>NW_025106644.1:68814-4868814 GCF_013123115.1 Colletes gigas
TTGTCGATATCAACGGCCGAATGGTTGCGAACAGACGAGCCGTCGCAGTCTTAGGCCGATGGCACACGAACTTTGCGACGATTGTCGATATCAACGGCCGAACGGTTGCGAACTGCCGAGCCAACGTAGATAAAGTCTGCGGACACATGAGTCGTCGCAGTCTTAGATTCATGGCAGGCGAGCGTTAAAGCGAGACGAGCATCGCGACGATTGTCGATATCAACGGCCGAACGGTTGCGAACTGCCGAGCCAACGTAGATAAAGTCTGCGGACACATGAGTCGTCGCAGTCTTTGGCCGATGGCACACGAACTTTGCGACGATTGTCGATATCAACGCCCGACGGTTGCGAACTGCCGAGCCAACGTAGATAAAGTCTGCGGACACATGAGTCGTCGCAGTCTTAGATTCATGGCAGGCGAGCGTTAAAGCGAGACGAGCATCGCGACGATTGTCGATATCAACGGCCGAATGGTTGCGACAGACGAGCCGTCGCAGTCTTAGGCCGATGGCACACGAACTTTGCGACGATTGTCGATATCAACGGCCGAACGGTTGCGAACTGCCGAGCCAACGTAGATAAAGTCTGCGGACACATGAGTCGTCGCAGTCTTAGATTCATGGCAGGCGAGCGTTAAAGCGAGACGAGCATCGCGACGATTGTCGATATCAACGGCCGAACGGTTGCGAACTGCCGAGCCAACGTAGATAAAGTCTGCGGACACATGAGTCGTCGCAGTCTTAGATTCATGGCAGGCGAGCGTTAAAGCGAGACGAGCATTGCGAAGTTTGTCGATATCAACGGCCGAATGGTTGCGAACAGACGAGCCGTCGCAGTCTTAGGCCGATGACACACGAACTTTGCGACGATTGTCGATATCAACGGCCGAACGGTTGCGAACTGCCGAGCCAACGTAGATAAAGTCTGCGGACACATGAGTCGTCGCAGTCTTAGATTCATGGCAGGCGAGCGTTAAAGCGAGACGAGCATCGCGACGATTGTCGATATCAACGGCCGAACGGTTGCGATCAGCCGAGCCAACGTAGATAAAGTCTGCGGACACATGAGTCGTCGCAGTCTTAGATTCATGGCAGGCGAGCGTTAAAGCGAGACGAGCATCGCGACGATTGTCGATATCAACGGCCGAACGGTTGCGATCAGCCGAGCCAACGTAGATAAAGTCTGCGGACACATGAGTCGTCGCAGTCTTAGATTCATGGCAGGCGAGCGTTAAAGCGAGACGAGCATCGCGACGATTGTCGATATCAACGGCCGAACGGTTGCGAACTGCCGAGCCAACGTAGATAAAGTCTGCGGACACATGAGTCGTCGCAGTCTTAGATTCATGGCAGGCGAGCGTTAAAGCGAGACGAGCATCGCGACGATTGTCGATATCAACGGCCGAACGGTTGCGATCAGCCGAGCCAACGTAGATAAAGTCTGCGGACACATGAGTCGTCGCAGTCTTAGATTCATGGCAGGCGAGCGTTAAAGCGAGACGAGCATCGCGACGATTGTCGATATCAACGGCCGAATGGTTGCGAACAGACGAGCCGTCGCAGTCTTAGGCCGATGGCACACGAACTTTGCGACGATTGTCGATATCAACGGCCGAACGGTTGCGAACTGCCGAGCCAACGTAGATAAAGTCTGCGGATACATGAGTCGTCGCAGTCTTAGATTCATGGCAGGCGAGCGTTAAAGCGAGACGAGCATCGCGACGATTGTCGATATCAACGGCCGAACGGTTGCGAACTGCCGAGCCAACGTAGATAAAGTCTGCGGACACATGAGTCGTCGCAGTCTTTGGCCGATGGCACACGAACTTTGCGACGATTGTCGATATCAACGCCCGAACGGTTGCGAACTGCCGAGCCAACGTAGATAAAGTCTGCGGACACATGAGTCGTCGCAGTCTTAGATTCATGGCAGGCGAGCGTTAAAGCGAGACGAGCATCGCGACGATTGTCGATATCAACGGCCGAACGGTTGCGATCAGCCGAGCCAACGTAGATAAAGTCTGCGGACACATGAGTCGTCGCAGTCTTAGATTCATGGCAGGCGAGCGTTAAAGCGAGACGAGCATCGCGACGATTGTCGATATCAACGGCCGAACGGTTGCGATCAGCCGAGCCAACGTAGATAAAGTCTGCGGACACATGAGTCGTCGCAGTCTTAGATTCATGGCAGGCGAGCGTTAAAGCGAGACGAGCATCGCGACGATTGTCGATATCAACGGCCGAACGGTTGCGAACTGCCGAGCCAACGTAGATAAAGTCTGCGGACACATGAGTCGTCGCAGTCTTAGATTCATGGCAGGCGAGCGTTAAAGCGAGACGAGCATCGCGACGATTGTCGATATCAACGGCCGAACGGTTGCGATCAGCCGAGCCAACGTAGATAAAGTCTGCGGACACATGAGTCGTCGCAGTCTTAGATTCATGGCAGGCGAGCGTTAAAGCGAGACGAGCATCGCGACGATTGTCGATATCAACGGCCGAATGGTTGCGAACAGACGAGCCGTCGCAGTCTTAGGCCGATGGCACACGAACTTTGCGACGATTGTCGATATCAACGGCCGAACGGTTGCGAACTGCCGAGCCAACGTAGATAAAGTCTGCGGATACATGAGTCGTCGCAGTCTTAGATTCATGGCAGGCGAGCGTTAAAGCGAGACGAGCATCGCGACGATTGTCGATATCAACGGCCGAACGGTTGCGAACTGCCGAGCCAACGTAGATAAAGTCTGCGGACACATGAGTCGTCGCAGTCTTTGGCCGATGGCACACGAACTTTGCGACGATTGTCGATATCAACGCCCGAACGGTTGCGAACTGCCGAGCCAACGTAGATAAAGTCTGCGGACACATGAGTCGTCGCAGTCTTAGATTCATGGCAGGCGAGCGTTAAAGCGAGACGAGCATCGCGACGATTGTCGATATCAACGGCCGAATGGTTGCGAACAGACGAGCCGTCGCAGTCTTAGGCCGATGGCACACGAACTTTGCGACGATTGTCGATATCAACGGCCGAACGGTTGCGAACTGCCGAGCCAACGTAGATAAAGTCTGCGGACACATGAGTCGTCGCAGTCTTAGATTCATGGCAGGCGAGCGTTAAAGCGAGACGAGCATCGCGACGATTGTCGATATCAACGGCCGAACGGTTGCGAACTGCCGAGCCAACGTAGATAAAGTCTGCGGACACATGAGTCGTCGCAGTCTTAGATTCATGGCAGGCGAGCGTTAAAGCGAGACGAGCATCGCGACGATTGTCGATATCAACGGCCGAACGGTTGCGATCAGCCGAGCCAACGTAGATAAAGTCTGCGGACACATGAGTCGTCGCAGTCTTAGATTCATGGCAGGCGAGCGTTAAAGCGAGACGAGCATCGCGACGATTGTCGATATCAACGGCCGAATGGTTGCGAACAGACGAGCCGTCGCAGTCTTAGGCCGATGGCACACGAACTTTGCGACGATTGTCGATATCAACGGCCGAACGGTTGCGAACTGCCGAGCCAACGTAGATAAAGTCTGCGGACACATGAGTCGTCGCAGTCTAAGATTCATGGCAGGCGAGCGTTAAAGCGAGACGAGCATTGCGAAGTTTGTCGATATCAACGGCCGAATGGTTGCGAACAGACGAGCCGTCGCAGTCTTAGGCCGATGGCACACGAACTTTGCGACGATTGTCGATATCAACGGCCGAACGGTTGCGAACTGCCGAGCCAACGTAGATAAAGTCTGCGGACACATGAGTCGTCGCAGTCTTAGATTCATGGCAGGCGAGCGTTAAAGCGAGACGAGCATCGCGACGATTGTCGATATCAACGGCCGAACGGTTGCGATCAGCCGAGCCAACGTAGATAAAGTCTGCGGACACATGAGTCGTCGCAGTCTTAGATTCATGGCAGGCGAGCGTTAAAGCGAGACGAGCATCGCGACGATTGTCGATATCAACGGCCGAACGGTTGCGATCAGCCGAGCCAACGTAGATAAAGTCTGCGGACACATGAGTCGTCGCAGTCTTAGATTCATGGCAGGCGAGCGTTAAAGCGAGACGAGCATCGCGACGATTGTCGATATCAACGGCCGAATGGTTGCGAACAGACGAGCCGTCGCAGTCTTAGGCCGATGGCACACGAACTTTGCGACGATTGTCGATATCAACGGCCGAACGGTTGCGAACTGCCGAGCCAACGTAGATAAAGTCTGCGGACACATGAGTCGTCGCAGTCTTAGATTCATGGCAGGCGAGCGTTAAAGCGAGACGAGCATCGCGACGATTGTCGATATCAACGGCCGAACGGTTGCGAACTGCCGAGCCAACGTAGATAAAGTCTGCGGACACATGAGTCGTCGCAGTCTTAGATTCATGGCAGGCGAGCGTTAAAGCGAGACGAGCATTGCGAAGTTTGTCGATATCAACGGCCGAATGGTTGCGAACAGACGAGCCGTCGCAGTCTTAGGCCGATGACACACGAACTTTGCGACGATTGTCGATATCAACGGCCGAACGGTTGCGAACTGCCGAGCCAACGTAGATAAAGTCTGCGGACACATGAGTCGTCGCAGTCTTAGATTCATGGCAGGCGAGCGTTAAAGCGAGACGAGCATCGCGACGATTGTCGATATCAACGGCCGAACGGTTGCGATCAGCCGAGCCAACGTAGATAAAGTCTGCGGACACATGAGTCGTCGCAGTCTTAGATTCATGGCAGGCGAGCGTTAAAGCGAGACGAGCATCGCGACGATTGTCGATATCAACGGCCGAATGGTTGCGAACAGACGAGCCGTCGCAGTCTTAGGCCGATGGCACACGAACTTTGCGACGATTGTCGATATCAACGGCCGAACGGTTGCGAACTGCCGAGCCAACGTAGATAAAGTCTGCGGACACATGAGTCGTCGCAGTCTAAGATTCATGGCAGGCGAGCGTTAAAGCGAGACGAGCATTGCGAAGTTTGTCGATATCAACGGCCGAATGGTTGCGAACAGACGAGCCGTCGCAGTCTTAGGCCGATGGCACACGAACTTTGCGACGATTGTCGATATCAACGGCCGAACGGTTGCGAACTGCCGAGCCAACGTAGATAAAGTCTGCGGACACATGAGTCGTCGCAGTCTTAGATTCATGGCAGGCGAGCGTTAAAGCGAGACGAGCATCGCGACGATTGTCGATATCAACGGCCGAACGGTTGCGATCAGCCGAGCCAACGTAGATAAAGTCTGCGGACACATGAGTCGTCGCAGTCTTAGATTCATGGCAGGCGAGCGTTAAAGCGAGACGAGCATCGCGACGATTGTCGATATCAACGGCCGAACGGTTGCGATCAGCCGAGCCAACGTAGATAAAGTCTGCGGACACATGAGTCGTCGCAGTCTTAGATTCATGGCAGGCGAGCGTTAAAGCGAGACGAGCATCGCGACGATTGTCGATATCAACGGCCGAACGGTTGCGATCAGCCGAGCCAACGTAGATAAAGTCTGCGGACACATGAGTCGTCGCAGTCTTAGATTCATGGCAGGCGAGCGTTAAAGCGAGACGAGCATCGCGACGATTGTCGATATCAACGGCCGAATGGTTGCGAACAGACGAGCCGTCGCAGTCTTAGGCCGATGGCACACGAACTTTGCGACGATTGTCGATATCAACGGCCGAACGGTTGCGAACTGCCGAGCCAACGTAGATAAAGTCTGCGGACACATGAGTCGTCGCAGTCTTAGATTCATGGCAGGCGAGCGTTAAAGCGAGACGAGCATCGCGACGATTGTCGATATCAACGGCCGAACGGTTGCGATCAGCCGAGCCAACGTAGATAAAGTCTGCGGACACATGAGTCGTCGCAGTCTTAGATTCATGGCAGGCGAGCGTTAAAGCGAGACGAGCATCGCGACGATTGTCGATATCAACGGCCGAACGGTTGCGATCAGCCGAGCCAACGTAGATAAAGTCTGCGGACACATGAGTCGTCGCAGTCTTAGATTCATGGCAGGCGAGCGTTAAAGCGAGACGAGCATCGCGACGATTGTCGATATCAACGGCCGAACGGTTGCGAACTGCCGAGCCAACGTAGATAAAGTCTGCGGACACATGAGTCGTCGCAGTCTTAGATTCATGGCAGGCGAGCGTTAAAGCGAGACGAGCATCGCGACGATTGTCGATATCAACGGCCGAACGGTTGCGATCAGCCGAGCCAACGTAGATAAAGTCTGCGGACACATGAGTCGTCGCAGTCTTAGATTCATGGCAGGCGAGCGTTAAAGCGAGACGAGCATCGCGACGATTGTCGATATCAACGGCCGAATGGTTGCGAACAGACGAGCCGTCGCAGTCTTAGGCCGATGGCACACGAACTTTGCGACGATTGTCGATATCAACGGCCGAACGGTTGCGAACTGCCGAGCCAACGTAGATAAAGTCTGCGGATACATGAGTCGTCGCAGTCTTAGATTCATGGCAGGCGAGCGTTAAAGCGAGACGAGCATCGCGACGATTGTCGATATCAACGGCCGAACGGTTGCGAACTGCCGAGCCAACGTAGATAAAGTCTGCGGACACATGAGTCGTCGCAGTCTTTGGCCGATGGCACACGAACTTTGCGACGATTGTCGATATCAACGCCCGAACGGTTGCGAACTGCCGAGCCAACGTAGATAAAGTCTGCGGACACATGAGTCGTCGCAGTCTTAGATTCATGGCAGGCGAGCGTTAAAGCGAGACGAGCATCGCGACGATTGTCGATATCAACGGCCGAATGGTTGCGAACAGACGAGCCGTCGCAGTCTTAGGCCGATGGCACACGAACTTTGCGACGATTGTCGATATCAACGGCCGAACGGTTGCGAACTGCCGAGCCAACGTAGATAAAGTCTGCGGACACATGAGTCGTCGCAGTCTTAGATTCATGGCAGGCGAGCGTTAAAGCGAGACGAGCATCGCGACGATTGTCGATATCAACGGCCGAACGGTTGCGAACTGCCGAGCCAACGTAGATAAAGTCTGCGGACACATGAGTCGTCGCAGTCTTAGATTCATGGCAGGCGAGCGTTAAAGCGAGACGAGCATTGCGAAGTTTGTCGATATCAACGGCCGAATGGTTGCGAACAGACGAGCCGTCGCAGTCTTAGGCCGATGACACACGAACTTTGCGACGATTGTCGATATCAACGGCCGAACGGTTGCGAACTGCCGAGCCAACGTAGATAAAGTCTGCGGACACATGAGTCGTCGCAGTCTTAGATTCATGGCAGGCGAGCGTTAAAGCGAGACGAGCATCGCGACGATTGTCGATATCAACGGCCGAACGGTTGCGATCAGCCGAGCCAACGTAGATAAAGTCTGCGGACACATGAGTCGTCGCAGTCTTAGATTCATGGCAGGCGAGCGTTAAAGCGAGACGAGCATCGCGACGATTGTCGATATCAACGGCCGAATGGTTGCGAACAGACGAGCCGTCGCAGTCTTAGGCCGATGGCACACGAACTTTGCGACGATTGTCGATATCAACGGCCGAACGGTTGCGAACTGCCGAGCCAACGTAGATAAAGTCTGCGGACACATGAGTCGTCGCAGTCTAAGATTCATGGCAGGCGAGCGTTAAAGCGAGACGAGCATTGCGAAGTTTGTCGATATCAACGGCCGAATGGTTGCGAACAGACGAGCCGTCGCAGTCTTAGGCCGATGGCACACGAACTTTGCGACGATTGTCGATATCAACGGCCGAACGGTTGCGAACTGCCGAGCCAACGTAGATAAAGTCTGCGGACACATGAGTCGTCGCAGTCTTAGATTCATGGCAGGCGAGCGTTAAAGCGAGACGAGCATCGCGACGATTGTCGATATCAACGGCCGAACGGTTGCGATCAGCCGAGCCAACGTAGATAAAGTCTGCGGACACATGAGTCGTCGCAGTCTTAGATTCATGGCAGGCGAGCGTTAAAGCGAGACGAGCATCGCGACGATTGTCGATATCAACGGCCGAACGGTTGCGATCAGCCGAGCCAACGTAGATAAAGTCTGCGGACACATGAGTCGTCGCAGTCTTAGATTCATGGCAGGCGAGCGTTAAAGCGAGACGAGCATCGCGACGATTGTCGATATCAACGGCCGAATGGTTGCGAACAGACGAGCCGTCGCAGTCTTAGGCCGATGGCACACGAACTTTGCGACGATTGTCGATATCAACGGCCGAACGGTTGCGAACTGCCGAGCCAACGTAGATAAAGTCTGCGGACACATGAGTCGTCGCAGTCTTAGATTCATGGCAGGCGAGCGTTAAAGCGAGACGAGCATCGCGACGATTGTCGATATCAACGGCCGAACGGTTGCGATCAGCCGAGCCAACGTAGATAAAGTCTGCGGACACATGAGTCGTCGCAGTCTTAGATTCATGGCAGGCGAGCGTTAAAGCGAGACGAGCATCGCGACGATTGTCGATATCAACGGCCGAACGGTTGCGATCAGCCGAGCCAACGTAGATAAAGTCTGCGGACACATGAGTCGTCGCAGTCTTAGATTCATGGCAGGCGAGCGTTAAAGCGAGACGAGCATCGCGACGATTGTCGATATCAACGGCCGAACGGTTGCGAACTGCCGAGCCAACGTAGATAAAGTCTGCGGACACATGAGTCGTCGCAGTCTTAGATTCATGGCAGGCGAGCGTTTAAAGCGAGACGAGCATCGCGACGATTGTCGATATCAACGGCCGAACGGTTGCGATCAGCCGAGCCAACGTAGATAAAGTCTGCGGACACATGAGTCGTCGCAGTCTTAGATTCATGGCAGGCGAGCGTTTAAAGCGAGACGAGCATCGCGACGATTGTCGATATCAACGGCCGAATGGTTGCGAACAGACGAGCCGTCGCAGTCTTAGGCCGATGGCACACGAACTTTGCGACGATTGTCGATATCAACGGCCGAACGGTTGCGAACTGCCGAGCCAACGTAGATAAAGTCTGCGGATACATGAGTCGTCGCAGTCTTAGATTCATGGCAGGCGAGCGTTAAAGCGAGACGAGCATCGCGACGATTGTCGATATCAACGGCCGAACGGTTGCGAACTGCCGAGCCAACGTAGATAAAGTCTGCGGACACATGAGTCGTCGCAGTCTTTGGCCGATGGCACACGAACTTTGCGACGATTGTCGATATCAACGCCCGAACGGTTGCGAACTGCCGAGCCAACGTAGATAAAGTCTGCGGACACATGAGTCGTCGCAGTCTTAGATTCATGGCAGGCGAGCGTTAAAGCGAGACGAGCATCGCGACGATTGTCGATATCAACGGCCGAATGGTTGCGAACAGACGAGCCGTCGCAGTCTTAGGCCGATGGCACACGAACTTTGCGACGATTGTCGATATCAACGGCCGAACGGTTGCGAACTGCCGAGCCAACGTAGATAAAGTCTGCGGACACATGAGTCGTCGCAGTCTTAGATTCATGGCAGGCGAGCGTTAAAGCGAGACGAGCATCGCGACGATTGTCGATATCAACGGCCGAACGGTTGCGAACTGCCGAGCCAACGTAGATAAAGTCTGCGGACACATGAGTCGTCGCAGTCTTAGATTCATGGCAGGCGAGCGTTAAAGCGAGACGAGCATTGCGAAGTTTGTCGATATCAACGGCCGAATGGTTGCGAACAGACGAGCCGTCGCAGTCTTAGGCCGATGGCACACGAACTTTGCGACGATTGTCGATATCAACGGCCGAACGGTTGCGAACTGCCGAGCCAACGTAGATAAAGTCTGCGGACACATGAGTCGTCGCAGTCTTAGATTCATGGCAGGCGAGCGTTAAAGCGAGACGAGCATCGCGACGATTGTCGATATCAACGGCCGAACGGTTGCGATCAGCCGAGCCAACGTAGATAAAGTCTGCGGACACATGAGTCGTCGCAGTCTTAGATTCATGGCAGGCGAGCGTTAAAGCGAGACGAGCATCGCGACGATTGTCGATATCAACGGCCGAACGGTTGCGATCAGCCGAGCCAACGTAGATAAAGTCTGCGGACACATGAGTCGTCGCAGTCTTAGATTCATGGCAGGCGAGCGTTAAAGCGAGACGAGCATCGCGACGATTGTCGATATCAACGGCCGAATGGTTGCGAACAGACGAGCCGTCGCAGTCTTAGGCCGATGGCACACGAACTTTGCGACGATTGTCGATATCAACGGCCGAACGGTTGCGAACTGCCGAGCCAACGTAGATAAAGTCTGCGGACACATGAGTCGTCGCAGTCTTAGATTCATGGCAGGCGAGCGTTAAAGCGAGACGAGCATCGCGACGATTGTCGATATCAACGGCCGAACGGTTGCGAACTGCCGAGCCAACGTAGATAAAGTCTGCGGACACATGAGTCGTCGCAGTCTTAGATTCATGGCAGGCGAGCGTTAAAGCGAGACGAGCATTGCGAAGTTTGTCGATATCAACGGCCGAATGGTTGCGAACAGACGAGCCGTCGCAGTCTTAGGCCGATGACACACGAACTTTGCGACGATTGTCGATATCAACGGCCGAACGGTTGCGAACTGCCGAGCCAACGTAGATAAAGTCTGCGGACACATGAGTCGTCGCAGTCTTAGATTCATGGCAGGCGAGCGTTAAAGCGAGACGAGCATCGCGACGATTGTCGATATCAACGGCCGAACGGTTGCGATCAGCCGAGCCAACGTAGATAAAGTCTGCGGACACATGAGTCGTCGCAGTCTTAGATTCATGGCAGGCGAGCGTTAAAGCGAGACGAGCATCGCGACGATTGTCGATATCAACGGCCGAATGGTTGCGAACAGACGAGCCGTCGCAGTCTTAGGCCGATGGCACACGAACTTTGCGACGATTGTCGATATCAACGGCCGAACGGTTGCGAACTGCCGAGCCAACGTAGATAAAGTCTGCGGACACATGAGTCGTCGCAGTCTAAGATTCATGGCAGGCGAGCGTTAAAGCGAGACGAGCATTGCGAAGTTTGTCGATATCAACGGCCGAATGGTTGCGAACAGACGAGCCGTCGCAGTCTTAGGCCGATGGCACACGAACTTTGCGACGATTGTCGATATCAACGGCCGAACGGTTGCGAACTGCCGAGCCAACGTAGATAAAGTCTGCGGACACATGAGTCGTCGCAGTCTTAGATTCATGGCAGGCGAGCGTTAAAGCGAGACGAGCATCGCGACGATTGTCGATATCAACGGCCGAACGGTTGCGATCAGCCGAGCCAACGTAGATAAAGTCTGCGGACACATGAGTCGTCGCAGTCTTAGATTCATGGCAGGCGAGCGTTAAAGCGAGACGAGCATCGCGACGATTGTCGATATCAACGGCCGAACGGTTGCGATCAGCCGAGCCAACGTAGATAAAGTCTGCGGACACATGAGTCGTCGCAGTCTTAGATTCATGGCAGGCGAGCGTTAAAGCGAGACGAGCATCGCGACGATTGTCGATATCAACGGCCGAACGGTTGCGATCAGCCGAGCCAACGTAGATAAAGTCTGCGGACACATGAGTCGTCGCAGTCTTAGATTCATGGCAGGCGAGCGTTAAAGCGAGACGAGCATCGCGACGATTGTCGATATCAACGGCCGAACGGTTGCGATCAGCCGAGCCAACGTAGATAAAGTCTGCGGACACATGAGTCGTCGCAGTCTTAGATTCATGGCAGGCGAGCGTTAAAGCGAGACGAGCATCGCGACGATTGTCGATATCAACGGCCGAACGGTTGCGAACTGCCGAGCCAACGTAGATAAAGTCTGCGGACACATGAGTCGTCGCAGTCTTAGATTCATGGCAGGCGAGCGTTAAAGCGAGACGAGCATCGCGACGATTGTCGATATCAACGGCCGAACGGTTGCGATCAGCCGAGCCAACGTAGATAAAGTCTGCGGACACATGAGTCGTCGCAGTCTTAGATTCATGGCAGGCGAGCGTTAAAGCGAGACGAGCATCGCGACGATTGTCGATATCAACGGCCGAATGGTTGCGAACAGACGAGCCGTCGCAGTCTTAGGCCGATGGCACACGAACTTTGCGACGATTGTCGATATCAACGGCCGAACGGTTGCGAACTGCCGAGCCAACGTAGATAAAGTCTGCGGATACATGAGTCGTCGCAGTCTTAGATTCATGGCAGGCGAGCGTTAAAGCGAGACGAGCATCGCGACGATTGTCGATATCAACGGCCGAACGGTTGCGAACTGCCGAGCCAACGTAGATAAAGTCTGCGGACACATGAGTCGTCGCAGTCTTTGGCCGATGGCACACGAACTTTGCGACGATTGTCGATATCAACGCCCGAACGGTTGCGAACTGCCGAGCCAACGTAGATAAAGTCTGCGGACACATGAGTCGTCGCAGTCTTAGATTCATGGCAGGCGAGCGTTAAAGCGAGACGAGCATCGCGACGATTGTCGATATCAACGGCCGAATGGTTGCGAACAGACGAGCCGTCGCAGTCTTAGGCCGATGGCACACGAACTTTGCGACGATTGTCGATATCAACGGCCGAACGGTTGCGAACTGCCGAGCCAACGTAGATAAAGTCTGCGGACACATGAGTCGTCGCAGTCTTAGATTCATGGCAGGCGAGCGTTAAAGCGAGACGAGCATCGCGACGATTGTCGATATCAACGGCCGAACGGTTGCGAACTGCCGAGCCAACGTAGATAAAGTCTGCGGACACATGAGTCGTCGCAGTCTTAGATTCATGGCAGGCGAGCGTTAAAGCGAGACGAGCATTGCGAAGTTTGTCGATATCAACGGCCGAATGGTTGCGAACAGACGAGCCGTCGCAGTCTTAGGCCGATGACACACGAACTTTGCGACGATTGTCGATATCAACGGCCGAACGGTTGCGAACTGCCGAGCCAACGTAGATAAAGTCTGCGGACACATGAGTCGTCGCAGTCTTAGATTCATGGCAGGCGAGCGTTAAAGCGAGACGAGCATCGCGACGATTGTCGATATCAACGGCCGAACGGTTGCGATCAGCCGAGCCAACGTAGATAAAGTCTGCGGACACATGAGTCGTCGCAGTCTTAGATTCATGGCAGGCGAGCGTTAAAGCGAGACGAGCATCGCGACGATTGTCGATATCAACGGCCGAATGGTTGCGAACAGACGAGCCGTCGCAGTCTTAGGCCGATGGCACACGAACTTTGCGACGATTGTCGATATCAACGGCCGAACGGTTGCGAACTGCCGAGCCAACGTAGATAAAGTCTGCGGACACATGAGTCGTCGCAGTCTAAGATTCATGGCAGGCGAGCGTTAAAGCGAGACGAGCATTGCGAAGTTTGTCGATATCAACGGCCGAATGGTTGCGAACAGACGAGCCGTCGCAGTCTTAGGCCGATGGCACACGAACTTTGCGACGATTGTCGATATCAACGGCCGAACGGTTGCGAACTGCCGAGCCAACGTAGATAAAGTCTGCGGACACATGAGTCGTCGCAGTCTTAGATTCATGGCAGGCGAGCGTTAAAGCGAGACGAGCATCGCGACGATTGTCGATATCAACGGCCGAACGGTTGCGATCAGCCGAGCCAACGTAGATAAAGTCTGCGGACACATGAGTCGTCGCAGTCTTAGATTCATGGCAGGCGAGCGTTAAAGCGAGACGAGCATCGCGACGATTGTCGATATCAACGGCCGAACGGTTGCGATCAGCCGAGCCAACGTAGATAAAGTCTGCGGACACATGAGTCGTCGCAGTCTTAGATTCATGGCAGGCGAGCGTTAAAGCGAGACGAGCATCGCGACGATTGTCGATATCAACGGCCGAATGGTTGCGAACAGACGAGCCGTCGCAGTCTTAGGCCGATGGCACACGAACTTTGCGACGATTGTCGATATCAACGGCCGAACGGTTGCGAACTGCCGAGCCAACGTAGATAAAGTCTGCGGACACATGAGTCGTCGCAGTCTTAGATTCATGGCAGGCGAGCGTTAAAGCGAGACGAGCATCGCGACGATTGTCGATATCAACGGCCGAACGGTTGCGATCAGCCGAGCCAACGTAGATAAAGTCTGCGGACACATGAGTCGTCGCAGTCTTAGATTCATGGCAGGCGAGCGTTAAAGCGAGACGAGCATCGCGACGATTGTCGATATCAACGGCCGAACGGTTGCGATCAGCCGAGCCAACGTAGATAAAGTCTGCGGACACATGAGTCGTCGCAGTCTTAGATTCATGGCAGGCGAGCGTTAAAGCGAGACGAGCATCGCGACGATTGTCGATATCAACGGCCGAACGGTTGCGAACTGCCGAGCCAACGTAGATAAAGTCTGCGGACACATGAGTCGTCGCAGTCTTAGATTCATGGCAGGCGAGCGTTAAAGCGAGACGAGCATCGCGACGATTGTCGATATCAACGGCCGAACGGTTGCGATCAGCCGAGCCAACGTAGATAAAGTCTGCGGACACATGAGTCGTCGCAGTCTTAGATTCATGGCAGGCGAGCGTTAAAGCGAGACGAGCATCGCGACGATTGTCGATATCAACGGCCGAATGGTTGCGAACAGACGAGCCGTCGCAGTCTTAGGCCGATGGCACACGAACTTTGCGACGATTGTCGATATCAACGGCCGAACGGTTGCGAACTGCCGAGCCAACGTAGATAAAGTCTGCGGATACATGAGTCGTCGCAGTCTTAGATTCATGGCAGGCGAGCGTTAAAGCGAGACGAGCATCGCGACGATTGTCGATATCAACGGCCGAACGGTTGCGAACTGCCGAGCCAACGTAGATAAAGTCTGCGGACACATGAGTCGTCGCAGTCTTTGGCCGATGGCACACGAACTTTGCGACGATTGTCGATATCAACGCCCGAACGGTTGCGAACTGCCGAGCCAACGTAGATAAAGTCTGCGGACACATGAGTCGTCGCAGTCTTAGATTCATGGCAGGCGAGCGTTAAAGCGAGACGAGCATCGCGACGATTGTCGATATCAACGGCCGAATGGTTGCGAACAGACGAGCCGTCGCAGTCTTAGGCCGATGGCACACGAACTTTGCGACGATTGTCGATATCAACGGCCGAACGGTTGCGAACTGCCGAGCCAACGTAGATAAAGTCTGCGGACACATGAGTCGTCGCAGTCTTAGATTCATGGCAGGCGAGCGTTAAAGCGAGACGAGCATCGCGACGATTGTCGATATCAACGGCCGAACGGTTGCGAACTGCCGAGCCAACGTAGATAAAGTCTGCGGACACATGAGTCGTCGCAGTCTTAGATTCATGGCAGGCGAGCGTTAAAGCGAGACGAGCATTGCGAAGTTTGTCGATATCAACGGCCGAATGGTTGCGAACAGACGAGCCGTCGCAGTCTTAGGCCGATGACACACGAACTTTGCGACGATTGTCGATATCAACGGCCGAACGGTTGCGAACTGCCGAGCCAACGTAGATAAAGTCTGCGGACACATGAGTCGTCGCAGTCTTAGATTCATGGCAGGCGAGCGTTAAAGCGAGACGAGCATCGCGACGATTGTCGATATCAACGGCCGAACGGTTGCGATCAGCCGAGCCAACGTAGATAAAGTCTGCGGACACATGAGTCGTCGCAGTCTTAGATTCATGGCAGGCGAGCGTTAAAGCGAGACGAGCATCGCGACGATTGTCGATATCAACGGCCGAACGGTTGCGATCAGCCGAGCCAACGTAGATAAAGTCTGCGGACACATGAGTCGTCGCAGTCTTAGATTCATGGCAGGCGAGCGTTAAAGCGAGACGAGCATCGCGACGATTGTCGATATCAACGGCCGAACGGTTGCGAACTGCCGAGCCAACGTAGATAAAGTCTGCGGACACATGAGTCGTCGCAGTCTTAGATTCATGGCAGGCGAGCGTTAAAGCGAGACGAGCATCGCGACGATTGTCGATATCAACGGCCGAACGGTTGCGATCAGCCGAGCCAACGTAGATAAAGTCTGCGGACACATGAGTCGTCGCAGTCTTAGATTCATGGCAGGCGAGCGTTAAAGCGAGACGAGCATCGCGACGATTGTCGATATCAACGGCCGAATGGTTGCGAACAGACGAGCCGTCGCAGTCTTAGGCCGATGGCACACGAACTTTGCGACGATTGTCGATATCAACGGCCGAACGGTTGCGAACTGCCGAGCCAACGTAGATAAAGTCTGCGGATACATGAGTCGTCGCAGTCTTAGATTCATGGCAGGCGAGCGTTAAAGCGAGACGAGCATCGCGACGATTGTCGATATCAACGGCCGAACGGTTGCGAACTGCCGAGCCAACGTAGATAAAGTCTGCGGACACATGAGTCGTCGCAGTCTTTGGCCGATGGCACACGAACTTTGCGACGATTGTCGATATCAACGCCCGAACGGTTGCGAACTGCCGAGCCAACGTAGATAAAGTCTGCGGACACATGAGTCGTCGCAGTCTTAGATTCATGGCAGGCGAGCGTTAAAGCGAGACGAGCATCGCGACGATTGTCGATATCAACGGCCGAATGGTTGCGAACAGACGAGCCGTCGCAGTCTTAGGCCGATGGCACACGAACTTTGCGACGATTGTCGATATCAACGGCCGAACGGTTGCGAACTGCCGAGCCAACGAAGATAAAATCTGCGGACACATGAGTCGTCGCAGTCTTAGATTCATGTCAGGCGAGCGTTAAAGCGAGACGAGCATCGCGACGATTGTCGATATCAACGGCCGAACGGTTGCGAAGTGCCGAGCCAACGTAGATAAAGTCTGCGGATACATGAGTCGTCGCAGTCTTAGATTCATGGCAGGCGAGCGTTAAAGCGAGACGAGCATCGCGACGATTGTCGATATCAACGGCCGAACGGTTGCGAAGTGCCGAGCCAACGTAGATAAAGTCTGCGGATACATGAGTCGTCGCAGTCTTAGATTCATGGCAGGCGAGCGTTAAAGCGAGACGAGCATTGCGAAGTTTGTCGATATCAACGGCCGAATGGTTGCGAACAGACGAGCCGTCGCAGTCTTAGGCCGATGGCACACGAACTTTGCGACGATTGTCGATATCAACGGCCGAACGGTTGCGAACTGCCGAGCCAACGTAGATAAAGTCTGCGGATACATGAGTCGTCGCAGTCTTAGATTCATGGCAGGCGAGCGTTAAAGCGAGACGAGCATCGCGACGATTGTCGATATCAACGGCCGAACGGTTGCGAAGTGCCGAGCCAACGTAGATAAAGTCTGCGGATACATGAGTCGTCGCAGTCTTAGATTCATGGCAGGCGAGCGTTAAAGCGAGACGAGCATCGCGACGATTGTCGATATCAACGGCCGAACGGTTGCGAAGTGCCGAGCCAACGTAGATAAAGTCTGCGGATACATGAGTCGTCGCAGTCTTAGATTCATGGCAGGCGAGCGTTAAAGCGAGACGAGCATTGCGAAGTTTGTCGATATCAACGGCCGAATGGTTGCGAACAGACGAGCCGTCGCAGTCTTAGGCCGATGGCACACGAACTTTGCGATGATCGTCTATATCAACGGCCTTATGGCTAGGTACATACGCGCCATCGCAGATGAGGTCTGCGGTCACATGAGCCATCACAGCCTAATACTGATGGCACATGAGCGTTAAAACCGAGAGCCATGCGGCTATAGTCGGTATTGTAATCGGGAGGTTAATACAAATGAAGCACGATCAGCTAGGGTTTTAAACATGTATATCATAGCCCGACAACTCTGGCCGGCTCTCTCACAACGACTCACTCTGCAAAGCGAGCTTTCCTTGCTTCAACTCCAGGATTTTGGGATTCTTGTGTCTGCTAAGAAGCAGGCAGTTGAGAAAGGCCCACTGCCTATGTACCTCTCCTTACGCCGTTCCGCTGCATGGGGCATCCGCTTTCCGCAGACCAGCGCGTAGGGACCTTTACAATATCAATGACCTTTGGAACGGCTGTGGACACACGAGCCGCAGCAGATAAGGTCTGCGGACACATGAGCCAACGCAGCCAAAGATCGATGGCACACGAGCATTAAAACTACGAGCGTTGCGACGGACGTCGATCCCAACGACCATTACAATTCCAGTTACACAAGCGTTACTACTTTTGTGTCAGTTGGCTGCGATGGCTCGTGTGTCCGCAGACCGTATCTATGATGGCTCGTATCGCCATACGTTTGCGATCATACGAGCGTGGATGTACGACGCAACGCACGTCGATTTCGACGACCGTTAAAACTCCAGTCACACACGCGTTGCTACTTTTGCGTCAATTGGCCAAGAAACCGCAGAAATATTTGTAATAAATAAATGTAGATTGTAGACTGTAGATTTATTATTTTTGTTATTGCAGTCCTTGCTAGAGGTGTTCCATGATAACTCTCTTCTTTGGACTTCATTGATTAACAATTGTTTAAAGAGTGCATAATGCCGAGCGATTATCCTCGGCCGCAATTACCGTTAATCCTGTTAGCGTACAATAGTCAAGAAATTGTCTCTATAAAAATTTTTACTGCGAGCAGTGATAGAATAACGCGTCTATTATTAGTTTTTCTGACCATCGCGCACAGTGGGGTATTTGCTCAATCTAGCTGGCCAAAATTATTTCTTTTATTTAATTGGTTCAAAACGTAATTAGTTACTTCTTTATGGTAAGATTTAAAGAATTTAAGAGTGAAAAATCATTATTATGCGTTTTTTAACGATTTAAATGTTTTTATTGAAATAGTAATATGTAAAATTAAAAAGAATAAAAATATATATGTGAAGTATGTAAAATATATAACTAAATATGACTAAGAAAACATACAACTAATATAACTAAAAATACATATTACCTATATAACTAAAAATATATATAACATTAATCAGATTTTAATGGTCACAGTTCTTCGTCTGGAGACATTTCATATTCCTCCGAAGAAACATGTTCTTCATGGTCAGTATCGTCTGTAGGTTCATCAGGTGGTAGAAGCATTTGCATAGTTTCTTTTGAAAATTGTTTTGCTTTTTTCTTAATTTTGTGTCTCATACCAGTTAAAAGTGGATCATAATTAATCAATAATCTATCGAAGACGTCCATATTGCATGCCTCCCTTGAAAATTTTCTTGCATAATTTTGACGATACAAACGAAAATGTTTATTTCTTGCTTCAGCTGCCTCTTCCGATAATTGTCCAATGGGCAGCAGGGCATTTTTTATTATAATTGGACCATGAATTAAAATTTTGTGTACGGTAGGTGTCATCGGATACCATGGGTATAATTTGACGTATAGTTTTGCCGTGTCAGTAGTATATATAGCGAATTCTTGAACATTTACTTCGTAGCCACTAGATATTACTTCTAAAATAACTTTAAAACGAGTTAGAAGTTCTTGATTCAAGCTCGTTATTTCCTCTGTTACCTCAGGGTTCATAAAAAATCTTCGACTAGTATTGCCGTCATTCGTGTTGCCGAAACCTGGTTTCGGTACATCAACAATTAAACCCAACTTCTTCCTAAATTCTTCTTGAATTAATAACTTTCTATCGTGTACGATGCTTTTCTCACTTTCCGATCGTACTTGCCATTTTTTTATGGGTAACTTATATGATAAATGTAATAAGTTTTCGAATAATCTTATTCGCGCGTGCAAGATTGATAATCCAAATTTTAATGTATCTTCATTAATTTCTTGTTGCTCCGCTAAATTATTAAATTCTTTAGAAGATGCACCGCAAATGTAACACCTCATTGTCGAAACGTTGTGTGTGACTGCGTTACATATCTTGGCATCAATCATCGTTAATAGCATTGTATGCCTAACAGATAAATTTCGATCTACCACTGTTACCTTTGACTCTTGCAGAGCATCTATTTGCGTTTGTATATAACGAATTTCTTCGTTAATTATGTCAACAGATTCTTTAATGAATCTAATCCTTATAGGCCGACAATAACGTGGTGAAGAGGGTATTGGATTCTGCCAAATAATTCTTCTATTATTTATGCCACAAGTTAATCGTAGTGGCACAAACGAACTTTGAAATATGTTTGCGTCCGAATCTGCGTCGTTGTTAAATTTTTGTTTATATTGGGACTGTTGCGATCCGTCACAACCCCACTTAGAAATTAAATTTATAGTATTGGCATCTTCTTGGTTTAAAGTTCCTATAACATCTTGTAAATATATTAATAATCTGTTAGTGGTGTGATTCATTAATTCCTGTACACTTATTTCCGCAGAGGTAGCAGTCACTGTAAATGAATTTTTGTTTGGATAGCAATCCATTTTTACTGTTTTTAATATTGAATAACAAGGATAGAATTTTTTTTCGTTTGCCTGATAATTTCGTATTGTCTTCTAGAAAGATCGGCTTCTACATACATTGCCAATGCCTGCAATGGTAACAATTGCGAATTTTGTTGTGCACTTTTAGAATATGCTTTCTTATACTTATTTGCACGCCTTGGAGAAGTGGTTATCTCTTTTAGCATTTGGGAAGCATCTCTCATTCCACTAGTTTGTAATTCCATGCGAGCAGCAAAAATTAATTGATCCTTTTCCACTATGTTGCGTAATTCTTCTGTCTTCCTTCTTTTGCTTCGCTCGCTTGACTCTTCGAAAGTTTTTAGTGATCGTCCCGATCGCGTTTTTATTTTACTCACTTCAAATATTCCTTCAAGCCATTCTTGATTCTTTCGAAGAAAAATTTCTTCTTTTTTATGTGCCGCTGCGCATCTATGTTTCATTTCCGATTTCACGTACGAAAATTTGTGTTTAATTTCCTTTCTTTCATTTTCTGAATATTCTTCGCGGCTCAGAATATAATTTTCAATGAATTTTAATTTTTCATTGATATTGCAGTCCTTTTGTTTTTGCATTATATTAAAAATATCTCTCCGAGTCATTACTCTAACTCCAGATGAACCTAAACACAAAATTATATTTTTTAAAGTAAAAGTAATCCATAGTGAAAAAATAACACGTATGACTGTTTATTATATTTCTAATGATTATAAGAAGATTCACGCGATTCCGCGGAAATTTTTTTTTCGAATATAATGTTAAAGCCTTTCCCTTGAATGTTAAAAAAAAATGAAAGTCGGGACGCACCCTGAAGTATGACAATACTCTTCGAGTTATGATAATAGTGTCTCTAAAATTGAGTAAAAAATTCATTTTTTCAACGCTCTTTAACTATATGAAAATAAACGAAATTTTAATTAAAATGCTTGACATTTATGCACACTTACCTGCTTCACAAGAATCCATAATTTATTGCTTATAAATATCTTTTAAACAAAAAAATGATAACTTTGAAACTCTGATGCCGTAGAAAGTAACAATAAAACACACGTTCGCTGTTCAACACGCTCAAGTTCAAACTGATCAAATGCTACGACTGCTAGCGTGAAGGCGACAAAATTGCAGTTTATGACATCCCAGGTACTTACCTTTTTCAGGTAAAAAGTTATTTTTGCCTACAATGAGTTTGACTAAACTGACTTTTGGCCAGCTAGATCGGGCAAATACCCCACTGTGCGCTGCCGTGTTTTCGGCTGTCATTCCGCGCAGTCCTACCTACGTAGACTTCTCTCTAGAGCGGATCGGCTCCCGATTCCACTCGCATAGAATTACTTACGAAAGGAGAGTTCCGAGTGTTTAAATTCAGAACTGTTCTGCCTGTATTTGACGAGTGTAAAGAGTAGATGTTCAGTCTAGTGCGGATCCACTGATTGACCTCGCACAGCTGAGAATTCGTTAAACTCAGGAAAAGTGTGGTAATTTTCCGACTTTTACTTAACGAATTCGGTCAAGTACACCCCGGAATCTTGTATGGGCTTTCCCCATCGAGATTCCGCGAAATCAGTCCTGCGGCAGGAGCTTGAGAAAATACACCAGTAAGGTGTTCGATCCCTCCGTGCAGAATTAAGTGGTCGTCTCGATCGTATAAACGATTGAGACACAAGAAAGTTGTCAAATTTCGTTTCGACTTTCTTGTGATTAACGGTCGATCTTGAAGACCGACGAGAAGGAACTCATTTAACTTATAATCACTCTCCCTTTAAACTCTCAGTAAAAGTGTCAGTTTTTAGTACTAATCAATTCTCTAATTAACTATCCGTATATACGTTTGGCACGATCAAACGAGATTCTGAGATTCGAGAAAAAATAAAAGATAAGAATGACGTTTATCTTTGACGTTTATCTATGATATCTTACGAGCCAAAGATAAGATGGCTTAACCTTGACTGAGAACATAGTGGTTATAATTAACTCCATAATAAATTCCTTTTGTGTGCGACAGATTCTTTATAAGTATACGGAAAATATATATATATTGAATAATTATTACCGAATATGGGGTTGCACTTGAAATGTAGTAGAAATATAACTTGTGTACGATTGGAAATTGATCGACGAAAGAGTAATAGAAGTATAACTTGTAAACGATTTGGAAGTTGATCGACAAAAGAGCTGTGGCGTCGCCTCCGATGCTCGCAACCAGAAGGATCGCGCTCTCACAAGCGCTCGACCGGCCCCTCGAGCCATTGCTATACAGGGTGTTCGACTACCTATGGCAAAAATTTTAATGAGCGTTAGTAGAGGCCAAAATAAGACGAAAATCAAGAATACTAATTTGTTGATGGAGGCTTCGTTGCAAAGTCATTAACATTTAAAGTTCCGCCTGTAGAATGACAACCCGCTAAACAGCTGCGTTCGCGTGGGCGGTTGCGGCAGGCCAGTGCTAGTGGTTCTCACGCAGCATGAAAAATTCTACTTACCGACGTTATCGACAACCTTAGATTTTTGTCCACTTATAGGAATGCGAACACCTTACGTTGAATAAGATTCAACCTGTCTTATGAAAATCCAGAAGGGCATATCAAAACTCGCCCGACGAGATTTTCACAGAGAAAGGGTGAATGTCAGTTCCAATACACAATGTTGTGAACAAAAATCACCCACACGCGATCATACACGCCCCACGATTGTCCACAGTGTCCGCGTGTATCCACAAATAATCCTTTCAGGCACTAACCACAGTGCAATTAAATAAACACGCACCGCGATTATGTTATTCGTGAGTGACTATGTGTACGTGCACCACGATTCTCCCGAGTTACTTACGAATAGAACTGTTATTAATTTTTCAAATACGATTATACACACATTGGCCGGACGGCTGCGGAGAGACGAGCCGTCGCAGCCTAAGACCGGCGGGACACGAGCAAGCAGCTCCCTCTGGTTTCTTTAGGCAGCCGCATATCTGATGGTATTACCATTTCTGTGCAGAGACACAGACGAGATATATGAATAGACGTTTCACGTAATGTAATTTTTCGGCCGGAGTTTTTGGGGTCCCGGGACCCCATTACCATTTTCGTGTCACTCGCTACGTTATCAACAGATTCAGAAATTAACACAAGAGGAAGTGAGACAGAAAATAAAATTACATAAATTTTATTATTTTTTAACGGAATTAAAGCTGTAGGGTACACCATTGGACATTAATCGATTAATTTCATTGGAGTAATCAATCGATTAAGGGTATTTAAAAATTTCAAGATTATTAAAATTCCTAAGGATGTATTTTATTGATACGTACACCGCAAATTCTCTATTTTTTATTTTAAATTGTAATACATCATTTATTAAAAAAATAACTCGGCAGAAACGTATTTGCGACTCGAAATCAGTTTAATCAGACTGTGCATCGGGGCCCCGGAAACTCCTCATTCCTCGCTTTCGCACACTATGCTGAATTGCGTGTACGTGAGCTCGTTGAGTTTCGGAAGAGCCGAGAAGAACAGGCTGATACTCGCTTTCCTACTTGCTCTTGCATCGCTGACGTCGTTTACATTTCTCGAAAGCAAGCCTGGCATCGCCAACCGTTCGAATCGTCAGTAAACGACAAAAGCCATCGTGACTGACAGACCTTACATTTCTCGAAATCGG
Organism: Colletes gigas; assembly: GCF_013123115.1. Taxonomy (NCBI): domain Eukaryota; kingdom Metazoa; phylum Arthropoda; class Insecta; order Hymenoptera; family Colletidae; genus Colletes; species Colletes gigas. Next base: position 92,703 of record NW_025106644.1, read on the forward strand.
ACCTGGGCGCTTTTTGAAGATTCATTGACTTTCCATACGAAGCGACCATGCGTTATATACATATACATGTTATACATGCTAGGAACTATAAATTGTATAACTTTCGTTGTATATCTACTTTCTAATAACATGGGAAAATTTTAAAATATAAAAAAATGTAAGAATACTGTAGAATTTTTGCAATGGAGAATTATTGAAAGAAAATGAGGTAATTATTTAGAAAAGGCCGGGTCTCACCGATTTCGATGATTTTTGAATGTTTTAGAAATCAACATTTTGAGCAACTTTTTCCTATACATATAACCGCCGCTCGGCCTTAGTTTCCGAGATTTTTCTTTAAAAAGATCGCTACTACTACAATGAATTCTGTCTATATGTACATATCTGTGGCTCTGTATTGCATCAGTCCATGATCGTTGCTTTTTTCTCTTATTTGTATTAGTCGGCATGACAACCGACGACAAATAATGTATAATGTGTCGAGCTAAATCTAGTTCTGCATTGTTGTCAAAGGTTCGAATATTCTGAAGTATGGAACTCGCCAAATACATTATATAGGCTATTTAGGTGAATTCTTCTTCCGTCGACAATATCATGCTAATGATCTGATAATTAAATTTGTCGAAATAATGGCTGAAATCTTTCCCATTTCTGATAATACATATCAATAAAGAAAATTGAAATAGAAAATGAATGCGTGGCCGCCGTTAGGCGGCCGGCTACACAAATCGAGTTTTTAAGCACAGCTGTTATACGCATTCATTGCCGGCCGCCTCGATGTATCTATAGAAACAATAAACAATCGGCGAGTCGTATACATACTGCAGATTTTTTGTCAACAATCGGCGAGTCGTATATATATAACAGGCACGTAAGTGTAGATAGAATTCATTGTAGTAACAGCGATATTTGTGATATTATATGGTACAACTTTGGAACCAAGTAAGGCATTGTGTTGAAATTTGGTTTATATGTATTTATGGACATTGAAGAACACATATTTACAATACAAAATAAAAATTTATTTCTCATAATTTTCTATGGTATGGTAAATTCTGAAACAATTCCCAATATACATAGCAGGTTGATTTATACATGTTTCACAATAAAATGTTGTTTGACGTCTTTCTCCTGGTGTTTTCCTGTCGGAACAAATAATGCAGTCCCGGTTTCTTTGGCCTACATTTGGAATATGTAGCTTATTATTCATTCTATTGTCCGACAAAGAACGTTAATTTATTTAGATTATAACGAAGATAGCAATAGGAATGGTTCGACTTTGAATGAAGTTTCGATTTTACGTTTATAGTTTTTTACGTTTACGTTTTATATTCTTTATGTTAAATAATTTTAGTAAACATTAAATAATATAGTTTATATAGTTACGTTTATTGTCCACGTGTTTGAATCCGACCATACGCCTCTGACCATCCTCGACAATCCTTCCACTTCCAACGTAAAAACGGCTGATATATTTCTCATTTTAATAGAATATTTCCCATTTTAATAGGAAAGTACAGGAAAACATGTGTTTCTTAAAAAATTGCGGTGAAATCAGTTCATTCTCCTTAATCACTAATAAACTTTCATGTCCCCTCAGAGGGGACAACCGAGTGCAAAGGGTTAAAATATGTTCATAAAATATTATCGTTTTAAAACGTGTATTTCCGTAAAAACAAATTTTTGTAATTTTTTCTTCATTATGGTATATTGCTTATACATTGTATATGCCTACACAGGTCGGAAAGTAAAAGATGCCTAGGCAGTCGAGAATCTCGGCTCGAGAATATGCGAGATTGAATTTCAGCTGTGTTGAGAGCAAGAAGGATAGACTGACATTCGCCGCCTTTCTCGAATCTACGAAGCTATACGAAACGCCAGAACTCATATACAAGGTGGTTGGCATTAGTGTGTGTGAGTGGTGGGGCAGTTCCCTTTGGGCACGGGGCTGCCGTCTGATAATACTCCACTGTCTTTTCCAATCCCTCCCATAATCAACTCACATGTATTTACGTACACACTCAGCTGGCTGACCATCAATACTAATTCAGTGCCTAGTTTCTCAACTAACCGCCATCCATGAGAAGAGGCCGCTAAAATCAGCTCCGAATTTTCAGGTCGGTATGGCAGTCAGATTCGGCCGCGAAAGTCCATAAGGTGAAAGGTCTATTCATATATCTCGTCTGTGGCAGAGAATATCTGCTGTAATACCGACCTGCCGAATCGGCGAGGTCACGTGCCGTGTCTTTCCCCTTATATAGTGTTGAAATATAGCTAGTTAAAACAAAAGATAGTTTATCGAAAGGCCCAACATAACCTTCAAAAGTATTCAATTTAGTAGAGTCGAAAATGGCAACAGGTAAGATGCATATCTGACACTGCATTCTTTACGAATGCCAACAAGTGAAAAATGCTGCAAGAGCATGCGAATCGATTTGTTGTTTTCTCGATGGAGGTGTTGTATCGTATGATATGTGCACATTTTGGTTTAAGCGGTTTAAAAGCGGTGATTTGAATCTAATCGACAAACGATGCCCTGGAGGCCCTCGGAAGTGCGACAACGATTGTTTGGAAAAAAAACCAAACGTGTAGAAAAAAAACCCCCCTCGCGTCGTTCGGTCTGACGGCTCGCTTCGCATTGTTCTGAAACAAAAAGAGACAAGACTAGGCGTTAAATACCTGTCAACATTAGTCACGTTGTGCGTCTCGCTTTATTCGGAGGGAGATCTCAGTCGCCGCTATACGTAGCTAAGCTAGTGGACTGTATGTGCAGTCAGAGATGCCAGAAAAGCACCGCCGCGTGCACACGCACACATGCCAGATACGCGTACGTGAGCTCGTGGAGTTTCGGAAAGTCGACAAAGGCATACTGACGCATGCCCTCTTTCTCGATTCTCCGAAGCTGCCCGAAGTAATTTCGGATCGCCTCGTGGGAGTCGAGAGAGAAAGGCTCACATTTGCCTTCTCGCTCTAAACAACTGAAATCCGACCTCCCGTCAACGGCATACGATTTGGATTCTCGAGCCGAGATTCTCGACTGCCCAGGCATTTTTACTTTCCGACCTATGTAGGCGCACATAAGCAAAGTACCCATAATGAAAAAAAAATTTTGTAAAATTTATTTTACGGAAATACACGTTTTAAGACCTCCTGATCATATTTTAATTATTGAAAAAAAAAGACATTTTTTTTATTCCCATGTATGAGCACACATATGTATATTATTAATACGATTTTTGAAAATCAAAATACTTTAAGATTGAAAATTAATAAATTAAAATGAGATTCCATTCTTTACCAGTATTGTGCACGCTGTGGTATTTTTCAATAAGAAGAGTTCTTACTTTTATAACATAAACAAAACAGTAGAATTAATAATTGCAGAAATTAATTAATAATGATTTTCCTCGATTGTTTTGAAATAACCGTATCAATTGGTTATGACGAACTAAATAGAACTAACTAGAAACAAAGGAAAAGTAATCCCGTTTGCCAGATTAATACAAAGTATGGGTTGTATCTTAAATTTTAAAAGCACATAGTCGAATATTTTTAAAGGTACAAAACATAGCGTTTCATTGTAGAACAGTAACATAAGTTAGCAGGTAATGTCATAAAACTGTTTTTCCCAGCATATCCCTTTTTACCTGAAGTATAAGGTAAAAAGTACGAGCTACAAGGTACGACTATCCGAAAATCGTTCACATTTTATCAATGTAAATGAAGCGGCCTTTCCATCAGAGTTAAATACAAAATTTTGTAATTTCTGTGAAAACAAAACTTTCAGTAAATGTACGTGGTGCTTGAAATTTTTATGTTTTGACTGTTTTTGTGAAAAGTACCATCCAGATTCATGTACTTCGTACATTGTAAATAACATATGTTAAATGTAATCGATTAAATTTAACTTTAAAAAAAATATTCGAAGGTCAGACAAAAATGTAATGTCATATTTAGTGTACGATTAAAGTATGATTGAAAAAATAAAAAAAAAAAGTTCAAGCAGGGTTCGAACCAGCAGAGCAGAAGAAGTTCGGAACTTGCAGGAAAAGACCTCATCACTCACGCCACGCTGATTAGTGGTGAACATAGTTCTATTTCTGAAAATAAGTACCTGTAATAACTTTAATAATATCTCAAAGTAAAACCTAACCCAAAACCTGGTACCATTCCAACTTTTCCTTGTTAGAAACGAGTTTTCAATTTGTCTTAGCGAAAATCGCAATCACATTTTGCACATTATTCTAAAACATTTGTGGTATTCGTTTTCAATGCGATTTAAGTAAGCATGTAATGTATAAGATTTCATTTAATGTTTTCTTTTCTAGAGAAGATAGAGAAAAAGTTTATATAATTTTTTATATATAAAATTTAATTCGTCCTAAGATTTATATGAAACATTTAAAAGATTTTTTATACATTATGCCTATATATCGGAACAACTATGAAACAAGAGGTATAATCTGTAAGGAGTGCATGTGTGTGGCTAGGAGAACCGTTATCGTTTGCGTCGATAGGAGTGTTTAGTCTAAGCTAGAGTAGGTATCGAGTGAGGTGTTTAGGTTTAAGCTGAAATACGTTTTAGAGACTGCGTCTCGAACGTGCGTTTTGTTTAGATCATTATTATAAAATAGGAATAAGGAAGGGTCAACTTTGACTGCAGGAACGTCACTCTGTATCGAACGTTAGTCGAGAGCAATCACAGTTTTACGATTATGAGCTTTTACGTTTACGTTTTATGTCTTTATTTTATGTTCTTTATGTTAAATAGTTAGTAAATATTAAATAATATAATTACATCGTTACGTTGAGTGTTCACGTATTTGAATCCGTCCACACGCCTTTCAAATGAGAACATAAAACTTAAATGTAAAGTTTCATTTAAATTCATTCAGCTATTTATATTCAATCGTATTAATAATATACATATGTGTGCTCATACATGGGAATAAAAAAAATTTCTTTTTTTTCAATAATTAAAATATGATCAGGAGGTCTTAAAACGTGTATTTCCGTAAAATAAATTTTACAAAATTTTTTTTTCATTATGGGTACTTTGCTTATGTGCGCCTACATAGGTCGGAAAGTAAAAATGCCTGGGCAGTCGAGAATCTCGGCTCGAGAATCCAAATCGTATGCCGTTGACGGGAGGTCGGATTTCAGTTGTTTAGAGCGAGAAGGCAAATGTGAGCCTTTCTCTCTCGACTCCCACGAGGCGATCCGAAATTACTTCGGGCAGCTTCGGAGAATCAAGAAAGAGGGCATGCGTCAGTATGCCTTTGTCGACTTTCCGAAACTCCACGAGCTCACGTACGCGTATCTGGCATGTGTGCGTGTGCACCCGGCGGTGCTTTTCTGGCATCTCTGCTGTAATCCAACCTTTCACCGAGCGAGCAGTTAGCGACCGACGCATTAGAAGCCCTCTCCACGGCAGAGACTTCGCGCATGCGCACCAGCGTCGCGCCAGTCAGAAGCGCAAATCGCGTCAACCGCGTGCTCTCTATCACGTGGAGTAGTCAACCATTCGTTTCATTTAGTCTGCAGCAAAAACCGGTCGACAACGGTCGCTACTTGATTCAGCCAATCGGGATTAAGCACAAGCACACACCGGTCAACAGCCTCTTGAGGTCCAACAACCATCAACGATTCAGGAGATTGCTATTCTTCATCCGGAACGCAGTCAGGCTTAACCCAGACTGTTGCTAACGATCCATCAGAACTCACCAAAGTCATGAAAACAGCGGAGGCACTGGAATCTGTCAAAATTCCGGAAACTGTTTCGGATTTGCACAAGGTATGTTATGTCCTGTTATTCAGCCAACTTAGATCAGCGTTGAAGCACGGCTGAGTTGAATAACAGCGAGGAACTTTTTGTGAATAGATTAGAGTTTTTTTTATTTCTTCTTATTTTTACAGATACAAAAGAAAACGCGGCGCGGGGGCCGACGCGGTCGAATTCGTCGGCTCGAACGAATGTCGCGTGAAGCCAGCCAACAACCTCTTGTGATCCAGGAACCAACAACAATCCAGGAGAATGCTATTCTTCGCGTGGAACCCAGTCAGACCATTACTAACAGCCCATCAGAACTCACCAAAGCCCTGGAAACAGCGGAGACATTGGAACCTGTCAAAATTCCAGAAACTGTTTCGGATTTGCACAAGGTATGTTATGTCCTGTTATTCAGCCAACTTAGGTCAACGTTGAAGCACGGCTGAGTTGAATAACAGCAAGGAACTTTTTGTGAATAGATTAGAGTTTTTTTTATTTCTTCTTATTTTTACAGATACAAAAGAAAACGCGGCGCGGGGGCCAACGCGGTCGAATTCGTCGGCTCGAACGAATGTCGCGTGAAGCCAGCCAACAACCTCTTGTGATCCAGGAACCACCAACGATCCAGGAACCAACAACAATCCAGGAGAATGCTATTCTTCGCGTGGAACCCAGTCAGACCATTACTAACAGCCCATCAGAACTCACCAAAGCCCTGGAAACAGCGGAGACATTGGAATCTGTCAAAGTTCTGAAAACTGTTTCGGATTTTTTCAAGGTACCGGTTAACGATCCCAGTGGGGCAACATATGTGGACATTCAGAGATTGTGTTATATGCTGTTATTCGGTCAGCTAAGGTCGATGTTGAAACTCGGTTGAGTTGAGTAACAGCGAGGAACCCTTTGTGAATAGATTAGTCTTTTATTTCTTTTTATTCTTACAGGTGACAAAGAAAACGCGGCGCAGATGTCGACGCAAACGAGTTCGTCGCCTCAAACGAATTTCGCTCGAAGCCAGCCAACAGCCTCTTGAGGTCCAGCAACCACCAACGATCCAGGAGATCGCTGTTGTTCACCCAGGACCCAGCCAGACCGTCGCTAAAGATCCATCAGGACTCACCAAAGCACTAAAATTTGTCAAAACTCTAGAAATTGTTTTGGAGTTGAACAAATTACCGGCCCACGATCCCAGTGGGTCATGTGTGGACAACATATTCAGCGGAGTCCCCACTCTTTCAGTAACAGAGGCATAAATCGTATGCAGTTTTCAACTCTTTACTATAATTAGAAAATGACAGAAAGAAAGTGATTAAATTTTTATCGCGTGTAAAAATATCAGTAATGAAACTGGATGATTCGAAATCCGAAAATCCCTAACGTAACACTTACAAGGTGAGCTGCTTGTAGTGGAAATCACTTTTGAAACTGTAGTAGATGCAAGTTATAGTACATACCTAGTATCAAAGAACCCTAAAGAGTTTCTTCAAAATAGGCCTTCGTTGTCGAGATATTTAAATTTAAAGAAGGAGTTGTGGGCAACTTGGTAGAACGGTTGACTACGAATTACAACATTAAAATGAAAAAATATTTTATTTATTTTTGTATTTAATGTTAATCCTATATGACATCAATATCAATTCTAAAACAAAACGTACTACCTCTAGATTGGTACTCAACTGCTCTACCAAGCTGCCCATAACTCGTTCAGCTGAAATGTGTTAAATAATTCATTTACTAGGTGCGTACAAAACTTAAATATCTCGAAAACGAAGGCTCATTTTGAAGAAACCTTTTATTGTTTTTTGATACTAGGTATGTACTATAACTTGTACCTATTACCGTTTCAAAAGTGATTTCCACTGCCAGAAGTTTAACTTGTCAGTGACGTCTCGACTTTAAATAAGTCGTAATGCGTCTGCCGAGAGATTGTCGAACTGTAGGTTCGGAAGCATTTATTTCGTTATTTTTATTGATTTGAAGGAATTGCGACTGTACATGCGTACAAAATCATTGTTTTTTTGTTTTTCGAAAAATAAAACGCTGACACTCTGGAAATGGGGGGGCTGGTAGTTTCCATTGGAATTTCCAAAAAGACCTTAAGTATACAGGGTGTTCGGCTACCTCTAGCAAAAATTTTAACGAGCGATAGTAGAGGCCAAAATAAGACGAAAATCAAGAATACTAATTTGTTGATGGAAGCTTCGTTAAAAAGTTATTAACAATTAAATTCAAAAATTTCAAATCATTCTGGAAAAATTATTTTCGGTTGCGGGGGTCAACTATAATCATTTTTGGTGAGTACACATACCTCCGAAATCCTATCTACTTTCGAGAAAAAAAATCGAGTAGGTGCTGAAATTTTTCGGCGAAAAAAAATTTTTCAAATCGTTCTAAAAAAATTATTTTCGGTTGCGGGGATCAATTACAATCATTTTTTATCATTACACATACCTCCGAAATCGTACGCACTTTCGAGAAAAAAATTCCTTACTGAAAATCCAATTAGGTGCCTAAATTTTTCAACGGAGAAAAAAAATTGCAAATCGTTGTGGAAAAATTATTTTCGGTTGCGGGGGTCAATTACAATCAGTTTTTGTCATTAGACATACCCACGAAATCCTGCCCACTTTCGAGAAAAAAAATAGAGAATGTGTGAAATTATTCGAGAAAATTAAAAAATTGCAAATCGTTGTGGAAAAATTATTTTCGGTTGTAGGGTTCAATTGCAGTCATTTTTGGTGAATAGACATACCCCCGAAATCTTGCGCATTTTCGAGAAAAAAATTCAGTAAGGGCGGCACTTTAAACGTTAATAACTTTTTAACGAAGCTTCCATCAACAAATTGGTATTCTTGATTTTCGTCTTATTTTGGCCTCTACTATCGCTCATTAAAATTTTTGCTAGAGGTGGCCGAACACCCTGTATAGTTGAATAATAGGCCATTAAAGTTAATCTAAAGTGATGTAAATAAAAATTCGCTTTATTACTACATTTATTTAATTTCTTTTTACAGACTCTGACATTTAAAATATGTTTAAATGCATTAAAAGTGGCTCCGACCCTTTCATATAAGTCGTCTTTCGAGTTATATGTACCATACACAAAAACATATAACCTACAAAAGAAATATCATTTATTAATAATTGTCCTTTAATATAATGCTTTACTCCTGTATAAGAGATTTATCTGTTGCAAACAAGAATTAAGTTTCCTTAATTATTATTGAATTCTCGTTATATATTAGTTTTAATTTTTGTAAATAATCATATGCAATTTAAACCTTAATATCAATTGATTTACTTGTATTAATACACTTATATAATTATGAATTTATGCATTCGTTTTTATTTCTCATTATTATCTTTCAGATTTTAAGTTTGCAATTGTGTACTGTGTTGCGTATTTTATATTATTATATTTAGACTGCACTATACAGAGGTGAGTCTTGTAACATGACGATTTCAAATAACTTATAAATTATTTGTTGTACAAAAAAGTGTTTCAGATAAAAGTTGTATGGTTTTTAGAGGAGCATGTAGTGCTGTAATCGGTTTTATGTTCTTTTGCTTTTTTATCAAGATATGAAGGATTCTTAATTTTTTAAATGAAATTGTTAATAGTTTTTCCCAAATGTAGACAAAACATTAAATTCTACGCAAAAATAGTTACCGAAATACTGGAAAAAATAAATTATCTTGTATTAGAAAATTTCATGTTAATCAACGTGATTGTTAATACAATGCAGTAAAGCAACTCTGTTTATGACTGTCGGTCATATTGGTAAATCATCAACCAACTAAAAATGAGCTTAATAAATGTAAAGTCGTACATAAGAAAGGTCTTACATATAATCGTTTATAGTGCATGCGATGAAAATGTAGCACTAGTATCTCAGTAACTATTTATTTTAAACTCTATTTGGTATAATACTTTTTACGTAGAATTTAATGCTTTATCTAAATGTGGGAAGAAATATTAACCATTCTATTTAAAAAGCTGAAAGTGACCTTCATATCTTGATAAGAAAATAACATAAGAGCGATTATAGTACTAGATGCTCTAAAAACATACAAATGTTATCTGAAGCATTTTTTTGTACAACAATAATTTAAAAGTTATTTGAAGTCGATCATGTTACAAGACTCATCCTGTATGTATTTCTATATGTTATCTACTTCTGGAAATACACTAAATTGTAAAGTGGGAAATATTTAATTAAGACTGGCTTGGTACGACTAGCAATCCTAAAAATAATTTTGTTGTAACAGTCCTTAAATTAGATATTTGTTGTCGTAAATAGATAAAATATTTAATTCTTTTGTTAAGTAGTTATGTTTAAGTATTTAAATCTTAAGTTTTTGTTAAATGTTAGGTTTTTAGCATTTTTTTTAAAATAAAAATTTATTATCATTTATTTGTTAGGTATATTCCTAGCAAACGGCCCGTTCACCGATCCAGGTGAGTTATACGTCATTCGATTCGTCTAATTCAATACATTATTGATATGCATTTCATTATCTGCGGAAATTCGTTATTTTTTTATAAACTTGTCGTAAAGTTACAGTAAAAAAGTAAGGTTAAGTATATTTTGACATGTCCACAAGTGGAAACAAGTGACTGTCGTTACTCTGTTCAAAATGCTAGGTAGTCAAATGCTAATTTGTTAAACATTTATTGAATGAAATTTCTACTATTTCTGCTAATATTTCATTGAATAAATCACCATTTTTCTATTAGGTACATTTACTAAATACATAATGGCTCAGGCATTCAATGAAGTTACTCTTCTTAAAAATATAAAATATTGATAGTATTATATGTTATAAAAAAGATTAAAAAATGTGTAGCATGCCTCCAAGTGGTTTCAATTTAATTCGTGTAAGCGTCAGTAATGGGATCTTCAAAACTGACGCTGTGATTAATTTTCAAGCGACCTCTGTGATATTTTCTATGACAAAATGTTGATTCATCGATCTCGACAATCTACTCTACTCTTCCAATTGCTGAGCAGTATTTTTATTTAATTTTAGTTATATAATAATATGACATTGCTCATAATTATATGTTAGTATATATGTTAATTTTAAAACATCTATAGCCGAGTTTGTTTTTAGAAAACCACGTTCTTTGCTTTGCAAATATCTTTATATTACAATGTCTTTTACGTTTAGTTTGATCGACAGATCCTGGAATAGTTATCCTGCATTGCCAATTTTCATAACATTTCCACATTGCAGATAGTACAAGAAACAGAAGAAAAGCAGAAATTGTTTCAGTAATCATTTGTTTCGACTGTCATTTCTGATTTTCTTCTGTTTCTTGTACTTTGTGAATTTTGTTCAACTGTGCTATAAAAATGACCGAATTAGTAGTTCCAGAAGTGTGGACCTTATTTAAATTGCACGAATTTTGTAAAAATAAAGAAGCTTTATTAAAATTTTTGCAAGATAAAAAGTTGATTGCCAAAAATCTTAATTGTCCACAGTGTGGAAACGTAATGAAATTAAACAATGAAAATTGGCATTGTAGAAAAACAATTGCAGCATCTCTTAGTGCTTGCAAACGAAAGCGAACTTGTGATGTAAAAATATGTGTAAAACGTGAAACGTGGTTTTCAAAAACATAGCTTTCTTATGAAATGGTATTAAAATTAACTTACATGTTAGTCCATAATTTTGATCAATATCAGATTGTACGAGAATTACAATTGAATAAAAATACTGTTTCTCGATGGAATTATTTTGTAAAACAAGTTATGACTGATTGGCTACAACATTCGTGTGAAGTACTTGGCGGACCAGGCAAAATAGTAGAAATAGACGAATCTAAGTTCGGATGAAGAAAATATCACAGCGGTCATCGTGTAGAGGGACAATGGGTTTTTGGAGGAATAGAAAGAGGAAGTGGAAAAATATTCCTGGTGCCTGTTGAAAGTAGGGACACAGAGTCCCTGCTTTCAATAATTAAACAATGGGTGTTGCCTGGCACAACAATTATTTCAGATTGTTGGAAGGCCTATAACATCTTAGAGAAAGAGGGGTACAAACATCTTACCGTAAATCACAGCTTACATTTCAAAGACCCAGAAACAGGCGCTCATACAAATACGATAGAAACTACGTGGAGGCATAGTAAACACTTTTTGCCTGAATATTGTCGGTTAGTATTTGTAATTTTGCACGTTTTTTAATATTTTCTGTAACATATAATACCATAAAATTTTCTATTTTTAGCAAAAAAGATAATTTCATTGGGTATTTAAGCCACTACGTATTTTACAAATTTTCCAAGCAAGGAAAGGATGATTTATTTAACCAGCTATTAAAAGAAATTGCAGAAATTTCATTTGATTCTACAGAAAACCAAAATATACCAGACCTAGATGATAATGAAATTTAATAATAAAAAAAAGTTAATCCAACGCATTGCATACAATAGTAATTTATTATATTCTCTACCCGTAAACACTGTTGGGGAGAGGAATTGTTGCGGCACATACTGTCTACCTGATCGACTCATGCAAAGTCTGTCCGTAACAAAATGATTTTTATGCATACGCATTCTACAAATTTCCGTTCGGCAATGTAGCATTATCAAATTAGATCAATCATTTATATTTGTAACATGAACATAGCAACGATAGTCACTTGTTTCTATCTGTGAACCTGTCAAAAAATGTACCTAACCTTACTTTTTTACTGTAACTTTACGATAAGTTTATAAAAAAATAACGAATTTCCGCCGATAATGAAATTCATATCAATAATGTATTGAATTAGACGAATCGAATGATGTATAACTCACCTCGATCGGTGAACAGGCCGTTTGCTAGGAATGTTCCCATTAAACTTTACACAATGAAAACCACTTTGATTTTAATCATTAATTTCTTATAACTCAGTAAAAATTTAAATTTCGAATGCAGCGTAGCCAGTGATTGAAAGCACTCATACTCAACTTACACTCAAAATTTGTTACAATCGGCATTGCTCCTTGAAATCAATACGTTTGTGACATATAGTATACAGGGTGTTCGGCTATTCCTGGGAAAAATTTTAATGCGAGATTCTAGAGGCCAAAATAAAACGAAAATCAAGAATACCAATTTGTTGATGGAGGCTTCGTTAAAAAGTTATTAACAACAAAATTCAAAAATTTCAAATCGTTTCGGAAAAACTATTTTCAGTTGCGGGGGTCAATTACAATCATTTTTGGTGAATAGACATATCCTTGAAATCCTACCCACTTTCGAGAAAAATATTCGAGTAGGTACTGAAATTTTTAGACGAAATTAAAAAATTTCAAATCATACTAAAAAAATTCTTTACCGAAAATCTAATGTGTGGCCAGAAATGTTTCCCTGAAATCTTAAAAAGTAATTAGTATTTAAGGATAAGATATTTACTGTACTAAAAAAAATAATTGTAATAGTGAAACGCACAAAAATAATGTCATGTGTAAATAATTCGTAGAAAGAAGATGGTCAAAGTCTAAAAGAAGAATTCGATCTCTACACCATCTTCAAGCTACTCTGCGATATTATTACTACATCTAAACTTCAAAACGTAAGCACAATTAAGTATTCTAATACAGCGTTTCCCAAAATGTAACAATTTGAATTATTTTTAGGGCAATTAATAAATATCGTTGCATTCGTTATCTTCGACACAGATATAGTAAAACAATCGCCATTGTTTTTGTATACTAGCAGGTGTTTCTTTTATGTTGTAACGTTCGCGTTGCGTACATCTCCCCCTTCTGGCCCCTTGTCGCTATGAGAACGTCTCCCACTCCTCTGATTAACAGTGAATAAAAAGGAGCGTCTCCATGAGCGCGCGGATTTTAGCAAGGATTTTGATTTTTTGTTCAATCAAACAATTGTTAGTCAGTTATTGATTGCGATAGACATGTCAGTCAGAAGAAAAGAACCCGGTTAATCACCGCTTTCATCACCGAATACGTTGAATAATGATTTATGTTATATGTTGACCTTAGTTTTTGCACATTTGCGTTGTAAAATTCCTTTCCTTTGTCGGTCTGCAAATTTTTCGGATACCTTCCACTGTCTCGAATTATCTTCCCGATCGCAGTAGAAACTTCATTTCCATTCTTGGTTTTGAGGGGTATAGCCCACGCATGCTTACTCAACACATCGATAACAGTGAGTATGTAATGGAAGCCTCTGTTATACCGCCTGTAAGGCCGTATCTCGACCACGTCCGCTTGCCATAGGTCGTCGTGTACCCATGTACTATGACGCGTCTTTGGGGAAAATGTCTTCTCGCCGGAGCATGCGCAATTCTTCCACAAGACACCAGTTTCTCGATACTGGGGGTTTTCTTCTCAGCCATGTATAACTTGTTACTGATGCCAAGACTTGACGTACACGTCTTATTAAACATCAAATCGACCTTCAAACGCCCCAACGTCCCCAACGTCCCAACGTCTCAACGTCCCAACGTCCCAACGTCCCCAATGTCCCAACGTCCCCAACGTCCAGCTATTGATGTATTTGATTTGAATTCGGTAATACCCCTCTCCAATTGATTCAGCTGATCTTTCAAGCTCTGAGCGTAATCTTGAAACATGATCATCTTCTTGTCGAATTCATCTTGCTGATTTTTTATAATTGTCATGTTTTCTTGCAAGTACAGCTTGTTGATAGCATCGCCATCCTCTACAGATGGTGCTACCGAATCTTGCGCGACTTTGCATCGTAATTGGCACCAACAATACAAAGAGCGTTGTCGCGTACATAATTTCTGACTACTCCATTCCAGCGATAGTATGATTCCACTGTTCCAAACGACGACCCAAACTTGTTGATTGGCATTTTGATAACGATTGACTGTATCGTCAAAAGTGCAGCCTAATTTGTAATGAGTTCTGCCTCGCGAAGTTCCTCGATAATCGATAACATCTAATTTTCGTGAGCTTAACGCGAAGCCTCGAGCAATCGAAGCCGATCCACGAGTTCGTTGGGATCGTTCCAGCGAACGTAATCAATCTTGTTGCTGGTTAATCTCATGGAGCTTGGTATGCCCTTTCCAACTTTTTTATCTTTCAATAATGGTTTGATTACATAGTTATACTTGTATCCTTTATTGCCTAATGTTTTACGAATATGTTTACGAATCATGTTTGTACTTATGCGCACTCGTTGTCAGCAGTATGCCCCTATATTTGCGTTCATCAGTCTCAGTATAAATGTCGTTATCTGGAATTTTCTTAAATATCAATCCATAAAGGCCGGGTGTACCAGAATATCGTATACCATCGATAATTATATTATCGGTATTGTCCACATCAACACGTTTATTACCAAGCATCGGTCCATCACTGCTGAGATAAACACCGTACACATGATTCATACCAACCTCTACGTTACGCGTAATACCGGTCTGGTTTATTATTACTATTATTATTAAGCAGGAGAAAACTTAGCTAACTTACATCAACCTGCTCAGAGTTTGAAAACTGTATAACCGTCACCCTCTAAATATTTGCAATGACTGAAAGGCGCGAAATAAATAAGGACTTTGACAGTAGTGATAGTGATGACTATATGCAAGAAGTAGATCTTGAGTCCAATATAGTCGAGGAAGAGGATAATACAAATGATCTTGCTAGTGGTATCGCAGAAGTCAATATAAGTCAAGATTCCGATACAGACTCGGAAACATATTTTCATCGTAGGCGTAAACGAGTGAGGAAACCTTCTAGCAGTAGTGAGGATAGCAATTTCAGCAATAATCAAACTGGAAACGTAATACCAGACCCACTAATCTGGAATGATGTAACACATAATGATAGTTACATTTGTGATTACAATTTTTCTATCGGTCAAAGAAATGTTGGACCAGGAATCCCGTCGTCATGTACTACGCCTATTAAATATTTCAAGCTCTTCTTTACTGAAGAATTGATTAGAAAAATTGTTGACGAGACAAATGCACACGCAGGAAAAATAATTTCGGAAAGAGTGATAGGCCATTTTCATTTTGGAATGATTGGAAAGATATCACTGAAACTGAAATGAACAAGTTTCTGGGAGTGATAATGAACATGGGACTTGTAACATTACCAGATATGCAGTCATATTGGTCTCGAGCATTCAATACGAGAATTCCATTTTTTGCTAAAATGTACAAAAGAAAAAGGTTTTTCCAAATTTTTTGGTCTCTTCATCTGGAAACAATATCAACATCCGATCGAAGCATAAAGACAAGAAGAAGGAAAATAAGTAACTATTTGAGTTACCTAAATTCAAAATTTATGGAATATTTTGTTCCTGGTCAAAACATTTGTGTTGATGAATCAACAGTAGCTTTCAAGGGGAAAATTTCCTTTATTACCTATAGCCCGAAAAAGCCTACGAAATGGGGCTTACGTGTTTATGTTCTTTCGGATTCTGCCAGCAGTTATATTTATTCGTTCATACCATACTATGGAGAAATTATAACTGACGAGCTAGTACACCCAGAGCTTCAATTCACAAGCAGAATTGTATTACAACTCTACCAAAATTTATTGG
Source organism: Colletes gigas (assembly GCF_013123115.1). Classification (NCBI taxonomy): domain Eukaryota; kingdom Metazoa; phylum Arthropoda; class Insecta; order Hymenoptera; family Colletidae; genus Colletes; species Colletes gigas. The sequence continues at coordinate 109,008 of NW_025106644.1, forward strand.
AAAATATACCTGAGGCCCAGGGATATCACATTTTCACGGACAGGTTCTATACAAGCCCTGCATTGGCAACAGAGTTGCACAAAAAGAAATGTTACCATACTGGAACAATAATGCCTGATAGAAAGGGATTACCGCACCAAATAAAAAAACCAAAGTTAGTAATTGGAGGAAAATTGGCATTTAGGAAGAACAAAACTTTAGTACTAGCATGGAGAGATAAAAGAATAATCACAATGCTTGGTACAAAATTGAGATCTACATCTCGCAGTGTCGCTAGAAGGGCTAGACATTCAGGTAATCGAAGAGAAATAAAAGAACCGGAAGTGATCACAGATTATAATAAAAATATGGGCGGTGTCGATGTGGCGAACCAATACGCGACATCTTATTGTTTTTTACGTCGAGCACTCAAGTGGTGGAGGAAATATTTCTTTTGGGGATTAGAAATTTCCATAGTAAATGCGCAAATATTTTATACACTGCGGAGCATAACTATAGCACCACTAACATTTTTAACATTTCCGACCTGTAAGAAAATAATTTGAAACAACCAATTATATGGTATGAAAAAGCATTGTAAATAATGGATTTTAGGTGAAATTCATTGAAGTTATCTACTTATATGTCAAGATTTAATCGATAAACGTTTGACGATCGGTGCAAAACTATAGAACCAGTCCATTTTTAACGCACTTCAAGGGTTTCTGTTGGAATTTTTTTAGTAAACTCGGGAATTCTTAGTTAATTAATACAATGCCACGTGGCAACTACCTTAATGAACAAGAGCAAGGTGCAATTTCAGCGTACAGAGAACAAAAAATGGGGATACGTGAAATCGCACGTAAACTCGGGCGATCTCATAAAGTTGTACTGAATTTTTTACGCGATCCTACTAAGTATGGGAAAAATAAGAAAGGGGGACCTAAGAAAAAGTTATCCCCTCGTACTGAAAGGCAAATTGCTAAAGTTGCGAGCAATTCGTTAAAAAGCTGTAAACAAATTGCGAAGGAATGTGATCTCGGCGTTTCTCGTTGGACTGTCCAACGTGTCCTTAAACATAATTCAAACATTATAAGACAAAAAATGATGTCTGCACCTACACTTCTGAAACGTCACAAAATAGCCAGGCTTGAATACGCACGAGAAAACATGAGCAGCAATTGGAATAATGTAAGTTAAGTTTAGACATTCATAAATCGAGATTTTAGCTTCATATTCAATATTTTTTACTCAACTTAGGTTATTTTCTCTGACGAAAAAAAATTCAATTTGGACGGTCCAGATGGATTTAATTCATATTGGAGGGACCTTCGTAAAGAACAAAAATACTTTTCGAAACGTAATTTCGGTGGAAGGACACTTATCGCGTGGGGTGCATTCTGCTCCTGTGGCAAGCTCATATTAGCTTTTCCAACTACACGAATGAATAGTGCGGAGTATATTAGAATACTCGAAAATCATTTATTGCCTTTTATTCATGCAAACAATCACATTTCATGGACTTATCAACAAGATAATGCTCCAATCCATAAAAGCCGACAAACTACAGCATGGTTTGAAACGTTTGATGTCAATGTATTAAAATGGTCTGCATGCTCCCCAGACCAAAATCCAATTGAAAACCTATGGGGTATCATGGTACGGCATATTTATGGAAATAATCGACAATTTTCGAACATATCGGAGCTAAAAACAGCAGTTATTGAAACGTGGAATCAAATTAGTGAAAAAACTTTGAAAAAACTCATTACAAGTATGAACAATCGTATTTTTGAATTAATACATAAAAAAGGAGGTCCCACTCATTATTGAAACTGCTCACTTTAATAAACTGAATTAGAAATTTAACACTTTATAACCATTTAACCTTATTATTACGTTCCAAATACATTGGTGCTATAGTCATGCACCATTGCAATATTTCATTTATTATTATACTTCATGTTAAATAAATGTTATTTTTGTATTTTTTCCATTAATTATAATTTTTTACTAGTCCTTTTCACGTGGTATTATTAACATTTAGTACAACTACAAAACTCTTGAAAATTATAGTGGTACTATAGTTATTCTCCACAGTGTATAAAGAAAAAACAAAACCCACAAAAAATTTCGCGAAAAGATTCTGTCGATGCTTACTCGTGATTGTTGTGCTCCAAATATGAAATTGGGGAGGCCTGGAACACATGATAAACAGGATCGCTTAGATGGAAAGCCTCATTTCATTTTCGTACATCCCGAAGGAAACACACAAAGACTGTGCAGTTTGCTCAAACAGAAAAATACCTGGAGGAAGAAGAGAAACCACCTATTTTTGTGAAACGTGCGAAAGAAAACCAGGGTTGCATCCTGGAAGTTGTTTCAAAAGATATCATACGCTTGAAAATTTCAAAATACGACAATAGTGTAAATAAAATTGGTATTTAAGTCAATTTGTTTCTTCCTTTATTTAGTTTAATTGCCTTATTTTTTGGTTAAAATAAATTTCAAATAAAACACTTAAAAGCGTTGGGAGCAGCTGGTAACGAAACTGAAATAAAATTCGGAGTGCAAAGGGTTAATCGATGTAGAGGCTGGTGTAGAGGTCGGATTTATATCGAGTAAAGTGCTTAATTTTAAGTTTTTTTATTTGTGGCAGTTTCGAAAGATTTAACCAGTAATTTGATCGTGTTTTATCCGATTCCTTGATATTCGGAGTGGACGATGGTTCTCTTCCGATATCTGTATTATTGTGTAAATCATAATTTTTTAACGTGTTGTCGACAATTGTCTTCAGCGATTCAGTAACAGGCTTAAAATGTTTTTCCAGCGCAATCTCTACCTAAATTTTACCAGTTTTCAATTCACGATACTTTCTGCGACTCAAATCGCTCGTTCTTGCAATCTGTTTCGCTATCCTCTCACAATTTTCAACATTGCTGTTGCTCATGTTGGAACACTGCTTTGTCAACGTATCGGAAATAACTGGGCATGTTATTATATTGCAAAGTTACTAAATCCTTTTCTATAGCGACCATTCCATAATGCACTGTCTTTGTCGATCACTACAAATCCGTATTTTTCTTGCCAGCAAGCGGTACACAATTTGCAAAAATTCTCAAATGACATGTCAGTGTTTACATGATCGTTGTACACTTGTTTCAGATTTGTACCATCTTGTTTGAACATGATCAGCAGGTTCGCGTTGTCGCGTGTCAGGTGCTTCGGTATCTTCGCGTATGTCTGACAAAGATAGAAACAGTCAACGTCCGAGTGCCTAGCCATTGTAAAGTATTCTCTTACCGCGTTTTGCTTATCACATGCAACATCATCAATGATAAAAATGGAATTCGGAAGTGCCTTGCTCGGCGGAACGACGCCGCTGTTATTCGAAAATGTAAAATAACCAATTTCGTCTACCGATGAGAATATATTTTCTAAATATCGCTATTTCGATTGTTTCAACGATTTCGACTATACGTATACGTTTTCGAAACGAACGCCGCGCGGACTTTCTAACAAACTAATCAAAACGTTCGTTTTGCCGCAATTCGATGGTCCGCAGATGATACCACGTAGAGGTCGGTAGCATATTTCCATGTTTACGCAACTCTTTCTCAGACTGTGTCTTTTTGTCTACGTTAGTCACTTTGATCGTAGGTGATTGGCATACGAACTGCATATTTTATCGGGCACTATACAAATGAAGATACACTGTGGAGCATGACTATAGCACCACTATAATTTTCAAGAGTTTTGTAGTTGTAACTAATGATTTCTAAATGTTAATAATACCACGTGAAAAGGACTAGAAAAAAATTATAATCAATGGAAAAAATACAAAAATAACATTTATTTAACATGAAGTATAATAATAAATGAAATATTGCAATGGTGCATAACTATAGCACCATTGTATTTGGAACGTAATAATAAGGTTAAATGGCTATAAAGTGGTAAATTTCTAATTCAGTTTATTAAAGTGAGCAGTTTCAATAATGAGTATGACCTCCTTTTTTTATGTATTAATTCAAAAATACGATTATTCATACTTGTAATGAGTTTTTTCAAAGTTTCTTCACTAATTTGATTCCACGCTTCAATAACTGCTGTTTTTAGCTCCGAAATGTTCGAAAATTGTCGATTATTTCCATAAATATGCCGTACCATGATACCCCATAGGTTTTCAATTGGATTTTGGTCTGGGGAACATGCAGACCATTTCAATACATTGACATCAAACGTTTCAAACCATGCTGTGGTTTGTCGGCTTTTATGGATTGGAGCATTATCTTGTTGATAAGTCCATGAAATGTGATTGTTTGCATGAATAAAAGGCAATAAATGATTTTCGAGTATTCTAATATACTCCGCACTATTCATTCGTGTAGTTGGAAAAGCTAATATGAGCTTGCCACAGGAGCAGAATGCACCCCACACGATAAGTGTCCCTCCACCGAAATTACGTTTCGAAAAGTATTTTTGTTCTTTACGAAGGTCCCTCCAATATGAATTAAATCCATCTGGATCGTCCAAATAGAATTTTTTTTCGTCAGAGAAAATAACCTAAGTTAAATAAGGAATATTGAATATGAAGCTAAAATCTCGATTTATGAATGTCTAAACTTAACTTAGATTATTCCAATTTCTGCTCATGTTTTCTCGTGCGTATTCAAGCCTGGCTATTTTGTGACGTTTCAGAAGTGTAGGTGCAGACATCATTTTTTGTCTTATAATGTTTGAATTATGTTTAAGGACACGTTGGACAGTCCAACGAGAAACGTCGAGATCACATTCCTTCACAATTTGTTTACAGCTTTTTAACGTATTGCTCGCAACTTTAGCAATTTGCCTTTCAGTACGAGGGGATAACTTCTTCTTCGTCCCCCTTTCTTATTTTTCCCATACTTACAAGGAACCATCGCGAACGGTCCGGCTTCGATTTTGATGAAACTTTGTACACTTATAAAGCAGCCAAAAATAATCGACACGTATTTTTTTTTAGCTACGGTAACTCGAGTTTTAGGGGTGAAACCACCCCTTGAAGTTTTGGCTCGAAACGGCTATCTCGAAAACGGAAAGACATACAAAAAAATTGTTAATGGGCGAGGTTGATGGTTTCTTATGTACAATAACATGGTATTAAAAAATTTAAAAAAATACAATTTGTTTATAACAAAAAAAAATTTATTAACTTAATTTTTCATTTTATTGAAATTTTCATAATGACAAAAAATGACGAGCATTTTATTCCAAATCCACTGGTATGCGATTTTTTAAAATTGCCTCCTACAGTTTTGCAGATTTTGATGATTTACATCTTGCGCGCACATTCATTATGGTAGTAGCCGTTCTAACTTTGATTTTAATGAAGCACTGTAGGCTTGCACTACTTCTAGAGGACAAAATCGGGAAAAATACAAGAATACCAATTTGTTGATGGAGGCTTCGTTAAGAAATTATTAACGTTTAAAGTTCCGCCCGTACTGAATTTTTTTCTCGGAAATGCTCAAGATTTCGGGGGAATGTGTAATGACCAAAAATGATTGTAATCGACCCCTGCAACCGAAAATAATTTTTTCAGAACGGTTTGAAATTTTTTAATTTTGTTGAAAAATTTCACACATTCTCGAATTTTTTTCTCAAAAGTGCGTAGGATTTCGGGGGTATATATATTGACCAAAAATGATTGAAATTGACTCCCGCATCTGAAAATAATTTTTTTAGAACGATTTGAAATTTTTTTTTTTCACTGAAAAATTTAGACACCTACGCAATATCGATTTTTCTTAAAAATTCGTTTTTCATTTTTAATAATTTTGTTTGACGCGCTACAAAAAAGTTGGGCAATACTTTTTTGTAGGTACCTATGAGCTATACTTCAGAAAAAAGTTTCATTGAAATATATTCACTATTGTAGGAATTATGGCTGTTTGAAGATTGGACCATTTTTATGGGGTTTTTCTCATTTTGCGGGGTCAAGGATCAACTTTTTGCATATTTTTGCGATTTCTACGTATTCTTGATTAAAATACGCGTCGTTTGCATTTTTGAAAATTAAAATCCTTCAATCCGTTCAGAAGTTATGACATTTTAAAGATCCGCATGAAATTTTCGGACAACATTTCTGGCCATAAATTACATTTTCGATTAGGAATTTTTTTCTCGAAAGTGCGTAGGATTTCGTGGGTCGATTATTTTTGGCTGCTTTATAAGTGTACAAAGTTTCATCAAAATCGAAGCCGGACCGTTCGCGATGGTTCCTTGTTAGTAGGATCGCGTAAAAAATTCAGTACAACTTTATGAGATCGCCCGAGTTTACGTGCGATTTCACGTATCCCCATTTTTTGCTCTCTGTACGCTGAAATTGCACGTTGCTCTTGTTCATTAAAGTAGCTGCCACGTGGTATTGTATCAATTAACTAAGAATTCCCGGGTTTGCTAAAAGAATTCCAACAGAAACCCTTGAAATGCGTTAAAAATGAACTGGTTCTATTGTTTTGCACCGATCGTCAAACGTTTATCGATTAAATCTTGACATATAAGTAGACAACTTCAATGAATTTCACCTAAAATCCATTATTTACAATGCTTTTTCATACCATATAATTGGTTGTTTCAAATTATTTTCTTACAGGTCGGAAATGTTCAAAATGTTAGTGGTGCTATAGTTATGCTCCGCAGTGTACTTTCGAGAGAGAGCTGGTCCGAACATTAGGACCTTTCCTTCTTTCCTGTCCGGTCATATGCAGTGGTATATGTTGATGTCCTTTAGGTAGTTTAGGGTATTTTCTATGTGTTTCTTTGTCGCCAGAACTTCTGTCGATGTTATTTTATACTTCTGTCTTAGGGTGTTGTATCTTCTGCAATCGAATAGCAAGTGGTTGGTTGTAATGATCTCCATGCAGTCAGTGCACATTGGTGGTTCTGTTTTCTTAATTAGGTATTCATGTGTGAGTTTGCAGTGACCAGTTCTCAGCCTGGCCATGATATCCTGCTTTTCCTTTTCGTATTATTGCTAGGCATAATTTGGAAGAAGTCTTCAGTAACGTCGCGTGTTTTTATTTTCTTAGATGTGGTCCATATTTTATTCCATGCTTGTTGTTCGATATGGCGTGGTGCAACGATGAGGTCTTGATGTGGGACTTGTCTGCTGTTGCTTCTTTGGCGGCTGCGTCGGCTGCCTCGTTTCCTTTGATGCCTTGGTGAGATGGAACCCAGGCTAGGGTTATTTGTTTACCGCTATTGATGAGATCCGTACAGGTATAATGGATGTTTAGAATGACTTCATGTTTGGTTCCACGATTTACATTTGCTATTGTCACGAGTACACTCATCGAGTCAGTGAAAATGATGGAAGGTTGGACATTGTTGTTTCGTATGTGGTTAAGAGCTTCAAGAATATTGGATGAGGATATTGGGAGGTGGAATTTTTTTTGTCGTGGTATCGCAGACGATGGCAGCTTCTACTCCCTGATCAGTTTCTGATGCATCAGTGTATATCGTTCGGTGGTTTGGGTATTTGTTATATAGTTGTTGGAAGTGAAATCTGTGTTCTGTGCTGCTAATTTGGTCTTTGGGAAACTTTGCAATAGGACCATGTCGATATCGGTAAGAAGTTCGAAATTGATACGTGTATGCTTCAGCATGACATCCCACGTAAAATCTGGCAGAGTATAATAGCGCGCGGGATCGAGTTCGTAACTTGTGATGCAACTATTGCGAAAATTTTCAAAAATATCTGCCAACAGCAAGACGTCCGACTTTAGATACAAATCGCTATACTCGACGAGCGTTTGAATGGAGAACCGTGTCCACACGTGGACGGCGTGTGCGTAGTCGTTTTCGGATACTGTATCGCCAGTCAAGGAACTGTAAAATGAATTGCGCGATGGCAAACATGATTGCTCCAACTTTTCGACACAATCAACGTACTCGTACGGAAACACACCTTTCCGTGTCAATAAATCAAAATCTTCCGCAGATAATTTTTGAAACTCGGACCGTGTAATTTGAAGTTTATCTTTACTAAGAAAAAATACCAATTTCTCGAGACTTGTATTTAAAAATTTAAACGAATCGATGAATTGCAATTTTATACGCCTGCACGAGTTCGATTCTTCATCCATGTTTTCGATGTATTTTGTAAATGAAGTGTACTTCTCTTTTGTTATCGACAATACAGTGACGTCACCCTCGAATGGTGTGGCTATTTCCTTGATAATAAAATGTGAATCATAACCGGATAAATTGTGAAAGACCACGGGGATGGCAAACGCGTCTTTATAATTTAGATTGTGATTTGAATGCGCGGAACCTCTGTACCGACTGGTAAAATGACAATGATCGCGTACCCGCTTGTCATTTCGCGCAAACGGTGTTTCGCATATATGACAGTGTGTTGCAGTATTAAAATTTTGCAATTGTTCGGTTGATAAATTTTCCATGGGTACATTGGTCGATAAAATGGACTTTACACGATGTGACAAATCTTGGAGTTGTCTCACAAACCATGACACGCAATTAGGATCGCGACGACGTTGAAACGTAGATAACGAGTCGTCGTACGAGCACTGTACATAGTATCCCATACTAAATACTCGATGGTGCTGGTATGTTTATCTTAACGCTTCTCAATCAGTATCCCTTTTCTCCAGAATGCATTCCAGGTCGCCATACACGATAAACGGAACACGCTCTTTCCTGCTGTAGTTGCTGAAGCTGAGCCACTTGCTAGCATCATCATTCGGTAATATGATTGCGCAATCATTCATCTTCTCACAATCCATAGTGTGAGCTTCTTGCTTCTCATTCGAACTGAAGTAGTGCAAGCATCTGCAATAAGAGACATAATTTTTTATCTAACATAAAATATTTAAAAAATTTATTATATATATGTGGGTTCAGTGCGTGTCTAGAATGATTCGAGAGAGAGGAGAGAGAATCATAGGGCCGTGCGTAAAGGATAAGCTCTCGGGCGCGGCTGTGTCGTTTCCGAGAGCCTTCGTTCCGCGAACGTTGGGCGATTGTTGACACAGGTGGCCCGACCGTTACATTAACGGACAACGTGGGCGAGTCGACGAGCTGGAGGAACGTTCGGCATCGGGCAGTTCTCGTCGAGACGTGGAGAAGCGTAGTTCAAGGCATTTCTGTATTTCTGTAATTCTGTAATCGTTTATTTCGTTATTGTTAAATATATTCATTCTTCAAAATATCAACGTGTTTTGTCATTCCATGGTCCGTATGATCCTACATATACATACCTATCGCAAAAGTATTTTCTGCCATTACGTTTACTCAATTGTGTGCTCACGAGGCGAGATAAATTCTTGATCCACGCGAAATGTCCCACGTCGATTACTCCTTCTAAATACAACAAATTGACATGCCTCTCCATTTTCTTATCGGTGACTCGTGTCGGTAGCGCCTTCTTATTCTCAATGGTATAGACGTTGATGGAGATGTTGTTGACATGTTCAAACTTTTTAATTTGGTTCAAAGTCACTGGAAATTCAATATCCTGGATATTCAGCACTGTTGTGTAATGAGGATATGCCGATTTCCGATATACGTGACTTTTGGCTGGATGCAGAGCAGCCACCACCGATCACGCGAAACATGCATTGTACGTCGAGCGTATGCTGATTACAGCTCCCTTTAGTTGTACCTCTTGCGGTAATTGTATGGTACATCCCGCATGCATCGACATAAATTTATTTACATTAACAATTAAATTAAGTATACGCGACAGTGCCCACCCACTATCGCGTTCCTGAAACTCGTCTAAGGATGCTAGAATGGGTTCGATGACGCGCAAATCATACCATTCGCGTAGGTCAGACAAGCGAAAAAGTTCACAGTTTTTTGTGTTAACACTTTTGTTTGCACATTTATTACCAGCCACAAATTCACCGTTAAGTATAGTATTCATTTTTACACTGTCATGTTTCTGCACAATGTTCCGCGCATGATCGAACGTCCCTCGCATCTTCGAGAAAATTGCGAGGCTCTATGTGATTAGAATTTATCACCACACCGGTCAATATACGGTTAACGAAAGCTGTATCAATTTCACGCCATCTGAGTCTTGCACTGTGTCCAGCACCCACATGTACAAATCGATAGCGCGTCGAATCTTTCAGACTTTCCAATCTAGCGATACGAGCAATCAACGATTGTTTTTCACCGATTGGGAGTCGCGGTCTCTTGATTCGGCTTTGTTCCTTCAACGAATTGAGATAATCATCAAATCGATGTTCCCATATATTGTATTCTTCCTTCGACCTTAATTGAGCGGCCTGCTCGTACAGCTCCTACTATTGATGATCCATACCACCGTTATTGTGTTGCCGTGTACAGTGATGCTCGCGATATATTAAAGAAATCCCTGTCCGCGATTGCAATGTCATACGCTTTGTAGAAGTTGCATGTTTGGACGTGTTCAAGGTAATCTAAGACGCTTTTGCAAAAGTTGCTCTTTTCGCAGAAGAAGAACGCGTGACATAAAATAAGAAGGTGGAACAGTGTCTCTGTGTGTGTGTGTGTGTAAAATGGCTAGGACTCAATAGCTCGCACAATTCGTGGATCCATAAAAGTATTGCATACAGTGTGTGTGTACGTAAATATGATCTGTCGCGAAGAATGTTATCTACATCGTGTCGCATCACCCCTTCGAATACAATGTTATACATTTTGCAGAGGTTGCGTTTTTGCATGTGTTCAAGGTAATCTGAAACGCTTTGCAAAAGTTGCGCTTTTCGCAGAAGAAGAACACATGACATAAAAATTCCTCTCCCCCCGCTATGCATCATGACAGAATTAACACACAGTATGTGCTTAAATAAGTAATATATTTAATACAACAGGAAATATATAAATATGAACGAGCGCATGTTAGCTGTTGCAGCTCGAGATGCCAACCAACCAACAACCGAGTAACGTCGTGTGAACGCATCTCAAAGACGAAAGAAACAAAACATTCAACGACATGAACAACGCCCATCTCGACGGTCTATTTAAATTAAACACATATAGATCGCTTTCTCACACATCACTCGCTTCCCTTGATGCAACGTTGCATTTTTTTTTTTGAGTACTGCACAATATTCACACTCGTTTGATTGTATCGTCGTCGTCGTGAAACGTTACCTATCGGATTCTACGTTCTAAAAAATGAATTACTACATTTCTCGCGATGTGGCGTGCTCAAGTCACGAGTAAGTATTATTATCATCATATTCTTATTGTCATTACTTACCTTTCATTCTTCACATACTTTTCTATATGTTACGATAGCGATAAATAACGTTCGATGCCTCATATACTGTGGAGGAGGTTTGCCCTCACAACAAAAATATATCTAATTTTGTGATTACATAATTTATACTTTTACTGAATTGCGATAAAAGATTAAATATCACTTTTTTAAAATAGTCAAAAGACGTCTAATTTCTTTCCCCACCTCTTCTTTACCGACCTCTGAAAATAACCTCTGATAATCACAGACGAGATATATGAACACAGACGAGATATATGAATAGACCTTTCACGTAATGTAATTTTTCAGCCGGAGTTTCTGGGGTCCCGGGACCCCATTACCATTTTCGTGTCACTCGCAACGTTATCAACGGATTCAGAAATTAACACAAGAGGAAGTGAGACAGAAAATAAAATTACATAAATTTTATTATTTTTTAACGGAATTAAAGCTGTAGGATCTATCATTGGACATTAATCGATTAATTTCATTGGAGAAATCAATCGATTAAGAGTATTTAAAAATTTCAAGATTATTAAAATTCCTAAGGATGTATTTCATTGATACGTACACCGCAAATTCTCTATTTTTTATTTTAAATTGTAATACATCATTTATTAAAAAAATAACTCGGCAGAAACGTATTTGCGACTCAAAATCAGTTTAATCAGACTGTGCATCGGGGCCCCGGAAACTTCTCATTCCTCACTTTCGCACACTATGCCCAATTGCGTGTACGTGAGCTCGTTGAGTTTCGGAAGAGCCGAGAAGAACAGGCTGATACCCGCTTTCCTTCTCGCTCTTGCATCGCTGACGTCGTTTACATTTCTCGAAAGCAAGCCTGCTGGCATCGCCACCCGTTCGAATCGTTAGTAAACGACAAAAGCCATCGTGACTGACAGACCTTACATTTCTCGAAATCGGACCTGGGCGCTTTTTGAAGATTCATTGACTTTCCATACGAAGCGACCATGCGTTATATACATATACATGTTATACATGCTAGGAACTATAAGTTGTATAACTTTCGTCGTATATCTACTTTCTAATAACATGGGAAAATTTTTAAATATAAAAAAATGTAAGAATACTGTAGAATTTTTGCAATGTAGAATTATTGAAGGAAAATGAATTCATTATATACATATGTATGTATATATCGGACACATCCCTCGCAAACACGCTGCAAACATTAATGAGAACAAAACTGCAAATCTGTCTGTTTTAAAAACCCCGCAACTGATCTTTGACTCGCAACTCGTCCTCTTCATTTCGCAATTATAATAAACGTAGACTCATTAAAATTCGTAAAAATAACAAAGTTATAGCCATTTAGAGGGAAGAGTACCCAACGGTTAATAATCATATCAGAAATTTAAATGCGTTTTTCTCGTAACCATATTTTCAGAATTGGCTGACATAACATCACAAATTCATATTGATTAATGGATTTGAAATTTATAGAGACATGCCTGTATGTTAGAAATTTTGCCTTTGACGGTTCTGGGGTAAGTCCTGTGCCGTTCCTCACAGTACTCTTACCGGAAGGTCCCACGCCTTCCCCACTCCGTGGCCAGATCCTTCAGGACAAAGTCTTCATTTTTTCCAGCAGTACGACGTCAGGTCGTCTGCCTCTTTTAACTACTCTCTCTCTATTCATAAACAATCAATGCCTCGACACGCGCTACCTGGAGACCCAACGCGGTCGTCCGCTATCGCGTCACCCGTTGCCAGGCCTGTTTAGTCTCATTCGCTCTTTAGGCCACATGCACCCCAAAACTCTGTCATAAATGTATCGTAGAATGAGCGTCCTTCAGTGGTCCTTACATTCGACTCTCTTGGAAAATACATTGTCGCTAGCGTTTCTGGAAAACAAAAGCCGATCCCCTATTTCGGGGGAATGTCCACGCGTCGCGTCCAACCATTGTTGCCGTGGCGAAATCGACTTTTTTGCCTTCGCCTTCGAAAAAGATTAAGTAAAAGAGTTTCCTTCATTGGAAGAACAAAAATTTTCCAGTCCTTTATTTTCAGTAGGAGCGGTGTCAACTTCCATTCATTTTCATATGATTGATTTTAATGAGTCAGCGTTTTTTTAAATTGCTAAACAAAGAAGACAAATAGGACAGTATCCTCAATATTTTCAGATTTAAAAATTTAAAATTACAGTGAAATTTATTCAGTTGTTTAGACCCAATAGTATTAATAGTATAAATATATGAACGCACGCCCATAAGCATAGTAAAAAAATGTCTTTTTTTTAATAATTAAAATATGATCAAGGGGTCCTAAAACGTGTATTTCCGTAAAAAAAATTTGTGAAATTTTTGTTTCATTATGGTATTTTGCTTATACATTGTATACGCCTACATAGATCGAATTTCGGCTGTGTTAAGAGCAAGAAGGATTGACTGACATTCGCCGCCTTTCTCGAATCCTCGAAGAGAACGAAACGCCAGAACTCATATACAAGGAGGTTGGCATTAGTATGTGTAAGTGGTGGGGCAGCTCCCTTTGGGCACGGGTCTGCCATCTGATAATACTGCACTGTCTTTTTCAATCCCCCCCATAGTCAACTCACATGTATTTACGCACACACTACAGCTGGCTGCCCATCAATCCTAATTCAGTGCCTAGTTTCTCAACTGACCGCCATCCATGAGAAGAGGCCGCTAAAATCACCTCCGAATTTTCAGGTCGGTATGGCAGTCAGATTCGGCCGCGAAAGTCCATAAGGTGAAAGGTCTATTCATATATCTCGTCTGTGGCGGTACAGTGAAAACTCGATAAATGTCCTCAAGAGCTGTTCCATAAATGATACATTTTTATCCCCATCACTAGGGGGATCCCCCTTGAACCAGTGAGGCGAAGTGTAACCGGAGACGTAGCGGCTTTCTTTAAAAATCTTTATTGCCTTCGTCAACTTAGTTTAAATGTCCCTGTCAGTGTGACCACACTACTGTACAAGAAGAAAGTTTTTTATTTTTTACTTTTTTTTAATAAAAATTTTACTATCATGTAGGGAAGATTTTTCTAATTAAAATGAGACTAAACACGATATAAATCGGCCAATATTTGTTACCATAATATTGAATTAAATATTGTGTACTCGTATCTTCGCAAGGTCAGTGGATTGGTACATTTATCGAACAGTGGTAGCTAACGAAACCCCCTATTTCATAAGTGTTGCAGTTTTTGATCACTTACGAAACGATGGAACCGTTCCGTTTGAAAATAGCTACCTCCCGTTCGATAAATGTAGCCAGCACCTCGATGCGTCGTTCTTTGATATTTCCGAACATAGAAAAGGACAGCACAAGAAGGATAAATAAAGAGAGAAAGACTCGCAAGTACAATATTTAATTCAATATTATGCTACCAAATATTGACCAATTTATATCGTGTTTAGCCTCATTTTAATCAGAGAAATCTCCCCAACATGATAGTGAAATTTTTATTAACAAAAAGTAAAAAATAAAAAACTTTCTTCTGTGCAGTAGTGTGGTCACACTGACGCGGATATTTAAACTGGGGCGATAAATCCGAGTTTCAGTCCCTCTTTCTTCTTTAGCTACTGACTCTTTCTACGTTCGAAGCGTCGGCAAACTACAATCAAATTCGAAAGACGATTCTCCTATTCTGTAAGTGTTGCTGACCGGACCCGGTCGTGGTTACCGTTCGACAGCCTTCCGGGGATCTTTCGAGTAGTCTATATTCACGTAATCAGTAAATAGATAATTAATTACAACAGATGTCATACGTACTATGTGTATTTATATCGCTTTCTACCTTATCGATCGTACTATCTATCAGCGATTTACAGTCACGATTGAAGCTAAGGAAAATACCATTCCTGATGCATTAAAATAAGACGCCTAGTAAGACAGACCTAACCTTAAATACAGTTATCTAGAGATATGAGGATTCAAGGTGCAGAGAACGTACAACGAAGCGGAATAAATAAATGGTACGTGCACGACCCTATCGAGGGTCGTCCTTGACGAAGGACGAGGAGCCCCTGCAGGAGGGTCGAACTGTCCAAGGTCGGTCACCCTGTCCGAAAAATCGACACGATCGAGTTTTTTCTTTGTCCTTTTCGCGTTCTCTGGCGGGGAGCGCAAGGAGAAGAGGAGAAAGAGGGTTCAAGGACGAGAAGATGGAAGATGGAAGATGCACGTTTACCGTAGGACAGATCGCGTGGGGGGTCGACGCGTAGCCCAGAGCTGTTATACGCGTATAGGACGCGAGTACAATTTCGAGCGCATAATCCGAATCCGAATACGAATACGAAACCAGTTTCTGTCCTCCTCGACGAATCCTTCCCCCCTTTATTCCGAACCTCTCGACGGATTTTAGGGGGGGGGGGGGGAATTTAAAAGGATCTTTCGGAAAACGGATACCACGCAGGCAACTGGCCCGGTTTCTTCGCGCCGTAATTACGTAATTCGTATGCTAATTTTCTGGAGTTTCTTTTCGCGAACGATGACAGTCCCTTTATGTAAACATCGACAACACCTTCACCCTGCTCTAAGCATCTCGAGACAGAGAATTTATTATTAAAAATCGCTTATGATTACAATTTGTATCGCTAGCAATTTTCAAATGGAACAACAAGTTCTATGAGTGATGCCATACGTATATCGATTATTCTTAACGTTATCGTCGTTCGATTAGTATTACAACATTCACGATAATTTTAATTAATACTGTGCATATTTTTAACCGCGTACAAATTAAATGCGTTTAACGAACCAACTGAATGTTCTAAAAAATATTTTGATCTACCGATACTTTTCCTTCGCGGTAAAACGTTGCAAAAGTTTCCATTGCAATTTGCAAAAACGACACAGTCGATACGGAGATCAATAAATAACAGTAATAAAAATTTACGATACTTAAATAATAACATACCTCGCGCGACTAAATTTTCATTATCTACGTTTCTTTTTACTCCTACCTACGGTAATCTGATTTCTGTTGCTTCAATAAAGAGTATCTAAACCGTTCGATAATAAATAAATTGATATCGCAAGTCGAGCGAAATGTGATAATCCTGCGCCCTCTAGTGTTATCGGGCTCACGACGAGTGTTCCTTTGAGACGCGACACGGGATTCTGTCGACGTCATCGATTACGTTCGCGTTCGAATCGACGGGGAGAAGGAGCAATTTTTTTAGGTTTTAACTTGGCCACTCGTACCCATCATGCGATACCTGGGGCCAGGTAATTGCACCTGTCATTGTTACGTGGAGTACGCGACCGCCGCAAGGTCGAACGCGGTTAATAAATTCCAAGAACCACGCTCCTCGTCAATGGCACTTATCCGTAGGATTCGAATTATCGTCGCTGAATCGAAACCGCGAGAATGCGGTAAGTATTCTTCGATCTGCATAAAATGAGATACCACGGGCTCTCTCGAGTAAACCGGATAAACATCCTACGAACGTATAATTAGATAAACAACAGATCGTGAATTTATTTAATTCCGTAATTCGAAGAATATCGTTAAACGCCATGTTGGCTTTCGGAACGCTCGAAGGATCGCCCGTATCGAATTTAAAAAATACTAAACAATCAACGTAATACGTTCACGATCGTCTAACGAAGTTAACGAAATCGTCTCCCCCTCGGTGTTCGTTGTTTACTGCATACATGCATTCTCCGTATTTACACACCGCGAAAAGGGAAAGCGAATGAAAATTAGCTGGGCGTTTAACCTGTTAAACAGTCGAGCGACGGGTACGTCAACAAGAAAATAGATGTAACGAATGTGTAATTTCAAACACCGTCGTGCACAAACAGAACACAAAGCCAAGGAAAAGTAAACGCTCGAACATCGTGGCCAGATCGGGTATAATTGAGTAACGGAGTGGTGGGGATAGCGAGCATACACTATGGTACGAGCCACGGTGCAAGTGAGCTCGCCATTTCGCGCAACTTCGGGAAACTGACAAAGAACGCTAGTGTGAGCCTTTCCTTCTCGCTGTTGTGATAGAGAAACAGTTGAAACACGACCTCGCGATATTCGGTATACGATTCCAAGTCTCGACTGACCCCAGCATTTTTATTTTCCGACTTATGTAAAGTATAAGTAAACTATCATAATGAAAACAAACTTGGAAAATTTTTTTTGGCGGGAATAACACGTTTTAAGACCGAACTCGGCGCCAGCTTAATCGAGATTCTTTCTCCCGAACGAACGCGATTTTTAAACAGATTTAACATATTTAAACAATCGCCCTTTAACCCTTTGCACTCCGAATTATATTTGAATTTTGTTACCAGCAGCTTCCTACGCTTTTGAGTGGTTTATTTGAAATTTGCGTTAGCTAAAAAGTAGGGCAAAGGGTATAGCCGAATAAGGGGGTCAAATGTGCCCCCAAACCGAATGGAACGAGCCACGGGTCATTCGATAGCAAAAAAAAAATAACCCCTGTGTGCAAATTTTTAACTTGAAATCTCGACCGTGGGGGTAGTAATGGGGTGAAAACGAAAATCATGTTTTTGAATTATTTCTCTTGACCTATTGAGTAAAAAAATGTAAAAAAATTCAGAGACATTTCGGGTACCGGGGTACATACTTTGGGAGATTTTCAGATTTTTTGATTGAAGAACCAGGTAGTGAAAAATAAAAAACAGCAAAAAATGCCGAAAAATGCCGATTACGTATTGAAGGAGGCCCGGAACTACTTTTATACTTTTACAGTAAACAGGTATTACTATTACTATTACTCTCAATTTTTTTCAGATTTTTCATTTTGGTGCGCCGCAGTGAAAAAAAATAAAAACCGAGTTTTTCCTCGTTTTCTGCGTATTAGAGTAACTTACACGTTGAATTTTTATGCATCCTTCAATATATAAGTGTTTTGTAGACTGTTTAATGTTTCTACACTAAGCAGAATTACATAACAATTGAAACAAATAAAATAAAGCCAACCGTTGAGCGCAATATATTCTAGAAAATCAACGATATTTTCTATGGCGTCGATGGGGCAGTTGTTAGAGTGTCCGACTGCTGAACCGCTGCAAGTTTTTTTACCATAGGTTCGAGTCTCTCTTCTGGACTTAGGATTTTTTTTCCTTCATTATTTTTTTTTTCAAATTCTAACTATATAACAATGCTTTATATTTATTTATAAATGTTCTGAAAGCATTTTACAAATATTTTAACCTGAAATATGTATAAATATAGTTTTGGAGTGTTTTTTGCGTTTTTATTTTTTTTGTCAACCACGATTATTGTTTAACATCTCTTACACTGAAATTAATGTGAAATGTTAGTTTTCAAATCTCTTACCTTTGACTACTGTGAATGGATCGGAGCAGAAGATTGTATATTGGCTTACTATTACTTCTTCTCGCCCTTCGATCAAGCAGATCTTTCCTTCTTTTTCTCTTTCTGTGATAAATATGAATGTTTGCTACGGCTTCAGTATCTAACGTAGACATGTAAGGGCCATTCCACGCCAAATCTATTAACCCACTCTCTGCCAATGATACTTTTTTCTAATAAATAATGAAATAGTAGCGAAAATAATATCAGAAGACAATATCGAAAATACATTAGCAGTGGAAGTAGAAAATAATCATTGGAATAGGCGAAAATCTCTTTTCAACCTTTCAGCTTCCGACATTCTTGATTTTCCGGAATTAACAGAACAAGATTTAAAAATTCTATTTACGGGAACATACCAATTATCACAAGCCATATCGTACTTAGCAGAAGTTATGGATGAAGATAATAATATAATTGTTCGTTGCCTTAAGCAGACAAAAAATATTATTAAATGTGAAGTGAGATCGCGTCACATCAATAGTAAAACATATAGATGTTACATTAACTACGTACCAAATTCAATTGGTTACTCCGGGATTAAACGCTATTGTTGCGAATGTGCGAATGGTAACCGTACTGTCGGTTGCTGTTCACATGTCGCAGCAATAATTTATTATTTATCGCATGCTCGGTACCTTTCACGAATTGTACGTCCTGCAGAAATTCTGAGTAAATTATTTAATATCGAACAAGTAAATCCCGTAATTAACGTCGACAGTGACCAAGATTGAGCCATGCTTTTTTTTATTTCCAACACTTATGTCCGCCATTTACTCTCATCCGATCCATGTAATCACTTCTAACCCATCCTTCGCCTCTCCTGATGGAAGAAGCCCACCACCTTCCCGTGGTTTCCATCGAGCAATGATACTTCATTCAAAAATAAGCATGAAACGATCAAACTGGTACTTAAAAATGTGTTTATTAGAAAAAAGTATCATTGGCAGAGAGTGGGTTAATAGATTTGGCGTGGAATGGCCCTTACATGTCTACGTTAGATACTGAAGCCGTAGCAAACATTCATATTTATCACAGAAAGAGAAAAAGAAGGAAAGATCTGCTTGATCGAAGGGCGAGAAGAAGTAATAGTAAGCCAATATACAATCTTCTGCTCCGATCCATTCACAGTAGTCAAAGGTAAGAGATTTGAAAACTAACATTTCACATTAATTTCAGTGTAAGAGATGTTAAACAATAATCGTGGTTGACAAAAAAAATAAAAACGCAAAAAACACTCCAAAACTATATTTATACATATTTCAGGTTAAAATATTTGTAAAATGCTTTCAGAACATTTATAAATAAATATAAAGCATTGTTATATAGTTAGAATTTGAAAAAAAAAATAATGAAGGAAAAAAAATCCTAAGTCCAGAAGAGAGACTCGAACCTATGGTAAAAAAACTTGCAGCGGTTCAGCAGTCGGACACTCTAACAACTGCCCCATCGACGCCATAGAAAATATCGTTGATTTTCTAGAATATATTGCGCTCAACGGTTGGCTTTATTTTATTTGTTTCAATTGTTATGTAATTCTGCTTAGTGTAGAAACATTAAACAGTCTACAAAACACTTATATATTGAAGGACGCATAAAAATTCAACGTGTAAGTTACTCTAATACGCAGAAAACGAGGAAAAACTCGGTTTTTATTTTTTTTCACTGCGGCGCACCAAAATGAAAAATCTGAAAAAAATTGAGAGTAATAGTAATAGTAATACCTGTTTACTGTAAAAGTATAAAAGTAGTTCCGGGCCTCCTTCAATACGTAATCGGCATTTTTCGGCATTTTTTGCTGTTTTTTATTTTTCACTACCTGGTTCTTCAATCAAAAAATCTGAAAATCTCCCAAAGTATGTACCCCGGTACCCGAAATGTCTCTGAATTTTTTTACATTTTTTTACTCAATAGGTCAAGAGAAATAATTCAAAAACATGATTTTCGTTTTCACCCCATTACTACCCCCACGGTCGAGATTTCAAGTTAAAAATTTGCACACAGGGGTTATTTTTTTTTTGCTATCGAATGACCCGTGGCTCGTTCCATTCGGTTTGGGGGCACATTTCACCCCCTTATTCGGCTATACCCTTTAAACAAAAATAGAGGAACAAACAAATTCAATTAAATATCTGTTTTATTTATTGTTGTATTTTTTAATTTTCAAGTGTATGATATCTCCTTGGTTTGGACTTGAAAAAATAAGCTCCTGAGATAAAAATTGACGTCGAGTCACACTCGACATAGGTGTGCAAAGGGTTAAAAGTCTACAGAGAGTAGGCTACATATGTATAGTAGTCGCCTCGTTTGAAGTGTCGCGGGTCGCCACAGGGCCAAGAGGAGTCAGACCATCTATCTATCTTGCTCCCTTGCTCTCAGGCAGTCCACATGTGTGTGTAACTCTCGCGACGAATAGAGAGCAAGAGATCAATGCATACGTGTATCCCTTCTACTTCCCCCGCATTCCTTCCGCGGGACTTTAAGCGAGGCGACTGCTGTACGTATGTCTACGCCTCCTCTTTCTCCATCCTGGTCATTTCTACGACCCAGCGACCCGCGAGGAGTATAAACAAAACACTGTCACTGCTGTAACAGCAGATAGACAACATAGAGATAAAGTTTATTTAAGATTTACATAAAATTTTTATAAACAATGTATATGTATCGAAATAATTATAAAACTATAAGACGTGTAATCATTATTATCCGGGAGATAATCACGCTCAAAATCTAATCGGACTTTGAAACGAGAACATAAAACTTAAATGTAAAGTTTCATTGAAATTCATTAAAAATTCCTTTTTTCTAAATAGTCACAACATGATCAGGGGGTCTTAAAACGTGTATTTCCGCTAAAGAGAATTTTCGAAATTTTTTTCCATTATGGTATTCTCCTTATACCTTATATAAGTCGGAAAGTAAAAATGCAAGCGCAGTCGAGATTTGAACTCATATGGCGATTATCGCGAGGTCGTGTTGTCGATTTCGATGGACTCAATTATGCCCGATCTGGCGATACTGCTGACGATGAACTTAGCGTCTAAATGATAGTGATAGCAGTCATATACTACCTCACGAGCCACGTGACGTGAGCTCAGCCTTTACGCAACTTCGTGAAATCGATAAGGAACGCTAGCGTGAGCCTTTCCTTCTTGCTCTTGTAAAAAAGAAACAGCTGAAATAAAACCTCGCGACAATCGGCATACAATTCCAAGCGGCTCGAACGCCTCGAACTAGTCGAACTCGGTCGTCCGTCGATAGATAGATCCGAGGGGGAGAACACGTCTCAGTTCGTTTCACCTCTAGGGATATTTCACGCAGCATCAAAGCGAACGAAAGAGAAGGACTAGGAACCCGGAGAAGAGAGAAGGTCGAAAAACGTGAGAAGTCAGCGAAAGGGTAGACACTCTAGCCTCTTATTTCCGTACGATAAAACAGAATTTACAATTTTCTTTTCCCGTTGCATCGGGGCGCGTGGACGTTCTCAGAACTTGCAGGAAGGATGACGGGACAGATGTACCGGGCGTTGTTCCTTATAGCAATATTGAGAAGGTTAGTCGATCGTTACACCAGTGTCGCTTTCGTCGCCACGCGGTATAACATATTTACGACGATCATGTGTCGACGTTCCGTGGCCAGTTTTCTACGCATCAGTAACATTCGTTCGACAGCGTATGCGTTGGGCAGCAGGAGGGTTTGGACTGGCAGAGCAGCCTCAACGACAACATCCAGTCGTTGAACCAACAAATCCAGCGACAAGTGCAGGCGACGGTGCAGCAGAATCTGGCGCATGCACATCGACAGATCAGAAACCTGGCCGACAGAATACGTAAGCGATACACGACACAGCCACGTTCTTAACGAGCGTTCGATTTTTCCATCTTGCCGGCTTTTTGACGCCGTCTCAAAATCGCGGCGCGTTTCAGCCTTTCAGGCCTTTCACTATCGAAAACGAGAGATCCGTTCTCTCTCAAGGCAACGAGACCGTTTTTTCTTACTCGCGAGAACCGATCTGTATCGACCAACGATCGTAATTGTTACTGCAGGTAATGGCTCGATGTCGCACTCGGGCGGTGGCAGCAGTAGCATCATGACGATCCGAAATGGCATGAAGGCCATTCTATCCGGCGTCACGTCCGGCGGCAGGACGGTCGTTCGCGAGATCGATGAAAGTATGGTAGGCAATACCCTTCGACACGTCGTCAAGATTTACGAGCCGCCCGTCACCGCCACCACCAACACCATAGTCTTTGGCTTCACCTTGGACCTCACGGATGTTAATGCTAAGCCTGTCCTGGTCAATGAAGAACCGTAAACGACCAACCAGAACGCTGGAAGAGAAAATGACCGATATTTCTATCTTATTCTCATTTAACCTATGTGTATTTTATTCGCAATAAAGAAAAGTTTGTAAACAGACGCTGTCTCTCTTCTGTTGTGAAAAACTAACTGACAAATTGAGAAAACAAGGCTTTTTTCCTTGCATCTAGAACACACGTTAAATGTTCTCCAAAAGCTACGTATGTTCTGTTAGGAACTTGGCGAGGTTTACGATACGGTCGCTTGTGAATACAATATAAGCTCGGAACTCGTCCACGATATAGGCAAATATCATATCCCCTCTACTTATCCCCACTGCGTACCGTTAGAACTAAGCACTCGCTGTATCGGCGAGTATGCCTTCCTATGGGCGGTTCCCCAAGATAGCGGCGCGTTTGACAGTCGGTCGTCGAACATTGTCATACGATACGGGCTCAAATTACTAAGGCAACACTAGTGCAATAATACAAATTTTTTATTTTTCGTTTTCTTGTTTTGAAACTTTTAACATGTCTGTGACAGTTTTCTGATTTAACTAAGATCAAGTACAACATAATTTTTATTATTGTTTTTCATAAATTATAATATACATTTGACCTTTCTTTAAAGTGTATCCTCATCTGAAAAAAGGAATTGTAATTTAATTGACCTATCATTTATTTGCCGAAATCGTGAGACAACTCAGAGTAAAATAAGTTGGTTAAACAGTTTAAATTCGCAAGTTATGTATATCTTTTCGGGTTATATCACTATTGCAGTAAACGATCGATACATACATATATGTACTGAAGTTATGACACGATTTAACTAGTACATATACAATATTAAATCAACAACGAAATTCATCTTTATTTTTGTTCTTCCTTTTTTCAAACTTCATCAACATATTCGTGACACTTTTCTGATTAAAATGACACCAAATACGATATACAATTTAGGTCCTATTTACTAACGCAATAAGAAATCAAAGGCATGCATCGCTCAAGTGACTCCACGTCGGCTGTATCGAAACACAGGCGATGTTTACGCGAGCCTATACAGAATCAGTATTTCATTCTGCGACCTCTACCAAGAGAGGTAGAAGTCAGAATTAGAACACCGATTTCGTATAGGCTCGCATAAACATCGCCTGTGTTTCGTTACAGCCGACCCGAAGCGAAGGAAGCGATAGCAAATTCGGCGATGCTCGGCCGCTCAGTCCCTCTTTGTCATATGCTCGCTGTTCTTTTCTATACTCGCCGCCTCCAGTAGGCGTCAACAAAGTATCAAGAATCGTTTCTCGTCCACGATATAGCCGAGCGTTGAGCCCCGAGAGCGTCGCTTCTATAGAGACAATACTGTACCGCTATTTTTGAGGATAGCTAATTTCAATTCGCTTGTTAATAGTTACAGCTAAACGAGGAGTCAGGGCCCTAACGAATCATTACAAAAATTGAAGCAATTAGGAAGGGCCCTGCTCCGTCGTCCTCAATAGCGATTGACGTGTCATAAACCTTACAACTAGTCGCGCGGTCGAGTAACGACCTTAGTACCTGGGCACGGTCCCCGGTCGGGTGTTAGGAATTTTCCATTTCCAGGGAGGTCTAGTTTGTACCCCGACTGGTGTGCGGCAACCTAGACTAGGCGGTTTTTGGAAATCCAACCCCCGACCAGGGACGTCGACCGATTGGTCAGGTCCTTTACGCCTCATCGGCAATTTTAGTATATAAGAAGAACATTGGAAGAGTTTAGTTAGATTAGCAACAGAATCATAGTTAGAAACGTTACTGTATTACTTATTGAATTCAATAAACATCAAATACACAACCATTAATTTCCTTCAAACGAAGGTGGTCCTTCGAGTTTGTATTAGTCGGCACACACGTGCAAACTCAACAATTTCTGAACGAGCAACACTCGACCACGGAAAGAACATGTTCCTAAAAAAATGTGATCGATGAGAGAGTCGGTCGAGGAGGGTATATGTACTAATGGAAGGTCGAACGCTTGCGAGAGGAACGGTCCCTTTGGTGGCGAGTCCGGGAAGCGATATAGTCCACAATAGAAACAGATGATATCTATATCTCACTGAAACTACTCAATTAACCTATTTGTATTAAAAAAGTATCAAATAATCCGTGGAGAGATTTATAATAGCGACAGACACGTAGGAAAAGGAGGTTTGAAATTTAGTAGTTCGAGGAACAGGTAGAGACGGACACAGACAGGATCCGGTGGTCGTAGCATTATCTGGCATGTGCCAGAACGTTGGCACGGAGGAGTAAGTAACGAGATCGAATTTACGAGAACGACGGAGGCAGGAATTTCGAGTACGCCGAACAAGCGAGAATAATCGAGGAGAGAGACAAGGACCGTAAACCACGTCGCGGTAATCGAACAAGGAATCCCGCCAGGGGATCGAGAAAATATAAGTTTAGAGTGGGTCGACGAAACACGACGCGAACGAGAAATGGCGAGTCGGGTCCAGACGCTAATATAATATGGATCAAACCGTAACGCCAATAACTTTCCGGGCAGGTTTCACACCACGAAAACTCGAGCGTCGACTTTTCGAGTCGACACCACACCAACGTCACATTTCTCTAAATTATAATATCGTAAACACTGTTTCGCGAGTGGTAAACTTTACGAAACGATTTTTATCCGGATCCGGTTTCAAACGTTCGCAGATTCTACCTTGAATTTTCCAAATCTAAATATTCATCGATCGATTTCTATCCCTGATAAATAAATAAACGTCGATGGTCTCCGGTGAGAAAACCGTGTTACGAAGGTGGTGCAAACGATTCGGGAATATGCGTGTCAAAGTGGCGCCGTGAGGAGCGAGAGATTGCACGCGGGGTGCCTTAAATGGAAATGCCTCTGTCCTGTCCGCGAACGCGATCTTTCTCCTTCTCCCCGTTTTCTTTTCGCCACTTCCCTCTCTTCTCACCCGTCGCGCCACGCTTCGTTCTTTTCACCGGTACTTTCTTTCGCTCCCGATATCCGACGTTCGAGTTTCGTAGCTAATTTTCAACGTCTCGTTCTCTTTGCCTCGACTCGCCCAGCAATTTTAATTCAAACGTTCGAGCAAAGCATTTGCAACCAAGAATCACTCGACAGTCAAAGGCGTTAGGTACAAACAACTACATGCTTTCTTAGCTTGGTTATACTCGAAAAAGATAAATAGTACACTCGAATACCGCGTCCTCTGCGCTAGGTGCGACTATGCGCTACCGTTATGGCACAGACGAGGTATATGAATAGACCTTTCACGTAATGTAATTTTTCGGCCGGAGTTTCTGGGGTCCCGGGACCCCATTACCATTTTCGTGACACTCGCAACGTTATCAACAGATTCAGAAATGAACACAAAAGGAAGTGAGACAGAAAATAAAATTACATAAATTTTATTATTTTTTAACGGAATTAAAGCTGTAGGGTCTATCATTGGGCATTAATCGATTAATTTCATTGGAGAAATCAATCGATTAAGAGTATTTAAAAATTTCAAGATTATTAAAATTCCTAAGGATGTATTTCATTGATACATACACCGCAAATTCTCTGTTTTTTTATTTTAAATTGTAATACATCATTTATTAAAAAAATAACTCGGCAGAAACGTATTTGCGACTCGAAATCAGTTTAATCAGACTGTGCATCGGGGCCCCGGAAACTTCTCATTCCTCACTTTCGCACACTATGCCCAATTGCGTGTACGTGAGCTCGTTGAGTTTCGGAAGAGCCGAGAAGAACAGGCTTTCCTTCTCGCTCTTGCATCGCTGACGTCGTTTACATTTCTCGAAAGCAAGCCTGCTGGCATCGACACCCGTTCGAATCGTCAGTAAACGACAAAAGCCATCGTGACTGACAGACCTTACATTTCTCGAAATCGGACCTGGGCGCTTTTTGAAAATTCATTGACTTTCCATACGAAGCGACCATGCGTTATATACATATACATGTTATACATGCTAGGAACTATAAGTTGTATAACTTTCGTCGTATATCTACTTTCTCATAACATGGGAAAATTTTTAAATATAAAAAAATGTAAGAATACTGTAGAATTTTTGCAATGTAGAATTATTGAAGGAAAATGAATTCATTATATATATATGTATATATCGGACACATCCCTCGCAAATACGCTGCAAACATTAATGAGAACAAAACTGCAAATCTGTCCTTTTTTAAAACCCCGCAACTGATCTTTGACTCGGAACTCGTCCTCTTCATTTAGCAATTATAATAAACGTAGACTCATTAAAATTCGTAAAAATAACAAAGTTATAGCCATTTAGAGGGAAGAGTACCCAAAGGTTAATAATCATACCAGTAAATGAGTTTTTCTCGAAACCATATTTTCGAAATTGGCTGACATGATATCACAAACTCATATTGATTAATGGATTTGAAATTTATAGAGACATGTCTGTATGTTAGAAATTTTGCCTTTGACGGTTCTGGGGTAAGTCCTGTGCCGTTCCTCACAGTACTCTTACCGGAAGGTCCCACGCCTTCCCCACTCCGTGGCCAGATCCTTCAGGACAAAGTCTTCATTTTTTCCAGCAGTACGACGTCAGGTCGTCTGCCTCTTTTAACTACTCTCTCTCTATTCATAAACAATCAATGCCTCGACACGCGCTACCTGGAGACCCAACGCGGTCGTCCGCTATCGCGTCACCCGTTGCCAGGCCTGTTTAGTCTCATTCGCTCTTTAGGCCACATGCACCCCAAAACTCTGTCATAAATGTATCGTAGACTGAGCGTCCTTCAGTGGTCCTTACATTCGACTCTCTTGGAAAATACATTGTCGCTAGCGTTTCTGGAAAACAAAACCGATCCCCTATTTCGGGGGAATGTCCACGCGTCGCGTCCAACCATTGTTGCCGTGGCGAAATCGACTTTTTTGCCTTCGCCTTCGAAAAAGATTAAGTAAATGAGTTTCCTTCATTGAAAGAAGAAAAATTTTCCAGTCCTTTATTTTCAGTAGGGGCGGTGTCAACTTCCATTCATTTCCATATGATTGATTTTAATGAGTCAGCGTTTTTTTAAATTGCTAAACAAAGAGGACAAATAGGACAGTATTCTCAAATATTTTCCGATTTAAAAATTAAAAATTACAGTGAAATTTATTCGATTGTTTAGACCCAATAGTATTAATAGTATAAATATATGAACGCACGTTCATAAGCATAGTAAAAGAATGTCTTTTTTTTAATAGTTAAAATATGATCAAGGGGTCCTAAAACGTGTATTTCTGTAAAAAAAATTTTTGTTTCATTATGGTATTTTGCTTATACATTGTATACGCCTACATAGATCGGAAAGTCAAAAATGCCTGGGCAGTCGAGAATCTCGGCTCAAGATTATGCGAGGTCGAATTTCGGCTGTGTTAAGAGCAAGAATGATAGACTCACATTCGCCGCCTTTCTCGAATCCTCGAAGAGATACGAAACGCCAGAACTCATATACAAGGTGGTTGGCATTAGTGTGTGTAAGTGGAGGGGCAGTTCCCTTTGGGCACGGGTCTACCGTCTGATAATACTGCACTGTCTTTTTCAATTCCCCCCATAGTCAACTCACATGTATTTACGCACACGCTACAGCTGGCTGCCCATCAATCCTAATTCAGTGCCTAGTTTCTCAACTAACCGCCATCCATGAGAAGAGGCCGCTAAAATCACCTCCGAATTTTCAGGTCGGTATGGCAGTCAGATTCGGCCGCGAAAGTCCATAAGGTGAAAGGTCTATTCATATATCTCGTCTGTGGTGAAAGGTCTATTCATATATCTCGTCTGTGCTTTTTACTACCCTCTGATAATTACCAACCATTGATACCAATTACCGACCGTTGATACTAATTACCGACCGTTGATACTCATTACCGACCGTTGGTACTAGTTACCGACCTCCCACCCCCAGCACTCAGGCCCCCTCCCCCATTCCCCTCGCCAACGGTTCCTCCACCCCCACAAGCCCCCTCGGGGTCCGTGGTTCGGAACTCTTCTTGCTCACCTACTTAAACTTTACTCTAACCACACTGACCAATGCTGCTATTTGGCATTTTAAATAGCAATGGAATACAAATGATAAATTTTATGGATACGTAACATTTTGAATTATAAATAATTTTAAAAATCTCCGCTAGATGTGTTTTGCATAAATTATGTGCCACTGAAATAAATGGCGATTGTTAATATTTAATTTCGCAATTCACGTTAGCAGACTTATTTTATATGAATGTTCAGCTGCTCAAATAACGTCACATTCGCGTCAATAAGAGATATAAATCGCTATTAGTTAACCTAAAAGAATTTTCCATTGAAATGTATTATTAGTCCCCAGATTTCATTCAAAGAAGAACTAATAATCGAATTAAAATTTATCGTCAAGTGCAACAGGTCACCTAAACCAGTAAGGAGAAGAAAGGGTTCGTCGAATAGAAGAAAGACAGCACCAGTGGCTGTACGCTCTCTTATGGTTTCATACCTGTAATTAGAACTATGAGCTCCAACGACAAATGAAGAATGATAGAGAAACTGAATGCAATAAACAATATGATTATTAAAAGTTTTTTGTTTATATTTAGCAAATATAGTTGTTGATGTGATTGTACACCAGATGTAGATAACATTCTTTCATTTGTTTATCGCGTTCGGTTAATAGCTAGATACAAAGATATAAAATCTATATTTCTTAATCCTACGTGTGCTTAAACCCTATTACGTTAATTAACTAGCTTTTACTAACCGTAGTGATTAACGATGGATAATTGACAATTGATTAACACATTAAATATAATAATTAACGTCCGAACATGAAAATGCCGATGGACACAACGGTCAATTCTCGAACTAACTTGAATATAATATTTGATGTTTAAGAGCGGTTTACACAATCTAGTTATTTGTTATCTGGTAACTAACTACACATAATATGGGGACAAGGGGCCAGACCAGAATGAGGAGACACACGCTACGCGGACGTTACACAACAAAGAAAACTGCATGAATGCTGGTGTGAAAAACAGTTCACCTATTCGTCAGTAGAGGCGCGACAGCGTGCGCAGCGCCAAAGCTACGGACGCTGGTCACATTTGAACCTTGGGAGACACCTATCTATTATTACTTACTTTTCTGTCTTCACTAATCAACAGTTAATGCCACAATATTTTAATCGTACACTAAATGTGATATTATATTTTTGTCTTACCTTGGAATATTTTTTTTTTAAAGTTGAATTTAACCTATTACATCTAACATATGTTACTTTCAATGTACGAAGTACATGAATCTGGATGGTACTTTTCGTAAAAAAAGTCAAGACATAAAAATTTCAAGTACCACGTACATCTACTGAAAGTTCTGTTTTCACAGAAATTACAAAATTTTGTATTTAACTCTCATGGAAAGGCCGCTTCATTTACATTGGTAAAATGTGAACGATTTTCGGATAGTCGTACCTTGTACCGCGTACTTTTTACCTTATACTTCAGGTAAAAAGGGATATAACTGGGTAAAACAGTTTTATGACATTACCTGCTAACTCATGTTACTGTTCTGAAATAAAACGCTATGTTTTGTACCTTTATAAATATTCGACTATGTCCTTTTAAAATTTCAAATCCAACTCATACTTTGTATTAAACTGGCAAACGGGATCACTTTTCCTTTGTTTCTAAACGGTTTGATGGTGGGGATCTCGTGGCTCAGTTCTCGTTCAGTTGTCGATTGCCAGCAGGCAAATAGAGTTATTCTGTTATTAAAGTTGATTTTATCGAGCCATTGTGTTTGTGCAAAGTGACAGTATTTCGTGCCATTGGGTAAGTTTTTAATAGTTTCTTTTTAATTAGTACAAATATATTGTAGGTAATTATTTAGAAAAGGTGGACTTTCACCGATTTCGATGATTTTGGAATATGTTGTAGAAATCAAGATTTTGAACAACTGTTTCCTATACATATAACCGCCGCTCGGCATAAGTTTTCGAGATTTTTCTTCAAAAAGATTGCTACTACTACAATGAATTCTGTCTATATGTACAGTGCCGAACAAAAGTATTTAGCACAGAGCGTATTTTCAAATAAAATGTTATGTAACTGTGAACAAAGCATAATATCTTCCTTATTTTTGGTATGAAATATAAGTTTGAGGTTTGAACTTTAAGTATCTCGCGAAACAAAGCGATTAAGTAGGCCTGTAATAATAAAAAATAATAACAAACACATACAAGTCAGTTTTCGACGAAACAAAAGTATTGGCACATTTACTATTTTATAATACAATATTCAAATTAACATTTTGTTTGTAATCCTTTTTGTCTTATTACACTTTGTAAAGGATTAGGCATCGAATGTACTAAATTTTGTGTTACTTCTAAACCTATTTCGTTCCATTCCTTCATAAGTGCATCTTTTAATTGCTCCTTTGTCCGAATAAGGCGTTTTCGGATCCTTCTTTCTAACTCATTCCATATGTGTTCAATCGGATTTAAATCCGGCGATTGAGGAGGGGTTGGCAATGTATGGGGTGTATTAAAAACGATCCATTGCCGAACAATATAAGCAGTATGATTGGGATCATGATCTTGTTGGAAATAGTAGTTTTCCCCGAAATTTAATTTTTCCACACCTTTTTTTAAGTTATGTTTCAAAATATTTAAATATACAAATTTATCCATAATACCGTCTATAAAAACTAGTTCTCCAAGTCCGGTGGAACTCATACAACCCCATACTAATACACTAACACCCTCGTGTTTAACAGTTGAGACTATGTTATGTGAATCCAACTCGGTTTTACGCTTTCGCCATATTCTTATTTGACCGTCAGATTTTAAAAAATATTAAATTTACTTTCGTCAGAGAAGAGTATTCTATCCCAAAATTCTAAATTTTTGTGTACATACATCTCTGCAAACTCTAATCTGTTTTTTCGATTAATTTTGCTGATCAATGGTTTTCTTCTAGCCACTCTTGAATTGTACCCGGCACTTTTAAGAACTCTCCGGATATTTACAGGATGTACATCTACCTTATTTTCACTTTTCATTTGTGCCGCTATTTCTCTAGACGCAACTTTAGGATTTTTTTTTACAATCTTGCTAATTTTTCGTTTATCTCGTTCTGATCATTTCTGTGGACGACCACTTCGCGGAAGATTTTTTACATTTTGTTCGTCAGGAAACCGTTTAATGATATTTCTTACGGTGAAACGACTTCTATTTACTATTTTAGCTATTGTAGAATATGAATTTCCCTCTTTCGATAATTTTAATATAATTTTTCTCTCTGAAATTGTTCTTTCTCGTGTTTTTCGATACATTGTTGCGTTATTCACTTTATTACAGGCAAACTTAGTAAGAAATAACAAATGAATATCAAATTGAATCTCGGGATTTCCCTGGATACAACAGTCATCTGAATATTATAAATATTTCCATAAGTGTTTCATAGAAATATTAAATTTATACGTGTGCCAATACTTTTGTTTCGTCGAAAACTGTCCTCTGTGTATTTGTTGCTATTTTTCATTATTGCAGGCCTACTTAAACGCTTTATTTCACGAGATACTTAAAGTTCAAACCTCAAACTTATATTTTATACCCAAAAATAAAGAAGACATTGTGCTTTATTTACAGCTACATAACATTTTATTTGAAAATACGGTCTGTGCCAATACTTTTGTTCGGCACTGTACATGTCTGTGACTCTGTATGCGTCAGTCCACGATCGTCGATTTTTTCTCTTGTTTGTATTAATCGACATGACTACCGACGACAAATAATGTACAATGTGTCAAGCTAAATTTCTGCATTGGTATCGTTATTAAACGCATTGCTGTCAAAGGTTCGAATATTCCGAAGTATGAAACTCGCGAAATACATTATGTAGGCTATTTAGCTGAATTCTTCTTCCGTCGACAATATGATTTTAATGATCGAATAATGAAATTTTTCGAAATAATGGCTGAAATTTTTCCCACTTCTGACAATATCAATAAAGAAAATTGAAATAGAAAATGAATGCGTGGCCGACCGCCTTACGGCGGCCGGTATAAGAAAATCTAACCCAGACTTCATTCATTATATTAGTTACTAGATGGAATAGTTAGGTTTAGGTTAGGTCTAGGTTAGATTTTTTTATACCAGCCGCCTGACGGCTTCTCAAATCGAGTTTTTAAGCACACCCGTTAGACGCATCCATTGCCGGCCGCCTCGAGGTATCAACAGAAACAATAAACAATCGGCGATTCAACGCTTACACACACGCTGCCACAGGCACGTACTATAGATAGAATTCATTGTAGTAGCAGCGATCTTTTTGAAGAAGAATCTCGGAAACTAAGGCCGAGCGACGGTTATACAGTTACTAACAAAATTGAGCGTACACCTATGTAGTTAATAAAAACTGGTGGGAAAATGAACATAAACGGACATATTTAAAAGTAAAAACATAATATTTATTTTGTTCATATATTCTGACGGACAATTAGTGGAAAAAGTTTTAAATAAAATTAATTATTCATTTCTATTTAGCAAAAGCAACAAAACTGTTCTTGTTTAGTGTCACAAAATTGAGCATACAGCAGATCAAATTAAACAAAAATAACTAACAGATTTTATTTTAATATTTTGTTGCAAATCCTTTTGCATCTATAACTGCTCTCAAACGTTTTGGCATAGACTCGACTAACGTTTCTGTAGTCGAACACGGAGTACTATTCCATATTTCTACAATTTTGCGTTTAGCATCTGTTTTATTACTATAACTACATTTATTTAATTGTAATTTTAATTCTCGCCACAAATTCTCAATGGGATTAATATCCGGCGATTGTGGTGGAGTGTGTAATAATTTTGGCACGTTATACAGGGTGTTCGGCCACCTCTAGCAAAAATTTTAATGAGCGATAGTAGAGGCCAAAATAAGACGAAAATCAAGAATACCAATTTGTTGATGGAAGCTTCGTTAAAAAGTTATTAACGTTTAAAGTGCCGCCCTTACTGAATTTTTTTCTCGAAAATGCGCAAGATTTCGGGGGTATGTCTATTCACCAAAAATGACTGTAATTGAACCCTACAACCGAAAATAATTTTTCCACAACGATTTGCAATTTTTTAATTTTCTCGAATAATTTCACACCTTCTCTATTTTTTTTCTCGAAAGTGGGCAGGATTTCGTGGGTATGTCTAATGACAAAAACTGATTGCAATTGACCCCCGCAACCGAAAATAATTTTTCCACAACGATTTGCAATTTTTTTTCTCCGTTGAAAAATTTAGGCACCTAATTGGATTTTCAGTAAGGAATTTTTTTCTCGAAAGTGCGTACAATTTCGGAGGTATGTGTAATGATAAAAAATGATTGTAATTGATCCCCGCAACTGAAAATAATTTTTTTAGAACGATTTGCAATTTTTGAATTTAATTGTTAATAACTTTTTAACGAAGCTTCCATCAACAAATTAGTATTCTTGATTTTCGTCTTATTTTGGCCTCTACTATTGCTCATTAAAATTTTTGCTAGAGGTGGCCGAACACCCTGTATAGCAGCCACTCTTTAACAATATACGATGTATGTTTAGGATCATTGTCCTGTTGGAAATAATATATGACTGGCATGTTTAATTTTAGAGCTGACGATTTCAAATTTTTTTTTCAAAATATCAAGATATTTTAGTTTGTCCATAGTTGTTTCAATAAATTCGCTATTACCGACTCCACTTGCTGCCACACATCCCCAAAGCATTATTGAACCTCCGCCGTGTTTTACAGTAGGAACCGTATTCTTTTGATCGAACTCTGAATTCGGTTGTCTCCATACTATTATTTTTCCATCCGAATTAAATAAATTAATTTTAACTTCGTCGGAAAATATTACGTTCTTTAAAAAATTTATATCACAACTTACATATTTTTTTGCAAATTCCAAACGCTTGATTCTATTCACCTTAGAAATACAAGGCTTCTTCCTTGCTACCCTACCGTGATAGCCTTTATCACGTAGCACCCTACGAACAGTTTCCGTCGATATCGATTTTCTAATCCTCGATGAAACATCTGTTGTTAATTTTGGTACACTACTTTTTGGATTAATTTTAATTTGTCGTATTATGTACCGTTCGTCAGTTCCAGTCAGAATTTTTTTCCTTCCGCGTCCTGGCTGATTATGCAGTGTACCATTGTATTTGTAATTGTTAATAATTTTTTGTAAAGTAGAGTGGGCTCTACCTATTGTTTTTCCAATTTGCCTTAGAGATTTACCTTGACAATACAATTTGACAACTAATTTTCGCACAGAAATATCAGTTTCTGATCTTTGTGAAGCCATAGTGCAAATTTTCGCTAATAAACAATGACAAATGAAAATCAAACGTATCATAGCAACGGAACTATGTTACTAGATACAATCGAATGAATTGTAAACCATGAGAAGTTTTACAAAAGTTAGTTTTCTAGTTACTAATAAACTGTACGCTCAATTTTGTGACGATAAAATATGCATACTTTTGCAGTTTTTGTTAAACACAGATGAACAATCAATATTGTTTAAAAATTTTTTCACGCATTAACTGCTGAAATGTACAAGTAAAATGTATAATGCGTTTTTACTTTTAAATATGTCTGTTATGTTCATTTTCCCACAAGTTTTTACTCAATTTTTTGAGTAACTGTATGTATAGGAAAAAGTTGTTCAAAATGTTGATTTCTACAACATATTTAAAAATCATCGAAATCTGTGAGACCCCACCTTTTCTAAATAATTACCGAACTTTTAAGTGTCGATCCTCAAATGTTAAGACGCATTTAGAATCTGCGAGACATAAATTTTTATTAACTGATTTAAATTTTGATACAACGGAACGTCCGACGGAGACTGTTACATCTCCATGTTTTAACATTGAAAAATTGAAACCATGGTTGCGTAAAGTCGACGGCGTTCCGTCTTCTTGTTGTTGCTCAGTTTGTGAGATAAGATTAAAGCCGCGTTTATATATTTTAAATCGCCGTGCAGATTCTAAATGCCATCTTGAGAACTTGGCAAAAAATAGAATAGACGTGACTAGATCGAATGATTTCAATACGCATCGGAAGGATCGGCTCTGTCGTTCGAGGAACAGCGGCGTAGCGCGGATATTCAGTATGCAGCTTTAATAGCTACATTGAATCTCCCGTTTAAAGTCGCGGGCCGGATCCTTGAGTACTTTCAAATTGTGCCAAAACCGATTTTGGACAGTATGAAAATAAGTCGAACAAAGTGTACCAATATTATAACGAAGGTTCTGTATCCCTACGAAACAGGTCGTCTTTTTATTGTTCTACGGAACAATAAATTTTCAATTTTTATTGACGAGACGTCGGACTCGACGAATGAAAAATGGATGACGCTTCTAGTTCGTTACGTTGATCCCACGACTATGGATGTACGATCGGAATTATTAAAATTAATTAATCTCGACGCGAAAGATTGTAGTTCCGAAAAGATATTTGAAACATTTAAACATGAAATGTGGAAAAAAGAAATTCCGATTAAAAACATCCTTGCCTTATCATGCGACAATGCGCCTGTCATGGTAGGGCAATATTGCTCGTTCAAGACTGCTCTTGAAAAAATTCTCGGCGATAACTTTTTAACTTTGAGATGTCCTTGCCATTCCTCTGCATTGGTAGTGCGCGCAGCGTGCAGTACCCTTCCAGACGAATGTGAGGACGTTTTACATCAGGCAGTAGGTTTTATATATTCCAGCCCGAAACGGACTGCAATATTCCGCGAGTTTCAAAAATGCTATCAAATTAAAAGCCGAAAGATTTCAAAATTGTGCACTACGCGCTGGCTTTCCCACCACGCGGCTGCAACTTCATTATTAGATAATTGGGATTGTATTATATTATATCTTCGAGAATTTGTCTTGAGCGAGAAAACAAAGTCTGGGGAAAGTCTTCTTATCTTGTTACAAAATCCAGAAATAAAAACATATATCTATTTTTTGAAATATGCTCTTGGCTTTTTCGTTAAATTTAATATATTTTTTCAAAGCCAAGAAACCAGGATCCATTTGCTTCAACAATCTGCAATATCTCTTTTGCAATGCAAGCTGCGAAACTTTTTGAATCAAATCAAGCTTGATGAGATATGCGTTGGTTCGGAATGCGGTAGCTTCCTCAATGAATTGATCGAGGAAGGCAAATCCGATATTGCTAAAACCGTTCGGAAACATTGTTTGAATTTTTATATTACAGCTGCAAATGAAATTCGCCATCGATTGCCAATCAATGACAAATTTCTCAGCAGTCTACGTATATTCAGCCGTCAATGGGCATTAATTAATAGAAACAGAGACAATTCCTTCAGAGTTGTTCTCTATATTGCAAACAAATTCGACGGTTTCGATATAAAAGGTTTGCGAAAAGAATGGTTTGGCCTACATCTGGATTTTGATACTAAAGAAAAGGAGATGCTTTCTAGTAAAAAATTTGATGGCTTATGGAAAATGATCTTGTTAACGCGAAATGAAAACAATGAATTTAAATGGGTAAATTAATCAATTCTATTAGATCTTTACCGAATTCGAATGCCGAAGCTGAAAGAATATTTTCCATATTACCAGACGTGAAAACTAGAAAGCGTAGTAGACTTTGTTCAACTTCCGTGAGTGCCGTTTGTGTATTGAAATCGTCGTTAAAGACGTCAGGGGGAAAATATCGAACCATAGAGGTAGATGAAAAACATCTATCTCTAATGAGTTCCACAAATTTATATTCAACACCTGCTAAGAGGCAGAAATATCAATTACGAATTCATGCCGTAGATGATGACGGTACCGCGAATATTCCCTCTACGTCATATAACGTAGATGTTCAAAATTCATCTACGTCAGATGACGCGGGCTAGGCTGCGGTTACAGAGCAAATGTTTCCCACGACATCGCGGTATTTCCCTGCCTTGTCGCTCCTATGAACCGCGACGTAGGCGCAACAAGACGTAATATCGGATAAAAACACTTGCATTGTAACCGCAGTGCTATTGGTAATGTCCAAAATATATTTTTTTGGGTATTGCCAACTGACTGTTCGATCTCTTTCGCGCTACTCCTTTTTTAAATTGCTTGCTAGTAGAATTTTATTTTTTACTTGCTGTATATATGCGTGAAGACAGTTCGCGCGGAAATGCTTGTCTTCACTTAATTTTAGAACAATCCATTCCCACACACCCTTTCCTTTGAAAATGTAAACAGTTGTATAACACTTTTGTTCCTATAGCTCGTATGTACATTAATCAAAATTAATGTATCTACGAGCTCTTTTTTCATTACATTAGTTTAAACATTTCTATATTGCACAATGTCATAATTAAATAACAGTTTTTTGCATTTCCCTCCTGATGGAAGAGACCACCACCTTCCCGTGGTTTCCATTGAGCGGTATCGTGCACGTTATTAATTTTGATGGATCGATATAATTATTTTTTTATGCAAAGTTAAGCCAAATCAAACATATAATATTTAGTTCGTCATAACAAATTGATACGGTTATCTCAAAACATATCGAGGAAAATCATTGTTAATTAATTTCTGCAACTATTAATTCTACTGTTTTGTTTATGTTATAAAAATAAGAACTCTTCTTATTGAAAAATGCCACAGCGTGCACGATACTGGCAAAGAGTGGACTCTCATTTTAATTTATTAATTTTCAATCTTAAAGTATTTTGATTTTCAAAAATCGTATTAATAATATACATACGTACGCTCATACATGGGAATAATAAAAAAAAATTTCTTCAAAATAAATCGTTCAATACTAGCGCCACACGTGTACGTTAAACAAACTACTTTCGAATATGGCCGGACAACGCCAGATTTAAAATTATCGTTTTATCGCAATGAACATTTATAGCAAAATAAATAAATTTAAACTTTTACTAACGAATTCGTTAATTTACAGAAAAATTTATTAATGAAACATAAATAGAAGTTAGTTTACGAATGAATCTAATGTTTTCGTTTGTTTACTCGAATAAAATTGTATGGTAAGCAATAGAAATAACGTAAACAATGTAAAACGGTTTATTAGTAGTCGTGTAAAATTAGATTTATATATGTTTAATTACACTAGCAATGGCGCCGATCCATGTAGCGACCGCATGCGCACCGGCATCTACATTTTGCAAATATTGAACTTGTTTTACGTAGCTGGCTCGTCCCACTCTATAATAAAATAATACAGCGTCAAAGTGTTAAGACTATTCATATTTACAACCATTTATGTAAATACAAAAAAAATAATTTCATACTTGGGCTTCATATTCTTTGTCTCTTCGCAGACCCGCCAAGCTGTTGTCTCCACGGCGACACATATTTCTACTAATTCATTACTCAACACGTTTTCGTAAGTTTCGCACACAGCATTCAGTACGTCGATCTAGAAAATCATTTAAAGTTTATGTATAAAATAAATGTGAAGAATTTTCAAGCAGAAGCTCCTCCGAGGCGAGCAATGCCAGATTCATACCATAGACCTATCTCCTGGTTTGGCTTTCCCATATTTTATTAAACAATTTAAACCACTACGCAACGCTCGAGCCAAAATATATAACCACCCCTCTTCTGGTTGAGCCAATACTAATTCTGCAGCAATACTAGTAAAGAATAAGCAATATAATGCACCGGATGTACCACCCATTTGTTCTTCGGCTACGTGTGCCAATTCAGAGAAAACCGACGAAGGATGCGACAAACAATAGCTATCCAATCCTCGCAAAATCTCTGAAATTAAATATAGATATAGAAAGAACGTTCAACCGAAAGTCTCTAAAAACTTTTGTGCAATGTAATTAATTCCCTAATTTAGTGTCATATAAAATTTTCAATATCGTTTGTTTGAATTAAAGGATTGTTTAAATAATCTGATTAAGTTTTTTTATTATATTAGCAAGTACATACCAACAGCAAGTCTTTTCAGTGTCATGCCACAGTCACCGTCACCACAGCCTCTATCCAAGTCATTGATAAAATCTTCTTTCTCGATCAAGCATTCGCAGGCTCTTTTTAAACACTGTTTCAGTATGTTTTGTTGTTGCGCATTGATTTCTATTCCAACTTGTTTCATACTTCGTGTTACTTTTTCATGGATGGTTGTCCGTTTGCTTTCCAATGGAATACTATATGCACAACCTGGCCATTGTGGTGCATCGGTACGATCATCGAGACAACTGACTAAGGCATCTTTATGACTTTCAGGCAATTTCAAAAGAGTAATATGTATTCCAGCACTGTTCAGCGACGTCATTAAGACCCCCGAATATATACGCAAAAGTTTTATATTCATATTTTCTGTGTCAACAAAAATTCACAAGCAATTATAATTGTTTTTGCTACCTTTTTTATCCCAAAACTTTCTAAGGTCTGTAGAGTCGCTTGAGTTCATAAACTGTCCTAATTTCAACGCAAGATATAAATATTTATAGCAATGGTAGTTGCAACTTACGAAGCTCTTTTGTCAAATTGTAGACAACGATTCCTTGTTCTAACTGACTAAGCGCTCCAAAATTATTAACAATTGCTGCAACTGAATCTCCGCTAACTATGGGCAACGAATCACATATACGTTTCAACATAAATGAAACCACTTCATTGCACGTTCTTAATTTTATTTTCTCGTATCCAGCTTCTCCGTGAACCCCCATTCCACATTCTATCTCGTCTTCCGAAAGCTCAAACATCGGAGGTTGCCCTGAAATATGTGTTCTTAGCATTAATTTTATACCGATCCATTCCATTCTTTTCATCAATCATACATCAAAGCATTTTATAATTAAGTGTGATTCGTTTAAAGTTGAGAACATTTTTGCTTAGATGAAAAGTTATCCGAATAAGAATTTATTTTTGAATTCGTTACACTCTCGACACGATATACAATAAGTTATATTTAAATACTAACCTGGTATAGCGCAAGTAGTTAGACCAACTGCATAAGTGGCCATATTTTTCAAAACAATCTGTGCAATTTCGTAAATGCTTTCCAGCGGTAATCCTCTCTCAGCCAACGCGCCAGCTATTTTACTAACAAATAGCAATCCACTTAGTCCACGTTTACCGGCAACGCCTTGATCCTCGCTTGGTATACTACAATCTTCGTTTACAATTATGTCCGCCACCTACAATTAACAATGATATTTGAGTAGAACGCACTGTATGATTTGTTTTACGATCTCACCTTCAAGCCGGCTTGTATTGCCTTTTCAACTGCTATCCCAAAATTCAAACAGTCGCCAGTATAATTTGGAATTACTACTAACACGCCAGCTAAAAATATTCGACATTTATTGCATGCTCAAGACACTTCATAATTCGATAAATTTATATTACTATTGCAACGAAAAAAACCAACCTAAAACTTAAAGAAATGTAGCTGCTATTTCTAGAGGCCAAAATAAATAATGGAGGCTTCATTAAGAAGTTA
The DNA here is from genome assembly GCF_013123115.1 of Colletes gigas. Taxonomy (NCBI): domain Eukaryota; kingdom Metazoa; phylum Arthropoda; class Insecta; order Hymenoptera; family Colletidae; genus Colletes; species Colletes gigas. The sequence goes on from NW_025106644.1 coordinate 150,343, forward strand.
CTAACTAATTATGTTACTAATTATTTCTCGAAAATGCGCAGGATTTCGGGGCTATGTCTATTCACAAAAAATGGTTGTATTTGACCCCAGAACCTAGAAATAATTTTTTCAGAACGATTTGAAATATTTCTATTTAGTCAAAAAATTTAGGGACTTCCCCCTGTCGATTTTTCTTAAAAACTTGTTTTTCATTTTTAATAAATTTGTTTGGCGCTCTACAGAAAAGTTGTCTAATACTTTTTTGTAGGTACCCAAGGGTTCTGTTTCAGAAAAAAATTTTAATGAGATAGCTTTACTATTGTAGGAGTTATGGCCGTTTGAAAATTGGACCAGTTTTAGGGGGTTTTTCTCACTTTACAGTGTCAAGGCACAACTTTTTCAATATTGTTAGAATTTCTACATATTCACCACTGAAATACGCGTTGTTTGCATTTTGAAAAATTAAAATCGTCCAATTCGTTCAAAAGTTATGAAATTTTAAAGATTCGCATAAAATTTTAACATTAGATTTTCGTTAAAGAATTTTTTTCTCGAAAATGCGCAGGATTTCGAGGTACGTCTATTCACCAAAAATGCTAGTAGTTGACCCCTGTAACTAAATACAATTTTGTTAATATAATTTGAAATTGTTTAATTTCGTCTAAAAATTTTAGTACCTATTCGAATTTTTTTCTCGAAAGTGGATAGGATTTCAGGGGTATGTGTATTCATAAAAAATGATTGTAATTGAGTCCCGCAATCAAAAATAATTTTTTCAGAATGATTTGAAATTTTTTAATAACTTATTAATGAAGCCTCAGCCAAGAAATTGATATTCTTGATTTTCATCCTATTTTGGCCTCCAGAATCTCCCATTAAAATTTTTCCCAGGGGTGGTCGAACACCCTGTATATTTTATAATATGAAAACTCTAAGCCCATCTTTTAATTGTTTTGCAGAAAAGTAATATTTCTATAGAATTGCAAATGGATTATTAATTTCGTATAAATTTATTCTACTTGATGTTAGTTGTAAATTTAGTAACTAAAAATTACCTTCACTATATTCCGAGACACGCTCGATACAATAGGAAATGTGTTGCGATGGTGGTGCAGCAAATATTGAGCCTGCTACAGAAGCAGTTAGCATGCCACTTCCAACAAAGCCTATACGTAAACGGAAATATAACAATGTCATACCGATTATAACAATTTACGGAACCAATCTTGCAACAACGTGACATTTAACGTTTGCAGAAGGGCTTCGAATTATAATAAATAATAATAAGCTTATTCGTTCGATATCATATTTGTGGATTTGACAATTATACATATACTTCATAAAAACACAAACTTTAATAATTTTAATAAATAATTGTGCTATAGTTAAACAAATTAAAATTTAACACAATTTCTATCGCAGTTTTATGTCTATCTATTCCGATTAAAAACTGTCCTTCGACATTTTTGACAGAAATAGTGTAAAAATTAATACTTTTTAACGTGTATTAAATACAGGGTGTTCGGCCAACCCTGGGAAAAATTTTAATGAGGGATTCTAGAGGCCAAAATAAGACGAAAATTAAGAATACCAATTTGTTGATGGAGGTTCCGTTAAAAAGTTATTAGCGTTTAAACTTCCGTCCGTACCGAATTTTTTTCTCAAAAAATGCGCAAGATTTCGGGGGTGTGTCTATTTACCAAAAATGATTGTAATTGACCCCCGCAACCGGAAATAATTTTTCCAAAACGATTTGAAATTTTTTTTTACGTCGAAAAATTTCACACCTCGAATTTTTTTCTAGAAAGTAGGTAAGATTTCGGAGGTATGTCTATTCACCAAAAATGATTATAATTGACCCCCGCAACCGAAAATAATTTTTCCAAACCGATTCGAAATTTTTTTTTTCGTCGAAAAATTTAGGCATCTAATTAGATTTTCGATACGGAATTTTTTTCTCTAAAGTGCGTAGGATTTCGGGGAGATGTGTAATGACCAAAAATGATTGCGATTGATCCCCGCATCCGAAAATAATTTTCCCAAACCGATTTGAAATTTTTTTTTTCCGTCGAAAAATTTCACACCTTTTCGAATTTTTTTCTAGAAAGTGGGTAGGATTTCGGGGGTATGTCTATTCACCAAAAATTATTATAATTGACCCCCGCAACCGAAAATAATTTTTTCGAAACGATTTGAAATTTTTGAATTTAATTGTTAATAACTTTTTAACGAAGCCCCCATCAACAAATTGGTATTCTTAAGTTTCGTCTTATTTTGGCCTCTAGAATCCCCCATTAAAATTTTTCCCAGGGGTGGCTGAACGCCCTGTATAAAGATTAATCAACAAAATTTATTGCTTTAATTTCTATTGAATAAAACATGAAATTACCTGCTGCAAAAGGTTCGTGCCCACTTCCGCCGCCACATATAATAGAAACCTTATTTTTTCGTTTCTCGAGCTAAATTACAATCCATCTTAATAAATCTATGTTTACATCAAAACAAACTGTCGCAATAATTGCGAGATTATTATTAGAGCCGATAATTAAATAAAATAAACTTACATGTGGCATCAGGACGACTTTATGTGACGCTTGATACTCAAGCTGCGGATAAGCATAAGATACACCGAACAGAGTTTCCGTAACAGCATCGTCGATCGAATTAATTAAGCTCTTCATTGTTGTCGATGGAAGCTTCGTAGAACTTGCGACGGAATGAACGTAATGATCCAACAGAAGCGTCGTTTGGGACACACTCGGACCAACTGATTTTAAAGACTGACTGCTACTATTCCCCCAAAGGTTATTGAGTTATCATCAGCTTATGTAACACTTTGTTATGCATGCATTTGGCTCGCGTCAAAACATCGGAGCATTTGATAGATTCGACCCGGCGCCGCGGCGTTGAGTAAGAGAACAGCGAAGATATAAGGATGACATACCAGTTGAAAAAAACGAATAATACAAATAATAAAGTCTCTTTATTTTATTAAGCATTCCTTACAGATCCTTTAACAATTTTTATGTCATCAACGGGTCTGTCATTCCTATCGGTTTCAACTAAGCCAATTCTCTTTACTATCGCCATACCAGTATGAACTCGACCTGTTAACAGAAAGAGTCATTAAATAAAACTTATTTATGTTATGCCACACGTATACTGGAAATATGCTTTGCATTATCACTTCTGCACACACATACGAGGCACTGTTTCATGATATTACTTAGCCCAAATTATAGCAGCAGATATAAAAATGTCTATGAAAATATCATAATTATGATAAGTACTGATTTACCAAAAATCGTATGTTTTCCATCTAGCCACTGCGTAGGTGCCAATGTAATAAAAAATTGCGATCCGTTCGTATCTGGTCCAGAATTAGCCATAGATACTATTCCAGCACCTAAAGAAACAAAATACTCTCGTATCAAATTCGTAACGACTTATATATTATATATTTTTTCGTATATATTAAACATAAAACATGATAAAAATTCCAATAAAATAAAATAAAATATATGTACACTTGTATTTATTGTACTGTTGTTAATAAATAAAAAACTTTTGTTCGTTTCTCTTATTAAATAACTATACGTCTATTATTTAAAATGTAAAAACAGGACAACACATAATTGTATTCCATAACGGTAAATTTTGAAATAGAATAATATTATTAATAATGGACAAACCTGTGTGTTTTAGATCATCGTGAACTTCATCGTCGAAGCATTCTCCATAAATAGATACACCACCTTTTCCTGTTCCCGTAGGATCCCCGCCTGAATAACATTGCATTATATAATTCTGTTTTCCAATATTTTCAAAGGACCAATAAAAGGAAGTTCATAATAATATATCACCTTGTATCATGAAATCTCTAATGACTCTATGAAATTTTGTTCCATTGTAATATCCACGCCGTGTAAGTTCAGCAAAATTTCTACACGTGATTGGAACATGTTTCCAATAGAGCTCGATGGTGATTTCGCCCATGCTATAAAATAGAAACATCGAATCAGGTACATTTACTAAAATTTAATATCATAAATAAATGAAATATAAAAAATATATTAAAATAGTTGTTATGTTCAATTGAAATAGTATCGAAGCAATGTGTTGGAAAGTATTAAAATGTATTCATCTCTATCAATTCTACTGATATAATATGCAGGGTGTAAACGATAACTTTGGCAAAAATCATAGGGTATGTAGAGGCCCCATAGGCAAGTATTTTAAGCATGGGAACCTGTGTCTGGAAATGCACCAGTAAAAAATTACGGTGATCTTTAACTTTGGTCTTTAGCGCCTGATGGATAGAAAACCCATCGTACTGGAAACTGTTTCTTTCGAGGTGGGTCAGTCGTGTAGATGACAAAGATGACAAACATTGAAAGTTTTACGATGAACAACGTAAACATTTAATGAAATCATGGTCAAGAAACAATAAACTAAAAAAAGTTTGCCTACCCATCAGGCGCAAAAGGCCAAAATTAAAGATCGCCGTAATTCTTTACTGGTGCATTTCCGGACACAGGTTTCCATGCTCAAAATACTTGCCTATGGGACCTCTACTTACCCTATGATTTTTGCCAGTTATCGTTTACACCCTGTATAACTGATATAACATGGTATAAGTCTCTGAAGTTACCTACTTACGTTGTTTCAAGCGCTACAAATGGTGGTTGCCAGTGCTTATCGGGAATACCAGATATATTTGCAAGTGCCATTATTTTGTTAAAACGTTTCTCCTAGTGCGTTTCTTTTATTTCACCTGATCTAAATGATGAAAGGTTAGAAAATTCGTTTATCAATTAATTATTGAACATTTATATCTTTTAGTAACGTACAAATTTCATCAGATAAATATATAGGGGCTGTTATCCTGAACTTGACGTCCTCAGGACGATGGCATTTCTATCTCTATTGGGATGAATCGCCATGGTGACGGCAGTGATGGACATCGTGGGAATTTTCCCTCATAAGATTCCTTTCTGCGCATGCGTAAGCTGACGTCACAGTTACCTGTCGTCCGCTACCATAGATGTATCTTTAGCGCAAAAAGAGGTGCATGTTGGGAATTCCCATGTTTTGTACAAAATTGAACTTTCTACTTCAAATGCTCGCCAATCACACGAAAATTAACTTATCGAAGATCCTCTACGTATTTCTCTAGCTATACTCATGTAGATTACGAGGAAATTTTTTGTTTTTGTCTCTTTCTCTGTATCTTCCTTAAATTTTGTTCCTTACTGGGATCCAACGGTACCCTAAATTCTAGTTAAGTGTATACGGCAGTGATCATGCGCTCCAGTGCACATAACCAAATTCCCACAAATGTCCATCACTGCGATGGGACTTACGCGTGCTTAAACCCTATTACATTAATTAACTAACTTTTACTAACCGTAGTGATTAACGATGGATAATTGACAATTGATTAACACATTAAATATAATAATTAACGTCCAAACATGAAATTGCCGATGGACACAACGATCAATTCTCGAACCAACTTGAATATAATATTTGGTGATGTTTAAGAGCGGTTTACACAATCTAGTTATTTTTTATCTGGTAACTAACTGCACATAATACAGGGACGTGGGGCCAGAGTGGGGAGACACACGCTACGCGGACGTTACACAACACACAGCCGACTCTAGTACTTACTTACTAGCCGTGCTGAAGGAAAAATCGCAACACCGCGGGAGTCCGGCTTCGATATACCTAGCCCAACCTACCGTAACAGCCTCCCAGCCTCCCACTACCCACCGGCCTCTGGGCTACATAGGCTCCATCTACCGGCCTTCCGGTCTCCCGCCTATCTTTCAAATGTTTCAAATATTAATGTACCGAAGTCCATTAAATATGAGCAACGGAGCAATAATCCAGGTGTTTCATTTATTTATATTAACTCTACAGATCCTGATTTTGGTGTGTAGCACACTTATTTAATATAATCTATAGCATTTTTGGACATTTTGTTTTATATACATTTTTTTTATAAATTTCACATATTCATTAATAATGCCACGGCGTTGCTGTGTTCCCAATTGCAAGGGAAATTATGATAGTACCTTAAAAGATAATAATTACAATTCTATATTTTTATTCCCCAAAGATGAGGAATTGCGGGAGAAATGGAAGGTTGCTATTCCTCGTAAGAATTGGACACCATCAAAATATTCTGCCGTCTGTAGTTTGCATTTTGCAGAAACTGATATTGAAAGGTACCACGGTATTCTATCGCCCAATGGTGTACTGGAGAATGTTTTGTTGAGATGTCCAAGGCTTATAAGGAATGTAGTACCCTCCCATTTTACAACCGAAAAATTAGAAAAACGATTTGGAAATTATAGACTTTTATCTGGTTGTAATTATCATGTCATATAACGAAATAATTCATACAGAAAAAAAAATTAGATTAAAACATATATTTACAAAATCGGCAAATTCGTTTTCTCTTACTGAAATCAAAAATAAATTTCGAATTTGTGATGACAATAATAACGATCTTCATGATCTTCCCACTGATGTGACTTGTTTCTCAGGAATCTTCGATACCGAATACTTGTCCGATTGTGTTGTAGATGATTCCATTAAAATTTATATTTCTGGTTATGGGTCCCATTCTGTTGCTAAAAAATTAAATTGCAATATATGTCGTTTATTAGTTGTGGAGGATAAAGGTAAAACTGTAGGCGATGTATATTTTGATCGCTTACAAAGAGGGGGCCTTTCTGTCCCCACTGAAGAAGCGATAGCCTCATTTATTCATATGTATGCAATAATGGAAGCCATAATAAATGACGGCAATTTAGAATCTCAATTTTTGCAATCTGGAAATCATAAACATATTTTATGTAAATTAACATATATTAGCATTCAATCAGACATACATTATTTAGCATTTTCAGATACATGCGTTTGTGGTCGAGCTTACCAAAGTATTTGGTTTAAATTATTATCAATTTTTTCAAATATTTTATTAAACGATTATGTGAAAACTGTAAATAATAGTCAGTTGGAAACACGTACAGACATTACTTCTAAAAATCGTAAATTAAAAACTTTTAATAGGAACTAGATTTTCAATGATTTTTTTTAATTCCATCTTTCTTAAAACATTAATTTTTATATATATTTAACTTATTCCTTTCAATATGTTTTAATACATTAATAGAGTTTTATTTACTTGCTTAGTATATTTTTATTATGAATACTATTTCACAAGATTCAAAGTTTTATTAGTTGTATTTCAAGAGAATTTCAAAGTATGTTTTGATATGTTTTGTTATTAATATTATTCAAAATTATTTATTATTATTTCAAAATGTAATACTTTATTTCTTTAAGAATACAAAAGTTATGTTTTTGTTATGTTCTATTTAAAAATATTAATTTTATTTTAGAAAATGGGATGATATGGCTATTGGCGAACCACCCATTATAATAAAAAAAAAAAGGTAACGCGCCATGGTAAATACCCCTAGGGTGGTGAGGAAATTTTTCACAATTATCATACTCTCCTCTAACACGATTTTATAATTAACTCCATAATTGTTCCTTTCAATAGCTAATTATGCTAACCTCTTTTCCACGGGCACTTAACCTGTTCGGCTTCGTACCAATAATTTTGCCTATTTCAGGTCTCTATTAACTTATACATACCTTTATCAATTTTTAAATCCTTCAGTTTGGTTCAAAGATGGTTTTAACTTGTTTCGCACTTCTATTTCCTTGAAATCTTTGTAAATATTTCAAATATAATGCATCACAACACCAAACTATTCCGACAGTCCACAAAATATATACCACATTTATAAATATTAATATACTTCTGTATTACTTCTACTTACTATAGTTATGATATTCATATATTCCTTATACATAATTAATAAAAAATACTGTATATTAGTATAATTTTATATCGCAAAATAACGTTAATTATAATCCTCAACACAAAACTCCACTATTGAAAATAGGACTCCCGATCCGCACATGAGCGGTGTTGCCACGTTCCATAGCACGGCTAGTACTAGAGTCGGCTGTGACGTTACACAACAAAGAAAACTGCATGAAGGCTGGTGTGAAAAACAGTTCACTTATTCGTCAGTAGAGGCGCGACAGCGTGCGCAGCGCCAAAGCTACGGACGCTAGCCACATTTGAACATTGGGAGATACCTATCTATAGTTGTGCCTATAGTCTATAGCATCTATTAACTATTTGTAATTAGGTAGTTACAGCGAATTACATACTGCGTTAACTGTGTACTGTGTGTGATTTTGTGAACACGAGTACGTTCAAGCTCGTTCGCTAGTGCTCTCTTATCATCCCATGACGAAATTCCTAAACTAATTTTACTATGGAGTAAAACAAATTAACGATTCTTTGGTTTACTTCATTAACAGAAAATCTGATTAGGTATTTGTCATTTACTATGAAAAGTGCGTAATTATTTTAGACTCATGTGTTGGGATACGCTGTTCGCCATGTCTACGGATTTTATGAATATTGATGGTAACATAAAAAGGGTGCAGAAAGAAACTTTAACGCCATACAAAATAGCAACTGTCATTTTAATTAAAGAATACTGTAATACAACAACGAAAGGTAATTTGGAAGACGTAATTTTATGTTTCAAATAAATAGTACTAACACAGTAAGATTGTTTATTGCACAAAAAACGAGACAATCACATTTGTGTTTATAATGTGATGTTATTGTTTCGATTTTATCATAATACACTTTTGGATGTAGAAAATAGTAATTAGGATCACAGGTAATAATTTATCGATTTTGATGCATCTGTTTTGTTACAGTAATAGCCGAAAGACGTAATTTTTGTTTGGCTGCATTAAAATTGATACAAGTAAGTGTCTTTGGTTAATGTAATGTTTTAAAAATGAATTACAGAATAACCTGTTTTTATTTGTTATATTTACATGTTGAAACACCCCTTCAGATCATTGTAACATAATTGCACAGTGGTATATTTTGTTAAAGTTAACCCCTTGCACTATGCTGAAATTTAATACAAAGCGTACCTAACCCAAACACCATAATGATCGGAAGGAGCTTGAATATCGGATCTTGAAACACGATATGTCGATCGACGAGATGTTGATATTTACGAGTTCGACTCGTGATATTCATGTTTGACATGAAATCAAACAACGAGCCTGACTCGTGATATTCAAGTTTAGCCTAAAATTTTCATCACGAGTCAGACACGTGAAAATAGTGCAAGGGGTTAAATATGAAATGTTACTTTCAATTAATTTCTTTTTTTGTCTGTTAGTCACCAGATATGGAGCTCAATGCACTTTTGGATATATTATATTCTGACGAATATATGTTATATCGTTTTGGACGTCAGTTGGTAGTACAGTTAAAAATGTTAAATGGAAAGGGCGTTGAAGGATTATTAGATTTATTCGATAGCGTTGTACGTCTTATGAAACCAACTTTGGACAATTCACGATCTTTGCCGGCATTAAATAAAAACTCTGTTCTCGGATTGTACATAAGAAGAATTATTATTTTCTTTGAAAAACTACCTTTCGATCAAGTTGTATCACTGTACGAGGCTTTGAAAAAATATTTAGAGAGAAAGACGAATGTTTCTGAAAGTTCTGATATTTCCACGGGTTCTGAAGTAGAAGATTCATATTTACATGAGTAAGTAACCTTTACGCTGTACTTGTATTTTATTTTACATTTTTCTGCATTATAATTTCTTTACTGTGGTGTCAGAATTAAAACAACTTGGGGTGGAAGACAAGCAGAATTACTGGTCGCACAGCAAGCACATGCACTACAGACGGATGAACACAAAGCAATGTCTCCACCGGAGCTGCAAGTTCTCGTACGAGAACTTCTGAGTTCCAGTCCTTACTATGCAGAAGCTGTGAGTACTGTTTGGTAAGAAGAACATTTTCTTTGCTTGCAATGTAAAAATATAATTGGTAACTTTGTCGTATTGCTCATTTCTTTGTATTTCTCAATGTGTTTCAGCATTATTTAAGCTACTTGAATTGTTTACGAGTCAATGAATACTGCGGAGCTATAGACAGTCTTTATCATTGCTTCGATAGACTAGCTCCATTGGAAAATCGATCAGCACCCGAGGATAGAACTCGTATTTTCAGATATGCTGCTCTAAATTTGGCAGTTCTACACGCACAATTTAATCATAAGTACGTACTTGTCCGAATGATTTTTTTAAATTATCACGTTAATTATCAAGTAAAATGTTAATTCTTTTTTAAGGGAAGTAGCACAAGCTGCTTTAAAAGAAGCTATCATGATGGCTCAAGAAGCTGGTGATAATGTATGTTTGCAATTGTCACATGCTTGGATGTATCATCTGACTAGCAATCAAAAGTAAGTTTTTGAACTCGCAAGGGAAGTTTGGGAACCCAGAAATTCAAAAAATTATGAAACTTTCTCTATCTCTAGAACGCTAAGAGATATTGAAACAAAGTTTCGTAGTGTTTTGAATTTCCAGGTTCCCAAACTTCCCTTGATAGTAATATATCGCTGATACATATTGATCATTATATTTTTTAATAGGGGACCTCTTATAGAAAGGTCGATTGGTAAGGCAAGTATGCTGGGAATAACTCATACGACTGGTTTAGGTCTCATTGCATACGCTCACAATTCTGCTTTAGAAGCTAAGAGTCCGTCACAAGTGTTTGAGGTGTATATTCGAATTTAATTGTAATTTTAAGAATCTCGTACTTATTTAAGATCGTATCATACTTTATTGTTTGTTCGTAGACACTAATGAAATCTGATGTTTTAAATTGTCAACATTCCATGATCGACCTAATGTCAATGACATATGCTGAAAAGTCTGCGTTGTGGACGTATTACGGTAAAACCGAGATGTCTTCGGTTTGTGCGCAATTGCTGCTTTTACATAATACAGGGGATAAAAAGCAGCATATGTTCAACGGACCATCTATTTGTCATGTTGTTGTTAATATCGCAAACATTTTAGTCGAATTTGGTGAATATAATTTAGTCGATGCTGTACTTGCTCATGCCAAGGAGAGATTCCCCAATGAGCCATGTAATAAGGTATTGTTCACGAATTCGTGACATTTTGAAGTGTTATGTTTTTAATTTAACTTTTATAACATTTGTCGTGTTTTGTATTAGGTATGGATGTTAAGTGAGCAACTTTATATATTCACACAATTAATGAGACACGAGAAGTGGAGCGAGGCTGAAACAGTAGCATTGAATATTTCAAGCTTGGATCCGGTAGAATGTAAATTTAGGTACGATGACCATTTGAAGTAGTCATATTTACTAACTGTGTTGCGTTCTTCGACAATATATTTAAGTTCTTCATGTACTAGAGCAGAAGTGTCTCGAAGACAGCAGTAGGATTAAATATAACTTTTACATTCAGATACCTAACTTTTTAGGTTAGCAGAAGTGTGCTTGGGTAAGGGAGATTATCCAAAGGGTTTGGAGTGCATCGACGGTATCGAAAAAGACGAGCAAGTAACAACGCAAAATAAAATACGAGCTTTAATTTTGTCAAGTCAAATAATATGCGCGTCTGTTCTACCGGAAAATGGAATTGCTGGAATAAATTCTCTGGTACTTCTAAATACAGCTTTAGAACTGGCTGTACAAAATCATTTATCATATTACGAAGCACTGATTAAAATGCATCTTGCAAACATTCAGGTGATTGAATTAATTAACAAGCATTTTCAATTCAATTATATCGTTATTAGGATTGTTTTAATTAGTTTTTTTTATCAATGTTTCAGCTGATAATGGGAATGCCAACTTTAGCATTGAACTTAGTGGAAGACGTTATTATTCAAATTTTGGCGCATGCCGGATATTACGATCAGGGCAGAGCGTTCGTTTTGTATGCGAAATGTTTAGTTGCTACTGCTCCGATGTGTAGTGGGGCACGGAAAGAAGTAATTTTAAAGGCTATTAAAGCACTGTCCAAAGCAAAAGATTATTTTACAAAAGTTGAAGCATACGGAAGGCTACGGGCTACTTTGTGTCTAGAGTCTTTATTGTGTCACGAAATCGATCTAAAAATTGAACGGAATCAGTGTGCTTTTGAATTTCGTCAGTTAGATGAACAATTTCTCACTAAACTGGACAAGTTGTCTTTATATTAGAAATTAAATAATTGCAAAAACATGTATTGTTTCTCTTTGTATTCAGAACATTCTACTGTGGAATATAAAATTTCTTTAAAATTCTGCCTTCTATTTATTTTGTATGTGAACGACGAATACCGATAGGCGAGTTTTAAAACGCCGACATTGACAAGGTGAAACGAGAACATAAAACTTAAATGTAAAGTTTCATTGAAATTCATTTAGCAAACATGTTAATAGGCAAAAAAAATTTCTTTTCTTTTTTTTTAATAGTCACAATATGATCTGGGGGTCTTAAAACGTGTATTTCCGCTAAAAACAATTTTCTAAATTCTCAATTTCTCTCCCCAAAAAACACAATGCATCCTCTTCACCAAAAAAACAAAAAACCAGACTCAACTAAAACTAACTATGGGAGAAACTGAACTAAAATTTGTGGATCACATTAAACTTCTAGGACTCATCCTGGACAAGAAACTGACGTGGGTCCCACACATGCGATACTTAAGAGACTCCTGCACAAAAAGACTAAATATAATTAAAGTACTTGCCAGTAATAGCTGGGGGGCTGACCAGGAAATATTGTTGCAAACATACCGAGCGTTGATACGAGCAAAAATTGACTACGGTTCAACTGTCTTCAACTCAGCAACGAAACGTACTTTAAAAATAATCGATCCAATTCACCATACGGCACTGAGAATTTCTACAGGCTAGCATTCTGCTCGAGGCCAATGAAAAATGGCCCTCGAACAAAGAAGGAAATACTTAACACTGAAATACGCCTCAAAAATTTCCGCCACTCCGAACAACCCGACCTTCAACCGTATCTTCTCTGAAAGATTCAATGAATTATACTCCAAAAAACCAAAGTTCCCACTACCGCTCTGTATCAGACTCAACAAAATCTTGAAATCTCCCATCGAATGGGCTCCTACCATTGAACGCAAACAAAGTAAAATAGCTCCTTGGACTATTAAGACACCACCCATCAACTTGAGCCTAGCGGACCTGCCAAAAAATCAAATAGACCGAACAACACATAAAACCAAATTCCTAAATCTAAAAAACAGCTTCTCCCACTGTAACCAAATCTACACAGACGCTTCCAAATCTGATTTAGGAGCAGGATACAGCATCGTCACCGAAAATATGACTATAAAACAAAGTCTCCCCAAATTGGTTTCAATCTTTACCGCTGAGGCATATGCAATACTCGAAACCCTGAAACATGCCAGCATCAACAACCTTAAAAACGTTGCCATTTTTTTGGACTCGATGAGCGTGATAAAAGCCCTAGAAACCTCAAACAGCAACAATAGCCATGAGATCATAACAAAAATACAAGAAGCATACACAGAATTAGACAAAAATTACAACACCGATATAAATATTATTTGGATTCCCTCACATCAAGGCATAACGGGAAACGAGGAAGCAGACGCAGTAGCAAAAGAAGCAACAACCCTATCACCAACCGAAACTACCGTTCCAATACCGTATCAAGACCTCATAAACCATATGAAAAAAAGGTATATTCCTAGCAAACGGCCTGTTCACCGATCGGGATGAGTTATACGTCATTCGATTCGTCTAATTCAATACATTATTGATATGCATTTCATTATCTGCGGAAATTCGTTATTTTTTTATAAACTTGTCGTAAAGTTACAGTAAAAAAGTAAGGTTAAGTATATTTTGACAAGTCCACAGGTGGAAACAAGTGACTGTCGTTACTCTGTTCAAAATGCTAGGTAGTCAAATGCTAATTTGTTAAACATTTATTGAATGAAATTTCTACTATTTCTGCTAATATTTCATTGAATAAATCACCATTTTTCTATTAGGTACATTTACTAAATACATAATGGCTCAGGCATTCGATGAAGTTACTCTTCTTAAAAATATAAAATATTGATAGTATTATATGTTATAAAAAAGATTAAAAAGTGTGTAGCATGCCTCCAAGTGGTTTCAATTTAATTCGTGTAAGCATCAGTAATGGGATCTTCAAAACTGACGCTGTGATTAATTTTCAAGCGACCTCTGTGATATTTTCTATGACAAAATGTTGATTCATCAATATCGACAATCTACTCTACTCTTCCAATTGCTGAGCAGTATTTTTATTTAATTTTAGTTATATAATAATATGACATTGCTCATAATTATATGTTAGTATATATGTTAATTTTAAAACATCTATAGCTGAGTTTGTTTTTAGAAAACCATGTTCTTTGCTTTGCAAATATCTTTATATTACAATGTCTTTTACGTATAGTTTGATCGACAGATCCTGGAATAGTTATTCTGCATTGCCAATTTTCATAACATTTCCACATTGCAGATAGTACAAGAAACAGAAGAAAAGCAGAAATTGTTTCAGTAATCATTTGTTTCGACTGTCATTTCTGATTTTCTTCTGTTTCTTGTACTTTGTGAATTTTGTTCAACTGTGCTATAAAAATGACCGAATTAGTAGTTCCAGAAGTGTGGACCTTATTTAAATTGCACGAATTTTGTAAAAATAAAGAAGCTTAATTAAAATTTTTGCAAGATAAAAAGTTGATTGCCAAAAATCTTAATTGTCCACAGTGTGGAAACGTAATGAAATTAGACAATGAAAATTGGCATTGTAGAAAAACAATTGCAGCATCTCTTAGTGCTTGCAAACGAAAACGAACTTGTGATGTAAAAATATGTGTAAAACGTGGAACGTGGTTTTCAAAAATAAAGCTTTCTTATGAAATGGTATTAAAATTAACTTACATGTTAGTCCATAATTTTGATCAATATCAGATTGTACGAGAATTACAATTGAATAAAAATACTGTTTCTCGATGGAATTATTTTGTAAAACAAGTTATGACTGATTGGCTACAACATTCGTGTGAAGTACTTGGCGGACCAGGCAAAATAGTAGAAATAGACGAATCTAAGTTCGGACAAAGAAAATATCACAGAGGTCATCGTGTAGAGGGACAATGGGTTTTTGGAGGAATAGAAAGAGGAAGTGGAAAAATATTCCTGGTGCCTGTTGAAAGTAGGGACACAGAGTCCCTGCTTTCAATAATTAAACAATAGGTGTTGCCTGGCACAACACTTATTTCAGATTGTTGGAAAGCCTATAACATCTTAGAGAAAGAGGGGTACAAACATCTTACAGTAAATCACAGCTTACATTTCAAAGACCCAGAAACAGGTGCTCATACAAATACGATAGAAACTACGTGGAGGCATAGTAAACACTTTTTGCCTGAATATTGTCGGTTAGTATTTGTAATTTTGCACGTTTTTTAATATTTTCTGTAACATACAATACCATAAAATTTTCTATTTTTAGCAAAAAAGATAATTTCATTGGGTATTTAAGCCACTACGTATTTTACAAATTTTCCAAGCAAGGAAAGGATGATTTATTTAACCAGCTATTAAAAGAAATTGCAGAAATTTCATTTGATTCTACAGAAAACCAAAATATACCAGACCTAGATGATAATGAAATTTAATAATAAAAAAAAATTAATCCAACACACTGCATATAATAGTAATTTATTATATTCTCTACCTGTAAACACTTTGGGGGGGGGGCAATATTTTTTGCTTTTGCTGCATACACTGTCTACCTACAAGTACTGTCTGGGTTATATTTGGGGGGGGGATTGTTGCGGCACATACTGTCTACCTGACCGACTCATGCAAAGTCTATCCGTAACAAAATGATTTTTATGCATACGCATTCTACAAATTCCCGTTCGGCAATGTAGCATTATCAAATTAGATCCATCATTTATATTTGTAACATGAACATAGCAACGATAGTCACTTGTTTCCACCTGTGGACTTGTCAAAATATACTTAACCTTACTTTTTTACTGTAACTTTACGACAAGTTTATAAAAAAATAACGAATTTCCGCAGATAATGAAATGCATATCAATAATGTATTGAATTAGACGAATCGAATGACGTATAACTCACCCCGATCGGTGAACGGGCCGTTTGCTAGGAATGTTCCACTTCTACCAACCAATTCCTACCTGCAATTTAAATAGGAAAGAAAAGTCCATATTGTCTCGCTAAGGTCAGGTCCAGTCAGAGATGCCAGAAAAGCACCGCCGGGTGCACACGCATACATGCCAGATACGCGTACGTGAGCTCGTGGAGTTTCGGAAAGTCGACAAAGGCAAACTGACGCATGCCCTCTTTCTCGATTCTCCGAAGCTGCCCGAAGTAATTTCGGATCGCCTCGTGGGAGTCGAGAGAGAAAGGCTCACATTTGCCTTCTCGCTCTAAACAACTGAAATCCGACCTCCCGTCAACGGCATACGATTTGGATTCTCGAGCCGAGATTCTCGACTGCCCAGGCATTTTTACTTTCCGACCTATGTAGGCGCACATAAGCAAAGTACCCATAATGAAAAAAAAATTTTGTAAAATTTATTTTACGGAAATACACGTTTTAAGACCTCCTGATCATATTTTAATTATTGAAAAAAAAGACATTTTTTTTTATTCCCATGTATGAGCACACATATGTATATTATTAATACGATTTTTGAAAATCAAAATACTTTAAGATTGAAAATTAATAAATTAAAATGAGATTCCACTCTTTACCAGTATTGTGCACGCTGTGGTATTTTTCAATAAGAAGAATTCTTACTTTTATAACATAAACAAAACAGTAGAATTAATAATTGCAGAAATTAATTAATAATGATTTTCCTCGATTGTTTTGAAATAACCGTATCAATTGGTTATGACGAACTAAATAGAACTAACTAGAAACAAAGGAAAAGTGATCCCGTTTGCCAGTTTAATACAAAGTATGGATTGTATCTTAAATTTTAAAAGCACATAGTCGAATATTTTTAAAGGTACAAAACATAGGCGTTTCATTGTAGAACAGTAACATAAGTTAGCAGGTAATGTCATAAAACTGTTTTTTCCAGCTATATCCCTTTTTACCTGAAGTATAAGGTAAAAAGTACGAGCTACAAGGTACGACTATCCGAAAATCGTTCACATTTTATCAATGTAAATGAAGCGGCCTTTCCATCAGAGTTAAATACAAAATTTTGTAATTTCTGTGAAAACAAAACTTTCAGTAAATGTACGTGGTGCTTGAAATTTTTATGTTTTGACTGTTTTTGTGAAAAGTACCATCCAGATTCATGTACTTCGTACATTGAAAATAACATATGTTAAATGTAATCGGTTAAATTTAACTTTAAAAAAAAATATTCGAAGGTCAGACAAAAATATAATGTCATATTTAGTGTACGCTTAAAGTATGATTGAAAAAATAAAAAAAAAAAGTTCAAGCAGGGTTCGAACCAGCAGAGCAGAAGAAGTTCGGAACTTGCAGCAAAAAAATTAATATTCGGGGGATTGATAGCAAATAATTAGCAAAAGAATATGCCGCAAGAATGGTATCGATAGCTTTCTTAGGCTCAAAGGCGCGACACGTGGCTATGCTAGATTAACGCTGGTCCAGCGCGGTCGTCGTTTCTCGAAAAAGACTACGGCAAAAAAATTAATATTCGGGGGATTGATAGCAAATAATTAGCAAAAAAATATGCCGCAAGAATGGTATCGATAGCTTCGTTACCTACTGTGATACAACATGTGGCTACGTTAGGTTAATATTGAGCTACAGCAGCCACAGTTTTTCGAAAACGGCTGGGGCAAAAAAATTAATATTCAGTGGATTAAGAGCAATAAATTAGCAACAAAATATGCCGCAAGAATGGTATTGATATCTGTCTTACGTACAGAGATACAATAAGTGGCTACGCCAGCTTAATATTACGGTAGCGTAGCCATTGTTTCTCAAAAACGGCTGGAGCAAAAAAATTAATTCTTTGGCAAATAATTAGCAAATAAATAGCAAAAAAATATCGTATTAATTTTGCTTTGGCCTTTTCAAATGGCTACGCCAGCTTAATCTATATATATAAAAATAAGTTGTCCTATGTTCGTGATTTTATAACTCGAGAACCACTCAACCGATTTTCAAACGAGTACATGCGTTGGAAAGGTCTACTTTCACTGATGGTTTATAAAAAAAAAAACATCGAAAAATTTCTACGAATATGCGTTATACGCGCACTTTTATGATGGTGTGTTTTCCCTATATAAAATTATATAAAGAGAGAGCCGATTTTTATGTTCGCGCAAAACTCAAGACTTATTGAACCGATCTTCCTCAAATTTTGACACGTTATTCCTGCATACTCTAGGACGGACATAGACTATGTAGCATGTCTCAGAAGCGCGTTATTAACATGTAATTTATGTGCAAAGATTTCATGTGTACGACTGTTTGGCAGACCGCGTGACCTCTGTATACGACAGTCTACTTGCGCGCGCATGCGCATATTCGACCCGCGCGATACCTCGCCCGTAGCAGTGCTGCGATGTTACCGCCAGGTGGCGAAGCTTTTCGAGCACTTTCTTGCGAGAGAATTGCACTATCGCGGATATACAGGGTGTCCCAAAGATGTTGCGGGTCCTTAAAGGGGGTGATTCGGGGGATGATTGCAAACAACTTTTTCCTTTGTGAAAATGCTCTCCGGGGTTTCGTTAACGAGATATTAACAAAAAGCACCGACCAATCAGATCGCGCGCTTTCCGCCCGAGCTCCCATGCTAGCATGGCTACGCGCCGTGCTAGCGTGGCTACGCGCCGCGCTGCGACTTGTGAACAAGCAACTCGGCATGCAACGAGGAAAATTGCGTAGAATGGCAAATGAAAAAGGCGTAGCAAATAAAATCGAACACGTTGTCATGGTTTGTTTGTTATTTAAAGTGAATGATGAATAAAGGATAAATAGATGAAAATCACGTGTAACGTAAAAAGACGAATACACATTTTTTTTAGAGGATTCGAAAATAATAGTTATTTGAAGTGGGAGGATATGGAATACGTAAAATTCCTTGTGTCAATAACGTATCCACGAAAAGGAAATTAACGAAAAGTGATCGTAGTTCGTTATTGTGATATAAATCCGTAATTTAATAACGACCAGCACTGTTGCTGATAACGAATAAGTCTGTTTAAAAAGCCCGGATAAATATTTTCGTACGAGAATTTTAAGAATTATTGCCGGAAACAAGCCATAGCTTGCGTTAAATTTAAAAATGAATGATTACCAATAAACTGACTAAAACTCACCCTTGTCGAAAATGCACCTGTAACTTGAAAACTTGTGTCACTGGGTCACTGAACCGATCCTGGTCATCGATGGACGAGCCCAGTGCACAGCTGATCCCAGGTATACGACACTACCCAAAGTTAAGGGTCGCAATGTCAGGTGCGTCCAGGTCAACGTATCGAATATTCACTTCACTGCACGGCTACTAACACTGATCACTTTATTTTTTTGTCGTGAAACGTATTGTTCTTACGTCATAAAGTCATAAATTATCCGAAACTGTAGGAAACTGTTCTCTACCGCCGACTAGCGGGACAATACGGTCATAAACCGCAACCCTGGCGAAATGCTCTGGCTGATCAGCCTGATTAATTTTGGAGAACTAGAAATTACAGATTATTATCCAACATCAATACGCCTCGCGGAGAGACACAGGAAGAGGTGGGACCGCTGTCCACCATCTCTCGTCCGGAATACGTCGACGCGTATTAAGTCGCAGACCAATTAAGCGCGTAATTTATGACTTAATTGGTTTCGCCTCGTAGCAGATGTAAACTCAGGGTATCGGAAAGGTGAAACAGGAATGGTATGCATTTTCTTCTTTATAGCAACTCGAAGACTTTCTGTTTCTCTTCTCTTCGGGCCCTTTCGAACCGATACACGTGGTGTATGTTTTCTATCTCGAGGCAATGGGTACAATGGCAGTAGAAGGACAGAACGCGGGCTTTTGTGAAAGTTTTCGTTGCACTTCTGCAGGCCACGTGTTTTTTCAGCAAATGCTGGTTTCTTTTTCTCTAAATTTTGTCCTGGTGGGAGTTAACTCATAATGGAACGAGAGAAGCTATTTCGGGGTAGTGGAAGTTGCTTGAAAAAAATCCTGTCAGTCAGCTAGCAAACCCGTCGTAGAAATGTACACGGCTCAAGAGTACTATAGGATGTTCTGGGTGTACGCCCGGAACAACGGGAACGCAAGTGCTGCTGTGCGAGCATTTGCGTTAGAATTCCCTAATATTCAAACGCCAAGCGAGGATACATTTCGTCGCTTAGCGTCGAGATTGTATTCAACGGGGTCCATGATGCCGCGAGGCCGTCATGTGGAGCAATACTTTCATTAATAACAATCGGCCCCTTTCGGGGCCACCAATTTTTAAAACGTAAGAACAATACGTTTCACGACAAAAAAATAAAGTGATCAGTGTTAGTAGCCGTGCAGTGAAGTGAATATTCGATACGTTGACCTGGACGCACCTGACATTGCGACCCTTAACTTTGGGTAGTGTCGTATACCTGGGATCAGCTGTGCACTGGGCTCGTCCATCGATGACCAGGATCGGTTCAGTGACCCAGTGACACAAGTTTTCAAGTTACAGGTGCATTTTCGACAAGGGTGAGTTTTAGTCAGTTTATTGGTAATCATTCATTTTTAAATTTAACGCAAGCTATGGCTTGTTTCCGGCAATAATTCTTAAAATTCTCGTACGAAAATATTTATCCGGGCTTTTTAAACAGACTTATTCGTTATCAGCAACAGTGCTGGTCGTTATTAAATTACGGATTTATATCACAATAACGAACTACGATCACTTTTCGTTAATTTCCTTTTCGTGGATACGTTATTGACACAAGGAATTTTACGTATTCCATATCCTCCCACTTCAAATAACTATTATTTTCGAATCCTCTAAAAAAAATGTGTATTCGTCTTTTTACGTTACACGTGATTTTCATCTATTTATCCTTTATTCATCATTCACTTTAAATAACAAACAAACCATGACAACGTGTTCGATTTTATTTGCTACGCCTTTTTCATTTGCCATTCTACGCAATTTTCCTCGTTGCATGCCGAGTTGCTTGTTCACAAGTCGCAGCGCGGCGCGTAGCCACGCTAGCACGGCGCGTAGCCATGCTAGCATGGGAGCTCGGGCGGAAAGCGCGCGATTTGATTGGTCGGTGCTTTTTGTTAATATCTCGTTAACGAAACCCCGGAGAGCATTTTCACAAAGGAAAAAGTTGTTTGCAATCATCCCCCGAATCACCCCCTTTAAGGACCCGCAACATCTTTGGGACACCCTGTATATGTCAGGACGATCGTCTGATAATTAATTGCTTTTGCACCAGTTTGTTTGGAAATCATCGAAACACTGGGGCGAATGCACAGATCAAGAGAATATTAATAATTTTACTTGCGAGTCAGTGGTGGGTACGTAAAATACCCGCATGTAGAAAACCAAGTTTTCTACGTGGCTAAAACTGTATAATACTAGACAGAATTTTTCTAAGTTTTCTACAGTTTCATACCTACATGTAATATACCTTGAAAAGTTCAATTTTGCGGGAGAGAACAAAAGTGGCAAAAATGGATTTAGGAGGGCGGCCGAAGCATTCTTTTTGGAAACAAGGGGAGTTTGAACACAAACAATTACCAAATGGCAAAAATGGTGCTTTGTGTTCAGTCTGCAAAAAGGTATTAGCCAATACTGCGGAACAAAGATTAAAAAATCATAGGTTAGTATTGTATTATTTTATACGTGAAATAAAATGTTTCTTTTTCTGTATTGGAAAAAATTATCTTTATAGAATTAAAAAAGGAATTATCACTTTTTGTTTCTAATATTTGTATAGTAATATAATTTTTTAGGAAAAACTGTCCGTTAAAAAATGCTGCGGTTAACATATGCTGCGATCAAAATATAAATATTAATTGTAATGTATATGATGAAAATCATAATCATTTGAATGAAACAAACTTAGGAGAAGTACAATCAACCACAGATGTTAATAGGCCAGGAGGTAAATATAACTATTTATGCGGGCTTCTTGGTATTGTATTCTTTAACTGTTGGTTAATACCTTCTTAAGTTTCTTGTATAAATTATTTATCTAATTGTATAGATTCGGAATTAAGTTCCAAAATTAGAGTTGCCATGCAAACTAGTTCAAACGTTTGGAACAGTATGGAAGCAAGAAAAGGGCCTGAAAATTCCCCAAAAAATTCAACTACATTGAAAGCTAAAAGAAGAAAAAAGAGCAATTCTTCACATATTGATACATTGAATGATAAAGAAATAGTAATAATTAATAGAGGATTGATTCATTTTTTAATAACATACAATATAGATTTTAAGTGCATAGAATTCAATTATTTTGATGATTTTTTGAAGGCCCTTCATCCGGGATATACTTTTCCTAATTGTTTAGATTTAACGACAAATATCTTAAATGAAGCCTACGATCACTACAAAAATACGAAATTCGATTTTAATTGCTGTGGAATTTTATTAATTAGCTGCCAAAGAAACTGTAATCAATACATAAGCATGACGTACAATCAGCAAGGAACTTCTACATACATTGATGCTTGCAATAGTTTGACAAGTTTAGAAACATTTATTACAAAATCTATTGAAATAACCAAGCAAAAGTACAATGTCGATATTTATGCAGTTGTTTCAAACATAGACAATTATTTCAATTTACCAATGATTGTAGAAGGTACAGATGAGAGGAAATACTGGTATTTTAATTGCATCACCAAAAATATAAACTCAATAACCAAATCAATATTAGCCAACTGTAAACATAACGTAAATAAAATTATAATGACATTTTCAATAGTAGATGAGCAGGAACAAATTTTGAAGCATGACGGTACAAAAATGACAATCATTACTGATGATAATTACAACAATACTTTTAATGCACTTATACCTTGCTGCCAAAATTTGAAAATCTTGCGGAATCTAGTAGCCGATAATAAATACAAGTGCAATCAGGAGACACTGCAGTTGTTATTTGATTCAAGTTTTGAGGCAGAGCTGAATAGTAGTATAAGTATACTAAAAGCAATTAATAAACAATCACATATACAAAATAAAGTGGAGTACAGCATTGCGGATGCAGTAGAAGACTGGATACAATTGGAATTAGATTGTACAAATGAATCACACAAGATGTTAATAAATGACCAATTAAAATTAATATTAAATTCAGTATCATTAGCAGCGAATTATTTACATCCAACTTATAGGGGACAAAAATTAAAATTCTTAGACAATAAATATGTACAAATTGTAGGACATTTTTTATTGATGTACTTGATGAAGATGAAATGGAAGTATTATTTCAATTTGAAGACAAGACTGGTATATTTGAAAAAATGTTTCAGAAAGAATATAAATCTATTAAAACCTTTTACCGTACTATACAATCAGTGTATCCGAAATTTGCTATTTTTTGTCAAAAACTATTAACAATTCCTGCATACACTAACGAGCAGGAATTACTTTTAGTTCAACGAAATGATTTAGACTGTGAACAAAAAAGAAAAGTTACTGAACTATTTTATTCATTAAAAATCAATGAAAAGAAAAAGGACATTTTATAATCTCACGTCAAAGATTGTTAAATACTTTTTCCTTCATTATTATCAGTTCCTCTCAGGCATGTGCGAGACCCCGAAATATTTGGTCGGGTCGAGAATACGAAATTTTTCGGGATCGGGTCGGGTCGGGTCGGGTTCCCGATAGTTTCGAGACTTTTAAATTTTCGGGATTCCCGAAAAAGGTCGGGATTCTCGAAATAATCGAGATTCCCGAAAGAATCGGGATTTCCGAAATTTCCGAGAGCCCACTAGCACTAATCAATCATTTATATTCGTTTTAATGTGTACAGGGTGAGTCTCCTAACATGACGACCTCAAATAACTCGTAAGGTATTCGTTGTACGAAAAAATGTTTGAAACAAAAGTTGCATGGTATCTAGAGGTCCTAGAGGAACATACAGTGCTCTAATCTGTTTTTTATTAACTTATTTTTTTATTGAGATATTAGGGTCTGGGTACGGTCTGGGTTATTTGAGGTCGTCATGTTAGGAGACTCACCCTGTATACATTAAAACGAATATAAATGATTAGTGGGCTCTCGGAAATTTCGGAAATCCCGATTCTTTCGGGAATCTCGATTATTTCGAGAATCCCGACTTTTTTCGGGAATCCCGAAAATTTAAAAGTCTCGAAACTATCGGGAACCCGACCCGACCCGACTCGACCTCTTCCCGATTCGTCCCGACCATCGGGTTCCCGATGTTTTCGGGGTCTCGCACATCCCTAGTTTCTCTATATCTTGGTATGTATCTATGTATGTAATATAAGCAACTTTACTTTTTCATTATGTCATGTGATATTAATTATGTTAATATTTATAAGGATAAGTGTAATTCATAAAAGACATTACATTATTGACAATTATACTTCGTAAGAAATATTAATTTTAAAATCTGTGAATTGTAGGCAGTATTAATATTGATAACTGAATTAAAACTAAAGTTTTTAACAATTAATAATAAACTTGTGCTACTGTTTGGCTTGGCTTCAAAGTTTGAATCAAATAACAGTACTTATAACATAGTATTTTTCAGTTAAATATAAATACAAGTTTATATAAACAATTCATAGTTATCGAAAGAAACCTTTGTTATAGAATAAAATACTGTTATCTGAATAGAAGAGCATTGTTATATCCTTACATACTTAATATATAAACCTGCGCACTACCTTATATAAATTTACCTAATACTTATTGTAATAGACGGATCCCAGACAGATTATGATATACGCTGGCTCGACGTAGAGGAGAAAAGAAAACAACAGCACAAACGTTTCAACCTTAATATATTTCTGACACTGGTCGTGAAACAGACCGGGAAGGAAGACGGGAACAAATCAAATCACCAATTCCAATAGCAGTTACAATCTAGAATACATACATACATAACGGAATTCAGCTCTTATCTTCTAACGCTTGACGGTGAAATTAACAAACAAATCGAACTAAATCAAAACATTTTTTAGGCTTTCGCGGCCATAGTGGTATCCAGAGTATCAGAGACTATTTGATTCCCTGATGAAGCTAGCTGCAATGCTGGTGAAACGTCGGACTTTCTCGTCTTCTGAACGCGGCTCCAACCCGGAAGCCAATTCTAGTAGTAAATCAAAACAATCGAATCAAACTATACATAATTAAACTAAATAGCTACAATTGGGCATAATAATGACTTATAGAAACCAAATTGCAGAAAAAGTAGAGAAAATACAGGAGAAATACATAAGATGAACCTATTTACTACTTAAAAAGTAGTATAATGCTATTAATTTTGCTGATATCTCAGGTTTCAATCGATTTCTTTTAGTACAGTGTACTAGTGTCCATTGAGAAAAAAGTCTCTCAAGTTCTGCTGTGGATGCAGGAATATTCAATAATTTCTTTGCTAATGAACTTAAATCTTCATAAAATGGTTTTGCAGTTCTCCAAAAAACATTCGGAGATTTGTATCTCTTTTGTGAAATTTTTCTAAACATACCAGTTTCATTTTTATATTTTTCTAGTTGCTGCAAACCATTTTCATTTAAATTATTTTTGAAGAAGTTATTCATCATGTTTATGTAATATTGATTTTGAACAAATCTACTTCCTCTATATGTTTGATGCAAAAAATTTGCAGCTAATCCGTAGCGATTTATAACTTTTGTTAATCGTTCTTGTAAAATGACCTCAAAATCTTCAGCATGTGTTGGAATTTGCAATTCTAACCACATTTCTGTGGCAACAGCTATGTTACAATTTATTTCTTGACATGCATTTATTAAAGTACATATTGGGTCAAAGACTATTATGTAATCGGTTAATTTTAATTCAAATGATTTTTCAAATAAGCTTTCAACAACCCCATCTTTAAATTTATATTTGTTTTCTGCATCTTGTCCTTCATTATATTTAATAATATCACGCATGATACAAATATTTTCCAAGCACCTTCTGTATGCATTTCTTTTGCTACACCATCGAGTCTCTCCTGAGAATATCATTTTTTTACCACCTCTACTTATTAATTTATTAGGCGTACAAATAAGTTTCCTCGGTTTTTTATAAAAAGTTAGGAATTTATTGTGAAGGAACAGTACATTACGTTTTATTGAAAGTATTTTCCATCATTTGCCACTACTTTTCCCCATCTTTCTGGCAACATTCGGATACCCCGTCGAAAAAACTCTTCATCTTTTGACGCTATCCACAAATCTACCCAATTTTTGGTGTCTTCATATGATGTGAAGCGCTGCTCAGACAGACCATGTGCCATCGACCGGAACAGGTGATAATCAGAAGGGGCTAAGTCTGGTGAATACGGCGGGTGGGGTAAAACTTCCCAGTTGAGTGTTTCCAAGTATGTTTTTACCGGCGCCGCAACATGTGGACGAGCATTATCGTGTAAAAGAATAATTTTGTCGTGTCTGGAGCAGTAATGGGCGCGTTTTTCCTTAAGTGCCCGACTCAATCTCATCAATTGTGTGTCGGTAGAGAGCTCCAGTAATGGTTTCGCTTGGTTTGAGCAATTCATAATACACGACACCAAGCTGATCCCACCAAATACACAGCATGAGTTTTTTTCCATGAATATTCGGCTTAACTGTCAATGTTGATGGTTCGCCGGGCTTAACCCATGACTTTCTCTTCTTTGGATTATCGTAGTGAATCCATTTTTCGTCACCAGTGACTATACGATGCAAAAAACTCTTTTTTTTATTCCTGGCAAGCAGCATTTCACTCATGCATAATCGGCGTTCAACGTCTCTCGGCTTTAGTTCATATGGAACCCAAGTTCCTTGTTTTTGAATCATTCCCAACGATTTTAAACGATGTGAAATTGCTTGTTGAGTCACTTGTAATGTAAGTGCAAGTTCTTTTTGCGTTTGGGACGAATCTTCCTCCAATAATACTTCTAATTCCATGTCTTCGTACACTCTCTGCCTTCCACTGCGTTCTTTCTCCTTCACGTCAAACTCACCGTTCTTAAACTTTTGAAACCATTCCTGACAACTTCTCTCACTTAAAGCAGCTTCACCATATGCTTCTAGAAGCAATCGATGCGCCTCAGCTGCAGATTTTTTCAAATTAAAGAAGTAAATCAAAAGTTCCCGCAAATGATGCTTATTCGGCACAAAACTTGACATTTTTGCAGGAAAAAAATTACGTGATGCTGATACGGAATCACTAGTACTTTAAGGTTATGGTGTTGCCGGATGACGAAACTTGGGATATTACGTTTTACATCTGACAATTTCTCCATAACCTTCTGGTTTGGCCATCTTTTGACAAACCGCGGAAACTTATTTGTACGCCTAATACTTTCTAAATTAGGAGACCGAAAATCTTTTATAATGTTATTTACTTTATCATCAAAACTAGTATCAATTAAAGATTTAAATAACAGGTTGCCACTGTGACTGTTACAAGTAACATGCCACAAATCCACTCTTCTCTTGATATTGATCATATTTGAAGCATTGTCTGTTACAACAGCATAAATGTTAATGTTGTATTGATTATATGCAATTTCAACACATTGATTAACTACTTCACTTAAAGCCTTTCCAGTTTCTCGGATTTGGTTGAAAGTCCAAGATTCCAAAAACAAGTTTCTTCCAGTTGTTAGCCGTAACATGGCTACAACATTTTTTGAGTTTGCTGCTGAATTCTTCCAACCATCAATTAAAAGTACAGCATTTTGCTGCACATTTTGTTTAATGGAACTACATAATTGTTCATATTGTACATTTAAAAGTTTTGTACCCATTGTTTTTCTCGATGGAAATACATAGTCCTTATTTAGTGCATGTACAAAAGCTTTAAAGTGGCTTGATTCCACCACACTGAAAGGGATATTGCACCCAAAAAAGAAATTTGATAATAATTTATCCGTTTCATTTTTTCTGAAACAGATATTTTTATTTACATAATTTTCAATTCAAAGAAATTTTAGTTATTATCGTATATTTATTTCTAATTACTTCACCTTTCACGATTCATTTTTTATTAGTTATTAATGGTGGGTAAAGACACGATTTTTTTATTTTATACACGTGTTTTAAACGTTTTAAATGTATATGTATGTGGAATGAAAATAACCAATAATTCATACCAGAATTATGAATCATTTTTTGGGGTTAGGAAAATGGCGATTATATATAGTTTCCGACGTAATCGACGTATTCTACACGTTTTCAGTGTTTCGACGTATTTTACAAGTTTTCTACAGTCTACGGTAAATAACTGACGACACCCGTCGAAAACCCATCACTGGTCAGGTCACAGGTCACACAAAGATAACGCACGAACATCTAATAAGAAAAACCGATCAACCGTACTGCAGCCACTGCCCCACTGAAACCCACACAGTAGACCACATCCTATACCAGTGCAGGAGAACCGAACCCCAAAGACAGAAATATGGGATAAAACCGGACACAGCCCTTACAGCTCAGGCCCACGTAAGTGACACTTTAGAATTTCTCAAAGAAACAAATATGTATAATCAAATATAGCGCGCAAGCACGCATCCGCCGCCAATGACCTCGCAGTCAACGCGGCGTAAAAAACACAAAGAAGAAGAATTTTCTAAATTTTTTCTTCGTTATGGTACTTTCCTTATACCTACATAAATTGTGAACAAAATTAAGTGAATAGGTAGGGGAAATAAAGTTTTTTACATATAATAACTAAGATAGAGACGCGACGCTGCCACCATGGTGACTCATTCCAATAGAGATGCCACCCTAACGTCCTGACCACGTCAACATTCCAGAGGGCGATCCACGACGACAGCGTTACGTGGAAATCCACCGCCAGATCGCGACACCGCCCCCGGAGGAAAATCTAACCAAGTAAGTCTAGAGAAATCCTTTCAATACCGACGGGTAGGCACGGGTAATGCAGCGCGCTGTAAACCGACACAATTTGGCCCGAAATAGGGGGTTTCGAAATAAGAGATTTTGCCCTTATATGAGCAGCTTTTCGGTCGGATGAGGTCTCATTCGAAAGAGGAAGGTCCAATGCAGTGCGCTCTGGTCAGAATCGAACGAGATTGTGTTCACATTTATTAATATCAACGTCGAAAGTCGGGAAAAAAATGAATGAAATACAGCCACAGAATCGAAGTCTTTTTAGGTTACTAAAAGAGTTGTACGATTCCAATACTGACCAAAGCGCGCTGCATTGGACCTTCCTCTTTCGAATGAGACGTCATCCGACCCAAAAGCTGCTCATATAAGGACAAAATCTCTTATTTCGGAATTGCATTCCCACAAGCGAGTTCCGCCATTACATGGGTAATAGCAGAGCAAGTCACGTGACAAATTTAGTTCAGGCAGTCGCTACGAGATGGCGCCTAATCAAGAGGGCTGTGAAGGTGAAACCATACCAAAGTGAAGCGTTAGCTTCGATACATAGGCCCCGTGAAAGCATGATGCTGACTTTCAACGTTTATATTAATAAATGTGAACAGAATCTCGTTCGATTTTGACCAGAACGCACTGCATTGGACCTTCCTCTTTCGAATGAAACTTCATCCGACCGAAAAGCTGCTCATATAAGGACAAAATTTCTTGTTTCGAAACCCCATATTTCGGACCGAATTGTGTCGGTATACCGCGCGCTGCATTGCTCGTGCCTGCCTATCTCCCTCGGTGTCTTTCAATCATCGATTCATTTTTGCTCATTTATTATTGACAATAAATTCAACATAGAGTCTCCCACGAAGCGGGATCTATGCAGGTAATTCAGTATTGGAATCGTACAACTCTTTTAGTACCCTAACCCATACCTCGATTCTACGGCTGTATTTCGTTCATTTTTTCCTCGACTTTCGACGTTTATATTAATAAATGTGAACAGAATCTCGTTCGATTTTGACCAGAGCGCACTGCATTGGACCTTCCTCTTTCGAATGAGACTTCATCCGACCCAAAAGCTGCTCATATATGGGCAAAATCTCTTATTTCGACATAATTGAGTACATCGAAATCGACAGTAATGACGGCGAACTTCCTTAGCGTCTAACGTAGTGAAATAAAGAACGCTAGTGTGAGCCTTTCCTTCTTGCTCTTGTAAAAGAGAAACAACTGAAATACGACCTCGCGATAAGCGGCATACGATTCCAAGCCTCGATTGCCCCAGCATTTTTACTTTCCGACCTATGTAAGGTATAAGGAAATTTATGAAGTATCATCACAGACGAGATATATGAATAGACGTTTCACCTTATGGACTTTCGCGGCCGAATCTGACTGTCATACCGACCTGAAAATTCGTAGCTGATTTTAGCGGCCTCTTCTCATGGATGGCGGTTAGTTGAGAAACTAGGCACTGAATTAGTATTGATGGGCAGCCAGCTGAGTGGGTACGTAAATACATGTGAGTTGATTATGGGAGGGATTGGAAAAGACAGTGGAGTATTATCAGACGGCAGACCCGTGCCGAAAGGGAACTGCCCCACCACTCACACACACTAATGCCAACCACCTTGTATATGAGTTCTGGCGTTTCGTATAGCTTCGTAGATTCGAGAAAGGCGGCGAATGTCAGTCTATCCTTCTTGCTCTCAACACAGCTGAAATTCGATCTCGCATATTCTCGAGCCGAGATTCTCGACTGCCTAGGCATTTTTGACTTTCCGACCTGTGTAGGCATATACAATGTATAAGCAATATACCATAATGAAGAAAAAATTACAAAAATTTGTTTTTACGGAAATACACGTTTTAAAACGATAATATTTTATGAACATATTTTAACCCTTTGCACTCGGTTGTCCCCTCTGAGGGGACATGAAAGTTTATTAGTGATTAAGAAGAATGAACTGATTTCACCGCAATTTTTTAAGAAACACATGTTTTCCTGTACTTTCCTATTAAAATGGGAAATATTCTATTAAAATGAGAAATATATCAGCCGTTTTTACGTTGGAAGTGGAAGGATTGTCGAGGATGGTCAGAGGCGTATGGTCGGATTCAAACACGTGGACAATAAACGTAACTATATAAACTATATTATTTAATGTTTACTAAAATTATTTAACATAAAGAACATAAAACGTAAACGTAAAAAACTATAAACGTAAAATCGAAACTTCATTCAAAGTCGGACCATTCCTATTGCTATCTTCGTTATAAATAAATTAACGTTTTTTGTCGGACAATAGAATGAATAATAAGCTACATATTCCAAATGTAGGCCAAAGAAACCGGGACTGCATTATATGTTCCGACAGGAAAACACCAGGAGAAAGACGTCAAACAACATTTTATTGTGAAACATGTATAAATCAACCTGCTATGTATATTGGGAATTGTTTCAGAATTTACCATACCATAGAAAATTATGAGAAATAAATTTTTATTTTGTATTGTAAATATGTGTTCTTCAATGTCCATAAATACATATAAACCAAATTTCAACACAATGCCTTACTTGGTTCCAAAGTTGTATCATATATCACAAATATCGCTGTTACTACAATGAATTCTATCTACACTTACGTGCCTGTTATATATATACGACTCGCCGATTGTTGACAAAAAATCTGCAGTATGTATACGACTCGCCGATTGTTTATTGTTTCTATAATCGAGGCGGCCGGCAATGAATGCGTATAACAGCTGTGCTTAAAAACTCGATTTGTGTAGCCGGCCGCCTAACGGCGGCCACGCATTCATTTTCTATTTCAATTTTCTTTATTGATATTATCAGAAGTGGGAAAGATTTCAGCCATTATTTCGACAAATTTAATTATTAGATCATTAGCATGATATTGTCGACGGAAGAAGAATTCAACTAAATAGCCTACATAATGTATTTGGCGAGTTCCATACGTCAGAATATTCGAACCTTTGACAACAATGCAGAACTAGATTTAGCTCGACACATTATACATTATTTGTCGTCGGTTGTCATGCCGACTAATACAAACAAGAGAAAAAAGCAACGATCGTGGACTGATGCAATACAGAGCCACAGATATGTACATATAGACAGAATTCATTGTAGTAGTAGCGATATTTTGAAGAAAAATCTCGGAAACTAAGGCCGAGCGACGGTTATATGTATAGGAAAAAGTTGCTCAAAATGTTGATTTCTACAACATATTCAAAAATCATCGAAATCGGTGAGACCCGGCCTTTTCTAAATAATTACCTCATTTTCTTTCAATAATTCTCCATTGCAAAAATTCTACAGTATTCTTACATTTTTTATATTTTAAAATTTTCCCATGTTATTAGAAAGTAGATATACAACGAAAGTTATACAATTTATAGTTCCTAGCATGTATAACATGTATATGTATATAACGCATGGTCGCTTCGTATGGAAAGTCAATGAATCTTCAAAAAGCGCCCAGGTCCGATTTCGAGAAATGTAAGGTCTGTCAGTCACGATGGCTTTTGTCGTTTACTGACGATTCGAACGGTTGGCGATGCCAGGCTTGCTTTCGAGAAATGTAAACGACGTCAGCGATGCAAGAGCGAGAAGGAAAGCGAGTATCAGCCTGTTCTTCTCGGCTCTTCCGAAACTCAACGAGCTCACGTACACGCAATTCAGCATAGTGTGCGAAAGCGAGGAATGAGGAGTTTCCGGGGCCCCGATGCAAAGTCTGATTAAACTGATTTCGAGTCGCAAATACGTTTCTGCCGAGTTATTTTTTTAATAAATGATGTATTACAATTTAAAATAAAAAATAGAGAATTTGCGGTGTACGTATCAATGAAATACATCCTTATGAATTTTAATAATCTTGAAATTTTTAAATACTCTTAATCGATTGATTTCTCCAATGAAATTAATCGATTAATGTCCAATGATGGACCCTACAGCTTTAATTCCGTTAAAAAATAATAAAATTTATGTAATTTTATTTTCTGTCTCACTTCCTCTTGTGTTAATTTCTGAATCTGTTGATAACGTAGCGAGTGACACGAAAATGGTAATGGGGTCCCGGGACCCCAGAAACTCCGGCCGAAAAATTACATTACGTGAAACGTCTATTCATATATCTCGTCTGTGGTATCATAATGTAAAAAAAATGTCGAAATTTTTTTTAGCGGAAATACACGTTTTAGGACCCCCTGATCATATTGTGACTATTAAAAAAAAAGACTTTTTTTTTTGTTCCTATTACATATAAACGGTCGAATGAATTTCAATGAAACTTTACATTTCAGTTTTATGTTCTCGTTTCTAGGTCTGATTAGATTTTGAGCGTGATCAGCCCCCGGATAATGATGATTATACGACTTTTAGTTTTATAATTATTTCGATACATATACATTATTTGTAACAAATTTTGGCAATTATTTAGAAAAGGGGGAGGTCTCACCGATTTTGATGATTTTTGAATATGTTGTAAAAATCAACATTTTGAACAACTTTTTCCTATACATATAACCACCGCTTGGCCTTATTTTTCGAGATTTCTCTTCAAAAAGATCGCTGCTACTGCAATGAATTTTGTCTATATGTACATGTCCGTGACTCTGTATGCGTCAGTCCACGATCGCCGATTTTTTCTCTTGTTTGTGACAAGAAATAATGCATAATGTGTGAAGCTAAATCTAGTTCTGTATTGCTGTCAAAGGTTCGAATATTCCGAAGTATGGAACTCGCCAAATACATTATGTAGGCTATTTAGCTGAATTCTTCTTCCATCGACAATATGATTTTAATGATCGAATAATGAAATGTTTCCCACTTCTGATAATATCAATAGAGAAAATTGAAATAGAAAATGAATACGTGGCCGACCGCCTTACGGCGGCCGGTATAAGAAAATCTAACCCAGACCTAATCCATTATATTAGTTACTAGGTAGAATAATTAGATTTATAAGGGTTAGATGTTTTTATGCCGGCTGCCGTTAGGCACACCCATTGTCGGCCGCCTCGATGCATCTATAGAAACAATGAACAATCGGCGATTGAACGCTTACACACACGCTGCCACAGCATGTACTTACGTATAGATAGAATTCATTGTATGTAGTAGCAGCGATCTTTTTGAAGAGAAATCTCTGAAACTAAGGCCGAGCGGCGGTTATATGTATAGGAAAAAGTTGTTCAAAATGTTGATTTCTATAACATATTCAAAAATCACCGAAATCGGTGTTACCGTCCGTAATCTAAATAATTACCCACATTTAATATTTAATAATCGTCAAGCACAAATTACTACAGAAAGTTATCGATTCCATATGGATCTCGGAATCGATCAAGTTTTGAATCGGCCAATAGTTTTGCGAGTTTGGAGTCTGACAATACTTTCCAGGTTTTCAAATGTTTCCAATCCGGCTAGAGCGCGCACGCGTTACCTCTCTACTTGCGCGAATATTCAAAGTATGTGTTGCAGCCTTTCGCTACATTATTGTCTACAATTTCATACCCTACATTATTCACGAAAATAAATGTTACTTTATTTTGTACAGTAGAATTTTCAAATGAATGCATAGTAATCAAGTTTTTTTGGAAACATTATTGTGGAAGATTTTAGAGTGGGGTTGCATGTTGATTAAAATAAAATATTGCCGCGAAAGTCTTCTTCATTTATATACGCGCTTCGTGGGAGAGTATGTGTTGGATTTACTGTAAATAATAAATGAGCAAAAACGAATCGATGATTGAGACACACTGTCTTTGCTGCATAAAGAGAAACCTTAGCGGGTCCAACGAGTCTAAGGGCCTTTGCTGTTTGTCACCGAAGGACAAAGTGAGGAACACGGTGCAGGCATAGAGTTTCTTTTCAAGTGGACGACACATTTTCTTCACGTGCAATTTTAATAGCGATAGAACATCCTTTCCAGCCGTAAAATAAACTTTCCAATTCGTTACAAAAGAAAGACTTTTCCGGGTCGAGATATTTAGCGACAGTTTGTCGAAAAATAAATTTTGTAATATCGACATATTCATATTATTTCCTGAATGTCCAACAGCCTCAAAAATAGAAATGTTTGTGAAATTTAATGAAAATTATAATTTGTAGAAGTCTTTAAAGTTGAACGATTTAAAACTACCATTTTTACCGCAAGAAATTACTTCTCCTCATTGAGATGTTTCAACAGTTCCGTTTAACATTTTCATTTCGTTTTTTCCTTTTAAATCAAGAGTATTTCTTTGCAGTGAAAAACAATGCTTTCATTAATAATTGCTGTACATAATATGTTTAAAAAGTAATGCTGAATGAAGTGAATAAAATGTACAAAATTCTTTACAATTGATAAGGAATATCTTAATTTTTAAATATCATGTATTTTAACTAAATGTAATGTTTTCAACACATCTTCCCCTAAATGTTCATATAAAATCACTTCCCCCTTCAGATCAATTTTCATATTATTATTGTTTAAAGCCGTCATTGTCATTTCTCATGGTCGCGTCTACCGTTACCATGCTACACGCTACGCTACAGAAATATGGGTTCCCGAAACAAGAAATTTTGTCCTTATATGAGCAGCTTTTCGGTCGAATGAGGTCTCATTCGAAAGAGGAAGGTCCAATGCAGTGCGCTCTGGTCAAAATCGAACGAGATTCTGTTCACATTTATTAATATAAACGTCGAAAGTCGAGGAAAAAATGAACGAAATACAGCCGCAGAATCGAGGTATGGGTTAGGGTACTAAAAGAGTTGTACGATTCCAATACTGAATCACCTGCATAGATCCCGCTTCGTGGGAGAGTCTATGTTGAATTTATTGTCAATA
The DNA here is from genome assembly GCF_013123115.1 of Colletes gigas. NCBI lineage: Eukaryota > Metazoa > Arthropoda > Insecta > Hymenoptera > Colletidae > Colletes > Colletes gigas. The sequence continues at coordinate 186,209 of NW_025106644.1, forward strand.
ATAAATGAGCAAAAATGAATCGATGATTGAAAGACACCGAGGGAGATAGGCAGGCACGAGCAATGCAGCGCGCGGTATACCGACACAATTCGGGCCGAAATATGGGTTTTCGAAACAAGAAATTTTGTCCTTATATGAGCAGCTTTTCGGTCGGATGAGGTCTCATTCGAAAGAGGAAGGTCCAATGCAGTGCGCTCTGGTCAAAATCGAACGAGATTCTGTTCACATTTATTAATATAAACGTCGAAAGTCGAGGAAAAAAGTCGTGGACTGACGCATACAGAGTCACGGACATGTACATATAGACAAAATTCATTGCAGTAGCAGCGATCTTTTTGAAGAAAAATCTCGAAAAATAAGGCCAAGCGGTGGTTATATGTATAGGAAAAAGTTGTTCAAAATGTTGATTTTTACAACATATTCAAAAATCATTAAAATCGGTGAGACCTTCCTTTTCTAAATAATTGCCAAAATTTGTTACAAATAATGTATCTGTATCGAAATAATTATAAAACTAAAAGTCGTATAATCATCATTATCCGGGAGCTGATCACGCTCAAAATCTAATCAGACCTTGAAACGAGAACATAAAACTGAAATGTAAAGTTTCATTGAAATTCATTCAGCCGTTTATATGTAATAGGAACAAAAAAAAAAGTCTTTTTTTTTAATAGTCACAATATGATCAGGGGGTCCTAAAACGTGTATTTCCGCTAAAAAAAATTTCGACATTTTTTTTACATTATGATACTTCATAAATTTCCTTATACCTTACATAGGTCGGAAAGTAAAAATGCTGGGGCAGTCGAGGCTTGGAATCGTATGCCGCTTATCGCGAGGTCGTATTTCAGTTGTTTCTCTTTTACAAGAGCAAGAAGGTAAGGCTCACACTAGCGTTCTTTATTTCACTACGTTAGACGCTAAGGAAGTTCGCCGTCATTACTGTCGATTTCGATGTACTCAATTATGTCGAAATAAGAGATTTTGCCCTTATATGAGCAGCTTTTGGGTTGGATGAGGTCTCATTCGAAAGAGGAAGGTCCAATGCAGTACGCGCTGGTCAGAATCGAACGAGATTGTGTTCACATTTATTAATATAAACGTCGAAAGTCGAGGAAAAAATGAACGAAATACAGCCGTAGAATCGAGGGCTGGGTTAGTAGTACATATATACCTGCTATCCCCACCACTCTGTTAGACGCTAAGGAAGTTCGCCGTTACTATTGTCGATTGGTCACACTGTTCGGAATGGTATATGGCAATAGCAAGCAGCTGCCTCTGATTTCTTTAGGCGGCAGCGTATCTCATGGTATTACCATTTCTGTGTAGAGAATATCTGCTGTAATACCGACCTGCCGCATCGGCGAGGTCACGTGCCGTGCCTACCCCCTTAAGCTGTTACAAGAACAAAAAGGAAATGCTCATACTCGCCTTCTTTATCGATTTTCCGAAGTTGTACGAAGTGTCGAGCTCACGTACACGTGGCTCGTGCGGTAGTATATGTCCGCTATCCCCACCACTCTTTTAGACGCTAAGGAAGTTCGTCGTTTCTAGTGTCGACTCGAGACATTGTCGAGGTCGATGCACTCAATTATGCCAACTCTAGCCACACTCCACTCGCCTTCTTTTTCGATTTTTCAAAGTTGCGCGAGGGGTTGAATCATAATTTAATGACTTAATGGTATATTATTAAATCTTATTAGTAATACATAATGTGAATATTATCTAGTCGTGAAAAGTATAGTCTCTTTTAATAAAGGTTTAAGACAAACATTTTTAATTCAACTAATGTCAGTGATAATTTTTAACGGTGGGCATTTTACTAGAAGAGTTGATAACAAATGAAATCAAAAGAAAAGAAATTATTATGTAATAAAAATTGTATTTATTTTTGGAATGCAAACACAATTTTTTTTTAACATTTTTGCAACACAGTTGCAGGTATAGTTTTTTGTAATATAATACATAACCAAAAAACTAATAATTTAAATAACATAAATCCTTTAATTATTAGGTTGAAACATCTTGTTGCATGTTAAATTGTATATAAATACAATTTCAATGTGATCATCATTAAAGATTTTTTAAAAATGATACGAACATTTATATTTTTTGATCTGGAAACAACTGGACTCATTACAAGAAATTGTATGCCAAAAATCACTGAACTGTCATTAATCGCAGTATCGAGAAATGCTATATGCGATACTACAGATCCTTTACCAAGAGTGTTGCATAAATTAGTTTTACCAATACATCCAAATAAACAAATATCTAAAGAAATTCAAACATTAACAGGTAACTTAATGATTTGTTAAAATTTTGTTGTGATTTAATATATTTGTAATTATAATTATGTTATTCTAGATTTATCTAATGAAAATTTGGAAGAAGTTAGATCTTTTAACTGTGAGACGTACGACACAGTGATAAATTTTATACACCGACTTACAGCGCCAACTTGCTTTGTAGCTTACAATGGAAATAATTTTGATTACCCAATATTTTTATCGGAGCTTAAAAATATTAACAAGGTATGTGTAAATGTTACTTCGTAATTTTCATGTTCGTAACTTTATAACTGGATCTTTTTATTAAAGGTTCTCAGCGAAGAAATTTTTAGCATCGACATGATCAATTTAACTAAAGATTTCTTTGCGATTAAAAAGGATCCAATAAAACGAGTAAGCAATGCAGAAACTATTACTCCTAACTCTTCTACTACCGATGACACCAGTACTCTGCTAAATGACGGTTACGACCAAATGCTATCCGATGCGTTAGATTCTATTATGAGTCGAGATCTTAATAACACTAATAAAAATAAATTTAATAATGTGCTTAACACACCAAAAAGCAGTTGTTACAAAAAGATAAAAGAAATCAATGAAAAAACACCTGAGAGTCAGATTGTGAAGATAAAACATTCTAATAAAATCTCTCAGAATAGAAAAGAAAATATCACGCGAAGAAGATTAGATTTTACGAACAGTCGACCATCTAATTTTAAGTTATCTACTGTTTGTAAACACATTGTCGGATCTGCTCCTGAAAATGCACATAGCGCAGAAGGAGATTGTCTCACTATGATACGCTGTGCAATTCAGTTAGGAAACTTTTTTGTCGAATGGGCTGATTGCAATGCAGTACCTATGATTAATTACAACAAACAATAACAACTTTAATATATATTTTACATATAACTTTTACTAAAAACGGTATATGAAAAAATATATTAAAACTATATATTTGAAAAATGTCGAATACGTGTGATAAAAATAAAAGTTTCTCACAATGTTACATATATATACATATACATATATACAATCTACATATATTTTGAAGTCAAATGAACAGTGACATTTAAAGAAAAATAATTGTTAAGTAGATATATAAATCAAAAATATGAGTGAAGAATAAGAGCGCAAAAAACAAGGATACTGAAACGAGAGCTCATCGTGAATAGATATGACCGATCTAATTGTATTGACTAATAAATCATTGTTCTCTTTTGTTTTTACATATATATACATCGAAAGATAGCAAATAAAAATAGATTTTTATATACAGTTGTCTACAAAAGTGTTCGTATACGAAACTGAAATGGGTTCGATTCAATTTTACTGCTGTTTACATAACGTTTGTTAGTAATGTGGTTATATATAATTAAAGTACATTTTTTAATCTTCATAACTGCGTAGGAGTAATTAAAAATAAATGTTTTTTTTTAAGTAAATAAAATATATTTATTGAAAGGTGAAACAGTGCAAAGTGCAAGTGAAAAGTGCAAATAGTTCAGTTATAAAATTAGCCTAAAAATATGAGTCGCAATTAGAAACGAAGGAAAGCAACCGTCGAAAAACGAGAAACTATCATTAATACATTTAAAAAAGAAAAATCATTAAAGACATTACATGTGATGGAGTTGCATGAGTGTAAAGGGGATGGACAATTTGTACATAATCGATGAAATTATGGATAAATATTTGTTTATCTAAATATACAGAATTCTTTGCGGCACAGGATTTCAGATAATGAAATAGACCTATGTTGCATAGAAATTTTATTGCGTTTTAAATTAAACAAAATTGGTATATTTTTATTAAGAAAGGTGTCACGTAATGTAAAAACATAAAAAAAAATAGTAATAGTTGTTGCAATAAACCTTCCGCTTGCAACAATTGATGAACCTGTATTGGCATGTTGAATGTTGCCAACACGAGTGAATACATTTGCAACATTTGTTGAAGATATTACCAACTGCTTTATGTAAATAAGACGAAATATAAACCTATGCGCGCGCATGCAGCTATTGCAATATTTCGAGGTGGGACTAAAAATGTCCCACCATCCATTACGGTGTATCAAAAAGGTGGGACACTTTTAATCCCAATGTGCCCCAAAGAGTTAAATACCTCTCTAGTCCCCACGTCTCAATTCAATTGAGCGTCTGTGGGAAGAATTGAACTAAAAACTTAGAAATAAATCGATTTCGAACCAAGAAGAGTTAGAAAACATTTTTAAATCCGAATGGGAGGACATAAATGATGAAATTACTTCAAACTTGGTACAATCAATGTAGCAATGATTACAAATTATAATTCTAGCGAAGGTTAATACTACAAAATATCAGTAACCTTTAAACTGATATTATTATTAAGCGAACGAAAATTTTTGTGGCCTGAAACTTGTACCATATAATAAATATGATTTATTTATTTAAAGAAAAAAAGATCCATTTTTATTTTCTATCAATTTTAAAGATTATGAAATGTACTAGAATTATATTGTAAATACATTCCGAACAAATGTTATGTAAATACTGATAAAACCGAATTGAATTTCATTCTCGTGTACGAACACATGGGTAACTGTATTTACAGGGTGTTTACCATCCCTGGGAGAAATTTTAATGGGAGATTCTAGAGGCCAAAATAAGACGAAAATCAAGAATACCAATTTGTTGATTGAGGCTTCGTTAAGAAGTTATTAATGTTTAAAGTCCCGCCTGTAAAACGGTAATCTGCGAACAGCTGCGTGCAAGCGATAGTATTTACAGTTACTCACAAAATTGAGCGTACACCTATGTAGTTAATAAAAACTTGTGGGAAAATGAACATAAAAAGAAATATTTAAAAGTAAAAACGCATTATACATTTTACTTGTACATTTCAGCAGATAATGCGTGAAGAAATTTTTAAACAATATTGATAGTTCATTTATGTTTAACAAAAACTTCAAAAGTATGCTTATTTTATCGTCACAAAATTGAGCGTACAGTTTATTAGTAACTAGAAAACTAACTTTTGTAAAACTTCTCATGGTTTACAATTCATTCCATTGTATCTAGTGACATAGTTCCGTTGCTATGATACGTTTGATTTTCATTTGTCATTGTTTATTAGCGAAAATTTGCACTATGGCTTCACGAAGATCAGAAATTGATATTTCTGTGCGAAAATTAGTTGTTAAATTGTATTGCCAAGGTAAATCTCTAAGGCAAATTGACAAAATAATGGCTAGAGCCCACTCTACTGTACAAAAAATTATTAACAATTACAAATACAATGGTACACTGCATAATCAGCCAGGACGCGGAAGGAAAACAATTCTGACTGGAACTGACGAGCGGTACAGAATACGATAACTTAAAATTAATCCAAAAAGTAGTGTACCAAAATTTACAACAGATGTTTCATCGAGGATTAGAAAATCGATATCGACGGAAACTGTTCGTAGGGTGCTACACGATAAAGGCTATCACGGTAGGGTAGCAAGGAAGAAACCTTATATTTCTATGGTGAATAGAATCAAGCGTTTGGAATTTGCAAAAAAATATGTAAGTTGTGATATAAAGTTTTGGAAGAATGTAATATTTTCCGACGAAGTTAAAATTAATTTATTTAATTCGGATGGAAAAATAATAGTATGGAGACAACCGAATTCAGAGTTCAATCAAAAGAATACGGTTCCTACTGTAAAACACGGCGGAGGTTCAATAATGCTGTGGGGATGTATGGCAGCAAGTGGAGTTGGTAATAGCGAATTTATTGAAACAATTATGGACAAACGAAAATATCTTGATATTTTGAAAAAAAATTTGAAATCGTCAGCTATAAAATTAAACATGCCAGCCATATATTATTTCCAACAGGACAATGATCCTAAACATACATCGTATATTGTTAAAGAGTGGCTGCTATATAACGTGCCAAAATTATTACACACTTCACCACAGTCGCCGGATATTAATCCCATTGAGAATTTGTGGCGAGAATTAAAATTAAAATTAAATAATTGTAGTTTTAGTAATAAAACAGATGCTAAACGCAAAATTGTAGAAATATGGAATAGTATTCCGTGTCCGACTACAAAAAAGTTAGTCGAGTCTATGCCAAAACGTTTGAGAGCAGTTATAGATACAAAAGGATTTGCAACAAAATATTAAAATAAAATATGTTAGTTACATTTGTTTAATTGGATCTGCTGTATGCTCAATTTTATGACAGTAAAACAAGAACAGTTTTGTTGCTTTTGCTAAATAGAAATGAACAATTAATTTTATTTAAGACTTTTTCCACTAATTGTCCGTCAAAACATATGAACAAAATAAATATTATGTTTTTACTTTTAAATATGTCCGTTTACGTTCATTTTCCCACCAGTTTTTATTAACTACATAGGTGTACGCTCAATTTTGTTAGTAACTGTACATCCAATGTAATTTTTCGGCCCATTTTTATGGGGCACTAGAACTCATAATTAGAATCATTAAAAACCTTCAATCCTTTCAGAAGTTATGATTTTTTAAACATACACATGAAATTTCAGGGTACCATTCCTAACCTCACATTACAATTAGGGAAAAGAATTTTTTTCTCGAAAGTACGTAGGTTTCGGGGGTATATGTATTCACCAAAAATGATTGTAATTGACCCCCGTAACCAAATATATTTTTTCCAGAATGATTTGAGATTTTTTAATTTTGTCGAAAAAGTCCATTTACTCGAATTTTTTTTTCGGATCTCCGTAATATTTCAGGGGTATGTCTATTCACCAAAAATGGTTGTAATTGACCCCCGTAACCGAATATATTTTTTCCAGAATGATTTGAGATTTTTTACTTTTATCGAAAATATTTGTCCACCTACTCGAATTTTTTTCTCGAATCTCCGTAGTATTTCAGGGGTATGACTATTCACCAAAAATGATTGTAATTGACCCCCGCAACCGAATATATTTTTTCCAGAATGATTTGAGATTTTTTAATTTTGTCGAAAATATTTGTCCACCTACTCGAATTTTTTTCTCGAATCTCCGTAAGAATTCAGGGGTATGTCTATTCACCAAAAATGATTGTACTTGACCCCCGCAACCGAAAATAATTTTTTCAGAGTGTTTTGAAATTTCGTAATTTAATTTTTTAATAACTTTTTAACGAAACCTTAATCAAGAAATTGATATTCTTCATTTTCGTCTTATTTTGGCCCCTAGAATTTCCCATTAAAACTTTTCTCAGGGGTGGCCGAACACCCTGTATAATATTCTAGCATACGTATATGCTAGAAAAATTGCATGATAGGATAGTTAATATAGAAACAGTGTTATATGTAAACATGAATGTATAAATATATGACAATTTTGTATAAAATTATTGCTAATGCTTCATAATAACTATATTATAGAAGTAACATTACAAATTTCCATGATATTGTATAATTTGTACATTAACATTAGAATTATCGACAATTATGGTGTATTTATTTGTACCAAACGAATTCAAACGATAGGTACTTGAAGAAATGTATAACGTAATGCAAATACATGATTATTTATTACAAATTAAAATTTATATTAGACTTAAAAATCGGCACAGATTATAAAAGAATGCACCATGATGTTCCATGTTCTATTTCTAAACAATTGTATAATATTAATATAGTACTGTTTTAACTATTATACATATAATTATAACATTGACTTACGATAGTACTTACCACATGTTTCATTTTGCATTTTATTGTATTTTTCTTTTAACATCTTTAATTCATTTTCAGTCACTGCAATTTGAAAAAAAAACTAGCATTAAAAGTAGTTTCATTATGAATATATGCAATTTATTTTAATACAATTTTACAAAATATAAACTTACAAACATATGATGCTATTATAAATGGGTCTGATGTTATACGCTTTTCTATGTTCTTTATGACATTACTCAAACGATGCGCCATATTATCCATTTCCAGTCTCCCAATTTTTTGCAATAAATTATATTTTGCATCCCAAAAATACTCAATTCTATGTTCCATGAAAGCGTAATGTAATTCTTGTAACATCTGAAAATATGATTCGTTTTTAATATAGTATTTTGTAAAAATGTGCATGTATTGTTTGCAATGACGTACATAAAAAAAGAGTAACGTTGAAGACATTTTATTAAGACCCTCTTGTGACCGCTGGTCGGATATATGTAAAAATAATGTTTCTATAAAGTAACTTGCCACATTCTTCCACTTTTGGACATCCCTCAATTTCTACAAGTTTAATAGTGAGAGCCATATAATATTAAGGTATAAAATATTTAATTTAATAGAAAACCTTCATCTGACGTATAACTGGCTTTACATTGCCCAACTTTGCGAGAATTTCTTTTTCTTGATAGTAAAAAGATGTCCTCCATTGAAGATTCTCGTTTATTTCGAAATGATAATTGATCGAAGGTAATGGAATTGCAAACCATGCTTTGTGTTGACACTAAAAGCAAGAATCGTTTGGTTCGACATTAGAAAATACAGGGTGTTCGGCCACTCCTGGGGAAAATTTTAATGGGGGATTCTAGGGGCCAAAATAAGACGAAAATCAAGAATACCAATTTGTTGATTGAGGCTTCGTTAAAAAGTTATTAACGTTTATAGTTGCGTCTGATAGATAGGCAACCTGCGTACAGCGCGTGCGCGCGATAGTGGTTCTCACTCTGCATGAGAAACACTACTTACAAGGAACCATCGCGAACGGTCCGGCTTCGATTTTGATGAAACTTTGTACACTTATAAAGCAGCCAAAAATAATCGACACGTATTTTTTTTTAGCTGCGGTAACTCGAGTTTAAGGGGTGAAACCACCCCTGGAATTTTGGCTCGAAACGGCTATCTCGAAAACGGAAAGACATACAAAAAAATTGTTAATGGGCGAGGTTGATGGTTTCTTATGTACAATAACATGGTGTTAAAAAATTTAAAAAAATACAATTTGTTTATAACAAAAAAAAATTTTTTAACTTAATTTTTCATTTCATTGAAATTTTCATAATGACAAAACATGACGAGCATTTTATTCCAAATCCATTGGTATGCGATTTTTTACAATTGCCTCCTACAGTTTTGCAGATTTTGATGATTTACATCTTGCGCGCACATCCATTATGGTAGTAGCCGTTCTAACTTTGATTTTAATGAAGCACTGTAGGCTTGCACTAAATCAAAGTTAGAACGGCTACTACCATAATGGATGTGCGCGCAAGATGTAAATCATCAAAATCTGCAAAACTGTAAGAGGCAATTTTAAAATATTACATACCAATGGATTTGGAAAAGTCCGGCCACCCTTGGGAAAAATTTTAATGGGAGATTCTAGAGGCCAAAATAAGACGAAAATCAAGAATATCAATTTGTTGATTGAGCCTTCGTTAAAAAGTTATTAAAAAATTAAATTAAAAAATTTCAAATCCTCCAGGAAAAAATTATTTTCGGTTGCGGGGGCCAATTACAATCATTTTTGGTCAATACATATACCCACGAAATCCTACGCACTTTCGAGAAAAAAATTCCTTACCGAAAATCTAATGTGAAGCCAGAAATGCTCGCCTTTATGCGAATCTTTAAAATGTCATAACTCTTGAACGGATTGGACGATTTTAATGTTTCAAAAGGCAAACAACGCATATTTTAGTGTAGAATATGTAGATATTCCAAAAATATGCAAAAAGTTGATCCTTGACCCCGCAAAATGAGAAAAACCCCATAAAAATGGTCCAATCTTCAAACAGCCATAATTCCTACAATAATGAATATATTTCAATGAAACTTTTTTCTGAAGTAGAGCTCATAGGTACCTACAAAAAAGTATTGGCCAACTTTTTTGTAGGGCGTCAAACAAAATTATTAAAAATGAAAAACGAATTTTTAAGAAAAATCGACAGGGCGGAGGTGCCTAAATTTTTCAGCGAAAAAAAAAATTTCAAATCATTCTAAAAAAAATTATTTTCAGTTGCGGGAGTCGATTACAATCATTTTTGGTCATTACACATTCCCCCGAAATCTTGGGCATTTCGGAGAAAAAAATTCAGTACGGGTGGAAGTTTAAACGTTAATAATTTCTTAACGAAGCCTCCATCAACAAATTGGTATTCTTGTATTTTTCCCGATTTTGTCCTCTAGAAGTAGTGCAAGCCTACAGTGCTTCATTAAAATCAAAGTTAGAACGGCTACTACCATAATGGATGTGCGCGCAAGATGTAAATCATCAAAATCTGCAAAACTGTAGGAGGCAATTTCAAAAAATCGCATACCAATGGATTTGGAATAAAATGCTCGTCATTTTTTGTCATTATGAAAATTTCAATAAAATGAAAAATTAAGTTAATAAATTTTTTTTTGTTATAAACAAATTGTATTTTTTTAAATTTTTTAACACCATGTTATTGTACATAAGAAACCATCAACCTCGTCCATTAACAATTTTTTTGTATGTCTTTCCGTTTTCGAGATAGCCGTTTCGAGCCAAAACTTCAAGGGGTGGTTTCACCCCTTAAACTCGAGTTACCGCAGCTAAAAAAAAATACGTGTCGATTATTTTTGGCTGCTTTATAAGTGTACAAAGTTTCATCAAAATCGAAGCCGGACCGTTCGCGATGGTTCCTTGTTAGCGACGTATCGACAGCCTTACAGTTTTCTGAGTTTTACAGGCAGAACTTTAAACGTTAATAACTTTTTAATGAAGCCTCAATCAACAAATTGGTATTCTTGATTTTCGTCTTATTTTGGTTCCTAGAGTCTCCCATTAAAATTTTTCCCAGGGGTGGCCGAACACCCTGTATATCTGGGAACATAATGACAAAATATACTAACATTTTCAATTTTATTGATTTTTATATTAGAACCATTAATTTTACAGTTCTGAAAACACAATGCTGGAACTAAATCAATGCTTATGTCTTCGTTTGTTTCTGGCATAGTCAATATTAATGTAAATGCTGGACCACTCTTCCTTATTTTAAATAAGATATTGGTACGATTTGCTGGCAAATGTAATATATATTTATCTTCATACTTTTGTAATTTATTCATAACTTTACTTAAAATTCTCTCGGTCCATTGACGAAATTTATGTGGGTTTACATAGCCGTCATCGATAAATGTATATAAGGATCTGAAATATGTATCAACATTAAGGTTAGTATAATGTATAACTGTACAAAAAAAATATACGTGTATACATGTATATGTATATGTTTCTTCTTCATACTTTCTTTCTGAGCGTGTAAGATTGCACTTTGGAAAAATAGTGTCTGTGGGTGAATAATTTTTTATGTATATTGTGATAAATGCTGGTTGATTCGAGTAAAGCTGAAAGTAAATAAATACGTTTTGCATACATTCATTAACATTTATACTGTGAATAAATCATGTTACTAATATTCTTACGCTTATGTTATTGTAATCAATAGGAAGTTTTAAATTAATATTTAAGTCAAATTCATCCAGCTTGCTAACTTTCGTCTGTTTAAAAACACTTCCGCAATAAATAATATTTCTGTACATTTTCTCGAATAATGTATCCTCCTTTTTCATTTCTTGTATCAAAGCTTCGACTACCTGTTACATTAAATCTTATAAAAAATAAATAAATAATTTCTTATAAAATAAATAAAAATAAATAAATAAATAATTTTGTATAAAATAAATAAAAGTAAATAAATAAATAATTTTGTATAAAATAAATAAAAGTACATACCCTACATAATTTTGTATCACATCCCTACCCCAGTCCCATAAACTACCCTCAAATACCCTTTGTTTCGCCCATCACTCACACATACCCACCCCCTAAACTCCCATTTTTCTACCCACTCCCTCCCCACTCACCCCACCCTCAAATCCTTTTCTAGAGAAGGAAATACATCGTCATATTCTGAAAAATTTTTAAGAAATGCATTCATAGAATTACGAAAACATACCAATGACATACAGGCTTTGTATCTTTTGACATTACCAGATTCTAATGATATAAACATTTTATTTGTTAAATTAAACACAGTATTGTCGGAAAGATATTTCTTTAACTGTGTCTCATCCATCTGTATGTTCATGAAACAATATTTAAAATTAGAAAAATCATATTGTAAAATAGCAACCAATATGCTGCTCGTATAATACAAACCTTAGATATAATAATTATAATAGCTTCCTTTGAGTAAAATTAGTATTAAAATCAAGTGTCGTATTCGTCGTCGTTTAGTTTGATTTTATAAACACAACTGTGAATATAACATTAAAAATTATTATAATACAATTAGAAAAATTGTTTTACTAATTATTTATCTTTCGTTATCACAAAATTAGTTAGTTCTAAGAAAAAAAACTTCAGATTAAAAAATTTGAATTTGAATTTTTCGTTAAATACCAGTAACTTGCAATATTTTTTTTTCTATTTTGTGAAAACGATATTTAATTGTAATATAAAACAGGGATTCGGTCAACCCTGGGAAAAATTTTAATGGGGGATTGCTAGAGGCCAAGATAAGACGAAAATCAAGAATACCAATTTGTTGATGGAGGCTTCGTTAAAAAGTTATTAACAATTAAATTCAAAAATTTCAAATCGTTTTGGAAAAATTATTTTCGGTTGCGGGGGTCAATTACAATCATTTTTGGCGAATAGACGTACCCCCGAAATCCTACGCACTTTCGAGAAAAAAATTCGAGAAGGTGTGAAATTTTTCGACGGAAACAAAAAATTTCAAATCGTTCTGGAAAAATTATTTTCGGTTGCGGGGGTCAATTACAATCATTTTTGGTGAATAAACATACCCTCGAAATCCTACGCACTTTCGAGACAAAAATTCGAGAAGGTGTGAAATTTTTCGATGGAAACAAAAAATTTCAAATCATTTTGGAAAAATTATTTTCGGTTGCGGGGGTCAATTACAATCATTTTTGGTGAATAGACGTACCCCCGAAATCCTACGCACTTTCGAGAAAAAATTCGAATAGGTGAAATTTTTCGACGGAAACAAAAAATTTCAAATCATTTTGGAAAAATTATTTTCGGTTGCGGGGGTCAATTACAATCATTTTTGGTGAATAGACGTACCCCCGAAATCCTACGCACTTTCGAGAAAAAATTCGAATAGGTGAAATTTTTCGACGGAAACAAAAAATTTCAAATCATTTTGGAAAAAATTATTTTCGGTTGCGGGGGTCAATTACAATCATTTTTGGTGAATAGACGTACCCCCGAAATCCTACGCACTTTCGAGAAAAAATTCGAATAGGTGAAATTTTTCGACGGAAACAAAAAATTTCAAATCATTTTGGAAAAATTATTTTCGGTTGCGGGGGTCAATTACAATCATTTTTGGCGAATAGACGTACCCCCGAAATCCTACGCACTTTCGAGAAAAAAATTCGAGAAGGTGTGAAATTTTTCGACGGAAACAAAAAATTTCAAATCGTTCTGGAAAAATTATTTTCGGTTGCGGGGGTCAATTACAATCATTTTTGATGAATAGACGTACCCCCGAAATCCTACGCACTTTCGAGAAAAAATTCGAAAAGGTGAAATTTTTCGACGGAAACAACAAATTTCAAATCGTTTTGGAAAAATTGTTTTCGGTTGCGGGGGTCAATTACAATCATTTTTTATGAATAGACGTACCCCCGAAATCCTACGCACTTTCGAGAAAAAATTCGAAAAGGTGAAATTTTTCGACGAAAACAAAAAATTTCAAATCGTTTTGGAAAAATTATTTTCGGCTGTGGGGGTCAATTACAATCATTTTTGGTGAATAGACGTACCCCCGAAATCCTGCGCATTTGCGAGAAAAAAATTCAGTACGGGCGGAACTTTAAACGTTAATAACTTTTTAACAAAGCCTCCATCAACAAATTGGTATTCTTGATTTTCGTCTTATTTTGGCCTCTAGAATCTCCCAATAGAATTTTTCCCAGGGGTTGTCGAACACCCTGTATGTAAAAAAATGAAAAGAAAAAATAGTACGGAATGTTATAAAATACGTACATGAATACTACATAAACGAATCCATTTGTCTACGTATCCACTTAGTCGATGCTGAGAACTGGACGAGAAAATGCGACGGGGCGAACTTATATACGTATTGCTTATCACAATCTGTTTATCACTGATAATGTAATTAAGTTAAGTTTTCATACGCGTACATATTTTTATTTAGTATAAATAGCTTTATAATACGATTAAAGGAAATATTTAGTAATGTAAGAATAAAATTCGTTGAATGTTTCATTCAGAATATCAGAGTACCATTGCGATACAGTGCACGCATCGAATCAACTGAATCGTATTACCGCGGTCGATATCGTAGTCGATTCAACGGTTATTGAATCGAATCGTAGATGTAAACTATTGCACGTGACGGAATTCTAAACATATTTTTATTTCAAACGGAAGGATGGAGTTAATCTTGTCGAACTGCTACTCTCTCGTCGACTTTTCTAAGCTTGAAGTATTATAAAATGCGTTATTTCTTCATAATTTACAACTTTGTCCTTTGGAAATATCGATAGTTGACTTTAGATTATCTATTCTACTATATCTATTATAGATACTACTAAAAAAAAGGTGCATAATTATGAATAAAATGTATATGTGTAATTATAATTATATAAAATTAAATTAAATTGTATAAACAAAAATAGAAATTATGTAAATAAAATTTACGATTATATAATTTTGTGTTATTAATTTGATAATTATTTAAAGTAGTCACCTTACAGATTTCGATGATTTTCAAATATGTTATGGACCTCGAAATTCTAAACAAGTTTTTTTCTATGGATATAACACCGGCTCGGCTTTAATTTTTAAAATATTTGCAAAATACTTTTGCTAGTTTACACTGAATTCGATTTATACGTACGCAGTCGCCACATAGTGTGTGAAAGTGTCTGTCCGTCGCTTATCTATCATTTCTATTACATAAACTCGTTGCAACGGTTAGTAACGGCAATCAAGTTTATGTAACGTGTAGATCGAACAAAAAAGAGATGTGTGAAAATCGTCCAGCATCATATTTTTATAAGTTTTGTTTGTAGAATATTTTTTATAAACAAATGACTGTAATAATATGTACAGATTATAATTAATCTGTAGAGATTATTACAGTCAATATTCTACGTACTATATTTAACGATTTCATGTACAAAATAATATACAGTCTCCTATAAAAACACTAAAAGATCGTCCACCTGTTTTCATTTGTAAAACTAGAACATTAACTTAAAAATTACATATATTTGATATTTTGTCGGGTGTCCCCAACTATTTATACAGAAAAGATTCTCCAGAAAATCGATCTTTTCGATACGATTTTCGATTCTTGGATATCCGATTTTGGCGCGAATCAATTTCTTTTGTAATGGCGAAATTTCTGTTTCTTTCATTTAATTTATAGTGTGATGTGTGAGACTTTTCTGTTTTTCCTTAAATTTACATTTTAAAAACTTACAAACAGCGACAAGTAAGAAAAGAAAAATCCCTTGTGTAAGCAATCGTTGGGGCGACCGTCGCAGTTGGGCGACGCGACGGATGTTTAGGTTATAAGATAAGAGGTGTCGATTCCGAAAAGGGAGGAGAGCGGAACGATCCCGAGGAGAAACGAGCGTTCAGCAGGCAGTCAAATAAAACCTCTTACGAAAGAAGCATCTCACCGCCCTTTAGTTTTCTTCACCCTTTTGTCCGCTATACTTGTTTGAGGACCATTCCTTAACCCAGACCTCTAAAGTTAACGACTTTTGCAAAAATGGGTTGTACTTAGTAATTTTGTATCTTGGAAATTATTCATAGTATTGAAATGTTTTTTTTCAGTTTTACTAGGAAAGGATTGACCTTTCGAAATAAATTTCGTTCCGAATAAAAAATCAATTTTGCAATATCGGGAATTATAAATAAAAATACATTGGGTGTAAGGTCTACTCGTATCACAGACGAGATATATGAATAGACCTTTCACGTAATGTAATTTTTCGGCCGGAGTTTCTGGGGTCCCGAGATCCCATTACCATTTTCGTGTCACTCGCAACGTTATCAACAGATTCAGAAATTAACACAAGAGGAAGTGAGACAGAAAATAAAATTACATAAATTTTATTATTTTTTAACGGAATTAAAGCTGTAGGGTCTATCATTGGACATTAATCGATTAATTTCATTGGAGAAATCAATCGATTAAGAGTATTTAAAAATTTCAAGATTATTAAAATTCCTAAGGATGTATTTCATTGATACGTACACCGCAAATTCTCTATTTTTTATTTTAAATTGTAATACATCATTTATTAAAAAAATAACTCGGCAGAAACGTATTTGCGACTCGAAATCAGTTTAATCAGACTGTGCATCGGGGCCCCGGAAACTTCTCATTCCTCACTTTCGCACACTATGCCCAATTGCGTGTACGTGAGCTCGTTGAGTTTCGGAAGAGCCGAGAAGAACAGGCTGATACTCGCTTTCCTTCTCGCTCTTGTATCGCTGACGTCGTTTACATTTCTCGAAAGCAAGCCTGGCATCGCCAACCGTTCGAATCGTCAGTAAACGACAAAAGCCATCGTGACTGACAGACCTTACATTTCTCGAAATCGGACCTGGGCGCTTTTTGAAGATTCATTGACTTTCCATACGAAGCGACCATGCGTTATATACATATACATGTTATACATGCTAGGAACTATAAATTGTATAACTTTCGTTGTATATCTACTTTCTAATAACATGGGAAAATTTTAAAATATAAAAAAATGTAAGAATACTGTAGAATTTTTGCAATGGAGAATTATTGAAAGAAAATGAGGTAATTATTTAGAAAAGGCCGGGTCTCACCGATTTCGATGATTTTTGAATATGTTGTAGAAATCAACATTTTGAGCAACTTTTTCCTATACATATAACCGTCGCTCGGCCTTAGTTTCCGAGATTTTTCTTCAAAAAGATCGCTACTACTACAATGAATTCTGTCTATACATATGTACATATCTGTGGCTCTGTATTGCATCAGTCCACGATCGTTGCTTTTTTCTCTTGTTTGTATTAGTCGGCATGACAACCGACGACAAATAATGTATAATGTGTCGAGCTAAATCTAGTTCTGCATTGTTGTCAAAGGTTCGAATATTCTGACGTATGGAACTCGCCAAATACATTATGTAGGGTATTTAGTTGAATTCTTCTTCCGTCGACAATATCATGCTAATGATCTAATAATTAAATTTGTCGAAATAATGGCTGAAATCTTTCCCACTTCTGATAATATCAATAAAGAAAATTGAATTAGAAAATGAATGCGTGGCCGCCGTTTGGCGGCCGGCTACACAAATCGTGTTTTTAAGCACAGCTGTTATACGCATTCATTGCCGGCCGCCTCGATGTATCTATAGAAAATAAAAAATAAAAATTTATTTCTCATAATTTTCTATGGTATGGTAAATTCTGAAACAATTCCCAATATACATAGCAGGTTGATTTATACATGTTTCACAATAAAATGTTGTTTGACGTCTTTCTCCTGGTGTTTTCCTGTCGGAACAAATAATGCAGTCCCGGTTTCTTTGGCCTACATTTGGAATATGTAGCTTATTATTCATTCTATTGTCCGACAAAGAACGTTAATTTATTTAGATTATAACGAAGATAGCAATAGGAATGGTTCGACTTTGAATGAAGTTTCGATTTTACGTTTATAGTTTTTTACGTTTACGTTTTATGTTCTTTATGTTAAATAATTTCAGTAAACATTAAATAATATAGTTTATATAGTTACGTTTATTGTCCACGTGTTTGAATCCGACCATACGCCTCTGACCATCATCGACAATCCTTCCACTTCCAACGTAAAAACGGCTGATATATTTCTCATTTTAATAGAATATTTCCCATTTTAATAGGAAAGTACAGGAAAACATGTGTTTCTTAAAAAATTGCGGTGAAATCAGTTCATTCTCCTTAATCACTAATAAACTTTCATGTCCCCTCAGAGGGGACGACCGAGTGCAAAGGGTTAAAATATGTTCATAAAATATTATCGTTTTAAAACGTGTATTTCCGTAAAAACAAATTTTTGTAATTTTTTCTTCATTATGGTATATTGCTTATACATTGTATATGCCTACACAGGTCAGAAAGTCAAAAATGCCTAGGCAGTCGAGAATCTCGGCTCGAGAATATGCGAGATCGAATTTCAGCTGTTGTGAGAGCAAGAAGGATAGACTGACATTCGCCGCCTTTCTCGAATCTACGAAGCTATACGAAACGCCAGAACTCATATACAAGGTGGTTGGCATTAGTGTGTGTGAGTGGTGGGGCAGTTCCCTTTGGGCACGGGTCTGCCGTCTGATAATACTCCACTGTTTTTTCCAATCCCTCCCATAATCAACTCACATGTATTTACGTACCCACTCAGCTGGCTGCCCATCAATACTAATTCAGTGCCTAGTTTCTCAACTAACCGCCATCCATGAGAAGAGGCCACTAAAATCAGCTCCGAATTTTCAGGTCGGTATGGCAGTCAGATTCGGCCGCGAAAGTCCATAAGGTGAAACGTCTATTCATATATCTCGTCTGTGACGTGACTTCGCCGATTCGGCAGGTCGGTATTACAGCAGATATTCTCTGCACAGAAATGGTAATACCATCAGATACGCTGCCGCCTAAAGAAATCAGAGGCAGCTGCTTGCTATTGCCATATACCATTCCGAACAGTGTGACCAATCGACAATAGTAACGGCGAACTTCCTTAGCGTCTAACAGAGTGGTGGGGATAGCAGGTATACATATACATACTACTAACCCAGCCCTCGATTCTACGGCTGTATTTCGTTCATTTTTTCCTCGACTTTCGACGTTTATATTAATAAATGTGAACAGAATCTCGTTCGATTTTGACCAGAGCGCACTGCATTGGACCTTCCTCTTTCGAATGAGACCTCATCCGACCCAAAAGCTGCTCATATAAGGGCAAAATCTCTTATTTCGACATAATTGAGTACATCGAAATCGACAGTAATGACGGCGAACTTCCTTAGCGTCTAACGTAGTGAAATAAAGAACGCTAGTGTGAGCCTTTCCTTCTTGCTCTTGTAAAAGAGAAACAACTGAAATACGACCTCGCGATAAGCGGCATACGATTCCAAGCCTCGACTGCCCCAGCATTTTTACTTTCCGACCTATGTAAGGTACAATAAGGAAATTTATGAAGTATCATAATGTAAAAAAAATGTCGAAATTTTTTTTTAGCGGAAATACACGTTTTAGGACCCCCTGATCATATTGTGACTATTAAAAAAAAGACTTTTTTTTTTGTTCCTATTACATATAAACGGCTGAATGAATTTCAATGAAACTTTACATTTCAGTTTTATGTTCTCGTTTCAAGGTCTGATTAGATTTTGAGCGTGATCAGCCCCCGGATAATGATGATTATACGACTTTTAGTTTTATAATTATTTCGATACATATACATTATTTGTAACAAATTTTGGCAATTATTTAGAAAAGGGGGAGGTCTCACCGATTTTGATGATTTTTGAATATGTTGTAAAAATCAACATTTTGAACAACTTTTTCCTATACATATAACCACCGCTGGCCTTATTTTTCGAGATTTTTCTTCAAAAAGATTGCTGCTACTGCAATGAATTTTGTCTATATGTACATGTCCGTGACTCTGTATGCGTCAGTCCACGACTTTTTTCCTCGACTTTCGACGTTTATATTAATAAATGTGAACAGAATCTCGTTCGATTTTGACCAGAGCGCACTGCATTGGACCTTCCTCTTTCGAATGAGACCTCATTCGACCCAAAAGCTGCTCATATAAGGGCAAAATTTCTTATTTCGAAACCCCCTATTTCGGGCCAAATTGTGTCGGTATACCGCGCGCTGCATTGCTCGTGCCTACCTCCTTCGGTGTCTTTCAATCATCGATTCATTTTTGCTCATTTATTATTAACAATAAATCCAATATAGAGTCTCCCACGAAGCGGGATCTATGCAGGTGATTCAGTATTGGAATCGTACAACTCTTTTAGTAGCCTAACCCATACCTCGATTCTGCGGCTGTATTTCGATCATTTTTTCCTCGACTTTCGACGTTTATATTAATAAATGTGAACAGAATCTCGTTCGATTTTGACCAGAGCGCACTGCATTGGACCTTCCTCTTTCGAATGAGACCTCATTCGACCGAAAAGCTGCTCATATAAGGACAAAATTTCTTGTTTCGAGAACCCATATTTCGGGCCGAATTGTGTCGGTATACCGCACGCTGCATTGCTCGTGCCTACCTCCTTCGGTGTCTTTCAATCGTCGATTCATTTTTGCTCATTTATTATTTACAGTAAATCCAACACATACTCTCCCACGAAGCGTGTATATAAATGAAGAAGACTTTCGCGGCAATATTTTATTTTAATCAACATGCAACCCCACTCTAAAATCTTCCACAATAATGTTTCCAAAAAAACTTGATTACTATGCATTCATTTGAAAATTTTACTGTACAAAATAAAGTAACATTTATTTTCGTGAATAATGTAGGGTATGAAATTGTAGACAATAATGTAGCGAAAGGCTGCAATACTTACTTTGAATATTCGCTCAAGTAGAGAGGTAACGCGTGCGCGCTCTAGCCGGATTGGAAACATTTGAAAACCTGGAAAGTATTGTCAGACTCCAAACTCGCAAAACTATTGGCCGATTCAAAACTTGATCGATTCCGAGATCCATATGGAATCGATAACTTTCTGTAGTAATTTGTGCTTGACGATTATTAAATATTAAATGTGGGTAATTATTTAGATTACGGACGGTAACACCGATTTCGGTGATTTTTGAATATGTTATAGAAATCAACATTTTGAACAACTTTTTCCTATACATATAACCGCCGCTCAGCCTTAGTTTCAGAGATTTCTCTTCAAAAAGATCGCTGCTACTGCAATGAATTCTATTGTATACGTAAGTAAGTACATGCTGTGGCAGCGTGTGTGTAAGCGTTCAATCGCCGATTGTTCATTGTTTCTATAGATGCATCGAGGCGGCCGACAATGGGTGTGCCTAACGGCAGCCGGCATAAAAACATCTAACCCTTATAAACCTAATTATTCTACCTAGTAACTAATATAATGGATTAGGTCTGGGTTAGATTTTCTTATACCGGCCGCCGTAAGGCGGTCGGCCACGTATTCATTTTCTATTTCAATTTTCTCTATTGATATTATCAGAAGTGGGAAACATTTCATTATTCGATCATTAAAATCATATTGTCGATGGAAGAAGAATTCAGCTAAATAGCCTACATAATGTATTTGGCGAGTTCCATACTTCGGAATATTCGAACCATTGACAGCAATACAGAACTAGATTTAGCTTCACACATTGTGCATTATTTCTTGTCACAAACAAGAGAAAAAATCGGCGATCGTGGACTGACGCATACAGAGTCACGGACATGTACATATAGACAAAATTCATTGCAGTAGCAGCAATCTTTTTGAAGAAAAATCTCGAAAAATAAGGCCAAGCGGTGGTTATATGTATAGGAAAAAGTTGTTCAAAATGTTGATTTTTACAACATATTCAAAAATCATCAAAATAGGTGAGACCTCCCCCTTGTCTAAATAATCCCAAAATTTGTTACAAATAATGTATATGTATCGAAATAATTATAAAACTAAAAGTCGTATAATCATCATTATCCGGGGGCTGATCACGCTCAAAATCTAATCAGACCTTGAAACGAGAACATAAAACTGAAATGTAAAGTTTCATTGAAATTCATTCAGCCGTTTATATGTAATAGGAACAAAAAAAAAGTCTTTTTTTTTAATAGTCACAATATGATCAGGGGGTCCTAAAACGTGTATTTCCGCTAAAAAAAATTTCGACATTTTTTTTACATTATGATACTTCATAAATTTCCTTATACCTTACATAGGTCGGAAAGTAAAAATGCTGGGGCAGTCGAGGCTTGGAATCGTATGCCGCTTATCGCGAGGTCGTGTTTCAGTTGTTTCTCTTTTACAAGAGCAAGAAGGAAAGGCTCACACTAGCGTTCTTTATTTCACTACGTTAGACGCTAAGGAAGTTCGCCGTCATTACTGTCGATTTCGATGTACTCAATTATGTCGAAATAAGAGATTTTGCCCTTATATGAGCAGCTTTTGGGTCGGATGAAGTCTCATTCGAAAGAGGAAGGTCCAATGCAGTGCGCTCTGGTCAAAATCGGACGTGATTCTGTTAACATTTATTAATATAAACGTCGAAAGTCGAGGAAAAAATGAACGAAATACAGCCGCAGAATCGAAGTATGGGTTAGGTTGTCAGCATCTGGCTTTCTCGGGGTGGGGGGCGACGGGCCTATGTATCGAAGCTAACGCTTCACTTTGGTATGGTTTCACCTTCACAGCCTTCTTGATTAGGCGCCATCTCGTAGCGACTGCCTGAACTAAATTTGTCACGTGACTTGCTCTGCTATTACCCATGTAATGGCGTAACTCGCTTGTGGGAATGCAATTCCGAAATAAGAGATTTTGTCCTTATATGAGCAGCTTTTGAGTCGGATGACGTCTCATTCGAAAGAGGAAGGTCCAATGCAGCGCGCTCTGGTCAGTATTGGAATCGTACAACTCTTTTAGTAACCTAAAAAGACCTCGATTCTGTGGCTGTATTTCATTCATTTTTTTCTCGACTTTCGACGTTGATATTAATAAATATGAACACAATCTCGTTCGATTCTGACCAGAGCGCACTGCATTGGACCTTCCTCTTTCGAATGAGACCTCATTCGACCCAAAAGCTGCTCATATAAGGGCAAAATCTCTTATTTCGAAACCCCCTATTTCGGGCCAAATTGTGTCGGTTTACAGCGCGCTGCATTACCCGTGCCTACCCCCTTAACGTAATCACGTGATCATTAAATTTTTGTAATCTGATAAACGAAACAGTCTTCCACAACTAATATAAAAATTTGTAATTTAAGGAATGGTCCTCAAACTAGAAATTGTGTGGATAGTCTGTAATATTTATTTTAAAGTTAATATCAATTTTTCTTTTCTTATTTGTTGTTGTTTGAAAGTTTCTATAATGTAGATTTAAGGGCAAAAAGAAAAGTCTCATACATCACACTGTAAGTAAAATGAAAAAAAAACTGCAATTTCGCCCATTAAAAAAAAATTGATTCGCACCAAAATCGGAATACCAAGAATCGATTTAAAAAATCGAAAATTGTATAAGAGTGATTGATTTAAAAGAACGAAAAATCGTATTAAAATGATCGATTCAAAAAATTCGAAAATCGTATTAGAATGTCACACGCACTTGTAAACAACACACTAATATTTTATGTGCTCACATAAATATTTAAACAAACGAATAGTGAGATATAACAGAATATGAATACAAATGGCAACGCGACAGAAAAACTATGTTTACAGGACTTCGTGCAAAGGACACAGCTGGAGGCGAAGAGCATTAGTTCATCGTTGCCCGCTCTATTTATATCAACGTATGGATTTATTGCACCATCCATCAATCGTCTTATCAATCAGATTGATAAGACAATTTCCTTCTATAGGAGTGTAACCTTGGATTACTTTCCTAACACCGCCCCTCAAAGTTATATCTCTAGAACAGAAAGCATATATAGCACAACATCATTAATTACAGTGTCTCATACTCATTCCAATTAAACAATTTCGATGTTTAGATCCACCGAGACCTTTTGTGAGCACATCAGCTGACATCTGATCTGTTGGCGCGTATTCAAAATGGATCGGTTCATTCTCTGTAGCGTGTCTCACAAAGTGGTACGTAATATCAATTTGTTTCGATCTTGGTTGTGTTACCTGGCTGTAAATTAAATTTTTAGCACTTTGGCTATCATTCTGGATTATTGTGTGTTCACGATCAAATCTCATTTCCTTGAGTAGTCCTTATAAATAGATGGCTCCTCTCGTGGCATCCGACATTGCCATGTACTCGGCTTCAGTGCTTGATAACGTCATCGTTCGATATTTCTTCGTCTCCCATCATATTGGTGCATTAGCCAATATGAACACATATCCAGTGGTAGATCGTCGATCAATGAAATTGTCTCCCCAGTCAGCATCCACCACACCAGTCACGCTTTTACTGGACTTTCTGTACACGATACCGTACTTTGACGTACCCTTCAAATATCATAGGGCCCGTCTGGCCGCTTTCCAATTCTATTTCCTGGTAACACGCATTAAATTGACTTAGGTAGCAAATGAAATATCTGCCCTCGTAGATAATAATGCAAGGTGCAGGAGACATCCGATTAACCGTCGATATGGAAAGCGTTCATCCTTGCCATTGTTTCGTTCTATGCATGGAAAATTGCAGTTTATTTCCATCGGTGTGATTCAATCTACCTATGTAACTGACGAAAACATTGAAAAAAATTAAGAAAATAGTGCTCTAAAATCGTCGTGTTATGCACGATGTGTTAGGTATGAAACGAGTTGAAGCGCGGCTTGTACAAAGAGTGCTGAATGTTTTGCAGAAAGAGCATCGCATTCCTGTCGCCAAAGAAATGTTCTTTTCGGTCCAAAATGTTATTCAATGCATTATTACTGGTGATGAGACATGGGTCTATCAACATGATATCAAAACGAACCAACAATCATCGGAATGGAAATCGTTTTCAAACGATTGAGGCGATAAAGGAGAATTCGCAGAAGGAGCTGAAGGCGATTTCATAATCGGCCTATAAAAAGCGTTTTGAGGATTGACAGAAGCGTTGAAATATGTGTATTGTTTGGGTTGGAGATTACATTGAAGGGAATGAAATACATATCCACGAATAATTGAACCGTTTTCGTTCTATTGACAAATTTCGGATAGTTTTTGATCACAAGGTATACAGTCTCAAGTACATCTTTTGTTCTTCGAAGTTCAGTTTTTGCAAATGGTAATTTACTCGCTTTTTCTCTTGCACAAATCTCACATTGGAGTAATTTGTCTATCTTTTTAGTCCATGTACCTTTTGATCTCTTACCACTTGCTTCAAATCTCGTTCATTTATGTGACCGAGTGTATATTGCCACATCTCGATCTCGTTGCTCGGTTTCTTCGTCTTGCCCTTCTCTTCTTGCTCACCAGTGACATAATATAGGTCTTATTTCCTTATTGCCGTCATCATCACTTCGTTGTTTTTGTCTATTATTTTTGCGTCGTCCTTTCCGAACACAGTTCTGTACCCTTGACTGGCAATTTTTGCGACTGAAAGTAAATTCCCAGGTAAGTAACATGATATACATTATTTAAATTTACCTTAAGTGGTTGACGGTGATTCCTGATGGCCATTTTCACATTTCCTCGACTCCCGTTGTTTTAGTTCTCTTATTATTTGTCAGATTTTGCGATTTTTCAACTGGAGTCAATTCTTTAAATAAACTTTTGTCAGCGACCATGTACGATGAGCACCCCCTATTCTAAGAAATAGTGTATGTATGCGCGCGCGCGCGTGCGCGAGTGGCGAGCGAGCGGAAACGTCCGAAGGCTGGCGACAATAGCCGAGAGGAGAACGAACGACGAGCGGGAAAAATAAAGGAAGAACGTGAAGAATGTAAAAGGATCGGAAGGAAGCGTGCACGCGTGGAGAGAAAGATATAGTTCGATAAGCAAATGAATAAAAATATTAGTGACAGTGTTCGTATGTTAATTGGAGCTCGTAATTTTATTAGCCATCCTGTATCAAAAATTACACTATCTAGGCATGTTGGTTGTATCCCTATTTCTTCTGCGCTTAGCAGAATTTTCTTCCATCGGTTCTGTTTGGTTATAATTTCCATCTTCACGATGTGACGCGCAGTGTCGCGGTATCTTCGAATTTTGTGGTCGTCGACGTTCATAATTGGGATTCATGTTCGGGCTTCTCGAGTACCTTCGTTCCTGATTCGTCTGTAATGCTTGCCTCGACTCTAGATTTTCCCTCGCCTCGTGATATTCCATTATTTTTCTTCTTAGTTCGTCTGGTTTCGGTAAATCATCCCGAATAATATATCCTCGTCGAAACATTTCAAAGGTAGGCGGCAGACTGTCTAACAATAGCATCGAGAGTAACTGTTCATTTATTCCGATTCCGATCTGGGCCAATTTATCGTTAGTAACAAAAAAATCGGACAAGTGATTTCTCAAGTCTTCTCCTTCGGCCATTTTGTGCGACAGTATCCTCATCATTAGCGAAGCTTTTCGCGTCGGTACTCTCGATTGATATATGGTCTCTAATTTCAGCCATGCCTCTCTCGACGTCTGGATACCCCTTAAGTTTATTAACTCAGACGATTCAACTGATAATACAATGTCTGCCAAAGCCTTCTCATCTTGTATTTTCCAGTCATTTTCTGCCGAAGAAGTTTCGTGTTTGATCATGGTGCCGTTTACGTAACCCCAAAGATTACTCCTTATCAA
The DNA here is from genome assembly GCF_013123115.1 of Colletes gigas. Classification (NCBI taxonomy): domain Eukaryota; kingdom Metazoa; phylum Arthropoda; class Insecta; order Hymenoptera; family Colletidae; genus Colletes; species Colletes gigas. The sequence goes on from NW_025106644.1 coordinate 212,954, forward strand.
CGACGCTCGCATCTGCATACTCCACGTATCGTAATTATTATTGTTTAATTTATCAAAATTAGTCGTGCTGTCGCTCATTTTTATTATATGAACTCTTCTATTGAACTGTATAATAACTCTCTGGTCTTCCCAAAAACGTTTGTTTTGTTCGTAACGTGGTTGCGTGAAAACGTGGCCGTGAACTACGTCGTTCGTATTACAATTTTTCGCCAATACCTGGGCCCATAACCTCTTGAGATAGAACGGATAAATAATTAGACACACGCACTTCTAAACAATACACTTATATTTTATGTGCGTACATAAATATTTAAACAAACGAATAGTGAGATATAACAGAGTATGAATACAATGGCGACGCGACAGACAATCTCCACTCTAGTTATATTAAAATTTGGGTTTATTGTCCGATCCATCAAACGTCTTATCAATCAAATTGATAAGATAGTTACCTTATACTACGAGTGTTAGCTTGAGTTACTTTCCTAACAAAATTATCGATTAAAAAAAATCGAAATCGTATTAAAATGATCGATATTCCAGAAAATCGATTCCGAATCGAACATTCTTGATGACCAACCGGTCTTTTAAATTTACAACGTGTTGCAATATTGTTTACAATCTAGTAAATCTAGTATTTATAAAGGAAAATTATAAATAACGCTACTTTAATTACACATGCTGTAAAATAGCCGGTACACTTATCTAATATTGTATCACACTATGATTTTAATAAATGTTGTATACATCTTAGATATGAAAAGCTGGCTTGACAGTCGACGTATTAGTAATTTCATTTTGCTCATTTATCCGGTGTTACACTCTTCAGAAACGATTAACAGAAAAGGGTGATAAGTATTCGATATACTTTACCTTCCTCTGCAGTGTTCGAATACCAATTTAATCGTGATAGATATGTTTTCTGCCAGAGATCAAAGATTAACGGCAGACGTTATGTGAAGTTTGAATACTCGTTCTACAGATTTCGCTCATACATTTAACAATTCATGGCAAACAAACAATTGTCGTTTCACATTTTCCATAGTATCTCGTTCAACGCTCGTGCTTATTATTTTGCTAATTCGATTCATGACCTTACGAACGTGTATGAAATAAAAAAATAAAATATTTACTTAAAGACGATAACGTTTATCTTTGACATAATTGCATTTCCGTGTAACTTCGGATTAATACGTTCACAGCTTGTTGAATCACGTATAAAATAACATACGCCACTCTAATCTTCGTTTATTATGAATTATAAAACTTTAATTCTTTCTGTTAAACAATATTATTTTTATCTAATACCGTACGTTGCCTGTAATGTACGCTGAAGTGGCAATAGATGATTAGAAGAAAAAGACAGAATGTTTATTGCCATTGAAAGCTTCTCATCTCTCTGGACGTCCAAGTGGCATTCACGTGGACTATGAACGTGTCAATACTGACCTTCAAAGGCACGTTACATTTCATATTATACCTCGATTAAATAGCGATGCGCGACGGGAAGAATTTCGCTGAAAACTTTCTCGCCCAATAAGTTGACTGGAAAAGCGGACAAACACTTTTGCAGAGTCTGCTGGAAGTATTCTACTTCGAACTTTTCGACCATATTGTCCAAGACATTGTGAACGTCGTAGCATTAAGGAAATTATTTAATATGAATATTATATCGTTGCAACATAATCAGCAAGTATCGTAAAGGATATTTTTAATGTAAATAAGTAATCTTCGGAGCAATCTTCGAGGACTTCGACGCCATTGGGAGAAGAATCGTTGAGCAAGGATGCGAACGAATCGGCTTTCTCCATCTCCTGTAACTACATAACTCAATTTTCGATGTTTAGTGCCCAGTTTCGACAATTTCTTACGGAAGCATATACAGGGTGTTCGACCACCCATGGGAGAAAGTTGAATGGGAGATTCTGGGGGTTGGAATAATACGAAAATCAAGAATACTAATTTGTTGATTGAGGCATCGTTAAAAAGTTATAGAAATATCAGTATTAACACGTTCATAGTCCACGTGAATGCCACTTGGACGTTCAGACAGACAAGAAGCTTTCAAGGGCAATAAACATTCTGTCTTTTTTTGCTAATCATTCTATCGCCACTTCAGCGTACATTACAGGCAACGTACAGTACTGGACAAAGGTAGTATTGTTTAACAGAAAGAATTAAAATTTTATAATTCATATTGAGCGAAGATTAGTGACGTATGTTATTTTATACGTGATTCAACAAGCTGTGAACGTATTAATCCGAAGTTACACGGAAATGCAACTATGTCAAAGATAAACGTTATCGTCTTTAAGTAAGTATTTTATTTTTTTATTTCATACACGTTCGTAAGGTCATGAATCGAATTAGCAAAATAATAAGCACGAGCGTTGAACGAGATACTTTGGAAAATGTGAAACGACAATTGTTTGTTTGCCATGAATTGTTGAATGTATGGGAGAAATCTGTAGATCGAGTATCCAAACTTCACAAAACGTCTGCCGTTAGTCTTAAATCTCTGGCAGAAAACATATCTATCACGATTAAATTGGTATTCGAACACTGCAGAGGAAGATAAAGTATATCGAATACTTATCACCCTTTTCTGTTAATCGTTTCTGAAGAGTGTAACACCGGATAAATGAGCAAAATGAAATTACTAATACGTCGACTGTCAAGCCAGTTTTTCATACCTAAAGATGTATACAACATTTATTAAAATCATAGTGTGATACAATATTAGATAAGTGTACCGGCTATTTTACAGCATGTGTAATTAAAGTAGCGTTATTTATAATTTTCCTTTATAAATACTAGATTTACTAGATTGTAAACAATATTGCAACACGTTGTAAATTTAAAAGACCGGTTGGTCATCAAGAATGTTCGATTCGGAATCGATTTTCTGGAATATCGATCATTTTAATACGATTTCGATTTTTTTTAATCGATAATTTTGTTAGGAAAGTAACTCAAGCTAACACTCGTAGTATAAGGTAACTATCTTATCAATTTGATTGATAAAACGATTGATGGATCGGACAATACATAAACCCAAATTTTAATATAACTAGAGCGGAGATTGTCTGTCGCGTCGCCATTGTATTCATACTCTGTTATATCTCACTATTCGTTTGTTTAAATATTTATGTACGCACATAAAATATAAGTGTATTGTTTAGAAGTTTTTTTTTTTTATTGGTATTAAATTACATTTACAACTAGCTTCATTGAGCTAACCAGCAAATTTGATGAACTAGAGACGTGGCATGCGTGCAGTAAACGCTCCGTAGCGTTGCCGCTTCCATTACATGTGATGTTCCTTCTTTACTTAACTCTGCAAATCGGTCGGTTTGTTCCTTTTTAGTCTTCTGTGTTGTGGTGCCTGATTTAGATCCTTGACATTGTCGTTGGGGTGATTTAATATTCGTTTCTTGTGTGCTGTCGCAAATTTTTCTATGTGTTGTTTGATATTATGTATGCTCAAATCATTATGAAGAGAGTCTGAGGTAATGTACCATGGGGCGGCAGCAATAGTTCTCAGTGTTTTGTTCTGAAACCTTTGGATGATGTCTATGTTACTTCTCTTGGCACATCCCCAGAGTTGTATTCCATATGTCCAAATTGGAATGATAGCGACCTTATACAGGAGTAGTTTATTGTGTAGTGTAAGTTTCGATTTTCGACCAAGCACCCAATACATGGTTCTCATTTTGTGGTTTAGTTGCATTTTTTTCTTTTTTATGTGGTCTTTCCATGTGAGTCTTTTATCCATGTGCAGACCAAGATATCTGACACAGTCCTTGATCTCGAGGAATTCGCTGTTCAGTTTGACTGCAGGGGACGTAATATGTCTGGTAGTAAATGTAATATGTGCCGATTTGTTTACGTTGATCTTAATTTTCCATTTTTTGGCCCATTCTGTAGTCTTATCAAGAACTCCCTGCAAGAATCGTGACGCCTCCGCAGGGTTTTCATGGGAAGATAAGAACGCAGTGTCGTCCGCGAAAGTGGCCACGAGTACGTTTTCATCTGCAGGAAGATCTGCTGTATAGATTTGATATAATATGGGACCTAGGACGCTACCTTGAGGAACACCCGCGAGTATAGGGTAGATTTTCGAGTATTTGTCGTTTTGATTGACCTGGAAGAACCTGTCATTTAAGTATGATTTTAGCAGAACATAGTAGTTATATGGAAGGTTTTGCCTAATTTTATATAACAAGCCCATGTGCCACACTCTATCAAAAGCTTGGTTAATGTCAATAAACGCAGCGGAGCATACCATGCGTTTCTCGAAACATTCTTCTATCACATTGACTATACGATGTACTTGTTCGATAGTAGAGTGTTGCTTCCGAAAACCGAATTGATGTTGTGGGATTATGCATTTCTCCGTTAATATTGGTGTTAGCCTATTTAGCAGTAATTTTTCAAATAATTTTGACAAGATTGGTAACAGTGAGATAGGCCTGTAAGAGGTCACTTCTGTGGGTGGTATGCCAGTCTTTTGAATCAGAATGATTGTCGCAAATTTCCATTGGATGGGAAAATACTGAACTCTCAGTATCGCATTATATATTTGCATGATAGCTACTACACCTTTCTTTTTTGGTAATTCTTTTAACATTTTAGCGGTAATGAGATCATATCCAGGTGCTTTTCGGTCATTAAGTTTCTTTATTTCTTGTGCTATTTCTCCGGGAGAGAAATGTATGATGGGTTCGCAAGGTTGCGAGGGAGCATTAAGGAAGTTCGTGATGTCTCTGTAGTCGCTGTCGAGCGTTGGTATGTCATTCGGTGTGAAGATTGTAGATAAATGATTTGCAAAAGTATCGTCTTTTTCTTGATCGTTCCTGGCCCATCGGTTGTTTCCCATTTTTATAGGAGAGATGTGTTCAGTTGGCCTTTTCAATTTTTTTGTGATTTTCCACAAGGAGTAATTATCTTCCTGACGTGGAGACAAGCATTGAAGGTAATCTTGGATGCGCTCGTTTGTAATTTGGTGCAGCAGCTTTGTGAGTTCCCTGGTTAACTTATTTAGCGTTCTCTTATCATCAGGGTGTCTAGATAACTGCCATTTTTTCCTAGCTTTCCTCTTTTCTGCAATTTTAATTCTCACGGATAACGGATGGTTCATTGCGTGTTTATTTTCAGCTTTGGTTTCAGGCGTCGATTTATATGCTGCATCTTGCAGCGTCTTAGTTACGAGTTCTACCGCCTGATCTAAGTTGTTTGCAGTTTTTAATGGGATATTTAGATCTATATTATTATTTATAAGTGTTCTGTAAAGAGACCAGTCTGTTTTCGAGTTTGTCCAATACGGCCGTTTTTCGTTGTCTACCAGTGTAGAGCTCAACGTGAGTATAATTGGCGAATGATCAGACGACAAGTCCAAGCTTGTATTTACCTCAACCTGGCTTAGCGAGATACCTTTGGCTATAAAGAAGTCAAGTAAGTCTGGTGTTTTCCTGGGGTCGGTTGGCCAGTAAGTCGGTTCACCGGTGCTGATGTGATTATACCCTTTTGATGTCATTGTTTTCTGGAGTTCTTTACCTTTTGGGTTGCTGAGTCTTGAACCCCATTGGGGGTGTTTTGCATTGTAGTCTCCACCTGAGATAAATCTCACACCTAGCGTGTTAAAGAATTGATCAAATTTTTCTTTGCTTATTGCATGTCTGGGTGGACAGTAGACTGCCGCAATGACGATTGTACTGTATGCATCTTTGATTTCGACACTAGTTGACTGTAGACAAGCTTCTTCGAATTTTGATGATTCAGAGTGCGATATCTTTTCGTTTATAATAATAGCAGTGAGCTGTACCTCCGTGAGCTGTTCCGTCTGGATGATTGGTGCTATATGTTTTGTACTTGTAAATATTAAAATAGCTTCTGTCAGTAAAATGAGTTTCAGAAATTAGGAGAATATCTATTTTATTTTGATTTAGAAATAATTCTATTTCCTGTTTGCGTTGCTGCAAACCGTTTGCATTCCATAAGGCTATTCTTATATTATCAGGCATTGTTATTTTCTGTTGATGAAGGCGGTAAGCAGATTTATAATCATGCTGTTTTGGTCCATTAATTGTTTGAAAAGAGACTCGAATTTCTGAAGGAGTTGATTTGACATTGTGTTAGTAGCATCATTATGGTCATGTTGGATAGTATTACCTTCTGTGGCTTGAGCGTAACTTATGTTTTCACGTATACTATAATTTCTATTTACAATTGTATTTTTATCTGGCTTACCTCTTATTTCCTGTAATTCTCGATATACACTGCATCCTTTGTAATTTGCAGGACGCGGGCCGTCGCACAATACACATTTTGCAGGAGTGTTTTTCTCCTTGGTGCAAGTATTTGTAGGATGATTTTCAGCACATTTCACGCAGTTAAATGGCTTGGTGCAATAACCCTTGGTATGCCCATATTTTTGACAGCGATGACACTGAGGTATCACGTTCTTTTTACGCGGTGGTACGACTTCTATTATAGTGTTAAGAAGGTGTTTTAATTTATAGATTTCTTTATTTTTCTCACCTGGTACTTGGTCCACAAAGAATAAAGGGCGTGATTCTTTCGTTTTCCAGCTACGTATATTAGTGACACTTCTGATTTCAAAACCTTTTTTTTCTAGTTCATCTTTAATATCCGTTGTTGGAATTGAGCTATGTAGATTTTTGATAACAACTCTGAAAGATCTTTCCTGACGCGGTTGATACGTGTGAAATGCTATGTTATTTCTTTTTAGGAAATGGACTAGTTTTCGGTAGGCGTCTGGTGTGTTGGTGTTTACTTTAACCGAGTACGCAGACATTGATTTGCAGGAAAAATCTTCACTTGTTAGGACAGTTTTAAAGCTTTCTAACATTAGTGGGAAGTTTGCTGTATCGTTCATAAATATTGGGGGAGGTTTTTGTATTTTATTAGTGTTTTCATTGACATTCTCGGTAATTTCATCTTCTTGCATTGGTTCATTATTATTCAGCTCTGAAAATCTATTGAAGTTTTGTTTGCTGATATCCTGCAAGGCTTGTTTCTTTCTTGTGTAGTTATCTGATTGAACTGTATCTCCATTTCTTTTATTCCTTCGGGGATTTACTTGTTGCCACGTCAGTTCTTGATCTGATATATTCGTATCGATGTGTTGTCTAAATTCCTCCTGTTCCTGTAGTGGGGTATCTATGTGTATTACTCGCCGTTTCTGTACGTTGTGTTGTTCCGAGGTGCCGGCGTTGGCTGTGTGTGTGTGGGTCTGCTTATTTGTTGTGATTTTTGTAGCCATAATAGGTGCTCTTCCAAATATGGATTGTCCGTAATATGGATATGTAGAGTACGAAGTTGTGGTTACTGTATCACTTGCGCAAGTGAATATCGGTGAGGGAAATGCCCCTCCACTTCCTTGCTGCATTTTGCAATATCTTAACCGTTCGCTTATATATATTTACACTCAAGGATCGCTATGTATACACGTCTGTACTCTCCGACGGTCCGCACGCGAATTCTTGTATTTCTTGAATGAATTTCAATTAGTACGGCAAAAAACAATTAATATTAGCGCTCCATTTACGAGATTAAATGTCAACTGCTAGGTTATATACACGCGCGTGAAGTGTATCAAAAATTTGTTTAGAAGTGCGTGTGTCTAATTATTTATCCGTTCTATCTCAAGAGGTTATGGGCCCAGGTATTGGCGAAAAATTGTAATACGAACGACGCAGTTCACGGCCACGTTTTCACGCAACCACGTGGCGAACAATACGAAAGTTTTTGGGAAGACCAAAGAGTTATTATACAGTTCAATAGAAGAGTTCATATAATAAAAATGAGCGAAAGCACGACTAATTTTGATAAATTAAACAATAATAATTACGATACGTGGAGTATGCAGATGCGAGCGTCGTTGATAAGGAGTAATCTTTGGGGTTACGTAAACGGCACCGTGACAAAACCCGAAACTTTTTCGGCAGAAAATGACTGGAAAATACAAGATGAGAAGGCTTTGGCATACATTGTATTATCGGTTGAATCGTCTGAGTTAATACACTTAAGGGGTATCCAGACGTCGAGAGAGGCATGGCTGAAATTAGAGACCATATATCAATCGAGAGTACCGACGCGAAAAGCTTTGCTAATGATGAGGATACTGTCGCACAAAATGGCCGAAGGAGAAGACTTGAGAAATCACTTGTCCGATTTTTTTGTTACTAACGATAAATTGGCCCAGATCGGAATCGGAATAAATGAACAGTTACTCTCGATGCTATTGTTAGACAGTCTGCCGCCTACCTTTGAAATGTTTCGACGAGGAATTATTATTCGGGATGATCTACCGAAACCAGACGAACTAAGAAATAAAATAATGGAATATCACGAGGCGAGGGAAAATCTAGAGTCGAGGCAAGCATTACAGACGAATCAGGAGCCAGGGTACTCGAGAAGCCCGAACAGGAATCCCAATTATGAACGTCGACGACTACAAAATTGGAAGATACCGCGACACTGCGCGTCACAACGTGAGGATGGAAATTATAACCAAACAGAACCGATGGAAGAAAATTCTGCTAAGCGCAGAAGAAATAGGAATATAACCAACATGCCTAGATAGTGTAATTTTTTATACAGGATGGCTAATAAAATTACGAACTCCAATTAACATACAAACACGGTCACTAATATTTTTATTCATTTGCTTATCGAACTATATCTTTCTCTCCATTCTTGCACGCTTTCTTCCGATCCTTTTACATTCTTCACGTTCTTCCTTTAGTTTTCTCGCTCGTTGTTCGTTCTCCCCTCGGCTATTGTCGCCAGCCTTCGGACGTTTCCGCTCGCTCGCCGCTCATGCATGCGCGCGCGCACACGCATACACTATTTCTTAGAATAGGGGGTGCTCATCACACATGTTCACTGACAAAAGTTTATTTAAAGAATTGACTCCAGTTGAAAAATCGCAAAATCTGGCAAATAATAAGAGAACTAAAACAACGGGAGTCGGGGAAATGTGAAAACGGCCATCAGGAATCACCGTCAACCACTTAAGGTAAATTTAGATAATGTATATCATGTTACTGACCTGGGAATTTACTTTCAGTCGCAAAAATTACCAATCAAGGGTACAGAACTGTGTTCGGAAAGGACGACGCAAAAATAATAGTCAAAAACAACGAAGTGATGATGACGGCAATAAGGAAATAAGACCTATATTAAGTCACTGGTGAGCAAGAAGAGAAGAGCAAGACGAAGAAACCGGGCAACGAGATCGAGATGTGGCAATATATTGGGAGTACAAATTAGTTCGGTCCGTTTTTTTTGTGGTAAAGAATGCATTTATTCTATAACAAAATGAATGAACAGATTAATCAAAGTATTGCCCATCGCTGGCTACTACTTTTCCCCATCTCTCAGGCAATTTTCGAATTCCATCTCGAAAAAATGTCTCGTCTTTTGATGCGATCCAAGTTAAGAGCCAATTTTCGATTTCTGTGAAAGAAGTGAATCGGTGACCTGCCAAATCGTGTTGCATCCGTCGGAATAACCAGTAATCCGAAGGAGCAATGTCCGGCGAATACGGCGGGTGCGGTAAAACATCCCAATTGAGTGTTTCCAAATATTTTTTAACGACTGCTGCGACATGAGGCCGAGCGTTATCATGAAGAAGGATAACTTTGTCATGCCTTTGCTCGTATTCCGGCCGTTTTTCTCGTAATGCACGGCTCAAACGAATTAATTGTAGCCTATACCGTTGGCCCGTAATGGAATCGCCAGGTTGTAGCAGCTCTTTGTATATAACACCCTTTTGGTCCCACCAAATACACAGCATGACTTTCGAACCATGAATATGCGGTTTTGGTGTTGATGTCGAGGTCGATGACAACGATTGACCGGGCATGGCGTAATATTTTTTCCTCTTGGGATTATCATAAAATATCCATTTCTCATCCCCAGTCACAATTCGATGGAGAAAACTCTTTCTTTGTTGCCTCTGAATTAGCTGCTCGCAGGTGAAAAGTCGCCTTTCAACGTCTCTCTGTTTCAATGCATATGGCACCCAATTGCCTTGCTTGTGAATCATTCCCATGGATTTCAATCGTACGGAAACTGCTTGTTGCGTAACTCCCAATGATTCTGCAAGCTCCTCTTGCGTTTGACTCGGATCTTCATCGACTAATGCCTCCAATTCTGTGTCTTCGAATTTTTTTGGTTGTCCAGAGCGAGGCTTGTCTTCAACGCTGAAATCACCATTCTTGCTGGAAAGACGTGAACTGGCTACAACAATCTGTGGAACACGTAATTTTCATTCATTTACTCCAACAAAAGAAGTAACACATTTAACTGCCCGAATTTATTCAGACAGTGAAATATCAACAGTTGTAGCTGTTATGAGGTAAGTAATTTTATAACAAACAATTTAATCCGGTAGATGATCATTGGTACAATCCAACCATTATTTCTTAACCAGAACCTAATCCCATCACATCCCATCATATCCTATCCCACTAGAACATTGAACATCCTATCCCATTGAATATTGACAACTTAAATGTGTATAATGCTAAGTGTCATTGACAAAGAGTGAGTGTCCAATAACTGTTACATTTTCCTGCAGTCCAACACCCTATGTATAACAATAGCAGGTATAGCCGCTTGGCGGTTGCAGGCAACGCGCGACTTGGCCGGTCGAGCCAGCATGCCACGACGCGACGCAGCGTTCCATTCAATTAATTTTTATAAGGCCAATTTTAAAGTGTCCGTATTTTTAAAACTTGGTCCGTGAAGGGGACAAACAGGACTATATGCCCATTTTTTTCAGATTTTTAAATATTTTCCCCGCTATAAAAAAATGACATTTGTTGTAAACAATTGCAAAATAAATAGTTAAACAAATTTTTTTTTTAATTGAAATAATTTTTATTTGATACTCCCATGGGTCTGCTACAAGTACCTAAAATTTCATTTTTATAACTTCCTTACATTAGCAGCTATTATTTATTGAAAAAAAGTGAGCTCTATATTTCAAACAGATGTAAAACCAACAATTTTTTAAATTTTTTAAAATCCTTCGAGATACGTTTATATATCACTAAAGACTACAACATATTCAAAGTAGAACAGAATCCGACATGGTATTCCGAAAGGTGTCCGACTTTGCATGGAATGACCCTATTTCAATAGCAAACTGAACGAGACGGTATACAGGATGTTCGACCACCCCTGGGAACAATTTTAATGGAAGATTATACAGGTCAAAATAAGACGAAAATCAAGAATACCATTTTCTTGATTGAGGCTTCGTTAAAAAGTTAAAAATTAAAAATTAAATTAAAATATTTCAAATCATCCTGAAAAAATTAATTTTAGTTGCGGGGGTCAATTACAAACATTTTAGGTGAATACACATACCCCCGAAATCCTACGCACTTTCGAAACAAAAATTTCTTGCCGAAAATTTAATGTTAGGCCAGTGCGAGTGTGTTATTATTTATCCGTTCTATCTCAAGACATTTTAATACGATTTTCGATTATCTTGAATCGATCATTTTAATACGATTTTCGATTTTTTTTAATCGACCATTTTGATTCAATTTTGAATCGATCAAGAATCGATTCTTCTTGCAAGGATCGAACATTCTTGCTTTAGTTGAGCTACGAGAGGTGGGCAGTAGGCAGCGGCGAAATCGTGTAGAGACCCAACAACACTGTAAAACTGCACCGCAACGTTGCCATATCGTGACGTGCAACATTAACTGTACCTACTTTCGTCAGTGGCTCGGTAAAGGTGATTCCATACTAAAGATATTTATACACCGATTTATTCCGCCATTGATTTTCAAAGCTGTTAACATTACGCAACATTCCTTATCTCAATTGAATCAAGAAGGATCGATATTCTTTGAAAAACTGTTTTCTAAACCTTATAATTACATTTATGACATAAAAATAATAAATAAATTTTTATTTTATCAATTTTAGTTCAAAATAACAACTTCAATCTTTCATTAAAATCACAATCAGTTTCCTTAAAAAATCGTCGGAAAAATAGAAGTTTAAAAATGCAACATTCGTGTTAAAACAGACGATTAATGAATTATTAATGATTGCAACGCGATCTGTTTTACTTAAGAGGTCACACCATTTTGCTGAGTCTAAAACGAGAGGTATATTTACGAATTTTTTACAGGAAATATGTGCATGTTCAGTCGAAATGTTCTGTTTACCACGCATAAATCATTTCTTGAACTTTTGGAAATAATTCTTTTTAAATGTGTACATTTTTTTATTACAGAGAAAATGGCGTTACTCCGAACCACGTAACTGATGAGTTTGAGATAACTCAAAAACCGTTTAATCGAATGTAATGAAATTAGGTACACATATTCTAAATAACATTCTCTATCGATTGACGTACGATAATGAAAATACATGTATCTTATTCAATATTTAAAGTAACGATTTACAAAAAAATACAATTAATGTATTTTAAAAACAACTAAAACGTATAAAAATTGCCCACATTATAAGAAAGTTTTAAGATTTATTGTTATCATTTATGCTTTTATTGCATACTAGCATGCCCCGTCACGGCTTCGTCCGACCTTGTGTAAAAGCAATTTATGACCAGTTTTTTTATTTTTTTTTTTTTTTTTTTTTTGGTCCTTTTCTCGTGTGTGACTGCAGTACCTTGGGCTGCGCCCTATAACCTGCACTTAGAAATGTTTAGTTAATGTCTGTGTGATATTTTGGTGGGGTGGTTTTATTGTGTTAATTTCATGTGTTAGGATCGAGGGAAAAGTTTCAAAAACCTCGATAACATTGGTATGTCGTGCGACAGTGGAGATTGGGTGTTAGCTATTTGGGATGAGTTTGGGTGTTTTCATACGGATCTTTAGTGGGAATTCTGCGCGGTTGTAGTTTCCTAGAGAGGATACTAGGGGGTTTGGGTGCTGTGTGTTGTTTTCCTGGGCTTTAGTGGCTAATGTCATGATGTAGTCGTGCAGGAGTTCCGTTTTTGCTTCTCTGTGGAGTAGTGCTGTGGAATAGGATCGGGGTTTGTTGAGTATAATCTTGAGGTATTTGTTTTGGATTTTTTGTAGTGTAGCTATGTGTGTCCTTGCGGCGATGCACCATACTGGTGCGCCGTTAGTTAGGTTGGGGCGGATGCAAGTTTTGTAAAGTTGGATTTTTAATGAGATAGGAAGCGGGCTGTTTCGAGCTAGGAACGGATAGAGAATGCGAAGGATCCCTAAGCTTTTGCAGGCTCTGTCTTTGGTATTATGTTGCCATTTTAAATTGTTGTCAAACCATATTCCTAGATATTTAACTTTGAAGGACCAGTTGATAGGGTGGTTGCTTACTATTAGCTTATCTGGGTTCTTTAGCCTTTTTGGGGTGAATATTATTGCTTCGGTTTTGGTTGGATTTAGTGTTAGTTTCCATGTGGTGGTGAATCGGAGGATGTTGTCGAGGTGGTTTTGTGTGTGTTTGGTTGCCTGTTTGATTTGCCACGAGGAGGAGTAGATGGCTGTGTCGTCTGCGTACAGGGCTAGTTTTGTGTTGGTGCTTTTGGGAATGTCGTTGATGTAGATGTTGAATAGGATGGGTCCCAGAACTGATCCCTGAGGTACCTCGGTGTGCAGGAGTCTGGGTGAGGAGATGGAACCATTGTAGGAGACTGTGGTGAGCCTGTCCGTGAGGTAATTTTGAATTATTTTGATTAGGTGGATATGGAGGTTGATATGGTGCAGTTTGAGGAGGAGGCCATTGTGCCAGACAGTGTCGAAGGCCTTCTGGAGGTCTAGTAGAACTAGAACCACCGTCCGGTTCTTGTTCACCTCCAGAGCAATGTCCTCCTGTAGCCTTAGGGCTTGCTGGATAGTGGAGTGTTTGGCTCTGAAACCGAATTGTTCTTGTATTAGGATGTTGTTGGAGGAGAGGTGTGCGTTGACTTGGATGAGAATTATTTTTTCCACGATTTTGCCGAGTAGGCTCAGCAAGCTAATTGGCCTGTAGTTGTTTGGGTTTAGTCCGGATTTCTTGGGTTTGGGAAAAGGTATTATGCGAGCTGTTTTCCAGGCAGTGGGGAAATAAGCTAGGTGGTATGACTGCCTGAAGATGTAGTAGAGTTGGAGGGTCATTCTGGGAGGAAGGTGTTTTAGTTGGATGGCTGTGATTTTGTCTGGGCCAGGGGATTTTTTGTTTTTTAAGTTCATGATCAGTCTGAGGATTAGTTGGGGGGTGATGGATGTGGTGTTTGAAGGGAGGGTGTTGGTGTTGTTTAACTTGTAGATGAAATGCTCAGTTTCCTGTTCGATGGAAGAGTTGTTGAGTGTGCTGGGTGGGAGGTGGAAAGCTCTGGCGAGTGATTCCGTTTTGTCTGCGTTGGTGTATGCTATGGTGTTGCCGTCGTTGAGTGGTGGAATTGTAGTTTTGGTTTGTTTTAGGGATTTGTATGTCGTCCAGAGCCTGTTGGGATTGTTTGCTATTTGGGAGATTTTGTGCTGCCATGCTGTGTTCTTTAGTTCGCGGATCTTGGATTGGATTTGGCTGGTGAGAGTGTTTCGGAGATGTCTGTGTAGTGGGTTGGCTGTGTGTTGGTATTTGCGCCTGTATCTGTTGCGTAGTTTTATGAGGTTCAGTAGCTCGGTGTCTGGTTTGATTGTTTTGTGGTAGGCATGCGTGGTGGTGGTTGCTCTGTTGAAGTTTTTCCTTATTGTGGTTTGAATTTTGGTGATCTCTCTGTCTATTTCCAGGGTAGAGTTTAGGTGCAGGTTTATGGGGTAGTTGTTCCCCTGGGAGCGGAATAGGTGCCAGTCAGTGATGGAGAGGGTGCAGTTTGTGAATTGGGTGTGATTGTTCGTGTGCTGTAGGATTATTGGGAGGTGGTTGGAGGGGAGGTCGTGAATTGTGTGGCATTCGGAGTAGTGGGTGGAGTTGGTTAGGAAGATGTCTATGTTGGATGGTCTAGCGTGAGGCTGTTTGTGGGAGTAGGTATCACTGTTGAGGATGTGGTAGGAATTTTTGGTCATGTGGGTGTACAGTGCTTTGCCGTTACTGTTGGTGGTGATGTTGTTCCAGCATGGGTGCTTGGCGTTGAAGTCACCCCCGATGATGAATTTTTGGTTGTGGGAGGTTAGGGTGTCCAGGTCATGCTGGGAAAAACGTTTGTCTGGGGGGAGGTAAGCTGCTCCGAGAATGATTTTAGGGTTGGTGGTGAGTTTGATGAAGATGCCCTCTACTCTGTCCAGGAAGGGTTGGGGGAGGGTGTCGAACTTGAGGTTCTGGTGGATGATGATTGCTACTCCTCCATGTGGTGTGTGTCGGTCTTTCCTAATTATGTTGTATCTGGGGAAGCGGATGACATCGGTGGGTTTGAGCCAGGTTTCTGTGATTAAGGCTAATTGAATTTGCTGTTGTTCAAGGAATATTTGGAGCTCAGAGGTTTTGTTGATGATGCTGGTTGCATTCCAGAGAAGTATCTTGGGGGGTAAGTTAGCCATTTATGAGTTCGGCGGCTTCAAGGAACGCTTGAAGTTTCTGAACTTTAGAGTGACATGAGCTAAGTTTTGTATACAGGAAGTCGAGAGCTGCGGCCATGCTATTTATGTCCAAAATTTCATTGATAGCTTGAGCCTTGGCGAATAAGTTTGAGAGGTCCGGTTGTGAGGTCTGTTTGTTTTGGGAGGTAATACTGGCGTATGTTCTTCTAGGGGTTACTGCGGGTTGGCTTTGCTGGGGGGGTGTGGGTATTGTTGGTGGGGGCACGCTGCAGGGAGTGAGGTTAGCTGTTAGTGGCACTTTGTTTGCTGGTGGTGGGGGGTTCTGTGTAACGGTACGTTTCTTGAGAAATGCTAAGAGGGAGGGGCACTGGATATAGTTGGCCGGGTGGGAGCCTCCGCAGTTGCAGCATGTGGCTGGGGTTGTATGGGGTTTGGTGCACTCCTTGGTGCTGTGTTTGCCCGCACACTTTAGGCAATTGTGAATTTTGGTGCAGTTTGAGGAGCAGTGTCCAAATGCCTGGCATCGGTAGCACTGAATGTACGGGCGGGAGCTGTTATATTTCTCCCAGTATGCTCGGGTATATGCTACGTTCCTAACGTGGTTGATTTGCTGCAGGGTGGTGCCTTTAGCGAAAACTATTTTGTACGTCGCGAGGTAGCTGGGTGTTTTTCGTTTTAGTTCAGAGCAGGTTACGGCGTTTAGGCCCTTCGCCTGTAATTCCGTTAGTATTTCGTCCGTCGGGAGTCTGGGGAGTTCTTTAAGAACTACTGCAATCGTTTTTTCCGCTGTCAGGGAGTATGTATGGTATTGGATATTGTTAGTGTTTAGGAGGTTTTTGGTGGCTAGGTAGTCGGGTGTAGAGGCCAGGGTGACTTTAGCTTGATTGGAGAGGTATTTCACCTCAAATTAGCTGTCGATGGTGGATTTGATTAAATTGCAAAGCCCGTTGTGGTCTTTGATATGCTTATGAATGAAGATTGGTGGCGGCTTACCTTGGGCTGCAGTTGTAGTTGGGTCGTTAGGGGGCGTTACCTTCTCCGTGGGACTGGGTTGTGAGTTGGCGTCGTTGCTTATATCAAAGATGTCCGCCAGGACGGCGAATCTGTGTGATGGGCGTTGGCTGGGTGGCAGGGCGCGTCGGTGCTCCGGAATTGTCGGCGGATGCTTCCTTTGATGTCCATTTTGCTCGGGGTTGGATGAATCCGTCCGCGGAGATGTTGGGATGTGTAGAGGTTGTTGCCTTAGACGTGTCCATTTATTTACAGGATCTTCCGATAGCAAAATACATTTTAGTAGAAAAGGCACTAATTCCACGGTGAAAGGTTAATTAAAAAAATCATTGAGGGCTATTATTCATTATTTAGAGGAGCAGCTTTTCTAATTATGACATTTGATTTGTAATCAGCGACCTCGATAACAATTATGTATCAAATTTCAGGTGATTCCAACATTTCTTTCGAATACTATCACCTTGCCAAGACCAGTTAAAATCAAAGTCGGACAATTGGAGTTCTTCCATTGTGAGACATCTGAATTAAAACTATTTTAATTGAATACTGTACAATAACCAGCGTCTTATAACGAATTTTGAAAATAGTTTTAAACGCAACCATTCTAAAGAATAGTGACATTATTCTTGTTCTAAGATACCCTAGGCAAGAAAAATGTACAAAAAAATTCTACGTACAAACAACCACTTTTATTTACAACCATTCTTTGTACTAACATAATTATTAAAGAACAAATAACTAACGATTAGATAGAAAATTGATTACACTGCATACAGTGAAATAACTAGGAATAATACTTAAATATTTTATAAAAATTTATCGTAAAAAAGAATACTGTATCAAGGACATTAAATGATAATTTAAGTTCATTTCGATGATTCGGATAAATTCAAGATTTTCGTACAAACCAAACGTAATCTGCGTAAAGTACGATCATCGATATCGCTAGTTTTCCTCGCGATGTCGTTCAATTCGTCGCATATTTTGCTCACGTGCTCGTTTAGATCATTTGATCCTGAACTTTCGATAGAAATCTCGCTCGATTGAGTTTCTAACCTAGCGAGCTTCTCTTCCCTTTGCGATTCCTCGTAATGATAGCAAACGTGGCAGACATTTTGAGAATCCTCGATCGCGTGTTGCAAATAAAACCGAACGTCCGAGAAGTCGGAGAGCTCGTAGTAAGGTGTGACAGAAAGATACGCGGGTATAGAATCGCTCAGTACGGGTCTCCTCGTGACAGCGGCGACCATTTTGGTAACGAGTTCTTCGTTTGGACACGTGTGAGCCATCTGATCGAAAGACTCGTACGCTTCTTGTCGCACCCACGGGTTTTCGTCCTCCAGAAGCCGACAATTCAACTCAGCCAACGCATTTGCAGTCTTAAGACCGCATGCGTCGAAGGAATCGACATTATTCCTTAAATAATGCGTCGCGATCACCCTCACGTGCGATGGGAAACACAAAAGTGACGTCATGACTGCTTCCAGGATCTAAAATTAGTAAAAGAACAAAAAAACTCTTTTTGGCCCTTAGATGTTAATTATAAGGAGACCTTACAGCCGTGGACATTGCTTTTGAAAAATTAGGAGGTGCAAGTTATAATATCTGTATATACCTAGTGTTAAAAAATTCTAATAGGGATTTTCACAATGGGTCTTCGTTTTGGAAATATTTTTATTTAAAGTTTGGTATGCACATAATGAAAATATTATTTAAATATTTTTTTCGAACAGGTTTTGGGTAGGACAGTAGAACGATTAGCTTACTTCATGAAGAAGCAAATGTTGAGTATGTCAATGAGTACATAACTGAATGTGCAATCAAATTTTATAATACACAACTGAAAGTAAATCGATTAACTGGTGATATTGTTAACAATTATATACTCAGACATAGGGAATCAAGAATAAAACACAAATTCCCATTTGTAAATTTAGACTTAAGTGCAAACATATGATTAAGATAGGTATAGACATACATATTCTAAATGTAGATATAAGTCAGACATGCAGGTTCATAAATGGTACCTGAATTTTAGAAAGTAGGTTTTTATGTTATTTTCCTACATACGGACCAAAATTAGTCTTAAGTGTATCGTACCTGATAGAAATTAAGATACCGCAATCTGTATACTCTTAACAGGATACACCATAGGGAATAAAATTAGACATAATAGTAGGTAAGCTTCCAGTAAGTAGGCACTACTGAAGACTGCAGGCAAAAGTATTAAATATTTTCATATTAGTATGTTTATATTTTTTGTGTATAATTGTTATGTAAATAAAAATGTTTAGAAAGAAAGAAAGATTAGCTTACGAAGCTTTGGTAGTGGGATCGAATCCCGGCCAAGTTACTACTTTTTTCTTTTATTATTTTGAAATGCAAATATATATTTTATTAATTAAATATTAAGACAAAAATTATTAACTATTCAATACGAAAAACAGTAGTAAGTACAGTAGTAATATAGCATTATATAACGTATATATTTTTCTATATTAGTCAATCGTATTAATTAGTATTAAATAAATGGACTTCCATTTCCGGTGTGGTTGAGTAGAGACGGTTGAGTGAGTGCTGTGTGTAAGAGAAGTTAAAAAGGTGGTTATAGGTGGAGTAGGGAGTGGAAAGTGGGAGAGTAGGTAGAGGGGGAGAAGGTAGTGAAGGGTGAGTAAGGGCGAGGAAAAGGGCGGTGTGCAGGGAGGTAGGGAAAGGTGGATAGGGAACGTGTAGTTTGGAAGTTAGGGCAAGGAAAGAGAGAAAAGAGAGAGAGAAGAGCAGGCAAGGCGCTGAGGTAGAGGGGCAGTGGCGACATCGGCCGGTAAGGATTGAAAGGAAAGGAGAAGCGGGAGATAAGGTAGAGAGCGGTGGTATAAGGGATAGAGAAAAGGGTGAGGAAAAAATGGTGCAGAGGTCGCCGGAGGAGGGAAGGGCGAGCGAGGAGGGGAAGCTAGAGAGGCTGATCAGAGAAATGAGGGAAATGAGGGAGGAGATGAAGGTACAGGGGAGGGAGACAAGGGAGGAGATAGAAAGAACTAGGGAGATGATGGAGGAATGGGAGGAGAGATGGAGAAGGGAAAGAGAGGAGATGGAGGATAGAATGGAGAGTTTAGAGAGAAAGATGGGGGGGGGGGGTGGAGTTGAAGGAAGGTAGGTTAAAGAGAGTAGAGGAGAGGATAGAGGCGATGGGGACAGGAAGGGCATGGGAGGGGCGAGGAGATAAGGCGGGCTGGGAGAGGGAGGGGGAAGAGTGGGAAACAAGGGTACAGGAGCTGGAGAGAAAATTAGAAATGAAAGAGAGGGAAGAGAGAAGGAGGAACGTTATAATAAAGAGGGTAGGGAGGGAGGGAACGGCTATGCAAAGGGCTAGAGAAATATTGGCAATTGTAGGTGTACAAGGGGGAATTGTGGGGGCAAGGGAGGTAGGAGGAAGAATGCAGGAGAGGAAGGAGGTGATGCTGGAGGTGAAGTTGGAATCAACGGAGGCAAAGAGGGAGGTGATGAGGAACAAAGGGAGGTTGAGGGGAAGGAAAGAGAGAGTGGAGGACGATATGACGTGGAGGGAGAGGAGGATGCAGTGGCAACTTAGGAGGATAGGAGAGGAGGAGGAGGTGAAGGGAAGGAGAGTGAGGGTGTTTTACGGAAAGATTATGGTGGATGGGACGATGTGGTTTTGGGACGAGCGGAGGGAAGTACTCAGAGACTGGAGGGGGAGAGAGAAAGGAGGGGTAGAGGGGGAAGTAAGGGAGGGGAGTAGGGAGGGAGGGAGGAGAATGGAGGGACAGGGAGAAAGAAGGAGTGAAGAAAGAGGGGGAGCAAAAAACTAGGAGGAAAGGAAGGAAGGAAGAAGGGGGGAGGAAGAGAGGGGATGGAAGGGGAAGGGAGAGAGAAAGATGGAAGATGGAGAGAGAGAGGAGGAAAGGGGGGAGAGAGTTTAGGAAGGAGGGAGGTAGGAAAGGAGGAAGGAGTGAAAGAAGGAATGGAATGAAAGTATGGAAATGGAAGTCAAAGGCGGAGGAGGCGTGCGTGGAAATACGGAGGCGTAGATGTAAGGATAGGAAATAGAAAAAGAAGCGAGGCAAAGCGAGAGATGCGAGCGTACAAAGCGTGTAGGTTAAGGTTAGGTTAAGAGTAGGTTAAGCGGAGGGAAGGAGAGGGGAGGAAAGCGAAAGAAGGAGGAGGGGTGGAGGGTAGAAGTTAAGTTAGTTTAAGGAAGAATTGTGAGGGAAAGGAGGAGAGACTATGTAACCCTAAGGGGAAACAATAAATCCATACTACTACTAGTATTAAATAAATTGTGTAGCATTAGAAATTCTGTATGTGAAATATGTCCGAAAATTATAAGCGTCGATATTGACGACACGAATGTCTAATACAGAATTTTCTTGATAAAGTAAAATAATGCTATTTTACTACTATATTTACTTGATGTATTTTGTATTAAAAATTGAAGGATTTTTTGTTTCAATATTCATGTCATACATAAATAAAAAATAAAATATATTTTTGCATTTCAAAATAATAAAAGAAAAAAAGTAACTCGCCGGAGATTTGAACCCCCTACCAAAAGATTCGTAGCTAATCGCTTTACCGATTTAACCAAATCCTATTATTTAAACTATACTTAAATAATTCTTTTATTGTATACATACCAAACTTTAAATAAAAAAATCTCAAAAACAAAGACCCATTGTGAAGAATCCTATTAGGGTTTTTTGATACTAGTTATATACTATAATCTGCACCTCCTATCTTTTCAAAAGCAATTTCCACGACTGTAAGGTCCCCTCGCGATCGTATTTTTCGTCTGTACCGTAAAAAACGTATCGTCTTGTATTTTCTCAGGTTGCGTAGCGCTGAATAGTTTCCACAAAAATTCTGACAGTATATCAAATTGTCTGCCCTCGAAAATCTCGATCGTGTCCGCGATCGAACTCCATATTTGAGACAAAATGTCGACGGTGGTTTTCTCGCCCGCGTAATTGAGCTTTCCAATCACGGGCATCAGCGTTGTCTTGACGGAACGGCAAATCAAACAAAAAGGACAGACATTACGATTTTTTAAAAATATAATAACGTCGACGATAACATCGACAAACATCACTTACGATTTGATTCCAACTTTTTAGTGTAGGTTGCTGCTGCAATTCCGCAAACGTGCCAGGTATTTCATTGAGCACGCAAGCTAATCGATTCTGTAAAAACGATTTCGTTTTCGATGGAAAGAACCGCGCGAAAGTGATCCAAGATGGATTCTCGAGATCGTCGAGTTCCGTCACAAGAGTGTGCTTTGTCTCCTCGGAAAGCAAGCTGTACAACCTTCCGATTAAATTCTCCAGTATAACGGTTTCAAGGTCGTTGTGCCGCTTCATCAAAGCAGTATAAACTTTCAATAGATACTTCACGTGGCTAACGCAAAGCTCCGAAGAACCAATGCTGAAAAGTGAGGTTATCTTGCAAAATTGGAAAAAACGATTTAATACATATGTTCGTGTAGAAAGAGCACATTTCGAAATCGATAAGTTGTAGATAATATTAAATTTTCGAATAAATGATTTATTAAATAAGTTGCTAAATCATTTGAACGACCTTTACTAGACGTTTCGAGAACATGTCAGGTTATGAAAAAATATGAATTATTTCCGACTAAAACGCGATATCTAATCACAGTACGTGCACTGTTTGAGACGCATACGGTTGAATTCGCACTATCCGTCAGAGAACCGTTTGTTGACTGTCAATGAATCTTATTTAAGCTATTGATTGAATCAAATTCTTGAATAAATTCTAAATTGAAGCGACTAGAATGGATGCAGCATGAAACCAATCTTAGGAAGAATAGATCTATTGAAAATCGATTTATGAAATCGTTCAAGATACCACCTCAGTGTACTATTGATTACTATCGAAATATTAATGGGTTATCGTATTTTATATAAACTTCGAAATCTTTAAATCGTATTTGCCTATTTATAATTTATATTTAAAACACGACAAATAAAACAATTATTAATTAACAAAGTTTGCATTTTCCGCCAGTGCTAGTGCGGATGAAATATTTTCAAACAGTACTTGTGGCGTCGCCTCCCGTGCTCGCCACCAGAGGGGTTGCGCTCTCACAAGCGCTCGACCGACCCCTCAGTCGAAATTACGCGAAATTTTGTTACATTAATTAACAAAATTATTAAAGCAAACTAACTAATGGGTCATTCCACGTCAAATCGATCACTTTTTTCCCTCGATGTCTGGAATTTTGTTCAAAATTGAATATTATGTGGACCTTACGGTATTAAGGGTAGTTTAAGTCATCATTTCGCTGGTTTCGAATTTGTTTTTTAAAATACAGGCCTCTGAAGTTTACGACTTTTGTGAAAATAGATTGTACTTGGGAATTTTAATCTCAGAAACTATTTATCGTGTTAAAATGTATTTCTTCAGTTTTATTTGGAAAGGATTGGCTTTTCTAAATAAATTTTGTTCATAATGATAAATCAATCAAATAAAAATTTATTTATAATTCCCGATATTGCAAAATTGATTTTTCATTCAGAAAAGAATTTATTTCGAACGGCCAATTCTTTCTTAATAAAACTGAAAAAAAACATTTCAATACTATGAATAATTTTAAAAATACAAAATTATCCTTTAATGTTAATATTAATTTTTCTTTTCTTATTTGTTGCTGTTTGTAAGTTTTTAAGTAGTAGAAGGAAATATGTGTGGAGAAAGCAAGGTGAATGCTTTAAATCAACAGTGATAACGCCTACGGTAAAGCACGGTGGGAGATCAGTATGCGTTTGGGGGGTGTTTTTCTGCAAATGGTGTTGGCAATTTACACTTTATAGACGGGATATTAACAGGAGCAGGATATGTATCTATACTATTATATAAAGAGAGAGCCGATTTTTATGTTCGCGCAAAACTCAAGACCTATTGAACCGATTTTTCTCAAATTTTGACACGTTATTCCTGCATACTCTAGGACAGACATAGGCTATGTAGCATGTCTCAGAAGCGCGTTATTAACATGTAATTTATATGCAAAGATTTCATGTGTACGACTGTTTGGCAGACCACGTGACCCCTGTATACGACAGTTTACTTGCGCGCGCATGCGCATATTCAGCCCGCGCGATACCTCGCCCCTAGGTAGCAGTACTGCGATGTTACCGCCTGGTGGCGAAGCTTCTCGAGCGCTTTCTCGCGAGAGAATTGCATTATCGCGGATATATATATTGAGAATGATTATTTCAAGCCATGGTTGCATAAAGTCGACGGCGACCCTTATTCATGGTTCTGTTCGGTTTGCAACAAACAATTCTCGTGTTGATTATCGATGATTTATAATCATGCAGATTCTCTCACTGTCACATTGAGAATTATAAAAAGAGTAACGATAACGCAGACAATTTGAATAATAATTTTTCGATGCAATCCGAAGAATCGCCTATGTCGTTGGATGAATGGATAAAATCCGCGGAAATCAAATTTGCCAAATTAATAGCCGAAAAAAATATTTCGTATCGAACCGCAGAGACGATTCTTGAAGTTTTCAAAGACATTGGGCAAGATCCTGATGTCTTGAAACATATGTCGTTCGGTCGAACAAAGTGTTCAAATATTATATCAAACGTTTTGTATCCTTTAGAAACAAAACGTATTTCTAGTGTTTTACAAAACACTAAATTTTCTATTTATATTGACGAAACATCCGACTCGACCAACGAGAAATGGATGACGTTTCTTGTTCGTTATGTTGCACCCGAGACTTTGGATGTTCGAACGGAATTGGTAGAATTATTACATCTTGATGCCAGAAATTGTGGCGCAAATAATTTATTTAAAACATTTGAAATTGCCATGATAGAAAGAGAAATTCCGTTCGAAAATATTGTCGCGTTGTCATGTGACAACGCTGCTGTCATGACAGGGCGACACTCGTCCTTTATGACAAAGCTTGCAACAAAATGCAGGGACAAATTTTTGACTGTCCGCTGTCCGTGTCATCTGTCTGCAATGGTAGTGCGCGAAGCGTGCAATACCATTCCAGACATATGCGAGGAGTTGTTACGAAAAGTAGCAACTTTCATATACAGTAGTCCCAAACGTTCGGCTATATTCCGCGAATTTCAGCAATGTTTTCAAACAACCGACAGAAAAATTTTAAAATTGTGTTCTACGCGATGGTTATCGCATTATACATCCGTAGTTACACTTTTAGAGAATTGGGACTCTGTATTGCTTTTTTTGCAAGAATTGACAATAAGCGAGAAATCAGAGTCCGGGGAACGTCTGTTAATCTCGATGCAAAATCCAGAGGCCAAAGCATATCTTTATTTTCTAAATTACGCTCTTGAGTTTTTTTATAAATTTAGCATTTTCTTTCAAACTCAAGAGACAAGAATTCATTTGCTTCAAAAGACTGCGGCAGAACTTTTATGCGATATATTACGCAATTTTCTGAAACCGCAGCTTTTGAAACACATGGATTTAGTAAGAATGATGAATTTTTCTGTAGTCGAAAATCAACTCCCATTTAATAGTATAAATTTAGGAACAGAGTGTCTTAATTTTCTGCATCAACTGAATGCAGAAGGCAAGTCCGACATCGTAGAAACCGTAAGGAAAAATTGTTTAATGTTTTATATTACAGCTGCAAATGAAATTCGTCATCGATTGGCAATCGATGACGAATTTCTTAGCAAGTTGTATGTTTTTGAACCCACTTTTATATTAAATGATACAAATAGAGACATTTCCTTCAGAAATGTTCTCTTAATCGCTAAGAAATTCGGCGGTTTCGACGAAGAAGGACTGCAAACAGAATGGTCAGTATTGCCTTTGGAATTTACAACGAAAGGTAGACAGACGCTTATCGAGATGAAATTCGATGGTTTCTGGAAAACAATTTTATTAACGCGAAATTTGGACTATAAAATTAAATTTCCTGAATTGATGAAATTAGTAAATACAATTAGATCACTTCCAAATTCCAATGCCGATGCAGAAAGATTGTTTTCCATGTTACCTGACATAAAAACAAAGAAACGGAATAAACTTTCTTCGGCCAGCGTCAACTCTATTTGCGTTGTGAAATCTTCGTTAAAGGCGCAGAGGGAAAACTCTCAACCCATGGAGGTAGATGACGATCATCTAGCTCTATTGTATTCCAAAAATTTATATCATAGATTTGCTAAGAAGCAAAAGTGTAATTTAAGATTAAACGCAACATATGACAATAACTTTGAGAATTTTCCCGCTACGTCATATGACGAAAATTAAGGTACCGATTTACTACAGAGCTTTTCTCTAGAGAGATTTTTCTCTCCAGAGAAAAGCTCTTTAGTAAATTCGTACTATTAGGCTGCAATGACAGTATAAACGTTTTCATGCGACGTCGCGGTAGACTGGTCTTGTTACGTCAACGGTACCGCGACGTAGGCGCAACAAGGTGTGATGCATGTATGTGCCATAACGTCACGCGAAAGCGCTTACACTGCAACCGCAGTCTTGTTAGTGATGTCCAAAATATTTTTTTTTGGACATCGCTAATATGTAAATAGTCGTTCAATTTGTCTCGCGTTGTTACTTTTTTACGTATTTCGCTTGCTGTAAATACTATTCTGCTTGCTCTAACTATCATTTTTTTTCTTCATTTATTTGCTTATATTTTGCCGTATATTTTTAGTTAGTGAAATTGCTTGCTGTAGATAGTGTGGCTATGACGTAGAATGTCGCGCCTTGTTACACTTACGTCACGGTACCGTAAGAGCAACAATGCACGACATAACGTGCCAGCTTAATCGCAAACGTCCTATCCCGACATCCCATCCTTTGGAAATGTAAACAATTATATCATTTTTCCATTTTTATGGCTCGTGTGTATATTAATAAAAATTAATGCATTCACGAGTTAGTTTTTCATTATATTGTAATTTCATTACATTAATAAAAACATTTTAATATACGGCATGTGATAATGTTACAAAGAAATAACAATTTTTTACATTTCCCTCCTGATGGAAGTGACCACCACCTTCCCGTGGTTTCCATTGAACGGTAGCGTGCACGTTATTCTTTTACCTATCGTTACAATTATTTTGTTATGTAAAGTTAAGTCAAATATATAACATTTGATTGTGTGTAACAATTTGATACGGTTATTAAAAAACATAGTGGGAAAAGTCAGTAGTAATCTATTTCTGTAGCGTGCACGGTACTGGCTAAGAGTGGTTTTTCATTTTAATTAACCCTTAATTAACCCTTTACGAGTAAGACTGCTTTGAACAACATTATTCTAAAATATTTGTGGAATACGTTTTTTATGTGGTTTAGGTAGGTATGCAATGCATAAGATTTCGTTTAATTTTTCCTTTCTAGAAAAGATAGGAGAAAAGTATATTTGATCTTAATCCTTCTTAAGATTTATATAAATCGCTTTAAAAATTTGTTACAAATGATGTATATGTATCGAAATAATTATAAAACTAAAAACGTATAATCATCATTATATGGGAGCTGATCACGCTCAAAATCTAATGAGACCTTGAAACGAGAACATAAAACTTAAATGTTAAGTTTCATTGAAATTCGTTCAGCCGTTTAGATGCAATCATGTCAATAGCATAGGAACAAAAAAAAATATGTTTTTTTGTAGTAGTCACAATATGATGAGGGGGTCCTAAAACGTGTATTTCCGCTAAAAAAAAATTTCGAAATTTTTTTTCCATTATGATACTTTATAAATTTCCTTATACCTTACATAGGTCGGAAAGTAAAAATGCTGGGACAGTCGAGGCTTGGAATCGTATGCCACTTATCGCGAGGTCGTATTTCAGTTGTTTTGTCATTTACAAGAGCAAGAAGGAAAGGCTCACACTAACGTTCTTTATCGATTTCCCGAAGTTGTGCGCAAGCGCCGAGCTCACGTACACGTAGACGCTAAGGAAGTTCGTCGTCACTGTTGTCGATTTCGATGCACTCAATTATGCCAGATCTGGCCACACTGAGGGATGATAATATTTGTTATCCTTCAAATTATACGGTAGATACAACATTGTAATTAACAAATATCGTATTTTTAGAAACAAATCCAATAAAGAAAACTGATCATTGTTGGTTGACCCGAAAAATATGAGCGTTAAGGGGTTAATGTAAAACTCCATCGCAGAACGTTTCAACGAACCGTAGACGAATAGTGTAAATCCAACGTAATGTACAAACCGGCTTATAAAGCACCAAATGTCCGAGCTGAGCAAGGAACTCCAAAGTCGTCCGCTTAACAAATGCTTCAGCAGGATCAATTCCACTGCATAGAATCCATCCGGAGGTGTTTCACTGATCAGAGCACAAATTGGTACCAAGGTGGCTTCGTACAACATGGCTTCTCGCGGTTTCTCACCGACGTCGTGTGCCCCTGGCAATCTTGTTTCACCCGTGCAAATTTCTTCTTGTACTTTTTAAACACACGAAATAATCAGTCTTCCTAAAATATCTATCAATCTTTCTAATCAACGTCGATTTTGACTCTCACTAAATTTGTTTACTTTTGGGTCATTCAGCCTACAACAACAAAGTTATATACTGATTCTTCAGCCACCCTTACTTCATTACAATTCCCAACATTTGTTTTAAGCAGAGACCTAATCGTAATTATCAGTCCTTAATTAATACCAAAATTGTTGTAATACGTATTTGAATATTCTGAAATATAATTTATTAAAAAGTGCAACAAAAATCAGAATTCAAACTTACATTCAAATATTACCCCAAGGCAATGATCTCAAACATAAAGTACGAATTGTGCAAGAATACCAACCTAAAAAAAAATTAGTCCCTAGATCTAGATCCTATGGAGAATCTGTGAAATGAACAGGAATGGAGAATTAAAAAAACTTCGATATTGTCAAAAGTATACTTAAGATAAAGATTAAAAGAAGAATGGGACAACATATATGCAAATTATTGAAAAAAATAATAATTGGAAACCTGCCTCGACGCTTTAAAGGACATCTAACGAAACCTTAAATAAGTTTGAAATTTTGTGTAAAGTTATTAGTGAATATTAATTTAATTCTTGCTGTCGAAGTCGCCGTAACGTAAATTTAAAATGGAGTAATTATAATTTTCTAACAAATCTCCGACGACAAACTCATGAGTTTCTAAACTTTCTTTTGCAAATTTCAAATAGCTACCCTAATTTTTAAAAATAAAATCATGAACTTGTAATTCTGGTAATCGACATTCTAATTTATAAAATCTGTCGTTAAATATTCTACCATTTTTAAATTGAATCTGTGACGACATCTCCCGTATTCGCCATCAGAGGGCTACGCTCTCGAATCTCCTACATATTCCTACATATACGCTTCTCAACTAGAATGCCTTACCCATTTATGGGAAATTTTAATTTTCAGAAAATTACAGAATGCACTTGATATACAAAACCTATTATAAGAAATATTTTTAACGTGAAATACGAATTTACTATATTTAGGGGTTAAGTCTTTATAGGAACAGAAAAGAACCGTCTCAAGGGATACCACGACACACAATAACGCACTCAAAGATTGAAGTGATCGTGGAATTTTGTTACTAAATGAATTTCATGAACTTGTAATTCTGGTAATTGACATTCTAATTTATAAAATCTGTCGTTAAATATTCTACCATTTTTAAATTGAATCTGTGACGACATCTCCCGTATTCGCCATCAGAGGGCTACGCTCTCGAATCTCCTACATATTCCTACATATACGCTTCTCAACTAGAATGCCTTACCCATTTATGGGAAATTTTAATTTTCAGAAAATTACAGAATGCACTTGATATACAAAACCTATTATAAGAAATATTTTTAACGTGAAATACGAATTTACTATATTTAGGGGTTAAGTCTTTATAGGAACAGAAAAGAACCGTCTCAAGGGATACCATGGTACACAATAACGCACTCAAAGATCCAAGTGATCGTGGAATTTTGTTACTAACGTATCATGAAACCACCGACATTGTTTCTGCTTTATTTTGGAAGCGTTGTATCAACCCAATTATTTGATCTCGATTTGAATATGTTGTGTTTTCTGGATGAGATAGCCACAAAATACGCACTTTTATAATATGAATATAAAGGTATATTTAAACTCAAAACACAATTAATCATTCAATTTACAACCGACAAGACATAACCTAAAACAGTTGGATGCTAACTGCCATATATCATACTGCTGGGATCTACTCTCCCCAGGCGTTGCCAGATTCTTGGCAGTGTTGCCAACAGAATAATATAACATTTTCATTGTCTCTATTATGTCTCTGTTATAATAATATTTTTGTAATTTAATTCGTATACATATATGTATATTTGATCCCTCCTGTATCATATATATAACTTTGTTGTTGTGTTCTATTAATAATAAAAAGATTAAAAGATTTACACGACTCGATACATAAAATACTTACTATAGTTAATGTTTGTTAACGCGACATCGATAATCGACTCTGCGCCTAGGGTCCATATACAGTGTTGTTCGAACGGTGTGCCGATCAATTTTCTCAAAATACTGACTGTCAACAAATGATAGCCCAATTTATCGACGTTTGCACACCTGTCTTCATAATCGAAGAACGCCTAAAATTTGCCAGGAACGAACGCTGAATTCTCGTTGGAAAATGTATATTTGTAAATAAATTAACCCTTTCGTTGCACGAGTTCGAAATTTTATATGGAAAAATAAGAACCATTAAATTTTTCAAACAGATTCTTTACTAGTGAATTAATAAATGAAATCGTCAAATTCGATTTCACTTGCGTCATTGTGACACAGGAACGATTCGAGACATTGAGTTTCAGTTTGATCAAAACATCTCTGATGTAATGATGCAAGCTATTTTTGTTAATCATCTGTCGATATTTTGATAACAGTGGTTCAACTTTACCGACTGGAACCACTGGTATCAGTTTTTACCCGCCAACTGTTACCGACTCGTCCAACGTTTACCGACTGGTGTCCTATTAATCGGTTACCACGAAAATAAAAAATGTTATTAGATTTAATTGCCCTATAATAACAGGAAACGAACAATATAGTAAGCACTTCCACAAAGTTTCATTTTACGTTCCTACAGTTATGAGAAAACGCGTATATGTTAATGTTCAATAGTTACCAGTCGGTAAAGTGTATTTCTTACATTTTCGAAAGATTATCGATCGAGTAATATTTCTTGCGAGTGTTTGTAAGTACTCGTGGGCACCGAAAGGGTCAAATAGAATACAAACCTGCTTGAAAGCAAAGATTTTGAAGACAGTATTGAGGAATGGTTCGGTTCCTTTCGAAATGTGAATGTTTATTAATTCGACTGCTTTATCGTCGATCTGCAATTTTTGTAAACAGGAAGGGGAACACCTAATTACAGAGAACACTGTGAGAATTGTAAATCAATGGAAAAGAGAATGCATACAATATAGATATAACCGAACAAGAGAAATTTATATTATTGAATACCTGTGCATTTGCAAGAGAAGTTCAATCACAGACGAGAGGGTTTCTGTGTTTATGCAGGAACAATAGGCAATGAATAATCTGTCCAAAATTTTCAACGAATGACCGATAACTCTTATCTTTTTCTCGTCGACGCTTCTATCATGGGACTCCTAGAATAATTATATTACGATGATTGTAATATTAATTTATTTTCCAACCTTTTGAGTCCTCTCTGAAATATATTCTATTAGAAACTAATTTAGTTACGTTTCTGGTGAATATAGTCTAGTATATTTTCTAATTTTTATTTTTTTTTAAACTATGTAAACTTTGGAGGTTCTTGTACAAATAATTGTATAATAATAAAATGTACTCCATAGAGGAGCCAAAAATTGCAGTACATAATGACTATTTTTTCACACATGATTTACATGAGTACCTATGTTACCGTGAATGACCGAAATTGGAGAATGTCAACTTTCACCGGTGAATGTCAACAGATACCAAATACGTCGGTGAAAGATCGAATATTTCATTACATTGTTGTACATTCGGACCCTCTCCGGTGTGTGTCGACAATCACAGATATGCTCTGGTGGAGGTCCAAAACAGAAGAGTCAAAAAACAAGCGACTGGCTCTCTCCTGCCAAATCCTTTGTTCTGCTCGGAGTCAATCAGCTTTGTCAGTCTTATGCAAGCTTTGATAACGCGAGCAACGTTTTCTTAATTTTTTTTCCGATACCCTAATTTATACTAAATGGATACTGCAGTAAATCGTGATCTTTTTCTAACCCAGACCTAACCCAGACCTAACCCAGACCTAACCCAGACCTAATCCAGACCTAACCCAGACTTAATTCAGACTTATTCCAGACCTAACCCAGACCTAACCCAGACCTAACCCAGACCTAACCCAGACCTAACCCAGACCTAACTCAGATCTAATCCAGACCTAACCCAGACCTAACTCAAATCTAATCCAGACCTAACCGAAATCTAATCCAGACCTAACCCAGACCTAACCGAAATCTAATCCAGACCTAACCCAGACCTGACCCAGACCCTAGATTTGGGTTAGGTCTGGGTTAGGTCTGGATTAGATTTCGGTTAGGTCTGGGTTAGGTCTGGATTAGATCTGAGTTAGGTCTGGGTTAGGTCTGGGTTAGGTCTGGATTAGATTTGAGTTAGGTCTGGGTTAGGTCTGGATTAGATCTGAGTTAGGTCTGGGTTAGGTCTGGGTTAGGTCTGGGTTAGGTCTGGGTTAGGTCTGGAATAAGTCTGGGTTAGGTCTGGGTTAGGTCTGGGTTAGGTCTAGGTTAGATCCTTTCAGAAAGAGAGGCGAAAAAGTTACGTCACCCTTGTGACGTTTTATAGCGACTGAATTACGGAGAAGAAAATATAAATCTCCAACATGTTCAACACTCACCATTAGTGCATGGTGAATGTCAACATTTACCGGTGTAAGTCAGAAATGAGGGTGTTTAGCAAATATTTCGGTCATACACTAAGCGACTATGTGAATGTTGACATTCACCGGTGAAAGTCGACATTCTCCAGATTTCGGTGTTTCACTGTAACACCTACATACTATGTAGTAGCTCATTTTCATTATGCTTTATCTATAGGAGCAGAGTTTTCTATTATTGCAAAATTTATTTATTGATATCCAATTTTTACAAGTTTAAAATTAAATAAAAAATGATTAATAATTGAATTTATTTTGATATTTATTGGTGTTAATTTAACTTCTTTTCTTCAACAATAATTCTTTCAACATTTCTACGTTATTCATTTCTTCTTATTACGAATTGTACATCTACGTTTGTATACTTTAATTATTTTTAGCTTTTACATTCTATGACATTGAAGATCCCATTATACAAATAAAGATTATTTATTGATTACAGTCATAATCACTAATTTTTTTTTAATGTAAGAAATAGGCAAAATCAATCTCTGATTTGATCAGAAATACCCATAAATAAACAGTAGAAATAATTTTTCTCTTTAATGTCATATATATATATATATTTTTTTTTTATCGTTTAAAAGAAGTCTTACAACAAAAGAATTTTATTTGCTAACAGTAACATGCAATTGCTTTGTTTAGTCACTGTACAGGGTGT
Organism: Colletes gigas; assembly: GCF_013123115.1. Classification (NCBI taxonomy): domain Eukaryota; kingdom Metazoa; phylum Arthropoda; class Insecta; order Hymenoptera; family Colletidae; genus Colletes; species Colletes gigas. Next base: position 246,071 of record NW_025106644.1, read on the forward strand.
TTTCTAGCCAGCAATTTTTACGAAAATTATTGTGATTATAAAAAAAATGAGAAAGGAGAAAGTTTTATAGTTTTTTGTGATCAATTGGACAGTGTATTTCAATTTTGCATATTTACATTATTTTGTGACAAATGAAGCTGACCTTACACTTTTTAAATGAATATATTTTTTTGGGGTCATATGAAAGTATGTGTTATACTAAGTCAAAATTTGTAATAAATATGAATATTTGCAAAGTTATTCCTAGTGTCTTGTACCTCTTTTCTTTTAATTTTAATCGAAATTTAAGATAATACAAGCGATTGTCAATAAGGATAAGTCACCCTAACAACTAAATTAAACATGAAAAAAAATATTGATATATTTTATTTTTATGTTCTCCGAGACTGTATTATTTTTATAAGAAATCACATACAACACTAAATGTTCCATTCATTGTTTAAACAAATTTAAAAAATTTTTGATAAATAACTTTTTTTTGCAACAAGAGATTATAATTATGTAGATTTTAGTCTAAATTGACGTGTAGTAGACAAATGACGTGATAAAATCGGTATTTTCCCCTCTTTAATGGAATTTAATTTTTTTTACATAAACGAAATCGTTGTAGCACGTCTTTCTGTTACCCAATTGTTAACACATTACCGACCGATAGCCTATTAATCGACTGTTTTACCCACCAACGCTTACCGGCTGAGGGCCTATCAATCAACTGTTTTACCGGCCAACGCTTACCGACCGATAGCCGATTTATCAACCGTTACCGGTCGGTAAAGTGTTAAGAGTGGATGTAGCCTAAGAGTGATCGTGAGAGCTATGATGAATAAGGTATAGGCGGATGGAGCATGGGTGTGAGCGGATATAGAGAGGACAGCGCGTCGGTCGGATACGAGACGGGAACGCGGAGAACACGTGTGTCAGAGGCAGCCGTTGCTGCGTATCTTGTGACTGTGATGGCTACAATAAGTGGTGGATGTGGAAGGTTATGATTACATTCATATTAAACAATAAATACCATAACACAATCTACTTAATTTTTTCCCAAAATGGAATAAATTGAAGGGGTTGTACGATCAAAAATCTGAGAAAAATTTTTTGATCAAAAGTAACTAGGGTACTAGTGAACACCCTGTACAGTGACCTGTTTCCAGAACATACCTGAAGCAACGAAATCATCCAAGATACATTTTTAATCATTTCGTCAAAATGCAGAGTGACGCAGATCGATTTAACTCGTATTATATTATGCTGATGCATTATCGACAATTTACCGAACATTTTCGACGTTTCTACGAACGTCTTCAAATCCAGTTCGTGCGCGATGGTAACCAATGATCCAATTCCATCAATCACTGTATTCAACGGAGAACATGAGATTAACACAATAAAAATTATACACACACCGGGGGTACTTTAATTTCATTGTTACTGTGTAAGAACAAAAGGAATATAAATAAAAAATACTTATTTATAGGAACAAAAATAATGATACACTAGTTATTTAATTATTCGTTTAGGTCAACGAAGTGATACTATTGTCGAGTGTATCTAAAAATTGCAGAAAAAATTCTACTGGCCATTTATGTATATGAAAGTAGACTTACAGATTATAAAACATTAGCAGAACATGAATTTATTTTCCTTATGTTCTGTTCAAGGTTAATCAAATTTATTAAAAACAAAAGCAAAATTTATCTACAGTAAGCCTTACAAAATCAAAGTACCAGAAGTAATGGAAACTAACCTCAAACTAAAACTCGGACAGTTGGGAACATTGTTAGCTTTTCACCATAGAATGAGGGGAATCACCAGTAACTTTGCAATTTGATAGAATTGCTTTCATTTTATGTTGAATAAGTGTGAAATAAGTCATAGAAATTTGAGAGTTTTTGCGAAATTTATTTTAATATATAAAAATAGGCATCTGAACAGACATCTTTAGAAAGTCAGGAGCTAATTATAAGTCATTTTAAAGATGGATCATCGGTAAGAAATATTGTCAACATAGTCAAACGAAGTCATTCTACAGTGTACGATACAATTATACACTTTAGAAAACGAAATACTGTGGAAAATAAATCGAATCCCATCAAATGTAAAATCGAAATTGATCATCTTGAGGAGACGTATAAAGAATTGCAGATCATCTGCAAATTTTAACAGAAACTAAAGTTATTTTTATTAAGCTCTGTTCAAACTTAATCAAACGGATTAAAAACGAAAGCAAAATTTATCTAGATTAAGCCTTAATAAATCAAAGTTCCAGAAGTAATGGAAACTAACCTCAAACTAAAACTTGGACAGTTGGGAACATTGTTAGCTTTTCACCATAGAATGAGGGGAATCACCAGTAACTTTGCAATTTGATAGAATTGCTTTCATTTTATGTTGAATAAGTGTGAAAAAAGTCATAGAAATTTGAGAGTTTTTGCGAAATTTATTTTAATATATAAAAATGGGCTTCTGAACAGATGAATACATCGAAACCCAGCAGATGTAAAATCGAAATTAGACTTCTTGAGGAGACTAATAAAGAATTGCAGATCATCTGCAAATTTTAACAGAAACTAAAGTTATTTTTATTAAGCTCTGTTCAAACTTAATCAAACGGATTAAAAACGAAAGCAAAATTTATCTAGATTAAGCCTTAATAAATCAAAGTTCCAGAAGTAATGGAAACTAACCTCAAACTAAAACTTGGACAGTTGGGAACATTGTTAGCTTTTCACCATAGAATGAGGGGAATCACCAGTAACTTTGCAATTTGATAGAATTGCTTTCATTTTATGTTGAATAAGTGTGAAAAAAGTCATAGAAATTTGAGAGTTTTTGCGAAATTTATTTTAATATATAAAAATGGGCTTCTGAACAGATGAATACATCGAAACCCAGCAGATGTAAAATCGAAATTAGACTTCTTGAGGAGACTAATAAAGAATTGCAGATCATCTGCAAATTTTAACAGAAACTAAAGTTATTTTTATTAAGCTCTGTTCAAACTTAATCAAACTGATAAAAAACGAAAGCAAAATTTATCTACATTAAGCCTTAATAAATCAAAGTTCCAGAAGTAATGGAAACTAACCTCAAACTAAAACTCGGACAGTTGGGAACATTGTTAGCTTTTCACCATAGAATGAGGGGAATCACCAGTAACTTTGCAATTTGATAGAATTGCTTTCATTTTATGTTGAATAAGTGTGAAAAAAGTCATAGAAATTTGAGAGTTTTTGCGAAATTTATTTTAATATATAAAACTGGGCATCTGAACAGATGAATACATCGAAACCCAGCAGATGTAAAATCGAAATTAGACTTCTTGAGGAGACATATAAAGGATTGCAGATCCTCTGCAAATTTTAACAGAAACTAAAGTTATTTTTATTAAGCTCCGTTCAAACTTGATCAAACTGATAAAAAACGAAAGCAAAATTGATCTACATAAAGCCTTAAAAAATCAAAGTTCCAGAAGTAATGGAAACTAACCTCAAACTAAAACTTGGACAGTTGGGAACATTGTTAGCTTTTCACCATAGAATGAGGGGAATCACCAGTAACTTTGCAATTTGATAGAATTGCTTTCATTTTATGTTGAATAAGTGTGAAAAAAGTCATAGAAATTTGAGAGTTTTTGCGAAATTTATTTTAATATATAAAAATGGGCTTCTGAACAGATGAATACATCGAAACCCAGCAGATGTAAAATCGAAATTAGACTTCTTGAGGAGACTAATAAAGAATTGCAGATCATCTGCAAATTTTAACAGAAACTAAAGTTATTTTTATTAAGCTCTGTTCAAACTTAATCAAACTGATAAAAAACGAAAGCAAAATTTATCTACATTAAGCCTTAATAAATCAAAGTTCCAGAAGTAATGGAAACTAACCTCAAACTAAAACTCGGACAGTTGGGAACATTGTTAGCTTTTCACCATAGAATGAGGGGAATCACCAGTAACTTTGCAATTTGATAGAATTGCTTTCATTTTATGTTGAATAAGTGTGAAAAAAGTCATAGAAATTTGAGAGTTTTTGCGAAATTTATTTTAATATATAAAACTGGGCATCTGAACAGATGAATACATCGAAACCCAGCAGATGTAAAATCGAAATTAGACTTCTTGAGGAGACATATAAAGGATTGCAGATCCTCTGCAAATTTTAACAGAAACTAAAGTTATTTTTATTAAGCTCCGTTCAAACTTGATCAAACTGATAAAAAACGAAAGCAAAATTGATCTACATAAAGCCTTAAAAAATCAAAGTTCCAGAAGTAATGGAAACTAACCTCAAACTAAAACTTGGACAGTTGGGAACATTGTTAGCTTTTCACCATAGAATGAGGGGAATCACCAGTAACTTTGCAATTTGATAGAATTGCTTTCATTTTATGTTGAATAAGTGTGAAAAAAGTCATAGAAATTTGAGAGTTTTTGCGAAATTTATTTTAATATATAAAACTGGGCATCTGAACAGATGAATACATCGAAACCCAGCAGATGTAAAATCGAAATTAGACTTCTTGAGGAGACATATAAAGGATTGCAGATCCTCTGCAAATTTTAACAGAAACTAAAGTTATTTTTATTAAGCTCCGTTCAAACTTGATCAAACTGATAAAAAACGAAAGCAAAATTGATCTACATAAAGCCTTAAAAAATCAAAGTTCCAGAAGTAATGGAAACTAACCTCAAACTAAAACTTGGACAGTTGGAAACATTGTTAGCTTTCACCATAGAATGAGGGGAATCACCAGTAACTTTGCAATTTGATAGAATTGCTTTCATTTTATGTTGAATAAGTGTGAAAAAAGTCATAGAAATTTGAGAGTTTTTGCGAAATTTATTTTAATATATAAAAATGGGCATCTGGACAGATGAATACATCGAAACCCAGCAGATGTAAAATCGAAATTGGACTTCTTGAGGAGACGTATAAAGAATTGCAGATCATCTGCAAATTTTAACAGAAACTAAAGTTATTTTTATTAAGCTCTGTTCAAACTTAATCAAACTGATTAAAAACGAAAGCAAAATTTATCTACATTATGCCTTAAAAAATCAAAGTTCCAGAAGCAATAGAAACTAACCTCAAACTAAAACTTGGACAGTTGGGAACATTGTTAGCTTTTCACCATACAATGAGGGGAATCACCAGTAACTTTGCAATTTGATAGAATTGCTTTCATGTTGTGTTGAATAAGTGTGAAAAAAGTCATAGAAATTTGAGAGTTTTTGCGAAATTTATTTTAATATATAAAAATGGGCATCTGGACAGATGAATACATCGAAACCCAGCAGATGTAAAATCGAAATTGGACTTCTTGAGGAGACGTATAAAGAATTGCAGATCATCTGCAAATTTTAACAGAAACTAAAGTTATTTTTATTAAGCTCTGTTCAAACTTAATCAAACTGATTAAAAACGAAAGCAAAATTTATCTACATTATGCCTTAAAAAATCAAAGTTCCAGAAGCAATAGAAACTAACCTCAAACTAAAACTTGGACAGTTGGGAACATTGTTAGCTTTTCACCATACAATGAGGGGAATCACCAGTAACTTTGCAATTTGATAGAATTGCTTTCATGTTGTGTTGAATAAGTGTGAAATAAGTCATAGAAATTTGAGAGTTTTTGCGAAATTTATTTTAATATATAAAAATAGGCATCTGAACAGATGAATACATCGAAACCCAGCAGATGTAAAATCGAAAGTAGCCTTCTTGAGGACACGAATGAAGAATTGTTGAGACAACGATATCTTTGTATCCGACATTCTCGATAGGGATAAAAATGGCTTGGATTAAAGAATCGTTAAGACGTAATAGGATCGCTCACCTTTTACCAACAGTTCCATTTCCAATTCCGTATCCGTGTCGAAAACGATTACACTCTCCAAAGTGGCCAGGAATAGGCTCAAGATCGTTTTCGCCTTGCGAAAGAGATTTGTTAAATTTTCCGATACGCCCTCGAACAAAGTACTGTATAACTTTGTGCTGCAAAGAAAATTCTTCTCTGTCTGTCTGTCACGTGGAAATACGTCGATTCGTCGTCGAATTATAAGAAAAATTCTTTTGCAAAATCATACTGCATGTAATTGGAATCATTTAAAATAAGTGCACCGAATTTTACACGATTTATTTCCTTAACTCACTCATTAACAGTTTGATAAAAGCATTAATTTTTTTTTTTTATTTTTATTATATTGTATATTTTACATTTATTTACATTAGTAATGATGTAACCATCATTTTGGATACTAAACGAATAAAACTGATAAGTTTTATTCTGTGATTAACCTAGTGATCTTAATGAATGTGTTTTCGAAAAATCATGAACGTTTATTTTAATTTTGTAAATAAATGTTACCGAGTTTATGTGAAAATAAATATTTTAACTGCGTTGAAAACAATAATTAGTGTGTTTTTTTTTATTATGCAAAATAATGTAATAAGATTGGGTACTTTGAATATTTGAACATTCTTGTTTCTTAAGAAATTTAAAAAAATAAATATGTTATTCGTACACCATAAATTTCACTATCTTTTCATATTATGTTAATAATGTAGGTAAAAAGTAATATCTAGAATGTTCTATTATCATTTATGTGAGACCATTTACCATACAGTATAATTTATCCTTTCTTCATTTTCACATAAGAAATGTGATTAATACGTTGGCTGCCTTGGTGGTCACTGGTAACTAAGGATGTTCGATTCTTGCAATAAGAATCGATTCTTGAATCAATTCTAAATCGAAGCGACTAGAATCGATGCAGCGTGAAATCGAACACGGAAGAATCGATCTATCGAAAATCGATTTACGAAATCGTTCAAGGAACCACTTCAGTATACTAACAATTACTATCGAAATATTAATGGGTGATTGTGTTATATACAAACTTCGAAATTTTTAAATCAAATTTGCATATTTATAATTTATATTTAAGATATGAGAAATAAAACAATTAATAATTAACAAAGTTTGCATTTGCCACCAGCACCAATGCGGATGAAACATTTTCAAACAGTACTCTTTGCTTTGCGAGACACTAGGAATGCAAATTGTTTACAAAATTATTAAAGCAAACTAATAATGGTTCATTCCACGTCAAATCGATCACTTTTTTCCCTGGATGTCTGGGATTTTGTTTAAAATTGAATATTATGTAGACTCTACGATATTAAGGGCAGTTTAAGTCATCATTTTGCTGGTTTCGAATTTGTTTAAAAAATACAGGCTTCTGAAGTTTACGATTTTTGTAAAAATGGATCGTAAATGGGAATTTTTATCTCGAAAACTATTTATCGTGTTAAAATGTATTTTTTTCAGTTTTATTTGGAAGGGATTGGCTTTTCTAAATAAATTTTGTCCACAATGATAAATCAATAAAACAAAAATTTATTTATAATATCCGATATTGCAAAATTGATTTTTTATTTGGAACAAAATTTATTTCGAAAGAGCTATCCTTTCCTAATAATACTGAAAAAAAAACATTTCAATATGATAAATAGTTTGCGAGATAAAAATTACTAAGTAGAACCGATTTTTACAAAAGTCGTTAATTTTAGAGGTTTGTACTTTTTAAACAAATTCGAAACCAGCGAAATGATGACTTAAACTACCTCTAACATCATACGATCTACATCATATTCAATTTTAAACAAAATCCCGAACATTGAGAGAAAAATTGATCAATTTGTCATGAAATGACCTTAATGTAATCACGTGATCATTAAATTTTTGTAATCTGATAAACGAAACAGTCTTCAACAACTAATATAAAAATTTGTAATTTAAGAAATGGTCCTCAAACTAGAAATTGTGTGAATAATCTGTAATATTTATTTTAAAGTTAATATTAATTTTTCTTTTCTTATTTGTTGTTTGAAAGTTTTTATAATGTAGATTTAAGGGCAAAAAGAAAAGTCTCATACATCATACCGTAAATAAAATGAAAAAAACTGCAATTTCGCCCATAAAAAAAAATTGATTCGCACCAAAATCGGATATCCAAGAATCGACTTAAAAAATCGAAAATTGTATTAAAACGATCGATTCAAAAAAATCGAAAATCGTATAAAAGTGATTGATTTAAAAGAACTAAAAATCATATTAAAATGATCGATTCAAAAAAATCGAAAACCGTATTAAAATGATCAATTCAAAGAAATCGTAAATCGTATTAAAATGTTCGATTCAAAATAACCGAACATCGTATGATAATGATCGATTGAAAAAAATCGGTAATCGTATTAAAATGTTCAATTCAAAATAACCGAAAATCGTATTAAAATGATCGATTCAAAGAAATCGATAATCGTATTAAAATGTTCGATTCAAAATAACCGAAAATCGTATTAAAATGATCGATTCAAAAAAAACCGAAAATCGTATCAAAATGGTCGATTCAAAAAAATTGATAATCATATAAAAATGTTCAATTCAAAGAAATCGAAAATCGTATTAAAATGATCAATTCAAAGAAATCGGAAATCGTATGAAAAAGATCGATTAAAAAAAATCGAATCTAGTATTAGAATAATCGATTTTCCAGAAAATCGATTCCGAATCGAACATTCTTGGTGACCAACCGGTCCTTTAAATATACAACGTGTTGCAATATTGTTTACAATGTAAGAAATCTAATATTTGTAAAGGAAAATTATAAATAACCCTACTTTAATTATAAATGCTGTAAAATAGCCGGTACACTTATCTAATATTGTTTCACACTATGATTTTAATATATGTTGAACACATCTTTAGACATGAAAAACTGGCGTGGCAGTCAACGTATTAGTAATTTCATTTTGCTCATTTACTCGGTGTTACACTCTTCGGAAACGATTAACAAAAAACGTGATAAGTATTCGATATACTTTACCTTCCTCTGCAGTGTTCGAATACCAATTTAATCGTGATAGGTACGTTTTCTGACAGAGATTTAAGACTAACGGCAGACGTTTTGTGAAGTTTGGATACTCGGTCTACAGATTTCTCCCATACATTCAACAATTCATGGCAAACAAACAATTGTCGTTTCACATTTTCCAAAGTATCTCGTTCAACGCTCGTGCTTATTATTTTGCTAATTCGATTCATGACCTTACGAACGTGTATGAAATAAAAAAATAAAATATTTACTTAAAGACGATAACGTTTATCTTTGACATAGTTGCATTTCCGTGAGACTTCGGATTAATACGTTCACAGCTTGTTGAATCACGTATAAAATAACATACGTCACTCTAATCTTCGCTCATTGTGAATTATAAAACTTTAATTCTTTCTGTTAAGCAATACTACTTTTGTCCAATACTGTACGTTGCCTGTAATGTACGCTGAAGTGGCGATAAAATGATTAGAAAAAAAAGACAGAATGTTTATTGCCATTGAAAGCTTCTCGTCTCTCTGGACATTCAAGTTGCATTCACGTGGACTATGAACGTGTTAATACTGACCTTCAAAGGCACGTTACATTTCATATTATACCTCGATTAAATAGCGATGCGCGACGGGAAGAATTTCGCTGAAAACTTTCTCGTCCAATAAGTTGACTGGAAAAGCGGACAAACAGTTTTGCAGAGTCTGCTGGAAGTATTCTGCTTCGAACTTTTCGACCAAATTGTCCAAGGCATTGTGAGCATCGTAGCATTAAGGAAATTATTTAATATCAATATTATATCGTTGCAACATAATCAGTAAGTATCGTAAAGGATATTTTTAATGTAAATAAGTAATCATCGGAGCAATCTTCGAGGACTTCAGCGCCATCGGAAGAAGAATCGTTGAGCAACGATGTAAACGAATCGTCTTTCTCCATCTCCTGTAACCACACAATTCAATTTTCGATTTTTAATGCCCCATTTCGACAATGTTTTACGGAAGCATATACAGGATGTTCGGCCATCCCTGGAAAAAATTTGAATGGGAGATTCTAGAGGCTAAAATAAGACGAAAATTCAGGATACCAATTTGTTGATTGAGGCTTTGTTAAAAGGTTATTAACGTTTAAGGTTCCATATGGACCAGAAAATTATTCGGCGATATTGAAAAATTTCAAATCATTCTGAAAAATTTATTTTTAGTTGCGGCGGTCAATTATAATTATTTTTGGTGAATACACATACCCTCGAGATCCTACGCACTTTCGATAAAAAAATTCTTTTCCGAAAATATAATGTGAGGTTAGAAATGTTGCCCTAAAATTCCATGCGTAAGTTTAAAACATCATAACTTCTGAACGGATTCATGGATTTTAATGTTTCGAAATGCAAACGACGCATATTTTGGTGAAAAATATGCAGAAATTCTAGAAATATTCGAAAAGTTATTCCTTAACACCGTAAAATGAAAAAAAGGCCCATAAAAATTGTTCACTTTTCAAACGGTCATAACCCCTACAATAGTGAATGGAGTTTATAGAAAATTATTTCTGAAATAGAGCTCATGGATACCTACGAATAAGTATTAGACAAAATTTCCGTAGGACGTCCAACAAATTTATTGAAAATGAAAAACAAATTATTAAAAAATCAGGTGCTGAAATTTTTCGGCGAAATTGAAAAGTTTCAAATTTATTCTGGAAAAATTATTTTTAGTTGTGGAAGTCCATTACAATTATTTTTGGTGAATACACATATCCCCGAGATCCTACGCACTTTCGATAAAAAAATTCTTTTCCGAAAAACTATAATGTGAGGTTAGAAATGTTGCCCTAAAATTCCATGCGTAAGTTTAAAACATCATAACTTCTGAACGGATTCATGGATTTTAATGTTTCGAAATGCAAACGACGCATATTTTGGTGAAAAATATGCAGAAATTTTAGAATTATTCGAAAAGTTGTTCCTTAACACCGTAAAATGAAAAAAAGGCCCATAAAAATTGTTCACTTTTCAAACGGTCATAACCCCTACAATAGTGAATGGAGTTTATAGAAAATTATTTCTGAAATAGAGCTCATGGATACCTACGAATAAGTATTAGACAAAATTTCCGTAGGACGTCCAACAAATTTATTGAAAATGAAAAACAAATTATTAAAAAATCAGGTGCTGAAATTTTTCGGCGAAATTGAAAAGTTTCAAATTTATTCTGGAAAAATTATTTTTAGTTGTGGAAGTCCATTACAATTATTTTTGGTGAATACACATATCCCCGAGATCCTACGCACTTTCGATAAAAAAATTCTTTTCCGAAAATATAATGTGAGGTTAGAAATGTTGCCCTAAAATTCCATGCGTAAGTTTAAAACATCATAACTTCTGAACGGATTCATAGATTTTAATGCTTCGAAATGCAAACGACGCATATTTTGGTGAAAAATATGCAGAAATTCTAGAAATATTCGAAAAGTTATTCCTTAACACCGTAAAATGAAAAAAAGGCCCATAAAAATTGTTCACTTTTCAAACGGTCATAACCCCTACAATAGTGAATGGAGTTTATAGAAAATTATTTCTGAAATAGAGCTCATGGATACCTACGAATAAGTATTAGACAAAATTTCCGTAGGACGTCCAACAAATTTATTGAAAATGAAAAACAAATTATTAAAAAATCAGGTGCTGAAATTTTTCGGCGAAATTGAAAAGTTTCAAATTTATTCTGGAAAAATTATTTTTAGTTGTGGAAGTCCATTACAATTATTTTTGGTGAATACACATATCCCCGAGATCCTACGCACTTTCGATAAAAAAATTCTTTTCCGAAAAACTATAATGTGAGGTTAGAAATGTTGCCCTAAAATTCCATGCGTAAGTTTAAAACATCATAACTTCTGAACGGATTCATAGATTTTAATGTTTCGAAATGCAAACAACGCGTACTTTGGTGAAGAATATTTCGAAATTCTAAGAATGTTTGAAACGCTGTTCCTTAACCTCGTAAAGTGCGTAAAACTCCATGAAAATGAAATTTAAATTCAGTTTGTAAGTAGAGCTTATGAATACCTACAGAAAAGTATTGAACGTCATTTCCGTGCAGCGTCGAACAAAATTAAAAATAAAAAACGAATTTTTAAGAAAAATCGACAGGGTGCTGAAATTTTTCAGCGAAATAGAAAAGTTTCAAATCATGTTGGAAAAATTATTTTTGATTGCAGGGGTCAATTACAATTATTTTTGGTGAATACACATACCCTCGAAATCCTAACCATTTTCAAGAAAAAAATTCCTTACCGAAAACATAATTTCAGGCCAGAAATGTCACTCCAAAATTTCGTGCGTATCTTTGAAACGTCATAACTTCTGAACGGATTCGAGGATTTTAATGTTTCAAACGGCAAACAACGCGTATTTTGGGGAAGATTAGGTAGAAATTCTAAAAATATTCGAAAAGTTGTTCCTTGATCCTGCAAAATGGGAAAACCCCCATAAATATGGTGCAATTTTCAAACGGCCATAACTCCTACAATAGTGAACGTATCTCATTGAAACTTATTTCTAAAGTAGAGTTCATGGATACATACAAAAAAGTATTAGACAGTTTTTCTGTAGGGCACGAAATAAAATTACTAAAAATCAAAAACTAATTTTTAAGAAAAATTGACAGAGGGTACTAAAATTTTTTGGCGAAATTAAAAAATTTCAGATCATTTTGAAAAAATTATTTTTGATTGCGGGGGTCAATTACAATTATTTTTGGTGAATACACATACCCCTAAAATCCTACGCACTTTCGAGGAGAAAATGCTTTTCCGAAAAAATAATGTGAGGTTAGAAATGTTGCGTATCTTTAAAACATCATAACTTCTGAACGGATTCATAAATTTTAATGTTTCGAAATGCAAACGACGCATATTTTGGTGAAAAATATGCCTAAATTCTAGAAATATTCGAAAAGTTGTTCCTTAACATCGTAAAGTGAAAAAAATCTTAAAAAAATAGCCCAATATTCAAACGTCCATAACTTCTACAATAGTAAAGGTATCTCATTGAAATTTTTTTCTGAACCAGAGCCCATGGGTACCTATACACCTACTTTTGACCTTCCTCCCTTTGGCTTCCCTTCCAAAAGTTTCCTATTTATTCTTTTTATTTGGACTTCATTAACTGCAATAAGAGCGAAATCGTGGATATCAGTATTAAACGGTTCGTAATGTAATTTCTAATCCCGTTTCTCGTGTCACAGGCAAATCGACCGTCTATCAATCGGCCCGATCGCGGAATGGGGCCTCGAAAATTTCTTGGCAAGCCTCGCGAGTCAAACTTTCCTGCCTCGATCGAGCACAGCAGACAGTCGTTCCTCCAGAAACCGGGGCAGGGATGGGCAAACTATTCGATCAAATTATGAAACTCGAAAAACAATCTTTGCAACTAAACCAATGTATACTATGTATGCCTCAATAGTAATTTCATTCAGGAATACGTGAAAATAAAATAAATAATTTTTAATATAGCGAGAATTTTATAAGACAAATGTTTCGGTTGTTTCGACAATTTCTAAAATTAAATAGATCAAGAGAACAATTTTTTAGATATTAATATGTTTTCAATTAAGAATATTATTTTACTCGTTTCTATGTTTATTAGTACTTGCTGGCGGTTTTAACATTTCGGTTACATATTGCAAATGTTTCGATCTTGTTTCGAATTTGGCAGGATAAATTAATCAAATAAACGCGTTAATAATATGCATTAAGACAGAATGATAATTAAAAATCAAGTTCATGTAAAAGAAATCAATTTCCATTGTTATTAATAGACTGTGAATTTTTATGCAAATTTATATTTTTATTAATAAAGTGAATGAAATGTGGAGCTCTCTAGAGGGTAGTTTCAACCCCTAAATACAATGATACGATTCTTACGTTTTTCTTATATTTTTAAATATTAAGTGCATTCTGGAATTTTTTAAAATTTTCCATAAATGCGTAAAAATTTAAAAAAAATAACAAAATAAACCATCGTTATTAAAAAACTGCAGATTTTTATGCAAATTTATATTTTTATTAATGAAGTGAATTAAATGTGGAGCTCTCTAGAGGGTAGTTTCAATCCCTAAATACAATAATTCGATTCTTACGTGTTTCTTATATTTTTAAAAATTAAGTGCATTCTGCAGTTTTTCAAAACTTTCCATAAATGCTTAAAATTAAAAAAAAAATAACAAAGTAAACCATCGTTACTAAAAGATTGCGGATCTTTATGCAAATTTATATTTTTATAATAAAGTGAATGAAATGTGGAGCTCTCTAGAGGGTAGTTTCAACTCCTAAATACAATAATTCGATTTTTACGTATTTCTTATATTTTTATACATGGTGTTCGGTCACATTTGGAAAAAATTTTTATGGGGGATTCTAGAGAACAAATTAAGACGAAAATCAAGAATACCAATTTGTTTATAGACACTTCGTTAAAAAGTTATTAACGTTTAAAGTTCCGCCCGTACTGAATTTTTTTTCTCGAAAATCCGCTAGATTTTGGGGGTATATCTATTCACCAAAAATGATTGTAATTGACCCCCGCAACCGAAAATAATTTTTCCAAAACGATTTGAAATTTTTTTTTTCGTCGCATATTCTCGAATTTTTTTCTAGAAAGTGGGTAGGATTTCGGAGGTATGTCTACTCACCAAAAATGATTGTACTTGACCCCCGCAACTGAAAACAATTTTTCCAGAACAATTTGAAATTTTTTTTTGTCGTTGAATTTAGACACCTACGATTTTTCTTAACAATTACTTTTTCATTTTTAATAAATTTGGTTGGCGCTGTACAGAAAAGTTGTTTAATACTTTTTTGCAGGTATCCATGAGCTCTAGTTCCTCCCAAAATTTCAATGAAATATATTAACTGTTGTAGGAGTTATGGCTATTTGAAAATTGGACCAATTTTATGGGGGTTTTTCTCATTTTGTGGGGTCAGAGAATAACTTTTCGAATATTTTTAGAATTTCCAGATATTCTTCACCAAAATACACGTTGTTTTGCATTTTGAAACATTAAACATTCGCATTTTCAGGGAAACATTTCTGGCCTCACTTCAGACTTTCGGTAAGGAATTTTTTTTCTCGAATATGCGTAGGAATTCGGGCGTATGTGTAATGACCAAAAATAATTGTAATCGACCCTTACGACCAAAAATATTTTTTTTAGAACGATTTGAAAAAGATTTTTCTCGCCAAAAAATATCAGCACCTACCGGAATTTTTTTCTCGAAAGTGGGTAGGATTTCGGGGGTGCGTGTATTCACCAAAAATGATTGTAATTGACCTCCGCAACCAAAAATAATTTTTCCAGAACGCTTTCAAATTTTTTTTTTCGTCGAATTTAGGCACCTACGATTTTTCTTAAAAATTCCTTTTTCATT
Organism: Colletes gigas; assembly: GCF_013123115.1. Classification (NCBI taxonomy): domain Eukaryota; kingdom Metazoa; phylum Arthropoda; class Insecta; order Hymenoptera; family Colletidae; genus Colletes; species Colletes gigas. The sequence goes on from NW_025106644.1 coordinate 261,394, forward strand.
TTTAATAAATTTGGTTGGCGCTGTACAGAAAAGTTGTTTAATACTTTTTTGCAGGTATCCATGAGCTCTAGTTCCTCCCAAAATTTCAATGAAATATATTAACTATTGTAGGAGTTATGGCTATTTGAAAATTGGACCAATTTTATGGGGGTTTTTCTCATTTTGTGGGGTCAGAGAATAACTTTTCGAATATTTTTAGAATTTCCAGATATTCTTCACCAAAATACACGTTGTTTTGCATTTTGAAACATTAAACATTCGCATTTTCAGGGAAGCATTTCTGGCCTCACTTCAGACTTTCGGTAAGGAATTTTTTTTCTCGAATATGCGTAGGAATTCGGGCGTATGTGTAATGACCAAAAATAATTGTAATCGACCCTTACGACCAAAAATATTTTTTTTAGAACGATTTGAAAAAGGTTTTTCTCGCCAAAAAATATCAGCACCTACCGGAATTTTTTTCTCGAAAGTGGGTAGGATTTCGGGGGTACGTGTATTAATAAAAAATGATTGTAATTGACCTCCGCAGCCAAAAATAATTTTTTCAGAACGATTTGAAATTTGTTAATTTAATTTTTTATAAACTTTTAGCCTCAGTCAAGAAATTGATATTCTAATTTTCGTCTTATTTTGGCCTCTAGAATCTACCAGGGATGGCCGAACATCCTGTATATCAAGTGCATTCTGTTGTTTTTCAAAATTTCTCACAAATGCATAAACATTTAATAAAAAATAAAATAAACAAACTCGCGAGTCTGATGGATAAGTTTTCCATCGGTTTGGCCATCCCTGTACGTCGAAGTCGCTGATAAGAGGGACAATTAAGGCAACGGAGCGCTAATTGGCGGGCTCTCTTAATTTTCGGGGATTCGACGTGGCCGAGTTCCCGGGGCGAAAGTTTCTCGGGTAAATCCCCACCCGGCTGGCCAGAGAGTGACTTCGCGGACGAAGGAACGAGCAAGAAAGAGACGAACGGGAAAAGCTGATTCGAATGATCGCCGATACCATGGTAACACCGGACAACAAACTGTCAGATGATAGGCAAAGTTTTGATCAATAATACCGGGTGACTGCCAGGCGAATTCGACTCGTAATGACACCGATGAAAACGATAAAACCAAAGATTTTTACCCTCGATCGGTTACGGGGATGTTCGAGGGAATATTCTACTTCAAAACACATTTTTTTAGGTACTTGGTAATTCTTTGGCAATGACATACAAATTTTTTTTTTCGTCGAAATATGTTGTATTTATTGATATTAATGAATTGTCTCTACATTGTTTCGAATTTATTGTTTTATACGTGTTTTGCAACATAGTAAAGAAAATTCGAAAAAATACTAAAAGTATGACTTACTTGTTACAAAAACGTTTGATATGTAAAAACGATTACCACTGAAGAAAATTAGAGAATTAAATATCAGTTATAAATAGAAAATCTTCAAAAAAAAAATATTTTGGCAAGAAAATATACAAATTCTTTTTTCTTCGAAATATGTTGTATTTATTGATATTTATGAAATGTGTTTAAATAGTTTCGAAGTGAAATTTAATGTTTTATACTTGGTTTTTATACGTGTTTTGTGACATAATAACAAAAATTCGAAAAAATACTAAATGTATGACTTACTTGTTACAAAAACGTTTGATATGTAAAAACGAATACCACTGAAGAAAATTAGAGAATTAAATATCAGTTATAAATAGAAAATCATAAAAAAAAAATTTTTTTGACAAGAAACTATACAAATTCTTTTTTCGTCAAAATATGTTGTATTTATTGATATTAATGAAATGTGTACATTGTTTCGAATTTATTGTTTTATACTTGGTTTTTCTACGTGTTTTGCATCGTAGTGTACAAAATTCGAAAAATACTAAAAGTATGAATTACTTATTGTTGGAAAAATGTGTAATATGTAAGAACAATTACACGTGAAAAACTTTGGAAAACTAAATATCAATTATAAAGAGAAATCACTCTCAATAAAAAAAAAATTTGTGAAAAAAAATTCTAAAAAATACTAAAGGTATGAATTACTTGTTGTTACAAAAATGTTTAATATGTAAGAATGATTACAAGTGAAAAACTTTGGAAAATTAAATATCAATCATAAACAGAAATCACTGTCAATAAAAAAAAACTTTTGGAAAAAAAATTGTAAAAAATACTAAAGGTATGAATTACTCGTTGTTACAAAAATGTTTAATATGTAAGAATGATTACAAGTGAAAAACTTTAGAAAATTAAATATCAATTATAAATAGAAATTACTCTCAATAAAAAAAAACTTTTGGCAAAAAACTACAAATTTTTGTTTCGTCGAAATATCTCATATTTATTGATATTTACGAAATGTGTCTGAATTGTTTCAAAGTCAAATTTTATTATTTGGTTATTCCACGTGTTTTAAGACTTAGTAAAAAATTTCTAAAAAATACTAAAAGTAAGAATTACTTGTTGTTACAAAAATGTTTAATATGTAAGAACGATTATCACTGAAGAAAGGTGGGAAATTAAATATCAGTCATAAACAGAAATTCTTTAAAAAAAAAAAAAATTTTGGAAAAAAAATTCTAAAAAATACTAAAGGTATGAATTACTCGTTGTTACAAAAATGTTTAATATGTAAGAATGATTACAAGTGAAAAACTTTGGAAAATTAAATATCAATCATAAACAGAAATCATTCTCAATAAAAAAAAAACTTTTGGCAAAAAACTATGCAAATTTTTGTTTCGTCGAAATATCTCAAATTTATTGATATTTACGAAATGTGTCTGAATTGTTTCAAAGTCAAATTTTATTATTTGGTTATTCCACGTGTTTTAAGACTTAGTAAAAAATTTCTAAAAAATACTAAAAGCCTGAATTACTTGTTGTTGGAAAAATGTGTAATATGTAAGAACGATGATAAATAAAATACGTTAGAAAATTAAATATCAATCATAAACAGAAATCACTCTAAATTTAAAAAAATTTTTTTTTTAAATTCGAAAAAATACCATAATGCAAATTTTTGTTTCGTCGAAATATCTCATATTTATTGATATTTATGAAATGTGTCTAAATTGTTTCGAATATTTGGTTATTCCACGTGTTTTAAAACTTAGTAAAAAATTTCTAAAAAATACTAAAAGTAAGAATTACTTGTTGTTACAAAAATGTTTAATATGTAAGAACGATTATCACTGAAGAAAGGTGGAAAATTAAATATCAGTCATAAACAGAAATTCGTTCAAAAAAAAAAATACTTTTGGCAGGGAACTATATAAATTTTTTTATCGAAATATTTCACATATATTTATTAATATTTTTGAAATATGTCTAAATTGCTTCGAAGTGAAATTTTATAATTTGATTATTCCATATGTTTTACATCGTAGTAAAAAAAATTTCTTATTAATGGAGCCTTCAAATCTTCTTCTAAATTGAATTTCATGTTCAATTCAACATTTTTTCAAATTTTTGATACAAAAAAATTATACAACGTTTCTAAGCTGGTAGCGAAAAAGTAATGCGTTTTTATCTCACAATTGTAAACAATTTGAAATATGTACAAATTGTTTCCAAATTAAATATTAACAATTGGCTATTTTACGTGTTTTACAACGTATTAAAAAAAAATTTCTTATTAAAAGAGTCTTCACATCTTCTTCCAATTCGAATTTCGTGTTGAATTCAACATTTTTTTTTTAATTTTTGATTCAAAAAAATTATGAGACACTTCTAATTTGATAAAGAAAAACTAATGTGTTTTCATTTCTTGGTTGTGATGAATTCGTATACTTTTATGTACAAATTGATATGCAGATTATTGATTATCTTCTAAGAATCATCTATTACATTCACCACAACGATAACATCATCAGTATCTGTATTATCCAAATTGTTTATTTTAATATTATTAGAAATATTATTAGAAATATAACTCTAAATATTATTATAATATCTATATTATAGTATCTGTGTTATTCAAATTGTGCATTTTAATATTATTATAAATATTATAGTATCCGTGTTATTCAAATTGTGCATTTTAATATTATTATAAATATTATAGTATCTGTGTTATTCAAATTGTGCATTTTAATATTTTTGTAAATATTTATAATTTGACGAATATTTCTCATATTTACTAAAACATATGTCCAAAACTTAGAAAAATAAATCTTCGATTCAGAATTGTATTTATATCGAAAAAAGGAATCTAATGCATAATAACAAATACCATTTCATTTTAACATATAATATATCTTTACAAGTATCAATCTTAATAGTTATTAACATTTAGGCTTTACAATTTTCTTTATAAAAAATTGGCCAAATGTTACAAAAATATACAGAGTGTTCGGTCATACTTGGGAAAAATTTTAATGGGCGATTCTAGAGGCCAAAATAAGACGAAAATCAAGAATACCAATTTGTTGATGGAAGCATCATTAAATAGTTATTAACATTTAAAGTTTCACCTGTACTGAATTTTTTTTCTCGAAAATGCGCTAGATTTCGGGGGTATATCTATTCACCAAAAATGATTGTAATTGACCCCCGCAACCGAAAATAATTTTTCCAAAACGATTTGAAATTTTTTTTTTCGTCGCATATTCTCGAATTTTTTTCTAGAAAGTGGGTAGGATTTCGGAGGTATGTATATTCACCAAAAATGATTGTAATTGACCCCTACAACCGAAAATAATTTTTCCAAAACGATTTGTAATTTTTTCTTCCGTCGAAAAATTTCACACATTCTCGAATTTTTTTCTATAAAGTGGGATTTCGGAAGTATGTGTATTCACCAAAAATGATTGTAATTGGCCCCCGAAATCGAAAATAATTTTTCCAAAATTTTGAAATTTTCTTTTTCCGTCGAAAAATTTCACACCTTCTCGAATTTTTTTCTAGAAAGTGAGTAGGATTTCGGGAGTATGTGTAATGACCAAAAATGATTGTAATTGACCCCCACAACCGAAAATAATTTTTCCAGAACGATTTGAAATTTTTGAATTTAATTGTTAATAACTTTTTAATGAAGCCTCCATCAACAAATTGGTATTCTTGATTTTCGTTTTATTTTGGCCTCTAAAATCCCCCATTAAAATTTCTGATACAACATACAATAAACTTTATAATCCTTCTTCGACCAAATAAGAATTATGCGAAGCTTTCAATAGAAGCAAATATTATTGGAAATAGGTGGTGGAATAAATAAAATAATTTAAACGATATAACTTTTACTAAGCTTTATTTGAAACACTTGGAAGGCACGTCTTTACGCATTGAATGAAACATACAGAATGAGAAAGGTCAGTGACGAAGAATTCGTCCCGTACCCTCAGACCCAATCGGTCCTATACTTTGTCTAAACAAGTCAAGGAAGGGACACAGCTGCACCCTCTTGACTCGTATCTCTAAACGCAACATACGCGTCGATGGTTTTTGTTACATAAAGAAAACTTTCTCTTTTAGAAGAGAAAAACCAACAAATATAATTTGCATAATTTCAAATGAGAGAAAAGATAAAAAGATTTACTCTTTTACCAATTTGGGAAACCAATAATACCAGAATCTCAAACTTGCTGAGCAGAAACTGACGATGAATGACGAGTAAAAATCGCTTTTCAATTACAAACATCTAAATAATTGATGGATATTGAAAATATTCAAATAATATCCGAAAAATATTTAAATAGTCGAATGTCCTAATTGCAAATCCCATATATTTATCATTAGACTGCGGATCTTTATGTAAAGTTGGAAGGTCTATTCAAAGTGCGCACGCGCTTGTAGAACTTTCTGGCACGTTCCATCCGTTGGGGCCCTTGTGGCCTGCGCGCGCTGCTTGGTGCTCTCTCGGCCCGTCCGCGTAACCGCATGTTAAGTTCACACGCGATGTTATAAATGTGGGGTTATTTTTATTGTGTGGTATGCCTGGTGAGTGAGTGGGGAATGAATGTGTGTGGATGTTGGCAACGCTGGGGCGCGAGAGAGGAACGCGCGGAGTCCCATGTATCGAGAGAGTGTGATGCACACGTGGAGAGAACATTGTGAAAAATATATATACGTTAATTTGTTAAACAGAAAGAGGCTCATTTTAATTTGACTATCAAATTCCTCCCACAATAAATGTTATCCACAATATATTCAATAGTAAACGTATACATAGTTTTATAACCAGTTCAAGTGTGGTCATTGCTTTGCCCTCGCCCCAAATCAACAAAATTCATATTTTTATTACAAGAATTAATGAAATTGGAGCTTTGTAGAGGGCTGTTTCAACCCCTAAATACAATAATTCGTATCTTTAAATATTTTTTATATTTTTGCATATTAAGTACATTTTCTAGTTCTTCGAGAATTAAAATTTCCCATAAATTTTGCAAATTTATGGTAATCACTAAACTGAACAAAAAATATTTTAGTCATCGTACTCTATTCGTAGATTAAATCAGAGTAAACAGCAATATTCTCTTTCAATCATGTTATATCTATATCTGCAATTATTAACTTATAGATAAAAAGGCGGGGATTACGGAAGATTAAAGGTGAAGTATTTAATTGTTTTATTGATACTGTATCGAGCTATTGTAAAAGATGCTATATCAGTCATACTTTATCTACTCAATTAAAATTTTTATCTACAATATAATAAAAGGAGTATAGAAAGAATCAGTTTTTTCAAAATATGATAGTTTCATGTAGTGAATTACTTGTTGCTAGGGAAATGTTTAATATGTGAGAACGTTAGAAAATAAAATATCAGTCATAAACAAAAATCCCTCCCAATAAAAGAAAATTATTCTTCTACTACATTGAATAATTACTTAAGAAAACACATATTTATTTGAAAATCTTTTATACAATTTAAGTAGTTTCACATTGTTTAATTTTAATTTTGCATTCGTTATTTATTAAAACGATACATAAAGAATGAATATGGAAAACAGTATGGCGATCTTATATGGATTCTCTTGGGACATATTTACTACTATTTAATGATTCTAATAATCTTTTTTAATAGATTACAAAATCATTATTAGTTTTATGTAGACTAATTACGAACAAAAAATCCAATAAAATTTGTTGCTTTCAATGGGCACACAACAAATAATTATGAATATATTGTATTGAATGATGTTAATAAAATTATACAAACACAATTCTGTTTGGATTTTCGACATTTTCATGCTTCGTAGTCTCCTGCTTTTTCCCCCATCGAATGCCTCAATTGTTAATTCTAATGAAACTAATTTAATCATTGTACGAGAATTATTAATACGAGATTTAATATGAGAATTATTTTGTGGCGGCCAAGGCACCACATACGCCTTAGTCGTTCGAAGCCGCTACAATGTATGGTTGCACACGAGACGACCAGAGCCGCGCGAGCCGAAAAAAGCCGTTGTCGTCGCCTCTGACCGTCTTTTGTTTTCGAAGGCCTCTTGGTACGGTGGCGATGATCGTACCAGAGAGTCGAGCGTAACCCGCGCCACGAGTCACATCGTTGTACGACAGCAACAATAAAATTGTGCGGAACGGAACAGAGCGGAGTCATTAGCTTCCCGATCCCACATTGGTGACCCCGACGTGATCTCGCCGCGCAAGTAGAAGTTTTTTTTTAAGAAAATTTGGACATTTTTTGTGTACGGACAATATTAGTTAGTGTAGATAAATAAGTGTATAGCGTTAAGGACATAAGAAAAGGACACGGTCTGACAAATAGTAAGCGCGGTGTGTGTGTGCGGTGAAACTATTTTTTTTTGTGACCAAGACTGGTAAAATGACTGACCCTAACGTTAACGCAGGGACATCCGGGAGTGTGCCGTTGGCGGTTGATCGCGTCGCTGTACGAATACCCGAGTTTTGTCCTGGAGACCCGGAGATGTGGTTTTCAATGGTAGAGAGAAGTTTTGAGGTATCCAATGTAACGTCGGAGACCACGAAATTCGGGTACATTCTCGGCGCGTTAAGTACGCGACACGCCGCGGAAGTAAGAGACATTATCATGAATCCCCCGGCCACGGGTCCGTACACGACGCTCAAAAATGAGTTTATTCGCCGGCTTAGTGCGTCGCAGGAACAGAAAACGCGGCGGTTATTGGAACACGAGGAAATCGGGGACAGAAAACCGTCCCAATTTCTTCGTCACCTGCGCGGATTGGCCGGTACGGCTTTTTCGGACGGTGTATTGCGGACGCTTTGGATGGGCCGGCTACCTGCTAATATGCAGGTGATTTTAGCCACGCAGCGGGACACCCCGCTGGATAAGGTGGCAGAGTTGGCAGACGCTGTCGCGGATACGATGACACCGCGGGTACAAGTCACGGAGGCCGCGACTACGGGCGTATCTGCATCCTGCCAAATACCCCCGCCGGGCCCGAGCATCGAGGCCATGTTAAACATTAAGATGTCTCAATTGGCTCTTTCCTTGAGGCAGGAAATTTCTGCCATCCGTGAATCCTTGGTGGACCAGGGGCAATCTTCCCGTGGCAGGTGGACCCACCGAAATCATCCAAACTCGCACTACCGCAGACGATCTCTATCGCGATCGCGAGAGCGGCCCGCGGGAGAACAAATGGACCATCAAGGGAAATGCTGGTACCATTGGCGGTTCGGTTTGGCCGCGCAGAGATGCGTTGCACCGTGCAATTGGAACGCCACGGATCAGGGAAACGACCTAGGGAGTCGTTGATGGCGACCAGCGACACAAATCCAGCATCACGCCGCCTCTTCATCTTAGACAACAGCTCGAAGACGGAATTTTTAGTGGATACTGGGACCGATTTGTGCGTTTTTCCGCGCCGCCTGCTAGGCGGATTGCGAGAAAGATCGGAGTACCAGCTGGCGGCGGCGAATGGGAGTGTAATTAACACCTACGGGACAGTGTCGTTAAACCTGCACCTCGGCCTACGACGGGATTTCGTGTGGCGATTCGTGGTTGCGGATGTTACAAAACCCATAATCGGGGTAGACTTTCTCGATCACTTCGATCTTATGGTGGACATCCGCAATTGTCGCCTCGTCGATCGGACAACGTCGTTAACGGTCCGCGGAACACGAGCCGAGGATGAGACGCCGTCGGTGAAGACAGTAGCAGGGACTACCGTTTACCACCAGCTTCTGATGCAGATGCCGGAACTTACACGGCCTAGCGGCACCCCGATGAGGACTACGCACCAAACGGTGCATTACATCGAGACAACCCCTGGACCACCCGTTTCCAGCAAGCCGCGGCGGCTTCCACCGGACCGGCTCAGGGCTGCCCAGAAGGAGTTCGACGCGATGGTGAAGATGGGCATCGTTTGTCCTTCGAAGAGCGCGTGGTCATCACCCCTTCATATGGTTCCGAAGAAGGGCGAAGAAGCTTGGAGGCCTTGCGGTGACTACAGAGCGTTAAACGCACGGACAATTCCCGACCGATACCCCGTGCGTCACATTGAGGATTTTGCGCAACAACTGAGTGGCAAAAAGGTATTTTCCACAATAGATCTCGTCCGAGCTTATAATCAGATTCCGGTTGCGTCGGAAGACGTCGGAAAAACGGCCATTACAACGCCGTTCGGGCTTTTTGAATTCCCGTACATGTCGTTCGGGTTACGAAATGCCGCGCAAACATTTCAGCGCTTTATCGACGGAATTTTACGCGGTTTCGATTTTTGTTACGCGTATATAGACGACATTTTGGTCGCCTCAGAATCCCAAGCCGATCACCTGCGCCATTTAGAATTATTATTTAAACGATTAAAAGATTACGGCATTGTTGTTAATCCGAATAAATGCACGTTCGGAAAGGAAGAAGTTAAATTTCTAGGCTATCGGGTAAATGAAAGCGGCACTCAACCTTTGCCCGGCAAGGTACAAGCCATAAAGTCATTTCCCCTTCCGAAAAACGCGAAGGATTTGAGGCAGTACTTGGGAATGCTTAATTTTTACCGCCGTTTTATCCTGGATGCCGCTCGCTTTCAAGCACCCTTGAACGATCTTCTAGCCGGCAATTTAAAGGGCAAGACCCCGATAGCCTGGACTTCGGAAGCGCGTCAGGCTTTCGAAAATACTAAAAATAGTTTAGCAAACGCAACCCTGCTTTCTCATCCTGCGGTCAACGCTCCGTTGTCGGTTACCTGCGATGCTTCTGATTACACCGTAGGAGCTGTTTTACATCAGTGCGTCGGCAACGATCGACAACCATTAGCATTCTTTTCTAAGAAATTAGGATCTGCCGAAAAGAAGTATTCAGCTTACGACCGGGAACTACTTTCTATCTATTTAGCAATAAAACATTTCAAACATATGCTCGAAGGCAGACATTTCACGATTTTTACAGACCATAAACCCATAACTTTCGCTTTCAAACAGAAATTAAATAAATGCTCTCCTCGACAATTCCGATACCTAGATTACATTGCGCAATTCTCTACAGATATTCAACATATTTCCGGTAAAGACAACGTCGTTGCCGATGCACTGTCCAGAGTGGAAACGGTTAACCACTCGATTAATTTCGAAGAATTGGCAAAATCGCAAGCCCAGGATGAGGAGTTGCAGCGGTTGTTGAATAGCGAATCTAGCCTGCAATTACGCAAAGTCTCGTTGCCTGGCACGTCTTCCAAAATTTTTTGCGATATTTCGACTAAGAATGTAAGACCTTATGTCACCCCTCCTTTCCGACGTGCAGTTTTTAATATGTTACATGTATTATCACATCCAGGTATTAACGCGACGATCAAGCTCATAACGCAACGTTATGTTTGGCCGTCGATTAAAAGAGATGTTCGCACGTGGACACGTTGCTGTATACCGTGCCAAAGATCAAAAATTTCCCGTCATGTGACTGCACCATTGGCTACATTTGTTAAACCTTCTGCGCGATTCGAACATATTCATTTAGACATAGTAATTTTACCGGTGTCCGAAGGTTTCAGGTATTGTCTGACCTGTGTAGACAGATACACGCGGTGGCCGGAAGCCTTCCCCATGGTCGATCAGGAGGCCCAAACCGTAGCTCGAACCTTTTATGACGGTTGGGTAGCGCGGTTTGGTGCTCCCGTACGGATTACCACCGATCAGGGTAGGCAGTTCGAATCCAAATTATTTTTTGCGCTGAACAATTTAATTGGATCCACACGCCTTCGCACAACGGCGTATCACCCAGCGGCCAATGGGATGGTAGAGCGTTTTCACCGACAGCTCAAGTCGGCTATAAGGTGCCACGGATCCGACAAGTGGACAGAAATACTTCCGACGGTTCTACTCGGTATTCGTTCCGCCTGGAAAGAAGACCTCGGCGCTACCTCAGCGGAATTAGTTTATGGCGAGCCATTAAGATTACCGGGAGAGTTCTTGTCTTCGCATTCAGCGGAAGGCACAGAAAATGCTTCCGATTTTACTAATAGACTACGCAACCATTTTTCTAAATTGAGCCCCTCTAATGCTTCACGCCATTCCGTTAATCGTACATTCGTTTTCAAAGATCTTAGCAGTTCAACACATGTTTTCATCCGAACAGATTCACCCAAAACCATTTTACAACCCGCTTATGAAGGTCCATACGCCGTAGTGCGCCGAGGCGAAAAAACATTTGCAATAAACATTAGAGGTAAGGAAATAAATATATCAATTGAAAGGCTAAAGCCTGCTTATATGCTAGCAGAAAACAGACCGGATCCCGTGAGCATAGAAAATCAGCCGGTCACACAAACAAACGTACCTGACAATGCGCCGGTTATACAGCAACGTGTTACGCGTTCAGGTAGACGCGTACGTTTTCCCGAGCGATATCAAATTACGCGGTAGTACTTAAGGCTTGCGCATTATTATAATAAGTATCATATACCATTTATTTGTATCCATCACTTTTATGTACTTTCATGTATTTTTAGGCATTACGTATTATATATTAAACTCCATGTAAATTCCTTTTTTATCAACTCTGTTCAAATACTGTAATGTAAATCTTAGGTAGGATAACGCATTTTATATAATAGAGTAAATGGTAGTGGTAATGTAGTCGTTCAATTTTTCGTAATTGTGCCAATTACTGGCAGGGGGGTAGTGTGGCGGCCAAGGCACCACATACGCCTTAGTCGTTCGAAGCCGCTACAATGTATGGTTGCACACGAGACGACCAGAGCCGCGCGAGCCGAAAAGCCGTTGTCGTCGCCTCTGACCGTCTTTTGTTTTCGAAGGCCTCTTGGTACGGTGGCGATGATCGTACCAGAGAGTCGAGCGTAACCCGCACCACGAGTTACGTCGTTGTACGACAGCAACAATAAAATTGTGCGGAACGGAACAGAGCGGAGTCATTATCTTCCCGATCCCACAATTTTAGGGATAAAACTATTTCTTTTTAAGGGGGACATTCACTGAGACGGATTGAAAAAATCTACATTTTTTTCTCTTTTTAATGTTTAGGGATTTAAAAATGATCTCCTAAAATATTAATGTAAAATTCTCAAAAATGACAAAGTTACAGAAGATTTAGTTGATGCAGAAAATGTAATATGCGTAAAGCTCGAAATTAACTGCTGTTTACTTTTGGACATTCGTTTGCAACTCTTTTATTATTTCTGCTGTGGTCGAGTTTTCATTTGAAGAGGAAGAGTTTGGATCGAGATAACTATGTGGACCAAGAGTATATAGTCTAGAACGATTAGTGGTGTGAATGAAGAGTGTTTGTATCAAGCGGATGAAACTTTAAACACGTTCACTGTCTATGACCCGTATATGGGTCATACCACCGTGCTATTGGATATGCCGCTGGGAGATTGGACAGTGAACGTGTTAAACGCATTTTCCTCAAAACCAACTTTTTCAAAATGGGAGGTTCAATAACTCAATCAATTTTCATCCGATTTACTTAAAATGTTGTATGGTGGTTCCTAATACTATTCTCTTCAGTTGCACGTACGGAATTTTCGATCGAATAATTAGTTTCGAAGTGGTGTTAAAAAAAAATATTGATTTTGTCACAGTTTTTTATGATCTTTTCTTCAAAGCTTCACCATTTTATACTAAACTATTATTTTTACAAATCACTACGTGCAACTGAAGTTATTGTCTTATAATTTAAGAAAATTCCATGATTTCTTATTTTAGAATTTCCAGTGAAATATTACACGTCCGCCCCTTTCTAACAAATTTTTCGAAGTTTTTCACGCTGGTTTCTACTATGGCTATAATAATTAATATTTTTATACGAAATTTTTACGAAAAGCAGTTCGAGAAATGTACTTTCGAAAACATTAAAGATTTATTAGAAAAAGTCTCAGAGTTACCACCAGAAAAATTCTTGAAAAGTTTTTATTTTCAGCTGTCGCAGTGGTGTCATTCTTTACGGGTATCTTCTACTGTAAACTACAAAAATATTCGATTCTTTTGTTTTTGCATTTTCTTAAAGGATATAGTCTTAAAAATATGTGTGCAAAAGCATATCACAAAAGCATTTAGCATTTTTAGTTAAAGTTAAAAGCAAGAAAAAAATCGATATTTTAACTTCAAAATGCTGTCATTTTTTCACTTATCAATTTTGTTCTGTCCTTTTAATACCAGCTATAGAAAAATGTATCCTAATTAAGAATCTTTTTCATTCTTTTGACTTAGATAAACAGAACGGCTGGAATCATGGGAGCCATTAGCACACTTTTCCGGTACGCGTTTGCGTACGAGGCTCTGTATTATCACTAATTTTAACTATTTCTCGTTGTAAAAATTTGTGAATATTACTGAAAGAGTAATAAATATATATACGAAACGTCGATGCAACAAGATGCATAGTTTCTTTATAAAAAAATACCAAATTGAACATAAAGAACGCGTTTCACGGTAGAAGACACCCTTAAATCAAAATATCTCGAAAATGAAGACCCATTGTGAAGAACCCTACTAGGGTTTATTGCTACTAGCTACATACTATAACTTGCACCTGCTATCGTTTCAAAAGCAATTCCGACGACTGTAAGGTCCCCTTTGTAAGTCGTTGCACTGTGAAAAGGGAGAGTTTGGAAACCTTCGTGCTATAGTGTTCCTTAAACGTTTAGGGATACCTTGAGTCTCTCGGAACAAGGTTTGCCATTGGTTCCCCGTTTGCCACGCGCAAGTGGACCAGCACTGACTTGCGACGATCTGTCATCCTCCGCGGATCTCTGTCGTCTGATCTGTTGTCGACGCGGCGCAGTTGGTTGCAAAGACAGTTGCCTGACTGGTCTCGTCGATTTTCCATGTCCTGACATTCCGATGCTCGGAGGAACGCGCTGAGACTACATGCTACAGCAATTTCGTTCGTTCAAAATCGTTGCCAATTCCCAGTTTCAAGGAAACAGTTTAAAAGAATTTAGAAATGGAAAACTTTAAATTTTAGGAAAAAGTTTGGAACAACTAAAATCCTGGATACCTAGCACTTTAAGGGGGGAGTACCACTGTGACGGAGTGAAAAAATTGAAATTTTTTTACCTCTTTCCAATGCTTGAGGTTTTAAGAATGACCTACAATATTAAAATAAAATTCCCAAAAGTGACAAAGTTAAAGAAGATTTAGTAGACGTAAAAAGCGTATTATGCATAACGCTTGAAACTAATTGCTGTTTACTTTTAGACATTCGTTTGAAACTCTTTTATTATTTCTGCTGTGGTCGAGTTTTCATTTGAACAGGAAGAGTTTGGATCGAGATAACTATGTGGACCAAGAGTATTTAGTCTAGAGCGATTAGTGGTGTGAATGAAGAGTGTTTGTATCAAGCGAATGAAACTTTAAACACGTTCACTGTCTATGACCCGTATATGGGTCATACCACCGTGCTATTGGATATGCCGCTGGGAGATTGGACAGTGAACGTGTTAATCGCATTTTCCTCAAACAATACAATATTAAAGTAAAATTCCCAAAAATAACAAAGTTACAGAAGATTTAGTAGATGAAAACGTATTATGCATAACGCTTGGACTATTTGCTCTTTACTTCGAGGCATTCGTGCGAAACTCTTGTATTATTTCTGCTGTGATAAAGGTTTCGTATGAATGGAAAGTGTTTTTATCAATTTCACGTTGTACAAATTTGTGAATATTACTGAAAGAGTAATAAATATACAGGGTGTTCGCCCACCCTTAGGAAAAATTTTAATGAGAGATTCTAGAGACCAAAATAAGTCGAAAATCAAGAATAGCATTTTGTTGATTGAGGCTTCGTTAAAAAGTTATTAACGTTTAAACTTCCGCCTGTAGAACGGCAATCTGCAAACGGATGCGCGCGCAATAGTAGTTCTCACCATAGACTAGGTATAAGAGTAGACCTTACACCTTATGGACTTTCGTGGCCGAGTCTGACTGCCATAGTGATCGGTAAGTTTTTCGACAAAATTAACAAATTTCAAATCGTTCTAATAAAATTATTTTTGGTTGCGGGGGCCAATTACAATCATTTTTGGTAAATAGAGGTACCACCGCAATTGTACTCAGTTTCGAAAAAAAATTCCTTACCGAAAATCTAATTTGTGGCCAGAAATGGTTCCCCGAAATTTCATACCTACGTTTTAAACAACATAACTCTTGAACGGATTGGACGATTTCAATATTTCAAAATGAAACGACGCGTATTTTAATCAAAAATATGTAGAAATTCCAAAAATATTCGAAAAGTTGTTCCTTGGCCCCTCAAAATGAGAAAACCCTCATAAAAATGGTCTAATTTTCAAACGGCCATAGCTCCTACAATAGTGAATATATTACAACGAAACTTGTTTCTGAAGTAGTGCTCATGGGTACCTACAAAAAAGTATTAGACAACATTTCCGTACAGTGTCAAACAAATTTATTAAAAATCTAAAACGAATTATTAAGAAAAATTGACTGAATTTAAATTTTTCGGCGATAAAAAAAATTTCAAACCGTTCTAAAAAAAATATTTTTAATTGCGGGGGTCAATTACAATCATATTTTGTGAATACGGATATCCCCGAAATCCTACGTGCTTTCGAGAAAAAAATTCTTTACCGAGAATATACGGTGTGGCCAAAAATTTCATGCGTATATTTGAAAAATTGTAATTCTGGACGGACCGATGGATTTTAATGATTCAAAATTCAAACAAAGCGTATTAATGGGACTAGAGGGATCTAGAGACCCAGAAAAAATGGGTCGAAAAAATACTTTGGATGTAAAGTCTACTCGTATACCTCGTCTGTTGTGAAAACTACTATCGCGCGCATGTAGCTGTGCGCAGGTTCCACAGGCGGAATTTTAAACGTTAATAACTTTTTAACGAAGCCTCAAACATCAAATTGCTATTCTTGATTTTCGTCTTATTTTGACCTCTAGAATCTCCCATTAAAATTTTTCCCACGTGTGCCCTAACTCCCTGTATATACAAAATGCCGATGCAAGAATTTGCATAGTCTCTTCCTAAAAAAATGCCAAAAAGAGCCTAAAAAAAAAACGCGTTTTACAGTAGAAGACCCCCTTAAATCGATTTTTCACGTTACATTTTGTACGAGCCTGAATACCGTGCTGTAGGAGGATCGCCAGCACTCGACTAGCGTCTACCGTTACCTCCGTTGTAACACGTTACACTGATTGGAAGCAGTCGGTGGGCGATGCACGTCGAGTTGGTGTACGCTGGTAAGTTCGACCACCCTATCAGTGAGCTGAGAATGTGCAGTGATCGAAATGACGGTGTAGCAGTGGCTCCGTGCAACGGTGGTAGTGTCGGGCGTCGTTCGAATTAAAGGGAGCAATACATCGTTCAACCACCCCACCGGTTCGCAAGGGGGTGGAAGGAACGGCGTGTCGGTGGGTAGCACACGATCACCGATCGTTGGTAGTGGGCACGTAACACGGGGGTAGATCGGTGAAATGGCAGTGGTGGTGAACGATCGTGTCAGAGGGCAATGGATGAAGTCAGTCAGTCGGCGTTCGTTTGCGTCGCCATCGCGATGGAGGAAGTTCATCCGTCGGGGTCTCGTTCAGACGATCCTCCGTGTTGATCGCGAACACGTCGAGTGAGTATCGAATATTCCCTCCCTTATCTTATCTTATTTTACACCCATAGAACTTAACGCTAGAATTACCGATAGTTATGGTGCACTTGTTTGTACCAAAGAAATTGAAACGATAGATACTTGAAGAAATGTGTAATACAATGGAAATAAATGTTTCTTCGTTCTATTATAGAAAAGTACGGTGAATTTTCAAAAATTTAGTCGTGTTAATTTTTTAGAATTTTTATTTGAAGTTACAAGTTCTAGTGTTAATTCATGATATTTACTTATGACAGGGGAACGTGTAAAATATTAGGCGTAGGTACTCGATAATTTTAACCCTTAAATGCATAGTGTCTCTGAAAAACTGTCTTTAACTTCTGATTAAAGTATTAATCATAGTGAAAGTTTTACTTTTGGCTGTATGCCATATCACCTTGGTCCATTCGAACAAAGTTTGAAAAAAAAGGAAATCCGCGCGGTTTTTAATATGACATTTAGATTGACAAATTGTTTTGGCGCGTTCGAAGAAGTTCGTGAAAGTTAGTAGTGACAATACAATTAAATTTTTTGGAGATTTATTCCTGCTAAAAAGATATTTTATAAGTGAGTAACTGTATTTTATGCTGATAAGCATTTTTTTTAACTAAAATACGTAGGTATTGCACTGGTATTTTACTTGATTCATCTGTTTCAAACGTAATACGGTATGCAGAATGGCTATAGTAATCCTATTATATTTCTGAATGAATATTATTTTTTGTATTTTTGCATAGACCTATACAGGGTGTTCGGTAAACCCAGGGAAAAATTTTAATGAGGGATTCTAGAGGCCAAAATAAGACGAAAATCAAAAATACCAATTTGTTGATGAAGGCTTTGTTAAAAAGTTATTAACGTTTAAAGTTCCGCCTGTAATGAATTTTTTTCTAGAAAGTGGGTAGAATTTCAAGGGTATGTCTAATGACCAAAAATTATTGCAATTGACCCCCGCAACCGAAAATAATTTTTCCAGAATGATTTGAAATTTTTTAATTTTGTCGACAAAATTTCACACATTCTCGAATTTTTTTCTTGAAAGTAGATAGGATTTTGAGGGTATGTCTAATGACCAAAAATGATTGTAGTTGTCCCCCGCAACCGACAATAATTTTTCCAGAACGATTTGAAATTTTTTAATTTTGTCGACAAATTTCACATCTTCTCGAATTTTTTTCTAGAAAGTGGGTAGGATTTGGAGGGTATGTCTAATGACCAAAAATGATTGTAGTTGACCCCCGCAACCGAAAATAAATTTTCCAAAAGGATTTGAAATTTTTTAATTTTGTCGACAAATTTCACATCTTCTCGAATTTTTTTCTCGAAAGTGGATAGGATTTCGAGGGTATGTCTAATGACCAAAAATTATTGCAATTAACCCCCGCAACCGAAAATAATTTTTCCAGAACGATTTGAAATTTTTTAATTTTGTCGACAAATTTCACATCTCCTCGAATTTTTTTCTAGAAAGTGGGTAGGATTTCGAGGGTATGTCTAATGACCAAAAATTATTGCAATTGACCCCCGCAACCGAAAATAATTTTTCCAGAACGATTTGAAATTTTTTAATTTTGTCGACAAATTTCACATCTTCTCGAATTTTTTTCTAGAAAGTGGGTAGGATTTCGAGGGTATGTCTATTCACCAAAAATGATTGCAATTGACCCCCGCAACCGAAAATAATTTTTCCAGAACGATTTGAAATTTTTTAATTTTGTCGCAAAATTTCACATTTTCTCGAATTTTTTTTCTAGAAAGTGGGTAGGATTTCGAGGGTATGTCTATTCACCAAAAATGATTGTAGTTGTCCCCCGCAACCGACAATAATTTTTTCAGAACGAATTGAAATTTTTTTTCCCCCGAAAAATTTAGGCACCTACCCCCTTGTCGATTTTTCTTAAAAATTTGTTTGACGCTCTACAGAAAAGTTGCCTAATAGTTTTTTGTAGGTACCCATGAGCTTTGCTTCAGAAAAAAATTTCAATGTGATACCTTTACTATTGTAGGAGTTATGGCCTTTTGAAAATTGGACCAGTTTTAGGGGGTTTTTCTCACTTTACTTAGAATTTCTACATATTCTCCACTAAAATACGTGTTGTTTGCATTTTGAAAAATTAAAAGCCTCCAATCCATTCAGAAGTTATGACATTTTAAAGATACGCATTTGCAAGGTAGCATTTCTGGCCGCACATTAGATTTTTGGTACGGAATTTTTTTCTCGAAAATACGTACGATTCTCGGGAGTATGTGTAATGACCAAAAATGATTGTAATCGATCTCTGCAACCGAAAATAATTTTTTTCTCAGTATAAATCATTACTTTAAATATTAAACAAGATACATTTATTCATACAATAAACTTTCACAATTGAAAAAAGGGTGTTCGGCCACCCCTGGGAAAAATTTTAATAGGGGGTTCTAGAGACCAAAATAAGACGAAAATTAAGAATACCAATTTGTTTATGGAGGCTTCGTTAAAAAGTTATTAACGTTTGAAGTTCCACCCGTATTGAATTTTTTTCTCGAAAATGCGCAAGATTCCGGGGGTATGTCTATTCACCAAAAATGATTGTAATTGACCCCTGCAAACGAAAATAATTTTTCCAGAACGATTTGAAATTTTTTTTCCCGTCGAAAAATTTCACACCTCGAATTTTTTTCTAAAAAGTGGGTAGGATTTCGGAGGTATGTCTATTCAACAAAAGTGATTATAATTGACCCCCGCAACCGAAAATAATTTTTCCAGACAATTTCAAATTTTTTTATTCGTCGAATTTAGGCACCTAATTAGATTTTCGGTAAGGTATTTTTTTCTCGAAAGTGCGTACGATTTCGGGGATATGTGTAATGACCAAAAATGATTGTAATTGACCCCCGCAACTGAAAATAATTTTTTTAGACGATTTGAAATTTTTGAATTTCATTGTTAATAACTTTTTAACGAAGCCTCCATCAACAAATTGGTATTCTTGATTTTTGTCTTATTTTGGCCTCTAGAATCCCTCATTAAAATTTTTCCCCGGGGGTGGGCGAACACCTTGTATACTACTGAACCGGAAATCGAACCCATAACCTCAAACTTCCGTCTATACTAATGGTACATAAGTACGGTTTATAACTTTAATTGTTTACATCTTTAAAATCATTAAGTATATACGCCTAATATTTTACACATATCATTAAGAAGACATATACTATCACCTTGCTTAGACCCGTTAAAATCGAAGTCGAACAGTTGGTGTCCTATGACGTACACAACAGAAGATACACTTGTAAAGCTTTTTAACATATCAATCGTATCTAATTCCTAAGTTAAGAGAGGAAACCAAAACCACTGTGACGATTGAAAATAAAGGCAATTTTCAAGAATTCTTTGGGCGCAACTATGACACTTTTTCTGATATATGTTTAATGTCTTGAAAAGTACATTTCTCGAATTGCTTCTCATAAAAATTTCGGATAAACATGCATATTTATTATTATAAACATAATAGCAACCAGCGTCAGAGGCTTCCAAACATTTGTTGGAAACGGGCAGACGTGTAATTTTTCACTGGAAATTCTAAAACAAGAAATCATGGAATTTTCTTAAACTATAAGACAGTAGATTCAGTTGCACGTAGTGATTTGTAAAAATAATAATTTAGTATAAAATGGTGGAGCTTTGAAGAAAAGATCACAAAAAACTGTGACAAAATCAATATTTTTTTTAACCCCACGTCGAAACTAATTATTCGATCCAAAATTCCATACGTGCAACTGAAGAGACTAGTATTAAGAACCACCATACAAAATTTTAATTAAATCGGATAAAAATTGACTGAGTTATTGAGCCTCCCAGTTTGAAAAAGTTGTTTTTGAGGAAAATGCGTTTAACACGTTCACTGTCCAATCTCCCAGCGGCGCATCAAATAGCACGATGATATGACCCATATACGGGTCATAGACAGTGAACGTGTTTAAAGTTTCATCCGCTTGATACAAACACTCTTCATTCACACCACTAATCGCTCTAGACTAAATACTCTTGCTCCACATAGTTATCTCGATCCAAACTCTTCCTGTTCAAATGAAAACTCGACCACAGCAGAAATAATAAAAGAGTTTCAAACGAATGTCGAAAAGTAAACAGCAATTAGTTTCAAGCGTTATGCATAATACGTTTTTTACATCTACTAAATCTTCTTTAACTTTGTCACTTTTGGGAATTTTATTTTAATATTGTAGGAGGTCATTCTTAAAACACCAAGCATTGGAAAGAGGTAAAAAAAATTTCAATTTTTTCACTCCGTCACAGTGGTACTCCCCCCTTAAAGTGCTAGGTATCCAGGATTTTAGTTGTTCCAAACTTTTTCCTAAAATTTAAAGTTTTCCATTTCTAAATTCTTTTAAACTGTTTCCTTGAAACTGGGAATTGGCAACGATTTTGAGCGAACGAAATTGCTGTAGAATGTAGTCTCAGCGCGTTCCTTCGAGCATCGGAATGTCAGGACCTGGAAAATCGACGAGACCAGTCAGGCAACTGTCTTTGCAACCAACTGCGCCGCGTCGACAACAGATCAGACGACAGAGATCCGCGGAGGATGACAAATCGTCGCAAGTCAGTGCTGGTCCACTTGCGCGTGGCAAACGGGGAACCAATGGCAAACCTTGTTCCGAGAGACTCAAGGTATCCCTAAACGTTTAAGGAACACTATAGCACGAAGGTTTCCAAACTCTCCCTTTTCACAGTGCAACGACTTACAAAGGGGACCTTTCAGTCGTCGGAATTGCTTTTGAAACGATAGCAGGTGCAAGTTATAGTATGTAGCTAGTAGCAATAAACCCTAGTAGGGTTCTTCACAATGGGTCTTCGTTTTCGAGATATTTTGATTTAAGGGGGTCTTCTACCGTGAAACGCGTTCTTTATGTTCACTTTGGTATTTTTTTATAAAGAAACTATGCATGTTTTTGCATGGACGTTTCGTATATATATTTATTACTCTTTCAGTAATATTCACAAATTTTTATAACGAGAAATAGTCAAAATTAATGACAGTACAGAACCTGGTACACAAACGCGTACCGAAAAAGTGTTCTAATGGCTTCCATGATTCCAGCCGTTCTATTTGTTTAAGTCAGAAAAATGAAAAAGATTCTTAATTAGGATACATTTTTCTATAGCCGGTACTAAAAGGACAGAACAAAATTGATAATTGAAAAAATTACAGCATTTTGAAAGTGAAATATCGATTTTTTTCTTGCTTTTAACTTTAACTAAAAATGCTAAATGCTTTTGCGATATGCTTTTGCACACATATTTTTAAGACTATATCCTTTAAGAAAATGCAAAAACAAAAAAATCGAATTTTTTTGAGGTTTACAGTAGAAAATACCCTTTAACTTTAGCAGGCTACAATAAAATAGAAAGAATAATGATTTTGACTTCATTGTAATCCAAACTATAGTGACACATGTACTGAAGGTACACGCCAAATTTGAACGAAATCGGTCGAGTAAATCTTAAGATATCATGGAAGCCAATACAGAAAAGATAGTTTCAAATAAAAGACTTTTTATTTGAGATTTGATTGAGTCGGTAAAGCGATTAGCTACGAATCTTTTGGTAATGGGTTCGAATCTTCGCGAATTTACTTTTTTTTTTTACTATTTTGGAATGCAAATATTATTTATTATGAACATATTACATAAATATTAAGGCAAAAATACTTGAAGAAATCCTTAAATCCTTAAGTAGTAGTAAGTTCAGTAGTAAAATAGCATTGTATGTCGGATATATTTTTCTATATTAGTCATTCATATGTATCAGTATCAAATAAATTCTGTATTAGTATTATTAAATTCTATATTTGAAATTTTTCCGAAAATCATAAGAATATTAAGAAAATCATAATTTACTTGATGATGACACATAATGCTATTTTACTACTGTACTTACTACTGTTTTTTGTATTAAAAATTGAAGGATTTTTTGTTTTAATATTTATATCATATATACATAAAAAATAAAATATATTTTTGCATTTTAAAATAATAAAAAAAAAAAGTAACTTGGCGGGGATTCGAACCCACTATCAAAAGATTAACCAAATCTTAACCTAAAAACTGAGTTCAAAGAATTCTTTTATCGTGTACGTACTAAATTTTAAATCAAAATATCTCAAAAACAAAGGCAAAGGCAAAGGTGATGAAATCTGTTAAGGTTTTTTAGTGTTAGGTATACTATACCTTGCACATCTTATCTTTTCAAAAGCAATTTCCACGACTGTAAGACCCCCTTGTTCGTGGAACAATACAGTGGAACACTTTTTTCTGTTTATGATTTTGGACGACTCACTATTTTTAGTTTGTTTAATTTGTTCGAATTAATTGATTGCAGGATAGCTATTGCAGATCAGATTTAGAATCTTTAATGAGTTCTTTGTTCCTTTTAGTTCAAGATTATACAAATTTTTTTTTACAACTTTATACAAATTCATATTTTTATTAATAGAATTAATGAAATGGGAGCTTTGTAAAGTGTCGTTTCAACCCCTAAATATTATAATTCGTATTTTACTTTAAGTATTTCTTAAATTTTTGCATGTTAAGTGCGTTCCGTAAATTTTTGAGAATTAAAATTTCCCACGAACATCACAAAAATTATTTATCATTTTCAGTTACCATACTTTTCAAATATGTCCAATTTATGCAACTGGTTTTTAACATTTGATTCAAATATCTTAAATATTTTCAAAAGAAACTGTACCCCCATTCAGTTTTGAAAATATCCACTAAAAACCACGTCTGTGATAATTTTATTTAATCTACATAGACGAGCAAAATTTTTGTTTAGATTAAAATTTTCAATAATAAATAAAAATTAAACGTCTGTTTATTCATTTCGTGTTAAATAAAAATAAAAATTTCGATTGGGGAATGAAATATTTTAAGCAAGAATTCAAATAAAATGAAAGCTGAGTAGGAAACAAGTTTATTTATTTTATATAAATTATATTAATCAATATTCATAAAATTTAAAAATACAATACACTTTTAAGAAAAGAAGAAAAATAAATAAAATTTATTTATCACAGAACTCGCATAGAAAGCCTGTAGATGTGCTTCCACCACCACTGCAATCTTCATGTGCCCACAAATTACATTTGCAACACATGATCCAGTCTTCACTTGGTGGGTCTTAGTACTTTCCATTGCAATAAGTACAATAATATTAATTTTCCTTATTACTATCTCTATCTTTCTCCTCATCTTCTCTGGTAGTTCGTTTTTGTTCTTTCTATGTTGTTATTTTCAAGAATTTTAAGATTATTCCTTTCTTTCTTGGTCCATTAGTTTCAGTCTCTATTCTTTCTTCTGCTATTTTTCATTAAAAACTTCTTTATTCCACGCTTTGATCGTACTATAATTATTTTTGCCAACGATTGTTTCGAAAATTATTGTGAGTAAAAAAAAATAACAGAGAAAAAAGTTTTATAGTAAAATTTTTTATGATTAATAGGACAGTGTATATCAAAGCATATTTACATTATTTTGCGAGAAATGAAGATTTTTTCATTCGGGAAAAAATTTATCTCGAAAAGCCAACCCTTTTTTAATAAAACTGAAAAAACATCTCGATACGATCAATAGTTTCCAAGATAAAAATTCCTAAGTACAATCCATTTTTAAAAAAGTCGTAAACTTTCTTGAGCCGTTCATAATCTCGCGGCAATAAGCACGCGGACAAGTGGCGCCACCTATAATAAGACTGAAGATCGTGCGTGGATTCCCGTGGCTTTTGTTCGAGTCGAGTCGTTTTGTTCGAGCCGCATGGTTGGCATCGCAATTACTGCAATTTATTTATATTAAACTATGTAATACCTAAAGAATAATAAAAGAGGTTGTGTTTAACATTTAAATATTGTCTATACGATATATTTATTCAATCAGTACCTATGCAAGAGGACCTGATATTTTTCAACAAACTGTAGAGGTCTGTATTTTTTAAATAAATTCGAAACTAGCAAAATGATGACTTAAACTACCCCCAATATCGTATAATCTACATTATATTCAATTTTAAACAAAATCCCAAATATCGAGGGAAAAAATGATCAATTTGACATGAAAAGACCGTAATGTAATCATGTGATCATTTAGTCGTTGTAATCTAATAATCAAAAACAAAATCTTTAACAATTAAAATAAAAATTTCTAATTTAAGGAATGGTTTTCCAACTAGATATTATATGGAGAGTCTGTAATATTTGTTTCAAAATTAATATTAATTTTTCTTTTTCTACTTGTTGCTGTTTGTAATTTTTAAAAATGTAGATTTAAAGACAAACAGAAAAGTCTCGTACATCACGCTATAAATAAAATAAAAGAAACTACAATTTCGCGATCAAAAAAAAATTGATTCGCGCAAAAATCGGATATTGAAAAATCGATTTCGAATCGAACATTATTAGTACATAGCATTTCGAGTCTCAGATTAGTTAAACTTCGGTAATTGTAATATTTCATTCGTCGTTCGCCATTTTGTAATTTTTAACAACGTCAAAGGAAAATCGTTCAAAGAAACTGCACAGAATTTATATTTCATGAATGATTATCAAAAAAGTTAAATATGCAAATAAAATTATTAGGAAAATCAAGAAGTATCCTACGTTAAATGCAGCGAAATTGATCAGTGAATTTCTAGTAAGAAAGTGTTGGAAATGTTTCTCATTTCCATGTTGGCAAACATGCATGTGTTGGAAATATTTCTCTATTCCTCGTTGGCAAACCTGCACACCATTCTTTTGTTTCAGTATAGCAGTTGAATTAGTTGAATAGCGTTTAGTATTATGCATGTAACGATTCGTGCAATTTTTAAATAAAACCTAAAAAGTATATGTGTCCTTTTATTGTCTAATCCTATAACCTCTGCTACAGAAAGTATGAATATTAATTTTATTCGCTGTAGTTTAGTTATTTTTTTGCTATAAATTTAGAGCTATTTCGCGAAAGCACAGTTTCAGTATCACTGCTTATAAATTACAATTATAATATCGAAACAAATATTTAACACTAGATTTACCAGCTATTTAATTATACCTATTTCTACCAAGATCAGTCAGAATGACTGGTGTTTAGAAAAAGTGTTCAGTGGGATTTCCAGTCTTCATTTACTTTTAAAAATTGACAAAAAAAGATTAATAATATTAATTGTAATACATAAATAGATTTATTGCCATTATCAATTAATCAAACACTTAATTGTTTGTAGTTCATCGGTCACAATTTTTACATACGCTGATTTTGCTCTGTGTGCACTTTCTGCATACATTTTTTTTGCATATATTGCAAATAATTGTGGTCTTATTATTGCAATATCCTATTTGACGGTGCCATTTGAACTTGATATATTAGCTTCTTGTGGTATTTCCCACGAAGTCTGATATTCAGAAGCAAGTTCTTCAGCTAGACGAAATAAAAAGTTTTTCCTTGATATATTTTCACCTGTCGTGTTTTTATAAAATATCCAGCAAATTTTTATGCTTTTATGTTTTGTACTTAGTACAAGTACTTTCTTATTCGGTTTACTCTTGTAAACTGTTAGTGTATATCCATTTAATTTGTACAGCAATGTTGAGAAACGAACCATGCTATCTTTCTTCTGTTTGCAAATTTTCGGGATTTCCCTCTTGTTTGCACGTATTGTTCCAAGCAACAAAGTCTTTTTAGATAATAATTTCAACCCCAGAGGCAAACTGGTAAAGAAATTGTCCATTGTTATGGTTCTACCTTTCAAAGTATATGGTTCTACAAGTTTCAGTACAACATATTCACTTAGTAATAAAACCTAACCCATCCCTCACTTAGTGGGGATGATGAATCTCGAACCTCATCTTTTCCTAAATAAGGAAAGCCACTTATTACCTATTTAGTTTCAACGTCAGACACCAGCCAAAATTTTATGACAAATTTCTGAGGTTTGTTTGGCATATATTGTGTGAACCTGCGTCTGGCCTTCGTTGGAAAGAGTTGCTCAGCCACCGTAATATAAGCTCTTGGTTTGAAACAATTTTGGCTATTTTCAATAAATTTATCCCAAACTGTTGAAACTAATGCGAATTTGTCTCTCTGTAAATGTTGACTCTTCTAATTTCTTTTGTCGAAACAAATGTAAATATACAATTCCAAGGGCCGCTATACGTACTGCATCAGAATCATGATTTGAGTCATTTCATGACATGGAAACATGCACCAGTCATTTTGACTGGTACTGGTATAAGTGTCAATAACAAAAAATATATTTGTTACGAATACATACAAAAAATAATATAAAGTTCATAAAACTGATTCTTTAGTTCTAGCTACAAAAGTAATGACATCATTTTGGAAATGAAATGTTACATGCAGTAGGAATTTTGAATTGAAATTGCAAGACCAGTCAAAATGACTGGTCTGGTAAATCTAGTGTTAACGGTTGCATTAGAGTCTGATTAATCGTCGAGTTGCAGGTTCGCGTCGCCTGGAGCGAGAATCGCCAGAAGAATGGAAAAGATCTCGAGCATATTGAAGTGGTGGCTCGTCAGATTCCTGGACGTTCCAGGCCGGCCACCGGAAAAACGAGGGGTTTCAACGTGAACGAGAAACCGACGATCCTTTATTCCAGACAGGAGCTCGCGGAGAGACTGAGACTCGCCTGGAAGCATCGCGAGGAGAACAAAGCTAACATCAACATTTTTTTGGCTCACGGTATCTTGCAAGAAAGATGCGATTCCGAGATGTCGCAAGACATCACAACACAAGACAAACGTGTCGATGAGGATTACACGGAAAAAGGAACGGAGAGTACTACGGACAGAAAGTCTACCACAGTTTTAGCGAACAGTGAAGACATTCCCAACAAAGATGGCGACGAGTTGTCAGATTTTCAGCACTCTTTCGCTGAAATAGAAGAAATTGCAGACGAAAAGGAAACTTCTGAACGCGGGGGTAGAAAGTGGGAAGAGGCGAGCAACGCGGAAGAGAAGCAAACAGACGTAAGTCGCATGTAATGCAATTTTAATATTAACTTACTCGTTTATAATTCGAATTTTGAATTTTTTTAAAATCATATAAGACAGTGATAAACTGTGCAATGTATAACAATATACATTAACACGCTAACTGCCATAGTGTTTCAAGTTTACAACGTTGTTGGATTCCAGTAGAATCGACAACACTTTATTTTCTTAAGAAACTCGTACAATTTGTATTAGGTCGACTAACCAGGAACCATCGCGAACGGTCCGGCTTCGATTTTGATGAAACTTTGTACACTTATAAAGCAGCCAAAAATAATCGACACGTATTTTTTTTTAGCTGCGGTAACTCGAGTTTAAGGGGTGAAACCACCCCTTGAAGTTTTGGCTCGAAACGGCTATCTCGAAAACGGAAAGACATACAAAAAAATTGTTAATGATCGAGGTTGATGGTTTCTTATGTACAATAACATGGTGTTAAAAAATTTAAAAAAATACAATTTGTTTATAACAAAAAAAAATTTATTAACTTAATTTTTCATTTTATTGAAATTTTCATAATGACAAAAAATGACGAGCATTTTATTCCAAATCCATTGGTATGCGATTTTTTAAAATTGCCTCCTACAGTTTTGCAGATTTTGATGATTTACATCTTGCGCGCACATTCATTATGGTAGTAGCCGTTCTAACTTTGATTTTAATGAAGCACTGTAGGCTTGCACTACTTCTAGAGGACAAAATCGGGAAAAATACAAGAATACCAATTTGTTGATGGAGGCTTCGTTAAGAAATTATTAACGTTTAAAGTTCCGCCCGTACTGAATTTTTTTCTCCGAAATGGCCAAGATTTCGGGGGAATGTGTAATGACCAAAAATGATTGTAATTGACCCCTACAACCGAAAATACTTTTTTTAGAACGATTTGAAATTTTTGAATTTAATTGTTAATAACTTTTTAACGAATCCTCCATCAACAAATTGGTATTCTTGATTTTCGTCTTATTTTGGCCTCTAGAATCCCCCATTAAATTTTTTCCCAGGGGTGGCCGAACACCCTGTATAATTATAAGTTACATATCTATCTATGTATATCTATACTATTATTTAAAGAGAGAGCTGAGTTTTATGTTCGCGCAAAACTCAAGACCTATTGAACCGATCTTTCTCAAATTTTGACACGTTATTCTTGCATACTCTAGGACAGAGATAGGCTATGTAGCATGTCTCAGAAGCGCGTTATTAACATGTAATTTATATGCAAAGATTTCATGTGTACGACTGTTTGGCAGACCACGTGACCCCTGTATACGACAGTCTACTTGCGCGCGCATGCGTATATTCGGCCCGCGCGATACCTCGCCCGTAGCAGTACTGCGATGTTACCACCAGGTGGCGAAGCTTCTCGAGCGCTTTCTCGCGAGAGAATTGCATTATCGCGGATATATATGTCAAGACGATCGTCTGGTCATAAATTGTAAATACAATAGCTCCAGACCCTATATTCAATGCTACCGTTGTCAAGCCTTCGGACACTCTTCAGTCAATTGCACTAAGAACCCCGCCTGCGTAAAGTGTGCAGGACCCCACCACACCAAGGACTGCGTCAAATCCCCAACCACCCCAGCCACCTGCTGCAACTGCAAGGGCGCCCACCCGGCAAACTACAGCCAGTGTCCCTCACTTCTAAACTTCCTACAAAAGAGATCCGCTAAAACCCACCCACTCAAAGCTTCCCAAATTACCCCCACAATAGCCAGCCTCCCTACCCCACCCGCAATCCTCCTCCAACCAACCAAGCCATCCCAAGCTCCAACATTCCAGAGAACGTACGCCAACGTAACCGCGAACTCCACTCCCAAACCGAAAAACCCAAATCAGCCAGACCTCACCAACCTCTTTTCCAAGGCGCAAGCCATTAATGAACTATTAGACATCTCCAGCATGGGAGCCGCCTTAGACTTCCTATATAGTAAACTAGTAACATGCCAAACAAAAGTACAGAAACTCCAAGCCTTCTTAGAAGCCGCCGAGCTTATAAATGGCTAATCTCCCCCCCCCCCAAAATAATCCTATGGAACGCCACCAGCATCCTCAACAAAATCCCAGAACTCCAACTCTTCCTTGAACATCACCAAATCCAAATAGCCCTCATCTCAGAAACCTGGCTAAAGCCAGCTGATTCCATCCGACTCACCAGATATAACATCATCCGAAACGACCGCCCAACCTCAAAAGGAGGAGTGGCTATCATAATACACCAGAGCCTAAAATTCGATCCACTCCCACTGCCGTTCCTGGACAACGTAGAAGCCACATTCATACAACTCTCCAATAACCCTAAAACCATCATAGGCGCAGCCTACCTACCTCCCAGCAAACGCTTCACACAGCAAGACCTGAATGCATTAACCACACACAATCATAAATTCATAATTGGGGGCGACTTCAACGCCAAACACACCTGCTGGAACAACACGAGCACAAGCACCAACGGCAAAACACTATATACACATATGACAAAAAACTCGTACCATATTGCACACAGCGACACATACTCCCACAAACAACCTCGGGCCAGACCCTCGAACATAGACATCTTCCTAACAAATTCCTCCCACTACACCGAATGCTACACCATCCACGACCTACCCTCCAACCACCTCCCAATTATCCTAAAGCACAACACAAACAGCACAAATTTCACAAACTGCACAATCTCCACCACCAACTGGCTCCAATTCCGCAACCAGGGTAGCAACTACCCTATCAATGCGCACCTTAACACCACACAGGACATAGACCAAGAAATTTCCAAAATCCAAAAATCAATCCTACGATACCACAATAGAGCAACTACCACTACCCATGCTTACTCCAAAACCATCAAGCCAGACCTAGAGCTCATCAACCTCATCAAACTCCGAAATCGATACAGGCGCAAATACCAGAACACCGCTAACCCCCTGCACAGACACCTCAAAAACACCCTCACAAGCCAAATTAAGACCAAGATCCGAGACCTCAAAAACACCTCCTGGAACCGCAGGCTCTCCCAAATCGACTCCAACCCCACCACCCTCTGGTCAACCTACAAAGCCCTGAAAAATAACAAACACACCATACCTCCTCTCACAGCCAACAACACCACGGCATTCACCAACTCCGATAAAGTGGAACTCCTAGCCAAAACACTCTACCTACCACCCCCTCAACCTAATAACACCCCTACAGACCAGGAAGCCGATCTCCTTGCTCAGAACCTAGCCTCCTCCGACACCACTCCACTCAACCCACAATCCATCACCCCACAATTAATCCACAGACTAATAAGAAACCTGAAAAACAACAAATCCCCAGGACAAGACCAAATTACAGCACTCCAACTCAAAAACCTACCCAACCGAATGATCATCCAGCTTTACTACATCCTCAGGCAATCCTACAACCTGGCTTACTTCCCCAGCTCCTGGAAAACATCTAAAGTCATACCCCTCCCCAAACCAGGGAAAGCTCATACCAACCCCAACAATTATAGACCAATCAGCCTCCTGAGCCTGCTAGGCAAAATCCTAGAGAAAATCATCCTGATACAAATACAATCCCACCTCTCAGAAAACAACTCCCTAATCCCAGAACAATTTGGCTTCCGAGCCAAACACTTCACAATCCACCAAGCCCTCAGACTGCAGGAAGACATTGCGCTAGAAGTGAACAAGAACAGATCGGTGGCTCTAGTCCTACTAGACCTCCAGAAAGCCTTCGACACTGTCTGGCACAATGGACTCCTGCTAAAACTACAGCATATTAACCTCCCCAAACATCTAATCAAGATAACCCAAAGCTTCCTACACAACAGATCGATGACTGTAAACCACAATGGCACAAAATCCACACCCAGACCACTACACACAGGAGTCCCCCAAGGGTCAGTCCTAGGCCCCACACTATTCAACATATATATAAACGACATCCCCAGAAGCCACAACACCAAAATCGCACTCTATGCCGACGACACTGCTGTCTACTCCTCCTCATGGGCTCAAAATCAAGCGGTAAAATACGCGCAAGACCACCTCAATAGCATACATCAGTATACCCAAACCTGGAAGCTTACCTTAAACCCCTCCAAAACAGAGGCAATCCTCTTCACCTGCAAGCGCAATCCCAACCCCACCAACCTCTCCATAGACAACCACCCCATAATCTGGTCTAACAAAGTCAAATATTTAGGAATCTGGTTCGACACAAAACTACAATGGAAACATAACACACAAGACCGAGCCTGCAAAGGCATCGGAATCCTACGCATGCTTTATCCCCTCATAGCCAAAAACAGTCCACTCTCTACCTCTCTGAAACTCCGCATATACTACACCTGCGTACGCCCAATCCTGACATACGGAGCAGAAAATCTGGTGCACCACAGCCAACACACACCTGTCCAGGATTCAGAAAATACAGAATAAGTATCTCCGCATCATACTAAACAAACCCCTATCACCGGAGAATCGCCACACAACTGCTTCATTGCATGAGGAAGCACAAATAGAATATATTCGCGAGCATGTCATGAAGCTGGCCGCAGCAGCTCAAATCTCCAACCTACATCACCCAAATCCCCTAATAGCCACGCTAGGGAACTATGACCCCATCACCATCCCACTAAAAACGCGGATAAAAACACCCAGACTCATCCTAAACTAACAACCCCCCACTATCAAACTAACCGCATGACGCATGAAAACGAGGTTTTTGAAAGTTTTCCCTCGAGCCTGAACGCATGAAATACCATAACCCCACATTACATAAATATATACCAGGCACTAATAATTATCCTAAATGCAGGTTATAGGGCCCCCTGCCCCAGGTACTGCAGCTAAACGTGAATAATAACAAAAAAAAAAAAAAAAGAAAGTGGTCATAAATTGATTTTGCACAAGGTCGGACGAAGCCGAGACGGGGCATGCTAGTTAAATATATAATAAATGTTAAAACGCATCACGTCTAAAGTTAAAACTTAATGCCCAACAAACATTTTATTTGTAAATTGTTTTGCGCCACTGGCGAATCTGCTACAGTATTTTCGTTCTTTCTTTTCGTTCATAGCGACTACCCAGAAGTTCGAACGTCGACGAGCATCCTTCCAGCTCGAAGAAGAAGTCGTCGTTGAATATCGACTACTCAAATATCCGCGATTTGTCCTCGTCATTGCCGTCGATTAAAAATGAAAGTTCGACGTCGGTTGCCGTGAAAACGTCGAAGGACGATTTCTCCACCGCCAAGCAAAAGCGGGCGAGTTTTCACAGCGGCGGGAACAAGGCGTTTCTCGAGCCGATCAGATCGTCGATAGAATCGAAATGGTGTCCGGTGGTGGACAAAGCTGCTCAGCAGAAACTGACCACGGACGCCAAGAGCGAAAAAGGCTCACCGACGCAAAAAAACTTGGAGAGCAAAGATAACGTTACGTTCAACAGAGCTGCGGTCGCAAAGAACCCGTCGGAGATAAGATGTGGCTCGATCGAGAGGAATGCACGCACGAGAACCACGGTCGAGAACAAAACGATTTCATCATCCTCGGAAGATGATAAAACGATTGATCAGAAAATAAGCGATAATAAGATTTCTTCGACGATAAAAAAGACTGCTTCTACGAACAATATCGCGGAGAACAAAGATGGTTCCATCGATAAGAATATTTACGCGAGAAACGCGTCCGATGTTGCATGTGGCGAGAAAAATTCATCGTTGAAGAAGATGATAGAACCTCAGAAGATCGAACAGAAATCGAGGAGGACCAGCTCGGCACCGCCGCAACGTCACTTGGGAAATGCTTCGACGAGTAATCGTGTTCAGGTCAATATCGTAATCAACCCATCGAGTACTCCAGCTTCGGGAAAGAATAACGATCAGGAGAAGACGGACACGGATTGCAAAGATAACAGAATAGACACGGCCTCCACAAAGGTACAGTGATTTAAAAAAAAATTTATTCTTTTGTGATAATAAACTACACTTGTACACGAAAGAATGATTACATTTATGGCAGACAACTAATGAAATATACAGGATGTTTGGCCACTTTTGGGAAAAATTTTAATAGGTGATTCTGGAGACCAAAATAAGACGAAAATCAAGAATACCAATTTGTCGATTGAGGGTTCGTTAAAAAGTTATTAACGTTTAAAGTGCCGCCTGTGAGACGGCAACGCGCGAACAGCTACGCTCTCATGCTGAGTGAGAACCACTGTCACGCGCAAGCAGTTTGCAGATTGCCGTTTTACAGGCGAAACTTTAAACGTTAATAACTTTTTAACGAAGCCTCAATCAACAAATTGGTATTCTTCATTTTCGTCTTATTTTGGTCTCCAGAATCTACCATTAAAATTTTTCCTAGAGATGGCCGAACACACTGTATATGTATGTTAAACTGAAACACTTTTGCAAACCACTCAATTAACAGTAGAACTACCAACAATTATGGTGTATTTATTTATACTAAAGGAATTAACACTTTGACTGCCACGTCATCCATATATGGGTGACAGGATTCTTTACTATGGAACTGTAATAGAACAATTAATTCTCAGGATGAAATGTTAAAGTTGAAATTTAAACAGAATTTCATGAATTTTAGTGAGGTTATAAAAATAAATGGTAAAACAAATTTTGAGTTATGTAGCTTATAATTGTCTAAAATCAAAGTTTTGGTCCCGCAAAGAATTGTATAGTTTTGGTCTGGCAGTCAATGTGTTAAAACGATAGATACTTGAAGAAATGTTTAATACAATGGAAATAAATGTTTATTCGTTCTTTTGTAGAAAACTACGGTAAATTTTCAAAAATCCAGTCGAGTAAATTTTGTACAATTTTTAGTAGACCTTACGAATGGGTCATTTTGATCACTTCGGTAGTTCTAGTGTTAACGTTTTCTTTTATAAATACATTTACAGGATGTCCAAAAAGGTTGGGATTAAAGTTATACTAACAAAGGAAATTCGGGATCTCGGAAATTCAATAAATTATGAAACTTTGTGTACAGCTAGAGTAGGTCATCTAAGGGGTGAAATCACCCCTTAAAGATAATGCAAATTTATCTTTCTCATCGAATATCCCGTGAACGATGAGAGATATCGAAAAAAAGTTCAAACAATGAATGCAAGCTATTTTTATATTCACCAAAATATGTAAAAAAAATTTTTTAAATATCGATACCTTTCGAATTACCCCCACCACCACTTCTTAAAATTCATTTTTTGATTTTTTAAATTTTATGCAAAAATAGTTTACGGTACCCTCTATCCATCCATGTAAATAGTTTATTTTATACATTTTTTTATAAATAAATAAAGCGTCTATTTTCGAATTTAAAGTCTGCTCTAGCAGTTTTTATTATTAGAGTGGTTTCATAATACATACCTAACATTATCATTTGGACAAATTTCAGGCTGTAATATAGAATTCGTTAAAATTAATTGATCACGTGTACGATTCGTAATGGCAGTATACAGGGTGTTCGACCACCCCTGGGAAAAATTTTAATGGGGCATTCTACAGGCCAAAATAAGACGAAAATTAAAAATACCAATTTGTTGATGGAGGCTTCGTTAAAAAGTTATTAAAAATTAAATTCAAAAATTTTAAATCGTCCTGGAAAAATTATTTTCGGTTGCGGGGGTCAATTACAATCATTTTTGGTGAATACACATACCTCCGAAATCCTGCGCATTTTCGAGAAAAAAAATCGAGTAGGCGCTGAAATTTATTGGCGAAAAAAAATTTTTCAAATCGTTCTAAAAAAATTATTTCTCGTTGCGGGGGTCAATTACAATCAGTTTTCATCATTAGACATACCCACGAAATCCTGGCCACTTTCGAGAAAAAAAATAGGGAAGGTGTGAAATTATTCGACAAAATTCAAAAATTTCAAATCATTCTGGAAAAATTATTTTTGGTTGCGGGGGTCAATTACAATCATTTTTGGTGAATAGACATACCCCCAAAATCCCACCCACTTTCTAGAGAAAAATTCGAAAAGGCGTGAAATTTTTCGACGGAAACAAAAAATTTCAAATCGCTCTGGAAAAATTATTTTCGGCTGCGGGGGTCAATTACAATCATTTTTGGTGAATAGACATGCCCCCGAAATCCTGCGCATTTTCGAGAAAAAAATTCAGTCAGAGCGAAACTTTAAACGTTAATAACTTTTTAACAAAGCCTCCATCAACAAATTGGTATTCTTGATTTTGGTCTTATTTTGGCCTCTAGAATCCCCCATTAAAATTTTTCCCCGGGGTTGCCGAACACCCTGTATACATACTAACATGAGTATGTGCATTGCTTAAAGTACTTTCACCAATAATTTTATGATTCATTGTATATTGTGAATTCATATGAAAATGCGTTTAAATCGCAATTATACTATTCACAAAATTATTTAAGGGGTAAGACCAGTGTAAAAACCTCAAATAAAGCGTTTTTTTGTCATTTTTTTTTTTTTATGGATGGAAAAGTAAGAGGATAATAATATTCAAGAATGTTATTAACCATATCGTTAAGTGTTAAAAAAAACTATTTATTGATAAATAGTGCAAAATGACAACGCTGGTGGAGCCACTCTCACGAGGCGTGTTTTGAATTTGAGGCACTCTGATGCAAATTTGTATCCGGTAAAAAACAAAAAATTTTCTCTTAATCTACATAAGTATAGCTAAAGAAATACGTAGGAGATCTTCGATTAGTTAATTTTAACATTATTTATTGACAAATAATTGCCCTATGTTTTGTACAAAATTGAACTTTCTATTTCAAATGCTCGCCAATCACACGAAAATTAATGTTTCAAAAATCACCTACTTCTCTAACTATACTCATGTAGATTGAGAGAAAATTTTTTGTTTTTTCTCAGATCAAATTCAAAACACGCCTCGCGAGAGTGTCTCCAGCGTCGCCATTTTGCACTATTTTTGAATAAATATTTTTTTTTAACACTTAACAACATGGTTAATAACATTCTTGAATATTATTATCCTCTTACTTTGCCATCCATAAAAAAAAAACAATTGCAAAAAAACGCTTTATTTCAGGTTTTTGCAGTGGTCTTACCCCTTAACAAACATAGACCCCAACAATCTTTCACAGATTTTAAAAATTGCCCTCAGAAACGAATTTTCACCTTCACGAATTTTTCAATTTTTTTTTTTTGCAGAATTTTATAATTCAGGGAAAAAACGTTTCATGCTTCTCGTGTGAATGTGATTAGGTGTCATCGGGACGATCGGTGAGATCAGCGCCGTTGAAGAAACGGTCTAGGAGCGCGAAGAGACGTTTTTGGGGCACGGGCTCTTGCAAAAACGACGAGGACGGGAAATCACGAAACCAATCGGCTGGCCGTGGAAGGAACCCGATCGATTCGAAAGCAATCGATATCGTCACAATGGTATCCCTTGTCAGCTCCGCGGACAGCGGCAGCGACACCGAGAATTCACCCAGGGATGATAAATTGATCGACCAGTTACGCAGTAAACTACCCACTACATCCATAATCAAAACGTCGATGAACCCAACTCTAAGCGTCGCGAGAAAGCCCATTAAATCAGGTACAATGCAAACGATGCCTTCCACTTTTTAAAAATATGAGAATCATCGCTCAAACCTTCCCTTAAGGGGGTGTATTCTAATTTAGACATCAATTTTTTATATGTCCTTTGGAATTTAAGAAGAAAAAAAAAACTATAACATTCTTGTCTATATTTAAAAATTATACACAATTTTTTCATGTAAAAATATTTAAAATTATTGAAGATGTAGTTGTTTCAACAACAATAAGATGAACAAACTGAAAACCATTATGTAACAGTATTACGTGTCGTAACTTTTGAACTGTTGGATTTATTGCAAAAGTAACATAATCCCTTTTTGTAAGGATTTAAAAACCACATTGAATAATATATTTAAAAAAAAAGGATACAGTTGTAGTTTTTAATTTTTATTTTTGCAACTTCAATTTTGTCTCATAAAAGATTAAAAAACTACATTGAATAGTACATTGAAAAATAGGATGCAATTGTAGTATTTAATTTTAATTTTTGCTACTTTAATTTGGTCTCATGAATTTATTTTCTATCTCTAATAGTTTTTTGAGACATAATACCTTTTTGTAAAGAATGAAAAACCACATTGGATAATATAATGAAAAATAGGATGCAGTTATAGTATTTAATTTTAATTTTTGCTAACTTAATTTTTTCTCATGAATGTATTTTGTTTCTACAGCGGTTTTTGAGACATAATACCTTTTTGTAAGAATTAGAAAACCACATCAAATGATATATTAAACAAAAGAATGCAGTTGCAGTTTTTAGATGCATTAATGCATAAAAAGGAATAAAATTGAATTCAGTTTTGTATATTTAATTTTGCCTTGTAAAATTATTTTATATCTCTAACGGTTTTTGAGACATAATACCTTTTTGTAAGGATTACAAAACCATATTGAATAGTATATTGAAAAATAGAATGCAATTGCAGTTTTTAATTTTAATTTTTGCAATTTTAATTTTGCCTCATGAATTTATTTTGTATCTCTAACAGTTTTTGAGCCAAAATACCTTTTTGTAAGAATTAAAAAACCACATCAAATGATATATTAAACAAAAGAATGCAGTTGCAGTTTTTAGATGCATTAATGCATAAAAAGGAATAAAATTGCATTCAGTTTTGTATGTTTAATTTTACCCTGTGACATTATTTTGTATCTTTAACAGTTTTTGAGAAATAATACCTTTTTTTAAAAAGTAAAAAACCACATTGAATAGTGTAATGAAACATAGTATGGCAATTGCAGTTTTTAATTTTAATTTTTGCAACTTTAATTTTGTCACATGAATGTATTTGTTTCTCCAACGGTTTTTGAGACATAATACCTTTTTTTATGAATTAAAAAAAACACATTGAATAGTATATTAAATAAAGAGGATGCAGTTGCAGTTTTTAGATGCATTAATGCATAAAAAGGAATAAAATTGAATTCAGTTTGTATGTTTAATTTTGTCTTATGATATTATTTTGTATCTCTAGTAGTTTTTGAGACATAATACCTTTTTTTAAGGATTTAAAAACCACATTGAATAATATATTTAAAAAAAAGGATACAGTTGTAGTTTTTAATTTTTATTTTTGCAATTTCAATTTTGTCTCATGAAAGATTAAAAAACCACATTGAATAGTACATTGAAAAATAGGATACAATTGCAGTTTTCAATTTTAATTTTGCATCATAAATTTATTTTGTATCTCTAATAGTTTTTTGAGGCATAATACCTTTTTGTAAGAATTAAAAAACCACATCAAGTAATATATTCAACAAAAGAATGCAGTTGCAGTTTTTAGATGCATTAATGCATAAAAAGGAATAAAATTGAATTCAGTTTTGTATATTTAATTTTGCCTTGTAAAATTATTTTATATCTCTAACGGTTTTTGAGACATAATACCTTTTTGTAAGGATTACAAAACCATATTGAATAGTATATTGAAAAATAGAATGCAATTGCAGTTTTTAATTTTAATTTTTGCAATTTTAATTTTGCCTCATGAATTTATTTTGTATCTCTAACAGTTTTTGAGCCAAAATACCTTTATGTAAGAATTAAAAAACCACATCAAATGATATATTAAACAAAAGAATGCAGTTGCAGTTTTTAGATGCATTAATGCATAAAAAGGAATAAAATTAAATTCAGTTTTGTATCTTTAATTTTGCCTTGTGACATTATTTTACTTCTCTAACAGTTTTTGAGACATAATAGCTTTTTGTAAGGATTAAAAAACCACATTGAATAGTATATTGAAACATAGGATGGCTATTACTGTTTTCAATTTTAATTTATACTATTTTAATTTTGCCTCATGAATTTATTTTGTATCTCTAACGATTTTTGAAACATAATACCTTTTTGTAAAGAATAAAAAACCACATTGAATAGTATATTGAAAAATAGAATGCAATTGCAGTACATATTTCATTTTAATTTTTGCAATTTTACTTTTGTTTCATGAATTTATTTTATATCTCTAATAGTTTTTGGGACATAATACCTTTTTGTAAGAATTAAAAAACCACATCAAATAATATATTAAACAAAAGAATGCAGTTGCAGTTTTTAGATGCATTAATGCATAAAAAGGAATAAAATTGAATTCAGTTTTGTATATTTAATTTTGCCTTGTAAAATTATTTTATATCTCTAACGGTTTTTGAGACATAATACCTTTTTGTAAGGATTACAAAACCATATTGAATAGTATATTGAAAAATAGAATGCAATTGCAGTTTTTAATTTTAATTTTTGCAATTTTAATTTTGCCTCATGAATTTATTTTGTATCTCTAACAGTTTTTGAGCCAAAATACCTTTATGTAAGAATTAAAAAACCACATCAAATGATATATTAAACAAAAGAATGCAGTTGCAGTTTTTAGATGCATTAATGCATAAAAAGGAATAAAATTAAATTCAGTTTTGTATCTTTAATTTTGCCTTGTGACATTATTTTACTTCTCTAACAGTTTTTGAGACATAATAGCTTTTTGTAAGGATTAAAAAACCACATTGAATAGTATATTGAAACATAGGATGGCTATTACAGTTTTCAATTTTAATTTATACTATTTTAATTTTGCCTCATGAATTTATTTTGTATCTCTAACGATTTTTGAAACATAATACCTTTTTGTAAAGAATAAAAAACCACATTGAATAGTATATTGAAAAATAGAATGCAATTGCAGTACATATTTCATTTTAATTTTTGCAATTTTACTTTTGTTTCATGAATTTATTTTATATTTCTAATAGTTTTTGGGACATAATACCTTTTTGTAAGAATTAAAAAACCACATCAAATAATATATTAAACAAAAGAATGCAGTTGCAGTTTTTAGATGCATTAATGCATAAAAAGGAATAAAATTGAATTCAGTTTTGTATATTTAATTTTGCCTTGTAAAATTATTTTATATCTCTAACGGTTTTTGAGACATAATACCTTTTTGTAAGGATTACAAAACCATATTGAATAGTATATTGAAAAATAGAATGCAATTGCAGTTTTTAATTTTAATTTTTGCAATTTTAATTTTGCCTCATGAATTTATTTTGTATCTCTAACAGTTTTTGAGCCAAAATACCTTTATGTAAGAATTAAAAAACCACATCAAATGATATATTAAACAAAAGAATGCAGTTGCAGTTTTTAGATGCATTAATGCATAAAAAGGAATAAAATTGCATTCAGTTTTGTATGTTTAATTTTACCCTGTGACATTATTTTGTATCTTTAACAGTTTTTGAGAAATAATACCTTTTTTTAAAGAGTAAAAAACCACATTGAATAGTGTAATGAAACATAGTATGGCAATTGCAGTTTTTAATTTTAATTTTTGCTACTTTAATTTTGTCACATGAATGTATTTGTTTCTCCAACGGTTTTTGAGACATAATACCTTTTTTTATGAATTAAAAAAAACACATTGAGTAGTATATTAAATAAAGAGGATGCAGTTGCAGTTTTTAGATGCATTAATGCATAAAAAGGAATAAAATTGAATTCAGTTTGTATGTTTAATTTTGTCTTATGATATTATTTTGTATCTCTAGTAGTTTTTGAGACATAATACCTTTTTTTAAGGATTTAAAAACCACATTGAATAATATATTTAAAAAAAAGGATACAGTTGTAGTTTTTAATTTTTATTTTTGCAATTTCAATTTTGTCTCATGAAAGATTAAAAAACCACATTGAATAGTACATTGAAAAATAGGATACAATTGCAGTTTTCAATTTTAATTTTGCTTCATAAATTTATTTTGTATCTCTAATAGTTTTTTGAGGCATAATACCTTTTTGTAAGAATTAAAAAACCACATCAAATAATATATTAAACAAAAGAATGCAGTTGCAGTTTTTAGATGCATTAATGCATAAAAAGGAATAAAATTGAATTCAGTTTTGTATATTTAATTTTGCCTTGTAAAATTATTTTATATCTCTAACGGTTTTTGAGACATAATACCTTTTTGTAAGGATTACAAAACCATATTGAATAGTATATTGAAAAATAGAATGCAATTGCAGTTTTTAATTTTAATTTTTGCAATTTTAATTTTGCCTCATGAATTTATTTTGTATCTCTAACAGTTTTTGAGCCAAAATACCTTTATGTAAGAATTAAAAAACCACATCAAATGATATATTAAACAAAAGAATGCAGTTGCAGTTTTTAGATGCATTAATGCATAAAAAGGAATAAAATTGCATTCAGTTTTGTATGTTTAATTTTACCCTGTGACATTATTTTGTATCTTTAACAGTTTTTGAGAAATAATACCTTTTTTTAAAGAGTAAAAAACCACATTGAATAGTGTAATGAAACATAGTATGGCAATTGCAGTTTTTAATTTTAATTTTTGCTACTTTAATTTTGTCACATGAATGTATTTGTTTCTCCAACGGATTTTGAGACATAATACCTTTTTTTATGAATTAAAAAAAACACATTGAGTAGTATATTAAATAAAGAGGATGCAGTTGCAGTTTTTTGATGCATTAATGCATAAAAAGGAATAAAATTGAATTCAGTTTGTATGTTTAATTTTGTCTTATGATATTATTTTGTATCTCTAGTAGTTTTTGAGACATAATACCTTTTTGTAAGGATTACAAAACCACATTGAATAATATATTAAAAAAAAAGGATGTAGTTGTAGTTTTTAATTTTTATTTTTGCAATTGCAATTTTGTCTCATGAATTTAGTTTGTGTCTCTAATAGTTTTTTGAGGCATAATACCTTTTTGTAAGAATTAATAAACCACATGAAATAATATATTAAACAAAAGAATGCAGTTGCAGTTTTTAGAGGTACTAATGCTTAAAAAAAATAAAATTGTA
The DNA here is from genome assembly GCF_013123115.1 of Colletes gigas. Classification (NCBI taxonomy): domain Eukaryota; kingdom Metazoa; phylum Arthropoda; class Insecta; order Hymenoptera; family Colletidae; genus Colletes; species Colletes gigas. The sequence goes on from NW_025106644.1 coordinate 304,350, forward strand.
TTCATTTTGCATGTTTAATTTTGCCTTATTTTTTGCTGTATCTTCAACGTTTTTAGAAACATAGCTTTTCCTAGTCCATAAACAGAATTAAGGAAAGAATGGTTGTGGACGATTTTCAGTGCAAGCCACTATACACATTAAGATTGTTCGATTCGGAATCGATCTTCTTAATACGATTTTCGATTTTTTTGAATCGATTCTTGGATATCCGATTTTGACGCCAATCAATTTTTTTTTAAGGTCCAAATTGCAGTTTCTTTCATTTTACTTATAGTGTGATGTACATGACTTTTGTGTTTGTCCTTGAATTTGTACTTTAAAAACTTACAAACGACACCAAGTAAAAAAGGGAAAAATTAATATTAACTTTAAAATAAATATTACACATTACCCACACAATTTCTAGTTTGAGGACCATTCCTTAAATTAGAAATTTTTATTTTAATTGTTGAAGATTCTGCTTCGTTTATCGGATTACAGGAATTGAATGAAAATAAGGCAAAATTAAACATGCAAGTTGAATACAATCTTATTTTTTTTTAAGCATTAATGCATCCAAAAACTTCAACTGCATCCTCTCTATTTAATATACTATTCAATGTGTTTTTTTAATTCTTTAAAAAGGTATATCTCAACAAACTGTTAGAGATACAAAATAATATCATAAGACAAAATTAAACATACAAACTGAATTCAATTTTATGCTTTTTTATGCATTAATTCATCTAAAAACTTCAACTGCATCCTCTCTATTTAATATACTATTATATTAAGGCCATTTCATGTCAACTTGATCGTTTTTTCCCTCGATATTTGGGATTTTCTTTAAAATTGAATATGATGTAGATCATACGATATTAGGGGTAGTTTAAGTCATCATTTCGCTGGTTTCGAATTTATTTAAAAAGTACAGACCTCTAAAGTTTACGACTTTTATAAAAATAGGTTGTACTTTTAGTAATTTTTATCTTGGAAACTATTCATCGTATTGAGATGTGTTTTTTCAGTTTTATTAGAAAGAGATTAACTTTTCTAAATAAATTTTGTCCATAATGATAAATCAAAAAAATAAAAATTTATTTATAATTTCCGATATTGCAAAATTGATTTTTCATTCGGAACAAAATTTATTTCGAAACTGAAAAAAAAACATTTCAATACGATGAATAGTTTCCAAGACAAAAATCCCTAAGTACAATCCATTTTCACAAAAGTCGTAAACTTCAGAGGCCTGTATTTTTTAAACAAATTCGAAACCAGCAAAATGATGACTTAAACTACCCTTAATATCGTATAGTTTACATAATATTCAATTTTAAACAAAATCCCAGACATCGAGGGAAAAAAGTGATCGATTTGACGTGGAATGACCCATTATTAGTGTTGGATTTATGGGGCTTCACAAAATTAACAACACTCTCTGATAAACAGTTCAATATATACAGTTACTCACAAAATTGAGCGTACACCTATGTAGTTAATAAAAACTTGTGGGAAAATGAACATAAACAGACATATTTAAAAGTAAAAACGCATTATACATTTTACTTGTACATTTCAGCAGATAATGCGTGAAGAAATTTTTGAACAATATTGATTGTTCATCTGTGTTTAACAAAAACTGCAAAAGTATGCTTATTTTATCGTCACAAAATTGAGAGTACAGTTTATTAGTAACTAGAAAACTAACTTTTGTAAAACTTCTCATGGTTTACAATTCATTCGATTGTATCTAGTATTATAGTTCCGTTGCTATGATACGTTTGATTTTCATTTGTCATTGTTTATTAGCGAAAATTTGCACTATGGCTTCACAAAGATCAGAAACTGATATTTCTGTGCGAAAATTAGTTGTTAAATTGTATTGTCAAGGTAAATCTCTAAGGCAAATTGGAAAAATAATAGGTAGAGCCCACTCTACTGTACAAAAAATTATTAACAATTACAAATACAATGGTAGACTGCATAATCAACCAGGACGCGGAAGGAAAAAAATTCTGACTGGAACTGACGAACGGTACATAATACGACAAATTAAAATTAATCCAAAAAGTAGTGTACCAAAATTAACAACAGATGTTTCATCGAGGATTAGAAAATCGATATCGACAGAAACTGTTCGTAGGGTGCTACATGATAAAGGCTATCACGGTAGGGTAGCAAGGAAGAAGCCATATATTTCTAAGGGTGAATAGAATCAAGCGTTTGGAATTTGCAAAAAAATATGTAAGTTGTGATATAAATTTTTGGAAGAACGTAATATTTTCCGACGAAGTTAAAATTAATTTATTTAATTCGGATGGAAAAATAATAGTATGGAGACAACCGAATTCAGAGTTCGATCAAAAGAATACGGTTCCTACTGTAAAACACGGCGGAGGTTCAATAATGCTGTGGGGATGTATGGCAGCAAGTGGAGTCGGTAATAGCGAATTTATTGAAACAACTATGGACAAACTAAAATATCTCGATATTTTGAAAAAAAATTTGATATCGTCAGCTCTAAAATTAAACATGCCAGCCATATATTATTTCCAACAGGACAATGATCCTAAACATACATCGTATATTGTTAAAGAGTGGCTGCTATATAACGTGCCAAAATTATTACACACTCCACCACAATCGCCGGATATTAATCCCATTGAGAATTTGTGGCGAGAATTAAAATTAAAATTAAATAATTGTAGTTTTAGTAATAAAACAGATGCTAAACGCAAAATTGTAGAAATATGGAATAGTATTCCGTGTTCGACTACAGAAAAGTTAGTCGAGTCTATGCCAAAACGTTTGAGAGCAGTTATAGATGCAAAAGGATTTGCAACAAAATATTAAAATAAAATCTGTTAGTTATTTTTGTTTAATTTGATCTGCTGTATGCTCAATTTTGTGACAGTAAAACAAGAACAGTTTTGTTGCTTTTGATAAATAGAAATGAACAATAAATTTTATTTAAGACTTTTTCCACTAATTGTCCTTCAAAATATATGAACAAAATAAATATTACGTTTTTACTTTTAAATATGTCCGTTTATGTTCATTTTCCCACCAGTTTTTATTAACTACATAGGTGTACGCTCAATTTTGTGAGTAACTGTATATTTATATTTGTTTCTACAATGGGCCATGTAGCCACACGCGTTCACTCGACCATCGACCAAAAACCACTGCCTTTGTTCTCGGGCCACGCTTCCGGCCCCGGCAACCGACTCGCCCCGAAGGCTCCCGAGCCTACCCGAATCGCGCACGGAAGACGTGCAGTTGAACCGCGCTCCTTTGTTCCAACAATTAGTTTGTTTAAATAATTTTGTAAACAATTTGCATTTCTAGTGTCTCGCAAAGCAAAAAGTACTATTTGAAAATATTTCATCCGCACTAGTGCTGGTGGCAAATGCAAACTTTGTCAATTATTAATTCTTTTATTTCTCATATCTTAAATATAAATTATAAATATGCAAATTTGATTTAAAAATTTCGAAGTTTGTATATAACACAATCATTAATATTTCGATAGTAATTGTTAGTATACTGAAGTAGTTCCTTGAACGATTTCGTAAATCGATTTTCGATAGATCGATTCTTCCGTGTTCGATCTCATGCTGCATCGATTCTAATCGCTTCGATTTAGAATTGATTCAAGAATCGATTCTTATTGCAAGAATCGAACATCCTTAGTCACCAGTGACCACCAAGGCAGCCAACGTATTAAACACATTTCTTATGTGAAAATGAAGAAAGGATAAAGTATACAGTATGGCAAATGGTCCCAAATGAATGATAATAAAACATTCTGGATATTACTGTTTACCTACATTATTAACATAATATGAAGAGATAGTTAAATTTATGGAGTACGAACAATGTATTTATTTTTTTAAATTTCTTAAGAAACAAACCACTAATGTTCGAATATTCAAAGTGTCCAATCTTATTGCATTATTTTTCATAATAAAAAAAACATAATAATTCCTTTTTTCAACGTAGTTGAAATAGTTATTTCTCACATAAATTGGGTAACATTTATTTACAAAATTAAAACAAACGTCTTAAATATAAATTATAAATATGCAAGTACGAGCAATGTATTTATTTTTTTAAATTTCTTAAGAAACAAACCACTAATGTTCGAATATTCAAAGTGTCCAATCTTATTGCATTATTTTTCATAATAAAAAAAACATAATAATTCCTTTTTTCAACGTAGTTGAAATAGTTATTTCTCACATAAATTGGGTAACATTTATTTACAAAATTAAAACAAACGTCTTAAATATAAATTATAAATATGCAAATTTTAAGATTTCGAAGTTTATATAAATCACGATAACCCATTAATATTTCGATAGTAATCGATAGTATACTGATGAAGTGGTACCTTGAACGATTTTCGATAGATCGATTCTTCGGAGTTCGATTTCATGCAGCATCGATTCTAGTCGCTTCGATTCAGAATTTATTCGAGAATCGATTCCTATTGCGAGAATCGAACATCCCTGATACACACATTTCGCCTCGAATGGTAATATTGTCGGTAATCAGTTCTAGAACTATGAAGAGATATTACGACGACATTTCCAACACTCATTCGGCGAATATCGTGCAGGAATTTAATAACACACACACGTGCGGAAGTGGCCGTGGAATGATAATTGAACGAGTTAATTAGAAGCGACGCAAGACACGCGAACTGCGCATGCCGCGAATAATTTCGAAATATCATCGTCTTATCTTTTCTCGCAGTCCTTAAATTTCAATAAAAAGGAACAACGACCAAAAAATCGATAATCTACGTAGATTGTATTCAATTTCAGGGATTAAAATTTTATCAAATGCATCAGTTGCAACGAAATTGCATAACTCTGTAAAAAGAAAAGTATTTTTTCTTCTCCTGATTGCACTTTTGTCATCAAATTTCTTTCGATTAGTTCTAATACAGACATATTCACAACTTCTCGCTTTAATGAAAATATCAGTCAGAAAATTGATTTATTCTTATTGTTGGATTTACAAATACCTCTCTAAAAGCTTAATTTTCCAGTTGAGGCGTATATTTATTAAAACAACTACATTTAAATGACTAAATAGATTTCAGTGAAACTCTATATTTAAGTTCTGTATTCTTCAAAGCTGATCTATTGGTAACGATTTTTATCTCTTGCAGATTATCAGTTCTTCTAATACCATGTGGTCCTAATAAAGCATTGCAATAATGATATCGAATTGAATTTTTTTGTTTCATTTTTAATTAAATGGTCCAAGGTAGTCAATATTTTTAAGTGCAATAAATTCTTTTAGAGCAACTATTAAGAGAAAAAAAGAGTTTCTCACTACCAACTAACAATCTGAAAATAGTTATTCGAATCACTTTTTAAAATTTTGCATAATTACTAATAATTACTTAATCCTAATCCTTTTTCGATGTCAATTTCTATACTTCTCTTCTATATTAACAGTTTATTTTTAGTTAAAGAAATTTGTAATTTCTCTGTAAAGATTTATTTTAATCGGATAACTATTACAACGTCAGAATATCGAAAAGACGATAAGACTTCTAGACATAATGTGTGCAACGAAAATAAATATTTAAAATTCCCAAATATAAACACTACTGGCCACCGTCTTAATGAATTCTAATTTACGAATCTAACAAATGAAATTTAATTTATTAAAAATTTAAAATTTGTATCATTAAAAAATTTGCCTAACACTGATCTGGAGCCTCCGTATTAAATTCGCTTTGTTTCCTAAAGTCGAACGAGATCCCGTAAAAATACTTCGATCGATCCCTTTCGGAGCTAATTTTTATTTTAAGCTGCAATCAACGTCGATTTCGACGGAATCATGGACAACGTATATCGCGTACCGCGGTCTTTGAAAACGTACAATTTTCTAAACTTTCATCGTTAAATCGTAGTATGTACTTTAATCGTGTCAGCAGTTACGCCGAACCGAACAACTACCGACGGAAATGCAATTATTGCAAGCCGATTAGGAGAGGAGTGTTTCAATGGAATATTTCGCTCCAGGGTCAGTAGCGTGATACGAAGAGAAGTTTGGTCGATTTAACGTGTTCGATCCCTACTGTCTTCAGTAAAGCTTCGTGTCGTCGCACGATAGAGTTCCCTTTAATTAGCGTGGGTACGTGTACGATGGAACACAAACCGCTTCGCCGGGTATAACCGATGATGCACAAACGTTCAGGAATTTCCAGATTCCAGTCATACTTCGCGTTTCTCGGGAGAAGTATTTCCTGAGATACGTGTTATAAATAGTGGAGGGGTGAAACGATTCGAAATAGTAACAAGGGAAGATTCATCACGCTCCAAAGGTGAGATTCCAGAACGACGGGGAGTTTTCCAATAGATTCGATGACATTGCAAGGCGGTTTTCTGTCTAGGAAGAAGCGAATGAGATAGCAGGAGGAAAGAAAAGGGGATAGGAGAGTCGTATCTTAGCCATTGGGGCCCTCGATGCTCGTTCGAGTAGTGTATAGTATATAGGAATAGACAGTAGGTCGAGTACTTGTGAGAGAGACAGGTTAAGAGTAGCCCTCTGCTGGCGAGTGCGGGAAGCGTCGTCACAATGTTATAAATAGTGGAAGGGTGAAACGATTCGAAATAGTAACAAGGGAAGATTCATCACGCTCGATAGGTGAGATTCCAGAACGACAGGGAGTTTTCCAATAGATTCGATGACATTGCAAGGCGGTTTGCTGTTTAGGAAGAAGCGAGTGAGATAGCAGGAGGAAGGAAAAGGGGATAGGAGAGTCGTATCTTAGCTATTGGGGCCCTCGATGCTCGTTCGAGTAGTGTATAGTATATAGGAATAGACAGTAGGTCGAGTACTTGTGAGAGAGACAGGTTAAGAGTAGCCCTCTGCTGGCGAGTGCGGGAAGCGTCGTCACAATGTTATAAATAGTGGAGGGGTGAAACGATTCGAAATAGTAACAAGGGAAGATTCATCACGCTCCAAAGGTGAGATTCCAGAACGACGGGGAGTTTTCCAATAGATTCGATGACATTGCAAGGCGGTTTGCTGTTTAGGAAGAAGCGAGTAAGATAGCAGGAGGAAAGAAAAGGGGATAGGGGAGTCGTATCTTTGCTATTGGGGCCCACGATGCTCGTTCGAGTAGTGTATAGTATATAGGAATAGACAGTAGGTCGAGTACTTGTGAGAGAGACAGGTTAAGAGTAGCCCTCTGCTGGCGAGTGCGGGAAGCGTCGTCACAATGTTATAAATAGTGGAAGGGTGAAACGATTCGAAATAGTAACAAGGGAAGATTCATCACGCTCGATAGGTGAGATTCCAGAACGACGGGGAGTTTTCCAATAGATTCGATGACATTGCAAGGCGGTTTGCTGTGTAGGAAGAAGCGAATGAGATAGCAGGAGGAAAGAAAAGGGGATAGGGGAGTCGTATCTTAGCCATTGGGGCCCTCGATGCTCGTTCGAGTAGTGTATAGTATATAGGAATAGACAGTAGGTCGAGTACTTGTGAGAGAGACAGGTTAAGAGTAGCCCTCTGCTGGCGAGTGCGGGAAGCGTCGTCACAATGTTATAAATAGTGGAAGGGTGAAACGATTCGAAATAGTAACAAGGGAAGATTCATCACGCTCGATAGGTGAGATTCCAGAACGACAGGGAGTTTTCCAATAGATTCGATGACATTGCAAGGCGGTTTGCTGTTTAGGAAGAAGCGAGTGAGATAGCAGGAGGAAGGAAAAGGGGATAGGAGAGTCGTATCTTAGCTATTGGGGCCCTCGATGCTCGTTCGAGTAGTGTATAGTATATAGGAATAGACAGTAGGTCGAGTACTTGTGAGAGAGACAGGTTAAGAGTAGCCCTCTGCTGGCGAGTGCGGGAAGCGTCGTCACAATTTTATAAATAGTGGAAGGATGAAACGATTCGAAATAGTAACAAGGGAAGATTCATCACGCTCCAAAGGTGAGATTCCAGAACGACAGGGAGTTTTCCAATAGATTCGATGACATTGCAAGGCGGTTTGCTGTTTAGGAAGAAGCGAATGAGATAGCAGGAGGAAAGAAAAGGGGATAGGAGAGTCGTATCTTAGCCATTGGGGCCCTCGATGCTCGTTCGAGTAGTGTATAGTATATAGGAATAGACAGTAGGTCGAGTACTTGTGAGAGAGACAGGTTAAGAGTAGCCCTCTGCTGGCGAGTGCGGGAAGCGTCGTCACAATGTTATAAATAGTGGAGGGGTGAAACGATTCGAAATAGTAACAAGGGAAGATTCATCACGCTCCAAAGGTGAGATCCCAGAACGACGGGGAGTTTTCCAATAGATTCGATGACATTGCAAGGCGGTTTGCTGTGTAGGAAGAAGCGAGTGAGATAGCAGGAGGAAAGAAAAGGGGATAGGGGAGTCGTATCTTTGCTATTGGGGCCCACGATGCTCGTTCGAGTAGTGTATAGTATATAGGAATAGACAGTAGGTCGAGTACTTGTGAGAGAGACAGGTTAAGAGTAGCCCTCTGCTGGCGAGTGCGGGAAGCGTCGTCACAATGTTATAAATAGTGGAAGGGTGAAACGATTCGAAATAGTAACAAGGGAAGATTCATCACGCTCGATAGGTGAGATTCCAGAACGACGGGGAGTTTTCCAATAGATTCGATGACATTGCAAGGCGGTTTGCTGTTTAGGAAGAAGCGAGTAAGATAGCAGGAGGAAAGAAAAGGGGATAGGGGAGTCGTATCTTTGCTATTGGGGCCCACGATGCTCGTTCGAGTAGTGTATAGTATATAGGAATAGACAGTAGGTCGAGTACTTGTGAGAGAGACAGGTTAAGAGTAGCCCTCTGCTGGCGAGTGCGGGAAGCGTCGTCACAATGTTATAAATAGTGGAAGGGTGAAACGATTCGAAATAGTAACAAGGGAAGATTCATCACGCTCGATAGGTGAGATTCCAGAACGACGGGGAGTTTTCCAATAGATTCGATGACATTGCAAGGCGGTTTGCTGTGTAGGAAGAAGCGAATGAGATAGCAGGAGGAAAGAAAAGGGGATAGGGGAGTCGTATCTTAGCCATTGGGGCCCTCGATGCTCGTTCGAGTAGTGTATAGTATATAGGAATAGACAGTAGGTCGAGTACTTGTGAGAGAGACAGGTTAAGAGTAGCCCTCTGCTGGCGAGTGCGGGAAGCGTCGTCACAATGTTATAAATAGTGGAAGGGTGAAACGATTCGAAATAGTAACAAGGGAAGATTCATCACGCTCGATAGGTGAGATTCCAGAACGACAGGGAGTTTTCCAATAGATTCGATGACATTGCAAGGCGGTTTGCTGTTTAGGAAGAAGCGAGTGAGATAGCAGGAGGAAGGAAAAGGGGATAGGAGAGTCGTATCTTAGCTATTGGGGCCCTCGATGCTCGTTCGAGTAGTGTATAGTATATAGGAATAGACAGTAGGTCGAGTACTTGTGAGAGAGACAGGTTAAGAGTAGCCCTCTGCTGGCGAGTGCGGGAAGCGTCGTCACAATTTTATAAATAGTGGAAGGATGAAACGATTCGAAATAGTAACAAGGGAAGATTCATCACGCTCCAAAGGTGAGATTCCAGAACGACAGGGAGTTTTCCAATAGATTCGATGACATTGCAAGGCGGTTTGCTGTTTAGGAAGAAGCGAATGAGATAGCAGGAGGAAAGAAAAGGGGATAGGAGAGTCGTATCTTAGCCATTGGGGCCCTCGATGCTCGTTCGAGTAGTGTATAGTATATAGGAATAGACAGTAGGTCGAGTACTTGTGAGAGAGACAGGTTAAGAGTAGCCCTCTGCTGGCGAGTGCGGGAAGCGTCGTCACAATGTTATAAATAGTGGAGGGGTGAAACGATTCGAAATAGTAACAAGGGAAGATTCATCACGCTCCAAAGGTGAGATCCCAGAACGACGGGGAGTTTTCCAATAGATTCGATGACATTGCAAGGCGGTTTGCTGTGTAGGAAGAAGCGAGTGAGATAGCAGGAGGAAAGAAAAGGGGATAGGGGAGTCGTATCTTTGCTATTGGGGCCCACGATGCTCGTTCGAGTAGTGTATAGTATATAGGAATAGACAGTAGGTCGAGTACTTGTGAGAGAGACAGGTTAAGAGTAGCCCTCTGCTGGCGAGTGCGGGAAGCGTCGTCACAATGTTATAAATAGTGGAAGGGTGAAACGATTCGAAATAGTAACAAGGGAAGATTCATCACGCTCGATAGGTGAGATTCCAGAACGACGGGGAGTTTTCCAATAGATTCGATGACATTGCAAGGCGGTTTGCTGTTTAGGAAGAAGCGAGTAAGATAGCAGGAGGAAAGAAAAGGGGATAGGGGAGTCGTATCTTTGCTATTGGGGCCCACGATGCTCGTTCGAGTAGTGTATAGTATATAGGAATAGACAGTAGGTCGAGTACTTGTGAGAGAGACAGGTTAAGAGTAGCCCTCTGCTGGCGAGTGCGGGAAGCGTCGTCACAATGTTATAAATAGTGGAAGGGTGAAACGATTCGAAATAGTAACAAGGGAAGATTCATCACGCTCGATAGGTGAGATTCCAGAACGACGGGGAGTTTTCCAATAGATTCGATGACATTGCAAGGCGGTTTGCTGTGTAGGAAGAAGCGAATGAGATAGCAGGAGGAAAGAAAAGGGGATAGGGGAGTCGTATCTTAGCCATTGGGGCCCTCGATGCTCGTTCGAGTAGTGTATAGTATATAGGAATAGACAGTAGGTCGAGTACTTGTGAGAGAGACAGGTTAAGAGTAGCCCTCTGCTGGCGAGTGCGGGAAGCGTCGTCACAATTTTATAAATAGTGGAAGGATGAAACGATTCGAAATAGTAACAAGGGAAGATTCATCACGCTCCAAAGGTGAGATTCCAGAACGACAGGGAGTTTTCCAATAGATTCGATGACATTGCAAGGCGGTTTGCTGTTTAGGAAGAAGCGAATGAGATAGCAGGAGGAAAGAAAAGGGGATAGGAGAGTCGTATCTTAGCCATTGGGGCCCTCGATGCTCGTTCGAGTAGTGTATAGTATATAGGAATAGACAGTAGGTCGAGTACTTGTGAGAGAGACAGGTTAAGAGTAGCCCTCTGCTGGCGAGTGCGGGAAGCGTCGTCACAATGTTATAAATAGTGGAAGGGTGAAACGATTCGAAATAGTAACAAGGGTAGATTCATCACGCTCGATAGGTGAGATTCCAGAACGACAGGGAGTTTTCCAATAGATTCGATGACATTGCAAGGCGGTTTGCTGTTTAGGAAGAAGCGAGTGAGATAGCAGGAGGAAAGAAAAGGGGATAGGGGAGTCGTATCTTAGCCATTGGGGCCCTCGATGCTCGTTCGAGAAGTGTATAGTATATAGGAATAGACAGTCGGTCGAGCACTTGTGAGAGAGACAGGTTAAGAGTAGCCCTCTGCTGGCGAGTGTGGGAAGTGTCGTTACAATATGATAAATGATTTCACGAACGTAAATTGTGTTTGATTTTTTTAAATTGTCACATTTGTTCTTCAATAATGCTGGTATTAATATCCAAAGGTCCAAAATGTTACCCTTTTTTTTAAATTCAAACTATTTTTTATCAATAAACGATTTAACTCAAACGTTAATCCGACATCAGAATCGTAATCATCGACCCCGAAAATCCTAATGTACAGTGACTCAAAGTAAAGCTTGGACATTTACATTTTTATACTCTATGAAGGGATTTGTGGTGCAAGAAAAGAATTGTAACAGAAAACAAAGTTATTTTTATTCAGCTTTATTCAAGATTCAAGATGATTGTTATTTATAATTTTTTCAGAATTTCAACTTTTTCAATATTGTTAGAATTTCTACATATTCTTCACTAAAATACACGTTGATTGCATTTTGAAACATTAAAATCTTCCAATCTGTTCAGAAGTTACGATGTTTTAAAGATACGCATGAAATTTCAGGGCAACATTTCTAACCTCGCATTATTTTTTCGGAAAAGCATTTTCTCCTCGAAAGTGCGTAGGATTTTAGGGGTATGTGTATTCACCAAAAATGATTGTAATTGACGCCCGCAATCAAAAATAATTTTTTCAAAATGATCTGAAATTGTTTAATTTTGCCAAAAAATTTCAGTACCCTCCGTCAATTTTTCTTAAAAATTAGTTTTTGATTTTTAGTAATTTTATTTGGTGCCCTACAGAAAAGCTGTCTAATACTTTTTTGTAGGTATCCATGAACTCTACTTTAGAAATAAGTTTCAATGAGATACGTTCACTATTGTAGGAGTTATGGCCGTTTGAAAATTGCACCATATATTTCCGGCGGGTTTCCCATTTTGCAGGATCAAGGAACAACTTTTCGAATATTTTTAGAATTTCTACCTAATCTTCACCAAAATACGCATTGTTTGCCGTTTGAAACATTAAAATCCTCCAATCCGTTCAGAAGTTATGACGTTTCAAAGATACGCGCGAAATTTTGGAGTGACATTTCTGGCCTGAAATTATGTTTTCGGTAAGGAATTTTTTTCTTGAAAATGGTTAAGATTTCGAGGGTATGTGTATTCACCAAAAATAATTGTAATTGACCCCTGCAATCAAAAATAATTTTTCCAAAATGATTTGAAACTTTTCTATTTCGCCGAAAAATTTCAGCACCCTTTCGATTTTTCTTAAAAATTCGTTTTTGATTTTTACTTTTGTTCGACGCTGCACAGAAATGTTGTTCAATACTTTTCTGTAGTTATTCATAAGCTCTACTTACAAACTGAATTGAAATTTAATTTTCATGGAGTTTTACGCACTTTAGGGGGTTAAGAAACAGGGTTTCGAAGATTTTTAGAATTTCTAAGTATTCTTCACCAAAGTACGCGTTGTTTGCACTTTGAAACATTAAAATCCTCCAAAAGTCATACAAAAATTAAAAGTTCAGAAGTTATAGAAACTAACCTTAAACTAAAACTTGGACAGTTGGCAACATTGTTAGTTGCTCGCCATAGAATGCGGGGAATCGCCGGTAATTTTGGCATTTGATTACTATAATTGTTTTAAAATTTACTAAAAACGAAAGCAAAAATCTAGATTAAGTCATAACAAATCAAAGTTCCAGAAGTAACGAAAACTAATCTCAAACTAAAACTCAAACAGTTGGCAACATTGTTAGTTTTTTACCATAACATGAGGGGAATCACCAGTAACTTTGCAATTTGATAGTTATAATTGCTTTCATTTTATGTTGAGTTAGTGTGAAATATGCAATAGAAATTTGAGAGTTTTTGCGAAATTTATTTTAATATATTAAAATGGAAATTCGAACAAACATCATTAGAAATTCAGGAGCTAATTATAAGTAATTTTACAGTTGAATTGTTAATAAGAAATATTGCTAAAGTAGTGAAAAAAAGGTATTTTACAGTACACGACATAATTACACGCTTTAGAAAACGAAATACTGTGGAAAATAAATGGAAATCCAGCAATACAAGATATTTATGGAATCCGAAAAGCGGTAGATTCTAAGGAATTTTTTAAAAATTGAAAATTAAGTTCACCAAAGTTAGCCATAGGGGCAAAAAGGCATTTTAAAAATATTGTAAAACATATCTATATATTTACAAGTATCCTAATGTCCGAGTGTTACTTTGAGGTTAGATTCCATTATTTTTAAGACTGTTTTTTTATAACTTAGTGTAAATAAATATTGTTTTTATTTTTAGTACATTTATATTGCTTTGGAGAAAGCTTCATAAAAATAACTTTATTTTCTGTTTAAATTTTTTTTCTTGCCCTAGAAATCGCTTCACAAAGTATAAAAATGTAAATGCCAAGTGTGATTTGAGACACTGTGTGTATACATATACAGGGTGTCCCAGCTAAAGTGTGACAGTCGCGATACTGCAATAACTATTGATGATACGGAAAAATTGTTTATATGAAAATTGCAGGATAAAATAGGATCTTTATTCTGGCGTAAACGGAAATTTTATTTATGTTATTAATTTCAAAGATACGATGATGAAGTTTCGTTTTTTAAATGGAACTATATATTTTTTTTTGGATCATGCGATAGTGTTTTTCAATACGAATTCATTAACCTGCAATTTATTTACCCGATTTTCATTAGTTTTCAAGATATAGCGCTTGGAAATTTACTGATTTTCGGCGAAGACGTCTCGGCTTGAGTGGCAAGTCATAAAAGCGGCCCTATTGTTGCGCTGTTTGACTCCGCCTGTTGAAACCGATAGCAAGGGTCTACGCTCGGAACGGCAGGCCCGAAGAGTCAGAAACATGAAAAGTATTGTCCATCACGATTTCGTGAATTCGCAAGGATAAGGAATATAAAATTGATTCATAAGAGAACTCATAAAACGTATTAAACAGTGTATTTCAATATATTGCAGCGGAACAGCAAACTCATAAAAGACCAGCGGGTCTAATTAGGTATTTTCGGGAAAGTTGGAATTTTTATTAGCGGTAAAATGTAATAGATGTATTATTTATGTTTGGCAAGGTCCAAGTTTTTCCATCATACAACAAGAGTTATAAAACACCGCTACAAAGCACTGCAGACTTAAAGCTGTGTGTGAAAATATTCCAACGGACATTCTAATAAACGTGGAAAAGAAACTTGTAAAACGAATTGAAACATGTATTTCGAATGGCAGGAGACACGTAGAATACATTTTTTGTATAATAAAATTCAGCTAAAACATTTAAATAAATGTTCCAATCATCCAAATTATTAACGACATCACCATCCTCGATGCGACAAACTTAAATCGTGATGGGCAATACTTTTCATGTTTCTGACTCTTCGGGCCTGCCGTTCCGAGCGTAGACCCTTGCTATCGGTTTCAACAGGCGGAGTCAAACAGCGCAACAATAGGGCCGCTTTTATGACTTGCCACTCAAGCCGAGACGTCTTCGCCGAAAATCAGTAAATTTCCAAGCGCTATATCTTGAAAACTAATGAAAATCGGGTAAATAAATTGCAGGTTAATGAATTCGTATTGAAAAACACTATCTCATGATCCAAAAAAAAATATATAGTTCCATTTAAAAAACGAAACTTCATCATCGTATCTTTGAAATTAATAACATAAATAAAATTTCCGTTTACGCCAGAATAAAGATCCTATTTTATCCTGCAATTTTCATATAAACAATTTTTCCGTATCATCAATAGTTATTGCAGTATCGCGACTGTCACACTTTAGCTGGGACACCCTGTAGGAGTAGATAGTCGATCGAGACACAGAGACACAGGTTAAGACTAGCCCTCTGCTGGCAAGTGTGGAAAGTGTCATCACAATATTATAAATGAATTTCAAACATAAATTGTTTTTGATTTTTCACATTTGTTCTTCAATTATATTGGGTTCAAATTAATATTAGGTCCAAAATGTTACGCTTTTTTTTAAATTAAAACTATTTTTTATCAGCAAACAGTTTAGCTCAAACGTTAATCCGACATCAGATTCGTAATCGTCGATCCCGAAAATCCTAATATAGTAATATTTGTAAATTGTGTAGATTGAATGACGGTATCGTTGTTATTAGTATTATCGTTATGCTATTGTGTTCGTGCAAATTAGAATCGTGTTACCATGTTTGACATTCCATTCGAACATAACCTGTCATGAGAAACTTTGAAACAAAGCTATACGTATGTATGTACGTTCAATATGACATTTTTTCAGCATTACAATTAATACAATACACTCCCAAAATAAAACGAAATTATAATAAACCTATAATATTAATTTGCACTGTGATACTGGCATACAATATTAATAATTACAACCCAGTAATAAACGTAAAATATAAGACTGATATTATAATTATAAATATAATTCTTGTGTTTACTTTCCATACCGTAACATCCATTATGGAAGAGAATACGTTTTATTTAAGTTACTCAAGTTAAAGGACAAAAATAAAAGTACAAGAAATTACCGAAATTATTGGATTTGTCAATGATTTTTTTCACAGCCACGTGACTTATTCTCACAACTTTAGCAATCTCCTTTAAGGTCTGTTTATTTTTATGCATTTCGATTATTATTTGACGCTTTTCAACAGTTTTTTGTCTAGCCATTTCGAAATTATATCATTAGGTTATGTTTTAATATGGAAACAAAACACGGGGATATCCCGACGCCATATTACTAAACAGTGATGCCAACATAGCCAAAAATTCTTGCAATAGTTATAATTACTAACAAAAAAGCAGGGGTGTCAACTTTATATTGACTCAAAAGAGACTTTTTTTTATTCCTTTCGTTATAAATTTGTTTATTATTAACTTATTAATAAAAAGTATATGATTTTTATAAAAGACTTTTCTCCTATTTGCTTTGATACCTTTTAAATGATTTCAAAGAGAAGTTAAAAATTTTAAGTGTGTTTGCATAACAAGAAACAAATCTTATACAAGCCAATTTTTCGAAATTGTGGTAAGTTGATTATAAATTATTTATTGGTGATAAAGCAATAATTCGTAATTATTTTTTCAAATGTTCTCTCATAGGAATTCTAAATCTCAAAAACATATGTTGTACATTAATTTTGGACAAATTAATGGAATTATGAAATAAACAAACGTATCTCCATTTATCGATTTTTCACCCAATTAACGTACATCGACGTTGTATTAAAAAAAAACTAATCATTCTTAAATCATATCACAATTTTTTAGCTACGCGCGAGAGTTGTTGAACCAGCCTCGAGCTGAGCAATGGATGAGTCGCGACGAACCAGTCTTTGCATCAAATACGATCGACTAGTGATAAGATACAAGGGAAAAAAGGCAGTTCGTGGAAAATATTAATGGACCCATTTAGTTCCATGAAACGAAATCGATGACACGAAATATCGTTTGGCCCAGTTTTCGGTAAACGGCCAAGTGTTATGATCGCCGACCCGCTAAATCAGGTTACTCGGTAAACATACGTATCGTGACTATAAAATTCTACCAATATTACCTCCATTCAATTGAATCGACTTCGGTGAACCGCACGGTACGATAGAAAAACGTGATCGAACGATGTATTCGCAACGGAAATGTTAAAATAAGTACACCCATTACGTTACGACCTACCGATCCGCATCTAATCTCCAATTTCCATCTCCATCAATTATATCACTTTTTTTCTTATTAATTTTCTCTAATTTAATGTCTTTTATTAATAGTAAAAAAGTTGATTGATACTTGGCAGTAATTAATATGTTATTTATTTGTAATAAAATTCCACTGATTCGCCAATAATACGGATACATTTGGTGCCACTGTTACAAAGAATCCTACATCTAAAATTCTATCATTGATTTTGGGGAATCACATGAATCCCACAGTCTTCTTTATCGTAATAAATCGCTAATATTAGTTCAGCTATGCTCTGTTGGGCATTAACTTTTAATTTTAATGGGGGATTCTAGAGGCCAAAATAAGACGAAAATCAAGAATACCAATTTGTTGATAGAGGCTTCGTTAAAAAGTTATTAACAATTAGATTCAAAAATTTGAAATCGTTTTGGAAAAATTATTTTTGGTTGCTAGGGTCAATTACAATCATTTTTGGTCATTACACATACCCCCGAAATCCTACGTACTTTCGAGAAAAAAATTCCTTACCGAAAATTTAATTAGTTGCCTAACCTAACCTAAAAAATTAGTTACCTTTCGACGAAAAAAAATTTCAAATTGTTCTGGAAAAATTATTTTCGTTTGCGGGGATCAATTATAATCATTTTTGGTGAATAGACATAACCCCGAAATCCTACCCATTTTCTAGAAAAAAATTCGAGAATGTGTGAAATTTATCGACGGAAAAAAAACATTTCAAATCATTTTGAAAAAATTATTTTCGGTTGCGGGGTTCAATTATAATCATTTTTGGTGAACAGACATACCCCCAAAATCCTACTCACTTTCTAGAAAAAAATTCGAGAAGGTGTGAAACTTTTTAACGGAAAAAAAAATTTCAAATCGTTCTAAAAAAAATATTTTCAGTTGCAGGGGTCAATTACAATCATTTTAGGTCATTACACATACCCCCGAAATCCTACTCACTTTCTAGAAAAAAATTCCTTACCGAAAATTTAATTAGTTGCCTAACCTAAAAAATTGGTTACCTTTCGACGAAAAAAAAATTTCAAATTGTTCTAGAAAAATTATTTTCGGTTGCTGAGGTCAATTATAATCATTTTTATGATTTATTTTATCACTTTCTAGAAAAAAATTCGAGAAGGTGTAAAAATTTTCGACGGAAAAAAAAATTTCAAATCGTTTTGGAAAAATTATTTTCGGTTGCGGGGTTCAATTACAATCATTTTTCTCCATCAACAAAATCAAATCAATCAACAAATCAACAAATTGGTATTCTTGATTTTCGTCTTATTTTGGGCTCTAAAATCTCCCATTAAAATTTTTCCCAGGGTTGGCCGAACACCCTGTATATTTGATATGTAACTTACAACTATATATTTGAATTAATAAATACATTAATACGTTTTACAAAACATGTCAAACCAGAAGAGTGGCTGACCAGTACGGGGGACTCCTACGTGGTGCCAACATAATATAATAAAACGTTACCAACCTAAACAATCTCTAACATATTCCTTACTATATTTGCAACGGAGTTACGACTAAATTTTTAACGTTAGAATGTCTTTTTTTTCTACGATCCAACATTTCTACATTTGTAATCGTGACCGCCAGGGCGCGAATGGTCAAAAGACCGCGAAAACGAAGAGAAATTTGAATCGTCGTGGTATTAATAAAAACGAATTTCCCGCATAGTGTCCTTTCAGAGGCATTCCGTCGACGAGGATCCGCCAAACGAGCAACCGTCGCCAAACGAAGAGAAAAAAACGACACCGGCACGGCTCGCGATCGTTAACCGTGGAAACAGGGGTGCCACGACGAGCGAGGAAACGCTGCCTTGGAGATCGGACATACCAGGCTTGGCTCTGCCTATTTTAGCATTGATTCATGATCCTGAGGAGGCTCACGACGTCCCGTTGACTGATCGCGAAAAGAGATGCCTGGCGGTGCCCATCGGTGATTTGCACGATGGGAAACGGAAGCTTTTCAAGACACGTAGCACCCCGTCACGACCGTGAGTAAAAAAAACTATTCTATCCATTCATCGAACATAACCTAAACTTGAATAAATTAACTGTATCGTTCGATGCATCAACGAAATGAATTGTTTCAGTATATACATTATGCTAACACATCGCGTACAATGTACAGTGTATCGTATAGGTTTAGGGGAATTCCGAACGAAAATTATAACCTCCAAACTGATCGATTTTTGTCACCAGACAAAAATGCATCGATCAATGTACAAAAAAGTGTATATTTTTGCTTACAAATTTGAAATAATTTTGATTATTTTATTTAATAATCAATTTTTTGCTCATTTTTAATATTGCAATTTCTTGTCAACCGATTATTGATTAACATTTGCTTCAAAAGTATTTTTATTCGGTTAACGAAAGCACAGACGAGACTCACGAGTAAACCTTACATCCAATGTATTTTTTCGGCCCATTGTTATGGGGCTCTAGAGCCCCATTACCATTTTCATGTCACTCGCAACATTACCAGCAGGGTACACAAATGAACACAAGAGAAAGTGAGACAGAAAATGAAATTAAAGAAAAAATTTTTTTTTCGAAAATGCGTAGGATTTCGGGGGTATGTCTATTCACCAAAAATTATTGAAATTGACCCCTGCAACCGAAAATAATTTTTCCAAATCGATTTGAAAATTTTTTTTTTGTCGAAAAATTTAGGCACCTGTCGATTTTTCATAAAAATTCGTTATTCATTTTTAGTAATTTTGTTTGACGCCCTATAGAAAAGGTGTCTAATACTTATTTATAGGTACCCATGAGCTCTACTCCAGAAAAAAGTTTCATTAAAATATATTCACTAGTGTACGAGTTATGGCTGTTTGAATATTGGACCATTTTTAGGGGGTTTTTCTCTCTTTACGGGGTCAAGAAACAACTTTTTCAATATTGTTAGAATTTCTACATATTCTTCGCTAAAATACGCGTTGTTTGCCATTTGAAACATCAAAATCCTCCAATCATATTTCAGGCCTCAGATTATATTTTCGGTAAGGAATTTTTTTCTCGAAAATGTGTAGGATTTCGGGGGTATGTCTATTCACCAAAAATTATTGAAATTGACCCCTGCAACCGAAAATAATTTTTCCAAATCGATTTGAAAATTTTTTTTTTGTCGAAAAATTTAGGCACCTGTCGATTTTTCATAAAAATTCGTTATTCATTTTTAGTAATTTTGTTTGACGCCCTATAGAAAAGGTGTCTAATACTTATTTATAGGTACCCATGAGCTCTACACCGGAAAAAAGTTTCATTAAAATATATTCACTAGTGTACGAGTTATGGCTGTTTGAATATTGGACCATTTTTAGGGGGTTTTTCTCACTTTACGGGGTCAAGAAACAACTTTTTCAATATTGTTAGAATTTCTACATATTCTTCGCTAAAATACGCGTTGTTTGGCATTTGAAACATCAAAATTCTCCAATCATATTTCAGGCCTCACATTATATTTTCGGTAAGGAATTTTTTTCTCGAAAGTGGTCTATTGACCAAAAATGATTGTAATTGACCCCTGCAACCGAAAATAATTTTTCCAGACGGATTCTAAATTCTTTAATTTTGTCGAAAAATTTAGGCACTCTTGTCGATTTTTCTTAAAAATTCGTTTTTGATTTTTAGTAATTTTGTTTGACGCTCTATAGAAAAGTTGTCTAATAGATTTTTATAGGTACCCATGACCTCTGCTTCAGAAAAAAGTTTCATTGAAATACATTCACTATTGTAGGTGTTATGGTCGTTTGAAAATTGCGTTTTTTAATCCATTCCATAGTTAACCCATTTGCATCATCGCTCTATTTAAGCTTCCGCATCGAAACATCAGCGACGTTCAACTGACGACTGACTTGTATCACCACGCGCGGTCGATCGTATGTGCAGTAACGGGCATCGAAATTATTCATCGAGTTTATTAAGAATGTACTTTTTAAACGTTTGATACACAGTGTTATATCGCAAATATCGCATTTTACATTTTTTTATAAAGAAAAAAAATTTATTTAAGTTAAAATGAACATTTAAATAAATTAATTTTCGTGAAATTCTTTAAAGTGGTCAATACATAATGGTTTATCACAAACATCGCATTTAAAGACCGTCTCCCTTCGAATTGACTTACTTAAGCATACAACGCATCGTTTTGAAGTTCTATTTCCCTTTGCTGGAGTTGCAGGTATCCGTACAGGAAAATGCCTGCCAGTAAATCGCGTAATGGAATCATTGACAGATGCCTTATTTACATTTATGTTGGGTAAATATTTATCAATAATTTCTTCAGCTAATAACTGTTTAAACACATGAAACGCTCGATCTTTCTTATGATTTTTAAAAATTACATAACTGTTCAGCAACATCATGTCAATAAAATAAAAAAATATTTTTTTATAGGCTTTTTTACATCGTCGAATAGTGTGAAATTTGCTTAACATCTGGTCGCCAACATCAACTCCACCCATATATTTATTGTAATCTATTGCTGCGGTTGGTTTTAAACTATTTTCTCCAGTATATCGGTTTCGTTTCCCTGTCTCAGCAAAATGTAAATCGTGCATAGTAGTTAGCATAACGACATCTTTCTTGTCCTTCCACTTTATCGCCGCCATCTCTTTTGTACTAAATATAACAGCTTCACCCTTTTGTAGTAGGTGTGATTTTAATTCTGGAGGCATTCCTTTTCTATTTATTCTTGCTGTTCCACATACATTTGTTTTCATATTATATAATTCTCGGTATAATGTTGGCGAACTATACCAGTTATGAATGAATAGGCAATACCCCTTGTGCAATAATTGACTTTCTTTTAACAAATTGATTACAACATTCCTGCCAGCAGATCCTGTATCAGTTTTATCTTTTCCTGTACATATATTGAAATTATGTATGTATCGCGATTGTGAATCACAGAGTTTATAAAACTTGACACCGAATCTCGCACGTTTTGTTCGAATAAATTGTATATAATGTAAACGACTTCTACATGACATTAGTGATTCATCAATGGAAATGTTTTTATTTGGGACATACATGCGAATGAAAGTTTTATTTACAATTTCAGTAACTTCTCGAATTTTAGTCAGTGCGTCATTAGGATTATTTGTACTGGAAAAGTGTAAATTTTTTGTGATAGAAATAAATCGGTTACGGCTCATGATATTCTTAAAATACGGAGTCTCTATACTTTCATCTGTTGACCAATAGCTTTGAATCGTGGGCTTGGAAATCAGACTCATTAAAATATTTAAGGCAATAAATACTTTTAATTCGCCCTCTTCAAGAGGTATAAACTCTGCGTCGCTTGCGCCATATAAATTTGTTTCAGTAATTATTTTTGTAATTAATTCATTGTTAAAAAATAGTTCAAAAACCTCCCTTCTCGACAGACCCCGTGTATTTACGGTTGCACCACCCGCAATTGAAAAACGATGTATAATGGGAGTATGATTTTCGGCTTTCCACACAAACTCTCCATTTATACAACTGTCGCACTGTTCATTTTCGCTATCATCACTTGACGAAATCCTCCGGCAACGTTTTCTAGGACGTCGTACCTCAATACTTGAATCCGAATCAGGATACTCAAAATCCATTGGGGCAGCTAAAGTTTAGATTATATTATAAAATAAGATTGTTTTCCAAACTTTCATTCTTAAATTTAAATATACTTACTCGCAGCGGCAGTTTGAAAGATTTTCACAGAAAAAGTAAAACTTTTTTAAAATACACTGATGTATATTGAACTTAAAGAACCTAAACGCTCTCGCAAGTGGTTAAACGTTGTCTGTCGCAATTGAAAGCTATTTCGCAACTGGTAAAAGAAAGCAACATAGGCTCGCGGAATATTCCGCGCTTGATGATAATAAATAGTCGCGGCTCGCGGAATATTCCGTGCTTGGTGATAGTAGACAGTCGCGGCTCGCGGAATATTCCGCGCTTGGATGCAAATGGGTTAACTCACATGTATTTACACACACAACTACAGCTGTCTGTCCATCAACTAATTCATTGAATAGTTTCTCAACTGACCGCCATCCATGAGAAGAGGACGCTAAAATCACCTTCGAATTTTCAGGTCGGTATGGCAGTCAGAAATGTCTTACCGATCGTCCCCTTGTATGGGAATGAAATCACAGACGAGATATATGAATAGACGTTTCACGTAATGTAATTTTTCGGTCGGAGTTTCTGGGGTCCCGGGACCCCATTACCATTTTCGTGTCACTCGCTACGTTATCAACAGATTCAGAAATTAACACAAGAGGAAGCGAGACAGAAAATAAAATTACATAAATTTTATTATTTTTGAACGGAATTAAAGCTGTAGGGTCCATCATTGGACATTAATCGATTAATTTCATTGGAGAAATCAATCGATTAAGAGTATTTAAAAATTTCAAGATTATTAAAATTCATAAGGATGTATTTCATTGATACGTACACCGCAAATTCTCTATTTTTTATTTTAAATTGTAATACATCATTTATTAAAAAAATAACTCGGCCGAAACGTATTTGCGACTCGAAATCAGTTTAATCAGACTGTGCATCGGGGCCCCGGAAACTCCTCATTCCTCGCTTTCGCACACTATGCTCAATTGCGTGTACGTGAGCTCGTTGAGTTTCGGAAGAGCCGAGAAGAACAGGCTGATACTCGCTTTCCTTCTCGCTCTTGCATCGCTGACGTCGTTTACATTTCTCGAAAGCAAGCCTGGCATCGCCAACCGTTCGAATCGTCAGTAAACGACAAAAGCCATCGTGACCGACAGACCTTACATTTCTCGAAATCGGACCTGGGCGCTTTTTGAAGATTCATTGACTTTCCATACGAAGCGACCATGCGTTATATACATACACATGTTATACATGCTAGGAACTATAAATTGTATAACTTTCGTTGTATATCTACTTTCTAATAACATGGGAAAATTTTAAAATATAAAAAAATGTAAGAATACTGTAGAATTTTTGCAATGGAGAATTATTGAAAGAAAATGAGGTAATTATTTAGAAAAGGCCGGGTCTCACCGATTTCGATGATTTTTGAATATGTTGTAGAAATCAACATTTTGAGCAACTTTTTCCTATACATATAACCGCCGCTCGGCCTTAGTTTCCGAGATTTTTCTTCAAAAATATCGCTACTACTACAATGAATTCTGTCTATATGTACATATCTGTGGCTCTGTATTGCATCAGTCCACGATCGTTGCTTTTTTCTCTTGTTTGTATTAGTCGGCATGACAACCGACGACAAATAATGTATAATGTGTCGAGCTAAATCTAGTTCTGCATTGTTGTCAAAGGTTCGAATATTCTGAAGTATGGAACTCGCCAAATACATTATGTAGGCTATTTAGGTGAATTCTTCTTCCGTCGACAATATCATGCTAATGATCTAATAATTAAATTTGTCGAAATAATGGCTGAAATCTTTCCCACTTCTGATAATATCAATAAAGAAAATTGAAATAGAAAATGAATGCGTGGCCGCCGTTAGGCGGCCGGCTACACAAATCGAGTTTTTAATCACAGCTGTTATACGCATTCATTGCCGGCCGCCTCGATGTATCTATAGAAACAATAAACAATCGGCGAGTCGTATACATACTGCAGATTTTTTGTCAACAATCGGCGAGTCGTATATACATATATAACAGGCACGTAAGTGTAGATAGAATTCATTGTAGTAACAGCGATATTTGTGAAGAAAAATCTCGGAAATTAAGGCCGAGCGGTGGTTATATTTATAGGAAAAAGTTGCTCAAGATGTTGATTTCTACAACATATTCAAAAATCATCGAAATCTTTGAGACCCGACCTTTCCTAAATAAATAAATAAATTTTAATTTGTTGGTTATTACCTAATCATTTTTTATAATTATAATTTTATTACTTTACATTTTTTTAATTTCTTACAAATAACGTGTATCAAACTTTGAAATGAGAACACAAAACTTAATGTAAAATTACATTGAAATTCATTTGATTGTTTAGACTCAATCGTATTAATAGTATAAATATATGAACGCACGTCCATAAGCGTAGTAAAAAAATGTCTTTTTTAATAGTTAACCCTTTGCACTCGGCACCTTTTCGGACGTTAGCTATCAGCAACTCGACGCTACTTTCTCGCGAAAACGAAAACCCTTGAGTCGTGATATTATATGGTACAACTTTGGAACCAAGTAAGGCATTGTGTTGAAATTTGGTTTATATGTATTTATGGACATTGAAGAACACATATTTACAATACAAAATAAAAATTTATTTCTCATAATTTTCTATGGTATGGTAAATTCTGAAACAATTCCCAATATACATAGCAGGTTGATTTATACATGTTTCACAATAAAATGTTGTTTGACGTCTTTCTCCTGGTGTTTTCCTGTCGGAACAAATAATGCAGTCCCGGTTTCTTTGGCCTACATTTGGAATATGTAGCTTATTATTCATTCTATTGTCCGACAAAGAACGTTAATTTATTTAGATTATAACGAAGATAGCAATAGGAATGGTCCGACTTTGAATGAAGTTTCGATTTTACGTTTATAGTTTTTTACGTTTACGTTTTACGTTCTTTATGTTAAATAATTTTAGTAAACATTAAATAATATAGTTTATATAGTTACGTTTATTGTCCACGTGTTTGAATCCGACCATACGCCTCTGACCATCCTCGACAATCCTTCCACTTCCAACGTAAAAACGGCTGATATATTTCTCATTTTAATAGAATATTTCCCATTTTAATAGGAAAGTACAGGAAAACATGTGTTTCTTAAAAAATTGCGGTGAAATCAGTTCATTCTCCTTAATCACTAATAAACTTTCATGTCCCCTCAGAGGGGACAACCGAGTGCAAAGGGTTAAAATATGTTCATAAAATATTATCGTTTTAAAACGTGTATTTCCGTAAAAACAAATTTTTGTAATTTTTTCTTCATTATGGTATATTGCTTATACATTGTATATGCCTACACAGGTCGGAAAGTCAAAAATGCCTAGGCAGTCGAGAATCTCGGCTCGAGAATATGCGAGATCGAATTTCAGCTGTGTTGAGAGCAAGAAGGATAGACTGACATTCGCCGCCTTTCTCGAATCTACGAAGCTATACGAAACGCCAGAACTCATATACAAGGTGGTTGGCATTAGTGTGTGTGAGTGGTGGGGCAGTTCCCTTTCGGCACGGGTCTGCCGTCTGATAATACTCCACTGTCTTTTCCAATCCCTCCCATAATCAACTCACATGTATTTACGTACACACTCAGCTGGCTGCCCATCAATACTAATTCAGTGCCTAGTTTCTCAACTAACCGCCATCCATGAGAAGAGGCCGCTAAAATCAGCTACGAATTTTCAGGTCGGTATGGCAGTCAGATTCGGCCGCGAAAGTCCATAAGGTGAAACGTCTATTCATATATCTCGTCTGTGATGAAATTCATAACCTTCCAGAATGTTGAATTGTTTCCTTGTTTATTTTAATTGAAATAAAAAACGATTTCTTATCTCTGAAATTATATTAATTCCGATTCAGAATAGATATCGCTACTTGCATCGGAATTTATAAAAAGTAAAGTGAGTAAAAATCTTTAATACAGACTTGTCTAGAATTTTTACGGTTACCTATTGTATTTCCGTATTGTTTTATTTCTCTTCAAACATTTTGTCGCTGAGTATTATCAAATTTGAAATAATATCAGGAAATAATAGTCAATGTAAAATAACAGACATGTACTATTTATAATTCAATAGATACATATATTGTTTTAAAACGATGCTTAATTTGTGTATTAAATCGTAATTAATACCGTACAGTTGTAAACGTATTTTTCATCGATATAAAGTTCATTTGTCTACGAAAAAAACTACTATAAAATTTTCAATTTTCCATTTCATCACTTTAAAACCAAGTTCATTACCTCTAACTTTAACAAAATTGTTTGCTTTTTACAATTGGATGAATGTGACAAGTGCTACACAAGATGCAAACAGGGTTTATATTATCGAAGAAGTTAACAAGATCCTACATTAATTAATAAATGATAAGAATAATCAACATAAAAATATTGGTTTTGTTTTGTATTTTAAAGATGAATCCAAGTTAGCTTTTAAAAAAATATTCATAAGTATCAATTACTTTTACACAAGAATCTCCACTTAAGCGCCATCTTCCGATCGTTATACGTTCTTCGCAGTAGCTTCCATGATAAAGAAGAAAAAATGCGATAATAATGATAAGCATTTTCAAGAAACCAATCCGTATCGCTTTCATGAAATATAATACCAGTTTACGCTATAATTATATCGAACGATATCGATTTCTCGGGGATTTACAGGGTATTGACAGAAAGAAAACAATTGAAACGATAAGATGTCTACGATGATGGAAACAAAGAGGATGGTACGATCGTGAACGAGATATATTAATAGTTCTCATAATATGCTTCCTTTTGTTCAAGGACTATCGAAACGACCTAGCAATAAGAAATTATTTTCTCGATTCGTTTACTACGATATTGACGAAAACTGTGTGCTTTTTCCTTGCGATTGCCAAAAGTAGAATAGACTCAAATTTTGTTTTAAAAAATTGTAAAGGTTTATTTGTTTTTTTTTTTTTTATAGTGTAATGGAGAAACAGACAATTTCATCGAAAGTAAAAATGCAAGAATCGCCGAGAACCGTTCCGCAGAATATATCGAGCCCCGTGCAACACGTTAAAACGCCCGCGACTAATTACCCCGCAAACGTAAGGCAAATGTTGTCATTGTCGTCGAACGTAATGTATAATAAACTGTCACGAGATAATTCACAGGTGAAGCAAACGTGTGCAACAACTTCAAATGGGACTATTCAACATGTACAACCAGCACCCGTAAAACCGCAGTTCCACACTAACAAAGAAAAAGAGTGTTGGCATCTTTACAGAAAAATGTGCGATAAAGGTGTTTCCGTGTCCTTTGACACTGTTTTAAGGTTGGAACGCAACTAAGTTTTTCCATATAATTACAACTCCGTACACACGATCACGAATACATTCGAATCGATTTAGAAAAATACGATTGAAATTATTGAGACTATTAAAAACATATAGTAACTCAAAAAGGAGTTCATATACGGGGTGTTCGGCCACTTTTGGGAAAAATTTTAATAGGAGATTCTAGAGGGCAAAATGAGACGAAAATCAAGAATGCCAATTTGTTGATTGAGGCTTCGTTAAAAAGTTATTAACGTTTGTAGCTCCGCCTGTGAGACGCCAATCTGCAAACAACTCCGTGCGCGTGACAGTGGTTCTCACTCAGCATGAGACACTCTACTCACTGACGTACCGACAGCCATACAGTTTTCTGAGTGAGAACCACTATCGCGCTCACGCAGCTGTTCGCACGTTGCCGTTTCACAGGCGGAACTTTAAACGTTAATAACTTTTTAACGGAGCCTCAATCAACAAATTGGTATTCTTGATTTTCGTCTTATTTTGGTCTCCAGAATCTCCCATTAAAATTTTTCCCAGGGGTGATCGAACACCCTGTATACAGAGATGTTCCTCTGCGGAATATCTCGAAATCTAAGGTCGAGCGTCAATTATTGTTCAGATAAAAGTTGTTCACAATTTCATTCTCTATGACATACTCAAAAATCATCGGGATTGCGCCACGAATACTATAGTTTCTTAAAATTTTAAGTATTTTTTGTTAAAAAAAAATGTAAAAGTGCATTACTTTTTCAACCTCCCCCATCTATATTTCTTCATGCGGATCAAATACAGTCTTTTGTGAAAAAACCATTTAAAAAAAAGACTAAAAACCATAAAAAAGCCACTACAGTATATATTTATCTATAATTTTATACTAAATAATATTGTTTTTGTATTTAATGAATCGTGTTATTTTCCAGAGGTATACTGACACCAACAGAGTATCGATTACGACAGAGGGAGCTCCTTCAGGATTCACAATGAAGATGCATTGGGAAATTTTGTTTCTCATAAATGAATCTCGACTGTCCACCATTTTCATTGAAACACTTTAAATAATATAATAGTTAAAATGAGGGCAATGCTCTAACTCGATTAGCGATCTGATCTTGTAGAGCAGTGTTCTCCAAATCAGAGCTCTGAGGTTCTCCCAATTCCGTACGCGTTGTCAAGATCAGTCAATAGTGTGAAAATGACACATAACATACATCGCTAGAGCTAGCCAATGCTATGTATTTCCCCCAAATTTTTCCCCCATCCATTTTTATTTAACGTGAAATCACCTCTTAAAGAAAAATGTAAAATTATATTTCGAATATCTCGTGAACGGTGAGAGATATTGAAAAAAAGTTCAAACAAAGATTGCATGCTATTTTTATGTTTACCAAAATATGTAAAACAATTTTTTAGAAAATCGATACTTTTTTAATTACTCCCACCTCCACTCCTTAAAATTAATTTTTTGATTTTTTAAATTTCATTCAAAAATACTTTACGGTACCCTCTATCCATCCATGTAAATAGTTTATATGTTATTATAGTACGCATGGAATTTTGGGGAAACATTTCTGGCCACACATTATATTTTCGGTAAAGAATTTTTTTCTCATAAGTACGTAGGATTTCGAGGGTATTTCTTTTGACCAAAAATTTTTATAATTGACCCCAGAAACGAAAAATAATTTTTTTAGAACGATTTGAAATTTTTTAATTTTGTCAAAAAATTTCACACCTTCCCGAATTTTTTTTTCGAAAGTGGTTAGGATTTCGGAGGTATGTGTATTCACCAAAAATGATTGTAATTGACCTCCGCAGCCAAAAATAATTTTTCCAGAATAATTTGAAACGTTTCATTTTCGCCGTCGATTTTTTTTAGAAATTCGTTTTTGTTTTTTAGTAATTTTGTTTGACGCCCTACAGAAAAGTTGTCTAATACTTGTTTGTAGGTACCTATGAGCTCTACTTGAGAAAAAAGTTTCATTGAAATATATTCACTATTGCAGGAGTTATAGCTGTTTGAAAATTGGACCATTTTTATATGGTTTTTCTAACTTTACGGGGTCAATGAACAACTTTTTCAATACTGTTAGAATTTCTATATATTCTTCACCAAAATACGCGTTGTTTGCCGGTTGAAACATTAAAATCCTCCAATCCGTTCGGGAGTTATGATGTTTCAAAGATTCACATGAAATTTCAAGAAACCATTTGAGACCTCAAATTATATTTTCAGTAAGGAATTTTTTTCTCGAAAGTGAGTAGGATTTCGGAGGTATGTGTATTCACCAAAAATGATTGTAATTGACCCCAGCAACCAAAAATAATTTTCTCAAAATGATTTGAAATTTTTTAATTTAATTTTTTAATAACTTTTTAACGAAGCCTCAGTCAAAAAATTCTTGATTTTGTCTTATTTTTGCCTCTAGAATCCCCCATTACAATTTTTCCCAGAGGTGGCCGAAGACCCTGTGTAAATGATAATGTAAGTTATGCATTATGAAACCACTCTAATAATAAAAACATCAAGAGCAGACTAAATTCGATAATAGACGCTTTATTTATTAATAAAAAAATGTATAAAATAAACTATTTACATAGATGGATAGAGGGTACCGTAAAGTATTTTTGCATGAAATTTAAAAAATCAAAAAATGAATTTTAAGCTGTGGTGGTGGGGGTAATTCAAAAAGTATCGATTTTTTTTTAATTTTTTTACATATTTTAGTAAACATAAAAATAGCATGCAAACTTTGTTTGAACTTTTTTTCAATATCTCCCATCGTTCACGAGATATTCGATGAGGAAGATAATTTTGCATTTTCTTTAAGGGGTGATCATTTAAAAGTGAATTATGGCACGAACGAAAAATAGGTGTGTGTTACAGATGACCTGCTCTATCTGTACACAAAGTTTAATAATTTATTGAATTTCCGGGTTTCCAAGCTTCCCTTGTTAGTAGGACTACCTCTAACACAACAATGTTTCTCTCACAACGTAAGTATGCTACAGGGTAATTTACTCGCTAGTGTACTCACGTCGTACTAACGTCATTCCGCTGCCTAAAGACCGTGGTAAGGGTGTTTCGTCCCCAAAGTTTCAAAATGAAACGTTACAGTTCATAAACATACGCACACAAACGTCTTCACTGCGGCAACCATTATGTTATCGCGTAAGAACCCAAGACTCCTGCCGCGATCTTTTAGGTGGCGCCACGACCTTTGAGTATCGTCCTTCCACAAGAAGAAGACACAGCGTGTTTACACCCCCCACTCTTGCTGCAGTCTGCTGATTGGTTGTCACCGATCTCCGTCACCGTTTTCGACCAATACCTGTGAGTCAGCGGACTGCAACAGGAGTTTTTCTTTTTTTTTTTTTTTTTTTTTTTTAGTAATTGCACTTGTAAATGTATGTACATACCTTGAATATTAGCCTACTTAACCTATTCAGTCTTAGTTTATTTGTACTTATTTTACTACTTATGCCTAGATTATAATAACAGTTTATGGTGGAGTAGGAACGCATCAATGATCAGGAGCGCCTTAATGTTGGGTTGTTGCAGATATGTCTGAATTTGGTGAGGTGGTTTCCAGGTATTGTGTTCCAGATCTCTTATCATGGTTTCCCTCTGATCTTTAGTCAGGGGGCAGACCCACAGAATATGGTCTAGGGTCTGCTCACTGTATCCGCAGGTGCAAGCCGAGCTTGCTATGATATGGCACCTTGCAAGAGAAGCCGCCAGATTGTAGTGCCCAGCCCGAGCTCTGTTTATCCAGACTGTGGTCCGTCTTGGAAGTTTCGTGTTATAAAACCAGGGGTGTCTTGTTCTATGGTAGAAATCCCTGAAAAATAGGGTCCCTTTATAAATTCCCTGTGTTTTCCACTCCTCCTCTGAAACATGGTCAATATTCTCTTTTAGGTGTTGTGTGATGTCTGTATATGGGATGCAGCAGTTTGATGTGGAGAACGTGGCAGTTTTGGCGAGTGAGTCAGCGAGCTCATTGCCTTCAATGTCGCTGTGCGAGGGGCCCCACATGAGTGTGATCTCCCCAATTTTTGTTTCTTCCCTGAATGTTTTAAGTCCTTGTTTGATCTCTGCTATGTATCTGTTGGATTGAGGTGTGAGCGGGGCTTTTTGCAGGCTTTGTAACACACTGAGCGAATCCGTGCATATCAAGTATGACTTTGTCCGGTTTCTGAGTGCATATTCCACTGCCATCTTCATGGCTGCACATTCTGCCGTGAAGACTGAGGCAGACTTTGGAAGTGTCGTGGCTTCGCTGTAGCTGTTTTGGGGCACAATGCAAGCTGCGCCGACAGCGGGACTGTCCTCCGATTTGGACCCATCAGTGAATATCATTATGTGGTTTCTGAAGAAGGTATTTGTGATGTCTAAAAAGACTTCTGCCGGTCTTGCAGAGGCTTGAAGGGATTTGGAAAGGGAAGTGGCTATTTCTGGCTGAAATACAAGAGTGGAGAAGTCTGTTGTGTTGGGTAGGAAGTCAGGTAGATTATCTATGAGAGGTATGAAGTCTTCTATTGCCTTTAGGCTTCTTACTAGAGGTCTGTCCTTATGTGGGTGAGGGTTGCTCCTATGCTGCTGCATTCTGTATGTTTCGCAGAACTGCACTAGAGTGCTAAGGAAGGGGTGTGAGCTATTGGAGATACATTTAGCGAGATACTTGGCCTCCAGGAAAGTAGCTCTGTCTTTTAGATATGCTATTTTGGCTTCTGCCATTATTACGTTTTTTGGAGTGGAGATTCTGTATCCCATTGCTATTCTTATGGCATTGCTTTGGATGCGTTCTAGCTTGCAACAGGAGTGAGGATGTAAACACGCTGTGGCTCCCTCTCGTGGAAGCACGGTACACTAGCGAGCAAATCGCCCTGTACATTGTTATGTGGGGTACGAGCGAGCGAAAGGGGAGGCAATTGCACGAGGAGCCCCTACACCGGAGAGCACTGTTATAGAGAAACGTATAGCTCAATATTGTATTCTCAGATTCTAGATACAGGTAGTATAGGGCTCACAAAAAGACATTACCTCTAAGCGAACGAAATATCCGAATTAGTTCTACCGAGTTTTAGAACGTACATACATAACAAATAACAACTGCCTATTTTTTAGACCATTTATCAACGTACACGAATACATTAGAATACTATAGGATCAATTCTTACGAGAAAACGAGATTTATAAAGCAATGTTCATAGATGACGTGAAAAAGAAACTATCACCGGTGTTAATTATTGCACGAATCGTAATACATGAGATCTGATCAGCATATCGATAATAAAATACAAATTTTGCAAATAAAATACAATATCAATTGCTATCATCTTCTCATGTATTCAACGTTTTATATGATGTTTATGACTTGTTCCTTTGTATGGCAATGTATAATTCAATAAAAATATCTAAACTGTTGTTAGTAACGTCTATCATTTGACACCATGTCCGCACGAGTATATAGAAAATAGGATGTTAAAATTGTTTTACTTTTCAACGATAACGGTACAATTTTCTGTCGTACTAAAATTAATATTTAATTGTTACGTTTTGATAAGAAATAGAAACGAAAAGTTTCTTAGTTAATTCATTCTGATTGTTTTTAAACAGAAAGCAGTTTTTTCAAAAAAAAAAAGTAAACGTAAGTCTGAAACTGATCTGGTCACTATAAATTTCAATGAAATATATTCACTATTGTAGGAGTTATGGCCGTTTGAAAATTCGACCACTTTTATGAGGGTTTTCACACTTTACGAGGTTAAGGAACAACTTTTTCAATATTGTTAGAATTTCTACATATTCTTCACTAAAATACGCGTTGTTTGCATTTTGGAACATTAAAATCTTCCAATCCGTTCAGAAGTTATGAAATCCCATGAAATTTCAGGGCAACATTTCTAACCTCACATTATTTTTTCGGAAAAGCATTTTTTCCTCGAAAGTACGTAGGATTTTAAGGGTATGTGTATTCACCAAAAATGATTGTAATTGACCTCCGCAATCAAAAATAATTTTTTCAAAATGATCAGAAATTTTTTAATTCTGCCAAAAAATTTCAGTACCGTCAATTTTTCTTAAAAATTAGTTTTTGATTTTTAGTAATTTTCGTACAACGCGTTGTTCTATAACGCGGACCCAATCTACCGTGTTATAGGGGGGATTACTGTTGGGTTAGGTCTGGGTTAGGTACAATACTGTTGGGTTAGGTCTGGGTTAGGTACAATACTGTGTTGAGGAGACGAGGCGCCATGCCCAACGGACCGTTGTATTTATGTGGTTCCAGCAGATGATTCGAGCTGGGGCCACGCAACGGTCCGTTGGTGCAGTCCTGCCACACTGGCAAGAGTGGCAGGACAAACTAGGCAGGCTGTCCTACAGGATGACACAGGTACTCACCGGGCATGGTTGCTTTGGTGAGTACCTGTGTCGAATCGGGAAGGAGGCGACGGCGGTGTGCCACCATTGTGGTGGACCCCAGGACACGGCGCAGCACACGCTGGCAGTCTGCCCAGCGTGGGCAGATGAGCGCCGTGTCCTGGAACAGGAAGTTGGGAGGAATCTCTCGCTGGCCACCATAGTGGGAAAGGTGGTGGCCAGCGACAAAATCTGGCAAGTGGGGGCCTCCTTCTGTGAGGTATTCATGTCACAGAAGGAGAGGAAGGAGGAGGGGGAGGGCTCGGATGGGGGCCAGGGCGAGGCATCCTTCGCCTCCTGGCCCCCTCCAACGTACTTGAGGTCCGGACGGGCCTCCAGTAGTGGGGCGGCCCGTTTGCATTCTCCGACCACCACGTCGGTGGCCTGGGGGTTGACGAGCCGCCCCTGGGGCTGCAGGTGCTGTGTGCGTGGGGCCCTAGCACCGAAGGCAGCCCCGGGGCCGTGGGCGTCGGGTGACCTGGCGTCCGCGGCGGAGAAATCAGGGGGGGGATGGACATGTTGTCCTTCCTCCCGGGATGAGCCTCGACAGGCAGGGCGCGGCGGGGGACTCTGTGATGTCTCACTAGAGTTCCCGGTCCCCCGTCGCAGCGCCGGAGGACGGTCACCGTGGGGTTTTAGCCGGTAGGAGTCCGGCACTACCCCGAGGCCCCCCCCTACTTGGGGCCTCGGGGTGTCCATGAGGATTTCCCCACGAAAAGGTACAATACTGTTGGGTTAGGTCTGGGTTAGATACAATACTGTTGGGTTAGGTCTGGGTTAGGTACAATACTGTTCCACGCACCCGTTTGGTTGTCCAGGCGGCAGGGGAGGTGAACTCCTACGTGGCGCGTCCCCAGGTGGCGGATAGGGGCAGCCGCTGGGATGGGATGCGGGAATGGGGTCATCAACCTGAGAACGCTGGTGGCTGCATCCTCGCATGGTATCCCGGAGGTCGGAGCGAAAGCTCCCGCGGACCAAACACCGGTATGAATGCGTTGCGCGTGTGAATGTGTGTGTGAGTGGACTGGGGCATGGGATATTTGCCGCGGGTTTGACCTAAGGCCGCAGGTTGGCCAGTTGGCTGCGGGTGTGTCCTGCGGCCAACGTGGCCCCGCGGCCGGCGGCTTAGTCCCATGTCACGGGGCCGCGGGCGCTGGTGACCAGGCGCCTGCGGTTGAGTGGAAATGCGGTGGGAGGAGTGCCTCTCACCGGGGAGGGCCTGAAAAGGCACGGCGCGGCGGGGGGCTCTGTGATGTCTCACCAGAGTTCCCGGTCCCTCGCCAAGCGCTTGAGGATGGTCACCGTGGGGTTTTAGCCGGTAAGAGTCCGGCACTACCCGCCGGCCCGCCCATCGGGTGGGCCCGCGGGTGTCCATGAGGATTTCCCCACGTACAGGTACAATACTGTTGGGTTAGGTCTGGGTTAGGTACAATATTGTTAGGTTAGGTCTAGGTTAGGTACAGTAATCCCCCCTATAACACGGTAGATTGGTTCCGCGTTATAGGAAAACGCGTTGTACGAAGGCGCGGCCGTAGCTCTTGCTTCCGGCTCCGCGGCCGCGACGGTGTCGCCACAGATCTACGTATAAACACAGATGTATGTACAATCAATGTTACTGTACATATAATCAATGTTCTTACAACTCAAAAACTAGGAACACAAATTTAATAAAATAATTTAATTTAATTTTATAAGAACACAATTGACACAATGTGCAAACGTACGCGAAATTGATTATGAACTGTACAAATTATTATAAATTTCACAGTACAGAAATATAACATGAGAAATCCCCGCGTTAGGGACATAAAATCGCGTAATATGAAAACGCATTACAGTGAAAACTCGATAAATGTCGCTACTCCGGGTCCGGTCAGCAACACTTACGGAATAGGAGAATCGTCTTTCGAATTTGATTGTAGTTTGCCGACGCTTCGAACGTAGAAAGAGTCAGTAGCTAAAGAAGAAAGAGGGACTGAAACTCGGATTTATCGCCCCAGTTTAAATATCCGCGTCAGTGTGACCACACTACTGCACAGAAGAAAGTTTTTTATTTTTTACTTTTTGTTAATAAAAATTTCACTATCATGTTGGGGAGATTTCTCTGATTAAAATGAGGCTAAACACGATATAAATCGGTCAATATTTGGTAGCATAATATTGAATTAAATATTGTACTTGCGAGTCTTTCTCTCTTTATTTATCCTTCTTGTGCTGTCCTTTTCTTTGTTCGGAAATATCAAAGAACGACGCATCGAGGTGCTGGCTACATTTATCGAACGGGAGGTAGCTATTTTCAAACGGAACGGTTCCACCGTTTCGTAAGTGATCAAAAACTGCAACACTTATGAAATAGGGGGTTTCGTTAGCTACCACTGTTCGATAAATGTACCAATCCACTGACCTTGCGAAGATACGAGTACACAATATTTAATTCAATATTATGGTAACAAATATTGGCCGATTTATATCGTGTTTAGTCACATTTTAATTAGAAAAATCTTCCCCACATGATAGTAAAATTTTTATTAAAAAAAAGTAAAAAATAAAAAACTTTCTTCTTGTACAGTAGTGTGGTCACACTGACAGGGACATTTAAACTAAGCTGACGAAGGCAATAAAGATTTTTAAAGAAAGCCGCTACGTCTCCGGTTACACTTCGCCTCACTGGTTCAAGGGGGATCCCCCTAGTGGTGGGGATAAAAATGTATCATTTATGGAACAGCTCTTGAGGACATTTATCGAGTTTTCACTGTATAAGAGTACCGTGTTATAGGGGGGATTACTGTACCTTACATAGGTTAGAAAGTAAAAATGCTGGGGCAGTCGAGACTTGGAATCGTATGCCGATTATCGCGAGGTCGTATTTCAGCTGTTTCTCTTTTACAAGAGCAAGAAGGAAAGACTCACGCTCGCGTTCTTTATCGGTTTCCCGAAGTTGTACGAAGTGCCGAGCTCACGTACACGTGGCTCGTGCGGTAGTATATGCTCGCTACCCCCACCACTCCGTTAGACGCTAAGGAAGTTCGTCGTCACTATTGTCGATTTCGATGCACTCAATTATGCCCGATCTGGCGACACTGGTCCCCGGTGCACCCGGGGCTCCGTCTGTCATCTCTGCTTACAACATTAAGATACGTCACTTATTTCATACGTTTTACCAAGTAATTGTTAATTTGACAGATATTGGTTAACATCCTGCAATGTACATGAAATTACGTGTCAGTGGTTTCGGATAAACCGACAGCAGAATGACCTGCATTTATCATATTTCTCTATTGCCATGACGTGTACGATTAATGATGTCTCTACCAAGAAAGCATGGGAACAAGGTTAACGTCGATTACAAAGCACGACTCGAGCACAAATTATATCTGGTACGTTTCTTAATGTATGGAGGTTAATCATTCACCTCTATCGCATCATCAATAACCTTGTTTCTTCAGCTTCATTCCCTCTCGTCTCTCATAATAACATTCGCGTAATATCTTACTATTTTTCAATTATAAATATGAATAACTAAGAAACTGTCAAATACGTAATATTCATTTTCCTTCTGTTTAATGTTAATTTAGTTCATTTATTGATAGTAAACCTCGATATCTATTCTAATAAATTATAATTTCTTAAATGTACAAACAAATTCTAAAGATAATGATTTTAATAATAAAATTCTTATTTATATATATATACTATTAGTATTAATGTTCGTATATAGAAATATTATTTTTCACTACAACAGGCAAGAGAAAATCCAGAACCAATATTCGATGTATCAGAATGCGCTTTAAAAAATGTACCCTCCGGTATTTATTCGTTGTGTAAAGTGTTCAGGAAAAAAGTACTATGGATGAACAATAACAAATTAACTTCACTTTCGGGGGGAGGTGCCTTAAATGATTTGTCATTACTCGTTGTGTTAGATATTCATGGAAATGAATTTACCGATTTACCCTCCGACATAATGTGTCTTGTCTCACTCAAGGTACATATAACCCAAATATTGAGAGTACAGTCAAACCTTGGTTCACGAACGCCTCGAATCGTGAACAATTCTGTTTACGAAAATATTTTCCAAACACAAAGCGTTTCGGATGATGTACCATATCTCAAGTTACGAACAGAAAATAGGAAAAAGAATCCCTGTCAACTCTCCTCCCTACAGGCAGGGTAAAACTAATTTAAGTTTTCGTCTATATTTGATCTGCTTAGTGTTACGTTTATATTTTTGGGATAGATTTAACGGTGTCCGTTGATTTTTGTGTTAAGAACCAGAAGTGGAATAATTCATTTTACATTAATTCCAACGCGGAAAATAGTTTCGGTTTACGAACAACCTTCAGGAACGAATTGAGTTTGTGAACCGAGGTTCGACTGTATATATTCTTAATTATAGTATATTATTTTATACATTTTAGGAGCTTTATTTACAAGACAACAATATAAGGAAACTACCAAACGAAATAGTACATTTAAGTAAATTGAGTATCTTAAATATTGCGAATAATAATTTGAAACAGTTGCCAGAAACAATGGGAAAGTTAAAGCAGTTAACTACGTTGAACATTAGTCAAAATATATCCCTTCAGAAACTTCCTAAATCATTGGGTTATGCGCAACAATTGGCACAGTTGGACATCAATGGATTAAACCTGTCTTATCCGCCTCAAGATATTGTGAACGGAGGTACAATAGTAATCGTAGCATTTTTAGCGAATGAGAGCGGCATCGAATTTTCACCAGAAGAATCTGTTTCGAAATCAGATTTATCGAGAGACATAAGTTCTGAAGATATGCAAGCGGTATATCATAATAAAAATAACGATGTACAGGTACAACGTATTAGAGGACTATAAATTTTGATGTTGCACTCGCACAATGTGTTTTTAAATGTTTTCATTTCTATTTTTAGGCAGCATTACAGAAGCTAACAAAAATGAAGGCATGTGGATGCTTCTTTTATTTTAGTACGCTTCAAAATATGATGTGCTGCATATTTTATATTATTTATTATGAAAATTAATTTTAATTTAATTACTTTTTGCATGTTTGAAATCGAATTAATTTACTATATGCATTCAGAGTGTTGTAATAATTTTAATCAGTCTTTGGTTTTTGCTTGAATTACTTAAATGTAATTATTTGTATAATATTTCAATAAATTAAAAAGATACAATACACGGTTAGGAAATCATGCTCTAATAATTAGTTCCATTTTATAGGAGTATCGTCAAAGTGCATTATTGGAAGTGGAAAAAAATATCAAACAACAACAAGAGTACGAAGTTGGAATTCAATCGATGTTGAAAAAGCATAGGAAAAAGGTATTTAAAATTAAGTTTGTCGTTGTTATTTACATTTTTTAATTTTATTTTTTATTTTTAGCTGTTGGAAGACCTTGCTTTACAACAAACGCAATTAGAACACGAACTAGAAAAAGTACAACAAGAAAAGGATTCTAACAGAACACGTCTACTTTCTTACATTTATAATGGTATAATAAAAGTGTTTCTATTAAAGATCTGTTTATCCATAAAAGAAAGTAATAAAAATGAAATGATTCTTTTTTTATGTAACCATTTTTAACGTTTCGATTCAACTTTTAGCTGAAAAAGATGCAGACAATGTTATTAAAGAATTTCTAAGAAATAGCGAAGAAGAAAGACAAAGCCAAGCTGAATTACTCGAAAGAGAAAAACAAGAAGAAATGCAAATGTTATCCTCTTGTCGTTCGGAACAATTTATATTCCGTACGAAAGATACCCTTCGTGAGTATCAAATGTTTAAAACAATGTATACCGCTTATTTATATTTTAATTGTCACCGTATAGTCACATTTATGTGTTTGCAGTTTCAATGGAAAAGTTATTGGAAGAGGAACTTCACAGAACCAGAAAATTGGAAGAACATAGTAAATATAGAGATTATACTGCGCAATCTTTGCTCACATTGTAAGACACTAATAAGAATGTTCTGAATAATAGAAAGAAAAATATGAAACTAATAAGCACGTTGCAATGTTTAAAAATATTTCAGAGAAGTAAGAAATAACGATCATTTAGCACAAATAGTACAAAATCAGGAAAAGAACAGACAAAATTTAATTGATACGTTAAGGCAAGACAAAGTATTACAAAAGGCTGCTGTTGCAGCGTTACTGGAACGCAGCGATGCACGTTCTTGGAGTATCGTGCAACAAGTGAACTTGGTGCAATCGCAATTAGCAGCGCTTACAGCCATCGAGTTAGAGAAACGAAAACTAGAAATTAACCAACAACTTGTACGTATTATTTTCTGAATCAATTATTTTTTACGCAGAATATCTGATTTTCTTACAAAAATGTTTTACTGCTTTAAACGATAGAACGATATAGCTGAGAAACGAGTAACTTTGAGCGTTATTCTGGTAAATCTATTAGAACAACAGAAAACCAGAAGAGATGAACTTCTGGAAACAATCAATAACATAGAACAGCAACGTTGTATCAGCGTAAGTATAGGCATAATTCTCATTTAGTTTCTCCTGTAATAACGACCATTATAAAGCCGTATCTTTGTTTCTAAAGAATTCTAAAAGAGGAAGTCAGTTTTGGTTAATTCAATATCAGTTTTTAATGGAAACCCGTCCTCAGGGTTTATTAGAAATGTTAGAACCTATGCTAGTACGACATGTGGCGATAGCAGGGGCATTGCATTGTTTGCCGTTTTTAGCTTCTCTGCCATCGTTACTTCCAGATCTTAACGACGAACAATTGAAGAGTGTATGTAAAAGACAAGTTTTCTTTACGTGTATAATAAATATTCGCTATTTTTTTTTAATAAATCGTATATTCCTTTTAATGTCATAGATTGGAATACATTGTCAAAGAGATCGTGCTGCTATAAAATTGGCAGTTGAAAATTATTTAGCGGAAGCAAAGCTCAACGAATACAGAACACCTGTTACGCCATCTGCACCACCTGAAGAAGCATGTACTAGTTCTAATTACCAAGAATGTAACACAACTCAGAGTATCGATACTGCCGAATGTGTAATATGCCTTGATTTACAAGTAAGCATAACTTTTACCTTATTTGAAAATTCCTATGATAAAATTAGCTATCGTATAATTTCTGTACTATATTCTTTATAGTGTGAAGTAATTTTTCTACCATGTGGACATCTTTGTTGCTGTTCAGGTTGTGCAAATATGGTTAATTCAGGTTGTCCAATGTGTAGAAGTGCTATAGATCGCAAAATTCACATTGTAAAGCCTTGAAACCAAAATAATGCTTTTTTTTTTTGTAAATAATTCCATTTAATCTATTTATCCCTGATGCTTTATTTTTATAATATGCGACTATCGTTTAAACAACATTTATACGAAAAACAGCAAATTACAGTATACATATATATTTATTTCAGACATTTCCAATTATATTCCATTACGTAAAATGTATGACATTTATATTTGTTCGCTGAAAGTATTTTTTAATTGTTTGCTGTCCTTTTCCATTTTTTAATTCATATTTAACGGTAAGCTTTAGTTTTATTTTAAGCTCTTATGATTCCAATTTAAATAATCGTTTTACAAAACAGTAAGTTTAAATCGGGTGCATGCGTGTTTGCATCCAATCTGTTATTTTTCAATGCCATAATGATAGTTATTTATACCACTGAGATAATACATTATAATCATATTTAAAATAAGTTAATATTGCCTAACTTTTTTAAATATTATTGTAGGATATTATTATGTAATAAGTGTGTGAATTTCGCGCGAACTGTGGTCGAGTGCGTCTTGGATGGTTGTGTAGAGTGAGAGAGATAAGAGTGAACTGTGGTGAATGACGAGTGTTTGGGGTTTGGGTTAGAGTGAAACGTAGGGCGACGTTCTGCGCAGACGCGTGAATGGTTTCTGTTTTTTCGAGTGGATGCGCGCGTCACCGTGCGTGGTCTTTTGGGCGAGAGTTTAATCTAAGTCGAACAGCGAGCGTGTAAAGAACGTCGAGAGGAGAGTTTTGAAATATATTTATTAAAAGTTGAAAGCTGTTTTCCTGCAAATCCTACATTATCTACAATGCATATACTAAGTATTTGGAAATAAAATAATAGAATGAATTGCATTTATTAACACTTGACTACAAAATATGAATTTTTAACATGGTCACTGACATATCTATACATGTAATAGCCTTATAAATACTGTGAAGAGAAAAAACATTTAAATCTATTAAAGTGGTTGAGAGTTAATAATGCAAATGCCAAGATTGTAAGCAAGCTTTTATAAACGATAGAAGTGAATTTTTATAAACAAAAAATCGTATGTATGCAGTATCTTAAAAATATCCATTACCAAAGCACTGACATTTAACTGATTTGTATGTATTGTTCGAACAAAAATTGTTAAAATAAAAGGATCTTAAACGAAATGTTTGTTTTAAACATAGAAACTAAAACCAATTACCCATTTCATTTGCAAGATTAATAAGAGTCGAGGGAAACTTGTTAAATTGAAGAAAATTATTTAAAATGCTCAAATTAATTTTTTGTACTAATATATTTTGCTTTTCATTTGGTAAGAATAAATAGAATATGACAAACTTTTCAGACTTATGTACTAATTATATAAAATAGTATGAATCTATATACTTATTTTTACATATTAATATATTTAATATGTATCAAAAGACCATAACTTCCCTTCCTCCATCGTCGTCTTCTATTTCTATTACATCGTCTCCATCTTTTTTCTGTTGCTTTTTTTTTGTTGCATCTTTCTTCTCTTTTTGAGTTTTACGGAAATTTTCTAGCGAATCTTCCAACGGATGAATAAACTGATCAAAGTCTATGTCGGTCATAGCTTGAATGACATCTTGACCGCTTATCATTTTACGATTTCCCTTTTTAGCAATTATATTTGCGGACGATGTTAAATACAATATAAAAATTGAAGAAGCCTTTGCCACAGCGGTTCTGGCATCTTTAGCAATTGTAACACCTTCAGGTAATGCTTCTTTTATAATCCTTGATACAACTGCATTTGGTAAATTGAGATCTTCGAGCCGTTCTGCCATCGGATTTTTTAAACTATATATTCTACGAATACGTAATATCATTGATTGTGATTACTCGAAACAGCAATAACAGTTTTATACTGATAACTTTTACGTTTAAAGGTTATGATTCGGCGTGTATGAAAAACACAGCCGAATCATGGAAAATTAGAATCAATACAAGAATTACCTTTCTTTGAAAAACGTTGACTTATAATTAACTAAATGAACTAAATTAAAACCGAATCAAAAGAAAAGTGACGATTACTCTTCAAACTCTTCCTTTTTATTTCCCGCCAATGCATTCAATCATACGCAAGGTATATATGAAATAAAAAACATCACGTTCAACGCTTAACGAAATATCATTAAAGCATGAAATTTTCTTTAGTAATTCTATATACGTGTCACAAAATTTCACTGAATAATATCAACATTTATACATCTGTTTATAAAAGTTAATGATACAACGTAATACAACGTTAACGCACGATACAAACTTGATTGTACAAAAATTATAGGGTCTTCGTCCGCCACTGGCGGCGTGCGCGTCCATTTTAGCTAGGTAATTCTAGTACTCTCCGCTGGCGGCGCGCAGATGTCGCGGGTTCCGCCAATCAGAGGCAAAAATGGTTTCCCTAGGGGTAATTTCGGAATTGACAAGAGATAAAACCGACGGCTAGAAAAAGGGTAGACTAATCACTAATTTACTAACGCAATATTGCCCATTAGGGTAACGCGAAGGTACATTAGGTTAATTAGCGGTTGGCTGATACATGGTCTTTGACAACACTTCTTTTCTCTGCTTCATACTAATGTGACCTGATGCAGGGTTTTATTATCATGAAATAAAGAGTTTATAGCGAAAATCTTGTGTGATTTCTTTCGTGAAACGTTCATACGGACTTGGACACCCAATCACACTCTGCCTAGTGCCACACGTATACGACTTACCCTCTGGTAAGTGAGACTAAAAGTTTCGAAGGATCGTTATATGAGTATGTAGTATGCCGTCATATTTAATGTTCTCTGTGGTATGACCTTCACTTTTCAAACATCAGTGTGGGTCAGCATAATTGTACACTTTCAGTATGTAAATAATTATATTATAAAATTATCTTACAAATTTTTGATCTGGTAAAAGTTAATTATATATGTTTATATCATACAGTTATTCAATAAATAGTTATTAAATAATTACTATTGTAAACGAGTATTATTTACTATTTACTAATTCAAT
Organism: Colletes gigas; assembly: GCF_013123115.1. Taxonomy (NCBI): domain Eukaryota; kingdom Metazoa; phylum Arthropoda; class Insecta; order Hymenoptera; family Colletidae; genus Colletes; species Colletes gigas. The sequence goes on from NW_025106644.1 coordinate 349,117, forward strand.
ATGTAACTTAATAATTATTATATTTCGTAATAGTGACTATGTTCATATCTCATCACAAGACAACTTTTTCGTGACAAACCACTTATGTATACAGGGTGCCCTAAATTTAAGGTGCAAATATAAACGGAAATGTAAAATTTAAAGTAAACGTTAAGAGACGCAATACAGTACTGGAATCGATCAGTAATATTTATGTTTGTTTTGTATTTGCAAATCATATTTATTACGTGTGGTCATGAAAGCTATTGATATTAAATTTCTATCAGAACTTTCCGTTCAGGCTGCTAGCAATTTTAACAAAGTAAATGATTGATCGTGTGTTTGTTGGAATAATTTCTTAAAAAAATCTATACCCTTTTCTTGCTACTTATGGTGTACGTCAAAAACAAGTATATCTTATATTTTAAATCGTTAAAGTATGGGTCGTATGCGCCCCATTTAGCCTGAACGGAAAGTCTTCAAAAAACGGTACGTGTTAAGGATGCATTTACAGAAATGAAACAAAATACAAATGAACTTCGTACAACGATAAATTCCATTTTGAATCGCAGTAAATCTTGCATCGCTAATGGTGGTTAGATGCTTCCATGCTTATGTAACGTTTTCTAGTTTATCTACAGATAAAACTTTTTCTAACGGGACACTCTGTATACATATCCTGTTAAATCGCTATAAATTCTGTCGCGAAAAAGTTCTGCCTCTTTCTCACGATAAGGCGCAAGCATGGAATTGAGAGTTGAAACATGACGGCAATGTTTGTGTAACGGAGAGGGGCCTGTTTAATATTAATCCAACTCATCAGAGGGTATTGAAACTCGTATACGCTTTTTTATGTGGGTCTTGTATGAAATGTACAAACGTATGTAGTTGAAATTCAAAACTACCCACAAAATTTCTTTAAAAAACAAAATTTGCGAACATCCAAAAATACCATCCTTGTTTGTCTAATAAAATCTCTTATTTGGATCTACGTAAATTATTTCTTTCAAGGTCATAAAGTTTTGGTTTTTGATAAATACCAATAATAATATTAATAGTAAGCGAACTTGTAAAGTTAATGAAATTAATAAATAAAGAATTTACAAATATGATAACATGTAAAATCGATCAAAATCCTTGCGTTGTTACACGAAACTTAAAATTCGGATCAATATGGACTTAAAAAATTCTTAAATTTATGATTGTACAAATAAACCGAATGTCTTCGTACAGTATATTGTTTATATTTTACTTAAGTTCTATCGAAATATATTTCTACGTAAAACATAAAAATTAATATACATAGTACCGGACCATTAATTCTGGTTTCTAGAAAAACTGCTAGTTTTGAATCTAATGCAAGATAGAGTAAGCATGAATCGTAGCAATTAATTACATATCAGTTATAAACGATTTCAACATACAATTGATATGTACATTTACGCCTCTCTACATTTATGTGATTATTTGTTGCAATCTTAAATCAAATTTTTAGTTAATAATTTCAAATAGTATTGAGTACTCCCGCTAAAATATATGCCGTCACGTCGGTAATGTAGCGAATGATACGAAATTGATAAGATGGCAGACTCCATGATGATATACATATAGAGATATACACTGATAAATCTCTCATGCACATTTATTTCTCCGTATAGCACGAAGAACTTGTCGTCTTTACGGTGGTTGTTGAGTGGTATTCGATATTAAATTGATCATTAAGCTGACAGGCTTTACTGTTACGATTACTGAACTTAAAGCGAATCAAACGAAAGCATCATTTGGAGGAAAATGTCAAAAATCGAAGAAGGAAATGCTCATATACGGCAAGCTGAGAAAAGGTACTGTCACCGCGAAATGACAATTCACGGATAACTATGTCAACTTTTTACGTGAAATTAATGAAGATCGCGGAATAAAAAATTAATTAATTTTTATTAATTTATCGGATGAAACAAGTAATGGAAATCTATATTACAGCTCAAAAACAACCTTGTTAAAATGGAGACCCGATTTCGAAGTCGCGGCCGAAGAGTATACTAGTGCTGGTAAGATATACGTAGATATATTACGTTTATAATGCATTTAATGTAACATATTACATTTTACATTCTTTACGTTACAGCAACCTGCTTTAGAATAGCAAAGTCCTACCAACAATGTAAAAATTGTTTGATGAAAGCTTCCGACTGTTATAAAGAAAACAAAGCGTATCCTTTTTAATAAAAATATGTATTTATCTATAATATTTAGAAATATTACGATTTAAATCTTTCCTGCGCACTTCGAAAATACAATTCTTTAACTTTAATTATATAAAAGATGGTTTCATGCTGCGAAGTAAGTTCTTTACGATTTGTATTATATTTGGGGGACCGGAAAGTAATGTCGTTTCTGAGCATGTAGATATTTGTTTGTCATTTATCGGCTCAAGGTTAGAGTGACCTGTTTATTCGTAAATAATTAAATCTTAAATTCTTTTTGCAATTTATGGTGAAATCGCGAGCCAAATATCAGAAGAGGTACGTATCAGAGATTTGTATGCTTTTTGAGTTTCACAAGGGTAGTAACGCAACAGTTACTACCAAAAACATTTGCAATGTTTATCCAAGTGCAAGACGTTCGTAAATGCCAAAAGTGGTTTTCTAAGTTCAAATCCGGTAATTTTGACCTTTTTGACTCCTATCGATCAGGAAGACCAATAACTTTAAACAATGTCATGTTAATGACGGAAGTGGAAGCAAATCCGTGTTAAACAATCGAGGAACTGCCAAAGACTCTTAACCAACCTTGGTCGACCATCCAAGAACATTTGCAGAGGATTGGTAAAGTAAGCAGAGCAGGTGTTTGGGCCATGCATAATCTGTTTGAAGAAAACAAAGCTCCACCACATGCAACTTATTGCTTCAACGGCACAATACAGAAGCGTTTTTTGATCGTTTGATCACTCGAGATGTAAAATGAGTCCTCTATGATAATCCAAAACGCAAAAAGCAGTGGCTCTTTCCGAATGAATCGCCAAAAAGTACAGTTAAGCCAACTTTACACCCCAAAAAGACGCTTTTGTGTGTCTGGTGGAGTATTCGCGGGATTGTTCATTTTAAAGTGCTGAAACCTGGACAAACTGTGAATACAGACATTTACTGTGAACAATTGGATCGAGTAAATCAATCTTGAATTGAAAAGTGCTCAGTGATTGTCAACAGAAAAGGCGTTATACTACAACGCGATAATGCAACCCCACTATGCAAGACGAACCCTAGAAAAAATTAATTTTTCTCACCCATCATACTTTTCCATCTATTCAGATCGTTACATTTTTTAAGCAGCAAAAAATTTGAAAATTTGAATGATGCCCAAAATGTCATCTCCAGATATTTTGCTCAAAAACCAATTGATTTTTATTGATCCGGCATTGAAAATTTGCACACTAGATGGCAAACGGTTGTTGATAACGAGGGTGATTACAGTATCGATTAAAAATAAAAACATGTTCAAAATTTATCTGTTTGAATGTAATGTAAAAAAGCGACATTACTTTCCGGTCCCCCTGATACTTTTTCTTTGAAAGAAATATTATTACGTTAAAAATTTTAGGAGCATCGAACAGGCTGTGATAATTTGCAAAGAAATGGGAAACCTTGCGGAAGTGCCAAAGTTGGCGCACAGTGCGTGTTCTCTTTATCAGATGCACGGATCACCCGAATCAGGCGCATCTGTACTCGATAAAGCAGGAAAGATAATGGAAGCCACTCAGCCGCAAGAGGCACTAGAATTGTTCAAACGCGCTGCTAGCATCGTTATGGTTAGATACCATTTATTCCTACGATCATGAAAATGTAATGAGAAACTTTACGCAGTACATATCTTTTAATATAGGGTGAAGATAGTCCGCCACAAGCAGCAGAATATATGAGCAAAGTGGCTAGATTATTAGTAAAATTACAGATGTACGACGAGGCAGCAGATGCTATCCGCAGAGAAATTGGAATGCATCAACAGATAGATCATGTAGCTTCCGTGGGAAGACTAACAGTGGCATTAGTATTGGTACAGTTAGCTCGAGGTGATCAAGTGGCTGCGGAGAAAGCTTTCAAAGAATGGGGGAATTACTGCGAACCAACCGAGGTATAAAGTACAGTTTACACAAATTTTAAATTTTCTTCCTAAACGTTTAACATATTTATCTTCAGATACATACGTTAGAAATGTTATTACAAGCATACGATAATGAGGATGCAGACGCTGCTAAAGCAGCTTTAAATGATTCTTTTATTAAACACATGGATGTCGAGTACGCTAAACTTGCTAGAGCTATACCTCTACCGCAGCAAGAGTATGCAGTACAGCCACCAGGAGTAAGAGCAAATGCAGCTGATTCGTATACATCTCCTAATGCGTCAAAATTAATTGATGGAACTACAAACGAAGTACAAGTACGTAATATATACGTTAACCTTATCCCATCTATTAATCGGTGTTTCTTAGCAGTAACACAGCAATAGTTGCAATCTGCAATAAAGGATATTACCTTTTAGAGTACAAGTGGCAGAGTATCCGAAGATACAATTCAGAAACCATCGGAAGAAAGAACTCAAAAAGATCAAGAACAATCAGCAGCGCCTTCGCAGAGTACAGGAAACGATGAAGATGACTATGAAGGCGGATTATGTTAAACACGCATATTCATTAAATTGCATAATTTATGTCTCTAGGCGAATACGAAGTTTATTTTATGACAGGTATTATATCGTGTTAATCCAGAGATACGTATTTAATGCCTAAAAAATATTCCTTGCAAGCATGCTTATGCCTGTAATATAATTGTAAATCTTAAACTTGTTAAGTAAGTCGATGCACTCTTACTGGCTTGATAAAAGAGATTTTGAAGTTCTCGTGGAAGATTATATACAGAATATTTTATTCTTCTAAGTATTTCCGAAGATACGATACTCGTGGAAAAACTTTATTCATTTAAAGCTACAAATATACTAAACATTTTGGATATAGTTCATTGTGTATATTCTAAATAATGAAAAGAATACTATAGAAAAGAGTAAATATATAACGTACATGTATTTATGTTCAAACTACTTGATATTGATATTTATTTATTTATTTATTTATTTAACGGATAACCCCCACTGTCTATATAATTATGAACATGTGATATCTGCTTTGTAAATGTTATATTTTCTGGTACTCGTAGAACACCTATGGTAAAAGTCTATGCATAATTGCTCTAATGTCAATAAAAACTATATACGAAACACAGATATTTTAATAATCTAATTTCGCGTTAACAAAATTTAATATGTAAAGATATATATACATATATATATTAAACTGTTATTGCAAACGTGTAACGTGTGTAGTAAATTCATTTGTATCTACATATAGGAAAGGAGGTTATGACCAACAAACGTAAACATTTACAATTAGAATAGAACTTTTTCACTCACCCACTTTAAATACTGGATTTGCGTGTACCGTTCTCGTCTATAATGAATCTTCAAGGAATAACAGAACAGTTTTTAACATAATACATTCACGTTATGCACAACTATTTAAACACATTCTTCCGCTTGCACGTTTTCAAAAGATTGCCGCGAAATTGTACAGTTCAGTGTTTACTACGCCGCGACGCACCGGTAACTAATTTAGTTATTTAAGGAGAAAATTACCAAGCATCTTCTTCGCTCATGCAAGCACGTTGTAGGGGTCACTAGGAACATTTCCCTAGCGACCTAGGGTAAACCCCTAGATAGAGTGGCAGCTGTGTAGAACGCCACGCTAGAGAGTCGTAATATTACATTACAATATGGTCTAAAAGCAATATTAACATAATTTTCTTATTAGGAGAAAGAAAAGGAAAAATTAAAAGTGATAAACAGATGCAAGTATAAGTTTTATTTCTCATTGTTTCAACATTCGTTTCATAAATGTTCGTGAAATTTTTCAACAAAGTAATGTATATGCAAAACTAACCTGTTTGTAATTTTAAATTCTAACTTATTTCTTTATAATATAAAAATGTCATATTAATATATAAAAACGTATATAAATATATAATACGTATGTTTTCATATAAATGAACATAAGAATTTTCATTACTGATGATTTTATACTTTTTCTTATTTTTAAAGCGAGCGTTTTACACTTAAGCAATACTCCTTTTTCGTGGCAACAAACTTATCATTTATTTAAATAATCGACTGAAACAATTTGACATTTGAAATGTACAAAATATGCAATTAAGCAGCCTTTTTCATTGCTATACAATTTAAATTTGGCGCATTTGTAATTCTTTGAATTTCCGCTGAGGGGAATTAACGGAACACTAACTATTACAATTAACATGAACATGAACTGTGGCGGCTAACGTCACAGGCGTAGCAAGCGCCATCTAGTTAAGTCCCTAGTTTTTGTTAGTTTCTAGTTAGTTTTAAAAACGCCATCTTTCGAATCACGGTCGTGAATGGAGTTTAATCACGAGTGTGATCATGATTTTGTGATTCTGTGATAAATCACTGTTAGTGATTTTGCACGCCATCTCTAGTTATAACTCCCGACTACATGTTTTCGATCTCATTCTTGCGTGAACATAGCTTGGTTAGATTGTATAACGTCCATGCTCATGCTTAATTCTGGAGGGCAAATTAAATCTGAGAACGCTTCGTATAATCACGATATTGTTTTAATATAAAATTAATAATATTCAAATCCATGTAATTAGGTTGGCGTAAAACAAAATTGTATTATTTATATTACTAACGTAAAATTGAAAATCAACACGTCATTATACTACTTAACCAGAGTCCGTTCAGTAAAGATCTATTCAATTTTCGTCCAATCTGAGTGTTTATAAATGTTTGGTATTGCACGTCAGCGTTTTATTTCACACAACCCTTTATTATTAGTAACAAGTTAAAATATGTAATGAAGTTTACATGATATACAAGCACATGGGAATATCTAGCCTAGCCACAGCCGACTCTAGTACTACTAGCCGTGCTATGGAACGTGGCAACACCGCTCATGTGCGGATCGGGAGTCCTATTTTCAATAGTGGAGTTTTGTGTTCAGGATTATAATTAACGTTATTTTGCGATATAAAATTATACTAATATACAGTATTTTTTATTAATTATGTATAAGGAATATATGAATATCATAACTATAGTAAGTAGAAGTAATACAGAAGTATATTAATATTTATAAATGTGGTATATATTTTGTGGACTGTCGGAATAGTTTGGTGTTGTGATGCATTATATTTGAAATATTTACAGAGATTTCAAGAAAATAGAAGTGCGAAACAAGTTAAAACCATCTTTGAACCAAACTGAAGGATTTAAAAATTGATAAAGGTATGTATAAGTTAATAGAGACCTGAAATAGGCAAAATTATTGGTACGAAGCCGAACAGGTTAAGTGCCCGTGGAAAAGAGGTTAGCATAATTAGCTATTGAAAGGAACAATTATGGAGTTAATTATAAAATCGTGTTAGAGGACAGTATGATAATTGTGAAAAATTTCCTCACCACCCTAGGGGTATTTACCATGGCGCGTTACCTTTTTTTTTATTATAATGGGTGGTTCGCCAATAGCCATATCATCCCATTTTCTAAAATAAAATTAATATTTTTAAATAGAACATAACAAAAACATAACTTTTGTATTCTTAAAGAAATAAAGTATTACATTTTGATATAATAATAAATAATTTTGAATAATATTAATAACAAAACATATCAAAACATACTTTGAAATTCTCTTGAAATACAACTAATAAAACTTTGAATCTTGTGAAATAGTATTCATAATAAAAATATACTAAGCAAGTAAATAAAACTCTATTAATGTATTAAAACATATTGGAAGGAATAAGTTAAATATATATAAAAATTAATGTTTTAAGAAAGATGAAATTAAAAAAAATCATTGAAAATCTAGTTCCTATTAAAAGTTTTTAATTCACGATTTTTAGAAGTGATGTCTGTACGTGTTTCCAACTGACTATTATTTACAGTTTTCACATAATCGTTTAATAAAATATTTGAAAAAATTGATAATAATTTAAACCAAATACTTTGGTAAGCTCGACCACAAACGCATGTATCTGAAAATGCTAAATAATGTATGTCTGATTGAATGCTAATATATGTTAATTTACATAAAATATGTTTATGATTTCCAGATTGCAAAAATTGAGATTCTAAATTGCCATCATTTATTATGGCTTCCATTATTCCATACATATGAATAAATGAGGCTATCGCTTCTTCAGTGGGGACAGAAAGGCCCCCTCTTTGTAAGCGATCAAAATATACATCGCCTACAGTTTTACCTTTATCCTCCACAACTAATAAACGACATATATTGCAATTTAATTTTTTAGCAACAGAATGGGACCCATATCCAGAAATATAAATTTTAATGGAATCATCTACAACACAATCGGACAAGTATTCGGTATCGAAGATTCTTGAGAAACAAGTCACATCAGTGGGAAGATCATGAAGATCGTTATTATTGTCATCACAAATTCGAAATTTATTTTTGATTTCAGTAAGAGAAAACGAATTTGCCGATTTTGTAAATATATGTTTTAATCTAATTTTTTTTTCTGCATGAATTATTTCGTTATATGACACATGATAATTACAACCAGATAAAAAGTCTATAATTTCCAAATCGTTTTTCTAATTTTTCGGTTGTAAAATGGAGGGTACTACATTCCTTATAAGCCTTGGACATCTCAACAAAACATTCTCCAGTACACCAGTGGGCGATAGAATACCGTGGTACCTTTCAATATCAGTTTCTGCAAAATGCAAACTACAGGCGGCAGAATATTTTGATGGTGTCCAATTCTTACGAGGAATAGCAACCCTCCATTTCTCCCGCAATTCCTCATCTTTGGGGAATAAAAATATAGAATTGTAATTATTATCTTTTAAGGTACTATCACAATTTCCCTTGCAATTGGGAACACAGCAACGCCGTGGCATTATTAATGAATATGTGAAATTTATAAAAAAAATGTATATAAAACAAAATGTCCAAAAATGCTATAGATTATATTAAATAAGTGTGCTACACACCAAAATCAGGATCTGTAGAGTTAATATAAATAAATGAAACACCTGGATTATTGCTCCGTTGCTCATATTTAATGGACTTCGGTACATTAATATTTGAAACATTTGAAAGATAGGCGGGAGACCGGAAGGCCGGTAGATGGAGCCTATGTAGCCCAGAGGCCGGTGGGTAGTGGGAGGCTGGGAGGCTGTTACGGTAGGTTGGGCTAGGTATATCGAAGCCGGACTCCCGCGGTGTTGCCATTTTACCTTCAGCACGGCTAGTACTACTAGAGTCGGCTGTGGCCTAGCTTGTTTTATGAGATCACGCAAAGAAACGAGGGCCAACCTCATACGAAACCACATATATATTTTGGCGTGCTCGCCAAAAGATGGCGCTGTGTGGCGGAATTATCTTTACTAAGTTTTACTCTTGAATTCTAATTTTCTTGAATCTGTTGACATCGACTTTAAACTTTAATTTATTGAAAACTCACGCAACTATTAATTAGTCTCTTGTTGCTCAGGTTCAGTTGATGGCAATAGAAAGTAAAAGTACTATCAAACAGTTGAGAATATTTATTTAAACGATAGTAAATATTAGTATCGTATACTCTTAGGTCGTAATTAAAGATTATATTTAAATAATTATTCTTCAGATTTCATTGGCGTTTCGATTATTAGTTGCACCGTTCCCCGGCGACTGTGAACCTCGCTTTATGCATTTCGACGCGAAATCAATATCACAGTGGCTCTTAGAGAGGCGTGTTTGCGCACGAACGTTAAAATCGAATAAATAGTCGTCTGCAGAAAGATTCGGAGCAGGCGTCACAATACACCACGGCGCGTGGTAGCGTAACAGTGGGGCGCGAGCAAGTGTCAATTCGATTATTGTCGTCGTTTACGAGGGCAATCGGTGCTTTCATTGAGATCGTTCGGAATTTCTACCGATGATCGGCAAATCGCGTATACGTATTCCTATGGGTGCCGTGAGGCGGCGAGAAAGGCCACCTCTTTAAATTAAAAGAAGGAATGACGCTGGAGAATCCGTTCTTTGTCGTCAAGGAGTAAGTAAAACTTAACAATCACGAACACTTTTGCTTATTAATTTTTTTTCGCAACCGTACGTAATTCGTCGACGATCGAACAATCCCGATGACCACGAAATTTACACGGTTGTCAAGTTTGAACTTTTGTTGTACCTTTCGCGACATTGCTGTTGTATATATACGTCAGCCCTTCAAGAATAGTCGCGAGCTGCGTTACAAAGGAACCTTACTTTTGACGTTTCGATACGTCAAAAACTTACTAACTCGCGATACTTTTTACATACGTTTTACGACCAATCCCTTTGCATAAAATCTTATCTCGTCGTACATAAATTGTAAACACCTCTAATCTCAACATTTTACATATTTTTCTGTTTTGTTGTATTTATATAACGTTCGACTTGTTATTTTTATCGGGAGCAGCATTGAATACATTCAACAATGGTTCAAGATTTTATAAATTTTGTTTTCGAAATTTATAAAATCTACGAACACGTTCGTCATTTTCGCGAAAAAGAAATCAAATAGTCTGTTTTTATATTTTTATAAGCGGGTAAAATTATTACTTCATGTATAAAGTGATGTTTTTACCCATTGTCATACAATAAGTACTTAGTTTTATATAAATACAGTTTTGATTAATCGCAAGCGATAGAACGATTAATAAAATAACTGATTTATTGGAGAAGTAGAAACATAATTTACTAGAAATTGTGATGCAGTTACATAACCTTTGTAATTTACGTTATGCTTTTATTTATACGATACATATTTCATCATATGAAATTTATCGCTCAAAGATTATCGGTACCGATAGCACAAAAGAGATCGATAAATAAAAATTTTTTATTGTCAAGTATTAAATGATTCGATTATTTCGATATTCGATAACTCGATATTTTATCTCGATCGTTTCGCGATAGTCGTTAGATTTCAACGTACGAGGATAAAGAATTTTTGCAAACGAAATAGTACGTAGTTGCGACTAATTAAAATTATTATACCGTTTTGTATCAGGAATCGATAATTCTGTTTCTGTATTTTAGCGAAGTTTGTAAGGCCCTGAATAAAAATCGCGGTTTATACGGGCGCTGGACGGAATTGCAGGATGTTATTGTCACGAGCCCTACTGTGAGTGGGGGAATCCCGATCTCGCGCGACGAATTAGAGTGGACGACTACAGAATTGCAGAAAGCATTACGATCGATCGAATGGGATTTGGATGATCTAGAACATACGATCCATATCCTTTAATGCGTGTATACGTTACACACGATGTACGTGATACATTTACAAAAAAAATTATTTCATTTTCTTTTTTTCACACCTTCGTCGAGTTTGAAGTTCTTGAAACTTTAACCTCGAAAAGTTAGTATTGTCATGGACGTGCCTAGGTGTTTTAGCGCCCTGCCCCAACAATGGACCAAAATACGATTTTAACACGAATTTTAATTTAAAAAATTTTTTTTAAATTTTCACTTACGATGTTAAAGATGTACTATTGAGATCTTACGCTTAAATAAAGAACGCAAATGTGAAAATGATTTGTTTTGATTCAAGATATGACGAAACGCTCTTATCGTTAATCCAATAATTTACAGATTATAATTTTATACATTTCAAATTTCTATGCTCTATATTATTCTTAACATTATGTACGTATATACGTATCGTAAAAAAGAATCCGACGAAATTTAAAATAGATAATAAGGAGTTAACGGTTCAACGAAGCTTTATCGAACAAACACGAGAAGAAGTGAAGGTAAAGCGTGTTACGTACAATATCAACTATTTTTAAATTTACTATTTTTTTTTTGTACAGGGCGTTCTGCTACCCCTGGGAAAAATTTTAATGGGGGATTCTAGAGTCCAAAATAAGACGAAAATCAAGAATACCAATTTCTTGACTGAGGCTTCGTTAAAAAGTTATTAACGTTTAAAGTTCCGCCAGTACTGAATTTTTTTCTCGAAAATGCCCAAGATTTCGGGGGTATGTCTATTCACCAAAAATGATTATAATCGACCCCCGCAACCGAAAATAATTTTTCCAGAACGATTTGAAATTCTTGAATTTAATTGTTATTAACTTTTTAACGAAGCCTCCATCAACAAATTGGTATCCTTGATTTTCGTCTTATTTTGGCCTCTAGAGTCCCCCATTAAAATTTTTTCCCAGTGGTGCCCGAACACCCTGTATACATATACAAGTGTGATTCGTAGCTTAATTTTGATACCTTAAACGATATTTTGTTATAGATCATGAAGGATAAGATGAATTTAAGTAGAGGTCGGGACCGCGATAGTACAGCAAGACAGGTGTGTTACAATTAAATTTTATTTATGAGCATAAAAATATATAACGTAATAATAGAATTTGTTTAATTTTCATCTTTATATTTTGTTTTGTAGTGATCAAAATTTATTACGATACGATTAACAAATACCGGAAGTAAAAGTTTACATGAATTGACCTGTTATTTCTTTGAATTTCGCTTGTAAAATAAAATCGCGAACGTCGCGACATCTACGAGAGTAACTGTCAAATCGCCGATAATGCTAATCAGCTGTGAACGTTAGTCGCAACAGCGGCATTAGAAGTAATTCCTGTTTGTTTTCTTTTTTTACTTACGGTATGTTCTTTTTTTTTTTTATAGTATTACGAATAAATTAGCGCGAATCAGACTACGATATAAATCTATTCTAAAAAATTCCACAGAAATAAGGAAATGGTTTATACGGTAAATCAATACTTCTTATCATCGATCGTACAGAAAACGAAATTAGGAAGTAATTTTATTACGATTAATTACATTTATTATTTATTATTTGCTACATAACGATTTACGAAAAATGTTTTGATTCTTGAAGTCGCGTAATTTAATGATTAAGTAGTTATCGCTAATTTAAGAATTAAATTTTTATCTAATTTTATATGTAATTATGCATTCGTATCGCAGCCACTATTGGATAACAGTCCTGCACGAGTTCCTGTTAACCATGGCACGACTAAGTACAGTAAATTGGAAAATGAAATTGATAGCCCGAATAGGCAATTCTTGGGAGACACGTTACAGCAACAGAATAACATGATGAGACAACAAGACGAGCAATTGGACATGATGGGAGAAAGTATCGGTTCTCTTAAAACAGTATCTAGACAAATCAATACTGAATTAGATGAACAAGCTGTGTAAGTTTATCGCCTAAAAACCTTTTAATTCTTAACCCCTTGCCTTACGATTTAATTTTCAACTGTGCGTGCCAAAAGCGACACCAAGGTTTGGCTTGGTAGACATATCACGTCTCTGAGACGTCATTGTAAGCTAAGGGGTTAATAATATTAACACGTTCCGTGCCTTGTGGGGCGTATACAATCCCCGCTGAACTTTCTTCGTTCAGGCTGCTAACGATTCTAGTAGAATAATCGTTCGACCATGCATTTGCTAGAATAATTTCTTAAAAATTTATTGCATTATTGTCTAATGCATATTAAAATCTATTTCCTTTTCTTGCTACTTATACTATTGAGAAATTGTAAGGCGTACGTCAAAAACAATCATATATTTTAAATCGTAAAAGCATGGGTCGTATATGCCCGGTGCAGCCTGACCAGAAAGTCTTCGAAAGATGGTACGGCGCGGAATGTGTTAATAATGAAAATATTATCTAATTGGTTGGTTTATATTTCAGTATGCTAGATGAATTTGGTAATGAGTTAGAGGTGACAGATTCTAAATTGGACGCAACAATGAAAAAAATGGCCAAAGTTCTTCATATGAGTAATGGTAACTATAATAATTACATTCCTGCTCCTACTACTGCAACATCTAGTGTTTCTGATCTTGCCTCTAAACCTTCTTCTCTATCGTCTTTATCGAACACAATAACTAATTGTTTTTTATGTTCCGGAGATTAAATAGGTACAGTTACCACAATCGTACCATAATTATTCAGTAAATCTATAAAATTAAAACATTATTTACATTCTTTCGCTTAACTGTTTACTTCATCGGAGTACATTTATAATATTCAGTTGTATTATTTGCGTTTGATTTATACTCAAATTAATAACGATTTAATGTAACTACTGAAAAATGATGGGATTTTTAAAACAAAAGTTGATATTCACTTTGTCTTTATAACGTTGCATACTAGCATTGTCGATAAACAATTTTTATGTACACTTACCAAACTAATCGAAACTAATAGCATTGTTTTACCTTTAAAATATTTTTCTATTTTTCCCCTGTTAAACGTGCATAGGGTTATACAGACATGCAATTAATCCAGTGATTTATCGGAGAGTAGAAATCTGACTAAAATAATATTTAAAATGAAAGTTAATAAAGTATATATTTATTACTTAATCATTCAGCAAACATAAATTGAAATAAATTTTCCAAAACACTTTTTGATTTCTGCTCAAATAGAAATATTAAAAATTTATATTCTTTCTCTCTCATTATTTTTCTTTTTTTTTTCGCTTAAAGAAAATGTTTTACGTTTTAAGAGAATGTTAATAGTATAGATAAAATATGTTAAGAACATAAAATAAAAGTAATAATTAGTACAGATATTTAATAGTAATCATTACCTAAATACTGGAATATTCCTGTGCTATTTTTTTTAAATATATAAACTATAAAATTGTATAGCGATTAATATGGAAACCTAAACTTAACTTCAAATCCTATCTATCGTCTATTCATTTTCTATGCTTTCTTTACATAATTTTCATTTAAACATATTATAAGAATTATATCTGCTTATATTTTCGCTGTGAGTGAGGTAAACATACACAAAGAATATTAATTTTTTAGCAATACGATCGTTAAATACACATATACAAACAATTACGAAATTGGCAATTCGCAAAATTTGATGTTCGTTTAAATTTAGTAAATAACAGAAGTATAATATCAAAATGGACCATTCGCAGTCATAAATAACCATTATCTATGTAGTACGATAGGTATTGACAAGTGTAGCACGTTGCAATTCGATAATAGCATCAGAGACATATTGTTAAGCCGTTGTATGTCAAAAGTCTGTAGATAAATAATGGATTGTATTTAAGTACCTCATTTACAATCAGATTTAACAAAAGTTACGCCAAATATTGTAAGGCAAGTGTCAAAAGCAGGAAAAGTAGCGCAAGTAATTTGTGCCTAAGAGAAACTTTAACGTAATGAACGTATAGGTAAATACATGTAATATTAGAAGACCATTTGCAGTATGATTTGAAACCTCTGATATTCTACTTCCAATGTGTACAACATGTGATATTACTGTATTAATTAATGCGTAGATAAAGAAAATAGTTTAGTGCACAATACTGCGAGATATTCACATTTGCGAATATACCAGTCAGTTTATGTGTGTAATGGATGTAAATGAAAAATATAACGTTTGAAAGAAGAAAATGTTTAAATGGGAGAAAAATGTGAAAGCAATTATTTGTACGAATGATGACTGCTGATTGATTGGTTTCACAATGGAAACGAAATCGTTCGCGAATACTATGAAATTTAGTGGTTGGTAGTTCGAAGTTTCATTACAGGAAGATTAGATTTGAGAATTAAAAATAAAAAAAAGAATTGATAAATTAGACAATGAAAATATTTATTCCATTGTTAGAAGAGTGTTATTAATATAACATTGTGAATACACACCAAAAGAGAAATTATTTATTCTAGTATGTAACAAAAAGCTAAAATGAAAGGATACACTTTATATTATTTCTCATAAATGACCAATTGTGAAAATAGATACAGATGAATAAAATTTGCGACTTTATTTATATTGTACATTTGCTGTAAAGTACCGCAAACTCCTGACCCATTCAAACTATTCAAATAACAATTACAGAAGTAAGATTATTATGTAAGAATTCGTTACATTAAGTTCGGTGCTTGAGAGAATACAATTTACAAATGATACACTTTAATTTTAATTGAAAATAACTTTTTAAACATCTTAATTTGATAGCTGTGTTTAGTTTTAGAATGTTTGCTAATCTGTATTATAAAATCTCTCAACCATGGAATTACAGTCTTTTTCACTTGAAATATGTTTATGAATGTGCGTTTATAGATGTGTCATTTTGTTTAAATTTATGCTTACGTATGTTCATATGAAAATAATTTATATAAAAATTAATACATATAAGAATTATTGTTTTTGGAGCTTCCATAAGTTAATTTAATGTTGCAGTTACTAATCGTTAGTTACGAATAACTTCAGATCTAGTGTTTTTTTTTGTTTTTTTTTAAGGAATTATTTAAAGTACGAAATTGATTCTTTGCACTTAATTTATTACCAACAACAAATATTTAAAATGCGTTATTTTTTTCTAATTCCGTAACAAATTTCGGATGTATAAGTCTTTACTTAAGTGCAGAGTATCGATCAAAATTTTCTAGTGTTGTTACGAAAAGCTTGTTGAAAAAGTGCATGTTTAAAATAATGTACGATATCCACTGTTTGAAGAAGGGCCAAATATATGTGCATTGATTTTTCTTATACAGTATTTGTATTTTACTTGTTAAATTTTATCTCTGTTCGTAGAACAACGATAAAATAATTTGATTCTATAACTTTTTTTATAAGTGACGCATGTGATGTTACTTTCCGTTTGTTTTAGATCGGAGACAATGGGTAGCCATTGGAGTGTTGACTGCTATATTGGTGTTTCTAATAATTTTATTTATAATTAAGTGAATCATTTAATTTCTTAGCGTCCATAAGAATTATTGGTTCTTCTTCATAGCATTTAGTCGAATGTGTTAAATTATGTTTTAATAACAAATTATTGATAGCGATATTTTATGATCCATTACAATAAATACTTGACAGTTATTATATTTTTAACAGAGTTTCTATGAATTTCCTTCCCAAAGAGCATAAAATATTTGAAATATCACGAAATTTGCGCCGACTCTAACATCAAATAATGTTTGGGGAAAAGGAGAAACATTATTACTGATCTATTGTCCTTCCACGAGAGGAAGGCACAGCGTGTTTACATTACATTTGAAGTAGAAAATTCAATTTTGTACAAAACATGGAAATTCCCAACATGCACCTCTTTTTGCGCTAAAGATACATTTATGGTAGCCCACGACAGGTAGCTGTGACGTCAGCTTACGCATGCGCAGAAAGGAATCCCACGAATGTCCATCACTGGGCATAGCGTGTTTACATCCCCACTTCTGTTGCAGTCCGCCGACTCGCAGGTATTGGTCGAAAACGAAGATCAGCGACAGCCAATCAACGGACTGCGGAAAGAGTGGGGATGTAAACACACTGTACCACAGCCGACTCTAGTACTAGCCGTGCTATAAAAAAAATAGCAACACCGCGGGAGTCCGGCTTCGATATACCTAGCCCAACCTACAGCAACAGCCTCCCACTACCCACCGGGCTACATAGGCTCCATCTACCGGCCTTCCGGTCTCCCGCCTATCTTTCAAATGTTTCAAATATTAATGTACTGAAGTCCATTAAATGTGAGCAACGGAGCAATAATCCAGGTGTTTCATTTATTTATATTAACTCTACAGATCCTGATTTTGGTGTGTAGCACACTTATTTAATATAATCCATTTTTGGACATTTTGTTTTATATACATTTTTTTTATAAATTTCACATATTCATTAATAATGCCACGGCGTTGCTGTGTTCCCAATTGCAAGGGAAATTGTGATAGTACCTTAAAAGATAATAATTACAATTCTATATTTTTATTCCCCAAAGATGAGGAATTGCGGGAGAAATGGAGGGTTGCTATTCCTCGTAAGAATTGGACACCATCAAAATATTCTGCCGCCTGTAGTTTGCATTTTGCAGAAACTGATATTGAAAGGTACCACGGTATTCTATCGCCCACTGGTGTACTGGAGAATGTTTTGTTGAGATGTCCAAGGCTTATAAGGAATGTAGTACCCTCCATTTTACAACCGAAAAATTAGAAAAACGATTTGGAAATTATAGACTTTTTATCTGGTTGTAATTATCATGTGTCATATAACGAAATAATTCATGCAGAAAAAAAAATTAGATTAAAACATATATTTACAAAATCGGCAAATTCGTTTTCTCTTACTGAAATCAAAAATAAATTTCGAATTTGTGATGACAATAATAACGATCTTCATGATCTTCCCACTGATGTGACTTGTTTCTCAGGAATCTTCGATACCGAATACTTGTCCGATTGTGTTGTAGATGATTCCATTAAAATTTATATTTCTGGATATGGGTCCCATTCTGTTGCTAAAAAATTAAATTGCAATATATGTCGTTTATTAGTTGTGGAGGATAAAGGTAAAACTGTAGGCGATGTATATTTTGATCGCTTACAAAGAGGGGGCCTTTCTGTCCCCACTGAAGAAGCGATAGCCTCATTTATTCATATGTATGGAATAATGGAAGCCATAATAAATGATGGCAATTTAGAATCTCAATTTTTGCAATCTGGAAATCATAAACATATTTTATGTAAATTAACATATATTAGCATTCAATCAGACATACATTATTTAGCATTTTCAGATACATGCGTTTGTGGTCGAGCTTACCAAAGTATTTGGTTTAAATTATTATCAATTTTTTCAAATATTTTATTAAACGATTATGTGAAAACTGTAAATAATAGTCAGTTGGAAACACGTACAGACATTACTTCTAAAAATCGTGAATTAAAAACTTTTAATAGGAACTAGATTTTCAATGATTTTTTTTAATTTCATCTTTCTTAAAACATTAATTTTTATATATATTTAACTTATTCCTTCCAATATGTTTTAATACATTAATAGAGTTTTATTTACTTGCTTAGTATATTTTTATTATGAATACTAACACGTAGATATGATCCACCGTACCCCTCCCTCTCCTGAACCCCGCCTGATTCTCCGGAATCATCCCCCCCACCTCCACCTCCCGCTCCAACCTCCCCAACAGTACCGCCGCATACACCTTATACAAGGTCGGCATCAGCGTAACCCCCCTGTAATCCTGCAACCTCTTCCCGCCCCCTTTCTTCGCCACCGGTACTATAGTCCCTTCCTTCCACCCCTGCGGCCACCCCTCCCCATCCCACACTCTCCTACATACCTCCCATGCCAACTCTAAACCCCTCTCTCCCCCGTACTTCCAAGCCTCATTCGGGATCTCATCCCCTCCCATTGCCTTTCCTTCCTTCAACCTTCTCACCACCCTCCTCACTTCCTCCTTACTTATTCCCTCTTCCTCCCCCCTTCTCCTGTCCTCCTCTCCCCCCACCCTTACCCTATCTTCCACTCCTCCCAGCAGCCCCATGAAATGTTCCTTCCATTCCCCCTTCTTTATACTTTCGTCCACCCCTTTCCTTTTCTTCCTACCCCTATTCACTATTTCCCACACCCTATTTTCCGTTTTTGCCTCTGCCACCTCCCTTACCAGCCTCTCCCTCTCCTCCTCCCTCTTCCTATCGCACAGCTCCTTATACTCCCCCCTCCTTCTCTTGTAGTCCTCCCTACTCCCCTCCCCTCCCCTCCACCTCCGTAGCTCCCTTCTCAACTCGCTCTTCTTCTCCCTACATTCTCCATCCCACCACCCCTCCCTCCTACGCCCCTCCTCTCTCCCCCCCGCCTCCTCCCCCTTCCTCATCACCTCCTTTATCGTTTCCGTCGCCTTGTTCACCGCCTCCTGAATCCCACCTCCTCCTATGGCCACCCCTCCCATCCCCCTCTCAAACTCCTCCTTCATCCTTCCCGACCACCGCCCTCCTCCCACCTTCCTATCTCTCTTCCTCCTACCCCTCTCCCCCACCCCCCCCTCTCTCATCGTCACCACCACCGGATGGTGGTCCGACTCCACTCTCTCCCCTACCTCCACCCTTTCCAGCCCCTTCCTTGTCCCCTCGTCCCCCAGCACATAATCTATTACTGTTTCCCCCCTCCCTCCCGTGTATGTGAACTCCCCATCTTCATCCCCCTCCACGTTCCCATTCAGAATCTCCCACCCTGTCTCTTCTACCAACTTTACCAACTTCCTTCCGTCCCCGTTTATCTTCCTGTCCTTCGATTTTCTTCCCCCTTCCTCCTCCTCCTCCTCCCTTCCTTCTACCCTGCCCCCCTGCCTGCCCGTCCTCGCATTGAAATCCCCCCCTATTACCACCCTGCCTCCCTCTTCCTGCCCCTCCATCCACCTTCTGATACTTCCCAACTTCCTCTCCATATCCCCGTTCACGTACACCGCCACTACCGCCCACTCCTGCTCCCCCGCCTTTACCCTCTCCACCATCAGTCCCTCCTCCTCCCCCTGTCCCTGCTGCTCCCTCCCTACCATCTCCTCCCTCACTCCTACCACCATGCCTCCCATCGCCCTCCCCTTCCTATTTCTTCTCTTCGCCCATTGCGCTCTCCACCGATACCCTACTGGCAGCCTACGCCTAACGCCCTCCCAACTCTTCTCTTCCAACCACGTCTCCATTAAAACTACCACCTCCCACTCCTCCAACCCCTTCCAGAACTCTGTGTCCTTGTTCGTCACCCCCGCCACATTCCAAAAGCCTATCTTCCACCTTCCTCCCTCCCTTCCCCTCTCCTCCATCCCCCCTTCACCCTTCTTCCTTCTTTCCTTTCCTCCTAGTTTTTTGCTCCCCCTCTTTCTTCACTCCTTCTTTCTACCTGTCCCTCCACCCTCCTCCCTCCCTCCCCACTCCCCTCCCTTACCTCCCTCACTGCCCCTCCTCTCTCTCTCCCCCTCCAGTCTCTGAGAACTTCCCTCCGCTCGTCCCAAAACCACATCATCCCATCCACCATAACCTTTCCATAGCCCACTCTCACTCTCCTCCCCTTCCCCTCCTCCTCCTCTCCTATCCTCCTAAGATGCCACTGCATCCTCCTCTCCCTCCACGTCAAATCATCCTCCACCCTCTCCTTCCTTCCCCTCAACCTCCCTTTGCACCTCATGACCTCCCTCTTTGCCTCCACCGAATCCAACCTCACCACCAACATCGCCTCCTTCCCCTCCTGCCCTCTTCCTCCTATCTCCCTTGCCCCTACAATTCCCCCTTGCACACCTACCATTGCCAAAACTTCCCTCGCCCTCTGCATGGCCGTTCCCACCCTCCCTACCCTCTTTATTACCACGTTCCTCCTTCTCTCTTCCCTCTCTTTCCCCTCTACCTTCCTCTCTAACTCTTGCACCCTCGCCTCCCGCTCCTCCCCCTCTCTCTCCCCGCCCTCCTTCTCCCCTCGTCCCTCCCCTGCCCTTCCTGCCACCAGCTCCTCTACCTTCTCCTCTACCCTCTTCCACCTAACTTCCTTCCGCTCCACCTCCCCCACCCTTCTCTCTAATCTCTCCATTCTTTCGTCCCATTCCCTTCTCTCCTCCCTCCACCTCTCCTCCCAACTCTCCATCATCCCTCTCATTCTTTCTAACTCCTCCCTCGCCTCCCTCCTATGTTCCTTCGCCTCCTCCCTCATTTCCCTCATTTCTCTCATCAGTATAGCCAGCTTCCCCTCCCCACTCTCCCTTCCCTCCTCCGGCGACCTCAGCACCTTGTTGCTCCTCCTGAACGCCTCCTCCCCGCCTCCTCCACCCCTTTCCTCCCGCTCTCCCTCCTCCCTCTCACCGCCCCTCCCCCACAACTCCGTCAACTCCCGCGTGCCTCCACCACTCGTACTCCTCTCTCTCCGCATCCTTTCTGCGTTCGTCTTCCTCCCTCTCTTTTTCACATCCTCCTCCCCCTTTCCTTCGTCTCCCCTAACCCCTTGTCATCACCCTTTTCCTCCCCCTTTCCACCCTTTCTCCCTCCCGCCATTTCTTCCTAACCCTCCTATCCACCCACAAAAGCACCTTTCCCTTCCTTACCACCCGCTCCTAGCTTACTTTCCCTCCCAGCCGCCCGATGTCGCCACCTACCTCTCTCTCTCCGCGCTTTACCGCCTATCCCTCTCACACTCTACTCTCTCTCTCCTAACCCTAACCTCAAATTGCCCGCTCTCTACCTGCCTTTCCCACTTTCCCACCACGCCCTTTCCCTCACCCTTTCTCACCCTTCACAACCTGCTCACCCCAGACCACCGCTCACCCTTTCCACACCCTACCCTTCCCGCCAAACCCTTTTTTCACCTCTTTCACACGCACCGTTCACTCCACCGTCTCTACACTCTCACACCGGAAAAGGAAGTCCTATTATGAATACTATTTCACAAGATTCAAAGTTTTATTAGTTGTATTTCAAGAGAATTTCAAAGTATGTTTTGATGTGTTTTGTTATTAATATTATTCAAAATTATTTATTATTATTTCAAAATGTAATACTTTATTACTTTAAGAATACAAAAGTTATGTTTTTGTTATGTTCTATTTAAAAATATTAATTTTATTTTAGAAAATGGGATGATATGGCTATTGGCGAACCACCCATTATAATAAAAAAAAAAGGTAACGCGCCATGGTAAATACCCCTAGGGTGGTAAGGAAATTTTTCACAATTATCATACTGTCCTCTAACACGATTTTATAATTAACTCCATAATTGTTCCTTTCAGTAGCTAATTATGCTAACCTCTTTTCCACGGGCACTTAACCTGTTCGGCTTCGTACCAATAATTTTGCCTATTTCAGGTCTCTATTAACTTATACATACCTTTATCAATTTTTAAATCCTTCAGTTTGGTTCAAAGATGGTTTTAACTTGTTTCGCACTTCTATTTTCTTGAAATCTCTGTAAATATTTCAAATATAATGCATCACAACACCAAACTATTCCGACAGTCCACAAAATATATACCACATTTATAAATATTAATATACTTCTGTATTACTTCTACTTACTATAGTTATGATATTCATATATTCCTTATACATAATTAATAAAAAATACTGTATATTAGTATAATTTTATATCGCAAAATAACGTTAATTATAATCCTGAACACAAAACTCCACTATTGAAAATAGGACTCCCGATCCGCACATGAGCGGTGTTGCCACGTTTCATAGCACGGCTAGTAAGTACTAGAGTCGGCTGTGACTGTACCTTCTTCTCGTGGAAGGACGATACTTTATTTTACACTTTCGCAGGTTTGAATCAATGATATATTAACAGATAGCAATCACAGATTATTCGATGATTGTTAATTTTTTTTATTCATATAAGACAACAATATTTTTATAAAAGTATTATACATAAAAAGAGTTTTATGACGATATATATTGTAAAATATATTTAGGCTTCTATTGCTCTCCTTTAGATTACTCAAATGTTTTTTTCTTTTTTTGAATGTAAAAGTAATGCATTATTCTGCCCTTACAACCGTATAAATAAGTCACGCAATGTAATACATTCAATTTTGTACATTTGGAAATTAAAACACTTGCCTTTTCGTTGGAGGAACTCTGGAAGCTCTCATAGAACTTAAAAAAAAAACAAAGACTTAAAAAGACATGGCAGTTACAACAAAACGAATGTACATAGATACTATATACACGTTTTGTACGCAAGTATAAAGAAATCGTGTTACAAAGATGTTAGAAAAATTTAATAACGCAAATGACCTAGTAATGACAGCAGAGGAAAAAATATTTCTATTATATAAAATCTTTGGTATAGTGTTCATTATTGCAATCACTCGTATCGTGTACACGCATGAAATTAATCGTTAAAAATATATGTAAAAGCAGTTTTAAATGATTCGTTAAATAAAATAACGTAAGTATAAATGCGAAAAGAATATTACTTTGTTTACCTAACGATTCGCTAAAGTGAGAAATAATTTTGTTATTCGAATGAAAAATATTCTTTACCATTTTTGAATATATAACTGTAACGTACAGCGTTCCATATTGGTTTTTATAAAGACATTGATTCAAAATATATTCATTAAGTATCTTCCTCGATCCACATTTTTTTTATATGCACGTAAGGCACTTCTAGCGATATGAAAAAAAAAGAATGGAACGATCGCACTTTTAAGTATCGTATAGTTTACAACATACTAATAATTACGGTTCCAATCGTACACGCTTGTGACACTCGACAGGCAAAACTTTCCTTATGTCACCGATATTCCCAACTTCTATTCTTAATCTACTAATCTCGTCCTCGTAATTCTTTACCCACTGTGTTTGCAAATTCTTTGCATCCGTTAATGCACGGATCCTTTGATCCAGATTTGCAACCGCGATCTCCTTTTCAGCCGCGACTAGACGTTCTTCCAGATCGTTCAAGTCGGTCTCATCTAAGTTGGAAATGATTTAGATTTTGTTAGTTACGTCGATTCAATGATAATTTAACTAAATGAATCGGTAAGAAGAAACGAACGTACTTATTTTCGGCAGATTGTCAAGGTCTTTTATTATTTCGGCCACTTCGGCTAATGCTTTGTCCACTTGTTGCGTTGCCAGGGTTACGTTGATTTTCGTTTGGCCAATTTTATGATTTGCCTAAAAAAATATTAATAACGTGACGGATGTTATTTAATTATAATATTAATTTCATTGCACGTGACCGATATCTTACTTCTGTTGCGATATTCGTATCCTGGTCAATTTGAATTTCGTACTTTGTCATCATAGAGTCTGTAGTGTCAACCCTCAGATGTAATTTTTCTGCCTCGTTTCCTACGCGAAGTGCTTCTACCTTGGTCTTATTTGCTTCGGTTCTAATAACGTTTGCTTTTGCGCTAGCTTCCTCTGCGTACGTCTAAAAATATCACTCTTCGTTTAATAAATGGAAAATTGTGTTTTGTCGTACGTTCGACAAACAAAATCAACGTACCTGAGCATTCTGCGCTATTTTACGAGCATTTTTGGCGTTATTTTCTGACCCGATCAGCACTTCCTCCGCTTGCATAGCTTGCCGTCTCGCATCCGCAATCATCATCAAGATGTCGTCTATACCTTTCAATGCATCTTGAGCTTTGATGCGTTCACGTTTCACTTCAGCATCAAACTCTACGAAGTTATATTATGTATTTCTATTCTCATACAAGTATTAATCGCGTTTGTCAATGATAGTAATTAAAATGATAAATACCGCCTAGTTTTTTCAGTGTTTCTTGAGCTTCCTTTAAAGTTTGGTCACCTCGTTTCACAGCGTCGTTTGCTTTTTCATTCGCTCTGTCCAATTCTGCCAAAAGATCGGCAGTAGCTGCTTGCTGAACCTGCGCCCCGTCCAGCAATTCTTCGCTTTTCTTTATTTTTTCTACCATCTCGGTTATAAGATTTTCATGCCGATCTATTAACAATTGCGCCTCCTCTTTCAACCGCAATCCCTGCAATGATATTTTTTGTTGTTTCAGCTTTGCATCTATATAAATATGGTTTACCTTGATTCGAAAATTACCTCATTGTTAACCTCTTTAACTTGACTTTGTAATTGCTGAATGTCAACAGGCGGAAGTGCTACATTGAGAATCAATGAGTCTATTGCTTCCTGCGAAACAGCGGATGATTTATTAGCTGCTATACTGGTAAGATTTTGCACTTCGTTCATACTACGCTCTAATAGCTCCAATTTATTCTCCAAACCTCTTATATCTTCGCTAAAAACAAAATAAATTTTCTAAAGATACGCTATTCACTACAATAATTATATTCGACTTTTTGGAAATCGTCAAAGCTTAGGTCATTCGTACAACACTGGTGTACGTACGTCAGATTGGTGCTTTTCGCTATAGCTGTCTTTGCAAGATTGTACGCTTCTATCGTTGTACTCCGAGCTTGCTCTGCCAGTGCATGAATCTTCTTAGCTTCGTTAACGTTTCTGTAAAAAAAGATTCAATATATATCATGATAAAATTTAATTTGATTTATTTATAGATTTTGAAACAGAGACGCATGTGTGGAGATTAACTGTCTTTTCTTAAGCGTATTGCAGCGCAAAAAGATGGAACCATAAACGCGTCATAGATGTTTTCTTGTATTAGAAAATATCAGCTATTTATAGCAGGGTGAACCTTATTTTTCAACTTTGAAACTTCTTTTGGAACACCAAAATTATGACACTAAATGAGAAAATGAACTATGCAAAATCTGAAATTAAAAATTTTTTATTTTTGTAACCTGTTCTTCTCCATTAAAATGTATCGCTATCATACATTTTAGTACCTCTTTGAATTCGTCTTTTTACACTTTATAAAGATATGGAAACAAAATTTAGAACTTTTTGTTTTTTTGTAAGTCGTGATTCTAAAAGTTGAAAAGTTCATTGTGGAAAAAAAAATATACTTTTTCACATTATATTTACTTCGTTAAATAGTATAAGTTTTACCTATAACATTTTTTTATATGTTTATAAATAACGAAGGTATTTAAGTGATTCCGTTTTTACGTCTTCGACTTCATATTTTCGTGAAATAAATACTACTTTTTAGTGAAATAATTTAGTAAAATCATATTCGCTACCCTAGTTGCATGTTCAGTAGTTGGTACCGCTGTCTGGACGAGACGTGTATAAATACGAGGGGGTTACCGCGTATGCGTTCTCCTTTTTTTTCTTGTGGAATGTTCTATCGAGAACCGTCATGTAAAATGGACAACGGAAAAGTTCTTAAAGAATTAAAATTACGTTGGACTATGTTCTTGTGCGCGTATAACTAGAGTTACACGTATTTATATGTACATTTAAAATTATAAATTTAGTGTTCAGTATTAATAAATTATAGTGTTTATTTAATATACCACGACTGCGTGCCATGCAAATCTCGCCAGGTAACATACAGTGAGCGTCAATATAAAGTTAACACTTAAAATTTTCAACTTCTCTTTGAAATAATTTAAAAAGTATGAAAGAAAACAAGAAAAAGGTGTGTGGTATTGGAAGCTCAATTTGTCTTCTATAAAAAACATATTTTTTTTAGTAATAATTTAACAATAAGCAAACATATAATGCAAAGAACAAAAAAGTCCCTTTTCCTTGAGTCAATATACAGTTAATATCTATAGGTAATAACAATTTTTCCTTTTCTTTTTGTGAAATTAATATTCTGTTGAACGTCCGCTATTTTTTACAACTTTGGTCAATCTATTTCTCATAGATTTGACCAATGAAGACATAGAATTTGCTGGAATTTGATTCCATTCTTCTAAAATAACTTTCTTGTGAGTTTCTTTCGACGTTACCTCTCTTTTTCGTATTTTTCGATCCAGATAATCCCATAGATTTTCTTTGGGATTAAGGTCTGGGGATTCCGGAGGATGTTTTAATTGTTTTGGTATCCAGTAAAGAAACTGTTGAAATACGCGACATCTTATCATCTATGAAGGCGACACCTGTTACCCAATCGATAAAGCAACATGTATAAAGAGATGCTCCACCTTTTGTTCTACGTTCTTTTGTCTCAAGTTCACGTAGAAGGTGTGCGCTAGAAAAACGTGTGTCTCATATTGTATTATATATTCGCCTTTTAATTCTGTTAAACTTCTTGATACATTCAATAAATAAATAAGTGTTGGTTATTTTTTCCTACATAATTATTGAGTGTCTGCCAAGATCACGGCACAATTTGCGGATTAAAATTGCAACAGAAACCATTCCTTTGCAATGTGTGATGTATGCTTCGGATCTTTGTCACTTTAACCCCTTAGCTCACAATGACGTCTCAGAGACGTGATAAGTCTACCGGGCCAAACATGAATAAGACGTCTCAGAGACGTGACAACTCTACCGGGCCAAACCTTGGTGTCGCTTTTGGCACGCACAGTTGGAAATTAAATCGTAAGGCTAGGGGTTAAAATGTCCATGTTTTTGATGAATTCAATTTCATAACAGGAGGCTCTAAGTTTCTCCACAATATTTCAACGTAATCCTCCTTTTTCATTGTATCTTCAATGAACACGAGATTTCCAACCCCGAAAGCAGCCATACACCCCCAGACCATCACAGATCCCCTTCCATGTTTGACTGTATGGACTAAGTTCTGTTCCTTCAAAACACTATTTTCAGTTCTCCATACTTTTGGTGGTTTTCTGTCTTGATAGATTTCGAATTTGCTCTCATCAGTGAAGAGAACATCGTTCCAGAAAGATTCATTATATTTGAAGTGGTCTTTAGCATACTGTAACCGTTTCTTCCGATTCACCTCAGAAATCATTGGCTTCTTCCTCGGAACTCTTCCAAATAACCCGGCTCTATTCAGTCTTCTATGGATTGTACTTGCACTAACCGTTTCTTTCTTTAAATTACTCTTCTGCTATTTTTACAGCGCTCGAAAAAGGATTTTGTGTTACTTTTCTGCAAATATGTCTCGTATTACTCTCATTGAGTTACTTTGGTTGCTGTTTATGATCAATATTACTTAATAATCCGAGATTATTATATTTGTCAATGATCTTTTTCACAACCACATGGCATCTTTGCACAACTTTAGCAATTTCTCTTAAGGACTGTTTATTTATATGCATTTCGATTATTATTTGACGCTCTTCAACAGTTGCTTGTTTACCCATTTCGAGATTACACAAATAATATCTCCTTCTGTTGTTTTTCCATGGGAACAAAACATGGGGATTTTCCAAGATCATATTACTAAACAGTGATGCCAACATAACCAGAAATTGTTGCAATAGTCATAACTATGTACATAAAAGCAGGGCTGTTAACTTTATATTGACTCAAGGAAAAGAGATTTTTTTTGTTCTTTGCATTATATGTTTGCTTATTGTTAAATTATTGCTAAAAAAAATATGTTTTCTATAGAAGTCAAATTGAGCTTTCAATACCATACACCTTTTTCTTGTTTTCTTTCATACCTTTTAAGTTATTTCGAAGAGAAGTTAAAAATTTCAAGTGTTAACTTTATATTGATGCTCACTGTATATCAAGATTATAGTTTCTTAATTATTTAATATTGCAATTAATTCATGCGTACAAAATAGTTTATGGAAACGTGTGCAAAACAGTGTTCAAAGAACACATTTCTTCATAGCGTCCAACTCAGAAAAATAATTACTAATTCCAAAAACTTTCTATAACAGTCTCGCAGCTGTTTTTCTGTTTCTAAAATTCAAAGTGAAAATTGAATAATTTGTTGAGTTAACTCTCTTTCGACGAACAAATTTTCTATTAATTAATATAAAAAAATGTTATAGATAAAACTTGTCCTATTTAATGAAGTAAATATAACACGAAAAGTATATTTTTTTTCCGCAATAAATTTTTGAAATTTTAGACTCGCGACTTATAAAAAACAAAAAATTCTACTTTTTGTTTCTATGTCCTTATAAAGTGTAAAAAGACGAATTCAAAGAGGTACTAAAATATATGATAGAGAAAAACGTGTTACAAAAATAACAAATTTTTAACTTTTATGTGCCACGTCTTCCCGTTGTCCGATCAATTTCAGATTTTGCATAGTTTATTTTCTTGTCACAATTACAGGGGATGTTCCAAAAAAAAACTCACGAAAAGAAGTTTTTGTCAAGTACAACTAAGGTCCACTCTAATGTGTAGTTATGTATTACTTACAAGTCAGCCAATACACGTGCTTCTTGCGCAGTCGCGGTCATCTGTTTGTTTTGTTGGCCAACTTGTTCCGCGAGCACTTTCGCTTCAAATAATGCAGACGCCCCGTCCGTGGCCAAATAATCCTCTGCTTCCTAGCGTTTTGATAAATTACATTTAAACTTATTCTCGTTTTTATGAATTTCATTAAAAGCTGTGCAAATATTATTCTTACAGTTAACTGAGCGTGTATTTTGTCGAGCACTCTTTCTGCTTCCTCGATACTCGTCAAACCTTCAGCAGTAGTATCGTTCGCATCAGAAATAGTTAAATCTACCGTTTGCGAGATCTGTCCAATTTCATTCAACTGATCGTGTAGTTCATCGAGTTGTTCCACCAAAGTTTTATTTTCATCTGGAATATTTTTATTTGTAATTTCGTTTAAATAAAGACGAACTTGTTACACTTACTCCCAGATCCTTGTTTCGCAATCTTTAAAAGATTCTTCACTCTGTCGTGTACGTTTTTCAGTTCCTTTTCAAAGTCGGAGTCTTTTATGACGGTTGGACTGCTGTTAATTTTCTTGAGTGTGTTTTCCAGTTCAGCTAAACGTTCTCTATGATTATCGACTGCATCTTGAACAAGATTGTAACAATCCGGACAATTTACGCATCCGTTTTGCCTGTTATGTTTGTTTTCCTTGCAACGATCGCAACGTCTTCCTTCCACGTTCGTGAGACACTGGTAATCGTATTGTAATAATTATACCGGTCAGTCTCTACAATTCACTGCATATGCTTAGATTAAAATAATTTTCAAACTTACCGGGCACTGACCACTAGTGTCACACTGCAGATCTTGAGAACCAATATTGTCACACTCGCAAGATTTACAACCTTCTCTGCTGAATCCATATTGATAAGGAAGACATGCATCGCAATGTTGACCAGTAACACCAGGTCTACATTCGCATTGGCCGTTAATGGGGTTGCAAGTACGATTGTAAGATCCTTCAGGATCACAATTACAAGGTGCACATCCCTAAATATATATATATATACATGTACATAGTGTGTTTCACAAACTCTGTCCAGTTAAATATCTTGATTACTTCAAACAATGCGAGAAAATGTTACTCCCAGAAGTTTAAGTACATAATATGGTATAAATAGTATTCTTGCAAGTGGAGTCGTAGAAGAGATGTACTGATTGGCGTATTCTGAATATATTTAAATTAATCATCAAAGACACCGGTCAATTAATGTGTGGCGTGGAATCATAGGCACTTTTATTAACCAAAAATATGATACGTTCTTAAATTTATTAGAGAACGTACCATTAAGCATCCGTCAGATAATGTGATATCGGCACAATGGATGTCCAACACACTATGTGCGAAGGATGAGAAGTACACTTAACGCAGTATTCCCAAACCGATGGATAGAACTCGGAGGCATTATTTCTTGGCCAGCACGAAGTCCAGGTTTAACATTCCTGAGTATTTTCTTGAGAAGAGCATTGAAAAATATTGTGTATAGAGATGCACTGACAACTGTGGAAGATTCGAAACAACGAACTATTGCAGCATATGCTACAACAGACGATTCAACAATAAGGCGTGCAGCAGTTCAACGATATAACGTTACATTGCTGCAAATAGCCAAAATTTCGAATGTGCTTCATGAAAACAGTCAAACATCTCAGAAACGTTAAGTTTTAGGACAAACGTACTTTAGTACTTTCATATTCAGAATAAGCCAATCTGTCGAAATCGAAAAAAAAACAACAAAATTTACCTCTATATCTTCTCTACGCCCCCACTTGCGAGAATACCATTTATACTGTGGCGCTGCTTTGCTGTGGGTAGAATCTCCGAGAATTTTGTAGGACAGAAAAGGAAAGAAGGGGAGGCACGTTTCGTCCGGGCCTGTTAGTGGACTCCATTAGTAAAGCTTTCTAGCAGGCCCTGGGCTTAGACGATTGAAATATTGGGAAGTCGGTCGAGGATTGAATATACAGGGTGTTCGGCTTCTTGATTTTCGTCTTATTTTGGCCTCTAGAATTCCCCATTAAAATTTTTCCCAGGGATGACCGAACACCCTGTATAACAACCGAGGAGTTGGTCGAGCGCTTGTGAGAGCGCGACCCCTCTGGTGGCGAGCATGGGAAGCGACGCCACAATACCATATTGTGTATCGTCCTTCCACGAGAAGGCACAATGTGTTTCCATCCCCACTTCTGTTGCAGACCGCTGCCTCACAGGTATTGGTCGAAAACGGTGACAAAAATCAGTGACAGCCAATCAGCGGACTGAGACAGGAGTGGGGATGTAAACACGCTGTGCCTTGTTCTCGTGGAAGGACGATACTTTGTTAAACCCTACAACTTCTGTAAGTAACATTTCTTTGCATTGTTTGAAATAATCAAGATATTTAAGCGGATAGAGTCCGTGAGACACAATGTATAAATATGTATATACGTTATTATCATATGTAACAAATTGGTATTCTTGATTTTCGTCTTATTTTGGCCTCTAGAATTCCCCATTAAAATTTTTCCCAGGGATGACCGAACACCCTGTATAGCAACCGAGGAGTTGGTCGAGCGCTTGTGAGAGCGCGACCCCTCTGGTGGCGAGCATGGGAAGCGACGCCACAATACCATATTGTGTATCGTCCTTCCACGAGAAGGCACAATGTGTTTACATCCCCACTTCTGTTGCAGACCGCTGCCTCACAGGTATTGGTCGAAAACAGTGACAAAAATCAGTGACAGCCAATCAACGGACTGAGACAGGAGTGGGGATGTAAACACGCTGTGCCTTGTTCTCGTGGAAGGACGATACTTTGTTAAACCCTACAACTTCTGTAAGTAACATTTCCTTGCATTGTTTGAAATAATCAAGATATTTAAGCGGATAGAGTCCGTGAGACACAATGTATAAATATGTATATACGTTATTATGATATGTAACAAATTGGTATTCTTGATTTTCGTCTTATTTTGGCCTCTAGAATTCCCCATTAAAATTTTTCCCAGGGATGACCGAACACCCTGTATAGCAACCGAGGAGTTGGTCGAGCGCTTGTGAGAGCGCGACCCCTCTGGTGGCGAGCATGGGAGGCGACGCCACAATACCATATTGTGTATCGTCCTTCCACGAGAAGAAGACACAGCGTGTTTACATCCCCACTTCTGTGGCAGACCGCTGCCTCACAGGTATTGGTCGAAAACGGTGACGAAGATCAGTGACAACCAATCAGCGGACTGAGACAGGAGTGGGGATGTAAACACGCTGTGCCTTGTTCTCGTGGAAGGACGATACTTTGTTAAACCCTACAACTTCTATAAGTAACATTTCCTTGCATTGTTTGAAATAATCAAGATATTTAAGCGGATAGAGTCCGTGAGACACAATGTATAAATATGTATATACGTTATTATCATATGTAACAAATTGGTATTCTTGATTTTCGTCTTATTTTGGCCTCTAGAATTCCCCATTAAAATTTTTCCCAGGGATGACCGAACACCCTGTATAGCAACCGAGGAGTTGGTCGAGCGCTTGTGAGAGCGCGACCCCTCTGGTGGCGAGCATGGGAAGCGACGCCACAATACCATATTGTGTATCGTCCTTCCACGAGAAGGCACAATGTGTTTACATCCCCACTTCTGTTGCAGACCGCTGCCTCACAGGTATTGGTCGAAAACAGTGACAAAAATCAGTGACAGCCAATCAGCGGACTGAGACAGGAGTGGGGATGTAAACACGCTGTGCCTTGTTCTCGTGGAAGGACGATACTTTGTTAAACCCTACAACTTCTGTAAGTAACATTTCCTTGCATTGTTTGAAATAATCAAGATATTTAAGCGGATAGAGTCCGTGAGACACAATGTATAAATATGTATATACGTTATTATCATATGTTTTAAATAAGAAATACTTATTACATAAAAAATTTGAAATACCTCGCCACTCAGTATATGATAATATCCTTCTTCGCATTTATCGCAATTGCGACCGATTACATGAGGCTTGCACCTGCAATGACCTGTCAACTGCTCGCAAGGCGCTACTCTGCCATCGTCAAGTTCGATGGTACCCGGTGGATAACATTGACACAACTTGCATCCATCTTCTTTACGATCGGACAGAGCGTCTCCATAGTACCCTAAGAATAAATATTATTATTTATAAAGAAATCTACGTTATTCTTACGTTAGAAAATTTTGAATCAAGCAAAAAGATATAATAAATTTGGATTTAATAACACAACAATATTGAAAGCTGTATTCGCGGTATTGTATCTTTCAACCATGACAATTACCATAAGTTGTGAATACCATTAATCATTTGATCGATGTCAGTTGGATGAAAACCAATTTGCAAATATTTAGAAACTTATGCGTCAATTTATATATTGTGTACCTGCAAGACATTCCTCGCAATGAAAACCAGCTGTGTTGTTCACGCACTTTAGACATTCGCCGCTTTCATGATCGCAGTTTCGAACAGCATTCAAGTCGATGTTATTGTTACAGTCGCAAGATCGACAGTCAACACCTTTCTCAGGATTTCCATAATATCCATCGGAACATGTTTCACATCTAGGTCCTGAAGATAACGATAATAACAGATCACTAATTATTAGTTAAGAGCATTGAATACATATACTAAAACAATGGTTTCCAAATTTTTTAGACCAAATTAAATACTTTAAAAATCCTCGCACTAATTACTTTCCACCACTTGTATATGCCAAATAAAATAAAGAAAATATACTCCTACTAATTATTAATTCAAATGATCAATGCATTTATGCAGTGCGATACACAACTATAGCATCGCCAAAATTTGTTACTGTACTGGATTTTTGAGCTGGAATGCAAGAAAATTAATCGTAGAAGTTTGAAAACTATTAAACTGAATTTATTTATCAGACACTTTACACTTATGTAGTCAATTTTCTTGCATTTATCAGAAGTCCGAAATATTAAAGAAATTGGATGGTGCTATAGTTATGCACCGCATGAATCACATTTTTTAACCCTTTGTATCCCTCCCCCTCCCATAATGTCAGGTCCCCTACTTTGAAAACCACCGTTTTAAACGCTCAGTCATTACCTGTTCTACCCGACGGGCATTCGGAGCAAATTGGGTCTGGTTTATTGCCAAGCAATATGCAAGGTCCATTGTCAGGACAAGGACAGGGGTTACAATCGTTAGGTGTTCCCTTCAATGGGTGACCATAATATCCACGTTTACACAATTCACAATTGCTACCAGCTGTATTATGTTGGCAAATACATTGACCTGAAATAAATTAAATTCAAGGGTGTAAGTAAATGTAAAAATACATTTTGAAAGGATCAATTCTATTTTAAATAATTACCAGTTTCGGCTTCACAAATATCAGCATGGTTATTGCAATTGCAAGGAACACAGAGAGCAAAAGGACCACCGTTTGGTGGGTCGTGGTGGAATCCGGGCGCGCAAGATTCACAAAATTGTCCCACGTAACCGTGGGGACATTGACAATGTTCTATCCAATCAGCGGATTCACCAGCAGCTCCACGATGAGCAGTCTCCAGCTTAACATCGTCCAAGAATCCCCTGCCTGTGAAAGCAAAGCAAAGTGTATTAGATACTTTATTAGCATAAACATACGTTTTAAAGATTGTAATCGATCCTACCTTGATGCGTATAGGTCCCACGAATTTTTATAGCTGTTAGATTTGATAAGATGGACATGAAAGCTCGGGAGGACAGACGTGGTTCCCATCCATAGTTAGGGTGCTCGTGCAGTTTAAAATGATATTCTTGCGGCTGTAACGATTCATGGTCAATTTAGAACTAACGCGCTTCGTTGCTTTGTCGTTTTACTTACTGTTACAGTAGGCAAACGATTATTCTGTCCGAAGATCGGTTGCGTGATTTGTTCACCGTTTCCTCCTTCGAGTATTAGATCACGGGCAGTGGGCGCTGGCCCAACCTCTCCGATTCTTAACGTGAATGACAAATCTTGATTATACGAGGCTCGTTGATCGCCAAGGAATCTATCTGCACATAATTAATTTTTCATTAAAATTTTCTTTCCCATCGTTATAATTTTGATTAAAAATTGCATAAGAGAAGCACGTAAACTTGTTTACTGAATGTTTATATAATTTACCAGGTGCAACGAAATAGACGTTGTCTCGGTCCAGTGCCGTGGCTGATACTGTTTGAGTAAGAGGATCATAATGAAGCGGTATTGAGTTGCCAGCCACAGTAGCTGTCCATCGTTCAGCTGCTCTCACGAACATACTTTCGATTACAAGTTTCGAATATCCGGTTGCTGGTCTGCACACTGAAGAGTGGCCGTAGCAGAAGCATGGCGTACAACCGAACTCATTGTCCAGCGCAAGATTGAAGTATCCTGGTCGACATCTATCATCAGGACAGCGTAAGCGAATTAACTCGAATTACGATAAATTAAGTAGCTAATTTAATGTGTAATTTGTTTTCTTATTTCTACAGTATACCACATTAGAACTACCATTGTTTGAATCTTCATTATTAGAATACGCTACTGTCTGAGCACTTTATTGCCTTTAAAATATTATTGAAATATTCTTCTGTAATGGGGACAATTTACTCTGACCATATCAATTTATTATAATACTTCTTATTTGATCACTTTTATTATTAATATTCAATCGAATTCAATTACATCGGTTAAAATTAAATACACTATTATTCAAATATTCATTTATCGGAACAATCATGCCTACCTATTATTTAGTACAGATAATGGAGATTCTAATAGGCTACTGAAATTTTAATTTAATAATTTGTACTAACACTCGACAACGCTTTCCTTCAACGTTCTCTTTACAGATGCAAGTGCCACTGGCAGGATTACAGTTCTGTGTATTTGACAGGGAGCCAGCTACGTCACATTCACAGGAAGTACAACCGTATGAGCCAAAGTTATAATAATTTGTTGCGCAATGGTCACATTTGTCACCCGTAATACCAGGTTTACATTGGCATTTTCCTTCGCTGTTACATTGTAAGCTTCTAGAACCTGAAATGTTAGTTAATCAGTATTATTCTTCGTCGTTATAATTATCTTTCTCTTGTAATTGATTTATGAACTACTATCAGGCTGTCAACTAACTAATATTGTAAATAAATATTTTCTGATTTAATTACATTGTTTTAGTTATAGTAAGAAATTCCATTTGCATATAAACATTATTCTAACTCTACTGTTTGTATCTCAGTTATTTATACGCACAGAAATATGGAATATTCAGAACTTTTCAAAACGCATAAACAAATCCAACAAAGAACGAAGTTCGAAAACGTTAGAATAACTGTCTTTTCGTAGTAGCATTCTTTTTACTTATATGTTTTACAATAAACCTACAATTTGTTTTACTTTTATTTAGCGAAGTTCGTAATCACAGACTATCGAAATCGTAAGCCTGTAAAACTTACTTCCGTTTCGTTTGCATTATTTTCTTGTGCCACAATATTAAAAGCTGTAAACAAAGATATTGCTTCTGTATGTAATAAGCTACTAGAGGAAACTCTATTGTGTAGCATTACTATAAAACCACTCTAAACTTTTCAATTTTTATGTGGTACTGTTAAAATAATGAAAAGCAAAGCGTACCGTATTTGAAATTGTGTTAAGAAACAATATTCTGCCAAAGAGGGATAAATTGTATCCAATAAAAAAAGGAAAAATTACAGAAGGCTGATTTGTTCTTGTACCATAACTATAAAACCAGAATGACAAGGTATTCTTATTACAGAAATTATACAAATATAGTGTAGGATCTCCCCTATTTTCAAGAATTTCAATTAGTCGATTTTTCATATTTCTTATTTCAATAAGTGTTTTTCTGGAATTGCTCACTGTGTTAAGAATTAAACGTTGAGATCAGGGAGAAAGCTTCTTTGGCCCCCTGTTTTCATTTTACCCATATTGATAGGGATTCATAAAAAAATTCGTCACAACATTGTGAGAACGAATAAATCTACGTGCAATTTCACGTATTTTCACATTACTTTCGTGAAAATCTAAAACTTTGCCTCCTTTTTGCTCACTTAAATAACCTTCATGTGGCATTATTAACCAAATTAATTGGTTCTTGGTTCTATGAATATAATTTGACTGTTTTTAAGGAAATATACAGTGACTGTTACTTAAAATCGTACACCTAGCGGTTCAACCGATATTTTTTCAATAAAACATGAAAATTGTACTAAATTATTGAAACTCATATAAAGGTATATAGTGCAATGTTTCTTCATTTGATACATAACAACAATACAAAGAAACCATTAGTAGAACTCAGTAAATTAAATAAAATTTGAGGTTGCGTACGAAACTTAGCTGTCAGTAAAAATCGTACACTGTTGGTAACATTGGAAATCCGGTGAATCCCCAATTGTTTTTTGTGTAACAATGATTAGCAACGATTGAATCTAGCTGATTTAACAACATTCTGATTGTTATATGCGTTGTTCTGCCAAAAAATCAATAAAAAAGACTTAAAATGCGACAAACTACAGTAGCAAAGCGTGAATTAGTTATTTATCAATATAAAAACAAAAAAGTTATAATGAAATTAGTAAAATTATTAATCGAAGTAAAAAAGCACAGTTCAATGTATAATAAAACGATACAAAGAAGAGGACCGGGTAGTCAATAAATTAAAAGAGAGGTCTGATATGAAACTGAATATCAGGGATGAACGATGGACTGTTAGAAAAATTAAGGATGATCCGAGGATTAGTGCTCCAAAACTAGCGTTGGAAGTTAAAAAATATTTCAATAAGGAAGTAAGTGATTCAACCATTAGAAGAGTATTAAGAAAACAGAAGTATCATTGTAGAGTTGCTCGAAAGAAGCTATTCATAAGTTTGCAAAATAGAAAGAAGAGGTACGAGTTTGCTAAGAAGTATAAAAAGAAACAGTTAACTTTTTGGAAAAATGTAACTTTTACTGACGAATCGACATGTAATATCTTCGATTCGGATGGAAGAATAATTGTATGGAGAAAACCAAATACAGCTATGGATATTAAAAATCTTTCAGTGACACTTCAATTTGCCAGTGGGTCATCAATCTGCCAGCATCTAGTGTTGAAAATCTGGTATTTATTGATAATATAATGGATAAGTGGTCATATTTGAGTATATTAAAAAATAATTTAACATATTGACTGCCATGTCATCCACATATGGATGACACGAATTTTTACCAAGGAGTTAAAAAAATTAATTCTCAAGATTAGATGCAAAAGAAAATAAAGCTAGGTAGGGCCCTTGAATTTTAACGAGTCTGTGAAAATAAATTTCATGACAAATTCTTGGTATGCTAGTTTCCAATTGTCTAAAAACAAAATTTAATTTGAGGGGTTTGGTTTGGTAGTCAACGTGTTATAAGTGCCAAAAAAATTGGAATTTTAAACAATTTTAGCACAATTCTTATGTAGCAAAGAGTTGGTTATTGTATAACTGCCCTAAAGTTCTTCAAACGCCTCCATAATCTCCTGATATTAATGTCATAGAACATATTTGGAACGAATTGGACAAAAAAGTAAGATTACATAATATTATAAACAAGGAAAGCCTTGGAAAAGCTTTGCAAGAAGAATGGTAAAAAATAACACCTGAATTTTGTGAGAGTTTAGTAAAATCAATTCTTCGATGACTGCAATGTGTTCAAAATGCATTTGGTTATCCAACTAAATATTAATATAAACAATTTTTATTATATATTATTCTAAAACTGTATCTTATTTCCTTTGTACGATTTTTACTGACAACTGAGTTTCATTTACAACCTCAATTTTTATTTAATTTACTGAGTACTACTAAAGGTTTTTTTATATTGTTGTTATCTATCAAATAAAGAAACATTAGACTATATGCCTCTAAATGAGTTTCAATAATTTAGTACAATTTTCATGTTTTATTGAAAAAATATTGACTGAATCGCTAGGTGTATGATTTTAAGTTACAGTCACTGTATATTCTTGTTGAAATTTGAAGAAACGAAATATACCATATTTGAGATCACGTTAATAATCTATGTTTCCTTAGAAATAGTTAAATTATATTTATCCTAAAAAAATTAACTACAGAAAACTGATTCGTTAATGTTTCATAACTATAGAACCAAGCACTCGAATATTGTTTTCTGTCGATATTTCGTCAGTTTTGTTTTGTCCAGTGTGTTGAAAATATGATAATATTAATTTGGTTAATAATGCTACGTGGTGAGCAAGAAAATGGCAAAATTTTAGCTTTTCACAAAAATAATGTGAAAGTACTTTTACATTTCTTTCAATGCTTATTTAATCACGTGTTCAATCAGACCAGAATCTAGTACAGAACACTTTGGAGCATTGTTGTTCGATAAATTTATGCTAGTAATAAACAGTATCAAAATATATCCGAACTAAGAAATACAATTACAGAGCGTGGGCGAGATACAAAATACAACACGACAAAATCTAATAAGAAGTATAAAAAATAGACTAATTGAAATTCTTGAAAATAAGGGAGGTCCTACACGTTACTAAATTATTATTATAACTTAATTCAATGAAGTGAACAATTTGTTTAATAAGAATACCCCGTTATTCCGATTTTATAGTTATGATACAAGAATAAATCAGCCTACTATAAATTCTTCCCTTTTCTAGTGAATACAATTTATCCTTCTTTGGCAGAATATCGTCTCTCAACACAATTTCAAATATAGTATACTTTGCTTTTCATTATTTTAACAGCAACATATCAAAATTGAAAATTTTAGAGTGATTCTACAGTTATGACACTTATAAAAAGTTACGACATGAAAATTAAATGTAATGTTGTTATGATACAAGAATAAATCAACCTTCTGTAATTCTTCCTTTTTCTAGTGGATAAAATCTATCCTTCTTTGACAAAATATTATCTCTTAACACAATTTCAACTATGGTACACTTTGCTTTTCATTATTTAAACAGCAACATATAAAAATTGAACATTTTAGAGTGATTTTATAGTCATGACACTTATAAAAAGTTACTAGGTGAAAATTAAGTGTAATGTAGTTATGATACAAGAATAAATCAATCTTCTGTAATTTTTCCTTTTTCTAGTGGATAAAATTTATCCTTCTTTACCAAAATATCGTCTCTTAACACAGTTTCAAATATAGTATACTTTGCTTTTCATTATTTTAACAGCAACATATAAAAATTGAACATTTTAGAGTGGTTTTATAGTCATGACACTTATAAAATGTTACTAGAGGAAAATTAAGTGTAATGTTGTTATGATACAAGAATAAATCAGCCTTCTGTAATTCTTCCTTTTTCTACTGGATACAATTTATCCTTCTTTGTCAAAATATCGTCTCTTAACACAGTTTCAAATATAGTATACTTTGCTTTTCATTATTTTAACAGCAACATATCAAAATTGAAAATTTTAGAGTGATTCTACAGTTATGACACTTATAAAAAGTTACTAGATGAAAATTAAGTGTAATGTAGTTATGATACAAGAATAAATCAATCTTCTGTAATTCTTCCTTTTTCTAGTGGATAAAATCTATCCTTCTTTGACAAAATATTATCTCTTAACACAATTTCAACTATGGTACACTTTGCTTTTCATTATTTAAACAGCAACATATAAAAATTGAACATTTTAGAGTGATTTTATAGTCATGACACTTATAAAAAGTTACTAGAGGAAAATTAAGTGTAATGTTGTTATGATACAAGAATAAATCAGCCTTCTGTAAGTTTTCCTTTATCTAGTGGATAAAATTTATCCTCCTTTGCCAAAATATCGTCTCTTAACACAGTTTCAAATATAGTATACTTTGCTTTTCATTATTTTAACAGCAACATATCAAAATTGAAAATTTTAGAGTGATTTTATAGTCATGACACTTATAAAAAGTTACTAGAGGAAAATTAAGTGTAATGTTGTTATGATACAAGAATAAATCAGCCTTCTGTAAGTTTTCCTTTATCTAGTGGATAAAATTTATCCTTCTTTGCCAAAATATCGTCTCTTAACACAGTTTCAAATATAGTATACTTTGCTTTTCATTATTTTAACAGCAACATATCAAAATTGAAAATTTTAGAGTGATTCTACAGTTATGACACTTATAAAAAGTTACTAGATGAAAATTAAGTGTAATGTAGTTATGATACAAGAATAAATCAATCTTCTGTAATTCTTCCTTTTTCTAGTGGATAAAATCTATCCTTCTTTGACAAAATATTATCTCTTAACACAATTTCAACTATGGTACACTTTGCTTTTCATTATTTAAACAGCAACATATAAAAATTGAACATTTTAGAGTGATTTTATAGTCATGACACTTATAAAAAGTTACTAGGTGAAAATTAAGTGTAATGTAGTTATGATACAAGAATAAATCAATCTTCTGTAATTTTTCCTTTTTCTAGTGGATAAAATTTATCCTTCTTTACCAAAATATCGTCTCTTAACACAGTTTCAAATATAGTATACTTTGCTTTTCATTATTTTAACAGCAACATATAAAAATTGAACATTTTAGAGTGGTTTTATAGTCATGACACTTATAAAATGTTACTAGAGGAAAATTAAGTGTAATGTTGTTATGATACAAGAATAAATCAGCCTTCTGTAATTCTTCCTTTTTCTACTGGATACAATTTATCCTTCTTTGTCAAAATATCGTCTCTTAACACAGTTTCAAATATAGTATACTTTGCTTTTCATTATTTTAACAGCAACATATCAAAATTGAAAATTTTAGAGTGATTTTACAGTTATGACACTTATAAAAAGTTACTAGATGAAAATTAAATGTAATGTTGTTATGATACAAGAATAAATCAACCTTCTGTAATTCTTCCTTTTTCTAGTGGATCAATTTTATCCTTCTTTGTCAAAATATCGTCTCTTAACACAGTTTCAAATATAGTATACTTTGCTTTTCATTATTTTAACAGCAACATATCAAAATTGAAAATTTTAGAGTGATTTTATAGTCATGACACTTATAAAAAGTTACTAGGTGAAAATTAAGTGTAATGTAGTTATGATACAAGAATAAATCAATCTTCTGTAATTCTTCCTTTTTCTACTGGATACAATTTATCCTTCTTTGTCAAAATATCGTCTCTTAACACAGTTTCAAATATAGTATACTTTGCTTTTCATTATTTTAACAGCAACATATCAAAATTGAAAATTTTAGAGTGATTCTACAGTTATGACACTTATAAAAAGTTACTAGAGGGAAATTAAGTGTAATGTTGTTATGATACAAGAATAAATCAGCCTTCTGTAAGTTTTCCTTTATCTAGTGGATAAAATTTATCCTTCTTTGCCAAAATATCGTCTCTTAACACAGTTTCAAATATAGTATACTTTGCTTTTCATTATTTTAACAGCAACATATCAAAATTGAAAATTTTAGAGTGATTTTATAGTCATGACACTTATAAAAAGTTACTAGGTGAAAATTAAGTGTAATGTAGTTATGATACAAGAATAAATCAATCTTCTGTAATTCTTCCTTTTTCTACTGGATACAATTTATCCTTCTTTGTCAAAATATCGTCTCTTAACACAGTTTCAAATATAGTATACTTTGCTTTTCATTATTTTAACAGCAACATATCAAAATTGAAAATTTTAGAGTGATTTTATAGTCATGACACTTATGAAAAGTTACTAGAGTAAAATTAAGTGTACAAATACTGTTTTGTTCGTTCTATAATCGGCACTGTACGTATTGTTCGAGTGTCGTCGCTAATCTCGATTAGAACAAACGTTTGTTTAGATCGTGACCATCTCTTGTAAATTGAAATTCATAATGCGATCACGCGATGATCGTGTCTCTTTGTATACCGATTTCGTTGCAGTTGCAGGTGACGCAGTAGTTGTCTTCTGGCCGCTGGTAAAAGTTCTCCCGGCAACGTTCGCAATTCGCGCCGTCACGATTAGCACGGCAATCCAGGCAATGACCACCGTGGCCAGTGGCCTTATACAGCTCCTTATCGAAGTAGCATCTCTCCGAATACCCATTGCAATTGCAGGCT
Source organism: Colletes gigas (assembly GCF_013123115.1). Classification (NCBI taxonomy): domain Eukaryota; kingdom Metazoa; phylum Arthropoda; class Insecta; order Hymenoptera; family Colletidae; genus Colletes; species Colletes gigas. The sequence goes on from NW_025106644.1 coordinate 392,782, forward strand.
GAAAAACGACAAAATAACAAACGTCATAAAATCGAAATAAAATGTATAGTAAACGTGACACTTATTAGAAAGTACTCAACCAACGACTCGAATCTTTTTAAAGGTCAATAATAACATTATCTAGATATTTACTGGATCCCGAGTACCACGGAAGAATTCCGTCCCATTGCGATGGTGTTGATATCGTTACGTTCTTCAATAATAAAGTCACGACTAACATCACCTTTAACAACAAACACTCCATCGCAAAATATCTTAAACAAACCGAGAATGTGATTCAGTTCGATTATTCTCACTTGATACATGAATTCATTTCAATGATCAACAGTTTCCCATTGGGTGTAAATTGTTCACGAAACATATGAAACTTCGCGCGATATAATTAGAGAATTCGATACGATGGTAAGAACATTTAATAATGTTCGTGGAAAAAGTTTCCGCCGTCGGTCCCCATTGATCGATCGATAGAGAATCGATCAAAGGTACGGAAACTAAACGAAGTCGAACGATTGAGGTTTATATTTCAAATTGACGGTCGCGGTATCGCGAACGTGTTTTCTGCTCAAATCGATCCCGTGCAAAATATCGTGTAATTGCGTGTATCGATAAACGCGATAAATAAATAATGTTCGCTTGTATCGCGGTATCTTGAGCACTGAGCTCTCGCGGTCTACAGAAAAGCTGCATTGTGTGCCCCTGCATTGCCAACAATCCCCACTTCGGGACAAGCAATGAACGTAAAAGGTAAAGCTGGTTAGGTAATGCCAACGTGATCGTGGACGCAAACTCTCCTCTGCGGCTTGAGAAGGTGATACCCCATAATGACGAAGGAATGTTTTCACCCTCGCATATTTCATACACGTAACGACTAACGATAATAATATGACAGGTATATAAATATATTATTTAGAACTCGACGAACATTTTTTTCAAATTTCATGTTTTGTCGATGGATACTTGTTTAACATAAAACATTCATATACGGGGTGATCTATGCAACTTGTGCACCTCTATAATTTCCAAAATATTTTTTCAAATTTTGTTTTGTCAATGGGTACTTGTTTAACACAAAACATATATGTATATACAGGGTGATCTATGCAACTTGTGCATCTTTATAATTTCCAAAATATTTTTTCAAATTTCATGTTTTGTTAATGGTCACTATTCTTGTTTAACTACAATAATGCAACAGGCCTATAAATAAATTGTTTAGAACTCAACGAACATTTTTTTCAAATTTCATGTTTTGTCGATGGATACTCGTTTAACATAAAACATTCATATACGGGGTGGTCTATGCAACTTGTACACCTCTATAATTTCCAAAGTATTTTTTCAAATTTCATGTTTTGTTAATGGTCACTATTCTTGTTTAACGACAATAATGCAACAGGCCTATAAATAAATTGTTTAGAACTCAACGAACATTTTTTTCAAATTTCATGTTTTGTCGATGGATACTCGTTTAACATAAAACATTCATATACGGGGTGGTCTATGCAACTTGTACACCTCTATAATTTCCAAAGTATTTTTTCAAATTTCATGTTTTGTTAATGGTCACTATTCTTGTTTAACGACAATAATGCAACAGGCCTATAAATAAATTGTTTAGAACTCAACGAACATTTTTTTCAAATTTCATGTTTTGTCGATGGATACTCGTTTAACATAAAACATTCATATACGGGGTGGTCTATGCAACTTGTACACCTCTATAATTTCCAAAGTATTTTTTCAAATTTCATGTTTTGTTAATGGTCACTATTCTTGTTTAACGACAATAATGCAACAGGCCTATAAATAAATTGTTTAGAACTCAACGAACATTTTTTTCAAATTTCATGTTTTGTCGATGGATACTCGTTTAACATAAAACATTCATATACGGGGTGGTCTATGCAACTTGTACACCTCTATAATTTCCAAAGTATTTTTTCAAATTTCATGTTTTGTTAATGGTCACTATTCTTGTTTAACGACAATAATGCAACAGGCCTATAAATAAATTGTTTAGAACTCAACGAACATTTTTTTCAAATTTCATGTTTTGTCGATGGATACTCGTTTAACATAAAACATTCATATACGGGGTGGTCTATGCAACTTGTACACCTCTATAATTTCCAAAGTATTTTTTCAAATTTCATGTTTTGTTAATGGTCACTATTCTTGTTTAACGACAATAATGCAACAGGCCTATAAATAAATTGTTTAGAACTCAACGAACATTTTTTTCAAATTTCATGTTTTGTCGATGGATACTCGTTTAACATAAAACATTCATATACGGGGTGGTCTATGCAACTTGTACACCTCTATAATTTCCAAAGTATTTTTTCAAATTTCATGTTTTGTTAATGGTCACTATTCTTGTTTAACGACAATAATGCAACAGGCCTATAAATAAATTGTTTAGAACTCAACGAACATTTTTTTCAAATTTCATGTTTTGTCGATGGATACTCGTTTAACATAAAACATTCATATACGGGGTGGTCTATGCAACTTGTACACCTCTATAATTTCCAAAGTATTTTTTCAAATTTCATGTTTTGTTAATGGTCACTATTCTTGTTTAACGACAATAATGCAACAGGCCTATAAATAAATTGTTTAGAACTCAACGAACATTTTTTTCAAATTTCATGTTTTGTCGATGGATACTCGTTTAACATAAAACATTCATATACGGGGTGGTCTATGCAACTTGTACACCTCTATAATTTCCAAAATATTTTTTCAAATTTCATGTTTTGTTAATGGTCACTATTCTTGTTTAACGACAATAATGCAACAGGCCTATAAATAAATTGTTTAGAACTCAACGAACATTTTTTTCAAATTTCATGTTTTGTCGATGGATACTCGTTTAACATAAAACATTCATATACGGGGTGGTCTATGCAACTTGTACACCTCTATAATTTCCAAAGTATTTTTTCAAATTTCATGTTTTGTTAATGGTCACTATTCTTGTTTAACTACAATAATGCAACAGGCCTATAAATAAATTGTTTAGAACTCAACGAACATTTTTTTCAAATTTCATGTTTTGTCGATGGATACTCGTTTAACATAAAACATTCATATACGGGGTGGTCTATGCAACTTGTACACCTCTATAATTTCCAAAGTATTTTTTCAAATTTCATGTTTTGTTAATGGTCACTATTCTTGTTTAACGACAATAATGCAACAGGCCTATAAATAAATTGTTTAGAACTCAACGAACATTTTTTTCAAATTTCATGTTTTGTCGATGGATACTCGTTTAACATAAAACATTCATATACGGGGTGGTCTATGCAACTTGTACACCTCTATAATTTCCAAAGTATTTTTTCAAATTTCATGTTTTGTTAATGGTCACTATTCTTGTTTAACGACAATAATGCAACAGGCCTATAAATAAATTGTTTAGAACTCAACGAACATTTTTTTCAAATTTCATGTTTTGTCGATGGATACTCGTTTAACATAAAACATTCATATACGGGGTGGTCTATGCAACTTGTACACCTCTATAATTTCCAAAGTATTTTTTCAAATTTCATGTTTTGTTAATGGTCACTATTCTTGTTTAACTACAATAATGCAACAGGCCTATAAATAAATTGTTTAGAACTCAACGAACATTTTTTTCAAATTTCATGTTTTGTCGATGGATACTCGTTTAACATAAAACATTCATATACGGGGTGGTCTATGCAACTTGTACACCTCTATAATTTCCAAAGTATTTTTTCAAATTTCATGTTTTGTTAATGGTCACTATTCTTGTTTAACGACAATAATGCAACAGGCCTATAAATAAATTGTTTAGAACTCAACGAACATTTTTTTCAAATTTCATGTTTTGTCAATGGATACTTGTTTAACACAAAACATTCATATACGGGGTGGTCTATGCAACTTGTGTACCTCTATAATTTCCAAAGTATTTTTTCAAATTTCATGTTTTGTTAATGGTCACTATTCTTGTTTAACGACAATAATGCAACAGGCCTATAAATAAATTGTTTAGAACTCAACGAACATTTTTTTCAAATTTCATGTTTTGTCGATGGATACTCGTTTAACATAAAACATTCATATACGGGGTGGTCTATGCAACTTGTGCACCTCTATAATTTCCAAAATATTTTTTCAAATTTTATGTTTTGTCGATGGGTATTTGTTTAACACAAAACATATATGTATATACAGGGTGGTCTATGCAACTTGTGCATCTTTATAACTTCCAAAATATTTTTTCAAATTTTATGTTTTGTCGATGGGTATTTGTTTAACATAAAACATTCATATACGGGGTGGTCTGTACAACTTGTGCACCTCTATAATTTCCAAAATATTTTTTCAAATTTCATGTTTTGTCGATGGATACTTGTTTAACACAAAACACACATATACAGGGTGGTCTGTGCAACTTGTGCATCTCTGTAACTTCCAAAATATGTGTTGCTCAAAAAAATTTTGTATGTAAAATTTGCATGGTTTGACGGGGTACACTATGTAGTACATTTGTCTTTTTTATAAATGAAGGAGTTTCAGAGATTTAAAGGTCAACTTTGTTTTTTTTTAATATAATACTATACTTTTTATATAAAAATATGGGAGAATATCAAATTTTGAGTGAAAAAGTGTCTCCAATTCGATATTACGCGAGGAAAATTGTCAAAAAATAAAGTAAAATTACTCATTAGTTATTAGATTTATGACTAATAGAAATTCAGACTTTTCTACTCAGAATTTGATATGCTTTCATATTTTAATATAAAAAATATATAATGCAACCCTTAAAACTGTGCAACCTATTTAAACAAAATTTTTTTTGAGCATACTTTGAAAGTTATAGAGGTGCACAAGTTGCATAGACCACCCTGTATATTCTTGACCATCTCTAGTATAATTAAATTTTAATTTCCAGCTGTAATTCAGTTCACTTCTAAAGATGGAAAAATTTTAGTAAAGAATTTAAACATTGTTTAAATTGTCATTGATATTTCCGTCATAAGAGAATACGTACACATAAGTAAAATAGCATAATTTAAGTATAACTTCAGAGTTGAATCAAAGAAAAATTATACATAAAAATGAAATGGATTTTATTATTATTTGAAAGTAAAACTTGTATTTTGAACAATTCCTCTAGAAAGAAGCGGATATTTTGTACAAATTATAAAAAATGGCTGTAACTCGGAAACAAGGCCAAGTAGAATATTATTACTATGGTGTTTTCATTGCCAAAGTGGTACCTCCATATTTTGTGGAGGATTCTTCGTTAAAGATTCGTTTTAGATAACTCCAATACAATGTACACGTTACTCTCTTCTTGTTGACGCTAAGCATGAAATGTGAAAGTAATACAGGGTGTTTGGCCACTCCTGGGAAAAATTTTGATGGGAGATTCTAGAGGCCAAAATAAGACGAAAATCAAAAATATCAATTTGTTGATGGAGGCTTCGTTAAAAAATTATTAAAAAATTAAATTAAAAAATTTCAAATCATTTACGGAAAAATTATTTTCGGTTGCAGGGGTCAATTACAATCATTTTTGGTGAATAGACATGCCCTCAAAATCCTACTCACTTTCGAGAAAAAAATTCGAGTAGGTGCTGAAATTCTTCAACTAAATTAAAATATTTCAAATCATTCTGAAAAAATTATTTTTGGTTGCTGGGGTTAATTACAATCATTTTTGGTCAGTAGACATATCGCCGAAATCCTAACCATTTTCAAAAAAAAAATTCCTTACTGAAAATATAATTTCAAACCAGAAATGTCACTGGTAAATTTCTTGCGTATCTTTAAAACTTCATAATTTCTGAACGGACTGAAATATGACGCGTATTTTAGTGAAGAATATGTAGAAATTCTCGAAATATTGAAAAAATTGTTTCTTGATCCTGTAAAGTGAGAAAACCCCCATAAAAATGGTCCAATTTTCAAACAGCCATAACCCTTACAATAGTGAATATATTTCAATGAAACTTTTTTTTGAAGTAGAGATCATGGGTACCTACAAAAAAGTATTAGACAACTTTTCGATAGGGCGTCAAACAAAATTACTAAAAAACAAAAACGAATTTTTAAGAAAAATCGATAGGCGGGGTAGATTCCTGAAATTTTTCGGCGAAAAAAAAAATTTTCAAATTGTTCTGGAAAAATTATTTTTGGCTGCGGATGTCAATTACAATAATTTTCGGTGAATACACATACCCTCGAAATCCTTCGCACTTTCGAAATAAAAATTCAGAAAGGTGGACTTTTTTGACAAAATTAAAAAATTACAAATCGTTCTGGGAAAAATTATTTCCGGTTGAAGGGGTCAATTACAATCATTTTTTGTGAATACAAATACCCCAGAAATCCTACGTACTTTTGCGAAAAAAATTCTTGAAGTAAAATATACTGTGTGGCCGGAAATATTTCTATAACTTTTTTACGAATCCTCGATCAACAAATTAGCATCCTCGATTTTCGTCTTATTTTGGCCTCTAGAATCTCCTATTAAAATTTTTTCCAGAGGTGGCCGAACACCCTGTATATGAAATTAACAATTACACGTTTTGCAACAGTTTTGAACAATAGGTAAATGGAAATATAATTTATGATAAGACTGAGCCGAGCACTGTAGTCAATATAGGACGGATATAGGACGGTGAAAAACGACCGTTTGAAGAGCAGGTTTGCCAAGGCCCACCTACACACTGATCAGGATGCCGACCTTTCAAAGATATCCTCTCTCGTCATCGCACTTACACCGAACGTGCGTGTTCGTTGTGGATAGTCATGAGTACATGCTCTGTCAAAGCGTTCATTTTTTGTTCAGTATACTACACTTTAACGATGACAATTATAGTGTATTTATTTGTACCAAAGAAATTAAAACGATAGATGCTTGAATAAATCTATAAAGCAATGGAAATAAGTGTTTATTCTCTTATAGAAAAACACAGTAAAATTGCAAAAACCCAGTCGAGTAAAGGGGAATAAGGGGGGCAAATGTGCCCTTGAACCAAATTTGACATACGATGAATCCATCGATAGAGCAGCAGAAAAAACATTCTGTGCCAAATTTCAACCCTCTACCTTGTTCGGAAGGGTAACTATTGGGAAAATTCGGCTTAGCGAGTTTGTGCCTATTTCCCCTATTTAATCGAGTATGAAAATTATGAAAAAAATCTGGTGCATTGCGACTATTGAGATACGTGTTTAAGAATTTTTTCCGATTTTTCGATTCCAAATCCTAGGTGTGAAAAATTAAAAACGCAAAAAAACGCAGAAAAATACCAATTTTGTATTGAAGCTTTCGAGACACTAGATTTATATAATTACTGTAAATGCATATTCTCATTGGTTATGTCCCTGAATTTTCTCAGATTTTTTGACAGGGTGCGCCGTAGTAGCAAAAATCAAAAACTGATTTTTTCGACTTTTTTCACGTAAAAAAGCAACTTATACTTTGAATTTTTGTATTCCCTTCAATGGATAACTATATTCTATGGTTTTAAACAATTCTATGTTAAGTAGAACGATGTATAGAATAGAAAAACAAAAATAAGTCTCCAAATTAAAGGTACTATGCGCGTTATATTCAGAAGTATCAGCAGTATTTCAAAAAGGTATGATGGTGCAGTGAGTAAGAGGCTTGATTGTAGATACGATGCAAACTTTTTGACACTGGTTCGCGCCCTGTTTAAAGCACACCTTTTTTTTATTTTATTAATTATATATTTTTTCAATTTTCAACTATATAACAATGAAAATCTATTTAAAATATTTAAAAAATATTTTCACCCAAAATATACACAAAAAAAGTGTTAAAATAATTCTGCATACTCACGTTTGCATTCGTGCGCGTTTGTAGTTGTAGCACGCCCCCATGGAGCATCGTTGTAAAATGGTAAACACTCGTTGCAATCTGGACCCGCGGTATTATGTTCGCACCTATAAAGAATAATTACCGTATGCATTTTAAAAACATAATTCTGCTTTGGCATTATATGTCGATTAAAAAAGAGGCCACATTAAAATTTGCTTTATAAATTGACCAATAATAACTTCTTTATCTTTAATAAATACACGGATATTCAATTGATTGACTTCTTAATCATGTTAATAAAATAAATGAATTAATAAATAATCAAAATAGTATTTTATTAGTAGGAAAAAATTGATTAGATTTAATTTTATAATTATTAATAATTGGTATAAAATATGAAATTAAAATAGATTTCTTATCGAATATGATGTATTTCATAATAATTTTACTGTACTTGATCGTATATAATTAAATAAAAAATATAAAAATATTTATAATTAATAATTTAATAAATTTAAATAATTTAAATAGCTTAAATAAAAAATATAATATATTTATTGTAAACTAAATATATAGTAATCTATAATTTATTTTTTTTTTTCTTTCATAATACACTGCTAAAATGGCAACACAAACAATAACGAAAATTAAATAAAAACGAATCGCAAATCGAGTTTGCTTTTGTTCGATTACCGAGGGAAGGTAATTATTTCTTTTCAGGATTATGAACTTTTCATTCAAAGAAGAAGATCAAAATATTGAAATTTATGGTTAATTTATTAAAAATTATTGAAATTTAATTTACTTTATACAAAACATTCATAAATAAGTTAAAATAATAAAAGAAAGATATATTCCAACAATTGTTAAATTCCAATGATTAATACAATAAATATTTAAGTCATTCACATTTTTCTAAAGTAGAAGAATTCTAAAAGCAATGTCACACGATGCACTTGGCCAAAGTTGTAATAATACTTTATGAGAAAATAGTTGCTTCCTACAATTTTTATTTGTGGGGTAGAATGGAAAGATAAAAGTTTAACCTTGAATTTCGAAATTCATAACTTAATTTGTAAAAGTCGCCACAAGTATTGTTTACTCTGCATTCTTATATTCTAATTTAATTGAAAATATATTTGCGATATAAATATGTAGTAAGTTTTAATTGGTCGATATATGTTTGTAAATTAGAATCTCGATTGTTGCAATCTTGATTATTATAATCAATGTACCATTCTTCCACGAGAAGAAGGCACAACGTGTTTACATCCCCACTTCTGTTGCTGTTCGCTGACTCACAGGTATTGGTCGAAAACGGTGACGAAGATCAGTGACAGCCAATCACCGGACTGCAGCAAGAGTGGGGATGTAAACACGCTGTGCCTTCTTTTCGTGGAAGGATGATGTATGTATATGTTACAGTGAAACACCGAAATCTGGAGAATGTCGACTTTCACCGGTGAATGTCAACATTCACATAGTCGCTTAGTGTATGACCGAAATATTTGCTAAACACCCTCATTTCTGACTTACACCGGTAAATGTTGACATTCACCATGCACTAATGGTGAGTGTTGAACATGTTGGAGATTTATATTTTCTTCTCCGTAATTCAGTCGCTATAAAACGTCACAAGGGTGACGTAACTTTTTCGCCTCTCTTTCTGAAAGGATCTAACCCAGACCTAACCCAGACCTAACCCAGACCTAACCCAGACCTAACCGAGATCTAATCCAGATCTAACCCAGACCTAACCGAGATTTAATCCAGATCTAACCCAGACCTAACCCAGACCTAACCGAGACCTAACCCAGACCTAACCGAAATCTAATCCAGACCTAACCCAGACCTAACCGAAATCTAATCCAGACCTAACCCAGACCTGACCCAGACCCTAGATTTGGGTTAGGTCTGGGTTAGGTCTGGATTAGATTTCGGTTAGGTCTGGGTTAGGTCTGGATTAGATCTGAGTTAGGTCTGGGTTAGGTCTGGGTTAGATCTGGGTTAGGTCTGGATTAGATTTCGGTTAGGTCTGGGTTAGGTCTGGATTAGATCTGAGTTAGGTCTGGGTTAGGTCTGGGTTAGGTCTGGGTTAGGTCTGGGTTAGGTCTGGGTTAGGTCTGGGTTAGGTCTGAGTTAGGTCTGGGTTAGGACTGGGTTAGGACTGGGTTAGGTCTGGGTTAGGATTGGGTTAGGTCTGGGTTAACTCTGGGTTAGGACTGGGTTAGGTCTGGGTTAGGACACCACGCACCCGTTTGGTTGTCCAGGCGGCAGGGGAGGTGAACCCCTACGTGGCGCGTCCCCAGGTGGCGGATAGGGGCAGCCGCTGGGATGGGATGCGGGGATGGGGTCATCAACCTGAGAAGGCTGGTGGCTGCATCCTCGCATGGCATCCCGGAGGTCGGAGCGAAAGCTCCCGCGGACCAAACACCGGTATGAATGCGTTGCGCGTGTGAATGTGTGTGTGAGTGGACTGGGGCATGGGATATTTGCCGCGGGTTTGACCTAAGGCCGCAGGTTGGCCAGTTGGCTGCGGGTGTGTCCTGCGGCCAACGTGACCCCGCGGCCGGCGGCTTAGTCCCATGTCACGGGGCCGCGGGCGCTGGTGACCAGGCGCCTGCGGTTGAGTGGAAATGCGGTGGGAGGATTGCCTCTCACCGGGGAGGGCCTGAAAAGGCACGGCGCGGCGAGGGACTCTGTGATGTCTCACTAGAGTTCCCGGTCCCTCGCCAAGCGCTTGAGGATGGTCACCGTGGGGTTTTAGCCGGTAAGAGTCCGGCACTACCCGCCGGCCCGCCCATCGGGTGGGCCCGCGGGTGTCCATGAGGATTTCCCCACGTACAAGGTCTGGGTTAGAAAAAGATCACGATTTACTGCAGTATCCATTTAGTATAAATTAGGGTATCGGAAAAAAAATTAAGAAAACGTTGCTCGCGTTATCAAAGCTTGCATAAGACTGACAAAGCTGATTGACTCCGAGCAGAACAAAGGATTTGGCAGGAGAGAGCCAGTCGCTTGTTTTTTGACTCTTCTGTTTTGGACCTCCACCAGAGCATATCTGTGATTGTCGACACACACCGGAGAGGGTCCGAATGTACAACAATGTAATGAAATATTCGATCTTTCACCGACGTATTTGGTATCTGTTGACATTCATCGGTGAAAGTTGACATTCTCCAATTTCGGTCATTCACGGTAACATATACATATACAGAGTGAGGCACAAATTAGTCCCCATGATTTCTCAGCCTCTTTAATCAGTATCTAACCGACAAGAAATTGCAGTTGTCTAAATCTAAAAACAAATTGGCTTTCGATAAAAAATTAAGGTTATATTTTTAAATGTTATATTGTTATATTTTTAAATGAAACTAGGTATTTTTAACTTGATAGTATTGTAGGCAACATCGAGACGAATTCAACGACCTGACACATTATGACCTGACACTATGACAGATGACATTGAAAGAAAAACTGCTATGCATAAACAACGTAACATAACCTAAATCTCATGAAGACTACCTAATGTTTTCCAATGTAAGATCGAAATGTAAAAGTTTATTGATGAGCAGCATGGATTCGTTATCGGTAGATCGTCTGTGACTAACCTTGTGGAGTATTATTATTATTTGACTAACTGCGTGGATAAAGGCATGCGGGTTGATACTGTTTACTCTGACTTTTCTAAAGCCTTTGATTCTATTAATCATCCAATTTTAATGTTCAAATTATAGGCATTAGGAATAAACAGCTGTATGCTTTCTTAGCTATCCAGTTTTTTATCCGATAGAGTTCAAATAGTTAAATTCAATAATAATTACTCAAGAGAAATTTAATGTTACATCTGGTGTTCCGCAAGGTTCACATTTAGGACCACTTCTATTTATAATTGTATATTAATGACATTTCTAAGGTATTCCAACACTAAATTTTTATTATATGCCGATGATCTTAAGTAGTTTAGTAATAAGAAAAGTAATATAGTTTATATTTATACTCTAAATGGCATCGAACTAACCTCACTTAATCATGTTAAAGATCTTGGTATAACTTTGCGTTAATAACTCATTGCGACAAAATTATTTCGCATAGTCTCTGCTCTCTGGGACTTATTCGTAGGGTTTCCAGATACTTTAGCAAAACTAATACGCTTAAAATCTTATATTGTACTTTGACGAGACCTATTCTAGAATATGGCAGCATAATTTGGTCTCCTTATTACAAAACATACATCGACAACATTGAGGGAGTTCACACAAATTTCTTTGTCTTGTTGCTACGCATAGTGTGAGTCCCATGCCTCTTGAATCACATAATTATGATGACTTACTTATCAACACTAATCTTCAAACACTGCATAGTAAAAGAAGAATCGCAGACATTCTGTTTGTAAGTAAGCTAATCAAAGGTCATATTTCGTGTTCAACGATTACTCAATTGTTTCCTTTGTATGCACCATCTAGATATTTAAGAAATCACTTTCTATTTTACTCTGAAAGTTACAGTACAACGTTTGGATCTCAGAATTGTGTAAATAGAATGATTAGTAATGCAAATTTTGTACACACCAAAACAGATTTAATTGAACAATCATTAGAAAGTGTAAAATTATCCTTGCAAGATATTGTAAATTAATTTATTTTTGTTAAATTCACTAAGCAATAATGTCTGACTATGTAAAATCCACATCTGTAGTTCCTTACATATTACCTCTTTGTACTAAAGGGTTTAATCCTGTTAATAAATGAATAATAATAATAATAATAACCTAACCCAGACCTGGGTTAAAGATTATCAATTTAAAAATACCTAGTTTCGTTTAAAAACATAACAGTGACCTTAACTTTTTGTATCGAAGATCAATTTGTTTTTAAATTTAGGCAACTGCAATTTCTCGTCGGTTAAATACTGATTAACTTCGATAGAAAACAGTTTTTAGCGAGATCATAGAAAGGGGCTGAAAAATCGTGGGGGCTAATTTGTTGTAATAATCAAGGTTGTAACAATCGAGATTCTAATTTACAAACGTATATTGATCGATTGAAACCTACTACATATTTATATCGCAATGTATTTTGATTTAAATTAGAATACAATACAGTATGCAGAGCGTACAAAAATATTTGTCGCGACTTTTACAAATGAGGTTATTAATTTCGAAATTCAAGGTTAACCTTTTTCTTTCCATTCTACCCCGCGAAACAATAAAAATTGCAGAAAGCAACTATTTTCTCATAAAATATTATTACAATTTTGGCCAAATGCAACGTGTGTGGTTGCTTTTAGGGTTCTTGCACTTTAGAAAAATGTGAATAACTCTAATATTTATTGTATTGATGTATTGATCATCGAAATATAACAACGGTAGGAATATATCTTTTTTTTTTATTATTTTAACTTATTTATGAACGAGATGTTTTGTATACTTTATTAATATTTATTTATTCTTTTAAAAAAAAATTGGTTTCGTATTTGGTCTAATATTTATAAATTAGCTTACCTACATACTCTGCGAATTCTTCCATCTACACTGGTACTGTTTACACATTCCCCAGCATGGCCGTTGCAGGCACAACGTGCTCCAACGGCGACGTCAGCGATCGCATAGTAATAAGATTTCAATACGTGATCATCACCAAACACTTCGTCTCCAAACGTGTTTTGTCTGTCCAGAGTAATTCTTAAATCGGTTGCTTGTACCCATTCCTTGAAACGAGAGCAACGTTCGCCATTTATTCTTAAACAATTTTAACAGGTTTTCTATTACATTGTTCGTAAAATCCACGCAAATTCCGTTTTCGTAAACAATAATTAAACATACCGACGGTGGTAACCTCAGATGCAAATTTGAGATGAATTATATTGCGTTGCTGCAGAGATTCTTGTGGATCTCAAATGTTATTCAAATGTAATTAAAGTAATTCATGTAAGTTGTTTTAGTCGACGAATAAAATGTTAAAAAATTTTATCGAAAATTATTAATTGATATTAAAAAGCGCTTATATTGTGATACTTCGAATTGTTGTTTAACTGACACTAAATAATTTTAATAAATTTTAGCAACAAATATAGTTTTATAATAATAATTGAGAATGCAAGTAACGCCATTTTAATATCGAGGAATCTGTTTATTCAAATGTTATTCAAAATTAATTCAAATGTAAGTCGTTTTAGTCGACGAATAAAATGTTAAAAAATTTTATCGAAAATTATTAATTGATATTAAAAAGCGCTTATATTGTGATACTTCGAATTGTTGTTTAACTGACACTAAATAATTTTAATAAATTTTAGCAACAAATATAGTTTTATAATAATAATTGAGAATGCAAGTAACGCCATTTTAATATCGAGGAATCTGTTTATTCAAATGTTATTCAAAATTAATTCAAATGTAAGTCGTTTTAGTCGACGAATAAAATGTTAAAAAATTTTATCGAAAATTATTAATTGATATTAAAAAGCGCTTATATTGTGATACTTCGAATTGTTGTTTAACTGACACTAAATAATTTTAATAAATGTTAGCAACAAATATAGTTTTATAATAATAATTGAAAATGCGTGTAACGACAATATTTTGTTTCAAACTGTTTGTTCGAATATATGTGTCCGTCAATTTTGTATATTAAATTTTTGTTTAAGTTTACTATAAGGATGTGTTTTGTTTTAATAAAAACAAATTTCGTTAAAAATTGAAACAGAAGATAATGTTTTGTTTAATAGATTTTGTTAAAAATTGTTTAAATTGTAAAATAATAAGTTAATTTATATTTTGCAGGGGGCCCGTAAAAATAATCGAAAACATTAGGTCCAGAATATGAGGTTGAATAATCAAAACCAAAATACAAAATACTCATTCAAACAACATAAATTATCCAAAAAATTATTTTACTTGAAAAATCCGAAATAATATACAGGGTGTTCGGCCAACTCTGGAAAAAATTTTAATGAGAAATTCTAGAGGCCAAAATAAGACGAAAATCAAGAATACCAATTTGTTGATGGAGGCTTCGTTAAAAAGTTATAAACAATTAAATTCAAAAATTTCAAATCGTTTTGGAAAAATTATTTTCGGTTGCGGGGGTCAATTATAATAATTTTTGGTCAATAGACATACCTCCGAAATGCTACCCATTTTCTAGAAAAAAATTCGAGAAGGTGTGAAATGGAGGCTTCGTTAAGAAGTTATTTCAAGAATTTTTTCTCGGAAAGTGCGTAGGATTTTGAGAGTATGTCTATTTACCAAAAATGATTGTAATAGACCCTTGCGAACGAAAATAATTTTTCAGAACGATTTGAAATTTTTTTTCGCCTAAAATTTTAGGCACCCTCTGTCGATTTTTCTTAACAATTTGTTTTTCATTTTTAATAAATTTGTTCGACGCTTTACAGAAAAGTTGTCTAATACTGTCTTGTAGGTACCCATGATCTCTATTTCAGAAAAAAGTTTCATTGAAATATATTTACTATTGCAGAAGTTATGGTCGTTTGAAAATTGGACCATTTTTATGGGGATTTTCTAACTTTACGGGGTCAAGAAACAACTTTTTCAATATTGTTAGAATTCCTACATATTCTTCACTAAAATACGCGTTATTTGCATTTTGAAACATTGAGATCCTCCAATCCGTTCAGAAGTTATGACGTTTTAAAGATATGCAAGAAATTTTCGAGTGACATTTTTGTCGATTTTTCTTAAAAATTCGTTTTTCATTTTTCGTAATTTTGTTTGACACCCTATCGAAAAGTTGTTTAATACTTTTTTGTAAGTACCCATGATCTCTACTTCAGAAAAAAGTTTCATTAAAATATATTCACTATTACAGGAGTTATGGTCGTTTGAAAATTGGACCATTTTTGGGGGGGTTTTCTAACTTTACGGCATCAAGAAATAACTTTTTCAATATTATTAAAATTTCTACATATTTTTCACTAAAATACGCGTTATTTGTATTTTGAAAAATTAAGATCCTCCAATCCGTTCAGAAGTTATGACGTTTTAAAGATACGCAAGAAATTTTCGAGTGACATTTTTGTCGATTTTTCTTAAAAATTCGTTTTTCATTTTTCGTAATTTTGTTTGACACCCTATCGAAAAGTTGTTTAATACTTTTTTGTAAGTACCCATGATCTCTACTTCAGAAAAAAGTTTCATTGAAATATATTTACTATTGCAGAAGTTATGGTCGTTTGAAAATTGGACCATTTTTATGGGGATTTTCTAACTTTACGGGGTGAAGAAACAACTTTTTCAATATTGTTAAAATTCCTACATATTCTTCACTAAAATACGCGTTATTTGCATTTTGAAACATTAAGATCCTCCAATCCGTTCAGAAGTTATGACGTTTTAAAGATACGCAAGAAATTTTCGAGTGACATTTTTGTCGATTTTTCTTAAAAATTCGTTTTTCATTTTTCGTAATTTTGTTTGACACCCTATCGAAAAGTTGTCTAATACTTTTTTGTAAGTACCCATGATCTCTATTTCAGAAAAAAGTTTCATTAAAATATATTCACTATTACGGGAGTTATGGTCGTTTGAAAATTGGACCATTTTTATGGGGGTTTTCTAACTTTACGGGGTGAAGAAACAACTTTTTCAATACTGTTAGAATTCCTAGATATTCTTCACTAAAATACGCGTTATTTGCATTTTGAAACATTAAGATCCTCCAATCCGTTCAGAAGTTATGACGTTTTAAAGATACGCAAGAAATTTTCGAGTGACATTTTTGTCGATTTTTCTTAAAAATTCGTTTTTCATTTTTCGTAATTTTGTTTGACACCCTATCGAAAAGTTGTCTAATACTTTTTTGTAAGTACCCATGATCTCTATTTCAGAAAAAAGTTTCATTAAAATATATTCACTATTGCAGGAGTTATGGTCGTTTGAAAATTGGACCATTTTTATGGGGATTTTCTCACTTTACAGGATCAAGAAACAACTTTTTCAATATTGTTAGAATTCCTACATATTCTTCACTAAAATACGCGTTATTTGCATTTTGAAACATTAAGATCCTCCAATCCGTTCAGAAATTATGACGTTTTAAAGATACGCAAGAAATTTTCGAGTGACATTTTTGTCGATTTTTCTTAAAAATTCGTTTTTCATTTTTCGTGATTTTGTTTGACACCCTATCGAAAAGTTGTCTAATACTTTTTTGTAAGTACCCATGATCTCTATTTCAGAAAAAAGTTTCATTAAAATATATTCACTATTACGGGAGTTATGGTCGTTTGAAAATTGGACCATTTTTGGGGGGGTTTTCTAACTTTACGGCATCAAGAAATAACTTTTTCAATATTATTAAAATTTCTACATATTTTTCACTAAAATACGCGTTATTTGTATTTTGAAAAATTAAGATCCTCCAATCCGTTCAGAAGTTATGACGTTTTAAAGATACGCAAGAAATTTTCGAGTGACATTTTTGTCGATTTTTCTTAAAAATTCGTTTTTCATTTTTCGTAATTTTGTTTGACACCCTATCGAAAAGTTGTTTAATACTTTTTTGTAAGTACCCATGATCTCTACTTCAGAAAAAAGTTTCATTGAAATATATTTACTATTGCAGAAGTTATGGTCGTTTGAAAATTGGACCATTTTTATGGGGATTTTCTAACTTTACGGGGTGAAGAAACAACTTTTTCAATACTGTTAGAATTCCTAGATATTCTTCGCCAAAATACGCGTTGTTTACCGTTTGAAACATTAAAATCCTCTAATCCGTTCAGAAGTTATGACGTTTTAAAGATACGCAAGAAATTTTCGAGTGACATTTCTGGTTTGAAATTATATTTTCGGTAAGGAATTTTTTTCTCGAAAATGGGTAGAATTTCGAATGTATGTGTAATGACCAAAAATAATTATAATTGATCTCCACAACCAAAAATAATTTTTTCAGAATGATTTGAAATTTTTTAATTTAATGTTGTATTAATTTTTTAACGAAGCCACAGTCAAAAAATTGATATTCTTGATTTTCGTCTTATTTTCGTCTCTAGAATCTCGCATTACAATTTTTCCCAAGAGTGGCCGAACACTCTGTATGTTGTACCGAACCGATTTTGTACCCCGAAATTTCAGCTTTTCCCGTTCGGTCGTAGTCAATGGCGAAAGAATTGGGTTCATACCTGCAACGCCGTATTAGTTTCGAAGTAGTAAGCCGAAGGTCGACCTTCCAGAGTGGAATATGCGACGGTGCCCTTTGTCAAGGGTGATATATCGGAATATTCCGAGGTACACAGCACCCTCGTGTCGTCCCCTTCCACAGTCTCCTTCGAATCCGGTAAGCCATAATTATCTCTGCAAGTCGCGGAATAAAATTGATAAGGCTCCCATGGTGACTCCTCGTTTCTCCTCTTGTAGATGCCCCAGCTTTCTGGACGTGGCGACTCGAAAAGCACTCGAACGTACGTTATATCGAATGTCTTGTCTACAATCATTTTCGTTTAAAAGAGAAGTGAAACCAGGAGATATCAATTAAAATACAGTCTAACTCTGTTATAACGAGCAACCAAAAAATCTACATAATTTCATTGTACCAGTGACGAGTTAAATATTTAAAAAAATTTCAATAACTCTGTGAACAAAAATCGATTTCAGAAACAAAATAATACATTTACATTAATTTGTATTAATAAATAAATTTTATTTAATATTATTTTTACCGATTGGTTATAAATTCTAATATCGTTTTGGCTTTTTGTTCATCGGAGTTATGATCTCATCCATTGTCATTATAACCAAGTTCGACTGTATTTACCACGTTAAAGTCGATAGTCATATGTATTGCATTAAAAATATAATTGTGAACGAATTGCTTTAAATTATACACAGTAAGAAATATCAAAATTACTGAGAAAAAACGAATTCCACGCCACTGTTGTTTCCCTGCAACGATATCCGTTTGGAAGCGAACGAGAAACAGAGAGAAATATAAATTAAAATATTTGCTGCGCACCGTTTAAGTTTATTCATATTTATTTCTTAATATGATCGCAAATAGAGTTTTTAAATATGAAGAATTTAACAAATATTGAACGGAAAGCAACGAGTTCTACGCCATTGCAATTCTCGACTGTAAAGCCAGCGGGGTGTAAGTGGCTGATTCTTTCATAAATGAACATGTGGCGCGCAGACGGAGATTCTATACACTTTCCACTTTTAAGAAAGATCTGCTATTAGTTGTTTCATAATAGGAAACATTACTTCGCGTTAAGAATCCGACAATGATCCTAACGGAATTTAATATGCAAAAGCGTTTGTAGTAGCAGAGTTCAGAAGATTATTTTCTAACGGCACAAACGATTAGCGGATTCCGAAGATGCAACGTTCGCATTCCCAGAACAAAGGTTAAGTTCGTCGCGCTAGTAAAATGTACTATATTATTCGTGCGTAAGAAACGATTAAATTAAAATTTAACTTGTACAATTACACAGTATTCTCGAATAAAAAATTTAATTCAATTATAACAGATGACAATTTTTTATATTTAACTTGTACGATTACACGGTATCCTTTGCTCGAATAACAAATTCAATTTAATAACGGTAGATAAAAATCAAAGGAAATTTTTAAATCGTTCGAAAGTAACGTTTAAACAGAAAAGCTACGCGGTTGAAAAATAAAATATTCACGCTCGAACTCGTGCCTCCTCTTGTCTGTCTTCATCGTTCGTGTTCCGAGAATTATCTCATCGCGCACACATCCTGATAGATAAGGATGTAAAATGGAAAAAGAAGACGAGATGCCACGGGAGAAAGAGAGCTACGAACACCGAGGACGTGTTAAAAGTTCATCGCGGATACCGATGAATGAACCATTCGTTTTTTCTATATACGATTATGAGATTCCTCGAGTTTATCTACTCTAATTCTACGAAGAACACGATCGGTGTCACCCAAACATAATAATAAAACGCATTGTCCGTACGAACCGAACGCTGCATCTATTATAATTATGACACCGTATTAAATATTCCAAAATTGTTGGGACTCAGGGACAGAAATATAATTTCTGACCTTATATTTTTATTTAATGTTTATAACAATTTTATCGTACGCCCTAATATTTGGTATTTTATAAATTTCAATATGCTTAGTGTTTCGGTGGAAATTCAATAAATTTTTATTTTCTCATTTAACACGTTCGCTGCCAGATCAGAACTGTTTATTCTGTACAAGTAAAATCTTGATTTCAGACCACTGTAAGCTACATAACCTAAAATATGTTTCGGTACTTATTTTCGTAACCTTGTTAAAATTCACAAACTCTATTCATATTTATTATATTCTATATATTAATATACTATTCATATACAGGGTGTTTGACCAACCGTGGAAAAAATTTTAATGGGGGGTTCTAGAGGCCAAAATAAGACGAAAATCAAGAATACCAATTTGTTGATGGAGGCTTCGTTAAAAAGTTACTAACGTTTAAAGTTCCGACCGTACTGAATTTTTTTTTCAAAAATGCGTAGGATTTCAGGGGTATGTCTATTCACCAAAAATAATTGTAAGTGACCCCCGCAACCAAAAGTAATTTTTCCAAAACGATTTGAAATCTTTTTTTTTCGTCGAAAAATTTAGGCACCAAATTAAATTTTCGGTAAGGAATTTTTTTTCTCGAAAATGCGTAGGATTTCGGAGGTATATGTAATGACCAAAAATGATTGTAATGAACCCCCGTAACCGAAAATAGTTTTTCCAAAACGATTTGAAATTTTTTAATAACTTTTTAACGAAGCCTCCATCAACAAATTGGTATTCTTGATTTTCGTCTTATTTTGGCCTCTAGAATCCCCTATTAAAATTTTTCCTACAATTGGTCGTTCACCCTGTATACTAATTTTGATTTTAGACCATTGTAAGCTACAGTCGCGTCGGTATTTATGTTGACGCTGTTGTATTTCTGGTATTGACGATATTGTTCCATAATTTAAACACTTGTACGCGTCCTTCCGTACATTCTGACATTGTTTACATTATGTACAAGAAATGCCTCAGTATACCAGTGAGTGTCAAAGTGAAAATACCGCGTACAATCAAATAACAGTCAATCTGTAAAAATATTTCCTAAATTTGGTTCGCCGGAAAGTAAGTTGACGTAATCAAGTTTTTATTTCATTAATAAAATTTTGCTATTAAACGCGCATTTAATAATTTGATAATGTATTTAGTCTCTTATATAATGTTTCTTTTTTGTTATGTATTGTTATTGTTAAGAATTGGTTACTTGTAGCATGCCGAAAATACGGGAATTACACGAGTCTGAAAGATTATTAATTTATAAAAGAAGGATAGAAGGCCAAAGTTTGCAACAGATTGCCACAGATTTTGGGATATCAAAGGAAGGGGTGCGAAAAATTTATAAAAAGATAGAGACTACTGGGAAACCTGAAAATTTAGTTAGAACGGGAAGAAAAAGAAAAACAACTCCCCGTCAGGATCGAGAAATTGTTAAAATAACAAAAAAGGAACCATTTATTACTGCCAAACAGATCAAAGAAGATTTAAATTTGCCAATAGGGACCACTCAAATAAAATCCCGTTTATACGAAGCTGGGTTGCATGGCCGAATATCTAGGAAGAAGCCACACATTTCCGAAACAAATGCTCGCGAACGTTTAAATTTTGCAAAAGAGCATTTTAATAAACCGACTGCATTCTGGGAATCCATAATTTGGAGTGATGAGTCAAAATTTGAATTACAATCAAACAAACGAAGGAAATATGTGTGGAGAAAAAAAGGAGAAGCTTTTAAACAAAATGTTATCACCTCCACCGTGAAACACGGTGGAGGGTCTATAATGTTATGGGGCTGCTTCAACAATGAAAATGTAGGAAAATTAACAGTTATTGATGGTATATTAACAGCAGCGAAATACATCGATATTCTAAAAGAAAATTTGTTTCCATCGATTCAAAAATTTGGGCCAGATACAGGATACATATTCCAACACGACAACGATCCGAAACATACTGCAAAGATTGTTAAAAAATTTATCGACGAAAACAATATATTGCTGCTTTCTTGGCCACCGCAGAGCCCTGATTTAAATCCGATCGAGCACTTATGGGACGAACTCGATCGAAAAATACCAAAATCGGACCGCTATACAAAACCAAAATTGATAGCCGCACTAAAAAAGGCATGGGATGAAATACAGCCCAAAACGTTAAAAAAATTAATACACAGTATGCCAAATCGTTTACTGGAAGTAATTAAAGCAAAAGGGTATCAAACTGCTTATTAAATATTTTTTTTACTGTTACTTATAGAATTATAATTTACTTTATAACCATTGTCAACTTACTTTCCGATAGACGTTCATTAGAAAATATTTGTTAATGCTATTGTTACTCAAATGAACATAATTAATAAGGTGACATTATTTACTTAAGACACGAATAAATTTATTTTTGTAAACATTTCGTATTTTATTTATTTTTATTGTATCCTTTTACGGCTATTTTATAAAAATGATAAGTGTCAACTTAAATACCGACGCGACTGTACATAACCTAAAATTTGTTTCGGTACTTATTTTCGTAACCTTGTTAAAATTCACGAACTCTATTCATATTTATTATATTCTATATATTAATATACTATTCATATACAGGGTGTTTGACCAACCGTGGAAAAAATTTTAATGGGGGATTCTAGAGGCCAAAATAAGACGAAAATCAAGAATACCAATTTGTTGATGGAGGCTTCGTT
Source organism: Colletes gigas (assembly GCF_013123115.1). NCBI lineage: Eukaryota > Metazoa > Arthropoda > Insecta > Hymenoptera > Colletidae > Colletes > Colletes gigas. The sequence continues at coordinate 415,350 of NW_025106644.1, forward strand.
AAAAAATTACTAACGTTTAAAGTTTCGACCGTACTGAATTTTTTTTTCAAAAATGCGTAGGATTTCGGGGGTATATGTAATGACCAAAAATGATTGTAATGGACCCCCGCAACCGAAAATAGTTTTTTCAGAACGATTTGAAATTTTTTTTTTCGCCGACTTTAGGCACATAACCGAATTTTTTTCTCGAAAGTGCGTAGATTTTCGAGGTTATGTGTAATGACCAAAAATGATTGTAATGGACCCCCGCAACAGTAAATAATTTTTTCAGAACGATTTGAAATATTTAATTTCATTGTTAATAACTTTTTAACGAAGCTTCCATCAACAAATTGGTATTCATGATTTTCGTTTTATTTTGGCCTCTAGAATCCCCTATTAAAATTTTTCCCAGAATTGGTCGTTCACCCTGTATACTAATTTTGATTTTAGACCATTGTAAGCTACATAACCTAAAATTTGTTTCGGTACTTATTTTCGTAACCTTGTTATAATTCACAAACTCTACTCATATTTATTTCCTTCGTCGTCTTAACGTGAGAATTAATTCAAAGTGTTAACTATCGACCATAATCATACCTAAAGGAAGCGTAAGATTAACTTGATTTGGATATTCAATGCCCTCGAACATCGTTTCCGACTGCCACCAGGTCGCGTCGTCGTTGTTATCGTGATCGGTAAGATACTTGGCCGGATGGTCGCCATAACGACAAATCTCGCAGGACTTCGTTTGAACGTCGGTCTGTTTACAAAATTCTGTAGGCCGATCCTGCCCACACGTGTTCGTCGCTTCCATGAGCACATTGAAAGCTGCGTTCTCGAAAGGTGGTATGCACCTCTATAACACAACACGTTCAAGAACATGTTCCTGATTATAAATATTTTTAAATTCTCATCGAAAAGATTAAACAGTCACCTTGATCTGATATACTTTATTGTATCTATTGAAACCACTATTTTATAAGTAACATTAATAATATCATTAACGCGTTCACTGCCAGATTAAAACTGTATAATATTCTGCGAGATTAAAATTTTGATTTTACACCATTCCAAGCTACATAACCTAAAATTTGTTTCAGTACTTATTTTCGTAACCTTGTTAAAATTCACAAAATCCAAATTTATTTCTCTCGGCGTCTTAACTTGAAAATTCATTTTTCTAATATCATAGTGGTAAATCCTGTCAAAGTGTTAATATATAACAGGCTTAAATTTGTGAACGGAAAACGACGAGCATTTCTATCTTTTTTTGTCGAAATTAACGAACTTACAAATTCAATATTGACCGTTAGAATAAATTTAAGATCGTAAAATATATGTGCAGGGGTATAATGTATCCTTATAGAGGATACAAGATTTATTATAGGGACACTTAAAGTGGGTATTATGCTCGACTATTCGCAGGTAGTTTCATTTCCAGGCAGTCCATGAATAACTTTTGCTAGCAAATCCTTATAAGGACGGCTAGAGCCTCTGGATGGCGCTGCATTTCACACAATTTTTGAAAACTGAATTTAATTGATATAAACTATACAAAGCGTGTACTTTCTCTGTATCATTGCCTGTTCGTTATTATTTTGTTGTGGAATAAATAAAACTGTAGCATATACGATCTAAATATGAATTTTAACTGAAAATTTTGATATACGTACTAACTGTATAAAGGGGCGAAACCAGAGGAATGATAATCAACGCCCTCATTCAAAATCATTTTACATTACACTAAACATTTTTGAGTATACAGTATTAATAAATAATTAATGCGAATATTAGACTATTATAAAAATATTAACAAATTATAGACAAATTTTAAATCGTGCAAAAATAAAAGGTTTCAAAATATATTTTTACGTATTACATTCCATCAAAACAAACTTTCCAGATTCGCCCCTGACCACATACAAAGTTCAAGTAAAGAATAGAAAAATATTTCGATTGTAATATTCACACAGAGACGTACAATTAACTATAAAATAAGAATGAAGTTTATTGCTTTAATTTTCGAAATACTTTAACGCTTAGTGCGTCCGTTTTATCTCCTTATGCCTATCGTTCAAACTTGATATTCGAACCTTACATTGATAACCCAATGTAGTAATATCCTACAAAAAAAGTCGAAACTACGATGACTAAGAGTAAACAGGAGCCTATTCCTGATCATATTTATTTTTCTAGACTGGTATTCTTACGTACAGTTATTTATACTTTTAAACAAAATAGTAAGAGACTTAAAAAAAAAATTGAGATATTATATCAGTGAACGATGATCGATACAAAAATTAAACATGACCCGACTGTATTACGTTATATTCTGTTAGAGATAGTTTAGGTTGGCAACGTATTATTATATTGTGTTGGCACCACATAGGATGCCCCCGCAGTGGTTACTCTCTTTTCCGGTTTGATATGTTTTGTAAAACGTACGTATTTATTAATCCAAATACATATAATTGCAAGTTACATATTAAATATACAGGGTGTCCGGCAAACCCTGGCAAAAATTTTAATGGGGGGTTTTAGAGGCCAAAATAAGACGAAAATCAAGAATACCAATTTGTTGATGGAGACTTCGTTAAAAAATTATTAACGTTTAAAATTCCGCCCGGACGGAATTTTTTTCTCGAAAATGCGCAGGATTTCGGGGGTACGTCTATTCACCAAAAATAATTGCAATTGACCCCCGCAACCGACAATAATTTTTCCAGAATGATTTGAAATTTTTTTTTCGTTGAAAAATTTAATCCCCCTAGATTTTCGGTAAGGAATTTTTTTCTCAAAAGTGCGTAGGATTTCGGGGGTATGTGTAATGACCAAAAATGATTGTAATTAACCCCAGCAACCGAAAATAATTTTTCCAGCACGATTTGAAATTTAATTTTTTCGTCGAAAAATTTCACACCTTCTCGAATTTTTTTCTAGAAAGTGGGTAGGATTTCGGGGGTACGTCTATTCACCAAAAATAATTGTAATTGATCCCCGCAACCGAAAATAATTTTTCCAGAACGATTTGAAATTTTTTTTCGTTGAAAAATTGAATCCCCCTAGATTTTCGGTAAGGAATTTTTTTCTCAAAAGTGCGTAGGATTTCGGGGGTATGTGTAATGACCAAAAATGATTGTAATTAACCCCTGCAACCGACAATAATTTTTCCAGAACGATTTGAAATTTTTTTTTTCCGTCGAAAAATTTCACACCTCGAATTTTTTTCTAGAAAGTGGGTAGGATTTCGGGGGTACGTCTATTCACCAAAAATAATTGTAATTGATCCCCGCAACCGAAAATAATTTTTCCAGAACGATTTGAAATTTTTTTTTCGTTGAAAAATTTAATCCCCCTAGATTTTCGGTAAGGAATTTTTTTCTCAAAAGTGCGTAGGATTTCGGGGGTATGTGTAATGACGAAAAATGATTGTAATTAACCCCTGCAACCGAAAATAATTTTTCCAGCACGATTTGAAATTTAATTTTTTCGTCGAAAAATTTCACACCTCGAATTTTTTCTAGAAAGTGGGTAGGATTTCGGGGGTACGTCTATTCACCAAAAATGATTGCAATTGACCCCCGCAACCGACAATAATTTTTCCAGAACGATTTGAAATTTTTTTTTTCGTTGAAAAATTTAATCCCCCTAGATTTTCGGTAAGGAATTTTTTTCTCAAAAGTGCGTAGGATTTCGGGGGTATGTGTAATGACGAAAAATGATTGTAATTAACCCCTGCAACCGAAAATAATTTTTCCAGCACGATTTGAAATTTAATTTATTCGTCGAAAAATTTCACACCTTCTCGAATTTTTTTCTAGAAAGTGGGTAGGATTTCGGGGGTACGTCTATTCACCAAAAATGATTGCAATTGACCCCCGCGACCGACAATAATTTTTCCAGAATGATTTGAAATTTTTTTTTCGTTGAAAAATTTAATCCCCCTAGATTTTCGGTAAGGAATTTTTTCTCAAAAGTGCGTAGGATTTCGGGGGTATGTGTAATGACCAAAAATGATTGTAATTAACCCCTGCAACCGACAATAATTTTTCCAGAACGATTTGAAATTTTTTTTTTCCGTCGAAAAATTTCACACCTCGAATTTTTTTCTAGAAAGTGGGTAGGATTTCGGGGGTACGTCTATTCACCAAAAATAATTGTAATTGATCCCCGCAACCGAAAATAATTTTTCCAGAACGATTTGAAATTTTTTTTTCGTTGAAAAATTTAATCCCCCTAGATTTTCGGTAAGGAATTTTTTTCTCAAAAGTGCGTAGGATTTCGGGGGTATGTGTAATGACGAAAAATGATTGTAATTAACCCCTGCAACCGAAAATAATTTTTCCAGCACGATTTGAAATTTAATTTTTTCGTCGAAAAATTTCACACCTCGAATTTTTTTCTAGAAAGTGGGTAGGATTTCGGGGGTACGTCTATTCACCAAAAATGATTGCAATTGACCCCCGCAACCGACAATAATTTTTCCAGAACGATTTGAAATTTTTTTTTTCGTTGAAAAATTTAATCCCCCTAGATTTTCGGTAAGGAATTTTTTTCTCAAAAGTGCGTAGGATTTCGGGGGTATGTGTAATGACGAAAAATGATTGTAATTAACCCCTGCAACCGAAAATAATTTTTCCAGCACGATTTGAAATTTAATTTATTCGTCGAAAAATTTCACACCTTCTCGAATTTTTTTCTAGAAAGTGGGTAGGATTTCGGGGGTACGTCTATTCACCAAAAATGATTGCAATTGACCCCCGCGACCGACAATAATTTTTCCAGAATGATTTGAAATTTTTTTTTCGTTGAAAAATTTAATCCCCCTAGATTTTCGGTAAGGAATTTTTTTCTCAAAAGTGCGTAGGATTTCGGGGGTATGTGTAATGACCAAAAATGATTGTAATTAACCCCTGCAACCGACAATAATTTTTCCAGAACGATTTGAAATTTTTTTTTTCCGTCGAAAAATTTCACACCTCGAATTTTTTTCTAGAAAGTGGGTAGGATTTCGGGGGTACGTCTATTCACCAAAAATAATTGTAATTGATCCCCGCAACCGAAAATAATTTTTCCAGAACGATTTGAAATTTTTTTTTCGTTGAAAAATTTAATCCCCCTAGATTTTCGGTAAGGAATTTTTTTCTCAAAAGTGCGTAGGATTTCGGGGGTATGTGTAATGACGAAAAATGATTGTAATTAACCCCTGCAACCGAAAATAATTTTTCCAGCACGATTTGAAATTTAATTTTTTCGTCGAAAAATTTCACACCTTCTCGAATTTTTTTCTAGAAAGTGGGTAGGATTTCGGGGGTACGTCTATTCACCAAAAATGATTGCAATTGACCCCCGCAACCGACAATAATTTTTCCAGAACGATTTGAAATTTTTTTTTCGTTGAAAAATTTAATCCCCCTAGATTTTCGGTAAGGAATTTTTTTCTCAAAAGTGCGTAGGATTTCGGGGGTATGTGTAATGACCAAAAATGATTGTAATTAACCCCAGCAACCGAAAATAATTTTTCCAGCACGATTTGAAATTTAATTTTTTCGTCGAAAAATTTCACACCTTCTCGAATTTTTTTCTAGAAAGTGGGTAGGATTTCGGGTGTACGTCTGTTCACCAAAAATAATTGCAATTGACCCCCGCAACCGACAATAATTTTTCCAGAACGATTTGAAATTTTTTTTTCGTTGAAAAATTTAATCCCCCTAGATTTTCGGTAAGGAATTTTTTTCTCAAAAGTGCGTAGGATTTCGGGGGTATGTGTAATGACGAAAAATGATTGTAATTAACCCCTGCAACCGAAAATAATTTTTCCAGCACGATTTGAAATTTAATTTTTTCGTCGAAAAATTTCACACCTTCTCGAATTTTTTTCTAGAAAGTGGGTAGGATTTCGGGGGTACGTCTATTCACCAAAAATGATTGCAATTGACCCCCGCAACCGACAATAATTTTTCCAGAACGATTTGAAATTTTTTTTTCGTTGAAAAATTTAATCCCCCTAGATTTTCGGTAAGGAATTTTTTTCTCAAAAGTGCGTAGGATTTCGGGGGTATGTGTAATGACCAAAAATGATTGTAATTAACCCCTGCAACCGACAATAATTTTTCCAGAACGATTTGAAATTTTTTTTTTCCGTCGAAAAATTTCACACCTCGAATTTTTTTCTAGAAAGTGGGTAGGATTTCGGGGGTACGTCTATTCACCAAAAATGATTGCAATTGACCCCCGCAACCGACAATAATTTTTCCAGAACGATTTGAAATTTTTGAATTTAATTGTTATTAACTTTTTAACGAAGCCTCCATCAACAAATCTCTAGAATCCCCCATTAAAATTTTTCCCAGGGGTGGCCGAACATCCTGTATAATAAATGTTAAAACGCATCACGCTTGGAGTTAAAAGTTAATGCCCATGATATTCCCTATTATTCGCTACTTTGATAAAATTAACAATAAAGAATTTGCCGGACTATAACACATCACGATGTTCTAAATATTAAAAAAATTCAACGTTAAAAAGAGTACGAACCTGCGGCTTTCCGGTGTCATCGTAACACTTGTCTTCGTCGCGATATTTTTGAAACCGACTATAAAGTTCATCCGAAGGTTCGGGATCTGCAAGTACCACCACTAACGAGATAGCAACTAGTATCAACATCCTCTTGTGTCTTCCTCGCGTCATATTTGAATTTCGGTGATAGCTTCTCTTTGTTTTAATGTCGATTCACTTTCTTCGACGGAGACCGGTAATCGAAAACTTCCTCCTTTTCGGATTTCTTTGAAGGTTAGGGTAAATCCTGTTTCACGATTCGGTCCAGTGAGAAGAAAATCCGCAACAATAATTTTTACTTTTATCGCCGAGGCTGCATTCCGCGAACGGTCCTTGCCTTCTTATCTATCTAACGTTCATTAATCTTAACATTAGTCTTCGAAATAGCTACTCTTGGTTTATCAAACTTGATATACCGACTTTTTTCTTTTACAAAGTATACGATTAAAAAGCAGCGGAAAGACGAATTATTCGGCACGATGTAAAGAAAAACTTAACGCGTGATAGCATTGAAATTTGAATAACAAATAAAACAATACTATCAACAATCTCGTCCATAAATCAAAGTAAAGCTTTTCCACGTTAAGTTTATTTCACAGATAATGTTTGTTTAGATAATATTTGTGTACTTGTATAAACTTTAAAAACCTCGACAACTAAGTAACTAATATTAACTTCAAAGTGCACAAATCACAAATCGTAACTCGATGGAACATTTATGAAACGAAATTCAAACGTGAAAACACAAAGAATTGCGATCGCAATCAATTGGTAAATTTTAGGTACGAAAAAATCTCGCGTCTCTTACAAAGGGAACAGAGTAAGGTCTGCAGGTAATTAACACGATCAGACGGCACACGACGAGTGAAAATCGTTTACTTATTTGTCAAATAACAATGCTTGCACCGGGTGTCACGGATTTTTCAAATCAAAGGATAAATTTCTTGTTCTAACCTCTTCGACCGACAGAAGACTGGGGGAATCGTGAAGAAATGCTCTCTCCGCGCGACGGTACACTGAGAAACTGAACGAACGAGAGGAGTCGCGTGAGTCGTGGGCCGTGAGTGAGGCTTTGGGGAAAGTCGAGTGCGCCGATGGGCTGGCGTTTGTGGTGGTAACACGCCGCCACTCGTGGTAGAAACAGAGATGCCAGAAGTGCACCGAAGGCACTCTCTCACACTATGCCAGATCACGCGTACGTGAGCTCGTGGAGTTTCGGAAAGTCGACAAAGGCAAACTGACGCATGCCCTCTTTCTCAATTCTCCGAAGCTGCTCGAAGTAATTTCGGACCGCCTCGTGGGAGTCGAGAGAGAAAGGCTGACATTTGCCTTCTCGCTCTTAAACAACTGAAATCCGACCTCCGTCAACGGCATACGATTTGGAATCTCGAGCTGAAATTCTCGACAGTCCAGGCATTTTTACTTTCCGACCTATGTAGGCGCACATAAGCAAAGTACCCATCAGGAAAAAAAATTTTGTAAAATTTATTTTACGGAAATACACGTTTTAAGACCCCCTGATCATATTTTAACTATTGAAAAAATAAAAATTTTTTTATATATTATTAATATACGATTTTTCGAAATCAAAATACTTTAAGATTGAAAATTAATAAATTAAAATGAGAGTCTACTCTTTGCCAGTATCGTGCACGCTTTGACATTTTTCAATAAGAAGAGTTCTTATTTTTATAACATAAACAAAACAGTAGAATTAATAGTTACCGAAATTAATTAATAATGATTTTTGTCGATATGTTTTGAGATAATCGTATCAGTTTGTTATGACGAACTAAATAGAACTAACTAGAAACAAAGGAAAAGTGATCCCGTTTGTCAGTTTAATACTTAAGTATGGGTTGGATCTTAAATTTTAAAAGAACATAGTCGAATATTTTTAAAGATACAAAACGTAGCGTTTCATTTTAGAACAGTAACATGAGTTGGCAGGTAATGTCATAAAACTGTTTTACCCAGTTATATCCCTTTTTACCTGAAGTATGAGGTAAAAAGTACGAGATACAAGGTATGACTATTCGAAAATCGTTCACATTTTATCAATGTAAATGAAGCGGCCTTTCCATCAGAGTTAAATACAAAATTTTGTAATTTCTGTGAAAACAGAACTTTCATTAGATGTACGTGGTGCTTGAAATTTTTATGTTTTGACTGTTTTTATGAAAAGTACTGTAGCGAAAGGCTGCAACGAACAATTTGAATATTCGCGCAATTAGAGACTAACAAGGAACCATCGCGAACGGTCCGGCTTCGATTTTGATGAAACTTTGTACACTTATAAAGCAGCCAAAAATAATCGACACGTATTTTTTTTTAGCTGCGGTAACTCGAGTTTAAGGGGTGAAACCACCCGTTGAAGTTTTGGCTCGAAACGGCTATCTCGAAAACGGAAAGACATACAAAAAAATTGTTAATGGGCGAGGTTGATGGTTTCTTATGTACAATAACATGGTGTTAAAAAATTAAAAAAAATACAATTTGTTTATAACAAAAAAAAATTTATTAACTTAATTTTTCATTTTATTGAAATTTTCATAATGACAAAAAATGACGAGCATTTTATTCCAAATCCATTGGTATGCGATTTTTTAAAATTGCCTCCTACAGTTTTGCAGATTTTGATGATTTACATCTTGCGCGCACATCCATTATGGTAGTAGCCGTTCTAACTTTGATTTTAATGAAGCACTGTAGGCTTGCACTACTTCTAGAGGACAAAATCGGGAAAAATACAAGAATACCAATTTGTTGATGGAGGCTTCGTTAAGAAATTATTAACGTTTAAAGTTCCGCCCGTACTGAATTTTTTTCTCCGAAATGCCCAAGATTTCGGGGGAATGTGTAATGACCAAAAATGATTGTAATCGACCCCTGCAACCGAACATAATTTTTTCAGAATGGTTTGAAATTTTTTAATTTTGTTGAAAAATTTCACACATTCTCGAATTTTTTTCTCAAAAGTGCGAAGGATTTCGGGGTATATATATTGACCAAAAATGATTGAAATTGACTCCCGCAACTGAAAATAATTTTTTTAGAACGATTTGAAATTTTTTTTTTCGCTGAAAAATTTGGGCACCTACGCCCTGTCGATTTTTCTTAAAAATTCGTTTTTCATTTTTAATAATTTTGTTTGACGCCCTACAAAAAAGTTGGCCAATACTTTTTTGTAGGTAACTATGAGCTCTACTTCAGAAAAAAGTTTCATTGAAATATATTCACTATTGTAGGAATTATGGCTGTTTGAAGATTGGACCATTTTTATTTTTTCTCATTTTGCGGGGTCAAGGATCAACTTTTTGCATATTTTTGGAATATCTACATATTCTACACTAAAATATGCGTTGTTTGCCTTTTGAAACATTAAAATCGTCCAATCCGTTCAAGAGTTATGACATTTTAAAGATTCGCATAAAGGGGAGCATTTCTGGCTTCACATTAGATTTTCGGTAAGGAATTTTTTTCTCGAAAGTGCGTAGGATTTCGTGGGTATATGTATTGACCAAAAATGATTGTAATTGGCCCCCGCAACCGAAAATAATTTTTTCCAGGAAAATTTGAAATTTTTAATTTAATTTTTTAATAACTTTTTAACGAAGGCTCAATCAACAAATTGATATTCTTGATTTTCGTCTTATTTTGGCCTCTAGAATCTCCCATTAAAATTTTTCCCAAGGGTGGCCGAACTTTTACAAATCCATTGGTATGTAATATTTTAAAATTGCCTCTTACAGTTTTGCAGATTTTGATGATTTACATCTTGCGCGCACATCCATTATGGTAGTAGCCGTTCTAACTTTGATTTAGTGCAAGCCTACAGTGCTTCATTAAAATCAAAGTTAGAACGGCTACTACCATAATGGATGTGCGCGCAAGATGTAAATCATCAAAATCTGCAAAACTGTAGGAGGCAATTTTAAAAAATCGCATACCAATGGATTTGGAATAAAATGCTCGTCATTTTTTGTCATTATGAAAATTTCAATAAAATGAAAAATTAAGTTAATAAATTTTTTTTTGTTATAAACAAATTGTATTTTTTTAAATTTTTTAACACCATGTTATTGTACATAAGAAACCATCAACCTCGACCATTAACAATTTTTTTGTATGTCTTTCCGTTTTCGAGATAGCCGTTTCGAGCCAAAACTTCAACGGGTGGTTTCACCCCTTAAACTCGAGTTACCGCAGCTAAAAAAAAATACGTGTCGATTATTTTTGGCTGCTTTATAAGTGTACAAAGTTTCATCAAAATCGAAGCCGGACCGTTCGCGATGGTTCCTTGTAAGTAACGCGTGCGCGCGCGCGAGAGGAGAGAAAGAGAGAGCGTGTGTGCGAGGTATGTATAAATAATCCGCGAGCGAGCGGGCTCTTTCTTCTTCCTGTTTCTCCTCGCTTCAGCAGTCGATTTGTATCATTAAAGTATTTTTGTTAAAACGTACTCACAGAAGCATTTTGTTAAAACGCCCTCACAGTACCATTCATGTACTTCGTACATTGAAAATAACATATGTTAAATGTAATTGGTTAAATTCAACTTTAAAAAAAAAATATTCGAAGGTCAGACAAAAATATAATGTCACATTTAGTGTACGATTAAAATATGATTGAAAAAGTAAAAAAAAGATTTGTTTTAGCAGGGTTCGAATACTCAATCGTATTAATAATATACATATGTAAGCTCATACATGGGAATAAAAAAAAATTTCTTTTTTTTTCAATAATTAAAATATGATCAGGGGGTCTTAAAACGTGTATTTCCGTAAAATAAATTTTACAAAATTTTTTTCATCATGGGTACTTTGCTTATGTTCGCCTACATAGGTCGGAAAGTAAAAATGCCTGGGCAGTCGAGAATCTCGGCTCGAGATTCCAAATCGTTTGACGTTGACGGAGGTCGGATTTCAGTTGTTTAAGAGCGAGAAGGCAAATGTGAGCCTTTCTCTCTCGACTCCCACGAGGCGGTCCGAAATTACTTCGGGCAGCTTCGGGGAATCGAGAAAGAGGGCATGCCGTCAGTTTGCCTTTGTCGACTTTCCGAAACTCCACGAGCTCACGTACGCGTATCTGGCATGTGTGCGTGTGCACCCGGCGGTGCTTTTCTGGCATCTCTGCGTTAGTGGTGGTAACACGCCGCCACTCGTGGTAGAAAGTGCAGGCTGCAGGTCCCAGATCAGACTAACAAGAGAAGCGTGGCGATGGTACTGTTAAGGTTACGTTTCACACATTATTATTAACAATGATATATACACGGATACAATTATCAAATTGTTATTCTGTACATTGTATTTAATTATTACGATTCAGTAAAATTACATTAAGATTTAAGTTTAATTTTGATTAATGTTTTTGTCTGCAAACGTGTACGTATCGTTTGCACTGGAACAATTTTTGTTTTAATCCGAGAAGAAATATTTTTCGGGAACACGTGATTTTCTGTTTTGTACGATAATTCGATAAAAGAAGTATCAGATTCGATAATTTCAGGCACTAGTGAGCGAAATTGAAAATTATAGATTTATTAGTGTTCGTACACAACGATCCGTATCTCGCTAGAACGGAAGTGGGAAATTACTCGGGAAGCGATACCTTCTTCCTCCTACTACTGTTTCATGTACTATTATTCTTTAACCTCCTTTCTGATTACGTCATTCATTAACACCCACGCGTTTATAGTTGTTCGATCAATAAATAAAAAGTTTGATTAATGTCGCATCTTACAAGTACAGAATCTGTCCTTACAATTGTATAAAAATATAAGTATGTTGTATGTATACTTTCTTATGTTATTACACGTGATAATGTTATATAGGTAATTATAAAATATTCACAGACTGGATTATAACATATTATTAGATAAAATATTCATATAGTGGATATTCCCTTAGTTGGATTAATATCAGTGAATGCATAATTATTATTACTACTGATATTTAAATAAAGTAAAAATACATAATCGATTATGGACAATTTACACTATATTCATCGAAACAAATATTAGCTTTTAAAATAATTTTAACTGATTATTCGTGTTTCGTGTCCCGATCAAGAAGGGCAGAAAAATGCGCTTGTAAATCTTGATAATTTGTAAAAATATCCTTTTTAGGAACTTCGTGCTCGTTTATGATATCGTTACCGTGCCTCATAAGAAGAGCATTCCAATTGGCTGTTTTTGCACCAATGTAATCATTCTTGACGTTGTCGCCTATATGTACCGCTTCCTCGGGAGCTATATCGACACTGCACCCTTCCTTTGTTAACCTGAGAGCCTCGTTGAATATCGAGGCGTCTGGTTTTTCCACGCCATAACCGTACGAGGTTAAAACGAATGAAAAATAAAATCGTATGTTGGTGTCCAGGAGTATTCCTTCTAATCTCTCGTCGAAATTCGATATCACGCCTAATATCAGGCCCTTCTCCCGCAGAAATTCCAGTAACTCGATCGTGCCCGGATACTTGTGCCAGCACATGCTCGTGCTATAGCACTTAATCAGACTGTTAGCAACCTGAAGGTCATAACGATAAATAAGGTCATCGATAGTGGATGAAAGTTTGGTCAAGGGGCCTTTCTACCTTGTGGGATTAAAAAAATCGATATTTTTTTTTTTTTGCATTTTCCTTTAATATGTAGTCTCGAAAATATGTCTACCAAATATTAAATTGAAATTCGGTAAACTAACGAAGTTATAGCCTGTTGAAATGTACCGCGCGCAGGTATAACAATCAGACGTGAAACTTTAAAGCTGTTTTTCTCAAAACTACATTTTTCGGCACTGCGTGCGTGATAACTAAAAAGCTATTCAAGACATCAACATCAAATTTATACAGTATCCTCAGAACTGGTCTCCCTATAGCATGAACCAGGATAATTGCGATATATGCAATACTTTTTTCTTTTATTAACAAAAAAGCAACCAAATATATGAAAATATTCAGTATTTTTTCGTAAATTAGCTGCCATTTTGCCATTTTTTGTTTTTTTTTGAAAAGATACTAGTTCGTGCTATAACCACACTCATCTATATTAAGAATATCGTTGGTTTTAGGATTTCGAATAACTTGTTCGCAAGATATCACGTACGCAGTCGGGTGCCGTTCGTAAAAACTGTTGTTTGACGATCAACAAAAACAGCGTAATCAATAGATATTATGCGTTGCAAAAATTCGTAAATATAGCTAAATATATAATAAATGTATCTACAAAATCCGGAATTAATCGCTCTTTAATAACCCGCAAAAAAAAAATCACAAAGAAACACGTATTTTTCATGCCTACAAGGTAGAATGGCCCCTTAATTGAGTTAATTTTGCTATTTTTATTTTTTTTTTCAACCCTTTCTTTCGTTTGTTTCTTTTTTAGATACTTTTTTAGTTTGTTGTTCGCGCAACTGGACCAAGCTACAACCATTAAACAAGAACAGATGGAACAAAAATTTCATTAAACAAATTTTAATACCGCTACAATTTTCGGAACATCAATTAATGATTTTTAAATACTAATAGTATTACGTAAACCAGACTAAAATGAAACTATAGTGATGATAAAAGGGAGAAAATAACATTTATTTTGGACAAAATATAACAACACAAATATTTTAATATGTGCATGGATATAGATATACTGCTATAGCACCAATGAAATCATAACGCTATGGCAATATTAAATTATAATGAAATGATTAACTTATAATTTTAGTAATATAGCGTCGCCTCCCGTGAGCACTTGTGAGAGCGCGCCCCCTCTGGTGGCGAGCATGGGAGGCAACGCCACAGTAAACAGAATGAAAAATTTTAATAAGCAGGATCTCCTTTCTTTTCTATAAACTAAAAAACGCGTCTAGATTATGCTCGTAATTAGTTTTTTCAAAATTTCTTTGTTAATTTCGTTTCATGAATTCGATTACAGCTTGAAAACAGGAAATGCTTGAAAAATGTCGATTGTGTGCATAAATATGTAATACCATAATGCTAGACAGATTTTCTATCGGATTTTGATCTGAAGAACACCACGTGGCATTATGTAAATTAATTACAAAAATCAAGTCACGTCAAAATTTTATGGCAAACATATTTGGTGCTATAGTTTTGCTCCGCAGTGTTATACAGGGTATCTCTGGGAAAAATTTTAATGAGGAATTCTAGAGGCCAAAATAAGACGAAAATCAAGAGTACCAATTTGTTGATGGAGGCTTCGTTAAAAAGTTATTAACAATTAAAGTCAAACATTTCAAATCGTCCTGGAAAAATTATTTTCGATTGCAGGGATCAATTACAATCATTTTTGGTCATTACACATACCCTCGAAATCCTACGCACTTTTGAGAAAAAAATTCCTTACCGAAAATCTAATTAGGTGCCTAAATTCGACGAAAAAAAAAACTTTCAAATCGTTTTGAAAAAATTATTTTCGGTTGTGGGGGTCAATTATAATCCTTTTTTGTGAATAGACATACCCCCGAAATCCTACCCACTGTCTAGAAAAAAATTCGAGTAGGTGTGAAATTTTTTGATTGGAAAAAAAAATTTCAAATCATTTTGGAAAAATTATTTTCGGTTACGGGGGTCAATTGCGATCACTTTTGGTGAATAGACATACCCCCGAAATCTTGCACATTTTCGAGAAAAAAATTCAGTACGGTCGGAACTTTAAACGTTAATAACTTTTTAACGAAGCCTCCATCAACAAATTGGTATTCTTGATTTTCGTCTTATTTTGACCTCTAGAATCTCCCATTAAAATTTTTCCCAGGTGTGGCCGAACACCCTGTATAGATCTATTAAAATATATTAATAGTCTAATAATATAAATTAATAAATATATATATATATTTAAGTCCTCAAATCGAAAATGAATTACTTTAGGAGACATTTTGACTTCATTGCTCCCAGCTTACGTTCGACAGTTATCATCTTTGTCATATTCGAACGTAAACTGAAAATAATAATGTTAAAATATCTTATAAAGTAATTAATTCTCAACTAATACTCTTCTGTACAGAATAAAATTATCGAAACGCGATTTGGAATAGACACATACGCCAGAGCATGCATCATCCAATGCTGTATTTTGTCTAATGAAACTTTTGTTCTGTATCTTTCTGTTAAGGAATGCAGTGGCGCCACCTATGAGACACTCCTACGCGTCGACTAGAACGTTCGCTGTACTCGATAACGTTACATGCACTTTTCATTTTCTAAAAGTTACACTATGCAGTTTTAAAGTATTATTAAAGTAATAATAAGTCTATGGATACATTCGTGTTAATAGTGGTCTTACCCAAACCATAACATTTTCCATTTAAGAGTTGTAATCTTGGCCAGTAACAGTGCGTGATCGAATCACTTTACGAAATTCATTTACAATCTTCATAAAATTAAGTTTATAAAATTACAGTAACAAGATAAATATTACACGATAAAAAAATATATAATCTTTCGTTTAATCGAATTTACTTGATCGATCTGTGCAAAATTCTTATTGCGAACAATCTCGTTCAGGGTATAAACTACATTACGTTGAAAAACATAACGTGCATCGTATAAATAATTAAACCGTTATATATTTTTTAAAATAACAAAAAATGAAATCAAATACGAGAGACAAAGTAAAGGAAGACATTTATTTTGCTTAAACTGCGATGTTTATATCACCTTATCCAAAGTATGTTCCGGAAGATGGCCACACTGATCCTTGAAAACATTGTAAACTATCCTCCGCCACCAATTTTTCCATCCAATGCCCGTATGTTTCCCATATATAGGATGTTCCAGGCTGAGCCTGCGAAAACTGTTTTTGAAGCTTCGCGCTACTTTGCGCGAATCGATCGACAGGCCGTGCTGACTCCCGATTTCAACGTAATGCTCTTCTAGTTTCGTCATGAGCAACGTACCGGTGACATCGAACGTTACCAATCGCGGTCGAACGAACTTAATCATTATTAATTAAACCTCGCCTATGAAGAGAAACACCGTATATCTATGTTCAACATCGATTTTGCGTTACCGCCGGCAGAAAAAAAATCACAACTGCTTCGCGCCAGGAACATTTCGATCGGTCTACTGTGCAGTGCTAAGTAACTTTGAACCTCACACAGTCGACGGCACACTGATCGTAATGACAAAAGGTTTGAATCAGTGTGGCCAGATTTGGCAGAATTGGGTGAATCGAGAGGGCGACACTAGTAACGATGAATTTGCTGTAGCGCCTGGCGGAGTGGAGGGGAAACTAAACACATGTGAGCTCGTGGAATGTGGAATCGAGAAACAAGGAGAGTATGCGTCTTTTCTTCTCGCTCTCGACACGGCTATTTTTTTTTATGTAAAATTAAGTCAAATATACGACATTTGATTCGGTTATTAAAAAACATAACCGGAGAAGTCGGTATCAATCTGTTTCTGTAGTAATTAATTCTGTGTAGATCACATCTTCGAAAAATATTTGCTCTTGAACACGGTATCGGCTAAGATTGGCTTCTTATTTCAATAAATTTTACTTGTTCTCAATATCGAAATATTTATTTCTTGAGCGAGTGAGACTGCCTCGAAGAACATCATTCCAAAATATTTGTGCTATACATTTTTAATGTGGTTAGGTAGGCATGCAATATACAAGATTTCGTTTAATGATTTCTTTTTATATCAAATTTAATTCCTTTTAAGATTTATATAAGACATTTTAGATACATAGGCACAGTAAACAAAATTTCATTTTTTTTTTAAAGTTAGAATATGATCAGGACGTCTTAAAACGTGTATTTCTGTAAAAAAATTTTGATTTCATTACAGTACTTTCCTTATAGTTGCATAGGTCGGAGAGTAAACATGCCTGGGGCAGTCGAGATTCAAAATCATATACAGGGTGCTCGGTCACCCCTGGGAAAAACTTTAATGGGAGATTCTAGAGACGAAAATAAGACGAAAATCAAGAATATCAATTTCTTGACTGGGGCTTCGTTAAAAAGTTATTAAAAAATTTCAAATCATTTAAAAAAAATTATTTTCGGTGGAGGGGTTCAATTACAATCATTTTTGGTGAATACACATAACCCTGAAATCTTGCTCACTCTCGAGAAAAAAATTCGGTTATGTGCCTAAAGTCGGCGAAAAAAAAATTTCAAATCGTTCTGGAAAAATTATTTTCTGTTGCGGGGATCAATTACAATCATTTTTGGTCAATAGACACACCCCCGAAATCCTACCTACTTTCTAGAAAAAAATTCAAGATGTGAAATTTTTCGACAAAATTAAAAGAATTTTCAAATCATTCTGAAAAAATTATTTTCGGTTGCGGGGGTCAATTACAATCATTCTTGGTCAACAGACATACCTCCGAAATCCTATCCATTTTCTAGAAAAAAATTCGCGAAGGTGTGAAATTTTTCGACAAAATTAAAAAATTTCCAAATCGTTCTGGAAAAATTATTTTCGGTTGCGCGGTTCAATTACAATCATTTTTGGTGAATACACATACCCTTGAAATCCCACCCATTTTCGAGAAAAAAATTCGAGTAGGTACTGAAATTTTTAGACGAAATTAAAAAATTTCAAATGATACTAAAAAAATTATATTTAGTCGCAGAGGCCAATTAGAAGCATTTTTGGTGAATAGACATACTACCGAAATCCTACGCACTATCGAGAAAAAAATTCTTTACCGAAAATCTAATGTGAGGCCAGAAATACTTCCCTGCATGCGAATCTTTAACGGCAAATAACGCGTATTTTGACGTAGAATATGTAGAAACTGCAAAAATATTCGACAATTTGATCCTTGACCCCGCAAAATGAGAAA
This sequence comes from Colletes gigas, assembly GCF_013123115.1. Classification (NCBI taxonomy): domain Eukaryota; kingdom Metazoa; phylum Arthropoda; class Insecta; order Hymenoptera; family Colletidae; genus Colletes; species Colletes gigas. Next base: position 433,699 of record NW_025106644.1, read on the forward strand.
TACCCCATAAAAATGGTCCAATTTTCAAACGACTATAACTCCTACAATAATGAATATATTTGAATAAAACTTTTTTCTGAAGTAGAGCTCATGGGTACCTACGAAAATGTATTAGACAACTTTTCTGTAGGACGTCAAACAAAATTACTAGAATTTTTAAGAAAAATCGGCAGTGGGGTACTGCTGAAATATTCGGGCGAAAACAAAAATTTCAAATCTTTCTGAAAAAATTATTTTCGGTTGCGGGGGTCAATTACAATCATTCTTGGTCAACAGACATACCTCCGAAATCCTATCCATTTTCTAGAAAAAAATTCTTTACCGAAAATCTAATGTGAGGCCCGAAATACTTCCCTGAAATTTCATGCGAATCTATAACGGCAAACAACGCATATTTTGGCGAAGAATATATAGGAATTCTAACAATATTGAAAAAGTTGCTCCTTGATCACGTAAAATATAAAAAACCCCCATAAAAATGGTCCAAATTTCAAACAGCCATAACTCTTACAATAGTGAATATATTTAAGTGAAACTTTTTTCTGAGGTAGAGCTCATGGGTACCTACGAAAATGTATTAGACAACATTTCTGTAGGACGTCAAACAAAATTACTAGAATTTTTAAGAAAAATCGTCAGGGCGGTACTGCTGAAATATTCGGGAGAAAACAAAAATTTCAAATCTTTCTGAAAAAATTATTTTCGGTTGCGGGGGTCAATTACAATCATTCTTGGTCAACAGACATACCTCCGAAATCCTATCCATTTTCTAGAAAAAAATTCGCGAAGGTGTGAAATTTTTCGACAAAATTAAAAAATTTCCAAATCGTTCTGGAAAAATTATTTTCGGTTGCGCGGTTCAATTACAATCATTTTTGGTGAATACACATACCCTTGAAATCCCACCCATTTTCGAGAAAAAAATTCGAGTAGGTACTGAAATTTTTAGACGAAATTAAAAAATTTCAAATGATACTAAAAAAACTATATTTAGTTGCAGAGGCCAATTAGAAGCATTTTTGGTGAATAGACATACTACCGAAATCCTACGCACTTTCGAGTAAAAAATTCTTTACCGAAAATCTAATTAGGTGCCTTTTTTCGGCAGAAAAAAAATTTCAAATCGTTTTAGAAAAATTATTTTCGGTTGCGGGGTTCAATTGCAATCATTTTTGGTGAATAGACATACCCCCGAAATCTTGCGCATTTTCGAGAAAAAAATTCAATACGGGCGGAACTTTAAACATTGATAACCTTTTAACGCAGTCTTCATCAACAAATTAGTATTCTTGATTTTCGTCATATTTTGGCCTCTGTATGTTTACGTAGGTGACGCAGCGAATTTCAGCTGGTCGAGAGCAAGAAGGAAAGGCTCACACTCGTCTTCCTTCTCGATTCCCCAAAGTTGCGAGTAAGTTATATGTATTTGGTTCCCTCTCCACTCCGCTAGGGGCGCCACAGCAAATTCATCGTTACTAGTATCGCTCACGATGCACTCGATTCTGTCAAATCTAGCCACACTACTCGGAATATTCCGAGCACCAACAAAAGATACCAATGAGAGGTTCAATTTTGACATACGAAAATCTTAATTTAATATCGTGTGACGTTAGGCGTGTCATCTACTATTCTTGTTACAATCTAAGTACATTAAGTTGTCGTAATGTTTTATAAAATCGATACCAATTAAAAACACATCCATTGCAACGAAGAACATTGAATAGAATTGTGTAAAGATTTATACTGTATAAACTGTATTAAACTACATGAAAGAAATGTCGTGCATGAGTGTATTTGAAATTTATATAAAATCGATCCGTTTGGAAGATAACATACCTTATCTATGAAATTCGAAAAAACTATATAAAGGAATACAGTCCAATAATTAAATGCGTCTGATGAACTCGCGAACGCAACGTTTACAACTGGAGTACAAGCAAATGATTATTCTCACACTGTTAACTCGTGACGTTTACGCGAAGAAAGCACGTGAACAATGTTACACATTGCGACATGCCTCCCACCTACTGGCATTTCTCCCGAAAATATATAAATTAATTATATTTTTGAACGTTACTCTTATAGACATTACTTCGTAATAAAGATGAAGTTTCACATTTTACAATACAAACTTCCCAAACGTAACTTTTAAAAAAGCGTATTGTATATAATATTTACATATGTACATTAAAAAATATAATTTCGTGTGGTACTGTTGTCCATTAGTAAATTATGTTTTGTAAAGTAATAATATTGATGAACAGTTAATTCCACTTACAGAAATAAACAAATATTAAAATTCAATTTTTTTTTTATAGGAACGTGTAGACGATTCCAAACACATTTTTTATTGGAAAAATTTAAATCGTTAAAGTACATATTTGATATAGTAACTTAAAGACATGCTCGCGAAACGTTAAATAAATATGTAGAAACTTGACCGAATAGAACGAGTTTTCGAAAAACGTACGAACTTTATATACAATATTTTAATCAATATTTAACAGTCGGAATAAGTACATAATACTTTTTTCGTAGTCTGATCACGGCGCAGTAGATAAAAATGTTCATTCAGTATGCAATGTACAGAAGCATCTTTAAGATGCTATTTATCATATATATATATATGTATATATATATATTGATATAGATATGCAAATATATAAATTACGAAACATTGCTATTCAGTGTTTCTCGAGTAGTAATATAGTAACGTATATTACGTATGTAAAAGTATATGATCTTATTACACTCGCATAGCATCATACCAGAGAAAAAATACCGAGTGAAAGTTTGGCAAGGATCTTATGTCACTAGTCCTAATTAATGCATGTATCATTTCTGTTATTATTATGTTATTATTAATTACTTATTTGTAATTCGAGTGCAAGTAAAATTACGAACATGTTCCGTTGTATTTCTATTTGATTCGTATAAACGATGTACAAAGATTTACGATTTAAATGAAATTAATCTCTAGCACTTAAGTCGGTAAAGCAGGGATTCTCGAACTGTTTCGTATCGTGAACGTTTTTCCAACGACGCTAATCCATTCGCTAACATCATTAATATTTTAAATTATTCGTTCAATTAAGTTTTACTACTTGTTTCCATTTTCTTTCTGATTTTTATATTTATTATGATTAAGTAAGAATTAAATACAAGCAGTTTCTACAAAATGTTTCCAGTACAGGTTTATAATATAATATTTTCAATAAGCATTTTGCACTTTCATCGAACCAAGTTCAACACGAGCTCTCTATTATTATCCTTCTAAAATATTAAATCTACTATTTAACCCTCTATACGTATAATCGTATCGACATTTTTAAGAATATACGTTTAATTTTCACCACAGCATTTTAATTGCACTTTTACAATTTTTTTAAAAATACGAAAAGGGCGGGAGCTCCTGGACTTTCTCCATTTATCGAATATTACTTAATTTTAAACGCTTATCGTTCTACTATAAAAAACATCACATAGAGGGTTAAAGAACTTACTTGATTTAATCGTAAGGATTATCGGAACAATAAAACTTACAAATGCAAAATGCTTAAAGCAGACATACCAAATAATCTTCTAATTTTACAAGTTTAAATAAATTTCTATGGATTTCCATACTTTTTAAGTAAAAATTAACTTGATAATTGTACGCAATAGCGAATTCTCGATTACAAATTATCAATCGATTTGCTGACGCATCAATGACAATAGTAATCATCGCGGCGGAACAGCAAAACGTGTATTATAGATTTGCGTCCCGCAAATCTGTATAAAGCAAAAACATAAAACTAGAGATACACTTAGAAAGAGATATTGCGCATCCCCTAATTATGTCTATGTATATTTACGATTCACGTCATCTTTTTATGCGCCTATCAAAAATTTGGTATCTCACAGACTGTTCTATATATAGATGTACATATAATCATTTTAGTTCTTTAATATGATACAGTTTCGTTTATTTATAATATTGATTTGTCGATCGGTTCTCTCCTATAAAAAATCATGCCGACGACGCATGACGGTAAAAAATACGTACAAGGGGAAATCCATGTAATGTATGAAGTCTACAAAATTAATTCAGAAATGAACGGAAACGTTTCGTACTACTCTCGTCTTCTAACAATTTCGATAACATTTGTTTTTTTTTCCGACGTAATAACGTGTTGACAATTCTAATTTGCGTGACCGATGGATTCTTAAGAATTAAGCGTTTTATTACAAAGTTGTACATTGTTAAAGGTGGCGTATTTTGTTTGCCTATATTATAGAACGATCGTCCCAAACGAATTGCTTCTGAACTCCATAGAATCTTTGGGATTATCGATCAATCGTAATACTTCCATTATCATTGTACAAAATGATTGGAATAGGTGCATTAGAGTCTAGATTAACACAATATACATGTATGTATATACAAACGTTTATACGGTATAATATAATAATTATTACGATAACGAGATATATTTGTTGCGGCAGTCATCGTTTCCTTACTTGTTAGAATTTCATTAATATATGCACGAAAATGATACAAATAGCCTCGCCTATCTCTAATAGTTTGTATGTAAATAAAAGTTATCTGCTAAATACATCGATCAGTCTCACAATCGTTATTTAAATATTGATGTAAAAGATTTCTTTTCTATGTTACTTTAGCACAGTGCATCAATTATAGTCGGTTACGATTATGAACTGGTTTTGTGCTCAAGGTCACTGGAGAGTCGACCATCCACCACGCTTGTTTTCTTACTCCCCCCCGGACGCTTTATAATTTCTCCACCGTCAGGTGGGTCTGCTGTCGTCTCGTATAGGCAGGCTGGGATTGGTAAGAAAATTGCATTTGACATGGTACACGGTCGAAGCAATGGCCTTGAGCGGTCGCTCAAAATTCGACCCGACTATAGACGTTCTTGCGAGATCGAATCCTCTCTTAAAACACACACATATATGTATACATATTTACATACGTATTTTCCTTGTCACGTCTCAAAATTGCATCATTCCTCTCATCTGTTCGTTCTCTTTCCCAATTTCGCTCTTCCTATCTCCCTACGTTCGTGGAATCAGAAACAAAATTTAGTACGACATTTACGTTTCCACGACCGAAACTTACTTGCACCGGGGAAACAAATAGAAAAACAAAAAAAATATAGTTGACAGGGACGATCACCGGCATTATTACGTTACCATTCCTTCGCGAGAACAAGGCGCAGCGTGTTTACATCCCCACTCCTGTTGTAATCCGCTGACTCGCAGGCATTGGTCGAGAACGGTTACGAAGGATCGGCGCCGGCCAATCACCGGACTGCAGCAAGAGTGGGAATACAAACACTCTCTCTGTGCCTTCTTATCGCGGAACGACGATAGATACAAGTTACAGACACGCGATAAACATATTGAATTTCAGATTCAGAGCGAGACCACGGTCGTTTTCTGCGCGCGTACAGAGACTAAATGCATCTGGAAATCATTACACATTTCGATAAATACTTAAAACTACGGAACACGCAGAATCATTGTGAAAAGCGTGATCTCCGACTTTGATGTCGAACAAACACCACCGGCGGATCGTATCGATCCCGCGTTTATTATTCGTTCCGTTTACTCTACGATCCTTTAAAATATTTCAAATATAAAAAATCTGACGTAGAAAAACGGCTCGCAGGTTATCGTGTTCAAGATTCGTTCGTGCGTTTCATTTTTTTCTTTTCTTCATTTTTTTCATTCGCAAAATATTCAATATCGGAATCTGCCAGGTCACTGTAGTAAAAATACTTGCACCACTTTTCTATCTATCTCCTCTCCCTATCGTTCGATCAGTCGGTAATATTCTCGTCCGAGGACATTCAGAGTTACGCAGCTCTTGCAAGATCACATTATTTATCGATATTCGTAGACTCTCTATATATGTATACGAAATGAAGATATACACGGGACATGGATATCCATTTCAGCACGTTTTCAATACCTTGTTAACACGTTAACGCTCGACGTATTTAAACGATGTATTGCATGTCCGTGAATTTTTACGTCAATATATATATATATATATATATATAGATACAAATGTATATATATACACACATACATACGTGCATATACATATACGGTATATGTGTGTATATACATATATACATCCAATAAAATGTATATAAAAATCGGCAACGTGTATTATTTTTTCTGTCTCTCCGTAATTTGATTTCTGTCTTTTTGTTTTTTTTTTTTTCATACAAAAACTCGTGACTCCGAAGAATGGACAAAATCGACACTGTAAACGTGTGTAAATTTCGAAAGAATGTACATGAAAAGGACCCTCATCTGTAATAATTCTGTCACTTCTGTTCATATCTGTAGAAACGTTTGTAAGATTTACTGAAACGATGAAACAGCGAGTCTTAAGAAACGGGATTGTCACCATAATTTGTTTATCCAGATTCTATTTATCCAAGAAATGTTTTTAGCAAGTATAAAGCAGTTCGGATTTGTTTTATCCTAGATATCGTAATGAGAACTGTTCAGGAAGACGAACAAAGTGGTATAAAAATTTTTAAGTACGTTGTGTCCTGTTCGACTAACACATTTCAATACATCTCACAAACTTTTATCATTCAAAATAGTAATTCTCTCGAAGTTTTTATGTAGACGGAGATATAAACTTTTGTTCTCGATTTGCTGCGCAAGCACATACAAAAACATCAAATTCAAGTTACACCGATAGCAATTGCACAGATATTTCGATTAGGTTTTCTTGTTTTTATTCAAACAATTTCGTTCCCTTTTTTTTCTTCAAGAACATCCAACATGCTAGAAACGGCATGTGTATTTCTTAACTTTAACGTAACATCTCAATACCTATGTAAGATAATTTGATGTTCTTTCGCATTATTCATAAATAGTATTACTTTGATAGCTGCACGTACAATATATCTATTTATATCCTCTTTATCAATAAAGTTTTAATTTATCATCCTCTTTTTGTTTTAAAAACATACGAAAGTATTTCGTATTCTTTACGTATCACGCAATTATGTTATTATGAATATGAGACCATTTTATGTCCGTTATAAAATTTTCTTACGTAAGCTTATTTTAATGGTTTTCTAGTGCCTAATCAATCTGTGAGCACCATTTACATTTTTCTTAAGATGTAAATAGCTCGATAATAGATCAATATCGAAGATAATTGAAAATAAATAATTCACGTGAATATTGCCAGCAGATTGACCTGGAATTAAAGTGTTTTTTTTCTTCGTGTCATTCCCTGGCGGTGCTACAGAAAGTTCATTCCATAAAAAGCAAAGATTAATTTGTATAAAAATATATATAAATTTATGTAGAAAAGGAATATTATATATTGCAAGTAAATAAACTTACAAAATAAATAAGTTAAACAAGTATTTCTTATTTTTTTTTTTTCAGTTGGAGGAAGGATCATAGAATACTATAAAGATCGTTTAAAAATTATATTATCTATGTGCTGAACGAGTATATTATGTTATAGAAGTCTTAATCGTAATTGGAGCTTTTCAACTTGCAAAAAATTCATTTCTGACTTTAAAAAGATCAACCTTACACGGTAGTGTTACATATATATACATATATGACTTGTAGATCTATGATCCAACCTTAGTTCTTGACATATATTAATTATCATAAATCATAACGTGAGTTACAACAAAAAAAACATAGCTATTAATATTCACAGTAAAGAGATCATAAAAGTCTCCTAGTCCAAAGAAATGTACAATTTAAATTTGTCAAAGGACAAGGCGGTTAACGTTGTCCTTGAACAAATTGTTGCTTCGATGTTTGATTCCATATGAAGAACTGTTATTGTTTCCTTGTTACGTAAGGATTGTCAATGAGCTTAAACCAGATGGGCATCAAACGCTGCATTTTAAAATTGTAAACCATACGTGCCTGTATAAGAGAAAATTTATCACGAATATTGCCAATACTCCAGAAGTAGATTAAAGGTGACTATACTCTACGTTAAATTCGAATCTTCTAATTAAGATTATAAAGCTTTAAACCATGCTCGATGTTATACAGGGTGTTCGGCCAACCCTGGGAAAAATTTTAATGGAGGATTCCAGAGGCCAAAATAAGACGAAAATTAAGAATACCAATTTGTCGATGGGGGCTTCGTTAAAAAGTTAATAACAGTACAGGCGCAACTGTTAATAACTTTTTAACGAAGCCTCCATTGACAAATTGGTAATAAAAGTGTAATCATGCAACCAAATACTCTGTTTTAATAAAAATGTACGCGACTGGCCAAATTATTTGTATAAATGCATATCCTTCAAATATTTTAGGTTTTATATGTTCAGAATTACTATTAATAAAAATATTGATTTTATATTTTGGATTCACTTTATAACATGTAACTCTAGTTTGGTCTTAAAAAACAGTTCTTTGCGATCACTTCTGGGGGTTTTCCATAAAAGATATATTATATGTAAATTTGAATCTTTGTGCGTGTAATATCAAGTATTGACAAGAAGAAGAAAAGAAAACAACAAAAAATACCAATAATCACAGTAATCTGTTATCAACAGGTACTTTTGTGTGCCTTTGTTCGATTATGTGCCCATCTCTGAAAACTAGGAACTAACAGTTTTCACTTATTTAGTATTTCACTTATTCCGCATATCAATAATCTGCTGTTAAACGATTCGTTTTTACATCAATGCTGCAATCATCATGAAATATTATAACAGAGTTTTTGCTGGTCCAGTTTGCCAATCTGATTGCCATATTCTCATTCAATTTCATACTCTAGTAATACTGTCTAAATATATCACTGATATGATACTATTCAACAGACTTCGTTTATTTTATTATAAAGTACTCTTCGTATTATTGCTATTAATGGGTCACGATTTACAGTACCTGAACACATTCGTTTCTTAAGTTAAATTACTTAATTTTAACGTCATGGACCTTGGCATGAATCATATCAAATGCATCTGGGTACGATGTATCTATCATGACCCTAAAGTGAATTCTTTTAAAATTTTTGGACCCAAATATTTTGAAATATTGATTGGCATCTTGGAACTCCTATACAAATATTCACATATACAATTGCAATGATAAGTAACCCAGAAAACAGAAAGCTATGGATAAGAAAATTTTTTTACACCGTGTATGCTTAGAATGTAGATATTATAAACTGCCACTTGCTGAATATAATAATCTTATATCTCATGTTACATTAAAATGTCATCACAGTATTTTGATGTACGTAGCTAGTTATTACACTTAGAAAATAATTGAAAACCTTCCATGCATTAGAGTCTTTCGCGGAGAGTTAGCAATTATTACAAGGTCATGGCAGTTTATAAGCATTCTGTACATGCTACAAACATCATTCGGTAGAAATATTGTGCTCTTTTTCAACTATCTCTTTTAAGAATATATATATATATATATCTTTCAACAACCAATGATCAAGGATCTTATCCAACCTTTTCTAAGAGCACTATCTACTTTCTGCACCATTCTTACGCGAGAAGAAGGCACAGCGTGTTTACATCCCTACTCCTTGTCGCAGTCAGCTGATTGGCTGTCACGGGAGAACGGTGACAGCCAATCAGCGGGCTTACAGCAAGAGTGGGGATGTAAACACGCTGTGCCTTCTTCTCGCGGAAGGACGACACATTATAACAGTTAATTCTAATTACAAGAATTCATTTTTTACCATTCACAACAGTATAAACTCTGTTCTCGATATGATAAAACTTAAACACTCTCATCCAGAGCCTTTGTTATCTGGGATGGTAATTGTTGCATAGTTAACACACAATTTTGCGTCGTAGAATACATCTAACTATATTAAGAAAAAAATAAATTAAAACTCTATGAGAGACTGACATTAATTAGAGACTGATTGCCTGGAGGAGGCTGCGTGCATGGCAAAATCGACGAGCGGATTATTTGGGACGGTAACAATGGAGTGTGAAGTACTACTGCTTAAAGTAACATTGGCCGAAGAAACTAAAGACAATGGCTTACAAGATAGTTGATCAATTTGCTTTACGGGCACCAATTTTATTGGCATGTCTGTTTTTAACCTGACAGCTTCCGATACTGGTATAGCTTTTAGCTGAACACTTTTCAACGGTTGTATTTTTACTGTTGGTTTTACAGTAGCACTTGAATTTTGAATAATTTTTGATATCTTACTCTCGCCAACTCCTTGGTTGGAGGATTCATCGTAGCCGGAATCTGACGACGAGTCACTAAACGTTTTACTTGTCTGCTTAGAGACTGCAGTTTCTGTACCAGACTCTACACTATGGGCAGGACTAGCAGACGCAGAACTGTGGACAGGACTGGCTGACGCAGAACTATGAGCAGGACTGCAACTTAATACGTTTGTTTGTTGTTGTCGTTGCTGTCTAGCTATGCAACCGATACAAGGCTTTATCAATGAAGGATCCACTATAACTTCTCCGTATGGACCTTTGAATATTGTTCCACAACAAATGATCTCCCTAAAACAACATAATATAAGTTCTTTTTGTTAACTGAACACTCAGATTCAGAACTTTTTCAACACTTTGATTTATACTGTCCGAAGTGATCGTTAAACTTAAAATGTATTGAGAAGGAGTTACATACTTTAAGAAATATATCATAGGCAAGAATTGAAATAAGAAGTTGTTTAGAACGGAGATAAATACACACAAGACAAAGTTATGTCTCACAGTATTGAAACAATTGATCGATTACCTACATTCGCTTCTTTTTTGGCGGTCTAAGTAAATTGATGTAATTTCCTTTAATTCGACTCCAAGTATCATATTTTCATACACATTCAAACATTGCACTATGTAAATTCTTGTAATTTGTTTAAAAATCATTCTTTTTCTATGTTTATATATATCTCAGTAAGTACGTAACACTTTCTTCATCACACATTTTATTTTCTGAAAATCTTTACGTTTAGCAGCGTGCACCAAGGATGATGCAAATCGAAGTGCCAAAATTATATTTTTTTTTCTGCTAAAATTGATAATTAATATTATGTCCGAACTAGTTGATATAAGTGTTTGATTTTTCAATGCAAAAGTACTTGCCATTTGGTGTTGTATAATTATCTATAACAAATGAAAATAAACAAACCTCTTAAAATAAGTCAGATCAATGAAACCGTTAACAGTTAAATCGTTCTTTGATTCTGAGACATCCTGCATATCTAACTGTTTTTCTGTAACTGGAATATCATCGCTACCTATAGGGCTTCCAGCTCTACTCGAACCTTTACTACCATCTCCGATCAAATAATCTTCTACGAAAAGAAAAACAATTTAAGATATAAAATTTCTCATACTCTCACAATTTATAGGTTAAAGGTACAGTTTTTATAGACCAACCTGTTAAATCATCGCTCATCGCTGGACTCTGTTCACGATCTCTATCTGTCTTCAAATAGATGTGTTTCTTTTTCATAATCTTCTCAAATTTTTCCGGTAGATCTTTCATTTTCTTTTTATTTTTTGATTTGAACTTTGTCAGCGATTTGATACCAGGACCTGCGCGTGCATCAACAACCTGAGAAAAGACGAAAGTTTCTTTTACATGCAAAAATTAACAATCGATAGAAATATAGAATAATACGTATGCCGATACTCACGTGTCTCCAATTGCGATTGCTCCCTGCGGGTAATTTTTTCCACCTTTTTACCAAGAGCACACATGCGTTACATATTTCTCCGGTTCGTCTTTCCTCGAGTTGAAAACATTCCATAAAATCATCCTCGTATTTTTTACTGTCCGTAAACCTTGAACTGTAGGCACAAAAAAAATTATTCTTCGTTAGTACCTGTTCGCAAAATCATATTTTGTTTTAGAAGTTGTCGTTTCGTTTACCTGCTGGACTTGGCTTTACAGATGCAACATCCAGTACTAGACCGATACACCTTCGGCTTGTGAAAACTAAACATTTTGCACGTTACTTTTAGACTGCTTCTGTAAACGAAAGGAACATTGATTAAAATTTTTAAGCGAAAATAAAACGTTAGATTAAAATTTCATAAAACCTTACGCAAATAAAGTATATCATATGATAACAAACTCGTAAAAAACCAATAAACATTTATTCCAACCAAATTCGTTCCAATTTTGTTCAGAATTTATTATCGGTCTTTCTTTATAACTGTAAATAATTACCTACAAAGGAGAATTTCATATATGTTTAAGAATAAAGTAATCATCAACCGTATGTTTAGCGTATTCCTGAATTTAATGTACCTTTACTGAAAACAGCATGTTTTCGATGATTGCGATAGTATCTAGTCGATATTAGATTCGTTTTGTCTGCACGGAATGCGTAAAAATCATATAAGAATTCGATCACGATTATTTGCCACGATGAGAAAGATCGATTTATATCGATTTACCATTTTGTAACTAGCACCGCGATTTTGGCTTGACAGTGTCTCTACAGGACTCCTATCGAGACGCTACACGCGTGTAACGCACGCATACTAGCAAAGGGCGTCCATAATCTCACAAATCCCCACTTACATTACACGATAAAACTGTAAAGAAAAACAACGTGCTAAAAGACACTTTACGGATACTTCTTTCTATGTAGAATGACTGAAACTATAAATTTACATTATAAATCGTGATTACTTATTATTCACATAAAAGTTACGACTGTACATGATGAATTAGCGGGCACAATTTATTATGTACGAATGCATTTCTTTTTAAAAAGTTACAACGTTCTCCTTTTGCTTTTGTTTTGAAAACTTTATTATTGCCAAATAAATAGTGTTTTTTACGATTTATTAAAGTGCGAACATTCACAATATATTAATTATTTATATACATTACACGGAGAAACTTTATTCTAACTAAAAATTTAATGATTATTTAAATTTGTTAAATTATTAATTATTATTTATTATTTAATAATTATACAGGGTGTTCCGCCACCCCTGGGAAATTTTAATGGGAGATTCTGGAGGCCAAAATAAAACGAAAATCAAGAATACCAATTTGTTGATGGAGACTTCGTTAAAAAGTTATTAACGTTTAAAGTTCCGCACGTACTGAATTTTTTTCTCGAAAATGCGCAGGATTTCGGGGGTATGTCTTTTCACTAAAAATGATTGTAATTGACCCCCGCAACCGAAAATAATTTTTTTAGAACGATTTGAAATGCTTTAATTTTGTCAAAAAATTTATCTAATTATTGAATTTTTTTCTTGAAACTGGTTAGAATTACGAGGGTATGTCTATTCACCAAAAATAATTATGATTGACCCCACTAAATAAAAATAATTTTTCCATAACGATTTGAAATTTTTTTTATTCGTCGAAAAATTTCACAACTCGAATTTTTTTCTAGAAAGTGGGTAGGATTTCGGGGGTGTGGCTATTCACTAAAAATGATTGTAATTGACCCGTGCAACCGAAAATAATTTTTTTGGAACGATTTGAAATGCTTTAATTTTGTCAAAAAATTTATCTAACTATTGAATTTTTTTCTTGAAACTCGTTAGGATTTCGAGGGTATGTCTGTTCACCAAAAATAATTATGATTGACCCCACTAAATAAAAATAATTTTTCCATAACGATTTGAAATTTTTTTTATTCGTCGAAAAATTTCACAACTCGAATTTTTTTCTAGAAAGTGGGTAGGATTTCGGGGGTGTGTCTATTCACTAAAAATGATTGTAATTGACCCGTGCAACCGAAAATAATTTTTTTCGAACGATTTGAAATGCTTTAATTTTGTCAAAAAATTTATCTAACTATTGAATTTTTTTCTTGAAACTCGTTAGGATTTCGAGGGTATGTCTGTTCACCAAAAATAATTATGATTGACCACACTAAATAAAAATAATTTTTCCATAACGATTTGAAATTTTTTTTATTCGTCGAAAAATTTCACAACTCGAATTTTTTTCTAGAAAGTGGGTAGGATTTCGGGGGTGTGTCTATTCACTAAAAATGATTGTAATTGACCCGTGCAACCGAAAATAATTTTTTTCGAACGATTTGAAATGCTTTAATTTTGTCAAAAAATTTATCTAATTATTGAATTTTTTTCTTGAAACTCGTTAGGATTTCGAGGGTATGTCTGTTCACCAAAAATAATTATGATTGACCCCACTAAATAAAAATAATTTTTCCATAACGATTTGAAATTTTTTTTATTCGTCGAAAAATTTCACAACTCGAATTTTTTTCTAGAAAGTGGGTAGGATTTCGGGGGTGTGTTTATTCACTAAAAATGATTGTAATTGATCCCCTCAATCAAAAATAATTTTTTAATAACTTTATAACGAAGCCTCAGTTAAGAAATTGATATTCTTGATTATCGTCTTATTTTGGCCTCTAGAATCTCCCATTAAAATTTTTTCCAGGTGTGGCTGAACACCCTGTATATAATATAAAAATATATAAATTTATAAAATAAAAATAAACAATATTATTATTATTATATAAAATGTTATAATAATAAAAGTTTCCATTTTAATATATAAATAGTTATTATCAAGTTTTAAAAATAAATATATTAACTTCAAACTATATATTTCAATTAATGTTTCAAATCATCCTTTTTCTAACATAATTTCATAGAGATATCTTATGTAGCGCAATTTCTATAATTTAATTTACAGCAAGCATTTTAGAAATTTATAAAGGTAACAATAAAAGTAGTTTCGTTGTTAGAACGACAAAAATTATTTTTCATTTAAGAAAGACAGATACAGAACCGTGTGCCGAAAAAAACATGTGTCTAAAAATAGAAAGTGCGAGAAACCTCAACATAGTGCAACGCGCGCGACCAATATGATAAAACACGAGAATTCTTAAAATATCATCTTTGTTTCTCCAAAAAATTTTCGTAACGTTAACTGAATCATATCGATAAAACGGCGTGTCTACGTCGCGACTGTGATTCGATAAATATTAAATATGTACCGTAAAAGGTATTACCGTTTTGAAGAATATTAAAGCGAAACAAAACAAGATATACAAGTTTAATTTTAAGTCGAACGAAATTTGTATTTCAGTGACAATCAACGTCGATATTTGACGATTGCAGAGTATATTTATTGTAACTAAATATTAAAAGCAGATCAGTGACGTCGCGTGACCCATCACGGATAACGACCAATAATCATTTACAATGCGAGGGCGTGTTTTACTTCGGCAAGTTCGTTGGTCGTTTATGAGTACATACGCGAGACGGCATTCATTCGAGGTATAACATCGTAGTAGGTGCAACGCGCGGAGGCAAACCAGTTTTCCTTCGATATGCCGAATTTGCTCTGTATAGTAACCTATCCGTCCTTGTCTTTCTCAAGGATGATTTTACCAAAGAGCGTAACACCAATTTCGAATGATCCGAACGTAACCTCAAATCCATGTTCACCTTATTTAATATACCATTGAATTATACAGGGTGTTCGGCCAAACCTGAGAAAAATTTTAATGAGAGATTCCAGAGGCCGAAATAAGACGAAAATCAAGAATATCAATTTCTTAACTGAGGCTTCGTTATAAAGTTATTAACAATTAAATTCAAAAATTTCAAATCTTTCTGGAAAAATTATTTTCGGTTGCGGGGGTCAATTACAATCATTTTTGGTCATTACACATATCCCCGAAATTCTACGCATTTTCGAGAAAAAAATTCCTTACCGAAAATCTAATTCGCTGCCTAAATTCGACCAAAAAAAAAAATTTCAAATCGTTCTGGAAAAATTATTTTAGGTTACGGTGATCAATTACAATCATTTTTGGTGAATAGACATACCCCCGAAATCCTGCGCATTTTCGAGAAAAAAATTCGAGACGGTGTGAAATTTTTCGAAAAAATTAAAAAATTTCAAATCGTTCTAAAAAAATTATTTTTGCTTGCAGGTGGCAATTACAATTATTTTTGGTCATTACACATATCCCCGAAATTCTACGCATTTTCGAGAAAAAAATTCCTTACCGAAAATCTAATTCGCTGCCTAAATTCGACCAAAAAAAAAAATTTCAAATCGTTCTGGAAAAATTATTTTAGGTTGCGGGGGTCAATTACAATCATTTTTGGTGAATAGACATACCCCCGAAATCCTGCGCATTTTCGAGAAAAAAATTCGAGACGGTGTGAAATTTTTCGAAAAAATTAAAAAATTTCAAATCGTTCTAAAAAAATTATTTTTGCTTGCAGGTGGCAATTACAATTATTTTTGGTGAATACACATACACCCGAAATCCTGCGCATTTGCGAGAAAAAAATTCATTACGGGCGGAAATTTAAACGTTAATAACTTTTTAACAAAGCCTCCATCAACAAATAGTTATTCTTGATTTTCGTCTTATTTTGGCCTCTAGAATCTCCCATTAAAATTTTTCTCAGGACAATATAAAAATATACGAATCACTACGTTATATTTACTTAATTAGTTATATTAAAAAATATATGTATGGTTTTTCAAAAAATATTGTGCAGTTTTGCATCCTGGATATTTTGGAATTGTGTACAATAACGGACCTGACAAAAATTTGTGCAAGAAATTCGAGTTTCGAAATGCCACCTCCAGAAATTATAAATAGAAATGGAAATATTGAATCGTTTTAAACGATTCAAATTCAGGTAGTAGATTTCGTTGATCAATGGACAGAAGCTTCTGAAATCCCTTTCTCTCGTATATCTACCATTAGAAAGTCTTTCTTTTCGTGCTAATTAAGAAAACGTTTTATCATCGTTTGATTAATTTTTTTCCAAGAAATTGAAGTTTCAATGCTTTTGCATCATTATCGAAAACAAAACTATAATTTACCTAGTGTATAATCTATCTGTGATCCACTTCAAATAAACTTTTCCGTGAAACGAAACACTTTCAAAATTACGTTTCGAGGTACTTGATAAAAATTAAGAAACGAAAGTTTCGCAACGAACTATATCTGCCGAGTATTTGCCGAGACATTTCAATATTTAGTAATTAAATCGAATCTATTTAAAAAAGCTAAGGCCTGCAAGAAATTTTAATGGACGCAATTTGAACCCCGCGTTGCGCCCGTACATAACCCTGAATACTAACATCATTCTCGGCTCGACGCGCGCGACACATTTTTGCACTCATTCTGGGAGTGGCGCCATCGATAGTTGAAACCGCAAAGCAAGAATGTTGCAACGTACTGTACGCAAAAAAATGTAAATGTGCTTTCGCCGCGTTGCAGTCGATGATTATAGTGGGGGACGATCTAAGGGACATCAGACAACAAGAGAGAGAGAGAGAGAGAGGGGAGAGGAGGGTAGAGCGATGTTGCCACGTGGTTTGTTGATCGGTTGCCTCTTCATCCCGATACGACTCAGATCTCTGACCTTACTGCGCGCATATTAAGTAGCACTCATTGTTTGTGAATATAACCACAAAATGTAATTTCAATAAGAGCATTTACGACCGTCAACAATTTGTGATAAATTCAATATATTTTCTAAATAATTTTAACATCTTATACATTTTAATCTGTTCGTAATTATAATGATTAACATTATCTTACACACGTATACCACTGTACGTGATTTAATAAACAACTCCAGACAAGATACTTTTATCTATCATTTTGTATTGCAAACGAAACAATATGACATATGTGTCGGATAAACACCCTTTATGGTTGTAATAGAAGATTTTGTTAATGTAACTGATTAAAAACAATGTTCTTCGTAATAAATTACATTTAATATAAAGGCAGAAATGTAATAAAAACAAAAACTGCACCACGATTGAACGTCGTGTCCCTGACATGCTAACTCAGTAGTTCGACTTTCGTTCTCACTTTTACAGTTGCTCTACGGTTTCAAAAATAGAAGAAGATACCATCCCTCCATGTAAATACGTATCGGTCGATTGTACGCGTTCCGTCACGAATTATTGCAGGGAACCGTTTAATACGCCGAATAAACAATTAGCAAGATCGTAACCGATGATACAAATTATTTCAAACTGAGAAACTTCGATTTCGTTCAGACGATGTTTAACGATGTCGCAAGTGTCTGATCGAGATGACCTACATTATGGTAAAACAGGTTCCGGTATTTTGGTCAGAACACAAATACCAAGAAATATTTCTCTACCTTTACAATATATCCTTAACACGAAATACATCAATATTCTGCATTTCAGAAAAATTTAAATATCACGAAATTATAATTATTATCAATAATCGAACATTTTCTTAAGAACATTATTGGTATAGGACATATGTGACTTGTATGCCACTTCTAGTAAATACTGTATCACAATAAACAATGAATTAAAAATCTATTATATGCGCAATATCAAGTACAGTTTACGTGACGTTTCAGAATCAACAAAATTTCAGTTCGATCAGCTCACTGATCCATTTGGCGATAAATTATCTTACAATTAAAATTAAATGTTAAATAAATTTAGAAAATGAAACGAATCTTCTTAAAATTTTTCGTACGAGCGGCTCGGCATGCGTTTGTGAAAAATTGCATAAGCCGAGGACCGCGCGGATCTCGTCTAAAAATGTCTCGAGTTTTTTTTTTCACTCGTCGAAACGTAAAAAATCCTATTAATTTTCAGGGCATGTATGCATGTAACACCGAGCACGCCTGGCGGCGATCCCTATTACAAGCATGTGGGTCCCTACCGAATATCACTCGTGACAGGTCGTGTGCCATTTTCACGAACGGAGAGGAAAAAAAAGAAATCTACTGGGGAATCGTGGTGCACCGAACGAAGGACGTGCACGAACAAGAGACCGACATGGCGCGTGGCACAGTACGGTCGGCGCCATCGTCGGTACCTTCCCTTCCCACCGTTCTAACCAACCCCGTCCCGAGCACAGTATGTTCGTCCGAACGATCGGATAAATAGAACATCACTTCCGATTTATTTCCCAGGAACGATTCCTCGCGAACGACTCATGCGACGATACCAACTGACACGAACCTTAACCGAACAACACGGGGAAAATCAGCGACACGATACCCGCCACAAGCGGGCACGCCATGACAGATGATACGGCACGCACAAACAAACAAGTCTACTTGCCAAGTGGAGGCACCGCGCGAGTAAAAACGCGGGAATCATCGTCGATCCGAAAGATGAATAACGTGTAACGACCGCTCGATCCCCACGACGGTCCACGAAATATCTTTTCTGTATGTTATTCGGTATCCTGTCAACGGAACAACCAGTGCCGACAATGAAAAATCCGTCAAGGTACGCGGTACCTACGTCGGTCTGGTAACAGTTTCTCGCCGCACTTGACATAAACCAGAAATATATAAACGATCACGTTAACGTCCAGCGAGGACGGATCAACGGATCAACAAACGAAAAGGCCGGAACGGCAAATGCATGTCAAATGTATCGGCGATGATACAGCAGCAGCCTGGCAGATTCTGACCACGGGAGCCGAAGACGCTGACATCTCGGAACATATTTATCCGTAACACGTGAGTAATTTCGCGTGACAATCTACGAGGCTGCTGGCAACGCGTCGCGTTATCAATACATCGTATTTTTGCGGCACGTGTTCACGAAATTCACATTAAGTTGTTAAGATTAATGACAGCAGAGTCACTTACCTTTTCAATACAGGTGACGGCCAGATTTGAGAGTTCCTATGCGCAGGCTCACGGCGCTGGCTCCGTTGCATACTCTAGTCAAAGGAGCATCCGTAATCGTCGAATAAGAAATCTCGATTTTCGCGTATCGTCGTCCATTCGACTCTCGACAATCATATTTTTTCCTAAATAAATTTTACACGCACCGTGATCGATTTTTTCTGACAATATATCGAGATCAATTATATAAATTTATCCTCGCTCGTACGCTCTTGATTTCCGTTGGTGGATTTGATTTTTGTCGGGCATCAGTTCGAGAAGATACCACCAGGGCTCTGGTACATTAAAAATTTAGTTTTTAAGATACAAATGCAATCGAATCGTTTATTTTTATCGGATTTCGACTTATATGTCTGTACACGATCGACGAAATTTCTGAAACTCGCAACGAGATATTTTCTATCAGTAAAATTCGACGAAAATTTCGGCAGCTTAGTAACAATGAACGCAGCGCCATCTTTACGAATCTTGAACGTGATAAAAAAAATTATGCGTAGATACAGCTTTTTAAATGTAACGTATCGAAGAGAAAATTTTATCATCGTCGAGCTCGACTTCGTAACATCGCGTTAGTTTATAGTGATCGAACCCGAATCGTTTATATTTTTTCATTCGTATGATATTTATGTTGGTCGTTCGGTGACTTCTTTCGAACTTTTCGGCATATTTAAGAAATATACTACTCATAATTTGCCATCTATTGGCGATACGTTTGAAGTAAGAATAAATGTTTTTGCTTCTTGTTTGTCGATGGTCATTGAAATGAAAACAGCTGATTGTTTCATTTTGACGTTGTTCAGTGGAAATAAAAATATAAATAGGCACTGCCGCGAGTCCGTGAATACCCCAAATCGTTATGATAGACACTTGTCAATGTACTCTGTAAGCTACACCGTCAACGATTATTCTGCGTAATATTATAAACATAATATTGTCTTCTAAGTACATAAATTAGTTATTTGCAAATTATGGCCAGTACAGTTAGTAACACTGGTAATGGTTATACTTTCAAAGTAGTTTTGCTCGGCGAAGGATGTGTCGGGAAAACTTCTGTTGCATTGCGGTATGTGGAGGACAAATTTAATGACAGACATATCAGCACATTACAGGTAATAAATACGTACCGTTTGCAATTAGATTTTTTTCGTGGTTTGTACTTTTACATTTGTGGTATGCCTGTATTATTTATATTTTATATTCTACATCTGATCATTTATTGGAATATTTGTTGAGAATTTCTTCGTTTTCAGGCTTCGTTTTTAAATAAAAAATTGACTATAAATGGAAAGAAAGTAAATTTGTCGATATGGGACACAGCTGGCCAAGAAAAGTTTCACGCTCTTGGACCAATCTATTATAGAATGTCCAACGGTGCCATTTTAGTTTACGATATCACAGACGAAGATACGTTTCAGAAGGTAAATTAAAACAGAAATGATAATTCTATTGTCCCATATTTTCCATTAATAATTGCGTTGCAGGTAAAAAGTTGGGTTAAGGAGCTCAAGAAAATGCTAGGTAGCGAAATTTGTTTAGCGATAGCAGGAAATAAGGTAGATTTAGAGAAGGATAGGAGCGTCTCTATAGAAGAAGCTGAAGAGTAAGTATCTCGTACCATCCGTTGAATTTCGATTTCATCGAGAAACGTTCGACGAACATACGCTGATAATATAAAATTGTATTATTAGGTATGCTAATCAAGTCGGAGCTATGCACTTTCATACTTCCGCTAAGTTGAACCAAAATATAGAAGAAATGTTTTTGAATTTAACGCAACAGATGATACAGCATGTGGACGAGGCAGAACAAAAGTCTACGTTAACGAGGACGAATAGTACACGTCGCAACGTAGTTGTAGTCGAGGACGAGGCTGAGGAAACGGAACCAGTGAAAACTTCCTGCTGTGGTGGTTCTTCGCAAGCATCTTAATTTTAGATGCCCGATATGGTTCTAATTACGAACAAATCGTATATATAAATGTATATATATAAAAAAAAATATATCTGAAAAAATTTGTTCAAAAATTGCATCGGCGTAATGCAAGAAAATGTACGGCATTTTAGTGCAGAACCAAATATATTTTTTGTTTATATTTTATAGTATAAGTGAACAGTAAATATTGTTATTTTATATTTATAAAAGTTTTACATATTACGACTGTTTTCTTTCTTCGATATTATTTTATCGCATCAAATAAACTAATAATGGGTAGATGTTTAACACGATGATTCGGTGTTATGGTACGAACAAAAAATTTGTAACATTTTGTAACTATTGTTACGGAGGGTTTAAGTTTGATCAGGAAAAGTGAAGGTCTGTAGGCGAAGATTACATGAACGAACCAGGGTCTGGTATCCCTAAGAGCCATGAAGTCAAAGATTTAAAGAATCGGTATATGCCTAACTCAGAGAGCCATATAGGTTTTAGGAAATTGTCGAACCTTAATGATGTATCAATTGGTAAGACACTCGTAGTCTTACTGCTAATATGTTTCAGGGTTGCTTTTAAACGAATAAAGCCAAGTTTATCAAAATACTTGAATATATTCTGTATATTGCTTAAGTACAGTCGCTATGTGCAAAGGACTAAATACTGTCGCAAAAAAATGCCTTAACGGCAAGAGTTTCTATTCTGATAGGCAGCTAGACACTGGCGTACTTAAAAACCACTAAGGTGTACGGTGATGTTGCTTGAAAGGGAATTTCCAGACAACGTAACATCTCAAAACGCACCCAGTGGTGGGAGATTACGCTATGTGCAAAGGACTAAATACTGTTGCTAAAAAATGCCTTAACGGCAAGAGTTTCTATTCTGATAGGCAGCTAGATACTGGCGTACTTAAAAACCACTAAGGAGTATGATGATGTTGCTTGAAAGGGAATTTCCAGACAACGTAACATCTCAAAACGCACTCAGTGGTGGGAGATTACGCTATGTGCAAAGGACTAAATACTGTTGCTAAAAAATGCCTTAACAGCAAGAGTTTCTATTCTGATAGGCTGCTAGACACTGGCGTACTTAAAAACCACTAAGGTGTACGGTGATGTTGCTTGAAAGGGAATTCCCAGACAGCGTAATATCTTAAAACGCACCCAGTGGTGGGGGATTACGCTATGTGCAAAGGACTAAATACTGTTGCTAAAAAATGCCTTAAAGGCAAGAGTTTCTATTCTGATAGGCAGCTAGACACTGGCGTACCTTAAAACCACTAAGGTGTAAGGTGATGTTGCTTGAAAGGGAATTCCCAGACAGCGTAACATCTTAAAATGCATCCAGTGGTGGGGGATTACGCTATGTGCAAAGGACTAAATACTGTTGCTAAAAAATGCCTTAACGGCAAGAGTTTCTATTCTGATAGGCTGCTCGACACTGGCGTACTTAAAAACCACTAAGGTGTACTGTGATGTTGCTTGAAAGGGAATTTCCAGACAACGTAACATCTCAAAACGCACCCAGTGGTGGGAGATTACGCTATGTGCAAAGGACTAAATACTGTTGCTAAAAAATGCCTTAACGGCAAGAGTTTCTATTCTGATAGGCAGCTAGACACTGGCGTACCTTAAAACCACTAAGGTGTACGGTGATGTTGCTTGAAAGGGAATTCCCAGACAGCGTAATATCTTAAAATGCATCCAATGGTGGGGGATTACTATATAAAGCAAAGAAACAGGGCAGTTTGCTTGCACATGACACGAATCAAACCCCATAAAGGGGATGAGCGCTAGATAATCATGCCAACGCCCTAGCTAACGTTTCGGTTCCACATACGATACGTACGTAACACTACAATGATCGAGCATCTGTAAACATTTTTATACACATGCAAGAAATTATTTCAGATCTCTTGTAACATCTAAAAGTTTAGCGTAATTTTATATATAAACGTTATTTAAAACAATGTACATATTGATAACTATATTGTACAAAGACCATAAAGTCAGCGACTGATAAGCTACACGAATCATGAAATTTGTAATATTTTCTTTGTTCGAACGTTAATGTAAATATGAAACGAGAAGCCTAAATAATTTTAACTTGGCGTGAAAATAAGAAATACCGATTATATTTTGAGAGTTGATTTTTCTGTATTTCGATATTTCATTACATTGATAGATCCTCGGTTGATCCATAAACCAAATGTCTTGTTATTCGCATATATAGCTGGAAGATTCATTATAATTACCAGATGTATCTATTTCTCTCGTATAAATGTATGTATATTTAAATACCATTGTGTTTTAATAAAAACTTAATTAACATATACATATATATATGTAATACAATATTTTTTGGGAATGTTTTGTATTTTATAGTTCACAATTTAGATTAGTTTCTTTTTATAATTAGTTACAAAGTAAAGGACTGTTGGAAAATATCGTTATCTTAATTTAATTACATGCATAGTATTCGTGAGACTAAAGTACAAATATTCTACTCTATCACAGGTACATACATGGATCATGAACATCCACAAATTCATCTATTGTAGCAACATAAATATTCTTTTCTCGTATGGACTCGTAATTTTAATCGTATGTAAATTTATGGATGGGTTGTCCATGGCTGTTTGTGAATCAGAAAAATATTTAGAACATTGGAAATAATGAATTGCGTAATATACATTTTATGACACGTTCTGTATCCTAGCTTTTTTTTATAAATAATCATGCTTTGTTAAAGTAATTTTATGGAATGTAGTTGTATCAGTTCTATATAGGTCTGGGTTAGTCTTTTTTTTTTTCCGATAGCAAAGAGTGTATTAGACGATTAGCCTCTATTTTATCCCAGACACCCATAATGGCAGGACTATTTAAAATGTACAAATATTTGATTCTGAAAAGGTTAGTGTAAGTCTTTTATCCTTAAAGTGACAACAGACAATATTTATGCTAAGTATTACATTACACAATACCCTGACAATGATTTTAATCTAATTGTTAAGTTACGATAATAACGAATAACAATTTCTATAGTTTCCATTGCTATTATTACTAGAAAATGATCATGCGAATTATTCTCCCTTTTTTCATTTTTTTTTTTTCACGAATTTGTTATTTTACAGACTACGATCACATTTAAAAGTTACAGACCAAACATCACATAACATGCTAAATCGCATCAACAATTGATTCCATTTGTATTTACGCGAAAATAATAAGTTTTATTGCAAATTTAAATTCAATTTTATAGTGTAATGTAATCATTTTCTTTTTTTTTTTTTTAAATTCATCGATATCCTCCTATCTGTATAGTTACGTGGACAGTTTCACATAATCGGGCTAAAATTTTATACATTGCTATTAATTTTAGTATGTATGTACACAATTTTAATACAAAGGATGTCGTATTCTATCGGTAATCACTAATTCGTATTTCACTTTGGCTATACTAATCAACTATAACAAGATATAATCAATAGTTAATTAATTATGACTTATGAATCGTGTCATGTTCATTTTTCTTAAATTAATACAATTATGCAAGGCATCCTGTACACCATTATACTTCTGCTTGTCTATTTCCATTACGTTATACTATTTCTAAAATAATTCTAAATTTTACAATAATTGCATGACATTTTCATGTATCTTTGGTATCCCATTAATTTTCACGTAAGTTTACATGTTTTTAAATTACCATCCAGAGTCCATTTTGTATCATTATATTCAGTATTTTAATCACGAAATCATTTTTACCAATTCGTTAAAAAAATCTTGTGCAGGCTGTATAATTAAGCGCTATTTGTGACATTAGTAGGTATGCAAACATTTCTCTATTTGTATATTCAAATATAAAAATATTTTAATCAACGAAGTACGGACGTTATAATTAAATATGAATATTATACATGAATTTGTTACGTTCACTTTAAGTTCTCAACAAATTTGATATGATTTAATAGCTAAAGATCTAAAGCTGATAAAATGAGATTTTTCTTGTTTCTTTTTCATACGTCAAGATGAAAAAGTCTCGGTAACTCGTCGAGTTCTTATTAAAAATTCCTATAAAATTTTTTCTTGTTGTTCTCCAATAATTTTTACAAATATCAAACACCGGCAGCCCGACCTGTAGGATTTCCTTTCTACAACATACAACACGTAAAGTACGAATTTCGTTTCGAATTAGGCCTTCGATGTTTGCTTCAACGATAATTTTAAATAATAAATATTTCATCCTGATGAATAAATAAAAAATCTATGAATTGATTAATAGGACCTATTGCAGAAAGTGACATTCCACGCGACGGTGGTGCTCTGACAAGATTTGGACCGAATACCACAGCGAGATTGCTCGATGTCATTTTGTTCAAATCACACCTATCCATCACCTATTGCAAAATAACAAATATTATTGAAACGTTATCACCTGTTTAAATTAGAAATAATTAAATAGTAATTGTTAGAACAATATCTTACTCTCGATAAAAATTGTACAATATATTTTAAAACTTTATAGTTGTCTTCTGGAAGCTTCTCAAGTACTAGTATCTTTACTTTTCTTGGACGTTCGTCTTTCGATAGACCTGTAATATTTAAATATTTTTACAACTTGTAACATATATGTATAAACGATATCTTGGTATATTACTTACTTTGAAATTGTGTTATTTCATCGTACAGTTCGTATGTCATAAGAGGTTCATCTAACTCGCGAAGAAACGTTTTAAGAAGAACTGCTGCTATATGGGGATCTCCCTGAAAATCAACAAGTAATCCTTGATTACAACGATGCTGAAGTTCTTTAACTACCGCCACATTAGCCGATCGTCTGAATATTCCTTCCGTTTCTAAGGCTGTAAATTTACAATAATCTTTGTTATTATTATTTATACGATAAAATTATATAAATGATGAGTTAGTTGTACACACCATCGGGTGTATCAAGAAATTCAACACATTGTCGTACTATTGGTGGTATAGGATCATTATTATTATTCTCTTTGATAAAAAGGAGACTTGCTCCGAATTGAGTGGTACCAACTGGTGTTGTTACCGCACTCTGAGGTGGACTTGTTGGCAAATTCTTTTTATTCTTTAACATTAGATGTTCATTGTGTCTAAAAATTAACATCATTAGGTAACGGTACGGCTAAGTTACTATAAAGATATTAATAACCACGTGGAAAAAATGCTTACTCTATTACTTGAGGAGGTATTATAAGTTGATCGAGATTAATGTATTGTGCCAGTTCCTCCAAATAATTAACATACATCATTTTACGACCGAACTTCGCACTGAAATAATCAAAGAACGAGCAACTTTAATGCACCAACCTAAGAAGGATATTCATAGGAGCGAAAAAAGAAAATTAATTACCTAATGGCTGGCTTAAATATTTGCCATACGATTCTAATAAAATTAGTCGGATGAACTAAATACAAAGCCTTCAAATTCTTTTTATACTTTCTATCGAAAGCTTTGTACGCTTGCCATAACCAGGATAACGGTGGCTTATTTTTGGAAGTAAGACCATAGTGAAAATAAATCAAGCTGTAGTCTTGTTCTACAAATGTGTCTAAAGTATGCGTGAGATACCTGTCGAGCAAGTATATTATTATAAATTTGTTACGGAACTAATTCAATTTTAAACATTCCATGTTTAGAACGATAAGTAATGTATCTATATCGACAAACCTGAGAAGTTTAGCATGATTAAATGTTTCCTTTCCGACAGGAGGTAATTTACATGCAGATACTATGATTATTTTACGACCAGCACTGTCATCGCCAACCACTTCTACGATACCATATCTCGAAATATCAAGATAATCTTCTTCGTCCGTAAGTTCACCATCCAATGCAGCAAGATCCTCCGCTGCTCACCAAAAAGAGAACATTTATCACAACAACGTTTTAACATTAAACCATTTCTGTTTCTTTCCCGTGGCTCTTATTCTTTATAAAATAGATACCCAACACAATTTAGTATCATCGAATCAAAACAAAGTCATCGTTTCCTTGGTTCTGTGCATTTTTAAACCATGCAATAATAAAACTGTACAATGGTCTACATAATTCACCTGCTATGCCCCAAATGCCATGACATTTAGTGGCTACTAACAGAAGATAAAAGGTCACACACCGGATTCGATAACTGGAGCATCTACCAAAGCTTCTTCAAAGTTCTCTTCAATTGTGCCGTCGCTCACCGGACTCTCAAGATAATCTATCCCAGTACCAGCACCGCTGCTAATCAAATCCAATTTTTCTTCTAAAAGTTGTACGGCTACAAAACGATTATTTCAATTACATTCCACAATAATTACACAAAATTACATTTAACGTAATTTCTCGAGTATTTCTTAATTTATGTTTTAATTAACTCTCCAATGGACATATATCTTACAATTACACGATACATTAGCAATATGAAATTTCAATTTCTTTGTTAAATGATTATAAAATATTTACGCAAACGTACAAAATATGTAGTACAGGATATAAAAATATGGTAGCACATATATAAAAATGTGTTATTACAAGTGTACATTTCATATTAGTATAGTCATATTAGTCGATCAGATTATGGAGAAATCTCTCTCGCAAAAAAATAGGAAATGAAAGTTATAAAAATATTTTACACATAATGTAAAAAGAATGTTCATGTATTATCTCTTGAGAAAATAAAATATATATAAATAAAACTGTAAATCACTGTGTAAAAATAAAGATAAATGCTATTTGGAAATCCCAGCGATGCTTCAATATTCTTCTAAACACTTTGGAGCAAACTGATGTATGCTCGTTAAGAAATATTACCAAACTGAAGTTTAACCCTTCGTCCTACAACAACGAGCGAGACTCATGATAAGAAATTTGGGCCAATAACACAAGACGTACTCGTGGTTCAATTGTTCTCGATATTTTCTTAGTTGCGTGTAATTTTTCTAAACGAATTAAACAACCCTTACAGCTACGATGTCAGTAACGCTTAGTCAAACAGCTAAATGGCTCGACGCGTGACCAACCTTCTTGTTTGTTGAGCAATCGGGAGTTAACGGGTAGGACAAGAGGTTAATATAAATTTCGTATGGTGCGAGGGTCCTAGTTATTTTCTAGTAAAATGGTCTTTGCTATCAACCACTGACCTGTTTCTACTTTGTACACATTTACGCCTGTCGAAAGGTTAAATACAACAGCGTTTACAGACACTATAAAAGTAATAATAATGCAAAGCAATTAACATAAACGTATTAAAATAATTGTAATATAATTTGCTCCGATAGATACAACTTTTAGTATCGGTAATGTCCGAATCGAAATATTAATATTATTATTTGCGCTGGAACATCTTACCGTTATTCGAAGTGGTTTGCAACTCTGTATCGTCAAACTCCAAGTTGGGCTCGTAATCATGATAATCTGACAAACTTGGATACGGATCCTCGACGTCATTAGCAGCTGTTATTATAAAAATAAAAGTATGTACATTATCGTCCGTACCATACAAACTTCAACGAATCTCAGGATGTTGTACCGATCAACACAATTCTGCATTCGATCAATGGTACTATTTTACAAACGGATATTTAAAAAATATTAAGTAGCGATTAAAAAAAAAAATCATGTTTGCATAAGAGGTATCATAATAAATTGATGACTTCTATACACTTTCGCGGTTTCTCGTTATATATCATTTTCCAGATCGTATTTCACGGCATACGATCTTCAATAAACATTTTTGCCACTTTTCATCAGTGTTTACAAACCGCCAATCAGTGATACACGAAAAAAGAAATTTATAACCGACACACGGATTTTAATCGTACGACAGCGTTATGTCAAGTTTAGGGCTATCTCCGATTTCGCGATACGTACTATCGTTGTCAATACGTGAATTATTCATCGCCAATCGGCGTGTTTCTCACATATCGGACCGAGATCTATGGTGAAATGTTCTCTGGCTGGAACGAATACGAAAAAGGAAACGTGTGTCGATGCCAGGTAAAGTTTTACAATCGCGATTCGCACAGCAATACGTGCTTGACGTAACGTTTATTTGACACCTTGGGCAGCGTCAACAATCGCGACGTATAAGCTCACCTGTCAAAGTTCGCGTTGGGCTTAGCGTCGGTTGATAGTCCGCTTCCATTTTCTGGCAACCGCGCGACAAAACAGTGCCGGGGTTAAATTACGGGGTTTTTTATGTACCCTGCTTTACAAACGGACAACGTTTCTCTTCTCGAACGACATTATCTCGACGCGGTATGGCAAGCCGACGTTATTCACGTCACGCTTTCATCTGTTGTGTCGCTAATTGTAATTCGTAGCAGTGTTACCAGACGGCAGACCGGTGTCATCGGGAAACTGCCCCACCACTTACGCACACCAGTGCATGGTTACGTGCATACGAGCTCCGGCGTTTCGGGCAGAGACGACAGAAGTGCACCAAAGGCACCTTCTCACACTAATGCCAGATCACGCGTACGTGAGCTCGTGGTGTTTCGGAAAGTCGACAAAGGCAAACTGACGCGTGCCCTCTTTCTCGATTCTCCGAAGCTGCACGAAGTAATTTCGGACCGCCTCGTGGGAGTCGAGAGAGAAAGGCTGACATTTGCCTTCTCGCTCTTAAACAACTGAAATCCGACCTCCCGTCAACGGCATACGATTTGGAATCTCGAGCCGAGATTCTCGACTGCCCAGCCATTTTTACTTTCCGACCTACACTCGCCGCGGAAAGTATGTTGACATGTTTCAAAAGAGTATTTTTTCGCTGCTAAATAAAAAACTCAAGTTGCGGGAAGTAAACAATTAACAAATATTGATTAATAGTATGTAACATAATATACATTGTATGATAAATCAGATATGATTTTTATTAGCTACAAAACAATATGACATTTGTATTAGCCATACGCGGAAAGTATGTTGACAATAAGTAATTTTGTAAAAAAATAAAATTTGAAATAACTGAAATTATGGACTTAATATGAAGTCCGATATCCTCGATTGTTTATGACTTCCTGAAGTCTTCTTGGCATACTTTTTATTAATTTATCAATTGTATGTTGGTCTATTTCAAACCACGCTTTTGATAATGCCCTCTGGAACAAGATTTTATTATTTCTGCAGTGTTCGTCTACGTTTCTGTCTAAATGGTCCCATAAATGTTCGATCGGGTTAAGATCTGCACTTTGCGCTGGCCATGACAGTAAATTAATATTATTTTCATTAAAATATTTAACGTTCTTTGATGTTCATGTTTTCAGCTGATTGTACTAAATTTTGCTGCAAAATGTTCGCATATCCCTCTCCTATTAGTGTACCTTCTATAAAATGTAAATTGCCTACACCAGCCAGTGAAAAACTGCCCCATACTAACACCGACTCACCTTCATGCTTAACGGTTGGAATACTTATTCAGGGTTTAAAACTTTCACCTACTTTTCTCCATACAAATTTTCTTCTCTTATTCGAACGAAGTTCAAATTTTGACTCGTCACTGAATATGACATTTTTCCAAAAGTCTATCGTTTTATTCACATATTGTTTAGCAAATGCTAAACGTTTTTGAGCATTACGCTTACTAATAAACGGTCGTTTCCTCGCTACGCGGCCATGAAATTCTGCTTCTTTTATTCGCATACGAACTTGCGTCTCTTATATAGGGAGATACATTTCAGATTTTAATTGTCTGGCGGATATGAAACGATTCTTAAGCACCTCTCTTCTTATTCTGCGATCCCGTTTGATCGTGGTCTTCCTCGGACGTCCCGATTTTGGAAGATTTTCTGCAGTACAGTGAAAACTCGATAAATGTCGCTACTCCGGGTCCGGTCAGCAACACTTACGGAATAGGAGAATCGTCTTTCGAATTTGATTGTAGTTTGCCGACGCTTCGAACGTAGAAAGAGTCAGTAGCTAAAGAAGAAAGAGGGACTGAAACGCGGATTTATCGCCCCAGTTTAAATATCCGCGTCAGTGTGACCACACTACTGCACAGAAGAAAGTTTTTTATTTTTTACTTTTTGTTAATAAAAATTTCACTATCATGTTGGGGAGATTTCTCTGATTAAAATGAGGCTAAACACGATATAAATCGGTCAATATTTGGTAGCATAATATTGAATTAAATATTGTACTTGCGAGTCTTTCTCTCTTTATTTATCCTTCTTTTGCTGTCCTTTTCTATGTTCGGAAATATCAAAGAACGACGCATCGAGGTGCTTGGCTACATTTATCGAACGGGAGGTAGCTATTTTCAAACGGAACGGTTCCACCGTTTCGTAAGTGATCAAAAACTGCAACACTTATGAAATAGGGGGTTTCGTTAGCTACCACTGTTCGATAAATGTACCAATCCATTGACCTTGCGAAGATACGAGTACACAATATTTAATTCAATATTATGGTAACAAATATTGGCCGATTTATATCGTGTTTAGTCACATTTTAATTAGAAAAATCTTCCCCGCATGATAGTAAAATTTTTATTAAAAAAAAGTAAAAAATAAAAAACTTTCTTCTTGTACAGTAGTGTGGTCACACTGACAGGGACATTTAAACTAAGATGACGAACGCAATAAAGATTTTTAAAGAAAGCCGCTACGTCTCCGGTTACACTTCGCCTCACTGGTTCAAGGGGGATCCCCCTAGTGGTGGGGATAAAAATGTATCATTTATGGAACAGCTCTTGAGGACATTTATCGAGTTTTCACTGTACCATTCTTTTCCAGACGATTTACTATTTGTCTGCCACCTTCTGCAGAGATACAAAAGTCTGATGCGATTTTTCGAAGCGAATATCCTTTCATACGCCTATTAAATATTTGTGATATCTCAGATGGTGTGAGTTCACGAATTTTTGGCATTTTGAAATAATATTACCTTGAAAATGATAAAATGTAACTATAAAACACTACAATTAATGTTGAAGGATACGAGAAATGTAATTTAAGAACTAAACTTTGAACAAATTAGAGTAAAATACAACCGAAAATATCTGTCAACTTACTTTCCGCACAGCACTAAAGAACGTTTTAATAATAAATAACTTGTATTCCAAGTTAAGGTCGAATATCAACTGTTTGTACCATCTCACGAAACACTGGCAAAGCATTATGAGGAATAGAAACCTTACGTGCTTTGTTTACAACCGGGGAAAGTTTAAAATAAAAGATTTTGAAACGTGTCAACATACTTTCCGCGGCGAGTGTATGTAGACGCACATAAGCAGCCCTCATAATGAAAAAAAAATTTTGTAAAATTTATTTTACCGAAATACACGTTTTAAGACCCCCCGATCATATTTTAATTATTGAAAAAAAAGAAATTTTTTTTTATTATTCCTATGTATGAGCGTGCATACGTATATTATTAATACGATTTTTCAAAATCGTTCCGTTGTATCAAGATTTAAATTACTTAATAAAAATTTATGTCTCGCAGATTCTAAATGCCTCTTGACATTTGAGGATCGACACTTGAAAGTTCTTTTACAAACGGAACAATAAAAAACGGTATTGTCCCCTGGAACTTCGCGTAGCCATGACTTTAAATTTGGATCACTCATCCAAATAGATCGAAATCTGTCGTTAAACTTTTTGTTGATTTCCTCAAATCCTGCCATTTTTATTATACAATTTATTCGTACTAATTAAAAAGCAACTATTAAAAACTTACCCAACGACACGAAATACTGTCACTTTGCACAAACACAAGGGCCCGATAAAATCAACTTTAATAAAAGAATAACTTTATTTGCCTGCTGGCAATCGACAACTGAACTCTTTTGCCAGGAGTCACGAGATCCCCACCATCAAACCGTTTAGAAACAAAGGAAAAGTGATCCCGTTTGCCAGTTTAATACAAAGTATGGGTTGAATCTTAAATTTTAAAAGGACATAGTCGAATATTTTTAACGAAAAATGTTTTTACGAAAAGTACCATCCAGATTCATGTACCTCGTACATTGAAAATAACATATGTTAAATGTAATTGGTTAAATTCAACTTTAAAAAAAAAATATTCGAAGGACAGACAAAAATATAATGTCACATTTAGTGTACGATTAAAATATAATTGAAAAAATAAAAAAAAGATTTGTTCTACCAGGGTTCGAACCTGCAGAGCAAAAGAAGCTCGGAACTTACAGGCAAACACCTCATCACTCACGCCACTTAGGTTGCTGATCTATGTGGTTCTATTTCTGAAGATAAGTACCTGTAATAACTTTAATAATATCTCAAAGTAAAACCTAACCCAAAACCGGGTACCATTCCAACTTTTCCTTGTTAGAACCGAGTTTTCAATTTGTCTCAGCGAAAATCGCAGCCGGTTAAGCTGTTTACCTGTTTTCAATTACCAAACATTTATTTCTCAATTAACCCCCTGCGAGTAAGATTATTTTGCATATTATTCTGAAACATTTGTGGTATTCGTTTTCAATGCGATTGAAATAAGCATGTAATGTATAAGATTTCATTTAATTTTTTCTTTTCTAGAGAAGATAGAGAAAAAAAGTTTATATAATTTTTTTTACATAAAATTTAATTCTTCCTAAGATTTATATGAAACATTTAAAAGATTTTTTATAAATTATGCCTATATGTATAGTGTAATGTTTCTTTATTTGATACATAACAAAACTATTGTGACCGTTCCCCCGGGTGACGGTCCGTTTCGGATCGGGGGACGCGGAGGAAGGTGGTGGCCGACTCAGTCGGCTGCCCAAGGTTCGGTGCGTTGAGTGACGGAGGCGGTTTCGGTGGTGTAGACGTTTATTCGCTAAGCGTGTACAAGGCGGACGTAGCCTTTGGGCTACTGGACGCGGACAGTGTCTGCCACAAACGGCGGACGCGGACAAAGCTTAAGACTAACGGCGGACGCGGACAATGTTTAAGACGAACGGTGGACACGGACAATGTTTAAGACTAACGGCGGACAGTGCTTATCACCTACGGTTAGCGGTCGGTTCGCTCGGTGGTAACGGAGGGAGCGGTCGGTCGCTCGGCGGTCGCGGAGAGCGTTCGGTCGCTCGACGGTCGCGGTGAGCGTTCGGGCGCTCGACGGCTGCGGTGAGCGGTCGGTCGCTCGGTAGAGGGGGAGGGAGAGACAATACCCTGCCGTCGCTTACCACAAGGCGGGCGACGGTGGCAGGGCCCGGGAAGGAAGACTAGGAACGGACTGTCGGTCACTAGGGTAACCACTGACGGGCGGTGGGTAGTCGGAAACGGCTGAGGGGGGTGAGTCGGGTAGGAGTACAATGCCCTACTGCCGCTTACCACAAGGCGGGCGACGAGGTAGGGCCCCGGTAGGAAGGTAGGAGCGGACTGTCGGTCGCTATGGCGACCATTGACGGATGGGTTAGGTCAGAGCAATAGCCGTGGCGGGAGCGGGCTGAAGCAATACCCTACCGACGCTTACCACAAGGCGGGCGTCTTGGCAGGGCCCGGGTAGGAATACTAGGATCGGACGGTCGGTTACTATGGTAACCACTGACGGAGGTATGGCGGTTCGGTCACGAGAGTGCCCCTCGCACACTCGTGTTTCCAAAAAGTCGGACTCGTACAGATTGTGGCGTATATGATACTACGGCAATCTCTCACCACTAAATCAGGCTTCGGCGAGCTAGGCACGAGTCCGTCGTCTCCAGCCGATAGCCCGATTCTTATATTCCGCGGATGCGGTATTCGTTTGCGCGAATTCGCGGCCGCCTAGCGACCACGAATTAATCATATCTCGCTGAGCGCGGTTGCGCGGCCACCTAGCGGCCGTGCGTGGCATTGTCGGCCGCGGAGCCTTAGCCGTGACGGAGCTCGGTCCGCGGCCCAGGGTGGGGATATGCGCGTTACACACTATAAAAACAAAAGTTATAATGAAATTGTAACGCGTATATCCCCACCCTGGGCCGCGGACCGTGCTCCGTCGCGACCCAGTCACTGCGACCAGTGGTACCACACGCGGCCGCTAAGCGGCCGCGGATTCGCACAATTAATTACCCACGGCGCGAGTATAAGACGCGGGCCACCGACCACAGCAAGCGGACTCGCG
This sequence comes from Colletes gigas, assembly GCF_013123115.1. Classification (NCBI taxonomy): domain Eukaryota; kingdom Metazoa; phylum Arthropoda; class Insecta; order Hymenoptera; family Colletidae; genus Colletes; species Colletes gigas. The sequence goes on from NW_025106644.1 coordinate 469,332, forward strand.
CCGAGCTCGCTGTAGCCAAATCAAGTAACGAGAGATTTCGTAGTACGTGCTGCAAATCTGTGCGAGTCCGTTATTTTTATACACCGACAGTGTGTTGTGCCTGTGAGTTTGACTGTGCCAGTTACCGACGAACAACCGGACCGCCGAGCACCGCCGCTAGCCTGTAAGAAATTATCCGTCTTCCGTTAGATTGTAAGTTACTTGTCGTAATACACATTAGTTACACCGAATTCTAACTCGCTCACTCATTCGCGCCGAACCCTGGCTAGCCGACTGGGTCGACAAAGCAACCTTCCTCCGAGTCCCCCGAACCGAACCGAACCGAACCGGACCGTCCACGGGGGAACGGTCACAAATTGGCGCCCGAACAGGGACTCGAGAGGAAGGGCGAATGAGTAACGGAGTTCCGCGGATCAGTAGTTTAAGAAAAACGAATTTGGTCTCGTTAGCCGAACCCGAGTCATCGGACGCCATCATGGGTCGGATTCGCCAGTGGGGGATCCAGTACGACGGTGGCAAAGGAGCCGATGAATTCATGGAGCGCCTGAAGGACCTCCAGATCAGCAAAGGCGTGCGCCCCGAACAGATCCTGCCGCGCCTGTCTGAAATCTTCCGCGGTCAGGCGCTACAGTGGTACCGCTCACAACGGGATCACTGGCAAAACTGGGCGGACTTCGTTGCGGCCTTTAAGCAGTATTACCTGCCGGTCTCATCACGAATGGACCTGGCAGACGAGATCCTACGCCGGGTACAGCGTCCCCGCGAATCCGTCCGGGAATACGTCATGGCGCTGACCCACTTGATGTACCGCCACGGCGGTTACACGCTCGAGGACCAGCTGGACTGCCTTCACCGGAACCTGCTAATAGACTACCGGCTCTATGTCCGCAGAGACAAGGTCTCCACCATAGGCGAGCTCATGGAGCAAGTTCTAGAAATGGAACAGATCCTGGCCGAGCAACGTCCCGCCGCGCCACCGCCACCACCACCGATCGACTCTCCTCGGGCCACCGACGTGCCTCAACCGCTCATCAGGGTCAACCGTAGCTACTTAGCTACCGCCGCACCGGCCTACGATAGAGCCACCTGCTGCTGGAAATGTGGCCAGCGCGGCCACATCCGATACGAATGCCGCCGCACCGGACGTATCTTCTGCTCGTATTGCGGTACCAACGGCACTACAACGCGGGACTGCCCATGCCAGACACCGCCGAGAAACGCCACCGGGCCTGGGGCCAGGGGAGCCGCCCGACCAGCCCACCGACTGCCGATGCCTCCCAGCCAGAAAACACCGACCCGCGCCCCTACGTCATTTTGAAACTCGGGCGACACCATTACCACGCTCTGGTCGACACCGGGGCCACCCAGTCCTGCCTTAGGAAGGACGTCGCCGCCGTCGCTCGTATACAAGGCGGCCGCTGGGGTACCACCCAAGTCTACGCTTGCCTCGCTGACGGGTCCATCGTCCCCACCACCGGGGAGATCACCGTTCGGGCCACCGTCGATGGCCGCAGCGTGGGCCATACATACGCTGTCTTGCCGCAGCTAGCCCAGCCAGCCATCCTGGGCATGGACTTGCTCGGCCAACTGGGGCTCACCATCACCCTGAGCACTCGCCAGGGTCCGCTGTACCCCGTGGCCCCCGCCATGGACTCTACCGGCCGCACTCCCCGGCCGACCATCCGCCGGGGCAGCCGCCTGCCGGCCCACCGGCCCGCCAGCCCACCCGCAATTTACGGGTCAAAGAAACAGGCCCACCAGCCGGCCCCCCGGGCCACCAGCCAGGAGGCTCAGCCGGCCACTCGCCGAACTGTCACCAGCCGGACTCCGCCCCAGCCTGCCACCAGCAGGCCAGCCACTCGTCAGCCCGCCCCCCGGACTCCGCCACGGCCCACCATCGACCTCCGGCCCGCTCCCGCTGAACCGCCGACTGATACCGAGATCGTCCGTACCCCCGCTCCGCCATCGTGGGCCCCAGCCGGAGAGGGCGTCCGGCTCTATCCCGACCGAATGCGGCTGTGCCGCCGCTACATCGTCCAAACCCCAACCTCCACCCTCGTGGTGTACCGGTGCCGAGGAGGGGCCAAGCTAGGTTAAGTTAGCTTGTAGGAACCGTTACCTTGTAATAACCGTAGTTGTAAGTTTTTGTGTGCAATAAAAAAAAAAAAAAAAAAAAAAAATATATTCTTACCGAAACGCGAGTCCATCCCCGCGTATAACATCCCGCGACGGAGCGTCCGCGTTCCCGAAGAAAGGGGGGGATGTAACGCGCATATCCCCACCCTGGGCCGCGGACCGAGCTCCGTCGCGACCCAGTCCCCGCGACCGGTGGTACCACGCGCGGCCGCTAGGCGTCCTAGCTAGGCTAGCCTGTAAGAAATTGTCCACCCGCCGTTAGATTGTAAGAACTGACCATCCACCACCAGCCTGTAAGTTACTTCTCATAATAAACATTAGTTACACCGAACTCTAACTCGCTTATTCATTCGCGCCGAACCCTGGCTAGCCGCCTGGGTCGGCAAAGCAACCTTCCTCCGAGTCCCCCGAACCGAACCGAACCGGACCGTCCACGGGGGAACGGTCACAAAATTAGTAAAATTATTAATCGAAGTAGAAGCACAATTTAATGTATAATAAATCGATACAAAGAAGAGGACCATGTAGTGAATAAATTAAAAGAGGGGTCCGATAAGAAACTGAATATCAGGCTTGAACGATGGATTGTTAGAAAAATTAAGGACGATCCGAGGATTAGTGCTCCAATATTAGCGTCGGAAGTTGAAAAATATTTAAATAAGAAAATAAGTGACTCAACTATTAGAGGAGTATTAACACTAGATTGCCCAAGGAAGTCATTTTGACTGCTTTTTAATTTCAATTAGAAAAACAATTATGTATATAATGACACAATTTCTTTGAATTTTGTGACTTTTTGTACAACATATAAATGCGTTTATTAACAATTTACCGACCGGTACAGATTTACCCTAGATTATATGTATATCTACTTTTTCTTGTACTTATAGGAATGTTAAATGAAACTTTGCGACAGTGGTTACTATATTGTTCTCTTTCTGTTATTATAGGGTAATTAAATCTAGTGATATTTTTTATTTTCATGACAACCGATTGATAAACTACCGGTCGGTAATGCGTTAGTCGGTAAAAAGTCGATCAATAGGCTACCGGTCGGTAAAGTGTTAGTCGGTAAAAAGTCGATCAATAGGCTACCGGTCGGTAAAGTGTTAATAATTGTAGTTACCTCCCCCCTCCTTCATTTCCGGTATATATGTGTTATACCTATATTGCCCAGAAGCAGTCATTTCGACTGCTTGGGAAATTTTAAATAATCAAATGACTCTTATTATTGAATTGAGTTTTCTTATATGACCAGTTCGGCTCTGTATTGAAATAACAGTTTTCATTTTTTTTCGATTACCGACACATGATAACACACAAGTACATGATAAATTGTCGATTTTGGCGTATACTTGATAAGTTGCAGTTTCTCAATAAGCTAAAGTAGTACTTGTCAGTCGAATCTTTATGCAGTGATACTTGTTCTAACAAGTTGTTTATTTTATTTCTTTTGCGTCCTAAATTCATAATATTAAAAATTAATTTTAAACAAATTTCTTTACACATTAATGATTCTTTCACAATGCAGTCATTTTGACTGCTTTTGGGCAATATAGGTATATACTAAGTTTCAGTCTTTCTAGTGTTAAGAAAAAAGAAGTATCACGGTAGAAAAAGAAGTATCATAGGTTGCTCGAAAGAAGCCATTCATAAGTTTGCAAAATAGGAAGAAGAGGCACGAGTTTGCTAAGAAGTATATAAAGGAACAGTTTACTTTTTGGAAAAATGTAATTCTCTTTAATGATCAATGATTTTCATTAATAAATCTTTAAATAAATGGCATTGGAAATTTAATATTCATGAATAATGTAATAGACAAATGGATCTATGTAAATATGTTAAAAAATAATTTAAAGCAAGGTGCCAAATAAATGGGACTTAAATAAGTTTAAATTTTATGCAGACAGCAACTCGCAATACAATTTTTACAGGGTTCAAAGTTGGCTATCGAGTAACTGCCCCAAAAGTTCTTGAAATCCCTTCCCAATTAGCCGACGTTAATGTAACAGAATATCTGTGACTACATAATAAGATTACATAATATTACAAATAAAGAAACTCTCAGAAAAATTTAGTTAAATGCATGCCTCAACGACTACAATACGTACTAAAAATGCACATGGATACCCTACAAAATATTAACATAAGCTGTACATATTAAACGAAAATAAGTACTGTACGATTTTTACTGATAGGCTGGTTTCATATATAGTGACAATTTATATTTGTTATATTAAGAATTACCAAAAGTTTCATTCTACTTTTATAATATATTAAACAAAGAAGTATTGAACTATATACCTGTATCCGTAATTTAGTCATTTACTGTAAATTTTATGATTTATAAATGAAAATCAATTGAATCGCTAGGTGTATGATTTTAAGAGACAGTCATTGTATATAGACAGTCATCAATGCTTTTTAATCAGTACAGTAGGACTGGTTTCCGAAGAGTCTAAGGCATTTTATATTAATAAAACGGTTCTCCATGGTTTGAAAAATGTTTAAAATTCAGAAACAGCTAATAGCTGTTTAAAAAACTTATAAAATTATAACATATATGGAAAATTCTGGTTTGATTATAATAATTACATATACATACAATATTCAATAATTTAGTGCAATAAAAATACGTAATGCCTGTTATGAACATAGAATAACATAATAGATGAAATAGTTATAATTGTATGTAATTACATGTAAAAAAATCCCAAAAATTGAATAAAAAATTTGTACGACTGCATAAATCATGTTTTAGTAAATTTTGCAAAAAATTTCAATATTATTTGTTTCTTTTTATAAGGGACTAGTTTTATTTATAATAAAATTACATAGTTTCATAAGAATTTTCGCAAAAAAAAAAATCAAACTGAATACATGGAGTTTCCAGTTTATCGTTTATGTATAATTTCCTTTCAATTACATATGTTGCACAATTCCACTTTCTAGGCACGTGTGATTGCTAAAATCGTAATACAACTTTCCCAAAATTAGGTTGAAATATTATAATTAAAAAACGGGTCAAGGCAGTTAATTATTTTAATTTATAATTACGAGGCACATTGTATGATAAATTATTTTTAGTCGTAAAAATGGTAACTAAATTAACGAACGTTGCTTTCTCACCGCAACGTATGGATCGTACAATTAAAAATAACTAAAAATTATTCTCAGAGAAAATGAAATTCAAGAGAAGACTAGTATCGAACATGAAAATATCAAATATGGACGTATTAAAAAAGAAAATTGTAATTATTTAGAGGTTTGCACTTCTCACCGATCTTGATGACCTTGAAATATGCTGTCAAGGTCACTTTTCTGAACAACTTTTCCCTATACATGTTACCGTCGCTCGGCCTTAATGGGAAAAATTTTAATGGGGGATTCTAGTGGCCAAAATAAGACGAAAATCAAGAATACCAATTTGTTGATGGAGGCTTCGTTATAAAGTTATTAACAATTAAATTCAACAATTTCAAATCGTTCTGGAAAAATTATTATCGGTTGCGGGGGTCAATTACAATCATTTTTGGTGAATACACATATCTTCGAAATCCTATCCACTTTCGAGAAAAAAAATCGAGTAGGTGCTGAAATTTTTCGGCGAAAAAAAATTTGTCAAATCGTTCTGGAAAAATTATTTTCGGTTGCGGGGGTCAATTAGAATCATTTTTGGTGAATAGACATACCCCCGAAATCCTACCCACTTTCTAAAAAAAAATTCGAAAACGTGAAATTTTTCGACGGAAAAAAAAACTTTCAAATCGTTCTACAAAAATTATTTTCGGTTGCGGGGGTCAATTACAATCATTTTTGGTGAATAGACGTACCCCCGAAATTCTGCACATTTTCGAGAAAAAAATTCAGTACTGGCGGAACTTTAAACGTTAATAACTTTTTAACAAAGTTATTATCCTCCATCAACAAATTGGTATTTTTGATTTTTGTCTTATTTTGGCCTCTAGAATCCCCCATTAAAATTTTTCCCAGCGGTGATGAAAAATGGGTATCGATATTAGTTGCCAGGGGCGGGTCTGGGGGTCGTAACCCCCCCAGCCAGCAAAACGAATTTAATATGTTACTGTTCAAGTCGTGGAGGATGTTTTATTTATTGCTCCGCGGGGCTCATGGAACGAAATTCCATATTCTTGTTTTTTGTTGCAGAAAAAAAATGTTCGAAACTGGATTTTAACCGATAAAATTATTTTTGCGAATATTTGGAAAACGAAGGCCAAGCGACGGTGACATGTATAGGGAAAAGTTGTTCAGAATGGTGACCTTGACACCATATTTCAAGGTCATCAAAATCGGTGAGGTCGTCAATCATCTGCATAATTACTACAGTGAAAACTCGATAAATGTCCTCAAGAGCTGTTCCATAAATGATACATTTTTATCCCCACCACTAGGGGGATCCCCCTTGAACCAGTGAGGCGAAGTGTAACCGGAGACGTAGCGGCTTTCTTTAAAAATCTTTATTGCCTTCGTCATCTTAGTTTAAATGTCCCTGTCAGTGTGACCACACTACTGTACAAGAAGAAAGTTTTTTATTTTTTACTTTTTTTTAATAAAAATTTTACTATCATGCGGGGAAGATTTTTCTAATTAAAATGTGACTAAACACGATATAAATCGGCCAATATTTGTTACCATAATATTGAATTAAATATTGTGTACTCGTATCTTCGCAAGGTCAATGGATTGGTACATTTATCGAACAGTGGTAGCTAACGAAACCCCCTATTTCATAAGTGTTGCAGTTTTTGATCACTTACGAAACGGTGGAACCGTTCCGTTTGAAAATAGCTACCTCCCGTTCGATAAATGTAGCCAGCACCTCGATGCGTCGTTCTTTGATATTTCCGAACATAGAAAAGGACAGCAAAAGAAGGATAAATAAAGAGAGAAAGACTCGCAAGTACAATATTTAATTCAATATTATGCTACCAAATATTGACCGATTTATATCGTGTTTAGCCTCATTTTAATCAGAGAAATCTCCCCAACATGATAGTGAAATTTTTATTAACAAAAAGTAAAAAATAAAAAACTTTCTTCTGTGCAGTAGTGTGGTCACACTGACGCGGATATTTAAACTGGGGCGATAAATCCGCGTTTCAGTCCCTCTTTCTTCTTTAGCTACTGACTCTTTCTACGTTCGAAGCGTCGGCAAACTACAATCAAATTCGAAAGACGATTCTCCTATTCCGTAAGTGTTGCTGACCGGACCCGGAGTAGCGACATTTATCGAGTTTTCACTGTAATTCGTTTTGCTGACTCGGGGGGCGCTGTCCTCCAGACCCCCCTAACAACTACACTAACTAATACCGATACCCATTTTTAATATAATAGCGGTGGTAACATGTATAGAGAAAAGTTGTTTGATGACCTTGACAACATATTTAAAGGTCACGAAAATCGATGAGGAAGGCAAACTCCTAAATAATTACCAAGAAAATGATTCATTAGCGTTGGATCCATTAATTTCTATATTACTGATCTATCGGTCGGTTGCACGAAGTCTAAGCGATATTATATAATATTTAGTATGCCTTAGTCTTCAGTTCACGTTGTTGTTATGTATAACGACTTAACTTTAAAGAAAACATTTACTTTCTACATTTTCGTATTATATGCTTTAATTTTATTCTGCCCTAAATTTGTTTAAATTGTATATACCTTATTAGCACGTCTACAATGGCAATTTAATATTTTGTAATACATGAAAATATTTTTACATGGTAGATTAATTAAAATTTTTTAGTTTTAATTCTTCTTATTTAAATGGTAATGACAATTAGAATTAGAATATATTTTCTACTTACACTTTGTAATTTCTCGTGTTCAGTTTTATAGTGATTTTGATGTCGCACATTTATTTATATTTTTACTATTATTGTATTTTTACATCTGAATCGATAGAGGCTAAAAAATTGGCAGCTTGCTTCAATGTAATAGATGGTGTAAAGTATTGTGTATATTGAACAGAACAAGGAAATTGGAGGCTGATTTTTTAAAATCTTCGTCTAATTGTAAATATAAGTTCATTTTCCAACTGTGGTTACATTTCATACAAAACTTTACACGTTCGTGGACTTATTAGTATCTCATAATTTTTTTCATACACTCTCATCGCCAGTCTCTTTGTGAACATAAAAATAGATTTATACATCTTATTGAATTATAGAATATACATATCGTTCGTGTGTATATGCAAAAGATATTTACTATATCACTTCTTCTTTAGTCACTCTGCTACATTGCAAAATACATTTTGTGTCTGTAATAATCGTGTATATGATTCAAACACGATCGTGATATAATCATGTACCATACAGAGATGACTTGTTGGCTAGGCACGCCGATTGGCCGTCGTGTAATAGCCTGCTCTCACACGCATTGTCATTGGCCGAGTCGCTCACCCTATTGGTCGAGACCCTACTACTATGCAGTGTTACGTCAGAGGGGGCCTCTGTAGTGGGAATAAGGCGGCGCGTAGACCTTCTCTCCTTGCCCTTGCCTCGTTTAGTTTGCTGGTGCCTAGCCAACAAGTCATCACTGGATAACACAATGATTACATTTTGATTGATTTACATGAAAAGGCAGAATGTTCTTCTGTGTGATAAATTATTTCGTAAGTATGGTCGATACTTTGCAGTGATAAAATATATATATATATATATATATATGTATTCACAAAATTTTCTTCAAATCCGTATGTCACATTGTGTTTCTGTACAGATATGCACAATATATGTGCAATAATCTTCGTTACGATCGTATAAATAACTAGCATCGATACTGTTACTCGTGATTAGTTTTACCTTAAGTTTTAAGCGATAGAAGTTAATGTTTAATACAATTCCACGTGCGAAGGGCAATTTATAAATGCACGATATATGTAGTACAGAAAATATGTATACTGTAAACGAACGAAGACTTTCGGAAACATACGTGTACGATTCAAAATTAAAATTCGCTCTAGACAATTTAAAATGTTAAAACGGAACGTTTGGTCCATAATTGTAAAAATTAGTATGCGTGACTCGTTCATATGCGATGAAAGATTTATAATACAATATACAGGGTGTTCGACCAACCCTGGGAAAAATTTTAATGGGAGATTCTAGAGGCCGAAATAAGACGAAAATCAAGAATATCAATTTGTTGATTGAGGCTTCTTTAAGAAGTTATTAACGTTTAAAATTCCGCCTGTAGATAGGCAACCTGCGCACAGCTGCGTGCGCTAGCGTCTCACAGGCGTAACTTTAAACGTTAATAACTTTTTAACAAATCCTCAATCAACAAATTGCTATTCTTGATTTTCGTCTTATTTTGGCCTCTAGAATCTTCCATTAAAATTTTTCCCAGGGGTGGCCAAACACCCTGTATACAGGGTGTTTCACTAACTCTGTCATAAGGTGATATTTTTGTTACCGTTAATGATACACAAGAATTCTTGAGGAGCAAGTTTTTTGATTCGAAAGGGCACAATCATTTTTTTTGTAAAAGAATACGTATAACGTCGCTCAAATTGTAATTTATTAAAATAAACATTCTACAAGTTCATATTTTGCAAGACAAGTTCATCGATATTTTTTTAACGCGACTGTATATTCTTATTATTATATCATATAATAGCTGAGGTTAATGCAAATTAAATTGCGTATAATGGAATGACTTTCACATTAAGTTACGATAAATTAAAAAGATTTCTGTTTCATTCAACGGTAACGGAGATGTATTATAACAAATTAGCTGAGACACCCTGTATTTCGTTATGCATGAAAATCTACATGTAACTTACGCTTCGCTCTGTATAAGTTACTATCTACCATTTTATTTACAGTATAATTAATTTAATTATTCGTTAAAATTCATTAATGAAAATATAGAATGGAGTATATGTACAATAATGCGATACCTATTAAACTGAATACTTAGGACCACATTTTTTTATTGGCGTTAATCTGAGGCCTTTAGCCAACATTTGAGCTTCAAGGTCGCGATCTTCATCTTGATACCTAAAAGAAAAGTGTTTCCATTAACTGCCAAATATCATGATCATAATGTAATTCTTACTGAAACGACGTAACATCTTTATTTCGTGCAGTTAAAAGGACACAGATATGAATTAATACAAAAGCAACAAAATTTAAATAGTTTTGTTACATAACAAAAATATTTATTAGTGTAAATGTTTCTTTTTGATATTTAATTATCACAGGTGAAATTAAGCATGATTATACTAATATACAATATACTTCCATTCATTATCAAATATTGGTATCTATTTTAGGATCTTTCTCAAAATATACCTTAATGATTCTTGGTTTCGTATCATATTTTGTGACAGTGATACGTGTTTACCAAATAATTATCCTAAACACATAAAATAATATATTTTATTCTCTTTAGAGTATCCATTGAAGGATAATTAAAAATTTAACAATAATTACATTACTATAATTCTCGTGTTGCTATAGTTGTACATGCTTTGTACAGGGTTAAAAATAGATTTAAGTACAACTAAAATATTTTCATTCTTACATTGGCACTACGATACAGTCATGTATATAAGTACATCACTTTGTCACAATGCAACAAAAAATACTTGTAAAAGAAAAACAAAAAAGAAAATAGCGTATGAAAAAATAACATGCGTAATTGTATTACGATAAAGATTTAAATTGTACATCAAAGGATTTTTAAAGTTCGTACTTTAAAAATAAAAAAGTTTAGTCACAGTTACAAATGAGTGAAACTGTTTAGGAACATTTCGTTAGTTTTAATAACATGAATGCTATTTAAAGAAATAACGTATAGCACTCTAACGAAGAATAACATCTACGATTGAATCATATAATATGTTACTGTAATTATATTCGAAATGAATTATAAAAATTCTTTGCACTTTATGAAATGGAAATGTAGAAATCCGAGTATATTTGTGAAACGTGAAAGACATAAAAATGCACTTACGATTTGAAAAATGTCAAATGTTCTTTATGAACGTTAACAAAGAATTCTATCAAGTTAGTAAAAAACGAATATGCAAGTAAAATCACTATCAAGGTAAGCACAGAAGATATTTTGTTGAAATTATGAGAAGAGAGATTAGGGTCGTGCGAGGAACAGGCAATTGTGTGTGTAGAAAAAGGTATTAATGTTTGGCTTGTAGATTTACACCACCTTTGTCGCTCTTTTTCTAAAAGGGCAATGAGCGAATCTCGCTTCGCGACGATCTCCAACATTTCTGTTAAAATTTCTCCTTCCTTTTTCACATCGGCACTTGTCTTCTTGTTATCTGTAAAATTAAAATATATCTTTCGTTTTGATTCAAATATATTCGCGATAGTAGGAATATAGTATTAAAATATTAACCATCGTCAGCTAAACGTTCTCGCAATTCTTGTTGTAATCTTTCATGGCGATCTTCAAGCTGGACCTCTTGAGCTCGTACCAAAAGTTCTTTTTCGTATCTACGCAATTCCGTTCGTTCTTTCATGAGATCAAACCATTCCCTAAGTAAATCTGCTTCCTCTCGATCGGAACATTCTAAATAACAGACACACTTTGTTTAACTGTCCGCAATGAAATCTTTGACAATGATAGCGTTCGATGTTACCTCCTTCTCCACGAAGAGCTTTCTCAACGCTGACACCTCTACTTTCTAATTCTTTCTGTTTAACTTCCGTTTCTTCCAGTTTTCTTTGTATTTCTTGAGCCATGCGTAACCTAACAAAATTCATACTTGTAATTGTATAACAATTCTATTATTATTAAATGTCTGAAATGTAAAATGGGGTTTGTACCTTTTTAATTGCGCTTGTCTAGCTATCCGTTTTGTAGTTTTTGATTTACGGGAAATACTATTGCACGATCCTTCTGTGACTGTTGCCTTCTGCATACACGATGTTGACACTGCTGCCGTCTTTGTATCATCTTCTGATAAACTATCGTCTACCAAACGAAATTAAGTATTGAAAATAAGGTTCTTTTTATTGTCTATAATATTAAATCTATATTGTTTATACCTGATGCTTGTGTAGTAGAAATAGTATAGTTCAGTGGGGGTGGTGGAATTGGTGGTGGATTTTCGCTTAAGAAGTTTCTCGCGAGCATACCCTCGCAAACACTCTTAGGTCTTGTAGTAATCTTTGGCGTTGCGACTTTATCGAGCTGAAAAAGAAATTTCCTGTAGCACTAATTTTCTGTTATACCTTCGATAAATATGAAAGAAATATAGCTTGCTGTTGAAATTAACATTTTCTTAATACTGGAAAATTAAAATTGTGAAAAACAAAGGCTTTTAACACCTTGCACTACGCTGAAATTTTAAAGAAGCCGTGCCTAACCCATACGCCCGAATGATCGGGGAATAACCCAATTCGGGAATCCCGAATGTCGAAACTTAAAACACGATATATCGATCGACCAAATATCGATATCTACGAGTTCGACTCGTGATATGTTTGGCCCGAAATGTCGATTACGAGTCAGACTCGTGTTATTCACGTTTGAAATGAAATTAAACAACGAGCCTGACTCGCGATATTCAAGTTTAGCCTAAAATTTCCATCACGAGTCAGTCTCGTGAAAATAGTGCAAGAGGTTAAAGAAGTGTAAGCTCAATCTTGTAAAGTTAATGCAATTACGAAACACTTGTACACACACACAGTTGCAAATACTATATAATTACGATAAGTAAAATCCTAAATATATAAATTTCTGATTGACAGAGTAACGGGTTGAATTTGTGCATTGCAAGAACATTAAATGAAATATCAACTGTCCAATAAGTAAATAACCGTGATAAACTCGTCCATTTATCTTTGATTAGTATTTTCCAAATATTTCCATTATATCGTCAAAAACAATTTGATCAAAACACAGTAAATATAGGAAAGAACAAACAGTAATTTATATATGCAAAGTCACATGCTCATTTTCAAGAAATACTGTTACTGCAGGGATTGAACCAACCCTGTAAATCAAATTTAACATAGCTTATGCTGATTAATATGTTACCCCTTGAAAGCAGACGAGAAAATGCAGCAAACAAAAATAAAATCATAGTACCTGCACGATATAAAATAGCGAATACAAATAGTGGTATAAGAAAGCTAATACTGGAAAAACTAATATCTATGACTTATGAGTTGCTTACATCTGACCCTTCCGAATACGATTTATATAACTGAAACATTTTAGAATCCGATTAGTCGAAAGAAAATCGAGAATCAGGAACATATTCAACTTTGTACAAAAGAAGAAATATAAAAGGGTAATAAGTGAGACGGAATGTGTACGTACTTTGCCTTTTGATTTAGATGTCAGACGGAACATAGACAACTTGTCTTTTTGATTGGTTGGCGAAGAAGAGGGTTCTTTCTTGAAAAAGAAGTCCGACACTGCTTGAATAATGCTCTTTCTTCTTTCCGGATCCTTAGGTTTTTGTTTTTTGTCTCGTTTCAGAACAATAGCAGGGTTATTTGATTTTGGAGAACCAATAGGGTGCATTAGTTCATCCATCGATTTAGCATTCGCAGTAGTTAAACCTCCAAAATTGATTGCTTCTGCCACAGCCTTCATATTATCCGTACTCTTGCTCGTCTGCAGTTTCAATCCAGTTTTGTTTGCCCCGGTGCTGTAAAATCTTGTTCTGGGTTCTGGTTGCGTCTCCTTTTTACTTCTCCTTTCTTCCATCGAAAGCTGTCTTCGCGCCACTTTCATTCTCAGTTCCTTGATCTTGTCCTCAGGACTGAGACCCAAATCTTCATCGCTCATCAGTCTGGCTCTTTCTCTAGCATCTTGCCTTGCCTTCTCCGCTGTCCTCTTCGCCTCCTCGTGCTTCAATCTGGGCGGAGCAATCGGCGTTTTAAACATATTTCCAATCTCGTTATCCGTTTTAATCGACGCGATATTCTCAGGAGATTTCATTTCATTTTTATTCTTTTTATCATTTATATCTTTTTCAGTCTCCAACTTCCAAGGGAACTGTTGAAACTCTTGAGACGCTTCCATTTCCTGTAACTTCTTTGTCTCAGCGAAAGTGGTTCGCAGAGGACTGTTTGTCGGTGTTATGGACGTGGGTACAAATTTATTAACAGGCGAAACATTGGGAACAGGTGGTCTTATTGGCGACAAAGCGGGCGTGGAATTAAAGGAGGAGGCTCTAGCAGCTCTTCTTGCTTTCTTCTCCGCGGATTTCTGTTTGTGAGCTTCCAGTTTGTCCATCAGCAAATCTTGTATCACATTCTTTTGCTTCGATCTCTCTCTCGTAATTTCTTCCAGCTTCCTAGAGGTGACCGGAGAATTAAAACTATTGTTTACTGCTGTTTCCTGGCACTTGATCTCCTCTGCTATCATTTCAGCGGTACGGGATTGCAGAGAACTCTTCGAGTTCTTTCTTTTTGATTTCCTGATATCTATAGAGTCTTTGGCGTTGCTGAATTCAGCGATTCTGGATTGTAAACGCTTCACGTATTCCAAGTAATCCAGATTGCTAAAATCTACCGCTATTTTTGTCGGCTCCTCCTGGCTTGGTCCTTGAGTTACAGCTGGAACTATCGAAACTTGTGGATTGACAGGACTAGCTAGAATCGTAATTACTTCGCTGGTAGTGGTATCTTCGGCTGGCTCGACGATCAATAAACTATCCTCCTCCATTGATTGGAATAGTTCCTTGTTTACTGCTTCCGTGACTAGCTCGTCCTGCTGCCCGCTATTCAAATTCATATCTCTGTTTACTTCTGTCTCTGCTGTCTTTGCACTACCGTTCAACCTGTTCTTTACATCGTCCATCGTGATTGGATTTATTTCTATCACATTCCTATCATTGTACGCCTCCTCTTCCGAGCACGAGTCATTCTCTAGATCTAATTTCGCTATCGGCGCATCAGCAAATAATTTCTCCCGCGAACTACCGACAGGCGTCGACGTGCTTTTAATATTTACAAATTCGACGTAGCCCCTGTTCTTGAGCATCACCATGTTAGAAGCGTCTTGCAAACTATCGTCCAACAGCGAGTCGTTGTCCGTGTCCATAAAATCTATGTTCTCGCCGTTAGCCAGAAGCTTCGAAGTATCGTTAGATGGAACGTCTATCTTTCTATCAAATTTGAAAGAATCCAAGTCCTGGTCCGTCAGGTCTTCCTCTTTGGCTATCGTGATCGGGGGATATTCCAATTTGGTGGAATCGGACAACGTGGTCTTTCTTCTCGTGGTTATGAATTCCGGGTTGATGTTGAACTCGACGTCCCGTAAATCGTCCGAGACCAAGACCTCGCCGTCGCGAGCCCATTCCGAGAATTCGGTTTCGGTGAGCGCCGCTGTGGTTAAATCGTTCTCTTCGGAATCGTCGTGTTTATTGGATATGGCAGAGGCCACCGACGTGGGACTGCTGCAATTGCTCTGCTTTCCGTCGTCCTGCAATTCCAGCCGCTCGATCTCATTCTTCACCATTTCCAGCTCCGCCGACGTATTGTTCTCGCATGGAATCGAATCCTGAGTGAATTTTACCTTGTTTTGTAACAGCGAACATTCTATAGAGTCGGGTTCGAACGATTGGCCGTCGTCGAAGTCTCTGCATTTGTCAGCCTCCTCGTCCAACAGCAGATGCCCCTCTGTGCTGTGAATTTGCAATCGCGGCGGGGACAGATTCGCAGCAACCAGTTGCTGGTCTTGCGCACCTTCCTCCGCTTCACCGTCGCTGGAGGACAAAGAATCGCTGTCTATCTCCGAGTCCCCGCTGCTAGCTTCTTTCGTCGTCTCCTTGTTCTTGCCCCAATCCACTTGCGGCACGATTATGGAGATCTCGTGCAACGGGCTCCGTGGTCGAAAACCGTTGGTCTCGTCCGCATTTTGCGAGTTCTTCGCGTTCTCCAACGTGTCCGTATCGTTCACTTGACTAGGTGTTACTTGTTCCTTCGCCGGTTCTTTGTCCGCCGCGTTCTTAGACTCGCTACAGACGATGTTGGGGGCAGTCTTTGACTTCAGGATACTGGACTCTTTCACCAAGTCTGGCAAATGGGTCTTCGATATTTCAAGTATGATGCTACCTTTGTACGTGGGATTGTCATTGTTCACTGAATTCTGGGACGAACGTTCGTTGGCAGTGTACGGCCGTATCGGAGTCGAGGAGAACGGAGCTGTAGGCGATATCGGTGAGAATTGAGTATTGTTGGATCGCAGATTGTTGATGTTAGTCCCTTTCAAGAACGCTTGCATCGTTGGACTTGGCTCTGGAGCTGGGTTCAACAGCTTCTGATGCTGAGAGATCGCGTCCGTTAGGTTTCGTAGCTGAGTGTCCACGTTCGACGCCGATCCAGACTTCATAACTGAACCACCGAAAGCCGTGCCACCCAGTAAATACTTCTTTTTAAGCTCCAACGACAATTTCGAGGCGATACCTTCCGTGGAGTGAGTTCGGTTCAATAAATAATCGCCCTTGCGTGGATTCATCAATGGTACTCGGTTCACATGATTGGACCCTACCAAATTTGAGCTACCTTCCTTTTCTGTTTGAGGAAGATTCACGGTTTTTTTAAATTGCGGCTTTGCGCCTGTGTCTTTCTCTTGCTTCAGATTGCCATTGAACGATGAGATGACCTTGCTCTTCACTTGAACTTTCTTGGGCTCCGCGTAATTCCCTCGCGTCTTACGGACGAACGAATCGTTGATCGTGATTTCCGGTATCTCGTGTTGAGTAGGGGTTGCACCGTCATGCTCGAATTCAGAGTCAGTTGATATCTCTGTGGCCGAGTTCTCCTCGCTTTCTTCCGACGTACCATCGTTGGAGGCAACCTGAGGAAATGCAAGTCTATTAATACAGCGAACGAAAGCTTTGGAAATGTTAAGTGTTATAGGAAAACAGAAATTCAATTTTAGTGTATTAGTGAGAGGACGATTAAAATGCTGAGGAACACAATGCACAATTTCTTACTCTTTTTCAATACTTTGAGAGCTTAACAAAGCGTATGCATAAAAATCCATTATTACGATGAGTTTTAAATGTGACCGTATTGAAATAATGTGTAATGCTCCTGATTTATTAACGTCTTATAATCTCCCACTTTCAAGTGTGAAATTAATTACGATTGCTTAAAAATGACAGTGAGATTTTTAATAAAGTATTGGCTGGTGGTAATCTCGGAATTAATGTAAAAAAGTTGGTAAGTTACATTGCCAGTTTTAGCCAAACACTAAACCAAGCACAAACAATTAATCGGTTTGAGTCACTATTAATTAAAAATTAGTACAGTGCATCACTCCATTCATATATAAAAATGCTTTACCTTTTCTTCAATGGCCTTGGGTACTTTAAAATGATACATCACCATCAGCCAACTATAAGTAATATCTATTTTTACTTTATTAACATATCTCACATAATTTCCCTGAATATAAGTCGTGAAACTGAAAAATACATTTTCGCAGAGATGTAACAATCGTGTTCGTAGAATTCTTCGCCATACATAACATATTCGTAACAATTACAAATTAATTTACACATATCGTATCAATTAAAAATTACTTTATACACGTTAGGATACCACGCATCTATCTTTTTTCGATCGATCGTTCTTAGGAGACGTGAATTTTGAAGATTCAAGCTGAACAAATTTGATCGATGATTGAGATTTTTGCTCAGCAGAAGTATTTCCTAATGTATTCGAAATTTTACCACTGTTATCGTTAACTTTTTCAAGTGAACCTTTTAAGTCGCCAGCCTCTTCGTTTGCAATATTTTTGTGTTTATCTGGTGTTGTTAATCTTTCGTTGGTTGTCATCGAGCTCGATTGCATATCAGAAGTGGGTTGTTTCAAAGAAGATGCGAAGGTAGATTTTGTTTTCGCTGATCTTTTCCTTGCTGGAACTTCAGGCGCAGACTGTACATTAAAAGTACTAGGTTTCGTTGAAGAACTGGATCCACGATGAATATGTCTTCTTGAAGTTTTGTCCAACGTATCTGACAAATTAATGTTACTATTTATGTTTATTTTGTTCACCTGTTTTGGCGTTTCAATATTTTGTTCGACAATTTTAACTCTTGCGACTTCAGGCGAAAGGCTTGTTAACTCGTAAGAGGATTTTGAGTCTTTACGTAACTTATCAGCTATATTTGCAACCTGTTTTCTTATATTTAAATTGCCATCGCTTGCATGCATAGCATTATTTTTATTAATATTCGTTAATCTAACTCTGTCGAGATGCGGAGTCGAGGCTGTTTGTTCTGCATTAGTTTCAATGTTCTCACGAGACTGAACTGTAACATTTGCTCTCTCTTTGTGTAATTTAGTTTCCGAGATGGTATTATCAAGAGGAGAAACAAACGTTGTTTCTTTCTCAATATTTTTAACTTTTACATCTATTCTCTCTTCATTTTCTTTATTTTTCACGTCATCACTGTTTAAACTCACACTTTCTTCGTTCATAGAATCTTTATTGTCTGCTGTTTTAAGAGATAGTGTTCGTTCTTCTATTTTATTTACATTTTGTGATTGGTCCTGTTTATCTGAGTTTTCTAAATGCAATTCCATGGATGGAGTATTGAAATCCAACGTACCCTCTATATACTCAGTATCAATCAATGGTATTTCTCCACTTTCTCCAATTTCTTCGAACTGCAAATTAATAGTATCAATATCGCTGTCATTAATACTCATGTTTACATTGTATTCATCCTTACGCTTAATAGCTTCTAATCCTTCAGAAGGTTCAAGTTTCGTCTTCTGAAAATATTTCATTATATCCTTCGTTTCAATTTTCGTGGATAGCTTGGGTTTGATGTCTAGCTCAACGATCGTAACATCAGATGAATTTTTAGTTCTATCAATTGCACCTTGACTCTTCGTTTTTTGCTTCTTCTCTTCCACAAAATATTTATTCATCTTTTGTTGAGCATTCTCTTTGGACAATAGTCGAAGTTCACCGACCGGAATTTTATTCTTTGCCTTTCTTTGTCTTAAATCACGTTTCAATTTGTCAAACGAATTATTTCCATCGGATTGTACTTGTTTACGGCCTTCCTTAGGAACCGTTAATTTTGAAATTTCAATAGATCTCGCGCGTGATGGTTTCTCATTCGTTGGAGACGGAGAAGTGACGGTCACGACTGGAATTTGCTCGATATCTTTTAAGTACAACTTCAATTTGTCCGGTTTTACGTTCAACGTGTCGGTTTCTAATTCCTTGTGTCGTTTCATCTCATCTGATTCTAATTCTTCTACGATCATGTTATCTTGTGTGTCGGACGCGTATAATTCGTCGTACAATGTCTCGGTTGATTTACTAATTTCAGACGAGGAAGATGGCGATGACTTTCTACTGCGATTTGGGGAAGAAGTTATCAGATCAGGTAGTTGCTCCTTGCAGCTTGCAATTTCTTCGGTGTTAGGCAGCACTGTATTATCGTAACTAGTTTGACTAATTGGAATAGCATCTGGAAGCATAATTGCTGCAAACGCTGTTTGCAGTTCGGTATTACTCGCTTCTGTAGCTTTAACATCTAAATCGGACGTTACTTTATCGTTCAAATCATTGTTAAGAGGAATTGTTTTTAATTCGTTGTTATTGAATTCATTGGTATCGACGTCACCGAGTTTTGAAGTAGAATAACTATATTTATTCTCATTTAAGATTTTTTGAAGTTCACTTAAATTTGAAAGAACATTCTCCACTACTAGACTTTCGGACTCCGAATTATATTCTACCGTATTTTCATTTTTACTTGGTCTATTCTCTGCAACAGATTGGTCAGAAGTAACCAACGGTACTTTCGAATTAATAGTATTATTAACTGCGTTATCTGTAATTAAATCAAGGGGGGGATCAGGTGTTGGAATTATGCTTCCACATGCTAGGCTTTCGGACACGTTCCCTATTTGCTGATTCACATTTACCATTGATGTATCGCTCTGTAATATTTCTACACCCGATGAGTCCTGAATATCTTTAGTGCCAATAATCTCTTGATCGATTACGATTTCACTGGGAAGGTAATTAGGGGCTTGTACAGATACAGATTCAGATTCAGGAAGTACAAGTGACTCTTGAGTTATGTTATCTACAGTATCTTGAGAAATTTTCACCTCCGTTTCTGAACCAGTGTCCGTACCGGAACTGCGAGCAGGATGCTTCAGCCAAACTTCTTGCTTCCTGAGCTCTCTTGCGCGTATTTCTTCTTCGTCTTCCGTGGCAGTTGTACTCTCATCGTCTGAACAACGACAAAAAACGAAAAGGAATCATCACGTCAGTGTTTTGCAAAATTCGGTAAAACGATGAACAAATTTATTAACAATATTACCTTCGTTGGTGTATTCGTCGCTGGAATCTTCGTACTCGTTGCTTCCTGTATCAGACTGTCCCAGCGTAGCATGAGGGTAAGAATACCGTAACGTCCAATTTTTAGCAAGCTCGAGAGTTCCTTCGGTTGTCAGTGGCTGATCGATTGCTTCCTCGTATACTTCGTTATCGTCATTCGAATCACTTTTACGGCAATAGAAAAATAAATGAATTTGTTATTCTTGTTTATATTTAAAAAAAAAAAAAGAAGAGCTACGGAACAAGAAAAAGTGTTTATTCGGTTATCGAAGTTGCTATCACTTGGAGTATGGTATTGTTAAATACGATTCACTATAACGTACAATATCTTAAAATATGGATAGTAATATTAACCAGAATTATAAGTATCAATTAATGCGATTGATTGAATACACTGTGTGTCATAACTATAAAACCACTCTAAACTTTTCAATTTTTATGTGGTACTGTTAAAATAATGAAAAAACAAAGCGTACCGTATTTGAAATTGCGTTAAGAAATGATACTCTGCCAAAGAAGGATAAATTGTATCCACTGAGAAAAGAAGAATTACACAGAAGGCTGATTTGTTCTTGTACCATAGCTATAAAACTGGAATGACGATTCTTATTAAACAAATTATACAAATATTGCACTGAGAATACAATTGAATTAAGTTATAACTAGTCTGCGGATCTTTATGCAAATTCATATTTTCATTAATAGAATTAATGAAATGAGAGCTTCGTAGAGGGTTATCTCAACCCCTAAATATAATAATTCATATCGTACTTTAAATATTTCTTATATTTTTGGATATTAAGTGGATTCTGTAGTTTTTTGGGAATTAAAATTTCCCTTAAATGCATAAACATCCGCAGTCCAGTTATAACAATAATTTAGTAACGTGTAGGACCTCCACTATTTTCAAGAATTTAAATTAGTTGATTTTTCATGTTTCTTATTTCAGTAAAGTGTTTTACTGGAATTGCTCACTGCGTTAAGAATTAAACGTTAAGATCGGGGTGAAAGCTTCTTCTTCTTTGGTCACAACATTGTGAGAACGAATAAGTCTACGTGCAATTTCACATATTTTCACATTACTTTTGTAAAAATCTAAAATTTTGCCTTTTTCTTCCTCACTTAAATAACTTTCACGTGGCATTATTAACCAAATTAATATTATCACACTTCCAACACACTAGACAAAACAAACCTGATGAAATATTGACAGAAAAGAACATTCGAATGCTTAGTTTTATAATTATAAAACAGTAACGAATCAATTTTCTGTAGTTTATTTTTTTAGAATAAATATAATTTAACTGTTTCTAAGGAAATATACAGTGACTGTCACTTAAAATCGTACACCTAGAGGTTCAGCCGATATTTTTCCAATAAAACATAAAAATTGTTCTAAATTATTGAAACTCGTATAGAGGTATATCTCAAGAACTAATAATTTTTTTGCCATGATACCTTAATAATTTTTTATGTAGAATGGACAGGGGAATGAATCTGTGCAATAAAAAATACGCATTTCTATTTATAGAAAGGATGCAATTCTTAATTGCACATGCACCGTTGAATTTGAAACAATCCAAGGTCCTACAGATGTAGTGCTCTTCGAGCCATTTACCTTTCTCCTTTGGTATTTTTTCGTAAATGCATTAATAACGGAGTTATTTAAAATTGAAAATTGAAAATTTTAGGGTTGTTTTATAGTTATGGCACGCAGTGTATGTATATTAATTATTTGTTTGAAAGAAAAATAAAACATGCATATTGATTTACATATTACAGTTAAAGGAAAAAAATGATTGCTAATAAATTCTGAAAATGATCATACTTCAAGCGATGGAAACGTCAACAGCTAATTAAGCAATTTCTTTTGTTTCGTGTATCTTTGAACTACAGTGAGCGTCAATATAAAGTTAACACTTGAAATTTTCAACTTCTCTTTGAAATAACTTAAAAGGTATGAAAGAAAACAGGAAAAAGGTGTATGAGATATTGAAAGCTCAATTGTCTATAAAAAACATATATTTTTTTTAATAATAATTTAATAATAAGCAAACATATAATGCAAAGAACAAAAAAAGTCCCTTTTCCTTGAATCAATATAAAGTTAACACCCCTGCTTTTATGCACATAGTTATAACTATTGCAACAATTTTTGGTTATGTTGGTATCACTGTTTAGTCACATGATCTTGCGGAATCCCCGTGTTTTGTTTCCATGACAAAACAACAGAGGGAGATACTATTTGTGTAATCTCGAAATGGGTAAACAAACAACTGTTGAAGAGCGTCAAATAATAATCGAAATGCATATAAATAGACAGCCCTTAAGAGAAATTGCTAAAGTTGTGCAAAGAAGCCATGTGGCTGTAAAAAAGATCATTGACAAATATAATAATCTCGGATTATTAAGTAATATTGATCATAAACGGCGACCAAAAAAACTCAATGAGAGTGATGTGAGGCAAATTTGCAGAAAAGTAACACAAAATCCTTTTTCGAGCACTGTAAAAATAGCAGAAGAGTAATTTAAAGAAAGAAACGGTTAGTGCAAGTACAATCTGTAGAAGACTGAATAGAGCTGGGTTATTTGGAAGAGTTCCGAGGAAGAAGCCAATGATTTCTGAGGTGAATCGGAAGAAACGGTTACAGTATGCTAAAGATCACTTCAAATATAATGAATCTTTGTGGAACGATGTTCTCTTCACTGATGAGAGCAAATTCAAAATCTATCAAGACAGAAAACCACTGAAAATATGGAGAAGTAAAAATAGTGCTTTGACGGAGCAGAACTTAGTCCATACAGTCAAACATGGAAGGGGATCCGTGATGGTCTGGGGGTGTATGGCTGCTTCCGGGGTTGGAAATCTCGTGTTCATTGAAGATATAATGAAAAAGGAGGATTACGTTGAAATATTGTGGAGAAACTTAGAGCCTTCCGTTACGAAATTGAATTTATCAAGAACATGGACATTTCAAAGTGATGAAAGTAAAGATCTGAAGCATACATCACGCATGGCAAAGGAACGGTTTCTTTACAGGACACCAAAACAATTAAAACATCCTCCGGAATCCCCAGACCTTAATCCCAAAGAAAATGTATGGGATTATCTGGATCGAAAAATACGAAAAAGAGAAGTAACGTCGAAAGAAACTCTCAAGAAAGTCATTTTAGAAGAATGGAATCAAATTCCAGCAAATTATACATCTTCATTGGTCAAATCTATGAGAAGATTGACCAAAGTTGTAAAAAATAGCGGACGTTCAACAGAATATTAATTTCACAAAAAAAAAAGGAAAAATTGTTATTGATACCTATAGATGTTAACTTTATATTGACGCTCACTGTAGGATTTCTGGCGTTTTTATCTCGTTACAACTGCATTAGTATACTATACTATACTATAATAATTTGTAGATTATTTGTTTACCCAAGAAGGCCGAAAACACTATATTTAATGAACATCAAACGTGGAAATATTAAAAAAAAATTTCGACAATTCCTTCCTGAGTTTCCATTTTCACAAATGCTTTCAGAAATCGGATGGAGAGCGAAAACAACACCCGCGGATCATCCAGTCTCTCAATACGAGTTCGACGTGTTGATCGGCGCCGATGGTAAACGAAACACCTTGGAAGGATTCAAGCGCAAAGAGTTCCGGGGGAAGTTGGCCATCGCCATAACAGCGAATTTCATAAATAAACGCACCGAGGCCGAGGCGCGGGTGGAGGAGATCAGCGGTGTCGCGTTTATCTTCAATCAAAAGTTCTTCAAGGAATTGTACCACGAGACGGGCATCGACCTCGAAAACATCGTCTATTACAAAGACGACACACACTACTTCGTGATGACTGCCAAGAAGCACAGCCTGATCGACAAGGGGGTTATTCTACAGGTATCGACACTATCTGTGTAGAGCGTTGCTCGTGGCGCTGTGAAACAGTCACGGATAGTGATTCGACGATGATAATGACTTTGACGTTTAGGACCACGCAGACACTGCCAAGCTGCTCGCCAAAGAGAATGTGGATCGCGAGGCATTGATGCTTTACGCTCGAGAAGCGGCCGAATTCTCCACGGAATACCAGATGATGGATATGGAATTCGCAGTGAATCATTACGGGCAACCGGACGTGGCTATGTTCGATTTCACGTCTATGTACGCGGCGGAGAATGCCAGTCGGGTTTTGGAGCGTCGCGGTCATAGATTGCTTATGATCCTTGTCGGCGACAGCCTACTCGAGGTACATCAAAACGAGGCTCCCTCTACGAACCCTCAATTTCATTATGAATTTCAGTACCCTAAAGAAAATAGTCTAGATAAGAATATTGACGCTCACTGTAGGATTTCTGGCGTTTGTATCTCGTTTCTGTGTACCTATTATTATATTTTGCAACTATATTTATAGATTATTCGTTTACCAAAAAAGGCCAAAAACACTATATTTAATGAACATCAAACGTGGAAATATTAAAAAAAAATGTTGGTAATTTCTACCTGAGTTTATTTCAAAAATTGTTATTGATACCTATAGATGTTAACTTTATATTGACTCAAGGAAAAGGGACTTTTTTTATTCTTTGCATTATATGTTTGATTATTGTTAAATTATTACTAAAAGATATACGTTTTTTATAGAAGACGAATTGAGCTTTCAATACGATACACCTTCTTCCTGTTTTCTTTCATATCTTTTAAATTATTTCAAATAGAAGTTGAAAATTTCAAGTATTAGCTTTATATTGACGCTCACTATAGACTGTTGCGTATAACGAAATAGCTATAAATAAATTACCTCATATCCGAAATATCGTCGCTGGAACCCATTTCTGCAGTGGAAGCACCAAAATTTCTATCAGTCCATTCATCCTCGTCCATTTGACTTTGGGGTTCTTCTGCATCCGATATGCCCGCCAAATTTTCAAATTCTATTCTCTCAGGCGTTTGACCACGATCGAGCAAATCAAGCCCAACAACGCCCTCCAAAGGTATCTTCGTCTGAAAGTAATAATTCTAATTTATACTGGTAATTAAAAAAATGTAATTCGAGCACACAATT
Source organism: Colletes gigas (assembly GCF_013123115.1). NCBI lineage: Eukaryota > Metazoa > Arthropoda > Insecta > Hymenoptera > Colletidae > Colletes > Colletes gigas. Next base: position 494,858 of record NW_025106644.1, read on the forward strand.
GGAGAGCAAACGTTACCTTTTCCGTTATTTTTAAGTTTACAGCCGTATTGGGTATATTCTCCTTATTCAACGTAAGTTTCTTCTTCTCCGAGCGAGCTTTTATCGTTCCCGGGAAACCAAAGTGTTGCGTGCAATAAAATCGTCCCCCGTTTTTGTCCCGATCGAATGTATGGTTTCCTGCGATTGAAAAATTATCGTATAAAAATCGATCGTTCGGAAACACTTCGAAATGGAAAAACGAAGAACGAACCTATTCTTAACGAGGTAGAGCAATATTCACAGCGGAAACAGCCTCGATGGAAAAATTTCCCTTCAGCGCTAAGTCTCTCCATCAAATAAACTCTCTTGTTGCAGAAATGACACACCTCCGCACCTCCTTGAGTAGGTAACGTTATCGTTGGTTTAATATTCTGAAAGAAAAATTTAAAAGATTCAAACATCATCTATTGATTTTAAACAATTCAGTAAAAAAGAATTTTAGTCAGCACATCCATTCATTTTAAGCGAAATATCTTTAGTAATGTATTAATTGTTACACGTTGTACAATCGAAGGGGATTACTACATATTGTATATTACTAGCATAGTAACAGGATCGTTGATACATTAGTAAATGGTTTGGCATTAGAAATGTTACTCGTTAGGAACGTTATATTAAACATTCGTTAAATATTTTCTTGTATCTTGTGAAAATATGACAAATAATATTTACAGGCAGACAGGAACATTACACGAATTCACTACTTCCGCGTTAAAGACCGTACGAAATATAACAAACGTTACAAAGACTTCGAACATCTTTTGCTGACTACATCCTTGAGAATTGAGTTTCTGTAATATCGTATTTACCGATTTTTGCACCTTGGGTTCCGTGTCTTGACTTTTATTCGAAAATTGCTCAGCCATAGCTGAGACTTTATTGTACCCGAGCACATTACCCTCTTTGATCTTCCTGTCTATACTCTTCAGGGTATTGTCAATATCAGCATACTTACTATCTATATCCTTCTGATCCCGCCCCTTCTTCTCCATCTTGATTTGTCGAGCTAAAAACTGAATGAAGCATATACGCATCTGAAAAAACGTTGATTACCGACTACCGTTGATCTTTTTCTATGCCAACCTGTTCTCGACTCCATTTCGGCACGCGTTCTATTTTATCGTGTCGGACGGAACGACCCATCTTATTCTCCTCGATTTTCTTTTCGATCTCCTTTACGTTCCAATCAGTCTTCTCGATCTTGCCTGTTGCGATGGCAAAATTATACTCTCGAAGAAAATTATTCAAGTGAGAAGAAAGTAACGTAACACAAACCAATGGCACGCAGAAGATCCCTGGGTTTCTTTTCGGACGGTGTGGATCCCTTCAGTTTGTCCTCGATATTTTTTATTCTCCCAGAAAATTCTTCGTCTATACTATTCCTACGATGGCCAGCATGTATCTTAGGTTCTCTATCCTAGAAGTAATAAACAGTGTGAAACGAGTTGGACGGATACAAGTCCACGATAAAGACAACCACAGAATTGTAAAACTTTTAAAAAGAAGCGAGAATGCACCATAATATTTGTAATCGCAGTAGACGTATAGAAGGAAACCAGGACTCTTATTAATATACATTTGTTATGATTAGCTAATTAGCGTGTCGCGTTTACTTATTTCACAGTGTATAGTGTTAGTGTCATAGCGTTTTAGAAAATATATAAAAATATTCTGTTGATATTATAAATACCATTATTTTGTGAGTACAGTTAGTAGCACAACTGGAAGTCTTCGCATTGTTTAATATTATTAATGCATATCGCATGCATAAAATTCGTAGTTTTGTACTCTTTTTTTTTTTTTTATTTTTTGTATGGTTAGTTAGCATGTTCGTCTTTAATTTGTAACGAAAAATAATAGAACAATTTTATTGCCCGCTGTAATAAAATAAATTAGTATGCAAACGAGCAGCCCACAACTAAATCATTTACATACAAAATTTATTGTATTATATTATATATATATATGTTATAACATTATCCATTGTATCGTTGGATGAATAACTGTATTTTTAAAATATATGTAACCGTTTGTTAAGTGATTACTTAAAAGAGAAAAAAAAAAGACATTACACACTCCCAAATCATTCACTTTCCAGCTTACTGGGTATAATATTTTCTGTTCTAGATATTTCACTCTATCCTTGAAATCCGCTGCTGTTTGGCGATACAAGAATATCGAATAATCTTCGAACGGCTCGTCTTTCTCGCGTTTCGCATTCGCCTGCAGCATCTGCATACTTTTGTAGAATTGCTGCGTCGCCATCTTTCGCAAATACTGCCGCCTTCTCATACGTTCTGCACGATTCTGTTCTATTTCGCTGAGTTTCTTCTGTCTTTCCTCCTTTACGTGCACCGCAAAACGTACAACAGCGTGACATTAATTTCTCGATTATATTCGACAATCACCAACGTCTGTTTCCATTTTCCAGCTTAAGTCTCATTTTTTTGCCAAATTAATTTACACAAATGTGTACACGTTCATGTTACACGTTTCAACTACAGTAGTGCCCACATAAGTGACCGGATTTTTGCCCACACAAATGAGCAGAGTTATCCCCGCCAATTCTTAGAAGCCAAGCGGCTTCGAACATCAAACGTGTCGGGTGTAACTTGACGCCGGTCGTTATCGGTACATTGTATACAGGGTGTTCGGCCACCACTAGGAAAAACATCAATGGGAGATTCTAGAAGCGAAAATAAGACGAAAAACAAGAATATCAATTTCTTGACTGAGGCTTCGTTAAAAAGTTATTAAAAAATTTCAAATCATTTTGAAAAAATTATTTTTGGTTGAGGGGGTCGATTACAATCATTTTTAGTGAATACACACACCCCTGAAATCCTACCAACTTTCGAGAAAAAAATTCAAGTAGATACTGAAATTTTATTTGAAATTAAAAAATTTCAAATCGTACTAAAAAAATTGTATTTAATTACAGGGGTCAATGACAAGCATTTTTGGTGAATAGACATACCCCGAAATCCTACGCACTTTCGAGAAAAAAATTCTTTGCCGAAAATCTGTTGAGCCGTTCATAATCTCGCGGCCAAATGGCGCCACCTATGATAAGGTTGGAGATTATGCGGGGATTCCCGTGGCTTTTGTTCGAGTTGCATGGTCGGCATCGCATACTGTAATTTATTTAACTATGTAATATGTGAAGAATAATTGAAGTGGTTGTGTTTAACATTTAAATATTGTCTATATATAGTTATTTAATCAGTTCCTATGCAAGGGGACCTGATATTTTTCAACAAAATCTAATGTGAGACCAAAAATGCTTCCCCGAAATTTCATGCGAATCTTTAAAATGTCATAACTCCGGAACGGATTGGATGATTTTAATTTTTCAAAATGCAAACATCTCGTATTTTAGTGGAGAATATGTAGAAATTCTAACAATATTGAAAAAGTTGTTCCTTGACACTGTAAAGTGAGAAAACCCCCCTAAACTGGTCCAATTTTCAAACAGCCATAACTCCTACAATAGTAAAGATATCTCATTGAAATTTTTTTCTGTAGCAGAGCCCATGGGTACCTACAAAAAAGTATTAAACAACTTTTCTACAGGACCTCAAATAAAATGACTAAAAATCAAAAACGAATTTCTAAGAAAAATTGACAGGGGGAAGAACAGAACGCTGAAATTGTGGCGTTATCAAGAAAAATGGAGCAACTAGAAGTACTCATTAAAGGTAACGTTTGCAATAGACCCAGGAGCCGTAGCCGAGGGCAATTTTTTAGAAGACGTAGCAGCTCGCGTGAAAGAAGCGTAGATCGTTACCAGCAGTCAAGAAGATTGGTTTACTGCTTTTGTCATAGAACATTTGAGGAACGATCATACAAATTCAAAACAGGAAAACTAGGCAGGTCGTGGCAAGTAGAGACGGTTGCTAACGACAACCAAACAAAAAACCGTCTCATCATTACAGATAAGGAATTTAGAATATCTTTCCTAATAGACACAGGTGCAGACATTTTGGTTATCCCCAGTAACCGTAAAGGTAGACGACACCCTGCACCAGCAGATTTCAAACTCTACGCTGAAAATGGTACAGCTATTAATACTTATGGAAACAAAACAATAACCTTGTCTCTGGGCCCTCACAGACAGTTCCTTGGAAGTTTGTGGTAGCAGATGTGGATAAGGCTATCATTGATGCTGTCTTTCTACGATACTATAACTTATTGGTAGATTTAAACAAACGTGGCCTAATAGATTCGACAACAACTTTGTATCGCAATGGCATGTTAACAAAATCACAGACGCCTACGATATCCACTATTTTAAAGGAGTTTCCAGTAGTTACGCTTCCACAGAATCTTGGATTTAAAAAGTTAGAAGCCTACCACTATATTACCACCATCTACCACTTGATAAACTTCAAGTGGCGAGAAAAAAATCTCAGCGCATGCTAAATGAGGTCATAATTCAACCCTCCAAAAGCCAAGAAGTCAGGTGAGTGGAGAATTTGTGGCGATTACCGTAGGTTAAACAGTATAACGGTACCTGACAAATATTCCCTGCACCACATTCAAGACCTGGAAAAAAAAGAAAACTAACGCGTTTTGTAAAACAGTTGCAACGTAATGGCTACGAGAGAAAGGTTCTAGAAATATATTTTGTGAGAAACCTGAAGCGTTATTTCGCTATTATACCGAACCGACATCCGCCACACACGCGGCCAAAGTGGCGACACCTATAAGGTTGAAGATCGTGCGGGGATTCCCGTGATATTTTTCAACAGAAATCCTACCAACTTTTTAGATAAAAATTCAGCACGTGCAGAACTTTAAACGTTAATAACTTTTTAACGAAGCCTCCAACAACAAATTGATATTCTTGATTTTCGTCTTATTTTGGCCTCTAGAATCTCCCATTAAAATTTTTCTCAGGGATGGCCGAACACTATGTATATGGTTTTGGGTGCCAGCTATTGTATCTCACTCGCACTCATCCTCTTTCCTCATCTCCGTTGAATTTTGAGAACTAACCATGCCCACATAAATGACCGTGGCCGGTCCTGAGCTTGGTCATTTATGTGGACACTACTGTATCTGCTACACTCGTACGATCACAATAAGTGACAAGATAGTATTATGAAAACAAGGTAAACGATGATCGAGCTACGCTAATTTGCTTCACTTTAAAACGAGGACGTTATATGTTGTTTCTAGTTTTTAAAATCTACATTTTTCTTCTTTTGGCAAGACACTCGTTAAAATGGGGAATAACTCTATTCGTGGTGTGTTTAGAACAATGTAGCTTATTAGACACGAGAGCAACAGAACGGGAGAATAGGTTAAGTAATGGTTCTCTTCAGAACGGTTCACGAATAATATAAAATACGTGATCCGGTAAAAGTGTCTATTATTTATTTCTTGATGAAGCGAAATTAAAACACGACACATATTAATTTGCATATTTTGGAATGGATATGAAGAAGAAAGATGATCGTCAAAAGTGAAATTAAAATTGTAAGTTCTGAATTTTAAGCGATTTATCAGTTCCATCGATTCATGTTTCAGATATATCATCACTCGTCATTTTGCATTTTACATCTTACAGATTGATCGTTAGACTTATCTTTCTTTTTTTCTTTTCTTCTATGGTCTTCCATATTCTTATACGACTAATAGAACTCTTTTTCAAATTTAAGACTACAATTTTAGTGATCATCTTTTGCTACTATCGTTAGACTTATCTTTCTTTCTTTTCTTCTACGGTCTTCCATATTCTTATACGACTAATAGAACTCTTTTTAAAATTTAAGACTACAATTTTAGTGATCATCTTTTACTACTATCGTTAGACTTATCTTTCTTTCTTTTCTTCTACGGTCTTCCATATTCTTATATGATGAATAGAACTCTTTTTAAAATTTAGGACTACAATTTTAGTGATCATCTTTTGCTACTATCGTTATCATAATATGCAGATTAGCATGTGTCTTGTATACATCTTGTACATTTTCACTGTATCGTGTATTGTATATTACTGTGCGTCATTCTAAAAAGGACTGCACTCCAAATGTCAACGAGTATTTAAGAACATTCTCTCTTTCTGTTGCTCCTCCGACCAATATACTACCTACACTATTTTGAACATCGTCCGATACAGATTAGAGAAAAAAAAGTAAAACACAACCTTTATGTTATCTATCGTAATTTGTTCATTTAAAATGCTTTTAGTAAATAGGACAAATACAAAAGCTGGCGTAGCAAATATATTATGACATAAACATAAATATATATGTATATACGTATGTATATAGAAAAAATTTAAAACATAACCGATAGTGTTCGCAATGTTCCACTGACACTTTCGTTGACTATGCGAAGTGATTAGAATGCAATGACTTCCTTCTGCGTCATGGCAATGGCAACTCCAATAATTACGATTAAGAACGATACGATTATCCCACGATACATAAGTGCTTCAATCTTCTGCCACCGTGACTATAGGATACAAGCATTGTAAGTATCGCGCGTGTGTATGGAACGTTAGTGTTTAAATTTCCAACCCTTTATGGAATATCTTTAAGAAGCGCAAATACAACTACGGGAACTTACATTGTACTATCATTAAATAATTTATTCCATAAAGCGTTAAATACGTGATTCAACCCTTTGCATTCACGGTTGTTCTCCTGTGTCTAAGGACTCAATCAATTTTATATCACGACACGCAAAGAGTTGATGTAAGATTTAAGGAAAACAGAATGTTTCGACCTTGGGCTTTCTGCTGACTAAAAGCATTCGAAAACATACGTATGGTTAAAAAATTTGTAGACGAAAAAGGCTCTAATCTATCTTGTGATGTTATTGTATATCATACTGTTCTCTACTTTGAAACAAGTTTCAATTAAAAGATCAAAAAATATGTATGAAACCTACCACTGTCGCGCCCATCTTCTCCGTGCTGCGTCTCTTTCGAGAACGTCGACTAATCGTGTCCCCCTTCTTATCCGCGGGGTATAAATTTTCGTTATGTCGCGATCGTGAGTGTCTCGTTCTCGTTGAGCTCTCTTGCCTGACGATACGGTCGAGCAAATGAACTTTTTGGTCAGCCGTTAATTGGCTCAATTGTTTACTGTGCGCAGGCCTTTCTTCGTTTTCGGGTTCCTTCATGAAACACGATCAATGCGTTGGTACACAAGAATAGAAACTACACACACGAATAATTAATTTAAAGGGAATATTATTCGTTCGTTAATTTTACTATTTTCCATACAACATTTCTGGTACTCTCTATCGAAATTTTTTGACGATCTGAACGTTCTCCTCGACGTCTAAATATACTTTTCCAAAATTTATCTTTTATCCAGCTTAGCGTGAATCTGTTATCTTCAACGATAGTTTCGCTTAACGATATCCTGTTATTATTATAGTCTAATGGCTTAATGGTCTCTTGAGAAAACGTTCGAGGAATGGGCTGAGAGAATGATTCTGATCTCCGGTCATGAACGATGTATGATGGAGTTTGGTTCCAATGGGACGAAGGATCGGGCGTTCTTGGACGAGGATGTGTCTTGATTAACAAAGAATGCTCTGCCGACAGTAAATGTTCTATCCGTGATTTTGGACATGATACTGAATACTATAAAACATGGAATACAAATTAAACATTTTTGGATCGCCCGACTACTAACGTACAAGTTTACTTACTAATTTCGGATGTCTAATGTATGGAATTTCACCGCGGAAAACATCGTATATTTGCGTCAAATACGAAAACATTGCAAGTTTGTCAGGAATCTCGCATTCGGCCATCTCTTCTCCCGTCATTATCTACAAAATTCAATATTTAAATGTCGCAAACCCTTATTGCCTCTTCGTTGGAACTATTTATATTCTAGTATCGAGTGCAATTAAATTCACTTGCCGGAGGTATGCCCAACTCTTTCTCCAATATGTCGAAGGCCAGTTGATTGTTCTTCGCAACATCCTCCGGTTGCATACTGTGAAAATCTATCAGATCTGGACGATATTTGTGAATGATCGCACAAATAGCCAGACCATTTTTGAAGGAGGCGCCCATATCTTCAATTTGAACCGAATCGTATAGAGCAACCTGCCTTTGCAGCCAGCGAAGCAACGTATCTGGATGGACTTGAGATTCGCCACGGAGATCTGTATGATATACGATCACTTGTGGTCATAATATTTCTCCTTTGTATTTAATTAACACTTTGAGCCCGGTGATTGTATCACTAAGCATTTAAATATTACATTACTAAGTACTCTATGACTTTCTAACGATTTTATATTTTTGTGAACATGGAAAATTCAGGTTTTCCAATTTAAAAATTGACGAGGATATCTTTTCCTGAACAATAGCTTGTTTCAAATTATTAAAACTCATTTAACTCTGAGGACAAGTTTTATATAGTTATAATTAGTTCGGCTTGCAATATCAGCACCTTCAATAAACAAAATATCATAAAATACAAATAAAATTATACCCAGACCTAACCTAACCTAACCTAACCCAAAAATACGAATGAAAAACAAAATTTTTAAACGTGAATAAGTGTATAATATATTGGTAAAATAACAAAATAATTTGGTCAGTAATAATGGAACCTCTACATGTCTGGAAATAAGAAAAAACTATTTAGAATAAGTCAGAATAATAATCTTAATACGTATATCCCTTCTCATAAATTTAACGTGGTTAAATTTATTTACGATCATTTATTTACAAGAAAATGGAATCAAAAAATGCAAATTCATTGCATTTAAAGAATAATATTTTATTTTAGCAATACGTACCATTTTTGTGCATATTAATATTTTAACTTTAAAAAGGGTTGAAATTATTGCAGAGTATGTTCTATAAAATAATAAAATTTGTTTTAAGAGTAAAATGAGTTTTAATAATATAGTTTGCTGAACATTTGGAAGTTTATTGCTACGAGGCTGTGGGTTTGAATGGTGCCGGACTCACAGCGTTAAATGTACAATAAAGAATGTGTCGTACAAAAAGGCAATTGGTTATAAAAGACTCGAAACTTACCGCGTCTGCGACGTTTTTTAGGGATATCGACGTCAGATTGCACAGGAGGCTGTTTGATGCTGTCGGGATCATCTGTATCGAGGAGACTTCGTACTTGCATTGGAGTTACAGAGGATACATTCAGATTTGGGTATCTTAAAGAGAATTGATTAACTGTAGATAGCGAGAAAACAAATTACCGGAAACGGTGAATGACATTAAACATTAAAAGTATTCTATTTAATATCGAAGTACGAATTTGCTTTGATATGGAAAAAAAAAAAAATGTAACTAACTGGAATTTCAAAATTTTAAAACAGTTTTTGTTAAGTTTTGTACGCATACACGTCTCGTTAGCGATGTACTTCTTTTTTTATTTTAATTGAAAGCGACGAGTTTACACAACTAAAACGTATACGCATACAATCTAATCGTATACATTTTATAATGCCATATGAGGTGTCGAAACTAGAACAAGTTGTACAATGCAGTGACATTAAATATTACCCAAGTAATGCGTTATACCTGGTGTGAGGATCCAGCGTGTACGCGGCGTAATCTCTGTTCAAATTTTCCGGCGTGGTTTGTCCAAGTAATCTGTATATCGATTCTCGCTCTGCGATTACTTCTAACGGCGATATCGAGGCGCCCCATTGCTTGATCGCCCAGCAAGCGTCTAAAGAGCTCAAAAATCCTCTCGCGCAACCGGAACCCGTCGGCCAAAACGGCTGAAATAATTTTCTATTTCACTTTTTCTGACACCGCCACGACCTCTTGCAATTACGGGGTTTGGGGACTTCTTACGGCTGAACGAATCATAAACAAAAGACATTTTCCTGTCCTTTTCTAGGTTATGGAATGTACTTTGCAGTTGATACTGTTTAAGGTTTCCGAGTGTAAGTTTGGAATTTTTTGGAACAGACCTTCGTGATCGACTCGATTAAATATACGTTAACCTCTTGCACTATTTTCACGAGTCTGACTCGTGCTGAAAATTTTAGGTTATACTTGAATATCACGACTTAGGCTCGTTGTTTGATTTTATGTCAAACGTGAATAACACGAGTCGAACTCGTAAATATCGATATATCATGTTTCAAGTTCCGACATTCGGGATTCCCGATTCGGGCAGTTCGGACATTCGTGAGAATTTTGGACATGCGCACTAGAATTTTCCCTCGTGGGATTTCTTTTTGCGCATGCGTTAGCTTTCTGCCATACATGTATCTGTAGCGCGTTGGGAATTCCAATGTTTTGTACAAAATTGAACTTTCTACTTCAAATGCTCGCCAATCGCACAAAAATTAACTTATCGAAGATCCCCTACGTATTTCTCTAGCTATACTCATGTAGATTAAAAGGAAATTTTTTGTTTTTGTCTCTTTCTCTGAAACTTTCTTAAATTTTGTTCCTTACTGGGATTCAACGGTACCCTGAATTCTAGTTAAGTGTATATGGCAGTGATCATGCGCTCCAGTGCGCATGACCAAAATTCCCACGAATGTCCACCACTGGATTCGGGTTCTTCCCCGATCATTCGGGCGTATGGGTTAGGCACGACTTCAACGTAGTATGAGTTAATCAAATATCTAAAACTTTCTGATAATACTGAGTGGTACTATTGCTTCATATTACTAATAAATAATATCGTTAATGTTATTGCGGTATTACAGACACTAGGATTATAAATGCCGAGTGTCGCTAATATTACACGGTTTACAAATTGTGTAACATTTCTCTTAATACACAGTGATACTAATATTATCAACAAACTGTGGCCACGGTCTAGAATAACACTTACAGTCAGCCAAAATAATAGATTTTAGAGGGGAAACCACTGTGACGGACTGAAAAAATCGAATTTTTTTTAGCTCTTTTTAATGTTTAGGATTTTTAGAGTGATCCCCTAAAATATTAAAATAAAATGACAAAGTTGCAGAATATTTAGTAGAAGTAAACAATGTAATAACGCTTTAAATTAACTACTCTTTTCTTTATGACATTCATTTGAAACTCTTTTATTATTTCTGCTGTGGTTAAGTTTTTGTATGAACGGAAAATGTTTGGATCGAGATAACTATATGGACCAAGAGTACTTAATCTTGAGCGATAAGTGATATGAATAAAGAGTGTTTGTATCAAGCAAATGAAACTTTAAATACGTTTTTCTCAAAACCAACTTTTTCAAACTGGCCAACTCAGTCAATTTTCATCCGATTAACTCAAAATTTTGTATGGTGATTCCTAATACTATAATAATTCCTACATGGTGTTAAAAGAAATATTTACTTTTTTGCAGGTTTTTAAGATCTTTTCTTCAAAGCTTCACCCCTTTATGATAAATTATTATTTTTATAAATCCCCACGTGCAACTGAAACTACTGTCTTATAGTTTAAGAAAATTGCATAATTTCTTGTTTTAGAATTTCCAGTGAAAAATTACACGTCCGCCCATTGCCAACAAATTTTTGGAGGCCTCTCCTATTATGTCTATAATAATTCATATTTTTATAAGAAGTTATTCAAGAAATGTATTTTCGAAACATTAAACATTTATTAGAAAAAGTTTCGAAGTTACCTCCAAAAATTCTTGAAAATTACTTTTATTTTCAGCCATCACAGTGGTTTTCCCCCTTAAACTATTATGTTTCCTTTGTTTCCCTGGTATTTATGAAATTTAAAAATGATAATTCTATTTATTGTTTCTTAATGATCTGATACTCTAGGATTTGTTTACTCGTCGACTCTTACATTGAAAGCCCGGTTCCATTTAAAAAAAACCGCTCATTCAGGATGTAGCTTTTTTTTGTAAGAATTGGTAATTGTTTGCAAGTATCACTGAACCTTTAAGGGAATATTCAGGTTTAAAAGTTTGAAAAATTCTAAAAATTAACAGCATCATAGCTGTTTTAATAGCACAGCTTATAGCTGCAACGTGTGATCGCAAAACTTTAAACGCATTCATCTTAAAAGCTCGTTTTTTTGAACTGGCGTTCAGAATATCTCAAGTTTTAGTCAAACAAATAGCTTAAAATTCATGCAAAATTTTCAGCCGACTTCCTGCTACCGCAAGGATTTTTAAAAATATTGAACTTTTAATAACATTTTAGAGAAAATCAATATTTAAACCTCAATGTGCCAACAACTTTTGAATTATTCAGATTTGTTATTTATTGCGGTTCACACGCTAGCTATATTCATACTAATCAAGATGCTATTTCGTTTTTTTGTTGCTGTACACACAAAATAGCAATGGATATGTGTTCTAAAAATCACATAAAATGGTCTTATGGTTTTTTTGCAAAAAATTCCCAAAAAAAGCTTAAAAATTGGCCTAGTAAACCAAAATACTCCCTCGTTACGATCAATCATCAAAACTTGGGAAAAATGTTCAAAAAGACACGACGTACGCCTGGAAGTCTTCAACAGTATCAATTAAAAAAAAAATCCAAATTGTAAAAGCCTCGAAGATATCAACTGAAAGTTTAACAAGTTCCGATTTTACAATAGATTCGGCGATTAAATTCAGCAATAACACTGTAATTTCTCTTAACTTTTTTTACAGGAAACCTATCATTCTTATCTAGTCTATTTTCATTAGCGTACTGAAGTTCATAATAAAAGTGAGGGTTCGCAGAGGGAGCCTCGTTTTGATGTACCTCGAGTAGGCTGTCGCCGACAAGGATCATAAGCAATCTATGACCGCGACGCTCCAAAACCCGACTGGCATTCTCCGCCGCGTACATAGACGTGAAATCGAACATAGCCACGTCCGGTTGCCCGTAATGATTCACTGCGAATTCCATATCCATCATCTGGTATTCCGTGGAGAATTCGGCCGCTTCTCGAGCGTAAAGCATCAATGCCTCGCGATCCACATTCTCTTTGGCGAGCAGCTTGGCAGTGTCTGCGTGGTCCTAAACGTCAAAGTCATTATCATCGTCGAATCACTATCCGTGACTGTTTCACAGCGCCACGAGCAACGCTCTACACAGATAGTGTCGGTACCTGTAGAATAACCCCCTTGTCGATCAGGCTGTGCTTCTTGGCAGTCATCACGAAGTAGTGTGTGTCGTCTTTGTAATAGACGATGTTTTCGAGGTCGATGCCCGTCTCGTGGTACAATTCCTTGAAGAACTTTTGATTGAAGATAAACGCGACACCGCTGATCTCCTCCACCCGCGCCTCGGCCTCGGTGCGTTTATTTATGAAATTCGCTGTTATGGCGATGGCCAACTTCCCCCGGAACTCTTTGCGCTTGAATCCTTCCAAGGTGTTTCGTTTACCATCGGCGCCGATCAACACGTCGAACTCGTATTGAGAGACTGGATGATCCGCGGGTGTTGTTTTCGCTCTCCATCCGATTTCTGAAAGCATTTGTGAAAATGGAAACTCAGGAAGAAATTGTCAACATTTTTTTTTAATATTTCCACGTTTGATGTTCATTAAATATAGTGTTTTCGGCCTTCTTGGGTAAACAAATAATCTACAAATTATTATAGTATAGTATAGTATACTAATGCAGTTGTAACGAGATAAAAACGCCAGAAATCCTACAGTGAGCGTCAATATAAAGTTAACATCTATAGGTATCAATAACAATTTTTCCTTTTTTTTTTTGTGAAATTAATATTCTGTTGAACGTCCGCTATTTTTTACAACTTTGGTCAATCTTCTCATAGATTTGACCAATGAAGATGTATAATTTGCTGGAATTTGATTCCATTCTTCTAAAGAGACTTTCTTGAGAGTTTCTTTTGACATTATCTCTCTTTTTCGTATTTTTCTATCCAGATAATTCCATAGATTTTCTTTGGGATTAAGGTCTGGGGATTGCGGTGGATGTTTTAATTGTTTTGGTGTCCTGTAAAGAAGCCATTCCTTTGCCATGCGTGATGTATGCTTCGGATCGTTGTCACTTTGAAATGTCCATGTTCTTGATAAATTCAATTTCGTAATGGAAGGCTCTAAGTTTCTCCACAATATTTCAATGTAATCCTCCTTTTTCATTGTATCTTCAATGAATACAAGATTTCCAACTCCGGAAGCAGCCATACACCTCCAGACCATCACAGATCCCCTTCCAGGTTTGACTGTATAGACTAAGTTCTGTTCCTTCAAAGCACTATTTTTACTTCTCCATACTTTCTGTGGTTTTGTGTCTTGATAGATTTCGAATTTGCTCTCATAAGTGAAGAGAACATCGTTCCAGAAAGATTCATTATATTTGAAATGGTCTTTAGCATACTGTAACCGTTTCTTCCGATTCACTTCAGAAATCATTGGCTTCTTCCTCGGAACTCTTCCAAATAACCCAGCTCTATTCAGTCTTCTATGGATTGTATTGCACTAATCGTTTCTTTCTTTAAATTACTCTTCTGCTATTTTTACAGCGCTCGAAAAAGGATTTTGTGTTACTTTTCTGCAAATTTGCCTCACATCACTCTCATTGAGTTTTTTTGGTTGCTGTTTGTGATCAATATTACTTAATAATCCGAGATTATTATATTTGTCAATGATCTTTTTCACAGTCACATGGCTTCTTTGCACAACTTTAGCAATTTCTCTTATGGACTGTCTATTTAAATGCATTTCGATTATTATTTGACGCTCTTCGACAGTTTGTTCACCCATTTCGAGATTACACAAATACTATCTCCTTCTTTTGTTTTGCCGTGGAAACACAACACGGGGATTTCCCAAGATCATATTACTAAACAGTGATACCAACATAACCAGAAATTATTGCAATAGTTATAACTATTTACATAAAAGTAGGGGTGTTAACTTTATATTGACTCAAGGAAAAAGGACTTACATTATATGTTTGCTTATTATTACATTATTACTAAAAAAATACGTTTTTTATAGAAGATAAATTGAGCTTTCAGTACCATACACCTTTTTCCTATTTTCTTTCATATCTTTTAAATTATTTCAAAGAGAAGTTGAAAATTTCAAGTGTTAATTTTATATTGACGCTAATTGTATATAATTTCGCTTACCTACATGCGTTCATGTACCATAGAAAGATGACTTGATGGCAAGATGCGCTGATTGGCCGTAGCGTACTAGCGACGTCTATTGGCTGACAAGGGATTTTGGAAACCCGAAAATTCCAAAAATTATGAAACTTTGTGTACAGATAGAGTAGGTCATCCATAACACACACCTATCTTTCGTTCGTGCCATAATTCACTTTTAAGGGATGAAATCATCCCTTAAAGAAAATGCAAAATTATCTTTTTTGTTGAATATTTCGTGAATGAATTGAAAAAAAGTTTAAACAAAGGTTGCATACTATTTCTATGTTTACACAAATACGTAAAGTAATTTTTAAAAAAATCTGAATATCTGAAAATTTGAATTACCCCCTTCACCATTCCTTAAAATTCATTTTTTGATTTTTAAAATGTTATGCAAAAATACTTTACGGTACCCTCTATTCATCCATGTAAATAGTTTTGTTAAGAATAGTCGTGTTTCGTTAATTATAAAATACAATGTAAAGCAGTATGCGCACTCGTCTCCTGCGCATACAGCTCGGATACATACTGGGTGTGTGAGTGGGAGACCGAGGAATCCCCGAGTGAAGCGCGCATTCGAAAAGACGGAGTAGAAGAAACGTGATATAAGAAGTTACTTCGTAGAGCCGTTAAAATGTAAAGCGTTTATGAATATCAATATACATAAATATAATATTTAAACAACAGAGAACATTAATTTAATTATCCACGAATCTTAACAAGTTTATTTTATATATATTTTCTTTATAAATAAATAAAAAAAATAAAATAAATAAATAATAAAAGCGTCTATTATCGAATTTAAAGTCTGTTCTAACAGTTTTTATTATTGAAGTGGTTTCATAATACATAACTCACATTATCATTTATATAAATTTCAGGCTGTAACATAAAATTCGTTAAAATTCACGTGTACGATTCGTAATGGCAGCATATACATACAAACATGAGTATTGCTTAAAGTGGTATCTTATCAGACTGTTTTTTTCTCAACATACGATACATTAGAATTTGCATGAATATTTAAAAGAACTTATAAGATATTTTGAGAATATGTGTTTTCACAAAAAATAATTGTAATTGACTCCTACAACCAAAAATAATTTTTTCAACACGATTTTAAATTTTTTAATTTCGCCAAAAAATTTCTGCACCCTACAGCCTGTCGATTTTTATTAAAAATTTGTTTTTCATTTTTAAAAAAGTTTGACGCTCTACGGAAATGTTGTTTAATACTTTTTTGTAGGTATCCATAAGCTCTACTACATAAATAAATTTAAATGAAATACGTTCACATACATTAAGAAGAGGTGGAGAGGGTAATTCAGAAAGTATCGGTTTTTTTAGGGGTGATTTCATCCCTTAAAAGGGAATTATGGCACGAACGAAAAATAGGTGTGTGTTATGGATGACCTACTCTGCCCGTACACAAAGTTTCATAATTTTTTGAATCTTCGGGTTCCCAAGCTTCCCTTGTGAGTCGATCACAATTACAATTCCGTCGCGTGACGAAGGACGCGAACGAAACGTATCAAGACAGAGTAGGATAGGACCATATTGGACGACATTAGTGTAGCCATAAGCTCAGAGTATTAGCCATGAATAGAAGAAAAATGTATCTCTCGTGGATATGGAGATCCTACTACATACTATGTAGCGTAACGTAAGAGCGAGGTTTTCTGGTAGATGGCGCGACGACCTACTCCCCTTGCCCTTGCGTTGCTCAGTTTGCTGGTGTCTAGCCAACAAGCCATCTCTTTATGGTACAAGAGATACAAACACGTGTATTGAATTGAAGGAATATTCCTAATATTAAAGCACATTTTGTAATTACGAATTACTAATACTTTCCACACGTATTTGGTCACGTTTATGGATACTCCAATTAAATTTGTATACTATTATCTATATTATTATTTACACAATTGCAAGTAGCCCGCGGTATGGTATTTTAAATAGTTGCTACAATATTTAACAAAATATTAATAAAGTATAGGTTCATAAAAAGACGAGTCAATAATTTTATTTTTTGTAAATATGCAAACAATTTTTATAGTTTCCTTTTCATTATTTTAATACAGATTTCACATTTTTATTTTTTCTTGGTTTTACTAGTTGGATATCTAAACTATCTATCCCTTTTGTCGTTTTTTTATTTTACGGTGAAACAACCAGGAAACTTTTATAGCTCGACAAACTTGTAACAAATTGAAAGCTCGATTACGCGATAGTAAGGGTCGATTAGATACCAGAAAAGGCGGAATACTCACTGCCTTCTTCCTGGTTCTCCGGTGGTGGTATCAAAGAATCGAAGCTTACGTTCTCGTGGAACTCAACGCCCAGGATCAAAGCGACTTTTAATAAAATACACTGTAACTGCCGGATGCTGATATGATCGATAGAACCAGCGCAGAATTTCCCGAAGAATTTCTTCGCCCCCAGTCCTCGGAGGTCTTGAATAACGAACGGCCAAAGATGGAGAACATTGTTTCTGGACATTCGATCTCTTTTCTCTACGACAACAACTTTCGCTCCTAATAATTGCGCTTCTATCGCTGAACGAAGCCCGCAAGGACCACCTCCGATAATTAAAACCTGAAACAATATTTTAAAGGGAGACTAGAAACCCGTCAAAACTAAAAATGGCGTCAATTAGTCCTGTGTCTATCAAGCATTCCAGCGTATAAAAGTCGCACAAAATGTTAACGGATGTTCGACATAAGCGCCCTCTGTGAATCAATACCTATATTTTAGTTAAATTATAGGTTAGTTTATTCTGAACGACGACACACGGATCGTTGTATTATTAATAATATATAATATATAAAACCTGAAACATAAAACCTGAATAATAAATTTTAATAACTTTAACACGCTCGTCGAGCGTATATGACTCCATCGTTAAAATTGTCTATGTATTGTAGGTTAGAAATAAGAGAAAGTAACAAGAAACAAAGATGGCGTTTAACAGATATTCTCATTCAACATCCTAATAGTACTTTTGGACAACCCTGTATTTGAAACAGTGCAAAGAACAGTGTAAAAGAAATTATCTTATTAATTTTATACCTCATCTCTGTTTGAGGTTATATAGGTATGCTTTGTATTGTAGGTTAGAAATAAAAGAAAGTGACAAAAAACAAAGATGGCGTTTAACAGATATTCTCATTCAACATTCTAACGATACTTTTGGACAACCCTGTATTTGAAACAGATAGTGTAAAAGTCTTGACTGATATGTATTTGATTTGTATAAAATAAATTATCTTATCGATTCTATGCCACATCTCTGTATAAGGTTATGAAAGGTGGTCCAACGAAGTATTTAACATTTACAATTTTTGTGTAACCTTTTCATTCTAAACTCTTTATTTTTCAGGAACTGAGCAAAGATACTTGTCAAAACTTACCTGGAATAGAGATTAAGAATCACGTGCAAAGAAAAAAAGAGAAAATTGCAATTTCAGAACAATGTGTTATATTTGTTCCAGTGTACGTACGCTTGATTGAAATTGATTTTAAAATCGCTGGTACTCACCCTTGTGTTGGGGCATGCTTTTCCGCGGTTGTAACACTTGTGATTGGCCCTCTGATCGAACTTTTTCCAGAGAGCCTGGGCTTTCCACGACCGCAGCTTCCCTTTCAATTTTGGATAGAATTGACTGATCGCGTTCGGTCGGATCTTTAGCAGCTCGCAGAGATGCCTGAAGTGTCCAAGAATGGACTTGAGCGTGGTTGCGTTGCAGAATTGGTCGAACACGTCGTTGGCGATCGCCACTTCCGGCGAGGTCGCCGCCTGCTTCCGACCGGGCTGCTGATGATCCATGTTCCTGATCCTGCGTACCCAATAAGCCCATATAAATACGATTGTTTCGGTCAAACATTTAGAAAAAACATTACTTTATAATTTGTGTTACATCACAAAATATCTTTACACTTTTTTAATGAATTTAAACATTTTAAACAAAAAATAGCTTTTCTACATTCTTTATATTCACGCGTGGTCTAAATGAAGTAAACATATTAACATATTAACAGCTATAACAACCCATCAAATGTTCCTTAGAACAAATAGGGTTATAAAAAAGAATTTTAATGCATTTGCAATGTACCAATTGGTTCATTTTTTTTTTTTTTAACGACGGCAATAATTTACAATGAACAATAAACGCTGCCGTGAAATGGAATTTTATCCAGGTGTCATTCATTTGTGCAGATGGCCGCTTGTTTCTATTGGATTTAAGCGTAAATGGGATTACGCGATACTCGATAAGTGAAAAATCAAACGGTATTTCGCGATGCTCCCCAACGAGGCACATGAGATTGCAAAACTGCATACGACCTATTGATTTTTCATTATCTAAGATAGAGTCAGCCGGTGAACGCTTAGAAACGAGCCTGCAAATAACTACACTGCTGGCCAATATTATATAAGTTCGCTCCATTTTTGGCTATTTCTTGTTATGGTTAGAGCTGTTGCTTTTTTCTTTTGGAGAATTGTTAGACAAAATTTGGCAATATTTATGTACAAAATGAATTGTTACCCTTTTTACGCGAAATGCTGTTTGCAGGACAAAAGTATAAGTTCAGTTATAAATAACCGTTTATTTATAAACTGATTACAATGAAAATTGTTCTTAATAATCAGTAGTTAATCCATGACAGTGAATTACTTGAAAAATTTTCGATTTCATGCCGATTACAAAGATTTTCTATCAAGTCCTGATCAATTTCTGCAGCGATAACAATTGCTGCTTTTAATTCCTGGATTGTAGAAATATTTTGTATTATTTCGATCAATTTGTCTAACGAGTATTCCCCATACATTTTCCATAAAATTGATATCTGGAGTACACAAAAGCTGGCCATATGAAAATTTGAAATAGTATGGTGCGCTTAGCTAAACGGAGAAATGATAAGCGAGATAGCAGATAATGGACTCATCAGGCATAAAGCATCCTAGCAGCGTATACAGGGTGTTCGGCCATCCCTGGGAAAAAATTTTAATGGGGGATTCTAGAGGCCAAAATAAGACGAAAATCAAGAATATCAATTTCTTGATGGTGGCTTCGTTAAAAAGTTATTAACATTCAAAAATTCAAAAATTTCATATCGTTTTGGAAAAATTATTTTCGGTTGCAGAGGTCAGTTACAATCATTTTTGGTTATTAGACATACCCTCGAAATCCTACCCACTTTCGAGAAAAAAATTTGAGAAGGTATGAAATTTTTTGACACAATTAAAAAGTTTTGAAGAATTTTGACACAATTGAAGAATATGTAGAAATTCCAAGAATGTTCGAAAAGTTGTTCCTTAACCCCGATAAGTGAGGAGAACCTTATAAAAATGGTCCAATTTTCAAACAGTTATAACTCTTACAATAGTGAATATATTTAAGTGGAACTTTTTTCTGGGGTAGAGCTCATGGGTACCTGCAAAAAAGTATTAGACAAGTTTTCTGTAGGACGTCAAACAAAATTATTAAAAATAAAATGTATTTTTAAGAAAAATCGACAGAGGCGAAGAAATTTTTCGGCGAAATTGAAAAGTATCAAATCATTCTGGAAAAATTATTTTCGGTTACAGGGGTCAATTACAAGCATTTTTAGTCATTAGACATTCCCTCGAATTCCTACCCACTTTCGAGAAAAAAATTCAGTACAAGCAGAACTGTAAACGTTAATAACTTCTTAACAAAGCCTCCATCAACAAATTGGTATTCTTGATTTTCGTCTTATTTTGGCCTCTAGAATCCCTCATTAAAATTTTTCCCAAGGTTTGCCGAACACCTTGTATAAAGGAACGGAAGGATTAGTCGAGCGCTTGCGAGAGACCGGTCCCTCTGGTGGCGAGTACAGGAAGTGTCGCCACAATAATGGCTTCTAGCCATGCTTAACCTCTTCACGCCCTTGGCCACATATGTGGACGTTTAGTTTTTATAATTATGGTTACTGTCAATAATAAATATACCAAAATTTTCACTACAAATTATAAAAAAAAAAATCGTCGCTGAAGAGGTTAAAGACTGGCACTACGATGGATGGGGCATTGTCCTGTTGAAATTTGAGTGTTATTGTATTATGTTCTTCAATATACAGGAGCAAATATCTATGCTTCTAAACTCTGACTTTTTCACTATTAATTTTTGCAGTGAGAAAAGCAATTGGGAGGTTTTCTAATGTACCAAAAGCTTTCCACATCATTAACACTGCCTTCGCTAAAATTACTTGCCGCAAAAAATCTTTTTTTCTTTTCGAATGTCATGCCAATATAAATGCAGACTATCTGATCTGTCTGAATTAAATTTTTTTTCGTTGCTCCAGAAGATATAAAAAATCGTAAATACAAATTGAAATTTAAGGAAGAGGTAGGGAACAAATCACATGCAGATGCAATAAAAATTTATTCTTGAATTTTATGTATTTCATCATCATTTCATGATTCATCGAGTCATAATGAATCATAATTAGTTTATAAATACATGTTTTTTTATAATTGAACTTATATTTTTGCCCATCCTGTAAACAATATTTTTCTCACAATAGTTAACAAGTCATTGTTTATGTAAATATTGCAAAATTTGTTTTCATAGATTTATCTTTCGTGTATTTTTACCTAATACTACACAAAAAAAACAAGAGTTCTATAGCAGTATGGCAGCTCTGGCCACTCTGTCAACAACGCATTGTTTAGGTTTTGTTTCTAATGTTGAAAAGAAAAGCACAACTTAAAACGGATTCAAACACCTAGGCCCTACAATAACGTATTTACAGCGCCATCTGGTGGGTCAGAAAAGTGTCTAAGCGAAGAGCAACAAAATCATTATGCATTACGTAGTCGAAGTATCTCTAGATAGTCAGTCATGTGTAAATTGGAAACCGAGGGGAAAGAATATATCGCGATTAATAATACAGTTAGTGTGTGATTACTAAACCCACAGTTTTAACTATCACGACAAACAAGACAAACGTGAAGTGAACTTATAATATTGGCCAGCAGTGTATTTCTCGTTCCAGCGTAGCCAACAACGATTTTCAGGGAACAAGAATCACGAAGCAGCGAAGATAGCCTGTACCCTGTGTAATGCTTCTTTAAACCGTCGTAAGCGAAAAGAATGTCATATTTAATGCTTGATTAGATATATAGGTTAACTCTGAAGAACTGTACAATGCGACATACTGGACAGACTGTTCCAAGTGCACAGTGTGGCACAAAATGATAAGGCTCCAGTAATATTTTTCTTTGCATTTAGATATCTATGTAAAAAGGTACACTCCCGACCATAAGTCACCGGACACTTAACGAACGTAGATTAAAAACGAATTAATACTGTAAAGCGATGCAAGTTTTAAAATGAAACTAACACTTATTTATTCGTTACGTTATGAAGGAAACGTAATTCGTGTTGCATGGCATGGATTTTAACATGTTAGCGAACAATTTAAAATTTTCGTTTTATGAGTGTACGAGCCTCGTTTGAAAATAATCGTTCAAATTAATGGTGGAATTTTATTAACAATTAATTTTTAGTATTTGTTTCATTAATACCAACCCTTCTGTAATTTTGTCTACGAGAGTCCTTCTTCAATTTTAAACACGTTTATCTTCAAAATTTGCTTCCTCGTACAATTTGACTTATTGCATATTTATTTTAATTTCCCGTTAGTACCAAGAACGGCCACTGAGAATTTTCCAGTAACAGGTTATCATCTCGACTTCCACCCCATTATCCAAAGATGAAACAACTGAGATAAATTGGACGTTATATTTCTTTTGTTCTCTTACCACGTCTACATGAACCATATCTATCAAAAGTAATAACTTAAAGTGACTAAATGTATGAAAGCGAGATGATATGTCGCTTCGGAAAATTGTGTTTTCTTAATTTGCATTTTCCAAGACGGACGAGCAAAATGTTCGGTGACTTATGGACGGTACAAGGTGCGATCAAAAAGTTCACGGTCTTCTACGACAGATGGCGTTAGAGATGACGTAAACATACGGGCTTGTAAAGACAATCTCTCGCGTAGTAGTGCATTCTCTGAAGAAAAATAATTCTCGACGATTGTTGGATGCGCGAATTGCGTTCTTGTCTTATTCTATTCAAGTGTTGATTGACAAATTGTGGTCGTATTTTCGTTCGTTAAATTTGCCGTGAGTGTGCATTTGTACCGTTGAAAAAGGTGAGAGTGATAGCCTATAATTCGGGGTGAGGGCCGCCATTATGGCAGTTGGCAGCACCCAAATGGTGATAGAAGCTTTTGACTCCAAATTAAAGAGGAAATTAGATACTGTCTCAGCGAATGTTGACAACACCGTTAACTCCTCTAAAAAAAAAACCCAACCAAACGAACATCGTCAGAAAACCTAACCTCAACATCAAAAACTACCATCCAAACCCGATCCTGTTGGCCAAATTGCTCAAAGAGCATAATACAGACTTGACCTCGACGTACAGGATCTAATAGATCTCTCTGACTCCTCATGCTCAATAAAATATGCAAGTCGGCTAAACAAAGAGACGTAACGAGACCACAGGGCTGCTGGAATGGTTGTCCAGTGAAACAGTGGTATTGACATTCAATGGCACAACACTACCCCCGATGTTAAAGGTCTTCTTCTTTAAAAACATCAAAGTCGATGTTTCCATCGAACCAGTGAAAGCCTGCTTTAACTGCCTAACATACGGGTACACTGCAAAACTCTGTAGAGGACAAGACAGATGTCGCTGCTGTGGCCAATTGGACCACAACAGAGAAAATTGCCCTCACAAGAATTCTCCCATCTGGCTCACAATTCAAAGAGAATCATGTCGCTCTGAGCTACTCATTAATATAATTGTTAACACTTTGACGGCCGCTGTCACGTATACGTGACTTTGCGAGACAGCAGACGTCGGCCACTGTCACGTGCGCGTGATCTACTGTATCGGTTACCATTCCATCATACATTCAACTTATTACGTTTGTTGAGGTTACATTTCTAATTCCTTATAATAATACTGCGCGTTTTCGCGCGATACGTGCGGCCATTAAAGTGTTAACTGGCGACCAAATTCTCAGGGGCCGCTAGAAAGCATCGTTGAGCAGCGACGTTCAGCAGCCACTCACCTGTGGCAGCACCGTCGATCACCTGAACTCTTGCCAGTTCTCGTTGGACCCGGTATAGTGTGCATAGAAAATGATACGTTGGGTCTACGAAATGTATTTTACAAGCACAGTCGCGACGTCGCAAGCACGAACGTTGTTTCTTGCAGCGCTTTTGCCCGATAATGGATTCGATGCGTGCAGTTTTATCTCAAGGAGGAAACCGAGGCGAGAGTAAATGCTAATTTCTCTTCGTACCGTGCAATGATTTGTTATGCACGATCACGTCCTCGCGCGCTAGCGCAATATCATGCGACAAACACGTCGATATATACCCTCTATGCTCTTATACACGGTTCTTTGAACTTACGACCTGATAACTGCGCTCCTCTTGCGGATGTTCTCTAGGTGCCGTCAACGCCATTACCCCGGGAAAACGGAAGTACGGAAACATTCTCCGATAGACGACCTACGAAGATCAAAGTACTTGCAACCTCGCCGCGGTATCGGTTTTTACAGCGACGTGCTTTTTTTATCGTGCTCGTCGACGGTGAAAATAATTATTATTATCAACGATTTATTTTTATATCATCACTTCTTCCGGGTAAGATATGATTAACTTTTAATCATTTATAAGTTTAGCTTTCTTTTGTTTTATTAAATTCTGTCTTTCTCTTGTGTTGACGAGCTCACATTTATTTGAATTTGCCGCTGCAATATGGAGGCGTGGAAATGACGTCTGTTTGTGAATATTATTACTATTATCATCGATTTATTTTTATACCGGCGATCTTTCCGGGAAATATACAGGGTGTTCGGCCATTCCTGGGAAAAATTTTCTAATCTAGAATATTAATTTCTTGATGGAGGCTTTGTTAAAAAGTTATTAAAAAATTAAATTAAAAGATTCGAAATTATTCTGAAAAAATTATTTTTGGTTGCAAAGGTCAATTACAATTATTTTTGGAGAATACACATACCCCTGAAATCCTACACCTTTTCGAGAAAAAAATTCGAGTAAGCACTGAAATTTTTAGATGCAATTAAAAAATTTCAAATCGTACTAAAAAAATTATATTTAATTACAGGTGTCAGTTACAAGCATTCTTGGTGAATAGACATACACTCAAAATCCTACGCACTTTCGAAAAAAAAATTCGAATAGGTGGACAAATTTTTGGAAAAATGAAAAAGTTTCCAATCATTTTGGAAAAATTATTTTCGGTTGTGGAAGTCAAATACAATCATTTTTGGTCATTAGACATACCCTCGAAATCCTACCCACTTTGGAGAAATAATTTGAGAAAGTATGAAATTTTTCGACAAAATTAAAAAATTTCAAATCGTGCTGGAAAAATTATTTTCGGTTGCGGGGATCAATTACAATAATTTTTGGTGAATAGACCTACCACCGAAATCCTACCCACTTTCTAGAAAAAAATTCAGTACAGGCGGAACTTTAAATGTTAATAACTTTTTAACGAAGCCTCCATCAACAAATTAGTATTCTCTAGAATCTTTCATTAAAATTTTTTCCAGGGGTGGTCGATCACCCTGTATAATTAACTATTATAATTTATAAGTTTAGTTTTCTTTTATTTTATTAAATTCTGTCTTTCACTTGCATTCACGAGTTCAAATTTATTTGAATTTGCCGCTGCAATATGGAGGCTGTGGAAATGACTGTTTGTAAATATTATTACTATTATCATCGATTCATTTTTATACCCGCGCTTTTTCCGGGTAAAATATAATTAACTATTATAATTTATGACTTTAATTTTCTTTTATTTTATTAAATTCTGTCTTTTCCTTGCGTTGACGAGCTCACATTTATTTGAATTTGCCGCGGCAAAATGGAGGTTGTGGAAGTGACCTCTGTTTGAATGCGGTGTATTCATGTACTATTCCTAACCCTACGCGCGTACTTCCGTTGCCTATATATTACATATCACGTGTACAAGTTTTGTTATAAAAGGTTTCTTTGAAGTATTGAATAAGTCTTTATCTTTTACAATCCTTTTAAATGTATATCTAATCCTAATGGATTGAAGCTCCACTGGAATCAGGTTGAAACGTAACGTAAAAATCAAGACAGATGAATATTGCATCACATAACCGTTATGAAAGTAACCAAAATATTCAGGATCGTTCAATTAACCGGTATACCTGGTTACCCGAAGTGTTTCGTTCAAATAAGTTGGGGAACATTCCAAGCAAACGATTCGTCCAATTCAGTAAATTATTAATATGCATTTCATTATTTGCGGAAATTCGTTATTTTAGTTTAAACTTCTCATAATGTTGCAGTAAAAACGTAAGGTTAAGTATATTTTGCAGGTTCACAGGTAGAAACAAATGACTGTCGTTAGTGTGTTCATGGTATAAATTATAAATGCCAAAAATGATTGTAATTGACCCTTGAAACCGAAAATAATTTTTTTCTAGAAAATGCACAAGATATCGGTGATATGTGTAATGACCAAAAATGATTGTAATCAACTCCAGCAACCAAAAATAATTTTTTTAGAACGATTTGAAATTTTTTAATTTTGTTGAAAAATTTCACACCTCGAATTTTTTACTAGAAAGTGAGTAGGATTTCAGGGATATGTCTAATGACCAAAAATGATTGTAATTGACCCCCGCAACCAAAAATAATTTTTTCAGAATGATTTGAAATTTTTTAATTTAATTTTTAATAACTTTTTAACGAAGCCTCCATCAATAAATTAATATTCTAGATTTTCGTTTTATTTTGGCCTCTAGAATCCCCCATTAAAATTTTTCCCAGCGATGGCCGAACACCCTGTATAAAATAATAATTTGCTTCAAAATTTTTCTTAAATTGAAAAATAATAGAATTATCACATTGTAAGCCACTGAAGTTTATTCCATTGAAAACTATTTTTTTAAAAATAATATTTTACGTTTATTTGTAACAGTTTTCATTTATATAAAGTGGCCAACAATACTTTTTTGTATTTTAACATTCTCAAAAAAAAATAATTTAATGGAAATTTAAGGTTTGCATATTTAATTACAATTATTTATAAAAAAAAATATTGCAAATGAGCTTCTAGAAATATACAATCTCAAGTTTCAAAATTGTTATAAAGAATTTGTTAAAGAACACTGGTAATTCACGTCTAATTAGATATACGCTTTTCGAATCAGATTCGTTTTGATTAAGTCAGTTGGTTTCGTGTTACAGTGCAGATTAGAACAAACTGTACTCTTTGATATATTTTTGAAACAAAGCTCTAATCGAGGCATTTAGGTCAGCTGCGTAACATGAAACGCGTTAATAGGATACACTGCGTTATAGAAACGCGTAAATTTTGCCAAGTGTACTACGTTAACGAAACTGATTTGGAAGTCACGTAATTCTAGAATTATTTTTATAATTACCTAATTTATTTTTACACCTGTTGTGTTAACGGGAAATAAACTTGATGATTAGAATGACGCAACAGTAATTAACGTGCAGATAAGTAGCCCATTAAATCGTATAAGCTTTATTTCATGTATCCTCCTACATCAATCACCGACGTCAAACGAACGAGGTCGAACATAACCATATAAACTTAGAATTTGAACTAATTTAGTGATTTGAGTCTTCGTACTCGCTATAAGTATCTCTTTATCTTAAACTGTCTGGTTGATTTGTAGATTCATTGGTACATTTTGCATCATCGTTTCGAATATCGCTTCCCAAGTGCGTTTCCAAATTCCGTTTTCGAATACTGTTAGTCACGAATTATAATAAGACATTGTATACAGGGTGTTCGGCCACACGTGGTAAAAATTTTAATGGGACATTCTGGAGGCCAAAATAAGACGAAAATCAAGAATAGCAATTTGTTGATGGAGGCTTCGTTAAAAAGTTATTAACGTTTAAATTTTTGCTCGTATTGAATTTTTTTCTCGAAAGTGGGCAGGAATTCGAGGGTATGTCTAATGACTAAAAATGCTTGTAATTGACACCTATAACTGAAAATAATTTTTCCAGAACGATTTGAAACTTTTTAATTGTGTCGAAAAATTTCATACTTTCTCAAATTTTTTTCTCGAAAGTGGGTAGGATTTCGAGGGTATGTCTGATGACCAAAAATGATTGTAATTTACCCCCGCTACCGAAAATAATTTTTCCAGAATGATTTGAAAGTTTTCAATATCGCCGAAAAATTTCTTCACCTCTGTCGATTTTTCTTAAAAATTCATTTTATTTTTAATAATTTTGTTTGACGTCCTACAGAAAACTTGTCTAATACTCTTTTTTAGGTACCCATGAGCTCTGCCTCAGAAAAAAGTTTCACTTAAATATATTCACTATTATGGGAGTTATGGTTACTTGAAAATTGGACCATTTAAACATTTCTATCCACACATTATACCTTCAGTAAAGAATTTTTTTCTCGAAAGTGTGTAGGGTTTCGGGGGTATGTTTATTGACAAAAAATAATTGTAATTGGTCCCCGCAACCAAAAATAATTTTATCAAAACAACTTGAAATTTTTCAATTTCGTCAAAACTTTGAGACACCTACCCGAATTTTTTTCTCGAAAGTGGGGAAGATTTCGAGGGTATGTCTAATGACCAAAAATGATTGTAATTTACCCCCGCTACCGAAAATAATTTTTCCAGAATGATTTGAAAGTTTTCAATATCGCCGAAAAATTTCTTCACCTCTGTCGATTTTTCTTAAAAATTCATTTTATTTTTAATAATTTTGTTTGACGTCCTACAGAAAACTTGTCTAATACTCTTTTTTAGGTACCCATGAGCTCTGCCTCAGAAAAAAGTTTCACTTAAATATATTCACTATTGTAAGAGTTATAGCTGTTTGAAAATTGGACCATTTTTATAAGGTTCTCCTCAATTATCGGGGTTAAGGAACAACATTTCGAACATTCTTGGAATTTCTACATATTCTTCATCAAAATACGCGTTGCTTGCATTTTGAAACATTAAAATCCTTTAATCCGTTCAGAAGTTATGATTTTTTAAACATACGCATGAAATTTTGGGGAAACATTTCTGGCCACACAGTATATTTTCGGTGAAGAATTTTTTTTCTCGAAAGTACGTAGGATTTCGGGGGTATATGTATTAACCAAAAATGATTGTAATTGACCCCTGTAATTGAGAATAATTTTTTTAGAACGATTTGAATCTTTTTTTTTTGGCCGAAAGATTTCACTCCTACTCGAATTTTTTTCTCGAATGTTGGTAGGATTTCGGAGGTATATGTATTCACCAAAAATGATTGTAATTGACCACTGCAACTGAAAATAATTTTTCTAGAACGATTTGGAATTTTTGTTTTTCACCAAAAAATTTAGGCACCTATCCGAATTTTTTTCTTGAGAATGCGTAGGATTTCGGGGGTATGTTTATTTACCAACAATGCCTATAATTGATCCCGCACCAAAAATAATTTTTTCGAATGATTTGAAATTTTTAAATTTATTTTTTTAATAACTTTTTAACGAAGCCTCAATCAAGAAATTGATATTCCTGATTTTGGTCTTATTTTGACCTCTAGAATCTCATTAAAATTGTTCCCAGGCGTGGTCGAACACCCTGTGTATTCAAGGTGGCCCACAGAGTAAACAGATCTTAATTGTTTAAGAACTTTTTTCATCGAAGAATTAATAAAATGGAACTGTTCATGGATACCAGTTTACCTTTCAACAAAATAAAACTATTTTTATATATCTTTAGTTATATATTGTTACATATCATAAATAAAAATAGTTTTTTATGACTTTATAAGATATCTATTTTAATTATATATTTCTACTAATACTGGCATCGCCGGTCACCGGTGACCCCCATAGCGCTACCGTTAAATTCAGTGCCGGTCACCGGTGACCCCCACAGCGCTACGACCAAATTCACATGCCGGTCACCGGTGACCCCTATGACATTAAACGTGTTAAAGGCTTAACTATCCATGGTACAAAGTTAGTAGCTCCGCAAAATCGCCTCAATGTTGTAATAGCTAAGAATGAAGGATTCGTACCATCATTGTAACGTTAACAATTTCATATTTCCTTCTTACTACACAAAATGAAGAATATAAAGTTATCACTTTTTGTTTTCGGTTTCGATACGTTACCCTTGTAAATTTAATCATATTTACCAGTTTTAAACGTAATTTTTAAATAATAACGATTTAATCAAAATTTGAATTTTAAAAAATTTTCAAGATTATTTTATTATACATATAGAGTGGAATAAAATGTTATTTTATAAATAACAAATACCATTTTATTCTACTCTGTATGTATAAGAAAATCATCTTGTAAATTTGTTAAATTCCAATTTCGACCAAAACGTAATTAAATAAAAGTGTATACAGGGTGTTCGGCCAACCCAGGGAAAAATTGCAGAAAGCATTACGATCGATCGAATGGGATTTGGATGATCTAGAACATACGATCCATATCCTTTAATGCGTGTATACGTTGCACACGATGTACGTGATATATTTACAAAAAACATTATTTCATTTTCTTTTTTTCACACCTTCGTCGAGTTTGAAGTTCTTGAAACTTTAACCTCGAAAAGTTAGTAATGTCATGGACGTGCCTAGGTGTTTTAGCGCCCTGCCCCAACAATGGACCAAAATACGATTTTAACACGAATTTTAATTTAAAAAATTTTTTTAAAATTTTCACTTACGATGTTAAAGATGTACTTTTGAGATCTTACGCTTAAATATAGAACGCAAATGTGAAAATGATTTGTTTTGATTCAAGATATGACGAAACGCTCTTATCGTTAATCCAATAATTTATAGATTATAATTTTGTACATTTCAAATTTCTATGCTCTATATTATTCTTAACATTATGTACGTATATACGTATCGTAAAAAAGAATCCGACGAAATTTAAAATAGATAATAAGGAGTTAACGGTTCAACGAAGCTTTATCGAACAAACACGAGAAGAAGTGAAGGTAAAGCGTGTTACGTACAATATCAACTATTTTTAAATTTACTATTTTTTTTTGTACAGGGTGTTCTGCTACCCCTGGGAAAAATTTTAATGGGGGATTCTAGAGGCCAAAATAAGACGAAAACCAAGAATACCAATTTGTTGATGGAGGCTTCGTTAAAAAGTTATTAACGTTTAAATTTCCGCCTGTACTGAATTTTTTTCTCGAAAATGCGCAAGATTTCGGGGTATGTTTATTCACCAAAAATGATTGCGACTGACCCCCGCAATCGACAATAATTTTTCCAAAACGATTTGAAATTTTTTTTTTCGTTGAAAAATTTAGGCATCTTCTCGAATTTTTTTCTTGAAAATAAATAGGATCTCGAAAGTATGTGTACTCACCAAAAATAATTGTAATTGACCCCCGCAACCGAAAGTAATTTTTCCAGAACGATTTGAAATTTTTGAATTTAATTGTTATTAACTTTTTAACGAAGCCTCCATCAACAAAATTGTATTCTTGATTTTTGTTTTATTTTGGCCTCTAGAATCTCCCATTAAAATTTTTCCCTGGGTTGGCCGAACACCCTGTATAACACCATAATCTGTGATACTGAAATTCAGACACGCAATCCAAGATGAGATGCATACATAGATGGTTTCACGCCCCAGCACCGTAGGAATCGTTTCTCGTTATGCGAACACGATCAGCTGTTCCGGCCATTATCGCAAATTGCCAGGGCAAACGAGCGTCATCCGACGTCCGCGTTATACCTACGCGCATACTTTTCGTTTCTAGTACCTTTGTTCTTGCAAGAGACTCTTCTGGAAACGAAGAAACGCGCGACCCTTGGTCTTTCAAACATTACGCTCGGGTAACTTTAACGTAAGGTAAATAAAAACCCAGTTTTTAAGAAGCTGCGAGCTCAACCGGAAATTGAAATTCGCATGGCTAAACCGTACGAATACAATTTTAAAAATGAAAACAATATAACACGGAGCAACCATTGTACGCGATAGCTGAACGGTCACGTAAACTCTAAAAAATATTGTTTCAGCGAATATATTTATATTTGTATGAATACATTTTTATGCATATTTTCTCGAATTATGGTTATCGAACTGAAAAACTG
The DNA here is from genome assembly GCF_013123115.1 of Colletes gigas. NCBI lineage: Eukaryota > Metazoa > Arthropoda > Insecta > Hymenoptera > Colletidae > Colletes > Colletes gigas. The sequence continues at coordinate 527,094 of NW_025106644.1, forward strand.
ATGCTTCAAAGTTGCGAACGTGCTGGTCTTTTCGACAAATTGTCTCGAGTTCTCGTATAAAAACGAGATTAGATTATTAAAAATTGTTGGAAATTAGTAAACAAGTTTATGTTTACGCGTTAAGTATTTTGTATTTGGCGCGTTTCCCGTTAGTACCAAAAATGGCCACTGAGAGTTCTCCAATAATAGGTTATGTTAATTTGCATTCAAAATTATCCTCTCACTTGTACCCCATTATCCCAAGATCAAACAACTAGAATAAATTGTGCGTTGTATTTCTTTTTTTCTCTAATCACGTGTATAATTTTCAAGTAATCACCATTTCTATCACAAACAAAATTGTTTTCATGAATGGACGTTACCAAATGATTATTCGAATAAAAAATCAAGGCGCCTTGGAAAATTAACTGTAACAGTTAATAAATCACACACACACAGACAAAATTGTCTAATCATAGATTATAAATAGGCATCAAGAACTAAATATTTATGATAGTAGTACTAGATAAAAATGTTTGTGGAATAAATATAGTATTTTGAATTATAAGAAATATATTAAGGGAAGTGTGAAAAATAAAAAAATAATATAATTTTTTATTGCCAAAAATTGCTATACCAATATTAAAAAATTGAATTAAAAATGTTTATGGAATAAATGTGTTGTTTTGAATTATAAACAAGGATCCACCTTTAGAATTTGCAAAAGGTCATATTATTAAATCGATTGAAACATTTGGAAGCTAAAAATATTCAAAGATATTTTAGCTGGGGGATTTGGAATTTATTCATACTTCAGTGGACCAACATGTTTATTTGTACGTACATATTAAGAAGTCTGTAGAGTCGAAAATATGTATTCAATAAGTTGTTGATTATACTGCACCAAAGAAAATCACATACACCCACACAATCACGAGATCAACGTAAATTCGATGAAATTTTTTTTCAAATGAAATAGGAAGAATTAGATACATATGAAATCTATATATATAAAAATAAGTTGTCCTATGTTCGTGATTTTATAACTCGAGAACCACTCAACCGATTTTCAAACGAGTACATGCGTTGGAAAGGTCTACTTTCACTGATGGTTTATAAAAAAAAAACATCGAAAAATTTCTACGAATATGCGTTATACGCGCACTTTTATGATGGTGTGTTTTCCCTGTATAAAATGTATTTTTTTTCTTATGCGAATTACATTTTGTCGGTATAAGGCTCTGCTTGCTCGCGTCATTTGACTTATTTAATTTCTGTGTGTTTATTGATTGTCATTTCAGTTTACAGTGCGAGCATATTATATAAAAAGCTAAAACTCAAGACCTATTGAACCGATCTTCCTCAAATTTTGACACGTTATTCCTGCATACTCTAGGACGGACATAGGCTATGTAGCATGTCTCAGAAGCGCGTTATTAACATGTAATTTATGTGCAAAGATTTCATGTGTACGACCGTTTGGCGGACCACGCGACCCCTGTATACGACAGTCTACTTGCGCGCGCATACGCGTTAACGGCCCGCGCGATTCCTCGCCCGTAGCAGTATTAGCGATGTCACCGCCAGGTGGCGAAGCTTCTCGAGCGCCTTCTCGCGAGAGAATTGCATTATCGCGGTTATATATGTCAGGACGATCGTCTGGTCATAAATTGATTTTGCATAAGGTCGGGCGAAGCCGAAAAGGGGCATGCTAGTTAGAAATGAATAACAGTTAAGAAATACGATACAAATCTAACGGAATCTGATTGGTTCTGAAACAACAGAAAGTCTAGCTTACAGAATAAAATAAAGTATTGAAGATTATGATGAAAGATGGCGACACTAGTTGTTAGCACGTTGGCTGCCATGCCTAGTTTTCTGTGTACAAAAATGTTCTCAACTTTTACTCTAATTATATTGTAAAACAAATATTTTACCGAGTGACAGAAACGTTAACAAAAATTTTACAAGTATTAGAGTTTGTTATAAATATTTTAAAGAAATATTGCAAGTTCGAAGCGTCGATTATCAGTGACCACCATGGCAGCCAACGCGTTAAAAATGAAAAATTATTTATAGTTAACGAATACGTCAAATTAATAATTATCTTGTACAGAAACTTTATTGATTTTACTGATTTTTCAATTCTGCGCAATTTCATTTTGTATTCGTAACATTTTCAAATGAAATTATTATATAAAAATTAAGAAAGATACAGAAAGGTGTAAACAATGACTTTTTCTATTAACGTTAACTGTTCTATTGATTTTGTAGATTATAATCTTCTAGAGACGAATTTTAATTAATTGTAATAAATTCTACTCAGGTGTATGAAAACTATTTTTATCCTGTGCGTGAAGAATGCTAACGTAATTTTGACAGAATGTTGCCATCGAATTCAGATTAAGAAGTTTGCAGTATAAATATGAAATTGAGAATATGCAACATACGCGAAAATAACGAAAAAAAAATGATCAAGTAGTTTTACAGTTACGCGTATTATAGTAATTTGTTCTTAAATACATATTCATCGTTTAACCTCTTCACGCCCTTGGCCACATATGTAGACGTTTAGTTTTTTTTTTTTTTTTATAATTATAGTTACTGTCAATAATAAATAGACACAAAAAAAAAAATTCGTTCCTGAAGAGGTTAAATACCTGCGGATATTTCACCAATCCGTTTGCACCGGTCGTTAGTTAGCCAATAACGAGAATGCTAGGAGCCAAATAACAGAAATTCGCGAAAGATATACAGTTGGGAACAAAAGTATTGGCACACCTGACTCTTCATTATAGAAACGCATATAAATCAAAGAAAAAACACAGAGTTAGGTTAATTCTTTTTAGTAATTACAACTATTAGGTTTATAGTTTGAGAATATTATAAATTTATTTATACTAATTTATTACAAAATAAGAAAGAATAATAAAATGCACATTAATGGCAGTTTTTAATGGTACAAAAGTATTGGCACGCTTACAAATAGATGGTATATTATTATGTATTTTATATAATTTAATATTTCGTGTGTAATCCCTTATTGTTTATAACGGCTTTCAATCTATTTGGCATGGAATGCACTAGTTTTTTTGTAATTTCGGGACTTATTTTATTCCATTCTGTCATCAATATTTCTTTCAATCGTTGTCTATTTGTTATATTATGTTTTTTAATACATTTTCCTAAATGAGCCCAGAGATGTTCGATCGGGTTTAAATCTGGGGATTGCGGTGGGGTTGGTAAGGAATGTGGGATATTAAAAACTATCCATTGCTGTACCAAATAAGCGGTATGCTTGGTGTCATTGTCCTGTTGAAAGACATATTGTCTCCCAAGATTTAATTTTTCCACGCTTTTTTTTAGATTATTTTTTAAGATATCTAAATAGACATATTTGTCCATTATATTATCAATAAAAACAAGCTCACCGACTCCACTTGAGCTCGTGCAACCCCAGACCATCACTCCACCACCCCCGTGTTTAACAGCGTTCTGAATGTTCTTTGGGTCTAGTTCGGTATTAGATTGTCTCCAAACTAAAGTGCGTCCATCATCTTGAAAAATATTAAATTTAGACTTATCAGAAAAGAGCACTGTATCCCAAAACTCGTTTTCTTTATTAATGTAATCATTTGCAAACTTTAATCTTTTTTCTTGATTAATTTTACTTATAGTAGGCTTTCGTCTAGCAACTCGCGATCGGTATCCTACCTTGTTTAATATTCGTCGAATAGTTATTTTATGTACTTCTTTATTAAAACTTTCGTTTATATTTGCCGCTATTTCTGACGCAGAACTATAGATGGTTTTCCTTTTACAATATTAATAATTTTTCTCTTTTCTCGTGCACTCAATTTTTCAGGTCGACCACATCGCGGAGCACTTACAAAATTTTCTGTGTTAGAAAACCGTTTAATAATACTTCTAATTGTAAAACGACTTCTATTAACTATATTTCCTATAGACGAGTATGAATGCCCCTCATTAAACAAATGTAAAATAATTTTTCGCTCGGCAACAGTCGTTTCTTTGCCTTTGCGCTCCATTTTGCACGTTTTCACGTTAGATTTTGTAAACAATTGAATAACGAGAAAACAAATAAATGCTATCGAAATCAGGGGGTTTCCCGAGAAGTAACAATGTACCAACCTTATAAAAATTTCATTCTAGATCCTAGACAAAAGCATTTTATTTCAATGTGCCAATACTTTTGTTTCATTGAAAACTGCCATTAATGTGCATTTTATCATCCTTTTTTGTTTTGCAATTAATTAGTATAAATATATTTGTAATATTCTCAAACTATAAACTTAATAGTTATAATTGATAAAAAGAGTTAATCTAATCCTGTGTTTTTTTCTTTGATTTATATGCGTTTCTATAATAAAGAGTCAGGTGTGTCAATACTTTTTTTCCTAACTGTATCTAGGATAGAAAATTCGAGTGATTTATTTGCAAAATTTCCGTTCTATCGAAACAAACGGCCGACACACGTATCGACGGTCTATCGCAAAAAGCGTACAGAAAATTTACCGTAAGCTTTGTGCCACCTGCGACGCTTGATCGGACAAGTGACCCGAATGTTAAACGTTGGACGTGGTTAAAGAACGAGCGCAACCGAGCAAGCGGTTCACTAGGTTATCTATTACAAGTCTCTTGGAACACTATTAAGCAACGAACGATCCTACTGTAAGAAAGTGTCGTGGCACGTTTTCGAAGAACTTGGAACGAAGCCCACTATCGTTCTTTCAGTCTCGATGGTGGGAACACCGGTTTCTTTCAAATTCGAATAGAACAGTTCGAAGAAGAGTTAAAATTTGTTCACAAGATCGAGATGAACATTTCATACGTTACTGTAGGGATTGTTTTATTAAAGTAACGAGTCACCGGTGTGGCCAGATTTGGCACAATTGAGTGCATCGACAGCGACACCTAGCGACGACGAACTTCCTTTAGCACCTAATGGATTGGTGGGGAAAACGGACACTTCGCGCAACTTCGGGAAATCGAGAAAGAAGGAGAGCGTGAGCCTTCTCTTTTCACTCTTGCATCAGTTGAAATCCAACCTCGCGACAATCAGCAATTGTCATGCATAAACAACATAACATAACCTAAATCTTACGAAGACTATCTAATGTTTTCCAATGTAAGATCTAAATGTAAAAGTCTTTCGACTTTTGGAACAAACACGTTAGGCACGCCGAATCATATATTCCTCTAAATTTAAAATCGTTTTGGAATTTCATCAATTCGTTGAAGAAGTCTAAGTCTTATACTTGCAAGGATAATATATTGAAGGGCAATTTATCGGTGGCAAATGCCTTTGCTGAATTTTTTGAATCAGTATATACAGAAAATACTGTTCATAATAATTCTATTGATTTCAAATACTTTCTCTTGATATTGATGAAATATTTACATATATCAACGAACTCAAAAATAATTGTAGTCCAGGACATGACAATGTTCCTTTCATATTTTTTAAATCATGTACCTTTATTATGTCCAGAGTCTTATGGTTAATATTTAATAAATCTTTATCTACCAGCATCTTTCCTAAAATTATGGAAGTTATGTTTAATTAAGCCGATTCCTAAATCTACTAACTCAACGTCAATTTCAAACTTTAGACCTATTAGTACTCAAAATGTCATGCCTAAGATTATGGAAAACTTAATTAGTCGTGAACTATCGTTTCTTTACAAAGGCATCATCATTGATGAACAGCATGGATTCGTTATCAGTAGATCGACTGTGACTAACCTTGTGGAGTATCATTATTATTTAAATAACTGCATGGATAAAGGCATGCAGGTTGATACTGTTTACATTGACTTTTCTAAAGCCTTTGGTTCTATTAATCATTCAATCTTAATGTTCAAATTAACGGTATTAGGAATAAACAGCTGTATGCTTTCTTGGCTATCCAGTTTTTTATCCGATAGAGTTCGAATAGTTAAATTCAGTAATAATTACTCAAGAGAAATTAATGTTAGATCTGGGGTTCCACAAGGTTCACATTTGGGATCTCTTTTATCTATAATATATATTAATGACATTTCTAAGGTATTCCAACACTCTAAATTGTTATTATATGCAGATGATCTCAAGATATATAAATGCGTTTATAATTAGCAAAGTGCTCAATCAATTCAAGATGATCTTTACAGGCTTCAAAATTGGTGCTCATTAAATAAATTGTCCCTCAATTTAGATAAGTGCCATATTGTCAAGTTTAGTAATAAGAAAAATAATATAGTTTATAATTATACTGAATGGCATCGAACCAACCTCGCTTAATCATGTTAAAGATCTTGGTATAACTTTCTCTTCTAACTTATCATTCAAAGTTCATTATGAAAAAATTATTTCGCGTAGTCTCTGCTCTCTGGGACTTATTCGTAGGGTTTCTGGATACTTTAGTAAAACTAATACACTTAAAATCTTATATTGTGCTTTGACGAGACCTATTTCAGAATATGGCAGCATAATTTGGTCTCCTTATTACAAAACATACATCGACAACATTGAGAGAGTTCAACACAAATTTCTTTGTCTTGTTGCTAGGCATAATGGGAGTCCCATGCCTCTTGAATCACATAATTATGACTTACTTATTTACACTAATCTTCAAACACTGCATAGTAGAAGAAGAAGTAAGCTAATCAAAGGTCATATTTCGTGTTCAACGATTACTCAATTGTTTCCTTTGCATGTACCATCTAGATATTTAAGAAATCACTTTCTATTTTACTCTGAAAGTTACCGCACAACGTTTGGATCTCAGAATTGTGTAAATAGTATGATTAGTAATGCAAATTTTGTACACACTAAAACAGATTGAACTATCATTAGAAAGTCTACAATTATCCTTGCAACATATTGTAAATTAATTTAGGAAGCTAACTTTAAGGTTAGAAAACAACGAAGACAGACAAGACCAGCGTTCTTGTCGAAAATAGCGCCCCCTAGGATTCATCTCTCCTTGATACGTCTATAGTGGTTGTTTTCAATTGTAAGGGCAAGGAAAAATGGGAACATCGTCCCTGAAAACAGCGCCCCCTAGGATTAATCTCTCCGGGTCATAATAGGTTAGGGTTACACGAGCGTCGAAACGACGTACGTTTCTATGTTCTTCCTTGTCTTGCAATTGAAAACAACGAAGACAGACAAGACCAGTGTTCTTGGTTGTTTCCAATTTTAAGAACAAGGAAAAATGGGAACATCGTCCCTGAAAATAGCGCCCCCTAGAATTCTTCTCTCCTTGGTACGTCTGTATTGGTTGTTTTCAATTGTAAGGGCAAAGAAAAATGGGAAATCGTCCCTGAAAACAGCGCCACCTAGGATTATTCTCTCCGCGTCATATTAGGTTAGGGTTACACGAGCGTTGTATGTACAGTCGCGTCGGTATTTAAGTTGACACTTATCATTTTTATAAAATAGCCGTAAAAGGATACAATAAAAATAAATAAAATACGAAATGTTTACAAAAATAAAGTTATTCGTGTCTTAAGTAAATAACGTCACCTTATTAATTATGTTCATTTGAGTAACAATAGCATTAACAAATATTTTCTAATGAACGTCTATCGGAAAGTAAGTTGACAATGGTTATAAAGTAAATTATAATTCTATAAGTAACAGTAAAAAAAATATTTAATAAGCAGTTTGATACCCTTTGGCTTTAATTACTTCCAGTAAACGATTTGGCATACTGTGTATTAATTTTTTTAACGTTTTGGGCTGTATTTCATCCCATGCCTTTTTTAGTGCGGCTATCAATTTTGGTTTTGTATAGCGGTCCGATTTTGGTATTTTTCGATCGAGTTCGTCCCATAAGTGCTGAATCGGATTTAAATCAGGGCTCTGCGGTGGCCAAGAAAGCAGCAATATATTGTTTTCGTCGATAAATTTTTTAACGATCTTTGCAGTATGTTTCGGATCGTTGTCGTGTTGGAATATGTATCCTGTATCTGGCCCAAATTTTTGAATCGATGGAAACAAATTTTCTTTTAGAATATCGATGTATTTCGCTGCTGTTAATATACCATCAATAACTGTTAATTTTCCTACATTTTCATTGTTGAAGCAACCCCATAACATTATAGACCCTCCACCGTGAAACACGGTGGAGGTGATAACATTTTGTTTAAAAGCTTCTCCTTTTTTTCTCCACACATATTTCCTTCGTTTGTTTGATTGTAATTCAAATTTTGACTCATCACTCCAAATTATGGATTCCCAGAATGCAGTCGGTTTATTAAAATGCTCTTTTGCAAAATTTAAACGTTCGCGAGCATTTGTTTCGGAAATGTGTGGCTTCTTCCTAGATATTCGACCATGCAACCCAGCTTCGTATAAACGGGATTTTATTTGAGTGGTCCCTATTGGCAAATTTAAATCTTCTTTGATCTGTTCGGCAGTAATAAATGGTTCCTTTTTTGTTATTTTAACAATTTCTCGATCCTGACGGGGAGTTGTTTTTCTTTTTCTTCCCGTTCTAACTAAATTTTCAGGTTTCCCAGTAGTCTCTATCTTTTTATAAATTTTTCGCACCCCTTCCTTTGATATCCCAAAATCTGTGGCAATCTGTTGCAAACTTTGGTCTTCTCTCCTTCTTTTATAAATTAATAATCTTTCAGACTCGTGTAATTCCCGTATTTTCGGCATGCTACAAGTAACCAATTCTTAACAATAACAATACATAACAAAAAAAAAAACATTATATAAGAGACTAAATACATTATCAAATTATTAAATGCGCGTTTAATAGCAAAATTTTATTAATGAAATAAAAACTTGATTACGTCAACTTACTTTCCGGCGAACCAAATTTAGGAAATATTTTTACAGATTGACTGTTATTTGATTGTACGCGGTGTTTTCGCTTTGACACTCACTGGTATACTGAGGCATGTCTTGTACATAATGTAAACAATGTCAGAATGTACGGAAGGACGCGTACAAGTGTTTAAATTATGGAACAATATCGTCAATACCAGAAATACAACAGCGTCAACATAAATACCGACGCGACTGTACATACATTCATAAGTGCAATTATAAAAAAAAAAAATATGTAGTCAATGTACCAACCAAAGGGATACATAAGCCTGAGAGAGGCTTAGCTGTCGCTAATAAAAAAAAAAAAAAACAAAAAAACAGTTAACGTAACCCGCTACTAAAACGCCATCTGTCGGATCACGGTCGTAAATTGAGTTTAATCACGAACGTGATCGTGATTTTGTGGTCACTGTGATAAATCACTGTTGGTGGTTTTGCACGCCATCTCTAGTCGTGACAGCCATTTAAAATGTCACATCGCAATAATAGTATGAGAACACCGCGTTATTTAGAAACATAACCAAACACGTATGCAAAGCTTCCAGTCTATTGTTATATAATTATTAAAAATACTTTATATTAATATTACCATTTCAAGATATTTTTTCTACCGATTTTTTCATCGAGGTATTCTTTGATCGACGACACGCTCGTTGAATAGACACACCTGAATAATTTTCTTTCATCCTTTGGTCGTTGGGACGAGCGACCCCTAGCGCCGTTCGTTTCTCGATTGATTTCGTTCGGTTGAAAAACTTGATTAACGTCCGACAAATTCTGGCGCGAGTAAAATTTATGAAAGAGGGTCAGCGAGAGCGGCCGGCTGAAAGTGGTTATCGATCTGAAAAGGGGTTTACAAGATTATTCGGAGCGCGAGTAAATTTTTAACGAGACTCGATGGTTTAATGTATCGATATACGTCGTTGTTCGCGAGCGTTACCTTAAAAAAATAAAAGAATGAATCGAGCAAAACTTGAAAAAGTTTTATTCGCCCAGGGTTTTCTTGATACACTTTCGCCGAAGTATGCCGTCCCATTTCGCCGAAACTTTTTTTCGTGAACGCAGCCTCAAACCGTCTTATTCGTGGTATTTATAGACGCCCTGCCCTCGCTTCTGATCATTTATGTATAAAGGCCGCCGTAAGTCACTTTGTTCCGCGGGAAACAGGTATTCCACCAATGATACCGCTCGTTTTTTTATCGTTTGACTCGCAATACACGCGGAATCAGAACTTTTTACTCTTTCCTCGATTTCATTTTTTTTCTATTTCCACTTGATTGTGACTGTTAGAGTCAATGAGAATAACGCAATATAATTTGTAAGAACAGAAAGATTTAATCAACGTGAGATATTATGAAGCACGTAAATGCTCCCAGACGAGACAACGCGACACGTCGTTGGCATTACCACGCGGTCAACCGCACGTAACCTCACTATCAGTGTGGTCAGATTTGGTATACAGTGATGCCCACATAAATGACCAAACTCGGGACTGGTCTCGGTCATTTACGTGGGCCATGGGTAGTTCTCAGAATTCAACGGAGATAAGGAAAGAGGATAACTGCGAGTGAGATACAATAGCTGGCAACCGAAACCATATACAGGGTGTTTAGTCACCCCTGGGAAAACATTTTAATGCGAGATTCTAGAAGACAAAATAACCCGAAAATTAAGAATACTAATTTGTTGATGGAAGCTTCATTAAAAAGTAATTAACAATTAAATTCAACAATTTCAAATCGTTCTGGAAAAATTATTTTCGCTTGCGGGGGTCAATTACAATCATTTTTGGTCATTAGACATACCCTCGAAATCTTCCCCACTGTCGAGAAAAAAATTCGGGTAGGTGTCTCCAATTTTTGACGAAATTGAAAAATTACAAGTTGTTTTGATAAAATTATTTTTGGTTGCGGGGACCAATTACAATTATTTTTTGTCAATAAACATACCCCCGAAACCCTACACGCTTTCGAGAAAAAAATTCTTTACTGAAGGTATAATGTGTGGATAGAAATGTTTAAATGGTCCAATTTCCAAGTAACCATAACTCCTATAATAGTGAATATATTTCAATGAAACTTTTTTCTGAAGTAGAGCTTGTGGGTACCTACAAAAAAGTATTAGACAAGTTTTCTGTAGGACGTCAAACAAAATTATTAAAAATAAAATGAATTTTTAAGAAAAATCGACAGTAAAGAAATTTTTCGGCGAAATTGAAAAGTATCAAATCATTCTGGAAAAATTATTTTCGGTAGCGGGGGTCAATTACAATCATTTTTGGTCATTAGACATACCCTCGAATTCCTACCCACTTTCGAGAAAAAAATTCGGGTAGGTGTCTCCAATTTTTAACGAAATTGAAAAATTACAAGTTGTTTTGATAAAATTATTTTTGGTTGCGGGGACCAATTACAATTATTTTTTGTCAATAAACATACCCCCGAAACCCTACACGCTTTCGAGAAAAAAATTCTTTACTGAAGGTATAATGTGTGGATAGAAATGTTTAAATGGTCCAATTTTCAAGTAACCATAACTCCTATAATAGTGAATATATTTCAATGAAACTTTTTTCTGAAGTAGAGCTCATGGGTACTTACAAAAAAGTATTAGACAAGTTTTCTGTAGGACGTCAAACAAAATTATTAAAAAAAATGAATTTTTAAGAAAAATCGACAGTAAAGAAATTTTTCGGCGAAATTGAAAAGTATCAAATCATTCTGTAAAAATTATTTTCGGTAGCGGGGGTCAATTACAATCATTTTTGGTCATTAGACATACCCTCGAATTCCTACCCACTTTCGAGAAAAAAATTCGGGTAGGTGTCTCCAATTTTTAACGAAATTGAAAAATTACAAGTTGTTTTGATAAAATTATTTTTGGTTGCGGGGACCAATTACAATTATTTTTTGTCAATAAACATACCCCCGAAACCCTACACGCTTTCGAGAAAAAAATTCTTTACTGAAGGTATAATGTGTGGATAGAAATGTTTAAATGGTCCAATTTCCAAGTAACCATAACTCCTATAATAGTGAATATATTTCAATGAAACTTTTTTCTGAAGCAGAGCTCATGGGTACTTACAAAAAAGTATTAGACAACTTTTCCGTGGGGCGCCAAACAAAATTACTAAAAATAAAAAACGAATTTTTAAGAAACAAAGACAGGGGGAAGCTGCTGAAATTTTTCTACGAAATTGAAAAATTTCAAATAATTCTGAAAAGAATCCCTTTAGTTGCGGAGATCAATTACAATTATTTTTTGTGAAAACACCTATCCCCGAAATCTTACACACTTTCGAGAAAAAAATTCAAATAGGTGAACAAATTTTTCAACGAAAATATAAAAATTCAAATCGTTTTGGAAAAATTATTTTCGGTTGCGGAGGTCAATTACAATCATTTTTGGTCATTAGACGTACCCTTAAATTCCTACCCACTTTCGAGACAAAAATTCAGTACGAGCAGAACTTTAAACGTTAATAACTTTTTAGCAAAGCCTCCATCAACAAATTGGTATTCTTGATTTTCGTCTTATTTTGGCCTCTAGAATCTCCTATTAAAATTTTTCCCAGGGGTAGCCGAACACTCTGTATAGTATAGTATGGTCCTTATTGGAAAACCCTATACAGTAAATGTTGAATATACGCCTGAAAATTGAGATCCCAAGACAGCACGTTTATGGCGTAAATGGATTGTAGAAACCCAAATCGACTGTAGAATGTAAGATAAGGAGAGAGAGTAAAAGAGATAGGTCCTTCTCGATTCAAGGAGAATCTCCCCACAGTGGTGGGGTTGAACACGAAGCATTTATGCCGTCGATCAATTCGAGCATATATCCAAAGTTCACTATGCAACACTGTTGGAAATGTATCTCATGTCCATGTTGAAAACACCAGACTTACTTGACTTTTTTATAGCCAAAGGTATCTCGCTAAGCCAGGTTGAGGTAAATACAAGCTTGGACTTGTCATCTGATCATTCGCCAATTATACTCACATTGAGCTCTACACTGGTAGACAACGAAAAACGGCCGTATTGGACAAACTCGAAAACAGACTCTTTACAGAACACTTATAAATAATAATATAGATCTAAATATCCCATTAAAAACTGCAAACAACTTAGATCAGGCGGTAGAACTCCTAACTAAGACGCTGCAGGATGCAACATATAAATCGACGCCTGAAACCAAAGCTGAAAATAAACACGCAATGAACCATCCGTTATCCGTGAGAATTAAAATTGCAGAAAAGAGGAAAGCTAGGAAAAAATGGCAGTTATCTGGACACCCTGATGATAAGAGAACGCTAAATAAGTTAACCAGGGAACTCACAAAGCTGCTGCACCAAATTACAAACGAGCGCATCCAAGATTACCTTCAAAGCTTGTCTCCACGTCAGGAAGATAATTACTCCTTGTGGAAAATCACAAAAAAATTGAAAAGGCCAACTGAACACATCTCTCCTATAAAAATGGGAAACAACCGATGGGCCAGGAACGATCAAGAAAAAGCCGATACTTTTGCAAATCATTTATCTACAATCTTCACACCGAATGACATACCAACGCTCGACAGCGACTACAGAGACATCACGAACTTCCTTAATGCTCCCTCGCAACCTTGCGAACTCATCATACAGTGGTCCGCTGACTTGAAGTCCCGCGAGACGGCACAGGGGCAAGGGGAGTCGGACCGCCCATTTATCTGTCTCGCTCCCTTGCTCTCAGGCAGTCCACATGTGTGTGTAACTGCCGCGACGAATAGCGAGCTAGAGACCAATGTGTGCGTGGGAATACGTGTGCCCCTTCTACTTCTCTCGCATTCCTTCCGCGGGACTTCAAGTGAGCGGAGCACAGTACATTTCTCTCCCGGAGAAATAGCACAAGAAATAAAGAAACTTAATGACCGAAAAGCACCTGGATATGATCTCATTACCGCTAAAATGTTAAAAGAATTACCAAAAAAGAAAGGTGTAGTAGCTATCACGCAAATATATAATGCGATACTGAGAGTTCAGTATTTTCCCATCCAATGGAAATTTGCGACAATCATTCTGATTCAAAAGCCTGGCAAACCACCCACAGAAGTGACCTCTTACAGGCCTATCTCACTGTTACCAATCTTGTCAAAATTATTTGAAAGATTACTGCTAAATAGGCTAACACCAATATTAACGGAGAAATGCATAATCCCACAACATCAATTCGGTTTTCGGAAGCAACACTCTACTATCGAACAAGTACATCGTATAGTCAATGTGATAGAAGAATGTTTCGAGAAACGCATGGTATGCTCCGCTGCGTTTATTGACATTAACCAAGCTTTTGATAGAGTTTGGCACATGGGCTTGTTATATAAAATTAGGCAAAACCTTCCATATAACTACTATGTTCTGCTAAAATCATACTTAAATGACAGGTTCTTCCAGGTCAATCAAAACGACAAATACTCGAAAATCTACCCTATACTCGCGGGTGTTCCTCAAGGTAGCGTCCTAGGTCCCACATTATATCAAATCTATACAGCAGATCTTCCTGCAGATGAAAACGTACTCGTGGCCACATTCGCGGACGACACTGCGTTCTTATCTTCCCATGAAAACCCTGCGGAGGCGTCACGATTCTTGCAGGGAGTTCTTGATAAGACTACAGAATGGACCAAAAAATGGAAAATTAAGATCAACGTAAACAAATCGGCACATATTACATTTACTACCAGACATATTACGTCCCCTGCAGTCAAACTGAACAGCGAATACCTCGAGATCAAGGACTGTGTCAGATATCTTGGTCTGCACATGGATAAAAGACTCACATGGAAAGACCACATAAAAAAGAAAAAAATGCAACTAAATCACAAAATGAGAACCATGTATTGGGTGCTTGGTCGAAAATCGAAACTTACACTACACAATAAACTACTCCTGTATAAGGTCGCTATCATTCCTATTTGGACATATGGAATACAACTCTGGGGATGTGCCAAGAGAAGTAACATAGACATCATCCAAAGGTTTCAGAACAAAACACTGAGAACTATTGCTGCCGCCCCTTGGTACATTACCTCAGACTCTCTTCATAATGATTTGAGCATACATAATATCAAACAACACATAGAAAAATTTGCGACAGCACACAAGAAACGAATATTAAATCACCCCAACGACAATGTCAAGGATCTAAATCAGGCACCACAACACAGAAGACTAAAAAGGAACAAACCGACCGATTTGCAGAGTTAAGTAAAGAAGGAACATCACATGTAATGGAAGCGGCAACGCTACGGAGCGTTTACTGCACGCATGCCACGTCTCTAGTTCATCAAATTTGCTGGTTAGCTCAATGAAGCTAATTGTAAATGTAATTTAATATCAATAAAATGTCCATGTTGGCAAACATGCATCTTTTGTTTGAGTATAGCAGTTGAATAGCGTTCAGTGCCTTGTATGCAACAATTCGTACTATGTTAAAATGTAACCTAAAAAGTATATGCGTCATTTTATTGTCTAATCCTATAACCTCCGCTACAAACACTATAAATATAAAATCAAAAGTTCCCATTTGAAATGTACGTGGTTCTACCACACGACGTCGCCTAAAAATCAAGAATCATTTTCAGCCAGCTCTCTTTCATACAATTCTTCTCTGACCTAGAATCCTTTGCTGTCGCTAAATATACAGAACGTGAAAAAGTCAATGTACAAATAACGACGAGCGTACCAGATCACGGATCACGGACGGTGCAGCAGCAACTGTGCAACTCTGTGACACGTTTCAATTAACGTGTTCTATATATAGGGCGATTCGTCGAGAGAAAAGCTTCCGATCGTTTCGTTGGTCGCCAAGGATACAAAAGTTACTTGTAAAATTTCGTTTTTCACGTAGTGGTGGAGCATCCATTGTTACCACGAGTATGCAAAGATGCAATAGTATCGAAGAATCAGCGAACGCAGAAAACAGAATCCGTTCGGTGGGAAACAACAAACGCTGCATGCGAGTGACCACAGAAGAGAACGTGAGTGTTCTTCTATAAATACGTTGCTCGAGGTGGGCGAGCGAGGGATGCAATCCTGTGGAACTAGAGCGACCGAGCCGACGACGACCAATTTTGCAGACGTCGTGTGGGCGTCGATGAAGAACCTGCTGGTGTCGTCGCACACGTATTCCTAACACACATAGTGGATGTAACCACCAGTGGCCGCGCAAACCAAGCGTACAGATTGGATTTTCGTTCGGTTCCTTTTTATGTCGGTCAATTTTTATCCGCAGATGGCAGATGCGATTTCGGATTAGAGGAACCACAGGTTGATTCATCCGCTAGTCACTTTTCAATCTTCGTCGGATTCGACAGGGCATAGATAGGACAAAAGGGAGAGATTATAAATACACAATCCAATAAAATTGTATATTTCAGATGTTGTCAGTATGTTTCATTATGTTTATGCACATATCCTCTTCATACAGAACTACGCAACATCTCAAATTCCTTTCCTTAGTGATTTCATTGTTTATCCTGACTCACACCCGAACCATGATCACTCATTTTTGGAAGCTCTCTCCGTCTCGCCCTTTTCTCTCCCCACCTTTCCCTCTTTTCCAACCCTACATATATCCTGTGCTTTTCCTTTGATTCAGATTCTGATTTTTGGCAGTTGCACGAACACATAAAGTTTTAGTCCAAGTCTACGAATAGCCAATTGTTTTTGTATGCCATTAGTCCACACAACCTAGTATTCCAACGTTTAATAAAGTGTTATTAAGTGAAATACAACACAGAATTTTAATACCAATATTTGTTACGGTAATAGTTTGTAACGCAGCTTTGTTTCATTTGCATCAAACACTTGCCACAGAATTTATTAGAATAAACACGAAACTTCTTTCCACATTGCAGTATATTAACTAGCGAAATGGTCTAAATAACCCATACATAATTTCTAATAAAAATTGTACAAAATTTACTGGACTGGATTTCTGAAAATTTGCAGTACTCTTGAAGAGAATGAATGAATTTTCATCGTGTTGTACATTTTACAAATAAATGCATCATAACTGGAGGTATTTCTAGTGTTAAATATACATACACTTTACACTTATAGTCTAATATAATAACTTAACTCTTCAAGTGGTGATTTAAAGACCTCCTTTCCTTCCCTACTGGCGCTAATTTAAACGGCTACTTAAGCTACTTTCTATAGGGTGTGACTGAAACTGTGACCAAACCTAATTCATTGAAATTTTCAGGATATGTTAACCCCTTAACGTTCATACCCGAGTTTGACTGCTTTGAAAAACAATATTTGTTTAATCCAACGGTTTAAGGGATGATAATATTTGTTTTCCCTCAAATTATACGTTAGATACAACATTGTAATTAACAAAAACCACATTTTTAGAAACAAATCCAATAAAGAAAACTGATCATTGTTGGTTAACCCAAAAAATATGAGCTTTAAGGGGTTAAGTACAGTTTTCTGTTTTGCATGTTAACCCCTTAGCTTACAATGACGTCTCAGAGACATGATAAGTCTACCGGGCCAAACCTTGGTGTAGCTTTTGGCACGCACAGTTGGAAATTAAATCGTATGGCAAGGGGTTAAAATATAATTGTTGCCGGAAGAAAATAAAACTTATAACTCACCTAAAATCTGGCTTCAGTGTGGTAAATCTTGAAACGGTCATTGAAGCACGACCCTACACCACAGTCTTTGCACCAAAATGTTGTCTTTTCTCTTTTGCAATCTTTTGCGACACACTACACACCTTTTAGTTGCTTTTTTCTTTGTCGATGGCATCTTTTCTATAAAGTATCTCGCTGTCAGTCTTTCAGAGGCTGGAGTTTTTGATAGTCTTCCCGATTGAGGGGATTGAATTGATTTTCCATGGATTTCCAGAAGTTCTTTTATAAGTTCAAGCCTAAACGAGAGATGGTCAAGGGTTTTTATGTTTCTGTTCATTGAATGAATAACCATGGTATTATGAACCGAGGTATTTAGAAGCCGACTAAAAATGATTATTGAAAGAAACGAAAGGAATAATGCGAGATAATACGAGAGTGGGCGTCTTGGAAACTCGTGGCTTGGCTTTCGATGTATTCTAAAGAAACTTAATTTATAGTACTTAAAATGTATTCATCCGCAAGTTTCTCGTATTCGCTTTTGCTCGCGTACTAATAGGTTAGTTCTTCCACGAGAAGAAGACACAGCGTGTTTACATCCTCACTCTTGCTGCAGACCGCTGATTGGCTGCCAACGATCTTCGTCGCCGTTCTCGACCAATCCTGTGAGTCAGCGGACTGCAACAGGAGTGGGGATGTAAACACGTTGTTCCTTCTTTTCGTGGAATACGTCCACAGACCTAACCAACCCATTAGTCTGGCGGGAAATATAAACAGCTGCACGCGAGCGACACGTGATCAGACCAGGGACGAAATGTAATGTTCCGATCCCTACATAGTAAGAAAAAGCTAATTTTCTAAATAAAAAGTATTCATCCTCAACATTAATACATTATTAATATTATTACATAATAATGTAAATAAGGAGACAATAGATATGTTCAAAATCCGAAGAGGACATGGTTGATAAAATACACAAAACTTCTCTTTTATAAATATAAAAAAACAGGAACCACAAATATAAAAAAAAAACAAAAAACAAATAGAAGAAATGATTATAACACTGAAGTGAAACCAAAGAATAAAAATTTTAAAGACAATGGAGGGTAAAAGGAAAAACGTTAAAGTACAACGAATACCAAAAAATCTGACTGTTTTTCTACGTTTTTAGTTATTTCAAAAAAAGTCCATTTCCCTTTTCGTAACTTCAAGTTAAAGAAATGAAACAAATTGTCTCTTACAATTCTATGACCATAGTGTGCATATTTGGAGAACATTTTACTTGGCTGTGTACGCGTTATGCGAGGGCCCTTCTTAGGGGCCCCTACAAAGCGTCCCTGAGCAGCGACGTTCAGCAGCCACTCACCTGCGGCAGCAGCGTCGATCACTTTCTGTTTATATTTCGTGTCAGTTCTCGTTGAATCGGGTTATAAGTACTAACAAGAAACCATCGCGAACGGTCCGGCTTCGATTTTGATGAAACTTTGTACACTTATAAAGCAGCCAAAAATAATCGACACGTATTTTTTTTTAGCTGCGGTAACTCGAGTTTAAGGGGTGAAACCACCCCTTGAAGTTTTGCCTCGAAACGGCTATCTCGAAAACGGAAAGACATACAAAAAAATTGTTAATGGGCGAGGTTGATGGTTTCTTATGTACAATAACATGGTGTTAAAAAATTTAAAAAAATACAATTTGTTTATAACAAAAAAAAATTTATTAACTTAATTTTTCATTTTATTGAAATTTTCATAATGACAAAAAATGACGAGCATTTTATTCCAAATACATTGGTATGCGATTTTTTAAAAATGCCTCCTACAGTTTTGCAGATTTTGATGATTTACATCTTGCGCGCACATCCATTATGGTAGTAGCCGTTCTAACTTTGATTTTAATGAAGCACTGTAGGCTTGCACTACTTCTAGAGGACAAAATCGGGAAAAATACAAGAATATCAATTTGTTGATTGAGCCATCGTTAAAAAGTTATTAAAAAATTAAATTAAAAAATTTCAAATCCTCCAGGAAAAAATTATTTTCGGTTGCGGGGGCCAATTACAATCATTTTTGGTCAATACATATACCCACGAAATCCTACGCACTTTCGAGAAAAAAATTCCTAATCGAAAATGTAATTTATAGCCAGAAATATTGTCCGACATGCGGATCTTTAAAATGTCATAACTTCTGAACGGATTGAAGGATTTTAATTTTCAAAAATGCAAACGACGCGTATTTTAATCAAGAATACGTAGAAATCGCAAAAATATGCAAAAAGTTAATCCTTGACCCCGCAAAATGAGAAAAACCCCATAAAAATGGTCCAATCTTCAAACAGCCATAATTCCTACAATAGTGAATATATTTCAATGAAACTTTTTTCTGAAGTAGAGCTCATAGGTACCTACAAAAAAGTATTGGCCAACTTTTTTGTAGGGCGTCAAACAAAATTATTAAAAATGAAAAACGAATTTTTAAGAAAAATCGACAGGGCGTAAAGGTGCCTAAATTTTTCAGCGAAAAAAAAAATTTCAAATCGTTCTAAAAAAATTATTTTCAGTTGCGGGAGTCAATTTCAATCATTTTTGGTCAATGTATATACCCCCGAATTCCTACGCACTTTTGAGAAAAAAATTCGAGAATGTGTGAAATTTTTCAATAAAATTAAAAAATTTCAAACCATTCTGAAAAAATTATTTTCGGTTGCAGGGGTCGATTACAATCATTTTTGGTCATTACACATTCCCCCGAAATCTTGGGCATTTCGGAGAAAAAAATTCAGTACAGGCGGAACTTTAAACGTTAATAATTTCTTAACGAAGCCTCCATCAACAAATTGGTATTCTTGTATTTTTCCCGATTTTTTCCTCTAGAAGTATTGCAAGCCTACAGTGCTTCATTAAAATCATAGTTAGAACGGCTACTACCATAATGGATGTGCGCGCAAGATGTAAATCATAAAAATCTGCAAAACTGTAGGAGGCATTTTTAAAAAATCGCATACCAATGGATTTGGAATAAAATGCTCGTCATTTTTTGTCATTATGAAAATTTCAATAAAATGAAAAATTAAGTTAATAAATTTTTTTTTGTTATAAACAAATTGTATTTTTTTAAATTTTTTAACACCATGTTATTGTACATAAGAAACCATCAACCTCGCCCATTAACAATTTTTTTGTATGTCTTTCCGTTTTCGAGATAGCCGTTTCGAGCCAAAACTTCAAGGGGTGGTTTCATCCCTTAAACTCGAGTTACCGCAGCTAAAAAAAAATACGTGTCGATTATTTTTGGCTGCTTTATAAGTGTACAAAGTTTCATCAAAATCGAAGCCGGACCGTTCGCGATGGTTCCTTGTAAGTAGCGCTCTATTCTTAGTAGTGCTGATTTCCAACAGAATCAAACGTTTGTCTGCGATACAAGGTAGAAATGTTTCTTTGAATCGTCGTGACACCGGATGGTCCGCAGACGATCATTCCCCTTGTATGAATAATCAATGAATTCCATATTTATTTACAGTGACTCACACTGAAAATCGTCCAGCACCGTCCATTTTATAATTTTATATATAGAATATTTTTGACTAACATGTAACTATTATAAACAGTACAGAAATATATTACGTACTTTATTTAATGATTCTGTGTAAAAAAATAATGTACAATTTTCTATAAAAGAGAATGAAAATTAATCTCTTCTAGATTCTTTGAACTAAAAAATGTATTGTCAATTGTTTTTTAATATTATCCTCCTCGTAAAGTGTTAGGTTAAACTTCAGTACACGTTTTAAGCGTTACCAGTAAAAATGAAAAATAGAAAAAGATAAACAACGATAAAAGAATGAAAACTTGAAGTTTTCTATTATAATCGAGGGATTCCCAAAAGAGAAATAGCAAAAATGATAAATAAAAGTCGAATTGCAAGCAGAACAAAAAATAGTAATGAGAAAATGTTAAATATTATGAAAGGTATGTTTCATGTAAAATAAAAGAAGATCCAAAGAAAAGTGCATCAAAAAGTGCTGCAGACACAAAATAGTGAAAAAGAAAAACGAGCAACCGAATGATTCAGGCGTGAAAACGAAAAGAAAGAAAACAGATATTTGAAAAGATAGAAGGACAACAAATAGAGAATTAAACGAGAGAAAAATGGTGATATTGAAATACCTAGCAAGTGCATACATGTATGTATGCACGGTACGTCGGCTTAGATGGAGCACAAAGAAAAATGGCGGAGCTGTCGAAGGATACAACAAGCAACACCGAAACGGATGAAAGGAAAGGAAAGAGCAAAGAGTGAATGCTGCAGGATATTGTGCGTTGAAACTCTTTCAATGTCGAGAAGCAAATGACAAAAAAATATACATTCCTTAGGAAGGCGTTGATAATGGCTCATATTTAACGGCGATTGTCATTTCCGGAGAACGTTTATTGCATTTCGATCGTCATTACTAGCTGAACATGTTTCATAATTGAAAGTAAAGAAAACACGACAGATACAGAAAAGCTTTTCTGTGTCGTACGTATTGCGACTGAAAGATTACCAATAATGTAAATTGTCTGATAATAATTTAAATAAATATAAGTCATCATATTTCATATAAAATTATCAACTTATAATATCAAGACACTTGGGTGAAAGGTTAGGTCTGAGGTTAGGTTAGGTTAGGTTAGGTCTTAGGTTAGGTCTGGGTTACGACGACATCCAGCTTATCTAGAAGTACCATGAATTTAAAGATAAAATCTTTTATTTAAAATGATCACTTGAAAAATTGACGAGTAATTTCTTTTTCACGCTTTTATTCCATTGTAAATGTGATGCAAACCTAACGATCAGAAGTATCGAAACGCGTCTGTTGTATTCGTGAAAAATTAGAAATTTATTTTGATTAAAATTTATTTTTATGTGTTCAACTTATTAATGATGGTTTGAATATCGTAGAATATATCTAGGAATGACTTTCTTTACCCGGTTTAACGAGATCCTGGCAGGAAATGTAAACCATGGACATAGGAATATAGGGACGGAGCAATAGTTGCGACTGTTGGCGAGGGGAGTGAAGCAGCTTTGCGGGGGGAAATCACGGTCACGTGGTACTCTCTGGTGCCGCATTAGTGATTGGTGCTATCCTAAATGCGCGAAATTTAAAATTGAAAGCTTTAGTTTCTTTACAATTATAAATGTACGATAGAATATTTTTAGTAAACCAGAGACACAAAATGTTTTATTTATAAATCAACATACTGAAATGCTAATGGTGATTGAGATGTCAGAATTAAATGGTTGAAAGTTCGAATCTATAGATATGAAAAATCTTTATTACTTTCGTTTGATATTTAAATTTGCAACTACGCAATGAATTCAGTACGGTTTGCATCATTATTCGATGAGATCTGTCAATAAATAAAACATGACTATTTAGGAATAGATAGATATAACTACAAGGTTATCTTTCACTTTTTTCGACTTAAGAATATGATTTAACGAATTTTGCAACATATAACTTGCTATCGTAGAGTTAAATATTGGTCATAGTCTTATAATGCAATATTAAAATTTTTATTATAAAATGTTAATCCAATTCCCTAAATATTGGTAATTTATCCTTTAATAAATTATACAACTGTTAATATCTATTTTTCTATTGCATAAAGAGATTAGGGTGTATTATCAATCATTTTCATAACAATTACCGGTGATATGAGAGAATAATTATATTATTTATTTTCTTTTCTCCCAAAACGGGACGACTTGCCGTACGATTTTTACACCCTTTTACAACGCACAGTGGCATTGTAAAAACAAATATATATCTGTCTTTTTTAGAAAAAAAAACTGTATAATTCACTGACGCTGCTGCTCACTGTAATACCAGTCTACTCTTTCACTGCCTTTTACATTGCTTCTCACTCACTCTTACTCGATGAGAATAAGATTGCGCTTGCGCTATCACAACCAATCGCCAATGGCGGCATCAGAGTACCACGTGACCATAGTTTGCAGCTCCCCGGAGCTGCTTCACCCCCCTCGACCATTGCTCCGTCCCTATATTCCTATGTCCATGATGTAAACAGAGAGTTCACGTGATCGACGCTGCTGCCACCATATGAGTGGCTGCTGAAACGTCGCTGCTCAGGGACGTTTTCTAGCGGCCCCTCAGAAGGGCCCTCGCGTAACGCGTTAAATCCAATCAAAACGATTTGATCGTAAGTTACAAATTATATTGCAGTACATAAATAATACAACGTTCAGATTTGCGGTTGTAAAACATTCATTTCACGAATCACTTCAACATGTTACTGTTAAAATGCGCTGAACATGTTGTTCAAGTTATTGAATACAAATTTTAGTAATTGGACCACAATACTGATACATTAATCATTTATAGTTAATTTAAATTCTGACAGTTCAAACACAGAATCAACATAAATTGTATATAGTAATAAATAAATTACACGTTGAAATATAGTTTTTCATGTCTTAATTTGCATTTTTATTTGCTTCCCTATTTACATTATTATGTAATAATATTAAGGGAACACTTAATTTAGCACAAAGCAAAGTGAAACATTTTTACCTTAATTTATTATATAACTCACTTCCGCCAAATTCATTTCACTTTTTAAAACACTCAAGACCACTTTTTGAATGATAGATTACTTCGAAACGAGGAAAATCTAAAAACAGCGTTCTAAGAATTTTTAGATTCTGAAAGTGATAATACTCGATCCGAGATATTAAAATTAATTAATTATTGGGAAAAATGTGTACAATTGCGTGAAAATTATTTTGATCAAGTATACCACGTTTCAAAAATATTAGGCGTGGTTAATTTCTGTTGGTAACATGTAAACAGGTTTATGTTTACGCGCCAAGTATTTGTATTTGGCGCGTATCCCGTTAGTACCAAAAACGGCCACCGAGAATTCACCAGTAACAGATTGTCTTAATTTGTATTCAAAATCATCATCTCACTTGTACCCCGTTATCCAAAGACGAAACAACTAGAACAAATTATCATATTATCATTTATCCATATCCATCAATTCCATTTGTAAAATCGACATTTCATATGCACCGACCTAATAACTTGAATTGAAACAGAATCTTCGGGCCACGCAAAGGTCATCGAATAATGCTGGTTTGCAGATATCCCGCAGAGTTCGGACGATCGCTTCGTTCGACTTTGATCTTCGCCGACACGACAATGGCAACGTACTCGCGACGTCGTTCTTTTTTCCCCCGTCGCCAAGGGTCATAAATTTACGACAATTAGCGATATCAACGTCGATAGACGACCACCAGACGACCGTGCAGGTTGTGGACCTCACCAGACGTGCAACGACACGACGTCCACTCAGCATGTGCACAATAATATGCGCATCGCTGTCAAAGCACGTGGTCGCTCACAGGTGAACGCCGATGAACTACTATTTTCGCTGCATCGATTTTATTGGTCGGACCTATACGAGCCGATATCATCGTACGCGTCCATTCATCTATTATTATCCGTTTGGTCGTTGAACGGAGCACCTTCGATTCGAAAAGCGAATTAATTATAGCCACGAACGTAAACATTTTATGATCACCGCCTGTAGCTTAGCTAGAGTCTGTCAAAGTGGATAGCCGAATAAGGGGGTCAAATGTGCCCTTGAACCAAATTTGACAAACGATGGATCCATCGATAGAGCATCAGAAAAAAACATTCTGTGCCAAATTTCAATCCTCTATCTTGTTCGGAAGGGTAGTTATAGGGAAAATCCGGATTAGCGAGTTTGTGCCTATTTCCTATATTTAATCGAGAATGAAAATTATGAAAAAAATCTGGTGCATTGTGGTTATTGAGATACGTGTTTGAGAATTTTTTCCGATTTTTCGATTCCAAATTCTAGGTGTGAAAAATTAAAAACGCAAAAAAACGCAGAAAAATACCGATTTTGTATTGAAGCTTTCGAGACACTAGATTTATATAATTACTGTAAATGTATATTGTCATTGGTTATGTCCCTGAATTTTTTCAAATTTGTTGGCAGAGTGCGCCGTAGTGGTAAAAATCAAAAACCGATATTTTCGGTGTTTTTCGCTTGAAAAAGCAATTTATACTTTGAATTTTCGTATTTCCTTTAATGGATAACTATATTCTATGGTTTTAAGCAATTCTATGTTGAATAGAAGGGTGTATAGAATAGAAAAACAAAAATAAAAAAATCTGAAAAAATTCAGGGACATAACCAATGACAATATGCATTTACAGTAATTATATAAATCTAGTGTCTCGAAAGCTTCAATACGAAATCGGTATTTTTCTGTGTTTTTAATTTTTCACACGTAGAATTTGGAATCAAAAAATCGGAAAAAATTCTCAAACACGTATCTCAATAACCACAATGCACCAGATTTTTTTCGTAATTTTCGTACTCGATTAAATAGGGGAAATAGGCACAAACTCGCTAATCCGGATTTTCCCTATAACTACCCTTCCGAACAAGATAGAGGGTTGAAATTTCTCACAGAATGTTTTTTTCTGATGCTCTATTGATGGATCTATCGTTTGTCAAATTTGGTTCAAGGGCACATTTGACCCTCTTATTCGGCTATACCCTTTCTTACGATAATTATAAAAAGACAGATGTGGGTTTATTAATCACACATTAACGGTATTATTAATCGTGATATATTCTTTCTCTTGGGTTTACAATTTGCACGTGACTGACAACTATCTCGGGATGCTTCGACTATGTAAAATGTATAACGGTTTCGCTGTTATTCGCCTCGACACCTGACCCGCCAGATGGCGCTGTAAATGCGATATTGTGGTGGATAGGTTCGCCCTCGGGATTGTCTTCAGATACAATCTTTAAAACGTCATAACTCCTGAACGGATTGGAGGATTTTAATTTTTCAAAATGCAAACAACGCGCATTTTAGTGGAGAATATGTAGAAATTCTAACAATATTGAAAAAGTTGTTCCTCGACACCGTAAAGTGAGAAAAACCCTCTAAAATTGGTCCAATTTTCAAACGACCATAACACCTACAATAGTAAAGGTATCTCATTGAAAATTTTTTCTAAAGCAGAGCCCATGGGTGCCTACAAAAAAGTATTAGACAACTTTTCTGTAGAGTGTCAAACAAATGTATTAAAAATGAAAAACAAATTTAACAAAAATCAACAGTACCTAAATTTTTCGGCGAAAAAAGAAAATTTCAAATCGTTCTGGAAAAATTATTTCCGGTTGTGGGGGTCAATTACAATAATTTTTGGTGAATAGACATATCCCCGAAATCCTAACCATTTTCGAGAAAAAAATTGAGTAAATGAACAAATTCGATGAAATTAAAAATTTCAAATCATCATAAAAAAAATTATATTCAGTTACAGGGGTCAACTACAAGCATTTTTTGTGAATAGACATACTCTCGATATCCTACGAACTTTCGAGAAAAAAATTCGAGAAAAAAGACGAGCCTCGCGGCCAAATAGCAAAAAGTCAGTTACAGCGAAGACTTTTCAAATCTTTGGCTAAACTATTGATGGTATGACAAAAATGTATTAAACTTTTGTGTTCCTCTCATTGAGACCTGAAATTAAAAAAAAAAACGAATTCGATCCGACAACTTCGAAATTTTAAACTTTAAAGTTATTTTTTTCAAAAATGGCTGGCCCTAAACGTCTAATATTTTACAGATTACATTTGAACGTCAGCCCCTACAACTCTGCCAAATTTGGTTCGAATCCCAGCTTGACAGGTCATAACCACCCCTTGTCAGCCAATAACGACAATGCGTGTGAGAGCAGGCGTCGCTATTAAGCTACGGCCAATCGCCGCGCCTAGCCATCAAGTCATCGCTGTGCAGTAGTGTGGTCGCTCTTGCGGCGTAGAAAGTGAGCGGTAAAAGAATTTCGTCGGCGTCGCAATTAGCGAGACTTGTTAAATTCCCTCGAGAATTAGCGCGCTCGTCAACGACGACAGACAACCCTCAGACGAAGGAAACAGAGAATGCGGCGTCGAGGGAGTTGATTAACTTGTACCTCGGCCAAGTGGCCGAGGTGCGAAACCTCACAGACGAACGAAAGTGCAGCCGACCAGCGGCCTCTGGCCAGGCCGTTACACTTTTACGGAACACTTGTGCTAGAACATCGGAATCGTATTAATTCTCGCTAATCTGTTACTTCTGTTACGTTAATTGGCACGCGATCGCGGAACCCACGGCAACGTGCTATAATTATTCATCGAACATCACTTCGTTACGAACACTCCGTGTAAGTACGTTCGATGGCCTTGGTTAGAAAGTAGAACCGGCGAGGATACGAATTTTAGGTTACGAACGATTACGATTACGCTTTTACGCGTACGTGGAAATATTAATTGGGTTAATAACAGAATCGACGATGCAATCGTCATTAGTGCGTTCTAATGAACGAAATGTCCACTCTACTGTACTTTTGTGATTCGTTCATCCTCAGAGGGCAGTATTAGTTTTCTGCTCCACGGGTTCCGTAATATTTTTTCTTTATTCTGCCTTGCTACGCGTGGCCTTTTTACTCACGAATTATATTACAGTTCGTCTAACTGTATTTTTCATCGCGAACAATCTCTCCTAAAAATACGGTTTACGAACCGTTGAAAGATTGATTGTATTCAGTAATTTCTAATTAGTGTTCCTCCGTTCAGTTTAGGTTAAGAAATCCATGTTGATCGCACGATCATTTATGTATTAAAACGGTTAGACGATTCAAGAATTAATTACGAAACATCTCTTCGATTATCGATCATTCGAAGCACAATATTGTCGACGATGAAACCGAATCGTATTGCCACCCACGCGCATCTGTGCATAATAGGTATTTATTACCTTGTAAAACGATTCTGTGTATACAGCGTAATACTAGAAATTTGTTCGAGAATTAACTCATTCTTTGGCCACCACGACACTCATTAGCAGCACCTCTCGGGCACGCTTTGTGCACGAGTGGGATAGCTGGCCCAGCTGACAGCGCGATGCGCCCAAAACCGATTTTGGGCATTTGCACATCATTGATATGCGCGCGCAACGATCTTTCTGCCGGCCGGTCGAAACCTCGTAGTGGCCAAGAGCGTGGCTATTAGGCAGTCTTGTGCTAACTGTCTTAACGCTCGGACGTACACTGCCCGAAATTGCCATAAAGCCACCTAATTTTTTGGTGAAATCTTATAATTACGTCATAGTAATGAGAATCTGGTGCATTTTGATAGCATTTTAGGGTTACTAAACGAAACCATATACATGATTACATTCATAGATATATTATTTATTTATAAAAAAACGTAAAGTTATGTAGTTTAACAAAAAACGAACTACGAAATTTCCATAAAGCCACGCACTTTTTAAGTAGATAACATGAAGATTAACAAAAATTTCTTCTCTATTTCTAAATTAATACTTAGTATAAGTGTAATTTTTTCGAATAACGTCGAAAATTCGATTA
The DNA here is from genome assembly GCF_013123115.1 of Colletes gigas. Taxonomy (NCBI): domain Eukaryota; kingdom Metazoa; phylum Arthropoda; class Insecta; order Hymenoptera; family Colletidae; genus Colletes; species Colletes gigas. Next base: position 556,014 of record NW_025106644.1, read on the forward strand.
GGCATCGATGAAATCAAAGTACGAAGAGTTTCTGCTTCGATGGATGCCCAACGCCTCGTTCACCGCAGTCCATAACTCAGTAACAGAGTTGTACTGTTTACAATTGCCATATACTTTTCTGGCAAGTATTCCCCAAAGGTTCTCAATTGGGTTTAAATCTGGCGAACAAGCTGGCCATGTCAAAATCCTGATATCCTTGTCCTCTAACCACTCCTTTGTTTGTCTTGATGCATGAATTGAGGCGTTATCATGCTGAAAAATGAAGTTGTCACTCTCAATTTCTTCTGTAAATGGTATCAAGACCATCTCCAATAGTTCCGCATATTGTGTCGAATTCATTTTATGATTAATCCGACAGATTGGTGTTTTTTTATTGGCTCTGAATGCAGCCCAAATCATCAATGAGCCACCACCGAAGTTACGACTCATTGCAACGTCAGTCTCTTTTCTTAAATCGTGCCAGTAATATTTGTAACCGTCTGGCTTGGCAAAAAATGATATTTTCCCATTCTTGTGTCCAGGACATATGACTTTGTGCAAATTCGAGACGAGCTTGTTTGTGTCGATCTTTGAGTATTGGTTTCTGTAGCATTTTTGTCCATTTAAATCGCCCTGAACTTTTTAAAACTTGCTGCACACGCCTCGTTGTTATCGGTAGCTGTAACTCAGTCCGAAGTTGAGCTGCAGTTTTTATTTCCTTTGCTGCTGACCTCATTAATAATGAATATTGTCTTCTGGTCAATTTTTTATTTCCACCTGTAGGGTGTTTCTGACCATATACTTCGCCCAAGTTTACATAGTTATTAACTAGAGTACGTGACCTATTAACTTTTTCAGCAATGAATCGATTAGAACACCCCATATCTTTATAAGCATCAATGGATGCCTTCCCTTCACTAGTTAATAACTTCCCTCGTGGCATTCTAATAAAAATAAATTTAAATATATTATATATACATTTCTTATGAATTTAGGAAGCCATTTTAGTATGAATACGCACATTTTAATACCAGTTGAAGTTCCTTCGTTGAGACTTGCTGATACTATTATAGCCGATTGGAAAGGTGGTAAGAGACTTTTCACTCACGTTTCAGGTTAAATGTGCTTTATTTTAGGACAGCGTACATACCGACAAAATCACGGTTATCCTTCATAAGAACTGAACTCTCGACCGATCGGGGCCCGGCCTTATACAGGGTGTTCGGCCACCTCTAGCAAAAATTTTAATGAGCGATAGTAGAGGCCAAAATAAGACAAAAATCAAGAATACTAATTTGTTGGTGGAAGCTTCGTTAAAAAGTTATTAACGTTTAAAGTGCCGCCCTTACTGAATTTTTTTCTCGAAAATGCGCAAGATTTCGGGGGTATGTCTATTCACAAAAAATGACTGTAATTGAACCCTACAACCGAAAATAATTTTTCCACAACGATTTGCAATTTTTTGATTTTCTCGAATAATTTCACACCTTCTCTATTTTTTTTCTCGAAAGTGGGCAGGATTCCGTGGGTATGTCTAATGACAAAAACTGATTGTAATTGACCCCCGCAACCGAAAATAATTTTTCCACAACGATTTGCAATTTTTTTTCTCCGTTGAAAAATTTAGACACCTAATTGGATTTTCAGTAAGGAATTTTTTTCTCGAAAGTGCGTACGATTTCGGTGGTATGCGTAATGATAAAAAATGATTGTAATTGATCCCCGCAACCGAAAATAATTTTTTTAGAACGATTTGAAAAATTTTTTTTTCGCCGAAAAATTTCAGCACCTACTCGATTTTTTTTCTCGAAAGTAGATAGGATTTCGGAGGTATGTGTACTCACCAAAAATGATTGTAGTTGACCCCCGCAAACGAAAATAATTTTTCCAGAACGATTTGAAATTTTTGAATTTAATTGTTAATAACTTTTTAACAAAGCTTCCATCAACAAATTAGTATTCTTGATTTTCGTCTTATTTTGGCCTCTACTATCGCTCATTAAAATTTTTGCTATAGGTGGCCGAACACCCTGTATACCCCTAGACCGATCGTCTTTTGGGGGCTCTTTCGTACCGGGTGCAAAACTTCTCGGCGCGTGCCGTGGAACCTTCTCGATCCTTCGACGATGATCCACGGACACGTGCCGCCGATCGATTTTTGCACCCGGTCCGATTTGGTTGCCCACGGCCCCCTTTCACGGAAAAAGTAATGCTAACGGTCTACATCGCCTACACTATCCACACAAAATGTAAGACAAACTAAGTGGCTTTATAGAAATTTCGCACTCCCGTTCCGCGGCCTTCGACGAAAATGTACACAGACTCAAGACGAAAACATTTGCGAGAGAGTGGGGTATGTACAGTGAAAACTCGATAAATGTCGCTACTCCGGGTCCGGTCAGCAACACTTACGGAATAGGAGAATCGTCTTTCGAATTTGATTGTAGTTTGCCGACGCTTCGAACGTAGAAAGAGTCAGTAGCTAAAGAAGAAAGAGGGACTGAAACTCGGATTTATCGCCCCAGTTTAAATATCCGCGTCAGTGTGACCACACTACTGCACAGAAGAAAGTTTTTTATTTTTTACTTTTTGTTAATAAAAATTTCATTATCATGTTGGGGAGATTTCTCTGATTAAAATGAGGCTAAACACGATATAAATCGGTCAATATTTGGTAGCATAATATTGAATTAAATATTGTACTTGCGAGTCTTTCTCTCTTTATTTATCCTTCTTGTGCTGTCCTTTTCTATGTTCGGAAATATCAAAGAACGACGCATCGAGGTGCTTGGCTACATTTATCGAACGGGAGGTAGCTATTTTCAAACGGAACGGTTCCACCGTTTCGTAAGTGATCAAAAACTGCAACACTTATGAAATAGGGGGTTTCGTTAGCTACCACTGTTCGATAAATGTACCAATCCACTGACCTTGCGAAGATACGAGTACACAATATTTAATTCAATATTATGGTAACAAATATTGGCCGATTTATATCGTGTTTAGTCTCATTTTAATTAGAAAAATCTTCCCCGCATGATAGTAAAATTTTTATTAAAAAAAAGTAAAAAATAAAAAACTTTCTTCTTGTACAGTAGTGTGGTCACACTGACAGGGACATTTAAACTAAGATGACGAAGGCAATAAAGATTTTTAAAGAAAGCCGCTACGTCTCCGGTTACACTTCGCCTCACTGGTTCAAGGGGGATCCCCCTAGTGGTGGGGATAAAAATGTATCATTTATGGAACAGCTCTTGAGGACATTTATCGAGTTTTCACTGTATCTCTATTCAGTATTGAGTATACAATGTAACAAATATTTGAAAAGTAACAAATTTCTCAATATCTTTTAAAAATACGCCAAAATGTAGGTGGCTTTATAGAAATTTCGGGCAGTGTATTTAGTGTGCCTTTTCTTTGTGTCGCTCACGCAGTTTTATTGTTTCATGTAATTTACTCACACTCTTTATTCATGGCTCAAGCTCATAAATCCTTTGCAATTAATATAATTGCAAAGGTATTACGTAATTGAATTAATACATAATATCGGAACTTTCTCATTCTTCACTACTATTTATTCGTGTTTAATCTCATTATTGTTGTAACCTGTGTACCTCATTTGTGGGACTGTAAAGTTTTTAATCAAAAACCTTGTTTACCGTTTTGCACCATATCCATTTTTTGCGAACCTTTTGCCCAACCGACATTCTCAAAATTACAGTCCGCGATTTCAAACAGAATTAACGAGCAATAATCTTATATTTTCCACTACTCTTTTAAAAGGTGCATTAACAACACTTTTCTTTTATCCTCTATTATATAATGTACTGAATTTGCACATAATGCATCTATATAGAGACGTCTAATAGTTGCATACATTCAGTCACTTATAATCTAATATTAATCAATGTTTTTATTATAGAAGTAACTGAAAATTTGTTTCTTTTTCGAGAGATAGAATTAGTAAAAATGTTAAATGAAACCACAAATTTTTTTTCTGGGCCTAGATATGGTTGCTCGAACGAAATGACGTGGGAGTTATTTGAAAATAGAACTCGTTTTAACGCTGTTTTGTATTGCAACACTCAACACACTCTGACTGATTGGAAGAATTCATTTACGGAGTGGAGTATAAATACTGTTTTCTATTTTAAAAACAAGATGCATGATGCATCTTGCGAGGATGCAAATTGTACTTACTGTTGGAGCTTAGGAAATGATAGTGATCACAGAAGAATGAATCTCGCTGGATAATGCAACATTTAACCCATGATGAGGTTACTATTACAATTTTCACATTTTTTTCATTTTATCTACAATATTTTATATGATTGTTTACTTGACAAATATTTACACAAAGAAACTAACATCATTAATCAACCTTGCCTACATTGGCCAAATAATAATAATTTACGCAATTATTTCTTGCGTTTTAAATATTTACATGTTTATATAATATTAGATTTATATAATAGAAATATTAAGTTTGTAATATTTTTATTAAATATTTTTACGTGAATTTAGTAAAAGAAACTTTGGTGAAAAAGGCATTCTTTTATTTTTTCGTATGATGCAAATGATAATAATCTAATTGATTTCTTTAAAATTTTGTTGCTAATGAATAACGTTTCGTAAAAAAAGAAGAAAAATGAAATAGTTTGCGAATCGTTCTAAACGTGCCAAAATGAAATGTTTCTGTCATAATTGTCGTGAGACTAATGTTTTTGCCAGCCTCATACTGCATATCGAGTTTCTATCTTCGAATTAAGTTTCAACCCCATTCTCGTGTCTTGGCAGCGAAACCATCGAAGAGACGTTTTATTCTCGTCGAAACGCTTATTATATCATCACAGTTAACGATTTTCATTCACTGTGCAGTACAGTTTCTGTCAGCATATTTTCCAATTTTAAACTCTTTATCCTTCCAATTCTTTCGTTTCTATTTTAAGTTTCTGCATTAACGATCATTATTCTGTCATAAATGTTCAATTTTAGCAGTTATTTTATTTTTTGGAGGAACTTATATATATTCTTAATAAACATTTCAAGGCAAAACATAAAAATTTAAAATATTTTTCTAAGTAGCATTATTACATTGTCTGTCAGACGCCATGTTTGTTTTTTCTCACTTTTTTTTGTTTCTAACCTACAATGATGGATAATTTTAAGTAGCATTTATATGATTATATGAAAATGACGATTTGCTTTATTCGTCTATATTTATCCTGTTTAAAATTCCTTAAATAATTATACTTAGAAAAGGAATTTAAAACAAGATAAATATAGATGAATAAAGCAAATCGTGATTTTTATACAGGGTGTTATAACCCGGGGAAAAATTTTAATGGGGGATTCTAGAGGCCAAACTAAGACGGAAATCAAGAATACCAATTTGTTGATTGAGGCTTCGTTAAAAAGTTATTAACAATTGAATTAAAAAATTTCAAATCGTTCTGGAAAAATTATTTTCGGTTGCAGGGGCCAATTACAATAATTTTTGGTGAATAGACATACCCCCGAAATCCTACACACTTTCGAGAAAAAAATTCGAGGTGTGAAATTTTTCGACAAAATTAAAAAATTTCAAATCGTTTTGGAAAAATTATATTTGATTGCGGGGGTCAATTACAATCATTATTGGCGAATAGACATACTCCCGAAATCCTACGCATTTTCGAGAAAAAAATTCTTTACTGAAAATATGATGTATGCTAGAAATCATTCCTCCAAATTTCATGCAAATATTTAAAAAATCATAACTTCTGGACGGAGTGGAGGATTTTAATGTTTCAAAATGCAAATAACGCGTATTTTGGTGAAGAATATATAGAAATTCTAAGAATATTAGAAAAGTTGTTCTTTAACTCTGTAAAGTGAGAAAAACCACATAAAAATGGACTAATTTTGTAACGACCATAACTCCCACAATAGTTAATGGATTTCATTGAAATTTAGTTTGGAAGTAGAGCTCATGGATACCTACAAAAAAGTATTAAACAACATTTCCGTACAGTGTCAAACAAATTTATTAAAAATCAAAAACGAAGTTTCAAGAAAAATCGACAGGGGGTAATTTTTCGATGAAAATGAAAAGTTTCAAATCATTCTGGAAAAATTATTTTCGGTAGCGGGGCTCAATTACAATCATTTTTGGTCATTAGGCATATCCCCGAAATCCTACACACTTTCGAGAAAAAAATTCGGGTAGGTGGACAAATTTTTCGACAAAATTAAAAAATTTCAAATCGTTTGAAATAAATCGATTTTATCAATGATGACTCATTAATAACGCACCCTAGCACGTCTTGCCTCATAGTTGGTCGAGGAGCGCAGAGTATATAGGAACGGAAGGTCGGTCGAACGCTTGCGAGAAAGCGGTCCCTCTAGCGGCGAGTATGGGAGGTGTCGCCACAACCTTAAATCGCACTTGGTTATTTTTTGCTGATAAAGATCAAAATTTCTTTAAGCACAGAATAACGAAGCTGCAAGGAAAATGGCAACAGGTCATCGAACAAAATCGAAAATATATAATTGATTAATGTTCATTCTTTGCATTAAAAAAATGAGTTTTACTTTACACTACAAAACCAAAATTACTTTCTCGTCTGTCTGTCTTTGAAACAATGTTTTCGGAATATTTTTAAAACGTTCGAAAGACGTCACCCTCGTATAGCTCTGACCATCTAATTACCATTTATTTCAAAGTTTGCAAACAAATTTTTGAATGGTAAAAAACTTTCATAAACGATGATGGCTCATTGATGATCATCGAATCATTGATAAGATACCCTAGCAAGTCTTGCCTTATGGTCGGACGAGGAGCGCAGAGTATATAGGAACGGAAGATCGGTCGAACGCTTGCGAGAAAGCGGTCCCTCTAGCGGCGAGTATGGGAGGTGTCGCCACAACCTTAAATCGCACTTGGTTGTTTTTTCGCTAATAAGATCATCGAACAAAATGGAAAATATATAATTGATTGAAGTCCATTTTTTGTATTAAATAAAATGAGCTTTATTTTACACTACAAAACCGAAATATTACTTTTTTTCTTGTCTGTTTTTGAAACAGTGCGTTCGTAAGATTTTGAAAACGTTCGAAAGACGTCATCGACGCCTCATCCCGTGCTTTCGGTATTGAACGTGTCCGGGTGATGGCACGAGGTCAGACTAGCGCTGCATTTGCCCTAGTTCGTAGTCAGTTTACGCAAAACCCTTTTTTTTTTTTTTAAAAAAATAGGCAAATTTTTTTTTTTTAAATAGACAAAACCAGTGACCTATTGTACAACCAACACCCGTCCCTATTATACAATATAGATGTGGATTCTCAGCTCTGTAAATATTTTCTAGTTTCAAATCTCTCCCACTGCGTCGCTCGTATTCACCATCTGCACTCGAAACACTGTGACATTCTAGTTGTTTGAACTCTGTGTCTTTGCTTTTATAATTGGCGGTAAAAAGATACTATTTTCGTAAATGTTATTTAACGTTATCATTTAATAATAATATATAGTAACTTACATAATTATTAATTATATTATATTAATATATATTCGTTGAGATAGAAACTCGTATTGCCCGCCATATGCGCGTGAGTGTGTGTGTGTGTTGTCGTCGCTCGTCTTCCGATCGCGAGATGTTTTTGCTGTGTTGTCCACCACGTGTGCTATATCTTATATTCACCAATATACTTATAATAAACATTAATAGTTAAGCTTATAATTGCACAAGTGTATCTCAGTTAAACCTAATCCACGACCAACAATATCGAAGTCGATTGTAGATCGAGAGCGCCGCGTAGTCGATCGGTGAGGGCGCCACCATAATGCAAGCGGATGCGCCATCTTGATTTTGTTAATACGTCTTGCGACACTTGAGAAAGAAAATGTATCGAAATACAGTTTTCTTATAAAAGATTGTCTCGTGCCAACTTTTTCTTATAATTTCACTTTACTCCTTGATTATTTTCACTGTTTTACAGAAATCTGTGGTAAGGTTGAGTCTCCAATTTGATATTCCGTAAAGAAAATTGTCAAGAAATAAAGTGAAATTACTCGCTAGCTATTAGGTTTAGGGCTAATAAAGGTCAATACTTTTTTACTCAGACTTCGATATTCTTCCATATTTTCATACAAGAAATATAGCATTCTATTTAAAAAAACGAAGTTGAACTTCAAATCTCTGAGATGCCTACACCTATAAAAAAAATAAATGCACTACATAATGTGCCCCTTTAAACCATGCAACTTTTGTATACAACATTTTTTCGTGCAACGCATATTTTGGACGTTATCGAGCTGCACAAGTTACGTGGACCACCCTGTATATGTATACAGGGTGTTCGGCCACCCCTGGGAAAAATTTTAATGGGGGATTCTAGAGGCCAAAATAAGACGAAAATCAAGAATACCAATTTGTTGATGAAGGCTTCGTTAGAAAGTTATTAACAATTAAATTCAAAATTTCAAATCGTTCTGGAAAAATTATTTTCGGTTGCGGGGGTCAGTTACAATCATTTTTGGTCATTACACATACCCCCGAATTCCTGCGCATTTTTGAGAAAAAAATTCAGTACAGGCGGAACTTTAAACGTTAATAACTTTTTAACAAAGCCTCCATCAACAAATTGGTATTCTTGATTTTCGTCTTATTTTGGCCTCTAGAATCTCCCATTAAAATTTTTCCCAGGGGTGGTCGAACACCCTGTATAGTTTCTTTATAATATTAAAATTTTGTTTTGAAATTGTTATTAAATAAATCATATAAAATTATTTTTTTTTAAATCGAAAGCAATTTGGAGCGAATGCAGTGTAAGAGAAAAACGCTTATACGATAATGAATAATAAAACAAATGATTTCATAGGCGATGGCCGTTTTGGAATATTAAACTTTGGAGGAGAAGATCGATCTGCAGATTGGTTAGTACAATTAGTAGAAGTGTTCTTTGAACAAACGTAAAACCTGGGCTGGAATTCCGTTCTAGCAATCCAATCGAGCAATTCTTCTACCTACTGCAGAGGTCGACAACCCGCGTCTCATGGGCTGCACGCAGCTTTTTAGCTAAATTATTGTGTCTCTTGATTCCAGTCAAATTATTTAAATCACGTTTTTACTCAAATGTTACACGCCTTAAATATATCCATATTTTTGATAACAGAAATATGCAATGTATCTTACTTGTATCTGTGGCGCTGCTTCGCTGCGGGTAGGGGATCTCGTGAGAATTCGTAGGAGGACAGAAAAGGAAAGGAGGGGAGCGTTTCGTCCGGGCCTGCCAGTAGACTCATCAGTAAGGCTTTCTAGCAGGCCCTGCCTTAGACGACTGGGATATTGGGAAGTCGTTCGAGGAGTGTATATATAGCAACGGAGGGGTCGGTCGAGCGCTTGTGAGAGCGCGACCCCTCTAGTGGCGAGCATGGGAGGCGACGCCACATATCTTTAATTATTTAACTAAATGCATTTTGTAAGTTTTACTTTAGTAATTATAATTTTTTTTAATAACTTGTAAAAGAAAAGGATTAATGAAAAGTTGGGTGTAGCATGAATTAATTGTAATTTGATAATCTACAATAAAGATTTTTTTTCTTTTCTACCAAAAAAAGGATCTCGATTATCTAGAATTTTCAGTTCATTAACTCATTTGCATCATTATCGTAAATTTTTCATTTTACTAAATTTCAGTATCACAAAATTACTATTTAAATGATTTGTTCTTGGCCGCCATTATTCAAACACAATGCGCATGCGTATATACATATACGCTCTGCTAGCCAATGATGCAAATGGGTTAATAGCATATACGTATCTTAAATAAATTTAAGATAGAATTAAATTTTACACAAAAAGAGTCAATAAACATTTTCTCTATCTTATCTGATAAAGAAAACATTGAACGAGATCTTATCAATTACATATTTAAAACAATATGAACGCAACATCAACGCTTTAATTAATATATTCTTATTTGTTTCTTTTCTAATAATTATGATATTAAAGCGACGCGACAAAAAATATTGTGAAAAGTATTCGTTTCTATTAATTTATCTGTTAACGTAGAATTTTATGTCTTTTCGTACAAATGGTTTCTGGCTTCTAACCTAAAATATTGATTCCTATGTTGTTTATTTCGAGAAAAGGAGAACCTTTTTACACAAAAGAGTCAATAAACATTTTCTCTATCCTCTCTGATGAAGAAAACATCGAATGAGTTTCCGGCTCCTAACCTAAAATATTGATTCTCATGTTATTTATTTCGTGAAAAGGAGAACCTTTTTACACAAAATTTTACACAAATGAGTCAATAAACATTTTCTCTATCTTATCTGATAAAGAAAACATTGAATGAGATCTTATCAATTACACACTTAAAACAATATGAACGCAACATCAATGCTATAATTAATATTAGGTTGGCGAAAAAGAAATCCATTATTTTGTCGGTAGATGTCTGTAGTGATCGATATCTCGTAAAGTATCGAACAAACAATTTTAGATTTATGCTCATTGCAAGGTGACATTTCACACTAAAAAATTTCTTTTGTTGTTTTTTATTTGGTCTATTCAGTTGTGAGTTACAGGGTGTTAAAAATGGAAGTCAAGAAAAAGAAAATTCGGTACATTTTATAGTTTTTCGTTGATAAAGGCGAAAATGCAAGCCAGGCGGCTGAAATTGTAAATAGTGTTTATGGTCCCTATACTGTAACGGCTAATTACGTGCAATTTTGGTTTCGTCGATTCCGTTCAGGTATTTTTGATGCTAAAGATGCACCTCGCACAGGCAGGTCCGTCGTCGAAAATGTCGATAAAATTACAGAAATAATCGAAGTTGACTGACATGTTAGTAGTCGTAGCATCGCCCAGGAGCTAAAGATCGACCATAAAACAGTTTTAAACCATTTGCACAAAGCTGGATTCAAAAAGAAGCTCGATGTTTGGTTGCTACAACAATTAACACCAAAAAACATGATGGATTGAATTTCCATCTGCGAAGCCTTAGTCAAACGGAATGAAATCGACCCATTTCTTAAACGGATGGTGACTGGGGATGAGAAATGGGTCACATACGACAATATTGTGCGAAAACGATCGTGGTCAAAGCGCGGTGAAGCAGCTCAAACGGTGGCCAAACCAGGACTAACGGCCAGGAAGGTTCTGCTATGCATTTGGTGGGACTGGAAAGGAATCATTTATTATGAGTTCCTTCCATATGGCCCAACACTAAATTCGAATCTCTACTGTCAACAACTGGACCGTTTGAAGCTAGCGATTGACCAGAAACGGCCAGAATTGGCCAACAGAAGAGGTGTTGTGTTCCAGCAGGACAACGCCAGGCCACACGCGTCTGTAGTGACTCGCCAGAAACTCCGGGAGCTTGGTTGAGAAGTTTTAATGCATCCACCATATAGTCCGGACCTGGCACCAAGTGATTACCATCTTTTTCTCGCATTGCAAAACTTCCTGAGTGATAAGAAATTGGCATCAAGAGAATATTGTGAAAATCGGTTACTAGAGTTTTTCGCCAATAAGAACCAAGATTTCTATGAGAGAGGCATTATGAAGCTACCTTTAAAATGGCAATAAATTATAGAACAAAACGGCGCATATTTGACCCAAATCGGAAAATCCGAAACATGTTAAATAAAGTCTTGAAGTTCACGCAAAAATAATGGATTTCTTTTTCCCCAACCTAATATTATAAAGAAACTATACAGGGTGTTCGGCCACCCCTGGGAAAAATTTTAATGGGGGATTCTAGAGGCTAAAATAAGACGAAAATTAAGAATACCAATTTGTCTATGGAGGCTTCGTTAAAATGTTATTAACGTTTAAAGTTTCGTCCGTACTGAATTTTTTTCTCGAAAATGCGCAGGATTTCGGGGGTATGTCTATTCACCAAAAATGATTATAATTGACCCCCGCAACCGAAAATAATTTTTCCAAAACGATTTGAAATTTTTATTTTCCGTCCAAAAACTTAGGAACTTAATTAGATTTTCGGTGAGGAATTTTTTTCTCGAAAATGTGTAGAATTTCGGGGGTATGTGTAATGACCAACAATGATTGTAATTGATCCCCGCAACCGAAACTAATTTTTCCAAAACGATTTGAAATTTTTTTTTTCCGTCCAAAAATTTAGTCACTTAATTAGATTTTCGGTAAGGAATTTTTTTCTCGAAAATGCGCAGGATTTCGGGGGTATGTGTATTCACCAAAAATGATTATAATTGACCCCCGCAACCGAAAATAATTTTTCCAAAGCGATTCGAAATTTTTGAATTTAATTGTTAATATCTTTTTAACGAAGCCTCCATCAACAAATTGGTATTCTTGATTTTCGTCTTATTTTGGCCTCTAGAATCCCCCATTAAAATTTTTCCTAGGGTTGACCGGACACCCTGTATAATAATTATTTTATATTTGCATTATATTACTTTTTTCTTATTTCCATTGATATTTCTCAACTTGTAATTACTATCATAAAAAGTATCTTGTATTCCTTTTAATTCTTATCCGTGGGAATAAATATGGCCGTGTTCAATATCATTTCCATTGAAAGGGATTAAGCGATTAAATTAATTTCATAATAAATTAACAACAAACTAATTTCAAGAATATAAAAATTTGATTTTTGTTTTTTCGGTGATTCATTCAAGCAATTCTAGGAATTGGCGGGGATTCCGCGAACTATATCGAAGTCGCAATGTTGCAATTTCCTCCGACGTTTAATTTTTGTTCGATTCGGCTGCTTATCTCGTAACCAAATAAGGACATACGCCGCTCGTCGAAGGAATGAAATACGATTAGAAAGGATTGAAAAATAAAGAGCGTTAATCACGTAGTCAGATAACGTCCGTGCAACAACACTGTGAACCTGTCGCGCAGCACAAAATGCCTGTCTGATAACCGTTATCGCAGTTAAGCAGTTATCTGTCTCCGTCTTTTGCTCTCCACGAAGCCACTGGCTCTTATCGTCCACTTCGAACTGGCCCTTCGTCGGTTCGACTTGTACTAACATCGTATCGGATAAGAGAATTTCACTGCCACAGATACAATAACATTTATCTCAATTCACGGCCTCACTGGTAGTGATGGGATCGATACCGATTGTAGTGTCCTTTCTGCTTCACTCGATTTATTAATAATTAATAATAATAATTAACGATTTTCTCTCCCATCGTTGACGTACGCCAAACTTAACCTTAACCTTAACGGTCCTCGCAGTAAGCTTCGCGTATGGCGCCAACATTTGAATTAGCGGAATCAATTCAGTACCAAAGTATTCAATAGAAAGTCTGAGCAATTGGTATCACATTTTTATATGAAATAGAGCCCCAGTTATGCAATAACGTAATGGAAAATTGAGTATATCGGAAATGGACTTATTATTATAGTAAAGAAATAGTTTACGTTTAACATAAATTAAAGTTTAGTAAATAATTAATTAAAGTAACGAAATTTCTGTAATTCCATTTATTAAATTTGTTGAGGTTGAACGTTGGGTTATTAAAATTATTAAATATATCCAAAAATTACCCAGAAGTTGGCTATTGAAGTCGAAAAATATTTGTATTAAAAATAAAAAAAGATAATCATTATAAGACCCCCAAAGAGTTAAAAATTTTCTGGATCGTTTATTCAGCATGTACAGTATGTTTCCCAATAGTGACAGCTTGATATCTAAGAAAGTACAGTGAAAACTCGATAAATGTCGCTACTCCGGGTCCGGTCAGCAACACTTACGGAATAGGAGAATCGTCTTACGAATTTGATTGTAGTTTGCCGACGCTTCGAACGTAGAAAGAGTCAGTAGCTAAAGAAGAAAGAGGGACTGAAACTCGGATTTATCGCCCCAGTTTAAATATCCGCGTCAGTGTGACCACACTACTGCACAGAAGAAAGTTTTTTATTTTTTACTTTTTGTTAATAAAAATTTCATTATCATGTTGGGGAGATTTCTCTGATTAAAATGAGGCTAAACACGATATAAATCGGTCAATATTTGGTAGCATAATATTGAATTAAATATTGTACTTGCGAGTCTTTCTCTCTTTATTTATCCTTCTTGTGCTGTCCTTTTCTATGTTCGGAAATATCAAAGAACGACGCATCGAGGTGCTTGGCTACATTTATCGAACGGGAGGTAGCTATTTTAAAACGGAACGGTTCCACCGTTTCGTAAGTGATCAAAAACTGCAACACTTATGAAATAGGGGGTTTCGTTAGCTACCACTGTTCGATAAATGTACCAATCCACTGACCTTGCGAAGATACGAGTACACAATATTTAATTCAATATTATGGTAACAAATATTGGCCGATTTATATCGTGTTTAGTCTCATTTTAATTAGAAAAATCTTCCCCGCATGATAGTAAAATTTTTATTAAAAAAACGTAAAAAATAAAAAACTTTCTTCTTGTACAGTAGTGTGGTCACACTGACAGGGACATTTAAACTAAGCTGACGAAGGCAATAAAGATTTTTAAAGAAAGCCGCTACGTCTCCGGTTACACTTCGCCTCACTGGTTCAAGGGGGATCCCCCTAGTGGTGGGGATAAAAATGTATCATTTATGGAACAGCTCTTGAGGACATTTATCGAGTTTTCACTGTAATAATGTTTGAGAAATAATTAAGATCTGGTCCACCACGGCGCTCAATGGCAGCACCTGTCAGGCACGCTTTGTGCGCTCATTGACTCAAAGAGAGATGCGCTCAACTCCAAAATTGGGCATCTGCTCATAATTGACACGTGCGCGCGCATCGATCATCGGTCAGAGAGGTTCGATGCCTCGTGGTGGCTATTTCCCCAGTTTTATACTAACCGTGAGCGTCTACGCACGTTTCCGTTAGAAATAAGCGACTGTAGTGAACTCATTTTATTGTTTTCCCACTTTCATCAATTTCTCTCAAGTAATGTAATATTACCAAATTAATGCAACGGTACAATTAATATTATTGTAAAGGTGTTACGTGTTGATTTTCATTTTCATTTTTTCATCGTGACATTTCATTCTCAATTTCTGGCAATTAGGATGATCAATAACATCACTATTTCTGTGTAATCTCACCGCCTTTACAGTAATTTCTTTTCCTTTCGTTTGTGCCATCTTAAATGCTTCGTTTAAATAAAGTGTGACTGAACCATCTCATATATTTGTACTGTTTTATTTTTCACGGTCTTTGTCTCGCATTCTCAAACAAATAAGTATTTTTGAACAATTCAAAAATAGGTTTGAAGTACACATATGATAGTACAACTCAATTATCTAATATTCCACACAATATTAATTGCGTCGTACTATTATATCTGTTCTTTAAGGCTGTTTTTGAATTTTTCAGAGATACTTATTATTTGTGGAGTCTCGTCCACAAGAAAGTTCATGGGAGCGTTTTCATGATGACTCGCGAATCCGCCGTAAGGCTGCGCGCGCAGCGCAGCTGGGCGAAAGCTCGTCCTTACAAAAAGCTTTTTCGCTTGTTCGTAAGAACTCAGTTTGTAAGCACGAAAGGAAAAAGACTTAGACGCATTGCGTTTTGATAACAAAGACTTGTACGCCTTGAGTTTCAATAAAGTTCCTGTTCGTTATTGTTATTGTTACGGAGAACGTGTACATTCATTTAGAATATCTGTATACGTGATAGTAGGGGTGGGCCTACGAAGCATACGCAACATAGTTCGTGGAAACGAACCACGTGCTATACTTGAGACGAAACCCACAATCGCCCACTATAGTGGCTCACTCTAGCGGCTCACTCTAGCGGCTCACTCGCTCACTGTTTGAATTAAGTGATCGTTTTCATATTTTGATATGTTTTGTTTCACACTATTTTTGCCTTCACAACATTTTATAATAGTGTTAACAATATACAGTCTTTGTTATTGATACGCCAGTGCCAGTTATTCTGATTACCACTTTGTCTTTCAGAACTAGTCATCGAATAGTGTTATGTAAAAGTTACTAGTTAAAGGCACGCGAACTAAATAAATTACCTATTATTACTGTCGTAGGCCAGATTGCGTAAAGTTAATTACTCCATGCTTAGAAACGTGTAACAAAACTTATTTTCTAATTAGACAAATTTGTGTAGAGATAGCAATAATCGACTGATAAGAATTTTAAACGCATTTTAAAATTGTTCTTAAGCGTTTCAGTCATTTTTATCGATAACACGGTATATAATTTTCATACAATAATGTTTATTATTACTGAAGTTATTGCATTTTTTCTGTTGTTTTGAATGACCGTCGCGATATCGACAAAATGAAATTTTTTACACATACTAAACAGATGTTCTTTTATCGTGTGAACCAAAATCAATATCTACAATAGTTGTTTGTTTGTTTGTTTTTTTCATCATGTGATCAAGTTATTTCTTTCGTTCATTTTAGTTCAAATCATACATATAACATCGTATTACCTATATACCTATATTTTAGGTATAAACTGACATAAAATAAAAAATATCGTTTGTTTTTAATAAAGGCTCCCAGTTTGTACCGAAACGTTGAAATTTTTAATTTTTTTGTTCAATTTCGTTTTAAATGCCATGACAGAATTCAATTATTCCTAACCATGGTAATTAAAATTAATCAAAAAAATACTATAGCACGTAAAATAATCCATAAAAGAAAAACACACAGTTAATGTTGCAATAACAATAAAAGTAATCTGTAACTGGTGTACACATAAAACAATACGGTGAACATGAAGGGGGTTAATGACGCGATAAATACGCGCAGCTGTTTTAACAATCCACGACGAGCGTCGTATATTTTTAATTAACTTGAAACTATAACTTATCTGAAGACTGTCAGTACATCGCCCCTTTACAAATTTATCTACCATATTTTTTATCAATAATTTAATGTATTTACTAACGCCCCCTTTTCTGTTATAAGAAACTCGTGAAAATTTATTTCTTTGGTGTATTTTCCATGGGTAGCTATTAATTTAATTAATTTGTAAACACGATTTACCAAAATAATTTTTCACTTCGTTTCAGGGTGAATGGAACTTTTCACACAAAAAGTTCTCATAAGCTCAAATGTGTTGGAAATGTTTCTCATTATCCATGGTGGCAAACATGCATGTGTGAAAATATTTCTCTTTTCCATGTTGGCTATTAGCTTTTTGCTTGAACACACCGTTCTGAATTCCACTCTAAGATCGTATGATATGGAGAATTTGTTTAATATTCTTCCCCTTATATTAGGTTGGGGAAAAAGAAATCCATTATTTTGTCGGTAGATGTCTGTAGTGATCGATATCTCGTAAAGTATCGAACAAACAATTTTAGATTTATGCTCATTGCAAGGTGACATTTCACACTAAAAAATTTCTTTTGTTGTTTTTTATTTGGTCTATTCAGTTGTGAGTTACAGGGTGTTAAAAATGGAAATCAAGAAAGAGAAAATTCGGTACGTTTTATAGTTTTTCGTTGATACAGGCGAAAATGCAAGCCAGGCGGCTGAAATTGTAAATAGTGTTTATGGCCCCTATACTGTAACGGCTAATTACGTGCAATTTTGGTTTCGTCGATTCCGTTCAGGTATTTCTGATGCCAAAGATGCACCTCGCACAGGCAGGTCCGTCGTCGAAAATGTCGATAAAATTACAGAAATAATCGAAGTTGACCGGCATGTTAGTAGTCGTAGCATCGCCCAGGAGCTAAAGATCGACCATAAAACAGTTTTTAAACCATTTGCACAAAGCTGGATTCAAAAAGAAGCTCGATGTTTGGGTGCTACAACAATTAACACCAAAAAACATGATGGATTGAATTTCCATCTGCGAAGCCTTAGTCAAACGGAATGAAATCGACCCATTTCTTAAACGGATGGTGACTGGGGATGAGAAATGGGTCACATACGACAATATTGTGCGAAAACGATCGTGGTCAAAGCGCGGTGAAGCAGCTCAAACGGTGGCCAAACCAGGACTAACGGCCAGGAAGGTTCTGCTATGCATTTGGTGGGACTGGAAAGGAATCATTTATTATGAGTTCCTTCCATATGGCCCAACACTAAATTCGAATCTCTACTGTCAACAACTGGACCGTTTGAAGCTAGCGATTGACCAGAAACGGCCAGAATTGGCCAACAGAAGAGGTGTTGTGTTCCAGCAGGACAACGCTAGGCCACACGCGTCTGTAGTGACTCGCCAGAAACTCCGGGAGCTTGGTTGAGAAGTTTTAATGCATCCACCATATAGTCCGGACCTGGCACCAAGTGATTACCATCTTTTTCTCGCATTGCAAAACTTCCTGAGTGATAAGAAATTGGCATCAAGAGAATATTGTGAAAATCGGTTACTAGAGTTTTTCGTCAATAAGAACCAAGATTTCTATGAGAGAGGCATTATGAAGCTACCTTTAAAATGGCAATAAATTATAGAACAAAACGGCGCATATTTGACCCAAATCGGAAAATCCGAAACATGTTAAATAAAGTCTTGAAGTTCACGCAAAAATAATGGATTTCTTTTTCCCCAACCTAATATGTTCTCTGGATAGAAACAACACCACATGAGATTATCTTAGGTTTATTAAAATACAAAAACGAGGAGACAAAAGAAACAAACTCTGCTGTAATTGTAACCGGAAATGAACACCGTATACTGTAGCGACCAGCGGTCTGTGTTGCCGGCGTTCGACGCGCCATCTGATGTCAACTAGGTTAAGTTATGTTAGTTACTAGTCATAGGTTAATGATTTTAGGATAAGTAGAGAAATAAAAAGAAGCGTTATTCCTCTCTGTATCTTCGAAGTAAGAAGACGTCCAGTACGGGCAATAAAGAATTTTATTCATCGTAAGAGTTTATATATTTATTCCTCCTGAGAGACAATACAAACCACCACAAATACTGTGGTGGATAGGTATCTGCTGGGAGAGTCTTCAAATATACACTTAATGCGATTGCGTTCACAAAGACTATTTCAAATACACGCTTCGGTTTTTATATGCTTCTGTCTTCTCGAGAGCGTCGAACAGAACTGGGCCCTTTTCATCCCTTGGGCCATGTACCAAGGGGGTGCGCCAACTTAAGGGGCCATTCTACCTTGTAGGCATGAAAAATACGTGTTTCTTTGTGATTTTTTTGTTGCGGGTTATTAAAGAGCGATTAATTCCGGATTTTGTAGATACATTTATTATATATTTAGCTATATTTACGAATTTTTGCAACGCATAATATCTATTGATTACGCTGTTTTTGTTGATCATCAAACAACAGTTTTTACGAACGGCACCCGACTGCGTACGTGATATCTTGCGAACAAGTTATTCGAAATCCTAAAACCAACGATATTCTTAATATAGATGAGTGTGGTTATAGCATGAACTAGGATCTTTTCAAAAAAACAAAAAATGGCAAAATGGCAGCTATTTTACGAAAAAATACTGAATATTTTCATATATTTGGTTGCTTTTTTGTTAATAAAAGTAAAAGTATTGCATCTATCGTAATTATCCTAGTTCATGCTATAGGGAGACCAGTTCTGAAGATACTGTATAAATTTGATGTTGATATCTTGAATAGTTTTTTAGTTATCACGCACGCAGTGCCGAAAAATGTAGTTTCGTGAAAAACAGCTTTAAAGTTTTACGTCCAGTTATTATACCTGCGCGCGGTACATTTCAGCAGGTTATAACTTCGTTAGTTTTTCAAATTTCAATTTAATTTCAGATTACATACTAAAGGAAAATGCAAAAAAAAAATATCGATTTTTTTAATCCCACAAGGTAGAAAGGCCCCTTAAATCTAAATACTACAAACTAGTGACTTTTGATTTTACTTAAACTAACTAAAACTAACTAGACTAGGAACTTAACTAGATGGCGCTTGTTACTCCTGTGACGTTAGCCGCCACAAATACACCGCTCGCCGCGCCATCCCGCGGATACATTTTCAACATTGGCAAACATGCGCGCCATCTTTTGTTTGAGTGTAACAGTTGAACAGTTTCAGTACCGTGTATGCAATGTTAAAACATAACCTAGAAATGCGTTGTTTTATTGTCTAATCCTACAACATCCGCTACAAAATGGAAATCTACGGATAAAATTTCTGGAAGATTAAAATATTAGTTACAATCGAATTTATAAAAGTTAAAAAGAAAAAATTCTTGCGTGTCAAAAAACAGATTTCTTGTTTATAAATATGTTGTAACAGACTATTCAATTACAGTGCCTTTCAAGTTGTTGAGTATAAATATAGCGTTTGCAATTTAATGTACTCATTTATATTGTTAGGTTATAATAAAGGCTCTGGAACATCTGTTTTAATGGAACCATAATTACACAAATTCTGACCTATTCATCGAGAACAGTTTATATATGTATAGTTTTTAAATATAAGTTCTAATTTTTAATATTCAGGAATAAAAGAACCGTTTCTGTTTATAAAATATTTTTTATAATTCTGGATCAATAGTACTGAATCTTTGCGTACGTATTTGTTCATATTTATAAATAATGCAGTCCAGTTTCCATATTAATATCTATTATTATTTATATGTATGGTATTTTAAATGGTTGTCAAGATTAGTGTTGTTATAGGTACCAGTCACTATACATATTACACTATCATATTGGTGTACATTTAACAAACAAAAATAGGAATCTAGATAAAAAATGCCAAGGGGTTGAATAACGAGGTTGATCAGAATTTATGTGTGAATAAGGGGAATAAATTGTGAGAACGTGCTCGGTTTGAGGCGACGTAACAAATCAACGTAAATAGCTTTAGCTCTCGCCAGAGCTAACATAGAACACGATTGGATCATAATTTACATACTAAGATAGACGGAACATCGCGAGAATGTTCGAATTTTCGCTCGTTAGAAAGTGCTAGCGCAGAAAGTAAACCTTCCTTTTTCCTCTTGTGTTTCTTCTCGTTCCGTAAGAACGCAACGATATCGATAGCATACTCGAGGCATCTCGTAAATGGAAGTAATTAATTACAGAACTCGTCATGGGCTGATACTCGTAACCTCTGGCGTATCAATTGTTTTACTTTCGCGTTGATAACTGCTTAATGCAATTTGCAGAATTCTTCTGGCGTGGTTCTCCTTTTCTCGAGATAAGCAACATAGGAATCAATATTTTAGGTTAGGTGTCCGGAAACCATTCGTACGAAAAGACATAAAATTCCACGTTAACAGATAAATTAATAGAAACGAATAGTTTTCACAATATTTTTTGTCACGTCGCTTTAATATCATAATTATTAGAAAAGAAACAAATAAGAATATAATATTAGGTTGGGGAAAAAGAAATCCATTATTTTTGCGTGAACTTCAAGACTTTATTTAACATGTTTCGGATTTTCCGATTTGGGTCAAATATGCGCCGTTTTGTTCTATAATTTATTGCCATTTTAAAGGTAGCTTCATAATGCCTCTCTCATAGAAATCTTGGTCCTTATTGGCGAAAAACTCTAGTAACCGATTTTCACAATATTCTCTTGATGCCAATTTCTTATCACTCAGGAAGTTTTGCAATGCGAGAAAAAGATGGTAATCACTTGGTGCCAGGTCCGGACTATATGGTGGATGCATTAAAACTTCTCAACCAAGCTCCCGGAGTTTCTGGCGAGTCACTACAGACGCGTGTGGCCTAGCGTTGTCCTGCTGGAACACAACACCTCTTCTGTTGGCCAATTCTGGCCGTTTCTGGTCAATCGCTAGCTTCAAACGGTCCAGTTGTTGACAGTAGAGATTCGAATTTAGTGTTGGGCCATATGGAAGGAACTCATAATAAATGATTCCTTTCCAGTCCCACCAAATGCACAGCAGAACCTTCCTGGCCGTTAGTCCTGGTTTGGCCACCGTTTGAGCTGCTTCACCGCGCTTTGACCACGATCGTTTTCGCAGAATATTGTCGTATGTGACCCATTTCTCATCCCCAGTCACCATCCGTTTAAGAAATGGGTCGATTTCATTCCGTTTGACTAAGGCTTCGCAGATGGAAATTCAATCCATCATGTTTTTTGGTGTTATTTGTTGTAGCACCCAAACATCGAGCTTCTTTTTGAATCCAGCTTTGTGCAAATGGTTTAAAACTGTTTTATGGTCGATCTTTAGCTCCTGGGCGATGCTACGACTACTAACATGCCGGTCAACTTCGATTATTTCTGTAATTTTATCGACATTTTCGACGACGGACCTGTCTGTGCGAGGTGCATGTTTGGCATCAGAAATACCTGAACGGAATCGACGAAACCAAAATTGCACGTAATTAGCCGTTACAGTATAGGGGCCATAAACACTATTTACAATTTCAGCCGCCTGGCTTGCATTTTCGCCTGTATCAACGAAAAACTATAAAACGTACCGAATTTTCTCTTTCTTGATTTCCATTTTTAACACCCTGTAACTCACAACTGAATAGACCAAATAAAAAACAACAAAAGAAATTTTTTAGTGTGAAATGTCACCTTGCAAAGAGCATAAATCTAAAATTGTTTGATCGATACTTTACGAGATATCGATCACTACAGACATCTACCGACAAAATAATGGATTTCTTTTCCCCCAACCTAATATTAAAATTTTGTTTTGAAATTATTATTAAATAAATCATATACAATTTTTTTTTTAAATCGAAAGCAATTTAGAGTGAATACAGTGTAAGAGAAAAACGCTTATACGATAATGAATAATAAAACAAATAATTTCATACATATATGCACAACAACAATACATATATAAAAATTCAATAAATATTTTATGCTATAGAGAAACAAAGAGAAATAAGATGCCTGAATTATATGAATTTGCTCATGCAATGCTGGTGATTCAGATAGTCTACGATTGAATACTTGCTAAAAAATTTCACAAATTGACTTTTTTTTTCATTTTGAAGATCGAGTCGGGAATGTGTTGGAATTTCAATCGCGATTCTTTGTTTTCGGATCGTGTTCGGCGTGTTTTATCATTTTGCTTTGCGTCTCAGGAGATGGCGCTGCGTACGCGCCCAAAAGTATCTAGATTGATATACTGTTTTCGAGCAGTGTGTATCGCATATTATACAATTATATATCTCGTCACGTCTTTTAAGTTCAATAAACAATTTAGTTCGTGTTTAAATCATTAACTTTCTTTTCCTTAACCTAACGTAATGTCAAAATTACATGTCGTCCACAAATATCATTGTTTAGCAAGTAACTCCTTCTTATTATTTCTTATATTATAAATTAAATAACATTAGTAGATTCTTAGATGTTGCACTTTCTCTAATAACAATAATAATATCTACGTTACATCGTACAAGAAATATACATGCATGCAGATATAAAAACGAGAGTCGAATTCGTCATTAGTCTAACCTATAAACTATAACCTATAAAGTACTTACCAATAAAAAAAACAAAAATATTAATAATGCGTATCTACATGTGTAAAGGAGGGGACGATGAAAATAAATCGGAAAAACAGAAACGTTATCAGATATTACGAGTATTGAAAATATATGTACGTATTTAGGCCACAATTGATGGGGCACTAATTTCTTGATATTTTCAGGTTAGAAATAGAAACGTTGACACGTGATACTTGAGATCGATGGTGTCAGGGTTCTACTAAAAGATACTGACGACTGGTAAGAGCCAGCATTTACGATTCGTAGGTCACAAGACCCGATATCGACGGCCACAAGTCGTAGAACCCGATAATAACGATAACTATCCCCACTTATATAATTTAAGGATTGTCAGAATTGGTTCAAACAAGATTGATGTCGTACAATTGAGTTGGACGATTCGGAGGCTGTCAAAATCAACTTAAGTAAATGATTTTCACACAGGCAGGGGGTTTTAAAATCTTAATTATAAAATTTTAGCTTTGGACATTTAATAATTTCCAAAATCAAAATCAAAAAAAATTTCTGTTCTACGCAGACTTTACTAACACAGTTTTTTCCGTAGTAATGTCATCGTCGACTGTTGAACAGCCCATGATGCATAACAATATCGAACCTCATAACCTCAATTTCTACAGTGTTCCACTTAAAATTTACCCGTCGTTTTTTTCAGGCTGCATTGCATTTTAATTTCGGTGACCAAAAATTATTAAGTTACTCGAGTTACCAGATACACTGTACTTATGGAATTTCCAAAGTTAAAATTTTATATTTAGAATTTACATTACCCTCTCTCCCTAGACTTAAAAGCGAAAGTTTTTTGCCAAAAATCTTGGAAATTATTAAATACCTCGAAGCTAAAATTTTATATTTGAGATCCGTAATTCTCTCCCTTCCCTTTCTCAAAATTTCCAAAATTACAACCAAAAATATTGCTTATTTGCACAAAACCTCGATTTTGTCACGACCATATTTGATTCGCTACTCTGAATTTTGTAACTTATGCGGAATTTTCACAACAACAATTTCAGATACTCGTATGTCATAAATTAAATTAATTTTTACATTGATTCGACGAAGTTATTAGTCATTAACCCTTTCACGTATACGACCGATGTTATTTTAGCTGAATTAAGTATAAATATAAATACAATGAATAAAAAGTGTTTTATCATACGTTACTGTTGGAAATGTTTCCCATTTTCATGTTGGCAAACATGCACGTGTGGAAATATTTCTCTTTTCCATGTTGACAAACATGCACGCCATCTGTTGTTTGAGTATAACAGTTGAAGAGAAGTACCATGTATGCCACGATTCTTGCAATGTTAAAATATAACCTAAAAAATATATGCGTCGTTTTATTGTCTAATCCTATAATCTCTGATACAAGTACATTTCCGAAAAAGGTTAATTCCAACATTTTCATTTTCACCTATTGTGCCATGCATATGTAAATTTTGATCACGATAATCAATTATATTTTTGAAACTTTTTCAATTTTTCATCTCACGGTTAACACAGGGTTATTCAAAAGTACCTTTAGGATATCAAAAGAGAATGACCGTTAAACGCCATGTTTGTTTCTTGTCCCTTTCTTTTATTCTAATTTACAATGTTTGTGATGGTTATTTAGCAGATATCGTCTTTTACAAATAATTGTCATAAATGATACATACTTCATAAAAATTCAAAATAGTTTGTTTTTCATTTGAAAAAAATCATTTCAAAAATAGTCTAGTTTGGATAACCCGAAAAAGGTTAATTCCAACATTTTCATTTTCACCTATTGTGCCATGTATATGTAAATTTTGATCACGATAATCAATTATATTTTTGAAACTTTTTCAATTTTTCATCTCACGGTTAACACAGGGTTATTCAAAAGTACCTTTAGGATATCGAAAGAGAATGACCGTTAAACGCCATGTTTGTTTCTTGTCCCTTTCTTTTATTCTAATTTACAATGTTTGTGATGGTTATTTAGCAGATATCGTCTTTTACAAATAATTGTCATAAATGATACGTACTTCATAAAAATCCAAAATAGTTTGTTTTTTATTTGAAAAAAACTTTCTATAGTCTATTTTGGATAATCCGAAAAAGGTTAAATTTTGATCACGATAATCAATTATATTTTCGAAACTTTTTCAATTTTACTTCATAAAAATTCAAAATAGTTTGTTTTTTTAAAAAAAAAAAAACATCTCATAGTCTATTTTGGATAACCCGTTAGTTCACTTTTGTTGATATAACGACCAGCGGCCAGTGTTGCCGGCGTTCGACGCGCCATCTGATGTCAACTAGGTTAAGTTATGTTCATTAGTTACTAATCATAGGTTAAGAATTTTGGGATAAGTAATTGGTAAGCCTAGTTAATAAGACACGCGCCTTCAGAGAAACAGAAGTAAGCGTTATTCTTTTCTGTATTGTTACATATCATTCATGCATGGGGCTGAAACGTTTGGTGACTTGGGCGTTGGTTCGAGCATCTAGCGAGCAACCCTTTGAACGGGGTTGACTCATGCCGTATGCGCACACCCGGCCCAATTTTCATTGCCTTTTATGGTAATGCCCCGCCTTAGTACTGAGCATTTTCAACTATATAAGGGCCGCGGTTTCTTACTCGGGGAGCTCAGTTTTACCTAAACTCTTGGCACGACGTTACTGTGACACTCAGGGCAAGATCGGGCTATAATCCCCTTCAAGCAACTATCTACGACTATCTACCTTAGCGGTTTATCAGTGAGTGTCCATTAATCGAGTAGAGCTCCCGCGAACGCGCCGCGTTAAAAGCCGATAACGAATCTTTCGCCTTCGAGGCAATTTAGCAATTGTACAACTTCTTGTAAACCCATAGCTGTACTTGAGCATCGTCAAAAATATATATTCAAGTTATTGTTCCTTACGTGTGTTATTCACTCAAGGCAACCCTGAACCATATTAACCGTAAGGCTAGGGGTATCTCACGAACCCGGTACACCTTTACCGCTCGAGGTGTACCATCACGACAGAGAGCAAGATCCTAAAACATCCTAAAACCCTACGTGGCTCCCAGGGTATAAAGCCCCTGGTTCGTCCACTCCTACTAGCGGCTCCCAGGGTATAGAGCCCCTGGTTCGTCCGTGAAACCATTCATTTTCCCTATAAATCTAACCCCGTGGCTCCCAGGGTATAGAGCCCCTGGTTCGTCCACGTAACCTCCACCTACGGCTCCCAGGGTATAGAGCCCCTGGTTCGTCCGGACCTCCTTTCTTTTCCTAACCATACCCAAAACCACCGGTCGAGTACTGCCCCTCGACCGAATCCAGGATCTCGCGCTCCCGCTCGTAACAGTATCTTCGGAAGTAAGAAGACGTATAGTACGAGCAATAAAGAATTTTGTTCAGTGTAACAGTTTATACAGGGTGTTCGGCCACGCCTGGGAAAAATTTTAATGAGGGATTCTAGAGGCCAAAATAAGACGAAAATCAAGAATACCAATTTGTTGATGGAAGCTTCGTTAAAAAGTTATTAACAATTAAATTGAAAAATTTCAAATCGTTTTGAAAAAATTATTTTCTGTTGCGAGGGTCAATTACAATCATTTTTGGTCATTACACATAACCACGAAAATCTACGCACTTTCGAGAAAAAAATTCGAGAAGGTGTGAAATTTTTCGACGGAAAAAAAAAATTTCAAATCGTTTTGGAAAAATTATTTTCGATTGCGGAGGTCAATTATAATCATTTTTGGTCATTACACATAACCCCGAAATCCTAGGCACTTTCGAGAAAAAAAATTCTTACTGAAAATCCAATCAGGTGCCTAAATTTTTCAACGAAAAAACAAAATATCAAATCATCCTGGGAAAATTATTTTCGGTTGCGGAGGCCAATTACAATCATTTTTGGTGAATAGACATACCCCCAAAATCCTACCCACTTTCTAGAAAAAAATTTGAGAAAGTGTGAAATTTTTCGACGGGGAAAAAAAATTTCAAACCGTTCTGGAAAAATTATTTTCAGTTGCGGGGACCCATTATAATCATTTTTGGTGAATAGACATACCCCCGAAATCCCGCCCATTTTCGAGAAAAAAATTCAGTACGGGCGGAACTTTAAACGTTAATAACTTTTTAACAGAGTTTCCATCGACAAATTGGTATTCTTGATTTTCGTCTTATTTTGGCCTCTAGAATCCCCCATTAAAGTTTTTCCCAAGGTTGGTCGAACACCCTGTATATTTATTCCTCCTGAGAGACTATACAAACCACCACATTGAGGAATGCAGTGTCGCCACCTATGAGACCGATCCGAATGGGACACTTCTACGTGGCGACTAGAATATTCGCTGTACGTGATGACGTTATATGCCTTTTGAGTTTCCAAAAGTTAAATTATGTAGTATTCTTAAAGTATTATTAAAGTAATAATAAGTCTATGAATACATTCGTGTTAATAGTTGTCTTACCCAAACCATAACAACTTTGCACGAGTAACAAGTTTCGATCAACCGTTGAACCCTAAAGACATTCATTATTCCCGCCATCGTCGCGCGATTATGATCGCTGATGGTGGCGCGGTATAATGGAACGATTTAACATATAAAAGACAACGACGTCGTACAGGAAAGGAAATCCGATCTCACGGTTTTACGCAAATGCCGAAAGTCGAGTATAAAACAACGCGTAATTGCGGATAATTGCCACGGTGAAAATTTCACGCGATCATCCCAAGGATTTCAATACAGATACTACGATGGCCTAACGATGCTATCATAATTAGGATGGCTGGCAATGCTGCAAAGCATCGCGTTAAATAACGAATAAGAGCGCAAGGACGCGGGAAAATACTGAGGAGACGCTTAACATACAATGACGACAAAAGGACAAAGGAAAAATATAATTGCCACCAACCCGCCAAGCAATTAAACCGTTTGTTGCGTCGCGAAATAATAATTTTATAGGTTTACCAAGGGCAGCAATTCGAAATCTGTCCAGCTTTATTGTAGCAGTGGAAAGCCATTACCAAAATCGTTTTAGGACGCCCTGATTAGGCGAGCTGTCAAAATGGTTTATCGCAAAGGTCTCGGGCGACCACGCGTCCTGGCCTCGTTGTTAGGTTAGGTTTCTCCGATATACACACGTCGATCACACTAAAAATCGTCCACCGCTGGTTAACCATTAATTTTGTTAAAAGTTACTACATGCACGTATAAAATACTATATTTATTATTAAATATAGTATACACATATAGTACAGTATACACAGCAAAAGATGCACATTTCTATGAAAAAAAGTAAACAACATTGTTGTGCGAGCAACGCGTGGCGTCTGGTGCGTAGAGGGCGCGACGGAGGCATATAATGCACGCTCGTGATGGCGCATGGGGCAGTGGGAATCCGGCTACCCCATAAGACAGGTTCACGATACGATAACTATCGTCACTTTGAATATACTATACATGAAAGTATGTACTACTCACAATATAAATCGTCCATTTATATATATCGGAAAAAGACGCAAGTTTAGTATTTCGTAGAATTTTCTTTTTCTGCTCAGTTACACAGCTCCTCAGTCCGTTCTTCATTGATCTTACTAACTTTTCTGTAAATTCTTGAAGTATTTTCGCCCACTCAAACAATGCTTTCTTTAAACCTTTATTCGAAATGTAATATTTTCTGATTCACTCCTTCAGTTTGTACCATACATTTTTAATCACATTTAAATCGTGATTAATGTTTCGATTACAATTGTACAACGGCCATTCCTTTACAACTGTTGCCTTATGATTAGGGTTGTTATCTTGATACATGTAAAATCTTTTTGTCTTAAATTGTCTTTTAAAATGCTCATATATTTGCTATTTGTTCATATTACCCTGTATAAGATATAAATTCCCTACTCCCGATGCTGCTACACGTGCCCAGACCATAATGACAATCCCCACCATGCTTAAACGTTGGTTTAAGATTTTGTGGTTTCATATATTCATTAGGTTTTCTGGACGATTTTTAGTGTAAGGAAACTTTCACATATGTCATCATATATTCTACTTTTTATATAACGTTTAATAAAGTGTTATGTTAATTTTCATATTAAAAGTACTACTATACAATATTTGTATACTATTTACTGCAGTGTTGATCTAATATGTTGCTGTTTATGTATAAAAATAGATTAATTTTAAAGGGGAATTTTCCGATTGACCGGCGACTAGCTTCTCCCAATAATACTTAAGACCAACAGTTTGTACAAAATAGGATAGATACAGAATTTACACCAAGCTACTAACAACTATCAAGCCGAGTTTAGATCTGCCTGACCACCATTTAAAAAAATTGTATGTTGTGGGAAATAAATATATCAATGCACAATTGACGTTATTGTACACTTTTGGTCCTTTTTCTATGCCCCGCGTATATTGCGCATGCGTGACTGTGAGTTCGTAGTGTGGCGTCGTGCACTGCGTCGTTTCTTGCGCGACTGTAGCCATGTACGTTACTGCGCATGCGTGACTGTGAGTCTGTAGTGTGGCGTCGCTTCTTACGCGACTGTAGCCATGTGCGTTACTACGCATGCGTGACTGTGAGTCTGTAGTGTGACGTCGTGCACTGCGTGGTTTCTTGCGCGACTGTAGCCATGTGCGTTACTGCGCATGCGTGACTGTGAGTCTGTAGTGTGGCGTCGCTTCTTACGCGACTGTAGCCATGTGCGTTACTGCGCATGCGTGACTGTGAGTCTGTAGTGTGGCGTTGTGCAATCTGGAGTCGCTTCTTGCGCGACTGTAGCCATGTGCGTTACTGCGCATGCGTGACTGTGAGTTCGTAGTGTGGCGTCGTGCACTGCGTTGTTTCTTGCGCGACTGTAGCCATGTACGTTACTGCGCATGCGTGACTGTGAGTCTGTAGTGTGGCGTCGTGCACTGCGTGGTTTCTTGCGCGACTGTAGCCATGTTCGTTACTGCGCATGCGTGACTGTGAGTCTGTAGTGTGGCGTCGTGCAATCTGGAGTCGCTTCTTGCGCGACTGTAGCCATATGTGTTTCACGTGTTGTTCACCGTTGGTGTGAGTATATAATCTATTAATAATCGTTACTAATAATCGTCAATTATTAATGACAAAATGAAGTGCACCATTGGTCTACCTGGGGGAGTTCAACATCTTAATGACTAAAGGTGTAAATCGAAATGTCGATGCCTATGATTTAACGATAGTAAGTTCGTGTTTAAATATACCAAACATGCACTGTTATTTACAAAAGATTGTGTTCGAAATCAACGGGCATCCAACAACTATGCGGACATTAAACTACGATACTTTTTAAGAGGAAATAAATTTTTGACTACTATTTTTAAAAGATTACTAATATATGTTTTCAACACTGTCTTCAACAAAATAAATATTTGTAATAAAATAAAATTTGCAAATTGAAAAACACGATTGCATTCCCTTGGTAAATAAATTTTTGTTGTACTGGACGCACGATTAAATATTTGTAATAGTACATATGCAAATATGCAACGTCAACATTAATTTGTTTGCATAATATAAACGTTAAAATGTCTGTGCTTTATTTGTCTATACAGGAGATGAAGAAGATTATATTTATTTTTTTATTTTTTCAATTCCCTACTATTAAAAAAAATCACATTTGTTTAAAACAATTGTGCAAAGAACAACATTTCTTTTAAATTGAAATAACTTTTATTTAGTAATTTGAAATTGAAATAGTTTGTATTTAATAAAAAATTTATTAGATTTAATTATTCATTCCTATAGGTACAAGAGAAAGCGTATACATGTATAGCCTAGACGCTCATTTTCATCTAGTTGTCAATTTACCAATGATAATTTATTGAAGAAAACAATTTATCATAATTCAAAACTGTGAAATATCCTGCAATGTCGCTGAAGCCTACAACACATTCAAATTACCAGAAAATCTAACATGTTACTTCTAAAAGAACTCCATTTGCCATTAAATCACCCACAAGCAGAGCATGTTCAGTTTATTAAAATAACCTAATGTTGTGTAACAATTATTATATTTAAATCGCGCGCGAAATCGACGAGTTTGCAGATCGCGATTTATGATAACTAGACTGCGGATGTTTATGCATTTATGGGAAATTTTAATCCTCAAAAAACTACAGGATGCATTTAATATGCAAAAATATAAGAAATACTTAAAGTTAGATACGAATTATTATATTTAGGGGTTGAGACTGCCCTCTGCGAAGCTTCCGTTTCATTGATTCTATTAATAAAAATGTGAATTTGCATAAAGATCCGCAGTCTAGTGATAACGGTGTAGTTACTAGACTACTAGCGCCGCAAATTTGTGAACTGTCCGCGCGCGACAATTGACTCGCTCTCAGTTACCGAACGAACGCCAAGAGAAACAATGCATATATGTATGAATAGCGAGTCTGTACGCCAGATCTGCACCCGGAAAGTAAATAAATTTTAAGTAGTCAGTTTGCGTGTATTTTTTTTGAAAACAAGTTCCTACAGTTGTAAGAAGAACTAACGAACATAGAGATCGGCCGTAAACTATGTAAACACGCCTTAACGAAAGACAAAGACCGGAAGGTGACACCGGTGCAACAGTCGAGACGAGTGTCGTCAGTCGGTCTAGTACGTAGCAGAATAAAGTCACAAATGAAACTGTACGTGTTCTCAATTATTACAGCAAAGAATTACGCTTCTTTTTTTTTTACTGTTAAGACGGTTTAGCGTAGCAAACGCGTGTCAAACCTAAACACGGGCCTGGCACCAGACACATTAGTTAACTCGAAAGCACTACGCCCAATAAATGTCTAAGAAAGATTTATCTAGATAGCGGTGGCGCAGCTTGGTGATTCAGACGGTGGCGGACTATCAGATTTTGTCCCGATGAGTAATCCACTGTTCAAGCGTATATACATATAGATCAGTGTTAATGTATACCATTGTTCCCTAACCTCTTTTCATTCACCTTTCCAAACATTATTTTAACCATCGGCTAGCTCGAGTAAACTATCTTTATTATCAAAACTTCTGAGACAAAGGAAGTTTGAGAACCCGGAAATTAAAAAAATTATGAAACTTTGTCTACAGGTGTAACAGGTTATTCAAATCACACGCCTATTTTTCGTTCGTGTCATAATTCACTTTTAAGCGGTGGAATCACCCCTGAAAAAAAATGCAAAATTTGTATTTCTCGTCGAATATCTCGAGAACGGTGAGATATATTGAAGAAAAAGTTTAAACAAAGATTGCGCGCTATTTTTATATTTACCAAAATATGTAAAAAAATTATTAAAAAAAATTGATACTTTTTGAATTACCCCCTGTATCATTTCTTAAAATTCATTTTTTGATTTTTCAAATTTTATGTAAAAATTCTTTATGTAAATAGTTTATACACTATAGATTTTTTTTTAATAAATAAAGCGTTTATTATCGAATTTAAAGTCTGCTCTAGCAGTTTTTAATATTAAAATGGTTTCATAATACATAACTTATTTTTCTCAACATGCAATACATTAGAATTTGCAGAAATATTGAATATTTATAATGTATACATAAAAATAGCATGCAACCTTTTTTGAAATTTTGATATTGAGGATAAGTTTTAAAAAAGCTTGTATGCTATTTTTATGTTTACATTGTAAATATTCAATATTTCCACAAATTCTAATTTTCCATTTTTCTTATCTTCTAGCCAAACATTTTTCAGTTGTAGTACACTATTTAAAGGAATAACAAATGGATTAAATTACAAAACTAATCATAAATTGAAATAAATAAACACTTATAATAGGGTGTACGGCCACCCCTGGGAAAAATTTTAATGGAAGATTCCAGAGGCCAAAATAAGATGAAAATCAAGAATACTAATTTGTTGATGGAGGGTTCGTTAAAAAGTTATTAACATTTAAAGTTTCGCCCGTACTGAATTTTTTTCTCGAAAATGCACAGGATTTCGGGGGTATGTCTATTCACCAAAAATAATTGTAATTGACCACCGCAATTGAAAATAATTTTTTCAAAACGATTTGAAATTTTGTAATTTTGCCGAAAAATTTCAAATCTCGAATTTTTTTCTCGAAAGTGGGTAGGATTTCAAGGGTATGTTTAATGATAAAAAATGATTGTAATTGACCCCTGCAATCGAAAATAATTTTTCTAGAACGATTTGAAATTTTTCTTTCCGGCGAAAAATTTAGGCACCTACCCCCGTCGATTTTTCTTAAAAATTCGTTTTTGATTTTTAATAATTTTGTTTGACACGCTACGGAAATTTTGTCTAATACTTTTTTGTAGGCACCAAAGAGCTCTAGTTCAGAAAAAAGTTTCATTGAAACATATTCACGATTGTAGGAGTTATGGCTGTTTGAAAATTGGACCATTTTTATGAAGTTTTTTTCACTTTACGGGGTTAAGGAGCAACTTTTCGAATATTTTTGGAATTTCTACATATTCTTGATCAAAATACGCGTCGTTTGCATTTCGAAATATTAAAATCGTCGTAGAAATTATATTTTCGGTAAAGAATTTTTTTCTCGAAAGTGCGTAGGATTTAGGGGTATGTTTATTGAGCAAACATGATTGTAATTAACCTCTGTAACCGAAAATAATTTTTTCGAATGATTTGAAATTTTTTTTTCGTCGAAAAATTTCACAGCTTCTCGAATTTTTTTCTCGAAAGTGGGTAGGATTTCGAGGGTATGTTTAATGATAAAAAATGATTGTAATTGACCCCTGCAATCGAAAATAATTTTTCTAGAACGATTTGAAATTTTTCTTTCCGGCGAAAAATTTAGGCACCTACCCCCGTCGATTTTTCTTAAAAATTCGTTTTTGATTTTTAATAATTTTGTTTGACACGCTACGGAAATTTTGTCTAATACTTTTTTGTAAGCACCCAAGAGCTCTAGTTCAGAAAAAAGTTTCATTGAAACATATTCACGTTTGTAGGAGTTATGGCTGTTTGAAAATTGGACCATTTTTATGAAGTTTTTTTCACTTTACGGGGTTAAGGAGCAACTTTTCGAATATTTTTGGAATTTCTACATATTCTTGATCAAAATACGCGTCGTTTGCATTTTGAAATATTAAAATCGTCGTAGAAATTATATTTTCGGTAAAGAATTTTTTTCTCGAAAGTGCGTAGGATTTAGGGGTATGTTTATTGAGCAAACGTTGATTGTAATTAACCCCTGCAACCGAAAATAATTTTTTTAGAACGATTCAAAATTTTTTAATTTAATTGTTAATAACTTTTTAACGAAGCCTCAGTCAAGAAATTGATATTGACTTTCGTCTTATTTTGGTCTCCAGAATCTCCCATTAAAATGTTTCCCAGGGGTGGCCCAACACCCTGTATATTGATAGACTTGTAAGAGTGTATGTATAAACCTCTCGTAGTCAAAGGGTTAACACAAGGTAGATAGTCATACCACAGACCTCGTACATACAGTATAGACGTGTTTACATCCGGTGTCGAGTATCCCGCGGTGCTTTGTTTTCTTCTGTGGCTACAGTGCTTACACAGTGCTTAGTGAATTATTGATCGATTGATTCTTTCTTCTACTAAAACACTCAAACAACGATGACCCCCACTTCTGGAGGGTCTCTCTTGTCTAAAGAACAAGATTCCATAAACTAACCCTACGATATGCATCGACTAAGTAACTGTTGCAAATGTTTCTCATTTCCATGTTGGCAAACATGCACGTGTGGAAATTTTTCTCTTTTCTATGTTGGCAAACATGTACGCCATATTTTGTTTGAGTATAACAGTTGAAGACAACTATCATGTATGCAACGAT
Organism: Colletes gigas; assembly: GCF_013123115.1. Lineage (NCBI taxonomy): Eukaryota > Metazoa > Arthropoda > Insecta > Hymenoptera > Colletidae > Colletes > Colletes gigas. Next base: position 591,148 of record NW_025106644.1, read on the forward strand.
TCATGCAATGTTAAAACATAACCTAAAAAGTATGTGCGTCGTTTTATTGTCTAATACTATAACCAACGCTACAGGTTATGGGTCCAGCAGTAACTCATAGCCTTCAGTTAATCAATCTACATCATTCCCAACTAAAAATCAAATCATCGACTCGCTAGAAAATATCCCTCTCAACGACTATGTTAATGCAGTTGTAAAGTGTTGGCTGGAGTTGAACCTAAGTAAGAAATAGTTTACACAAGATGACTTTTAAACTTCACATACACCTTTCTCTCGCGTACCGCGTGATGACTGACTATCAAGATGGCGCTCTCATCGATTGATCAGGTGGCGCCCTCACCGATCGACCAGGTGGCGCTCTCGGTCTACAATCGGTCTCAACAGAAATTTAACTGGCTCAGAAAATATTGATTCGCTTTGAAAATCTTGTAACGTTAGGAAGGGTTACTATTTATTTGAAACGAAGACGTACTGCAGAATCGGTTGACCCAAATCGCTGTCTCTATAGATTGAGTCGAACTCGTCAGATTGCTAATTTTTGGAAAATGTAATACCTTTTTAGTACACTCGAGCCCACGAGTACGAAAGATTCAGAATTATGCAAGTTTGAAATTATTAAAAAAGTTAATTGAACTGATTAAAGAAAAAATTTCGTTATGAATTTTAGAGAATACCAGATTTTAACAAATTACCTAACCATGAAGTTACTGTTGTTGTGTCTAGTTTTCTATCACTCTATTGTTAATTTGTTGCTTTTAGCCATTTGTAGAATTTCAATAAAACAGCTTTACTTTTATTCCTCTACAATTTTATCTCATAAACCTTACAAAAAACCTTTAATTTTTTCGAAAAGCCATCCTAATACTATATTTCGGAAGAGGATCGAATCTACAATTTCGAAACTTGTTAAATCAATAAACATATGCCTTTGCTTTATAATTTGCTAAATATACAGAAATAATCATGATAAATACCTGTAACTAGAAATTTCTTTGGCAATTAGTCATGGATTCGACTATGTTAAATTGTCACGACTTACCTGAAACAAAAAGGTAAAATCAAATTAATGACAAATGAAACACTTTTGTGTACAGTTAATTTAGCGAACATTATGAAGAAATATTTAGGTAAACATAAATTACGAACGACTTTTTATTTTCTGACTTACAAGGAAAGAAATTATCGGGATCGAGAAAAATTTTAAAGTAATTTACCATTACCGAAAAACATGTTTTAATTTGTTGTAAACCAAAGTACAACTACAAAATAAATTGAAATAGGACATCTGAACGCTTTGAAGTTTACTAAAACGGTGTTGAAATTAAAAATTCTCTAACAATTCTTCATCATGTTGACTGTCATGGTGGTCACTGGTGACCGGCACTTCAATCTTACAACGTGTTTTTAAAACCATTACAATAAATAAACCTTAATACTTATACAGGGTGTTTGGCCATCCCTGAAAAAAATTTTAATGGGAGATTCTAGATCAATTTGTTGATGGAGGCGTCGTTAAAAAGTTATTGAAAAATTAAATTAAAAAATTTCAAATCATTCATGGAAAAATTATTTTCGGTTGCGGGGGTCAATTGCAATAATTTTTGGTGAATAGACATACCCCCGAAATCCTACTCACTTTCCAGAAAAAAATTCGAAAAGCTGTGAAATTTTTCGACGAAAAAAAAAATTTCAAATCGTTCTGGAAAAATTATTTTCGATTGCAAGGGTTAATTACAATCATTTTTGGTAAATAGACATACCCCCCAAAATCCTGCGCATTTTCGAGAAAAAAATTCAGTACGGGTGGAACTTGAAACGTTAACAACTTTTTAACGAAGCCACCATCAACAAATTAGTATTCTTGATTTTCGTCTTATTTTGGCCTCCAGAATCTCCCATTAAAATTTTTCCCAGAGGTGGCCGAACACCCTTTATATTTTGTATTAATTTCATTACCATTAAAAATACTATAAAATGGCAAGTATCCCATTGAATTATTAAATATTTTTACTTGTTATGTTACAATTTGAAAAAACATCGAGAGTATCTCTACACAGAGAGAACTGGTATAGCAGTCAACGTGTTAAGAAATGTAAAACATTTTTATCTCGATAGCGAGTTAAATTTAAACATAAATCCCCAAAATTTCAAGAGATTATACTGAAAGTCTCGTAAACTCGATGGGTGATAGATTAAAAGCTGAAAATAGTAGAGAGCATCCGACAAAATATTAAATATATGTAACTTTTAAGTTAATGTTTATGTTTTTGTAGTAACATTCTAACGCTAATTCAAATTTTGGCGCGTTACGCGTACCGCGGTAACCGTTACGATTAAGGTTAGGTTAGTTGTGCATCGACGATGCACGAGCAAAGCGTCGTTGTGGTTAAATAAATCCAGTGAAACAGAAAGGACACTACATTTTACAAAATGAAGTACAGTAGAATATTTCTGTACAGGTTATGACAGTTACTCGTTCATAAAAAATATACTATAAACAAGACTAGACGAAATATGATGCTGGACGATTTTCAGTGTGAGTCACCGTATATCCGTTTCGTTCCTCTCGACGGTTGCAGTCCTGTCGGTGCGTTTGGATAGGGGCGGTGCGATCTCTGGCGGTGACGTCACTGCTTTCCCAGGACAAAGCTGTTACCAGGGCGAGGGTGCATTTATATGTATATCCCGGAACATAGATGGGGCCGTTCGACGGCGCCGGACGTCGAGACGCTTCCCCAAACTCTCGTTACAAAACGTACGTCGACCCTCCCATAATGCTGCAATTTCTCACGGTCTCTCTTCGCTTTTCCTTTCGCCTCGATTCTTCTTCTGTCTTTAAACCCTTATTGCGTGGCTAACTATCCTAGTTTTTCCCTTTATTTCCTATCGATCCTCCCTTTTTGACCCTTTTCCCTCTTTCTTTCTTCCGTTTGTCCTTCCAAGTTTCTCTCTTCCCCTGGTTTCGTGTCAGACCTTCTCGCGAATCCTCCAGCACTAAGCCATTTACAAGTCCCTCTCGCTTTTCCCTTTCACTCCTCGTTATCTTTGTTCGACGTTTCGCCTTTCGCGCGACTGTTCAGCTCGCGTTACGCCAAAGCGTATCTACATCGTTCGCGGAAGCAAACCTAACCTAACCCTGACGCGCGTTCGACATCATCTCGCCGTTTAATCGCGTTAAATAGGGTAGTTTAAAAATTTTGTGGCCTGTCACGACCACGTTTAAATTTTACTGCCTATCTTTTTACTGTAATACACGATGGCGCAACTATCGATCAATTAATAGAGCCAAGCTTTTTGTGGGAATTTTGGGGGTTCAAATGAGCAAAACTCGACTTCCTCTCAGTAACACACATTTAATCGGCACGAGGCTTCGTTACGGACAAAGAGACACATGGTACAATAGTAGTAAGTCAGAAGAACTCTAGGTGGCGCAGAAACAAATGGCGTGTGGCGGCTAACGTCACAGGCGTAGCAAGCGCCATCTAGTTAAGACCCTAGTTTTAGTTAGTTTCTAGTTAGTTTTAGTTAGTTAAGATCTAAATCACTAATTGGTAGTATTAGATTTAAGGTGGCGCACCCTCCTTTTCTTGGCCCAAGAATTTTCAGGGGCCAGTTCTTTCTGTTCAACGCCTACGCAAAGCTAGAAGTAAGAGAGCAGAAGTGTGCTCAAATAAAGTCTTTTTAATACAGAAAAAGGGGATGCGCCAACTTAAATCTAATACTACCAATTGGTGACTTAGACCTTACTTAAACTAACTAGAAACTAACTAAAACTAGGGACCTAACTAGATGGCGCTTGCAACGCCTGGGACGTTAACCGACACAGGCGCTTAATTTCTAACACTTTTCTTAAAGAAATATTTAATCGTACGCTCAACGCCATCTGGCGTTGATAATGTGAAATGGATGACATCGAGCATCGTGCTATGATTAAATTTTTCTTTAAGAACACCTTAATTCTTGATTATTTAAACGATCGTATTAGTCAATTTTGTCGTATTACTCATCCAAATAAATATCGTATTAATTATACAGGGTGTTCGGCCACCCCTAGGAAAAATTTTAAGGAGAGATTCTAGAGGCCAAAATAGGACGAAAAACAAGAATACCAATTTGTTGATTGAGGCTTCGTTAAAAAGTTATTAACGTTTAAAGTTCCGCTCATACTGAATTTTTTTCTCGAAAATGCACAGGATTTCGGGGATATGCGTAATGACTAAAAATGATTGTAATTGATCCCCGCAATCGAAAATAATTTTTCCAAAACGATTTGAAATTTTTTTTCCCCGTCGAAAACTTTCACACCTTCTAGAATTTTTTTCTCGAAAGTGGGTAGGATTTCGAGTGTATGTCTAATAACCAAAAATGATTATAATTGACCCCCGCTACAGAAAATAATTTTTCCAGAACGATTTGAAATTTCTTTTTTTCGTCGAAAAATTTAGGCACCTAATTAGATTTTCGGTAAGGAATTTTTTTCTCGAAAGTGCGCAGGATTTCGGGGATATGCGTAATGACCAAAAATGATTGCAATTGACTCCCGCAACCGAAAATAATTTTTCCAGAACGATTTGAAATTTTGAAATTTAATTGTTAATAACTTTTTAACAAAGCCTCAGTCAAGAAATTGATATTCTTGATTTTCGTCTTATTTTGGCTTCTAGAATCTCGCATTAAAATTTTTCGCATGGGTGGCCGAACACCCTATATAGGAGCGAGGAACAAACTGTATCGGTAGGTCTTTTTTTAAACATTACGCAATGTTGTTTTAAAATTTGATCTTTCCAATCCCATACCAAGACCTCGTAACCCAGATACCCACGACGCAAGTCAAGAAAAGAACGGAACAGAGCGTGGACCACGGCCAAAGGAATAAAATTCCAGAATATATTGCGAGACTTCTATCAACCTCGATGCAACACGAACAGAGAGAAAGAACAATAATGCCGCGACTGGGAACAGGCCACTCGAAGATTACGAGTACCTTGCAGAAAACGGATCCACTGCAACGAAACAATGACCTAACCTTACACAGGTGAGGCAGATTCGAACTACAAAGGGAGCAGAGAGAAATTGAACACGAGTAGGATTATCACAGAAATACATAAAAAAAATAGAACACCTTATGTGGAAGCAGATACTCTATTGTATTATTTATTCCACTGTAAACCTTTAAAAACTTAATTTTTTCCTGTATTTTTGTTAGATATGTTTCTCATTTTCATGTTGGCAAACATGTATGTATAGAAATATTTTTCCCCCATATTGGCAAACATGCACGTATAGAAGTATTTTTTCCCCCATATTGGCAAACGTGCATGTATAGAAATATTTTTTCCCCCCACATTGGCAAACATACACATATAGAAATATTTCTTTTTCCCATATTGGCAAACATGCATGTATAGAAATATTTTTTCCCTCATATTGGCAAACATGCATGTATAGAAATATTTTTTCCCTCATATTGGCAAACATGCATGTATAGAAATATTTTTTCCCTCATATTGGCAAACATGCATGTATAGAAATATTTCTTTTTCCCATATTAGCAAACATACACGTATAGAAATATTTTTTTCTCCCATATTGGCAAACATGCATGTATAGAAATATTTTTTCCCTCATATTGGCAAACATGCACGTATAGAAATATTTTTGCCCCCCACATTGGCAAACATACACGTATAGAAATATTTCTTTTTCTCATATTGGCAAACATGCATGTATAGAAATATTTTTTCCCCCATATTGGCAAACTTGCACGTATAATTTTTTCCCCCCATATTGGTAAACATGCACATATAGAAATATTTCTTTTTCCCATATTGGCAAACATGCACGCCATCTTTTATTGGATATAACAATCGAATAGTGTTCAGCACCATGTATGCAATAATTCGTGGAATATTAAACATAACCTAAAAAGTACATGCGTCGTTTTTTATTGTCTAATCCTATAACCTCCGCTACAATTTTCTTGCAAAATATAGTTTGAATAATGTATGTGAAAAATTCTATGTCTAAATTCCTTGTTTCCTTTAAATGTTTTAAGTTGACAGAAATAATAAATTTTGAACACGTTTTTATCAAGACTGTACTTTTCAACTGGTTCCTATGATATCTAAAAATCTAAAATCAATTTAATTTCTTGTTTCTTTCATGTGTAATTAAAGGTAAATTTAAATCTGGTTTTAATAGTAACAAAATCGTTATTTTATCTCGTACTTCAATCAGACTAAAGTTTTTAAATACTTTCTGTCTGTTATAATTACATCTAATTATACAAATTTATTAGTTCATGATATTATTAAACAAATTGGTATTTCAAATATGCTACACTTCGCTTAATCACATTAAACAACGTACATTGTAAATATTTGAATTAATATATTTATGACAATATTTTTTCTTTTTTAATAATTACAAATTCTTCTTCTGTATAACTCATCGAAATTACACAAATTTCTTGTTAAAAATTAATATGCACGATTTTATTGTCGATCGTTTGAAACGATAGTGATTATTTTATATGGGGAGCAGGTTTGTAAGGAACCCTCCAAGATTCTATTAAATGGGGAATCCTCAATCTCGACGCAGAAAATCCGACGAATCTGAAAACATTTGATCAGAGGGTGCGTTTTTATCCTAGCAACACGCGAGGGAGCCGACCGACGCTGGCGAGCGTCGAGACGCTTTTCAGACTGTCGCAATAAAACGTCCGCCAGCCCCTATCTTAATACAACCAACTCAGCGTTCCACGAGAATCGCTATATTTACATGAGAACACCATTTACCGCAAAAAGATCTCTCGTGACGGGCTGTCATCGTGAAAATACGTTTCTCGTTAATATTATTCCACTCGTGTTTTTTATAATTCAGAGAAAATTCATTTTGCCTTCGTTTATATTTAACAAACCCGTTAACATTTAATTTCATAAAATTTTTGTTAACAAAAGTGTTAACATTTAATTCGATAACATTTTTTGTTAACATTTGATTCGATAAAATTTTTGTTAACAATTAATTCGAATAAATTGTTGTTAACAAAACCGTTACCATTTAATTCAATAAAATTTGTATTAACAAAACCGTTAACATTTGATTCAATGAAATTTTTGTTAACGAAACCGTTAATATTTAATTCAATGAAATTTTTGTTAACGAAACCGTTAATATTTAATTCAATAATATTTTTGTTAACATTTGATTCGATAAAATTTTTGTAACAATTAATTCGAATAAATTGTTGTTAACAAAACCGTTAACATTTGATTCGATAAAATTTTTGTAACAACTAATTCGATAAAATTGTTGTTAACAAAACCGTTATCATTTGATTCGATAAAATTTTTGTCGACAAAATCGTTAACATTTAATTCGATAACATTTTTGTTAACAATTAATTCGATATAATTTTTGTTATCAAAACCGTTAACATTTAATTCGACAAAATTTTTGTTAACAATTAATTCGATAAAATTATTGATAACAAAAACCGTTAATATTTAATTCAATAAAATTTGTGTTAATAAAACCGTTAACATTTAATTCGATAAAATTTTTGTTAAGAATTAATTCGATAAAATTGTTGTTAACAAAACCGTTAACATTTATCGACAAAATTTTTGTTAACAATTAATTCGATAAAATTATTGTTAACAAAACCGTTAACATTTGATTGAATAAAATTTGTGTTAACAAAACCGTTAACATTTAATTCGATAAAATGTTTGTTAACAAAACTGTTAACATTTAATGCAATAAGGTATTTAAAGCTTAAAGAGTATGTGGCGTCGCCTCCCATGCTCGCCACCAGAGGGGTCGCGCTCTCACAAGCGCTCGACCGACCCCTCCGTTGCTATATATACACTCCTCGAACGACTTCCCAATATCCCAGTCGTCTAAGGCAGGGCCTGCTAGAAAGCCTTACTGATGAGTCCACTGGCAGGCCCGGACGAAACGCGCCCCCTCCTTTCCTTTTCTGTCCTCCTACGAAAACTCACGAGATCCCCTACCCGCAGCGAAGCAGCGCCACGATTGGTGACCCGGACGGTGAATTGGACAACTAGGAAGCAGCTCGAGAATTTTCCAGGAAACCGCAGACCCGCACGCAGCGTAGGACGAAGGAGGCAGCGCCGAACAACCGTGTCTAATCGTACTAGCAAATAGCTCTTTCGTAATCCCTCTCCTAAGGTGGCCTTTCGTTCACTCGATCGCTCGGTCCTGACCAAATCTACCTGACGAGGCCGTCGTCTCCAGGAGGACACAGATTGGCAGGATTCGAAGCAGCAGCAATAGCACGCATAGTGGGGCCACAGGTAGGACAGCAGCATATACGCTCGATGACTTCAGGAGCGCAAGGCACGAGGACGACTCGCCGCGCCAGACGATCAAGAGAACGACCACGCAGCAGCCAGAAATCACGCAATATCCTACGGCAATAGAATCGAAGTTCTAGCCAGGATCAGAGAAAAAATCTCCAGTGATCGTCAATCGAGATAGAGGCGCTATACGAAGACACGACGACGACGACAAGTCCCAGAGGAACGGAACAACTGTAGATAATGTACATAGTATTCGATAAGTCCTGTAAATAGTAGACTTAATCCGGTATCGTTAGCACTGGCAGGGGGGTAATGTGGCGTCGCCTCCCATGCTCGCCACCAGAGGGGTCGCGCTCTCACAAGCGCTCGACCGACCCCTCCGTTGCTATATATACACTCCTCGAACGACTTCCCAATATCCCAGTCGTCTAAGGCAGGGCCTGCTAGAAAGCCTTACTGATGAGTCCACTGGCAGGCCCGGACGAAACGCGCCCCCTCCTTTCCTTTTCTGTCCTCCTACGAATTCTCACGAGATCCCCTACCCGCAGCGAAGCAGCGCCACAAGTACAACTTTTGCAAAGAATTCAGAATGCACCAAATAATTTTGAAAATTGTAGAAATATGTGTGTTAGTTATTTTTAATCATTCGAGTGTTGTATCGTTTATTCTTATAGCAAAAAGCTATTGACGTATACGTATATGGACTAACAAAGCTATCTCCTGGATTATTCATAATTGACTTCAGAATGTTGAATGAGAATATCAGTCAGACGCCATGTTTGTTTTTCGTTACTTTCTTTTATTTCTAACCTACAATGATTACTAGCGTTAAAAGCCACAAGAGTCATATGTTACCGCGTAGTTTTATATGTAAGGATCAATTTCTAATTCAGCTGGGTGGAATAAATGCTAACACATGTGGATGTAGTTTCACAACTGAATCCACAAAATTTTCGATCTTCAGTCTCTTTATTATTTAACCTTTCATACACTGCTCTCCTCTACACTTATTCTCGAGCGTTCTCCTAACCTCACCTCACCCGTCGCTGCGCATCAGTCGCTGCGCATCAGTCGCTGCGCATCAGTCGCTCCCCTCCGTCTCAGTTTGGCGGGACCGTTCGAACTTACATATATATTTAAAAATTTTTTAATTATGTAATTATGTAATTATGTAATTATATCAATCTCACTAAAAATTATTTTTTCTAATGAAATAATTTACGAGTAACAGTTTCTCGTAAATGCAGGCGAAGAATGTTACGAATTGTACTTGATAGAAGTAGGAGAAAGACTAAATAGATCCATAGAAAAATAGCAACATAATTATTAGACTGGGGATGTTTATGCATTTATGGGAAATTTTAATTCTCAAAAATTACAGAATGCACTTAATATATACAAAAATATAAGCAAAATTCTTAAAACCAGATATGAATTATTATATTTAGGCGTTGAGACAACCCTCTACAAAGCTCCCATCTCATTAATTCCATTGATAAAAATATGTATTTGCATACAGATTCGCAGTTTAATAATTATTTTAAATTTGTAATTATATTATCTTTAGTATCTAGTGTATGTTAATGTTGTATATGATTTTAGGTTTTATACAATTAATACAGGGTGTTCAGCCAACCCTGGGAAAAATTTCAATCGGAGATTCTAGGAGCCAAAATAAGACGAAAATCAAGAATACTAATTTGTTGATGGAGGCTTCGTTAAAAAGTTATTAACGTTTAAAGTTCCGCCCGTACTGAATTTTTTCCTCGAAAATGGGTAGGATTTCGGGGGTAGGGCTATTCACAAAAAATTATTGTAATTGACCCCCGCAACCGAAAATAATTTTTCCAGAACGATTTGAAATTTTTTGATTTTGTCGTTAAATTTCACACCTTCTCGAATTTTTTTCTCGAAAGTGGATAGGATTTCGGGAATGTGGCTATTCATTAAAAATGATTGCAATTGACCCCTGCAACAGAAAATAATTTTTTTAGAACGATTTGAAATTTTTAATTTCGTCGAAAAATTTGTCCACTTACTCAATTTTTTTCTCGAAAACGGTTAGGATTTTGGGGGTATGTCTAATGACCAAAAATGATTGTAATTGACCTCTGCTAGCGAAAATAATTTTTTTAGAACGATTTGAAATTTTTAATTTCGTCGAAAAATTTGTCCACTTACTCAATTTTTTTCTCGAAAACGGTTAGGATTTTGGGGGTATGTCTAATGACCAAAAATGATTGTAATTGACCTCTGCTAGCGAAAATAATTTTTTTAGAACGATTTGAAATTTTTTTTTCGTCGGAAAATTTAGGGACTTATTAACCCCTGGATTTTTCTTAAAAATTCGTTTTTGATTTTTAGTAATTTTGTTTCGTGCCCTATAGAAAAGTTGTCTAATACCTTTTTGTAGGTACCCATAGGCTCTGCTTCAGAAAAAAATTTCAATGAGATACCTTTACTATTGTACGAGTTATGGCCGTTTGAAAATTGGACCAGTTTTAGGGGGTTTTCGGTGTCAAGGGACAAATTTTTCAATATTGTTACAATTTCTACATATTCTCCACTATAATACGCGTTGTTTGCATTTTGAAAAATTAAAATCCTCCAATCCGTTCAGGAGTTATGACATTTTAAAGATTCGCATGAAATTTCAGGAAAGCATTTCTGGCCTCGCATAAAATTTTCGGTAAAGAATTTTTTTCTCGAAAGTGGGTAGGATTTCAGGGCATGTCTATTCACCAAAAATGCTTGTAATCGACCCCTGTAACTAAATATAATTTTTTTACTATGATTTGAAATTTGTTAATTTCGTCTAAAAATTTCAGTACTTACTCGAATTTTTTTCTCGAAAGTGGGTAGGATTTCAGGGATATGTGTATTCACCAAAAATGATTGTAATTGAGCCTCGCAAACAAAAATAATTTTTTCAGAATGATTTGAAATTTTTTAATTTAATTTTTTAATAACTTTTCAATGAAGCCTCACCCCATATGTGGGTGACAGGACTTACCACTATGATAATAGAAAAATTTATTCTCAAGTTAAGACGTTGTGGGAAATAAATTTTAGCTACGTTACAAAAATAAGTACTGAAACAAATTTTAGGTTATGTAGCTTACAATGGTCTAAAATCAAAATTTTACTTTTGCAGAATATTATACGGTTTTGATGTGGCAGTGAACGTGTTAAAAAATAATAAATTATTTCATCAAAAAAATGTAATTTTGTTTGGGCGATCGTATTAGCTTTACCACGTTTGTATATTAATACTGGCACTGTTACTTCGTCGGGGGGGGGAGATTATCAAAAGGTCAGGATATCAAACAGCCTTGGTAATTTTCCTGACTCTTACCTATCTCTAGCCAAATTCATTTCTGACAAGAAAAGATATAATTCTAGCGTGCAATATTTAATCAGAAAGCGTCGAGTAGCGAGGGAAGAGCCAAAATGGTCAAAATTCTTATTTATTTTTCTTATTAAATTCTTCTCGCCTGAATATCAGTTTAAAAACAGTCGTTTATGGATTTTAATTAATTATGTCTCCGCGAAATATAAAATTTGTATTCGTTAATCCTAAATAAAATTTGCTTAACTCTACTTTTGACGTGTTATTTCTTTTAAAAAAATAAAATTCCTTGTCTATTATTCGAACAAAATTTTGTCCATCATTTTCGTTTAAGTACTGAATTTTACTTTATTTTCACACGCTTTACTATTCATTTTTCGCTATACCAGTTTTCCATGTTCAAAAACGTCAATATTTGTTAAAATTATAGATATAGAAATATTCGTTAATTCAATGGTGAATTTGTTATTTTACAATATTTCAAATTAAAGTAGCATTATTTACAATTTTATAAGTATCAAGGTTCTTCCATTGTAAACGATATTGCAAGCCCAGAGTGCCGGTCACCGGTGACCACCGTGGCAATCAACGCGTTGAAGATGACTCGATGTAATAAGAAAGAAGGTACTTGGTTTCATTTTGTTGGAAATGTTTCTCATTCACATGTTGACAAACATGCACGTGTGGAAATATTTCTCTTTTCAATGTTGGCAAACATGGACGCCATCTTTTGTTTGAGTATAACAGTTGAAGAGAAATACCATGTATACAACGATTCGTGCAATGTTAAAATATAACCTAAAAAGTATGTGCGTCGTTTCAGTGTCTAATCCTATAACAAACGCTATAGGTTATGGGCCCAGCAGTAACTCATAGGCTTCAGTTAGTCAATCTACATCATTCCCAACTAAAAATCAAATCATCGACTCGCTAGAAAACATCCCTCTCAACGACTATGTTATTGCAGTTGTAAAGTGTGGGCTGGAGTTGAACCGAAGTAAGAAATAGTTTACACAAGATGACTATTAAACTTCACATACACCTCTCTCTCGCGTACCGCGTGACGACTGACTATCAAGATGGCGCTCTCACCGATTGATCAGGTGGCGCCCTCACCGATCGACCAGGTGGCGCTCTCGATCTACAATCGGTCTCAACAGAAAGTTAACTAGCTCAGAAAATATTGGTTCGCTTCGAAAATCTTGTAACGTTAGGAAGGGTTACTATTTATTTGAAACGAAGACGTACTGCAGAATCGATTGACTCAAATCGCTGTCTCTATAGATTGAGTCGAACTCGTCAGATTGCTAATTTTTGGAAAAGGTAATACCTTTTTAGTAGACTCGAGCCCTCGAGTACGAAAGATTCAGAATTGTGGAAGTTTGAAATTATTAAAAAATTTAATTGAACCGATTAAAGAAAAACTTTCGTTAAGAAAATTTAGAGAATACCAGATTTTAACAAATTACCTAACCATGAAGTTACTGTTGTTGTGTCTAGTTTTCTACCACTCTATCGTTAATTTGTTGCTTTTAGTCATTTGTGGTATTTCAATAAAACAGCTTTACTTTTATTTCTTTACAAATTTATGTCATAAACTTTACAAAAGACCTTTAATTTTTTCGAAAAGCAATCCTAACACTATATTCCGGAAGAGTGGCATGTTGGCTGTCATGGTGGTCACTGGTGACCGGCACTTCAATCTTACAACGTATTTTTAAAACGCTTACAATCAATAAAGTGAGAGAAATGTTTCTCATTTCCATGTTGGCAAACATGCACGTGTAGAAATATTTCTCTTTTCCGTGTTGGCAAACATGCACGCCATCTTTTGTTTGAGTATAACAGTTGAAGACAAGTATCATGTATGCAACGATTCGTGCAACGTTAAAATATAACCTAAAAAGTATGTGCGTCGTTTTAGTCCTAATCCTATAACCTCCGCTACACATTTCCTATGAAACTGATTTTTATCAACATGTAAAATACAATTCTTCGCATTGCCTTCGATGTAAAAAGAAGTTTTGAAAAATTAAAGATCTCAATTTAATGGATTTTAGCGATTAGGATAATTTTGCAAATAAGGATTAGATGGGTTTTTGATGATGGTATTTGTAAATACAAATATAATTTCTTGGTACGAGACTTTAACTAAACTACAAAATAACTAAAAAAATATTAAAATTCTGATACTATAATGTAGAAAGTTCTCGATATATTGTCACGTGACGCGACGCGTGCTATATGTATATATATGCGCCCTATGGCGACACTTCCTGTCCCAGTCGAATAAGAACAATGAATAAGTTTAGTTCACGTGTGCGAGTTTATCTTGTATTTAGTCTACAACATTATATATTATACTAGAATGTAAGTGATTGATAATAAACATAATATTGATTTACAACATATAATGTTATAATTTTGCAAAGAGGTTATGAAATATACCAGTGTACGATGTTATAGTAAAATTAGTTGAACGTTTTGTTATCCCTGTCACCGTCAAATTGCAATCAATATAATGCAGTAAATACAGCGTTAAAGATCGAAAATCGACTCAGAATAGTACATCCTTATCTAGAGATATCGAAATGCATGAAACTGCTATCGATATAATCGACAGTATCGCCTATCTCTAGCGCCTCTGGTTAATCGTGGATTAACGCAGCGCGATATCGAGCTTCGCGTTTGTTCGACGGAACGAATTTAGATTTCTATTAGTCCAGTTGTAGTGTCGAGCGTTAAAAGACCACTTCTCCGGCTCTTTGAGATCGCTACGATGCACAGTGCGCTAAAACGTACGAAACGCGGCCAAAATTAATAACAGTAAAAAAAGACATTAAAGATTGTTCGGAAAATGGTGCATACTAGGGTTTTTTCTTCTTGTAGTAACTTCTATAATGTCACTAGTTTCAAAAGTGCTGAAAAATCAATTTTCAATTGTATCGAAAAAATAAATTAAAAAATTCTTTAACGTCATTGTAGTTCAATATACAACAAAAGTTTAAATATAATTATTTTAGAGAAAATTAGAGTTCGGAATCACCTTTTAACTCTAGGGTTTATATTAAAAAAATTTTTAATTTTGCATTTTTCTTATTGAAAATGAAAATAATTTTTCCGTACGAAATCATATATTTAAACTTCTGTGTATATTCACACAGGTCTATACATATAATCAATAGTAAAAATATAAAAATATTTGATCATCAAAGAATCATACTCGATAAAGAGAAATTGTTTAAAATTATAAATATTATTTCCTGATATACAATATCAGGAAATTGCCATTATACTTCATACTAATCGAACCTGTAAAAATTTCAATAAAAGCAAGGTTCAACAATTTTATAGTCAGTTTTCCTAAAATTCATTGTTCCATATACATTGAATTTTAAACGATATAGGTTATGTCGAAAAATGGTATTTTCAAGTATTTTGGCCACGTTTCGGACGTTTTAATATACTGTGTGACGCGGCGTCGCGACGGTCTCGTCGTGGATGATCTAATTAATGGAACAACAAACCCAACCTAACCTAACCGAACTCGGTGCAATGGACGCAGGAGGGGCCTTGGTCTCGCGATGCGATGTACTTTTAACGAGGACGGAGAAACGAGAAGAGGATCGAAGAAACGCTAAGAGAAAGTCTGTGGAAAAGCCGGATGATTCACGGAAATGCGCAGGAAAATTCCTTTTTCGTTAGGGGAGACACTGCTTCCCATCTCGTTTTCGCGATCAGGTTACGCCGCGTTCACACTGCTGCGAGCTCGAAGCTTTGTAACACAATTTCATGAAACTTAACTGTTCCCCAATTGTCGTCAATTTCTATCAAGTATTCAAATGAACAGATCATTGATTATCGTTCGTATACAACAAAAGTTAATCTCTTAGGCATGACTTAATTTTGCGCGGGACAATGCTGTTCTCTAACGACACTGACACTGGCGTATCAAAAAGACTGTATATTCTGTATATTGTTAACACTGTTATAAATTGTGAAGGTAAAAATAGTGTGAAATAAAACATCAAAACATGAAAACGATCACTTCATTCAAACAGTGAGCGAGTGAGCCGCTAGAGTGAGCCACTGTAGTGGCACATCGTTACTAACAAGGAACCATCGCGAACGGTCCGGCTTCGATTTTGATGAAACTTTGTACAATTATAAAGCAGCCAAAAATAATCGACACGTATTTTTTTTTAGCTGCGGTAACTCGAGTTTAAGGGGTGATACCACCCCTTGAAGTTTTGGCTCGAAACGGCTATCTCGAAAACGGAAAGACATACAAAAAAATTGTTAATGGGCGAGGTTGATGGTTTCTTATGTACAATAACATGGTGTTAAAAAAATTTTTAAAAATACAATTTGTTTATAACAAAAAAAAATTTATTAACTTAATTTTTCATTTTATTGAAATTTTCATAATGACAAAAAATGACGAGCATTTTATTCCAAATCCATTGGTATGCGATTTTTTAAAATTGCCTCCTACAGTTTTGCAGATTTTGATGATTTACATCTTGCGCGCACATCCATTATGGTAGTAGCCGTTCTAACTATGATTTTAATGAAGCACTGTAGGCTTGCAATACTTCTAGAGGACAAAATCGGGAAAAATACAAGAATACCAATTTGTTGATGGAGGCTTCGTTAAGAAATTATTAACGTTTAAAGTTCCGCCCGTACTGAATTTTTTTCTCCGAAATGCCCAAGATTTCGGGGGAATGTGTAATGACCAAAAATGATTGTAATCGACCCCTGCAACCGAAAATAATTTTTTCAGAATGGTTTGAAATTTTTTAATTTTGTTGAAAAATTTCACACATTCTCGAATTTTTTTCTCAAACGTGCGTAGGATTTCGGGGGTATATATATTGACCAAAAATGATTGAAATTGACTCCCGCAACTGAAAATAATTTTTTTAGAACGATTTGAAATTTTTTTTTTCGCTGAAAAATTTAGGCACCTTACGCCCTGTCGATTTTTCTTAAAAATTCGTTTTTCATTTTTTATAATTTCGATTGACGCCCTACAAAAAAGTTGGCCAATACTTTTTTGTAGGTACCTATGAGCTCTACTTCAGAAAAAAGTTTCATTGAAATATATTCACTATTGTAGGAATTATGGCTGTTTGAAGATTGGACCATTTTTATGGGGTTTTTCTCATTTTGCGGGGTCAAGGATCAACTTTTTGCATATTTTTGCGATTTCTACGTATTCTTGATTAAAATACGCGTCGTTTGCATTTTTGAAAATTAAAATCCTTCAATCCGTTCAGAAGTTATGACATTTTAAAGATCCGCATGTCGGACAATATTTCTGGCTATAAATTACATTTTCGATTAGGAATTTTTTTCTCGAAAGTGCGTAGGATTTCGTGGGTATATGTATTGACCAAAAATGATTGTAATTGGCCCCCGCAACCGAAAATAATTTTTTCCTGGAGGATTTGAAATTTTTTAATTTAATTTTTTAATAACTTTTTAACGAAGGCTCAATCAACAAATTGATATTCTTGTATTTTTCCCGATTTTGTCCTCTAGAAGTAGTGCAAGCCTACAGTGCTTCATTAAAATCAAAGTTAGAACGGCTACTACCATAATGGATGTGCGCGCAAGATGTAAATCATCAAAATCTGCAAAACTGTAGGAGGCATTTTTAAAAAATCGCATACCAATGGATTTGGAATAAAATGCTCGTCATTTTTTGTCATTATGAAAATTTCAATAAAATGAAAAATTAAGTTAATAAATTTTTTTTTGTTATAAACAAATTGTATTTTTTTAAATTTTTTAACACCATGTTATTGTACATAAGAAACCATCAACCTCGCCCATTAACAATTTTTTTGTATGTCTTTCCGTTTTCGAGATAGCCGTTTCGAGGCAAAACTTCAAGGGGTGGTTTCACCCCTTAAACTCGAGTTACCGCGGCTAAAAAAAAATACGTGTCGATTATTTTTGGCTGCTTTATAAGTGTACAAAGTTTCATCAAAATCGAAGCCGGACCGTTCGCGATGGTTCCTTGTAAGAGGTTAACAACACTAGATTTACGAAAGCCGTCAATTTGACGGATGTCAGATTCCATATTTAAAATTGCAGAACACGTAAATATTATTTTTTAACAATTTATGTTCAATTTGATTGATGCAATGGCATGAATACATATTCTAATTAAAAGAAAAATCGTATTTTAAGGTAATCGTCAACATGAAAGGTATCAATAAATATATTAGGTCGTCCCATAAGTTCGTGCCATTCAATATTCTGAAATTGATGAGGATAAAATTTGTAATCTAATAAAAAACAAAGAAAATTTGTCAGTTGAGGTGATTTTTGAAATTTCAAACATAGTAACATCAACAATTCATAGAAATTTGAAACAAATAGATATTGTGTCAAAGTTCGAAGTTTGGAATCCACACTAGCTTATGGAACAAAATTTTCTTAATCGTGGTAGAGCCTGGTTGCGTAAATATTTCCGTTAGCATATAATAAAACCGAATCTTATAAGATATAAAATATAACAATCTCCAGGCTTATTAGTGGATAAACAATTTGAAAATGTCAACGTTTTAATGAAAAGCGTTAAACTAAATTTGAATAAAATATCCAGCAAGTTTTGGAGCGACGATACAATGACTTTGCCAAAAGAAGGGGAAGGAGTTGTTGAACGAGAAGAGGTTTACTATTTTTCATAAAATTCCATCATATGTTTAAAATATTACTTCAAGTTGCAGTAGAAAACTCGGCACGAACATATGGGACGACCTAATACATGCGATTAATGCACGTAAATCTAGTGTTAATAGCGAACTGCCCATGAATTCAAATCGAACAAGCTTTTTAACTATTCCGCGAGCAGTGTGGACACGCTGCTGTTTCTCACCAATGTGGACGCGGCATTAGGCGACGGTCGAACGCAAGGTTAACGCAGCGCATAGCATTGTTTTGAAAACATCCACGTCGAACACGTGGCTCGATCGATTAGGTTTTACAGCCCATTTGATCTTCACGTTATTTCTTCTGTTTCGTTTATCATAAAAGATTATCGAAAATAGACAATAGGAAGTTTTTTTAACATAAAAAACAAACTAATTTCAATTATGTTGGTTTTTTTTATTTAATTGTCAAGTATCACCATCCAGACCTAACTTGGACATTAGATGATAGTTAATTTTCAAAGGATATGCATATTTAAGATAATTATGCTCCTAGTTTTCTATGGATATTGTATTTAGTCTTTCTCCAACTTTACAACCACTAAACAAAACCCAAAATGCAAATCATTGAGAATCTTTGAAGAAAATTGAACAACAAAAATTACTAACATATTTTATCATAGTACATCATTCTGATCTGTATATTGCAGGTAATTATTAGTGTTTGCTAAATACAGCTACTAGTCTTTTCACTATGTTTTCTTGTTTTATAACAAAACCAATATCGCGTGAATTTTTGTTTTTGCAACACAACGTTAATAATTTCATACTGAACGTTATGTATTTATAAAAGAGTGATTAATAAAGTATAATATTAATTTGCTGGTTTTTTTGCAAACTTCTCGAAAAAATTAGATAATTATTTGAAACATATAAAATTACATACTTGTGATTTTTAACGTTAGCAATTTACGACTCTTTTACATTCACATTGTCCGACATGATCGCGTGCATAACGTAGTATTTACAGGTTTCATCCAAACTACGTTTTTCCGTTCTATTTTTCAACGAATAAGCATATAAATAACTCGGTTGCAGTGAAACCGTTTCTCTGCGTGTGTATTTTCACGAATTATACAGGGTGTTTGATCATTCCTGGGAAAAATTTTAATGGGAGATTTTAGAGGCCAAAATAGGGCGAAAATCAAGAATACAAATTTGTTGATAGAGGCTTTGTTAAAAAGTTATTAGCGTTTAAAAGTTCCGCAAGTACTGAATTTTTTTCACGAATATGCGCAGGATTTCGGGGGTATATCTATTCACGAAAAATGATTGTAATTGACCCCCGCAATCGAAAATAATTTTTCCAGAATGATTTGAAATTTTTTTTTCTCGTCGAAAAATTTAGGCACCTAATTAGATTTTCGGTAAGGAATTTTTTTCTCGAAAGTGTATAAGATTTCGGGGGTATGTGCAATGACTAAAAATGATTGTAATTGACCCCCGCAATCGAAAATAATTTTTTTAGAACGATTTGAAAAAATTTTTTTCGTCGAAAAATTTCAGCACCTACCTGATTTTTTTTTCTCGAAAGTGGATAGAATTTCGGAGGTATATGTATTCACCAAAAATTATTGTAATTGACCCCCGCAACCGAAAATAATTTTTCCAGAACGATTTGAAATTTTTGAATTTAATTGTTAATAACTTTTTAACGAAGCCTCCATCAACAAATTCGTATTCTTGATTTTCGACTTATTTTGGCCTCTAGAATCCCCTATTAAAATTTTTCCCAGGTGTGGCCGAACACCCTGTATAAGCAAACAGCGCAGTTATGAAAATAAGCACGAAAGTTTTATTCAACTGGCGTGCGTTCAGGGATAAGAAAATATTTGCTCGACCAACGTGTTGCAAAAGTTCGATTATTGTGTCTCGATTCGTTAAATAGTGTTCTGTCAACAATTAAGTATCAAATCGTTGTGGAGGATTCGAAACTTCTTCAAAGAGAAATATTTAGTTCGCTTTGTGTATTAAAAACAGAAATGGAAGTGAATTATCAGACTTCTTCTCTATGAGAAATATATCAATGCACGATCGACATTATTTTAGACCCCTGGCCCTTTTCCATACCCTATGCTATTGCGCATGCGCGAGAGTGGGACTACAGTGGTGCTGCGCATGCGTGAGAGTGGGACTACAGTAGTGCCGCGCAGACGTCGTGCAGTATGACGTCACTTCTTGTTTGACTATGGCCGTGTGCGTAGCACGTGTTTTTCACTTTTGAATTTACAATAAATCGTTAACTATTAGTAACAAAATGAAGTATTGCAATTTGTCTACGTAGTACCTAATGATCCTGTCATCTGGAATTCAGCTAACGTTTCGGCACTAACTGTAAACTGTGCAAAAGAATAAAGAATATATGAAATCACGTTATCGAAATCTAATCCTGATACAGTATACCTATTTAACACGTTGACTGCCAGTCTAAAATCCTAAAATTGTTTATGAGACTGAAACTTTGATTTTAGGCAATTGTAAATTACACAACTTAAAAGTAGTTATTGGATATGGTAGGAAAAATGAAGTAAAACTATTATTATTTAAAACTTTATGATTGGTTTTATTTCAAGCATTGAGAGATTGTGTCTTTACTCAACGAGAGAAACTAAAAGACTGAACGTCGTGAACGAAAATTCGTCACGCATTCGTAGACCCTCTTGGGCCCTATCTCGCTTAGACTAAACAGCAACTGTGATCAAAGAAACACAGCTGCATGCTCTCGACTCGAAACTTGAGAGTCGAATATATACCAAGATATCCGGTCGATAATTTTTGTTAATAAATCAACAGTAGTCGTAGTAGTTACTTTCGTAACGTCATTCAAATTTACCAAGCCTATTAAAATTTATTTTCTTTAACATTTCAACTTGAGAATTAATTTTTCTAGTTTCACTGTTAAAAGTTCTGTCACCCATATATGGGTGACATGGCAGTCAAAGTGTTAATCCGAACCTAACCTCGTCCTCGCGTAAATTCTGACATTCTCTACATAGGTATTCATTGGAACTGCATCAAATGTGATTGAAAGTAAGGCACAATTACATAGGGATTTTATTACCTGTAAGGTGTCGGAAATACGACGAATCACAAATCAAACAAAGGATAACGAACTATGTTCGTCACAACGGTTTAAATCAAAATACTGCGCTCGTCGTTTGGTGCTAAAAATATTATACACGTAAACCTACTTAGAATCATTTTCGTATATCTTTGACACGATCTTTCCAAATAAATTCTGACGTTTGGCAATTTTTCAAACTTGTGTCTTCTGCGGTTACAACACTATTAATTTGTATTCTCGCTCGTGTGCACAGGACTTAGCCAAATTAATACGTATTTTCCGGACCGGCCTTGAAAATTGCGGGGCCTGCTTTATTCTAATGTAATTAAGAAGTTTCTAATTTTAATAACGTATTATATACTAGCAGGCCCTGCCTTAGACGACTGGGATATTGGAAAGTCGGTCGAGGATCGTATGTAAAGCAACCGAGGGGTCGATCGAGCGCTTGTGAGAGCGCGATCCCTCTGGTGGCGAGCATGGGAGGCGACGCCATAATAATATAGCCAGCCAATGATTGAATATTAATAAAAGAAAGACTTACGTTTTGATATATTTATTATTTTAGAACGTAACAGTTTACGAAAATTTGCGAAGAAATGTTTTAATCCTTTTAGATGAGGTATGGCCAAACTCAATTTCAATTTTGTATAAATTTCTGTTAGTTTTAGAGATAACGACGAAGCAATTTATATTATTACTTTTATATTATATATAATAATTTATATTATTAAATTTGTATTATTTATTTTATTACTTTAATTATTATTTATATATTTTTACGTTTAGTGTTAAATATAGATAAATA
Organism: Colletes gigas; assembly: GCF_013123115.1. Lineage (NCBI taxonomy): Eukaryota > Metazoa > Arthropoda > Insecta > Hymenoptera > Colletidae > Colletes > Colletes gigas. The sequence continues at coordinate 613,418 of NW_025106644.1, forward strand.
GTTCTGTTAAATTTTTCAACGAATTAGCTACTGAAATACCCAAATAAAGTATTATATACTGCCTTTACTTTTGAATACGTCTGTTTTTGTTTATTTTCCCGCGAATCAACATACCCAACTTAGGTGCACGCTGAATTTTATTTGCGTTGGTAATCTCGCTGTGAATGAACGCGTTATACGTTTAACACTTTGTTTTAACGGAAGCACGCGCTAGATTGTTGGCAAATATTTTATTACTGTTGGAAACTGTTTGTAAAAAGAGGAAGGAAAACACAGCTGTGTGTACATATATGCGCCCTAACTAAATATAGTGCTTACTGTTTTGCGTGCACAAGGTTTCTCGTACATAGTAAGAGCCACGTAAAATATTTGTCGGAAAACAAGAGATAGGAGGAAACCTTATCCACCGTCATTATCACCGAAAAAAATTTTTGTATCATTCTCCCTAGATCGTTACAAGAAGAGAAACTTAAATTTAATGAAATATACAGGGTGTTCGGACAACCCTGAGAAAAATTTTAATGGGAGATTCTAGAGGCCAAAATAAGAGGAAAATCAAGAATACCAATTTGTTGATGGTGGCTTCGTTAAAAAGTTATTAACAATTAAATTCGAAAATTTCAAATCGTTCTGGAAAAAATTATTTTCGGTTGCGGGGGTCAATTATAATCATTTTTGGTTATTACAATTGCCCCCGAATTCCTACGCACTTTCGAGAAAAAAAATTCCTTACCGAAAATCTAATTAGGTGCATCAATTTTTCGACATTTTCAAATCGTTCTGGAAAAATTATTTTCGTTTGCGGGGTTCAATTACAATTATTTTTGGTGAATAGACATATCCCCGAAATTCTGCTCATTTTCGAGAAAAAAATTCAGTACGAGCGGAACTTTAAACGTTAATAACTTTTTAACAAAGCCTCTATCAACAAATTGGTATTCTTGATTTTCGTCTTATTTTGGCCTCTAGATTTGGCCTGTATTATTTTTTTTATAACACTGTCAATTAAAAAAATATTAACAACAAGAACCACAAATACCAATGGACAAGAATTAACTGGTTAAAAATGAAGTGTATACGATTTATAAATGAAGCTCCATTATAAAATATTTTATAAAACTTCAATGGGAAGACCAAAATTATTTTATAGTATAATTATTTAAGAAACATAAATATTTAATAGATTTATTATCTTACTTTCCACCAATTTATCAGGAATATTTTAAAGCTACATATTCAAGTATGCAATGAATCAAAATTGAAAAAGCGTATACAAAATTGCAATCATAAAATAAATATTTTTTTTTGCAAGTCATCAACTAAGATATACTATTAATTTCGAAAGTGGCATAAGTCATTCGACCGTTTAAAGCACACACTTTTTTTAGACAAATTTTAATTAAAAAAAAATAGTAAATAAATAAATATTTTTTTGTAACTCTTCAACTAAGATATTAATTTTGAAAGTGGCGTAAGTCATTCGACCGTTCAAAGCACACACTTTTTTTTAGACAAATTTTAATTTAAAAAAAAATTTTTTTACAAAGGGTATAGCCGAATAAGGGGGTCAAATGTGCCCCCAAACCGAATGGAACGAGCCCGGGGTCATTCGATAGCAAAAAAAAAATAACCCATGTGTGCAAATTTTTAACTTGAAATCTCGACCGTGGGGGTAGTAATGGGGTGAAAACGAAAATCATGTTTTTGAATTATTTCTCTTGACCTATTGAGTAAAAAAATGTAAAAAAATTCAGAGACATTTCGGGTACCGGGGCACATACTTTGGGAGATTTTCAGATTTTTTGATTGAAGAACCAGGTAGTGAAAAATAAAAAACAGCAAAAAATGCCGAAAAATGCCGATTACGTATTGAAGGAGGCCCGGAACTACTTTTATACTTTTACAGTAAACAGGTATTACTATTACTATTACTCTCAATTTTTTTCAGATTTTTCATTTTGGTGCGCCGCAGTGAAAAAAAATAAAAACCGAGTTTTTCCTCGTTTTCTGCGTATTAGAGTAACTTACACGTTGAATTTTTATGCATCTTTCAATATATAAGTGTTTTGTAGACTGTTTAATGTTTCTACACTAAGCAGAATTACATAACAATTGAAACAAATAAAATAAAGCCAACCGTTAAGCGCAATATATCCTAGAAAATCAACAATATTTTCAACGGCGTCGATGGGGCAGTTGGTAGAGTCTCCGACTGCTGAACCGCTGCAATTTTTTTTACCATAGGTTCGAGTCTCTCTTCTGGACTTAGGATTTTTTTTCCTTCATTATTTTTTTTTTCAAATTCTAACTATATAACAATGCTTTATATTTATTTATAAATGTTCTGAAAGCATTTTACAAATATTTTAACCTGAAATATGTATAAATATAGTTTTGGAGTGTTTTTTGCGTTTTTATTTTTTTTGTCAACCACGATTATTGTTTAACATCTCTTACACTGAAATTAATGTGAAATGTTAGTTTTCAAATCTCTTACCTTTGACTACTGTGAATGGATCGGTGCAGAAGATTGTATATTGGCTTACTATTACTTCTTCTCGCCCTTCGATCAAGCAGATCTTTCCTTCTTTTTCTCTTTCTTTGATAAATATGAATGTTTGCTACGGCTTCAGTATCTAACGTAGACATGTAAGGGCCATTCCACGCCAAATCTATTAACCCACTCTCTGCCAATGATACTTTTTTCTAATGAACCCATTTTTAAGTACCAGTTTGATCGTTTCATGCTTATTTTTGAATGAAGTATCATTGCTCGATGGAAACCACGGGGAAAAAATTCTATTTACGGGAACATACCAATTATCACAAGCCATATCTTACTTAGCGGAAGTTATGGATGAAGATAATAATATAATTGTTCGTTCCCTTAAGCAGACAAAAAATATTATTAAATGTGAAGTGAGATCGCGTCACATCAATAGTAAAACATATAGATGTTACATTAACTACGTACCAAATTCAATTGGTTACTCCGGGATTAAACGCTATTGTTGCGAATGTGCGAATGGTAACCGTACTGTCGGTTGCTGTTCACATGTCGCAGCAATAATTTATTATTTATCGCATGCTCGGTACCTTTCACGAATTGTACGTCCTGCAGAAATTCTGAGTAAATTATTTAATATCGAACAAGTAAATCCCGTAATTAACGTCGACAGCGACCAAGATTGAGCCATGCTTTTTTTTATTTCCAACACTTATGTCCGCCATTTACTCTCATCCGATCCATGTAATCACTTCTAACCCATCCTTCGCCTCTCCTGATGGAAGAAGCCCACCACCTTCCCGTGGTTTCCATCGAGCAATGATACTTCATTCAAAAATAAGCATGAAACGATCAAACTGGTACTTAAAAATGGGTTTATTAGAAAAAAGTATCATTGGCAGAGAGTGGGTTAATAGATTTGGCGTGGAATGGCCCTTACATGTCTACGTTAGATACTGAAGCCGTAGCAAACATTCATATTTATCAAAGAAAGAGAAAAAGAAGGAAAGATCTGCTTGATCGAAGGGCGAGAAGAAGTAATAGTAAGCCAATATACAATCTTCTGCTCCGATCCATTCACAGTAGTCAAAGGTAAGAGATTTGAAAACTAACATTTCACATTAATTTCAGTGTAAGAGATGTTAAACAATAATCGTGGTTGACAAAAAAAATAAAAACGAAAAAAACACTCCAAAACTATATTTATACATATTTCAGGTTAAAATATTTGTAAAATGCTTTCAGAACATTTATAAATAAATATAAAGCATTGTTATATAGTTAGAATTTGAAAAAAAAAATAATGAAGGAAAAAAAATCCTAAGTCCAGAAGAGAGACTCGAACCTATGGTAAAAAAACTTGCAGCGGTTCAGCAGTCGGAGACTCTACCAACTGCCCCATCGACGCCGTTGAAAATATTGTTGATTTTCTAGGATATATTGCGCTTAACGGTTGGCTTTATTTTATTTGTTTCAATTGTTATGTAATTCTGCTTAGTGTAGAAACATTAAACAGTCTACAAAACACTTATATATTGAAGGATGCATAAAAATTCAACGTGTAAGTTACTCTAATACGCAGAAAACGAGGAAAAACTCGGTTTTTATTTTTTTTCACTGCGGCGCACCAAAATGAAAAATCTGAAAAAAATTGAGAGTAATAGTAATAGTAATACCTGTTTACTGTAAAAGTATAAAAGTAGTTCCGGGCCTCCTTCAATACGTAATCGGCATTTTTCGGCATTTTTTGCTGTTTTTTATTTTTCACTACCTGGTTCTTCAATCAAAATATCTGAAAATCTCCCAAAGTATGTGCCCCGGTACCCGAAATGTCTCTGAATTTTTTTACATTTTTTTACTCAATAGGTCAAGAGAAATAATTCAAAAACATGATTTTCGTTTTCACCCCATTACTACCCCCACGGTCGAGATTTCAAGTTAAAAATTTGCACACATGGGTTATTTTTTTTTTGCTATCGAATGATCCCGGGCTCGTTCCATTCGGTTTGGGGGCACATTTGACCCCCTTATTCGGCTATACCCTTTCTCTTTACCCAAAGACTCACTATTATGTTCGACGTTTCCCCAATTTTCTAATATCGCCATATAATGTGAACCTTTAAACCAAAAATTGATTTTGCAAAATCGATCCTTTCGATCTGTAACGACGAGGTCCCCGTATAAAACGGAACTACCACTTGACGCCGTCAGAAATACGAGACCTTTCGGTCGACGAAAATAGAACCGAAATACGTTCGTCTTCTTTCCGTCTTTTCCGGACTCTATGCGTGATGTTACTTCTAAACGTGGCACAGTCGGCCGCACTCGAGGCAATTAAATGCGGAACATGATTCACGGGATGATCTCTGAGATCGTGATGCAACGATCCTTTCTATATGAACTCGTGAGCGCGCGCGCGCATCCTTACGAATGGGCTGGTTTGCGACAAAACAGGGTAAACTCGATGTTAACAGCTCGATTCGAACGCCAATGGACCGAGTATTTTTAAACATCGACTCGAAAATCGCGACGTGTCCTGTTTCTTGAAAAAACTTTGGTTGTAAAGCATCACAACTGTCGCGATTTTGCACTGCGGAACATAACTATAGCACCACAGCCATTTTTTAAATTTTTATAATTTAAAAAAAAAATTCAAAGAAAGCAAATAATGAACTTCAGTTGAAACATACTGAAGTGGTATGCATATGTATGGAGATAAGGTCGAAAAACATTATGCAATCGGTGCAAAACTATAGCACCATTTTCATTCTAATTACTCTTCTGTTTGATATAAAATTTTAACTTGATGCAGATACAATTAATAATCTCTTGCAAAATGATATTGGCGAGATTCTCCCGATGAAAACGAGTCCAAACACGACACCATTCGGACAATTTTTAATTGTGCATAATTTTTAATTTTTCAAAAATAATTTGAGTAGGTTAAAATTAGGAGTAGTCCGAACCAAGTCGTGTTTGGACTCATTTTGATCGGGAGAATCTCACCAATAGATTCATGATACTCTCACGCGGATACAAGTATAAAAATTTTAAATTTTATTCGACGTACGTATCTTATTACTCTCGTTTGAAAAATTGTCGACTAAGAAATAAACACAGATGGGGAAGAAACACTTGCTTCTGTTATATTCACGGCACTATTACCAATATATTGGCAAGATTCTCCCGATGAAAACGAGTCCAAACACGACACCATTCGGACAATTTTTAATTGTGCATAATTTTTAATTTTTCAAAAATAATTTGAGTAGGTTAAAATTAGGAGTAGTCCGAACCAAGTCGTGTTTGGACTCATTTTGATCGGGAGAATCTCGCCAATACGTTGGTAATAGTTTCACTTTTTAAAAATTATTAACGCTAGATTTAGAAATCAATTTGACAGGTTTTAGATTAGAATGCTTGACGTTATGGAACTTGTACATATTAGCGATTTGTGTTAAATTTTATTTATGCAATATGAACCGATATACTAAAAGAAATTTAAAAGAAAAACTACATTTTAATCTGATCGTAACGTGAGTTTCAGTAGAAGTTTAATTCTCGCATTTAAATTTATTATAATTGGTTCGTCCAGAGTGCATTATAAGTTAAGAATACGACTCGATAACAATCTCTTGGAAAATAAGATTGACGAGATTCTCCCGATGAAAACGAGTCCAAACACGATACTATTCGGACCATTTTTAATTATGCATAATTTTGAATTTTTCAAAAATAATTTCAGTAAGTTAAAATTAAAAGTAGTCCGAACCAAGTCGTGTTTGGACTCATTTTCATCGGGAGAGTCTCGCCAATCTCATTTTGCAAGAGATTGTTAAGAAATAGTTGAAAGGTCTGGGTTAGGTTAGATTAGGTTGGCGAGATTCTCCCGATGAAAACGAGTCCAAACACGACACCATTCGGACGATTTTTAATTATGCATAATTTTAAATTTTTCAAAAATAATTTGAGTAGGTTAAAATTAAAAGTAGTCTAAACCAAGTCGTGTTTGGACTCATTTTCATCGGGAGAGTCTCGCCAATCTCATTTTGCAAGAGATTGTTAAGAAATAGTTGAAAGGTCTGGGTTAGGTTAGATTAGGTTGGCGAGATTCTCCCGATGAAAACGAGTCCAAACACGACACCATTCGGACGATTTTTAATTATGCATAATTTTAAATTTTTCAAAAATAATTTGAGTAGGTTAAAATTAAAAGTAGTTCAAACCAAGTCGTGTTTGGACTCATTTTCATCGGGAGAGTCTCGCCAATCTCATTTTGCAAGAGATTGTTAAGAAATAGTTGAAAGGTCTGGGTTAGGTTAGATTAGGTTGGCGAGATTCTCCCGATGAAAACGAGTCCAAACACGACACCATTCGGACGATTTTTAATTATGCATAATTTTAAATTTTTCAAAAATAATTTGAGTAGGTTAAAATTAAAAGTAGTCTAAACCAAGTCGTGTTTGGACTCATTTTCATCGGGAGAGTCTCGCCAATACATTGGTAATACTCTCACCACATTCTAATTTGACCACCAATGTGACTTTCAGTAAAAGTTTAATTCTCAAATTTAAAATTACTAAGCCTTGGTTTTCGAAGTCAATTTGATTCAGTAAGTTAATCTTAAAAATGAATAAGTTAAGAAAAATTATGAAGAATCTTTTCGTCTGATGTATATTAACTGCTTGAGGAATTTTCTGAATTGAAAACAAAATTATTTATAAAATTAATGAAAAAGAAGAAAGATATGAAAACGTAAATTGAACATATAATTAAAATAAAAAGTTCTAGATTAAATACAACGTTGTAATTAAGTATTCAATTTACATTTTAATATTTTCCTTTTATCTCATCGATTGTATAAAAATTGTTTTTTATACATATTTTCTAGAGAAATAGTAGAATATTCAGGAAGTTTTAGTAAATAATTATTATAATAATATTATATATAATATTTAGGAAGTCTCGTAAATAATATATTAATATATTAATTTTAAAAAATTGGGGTGCTTTTATTAATACGTTGATAATAATAATATTAAAATTTTTAATCATTTTTCTTATATCATTTACTTAAAATGCAAATGAACGAAACGCAGACGTTTCTACGAAATGCAGCGCTCGAGTTCGAAAGGAAAAGTAAATTATGTTTAATTAGTAGATAATGCCACTTCGAGAAACCGTGTACATTCGTAACTTGATTCGAATTTGGTAATCTCGTTCGACGTTACTATTATTGCATCGCTCTGCACAAGTGCATTGCTGCATCGCAAATTGCACTTCAAGCTTATTTCTGCCTTACGAGATTTCCTCAGATCCCAGTTACATAACGTGTGTTCGTCGCTGAAAATTTAATCTCCATCTACGTAATTGTCATTGTATTTTGCAAAGTATCACATTCCACGGGAATGATTTCCTCCTGTAAATCCTTTCAAAATTACTCGATTTAGAGCTATTCCAATAATTTAATATTCGAATAATACAAATGAACAATAATTAGAATACAAATTAAAATAAAAGGGAATAATAATTGCTCGTAACAAAAATGATAAAATTAAAATTATTCTAGGTATTAATAGACAAAGAAATAAATTAGATCTTCTTAGTATAAAAAATTCTAATTCTCAATTTTCTTAATTTTTTAGTTTATAAAAAATTCTAATTCTCAATTTTCTTAATTTTTTTTTATAAAAAATTCTTTTGCTAATAATTTTTTAGCACTGATGAACTTACTCTAAAGCTGAAACTGCTTGACAAATTTTCTGTATTCGAATATTTTTTACAAAAGACACTATTCAAATGTCATAAATATTCAAACGCTTGATCACTGTGCAAAATATTCAAATACTATTCAAATTACATTCGCTAAATATTTCATGCAAATCAATAAGATTGAGGTACAGGATTCACTAAAAATAAAAAAAATAATGTTTTTACTAAAATAGTAATACTATTTAAACAATATCGAAATAATTTAAACACACTAGGAATATAATTCAAATTCAAATATTTTTGATTTGAACCTAAATTGTGCAGAATTATGTGAAAATTTAGGGATTCAAATGAGCAAAACTCGATTTCCTCTCAGCGACACACATTTAATGAGCACGAGGCTTCGTTACAGACAAAAGGCACACGGTACAATAGTAGTAAGTCAGAAGAACTCTAGGTGGCGCAGAAACAATTGGCGCTTTATTTCTAAGAAATTAAAATTGACTTACGCCAACAATTATAATTATAAAAATGACTGAATTGCTTCGTTCAATGGTAACTGTAATTTGAGTACGATTAGAAAAAGAATATAATTAAATCATAATTTACGAAGTAACATATGCATATACAGTTTTTTTCAAATAATCGTAGTAAACGTATAATAGTATTACTAACACTTATATTAATGTATTAATATCTAATTCTAATTATATATATATGTACATCTAAAAAAAAAAAGATGTTCAATTAAGAAACGAATGTTATTTCCTCAAATAAGCAATATTTCAATTTACTATTAAATCGACCAAAAGTAAAACCTAAGATCAGTTGAAATACATTATTTATGAAATATTAATTAATCTGAAACAAATTTCGATCAAATCTGCGCGTACAGATGCATATCTGCGATCGAGCGCGTAATCTTCGTATAACATAACCTCGAAAAAGTTTTCCATTCGCCCACTGTGAACGCGATTTATGCGCGACGAAGGTGCAGTTATGGAAAAACTTGTAGGCGCGAGCAGCGTCGAAACGTGGGAGCAAAAACAGCGAAACTGATCAATGACGTCGCATCGACAATTTCATTTATTAATCGGCGTCCATTCAGTATTCGATTTTATCGATATCTCGATCGAATTGGTAAACAATAAACCGAGTAAATTCCGTCGATAAGGTATTCGTACGCGATCGAGTCATTCTCCAGAATTATTCACTCTAGGAACAAACAAGAGAAAAAGATTCCGTGACTCAAGGTGAAGATAATGCGCTCGAACTTGTAGTCATTAGTCATTTCACGTTTAGTTGCATGTTCGACTGACGCGACATCGTTCGTCGAAGAAAGAATTAAACAAGCATCCGACAATTAACTGATCATGTACATTAAATGGCTGACAAATATTATTTTTTCTATTTCGTGCTCCAGATTCACCTGTCACTCAGCCATCATCGACACGCGTATCATAAATCATATTTTTTTCACTTTTATCTATCATCGGCACACGATACGTATTATCGCATGTATCGACGCGATATTAGCGAGACTCGCGTGCTTTTCACAAAACCTGATAACGACGATTATGGGAAGATTTCTATTCCAAATGACGTCACTCTGCATCGAAATCTGTTTTGCTTCGAAGAAAACTGTTTGGTTAGGTTCTCGAAGCGTAAGTCGGTTGACGCGATTAAGTGCAGAAGGAAAATTGTTCATCCATATATGGGCAACAGAATTTACCAGTATGATACTAGAAAAATTAATTCTCGAGAAAGACTCGCATTGAATTAGTGAATTTTAACAAGGTTACGAAAATAACCTCTTACGCGTTGCATGCGTACCATCATACTACCAACCTCACATTTCTCATTCGTTGCCCACTTTTTTTCTTCGCCTTGTTCACATCATAGTATATGTATGTGTTCTACAGATAATCAACTCTATCTAAGAAACCAATTATCACAGTTAACATTTACATATTATGCTTCAGATCAAAATGAAGGCAAGGGTAATTTGTATAACATAACCTAACCCAGAAATATACATTGGGTGGAATTGTAAAGTAATCGTTAATAATTCTCTCTGAATAACATTCTCTATATTCTTATGCGCTGCATGCATATCGCCATACTACTAACCTCACATTTCTCATTCGTTGCCAACTTCTTTTCTTCGCCATGTTCATACCATAATATACAGTCGCGTCGGTATTTAAGTTGACACTTATCATTTTTATAAAATAGCCGTAAAAGGATACAATAAAAATAAATAAAATACGAAATGTTTACAAAAATAAATTTATTCGTGTCTTAGGTAAATAATGTCACCTTATTAATTATGTTCATTTGAGTAACAATAGCATTAACAAATATTTTTTAATGAACGTCTATCGGAAAGTAAGTTGACAATGGTTATAAAGTAAATTATAATTCTATAAGTAACAGTAAAAAAAATATTTAATAAGCAGTTTGATACCCTTTGGCTTTAATTACTTCCAGTAAACGATTTGGCATACTGTGTATTAATTTTTTTAACGTTTTGGGCTGTATTTCATCCCATGCCTTTTTTAGTGCGGCTATCAATTTTGGTTTTGTATAGCGGTCCGATTTTGGTATTTCTCGATCGAGTTCGTCCCATAAGTGCTCGATCGGATTTAAATCAGGGCTCTGCGGTGGCCAAGAAAGCAGCAATATATTGTTTTCGTCGATAAATTTTTTAACGATCTTTGCAGTATGTTTCGGATCGTTGTCGTGTTGGAATATGTATCCTGTATCTGGCCCAAATTTTTGAATCGATGGAAACAAATTTTCTTTTAGAATATCGATGTATTTCGCTGCTGTTAATATACCATCAATAACTGTTAATTTTCCTACATTTTCATTGTTGAAGCAGCCCCATAACATTATAAACCCTCCACCGTGTTTCACGGTGGAGGTGATAACATTTTGTTTAAAAGCTTCTCCTTTTTTCTCCACACATATTTCCTTCGTTTGTTTGATTGTAATTCAAATTTTGACTCATCACTCCAAATTATGGATTCCCAGAATGCAGTCGGTTTATTAAAATGCTCTTTTGCAAAATTTAAACGTTCGCGAGCATTTGTTTCGGAAATGTGTGGCTTCTTCCTAGATATTCGACCATGCAACCCAGCTTCGTATAAACGGGATTTTATTTGAGTGGTCCCTATTGGCAAATTTAAATCTTCTTTGATCTGTTCGGCAGTAATAAATGGTTCCTTTTTTGTTATTTTAACAATTTCTCGATCCTGACGGGGAGTTGTTTTTCTTTTTCTTCCCGTTCTAACTAAATTTTCAGGTTTCCCAGTAGTCTCTATCTTTTTATAAATTTTTCGCACCCCTTCCTTTGATATCCCAAAATCTGTGGCAATCTGTTGCAAACTTTGGCCTTCTCTCCTTCTTTTATAAATTAATAATCTTTCAGACTCGTGTAATTCCCGTATTTTCGGCATGCTACAAGTAACCAATTCTTAACAATAACAATACATAACAAAAAAAAAAACATTATATAAGAGACTAAATACATTATCAAATTATTAAATGCGCGTTTAATAGCAAAATTTTATTAATTAAATAAAAACTTGATTACGTCAACTTACTTTCCGGCGAACCAAATTTAGGAAATATTTTTACAGATTGACTGTTATTTGATTGTACGCGGTGTTTTCGCTTTGACACTCACTGGTATACTGAGGCATTTCTTGTACATAATGTAAACAATGTCAGAATGTACGGAAGGACGCGTACAAGTGTTTAAATTATGGAACAATATCGTCAATACCAGAAATACAACAGCGTCAACATAAATACCGACGCGACTGTATAGGGTGTTCAAACACCTCTGGGAAAAATTTTAATGGGAGATTCTAGAGGCCAAAATAAGACAAAAATCAGGAATACCGATTTGTTGATTGAAGCTTCTTTAAAAACTTATTAACGTTTAAAGTTCCATACAGACCATACATTTTTTCGGCGAAATTAAAAAATTTCAAATAATTCTGAAAAAATTATTTTCAGTTGCGTGGATCAATTACAATCACTTTTTGTGAATAGACATACCCTCGAAATCCTACTCAGTTTTAAGAAAAAAATTTCTTACAGAAAATATAATTTCTAACCAGAAATGTCTGCCCGAATTTTAATGCGAATTTTTAAAACGTCATAATTTCTGAACGGATTGGAGGATTTTAATGTTTCAAACGGCAAACGACGCGTATTCTAGTGGAGAATATGTAGAAATTCCAAAAATATTCGAAAAGTTGTTCCATAATCCCGTAAAATGAAAAAAAAAACCCATAAAAATGGTCCAATTTGCAAACAGCCATAACTCCTACAATAGTGAATATATTTTGATGAAACTTTTTTTCTAAAGTAGACCTCATGGATAGCTACGAAAAAGTGTTAAACAACTTTTCTGTCTAGCGTTAAACAAATTTATTAAAAATGAAAAACGAATTTTTAAGAAAAATCGACAGGGTGCGTATATTTCGATGAAACATTTTTCTAAAGTAGAGCTAATGGATAGCTACGAAAAAGTGTTAAACAACTCTTCTGTCCAGCGTCAAACAAATTTATTAAAAATGAAAAACGAATTAATAAGAAAAATCGACAGAGTGCCTAAATTTTTCGGCGAAAAAAATTTCGAATCGTTCTAAAGAAATTATTTCTAGGTTCTAGAGTCAAATGCAACCAGTTTTTGTGAATAGACATACCCCCAAAATCTTATGCACTTTCGAGAAAAAAATTCGAGTAAGTCCTGAAAGTTTTGGGTGAAATTAAAAAATTTCAAATAATTCTGGAAAAATTATTTTTAATTGCAGGGGTCAATTACAAGCATTTTTGGTCAACAGATATACCTAAAAAATCCTACGTAGTTTCGAGCAAAAAATATCGGGTAAGTACTGAAAGTTTTGGGTGAAAAAAAGAATTTCGAATCGTCTTCGAAAAATTAATTTTTAGTTGCAGGGGTCAATTACAAGCATTTTTGGTAAATACACATACCCCAAAAATCCTACGCGCTTGTGAGAAAAAAATTCGTGTAGGTAGGCAAATTTCATTAATAATTTTGTTAATAACATTTTAACGAAGCCTCAATCAACAAATTGGTATTCTTGATTTTCGTCTTATTTTGGCCTCTGGAATCCCCCATTAAAATTTTTGCCAGGGGTGGCCGAACACCCTATATGTAGATAATCAACTCTATGTAAGAAACCAACTATTACAGTTAACATTCACATATTACACTTCAGAACAAAATAAAGGCAAGGGTAATTTGTATAACCTAACCTAACCCAGAAATATACGCATAGAGAACGTGTACAGATCGTGCAGATTTATATCCAAGATCAGCAGCTTGTGCCTTATTCTGCATGCTTCCATTTTCCATCACGTACCCTCACCACTATAGAACTAATAAAATTAATGGTCAAATTAAGACGTTCAGGGGAAAAAATTTGGATAGGATTTGTGAATTTTAACAAGGTGACTAAAATAACCTCTTACACGCTGCATGCATACCACCATACTGCCAACCTCATATTTCTCATTCGTTGCCATGGACATAGGAATATAGGGACGGAGCAATGGTCGAGGGGGGGTGAAGCAGCTCCGGGGAGCTGCAAACTATGGTCACGTGGTACTCTGATGCCGCCATTGGCGATTGGTTGTGATAGCGCAAGCGCAATCTTATTCTCATCGAGTAAGAGTGAGTGAGAAGCAGTGTAAAAGGCAGTGAAAGAGTAGACTGGTATTACTGTGAGCAGCAGCGTCAGTGAATTATACAGTTTTTTTTTCTAAAAAAGACAGATATATATTTGTTTTTACAATGCCACTGTGCGTTGTAAAAGGGTGTAAAAATCGTACGGCAAGTCGTCCCGTTTTGGGAGAAAAGAAAATAAATAATATAATTATTCTCTCATATCACCGGTAATTGTTATGAAAATGATTGATAATACACCCTAATCTCTTTATGCAATAGAAAAATAGATATTAACAGTTGTATAATTTATTAAAGGATAAATTACCAATATTTAGGGAATTAGATTAACATTTTATAATAAAAATTTTAATATTGCATTATAAGACTATGACCAATATTTAACTCTACGATGGCAAGTTATATGTTGCAAAATTCGTTAAATCATATTCTTAAGTCGAAAAAAGTGAAAGATAACCTCGTAGTTATATCTATCTATTCCTAAATAGTCATGTTTTATTTATTGACAGATCTCATCAAATAATGATGCAAACCGTACTGAATTCATTGCGTAGTTGCAAATTTAAATATCAAACGAAAGTAATAAAGATTTTTCATATCTATAGATTCGAACTTTTAACCATTTAATTCTGACATCTCAATCACCATTAACATTTCAGTATGTTGATTTATAAATAAAACATTTTGTGTCTCTGGTTTACTAAAAATATTCTATCGTACATTTATAATTGTAAAGAAACTAAAGCTTTCATTTTTAAATTTCGCGCATTTAGGCTAGCACCAATCACCAATGCGGCACCAGAGAGTACCACGTGACCGTGATTTCCCCCCCGCAAAGCTGCTTCACTCCCCTCGCCCACAGTCGCAACTATTGCTCCGTCCCTATATTCCTATGTCCATGTTCGTTGCCCATTTCTTTTCTTCGCCATGTTCACGCCATAGTATGTGTGTTCTATAGATAATCAACTCTATGTAAGAAACCAACTGTCACAGTTAACATTCACATATTATGCTTCAGATTCAAATAAGGCAAAGGAAATTTGTATAACAGAAATACACGCACAGAGAACGTGTACATATCGTGCAGATTTATTTCCATGATTAACAGACTTGTGCCTTGTTCTGCATTTTTTATAACTTTGACTGCCACGCCACCCATATATGGGTGACAGGATTTAGCACTATGCTACTAGAAAAATTAATTCCCAAGACATCGTGCAAGGTTAAAAAAAATAAGTACTAAAACCAATGTTAGGTTATGTAGTTTACAATGGTATTAAGGAATAAACCATTTTTGTGTTTGATTTTAATCGTTCTAACAAGCTATTCGATATTAAAGTTAAAATAACACTCGGAAGAGAATATATTCTAAATCTTTTTCCATCATTTTTTATTATTGTACGACACAATCGGGTCAATCTAAACGATTGGAAAAGACGAACGTGAAAACACTTTCGAACGACTTATTCTACAAGTTACATTTTTGCTCGGCCACGTGGGAGGCGTATACCAAGAATAGAGATTAGAGACGGTATTTCAGTGTAACCGCCAACGCTACAAATACGATTATTTTCTATCATTGTCGTTCTTTACCGTGACCAACGATATCTCATACTTTCGAATCTATTTTCAATAATATTCCACGAATAAGGCAAGGGCACCTAATTTCGTAGCTAATGCAGCCATGGAAACGCTTGAATGATTCAAATACAGTGGGTGTAAAACGTATTCGTACAGCAATCGATTTTGTTTACTACAAAAAAATGCATACGTATTCTTAGAAATCTCAAGAACAAATTTCATTGAAAATAAATTGTTTATTTGTATTTTAAGATATTTACAAAAGTCTTGAATGCGGTCGAAAATACAAGATATTCGTACATTTCTAATTTTATAACGGATGGTTTATTTTTATACATGAAGAACGTAGGGGTAAATTTATACGTTGCAACATTTCTTCTTTGTCATCCAAATATTTTCAAATTTATTTTTTGAATTATTTTTTTCGATTTTACTCGTGGTGCTTTTTGAAAATAGAGGGTCAAAATATACTTAGAAATACTTTTAATTAGATTGGTGATTCAAATAAAATTTGGAAAAATTGAAAATTGAAAAGTGTATAATCCATAATTCTAGAAGACTAATATTCGTGATAAAAGAAACGTTGAAAAATTATGAATAAAATTACATAGATCCCCCGTTGAAAAATCCAAGAACTTCTCGTGAGACCCGATATCTATAAATTGTATCATTTATTTTGAAAACTCCTTGCACGATTGCAAACGAGTTTCACTGTAACAACTCGTGTAGCAGGAAAATAAACGGCCATTTTTAAAACTTGGGATCTCGTGATTCGGTTGTCACTAATGATATCAACTCTTGGCGAAACTTAGAATAATTAAAAAAGTTGATTCGTTCTCAAACTGTCATCTCGAAGGAAATGCAATTATCTTCAAAGTTTCGTAAGTTCGTGTCTGCCGGAGGAATTGTTCCGCCATGTTTGATCACGCGACGCGTAGAAAGGAGGATGGTAGAAAATGGCCATTCTTGGCCCAGCGATGAAGTCACTCATGTAAACGATATTATAATGATTTTGAACGGTACGTTTAAAATGGAAATTTTCAATTTCACTTTTAACCATATACAGTAACTTTGCGTGATTCGAACGAACATAATGTACTTTCGCAGCAAAATTCAAATTTTTCAATTATATTTTTCAATTAATTCCGTCTGATCTGTGGAATTTTTTGAGTGAAATTTCTATTAACGTTGACTCAGAATATTTTACGTATCTCCGTTCTCGTTTAAATTGGCAAAATTATCAATACTATAAGAATAACGATATTGCAAGCCCAGAGTGCCGGTCACCGGTGACCACCATGGCAATCAACACGTTAAAGATGACTCGATGGAATAAGAAAGAAGGTACTTATTTGGTTTCATTTTGTTGGAAATGTTTCTCATTCACATGTTGGTAAACATGCACGTGAGGAAATATTTCTCTTTTCAATGTTGGCAAACATGCACGCCATCTTTTGTTTGAGTATAACAGTTGAAGAGAAATACCATGTATGCAACGATTCGTGCAATGTTAAAATATAACCTAAAAAGTATGTGCGTCGTTTCAGTGTCTAATCCTATAATAAACGCTATAGGTTATGGGCCCAGCAGTAACTCATAGGCTTCAGTTAGTCAATCTACATCATTCCCAACTAAAAATCAAATCATCGACTCGCTAGAAAACATCCCTCTCAACGACTATGTTATTGCAGTTGTAAAGTGTGGGCTGGAGTTGAACCGAAGTAAGAAATAGTTTACACAAGATGACTTTTAAACTTCACATACACCATTCTCTCGCGTACCGCGTGACGACTGACTACCAAGATGGCGCTCTAACCGATTGACGAGGTGGCGCCCTCACCGATCGACCAGGTGGCGCTCTCGATCTACAATCGGTCTCAACAGAAAGTTAACTAGCTCAGAAAATATTGGTTCGCTTCGAAAATCTTGTAACGTTAGGAAGGGTTACTATTTATTTGAAACGAAGACGTACTGCAGAATCGATTGACCCAAATCGCTGTCTCTATAGATTGAGTCGAACTCGTCAGATTGCTAATTTTTGGAAAAGGTAATACCTTTTTAGTAGACTCGAGCCCTTGAGTACGAAAGATTCAGAATTGTGGAAGTTTGAAATTATTAAACAATTTAATTGAACTGATTAAAGAAAAACTTTCGTTATGAAATTTAGAGAATACCAGATTTTAACAAATTACCTAACCATGAAGTTACTGTTGTTGTGTCTAGTTTTCTATCACTCTATTGTTAATTTGTTGCTTTTAGCCATTTGTAGAATTTCAATAAAACAGCTTTACTTTTATTCTTCTACTATTTTATCTCATAAACCTTACAAAAGACCTTTAATTTTTTCGAAAAGCAATCCTAATACTATATTCCGGAAGAGGATCGAATCTACAATTTTGGAAACTTGTTAAATCAATAAACGTATGCCTTTGTTTTATAATTTGCTAAAAAACAGAAATAATCATGATAAATACCTGTGATGAGAAATTTCTTTGGCAATTAGTCATGGATTCGACTATGTTAAATTGTCACGACTTACCTGAAACAAAAAGGAAAAATCAAATTAATGACAAATGACAACAATTTTGTGTACAGTTAATTTAGCGAACATTATGAAGAAATATTTAGATAAACATAAATTACGAACGACTTTTTATTTTCTGACTTATAATGAAGGAAATTATCGGGATCGAGAAAAATTTTAAAGTAATTTACCATTACCGAAAAACATGTTTTAATTTGTTGTAAACTAGAGTACAACTAAAAAATAAATTGAAATAGGACATCTAAACGCTCTGAAGTTTACTAAAACGGTGTTGAAATTAAAATTTTCTAAGAATTTCTTTATCATGTTGGCTGTCATGGTGGTCACTGGTGACCGGCACTTCAATCCTACAGCGTGTTTTTAAAACGTTTACACTCAATAAACTGTTGGAAATGTTTCTCATTTTCATCTTGGCAAACATGCACGTGTAGAAATGTTTCTCATTTTCATATTGGCAAACATGCACGTGTAGAAATATTTCTCTTTTCCGTGTTGGCAAACATGCGCGCCATCTTTTGTTTGAGTATAACAGTTGAAGAGAAGTACCATGTATGCAACGATTCGTGCAATGTTAAAATATAACCTAAAAATTATATGCGTCGTTTTATTATCTAATTCTATAACCTCCGCTACAGATCCAAAACACAAAGTCGTCAATGGCTGCTCTATAATTGTCCTAAAGTTATCGAAACTCCATCTTAGTCACCCGATTTAAACGCGACAGAAAATATATGGCACGAAGTAGAAATTAGAATAACACAATATCATATTAGCAAGAAGCAGAACCTAATAACATGTGTTGTTTACAGAATTGGCAAAAATTCCAAGCAATTATATACTGAAAATTCCGTAAAATCGATGAGTAAGATTAAAAACTGGAGAAAATAGTAGAGGATATCCGACAATATATTAAATATATATAATTTTTAAGTTAACTTCTAAATTTTTGTAGTATTATTCTACCGCTAATTCAAATTTTGGCGCCTTATGCGTACCGCGGGAACCGCTAAGGTTAAGGTTAGGTTAGGTGTGCGTCGACGATGCAAGAACAGAGAGCATCGTTGTGGTTAATAAATCGAGTGAAACAGAAAGAACACTACATCTTACAAACAGAAGTACAGTAGAATATTTTCTGTACAGGTTATGACAGTTACTCGTTCATAAAAAATATACTATAAACAAGACTAGACAAAATACGATGCTGGACGATTTTCAGTGCGAGTCACTATAACCTATAAACAATACATTTCCAACGTTTTATCTTGAGATTTATAGAATTCGCTTGGCTTTCTATTATATAATTTTGGCGTCGATGGAAACGAATAGAAAGACTGGAACAATTTCTGCTATTCCTCGGTTTAGAAGGCACCGCACAACGTCGGATTTTCTCTCGCGTCGCGAGAATTGTAAACGCAAGTAGGTGGAATGCGTGCAAGCATCGCGTCGGGTAGGATGATGTTACTCGTCATCGTTGGAATTATTATTGCTACGATCGGCCTCGTAACCGGCCCGACGGATCACATTAGACTAAACTACGGGCGTGGAAAAAAATAATTAGGGTCACGCAGCGTAATTCCGCGGTACGCGAAACCTTCCTGCAATTGGACGCGATGAATTTATGCGCGCTTCGCGATGCTTCCGCTCCAGCGAGCGTCCCGGCAGTAATTTTGTGAACCTCCTGAAACCGGAGATCGAAATGAGGTTCGTTCCGTCGCGTCGTTATTTTCGAACGGTGCATCGCTAGATAGAAAACTTGAAACAGGCGATCGTACAATCGTTACAAAACACTGGGTCACTCGTCGTTTTTTAGGTTAAAAAACTCGTCTCTACACACTACCATCTAATTTTTCCACAACTCTTTGTTTTCGTAAATTTGACGATTTTTGTAACAATTTTCTAATAGCCAACTTTTGATAATTCTGTAACTGGACGCTCTTTTTTGTTTAGCTTTAATATGGTGTGTATTTCATGCTCGTTCACAGTCCCTTCCCACGGCCAATTGCTATCACTTTAGTATCTTTTTTAACGAACGAAGGGAGGCAGCATCTTTCCCAATTTTCAGTATTGAAATTTGACGATAATAACATTTATGAAGTTATTTATCATACATATATATATTTTTATATTTTTTTATATCATTTTTATTATTTTGATTATTAGATATATTTGATATAAATAATAAATGAGAAGTTTATAATTTTATGTTCAAATTTACCACCTACAATAACATTTATAATAAAATGAATTTCTTTAGAAAATTTAATTATTAATTACTAATTTTTTAATTTTAGCATTTATTTTATTAATTTCAAGTGTATCAATAACATGAAATTATTGAAATTTATTTATAAATAATTTTTATCTTATTTTAAATATGAAATCATATTCTTATAAAAATAATAAAAATTGAAATTTTTAAAAATTATTATTTATTATTTTATATATTTTTGTAGAAATCTATTTTCGCGACGATAACGTTATTAATAATTGAACCCTTGACGTACGATTTAATTCCAAATAGTTTTTCAAACGTATAATATTTAATTTTGTTTATGAATATCTTCATTTCATTTTAATCTAAATCACATTTAATAATTATTAACTTTAAAAATTAAAATTATAAAATTTTCAACTTCTCTTTGAAATAATTCAAAAGGAAATCTCAATTTGTCTTTTATAAAAGCCATATATTTTTTTATTAATAAGTTAACGATAAACAAACTTGTAACGCAAAGAACAAAAAAAGTAACTTTTTTTTGAGTCAATATAAAGTTAACACGCCTGTTTTTATGTTAGTAATTATAACTATTGTAAGAATTTTTGGCTATGTTGGCATCACTGTTTAGTAATATGGCGTCGGGACATCCCCGTGTTTTGTTTCTATATCAAAGCATGAGAGAAAAAGATACTATTTGTATAATTTCGAAATGGGTAAGCAAACAACTGTTGAAGAACGTTAAATAATAATCGAAACGCATAAAAATAAACAGTTTTTAAGGGAGATTGCTAAAACTGTGATAAATATAAGTATATTATTAATGTTAATTATAGCAAGTATGATTTGAATTTGGCGCCCGTCCGCGACGGAAGTACTCCGCGTTTTTCTCTTCTTTAGGTTGATCTCTGCCTCTATATACGTAGTTTTTAATTGTTTTGTAACTGTTATAATAAATAACCGTATGTTAAACAACTTCTGCTTCCTTTTTCTTAACAGGAATAATTACTAGTAAAAGTATCAAGGTTTCGACGGGGAGAAGGTGAGTTATAATTAATACTCTCACTGTTAACTAAACAACAGTTTAGCGTGCTTAGATACATCATAATTCATTTTCTATGCTACGGAGTATTGCAAATCTCACTTTCACATTTACTTTCCTTATAGCTTCGTTCTAAAAGACTTTTCACATTAATGCTAAAAGATTAAATGCGATAAATGACGTTCGTCGTTCTAATCAGAGAAACTTTGTCGGAATTTCTAGCTTAATGATATAAACTTTTCCTTCAACGGATCCTCAGAGACTTAAAACACTGAAACATTTAAGATTAAAACTTAGATTTCAGACTCTAGTAAACTACATAACCTAAAATTGGTTTCAGTACTTATTTTTTTTAACCTCGCTCGATGTATTGGGAATTAATTTTTCTAGTATCATAGTGCTCAATCCTGTCACCCAGATATGGGTGGCGTGGCAGTCAAAGTCATGGAAAATGCAGAACAAGGCACAAGTCTATTAATCTTGGAATTAAATCTGCACGATATGTACACGTTCTCTATACGTATATTTCTGGGTTAGGTTAGGTTATACAAATTACACTTGCCTTTATTTTGATCTGAAGTGTAATATGTGAATGTTGACTGTGATAGTTGGTTTCTTACATAGAGTTGATTATCTATAGAACACATATACCATGGTATAAAAATTGCGAAGAAAAGAAGTTGGCAACGAATGAGAAATGTGAGGTTGGTAGCATGGCGATATGCATGCAGAGCATAAGAATATAGAGAATGTTATTCAGAGAGAATTATTAACGATTACTTTACAAATGTCACCCAATGTATCTAGAATATTTCACTAATATTCCCCAGATTAACCACTGTAAAATAGACTATATAATTTAAAAATTGAAAAGTGTCACCCACCCTGCAATTTACGCGGCAAATTCGATTTCTGGTAGAAACGATCCAAACTTTACGAAGTAAAAGATAATAACAAATTATTTGTTTTGCATAACTCTGATACACATAGTATAGTTCACAGTATGAAATAGAAGAAATGCGAATTTCTTTCTAATTTCATACTGCTACGATAAATCATCTCGGGACTTTCGTTTTTACTCATTCAAAGACTTTCTATCGTACGTATAATTATTTCGGTTTCGACTCGCGAATATCGACCCGATTTATCGAGCAATTTTCCCCCTCGGCGTAGAAAGCGTAAAAAGCTTCGGTGGAATTCGATCCACGAGTAGAAACGGAGGAATCGCCTCGTCACCGAGGACAAATTCAACGCAACAATTGGATCGTGGCTTCGATTATCGTCGCCAGGAGACGTTCTAGTTTCCTATGAAAACGTCTGTGGTTGCTTTCTCGTAATTTTCGAGTCGACCGAGCGCTCCCAATTTCCTTCGCTATCGTCCGTTATTCCAAGTTCGCGATTTCCACGGCCATCTTTCCGTACGTTTCTTACGGACACGCGTTCAGTTATCCTAACAGTTGAAACAAATACAGTGGCTCGAAGTAAAACTTGAACATTTATATTAGGTTGGGGAAAAAGAAATCCATTCTTTTTTGCGTGAACTTCAAGACTTTATTTAACATGTTTCGGATTTTCCGATTTGGGTCAAATATGCGCCGTTTTGTTCTATAATTTATTGCCATTTTAAAGGTAGCTTCATAATGCCTCTCTCATAGAAATCTTGGTCCTTATTGGCGAAAAACTCTAGTAACCGATTTTCACAATATTCTCTTGTTGCCAATTTCTTATCACTCGGGTAGTTTTGCAATGCGAGAAAAAGATGGTAATCACTTGGTGCCAGGTCCGGACTATATGGTGGATGCATTAAAACTTCTCAACCAAGCTCCCGGAGTTTCTGGCGAGTCACTACAGACGCGTGTGGCCTAGCGTTGTCCTGCTGGAACACAACACCTCTTCTGTTGGCCAATTCTGGCCGTTTCTGGTCAATCGCTAGCTTCAAACGGTCCAGTTGTTGACAGTAGAGATTCGAATTTAGTGTTGGGCCATATGGAAGGAACTCATAATAAATGATTCCTTTCCAGTCCCACCAAATGCATAGCAGAACCTTCCTGGCCGTTAGTCCTGGTTTGGCCACCGTTTGAGCTGCTTCACCGCGCTTTGACCACGATCGTTTTCGCACAATATTGTCGTATGTGACCCATTTCTCATCCCCAGTCACCATCCGTTTAAGAAATGGGTCGATTTCATTCCGTTTGACTAAGGCTTCGCAGATGGAAATTCAATCCATCATGTTTTTTGGTGTTAATTGGTGTAGCACCCAAACATCGAGCTTCTTTTTGAATCCAGCTTTGTGCAAATGGTTTAAAACTGTTTTATGGTCGATCTTTAGCTCCTGGGCGATGCTACGACTACTAACATGCCGGTCAACTTCGATTATTTCTGTAATTTTATCGACATTTTCGACGACGGACCTGCCTGTGCGAGGTGCATCTTTAGCATCAAAAATACCTGAACGGAATCGACGAAACCAAAATTGCACGTAATTAGCCGTTACAGTATAGGGACCATAAACACTATTTACAATTTCAGCCGCCTAGCTTGCATTTTCGCCTTTATCAACGAAAAACTATAAAATGTACCGAATTTTCTTTTTCTTGACTTCCATTTTTAACACCCTGTAACTCACAACTGAATAGACCAAATAAAAAACAACAAAAGAAATTTTTTAGTGTGAAATGTCACCTTGCAATGAGCATAAATCTAAAATTGTTTGTTCGATACTTTACGAGATATCGATCACTACAGACATCTACCGACAAAATAATGGATTTCTTTTTCCCCAACCTAATATTTTCATAATTTATGAAGGGATTTATATCGCAAGAAAGAAAATTGAAATAGAAAATAAAGTTATTTTTATTTAGTTTTCTTCAAGGTCATATAAATTTACAAAAAATAAAAACAATATTTATGTAGATTAAGTCATGAGAAAGAAAATCCTAAAAATAATGGAATCTAACCTAAAAATAAAACTTGGACATTTATATTTTTATAATTTATGAAGGGATTTGTAGTGCAAGAAAATATTTAGCAGAAAATAAAGTTATTTATATTAAGCTTTCTCCAAGGTCATATAAATTTAATAAAAATAACTAAAATCTATTTACATTAAGTCATGAATAGATAAAGTCTTAAAAATAATTGAATCTAACCTAAAAGTAAAACTTGGACATTTACATTTTTATACTTTACAAAGAGATTTCTAGCGCAAAAAAGAAAATGTAAAGAGAAAATAAAGTTATTTTTATTTAGTTTTCTTCAAGGTCATATAAATTTACAAAAAATAAAAGCAATATTTATGTACATTAAATCATAAAAAGATAAAATTCTAAAAATAATTGAATCTAACCTCAAAGTGAAACTTGGACATTTACATTTTTATAATTTATGAAGGTAATTATAACGCAAAAAAAAAAAAAATTGAAACAGAAAATAAAGATATTTATATTAAGCTTTCTCCAAGGTCATATAAATTTACAAAAAATAAAAACAATATTTATGTACATTAAATCATGAAAAGACAGTCTTAAAAATAATGGAATCTAACCTCAAAGTGAAACTTGGACATTTACATTTTTATAATTTATGAAGGTATTTATAACGCATTGAAACAGAAAATAAAGATATTTATATTAAGCTTTCTCCAAGGTCATATAAATTTACAAAAAATAAAAACAATATTTATGTACATTAAGTCATGAAAAGACAGTCTTAAAAATAATGGAATCTAACCTCAAAGTGAAACTTGGACATTTACATTTTTATAATTTATGAAGGTATTTATAACGCAAAAAAAAAAAAATTGAAACAGAAAATAAAGATATTTATATTAAGCTTTCTCCAAGGTCATACAAATTTAATAAAAATAACTAAAAATTATTAATATTAAATCATAAAAAGACAAAGTCTTAAAAATAATTGAATCTAACCTCAAAATAAAACTCTGATCATTAGGAAATTTTTAAATATATAAACATGTTTCATATTATTTTTAATTTAATTTTAATATTTAGTTGGTAGTGTTTTATTTCCTATAACAAAGAAAACAAATGAAAGAGTTTACGTTCGATAAAAATGAAATTCATGATATTAACCATTCAAGAATTATATACAACAAAGAAAAAATTTACGATGTACACCGAGAAATTTTATAATAAATTAATCGTCATAAACCGATAAAAATTAATTAGCTCTCTGCTTGTGTTCCTAACTTTTGATCCAACTTCGACTTATATCAAGTAAATACAAAAGGACATACATAGAGCTTTTTAATAATTAATAAGTCAGTGGATATTTTAGACCAAGATAAATATCGATATTTGTTGAAATTATAACGTGAAACACAGAAAATATCCGATAATTCAATGTACTTGTTATTTTAATAATGAAAAATTTTAATATCACGGATCTTCCATAAACAATACTGTCAACGCATTGTACGTTTAAAGTGTTGATCGCCAATGATCATCATGGCAGTCAATATATTAATGAAAAGTGTTAGAATATTCAGTTTCAATTTCGCGCCTTCTGTTATTTAGTGATGCCGCTACGTGGCGCTATAATAGGTTAAGCTTTTCCATATTCCTTGGTGTGTTTATTAACACGTTGACTGCCAGACCAAACCTCGAAAATTAAAAGGAAAATTAAATTTTGTTTTTAGACAATTGGAAACTAGCATACCAAGAATTTGTCATGGAATTTATTTTCACAGACTCGTTAAAATTCAAGGGCCCTACCTAGCTTTATTTTCTTTTACATCTAATCTTGGGAATGAATTTTTTTAACTCCTTGGTGAAAAGTCGTGTCACTCATATGTGGGTGACGTGGCAGTCAATGTGTTAATAAAGGTTACTGTTCTAGTGAATTATAACTTTGATTTCTGTACGAAATTAAGTCTAATTACTAAACAAAAAGTTATCTTAAACAACAACTTAATGTTAAATGATTGTTTCGATAGAGACATTAACATTAGAAATACCTATTTATTTGTGCCAAAAAAATTAAGAAGATAGATACTCGATGTATAATGCAATGGAAATAAATGTTTATTGATTCTTTTATAGAAAATCACTTTGCGAAAATCCAGTCGAGTAAATTTGTAACTGTTAAGAAAAAGGAAGCAGGAGTTGTTTAATACATGTTTATTTATTATATTACTGTTACAAAACAGCTAAAATTAACTTGTATTTCTAAATCAACATTTGTTCTTTCCACCGTGCGACGCAACTACTGCTTCTGTAACAACGCAGGGACCAACTTAAAGAAATGGAAAACGCGGGGCGCTTCCGTCGCGGACTGGCGCCAAATTTAAATCACTAGTTGTTGTATTTAACAATTCTAATATACATTTCAATTTTCTCCGATATTTTGAAAAGCGAAGTAACGTTTAAAAGTATGATCAGACCATTGTCAATAAATAATTATTATCTTTTAATATAATGTTTGCCATATGATACATTGTAAAAAAAAAACTTTTATAATTTATCATAATAGCAAATTACTACCCATATAAAAAAGCAAGGATGATATTTTCTTTTTATTATTTTCATTTGTCACAATTCCAGTGTTAAATTGCGAGGAAAAGGTGACAAACTGATGAAATATGTTGTAAACAAATACCAGATAGATAAGGCTCGAAAAATACGAGGGCTGATTAAAATCTAAAATCTATATTTATTCTATCAACAGCGAACGATTTAACAAGGCAATATTCTTGCTAATATTTAATCACGGTTATTAATTCACTAACCCGTGTTCCTTTTTTAGTAAAGTCTCAAATTAGTAATGGGTGAGGAAATAAGAACTCCTTGTTGGTCGCTAGAGCAAAACGTAAAACAATTATTTGATGATTTATTGCACAATGTTTTGATCCATACCCCAGATGTACTTTTTAGGCACAACTAGGTCGAGACATTGATTGAAAAGAATTCTATCAGAAAAATTTAAATAGTTCCCAGTGATAATATTTAAAAATTTATAAAATTACAGGGTGTTCGGACAAACCTGGGAAAAATTTTCATGAAGGATTCTAGAGGCCAAAATAAGACAAAAATCAAGAATACCAATTTGTTGATGGAGGCTTCGTTAAAAAGTTATTAACAATTAAATTCAAAAATTTCAAATCGTTCTGGAAAAATTATTTTCGGATGCGAGGGTCAATTACAATCATTTTTTATCATTAGATATACCCTCGAAATTCTATCCACTTTCGAGAAAAAATTCGAGAAGGTGTGAAATTTTTCGCCAAAATTACAAAATTTCAAATCATTCTAGAAAAATTATTTTCGATTGCGGAGGTTAATTACAATCATTTTTGGTGAATAGACATACCCCCGAAATCCTGCGCATTTTCGAGAAAAAAATTCGAGAAGGTATGAAATTTTCCGACAAAATTAAAAAATTTCAAATCGTACTAAAAAAATTATATTTAGTTACAAGGGTCAATTACAAGCATTTTTGGTGAATACACATAACCCGAAATTCTACACACTTTCGAGAAAAAAATTTGAGAAGGATGAAATTTTTTGACAAAATTAAAAAATTTCAAATCGTTCTGGAAAAATTATTTTCGGTTGCGGGGGTCAATTACAATCATTTTTGGTGAATAGACATACCCCCGAAATCTTACGTATTTTCGAGAAAAAAATTCAGTACGGACAGAACTTTAAACGTTAATAACTTTTTAACAAAGCCTCCATCAACAAATTGGTATTCTTGATTTTCGTCTTATTTTGAGCTCTAGAATCCCCCATTAAAATTTTTCCCAGTGGTGGCCGAGCACCCTGTATAATTTAAAATTTATTTTATGAAATTCAAGCAATATAATATTATTTATTATAAAGGGTCATCTTTTTAAGTAATTATACAAATTTTTATTCGTCGATCGATGCACTTTCTCATTCTCTACAGAATGATATTTAAGTATTTGACTCGAGTAGTGATTAATTTGAAAGATATGTTAATCGCATTGAAAATTGGGTTTCGAGCCGTTAATTATCGAAATAAGAATAAATAATAACAGCGAATCGGGGCGTTGTTGTTCGTGATTCCCGCGGATCGATAAACTCGTAAATTCCATAGCCAAATAATACCAGCTGCAGCCATCGCGAACGTTGGAAGACTGTAGTTTTCCTAAGGGGCTAAGAATAGCGGAAGCCACGCGAACGACTCGAACGCGAATTCCGATCTCTGGAATTGATCTGGAAGGGACCGCGAGGATATCAAGATCGTGCCGATCCGCCAAACGAAATTAACCCTTTTGCATTCACGGACGAGATATCTCGCGACCCAACGTTGACCGTTTAATGCTTTTTACGATCTATCACCCGCTCGTTTGACCCTATGAACGAATTACAATATTTTGCGATTCGACTCTATATTCGTACAAGTTCTTGGAATTTATATTTCGAAATCTTTGCAATTTCAACAGAAATTTTATAGAACTTTGTTTATTACAAAAATATGTATACGTATTCTTAGAAATTTCAAGAAGAAATTTCACTAAAAATAATTGGTTTATTTATATTTTCTACGAAGATATTGACAAAATTCTTGAATGTTGTCGGAAATATACGAATACAGTACAATACAAAAGTATATTACCAAAAAATTTCATACATATTTTTGAAAATTTCAAGAAAAAAATTTCACTAAAAATAAATTGTTTATTTATATTTTCCAAAAAAATTTTGGTAATTTATATTACCAAAAAACGACATACATATTTTTGAAAATTTCAAGAAAAATATTTCACTAAAAATAAATAATTTATTTATATTTTCTGCGAAGTTATTGACAAAAATCTTGAATATTGTCGAAAATATGCACGAGTACAGTACCTGACAAAAGTATATTACCAAAAAATTCCGCATATTTCATAGAAATTTCAAAAGCAAAAAAAGTAAATTGTTTATTTATATTTTCTATGAAGAAATTGACAAAAGTTTTGAATGTACTTGAAGATCCACAAGTACAGTATAGTACAAAAGTATATCTCCTAAAAATTCCATACATATTTTTAGAAATTTCAAGAAAAATATTTCACTAATAATAAATAATTTATTTATATTTTCTAGGAAGATATTGACAAAAATCTTGAATATTGTCGAAAATATGCACGAGTACAGTACCTGACAAAAGTATATTACCAAAAAATTCCCCATATTTCATAGAAATTTCAAAAGCAAAAAAAGTAAATTGTTTATTTATATTTTCTATGAAGAAATTGACAAAAGTTTTGAATGTACTTGAAGATCCACAAGTACAGTATAGTACAAAAGTATATCTCCTAAAAATTCCATACATATTTTTAGAAATTTCAAGAAAAATATTTCACTAAAAATAAATAATTTATTTATATTTTCTAGGAAGATATTGACAAAAATCTTGAATATTGTCGAAAATATGCACGAGTACAGTACCTGACAAAAGTATATTACCAAAAAATTCCCCATATTTCATAGAAATTTCAAAAGCAAAAAAAGTAAATTGTTTATTTATATTTTCTATGAAGAAATTGACAAAAGTTTTGAATGTACTTGAAGATCCACAAGTACAGTATAGTACAAAAGTATATCTCCTAAAAATTCCATACATATTTTTAGAAATTTCAAGAAAAATATTTCACTAATAATAAATAATTTATTTATATTTTCTAGGAAGATATTGACAAAAATCTTGAATATTGTCGAAAATATGCACGAGTACAGTACCTGACAAAAGTATATTACCAAAAAATTCCGCATATTTCATAGAAATTTCAAAAGCAAAAAAAGTAAATTGTTTATTTATATTTTCTATGAAGAAATTGACAAAAGTTTTGAATGTGCTTGAAAATCCACAAGTACAGTATAGTACAAAAGTATATTACCAAAAAATTCCATACATATTTTTGAAAATTTCAAGAAAAATATTTCACTAAAAATAAATAATTTATTTATATTTTCTGCGAAGTTATTGACAAAAATCTTGAATATTGTCGAAAATATGCACGAGTACAGTACATCACAAAAGTATATTACCAAAAAATTCCCCATATTTCATAGAAATGTCAAGAACAAATTTCACTAAATATAAATTGTTTATTTATATTTTCAAAACGAAATTTTCAAACCAAGCAGAATTTTTTCTAAATTTATGTATTCGAATTATTATTTCTTAATGGCAAAAAGCATCAAGCACCAAAACACTACCATAAAATTGTGTTAATGATACATTCATGCATTATTTGTATATTACAACGGAATTGCTAAATTTTTAAATCAAAGTCAAACAGATGTCGCGTTTGAATTATCTCAATCATGATTTGTATGTTGGCAACGAAAATAAACAATAAACTAATTAAAAATAGACACATTGAAAAATAAAAACAATATATACAATGGGCGTCAATATAATGTTAACACATAAAAATTTTCAACTTCTCTTTGAAATAATTTAAAAGAAAAGTTCAATTCGTCTTTTATAAAAACCATATATTTTTGTATTAATAAGTTAACGATAAACAAACTTGTAACGCAAAGAACAAAAAGGTCACTTTTTCTTGAGTCAATATAAGGTTAACACGCCTGCTTTTATGTTAGTGATTATAACTATTGTAAAAATTTTTGGCTATGTTGGTATCACTGTTTAGTAATATGACGTCGGGACATCCCCGTGTTCTATTTCTGTATCGAAACATAACAAAAAATGATAAATAAAATAAATTATAAAAAAATATAAAATAAACAAAGTACATTGTGATAAATATAAGTACATGTATAGTGTAGCCCATCAAACCATGCAATATTTTTATACAAAATGCATACTTTGGAAGTTACAAAGATGCACAAATTGCATAGACCACCCTGTATAATGTACGCTCAATTTTGTGTCTTCAAAATAAATCTACTTTTACGTTTATTGTTAAACATAAATAAATAACCCTTGTTATTTAAAACTTCTTGTACGATTCATCCATTAAAATGTAAAAAAAAGTATATATGTATATATTGTGTTTTCATTTTCCATTACGACTGTTTTTATTGATTTTCCACTCAATTTTGTAAGTAACTGTATCAAACAAAGAAACCATAAAATTTTTACAAGAGAAAGTATTACTTATCACAATTAATATACTAATATTATTCTGTCTAATATTGAGAATAAGAATAAAATTTTAAAATAATTATTCGAATCGTCACCATGATTTTCAAAGGGAACGACATAAAATCGATCGCGAGAGGAACGATGGATTTATAAACGGATGTGTTCAAAGGCCGCTGATCCTGGATTCCTATTCGAGAGTACAGGAAACTAATAATACTCCATAAAATCGCGCATTGTTAACCGGAGAAAGGTAACTGAAAGATGTCGCGCCAGGTAAAAAGATCGATGCTCGGTAGCCGTCTAGTCTCCATTGAATAAGAGGCCTTTGTAAGCGCAGGAGTGGCGAGAGGATCTCTAGCTGGATCCTACGGATGTTTTCTTCCGTTTATTTTCAAACGATTTAGAAAAGTACCCCGCGATGCAGCTGCCGTGCTCGACTTAATGCTCGATTCAACCGTAATAGCTCGACCACGATTGCTTCTCGTTCGATCGACATCCCTTTCCAGCGGAAATAATAATTTCCTGATATTTCATTCTTCGCTCGTGAAAACTACAATCGCCTCGGGAAGTAAATTGGCATAACAAAAAAATCAGTTTCTATTGTGTCAAATTAAAATAAAGTATCATACTTTTTAAATGTAGCAAGTGTGATTTGAATTTGGCGCCAGTCCGCGACGGAAGCGCCCCGCGTTTTCCATTTCTTTAAGTTGGTCCCTGCGTTGTTACAGAAGCAGTAGTTGCGTCACACAGTTGATTTATAAATACAAATTAGTTTTAGCTGTTTTGCAACAGTAATATAACAAATAAACGTGTGTTAAACAACTCCTCCTTCCTTTTTCTTAACAGTTACAAATTTACTCGACTGGATTAGGTTCGAATCAGGTTAAGTTGGTCTCTGCGTCTTTATACGAGTACTAATTGCGTTACACGGTTGAAAGAACAAAAGTTAATTTAAAAAGACACGTTAGTTTTAGTTGCTTTGTAACAGTAATGTAATAAATAAAAGTGTGCTAAACAACTTCTGCTTCCTTTTTCTTAAAAATACCGTGAAATAGAATCTAGTAACTTTCACGCCATCTGGTGCCCTTTTTGTGTACACTTTCTTCTTCTTTTGATATACTCTATCTCGTATAATGTGTACAGTTGTGTGCTAGCATGTGCTAGTAGTAAACTTAGGTAATCCTTTAAATAAACATACTTTAATCATTACTGTGTCCTTCATTCAAGCCCAACAAATACTAATTGACATTTTTTATATAATTAACACGTTCACTGCCAGATCAAAACCGTATAATATTCTGCAAAAGTAAAATTTTTATTTTAGACCATTTTATGCTACGTATCCTAAAATTTGTTTCACTACTTATTTTGGTAACCTTGTTAAAGCTCACAAATTCTATCCAAATTTGGCAGTCTAAATATTAATGTGGAAGTGTATCATGAAATATGGAAGCAAACAAAAAATATGGAAAGCAGTTTTGCAGTATGCAAGAATATATGTATAACATAACACAAATCGTATATGTATAAAGTAGTGCAAAAAATAAAAATTTTAATAGGAAATTTCATATCCTTTGCTACGAATAACAACTAAGAGTCTTTTTGGAATAGAAATTAAATTATTAATTATTAAATTAAATGATTAATAGTATGTTTATTTGTAACCATGTTTCTTGCAATGCATTTTTAAACGTTGTTTTACTGTTTCTTAGATTTTTTGAATACCTATTAGAAATGCGATCAATTTATTTATAACAAAGTTATAAACCTTTATTATAACAAACCTACTACTAAATTTCCTATTTATGTTTACTCTCGCTAATTAAGCTTTCCTTTGTGGCAAAGTGTTTTATAATCTTTTTTTTAAATATATAAAATATAAAAAACATTGGTAATTTTTTATTTATAATAGTAACCAAGGTCACGGATGCAACAAAGAGAAATTTGTTCCTACAACCATTAAATTAAAAAAACATCACGAATAAACTGTATTTTTATAAATGTTTTATTTTATATTTTTATAAGTGTATTATTCACCTATTATTATTATTATAGTGATCGCTATTTTCGAAGTCTACTCGGTGCCAATGAATCATCGATCGAAGGACAATCCGATATTCAGATCGTGTCACTGATAGTTAATAAAAGTTTTCAGCGTATCGGTTGCAGCAACTTCGACGTTATTTATAGGAGCAAACAGCGATTAAACTGCCGAGTACCGTATTACTCGTTGAAACTCGTTGAAACGAGTACTCAATGCATTCGAGCTGATCTGATGGAATAATTCTGTCCAGTTTTCTGAATTTAACATTCCATTCGAATAATAAATAATAAATACCATCAAACATTTAACAATTTATTCGTGACATTCGTTCGATCCAATAGTTACAATTCTTATTTGTTTTTTGTAACATTTGAAATTTCGACTTATAAATACAAGAATATGTAACTGTTGGAAATGTTTCACATTTCCATATTGGCAAACATGCACGTGTGGAAATATTTCTCTTTTCCATATTGGCAAACATGCACGCCATCTGTTGTTTGAGTATAACAGTTGAAGAACAGTACCATGTATGCAACGATTCGTGCAATATTAAACATAACCTAAAAAGTACATGCGTCGTTTATTAGTAACTATTCACTCAAATTATAACTTAATAATTCCATTATAATTGCATTGGTGCTATAGCACCTGTAAAATACTTATGATAGCATTATATTTTGTATCAAATAAATGTTATGTTCGCCCCTATTTCATTCCTGTGATTTCATTTTAGCTTGATTCGCCCAATAATATTTAGAAATTATTAATTAATGAAAATCCCGAGAATTCTAGTGGTGCTATATAGTTATGGTCCGCAGCGTAGATGAAAAGGGACACTTTGATTTCCATTCTTGTTGGAAACGAGCAGAACTTTCCGATAGACCAAACACAAACAAACAGTGTCCACGAGTTTCCATCTGTTCCCTAAAGAGGAGAGACGCGATCACGCGTGGTACGCGAGCGCGCGCGCGCGCGCGACGATGACGAGAGACTTGAAATTCGTCGATCACGTGGAAAAGGACAAAGACTCGGTCTTTTATCTGTTACAACCGATACGTGCGCGGCCCACACGCGTCGCTGTTCAGGCTACCTACGTTACACGGCAATAAAAATTGTTTGCACGGGCGATAGAACAGCCATCGGGTATTGCACGCACCTCGCCGCGCAAACGCCACGCCGGTACCGTGATTTTTCCGAGATATTCGAGAAAGCACACAGACGGGAAAGTGTTTGTCCCCCTGACATTGTCGAGCTATGAAAAAGAAACTCCATTTCGCACCGCTACGATACCAAGCGCGGCATTTACGTATTAAATAAGTCGCGAGACAAAAGTAAATGCAATCGAACGATGCATATGATATGAAAATAATTTCGTGCATTCTGTGTATAAGAAAAATTCAACTGCACCTTCTACTTTTAACCTTTTAGGCACGATTAGACACTAAACTTATAGTTTGCTCACTCTGCCGTACAGAGAAACAGCCGCGCGCAAAATTCAGCCGTGCCTAAAAGGTTAAGTAAAATTATAGTTTTGACAAGATTTGGTATTTGAATCCGGGGATGAGATTGTACCAAGATCGTGTACGAAATAAACAAGCGTATAACGAGAATAATAATTTATATATATTTTGCACGACGAGACGGAAACACGTGCTACCATAAAGCAAACATTCGAATATCCAGCGTGCACAGGTCCACCGCGTGGAGACCCAGCGTCCCTTCCACTCTTACGTTCGCGCATGCGCGTCGCTTCCGCTGCGTTCAACGGGCCAGAGGTGCCTCAGTTAGGGTTAGGTAGCACGTATCTATTTTTCACATTACCGAATGCAATTTCTCATGTTCTATGAAAAACAACTGAGATACTTATACCCTAAACCTATTAGTTCATAGTTTGTTAAATTACTTACGCCGTAACAAATGTTCGAACGATCTTCCATTTAAATCTAAACAATTTTCTATTCTTTTACTCAGTTACGTAACGTCGACACAGTTTTGCAGCAAAAGAAGCATTCTGATCACCTTCGATGAATAGAATTAACATATCCACTCTTTCATTACTTGCAAATAACACGATTTTCAATCAGAGTCACTGAATGAACTTTCACGGATGATAAAATTAATTTTACACTGGTTCACATTCATAGTTGATTAGTTTGATAGTTTAATTTGAACTGTGATAAGTTTTCAACTAATAGATTTAGGGCATAGGTATGTTAATAGTTTTTTCTAGAGATTGAAAACTGTATTGCTTACACCAGTAAAAATTATTCTACTTGAAAGAAAGGAAGGTGCAATTGCATTGTTCAAGTATACAAATGCATAGAAATGCATAAAATTTGATACTACTTAAACAGTTTTGAAGATACAGCGTCTATTTTTAGCACATTGACTGCTATGCCAATGTTTTATATTTAGAAATGTTCTCCACCACTTGTTCACACTATAGTGTAGCACCTGGTAGTATCTGGTTATTTGATAGAATTCCTAATAACAGTAACGTTATAAAAACTTTAAAAGTATTAGGATTTCTTCAAATGATTTTGAAGTTTTCATTAAGTTTTGAAACAAGACGAGTGTATTGTAGAGAGAAATAAAGATCAATCTTTGGGTCAGACATGATATTAAATCTGTTTTGGAATTTTGCTAATTTTAAACATACATAGTTACCGATAAAATCGTCTATTTCTAATCCAATTGCGTCGTTCTGTGAGTTTGTTTATGCTTCTAAGCACGTCTACATATTCTATTCGTGACACTGAGAGACCCTTACCAGTTTTTCAAACGTTGTCATTTCAATAAGTGATACATGTATACACGACGCGTATTACATTGAATCTTAATAAAGGATCTTTGTCCAGACAGAATTGTAATACTTGATCTTTTTTAAATATCATAACATGGCCATTAAAATTCCTCCAAAATTTCCGTAACATTATTCCTTTTACTCGGTTCCAGTCTTTCTCTTTTGACCAAGGTTTCGTCGACCCATCCCACCTCGAAACTTTGCAAATACTTCACACTTGCTGCCCACTCGTGCAATATTCCGAAAACATGCTTATAATATTTTGTCAGTCTTCACTTCTTAGACGCCAGGATATTGGATGATCGGTCGAGGAGCGTATTTATAGAAATAGAACGTTGATCGAGCGCTTGCGAGAGCGGCCCCTCTGGTGGCGAGTACCGGAAGGTTTCGCCATAATATTTGGGAAGGTTTATTTTTAGGTTACTGAATTTTTTTTCTCGAGAATGCGCAGGATTTCGGGGGTATGTCTATTCACCAAAAATGATTGTAATTTACCACCGCAAACAAAAATAATTTTTTCAGAATGATTTGAAATTTTTCAATTTCGTCTAAAAATTTCAGTACCTACTCGAATTTTTTTCTCGAAAGTGGGTAGGAATTCGAGGATATGTCTAATAACCAAAAATGATTGTAATTGACCCCCGCAGCCGAAAATAATTTTTCCAGAACGATTTGAAATTTTTTTTTTCGCCGAAAAGTTTAGACACCTACCCCCTTGTCAATTTTTCTTAAAAATTTGTTTTTCATTTTTAATAAATTTGTTTGACGCTCTACAGAAAAGTTGTATAATACTTTTTTGTAGGTACCCATGGGTTCTGCTTCAGAAAAAAATTTCAATGAAATACCTTTACTACTGTAAGAGTTATGGCCGTTTGAAAATTGGACCAGTTTTAGGAGTTGTTTTCGTACTAACTTTTTAATGAAGCCTCAGCCAAGAAATTGATATTTTTAATTTTCGTCTTATTTTGGCCTCTAGAATCTCTCATTAAAATTTTTCCCAGTGTTGGCCGAACACCCTGTATATTCATTAAATTCTTTTTTCCAAGTCATCCCTGAACTTTCTTACGAGACAAAAGATTTTCTGATATATAGACTACAATGTTGATTGTGACTTACTGTAGGTACGTCACGCAAAAACGCTCACAATGTAACCACAGACTTGTTAGTAAAAGCTAGATACTTGCCTTATTTAGTAAATACTATTTTACGTTTTTCTATGTATCATGATTTTATTATATTAGTTTAAACATTTCGATATACGGTGCATTGCAAAGTTACAAATAAATAACGATTTTTTTACATTTCCGCTCTGATGGAAGAGACTACCACCTTGCCGTGGTTTCCATTTTACTAAAATATTCATTAAAAAATTCATGAAAATGCCGCTCATTTTACACCCACCAATGTGGTGTAACCCTTTAAGCTGTAGAATTTCGTTGTCATGTATACAGGGTGTTCGGCCACCACTGGGAAAAATTTTAATGGGTGATTCTAGAGGCCAAAATAAGACGAAAATCAAGAATATTAATTTCTTGACTGAGACTTCGTTAAAAAGTTATTAACAATTAAATTCAAAAATTTTAAATCGTTCTGGAAAAATTATTTTCAGTTGCGGGAGTCAATTACAATAATTTTTGGTGAATAGGCATACCTCCGAAATCCTACCCACTTTCAAGAAAAAAAATCGGTTAGGTGCAGAAATTTTTTGACAAAAAAAATTTTTCAAATCGTTCTAAAAAAATTATTTTCGGTTGCGGGAGTCAATTACAATAATTTTTGGTGAATATACATACCCCTGAAATCCGACCCACTTTCGAGAAAAAAATTCGAGTAAGTACTGAAATTTTGAGAGAAAAAAAAATTTTTCAAATCGTACTAAAAAAATTATTTTTGATTGTGGGGGTCAATTACAATCATTTTTGGTGAATAGACATACCCCTGAAATCCGACCCACTTTCGAGAAAAAAATTCGAGTAAGTACTGAAATTTTGAGAGAAAAAAAAATTTTTCAAATCGTACTAAAAAAATTATTTTCGATTGTGGAGGTCAATTACAATCATTTTTGGTCATTACACATACCCCCGAAATCCTAGACAATTTCGAGAAAAAAATTCATTACCGAAAATCTAATTAAGTAAATTTTTCGACGAAAAACAAAAATTTTAAATCGTCCTGGAAAAATTATTTTCGGTTGCGGGAGTCAATTACAATAATTTTTGGTGAATAGACATACCCCTGAAATCCGACCCACTTTCGAGAAAAAAATTCGAGTAAGTACTGAAATTTTGAGAGAAAAAAAAATTTTTCAAATCGTACTAAAAAAATTATTTTCGATTGTGGGGGTCAATTACAATCATTTTTGGTCATTACACATACCCCCGAAATCCTAGACAATTTCGAGAAAAAAATTCATTACCGAAAATCTAATTAAGTAAATTTTTCGACGAAAAACAAAAATTTTAAATCGTTCTGGAAAAATTATTTTCGGTTGCGGGAGTCAATTACAATAATTTTTGGTGAATAGGCATACCCCCGAAATCCTGCGCATTTTCGAGAAAAAAATTCAGTGCGGGTGAAACTTTAAACGTTAATAACTTTTTAACGAAGCTTCTATCAACAAATTGGTATTCTTGATTTCCGTAGTATTTTGGTCTCTAGAATACCGCATTAAAATTATTCCCAGGTGTGGCTGAACACCCTGTATACTACGAAAAATTTTGGAAAATGGAATATAAATTACGAAAGTTCAAAGAAATTTTTTAAATGTCCAGTCCAAGTAGACGGTCAAGAATTCGTCGTCATATTCCACTATTTGTTCTACTGTATTCGCGGTTAACGTAACATCAGTAACTACCAATGAGATTCGTTGTTAGATAGTTGCCTTATCGTCACCATGGAGACGGTTGTTATTTTGACGCTTTAGAAAAGAATAGCAATATGTTTGAATTGGATTGGCTAAGGCCGGGGGCGCACGAGCGTCGAAACGACGTCCGTTTTTCTGCCCTTCCTTGTCTTACAATTGAAAAGACATAGGAACGCCGATCTTGTCTGTCTTCGTTGTTTTCAATTGCAAGACGAGGAAGAACAAACATAGAAACGCACGTCGCTTCGACGCTCATGTGCCCACGGCCTAAGAAGTAGACAAAAAGTCGGCAACGTCGCCGCTGCAACTGCTTATCTCTCAGAACTGAACCTAAAGTAATCCTAGGATAGTATTTATCAGCAACAAAGAGAAAACTATAATGTTCAGATTAACAAATGGCCACACAAAAATCACGGCTATATCCTTGATAAAAGAGACTCATAGCACCAATTGCGAAAACACATTGTTAACAAATCACATCCTATATGAATGCAAAATATTCAACCAGCAAAGACGGGGATATCAAATCCGATACGAGCCTAACATCTAAAAACCACATAAAAAATACTATGAAATTCTGTATAGCTACCGATTTATGACAGTCAATTTAGCATTTATTGAATAGAATAATAGTATTTTTGTAATCGTCTCTGCATCACGCTACGACGAAGAATAAAATCAACGTTTATTCGCCAACATACAAGTTCTTTCACTCTCACCTGTCCTCGAAAGATAATAAATACAGATAGGTCGAGTGTCTCGATTATTGTACGCGAGAAACGTGTGAACGCATTCGTTTGCCTAGAAAAAAAGAAAGAAATACGGTTTCACCCGTGTCAACCTCTGATAATTAATAATACGACTGGTCGATCTTAAACAGTGTTATTCCCAAATCATGATTCCTCGAATTAAATTAGTTCTAAATGGAAACATCCTAGCTGAGACAGAAGCCTTTTCTCAGTCACGACTATCGTTATGTAAAGTTTGGGTTAGGTCTGCTTACTTCTTTCGCTTCGACCACTCTAATGAATTACATACCTAACACGCGTAATATTTTTCTTAGTTCGTATCGTACGAAACTTAGTCTTGGAATAATAATATATTCTAAATACAATATAATAATGTAAATATTTAAAACTTTAGAAACGAAATTCTTTTCCTAACCCTTATATACCGTATATAAAATATAGAATAACAGTTTCCGGTTTCCACGTTTTCCCAGAAAGTTTTAATTTTCTTAAGATTCTTTTGGCATAAGTTCGTTTTTAAAACGTAAAATGGGGGATCTGGAGAAACTATAAGAATAGTTATAGATGTTATAGAAACTATAAAAATAGTCGAGCACACAGTTGTCGGCATAAGGATCAAAATAACAACTGTGAACATAACCCCTTCGGTGCAATGTTTATTTTCGCTGCAAACTTTCCATAGAAACTGAATAGGATACTTCGAACGTAATTTACTCACAAAGCAATTTCAGAATGTAAAATCCGTCCTTGATTTTCCGTACCCGGCGGTATCGTGACGGCAACACGGAAACAGATCCAACGTACAACACGCGCGCACAAAAATGATCGCGAAACGACATGACATTAGTAATGAGCGATGTGATTTTTTTTCCTCGGACCAAATACAAGCCCATTTTTAGATTTTTAAATCGTTCTTATTAATAAACTCATTTATTATTCTTATTGTCTTAAAATTTTAGTCCATGATGGAATTAATTGCCATAAAGGGTGTTCGGCCAACCCTGGGAAAAATTTTAATGGGAGATTCTAGAGACCAAAATAAGACGAAAATCAAGAATCCTAATTTGTTGATAGAAGTTTCGTTAAAAAGTTATTAACGTTTAAAGTTCCACCCGTACTGAATTTTTTTCTAGAAAGTGGGTAGGATTTCGAGGGTATGTCTAATAACCAAAAATGATTATAATTGACCCCCGCAACTGAAAATAATTTTTCCAGAATGATTTGAAATTTTTTAATCTTGTCGAAAAATTTAACATTTTCGAATTTTTTTCTCGAAAGTGTGTAGAATTTCGAGGGAATGTATATCCACCAAAAATGCTTGTAATTGACCCCTGTAACTAAATATAATTTTTTTTATAATGATTTGAAATTTTTAATTTCGTGGAAAAATTTGTCCACTTACGCAATTTTTTTCTCGAAAATGGTTAGGATTTTGGGGGTATGTCTAATGACCAAAAAAGATTGTAATTGACCCCTGCTACCGAAAATAATTTTTCCAGAACGTTTTGAAATTTTTTTTTCTCGTCGAAAAATTTAGGAACTTACCCACTGTCAATTTTTCTTAAAACTTTGTTTTTCATTTTTAATCAATTTGTTTGACGTTCTACAAAAAAGTTGTCTAATACTTTTTTGTAAGTACCAATGGGCTCTGCTTCAGAAAAAAAATTCAATGAGATACCTTTACTATTGTAGGAGTTATGGCCGTTTGAATATTGGACCAGTTTTAGGGTTTTCTTTTTCACTTTACGGTGTGAAGGGACAACTTTTCCAACATTGTTAGAATTTCTACATGTTTTTCACTAAAATTCGCCTTTGAAACATTGAAATTTCCCAATCCGTGCAGAAGTTATGACATTTTAAAGATTCGCATGAAATTTCAAGGAAGTATTTCTGGCCTCACATTAAATTTTCGGAAAAGAATTTTTTTCTCGAAAGTGCGTAGGATTTCGAGGGTATGTATATTCACCAAAAATGCTTGTAATTGACCCCAATAACTAAATATAATTTTTTAGTATGATTTGAAATTTTTTAATTATATTTAAAAATTTCAGTACTTACTCGAATTTTTTTCTCGAAAAGAGGTAGGATTTCAGGGGTATGTGTATTCACCAAAAATGATTGTAATTGACCCTTGCAACCAAAAATAATTTTTTCAGAATGATTTGAAATTTTTTAATTCAATTTTTTTAATGAAACCTTTTTTTGGTAATCTGTAGGTTATTTTTTGAAGTCGAAGATTTTGGATTTTGAGATTACGATTCGCGAGACTTTTTACAGATTGGCATAAAAGAGTGTGAAAGTAACATTTCAAACGAAAGAGATTAAGAAATAACCTAAGAATGAGACATGGTCCCGATAGGAGTTACAACATAGTTAGGAAATATCCAGTAACGAAGGAAGAAGAAGAAAAAGAACAATTGACTATTAGAGAGATAAAAATTTCAAAAGGAAAGGAGACGATGAGATTGCTAAGAAGACATTAATAAATGATATTAAAGAAATGAGAGAAAATATAAAAGAAGTACAGAATGCCATAAGGGCAGTGCATCGATGGAGGTGAAACTAAAAATAAATGCTACAAGAAGCGCAAGAAAACATAATCTTCTCGAAATAGCAAGAGATGTAGCTCAACAGGAATGTAATGCATTTGATTTGGGACGCTGAAGATATAACAAAGTTGAAATTCTATTTAAAGATAAAGAGGAAGCAAATCCCTTCCTAATTAAAAATGATCTGGTTAATTCGAAGATAGAGGCTATTGTACAGAGATGACGTTAACAACATATCAGCAAGAAGAAGAACCTGTCTATATATTTTCATTGCAAAGAAGGATGTATTACCTTCAGCAAAGATTGTATCTTTATACATCAATTATACAGAGCATACAATAATCTAAGTCTCTATGAAGCTACTAAAGTATCTAAAAAGAACTAAATATAGCAAATAAAGCGGCAGATGAGAAGGTAATTATAGTAACGAAAGAAAACTTGTCTCAGCAATGAAGGACGTAAGTACCAAGGAAGAACCGAAGTTAAAGAAGATTAGAGGAGAAAAACTAGTTGAAAAAGGGACTAATATTGTATAGACTAAGCCATATTCTAAAATATAATAGAGTGGATAAAGGCAGATTGGCCAGAGAATACAATAAACTGAGAGATTCGAAAAGATCACAATTATGTAAAAAATAAGGACAAGCTAAAAGTCAAAACTATGGCTATGATATTACGGAATTGTAGAAGAAGAAAGGAGAAATAGAACAATTTGCAAGTGAAGCAGACATTGTTTGCATCGAAACATGTTCAAGACTACATGATAAAATTGAATTAACGAGACTTGATTCAATCAGGAAAGATAAGAATAATAAAAGAGGTGGAGGAATCGTGTTCTTTGTAACAAAACATTTAAAAGTTAAAATAACAGACACTTGCATTATTCAAATCTGCAATATAGAACAAAAAATCTTTTTGGTTGTGTTCTATAGAAGAAACAACTAATTGATGAATTTAAATTGATTGCTCTAACAATGTAGACAATTGGGTTGCTACTTAATACTAGTTGATATAAATGTACATCATGTGACTTCGAATTATGTCTATTCAGATGCAATTGGAGAAAAGTTGTATGATTTGATAGATAGAAATTAGCGAAACATAGTTAATTATAATAACCCATATTTACATGCTAGAGGTGAAACATATGGTGTTGGAAATGTGTCCGCGGGATGGCGTGGCGAGCGGTGTGTGTGGGGTTCGTTTTCCGGTTACAGTTATAGCAGAGTTTGTTCCTTTTGTCTTCTCGTTTTTATATTTTAATAAAACTAAGATAATCTCATGTACAACAGTGTGTTCAATCAAGCAAAAACATAATATGTATATGACAACATAGATCTAATATCAGTTAAAATTAATAGTATTGCTACTGTGTCCTAATATAAGGAACCTCTAGGATCAGTTCACTTCCCAACAGTACATACGAATAGATACATTTATAAGAAAAAATCCAATAGACAGTAAACTAAAAGGACAGACTTTTAAAACTATCAAAGCTTGTCTGATAATCAGTAGAGCCACTTTTTACAGTATGACAACTTGATAATTGCGGAGAAATATAACATATTTGCGAAGAAAATGAAAGAAGCATTTAAAAACAGTACATTTGCAAAGATAAGAAATGGAAATGAGTTTCACAGAAACCTGGCTGAATAGTGGGACATGAAATACAGTAGGACAGTTAGATTAAGGAAAGCAGTCTTTGAACAATGGAAATGTAATACTACACCAAATTTGTCTTTAACCTTAATAGCCTTAACCAAAACAGTAAGCAGAAGGAAGAAAATTTTAATCGTTCGCAAGTATTCATCAGTCTATACAGCAGAATGTATTGCAATAACGAAGGCAGTGGATATAGCATTAGAAGAATCTGATAATTCCTGTTCAATCTCAACGAACATTAACTGCCATTCAAAGTGTTACATAACTAAACGCATCAGTAATAACTAATCTGCATATTTCAGACATTAGGAGCAAAATTAATCAATGTATTCGTCTGGGAACTAAAGGAAATAAAACAGCTGATAAATTAACAAAGCAACATGGAGTATAAGGATCATTTTAAAATTCCTTTTACAAACTCGAAGGAAACCTTTCAGCCTAGTGTATGGATTCACAAGAGTCCAATAGTAGAGGGGAATCTTATTATGAAAAGTATAATGTATCAAGATCGGATGAATCACTTCCTAGAGAAGTGATAACAAGATGTACAAGAATAGGATGAAATCATTATAGTTTAAAAAGTTCACTAGCAAGAATAGGAATATTTGAAAACGCGGAGTGCGAATGTTCTCATCGTAATTAATATATCCGCCATGTATTATGGAAATGCCAATTATACAGGGTGTACAGCCACCCCTGGGAAAAATTTTAATGGCGGATCCT
This sequence comes from Colletes gigas, assembly GCF_013123115.1. NCBI lineage: Eukaryota > Metazoa > Arthropoda > Insecta > Hymenoptera > Colletidae > Colletes > Colletes gigas. The sequence goes on from NW_025106644.1 coordinate 658,226, forward strand.
GGAGGCCAAAATAAGACGAAAATCGAGAATATTAATTTGTTGATGGAGGCTTCGTTAAAAAGTTATTAACGTTTAAACTTCCGCCCGTACTGAATTTTTTTCTAGAAATCGGGTAGGATTTCGGGGGTAGGTCTATTAACCAGAAATTATTGTAACTGACCCCCGCAACCGAAAATAATTATTCCAGAACAATTTGAAATTTTTGAATTTTGTCGAAAAATTTCACACTTTCAAGAATTTTTTTCTCAAAAGTGCGTAGGATTTCGAGGGTATGCCTATTCGGCAAAAATGCTTGAAATTGACCCCTGTAACTAAATATAATTTTTTTTTGGTATGATTTGAAATTTTTTGATAACTTTTTAATGATGCCTCAAGAAATTTTTATTCTTGATTTTCGTCTTATTTTGGCCTCTAGAATCTCCCGGGGTGGCCGAACACCCTGTATAAAACTCTTTCCACAAACTAATTATTTATATTTGGTATTTTATTCCATATTATTTATATCTACTCGAGTATAAAAATATCGTTGACATCGATTAATATTTTTCGAATTATCGTCCATCGCTGCATGGCATGGCTGACTCGCCATCAGCTGACAGATAAAACGATTCAGAAATTTCCCGATGCACGCAAATATTTCTCGTAACCCAAAACGCCCACAGTAAAGAGCAAATCTATAAATCTGTTTTGGTGTTATAAACACCGTAAAATTATATCATAGATAATACACCGCGTGCACACACGCGTATCGTTCGGTCGCGACACGGCGAAAGTAAACAAAGAGAGCCGCCTTCGATCCAGCGAATGTTAGTGAATAGAATTAATCGAATGTTTCGCAAGCAATAGAAGGGGGAATCATAGAAATTCCACGTCTCGCCGTACGTTCGACTTGTTAATTCATATTTTCAGCGATACACCGCCCCGCAAGAGTTTGCTGTCTTTTTCTCTTTGTCTCTCTTCGCACCTTCTGCACCTTCTCTGTCAGCGCTAAAGAAGATTCTGCAAATCTGACATACCGTGCGATCGACAAGCCCACCTTGCATAGATTGTCGTTCTTAACAAATTGAAAAACCGTACAACGCATCGTGTACGAAGTGATGGGGGCGCGGTCGTAAATCTCGAGTAAAACAAAGAAAAAAAAAAGGTGCAACTACGTGCAAGCTACTGCAAGAATGCAGAAGGAACGTTAGAGTGGAAGAGAGGAAATTGAGACAGAGAGAGAGAGAGAAAGATTCGTCGTGTGAGCCTTTTGTATACCAGCATGAATAATACGTACATGTATGTATGCGCGAAGGGCCGCTCTGCGTGCACCACCAATCAAACGTCGAGTCACTGCACTTTGTCGCCTTTTACTTTTTACAGCTCACATTACCGCGTGTGTTTCGCAAGCTCGATTACAGTTCGATTATGCACCACATTACGCCGATTTATCACTGTTCACATTCTATCTAACGAACGTCGCGCGACTCATTGCCCAGCCACCATTCGCATCCCGTGCTCACTTCAACTAACCTCCTTCGACTGCGTATTAAACTCAACTGAACACCGACTCGTCGCCGAGTGAAGCTCGGTAAAATTTCCGACCACAGGGGGCGCCGGAGATCCTCTTCGCTTATCTTGCAGCGTACTGCGACTTTTGTCCGCAGATGGCGACACATTTCCGCGATCCTAGCGCCATCTTACAAAGACGGTAGAAACGAAATTATTCTAAGCAAAGGGATCTGATATTAAACACCAAAAGATAATGTAACACCTGGGAATTTTGAAAAGAGAAACCATTGGATCTATTTATCTGAAACGTTATGCGTATATTTAACTACATCGTAAGAGTACGTAGTATTTTTTATAAGCATCAATACTCAACTTTTTTGTAGATACGATCATTTTACCGGAGCGCCTCGGAAAAGAAGATTCTGGACGGTAACACAGACGAGATATATGAACACAGACGAGATATATGAATAGACGTTTCACCTTATGGACTTTCGCGGCCGAATCTGACTGTCATACCGACCTGAAAATTCGGAGCTGATTTTAGCGGCCTCTTCTCATGGATGGCGGTTAGTTGAGAAACTAGGCACTGAATTAGTATTGATGGGCAGCCAGCTGAGTGTGTACGTAAATACATGTGAGTTGATTATGGGAGGGATTGGAAAAGACAGTGGAGTATTATCAGACGGCAGACCCGTGCCGAAAGGGAACTGCCCCACCACTCACACACACTAATGCCAACCACCTTGTATATGAGTTCTGGCGTTTCGTATAGCTTCGTAGATTCGAGAAAGGCGGCGAATGTCAGTCTATCCTTCTTGCTCTCAACACAGCTGAAATTCGATCTCGCATATTCTCGAGCCGAGATTCTCGACTGCCTAGGCATTTTTGACTTTCCGACCTGTGTAGTCATATACAATGTATAAGCAATATACCATAATGAAGAAAAAATTACAAAAATTTGTTTTTACGGAAATACACGTTTTAAAACGATAATATTTTATGAACATATTTTAACCCTTTGCACTCGGTCGTCCCCTCTGAGGGAACATGAAAGTTTATTAGTGATTAAGGAGAATGAACTGATTTCACCGCAATTTTTTAAGAAACACATGTTTTCCTGTACTTTCCTATTAAAATGGGAAATATTCTATTAAAATGAGAAATATATCAGCCGTTTTTACGTTGGAAGTGGAAGGATTGTCGAGGATGGTCAGAGGCGTATGGTCGGATTCAAACACGTGGACAATAAACGTAACTATATAAACTATATTATTTAATGTTTACTAAAATTATTTAACATAAAGAACATAAAACGTAAACGTAAAAAACTATAAACGTAAAATCGAAACTTCATTCAAAGTCGAACCATTCCTATTGCTATCTTCGTTATAATCTAAATAAATTAACGTTCTTTGTCGGACAATAGAATGAATAATAAGCTACATATTCCAAATGTAGGCCAAAGAAACCGGGGCTGCATTATTTGTTCCGACAGGAAAACACCAGGAGAAAGACGTCAAACAACATTTTATTGTGAAACATGTATAAATCAACCTGCTATGTATATTGGGAATTGTTTCAGAATTTACCATACCATAGAAAATTATGAGAAATAAATTTTTATTTTGTATTGTAAATATGTGTTCTTCAATGTCCATAAATACATATAAACCAAATTTCAACACAATGCCTTACTTGGTTCCAAAGTTGTACCATATAATATCACAAATATCGCTGTTACTACAATGAATTCTATCTACACTTACGTGCCTGTTATATATATACGACTCGCCGATTGTTGACAAAAAATCTGCAGTATGTATACGACTCGCCGATTGTTTATTGTTTCTATAGATACATCGAGGCGGCCGGCAATGAATGCGTATAACAGCTGTGCTTAAAAACTCGATTTGTGTAGCCGGCCGCCAAACGGCGGCCACGCATTCATTTTCTAATTCAATTTTCTTTATTGATATTATCAGAAGTGGGAAAGATTTCAGCCATTATTTCGACAAATTTAATTATTAGATCATTAGCATGATATTGTCGACGGAAGAAGAATTCACCTAAATAGCCTACATAATGTATTTGGCGAGTTCCATACTTCAGAAAATTCGAACCTTTGACAACAATGCAGAACTAGATTTAGCTCGACACATTATACATTATTTGTCGTCGGTTGTTATGCCGACTAATACAAACAAGAGAAAAAAGCAACGATCGTGGACTGATGCAATACAGAGCCACAGATATGTACATACATATAGACAGAATTCATTGTAGTAGTAGCGATCTTTTTGAATTAAAATCTCGGAAACTAAGGCCGAGCGGCGGTTATATGTATAGGAAAAAGTTGCTCAAAATGTTGATTTCTACAACATATTCAAAAATCATCGAAATCGGTGAGACCCGGCCTTTTCTAAATAATTACCTCATTTTCTTTCAATAATTCTCCATTGCAAAAATTCTACAGTATTCTTACATTTTTTTATATTTTAAAATTTTCCCATGTTATTAGAAAGTAGATATACAACGAAAGTTATACAATTTATAGTTCCTAGCATGTATAACATGTATATGTATATAATGCATGGTCGCTTCGTATGGAAAGTCAATGAATCTTCAAAAAGCGCCCAGGACCGATTTCGAGAAATGTAAGGTCTGTCAGTCACGATGGCTTTTGTCGTTTACTGACGATTCGAACGGTTGGCGATGCCAGGCTTGCTTTTGAGAAATGTAAGCGACGTCAGCGATGCAAGAGCGAGAAGGAAAGCGAGTATCAGCCTGTTCTTCTCGGCTCTTCCGAAACTCAACGAGCTCACGTACACGCAATTGGGCATAGTGTGCGAAAGCGAGGAATGAGGAGTTTCCGGGGCCCCGATGCACAGTCTGATTAAACTGATTTCGAGTCGCAAATACGTTTCTGCCGAGTTATTTTTTTAATAAATGATGTATTACAATTTAAAATAAAAAATAGAGAATTTGCGGTGTACGTATCAATGAAATACATCCTTATGAATTTTAATAATCTTGAAATTTTTAAATACTCTCAATCGATTGATTTCTCCAATGAAATTAATCGATTAATGTCCAATGATGGACCCTACAGCTTTAATTCCGTTAAAAAATAATAAAATTTATGTAATTTTATTTTCTGTCTCGCTTCCTCTTGTGTTAATTTCTGAATCTGTTGATAACGTAGCGAGTGACACGAAAATGGTAATGGGGTCCCGGGACCCCAGAAACTCCGGCCGAAAAATTACATTACGTGAAACGTCTATTCATATATCTCGTCTGTGACGGTAACTGTGTTCTGTGAACCTTCAGTTGGCAGCTGATTCTTCGTGATTCGCATTACATGAATTTTGATGGTTTTCCTTTTACTGTTTTCCATCTTCTATTTTTTTCTTCCATGCTTCATTTAGTTTACAGTAGTTTGATTTAATAACTGAATCGATGATTTTATTTGTATATTTTTCCACAAGCGTCGCATAATAAAAAGTAATCACACTTTTTCCGTATACCGTCATCAGACGCAATTTAATTTATGTCAGAATTTTTTCATAGACAATTGGAGATTGAGATTGACTGCAATAAGTTTGACTGTAAATTTCTGTTGCTAAATCCATTAAGTTAAGTTAAATTTAATATATTCGTGTATATACAAATATGGAGCGTGATATTGTATAAGTACTTCCTAGGCAGTATGTCGTATCGTTATTTGAAATTTACGTCTCAAAATCGTCCTATGAGCATTCAAAATGGACATCTTATCGATGTTTGAAATTAACGTCTTCAAGTCGTCTTATCAACGTTCAAAATGGACGTCGTACCGACGTTTAAAATTTGTCTTGAAGACGTCTTATGGATTTTCGCGATGTTTGAGTTTTGGAAGTTTTGAATCACGAAAAAAGTTTTGAATTCTCTTAACTTTTTTGGGTTTTCGAGAGATTTCGATGAGTTTTCGCTGTTTCAAGCACAGACGAGGTATACGAGTAGACGTTACATCCAATGTATTTTTTCAGCCCATTTTTCTGGGGCTCTAGAGCCCCATTACCATTTTCGTGTCACTCGCAACATTACCAACAGGTTACACAAATAAACACAAGAGGAAGTGAGATAGAAAATGAAATTACAGAAACATTTCTGGCCTGAAATTATATTTTTGGTAAGGAATTTTTCCTCGAAAATGGTTAGGATTTCGAAGGTACGTCTATTGACCAAAAATGATTGTAATTGACCCCTGCAACCTAAAATAATTTTTCCAGAGCGATTTGAAATTTCTCAATTTCACCGAAAAATTTAGGCACCTACCTCTTGTCGATTTTTCTTAAAAATTCGTTTTTGATTTTTAGTAATTTTGTTTGACGTCGTATAGAAAAATTGTCTAATACTTTTTTGTAGGTAATTATGAGCTCTACTTCAGAAAAAAGTTTCATTGAAATGTATTTACTATTGTAGGTGTTAGGGTTGTTTGAAAATTGCGTTTTTTAATCCGTTCCATAGTCAACTCACATGTATTTATGCACACACTACAGCTGTCTGGTCATAAAACTAGTTCAGTGAATAGTTTCTCAACTGACCGCCATCCATGAGAAGAGGTCGCTAAAATCACCTCCGAATTTTTAGGTATACCTCGTCTGTGATCGCAGTATAAATCCGGAGACAGAGAAAATAAACAAAGAAGATATTATCATGCATTTTAACACAGAAGCGTCTACACTTTCAAAATTTTTAAATAGAATGTATTGTTGAAGCAAACTATGAAAATGATTTATTAACTGACTTTTTCTTATGAATCTGAAGATATTTTGATGGTTATTCGGAATCATGGCCACCTCACCGATTTGAATTTATTGAAATATAGTTTCCATTATGCTTCATGTAAATTATGTCCTTAATCCTTGTATTGTGTGGAAGAACACCATTTCTTGACTCTGAAAATTAGCAGAGGAGAAGGTAGGATTACGAGATAAGGTAGAAATATGAGTCACTAAGGTTTTGAGCCTTATGGATGAAAACGAAGTATTAAAATCATAGAAACATCATATACAAGCAGCCACCGTTATGTACCGCTATTCCATTGTTTAACAGACGCTTATTGTTTCCGATACAACAAAAAGTTTTTACATGTAGGTGTTCAACTGCAATTTGCTGTTATTTACTTTGTGATTTTAATGAAATCCCCATTGGATAAGGAAGAGGATCTCAAACATTTTGAACATATTTTAAATAATTAAGTAGATTTTAATAAAGCCGTAAGTAAAATATCGATACAGTAAATTCATTTTAATTTACTAATCAGAACATAATGAATGATTGTCTTCATGATAATGAAGAAAAATAATTTCTTAATTTCGGGCAAACCAGTTATCAAAATTTGGAGAGACAAAAATCTATCAATTCGTGCTCGATTGTTTGAACAGTTTGTATTCAATTTACAACGTTTGAAATAAACAAAAGTGTGAAAGTTCATAATTTATAGAAATCTCAAATGAAAATAACGCTTCAAAAAAGCAATGAATTTACGTCTCCATTATTAATATTCGAACACTGAATATTCAGATACACGGATACTCGAAAATTCGAAATATTCGAACTACATACGTATTTGAATATTCAAATGAAAAAAGAATTCGTCTTCCAAATTATGAACTTTACTGGATTACCCGACATTTGGATTAGCGAGTGTTCAATATAATACAAAAATATTTCTTCTCTACGAAGAGTCCCGTACTATAAAGTTTTATAAAGTGTTTTACTACGGAAATTTTTACACGCTTAATACGTTCACTGTCTATGACCCGTATATGGGTCACACCGCCAAGCTAATTGGATACGCCGCTGAGAGACCGGACAGTGAACGTGTTAATGTTTTATGTATGCATTCTGTGAACGCATTGTAAAGGTCCTTTTATTTGGGAGACAACTAATTCATTCTAATTCTTCATTTACTTATTGGAAAGAATGTAATAAATAAAAATATATCCATATAATTGTTGCAAAGAAAACCTGCAGCTAATTAAGATGATACAAAATCATCCGCATAGTACATTATTTATATCAAGAATATCTTTGGTTTTTGGATTTCGAATAACTTGTTCGCAAAATATTACCTACGCAGTCGGGCGCCGTTCGTAAAAACTGTTGTTAGTTGATCAACAAAAACTGCGTAATCGATAGATATTATGCGTTGCAATGTACCATTCTTGCACGAGAAGAAGGCACAGCGTGTTTACATCTCCACTTCTGTTGCAGTCCGCTGACTCACTGGTATTGGTCGAGAACGGTGACGAAATCGGTGACAGCCAATCAGCGGAGTGCAGCAAGAGTGGGGATGTAAACACGCTGGGCTTACTTCTCGCGGAAGGACGATAGTGCAGAAATATTTGTATATCAACAAGGTTGAGAATCACTGATTCAGTTATCATCAGTGTTTACATGCACGACGAAGGACGCGTCGACTTTATCATAATAGTATCGAATATATTATGAGTAAAAATGCCGAAGGTAGTCTCAAGAAGTATAATATGCTCCGATACCAAGGATCAAGAAGAATATAGCGAAGAAAAGCCGCTACACATTTATTACTGTTTATGCGGACAGATGACTTTAATTTTAGGTTAGAGTCGTTTCGATTATTGTATATAATCTAACTTTATTCTCGCGAAATATGTAATTAAAGATACAATAATAAATGTTTTCACATTTATATGACTTTAATTTTAGGTTAGAGTCGTTTTAATTATTGTATACAATCTAACTTTATTCTCGCGAAATATGTAATTAAAGATACAATAATAAATGTTTTCGTATTTATATAGATTGTGCCATAGAAAAATTGCCTTTGAGAAAGAGAGACGGCGCACGAGTTATCGATGGAAGCAAACATGCTCATAAAATGACCTGCGAGCAAGATGAAGTTGTATATTTGAAACGCACAGAAGGCATAGAGAAACAACATCGTCAGAAGTGTAAAAAGTAAACAATATTCTTACGTTTCTTAATTTTATACCTTTTGTAAATATTTAAAAAGCATTTTTTTAAATTATGGTTACGTATAAGGTAGTACGTTTTAGCAAGTTGCAGCAAAGGGTATTAATTACAAATTGTACATGTGTTTTCACAGGTGCGGACTTTTTCTCTATTATAAACACGATCAAGGAACAAACATTGTATTTATCGTAAAAGGAGCGGTGATTAAAAGTTCTGGCGAGGGTCCCATGACGGACATATACAACCAAGTGGCTATCGAAAAACCCAAGAAAATAATGGTGACGAAACATACAAAGAACATGGGAAAATTCAGTTCGGTTACTGTTTCTACAATCGACGAAGAAGAAGATGAAATTGAAGCGGTAAGTTGCTTTTTGAAAGATAAAACAAAGTAAATTGTTGGTTGAAAAATGTCTATCGTTCTAATAATGTTTGTTGCTCTTGTTAGTATTCTAATGAAAGATACACGAACGAGGTGTTGCAAGTAAAGGCTATGTCGAGCTATGATAAAATATGCACAAAATTAAATTGCGATACTATACTAATTTTTCTGTTTTGTTAAATGCCAATTTCTATTCAATGCGTTACTCTTTTTCAGAGAGAAGTTGCTGATTCGTACGCTAATAATGCGCGAATAATAGAAAAACAATTGGAGAGAAAGGGAATGAATAAACGGAAAGCCATGCCCCCTCCCGAAGCGGATCCAAAGAGAACAAGACCTCGAGGAACGTTATTGGATGTATAAACTTTAGTTGTATATTATTACATATTTAAGCCAAAACATGATTGTAAATATTTTAAATTGTTTTCTTCTTAGACTTTTTAGACAGCAATGACTTAAAGAATTAAACGATCCTTTAACATTATATTGAATTATTTATTAACATTACATAAAAGTAAATATTTAAAATATATAAATGACTAGATACAAATATTGCATAGAAATGTACATTGCAAAATATAGATATAAATGTAATAAATAAATACAATAACTACATATAATTCATTAATAAGGATCACTGGAGGGTAAACGGAGTTCTACTTACAATAAAAATTAGTTAGTAAAATGGCAACATCAAATGGTAAGACGAGGAATTACTTTACATATACTGCAACTAGTAAAATTAGTAAATAATTCTACGAAACAATTTTGGGTGATATGGCTCCTTAAATGCGAAAGAAAGAAAGATTTATCTAAATATATTATCTAACTGGCCATGTTAGATCTACAATCTATAAATATGTGGTGTGTAATACTATGACATTATTAATGCGCACATCGGTTGAAAACTGGGTGGGACATTAAGATAGTTGCATTTGTGATCAAAAGTAACGTTATTATCGTTATTCTAGTTGTGCAATATAATTAAACTAAATTTAATCGTTACCCAAGATGCCTCTAAGAGCCACGAATTCCTATTCTCTGTCAGATATCAGATAATGGAAAAAAAATGATTTAATTTGAAACCTGTATATTCCTAGTGCCATATTTCATTTATAGTTTACCTTTAATATTACAACAAAATCATAGCACATTCTCTATATATCTAATAAATGCATTTCAAATATATTCCTTTCGACGATTACGTCAAACTGCAACTTGCATTAAATTAAAATTATACGTAATTCTATTTTACACATAGTACGATCCCACAATTGGAATTATCACGTTTGCGATTACAGATGATAATTTTATATATATATATATATAATTCGTAAAACTAATGCCGCGCTGTACGTAAAAGAAACATACACAGCGACCGATCTATATAAATTTAAGTATTGATCTGAGAAGATTTAATATCTGCTTTTTTAAGTATCGTGGGCTCGTCTTTTAGAAAGGTTCCTGATCTAGAGCCCACCGTAAGCTGTTTCGCGACTTCCCCGTTATGGCACTTATTTTTTACTTTCTCATCGCACGGGGCCCTGCTAGTTGTCCTTTTAATGGTAACCCCGGTTTTACTTATTTTGTTGGTGCCAGACGACTTTGGGGAAGATCTTTTGCTAGGGCTTTCGGATCCCTGTTGATTCGGCACTACCTCTTTCTTTTCTCTCTTTACGGTAGGGTGATTGATCATAGACTGCGTAATCGGTCGCGTATTCGTAGGCTTACACGACACGTTATTCAACAACTTACTTGGAACGTCCGGAGTCTTAGCGGCGTCCAGAAGATTCCTTCGTAAACTAGGCGAACCGTGGTAAGCGCTTATAGCCGCCACCCTGCTTCTGCTCGCTGCGGTTGAGCTTTCCAATGACCTGGGTGTTCTTCTCGTTATAGTAAGCGGACTTCTTTGCTGTATCGGCGGCGAACTCTTCTTTACTTTCTCATAAATTTGCACCTTGTTCGTTGTCTTCCCTAAGGTCGGCGAAAGTTTGTTCGACGTGTTCGATTTAGGCGTTGTCGTGATCTCAGTCATAAGACTGTCCGTGGACATCGAGGTGTCCATTTTACTAGCCTTCTTTTTAACAGCTACCGGCTTGTTCTTTGATTCCGCCAAAGAATCTACAGATAAGCCTATCTCTGCATTTTTCTGCTTAAAGGTTGGCGATTCTGGACGCGTGATACCGCAACTCTTACTGATCAAGTCCTTTTTATTGTTCGTTTTGCTTGTATTTGGTTCTGTTAAACTGTCCGAGGAAAGAGCCTTCACATCTTTTTTTATAGGTAATTTTATCTTTGCTAGTGGTTTTTTCTCGGTGGCGCGTTTCATTGCCGGGCTAGACGTCCGAGACGAATCCGAAGACGAGATCATTATTTTTCGCCGTGGCTGTACGATTACCTTTTCCGGATGCGTTGGATGTATAGTCTCTTTGGGAACAGATTTGTTTCTAGGTTCCAAATACCTCGATTTTACCTGAAAATTGTTCCATGAAAAAGGGTATAGCCGAATAAGGGGGTCTGTTCGATTGTTAACTCATTCTCTGGCCACCACGACGCTCATTAGCAGCACCTCTCGGGCACGCTTTGTGCACGAGTAGGATAGCTGGCCCAGCTAACAGCGCGATGCGCCCAAAACCGATTTTGGGCATTTGCACATAATTGATATGCGCGCGCACCGATCTTTCTGCCGGCCGGTCGAAACCTCGTAGTGGCCAAGAGCGCGATTATTAGGCAGTCTTGTGCTAACTGTCTTAACCATCAGATGTGTTTAGTTCAAATGTAATACAACATTACAACAAACAAATACAACATTAAATTAATATAATTGCAAAGATATTATGTGATTGAATTAATGCATAATATCAGAATTTTCTCATTCTCGATCTCAATCGGAAAGGACGATCAATAATATCGTCCTTCCTTACATAAACTCACTACTATTTATTCGCGTTTAATCTCATTATTCTTGTAACCTGTGTACCTGATTTGTGGTACTGTAAAGTGTTGAATTAAAGACCTTGTTTAACGTTTTGCACCAGGGTAAAATGTGCCCTTGAACCAAATTTGGCATACGATGGATCCATCGATAGAGAATCAAAATCAAACATTCTGTGTCAAATTTCAACCCCCTATCTTGTTCGGAAGGTTAGTTATAGGGAAAATCCGGATTATCGAATTTGTGCCTGTTTCCTCTATTAAATTGAGAACGAAAATTACGTAAAAAATCTGGTGCATTGTGGTTATTGAGATACGTGTTTGAGAATTTTTTTCGATTTTTAAACGACGAAAATCTCAAATTCATCTATAGACTCTCATTCATAAGACTTAAAAGATAAGCATCGAAGAAATGTATGCAAATACTGGTGGTTAAACTAATTAAACCAGTATCTATCCCCCTTTCACCCACTTTACCTCCTACCCATTAACCCAAGATTATCCCCCTATAGTCCTCTATCCTCTTATTCTCCCTCTTCTCGTCACTCTAGTATAGTTTTTATTGTGCCTTTTCTATACTAATCTTAGGTGTAATAGCCTAACCCAGACCTAATCCAGACCTAACCCAGTCCCTCTACTCATTTATTTAAGTTTATTAAATGGCATTAAGTGCAATACATGTAATCCACACCGAAGACGATGCGTACTCAAATAGAGTCTTTAGTCTGTAAGAATTTACGTTCTTTAAGCCATGTTTTTCCTATTTTGTTGGAAAAAAATGTTTTTCTGAACAAGATAAAGGGTTGAAACTTGGCACAGAATGTTTGATTCTGATGCTCTATCGATGGATCCATCATATGTCAAAGAAACCCCACACAGATCTTATGGAAAATGGCCCCTGGTTAAACTAGCTATCTATGATGTCTTGATGAAAAGTTCCAATGGGCCCTAGCTCGTAAATTGAACAGTTTCCGATATACGGGGGATCAAAAGTCAATAATTGTGCGCCTTATTCTAGACTACCACGTTTGAGCATATTTGAGTGTAAGAAGCACTGTTGTACACTGTACATTTATTTGACTTCTTAAAACTCAGTATTTGTACTATGGGCCCTTAAATATTACCCCTTGACCTTCTGACCTTCTCACTCCCATTCAGTAGTCAAAATAAAAAAACGCCAAAAAGGTAAAAAATGGTTCTCTTTTTCATTGTACAAACATGACGCACCATCGACATTAGCATTACCCAGTGTGCACCACGAGGAGGTTGCTCGATTGGATTTTGCACACCATTTTTACAGTTCTCTCTATTCGACCATAAGAGTCTCAACATTCATAGTGTCTTGATTGTCTCTATTAGCGGCATTTCTGATCGTATTTAGAAAATTGCCATCCGAATATTTGACATGCCTTTGATGACGAGCAAATTCTAAAAAACCTTAAAACACTTGCAATATGTGCGCATGTACCCAATGTTTTGGCACCGGATTGACAGATGCAGTAGTTACCATTTGTTACTTCTTCTTCTAGTTCCAGTTCATTTTTGGGAATGTGAGAAATAAGAACTTGATGTTTGGTACGATTCCGAAATCGTGAATAAACTTTTAGTCATCTAAGGATGTTATCTATCAACGAAGTGTCAATCTGCGCTAATAGAGGGCGTCAAGACAATATGAATGTTGAGATTGTTATGGACAAATAGAGAGAACTATAAAAACGGTCCTTTTCAGGGCCACATGGTGTGCAAAATCCGATCGAACAACCTCCTCGTGGTGCACACTGGGTAATGCTAATGTTGACGGTGCTTCATGTTTGTACAATGGAAAAAAGAACCATTTTTTACCTTTTTGGCGTTTTCTTATTTTGACTCCTGAAGGGGAGTCAAAGAGTCAAGGGGTAATATTTAAGGGCCCACAGGGTTACAACAGTGCTTCTTACACTCAAATGTGCTCAAACGTGGTAGTCTAGAATAAGGCGCACTATTATTGACTTTTGGTACCCCCTATCTCGGAAATTGTTCAATTTACGAGTTTGGGTCCATTGGAACTTGATCATCGAGATACCATGAATTACATCATATCAAAAGTTCAGCTAATTTAACCGGGGGCCATTTTCCATAAGATCTGTGCAGAATCCTTTGGTTCAAGGGCACATTTGACCCCCCTTAAAAATTTTTCTTAAGTGCAACGTATGTATTTTACAATCTCGTTGAAATCTTAATAATCTAAAACGCTAACAAATCCATAAGAATTCCAAATAATAATTTTCAATTACCTCTACTTTATTGGGCCACGATTTCGGTCTACTTGTATCAGTAGCAGGTTGCTTATCATCTTGCATTTTACGTTCCAGCGGGTCGCTTTTAGGTTTATTAAACACCTTCTTTGTTTGTTGTATCGTTGCCATTTGTTTCAATGTTTTGTCATTGTGCTCGGATATAACCATCTTCACGCGTTTCAAATCCAAACTTCGATTTGTCGTTAAACGACTCGACACTGGCCTTGGTTCCTACAAGTATAAATTTTGTACGATTAAGAACATTTAACAGATTAAAATTTATTTATAGTTTGAACGTTATTTACTTTCACAAAGTTTGAATGCCTCGACTGACGTTTCGTGGTCTCGTGAGGTAGGATTACAAGACACGCCAGTTCCTGTATTCTACGTCGCAGTTCCAAGTCCATTTTCAACCACGTGGCGGTTCTCGCTGCTCGCGTTGCGTCCCTGACCAAGCATTTTTCCACCCGGCATTGAATCTTTTTCAAAAAGTCAATGAACAACTGGCCCCACTTGATTTTTTCTTGAGCTTCGTCCAGTTGCGCGGAAGCCAACATTTTGTGTAACTTTGAGTAACTTTTGCATGCTTGTTCAGGAGGCAAGCGTTCCGCAGCTGCTAAGAAATTATCCTCCAATCGACTGATGTTCCACGTCAACTCCCTACCAAGGGATTGGAAGTTCTCGTTTCCCAGCACGCCTGAGAAATTGTCCGACAAAAACTTCATCGAAGTCTTCAGCAAATTTGACACCATCCTAAACACTGGTTCTGCCCAACGGACATTTGGCAAGGTTGCGAGTAGCTTGTCGCAGTCCATCATGGTTTGAAGCACGTTGTCTGTAGACTGGTAATTTATAACAAAAAGAAAGTGTTACAAAACTGTTACGAAAGTGTTCGACTGGTCTTGCAATTTCAATTCAAAATTCCTACTGCATGTAACATTTTCTTTCCGAAATGATGTGGACTTTTGTAGCTATAACTAAAGAATCAGTTTCATGAACTTTATATTAACTTTTTATACGTATTTGAAACGAATATATTTTTTGTTATTGACACTTATACCAGTACCAGTCAAAATGACTGGTGCATGTTTCCATGTGATGAAATGACTCAAATAATGATTTTGATGCAGTACGTGTAAGGGCCTTAGAATTGTATATTTACATTCGTTTTGACAAAAGAAATCAGAGGAGTCAATGTTTACGAAGAGACAAATTCGCTTTAGTTTCAACGGTTTGGGATAAATTTATTGAAAATAGCCAAAATTGCTTCAAACCAGAAGTTTATATTACGGTGGATGAGCAACTCTTTCCAACGAAGACCAGATGCAGGTTCGCACAATATATGCCAAACAAACCTCAGAAATTTGGCATAAAATTTTGGCTGGTGTCTGACGTTGAAATTAAATATGTAATAAGTGGCTTTCCTTATTTAGGAAAAGATGAGACTCAGTGAATATGTTGTACTGAAACTTGTAGAACCATATACTTTGAAAGGTAGAACCGTAACAACGGACAATTTCTTTACCAGTTTGCCTCTGGCATTGAAATTATTATCTAAAAATACTTCGTTGCTTGGAACAATCTGTGCAAACAAGAGGGAAATCCCGAAAATTTGCAAACAGAAGAAAGATAGCATGGTTCGTTTCTCAACGTTGCTGTACGAATCAAATGGATGTACACTTACAGTTTACAAGAGTAAACCGAATAAGAAAGTACTTGTACTAAGTACTAACAAGAAATTACTCGAAACTGTGTCTTTTTATAATAACACAAAATTTGGTAGATGTCACTGACCAAATGGCACAAAAATATACTGTAAAATTAGGTTCCAGAAGGTAGCCACTTCAAGTTTCTTTCAATGTTTTGGATTTAGCTGTAATAAATTGCTGGATATTGTATAAAAACACGACAGGTGAAAATATATCAAGGAAAGACTTTTTGTTTCGTTTAGCTGAAGAAGTTGCTTCTCAATATCAGACTTCAGGGGAAAAACCACAAGAAGCTAATATACCAAATTCAAGTGGCACCGTTCCTGTACGTGAATGGTGTCAAATAGGATATTGCAATAATAATAAGACCACTACTATTTGCAATATATGCAAAAAAATGTATGTGGAAAGTGCACACAGAGCAAAATCAGCATATGTAAAAATTGTGACCAATGAACTACAAACAATTAAACGTTTGATTAATTGATAATGTCAATAAATCTATTTATGAATTACAATCAATATTATTAATCTTATTTTGTCATTTTTTAAAAGTAAATAAAGACTGGAGACCCCACTAAGCACTTTTTCTAAAGTTCATTCTGACTGGTTTTGGTAGAAATAGGTATACTTAAATGGCTGGTAAATCTAGCGTTGAAGGATACATTAAATTTTGCATACCATGTGTACAATATGTTGATGATAACACTTATACATCAGTTCTCTTGGAAGAGTCGCGAACGCTTTACACGGCCATATTCGTACAAAATGTCTCGTGATCCATCGAAGAGATTTTCGATACACTTCGTCGAGACCATAAGCCGCCGCCAAGGGCATACACTCCAATACGCCAACAGCACATATTTGACAAGGCTAGACCATGACGAATGAATAATTATTATGGGTAAACCTCACGTTTAGGGGAGGCAGTTGCGATGACCTTGACCTTGACATATTATGTTGTCAAGATCACCACCCTGAATGATCCTTAGAAGATTTTAGTCATCGCACGTTTTTTATTAAACAGTTATTAATAAAAATGTATTATTAATGTTACACTAGAATCTGCGTATACGTATACTCAATGTGACCTTGATATTCGCACAGGTTATGAAGGTCACACACTTGAGCTACACTCAAACAGTTACAGTGCGGAGCAAAACTGAACACACATACGACACTTTAACAAAAATAAAATTTTATTCAATATTTGCACGTAGAATACAAAAGAAACAAAATAGTTAGTATTATCTACAATCTTTTGGCTTTTCAAAACAAATTTAACATTTGTGATATCATTATTATTTCGCTTGGTGCAATTTTTTTTCATGTAGTCGGTTTTGCACCGCAACTAATTTTTAGTAATGATTTCAGATATTGGTACACTTAATATCTCGTCCATAAACCTTTAACCTTGATAATTGCTTCAACACGTTTAGGTATACTTAATACTACAGTTTCGCAATACTCTGGTGCAATAGAATCGCATCAATATAACGTCATGAAACCCTTATCTAAAGATATAAAGAATAATATCATTTTCCAATTAAAATTGAGTTTATCAATGGAAGTAATTGCTAGAAAATTTGCTGTTGGGCAGGGTATTATACATACAATATATAGAAAATGTAATGAAGTCCCTGCATCTTTTGGAGGCCGTCCAAAATTATTATCTTGTCAGGATAAGAGAAGATTGACAAGATAAAACTGTTAGAAAGCGATGTTGGAAAGGAAATTAGTAAGTGGACATCTCGAAGAGCATTAGAAGAAGTCAATTTTACAGCAATTAAGAAGAAAAACAAACCTGTCTTATCAAAAAAGAATGTCAGGGTCCGTCTGAATTTTTCAAGAGAACATTTGAGCTGGAATATGGAGCAATGGAAACAAGTAATTATTTCCAATGAATGAAAAATCAATCGAATTTCATCGGATGGATGTTGTTGGTGTTGGAAAAAGCAAGACGAACCTCTTATACCACGTCATGTGAAGCAAACAATGAAATTTGGTGGTGTGTCACTTACAGTGTGGGAGTGTATTACTGCGTATGATGTAGAATCACTACATCGAATAGAAGGTACAGTGAATCAGTATACGTATAAGAATATTTTAGAAAAAAATTTACTAGAAACAATTGAAAATATGCCAGTATTAGAGTTGATGTCGTATTCCAACATGACAATGCTCCTAGGCATTGTGCCAAGAATTGGCTGCAAACTCAACTATTTCAAACCATGGAATGGCCTGCTCAAAGGCTAGACATAAACCCGATTGAAAATGTCTGGGCATACTTAAAAATGAAGTTGGAAAATAAATACAGTGCTCCCTCAACAACGATAACTGGTTTGTGGCATAGAGTGGAAGAACAATGGTATTCTATTAGACCAGAGTATTACGAAAATGTATTAAGTATGTCTAAACGTGTTGAAGCAATTATCAAGGTTAAAGGTTTATGAACGAAATATTAAATGTATCAAAATCCAAAATGTTTCCTCAAAATTAGTTGCGGTGCAAAACTGACTACGCGAACAAAAATTGCACGATATGAAATAATAATGATATCACAAATGTTAAATTTGTTTTCAAGAGCCAGAAGATTGTAGATAATACCAAGTATTTTATCTTTTTTGTATTCTAATATACAAATAGTGAATAAAGAATTTTTTCTGTTAAAATGTCGTTTGTGTGTTCAGTTTTGCTCGTTACTGTATAGCTACCTCTCGTTTTTCATTAAAAAGTTATTAGTATATAAAGATTACCAGGTAACAAGAAACAAGAATGTGGAATTACGTTCCATGAGCCCTGCGGAGCATAAAATAATACATCCCCCATGAGTTGAACAGTATCATATTAAATTCGTTTTGCTGACTGGAGGGCTGCGTCCTTCAGACCCCCTAAAAACTACACTAATACCTATTTTTAATAAAATATTTCATTAAATTATATGATATTTGTATGCTAATTTATATGCAAATTATATGATTTTTATATGATAATAACTTTTTAATAAAAAATGAGCAATGGCTATAACTTCTTGGATGTTATTGAGGAGGGTAACCTTGACATATGTTGTCATTATGCAAGGTCATCGAAGCTGCCTCCCCTAAACGTAAGGTTTACCTTATTATGTTTATAAAACGTGTATTTTTGTGTTATCTAAATACCTTATGAAACAGATGACAATATTTAACTTTAAGCGTATATCCAATAACTTCTTTAAGCCCCTCCAAACACAGCATATCCGCCAATGTTGCCAATTCAACAATACTTAGTGAATCTGGTATATTACTTTCTCCGCTGTATATGTGGCACAATGCAAAATGTACCGCATCGTACGAGTATCCTTGCAGAGAAATAACGTTTCCAGCACTTTCGATCCATCCGCCACTAAGAATCGCCGCAAAATATTGACAACGAGAACTCAATATACATTTGTGGGCTCTTATACGACGACCAGCCACGTCGATCGTAACGTCTGGATTAATTTCTTCCAAGAACATCCTTAATAAATCTTCTCCCAATCTATTGTACGGTCTTCCTCCTGCCAAACTCGATGTTTCTGTTTCCTCTGTACTACCTTATAACAAGAAAAAATAACAGAATACATATGATATACAGGTTGTTTCTTAGAATATCTCCATTTTGTTCAAAGATACAAGAAAAAACAAACTAGAAGAATTGCTTCTTTCGATGATGAGCAAATATTTTGTTTTTTTTTTATTATTATATTGAATTCTGAAATTGGTGAAGTCTGATCTTTAAGTTCACCCGTTATACTTTGTAATATGTTTATAGAAATAATAAATAAGTAGTGACGTGTTTGTATACAAAAACTTTAATTATACAGTAACGAGCAAAACTGAACACACAAATAACATTTTAACAGAAAAAATTCTTTATTCACTATTTGCATATTAGAATACAAAGAAGACAAAATACTTAATATTATCTACAATCTTCTGGCTCTTGAAAACAAATTTAACATTTGTGATATCATTATTATTTCGTTTCGTGCAATTTTTGTTCGCGCAGTCAGTTTTACACCGCAACTAATTTTGAGTAAACATTTCGGATTTTGGTACATTTAATATTTCGTTCATGAACCTTTAACCTTGATAATTGCTTCAACACGTTTAGACATACTTAATACTACATTTTCGTAATACTCTGGTCTAATAGAATACCATTGTTCTTCCACTCTATGCCACAAACCAGTTATCGTTGTTGCGGGAGCACTGTATTTATTTTCCAACTTCATTTTTAAGTATGCCCAGACATTTTCAATCGGGTTTATGTCTAGCCTTTGAGCAGGCCATTCCATGGTTTGAAATAGTTGAGTTTGCAGCCAATTCTTGGCACAATGCCTAGGAGCATTGTCATGTTGGAATACGACATCAACTCTAATACTGGCATATTTTCAATTGTTTCTAGTAAATTTTTTTCTAAAATATTCTTATACGTATACTGATTCACTGTACCTTCTATTCGATGTAGTGATCCTACATCATACGCAGTAACACACCCCCACACTATAAGTGATACACCACCAAATTTCTTTGTTTGCTTCACATGACGTGGTATAAGAGGTTCGTCTTGCTTTTTCCAACACCAACAACATCCATCCGATGAAATTCGATTGATTTTTGATTCATTGGAAATAATTACTTGTTTCCATTGCTCCATATTCCTGCTTAAATGTTCTCTTGAAAAATTCAGACGGACCCTGACATTCTTTTTTGATAAGACAGGTTTGTTTTTCTTCTTAATTCCTGTAAAATTGGCTTCTTCTAATGCTCTTCGAGATGTCCACTTACTAATTTCCTTTCCAACATCGCTTTCTAACAGTTTTATCTTGTCAATCTTCTCTTATCCTGACAAGATAATAATTTTGGACGGCCTCCAAAAGATGCAGGGACTTCATTACATTTTCTATGTATTGTATGTACAACTCCCTGACCAACAGCAAATTTTCAAGCAATTACTTCCATTGATAAACTCAATTTTAATTGGAAAATGATATTATTCTTTATATCTTTAGATAAGGGTTTCATGACGTTATATTGATGCGATTCTATTGCACCAGAGTATTGCGAAACTGTAGTATTAAGTATACCTAAACGTGTTGAAGCAATTATCAAGGTTAAAGGTTTATGGACGAGATATTAAGTGTACCAATATCTGAAATCATTACTAAAAATTAGTTGCGGTGCAAAACCGACTACATGAAAAAAAATTGCACCAAGCGAAATAATAATGATATCACAAATGTTAAATTTGTTTTGAAAAGCCAAAGGTTGTAGATAATACTAAGTATTTTGTCTTTTTTGTATTCTATATACAAATATTGAATAAAAAATTATTTTTTTTAGAATGTCGTAGGTGTGTTCAGTTTTGCTCCTCACTGTATTAGGTTGGCCAAAAAGTTTGTGCAATTTTTGAGTTGCAAATGAAATGTACTTCTTTTATGGTAGGAGATATCTTTATTCGATAACGAATTTTATTCCCATCTTTGGGAAAACTTCATAATTCCTAATTCATAAAAATCTGTTTTACAGGCTTCGTTTTGTTTCTTTTTTAAAATATAACAGCATAATATGACAAAAATACTCCTTTTGGAAGTCCATATGTAAAATTGTAAAATAAATCTTCAAACTTTTTCGTCAAGATGTACAGTTAAGTGTTAACTATCGACTAACCATGTGCTTTTAAAATTTGAATTGACGACGTCAGTTGCGTTTTAGCGAGTATCACAAAAATCCATATAAACTTTTCGACCAATCCAATACGACCATCAAAAC
Organism: Colletes gigas; assembly: GCF_013123115.1. NCBI lineage: Eukaryota > Metazoa > Arthropoda > Insecta > Hymenoptera > Colletidae > Colletes > Colletes gigas. The sequence goes on from NW_025106644.1 coordinate 679,812, forward strand.
TTTCTCTAAAAGGTTGTCGAAACAACGATCTTAAAGCATATTTAACACGTTCACTGTCCAGTCCCTTAGTGGCATATCCAAAAGCATGGTGCTATGACCCCTATATGGGTCATAGATAGTGAACGTGTTAAAAATGATCACCAATATTTGCTCATCAGAATATTTGTCCCTACGAAACAAATTATCTTCTTCGTTGAGTTCTTTCGTACTCTCAAAACAAACAGAGATATTCTCTATGTTCGTGTTAAAGGTAACAATCTGCATAAATAATAATTACCAGCTCCAGAACGACCCATGCTGCTTTGCATACTGCTTAGATCAGATTCCGATATGATACCTTCGCCATCGTACTCCCCCGTTAAATCTTCCAGAGGAGACTTTTGTTTAGACGGCAGGGAGGTGCTCATGACCGAGGTAAATTTTTTGGGAACTGGCCTCACCGAGCCATTCGTTCTATACATGACTAATTTGCTCTCGATCCACGAAGTCTCTGGTATACTGTTGCACATACGATAAGTAGTTCTATCTTCTTTCACGGTTAAAATATCCGCCGTGTGAGATGCGACAGGCGTTTTATCCAAATCCGACAATCTGACGAAATTGGACGTTGTCGCTTTCAGATTGAGCCCCATGGTCCTTTCGTTCTTCTTCGCTGTTGCATTGCGGTTTTCAAACGTTTCATCTGGCTTCACGTAGTCCGGACTCTTCAATTCGCTTTCAATTTTCTTGATCGTTTCGTTCAAAGATTTATGAGTTTCGGATATTTTGTTACCTACAGTTGGTATCACTTGGGTTCGGTCTATATTTGGGACTTCACCGTTTAATAACTCGGACAGCTCGTAATCGTGATTGTCGCTGTCAGGGGATGGCCCGCTGCCGCTACTGATATCAAACGTTTCGCTTTTACGCGTCTGTCCCTCCGTACTCTCTGTACAGGTCTTCTCCCACGCCGAAGTTTCCGAATATTCGTCTTCGTACGCTTTGACGTCGGCAGTTTTGAGGTTATCCGCGGCTCGTTCGGCTTTTAACTCCGTATATTCGTGTTCCTTTATACTCACGCGAAGCTCCTCGTTGATCACCTCGACGTGAGAATTTGGAGGCGTGTCTCTTGTATCGTACTCGAAAGCATCCTCCGAAGACGTGTCCATGTTACTAAGAGCACAATTCCTCTGCGTAACGCATTCAGATTTTGTTGCATCGTTCAAAGAATGATTTGAAAAACTTTGCTTCGCTTGTAGTTTCTTCAAGTCGCCACGGTCCACGGAGAGACTATGCGCGCGTTTATGTTCCTTATTGAACACTATTTCCTTTGCAACGTGTCCATTATTGTTAGCACCTTGCGTTTTATCGACATTCCAGGAATGTCGTTTGAACGCTGGTCGAGACGAGGACAGTGTTCTTCTTCTCACCACCGGAGAATCAGACTCTATATACATAAACACGCTCGGTTTAGCTTTGTCTCTAACAGATTTTTGTTCGTTGGACAATTGGTCCGCCTTGTCACTACTATTCTCAATAGGATTGATATCGTCTGATTTTATTTCCACTCGTTTATCACAAAACGTGGATAAACTTCTCCTGTGAGTAGGCTGTACGGTACTTTCTGCGCTCTTGGTCGAATCACTTAAATCGATGAACATGGAGAAAATATTTTTCTTGTCTTCGTTAGATTTTCCAGGCTTGCTGTTCGTCTCTTCTGCTTCCGGCTTCTTATTTTTCAACGCAGAGTTTGCATTAAATATATCGACATAGAATTCACAGTAAGACTTACTACTTTCGTTTTGTTCTTTCTTCTCCGTTGGATGATTTTGTTGCTGCGCGACGGATTTGTGATCCATATCCTTCAAATTAACGAAGAAACCCAAGCTGCCGTGCTTGTCGTGTACGCTCGTTTTTCTAACAGGTTTCTTAACACACTCGGACGTTGAGAAACTTTGAGACATGCCTACTTGAGTATTATTTGTTGACTTGGATTCGGTTTTATTGCAATCGCTCATGTCGACCACCCACGCGGTCATGGAAGAAGCCATTCTCGAAGGTTTCACTCGCAGTTCGGGTTCACCCATGATAACTGAACCCCCGGAAACAATAGGCGTCGATTCCGTCTTTCGACGGACAGTGGGACTATCGGTAGGCTTTGAATAATCCGAGGTGCTGACGCCTCCAGAAATAATAGGCGTGTTCTCGTCGCATTTAATCTTTTTTAACGTATCTATTCTATTATCCTTCTCTAAAATGCAATTCAGCGTAACAGGCAAGCTATTGCTACAGCTGTTCGACCCATCGTCCAACTCTGCTCGGTAATCCGGGACCAATTCCTCGCTGGCGCTTTTCGTTACAGGATAAATTTTAGCAATTTTACTGTCATTCTGCAAAGAATCATTATTTTCCGACGGTATCTGATTGATCTCGTATTTTCCATTATCCAATGGCAGATAGGGCATCGCGTGATATTGAGTACCGGGTGGAATTTGAACGTCCATATTGAACTTGTTTAGAACAGTGCTCACTGGAATCGCGGGCTCGTCCGGTGGAATGAAACACGAGTCGCCATCTACACGGTGCCCCGAATACTGAGGTATAGCATTTTGAAATACGAGATTGCCTTGTCGTCGTTCGTACTCTTGTCTCAATACCGATATCTTCTCGTCGTTGGAATCCAATTCAAACGTATTCCTCCTAATGAGAGAAGGACGTCGAGTGTCTTCTATTAAATTCGTATCTTTGTCGTTCGTGTTCTCAGTTGTTTCTGTGTTACTATTTACGTTAACGGCGGCATCATTGTCGTTAGTTACACGCGATATAATAGATCGGTCGTTGTTCATATTCTTATTATTGTCAGGGCAAGGTGAAGGATGTGCGCTTTCGCCGCTGTCTGCTTCTTTGATCTCTACAACCAATGACTCTTTGTTTGTCTCTGCATTTATGTTTCCCTTATCCTCGGATATAGAATCGGTTCTTCTTACTTTCCGAGTGTCTGTAAGCGGCTCTAAGTACTCCGTGAGTTTCAGTTCCCTTTCGAATTCTGCCACCCTTTCGTGACCAATTTGCAAATTAGATGTTTTCAGCGATGTGAATTTGTAGCATTGCTCGTCGGGAAAATCGTTGGATTTACTTGCGGCGTATTCGGAAGAGTAACAGGTATACGGCTTGGGCTTGTCGTCGAAGCATTTATTTTTAGCCGCGTTCGATGCTGGAACTTCTACTTCGTCGTTGAGCGTCGACGCGTCGATAAAATAATAATTGCTCGCGTTGCAGGAACTTTTATGTTTCGGTATATTATGGGATGTTTCGAGTCTCGCGTTCTCCGATTGTGCAGTTTCGGTTCGACAGTAACTGGAATTGCATAACTTCTCGTCGCATGGTTTCTCCGTGGATTCCCCCTTTGCGGATTCTTTCTCCGCGTCGGTGCTCACGGAGGATACATTACCGAGATCGATAAACTCGAACGACTCGTTCTCGTCGCTACCGCAGTCCGATTCGTAAAATGGATCACTAAGTACGTGATTCTCGTATTGAAAAATTTCGTCTGTATGTAATTTCTTTTTTTGAGCATTGTCCGTGGACGAGCTAGAAGAGTCTAGTTGCGGTTGTTCCGCATCGACGGAAGAACATGTTGCGCTGTGCTCGTTCGATGCACTTTCCATTAATCCCGATCCGACCAAGTCTTTTATATGGCATGTGCTACTGTAAGCGTTGGCTGAATCATAGCGCTCCGCATCCACAACTATCTTCTGGTCTTTGCTGTTCCCGCGTCTAACGCGTATGTTAACAAAATCATCGTTCGCGGAGGTGTACCCTGTGACTTGCAATTCCTCAAAATCGGTACTCGAATTCTCGGACGTTGTGTTTTCATGTGGACTTACAGAACCAGTCTCTAAACCAGAATCAGCCATATCGGATAAAGTGGGACTTACATCTGTTGAAGCATACTCTCTTACATTTCTCGTATCCTTAGCGTCGATTGCTGGATTGCAGTCTGCTGTTGCGCAATCAACATATCTTTTGGCACGAAAACAAATAATTAACAATATTTATCAAATTAATAAGTAAAGCGATGCCTTGGAAATTGGTTGGATCGGTTGCTATTCTCGATTCAATTTTGGCCAGTTTCAATCCCAAACGTCAATATCCAAGGCACCGCTGTATTACATAAAATAAATTTTAGAATGTTATAATTATAAGTGATAACCTTTTATTGTTGTCGGAAACAGTATCGATACAGGATGCATTCACAAATCTTGATTGGCAAGTAACGTTCAAAATAAGGTCTACCAATAGTCGTTCTTCTTGCAAGCAGTTTGAATTGCTATATAAAAGCCTGAAAATGCATAAAATGTTATTAAAACGTATATAATAAGAAGAGGAAAGATATTTAATCCTTAATGAGTACCACAGGTGAAAATTCATCCAATAGAAATTTTGACATATTGTTTTATTAGTGAAATTTTACAGATAAACTTGTATTTTGAAGAGAATATAGTTTTAATAATATTATAATTATATCGGGTGGGTGAAAATTCACCTATAGTACCATTAGCATAATAGTATCATATCAGTTAAGGGATAATACATGTATTATTCTAATATGTGCATTCTATGATGTTTACAGTAGGGGTGACAAATGAAACAGTATAACATGCTAATTGCTATAATTTGTATTGTCAATCGAAATAGTGTATATTGTGTCATACAAACGTGAATGCGGGAAAATAAAAAGAAGTACGAATTAAAGGAAAAAAATAATAAAGTATACAGAAAACTTAATATCCTTATTTTTATTATATTTATAGTAAAATATTATTTACAACTATTTAAGTAATTATTTATCTGTGGAGGACAGTTTCTACATATTCTTTTATACATCACATATATTTGTTTAACTGCGTTTAAACAGAGTAACAAATATAATCAAAGATAAATGCATAAATTTTTTACAAATTCAACAAAATACATATTTTATTAAAGAAAGATTTTTCATACATAATTTATGGAGAACGCATGCAAATAAATATTTTTCAATTCGAACGAAAAGAATACGTGGAACTTTTAGAATGTTAATTTAGGAAAATTTGTTTATTTTCCTCTGTTCGTATCACTAGTATTTAGTTAAGCACTAAATTTGGTTAAAAGTTATTAAAAAATATATGAATTTTCATAAATATTCCTGAATTAAACAACAGTCCATGCATACAATCTGCAGTATTTAAAAAATACACATAGTTCTGATAAATACTGCTTCTAGGTATGATTATCGATATGGCGATACCTCACAAAGCCTTCAATGTGATGAAAAATTTCCGGTTTATCAAGGATGCAATCAATGCGACTGTTAGTGTATATAAAATAAGGTTTGAGGACCTTATAAAAATGTGGAGCTCTTGTTTTAACGATACACTTGTTTGTTGGTATTATATTATATCCATGTATTATGTTAAGATCACAATACAAGGAGCCCGTAAATATTCTACAATAAAACACTCCATTCAGTTATGTATTTAAGAGCTTATATTTTGTACACATAATGGCTTTATTATACACATTCCCGTCAGTCACAATTTCGTTATAAGTACAAAGACAAAATTCAAACGGATGCAACAATTATTACACAATGAAATAAAACATAACAGATTCTTAACAACATTTAGGTTGTCACAGATAGTTTCGTATCAGGAGTTTCAAGTATTTTATAATTTTGTACGATATATGCCAATCGCTTCGATACTTTGTATTATACATACTAATTATACAAATCACATTATACAACTAAATGCAATTCACCGACATTTTAGATACATCATGCATGAACGTTTAGAAATTATTCTATTTTTTAGATCGAACATCTTTATTTGACAATGAACTATCTGCCGTATAATTGATTTAAAAAAAAATACTTTACGGTACACATTATAATTTTAATCAAATTGATTCTCGAATGTATTATCGAATGATTTTTGTTATTTTTTTAACATAATAACATAAAATTGTTACTTTACCTCAAAATATTATTCTGTAGATCGCTTAGACTTTTCGCAACGATGCGGTTCTTCTCTGCACATTGATACCTTTTAAACGTTTCGCTCGAAGGAAGCTCAGGCACGACAGAAGCATACAGTTGATGGCAACAGAGCCATTGACACGTTCTGTCTAAATTTCCACTTCGCTTGTTGTTGCTCCTGCCTCCAGCCATGAGGCATGTTTAATGTTTCATACCTGTCCACCTTTAACGTACAAAACTATTATGCAGAAAACAAACAAATAAAATATAAACAAATGTAAAGGTATACAATATACAGTAACGAGCAAAACTGAACACACATACGACATTTCAACGAAAGTAATTTTTTGGTATTATCTACAATCTTCTGGCTCTTGAAAACAAATTTAACTTTTGTGATATCATTATTATTTCGTTCTGTGCAATTTTTGTTCGTGTAGTCAGTTTTGCACCGCAATTAATTTTGAGTAAACGTTTCGGATTTTGGTACATTTAATATTTCGTTCATAAACCTTTAACCTTGATAATTGCTTCAACACGTTTAGACGTACTTAATACTACATTTTCGTAATAGTATCACAAATGTTAAATTTGTTTTGGAGCCAAAAGATTGTAGATAATACTAACTATTTTGTTTCTTTTGTATTCTACATGCAAATATTGAATAAAAAATTATTTTTGTTAAAATGTCGTATGTGCGTTCAGTTTGGTAGCCTTCTCAAATATAAATAAGAGCGCAAAAGTTTACAACGTTATGTAAAAATATTAAGTTTAAAACTTTATTCATTCGCGTAACAGATTTTGTATCTTCGTTTATAAATATATCAAGTTTTATAATATATTTATGTTGTTTTAATATTCATTTGTAATTAATAAAACTCCGACGCATAATGTATGCAGATAGAAAAATATACGAATCGGTGATTCCCTTTTCAATGTATGCGTTGCTGACAAGGTACATAACAATTTCAAGGTCAACATAGTAGTACTTCTCGCATGACAATCACCATTGCTTTCAGAATATCATTAACATCCAAACAACGATCATAATTTATTTGCACGCATTATATAACATAAAATATTGGAAAATTTAAAGAATTATGTACTCGATCGAGAGATATTACATAATATTATTTTTCGAGCATCTTCAGAAACGTGTTGAATATTTAGTGAAAGCATGCAACATGCCACTTTATTACGTTTAACCTTAAATTTGATGAACACGTACTTACGAGTCCATGAGTGAAACATCTCGATAAATTTTCGAAATGAGAATTCAAAAATCCGGTAAAATTGAAACACGAGAGTAAAATGAAACGTGTACAATTCTGCGGTGATTTGAAAGTAGATATTCGTGGTTCGAATCAAAAGATATTATGCCGATGCAAATGACGCTAAATAATCGATCAGTTTATGGAGTTTGCTGTTACGATGAACGAAATAAGATACAAAATGTACTGTCATTGATTCACGGTTTTTTGACATTTGAAAAACACTGATCGAACACACCTTGTTGACTGTCATTCAACGCATCTTTCTACGTATCTCGAGCACGGTTTCAGTTTCGTGTATTAATCAATATATGCGAGTTGATACAGTTTGACAGAGTGATTCTATTTTATGGAAATTATAGAACGACGATAATACGTTTTTACAAATTGTTTCAACGTTGAAACATCTTAAATATATCTTTGATAAGACTTTCTCAATAATTTATTGATCGCGTTTAGTACATATACGTACGTACTCACCTCGCATTATTTCGATTCTTGAACACCGGCTCGGTTGTATCATAGTCATGCATTGTTATACGCAAAAATCTCCTCGCACATTTCGTTCGACGCGTCCGCTACGAAATTCGGCGGATATTAACGGTACGATATCATCAAACGTTAGCTTGTTTGTTGTTCGAAACACATAAATATGCGACGGTCGTTCTCAATCTGAAAGCGTGAGATCTGCGTCAGGCACCGCTAGATGGCGCGCGGATCGAGATCAATTTTTTACCTTCGAGGTTATGTGCAAATTGTTCTGTCAAACCCTCGCGTCGTGTGGAGCATCATGATTTCCAGCCAACGATGCTCTGTCGCGGAAATTATGTTTACCTGATGAACACCGAAGATGAACACCAAGGAAAAGGAAAAGTATATCGAGGAATTTGATTTCCCCCATTGCGACGAATCTTCGAAATATGAAAAGGTTGCGAAAATTGGTCAGGGTACTTTTGGGTAAGTTTTGTTCAGAATTCAAATTCGTGGTTAGATTATGCTCGTACGCGATTCACAAATTTTTATTGTTTCTCCAACGATTCTGGCTATTTTGCAGGGAGGTGTTCAAGGCTAGAGACAAAAATTGTACAAAAAAATTCGTAGCTATGAAAAAAGTATTAATGGATAACGAGAAGGAAGGGGTATGTACACATTTAAATACTTAATTGTTTAACACTCGGACGGCGACAGTTAATTTTCGATCTAATGACAAACTTGAGGGCCGAGAAACTATGGTTATTATATTGTCCCGATAAAACTTAAAATCCTTTAAAATTCCAAACTTTTTATAGCAAGAATTTTCGAATTATTTTACAGGATATTTAACTAAACAAATTTGCGTATAATTCCTTTGATTACGTGTAAATTGTCCGTTTTCTTGGTATTTGTGTCAAACTGTGTTCGAGCTTTTTGCAATAGTTTCTTTTCGTCGAATCTAAAAATGTACACAGTGGCTCGCAGTGAAAATCGTCCACCGTGGTTAAGTATAAATCTTTATAAAAGTCTAAATACCAGTAAAAAATATGTACATGTTATGAATAGCGAACTATCTTGTTTTTATTATTACATAATATAACCCAAAAATACAAATTTTAAACGTACATGTATGAAATGAACCTCGCAATGAAAATCGTCCATCTAGTTATAAATCAAAAACTTAACCGTTTGAGTGCCACGTGTCTTTGCTGTTTTCCCGTCCAAAAGTGCCAAGCGGCGCGACAGCGCCTGTCTTATTCCCTCTCCAAGAATGCCAAGGAGCGCTATTGCGCTGTTTTCAGATTTATACGGTAGCTGTAATTGTTTCAATTCATTGTTGTTCTGCCATCTTTCTGAGCGTAAGTACAGATTTATCAGCGTCTGGGTTGCGTCATATAATATAAGAATATAATTTAAATATTTTATTGCGTATATAAAAGGTATGTACAGTAAAATTTTCACTATTTTTTTGTATTCTACGGTATAATTTTTTTATATTTTTATTTGATGCCCTTCGGCAATTAAATGCCTTCTAAACGTAAGACGAGCAATATAATAGAGGATTCGAATTACGATAGCGATGATAGTGAAGTTATTATTTTTAAAGGAAGAAGGATTAATGTTATCGACGATTCTGTTTCTGACAATAATATTCCTAATACTGGAGACATTTCAAAATATATCATGGTTACGGAAAATGAATACATTGACCAAGGCAATTGATTTCAATTCATTGAAATGTCGGGACCGCGATGCCGTTTATCTAATAGAGCCAAACCGATTGAATATTTTAATCTTTTTTTCCACAAATTCTCTTTGGGCAATGATGGTTGAGGAAACGAACAAATATGCAGAAGAAATGTTATCAAAATCCACAAGAACTGATAACTCTAGAATGGTAAATTGCTATCCTGTCACTATCCTGGAACTGAAGGCATTTGTAGCCGTACTATTGGAAATGGGGATAACAAATAGACCAACAATATATTCATATTGGACTGAAAGTTCTAGAGCAATTCCTTGGTTTAAGAAGATGTTCTCAAGGAACAGATTTAAAAATATTTTAAGATGTTTTCATATCGTTGATAATAAAAAATGTTTTCCACCGGGGCACGAAAAATATGATCCGTGTGCTAAATTCAATCCGGTTGTTGAGCACGCCAATCGGATCTTTCAAACATATTACACTCCACACAAAATGTTATCTATCGATGAGTCTTTAGTGGGAACACTGTGTCACTCCAGTATTACACAATATTTACCCAACAAGAATCATCATAAATGGGGTATTATGTTTTGGATGTTATGTGATGCAATATCAAAATATTGTGTAGCATTTTATTGTTATAAAGGTGCACAATCAAAGAATTCGCAAAATGGGCTTGGTTATGACGTTGTAACAAAATTATTGCAAGATGCTGATTGTTTAGATAAAGGATATCACGTATATGTTGACAATTATTTTACAAGCACTGCGTTAGCCAAATTTTTACATTAAAAAAATACTTATGTAACGGGAACAATCTGGAGAAATAGGAAAGATATCCCCAACGAAGCTAAGGAATTAAAAGTTGGAGAAACGAAATATTTTCGCAATGCCGAGGTACTTCTATGTGCACATCGTGGAAAAAAGTGTTCAAAGAACCCCGTTTTGTTAATTTCTACAGAGGCATTGGCAGCGAATGTAACATTAATTCAAAATCGCTATGGAAGAGAAAGAGAAAAAACAAAACCACAGATTATCAATTCATATAATAATTATATGGGTGGTGTAGACGAATCGGACAAAATGTTATATACCTATCTGGACGAACGTCGTACAGTGAAGTATTGGAAAAAAGTGACCTTCAATATATTTACAAGAATGGTATTAAATTCGTATTTGTTGTACAAGGAAACTGTGGGAAGAGAAGCAATGTCACGACTTCAATATATATCGAATATTATTTCGGAAATAGAACATGAATGGTTAGGGACAAGGGAAAATGAATTAAACGTAAGGAGGAAAAAGGTATACGGACTAGAAAAACTACCAGGACGCAACTTGAGGCGTTGCGTAGTTTGCAGTACAAAAAAACAGTACTATAAAAAGGTCTAGACTAATTTGTGTAGAATGTAAAAAAGGTTTGCATGCATTATGCTTTGACAAGCATATTTGTGCATTTTAATTATATATTATAACTGTAATTAGAATTCGTTCTTTTACTAGTATCATTCATTACTTTTACCTAAAATGGAGTGGTAACGGTTAAACACTAATTATAAAAAGTTTTATTTCTAATATTTGGTCCGGTTTCCTTCACTTTTCTCTACTTCTCTAAGCCTATTATTAATCGATTTAACTAATTTTTCAGTATATTCAGAAGAAATTTTATTCCATTCTATTTTTGACGCTTCTTTTAGTTGTTCTTTGTTTGTTATAAAATGTTGTCGAATTTTGGTCTCTAATTTGTACCATATATGTTCAATAACATTTAAATCCGGCGACTGAGGTGGTGTTTCAATTACCTTTGGACAATTATAGAATAACCATTCCTGAACGATTGCAGACTTATGCTTAGGGTCGTTGTCCTGATAAAAATGGAATGTATTCAAAATCCCTAATTTTTGTGCACTTTCTTTCAAAGTCTTCCTTAAAATATCTAAGTACATCCATCTGTTCATATTTCCCTCGATAAAAGGTAATGCACCGACACCGTTGGCTGCCATGCAGTCCCAAACCATGGCAGAATCGCCTTTTTTAACTGTGGGGCTAACAATTTTTAGTGCGAGTCAAGTTTCATAGATCTCATTGCATATATTCATTTTGTGGCGACAGGTGCACTTTCTATTACGTTAATTACAAAAATCTCATGTTTATATAATGCATATTTTGGCCAAAATTAAGAAAGCGAATGTAGTGGACAATTTTCACTGCGAACCACTGTACGTATTCGCTTTTATTTGTAAATATCGTCTTCTTTCAAAATGAAACAACTATCGAATTATTTTATCAAGGATATTTTACTACTATCTGGAAGAATAACAATTTTACTTCAATTATATGTGTTAAGATTTCAAAAAAATTTATTCTCGTGTCCATTGTATATATTATACATACGAAAGCATAAATGTTTCGTACGCATTACACTGACTCGGAAGAAATACTGCTTATCTGTATTTACTTTTTGATTTCTGTTTACAATTACTATTGAATAATAAAAGAATGTGAGAAAACATGTTCGGGGGTCTGTACAGTACACTGTACTTAAAAAAAGAATGGCTTTTGAGATTTTAACATATTTCAGTAATTACAAGTTTTCCGTCTATTTTGAGTTATTGAAAAAATTTCCAAAATTTCGGATGAAATAATTAGTGTTATAACAAATAATTATTTTTGTCTTACAGTTTCCTATAACTGCTTTGAGAGAAATAAGGATACTGCAGTTATTGAAGCATGAGAACGTAGTAAATTTAATAGAGATATGTAGAACACGAGGTATACATTTATTCATGGACTTGCAAAGCAGGAATGTTTTGAAGCAATGTACTTTCGCAGATGCATACGACAACTAATATCGAGAATTTTCTTTTAGCGACACAATATAATCGTTATCGTTCTACATTTTACCTCGTATTTGACTTTTGCGAACATGACCTAGCTGGTTTATTGTCGAATGTAAATGTTAAATTTAGTTTAGGAGAAATTAAAAAAGTTATGCAGCAGTTGTTAAACGGTCTTTATTACATTCACAGTAATAAGGTAGGAGTGAATAAATTATACAATCGTTGGGAAATAACGTTCATTATATAATTGTAATTATACTATTGTTCTATAGATCTTGCATAGAGATATGAAGGCTGCAAATGTTTTAATAACAAAAAATGGTATACTAAAGTTAGCTGACTTTGGGTTGGCTCGTGCATTTAGTGCGAACAAAAATGGCCAACCAAATCGTTACACGAATAGAGTTGTCACTCTATGGTACAGGCCACCGGAACTGTTGCTCGGAGATAGAAATTATGGGCCCCCTGTAGATTTGTGGGGTGCGGGATGTATAATGGCTGAAATGTGGACCAGGTCTATATCCTCGTCACTTTTAAAACAATTACATGTCGTTGGAAGGAGAAATTTTCTACTTCTTTGTTACGTAGATCACCGATAATGCAAGGAAATACAGAACAGCAGCAACTCATATTAATTTCACAGTTATGTGGCTCTATAACGACCGAAGTGTGGCCCGGAGTCGAGAATTTAGAGCTGTTTAATAAAATGGATTTACCTAAAGGTCAAAAACGAAAGGTAAATACTATGGAACGTACACTGTATTTATTTCTGGTATGTATAATAAAAAGGGAAAAACATTTTTACGTAGGTCAAAGACAGATTGAAGCCATATCTAAAGGATCCTTATGCGTGTGATTTGTTAGATAAACTTTTGATCCTCGATCCATCCAAAAGATACGATTCCGATTCTGCATTGAATCACGATTTTTTTTGGACCGATCCAATGCCTTGTGATCTTAGTAAAATGTTGGCACAGCATACGCAAAGTATGTTCGAGTACTTAGCTCCACCAAGACGTCCTGGGCATATACGTCAACCGCATCATCAAGTACCTGGAGGGCCAGCGAAACCTAGCTCTAGCATGACTGACAGTGGTTACCAAGATCGTGTATTCTAGCATATTCTGCTCGGAAGAATGTAAACTGCCCTCTATTGTTCATTTTCATCTCTTAGACTGTTAATCGTAAAACATTTTACTTCAACTTCATCGATAAGAATTTAAGTTGAAATTAAATGTCTGATCTATAAATACTCTGGAAATAAGGTGCAAGATTTTTATACATATACTTTCGGTTTCGAACGTCGGTCAATATTCGAGGCATTACTATACAGAGTGTTCGACCATCCCTGGGAAAAATTTTAATGGGGGATTCTGGAGGCCAAAATAAGACGAAAATCAAGAATACCAATTTGTTGACTAAGGCTTCATTAAAGAGTTATTAAAAAATTTCAAATCATTCTGAAAAAATTATTTTTGGTTGCGAGGCTCAATAACAATCATTTCTGGTGAATACACATACCCCTGAAATTCTACCCGCTTTCGAGAAAAAAATTCGAGTAGGTACCGAAATTTTTAGACGAAATTAAAAAATTTCAAATCATGGTAAAAAAATTATATTTAGTTACAGGGGTCAATTACAAGCATTTTTGGTGAATAGACATACGCCGAAATCCTACATACTTTCGAGAAAAAAATTCTTTGCCGAAAATCTGTTGAGCTGTTCATAATCTCGCGGCCAAATGGCGCCACCTATAATAAGGTTGGAGATCGTACGGTGATTCCCGTGGCTTTTGTTCGAGCCGCATGGTCGGCATCACATACTGTAATTTATTTAACTACGTAATATGTAAAGAATAATTAATGTGGTTGTGTTTAATATTTAAATATTCTCTATATATAGTTATTTAATCAGTTCCTATGCAAGTGGACCTGATATTTTTCAACAAAATCTAATGCGAGACCAAAAATGCTTCCTCAAAATTTCATGCGAATCTTTAAAATGTCATAACACCTGAACGGATTGGAGGATTTTAATTTTTCAAACTGCAAACAACGCGTATTTTAGTGGAGAATGTGTAGAAATTCTAACAATATTGAAAAAGTTGTTCCTTGACACCGTAAAATGAGAAAAACTCACTAAAATTGTTCTAATATTCAAACGACCATAACTTCTACAATAGTGAAGGTATCGCATTGAAATTTTTTTCTGAAGCAGAGCCCATGGGTACCTACAAAAAAGTATTAGACAACTTTTCTGTAGAGCGTCAAGCAAATTTATTAAAAATGAAAAACAAAATTTTAAGAAAAATCGACCTCTAAATTTTTCGACGAAAAAAAAAAATTTCAAATCGTTCTGGAAAAATTATTTTCGATTGCGGAGGTCAATTGCAATCATTTTTGGTCATTAGACATACCCTCGAAATTCAACTCACTTTCAAGAAAAAAATTCGAGAAGGTATGATATTTTTCGACAAAATTAAAAAGTTTCAAATCGTTCTGGAAAAATTATTTTCAGTTACAGGGATCAATTACAAGCATTTTTAGTCATTAGACATATCCTCGAAATCCTACCCATTTTCAAGAAAAAAATTCAGTACGGAACTTTAAACGTTAATAGCTTTTTAACGAAGCCTCCATCAACAAATTGGTATTCTTGATTTTCGTCTTATTTTGGCCTCTAGAATCCCCCATTAAAATTTTTCTGAAAGGTGGCCAAACATCCTGTATATACTGTGTGTATACAGGGTGTTCGGCCACCTCTAGCAAAAATTTTAATGAGCGATAGTGGAGGCCAAAACAAGACGAAAATCAAGAATACTAATTTGTTGATGGAAGCTTCGTTAAAAAGTTATTAACAATTAAATTCAAAAATTTCAAATCGTTCTGGAAAAATTATTTTCGGTTGCGGGGGTCAACTACAATCATTTTTGGTGAGTACACATACCTCCGAAATCCTATCTACTTTCGAGGAAAAAAATCGAGGAGGTGCTGAAATTTTTCGGCGAAAAAAAATTTTTCAAATCGTTTTAAAAAAATTATTTTCGGTTGCGGGGATCAATTACAATCATTTTTTATCATTACACATACCTCCGAAATCGTACGCACTTTCGAGAAAAAAATTCCTTACTGAAAATCCAATTAGGTGCCTAAATTTTTCAAAGGAGAAAAAAAAATTGCAAATCGTTGTGGAAAAATTATTTTCGGTTGCGGGGGTCAATTACAATCAGTTTTTGTCATTAGACATACCCACGAAATCCTGCCCACTTTCGAGAAAAAAAATAGAGAAGGTGTGAAATTATTCGAGAAAATTAAAAAATTGCAAATCGTCGTGGAAAAATTATTTTCGGTTGTAGGGTTCAATTACAGTCATTTTTTGTGAATAGACATATCCCCGAAATCTTGCGCATTTTCGAGAAAAAAATTCAGTAAGGGCGGCACTTTAAACGTTAATAACTTTTTAACGAAGCTTCCATCAACAAATTGGTATTCTTGATTTTTGTCTTATTTTGGCCTCTACTATCGCTCATTAAAATTTTTGCTAGAGGTGGCCGAACACCCTGTATATATTCTTATCTGTGCGTGTGTGTATATATATATAATTCTGGGAATAAGGTGCAAGATTTTATATGTATATAACCGAAACTGGCCAAAGTCAAAGGGAGGCAGATCTTCCAAGGTATCCCATCTCTTTTTTTCAGAAAGTGTGAGTGATGAAAGGCACGTTGATATCTCACAATAGATTTAAAAACAAACATTAGCGGGAAGTCAGTTCCAAGAACTGGTGGGGCAGTCAATTTCCAATCACTGTATACATACATACATACATACAAACGTACATATATACACACATATACATATACTTTAAAGCAGTCTCCTTATTTGTACGTTACATTTCCAGAAATGTGGTTTGCTCAATTTCTTCCATTTGTGTATTATGTTTTACACAAATCTTATCATTTTTTGCTTTATCCACTAAATTCGTAATATTAATACACTCTCAACTATTACAAAGCTAAGGAAGAAATGGACGTTGCTGTGAGTTTGTGAGCGTCGAATAAAACAGAAAAGTTACTTATAAAATACATTCGAAACTGTATCGACTGTTATTTTGCGAACGAGTTCGACGGATGTGTCATGTCAAAAACAAGATTTATTTCAATAAACAAATTTTCAATTGTACAATTGTCTTCGGATCGATAGTGTTAATAATTGCGAAAGAAATCTTAAAACATGTGCGAGCCTAAACAAATTTTTTGAGTAACGTTCATGCAACAAAACAGTGTGATATTAGCGAGTTAAATTAGCGTTCGGCCATCGTTCACTTAATTCCGTGTTCGTATTATCGTAGTCATGAGAAAGCAGCGTCGCGCGTAGCACCGAGGAGAAGAATATTCAATATATACACGATCGTATGCCCGTAATACTTTGTTACTTTTATCCTTAAAACTATATCGTTATTATGCTAAAATACACTATCGAATTATCAATCTGTGAGGTACAGATAAATATGATCTATGTTAAAATAAATGACGTGACAGTGGTATTTATCACCGGATATAAAAATACAAATAAAATTCTGTTAACAGTAACTGGCTTTCTCTCGAAAGTTCCATTGCTCGTGTTACGATGAGCGTATTAAATGAATGATCACTTTGACATATGAAATGACAAACACACGTTATTATATCACATATATTCCTAGTCGTCGTCGTTTTTAAGAAGCTGATCCAACGGATTCGGACCCATTCTCTTCGGTTTACTCGTGGACACTTTCTCCGTGCTGTCAGCTGAAATACATTCGTAACATAAAATTAGTGTTTCTAGTTATGAAGGTTCGATGTATTGGAATACTCAAAAATTTATTACATGGCGTGGGTCGTTGGGCATTTAAACAACTAAGCCACTCTGTCATGCTGATTCTCCTGTCGTTGTTGATATCACAATATCTGGGCAGTCTCTTGCCGCATCTCTGAAGTTGCCTATTGCTCGCTACCATGGTACGGAAACTTTTCCACTCCTTTCTTTCCAAAACCTGAAAATGAAAATAATAGTACATATATCTCCCAGTTTTTACTTACTAAATGCGTCTAACAAGGGAACTTAGTGTACAGGTAGAGTGGGTCATCCGTAATACATACTTATTTTTTGTTCGTGTCACAATTCACTTTTAAGGGGTGAAATCACCCCACAAAGAAAATGCAAAATTAATTCCCTTGTAAGCGCAAAGAAACAGTAATACATGCCTTATTCTTGTTCTTATCGAGCATAACAAAGTGCCAAGTCGCTATTTGTTCCTCTTTAGAAGCTTGCCACTTAGCTGTCGTTTCCTCTGAATTTGTACTGGAAGCCTTCATCTTCTTTTGCATTAAATCCATTAAATCGCGCAGAAACAGTTGTTTCTTTTGCTCGGGACAACCTAACGTCAGAGATTCAATGTTTCGTTTGTTTAAATTTATACTTTAGGTACGATAAAATAACATGATTTAATTACCCTTCATGGGTCTGCTAGGAGTAGGTACTGGATTACAATTTGGAGTGCGGTCTTTCGAAGATGTTCCAGGAATCGGTTTGCCAGTATCTTGGTAGACGCACCAACAGTAACCAGAGTAACATTGCACTCGGTGATACCTTCCATCAGGAGTACATTCAGGTACATAGAATTTCTCTTGAGAATGTTGCCTCTCGTCCTCTAATACGGATCGTCTATCCGTTAAACAATCGTTCGCTGAAAATTTTGTATAAAAACACTTGAGATATAATGTTTATAAGATTCTTACATTGATTATGTGAAATATCTTTTCATTTTTGGAGTCACTACAGGCTTGGGATTTCTGATTATTTATTTACAACAAAACTTTGTAAAACAAAATACTACGGGTTTTTATGTCGTGTGGTGAAACTATGGGGAAAGTACGAAGAAGAAGATGGAAACGCTCATCAAATCATTCGCATTGCTAGTATTTATACATACAATGACTGTCAAAACATGAAAATTGTACTAAATTATTATACTAATAACCTTTCAGGTTTTATATTAATAATAGGTTAAATATAGGTTATTATATTAATAACCTTTAGTAGTACTTACTCAGTAAATTAAATAAAATTTTAGGTTGTGTATGAAATTTAGCTGTCAGTAAAGATCGTATACTGTTGGTAACATTGGAAATCCGGTGAATCCCCAATTGTTTTTTGTCTAACAATGATTAGCAACGATTGAATCTAGCTAATTTAGCAGCAGTCTGATTGTTATATGCATTGTACTGCCAAAAAATTAATAAAAGACACTTAAAATACAACAAACTAAAGTAGTGGAGTGTGAATTAGTTAATTGTTACTATAAAAACAAAAAAAGTTATAATGAAATTAGTAAAATTATTAATCGAAGTAAAAGCACAATTTAATATATGTATAATAAAACCATACAAAGAGGAGGACCGTGTAGTGAATATCAGGGATGAACGATGGATTGTTAGAAAAATTAAGGATGATCCGAGGATTAGTGCTCCAATATTAGCGTCAAAAGTTGAAAAATATTTAAATAAGAAAGTAAGTGACTCAACCGTTAGAGGAGTATTAAGAAAATAGAAGTATCGTGGTAGAGTTGCTCGAAAGAAGCCGTTCATAAGTTTGCAAAATAGAAAGAAGAGGTACGAGTTTGCTAAGAAGTATATAAAGGAACAGTTTACTTTTTGGAAAAATGTAACTTTTACTGATGAATCGAAATTTAATGTCTTCAGTTCGGATGGAAGAAAAATTGTACGGAGAAAACCAAATACAGCTATGGATATTAAAAATCTCAGAGTAACAGTTAAATTTGGCAGTGGGTCTCAAATGGTTTGGAGTTGTATGTCAGCATCTAGCGTTGGAAATCTGGTATTTATTGATAATATAATGGATAAGTGGTCGTATTTGAGTATATTAAAAAATAATTTAAAAGATAGTGTCGAAAAAATGAGAATTTTAAACAAAGCACAATTCTTATGTAGCGAAGAGTTGGCTATTATATAACTGCCCTGAAGTTCTTCAAATGCCCCCACAATCTCCTGATATCAATGTCTTAAAACATTTGGAACGAATTAAACAAAAAAGTAAGATTGCACAATATTACAAACAAGGAAAGCCTTAGAAAAGCTTTGCAAGAAGAACGGTCGAAAATAACACCTGAATTATGTGAGAATTTAGTAAAATCAATTCCTCGACGACTGCAGTGCGTTCAAAATGCATTTAGTTACCCAACTAAATATTAATATAAACAATTTTTATTATATACTATTTTATTATATATTATTTTATTATTCTAAAACTGTACCCTATTTCCTCTGTACAATTTTTACTGACAGCTAAGTTTCATACGCAACCTCAAGTTTTATTTAATTTACTGAGTACTGCTAAAGATTTTTTTTTATTGTTGCTATGTATCAAATAAAGAAACTGTGGCGCGCATATGGCCGCATGATGGCGCTTTACGGGAGAGTACGGGTCGACCGTAGGGGAACCCCAAGTGAGGATCGCCACGCAATTGCGGGGTTTTTCGTACGTTATTCATTAATACTGAAACAGTTGTATTATTTTTAATGTATGACTTATTGGCACGAATAAACTACGCTCTATATTATCAACGGGCCACAGAAACATTACAATATATGCCTCTATATGAATTTCAATAATTTAGTACAATTTTAATGTTTTATTGAAAAAATATCGGCTGAACCGCTAGGTGTACGATTTTAAATGACAGTTCACTGTATACAGTTTTTACAAAGTGTTTATATGTCCTAGCAAGCCTTGCCTTAGACGCCGTATACAGGGTGTTTGGCCACCTTTCAGAAAAATTTTAATGGGGGATTCTAGAGGCCAAAATAAGACGAAAATCAAGAATACTAATTTCTTGATGGAGGCTTCGTCAAAAAATTATTAACGTTTAAAGTTCCGTACTGAATTTTTTTCTTGAAAATGGGTAGGATTTCGAGGATATGTCTAATGACTAAAAATGCTTGTAATTGATCCCTGTAACTGAAAATAATTTTTCCAGAACGATTTGAAACCTTTTAATTTTGTCGAAAAATATCATACCTTCTCGAATTTTTTTCTTGAAAGTGAGTTGAATTTCGAGGGTATGTCTAATGACCAAAAATGATTGCAATTGACCTCCGCAATCGAAAATAATTTTTCCAGAACGATTTGAAATTTTTTTTTTTCGTCGAAAAATTTAGAGGTCGATTTTTCTTAAAATTTTGTTTTTCATTTTTAATAAATTTGCTTGACGCTCTACAGAAAAGTTGTCTAATACTTTTTTGTAGGTACCCATGGGCTCTGCTTCAGAAAAAAATTTCAATGAGATACCTTCACTATTGTAGGAGTTATGGTCGTTTGAATATTAGACCAATTTTAGTGAGTTTTTCTCATTTTACGGTGTCAAGGAACAACTTTTTCAATATTGTTAGAATTTCTACACATTCTCCACTAAAATACGCGTTGTTTGCAGTTTGAAAAATTAAAGTCCTCCAATCCGTTCAGGTGTTATGACATTTTAAAGATTCGCATGAAATTTTGAGGAAGCATTTTTGGTCTCGCATTAGATTTTGTTGAAAAATATCAGGTCCCCTTGCATAGGAACTGATTAAATAACTATATATAGAGAATATTTAAATATTAAACACAACCACATTAATTATTCTTTACATATTACATAGTTCAATAAATTACAGTATGTGATGCCGACCATGCGGCTCGAACAAAAGCCACGGGAATCCCCGTACGATCTCCAACCTTATTATAGGTGGCGCCATTTGGCCGCGAGATTATGAACAGCTCAACAGATTTTCGGCAAAGAATTTTTTTCTCGAAAGTATGTAGGATTTCGGCGTATGTCTATTCACAAAAAAATGCTTGTAATTGACCCCTGTAACTAAATATAATTTTTTCACTGTGATTTGAAATTTTTTAATTTTGTCAAAAAATTTCAGTATCTACTCGAATTTTTTTCTCGAAAGTGGATAGGATTTCGGAAGTATGTGTATTCACCAAAAATTATTATAATTGACCTCCGCAACCGAAAATAATTTTTCCAGAACGATTTGAAATTTTTGAATTTAATTGTTAATAACTTTTTAATGAAGCCTTAGTCAAGAAATTGATATTCTTGATTTTCGTCCTATTTTGGCCTCTAGAATCCCCCATTAAAATTTTCCCCAGGGGTGGTCGAACATCCTGTATAAGAACGGAAGGGTCAGTCGAGCGCTTGCGAGAGAACGGTCCCTCTGGTGGCGAATCTGGGAGGTGTCGTTACATTATAAAATTAGAGTCGTACGAATAGCATTTCGAGCCATTACTCCTGTTTTTGCGACTACATTCAGGCCTTTTGCTAATATTTTCATAGCGAATATAAATAAACAATTTATTTTTAATAAAATTTCTCCGTGACATTTCTAAGAATATGTATGTATTTTTTCTAATAAACAAATTGACTGCTGTACGAATACTTTTTACACCAACTATATGTTAAATTTATAGCTTTCAATCGATTAACCTCTTCACGCCCTTGGCCACATATGTGGACGTTTAGTTTTTTTTTTATAATTATAGTTACTGTCAATAATAAATAGACCCAAAAAAAGAAGAAAAAAAAATCGTCCCTGAAGAGATTAAACGGATTATATCGTGCTTAAAAATATATCAATTCAAAAAGTTTAAATATTTGTTTCTCAAATAAACGGAAATTAGAAATAAACAAATTGTACTAGACACGATATGGTCTGACCTCAATTATTTTTAACAGCTTATGGACAAAAATACTAACCATCGCTATCTTCTTTAGTGTCCGTTGGATCATCGGTGAACGTTGGTCGAGAATGTACAGGTGCGGGATTCCCTTTCAATACTGTGAAAAACAGAGAATAGAAT
This sequence comes from Colletes gigas, assembly GCF_013123115.1. Classification (NCBI taxonomy): domain Eukaryota; kingdom Metazoa; phylum Arthropoda; class Insecta; order Hymenoptera; family Colletidae; genus Colletes; species Colletes gigas. The sequence continues at coordinate 702,008 of NW_025106644.1, forward strand.
CACTACCAAACGTTCGTGGTCCGTGACTGTTCGACAAACGAGGTAACACAAACACGGCCCTTTCACCGGATACAAAATTCCGAGATTAATGTTAATGATTATGTACAAGGAAAATGTAGAAATTTTTCGAAGTCCTTCGCCCACGAATGAGCGTACGCAGCGAAAAGATTTCGTTCGTCTGTACAGGCTGGCGGTTGTTTCGTACAGTTTTGTTAATGCAGCGGTTAATTTGTAAAACGAGACTCTTATTTACACGCACGGGTGATCGTACTCTTGTGCTCTGTTTCCTTCGTCCTTCTCGCACAGAATTTTGAAGGAAAACTAAAGACCGTCACCACCCGACAAACAACAGGATCGCTCACACACACAAACGGACACGCGTTGTTATATTTCTATGATTTCTGTTTCGTTTATTTTTACAGCGCATGCGTGAAATTAGGAGTAAAAGCATTTTTCGCGAACGATAAATTATAATACAGTGTGCGTCGCCTTGTTGCCTTATTTATGGCGTTTGGATTTTATACAGGATCGTACACGAACGACGCTAATTAAAACGGGTGGTGACGCACAGCTTTAAGGAAAATTATAAAAGGTACTTATTGCATGAAAGTTCGCGTAATTTGCCTCGTTCCAAGAGCACGTGCTAACGAAAAGTAGCATTGCCACGTTGATCGTCCAAACGTGATTCGATCGTTACATGGAAGTCGCAATGAGGTATTCGATTTACCCTGAATTACGTTTCAGAGACTCGAAAGATCGAAATTATTGAAATCTTTCGTTACACAGACAATACGAGATACATGAAGTATATAAAGCTACGATTTTTCGATATAAATCATTACTGTTGAATTGCTGCAAGGATTCTTGCGGATTTTTCGTTGGAAAATGTTTAAACAAATGTTCACATTGACCAGGCATTAAAGACTTTAACGTTGATAGGTTAGAGCCAAACAGGTGCAAGGATGACTTTAGACCGAACAAACGGACCCAATCTAACCTCACATTTCGATGTGCTTATGTAGGATGATAGAAGACAAGTGTAAAATACTAAGAGACTTTGCAATTGTATAGCATATATATGAATAATTAAAATTAGCTACGATATGACTATGTATACGGCAAACATCGGTTTGTTTCATCGAAGTCGTGGCGCAAATTATTTTTCGATAATAACTTTTTAATGACACTAACCATATTCGGATATTAAGGTTTATAAGACTGCTGCTTTCAATTTCGTGAATTGGCGAAAAGAAAGTTCTATTTTGTATAATGTATAAACCGTATATAAGGAAGTTATTAATATACAGGGTGTTCGGCCACTCCTGGGTAAATTTTAATGAAAGATTTCAAAGGCTAAAATAAGACAAAAATCAAGAATATCAATTAAATTAAAAAATTTCAAATTATACTGAAAAAATTATTTTTGGCTGCGGTGCTCAATTACAATCATTTTTGGTGAATATACATACCCCTGAAATCCTACCCACTTTCGAGAAAAAAATTCGGAAAGTTATGAAATTTTTCGACAAAATTAAAAAATTTCAAATTGTTCTGGAAAAATTATTTTCGTTTACAGGGGTCAATTACAATAATTTTTGGTCATTAGAGATACCCCCGAAATTCTATCCATTTTCGAGAAAAAAAATCGAGAAGGTATGAAATTTTTCGACAAAATCAAAAAATTTCAAATCGTTCCGGAAAAATTACTTTCGGTTGCGGGGCTCAATTACAATGATTTTTGGTCATTAGAGATACCCCAGAAATTCTACCCATTTTTGAGAAAAAAAATCGAGAATGTATGAAATTTTCCGACAAAATTAAAAAATTTCAAATTGTACTTAAAAAAATATATTTAGTTACAAGGGTCAATTACAATCATTTTTGGTCATTAGAGATACCCCCGAAATTCTATCCATTTTCGAGAAAAAAAATCGAGAAGGTATGAAATTTTTCGACAAAATCAAAAAATTTCAAATCGTTCCGGAAAAATTACTTTCGGTTGCGGGGCTCAATTACAATGATTTTTGGTCATTAGAGACACCCCCGAAATTCTACCCACTTTCGAGAAAAAAAATCGAGAAGGTATGAAATTTTTCGACAAAATTAAAAAATTTCAAATCGTTCTGGAAAAATTATTTTCGTTTACAGGGGTCAATTACAATAATTTTTGGTCATTAGAGATACCCCCGAAATTCTACCCATTTTCGAGAAAAAAATTCGAAAAGTTACGAAATTTTTCGACAAAATTGAAAAATTTCAAATCGTTCTGGAAAAATTACTTCCGGTTGCGGGGCTCAATTACAATCATTTTTGGTCATTAGAAATACCCCCGAAATCCTACCCAATTTCGAGAAAAAAAATCGAGAAAGTATGAAATTTTCCGACAAAATTAAAAAATTTCAAATTGTACTTAAAAAAATATATTTAGTTACAAGGGTCAATTACAATCATTTTTGGTCATTAGAGATACCCCCGAAATTCTACCCATTTTTGAGAAAAAAAATCGAAAAGGTATGAAATTTTTCGACAAAATTAAAAAATTTCAAATCGTTCCGGAAAAATTACTTTCGGTTGCGGGGCTCAATTACAATGATTTTTGGTCATTAGAGACACCCCCGAAATTCTACCCACTTTCGAGAAAAAAAATCGAGAAGGTATGAAATTTTTCGACAAAATTAAAAAATTTCAAATCGTTCTGGAAAAATTATTTTCGTTTACAGGGGTCAATTACAATAATTTTTGGTCATTAGAGATACCCCCGAAATTCTACCCATTTTCGAGAAAAAAATTCGAAAAGTTACGAAATTTTTCGACAAAATTGAAAAATTTCAAATCGTTCTGGAAAAATTACTTCCGGTTGCGGGGCTCAATTACAATCATTTTTGGTCATTAGAAATACCCCCGAAATCCTACCCAATTTCGAGAAAAAAAATCGAGAAAGTATGAAATTTTCCGACAAAATTAAAAAATTTCAAATTGTACTTAAAAAAATATATTTAGTTACAAGGGTCAATTACAATCATTTTTGGTCATTAGAGATACCCCCGAAATTCTACCCATTTTTGAGAAAAAAAATCGAAAAGGTATGAAATTTTTCGACAAAATTAAAAAATTTCAAATCGTTCCGGAAAAATTACTTTCGGTTGCGGGGCTCAATTACAATCATTTTTGGTCATTAGAGACACCCCCGAAATTCTACCCACTTTTGAGAAAAAAAATCGAGAAGGTATGAAATTTTTCGACAAAATTAAAAAATTTCAAATCGTTCTGGAAAAATTACTTTCGGTTGCGGGGCTCAATTACAATCATTTTTGGTCATTAGAGACACCCCAGAAATTCTACCCATTTTTGAGAAAAAAAATCGAGAAGGTATGAAATTATTCGACAAAATTAACAAATTTCAAATCGTTCTGGAAAAATTATTTTCGTTTACAGGGATCAATTACAATAATTTTTAGTGAATATACCTACCCCCAAAATCCTACCCACTTTCTAGAAAAAAATTCAGTGCCAGCGGAACTTTAAACATTAATAACTTTTTAACGATACCTCCATCAACAAATTAGTATCCTTAATTTTCGTCTTATTTTGGCCTCTAGAATCTCCCATTAAAATTTTTCCCAGGGGTGGCCGAACACCCTACATAATTACTCCATTTTAAATTTATGCCACGGTGACTTCGACAGCAAGTTAATATACAGTGAATTAACTTAATATTCACTAATAACTTTACACAAAATGTCAAACTTATTTAATGTTTCGTAAGATGTCCTTCTTTAAAGCGTTGAGGCAGGTATCCAATTATTATTTTTTTTAAATAATCTGCATATATATTGCCCCATTCTTCTTTTAATCTTTATCTTAAGTATACTTTTGACAATATTGAAGTTTTTCTAATTCTCCATTCCAGTTCATTTCACAGATTCTCCGTAGGATGTAGATCTAGGGACTAATTTTTTTTTTAGGGTGGTATTCTTGCACAATTCATACTTTATGTTTGAGATCATTGCCTTGGGGTAATATTTGAATGTAAGTTTGAATTCTGATTTTTGTTGCACTTTTTAATAAATTATGTTTCAGAATATTTAAATACGTATTACAACAATTTTGGTATTAGGAACTGATAACATAATTACGATAGGTCTCTGCTTAAAACAAATCTTGAGAATTGTAATGAAATAGAGAAACCAAACCATTTATCGGTAAATGTAGGTAAGCAAATCGGTACGTCAGATATCTTACGTACCGGTAGAAGTCTCTATTTCAATTACTTGCATATAAAAAACGAGAATTTACCATCTGTTCTATGCATCCCGACCGAAGATATCATTCTGCAAAAGCATGTTAAAATCAAGGAAGGTTAGGTCGTTCTTAATTGCAACACGAATAATTTTTTATATAAATTTCGTACGAATTTTTCGATTTTAAAATAGAAAGTGATCAGAGTGAATTTTTTGAAAATTGACCGTTATCAGCGGTGAAACGCTTCGGTGGCTGGTCATCCAAACGTCAACATGTATTGGCTGTGCACTTAGAAATCCGTCAGAATCCATTGTAGCAACCGAACAGCAACGATAGTAGAGGAAGAATTGAAAAAAAAAAAGAGATTCATAGAAGTAACGTGACAGTGCTGTTGATGTGCAGAACTAGGGACTCACCTTGGTCCGTGGCCCGGGTCCTCTGGGCCTCAGGGACCTCGGGGCGCTCGTCTGCGGGGTTCAGCGACAAGAACAAACGTACTAAATGATAACAATGATGTCACTCAGCCGACCGGCCTTACCTATATGTACAATGTTTTTTTGTCATTCGCGCATCGCAGGTTTTCTAGCAGAGCAGCGAGCGGTGGCGAATATTGAAAAATTTTGGGTTCTAAATGTTTTTCAGGCAGCAGTCTCACGCACCCAAAGACTGTTTTCTCTTACAGCTGGTCACAAAATTATCGGCACAAGCAACTATTCGATCGAACCGCGAAAAATAAAACAATAAAAAAAAAAAATTATATTTCTCTGCTAAGAAATAGGCGGTTTGAAGGCTGACAAAACATCGGGGACACGTTTCGCAATTACGAAAGAACGAATTATAGTAATTTCTTAAATTTCTGCCACGCGTAATGCATTTTACAAAAACAACCTTGAAATGCAAATTTACTGTATAGTTTCTTAACCTTAAAGTTTAAATAAGTCTAGAGTTTGAAAACAAGGTTATATAATAATACCGTTTTACGTATTTTATAACATTATGCATAAAATATCATGTACATTTATTTATAAACTTGCCTATATCTTGGTGTGCAATCTAAAATTACGTCCTATTAAAATAAATTGTGAATACATTACTGTAAAACAAATTTGGATCGACGTTAATAACATGTGGTATTAAGAAAATATTTTTGTTTTGGTGATAAAATGATATAATGAAGATAGAAAAATAAATTTTCCATTTCATTTCTATGAGTAGTTTTTGTTTGAGTCTTGTCTCCCTATTAGTACGGATAATGGAGATTCTACTGTATAAGAATGGTTGTTGCATAACTGCGTCAAAAATTCTATGTATTCTTCTTCAATTACCAGACTCACTATTCTATTTCAAAACAATTTCCACAAGAAAATAGACAACGCTGTAAGGCTTTTAACTCTTTGGGGCATGCTGGGATTAAAAGTGTTCTATCTTTTTGATGCACCGTAACGCTTGGTGGCACATTTTTAGTCCCACCTCAAAATATTCCAATAGCTGCATGCGCATAGGTTTACATTTCGTCTTATTTACGTAAAGCAGTTGGTAATATCTTCAACAAATGTTACAAATGTATTCACTTGTGTTGGCAACATTCAACGTGCCAATACAGGTTCATCAATTGTTGCAAGCGGAAGGTTTATTGCGACAATCTTTTTTCATGTTTTTTTATGTCTTTACATTATGTGATAGCTTTATTAATAAAAATATACCAATTTTGTTTAATTTAAAACGCAATAAAATTTCTATGCAACATGGGTCTATTTTATTATCTGAAATCCTGTGCAGCAAAGAGTTAAAACAAACCAGTTTACTATTCAAGACAATGTAACATAATTTATAGTAGATTTAAACAGAAAATAATACAATCGATGCCATAAAGATTCGCAGAAGCGACAAAGCAAAAAGGATAACCAAGAAATTATAAGCTTACACGAAGCCTATATAAATTTGTGATGTAAATATTAGCAAGGAATTATTACAGTTTGTGTTTTTCGTAATTTCAAGACATAGTTTCACCATTTTATTTTATGGTTTTTGAGTCTTTCTGCTTCTGAGATGCACTGTTGTTGCATGGTCGACGCGCAACAAACCTAACCTCAATCTTGACTTTAAGATTAAGCTACGCATAAGGCGCCAACATTTGAATTAACACTTTACCGACCGATAGCCTATTAATCGACTGTTTTACCGACCAACACTTACCGACCGGTAAAACAGTCGATTAATAGCCTATCGGTCGGTAAGCGTTGGCCGGTAAAACAGTCGATTAATAGGCTATCGGTCGGTAAAGTGTTAAGAATGTTTACATTTTATTGGTAACGATAGAATAAAATATCTATTTCTTATTAAAAAAAAAAAGGTTGAAGCACATTTATCGTCCTGTTCTTTATTGTTATATATTTATCGTTCTGTCTGCAAAACTAACCTAACCTTAACCTTGACTTTAAGATTGAGCTATGAATAAGGCGCCAACATTTGAATTAAGAACGTTTACATTTTATTGATAACGATACAATAAAATATCTATTTCTTATTAAAAAAAAAAGATTGAAGCACGTTTATCGTCCTGTTCTTTCGCGTATTATTATCAAATTTTTGCCTGTGCCAATAATTTTGTCGCTCGCTGTACACGCGTATAGTATAACCTCTTTCGAACGGATGGTTCGTAAGATTTCCATTCCCCTTTGCTCGTACCAGTTACAAATTGAATATACTCATGCGGTGCCTTGGCATGTCGTCAATATTGACCATGCGATGTACGCGTTAAGGGATACGGACTCAGAGAAAACTTTTGCTACAGTTACTAAAAATTGATTTGCTAAATAGCTTTTAGCAACTATAGTTAATTTCACAGTGGAGAGTCATTTGTTCTATACTTTTCGTGCCGCTCAAAGTAAGGTTATAAAATAATACCGTTTTACGTATTACGTTGTTCAAAGTAATTAGAACAAGCTTCACGTCAATTAACTTGCTGCAAAAAGGAATGTGAATAGTTTTAAGATCTTATTCCCCCAAGTAGATATTTATAGAATTAAGAAAAAGAATAATCATCATGGATAACCACCGCGACAATGTGATACTTTTGCAAAGTGGCGCTAGTGAGATTAATTGTTGAAGCAAGTGGTCACTAATGCTAACCGTTGTGCTTGAATGGACATTTTCTAGATGATCATCCGAGCTAACCATAATTTAATAACAAAGCCACTCTCCGTATGCGAGAATTTCTCATCATTTCGAGCAGTATAGCATGCATGGTAGCTATAGAAGAAATTTTCTCTGAGTACGCTATTTAAGTTTTTGCGATCTGCGGGTTGGCACTAGGCAACTTAATGCGAGCGTATATAGGGTGCGGCGGCAACCATGGTGTAAACTTTCTATAGAGCGATTCTTCGTGTAAATTGAAATTGAGGAATAATTTTTTTTTGTGAGTTACAAAAATTTCCTGGTTTCTTCGTAGACTACTATTTCCGTTTAATTTGAGGTTTTGTAAATATTGACACGACAAATGACAATGAAAAATGGTTCTAAATAATGTAGTTAAGAATACAGTCGATTTTTGCTAATGTTTCTCAAGTTCTGTAACCCTTTAAAATGATTAGCATGAACGATACAGTCGATTCTTGCTAATGTTTCTCAAATTTTTTAACCCTTAAAAATAATTAGCATGAATGATATAGTCAATTCGTACTAATGTTTTTCAAGTTCTGTAACCCTTAAAAATGATTAGCATGAACGATACAGTCGATTCTTGCTAATGTTTCTCAAATTTTTTAACCCTTAAAAATAATTAGCATGAATGATATAGTCAATTCGTACTAATGTTTTTCAAGTTCTGTAACCCTTAAAAATGATTAGTATGAACGATACAGTCGATTCGTGCTAATGTTTCTCAAGTTTTGTAACCCTTAAAAGTAATTAGCATGAACGATACAGTCGATTCGTGCTAATGTTTCTCAAGTTTTGCAACCCTTCAAAATGATTAGCATGAATGATACAGTCGATTCGTGCTAATTTTTCTCAAGTTTTGCAACCCTTCAAAATGATTAGCATGAATGATACAGTCGATTCGTGCTAATTTTTCTCAAGTTTTGTAACCCTTAAAAGTAATTAGTATGAATGATACAGTCGATTCGTGCTAATGTTTCTCAAGTTCTGTAACCCTTCAAAATGATTAGCATGAATGATACAGTCGATTCGTGCTAATTTTTCTCAAGTTTTGTAACCCTTAAAAGTAATTAGCATGAATGATACAGTCGATTCGTGCTAATGTTTCTCAAATTTTTTAACCCTTAAAAATAATTAGCATGAATGATATAGTCAATTCGTACTAATGTTTTTCACGTTCTGTAACCCTTAAAAATGATTAGTATGAACGATACAGTCGATTCGTGCTAATGTTTCTCAAGTTTTGCAACCCTTCAAAATGATTAGCATGAATGATACAGTCGATTCGTGCTAATGTTTCTCAAGTTTTGCAACCCTTCAAAATGATTAGCATGAATGATACAGTCGATTCGTGCTAATTTTTCTCAAGTTTTGTAACCCTTAAAAGTAATTAATATGAATGATATAGTCAATTCGTACTAATGTTTTTCAAGTTCTGTAACCCTTAAAAATGATTAGTATGAACGATACAGTCAATTCTTGCTAATGTTTCTCAAGTTTTGTAACCCTTAAAAGTGATTAGCATGAACGATACAGTCGATTCGTGCTAATATTTCTCAAGTTTTGCAACCCTTCAAAATGATTAGCATGAACGATACAGTCGATTCTTGCTAATGTTTCTCAAGTTTTGCAACCCTTCAAAATGATTAGCATGAATGATACAGTCGATTCGTGCTAATGTTTCTCAAGTTTTGTAACCCTTAAAAGTAATTAGCATGAACGATACAGTCGATTCGTGCTAATGTTTCTCAAGTTTTGCAACCCTTCAAAATGATTAGCATATACTTAATTTTGTAAAACACTGTTGTATTATCACAAGAGTTATGAGTAAGAGATATTGTCAAATTTTATAACAACATTATAAATTAATAAGTATATGTCATAATGATACGAGAATAAAATGTATTGATTCTATTTACAAGACAATGGAACTATTAACGAGAATCAAAGAATTGTACGCTTCGATCATGAAAATAAATAAAAAAAAACTCACTTTTGTTTGAAGAATCACTCCTATTTATGTTTATAGTTTGACATGCCATGGTTAACGCCATACGAAGTATTATTGAAAATACGGTGGATACATGCTCGAGATATTTCGTGCACGAAAGGTTTTAGTTATTCGCGCTTTGCAGCTTACTAAAAACATTTACGATCGTTTCTCCTTTATTTTCTAGGAAGTTTGAGCACGAACGAATGACAATCCACGAAGAAACCGCGAGATAAGACGATTTTATTAAAGCTGTCGGACGATAGACATCGACGATTCCCAGGTCGCACAAATCGACACTGGGAGTACGAATGCGATTACTTGACATGCAATTGACCACAATTCTACGTATCGAACTGTTTACGCGTGAAATTCTACTCTCGTTGTTAGCACTCGTGCATCGATAGAAACGCAGGTTGCTTTAAAGGAAAAAAGAAGCATACGCATTCTACCATAGACGGATAAACGAAACTTTCTACCGCTGACGTGTGATATTTTATATCCTCATAATTGATAGATTGTTAATAAAAAAAATCTGTACAGTTATAGAAAAGAAAACGAAATTTCTTTCGAGGAGGGACATCGAGGCTCGATCGATTTTTGCAAAAAAATATATTCGAATGAAATTTTAATATAGGCGTTCAGTTTCGCTTTTACTGTATATCTGATTGGGGTACTCTGACGGCCGCTGTCACGTGTGCGTGACTTTACTGATTCTGTCACCGTATCATCATCTATTCAATTTATTATCTTTATCTATTTAATTTTATCTTATTATTATAATTTCAATATACAAAGCTTTCTCAAAAATAGTTAATAGTTCGCGGAGTTAATTTGAAACAAGTTAATTATTATAGAAATTTAAATTCAAATTTATTTTCAATTTCAATTTGGAAATACCTGCTGGCCAATATTATAAATTCACTTCATTTTTGTCTCATTTATTGTGATACTTAGAGCTATTGTTTTTTCCTTTTTTAATATTTCGTAAACACGAAAGATAAAGGTATGGGGGGAAAAATTTGCAATATTTATATAAAGAATGACTTGTTAACCTTTTTAAGAAAAATGCTACTTCCAAGATGGATGAAAGTATAAGTTTAATTATAAATAAATGTTTTTTTATAATTACAATGAAAATTGTCTCCAATAATTACTTAATGCTCCATTATGATTAACTAATTGAAAAATTCTCGTTTTTATGTTGTTTAATGAGATCTAACCGAGGGCTCATTTTATTTAAAAAAAATAAATGAAATTAAATGTACGATAGATGACTTGTTTTGAACTCGCTCGAAATAGACTGTTAATAAAATTCTCGATTTCATACTGTTTACAAAATGTTCTATCAAGCCTTGATTAATTCCTGATTTTAATTATTTGTCATTATATAGTTTATATTATTATATAGTATATAATTATTATTATTATATAGTCATTATATTTACTGTAGAATCACTTCTGTTAACTATTTTGGTAATATTTCTTACTGACAATGCATCTGTAAAATTACTTATAATTAGCTCCAGAATTTCTATTTGATGTCTGTTCAGACTCTCATTTTCATATCTCAAAATAAATTTCGCAAAAACTCACAAATTTCTATCGCTTATTTCACGCTTATTCAACATAAAATGAAAACAATTGTAGCTATCAAATGACAAAGTTACTAGTGATTCCCCGCAATCTATGGTGAAAAACTAACAATGTTCCCAACTGTCCGAGTTTCAGTTTGAGGTTAGTTTCCATGATTTCTGAAACTTTGATTTTGTATGACTCAATGTAGATAAAATTGTTCTTGTTTTTAGTAAATGTGATTTACCTTGAATAAAGTTTAATAAAAATAACTTTATTTTTTGTTCAAATTTATTTTTTGCAATACCAATTGCTTCACGAAGTACAAAACTATAGGTGTTCGAGATTTAACACTAGATTTACGGAAGCCATCAATTTGACGGATGTCTGGTCCTATATTTAAAATTGCAGAACGCGTAAATATTATTTTTTAACAACTTATGTTGAATTTGATTGATGCAATGGCATGAATACATATTCTAATTAAAAGAAAAATCGTATTTTAAGGTAATCGTCAACATGAAAGGTATCAACAAATATACGTGCGATCAATAGCCGTAAATGTAGTGTTACTTTGAGGTTAGTTTTTATTACTTCTGAAACTTTCACTTTTTAACACACAATGTAGATGAATTTTGCTCTTGTTTTTAGTAAATATGATAGATCTTGGATAAAGCTTAATAAAAAGAACCTTATTTTCTGTAAAAATATGTTTCTTGCAATACCTATTGCTTCACGAAGTTGAAAACTGTAGGTGATCGAGATTTAGTTTGAGGTTAATTTCCATTACTTTTGAAACATTGACTTTTTAACACTCAATGTGGATGAATTTTGCTCTTGTTTTTAGTAAATTTGATTTACCTTGAATAAAGTTTAATAAAAATAACTTTATTTTTTGTTCAAATTTGTTTTCTGGAATACCAATTGCTTCACGAAGTACAAAACTATAGGTGTTCGAGATTTAACACTAGATTTACGGAAGCCATCAATTTGACGGATGTCTGGTCCTATATTTAAAATTGCAGAACGCGTAAATATTATTTTTTAACAACTTATGTTGAATTTGATTGATGCAATGGCATGAATACATATTCTAATTAAAAGAAAAATCGTATTTTAAGGTAATCGTCAACATGAAAGGTATCAACAAATATACGTGCGATCAATAGCCGTAAATGTAGTGTTACTTTGAGGTTAGTTTTTATTACTTCTGAAACTTTCACTTTTTAACACACAATGTAGATGAATTTTGCTCTTGTTTTTAGTAAATGTGATAGATCTTGGATAAAGCTTAATAAAAATAACCTTATTTTCTGTAAAAATATGTTTCTTGCCATACCTATTGCTTCACAAAGTTGAAAACTGTAGGTGTTCGAGATTTAGTTTGAGGTTAATTTCCATTACTTTTGAAACATTGACTTTTTAACACTCAATGTGGATGAATTTTGCTCTTGTTTTTAGTAAATGTGATTTACCTTGAATAAAGTTTAATAAAAATAACTTTATTTTTTGTTCAAATTTGTTTTTTGCAATACTAATTGCTTCACGATGTACAAAACTATAGGTGTTCGAGATTTAACACTAGATTTACGGAAGCCATCAATTTGACGGATGTCTGGTCCTATATTTAAAATTGCAGAACGCGTAAATATTATTTTTTAACAACTTATGTTGAATTTGATTGATGCAATGGCATGAATACATATTCTAATTAAAAGAAAAGTCGTATTTTAAGGTAATCGTCAACATGAAAGGTATCAATAAATATACGTGCGATCAATAGCCGTAAATGTAGTGTTACTTTGAGGTTAGTTTTTATTACTTCTGAAACTTTCACTTTTTAACACACAATGTAGATGAATTTTGCTCTTGTTTTTAGTAAATGTGATAGATCTTGGATAAAGCTTAATAAAAAGAACCTTATTTTCTGTAAAAATATGTTTCTTGCAATACCTATTGCTTCACGAAGTTGAAAACTGTAGGTGATCGAGATTTAGTTTGAGGTTAATTTCCATTACTTTTGAAACATTGACTTTTTAACACTCAATGTGGATGAATTTTGCTCTTGTTTTTAGTAAATTTGATTTACCTTGAATAAAGTTTAATAAAAATAACTTTATTTTTTGTTCAAATTTGTTTTTTGCAATACCAATTGCTTCACGAAGTACAAAACTATAGGTGTTCGAGATTTAACACTAGATTTACGGAAGCCATCAATTTGACGGATGTCTGGTTCTATATTTAAAATTGCAGAACGCGTAAATATTATTTTTTAACAACTTATGTTGAATTTGATTGATGCAATGGCATGAATACATATTCTAATTAAAAGAAAAATCGTATTTTAAGGTAATCGTCAACATGAAAGGTATCAACAAATATACGTGCGATCAATAGCCGTAAATGTAGTGTTACTTTGAGGTTAGTTTTTATTACTTCTGAAACTTTCACTTTTTAACACACAATGTAGATGAATTTTGCTCTTGTTTTTAGTAAATTTGATTGAACTTGGATAAAGCTTAATAAAAATAACTCTACTTTCTATTAAAATTTATTTCTTGCAATTCCAATTAGTTCACGATGTATAAGACTATAGATGTCCGAGTTTTAATTTTAGGTTAGTTTCCATTGCTTCCGAAACTTTGATAATGTTAGTTGAGAAGGGAAAGACGTTCAAACGAAGTAAGAAAAAGGTTACCTACTCGAGTATCCCATTATTGACATCAGAGGGTTAATAAGATAATAATGTCAGATATGAAAACGACATTAACTTATGGAACAACCTGATAGTTGGCGTAGGCGCGGATTTACGAAGCGATGAGTCGCGCGGACGGTTCATTCTCATAGGCTAGCCGCGAGTACAGGGCATGTACACGAGGTCAATTGCTTCAATTCCTCGGTAGCCGGTCGCAGTGTGGGCAAACTTCCGGCAGGATTCACGAATGTTAAGCGGGCCGACTACAGAGACGGCCCTTGGCGTGCGCGACATCCTGTCGAGGCATCGCTTGTAATTTATGCCACGATTTAGACGCCGAGACGACGACCGCGACGACGATCTTCCGGTATTATCCTCAAACGACACGCAATAAGTGAGACTCTTTGTGAAATTTTTATTTATACACCACGGGCCTCGCCCGTCCTCGCGGTCGCTGTACATTTCCTTCGCCAGCCACCTTTTGATCTTCGTTCGACCCTTCGCGGCGTGTCTCGCGCGATTTACGCTCACAAAGCAAATACATACCGTGCAAAATAAAGGTTTCAAAAGTATTATAAAAACACCCTTTGGAGTAAGTTTTCAAATTATGTTCAACTTTTTATGTTTTAGTCCTTGGCGATATTTAAACGTGTCTTAAAGGATTTTTTTTGTTACAGACGTGCAATGTTGAGTGAAACTTTTTTTAAAAAAACTATAGCTGCTGATCTACCAAAACGGATGAAAACCAAATAAAAATTATTGAAGTTACGGATGCAAATTATTTGAAAAAAAATTTTGTTTTACAATTGTTTTAAACAAATACCCTGCTTTTGTATTTTGGAAATAAAACCTCTGAAAAATATGACAACATAACCCCATTTGCCCCCTTGACGACCATCTTTTTAGATACACGAACCATTTAAAATTGCCCATATGAAAATTAATTTAGATATAGATGTCTTAAACAAACTGGTATTCCAAATTTGCTACGCTCCTTCTATATACAGGGTGTCCAAAAAGGTTGGGACCAAACTTGTACTACGTGTTGCTGAGGTCAAAGAGATGAAAATTCATAGTTCCTCTAAACTTATGTCCAAAATTGCTTTATTGAAAACATAAGTTTTTAAAGATATTTATGATTTATTGCAGCAGTCGCCTCTATGAGAGTGCAAGCTTCCATTCGTCGAATTGGTGATTGTTCAACTCCTTCAAATATTCCATCTGTATTGAAAATAATAGTAAATGCATTTTGAATACATTTCCAAAATTAATCTTTTGTTTCTATCGTATTTTATCTTTGATCACTTCTATCTTTTCAATAAAGCATTTTCGGGCATAAGTTTCTATGAACTTTTTTCGTCTGTTTGATTTCAGTTACGCGTAGTACAAATTTGGTCCCAACCTTTTTGGACACCCTATACATATAAAGGGTATTCGGCCACCCCTGGGAAAAATTTTAATGGCGGATTCTAGAGGCCAAAATAAGAAGAAAATCAAGAACACCAATTTGTTGATGGAGGCTTCGTTAAAAAGTTATTAACGTTTAAAGTTCTGCCCGTACTGAATTTTTTTCTTGAAAATGCGTAAAATTTCGGGGGTATGTCTATTCACAAAAAATGATTGTAATTGACCCCTGCAACCGAAAATAATTTTTCCAAAACGATTTGAAAAATTTTTTTTTCCGTCGAAAAATTTCACACCTCGAATTTTTTTCTAAAAAGTGAGTAGGAATTTGGGGATATGTGTAATGACCAAAAATGATTGCAATTGAGCCCCGCAACCGGAAGTAATTTTTCCAGAACGATTTGAAATTTTTTAATTTTGTCGAAAAATTTCAGCACATTCTCGATTTTTTTTCTCGAAATTGGGTAGGAATTTGGGGATATGTGTAATGACTAAAAATGATTGTAATTGAGCCCCGCAACCGGAAGTAATTTTTCGAAAACGATTTGAAATTTTTTAATTTTGTCGAAAAATTTCAGCACCTTCTCGATTTTTTTTCTCGAAAATGGGTAGAATTTCGGGGGTATTTCTAATGACCAAAAATGATTGTAATTGAGCCCCGCAACCGAAAGTAATTTTTCCAGAACGATTTGAAATTTTTTAATTTTGTCGAAAAATTTCATAACTTTTCGATTTTTTTTCTCGAAATTGGGTAGGATTTCGGGGGTATTTCTAATGACCAAAAATGATTGTAATTGACTCCTGCAACCGAAAGTAATTTTTCCAGAACGATTTTAAATTTTTTAATTTTGTCGAAAAATTTCATAACTTTTCGAATTTTTTTCTCGAAAGTAGGTAGGATTTCAGGTGTATGTATATTCACCAAAAATGATTGTAATTGACCCCCGCAATTGAAAATAATTTTTCCAGAACGATTTGAAATTGTTGAATTTAATTGTTAATAACTTTTTAACGAAGCCTCCATCAACAAATTGGTATACGTGATTTTCGTCTTATTTTGGTCTCTAAAATCCCCCATTAAAATTTTTCCCAGAGGTGGCCGAACACCCTGTATATAAATTATACGTTATTCTCCAATTGCAATAACATGTATCAGATTTGCATCCTATTTTTATCAAATATTAGCGTTCTAAATTCGACGAATTCTACATGTAGAAATGTATTTTTACAGCAAAGAAGCTACTCCTATCAAAGGATTTAAAAGTTGAAAAATGGTATTCCAAAATAAAAAAACGTCTAAAGCATTTATCACGAAAATAAACCCTCCGCGCAGAATGTGTTTCATGAATTCTGAAAATTTCATGAGACTAAATGTTAACGTCACCCGCCTGGTGAAATACGATACGAGGATTCTAACTTCGTGGAATGTGATACAGATGGCCCCGATCTTGTGGATTCTACTGGTAGCCATGGCAATCGGTGCGTCGCCATGTGCTCATCTTTGAAAAGAATGCGACAAAGAGGCAGTTTTGTACAAATTCCCCAGAAAGATGCTCGTACTAAATTCTTGTTGAATAAAATTATTTTTGTTATTTAAATTGCGCATAGTTCTTTTGTATCACTATCGAACGTTCCTAGTATTCAATAAAAAATCTTCCACAATTCGATATAAGCGTCGCTACATCCGATGAAAAAGAAACTTTTTCTTTTCGTCAATGTGTAAGAATTTATTCATGACGTTTAATTTAATTCAACAATTAAAATTCTAATTTTTATCCAACGAGCTAGAATATTTGTCCATATTTGGTTTTAGGTTAGGTTAAAATTGCCCAGATCATTTAGACTTTGAAACTCGTTTTTCCGGGTATAAGAAATGAATACTTTTAATTTGAAATTTTACACACATATTCTACAAATATCTTTTTATAGTCCAAATGAAAATTATAGAAATATCCGTGATATGTATATCCTTTACTATAACAAATTAAAGTTGACAAATCAATATTTGTCACATTATACGTCGACAGATTATAAAGTAATTTTATAATTCAAAAGTAATTTTAAATTATAAAAAAGATGTATATTATCATGAAGATTATGGGACATTCCAACCAATAACTTTGCAAATATTTATTTTTTTCATATAAATTTGTAAATCTTAAAAAATAACTAAATAAGGAAAATTATTAATATACCTTGTAGTTTCTTTAAAAAAAAGTCCAAGTATTATTAATTCGATAAAATAAATACTCCCATACAATTTTTACGGCACGTAAACGACGGCAAAGGGTTAATGAAGATTTTCAAAAGGCAGCTATACACGTAACGAAACGTTCAGAAAAAGGTATCAGAGTTTCTCTTTGTAAATTGTTGGAAATGAGTAAACAAGTTCAGTTTTATGCGCCTAGTATTTGAATTTGGCGCGTATTCCATTAGTACCAGAAACGGCCACACAGAATTCTCAGTGGCAATTTCTATTGACTTATGCCCTAAATCTAATGATTAAATAATGTAAATTGGTCGTAATGTTATTCCTACGAATACTTTTACACTCACTATACGTTAAATTCATACCTTTTAATTAATTAAACGAATTATATCGCATTTAAAAATATATAAATTTTCAAAGCTTAAATGTTCGTTTCTCAAATACAATTTTTCAATTAATTAATCATAATGAAGCATGACGGTGAATTAGTTGGAAAATTCTCGATTTCATACTGTTTACAAAATGTTCTATCAAGCCTTGATCAATTCCTGCTTTTAATTATTTGTCATTATATAGTTTACTGTAGAATGACTTTTGTTAACTATTTTGGTAATATTTCTTACTGACAATGCATCCGTAAAATTACTTATAATTAGCTCCTCCAGGATTTCTAATTGATGTCTGTTCTCAGATTCCCATTTTTACATATTAAAATAAATTTCGCAAAAACTCACAAATTTCTATTGCTTATTTCACACTTATTCAACATAATATTAAAACAATTGTAACTATCAAAGGACAAAGTTACCGGTGATTCCCCACATTCTACGGCGAAAAACAAACAATGTTGCCAACTGTTCGAGTTGTAGTTTGAGGTTAGTTTCCATTATTTTCGAAACTAATTTTATATGACTCAATGTAGATAAATTTTGCGTTTGTTTTTAATAAACTTGATTGACCTTGAATGAAGCTTATTAAAAGTAATTTTATTTTCTTTTTAGATTTGTTTCTTGCAATAACATTTGCTTCACGAAGTACGAAACTTTGAGGTTAGTTTCCATAACTTCTGAAACTTTGATTTTTTAACACTCAATGTAGATAAATTTTAACTCAGACCTAATAATTATTTGAAACAATTTTCATTGTAATTAATCTCTAAATAAATGTTTTTTCATAATTGAACTTTTTTCCATCCAGCAAACAGCATTTTTCTTAAAAGAGGTTACCAAGTCATTCTTTACGCAAATATTGCAAAATTTTTGTCCATAACTTAATTTTTACGTAATACTGCAAAAGAAAGAAGCAATAGTTCTAACCATAACAATAATTAAGCCAAAAATGAAGTGAACTTATTAATATTGGTCAGCATAGTAATAATTATTATTTGGTATTGGTACATTTACCTTACCACTTACCTCGAGCGCAGAAAGTCTAGTTTCTGTTAGAGGTGGCGTCTTTAAAAAAAAATTTGAAAACCACTGATCTAAGGAGCTACATAATTTAAACGCGTCCCAAATTGTTTAAGCCCCGACGAAACGAAAAGGAAATCTGGAATTTGACGTGGACCCAAGTTAGACGTTCGAAAGCCACTAAAGAAGCAACCTTCACCCAGGAAACGAGGAAAGAGGAGCAAGCACTGTGGCGCTGTAATTGCTCGCAGGCGATTGCAATGCGACGCGAGTAGATAGATTAGCACGTGTTAGGCAGCGTAAGTATGAGCGCTGGCGTTAATCACGATTTACGATCGCCATAAAACGTAACCATACCTTGGTAACTTAACATTGTTTACCGTGCCCGTGGCAGACTGCACGGAACAGAATTTTCTTTTGTAACAAATTAAACAGAAAGACAATGGCGTCGTATATCGGGCTTAACCATACGTTGTACCATTCTTGCACGAAAACGATCTTCTCTTCTGTTGTCTTTTACAAGGATAAATACGGGGGGAGAAAATAAAGAAATACAGGATGTTAAATTACAATATACACGCGTGGATTCGGAATAAAAATATCATAGTTCCTAGAGGAGCAACAGTGTGGCGCCACTTTACAAATGTCATTGGAAATTGATTTATGCACCGTGTAACCTTGACTGTGATCTTGGGAAAGAAAACTCTCGCCAGAAAAGCGATTTTAGGATAATTCAATTGCACAATATTGTGTGAACGATACACGTCCCTGGATGTATTTTCGATTTAGCGATCAGAAATAATGAGTGGCGACGCCAGATGGCGCTAGGTATCGGAAATTAGAATCATTTCAGAAATGTTGAAAAATTAATTTTTACTACCACGTGAAAAGAATAATAATAATTTTTATATCAGAGACAGAGTTAGTTTCTTTAGTTAGCTACAGAGGAAGTTAAGAAACGGTACGCTTCCACTGCATACATTGAGGTTATATTTCTTCCTTTTCCATATATTGCAAATAGATATTTTTCCTTATTTTTGTTATCACTAACTAAAGAATAGACACAACACATTCTAACAAATTATTTGCTTTTTCAATTCCTTAATTATTTATATCATTATTGCTGTTTTATTCTAGATATATTTTTATCAAAGTGGTTCGAAGTCACAGTCACATTTTATGAATACAAGGTTTCTTGGAATCGAACGTGTATAATACCATTGAAAATAAACTAAAAGTTATTAGCAATTATGGGTTTAGAATTCGATGGTTGTCTAGTTGAAAATTTTATTTCGTCACAGCAGGTGTTCGATGTACCTTAAGTCTATTTCGATGCATGCCTTGACACGTTGTCTCATGGAAGTTCGCGTACGCTCAAGAATGCCAGGTTTTTCCTTTATTTCTCGGCATGTGAAATTATCATAGCCAATCGCTACCAAAGAGAACACTCGAAACAACTGCCTTATAATACGCGACTTATTAATTTATCGACTGTTCAAGTCTAGACTAATGTTTGATTTAATATTTAGACTTAGACTTAATATTTTTTCATACTTTTACGAGTATAGCGGCCATTTTTTGGTGTGTGCGAACTTCAATGAGGAAATTTGTTCAAGCATCACCGAAATTGACTGAAAACATTTTACGCGCCAAGATATTATCAAACTAT
The DNA here is from genome assembly GCF_013123115.1 of Colletes gigas. Lineage (NCBI taxonomy): Eukaryota > Metazoa > Arthropoda > Insecta > Hymenoptera > Colletidae > Colletes > Colletes gigas. The sequence goes on from NW_025106644.1 coordinate 722,360, forward strand.
AATTTGAAAACTGTTGATTTGTATCATGTTAACTAACACATATTTGTTTATTTTGTTGAGACTATCAATTTTAATATACCTTGTGTAAATAAAGTTGTTGTCTAGATATAAAAATTAAGATATCTTGTAAAGTAACGATTTTTTGCAATAAGTGCGAAAGAAGGACCACAATTGTCCGACTTCGATTTTAACGAGTCTTTGCATAGTGATAGTATACATGTTCCTAATGGCATGTGTAAAATATTAGGTGCAGATATTCGGTAATTTTAAAGATATAAACAATTAAAGTTATGAACCATATCTAAATACAGTAAATATAGAGAGCCCATACTGCAGTGACTTTGGCGAAGTGAGAAAAGTGTCTGAATTGGAAATTCAAGGTCCCAGGTTCGATTCCCGGGTTCACAGTTGTTACACGTTTTTTTCTATTGCAAAAGTTTATTGCGTTCACAGAGTACATGATTCTGTATAATACATGCCATCATGTATGCAATAAAAACATATAAATGATAGTAACAATAAATAAAAATAAATGAATGTATCTTATACAATACTTAACACAAGAACAACTACCAAACCAGTCAAAATGACCAAAAATGACCCATTCGTAATTTCTAATAAAACTTGTAAAAAATTTACTCGACTGAATTTTTGAAAATTTATCGTAATTTTCTATAAGAGAATATATAAACACTTATTTCCATTGCAGTATATATTCCTTCGCGTATCTATCGTTTCAATTTCTTTGGTACAAATGAACACACTATAATTGTCGGTAGTTCTAGTGTTAGTGATTTACAAAAATATAGAATTAATATAGTTTTAAAGCATAAATTATTGCCCATATTATAAGAAAGTATTAACACTAAATTAATTGTATATTTTTGTAAATTATTACCTTTAAGTATTAAATAAGATTAACATTTTATCGTTATCTTTTATATGTTTTTATTGCATATTATAAACGAAATAAAACTTGAAAAAAAAACGTACACAATTCACCGGGAATCGAACCCGGGTTCCTTGTGTTTCCAACTCAGGCACTTTTCTCACTTCGCCAAAGTCACTTCAACATGGACTAAGAATATTCACGATATTTAGGTATGGTTCATAACTTTAATTGTTTATATCTTTAAAATTATTGAGTATCTACACCTAATATTTTAGACATATCATTGGGAACATATATACTATCATCATGCAAAGACTCGTTAAAATCAAAGTTGGACAATTTGGATCCTTCTAATTGGGGATTCCATTTAAAAAAAAAAAATTTACGCCCAACTATCGTGTAAGCATGAGTCAGAATTGAAATAGTTACCTCAAGACAAAAATTTAAGTTGTAGAGTTAAATATAATCACCACGAAGATATAAAAATTTAACTGTTTGATCGACTAAACGTCACGGAATAAATAGTCATGCGTTCGTTTTATTGGCCATCTATCGAATGTTGCTCAACTCTGTATGAAGCTTGTCCCCCGGACTATGATTTTGAATAACCTTAAACGTGAAAGCTATGATTCCAATTTGGTACGGTTGGGAAGATCGAAGATCGCTTATCGTGCAAGCATAATCGAAAAGGTCCCATGAGAGGCCCTCGAAAATTTCCCTTATCTTGTGTGAAAAGCCACGTGCACCACGTGTTAAACTTACGAGTGAAGTCGTTCGCAAGGCAGGCACCCCATTCTTGCCTGGAGAGTTTCAAATCCCGATTTAGGTCGCACGTGCGGGCGAACGTACGGGCACATTTCTTCGGCCTTACCGCCTTCTTCGCGAGCCTCCGGAGTTCCTTGTACTCCGTCCTGTCCAGGTACCCGTCACCGTTCTTGTCCAGGGTGACGAATTTCCACGACAACACGCGTTCCACATTTTTGTCACCTACCGGTCGCGGAAAAATGATATTAAACAAATTCATATACACCTATGGGGGGGGAAAAAAATTTCGAGATTTTTTTATAGCGGAAATACACGTTTCAAGGCCCCCTGAATATAGAGTGACTATTTGAAAAAAGGAAATTTTTTTTTCTATGCCTATGTATAGTCGGATTAATTTAGGTCGAGCTTCGAGAGGCAAGCAAAATTTCGAAATTTTTTTTTGAGGGAAATACACAATTATGACCCCCTGATCATAGGGAGACTATTTGAAAAAAGGAAATTTTTTTTTCTATGCCTATGTATAGTCGGATTAATTTAGGTTGAGCTTCGAGAGGCAAGCAAAATTTCGAAATTTTTTTTTTAGGGAAATTACACGTTTTATGACCCCCTGATCATAGGGTGACTATTTAAAAAAAAGAATATTTTTTTTCTATGCCTATAAATGTATGTCTCCACCATCAATTTAAAACAGCTGTTCGATGATTATTTTAGAATACATAACATTTATCATTTATTAAATCGCGATGACAAAATGGAAAATTATGAAAGTGGAAAACTATACAGGGTGTTCGGCTAACCATGGGAAAATTTTTAATGGCGTATTCTAGAGGCCAAAATAAGACGAAAATCAAGAATACTAATTTGTTGATGGAGGCTTTGTTAAAAAGTAATTAACATTCAAAGTTCCGCCCGTAATGAATTTTTTTCTCGAAAATGCGCCGGATTTTGGAGGTATGCCTATTCACTAAAAATGATTGTAATTGACCCCCGCAACCGAAAATAATTTTTCCAGAACGATTTCAAATTTTTTTTTTCGTTGAAAAATTTGATACCTTCTTCAATTTTTTTCTAGATAGTGGGTAGGATTTCGGGGGTATGTCTATTCACCAAAAATGATTGCAATTAACCCCTGTAACAGCAAATAATTTTTTTAAAACAATTTGAAAAATTTTTTTTCGCCGAAAAATTTCAGCACATATCCGATTTTTTTTCTCGAAAGTGAATAGGATTTCGGAGGTATATGTTTTCACCAAAAATGTTTGTAATTGACCCCCTCGACCGAAAATAATTTTTCTAGAACGTTTTGAAATTTTTTAATTTAATTGTTAATAACTTTTTAACGAAGCCTCAATCAACAAATTGGTATTCATGATTTTCGTCTTATTTTGGTCTCTAGAATCCTTCATTAAAATTTTCCCCAGAGTTGGCCGAACACGCTGTATAGTCTAATTTAGGTTGAGCTCCGAGAGGTAGACAAAATTTCGAAATTTTTATTCAGCGTTAATACATGTTTTAAGACTCCCTGATCATACTGCGATTATTAAAAAAAAGTCTTCGAAAAAAATTTTTATTATTTTGATTCGACTTAGCCTGAGATTTTGAAGTGTCATTTGATAAGTAAAGATCTCTTTATCGATAAACGGCTTTTCTTTAAGTATCATGCAATCAATGAATCTCACAATTCACTTAAATCTCAGAATAATCCCTTTTTTAAATCTTTCTAAATTTTAAACTTTTCAGTAGGAATTAACGCAAATTAATTATTCGAGTTGAAAGAGTATGATGAATAATGACTTGCATGTTAACCTTGTTCAAGTTATTTTGATATAAAACAAGACCGTGACTAAAAAACTAACTTTCAGTTGTGCAATTATAGCACCATTGCCATTACGAGAAGCTAATTCCATTAGGTTTAAAGTTACTAGAAGTGCATAAAAACTACTCAATCCGATTTTTAATTAAAAAATTTGCTACTCGGATGCATCTTAGTTCCAAAGAAAAATTTTACAACTTTGATTTATACAACTTATACCAATTAAGTTTATACAGGGTGTTTGGCCACCATTTGGGATAAATTTTAACGGGAGATTCTAGAGGCGAAAATAAGACGAAAATCAAGAATACCAATTTCTTGATGGAGGCTTCGTTAAAAAGTTATTAACAATTAAATTCAAAAATTTCAAATCGTTCTGGAAAAATTATTTTCGGTTGTGGGAGTCAATTGCAATCATTTTTGGTGAACAGACATACCTCCGAAATCCTATCCACTTTCGAGAAAAAAAATCGGGTAGATGCTGAAATTTTTCGGCGAAAAAAAAATTTTTTTAATCGTTCTAAAAAAATTATTTTCGGTTGCAGGGGGTACTTAGAATCATTTTTGGTAAATAGACATACCCCCGAAATCCTACTCACCGTCTAGAAAAAAATTCGAGAAAGTATGAAATTTTTCAATGGAAAAAAAAATTTCAAATCGTTTTGGAAAAATTATTTTCGGTTGCGGGGGTCAATTACAATCATTTTAGGTGAACAGACATACCCCCGAAATCCTACCCACTATCTAGAAAAAAATTCGAGAAGGTATGAAATTTTTCAACGGAAAAAAAAATTTCAAATCGTTCTGGAAAAATTATTTTTGATTGCGGGGGTCAATTACAATCATTTTTAGTGAATAGACATACCTCCAAAATTCGGCGCATTTTCGCGAAAAAAATTCATTACGAGCGGAACTTTAAACGTTAATAACTTTTTAACAAAGCCTCCATCAACAAATTAGTATTCTTGATTTTCGCTTTATTTTGGCCTCTGGAATGCCCCATTAAAATTTTTCCCATGGTTAGCCGAACACCCTGTATAGTTTTCCACTTTCATAATTTTCCACTTTATCATGGCGATTTAATAAATGATAAATGTTACGTATTCTAAAATAATCATCGAACAGCTGTTTGAAATTGATGGTAGAGACATAAATTTATTAATTTAAAAATATCGTTTCTGTTATTTCGATACATTTTTAATTAGAACCTTTTGTTTCCTTACTTATTGAATAACCCTCGTACAACGCGTGTTTTAAACATACAAACTCCTCAAAGTTTGATTCTCCTGAGTTTCGAACAAAGAATCAATAAAGTCAATTTAAACAAAAAATTATGAATATTTGATACAATTTAATTTCATAAATATGTTAGGCCCAAACGATACGTACTTTAATTCTATTATTTCTTTTTTTAAGAATATTCAAAAATTTTCAGTATTGTCACCTTTATTTTAATAACTAAAAATTCCATGTTTTCCAATATTCCAAACAGACGATTATTAGCAAACACGTATCGAATTAATATTCAACGTAAATTCTCAATTGAGTTCAAGTAGGAAGAACGTGCTGGCCAATTTAAAGGGGGGATCTTATTTTCATTAAACCAGCGTTGGCTTCGTATATTGATATGTACTGCTTGTCCTATAAATTGGGTCATTCCATATGAAATTGAACACGTTTTCGAATAACATTTCAGATTTTTTAGGAAGTCTCAGGTACTCGTACTCAACAAGCTAACAAATAAAAAATAATTATTAACAATTATGTAACATTAATAACAAGTGGATTAATAACAAAATCGAATATAAAATTTTTAATATTCTCCTTTAAAACGATTAATAACACATTGAAAACTTCTCTTATTATTATAGCCATTCCAAAAAACACCATTTCCTTCGATTCAAATACTTGACTAATTTGACGTGAATTTTTATTGTGATGCACTAATGGCCGTGAACGTTATAACATTTAAATTTATAAGTCACATTACCATGCATTCAATTCTTACCTAGTTTTTATTTTTTTTAAATTATTATGCACTTGAATGTAATGGCTAACTGGTTCATTGACCATTTTCATTTTACTTTCTCTTTGTGTATTTAAAAATTTCTTTGGCATTCATGTCATTTTGCATTACAATAAAAATTCCATAATATTGAAATTTGTAAGTCACATTACCATGCATTCAATTCTACATAGTTTTTATTTTTTTAAATTATTATGCATTTGAATGTAATGGCTAACTGGTACATTGAGTATTTTCATTTTACTTTCTCTTTGAGTATTTAAAAACTTCTTTTAGTTAGTACATTGCGTAAATTAAGTAAAATTGCAACACTCGACGTAAATCATAATTGTTGCAGCTCATTAAAATTTTTACTCCCCGCGAACGTGTTGAGACCCGTAGGAACATAACCTATAAATTTTCTACCATTATCTACTGTTACCAAAATTATTAGCTTGTAAAAATAAAAAAGAAATTAGTGGACTGTTTCGGTTACAGCAGAAACGAGGTATACGAGTAGACCTTGCACCTTATGGACATTTGTGATCCAATATGGCTGCCATACCGACCTGAAAATTCGGCAACAAGTTTGTAAGAAAAAGTCGACATAAAATTAAAAAATTTCAAATCATACTAAAAAAATTATTTTTGGTTGCAGGCATCAATTATAATTATTTTTTGTGAATATGCCTACCCACGAAATCCTACGCGATTCCGAGAAAAAAATTCTTTTCGAAAAAAGAGGCCACATTTAATGATTCTATATCTCCAATGGAATTAGTCGATTGATGCCCAATTCTGGATCGTACAGCTTTCATTCCGTTAAAAAACAATACTGTAATTTCATTTTCTGTCTCACTTCCTCTTGTGTTCATTTCTAAACCTGTTGGTAACGTTGCGAGTGACACGAAAATGGTAATGGGGTCTCGAGACCCCAGAAAAATGGCCCGAAAAAATACATTGGATGTAAGGTCTACTCGTATATACAGGGTGTTCAAAAATAAGACGAAAATCAAGAATATCAATTTGTTGATGGAGGCTTTGTTAAAAAGTTATTAACGTTTAAAGTTCCGCCCATACTGAATTTTTTTCTCGAAAATGCGCAGGATTTCGGGGTTATGTCTATTTACCAAAAATGATTGCAATTGACCCCCGTAACCGAACATAATTTTTCCAAAACGATTTGAAATTTCTTTTTTCCGTTGAAAAATCACACCTTCTCGAATTTTTTTCTAGAAAGTGGGTAAGATTTTGGGGGTATGTCTATTCATAAAAAATGATTGTAATTGTCCCCGCAAACGAAAATAATTTTTCCAGAATGATTTGAAATTTTTTTTTTTCGTCGAAAAATTTAGGTATCTAATTAGATTTTTGGTAAAGAATTTTTTTCTCGAAAGTGCGTAGTATTTAAGGAGTAATTGTAATGACCAAAAATGATTGTAATTGACTCGTGTAACTAAATATATTTTTTTTAGTATGATTTGAAATTTTTTAATTTCGTCCAAAAATTTTAGCACCTACCCCATTTTTTTTTCTCGAAAGTGAAAAAATGATTGTAATTGACACCCGCAATCGAAAATAATTTTTCCAGAACGATTTGAAATTTTTGAATTTAATTGTTAATAACTTTTTCACGAAGCCTCCATCAATAAATTGGTATTCTTGATTATCGTCGTATTTTGGCCTCTAGAATACCCCATTAAAATTTTTCCCAGGGTTGACCGAACACCCTGTATACCTCATCTGTGGTTAATGTTTCGAAGTGCCCTCACCGTCGGTGGAGATATTGGTCCGCCTGTACTCGATCTTGAAATTCTCGATTAGGTTCCCGTTAAATTTCGACTTCTCCGCGCGATCGCAGGTGTTCCTATGCTTACTGCTGTACTGCCTTCGCTGCTTCCAGTTCGGCGAGCGCCTCCTTTGGCCGCTCCTGGTGGAAGCAGCAGATCTGGGACCAGGTTTCAAACATCTTGGTCTTTGGTGTCTTACCGAGGTGTCGGGCAGCGGTCTACCCTGCGGTGTCACGCACCAACAGTACCCGGTTTCCTCGTGACATTGCACCGGCGCGTAAGTGCCATCGGAACGACAGACTGGTCGCGCGCCCGTCCTGGCGGTCAGTCTTGCGGAGAAACACGCAGGTGTCTCTGGATGGACAGGTTCAACGACGTTGTTCCTCGTTAGTCGTCACCATTTTTATCGACATACCTCATTTATCGAATTGTTACTTTACGAATAAAGCTCGTTATATACAAATTCATGAGCCCACTAAAAACTGTAGTTCCGCAAGACTAATAGCCAATATTGTAAGCTTCATTTTTGTCCCGAATTATTGTTTTTTCTCTTTTGCAATATTATGTAAAAACTAACGAAAGATAAAGTTATGAGAAAATAAATTTGCAATATTTACATAAAAAATGACTTGTTAACCTTTTTGAGCGAAATACTGTTTGCAGGATTCAGAAAAGTGTAACTTCGGTTATACAAAAACATTTATTTAGAGATTAATTACAATGAAAATTGTTTCAAATAATTATTAGGTCTGAGTTAAAATTTATCTACATTGAGTGTTAAAAAATCAAAGTTTCAAAAGTAATGGAAACTAACCTCAAACTAAATCTCGAACACCTACAGTTTTCAACTTCGTGAAGCAATAGGTATTGCAAGAAACATATTTTTACAGAAAATAAGGTTATTTTTATTAAGCTTTATCCAAGATCTATCACATTTACTAAAAAACAAGAGCAAAATTCATCTACATTGAGTGTTAAAAAGTGAATGTTTCAGAAGTAATAAAAACTAACCTCAAAGTAACACTATATTTACGGCTATTGATCGCACGTATTTTTATTGATACCTTTCATGTTGACGATTACATTAAAATACGATTTTTCTTTTAATTAGAATATGTATTCATGCCATTGCATCAATCAAATTCAACATAAGTTGTTAAAAAATAATATTTACGCGTTCTGCAATTTTAAATATAGAACCAGACATCCGTCAAATTGACGGCTTCCGTAAATCTAGTGTTAAATCTCGAACACCTATAGTTTTGTATTTCGTGAAGCAACTGGTATTGCAAAAAACAAATTTGAACAAAAAATAAAGTTATTTTTATTAAACTTTATTCAAGGTAAATCACATTTACTAAAAACAAGACCTAATTTATCTACATTGAGTGTTAAAAAGTCAATGTTTCAAAAGTAATGGAAACTAACCTCAAACTAAATCTCGAACACCTACAGTTTTCAACTTCGTGAAGCAATAGGTATTGCAAGAAACATATTTTTACAGAAAATAAGGTTATTTTTATTAAGCTTTATCCAAGATCTATCACATTTACTAAAAAACAAGAGCAAAATTCATCTACATTGAGTGTTAAAAAGTGAATGTTTCAGAAGTAATAAAAACTAACCTCAAAGTAACACTACATTTACGGCTATTGATCGCACGTATTTTTATTGATACCTTTCATGTTGACGATTACATTAAAATACGATTTTTCTTTTAATTAGAATATGTATTCATGCCATTGCATCAATCAAATTCAACATAAGTTGTTAAAAAATAATATTTACGCGTTCTGCAATTTTAAATATAGAACCAGACATCCGTCAAATTGACGGCTTCCGTAAATCTAGTGTTAAATCTCGAACACCTATAGTTTTGTATTTCGTGAAGCAACTGGTATTGCAAAAAACAAATTTGAACAAAAAATAAAGTTATTTTTATTAAACTTTATTCAAGGTAAATCACATTTACTAATAACAAGACCTAATTTATCTACATTGAGTGTTAAAAAGTCAATGTTTCAAAAGTAATGGAAACTAACCTCAAACTAAATCTCGAACACCTACAGTTTTCAACTTCGTGAAGCAATAGGTATTGCAAGAAACATATTTTTACAGAAAATAAGGTTATTTTTATTAAGCTTTATCCAAGATCTATCACATTTACTAAAAACAAGAGCAAAATTCATCTACATTGAGTGTTAAAAAGTGAATGTTTCAGAAGTAATAAAAACTAACCTCAAAGTAACACTACATTTACGGCTATTGATCGCACGTATTTTTATTGATACCTTTCATGTTGACGATTACATTAAAATACGATTTTTCTTTTAATTAGAATATGTATTCATGCCATTGCATCAATCAAATTCAACATAAGTTGTTAAAAAATAATATTTACGCGTTCTGCAATTTTAAATATAGAACCAGACATCCGTCAAATTGACGGCTTCCGTAAATCTAGTGTTAAATCTCGAACACCTATAGTTTTGTACTTCGTGAAGCAACTGGTATTGCAAAAAACAAATTTGAACAAAAAATAAAGTTATTTTTATTAAACTTTATTCAAGGTAAATCACATTTACTAAAAACAAGACCTAATTTATCTACATTGAGTGTTAAAAAGTCAATGTTTCAAAAGTAATGGAAACTAACCTCAAACTAAATCTCGAACACCTACAGTTTTTCAACTTCGTGAAGCAATAGGTATTGCAAGAAACATATTTTTACAGAAAATAAGGTTATTTTTATTAAGCTTTATCCAAGATCTATCACATTTACTAAAAAACAAGAGCAAAATTCATCTACATTGAGTGTTAAAAAGTGAATGTTTCAGAAGTAATAAAAACTAACCTCAAAGTAACACTACATTTACGGCTATTGATCGCACGTATTTTTATTGATACCTTTCATGTTGACGATTACATTAAAATACGATTTTTCTTTTAATTAGAATATGTATTCATGCCATTGCATCAATCAAATTCAACATAAGTTGTTAAAAAATAATATTTACGCGTTCTGCAATTTTAAATATAGAACCAGACATCCGTCAAATTGACGGCTTCCGTAAATCTAGTGTTAAATCTCGAACACCTATAGTTTTGTATTTCGTAAAGCAACTGGTATTGCAAAAAACAAATTTGAACAAAAAATAAAGTTATTTTTATTAAACTTTATTCAAGGTAAATCACATTTACTAAAAACAAGAGCTAAATTTATCTACATTGAGTGTTAAAAAGTCAATGTTTCAAAAGTAATGGAAACTAACCTCAAACTAAATCTCGAACACCTACAGTTTTCAACTTCGTGAAGCAATAGGTATTGCAAGAAACATATTTTTACAGAAAATAAGGTTATTTTTATTAAGCTTTATCCAAGATCTATCACATTTACTAAAAAACAAGAGCAAAATTCATCTACATTGAGTGTTACAAAGTGAAAGTTTCAAAAGTAATGGAAACTAACCTCAAACTAAAACTCGGGCAGTTATATTTGACCCACTCTGCAAACATTTTTCTTGAAACGGGTAACAATTCAATGTTTACGTAAATATTACCAAATTTTGTCCCATTACTTTATCTTTCGCGTATTCTTACGTAATTCTGTGAAAACTGAACTTATAATATTGGCTAACAGTTTAGTATTCCATGGTCTATTCGATTACACTGGTCAACAAATTTTAAACAGATTCTATTCTTTACGATTAAGCTGTCCATTCTCATTTATGTATTTACTGAGTGTCCCACGCGACTAGGGAAAAGTTTTTTTCCCTAGTTAATATTTTTTTATTCTGTTAGATGGAGTTGACTTTCTTAACCTATCACAAATTATAAAATCATAAATTTACTAACAAAATGCAGTTGAAAATACTATATTTGTATAGGTTAAGCCTGCTTAGTGTCGATTGTGTTTCTAGCAATAATCTGCTAACATTCTAAATCAGGTTAAAGCCAATATTTTAACTTAACCTTCATTTTCGTAATTCGTCATAACAGAGACTGAAAGTGATAAATATTTACTGTTGGCTAGTGTTATTAACCTATACCAGTATATTAATAATCGAAATTAACAAACAAGTTAAAACGACACGAATAAGGAAAATTTATTTATTTAACTTTATCCTTTCATAGTATTAACTTTTCATGGAATGCTTGCACAGATCGCGCGGAACGTAGTTCGAAAAATGCTGGTAAGAATAAATATAGGAATGAACATACAAGATATCCGATCTGCATATAAATATAAAACTATTTCGATATAATTAAACTGTCAGTATGGTAAAGAATTCTAGGATTACTGTGAGTAGAATGTATCACCCTACCTGGACAAGGGCCAGTGTGTTTGATAAGAATAGACATGCCTTGACACTGCTTCGAGATGACCTGACACTGACTCGAATACGTAACACCGTCGCTCCCACATACCGGTGTGCTTGCGCCGTCACTCATCGTGCACTCGGCTATCCTTTTTCTGCACTCCTCCTAAAACACAGAACCCACACCATCTATACAACAATTCAAGAATTATCGAGCATTCCAAAGCCGCAAACTTAAATCGAACGAAACATCCTTCTCGACGCGTTGCACGCGGCGCTAAGAGCGTTCGATTCGGAATCAATTGTTCCAGAAAATCGATCATCTAACACTTTTACTGCCACGTCACCCATATATGGGTGACAGGATTTACCATTATGATACTAGCAAAATTGATTCTCAAGTTATGACGTTGAGAGAAATAAATTTGAATAGAATTTTTAAATTTTAACAAGGTTACGAAAATAAGTAGTGAAACAAATTTTAGGTTATGTAACTTACAATGGTCTAAAATCAACATTTCACTTTTGCAGAATATTATACGGTTTTGATGTGGCAGTGAACGTGTTAATACGATTTTCGATTTGATCGAATCGATTCTTGGATATCCGATTTTGGCTGGAATCGATTCTTTTTTTTAATTACGAATCGATCTTTCATTATCGAGAATCGAACGTGATGTACGAGACTTTTCTGTTTGACCTTAAATTTATATTTTAAAAATACACAAACAGCAACAAATGAGAAAAGAAAAATTAATATTCACTTTGAAATAAGTATTACAGACTATTCATATAATTTCTAATTTGAGGACCAGTCAAAATCACTTTTTCCCTAGATGTCTGGGATTTTGTTTAAAATTGAATATGATGTAGAGTACACGATATTAGGGGTAGTTTAAGTCATCATTTTGCTGGTTTCGAATTTGTTTAAAAAATACAGACCTTTGAAGTTTACGACTTTTGTAAAAATTGGTTGTACAGTGAAAACTCGATAAATGTCGCTACTCCGGGTCCGGTCAGCAACACTTACGGAATAGGAGAATCGTCTTTCGAATTTGATTGTAGTTTGCCGACGCTTCGAACGTAGAAAGAGTCAGTAGCTAAAGAAGAAAGAGGGACTGAAACTCGGATTTATCGCCCCAGTTTAAATATCCGCGTCAGTGTGACCACACTACTGCACAGAAGAAAGTTTTTTATTTTTTACTTTTTGTTAATAAAAATTTCACTATCATGTTGGGGAGATTTCTCTGATTAAAATGAGGCTAAACACGATATAAATCGGTCAATATTTGGTAGCATAATATTGAATTAAATATTGTACTTGCGAGTCTTTCTCTCTGTATTTATCCTTCTTGTGCTGTCCTTTTCTATGTTCGGAAATATCAAAGAACGACGCATCGAGTTGCTGGCTACATTTATCGAACGGGAGGTAGCTATTTTCAAACGGAACGGTTCCACCGTTTCGTAAGTGATCAAAAACTGCAACACATATGAAATAGGGGGTTTCGTTAGCTACCTCTGTTCGATAAATGTACTATCCACTGACCTTGCGAAGATACGAGTACACAATATTTAATTCAATATTATGGTAACAAATATTGGCCGATTTATATCGTGTTTAGTCACATTTTAATTAGAAAAATCTTCCCCGCATGATAGTAAAATTTTTATTAAAAAAAAGTAAAAAATAAAAAACTTTCTTCTTGTACAGTAGTGTGGTCACACTGACAGGGACATTTAAACTAAGATGACGAAGGCAATAAAGATTTTTAAAGAAAGCCGCTACGTCTCCGGTTACACTTCGCCTCACTGGTTCAAGGGGGATCCCCCTAGTGGTGGGGATAAAAATGTATCACTTACGGGACAGCTCTTGAGGACATTTATCGAGTATTCACTGTACTTAAGATGAAGAGGCGGCGTGATGCTGGATTTGTGTCGCTGGCCGCCATCAACGACTCCCCAGGTCGTTTCCCTGATCCGTGGCGTTCCAATTGCACGGTGCAACGCACCTCTGCGCGGCCGGACCGAACCGCCAATGGTACCAGCATTTCCCTTGATGGTCCATTTGTCCTCCCGCGGGCCGCTCTCGCGATCGCGATAGAGATCGTCTGCGGTAGCGCGAGTTTGGATGATTTCGGTGGGTCCACCTGCGACGGGAAGATTGCCCCTGGTCCACCAAGGATTCACGGATGGCAGAAATTTCCTGCCTCAAGGAAAGAGCCAATTGTGACATCTTAATGTTTAACATGGCCTCGATGCTCGGACCCGGCGGGGGTATTTGGCAGGATGCAGATACGCCCGTAATCGCGGCCTCCGTGACGTGTACCCGCGGTGTCATCGTATCCGCAACAGCGTCTGCCAACTCTGCCACCTTATCCAGCGGGGTGTCCCGCTGCGTGGCTAAAATCACCTGCATATTAGCAGGTAGTCGGCCCATCCAAAGCGTCCGCAATACACCGTCCGAAAAAGCCGTACCGGCCAATCCGCGCAGGTGACGAAGAAATTGGGACGGTTTTCTGTCCCCGATTTCCTCGTGTTCCAATTGTGTTCTAAGGCCTGGAAGTCGGCAAAGGCCTGGAAGTCGACAAAGGCCTGGAAGTCGGCACGTCTTAAGATAATCCTCAAAAACAAGGACAGGGATCGAGGAAGCATCAACTCTTACCGACCCATAGCACTTCTCTCAGCCATCGGTAAAATATTCGAGAGAATTATTGTTGCGAGAGTAGACGAAACATACAGGAGCAGGGGGCTGGAACACCCCAGCCAATACGGCTTCAAAAGCCGAAAATCTACTGAAGACGCACTAATCGGGCTGAGAAATGGGTGAAAGGGTCGGATAAGAAATACGTCATTGCCATATTCGTGGACATCGAGGGAGCCTTCGACAACTTGTGGTGGCCCGCAATCGTGAAGAGACTAATCGACGCTAGATGTAGCACCACTATGGTAAACCTAGTGAAGAGCTATTTCAAAAGAAGGGACGTACTTGTAACATCTAAGTACGAGAGTATAACCACGCGTATGCGGAAGGGGTGTCCACAGGGGTCAATCATTGGCCCCAAAGCCTGGTGCTGGTGTATGGACACCCTTCTCGAAGCATACAGCGATACCTTCAATGCCAGCGATCTAGAAGTGATTGCGTACGCCGACGATCTGGCCATCTTGATCAAAGCGAATACTACGAAGCGGATTGGAAACTCTGGGTAGTAGAGCCACCGAGATACTGCACGAATGGTGCAGATTCCACAAATTACAAAGTGTCACCCACGAAGACGTATGGAATGCAGTTCAAAGGAAAACTCAGGGGCAGGCCCCCTCTCATTAGAATAAACAACGAGACGGTACAGTTTGTCGATCAAACGAAGTACTTGGGAATAATCGTGGACAAGAAGCTGAGCTTCATACCCCACGTTATATACATAAGGGAAAAAGTCTCAAACTTTGTTATGACAATCAGAAGAGTAGCAAATCAAGAATGGGGGATAAAATCCCACATCATAGAAACACTATACAAGGCCGTATTCCTGCCCATAGCCACCTATGGCTGTGCGGTATGGTACGACAGGGTATCACACACACACATTAGGAGACATCTACACGCTGCACAGAGAATAATGCTACTTCTGATTACAAAGGCGTGCAGGACCACGTCCACTGACGCAATGCAGGTCATTAGCGGAACCTTACCACTTGACTTAGAAATCGTAAGAATAGGATTAACAGCCAACATCAGGAAGAATCAACGAGCTCAATGGAAGCAATACACCTATCATCCAGTTGGGAATCCAAACGAAGTAAACCTCAACACGGAAAAAAGAAGAATCGAGGAAACACTAGTCGATGAATGGCAAAGAAGATGGGCAAACTCGCCCCATGCGAGGAACACTTTCTCTTTCATAGGACACGTCTCTTTCAAAGGGGAAAATCGATGGTTTTCTCCGGGCAGAGAGTGCGTGTACCTGATGACAGGGTACGGTCCTATCAACGGTTCACTGTTTGACAGAGGAGCCGTTGATGACCCTAGGTGCCCTGCGTGCAACACCCGAAGAGAAACAGCGGAACACATGCTGTACGAATGCCCCTTATATGAAGATTACCGATACGCCGGACTAGCGCAACATAGACACAACCCTCAGAGGCTGATAGCCTCCAGAGAGGATTTCAGGGAATTCAACCAACTGGCGAAGAGGATTATAACAGCAAGAAACGAACTCATTGGATAAGTAGAAAAGGTCCGCCTCCTCGTGGCTAGGGACGGAAACGTCGGCTCTAAAAGGCCGACGGCTAAGAGACCTTGAGAAGAATAGGCACTATAAATACAAACACTTGAGAATAAGTAAATATATATTGAATGCAAAGAAAGCATAGTGTGTTCACTAATAGAGGTGACTCGAGGCAGTGATGAGTGGAAGCTCGAATACTGCACACACGAAGTGTCTATATATATATATATATATATATATGTTCCAATAACCGCCGCGTTTTCTGTTCCTGCGACGCACTAAGCCGGGAGAATGAACTCATTTTTTAGCGTCGTGTACGGATCCGCGGCCGGGGGATTCATGATAATGTCTCTTACTTCCGCGGCGTGTCGCGCACTTAACGCGCCGAGAATGTACCCGAATTTCGTGGTCTCCGACGTTACATTGGATACCTCAAAACTTCTCTCTACCATTGAAAACTACATCTCCGGGTCTCCCGGACAAAACTCGGGTATCCGTACAGCGACGCGATCAACTGCCAACGGCACACCCGCGGATGTCGCTGCGTTAACGTTAGGGTCAGTCATTTTACCAGTCTTGGTCACAAAAAAAAAATAGTTTCACCGCACACACACACCGCGCTTACTATTTGTCAGACCGTGTCCTTTTCTTATGTCCTTAACAATATACACTTATTTCTCTACCCTAACTAATATTGTCCGTACACGAAAAATGTCCAAATTTTCTTAAAAAAACTTTACTTGCGCGGCGAGATCACGTCGGGGTCATCAATGTGGGATCGGGAAGATAATGACTCCGCTCTGTTCCGTTCCGCACAATTGTATTGTTGCTGTCGTACAACGACGTGGCTCGTGGTGCGGGTTACGCTCGACTCTCTGGTACGATCATCGCCACCGTACCAAGAGGCCTTCGAAAACAAAAGACGGTCAGAGACGACGACAACGGCTTTTCGGCTCACGCGGCTCTGGTCGTCTCGTGTGCAACCATACATTGTAGCGGCTTCGAACGGCTAAGGCGTATGTGGTGCCTTGGCCGCCACAACTTATTTCGTGGAATCACCGTTAATAGAACCTCGATAATCAAAATCAGGTATTATCCGACCCAAACATAATTTCACATAAAAAAATTGTTCAATTTCTTCGCCGATCAAGAATGAAAAGAGACACATAAATAGGATTGTACATCTCTCGTGGAACCGTCGTTAATAAAACCTCGATAATTACATCATGTATTATCCGATCCAAAAAAAGTGACACATAAAAAAATTGTTCGATTTCTTCGTTGATCAACAATGAAAACAGGCACATAATTAGGGTTGTACTTGTTGGGATAGGTTGTTGTAGGAAAACACTTTTAGTGGGGTGACAAGACTTTCTTTATTTTTCCGTTGTTTTCGGTTAGAGCGCGCAAAATCAAGTGTAGTTATTCCTCGCTCGTCTCCGTGTCGACCCCTCGGTTGCACTGGCAAAATTGTTAAACAACCCTGATTGGTTAACCCCACGCGTTGGGCCTTTCCAATCAGGGCCGTTTATTTTTCCCAAATCACCGCCTATTTCTTACGCCCACGGCGTGCTTGTTTTCGAAACGGCGTGGTGATTGAGGGGGACGACGTTGCGCCCTCACTGCAAGATTTCCTTCGGACCACCCGCGCTGGGCCCACTTGGCGAAACTCCGATGTGTACGCGTCGAGTGTCCTCTGGAAATCCCTAATTTACGACGGTCTCTATTTGCTGTTGAGGGACTTAGGAAAAGAATTTACTAAACGCATTCGATACGCGAGTCTGGAAAATATCTTCCTCAAAAACAGCTTCGACGAACGAGAGTCGTAAATTACGTGGGCCATTTGCACGAGAGAAAAACTTTCCCATGTGCGCACGACCGGTCGCTACATACTTATTTCGTGGGATCACCGTTAATAAAGCCTCGATAATCAAAATCAGGTATTATCCGACCCAAACAAAATTTCACATAAAAGAATTGTTCAATTTCTTCGACAATTAACAATGAAAACAGACACATAATTAGGATTGTACGCGTTTCATTAAACGACTGCATGTCAAACATCATGTATTACGAGAAATATGCATCTTCTTATCGAGATGAGTAACGTTCATGAATCACTTTATAAATACCTCCACAGTGATCGACCGGTCGATACAACGTTATAAATGCCACTTTTCATTCATTAGAAGAATACGACGAGTCCTCTTCGAGCGGAGCCAGGAACAAAAAGGATTAAAATTAAAAACGGGCGGACGTTTCGCGGTATGACTAATTCTTTCGCGATTTTCCTTGAAACCATCAACATCGTTCGGTGTTCCGAGAAGTTCGTCAGCGCATTATGCTATCTTTCGTGACCTCTCACGCGCGTCTGCGGATCTCATTTCTTGCCCATACTTGGTGGTCGTGTTCCAACATTCGAAAGACAGTCGAGCATCGTCGATAAAATACCGTGCGTGAAAAAGTGTTTTCTTCTCTGCTTCTAAGTTTCCCTGCGTTCGTAACTAGTAAGCAATGTATTGGTTAAGCATAATTTATAGGTTAAACGGACATTTTCTTATTCGAGTTATCGTGATTCCAAAATTGTATCGATACGATCACGATATCTTTTGATAAAGAAGGCTGGGCGTTGCTTATTCTGCAACGAGAAACATGTATAGAAAATACAATTTGGTGTATTTTCTAGTAAGAAAAATATATTCTTTCTAACAAATCAATTACGCGAAATTTGCATGTTTATTTCGTTATGTAATCATAGTTTCTGATTTAAATGACGGCGAAGAATGCTTTTCAAAAACATTGTTGTTGTCGTTATCACTGTTGTTTACTTATTATTGTTGTCATTGTTATGTATTTGTTATTGCTATTAATACTGTTATGTTGATGCTATTGTTATTGCTATTGCTATCGTTAATGTTATGTTGTTGCTATTGCTATTGCTATTGCCATTGCCATTCCTACTGCTATTGTTATTGTTATTGCAATTGCTACTGCTGCTGCTACTACTATTGATATTGTTATTGTTATTGTCATTGTCAGAACTATTGCTATTGTTATTTTTAATGTTATTGTCATTGTCAGAGCTACTTCTATAGCTCTATAGATATAGATATACATATACATATTGATATTGATATTGATATTGATATTGATATTGATATTGATATTGATACTGATATTGATATTGATATTGATATTGATATTGATATTGATATTGATATTGATATTGATATTGATGTTGATGTTGATGGTGATGTTGAGGTTGATGTTGATGATGATGTTCATGTTGATGTTGATGTTGAGGTTGATGTTGAGGTTGATGTGGATGTCGATGTTGATGTTGATGTTGATGTTGATGTCGATGTTGATCATGCTGTTGATGTTGATAATGCTCTTGATGTTGATGTTGATGTTGATATTGATATTGTTCTTGATGTTGAGGTTGATGTTGATGTTGATATTGATATTGATATTGATTTTGATTTTGATTTTGATTTTGATATTGATATTGATATTGATATTGATGTTGATCATGCTGTTGAAGTTGATGTTGATGTTGATGTTGTTGTGTGATGTGTGATGTGTGACATTGATATTGATATTGATATTGATATTGATATTGTCTGCAAACAGTAGGAATTCGCAGTATTAAACAACCGTATGTAAATGATTGATAAAAATGATAAATAGTAATACACAGTTGCTAACTTCAAAATACACATATCATTCCCCATATATCAAAATAACGAATGAGACAACTATCACTATTAGCAATTAAAATATATGTTAAGCCGTTGACTGTCTTCTACTTTTATGTTAACGAGAGTTGATTAAATTTTGCAATGCATGTTATCGACTATTCTATACTACATAAAAAATTCAAATAATTTCATGTAAATTAATTTTCAAATTTCTAACGTTTCCAAAATTATTATTGCATGTTTACTGAACAAAAAATTGTAGCTGTAGGTGAGCACCTTTTATACGAACGAACTGGTTATATGAACTTGTCCCCTAACAGGTTCGTACAAACGAAGCTTTAATAGGTTAATTGGTTCATACACACGATCATGTACGTATTTAGTAATAACTTGTCCAGCCATGGACAATTTACTATTTATGATATACAGGGCGTTCGACCACCCCTGGGAAAAATTTTAATGGGAGATAAGACGAACACATTTTAGACAAAAATTCAGTACAAGCGGAACTGTAAACGTTATTTTTTCCAAAAATATAATGTGAGGTTAGAAATGTTGCTCCGAAATTGCATAAGTACGTTTAAAAAATCATAACTTCTGAACGGATTGGACGATTTTAATATTTCAAAATGCAAACGACGCGTATTTTAGTAAAGAACATGTAGAAATCCTAACAATATTGAAAAAGTTGTTCCTGAACCTCGTAAAGTGTGAAAACCCCCATAAAAGTGATCGAATTTTCAAACAGCCATAACTCCTACAATAGTGAATACAGTTGAATGAAACTTTTTTTTTAAGTAGAGCTCATGGTAACTTACAAAAAAGTATTAAACAACTTTTATGTAGGATATCGAATAAAATTACTAAAAATGAGAAACGAATTTTTGAGAAAAATCAACAGGGAGTAGGTGCCTAAATTTTCCGGCGGGAAAAAAAGTTTCAAATCGTTCTGGAAAAATTATTTTCGGTTGCGGGTCTGAATTACAATCATTTTTGGTGAATAGACATATCCCCGAAATCTTGCGCATTTTCGAGAAAAAAATTCAGTACGGGCAGAACTTTAAACGTTACTAACTTTTTAACGAAGCCTCCATCAACAAATTGGTATTCTTGATTTTCGTCTTATTTTGGACTCTGGAATCACCCCTTAAAATTTTTCCCAGTGTTGGCAGAACACCCTGTATAGCTTTTGCTAAACGCTGATCTACTCGAAAAGCATCAACTTGTTCTTCGGACTAGATGACCCGGTGCACAAGCTAATAGACAATTTCTCGATCGAAAGCCTCTCTATGCACTTCAGAAATGATTCACTTAGAACTGTATGGAACAGAGGCGCCTTTAACTCGAAGGAGGCGCCTTTATCCAGTAAATAAAGCGCCTCCAATTCATCAGAAGAGGCGCCTGGAACGTTACGTCATGCATTTGCATCACACAGTATGCAAAACCCGACTTACGATCTCGAATAAACGGCCGTTTCGGTAACTATGCCTGTTAAATTAACGTGAGCCCAACAAGGAGTTCATTTACAAAAATTAATCTTTTTTTAGAAAAGTGGAAGTCTGTTGTTCAAGAAAACTCATTCAGTAAAGATGTGTACATATACCTTTCTCTGCGAATAAAGATTTTTGCTCAAAATATTAAGTGTGTTACAATTCTTTTCCCTGTAACCAAATAAACCTAATAGGATATGGGCCCAGTTAACGCCAAGTGTTAATCGTGTACAGAACAAAATAACTGGTGGTGTCGTACGTGTCAAAAAATCTCTCAGACTGTGTAAAGTATAAACAGAGATGAAGAAAAAGCAGCAATATAGTTGTAGAAAACGATATAGTATCCAGAAATTTAGAATTTGTGCCAAGTTAAATATAAAGGATGTGGACGAAGAAGCTTCACTCGATATAACAAAGCTGAGCAGACTGGGAATAGTAAAGGAGCAATAGTAAACTATGCAACAGATTCTCTCTCAAGCTTTATAACACTGGAGAAGATTGTGAAAGATATTTTAAAAAATTTAGGCAGTATACACAAAAGAAGAAGTCTTATCACACAGTTAGTTTTGCGAAAGAGACTGTTATGTTTAAAATGTTAAAAAGGCGATATGTCTTTAATGAAACACTTTACAGTGTTCGATGATTCAATTGTCAAACTAGTGGGATCAGGAGAAAAACTAAATGAAATATACATAATACCACATCTATTTGTTAACTCTCAATCCTCATGGGGTAATAACAGCCATTGAAGCTTTATTGGAAGATCATTTGAGCCTTTGTGAAAACAAGGTTTCTAAATTAAGAAGTCAAGTTGACACATAATAATAGAGGTACAAGCGTAAGATACTCCATGCAATAAGGAATAGCGAAAATAAAACGTAAAGATTATCATGCAGGAAGAAAGTAGTAGTAAAGAGTAGTAAATTTAAGTCAAAGAAATTACACATAACAAAGTACTGTTATTATTATAAGAAGGCTCCGGAATTTAAAGGATGCGAGAAGGGAAGAATGCTGCAGATTGTGCAATTTGTATAACCATCAGCGAGAGGAGAAAATACAGCAGAATTTGCTTTTATGGCATCTGATCACCTTATGATGGCAACGTTGAAGACTTGGCAACAGACTTTGAAGACACATGTTTACAACGGAAAGACCCTAATCCTTCTAAACTTGTAAATAACATTAATTCAAAATATTGTAAAATAACAACCATTGAATTATCGAATATTTCTATGTCAAGGACAAATGTTGAGGACATCTTTAGACATGAAAAACTGATGGTTCACGTGCTAACAAGGTTAAGGTCATCACACTCTTTATTAAAACTGAATTTTAATCTTGATTTTCATGTATCAAAGAGTTCTCGATCGTTATTTGTGGATCGAAAGGTGGCGCCCGATTGCTGGCGGTGCATGCACCCGCGTTCTCGAGAATGCGTAATGCTGTAGCGTCGATGCAATACGATGCAATACATGCAGCGTAATACAGTGCAACGCGGTGCAGCGCAGGTATAATCGAACAACGCGTTGAATGCTAACGATCGACGATGCATGCCCGATGTGGTTGATTTGGCGCCGCTGTAGACACGACTAAGGGGGCTTCCAGTAAAATAGACGGATAAATATCGGTATTCTTTGTGAGTTTTTTTACGAAATGATCGAAGAATGCTGTGTTAGACCAAGGTTACACGAGTTTTTCAGTTATTCCTTGTCTTACAATTGAATTACAACAAGGCAGACATAGGTGTGCCGATTTTGTCTGTTTTCGTTGTTTTCAATTGCAAGATGATAGTTTAGAATATGCACTCGGTATTTTATGTATGTACGTGGATGTAGAAGGATTTCACACATGACTCAGACACGTTTTTGGTCATCAATTTATCACAACATACTGTTTTAAATATATACAGTTTGTAACAGTGTTGCAAAAATTGACACTCTTACAAGTGGTACCAACATGGTATTTCAATGTAACAACAGTGGTACCAACATTGTATTCCAATATAACAAGTGGTACCAACATTGTATTCCAAAGTAACAAGTGGTACCAACATTGTATTCCAATTAAACAACAGTGGTACCAACATTGTATTCCAATATAACAAGTGGTACCAACATTGTATTCCAAAGTAACAAGTGGTACCAACATTGTATTCCAATTAAACAACAGTGGTACCAACATTGTATTCCAATTAAACAACAGTGGTACCAACATTGTATTCCAATATAACAAGTGGTACCAACATTGTATTCCAAAGTAACAAGTGGTACCAACATTGTATTCCAATTAAACAACAGTGGTACCAACATTGTATTCCAATTAAACAACAGTGGTACCAACATTGTATTCCAATATAACAAGTGGTACCAACATTGTATTCCAATGCAACAACAGTGGTACCAACATTGTATTGCAATGTGACAACAGTGGTACCAACATTGTATTCCAATATAACAAGTGGTACCAACATTGTATTCCAATGCAACAACAGTGGTACCAACATTGTATTCCAATGTAACAACAGTGGTATCAACATTGTTTTCGAATGTAACAACAGTGGTACCAACATTGTATTCCAATATAACAAGTGGTACCAACATTGTATTCCAAAGTAACAAGTGGTATCAACATTGTATTCCAATTAAACAACAGTGGTACCAACATTGTTTTCGAATGTAACAACAGTGGTACCAACATGGTATTCCAATATAACAAGTGGTACCAACATGATATTCCAATATAATAACAGTGGTACCAACATTGTATTCCAATATAACAACAGTGTTACCAACATTGTATTCCAATATAACAACACAAGACAAGGAAGATCATAGAAACGCACGTCGTTTCGACGGTCGTGTGGCCCTAGCCTTACTCCTTAAGTTGGTACGCCCTTGTTTGAAATTATTACTCCTCAGCTCTTTTTATTTAATGGTCAAATGAAATTTAAATAATACACGACCAATAAGACCAACGTTTATTGCAATTTATTCGATGTCGAAGAATATTTTTTGGGATTTAATGTACGTGAACATGTGACTCGCCAAAAATTGATAAACTTTTATCTGAAATATTTTTTGCGCTGCTGAAATTGTCTAAAAAATGGTGTCAAGTGCAGTTATTTATTATACTGTCTGACTTATTGCTTGCATTCTTATTGACACAATTAAGCTACCATTAATTCTATGGTAATTAATGTCTGGTTACAGTATTAAACACTTCATTTGGATATAATAACACGATTTCAACTGTCTAGTAGTATTTTAATAGTATATAGTAATATTTCTATCGAAGTTTCGCTCACTGTAAGAAAAAAATTGGTCGTTCAATCACGAGGGACTGCATCGCGATCCGTTTTCTCGAGGCGGAGAAATTCTTTGCGGTTTTTGCGATCAGCTGGTTTTTGTCCCCCGTTTTTTGCCCGTCCTTCTTCAATAATCACGCGTTGCGTACCACTACGAATGCTTTGGAAAAAAACTGTTGCACTATTTCCGGATCGCAATTGACGCCAGAGGGAAATACACCGTCGACGAACGATTAAATCGAGCACACACACACACACACACACACGCTGTGTCATTCCTTTTCTCGTAATCATAGCGACTCGCTCGTTGCAACAAGATCGATCTATCGTGTTACACGCAACATAGTGGCCCCTTTTATGTCATTTTCACTGGACGATACACGTTACGACACCACGTTTCTTCGATTCACGCATGCGCACATGCATACACAGCAGAGCCACAACTACAACGTCACTGGTATTTTTAAGATTTTTATAATTTAAAAGAAAAATTCACAAAAAAGTAATTGTGTAACACAAAGAAGTAAATAATGAACTTCGATCGAAACATACTGAAGTGGTTTGCGTATGGATTGAAATATAGCACCATTTTCATTGTAATTACACGTAATTATTTAAATATCTTTGAAGTTTTATCGTATTTTATTGAATTTTTCGGTTCAAAAGGCCCATACCTTTTAAAACAGTAATCTTGCCCTTTTCAAAATCAGTTAAACGCGTCCCGCAGTCCATTATGCTATAAGGGTTTAACCTAACCTAAAATTCAATACAAAGTATTTGGAAATTATAGTACTACATTAACTTCAAGAATAAGAAACTCCAGAATTTACAGCATTCTTTGAAAATAATAACTTGAACCTAAAATTGTTTCACTTCATTAATGATTTTTTACAAAATGGAGGAATTACGTTGTAACGTTTAGGCGACTCCAACTCAATTTAGTGGTGTATCATTGTTAGGGCATATGTTTGCGGAACAGTGCTAATTTTATCGCCCTATTTGTATCTGTTAAAAATATGTAGTAGAAGTTACTTTTGTTTTTGTGTGGTTGGCTTCATTGCTGTATGTTCCCTTTTTATGTTTTTTTCGTGTCTCGGTGGTTGGGTGAGTGTATGTGTCCACGAGAATGGTACAACGAGCCTTGAATTATTACAGTCTTTTTGTTTGTTTCCTTTCTTATCTTTTTCTAAATTAATAAATAAATATTGCACAAGTTGAGTTTATTTTCTTTAATTCTAACAGTATCAACAGCTTTCTTTCAAATCTTTTTGAAAATATTATTACCGAAAAACTTTTCTGCGTATAATAAAAAGGAATAAATATCGTGAACTAAATTATAATGTGTAATTAACATTTATTTATTTGTTTTATTATAAAGGAAATGTAATTCGTCGTATGTCATGGATTTTACTGAAATGTTAGCGAACGATTCAAAATTTTCGTTTTACGAATGTATCAGTTAAACGATAAAATATCAAAAAGCGAGATAATAAAGTTGTTATAGAAAGTTGTATCTTTACCATAATTTGCATTTTCAATAATAATAATAACAATGACAACGACAATACGACAACGACAATACGACACGACAAATACGACAACGACAATACGACAGCGGCAATACGACAACGACAATACGACAACAACAAATGAAAATGACAATGACAATGACAATGACAATGACAATGAAAATGAAAATGAAAATGAAAATGAAAATGACAATGACAATGACAATGACAATGACAATGACAATGACAATGACAATGACAATGACAATGACAATGACAATGACAATGACAATGACAATGACAATGACAATGACAATGACAATGACAATGACAATGACAATGACAATGACAATGACAATGACAATGAAACTGACAATGAAACTGACAATGACAATGACAATGACAATGACAATGATAATGACAAATGACAAATGACAATGACAAATGACAACTGACAAATCACAAATGACAACTGACAAATGACAATGACAAGGACAATGATAATGACAAATGACAAATGACAAATGACAACTGACAACTGACAACTGATAGCTAACAAATGACAAATGACAACTGACAACTGACAATGACAATGACAATGACAATGAAAATGACAATGACAATGATAATGACAATGACAATGACAATGAAAATGACAATGACAATGACAATGACAATGACAATGACAATGACAATGACAATGACAATGACAATGAAACTGACAATGACAAATGAGAAATGACAAATGACAAATGACAACTGACAACTGACAACTGACAACTGACAAATCACAAATGACAACTGACAAATGACAATGACAAGGACAATGATAATGACAAATGACAACTGACAATGACAATGACAATGACAATGAAAATGACAATGAAAATGACAATGAAAATGACAATGAAAATGACAATGACAATGACAATGACAATGAAAATGACAATGACAATGACAATGACAATGACAATGACAATGACAATGAAACTGACAATGACAAATGAGAAATGACAAATGACAAATGACAACTGACAACTGACAACTGACAAATCACAAATGACAACTGACAAATGACAATGACAAGGACAATGATAATGACAAATGACAACTGACAATGACAATGACAATGACAATGAAAATGACAATGAAAATGACAATGAAAATGACAATGACAATGACAACTGCCAACTGACAACTGTCAAATGAGAAATGACAAATAACAAATGTCAACTGACAACTGACAACTAACAAATGACAATACGACAACGACAATGACAAATGACAGTGACAATGACAACTGACAACTGACAACTGACAAATGACAATACGACAACGACAAATGACAATGACAATGACAACTGACAACTGACAACTGACAACTGTCAAATGACAAATGACAATGACAATGACAACTGACAACTGACAACTGACAACTGTCAAATGACAAATGACAATGACAATGACAACTGACAACTGACAACTGACAACTGTCAAATGACAAATGACAACTGACAACTGTCAAATGACAAATGACAACTGACAACTGTCAAATGACAAATGACAACTGACAAATGACAATGACAACTGCCAACTGACAACTATCAAATGACAAATGACAACTGCCAAATGTCAACTGACAACTGACAACTGACAAATGACAATACGACAACGACAAATGACAATGACAATGACAACTGCCAACTGACAACTGTCAAATGAGAAATGACAAAAGACAACTGACAACTGACAACTGTCAAATGACAATGACAATGACAATGACAATGACAATGATAATGACAAATGACAAATGACAATGACAATGACAACTGTCAAATGGGAGATGACAAATGACAACTGACAACTGACAACTGACAGCTAACAAATGACAACTGACAAAAGACAGATGACCACTGACAAATGACAAAGGACAAATGACAAATGACAACTGACCACTGACAATGACCATGACAATGACAATGACAATGACAATGACAATGACAATGACAATGACAATAATAATAATAATACACGAAGACTATTGTATTTATAACGAGAGTTTTGTTATATGTATACCTCGTAGTATCGGCAGAAACTGCTCATGCGAGCGAACGCATGTAACCACGATGACATAACCTGATTAGTAATTATGTACGGTGGTTAGGTGGCGTTAGAGTGATGCACCTGCTCGTGG
The DNA here is from genome assembly GCF_013123115.1 of Colletes gigas. NCBI lineage: Eukaryota > Metazoa > Arthropoda > Insecta > Hymenoptera > Colletidae > Colletes > Colletes gigas. Next base: position 750,363 of record NW_025106644.1, read on the forward strand.
TATCCTATGGCTGGAATCGTTTCACGATACATTCTGACGTAGTATCTCGTCGAGCGTACAAAAATTATCTAATATATATTAACATATTAAAGGTCGTAAAGAACTGTTAACGATTATACGATATGGTTACATAACTCGTTGGTAGGAAGCGCGTAACTCAGAGCCTGAACATTTTCCTGTATCGAGTCCCCGAGTTATGGCACGGATAAAGACACGTTGCGGTGCTGGTATGAGCACCTAATGACGGGGTTCCAAGAAGGTGTCGTTTCTTTCTGCCGACCCGACGACTTCGGAAACACAGTGATTTGTCAGTGTCTCTGATTATAAGGTCGCCACCCGAGGGCGCTCGAGAGTACCGATTACCGGCCAGTCAGTTTATACACGCCACCGAACCACGTTATTAGTTACGGAACACTAGTTTACGCGCTGGTCGAACAACAATAATATTTACGCATAGAATTGCCCTGGTATTCGAAATTCAACGAACCCTTCGAGCAATACGATCATGCGTCCTGAGAAAAGTCACGATAGACGTGACTGTTTCTGGTTGGTAAAATTTTATCCAATTGCTTGAATAATTATCACTAGAACTACTACTTCTATAATCTAGTTTATCACTAGAACTACTAGTTCTATAATCTCGTTTATCACTAGAACTACTAATTTTCTATAAGAGATTTTCTATAATGAATAAACATTTATTTTCATTACATTATACATTTATTAATAATATAATATGTTATTATAATAATATGTAGCGGCTAGCTCGCACAACAAAAGAAACATTTGGCGTGCAAATGCCTAGCATGGTTTACGACAAGCAAAGTCGAAAAGGCCACTTTTGAGAAAGCCGTTTCTTACGAGTTTTATTAGCCAGCATGTTTTTCGTCGAAGATTTCTAACGGCCTCAGTGGCATATTGCACATGTAAACCAGGGATTTCCGAAGGGCCGTAACGCCAGGTCAAGCGACCCTCGGCGGGTGACATCACCAGGCCTGGACTTGGAGGAAATTCCGCTGCATTGCCAAACTTCCGTCGACAAAGCTACCCCCGCCGGGTCACATCGCCTTTCCCAAAAAGCGCGTCAAGGGCGCAAGGAGTAGGCGGTGACTTCGGAATTGCAAGATGCTTAATTGGTTAACTTCGACACATCGGTTGAACCAATTAGGCGACTGAAAACAGTTCGAGGAAAATATTAGTTTGTACAGAAGTCAGTCTTCGCCACGACACCCAGTGAACAACACCTTCAAAATAAAGAATACAAGGCGAACTTTGCGATTGCATTTAAGACCATTCTTATCCTCACACGCAACCACTTCAAACAGTAAAAATAAATTTACCGCAATTGCCGGTAGTACTAGTGTTAAATAGTTAACTGTTCGAAATATCGGAATGTTCAAGTTTACAACATGGTCGTTCTTTGTATTAGAAAGAAAAATACCAGAGAGTGAAGGAACGTGTTAAGTGCTGCGACCACAACAAAGGAGAAAGAGACGTGCGAATTGTTAGAATCCTCGTGAAAGATACGTAGGAATAAATGATCCTTAAACATTCTACAGGTGTACCCAGTCGGCTGGAAGCCGACAAATGGCTTCGAATGTTTAAATAACCGCAACAACTTGCAGCACACGGTCCAACGTATTACATCATGAACGTGCACTAGGATTCAAATATTCGAATTGGCAATTAGCACTATTATCCGTCGTTATGAAAGGCAAAGCTACTAGATACATTAGTTTGATAAAAAAAAAAGGAGCTAAAAAATATTCAATAATACGTACTGAAATTGTTTAAAGTATCTTTGATATACTTCTAACTAGACTGCGGATCATTATGAAAATTCATATTTTTATTAATAGAAATGGGAGCTTTGTAGAGAGTTGCCTCAACCCCTAGATACAATAATTCTGAAATTTAGAAAAATTTTAATGGGGTATTCAAGAGGCCAAAATAAGACGAAAATCAAGAATACCAATTTGTTGATGGAGGCTTCGTTAAAAAGTTATTAACAATTAAATTCAAAAATTTCAAATCGTTCTGGAAAAATTATTTTCGGTTGCGGGGGTCAATTACAATAATTTTTGGTGAATACACATACCTCCGAAAACCTATCCACTTTCGAGAAAAAAAATCGAGTAGGTAACGAAATTTTTAGACGAAATTAAAAAATTTGAAATCATAATTAAAAAATTACATTTAGTTACAAGGGTCAATTACAAGCATTTTTTGTGAATAGACATACCACCGAAATCCTACCCACTTTCTAGAAAAAAATTCGAGAAGGTGTGAAATATTTCGACAGAAAATAAAAAATTTCAATTCGTTCTGGAAAAATTATTTTCGTTTGCGGGGGTCAATTACAATCATTTTTGGTCATTACACATATCCCCGAAATCCTACGCACTTTTGAGAAAAAAATCCGAGAATGTGTGAAATTTTTCGATGGAAAAAAAAATTTCAAATCTTCATAAAAAATTTATTTTCGGTCGCGCGGATCAATTACAATAATTTTTGGTGAATAGACATACTCCCGAATTCCTACGCATTTTCGAGAAAAAAATTCCTTACCGAAAATATAATTTCAGGCCAGAAATGGCACCCCAAAATTTCACGCGTATCTTTAAAACGTCATAACTTCTGAACGGATTGAAGGATTTTAAAGTTTCAAAATGCAAACAACGCGTATTTCGGTGAAGATAATGTAAAAATTCTAACAATATTGGAAAAGTTGTTCCTTGATCCCGCAAAATAAGAAAAACCCCATAAAAATGGTCCAATATTCAAACAGCCATAATTCCTACAGTAGTAAATATATTTCAATGAAACTTTTTTCTGAAGTAGAGCTCACGTGCACCTACAAAAAAGTATTAGACAACTTTTCTATGGGGAGTCAAACAAATTTATTAAAAATGAAAAACTAATTTTTAAGAAAAATCGACAGTGCCTTTTCTCGGCGAAAAAAAAAATCACGAATCGTTCTAAAAAAATTATTTCTAGGTTCTGGGGTTAAATACAACCATTTTTGGTGAATACAGATTCCCAGAAAATCCTACGCATTTTCGAGAAATAAATTCAAGAATGTGGACAAATTTTTTGGCGAAAAAAAAAATTTCAAATCTTCCTAAAAAAATTATTTTCGGTTGCGGGGGTCAATTATAATTATTTTTGGTCATGAGACATACTCCCGAATTCCTACGCGATTTTGAGCAAAAAATTCCTTACCGAAAATATAATTTCAGGCCAGAAATGGCACCCCAAAATTTCACGCGTATCTTTAAAACGTCATAACTTCTGAACGGATTGAAGGATTTTAAAGTTTCAAAATGCAAACAACGCGTATTTCGGTGAAGATAATGTAAAAATTCGAACAATATTGGAAAAGTTGTTCCTTGATCCCCGCAAAATAAGAAAAACCCCATAATAATGGTCCAATATTCAAACAGCCATAATTCCTACAATAGTGAATATATTTAAATGAAACTTTTTTCTGAAGTAGAGCTTACGGGTATCTCCAAAAAAGTATTAGACAACTTTTCTATGGGGGGTCAAACAAATTTATTAAAAATGAAAAACTAATTTTTAAGAAAAATCGACAGTGCCTTTTCTCGGCGAAAAAAAAAATGTTGAACTTTCTAAAAAAATTATTTCTAGGTTCTGGGGTCAAATACAACCATTTTTGGTGAATACACATTCCCCAAAAATCCTACGCACTTTCGAGAAATAAATTCAGAAATGTGGACAAATTTTTCGGCGGGAAAAAAAATTTCAAATCTTCCTAAAAAAATTATTTTTGGTTGCGGGGATCAATTACAATCAGTTTTGGTGAATACACATACCCCCGATATCCTGCTCATTTTCGAGAAAAAAATTCAGTATGGGCGAAACTTTCAACGTTAATAACTTTTTACCAAAGCCTCCATCAACAAATTGGTATTCTTGATTTTCGTCCTATTTTGACCTCTAGAATCTACCGTTAAAATTTTTTCTAGGGTTGGCCGAACACCCTGTATATGTTGAGAACGCGCCGTGTTGTTCAGTGCGCATGACGATCGCGCAAGTTTCCTTGTCGCGTGAAAAGTTTCTGTAATAAAAAGTGCCGCGAAGTAGTTGGTCCTCGTTCACGATTTGAAAGAGTGAAATTGTAACTTGTGGCATACTTTATTACTGTATAGTTAAATACATAATGTTGTTGAATTTAACTGTAGCGATTTCCATTTACTTTCGTACAACTGTTTCGTGGGGAAATGTCTAGAATATAGTACTGATCCAGAATGGGTGAATCGTAAAAGTGTTACTTTTCACCAGGAAAACATTAGATCACATACAAGATTCTTCACTGGTCAAAAACTGTTGCAGTTTGGATGGGATGTGTTTATTCCGTTGTTAGCAAAATGTATTAATTGCTAAAATTTTGATAGCGGAAGAGGATATTTGTCGAAAAAGATAAAGTAAATGTAAGGTAACGTTTGTGACAACGTGTAATCTGTGACAATATTGTAATCGATCTGTAAAATAATTGATGTAAAAAAGCAAGATGGCCGAGAGATCGATAACGTTATCGAAATAAAGTGTAATTATTTTCAAGAGTTATTTATAATACCCTTGCATAAAATAGACAACATATTGTTGATTCAAGTTTCTATTTTTCACAGATAAATTCGTCTTTTATTCGGACAGAAAAATGCCATTTACTTTTCAGCCAACCCAATAACTAACACTGTAAATTTAACGTAAAAAATAACATTATTTCAATTTTTCGTGGAAAGCGTTACGCTGATTATTGTTAGTGTACAATTTAAATGTATTATGTATCATACATCATCATGTATCATGTCATCGATAAATTAAATCGATACGTTTTTTCGTTACTAGCATCTCTGGATAGTTGGAATTTGTTCAGGTCGAGCTCGATACTGCTCCCAAGACTCGCTGACTTTTTCCAAGCGCAATTACATACTTAACTGCTGCTCCGTGAGCAGACGCAGAAAACTGGGAAAGATGCGCGCGCAAGTAATAAACTGCGCACGCGTAGATTCTCAATGAAAGATTCGAATCGTTTCCTCGTACAAAGAACGAGCTTTTTTTCAGAAGACAACGTTTCGAGGAACGCCGTGAATTCCTGTCACGCGATCCATTAACGAGCAGATAATGCGAAACGCTTCGTTCTCGAGAACCTAACCAGCCGCCAACGTAGTCGTTTACGTCCAATTTGTTTACCAGCAGACTAACGAGCTCTCTTTTGCGAGCGAGCGACCGTATCGCGTCAACCGTAAACGTTCCGCCGCGATTTACGCAGAAATTAATTCTGATCGCGAGATCATGCCTGATTGTCAGCCAGTAGGCCCGTTTCCCGCGCGATGACGTGTCGCTTCTCTCGTTAGCGCCGCCTCTCTTCAGCGTGCAACGAACAAGAATTTTATAATACGATTCGACGGTATACTAAAACGTCCGAAACGGGGTCAAAATTAATAACAGTAAAAAAAACGTTAAAGATTGTTCGGGAAATGGCGCGTATTAGTATTTTTTGAGTCGTTGATTACGAAAATTTGATTTTGAATCTTTGATTACGAAAATGTCAGATTAATGTTTTCAATTAACCGCGCATGAGTAAACAGACGTTTTCGCATACAAAATAACAAAGTTATTTAATTGCAGTTATAAATAAAAATAATATAAAAAAGATTTATATATTTAATAAATTTTATGACGTACAAATTTTACTTTTATGTCAGATTCCATTATTTTTAAGACTTTGTTTTTTTTTTTATGACTTAATGTAAGAAATATTGTTTTTATTTTTAGTAAATTTATATGGACAAAGCTTAATAAAAATAATTTTATTATTTGTTTCAATTTTTGTCTTGTACTACGAATCCCTCCATAAAGTATAAAAATGTAAATGTCCAATGAATTTTACCAAAATGTTAACGAACAATTAAAAATTTTCGTTTTATGAGTGCATCAGCCTCGTTTGAAAACGATCGTTCAAATTAATGGTAAAGCTCTAACAACAATTGTATTTTAGTATTTTTTTCATTAATAACATTCCAACCCTTTTGTAATATTGTCCACGAAGTTGTTCTTCGATTTTAAACGCGTTTATTTTAAAAATTTGATTTCCCGAACAATTTTACGCATTGCACGTTTATTTGAATTTCAGTTAAAGTTGTAACATTTATAGTAAATTAGTAACTCAAAATGACTAACTGTAAGAAAGCGAGAAAATAAAGTCTTTTTGGAAAAGCGATAGAAATTTGTGAGTTTCTGCGAAATTTATTTTAATATACATTATGTAAAACAAGTTCCCGGAATTTCTCACTTTCAAATGCCCACAGTGCATGTATTGAAACAAATTTTTGTGTGTAATTGTAATTAGCAACTGTAACAGAGGTTATATGTATACATAGAATTAGACAACAAACAACACATACTATACAGGGTGTTCGGCCACCGCTGGGAAAAATTTTTAATGGGGCATTCTAGAGGCCAAAATAAGACGAAAATCAAAAATACCAATTTGTTGATGGAGGCTTCGTTAAAAAGTTATTAACGTTTAAAGTACCACCAGTACTGAATTTTTTTCTCAAAAATGCACAGAATTTCGGGGGTATGTCTATTCACCAAAAATGATTGTAATTCACCCCTGCAAGCGAAAATAATTTTTCCAGAACGATTTGAAATTTTTTTTTTTCGTCGAAAAATTTAGACATCTAATTAGATTTTTCGGTAATGAATTTTTTTCTCGAAAGTGCTTAGGATTTCGGGGGTATGTGTATTCGCCAGAAATGATTGTAATTGAGCCTCGCAACCAAAAATAATTTTTTCAGGATGATTTGAAATTTTTTAATTTTGTCGAAAAATTTCATACATTTTCGAATTTTTCTCTCGAAAGTGGGTAGGATTTCGGAGTATGTCTATTCACCAAAAATGCTTGTAATTGACATTTGTAACTAAATATAATTTTTTTAGTATAATTTGAAATTTTTTAATTTTGTCGAAAAATTTCATACCTTCTCGAATTTTTTTCTCGTTAGTGGGTAGGATTTCGGGGTATGTCTATTCACCAAAAATGCTTGTAATTGACACTTGTAACTGAATATAATTTTTTTAGTATGATTTGAAATTTTTTAATTTTGTCGAAAAATTTCATACTTTTTCGAATTTTTTTTTCGTTAGTGGGTAGGATTTCGGGGTTAGGTCTATTCGCCAAAAATGATTGTAATTCATCCCTGTAAGCGAAAATAATTTTTCCAGCACGATTTGAAGTTTTTTTTTTGTCAAAAAATTTAGGTTATTAGATTTTCAATAAGGAATTTTTTTCTTGAAAGTGCGTAGGATTTAGGGGGTATATGTAATGACCAAAAATGATTGTAATTGACCCCCGCGACCGAAAATAATTTTTCCAGGGCGATTTAAAATTTTTGAATTTAATTGTTAATAACTTTTTAAAGAAGCCTCCATCAAAAAAATGGTATTCTTGATTTTCGTCTTATTTTGGCCTGTAGAATCCCTCATTAAAATTTTTCCCAACGGTGGCCGAACACCCTGTATATTTTTAGGTTATGTTTAATAAGAACTGTGGAGCAAAGAATTTGCCTTAAATTTCGCGTTTCTAACAAAATTTCTTGTGCCAAAGCGTTAAAAATGTTACAGAATGCCTATGGTAAGTGATGTCTACCAAAAACGCAAACATACGAATGGTACAAAGCATTTAAAGTGGGCTGAGAAGAAGTGCAAGATTTGCCACGTGCCGGCCGATCGTCAATGGTTTCGACCGACGAGAACATCTAAATGATAAAAAAAAATGGTTATCGATAATCTTCGCCTGAGTGTTAGAGAAGTGGCTTATGAAGTGGAAATGTCTCATATGTCCGTGTATAACATTTTAGCTGTAGTAGATGGCCGGGGATGAAGGAGATCGGTGAAGAATTAAGTACCACGTGGTTAACCTTAAAACTGCTTTATTTCGGGCTGCGACGCGGGAGACAACCAAACTGCGTGTCGCTGGCGTCTGCTCGCAGCGCCCTCACCTCGATCTACCGAACCTACGCTAGCTTCCGCTACTACGCTAGTCATACACTATTCCGAGATTTTATTCCTTCTTCCTCGGAAACAGCAAATACAAATAATTAATAAATTCCATTTAGTAATTTATGTACTAATTACGTAGTTATTAACGAATTAGGTAACAGTTGCAGTGGTAGTATTTTTAATTATTTGTATTCGTTCCTCGATGTATCTTTAACCCGCATCTTGCTACCTACCCCGACGCGGTGGTTTCTCCGTGTTCGGACGGCTCTGAGCGCGCGGAAGGCGAGCGCCGTGATTGGTCAGTGTTTTTCGTTAATAATTCAAAAACGAAGCCCCATCCGACATTTTTGCAAAGGAAATTGTTGTTCAGAATCGTCTCACCTACCCCCCATTTCCGGTTCTTACACTATTTACGGGACACCCTGTATAACTGAGGTTTTGGGCATGAGACGCGTCGCTGCACGACTTGTTCCGAAGGAGCTGAATTTTCTGCAAAAAGAACATCGAAAAGCAATTCCTGAAGACACGATTTCACGAGCTTCTAGCGACTTTACCTTCATGGAACGCATCATAACCGGTGACGAAACACGGGTTTATGAGTACGATATGCAAACAAGTCAACAATCTTCGGAATATCGCTTAGAAAATGAACGAAACCCTAAAAAACCGCGTCAAAGTCGCTCGAAAATTAAGGTCATGCTCACTGTTTTCTTTGATTATCGTGGTGTTGTTCATTCGAAATTCCTTCCAGATGGACAAACGGTAAATAAAGAATATTATTTGACCGTCATGAGACGCTTGCGTGAAAATATTCGTCGGAAACGGCCGGATGTGTGGAAAAACAATTCTTGGATCCTGCACCACGCTGATGCTCCGTCTTACACATCGATCTTGGTACGCGAATTTTTGGCCAACAACTCAACAAATGTGATCGAACAAGCACCGTATTCACCGGATATGGCCCCCCGTGACTTTTTCTTATTTCCGAAACTGAAATTACACCTTCGTGGAAGGCGTTTTGAGTCGATAGAGGCCATAAAAGAAAATTCGCAGATGGAGCTGAAGGCGCTACCTTCTTCAGCGTTTAAAAAGTGTTTTGAAGACTGGGAGAAGCGTTTGCGTATGTGCATTGCTTCTGAAGGGGGCCTACTTTGAAGGCGACAAAATAAATTTGGATGATTAAGTAAGCAATTTGAGTTTTGTTTACAAATTCCTGGTACTTATTTTACATACAAGAATCGAGATCAGTACCGAACGAAGAATCACGATGTTGCGTGTCGCGCGGCTAATTGGAATTCGTAGAAAGGGAACGCCGAGGCGTAGAGGCCTGAACGACGCGCGAATGCAAATTTATACAAATAGGCAACGACCACCGTGATCACTCGTTGCACCTGTCGCCGATCGCCTATGTATGCGCATTTAGGAGTTTCGTACAGTTCCGTACTCGATTCGCCACGCGTCGACCGAGTGTTTCGAGCGAATTGACGATCGATCCAGTTTCACCGGAGCCGGTTTAGCGACAAGAAGCGAAAAATCCGCAGGAACATTCGTCACGTTCCGTTTCTATTAATATCGAATCGACGGTAGTTACCACGATCTGAATTCGAAATCGAAATTATAGAAAATCTTTTCTAGTATAAATAAAGAAGAAACTTTCAGTTTGCTTTGATTTAATTCTTTAATGAGTAGTTTCTATCTGCAAAGTATACAGTTAGTAAATGAACTTATCTGTTGTTTATACTTTTTCTATGAAATTTGCTAATATTCTTGTTGGTAAGTATGGAATTTGTGCAGTTATATTCTGTCTTGATTACTGTTCAGTACTACCAGTAGTAATTATTTGCCGTATTTGTTATCCTTGTGGCGACACCTTCCGTACTCGCCACCAGGGGGACCGTTACTCTCGCAAGCGCTCGATCGACCCTTCCATTTCTATATGTATGTTACATATCATTCATGCATGGGGCTGAAACGTTTGGTGACTTGGGCGTTGGCTCGAGCATCTAGCGAGCAACCCTTTGAACGGGGTTGACTCATGCCGTATGCGCACACCCGGCCCAATTTTCATTGCCTTTTATGGTAATGCCCCGCCTTAGTACTGAGCATTTTCAACTATATAAGGGCCGCGGTTTCTTACTCGGGGAGCTCAGTTTTACCTAAACTCTTGGCACGACGTTACTGTGACACTCAGGGCAAGATCGGGCTATAATCCCCTTCAAGCAACTATCTACGGCTATCTACCTTAGCGGTTTATCAGTGAGTGTCCATTAATCGAGTAGAGCTCCCGCGAACGCGCCGCGTTAAAAGCCGATAACGAATCTTTCGCCTTCGAGGCAATTTAGCAATTGTACAACTTCTTGTAAACCCATAGCTGTACTTGAGCATCGTCAAAAATATATATTCAAGTTATTGTTCCTTACGTGTGTTATTCACTCAAGGCAACCCTGAACCATATTAACCGTAAGGCTAGGGGTATCTCACGAACCCGGTACACCTTTACCGCTCGAGGTGTACCATCACGACAGAGAGCAAGATCCTAAAACATCCTAAAAACCTACGTGGCTCCCAGGGTATAAAGCCCCTGGTTCGTCCACTCCTACTAGCGGCTCCCAGGGTATAGAGCCCCTGGTTCGTCCGTGAAACCATTCATTTTCCCTATAAATCTAACCCCGTGGCTCCCAGGGTATAGAGCCCCTGGTTCGTCCACGTAACCTCCACCTACGGCTCCCAGGGTATAGAGCCCCTGGTTCGTCCGGACCTCCTTTCTTTTCCTAACCAAACCAAAAACCACCGGTCGAGTACTGCCCCTCGACCGAATCCAGGATCTCGCGCTCCCGCTCGTAACATGTATAAGGTGTTTGACCAAGTCCGGGAAAAATTTTAATGGGAGATTCTAGAGGTGAAAATAAGACGAAAATCAAGAATACTAATTTGTTGATGGAGGCTTTGTTAAAAAGATATTAACGTATAAAGTTTCGTCGGTAGAGAATTTTTTTTTTCGTAAATGGATAGGATTTTGGGGGTAGGTCTATTCACCAAAATTTATTGTAATTGATCCCCACAACTGAAAATAATTTTTCCAGAACGATTTGAAATTTTTTAATTTTGTCGAAAAATTTCATACTTTTTCGAATTTATTTCTCCAAAGTGCTTAGGATTTCGAGGGTATGACTATTCACCAAAAATGCTTGTAATTGACACTTGTAACTAAATATAATTTTTTCAGAATGATTTGAAATTTTTTAATTTTGTTGAAAAATTTCATACGTTTTCGAATTTTTTTCTCGAAAGTGCTTAGGATTTCGGGGTACGTGTATTTACCAGAAATGATTGTAATTGAGTCTCGCAACCAAAAATAATTTTTTCAGAATGATTTGGAATTTTTTAATTTTATCGAAAAATTTCATACTTTTTCGAATTTATTTCTCCAAAGTGCTTAGGATTTCGAGGGTATGTGTATTCACCAGAAATGATTGTAATTGAGTCTCGCAACCAAAAATAATTTTTTCAGAATGATTTGGAATATTTTAATTTTGTCGAAAAATTTCATACTTTTTCGAATTTTTTTCTCGTAAGTGGGTAGGATTTCAGAGGTATGTCTATTCACCAAAAATGCTTGTAATTGAGACTTGTAACTAAATATAATTTTTTCAGAATGATTTGAAATTTTTTATTTTGTCGAAAAATTTCATACCTTCTCGAATTTTTCTCTCGAAAGTGGGTAGGATTTCAGGGGTATGTGTATTCGCCAGAAATGATTGTAATTGAGTCTCGCAACCAAAAATAATTTTTTCAGAATGATTTGGAATATTTTAATTTTGTCGAAAAATTTCATACTTTTTCGAATTTTTTTCTCGTAAGTGGGTAGGATTTCAGGGGTATGTCTATTCACCAAAAATGCTTGTAATTGACACTTGTAACTAAATATAATTTTTTTAGTATGGTTTGAAATTTTTTAATTTAATTTTTTAATAACTTTTTAATGAAGCCTTAGTCACGAAGTTGATATTCTTGATTTTCGTCTTGTTTTGGCCTCTATAATCTCCCATTAAAATTTTTCCCGCGGATGGCTGAACACCCTGTATATGTATGTATACGCTCCTCGATCGAGTATCCAGTATGTTCCTCTGTCTAGCAAGCACGTCACATCCTAACTTTTTAAATTAATTGCATTTCTTTATCATATAGCAAGGAAAACTATCAAACGACGGGGAAAAAAATTAATAATTAATTTGACCAAAGATATGCAGGCCCCATAAAATAGGTAAGATTCTTTACATTTGGAACTGAAGACCTTTTAGGCAACAAAGATATGCGAAGAATAACATAAAAAACATTGTAGCGTCGCTTCCCATGCTTGCCACCAGAGGGGTCGCGCTCTCACAAGCGCTCGACCGACCAAAGACATTTTTTGAAAATATCTCGAGATCTAATAATTTTTTTGCCATAGTACCCTAATCATTTTATACGTAGAATGAACAGAAGAATCGATCTGTGTAAAAAAAAATATGCATTTCTATTTAAAGAAATGATGCAATTGTTAATTGCACATGCACTGCTGCATCTAAAAAAAATTTAAAGGCCTACAGATGTAGTGCTCTTCGAACCATTTATTTTTTTCCCTTTGGCATTTTTTCGGAAATGCAATAATAACGGAGTTATGACTTGTAACAATTGCGTGGACCACCCTGTATACATATACAATCCTCAACTGATTTCCCAATATTCCAGGCTTTCCAGCAGGCCCTGCCTTAGACGAATGTTAATTTTAATGAAACATATCATGAAATATATAAAAGAAACGAGTTAAGAAAGACAATTAGCTATGAAAATCAAAATTTTAAAGTCGATATCGCCATTGATTTCTGTGAGAACAGTTCGTAACGTTTTATTTGGATCACATAGTATACGAGGGAACAGGATAGGCTACTTATCATCGCACCTCAACTCAACGGGAGTGAGTACTGAAGAAAAATCTAAAAAGAACTGTTGGCAGAAACCTGTCGATTTCAATGCAGGCGAAGTCGTATATCTAGTGATAAATATTTTCATGTATTTCATTGCAATTCAGAAACTAGTATCAGAGTAAAATTTAACGCTATTTCTAACGCAGTTTCACGCATATCTGTTTCGACCAAAAATCTTTGCAATTTTTACGCAAATAACTGTGAAAATAATTATTAATGCGAATTATGTTATTTTTAATATCGCGTTGTCGAAGAAAAATGATCGTTATTTTTAAGTTATAATAATTTCAAGTTAAAATTTTAAAAAATGTCTATAACAGATAAGTTAAGTGTATAATCGTGTTTAATGAATTTATCTCATTGGGGGTCACCGGTGACCCCCGTGGCGTTAAAATGAATTTTTTCGATTTTATTATTTTCTATGATTATCAATTGTCTCAAATTGTTTATTAGTAATTTTACTGTACTTGATCGTGAACTAACATTCCAATTAATTTTCATTGGCCAATTGGAAATTAATCGAAATAAGAATTTCTTATCTAATTTTTTTTATTACTTAGTAATTTTTTTTTATCGAATACGGTATTTACTAGTAATTTTACTATACTTAATCGTGAACTAACATTCCAATTAATTTTCGTTGGCCATTTGAAAATGTATCTAAATAAGAATTTCGTAACTGTTTTTTTTTATTATTTAGTAATTTTTTTTTAATCGAATACGGTATTTAATAGTATTTTTACTGTACTTGATTCTGAACTAACATTCCAATTAATTTTCGTTGGCCATTTGAAAATGTATCAAAATAAGAATTTCGTAACTGTTTTTTTTTATTATTTAGTAATTTCTTTTTATCGACTACGGTATTTATTCAAGTTGTTAAGCAACTATTTCATTTGTTTATTATTTTCGAGTGGACCCAACAATCAGGTAAGAACATCTATTATACTTTTATAAGCTACAAAAATTTTTACATTTCGTTTTTTAGTCAGCCCTAAAAATTAATATGACTTCTAACGAAGATTATGCGCTAAGTAATTCATCTGACGATAGTGAAAGCTTGCTGAGAAAACCAACCAAAATATATTATGAGAAAAATTCAGAAAAACTAGGTACGACTGCATTAATTTCTGGACACCATTGTAGTAATAATGTTGATATTAAAAAATTCATTGACATTTATTCTAATTATGTATTTCTACTATTGTTGGCCTCGCCGGTCACCGGTGACACCCACGGCGCTAACGCCAAATTGAGTGCCGGTCACCGGTGACCCCCATGGCATTAAACGTGTTAATCTATAAACAAAACTCAATATGTGTGTTTTACTTTCCCTTTAACAGTATTTCTTCTCAACATACTTATCTTATTAACATTTAATATCTAACATTACACACATTTTTAGGGGCCACCTCCGCCATATTGAATCTGTTACTTTTCAAATTCAAATAAAAATAAAAGATCCAATAGAAGTCGACATCAATAAGTAAACATTGTCGATGAAACGATCGTTGATTTATTCAGTGTGAATAAATATTGTACAATTATTGTTATTATATTACAATAAATTATTTGACAAAATGTCGACTATTTTATGTTTTTCGTTTATTTCAACAAATCACAAATTGTTAGCGATTATCAAAGCAAACATAATTCCCTAGAAAATAAAACAATTGTTGGAAACATTTCTCTTTTCCATGTTGGCTAACATGCACGCCATCTTTTGTTTGAGTAAACAGTTGAAGACCAATACCATGTATGCAACGATTCGTGGAACAGTAACACTAGAACTACCGACAATTATAGTGTGTTTATTATGAAGAAATGTATAATGCAATGGAAATAAGTGTTTATTCATTCTCATATAAAAAAATTACGGTAAATTTCCAAAAATTCAGTCGAGTAAATTTTTTACAGGTTATATTTGAAATTACAATCATTTTGACTCGTTTGGTAGTTCTAGTGTTAAACATAACCTAAAAAGTACATGCGTCATTTTTTATTGTCTAATCCTATAACCTCCGCTACAACAACTATCACCAGATTATTTTTTACAGTTTTTATTTTACGTAAATTCAAAGTTCTGTACGATCTTGTTAGAAAATTCTATGCTCGTTTGATACGTGTAATCCGAGTACTCGAGACGTTGGATAACCAATAAAAATGAATGATGATTCGCGAACAAGAGGGAGGCACCTGTTTCGATCCGTTATTAAAGGACGGTTATTAATTAGCTCGAACACTTGGCACTGAAATTCTCCGCGAGCGAAGGAGTCCTTTTAACGGAACGAGTGTTAATTACCGAGGCATGTCTCGATGGCGTGGTCGTCATTGACACGTGCGCCAATTATCAGAGCACATTTTCCACTGTAGTTACTATTAATTGTAGGTTAGAGCGAACGTCACGAACGATAATGACGCGCCAGAAATTGGAACGTAGAAAGAGAACTTGGACGCCGCCTGCCGGACAAGAGAGAAAACAGAAACGATATTCTCTCGCAACGAAAAGAAAAAAAAAACCATGAGTGTTCCAGGAGGTTGGCGCCATGCGGTAACGCTTTGCCCTATGGTTGATACGACGAGAATTGATTATACAGGGTGTTCCATGCAACTGTAACAGGCTATACCTCCTGAACGGTTGGGAATAGAAAAATATGTTATAAGTAAAAGTTAAATGGTATCGGACGATGCGTGATATGCAACTAATTTTATGCACTGTTGTGCATTGGTGCATCAGAGAAATGCAACTGCCCCTTTTTAGAATGGAAACTACTGCAAACTTACTGCACCAGTCGATGTAGCTTCTTATGTTCTACATAAGAGTATAGTCCGGGCGACGATATAGCGAGGTCGTAAACTCAAGTAGGAACTCCTCGAAGAAATTGTAATGTAAGAAAACGTAAAAGTTACGCTAGTCCTAATTTTAACGTGATTACTTTTTGTGTAAATTGTAATTAAGTAAAGTTTGTCTAGAGAGAAATACAAATTAATTCTTTTTGCTGTAAATGAACTTCAAAATATTAATGATTATTAAAGATATTGAATTAAATTCATTCTTTCATTGCGAAAAACTTATCGAATCAATGGTAATGTCTATACAGGAAGGAAATTCTGTTCGTTAGTAGCTAACGTTTCCATTGGAAGACTGCGCCGATGTTGCCATTATTCTGTCTCACTCGTTCTCGCTACGACTCGTCGTTGATCTTCGTCACCGTCTTCGGCCAATAGCGCTGCCTGTGGTCCGTAGGCGAGCCAGCGGACTACAACGGGAGTGGGGTTGTAAACATGCTGTGCCTTCTTCTCGTGGACACATGGTATGTTAGTATAGTCCGGGCCACGATATAGCGGGATCGTAAACTAAAACTCTTGAGGGTTGAGACAGACTACTGTTGCGGCACTTAGGGCCGTACATCACATCTTGCTTGAGGGTGTCTTTCTGAATGTGTTTTTGTATCCATAACTCCACTACCTTTTTTCATTTTCTACATGCATATATCATAAGCAGGTAAATTAAGATATTCAAGACTTGAATAAGACCTTTACCTGTTACGATACCCTCTAAAAATGGCTTTCTAAAAATGGCGACACTAGATAAAACATTTCTTCGTACGGCCCTGACTATGGTCCAAGGCCCTTAGCTGCTCGTATTTCTGTCAATTCCCCCATTATTTGGGAGCTGAAACGTGTAAACTTTGACACCTACTCGAGTTTACGACCTCGCTATATCGTGGCCCGGACTATACTCTTATGTATAGCATAAGAAGCTACATCGACTGGTGCAGTAAAAAATGTAAGTTTCCATTCAAAAAAAAGGTGCAGTTGCATTTTTCTGATGCACCAATGCACACGAGTGCATAAAATTAGTTGCATATTACGCATCGTCTGATACCATTTAACTTTTACTTATAACATATTTTTCTATTCCCAACCGTTCAGGAGGTATCGCCTGTTCCATTTGCGTGGGACACCCTGTAGAGTAGCGGGATTGATTCAAGCCGCGATAAAACTCAATATTACCAGACCGATCGATGATCAAGGTCCCGGTCGGCCTGTTACATCGATTGTAAAATTACGATCAATTTAATTACTTTTAGGGGGGCTCGTTACGCACGGTAATTGGTATTCAAATCGAGTCGAGTCGGAATCTACCTTTTCAACCGCGAACTCAATCAAAATTCCAATGGCGCCAATAGAGAGGAATTTGAAAACTGTAATCGAGCATCGACAGCTAAATACGGACCACTTAGTGTCTGGCTACTGGAGATTATCGAACAATTTAAAGAAACATGTAAATTACGATATTCCACGTGTAAATATTGAAATCAATTTTTCATTTAATCGATGCAAATAAATATTATTTTCACGCATGGGAAAAATGTTAATGGCAGATTCTAGAGGCAAAAATAACACGAAAATCAAGAATATCAATTTGTTGACGGAGGCTTCGTTAAAAAGTTATTAACAATTAAATTCAAAAATTTCAAATCGTTCTGGAAAAATTATTTTCGGTTGCGGTGGTCAATTATAATAATTTTTGGTGAATACACATACTTCCGAAATCCTATCCACTTTCGAGAGAAAAATTCGAGTAGGTACTGAAACTTTTAGACGAAATTAAAAAATTTAAAATCATTCTAAAAAAATTATATTTAGTTGCAGCGGCCAATTAGAAGCATTTTTGGTGAATAGACATAACACCGACACCCTACACACTATCGAGAAAAAAATTCTTTACCGAAAATCTAATGTGAGGTCAGAAATGCTTCTCTGAAATTTCATGCGAATTTTTAACGGCAAACAACGCGTATTGTGGCGATGAATATGTAGGAATTCTAGCAATATTGAAAAAGTTGCTCCTTGATCACGTCAAGTTAAAAAAATCCCCCAAAAGATTGTCTAATTTTCAAACGGCGTTAACTCCTACAATAGTGAATATATTTGAATAAAACTTTTTTCTGAAGTAGAGCTCATGGATACCTAAAAAAAAGTATTAGACAACTTTTCTGTAGGGCGTCAAACAAAATTACTAGAATTTTTAAGAAAAATCGACAGTGGGTTATTGCTGAAATTTTTCGGCGAAAAAACAAGAATTTCAAATCGTTCTGAAAAAATTATTTTCGGTTGCGGTGGTCAATTATAATAATTTTTGGTGAATACACATACTTCCGAAATCCTATCCACTTTCGAGAGAAAAATTCGAGAAGGTACTGAAACTTTTAGACGAAATTAAAAAATTTAAAATCATTCTAAAAAAATTATATTTAGTTGCAGCGGCCAATTAGAAGCATTTTTGGTGAATAGACATAACACCGAAACCCTACACACTATCGAGAAAAAAATTCTTTACCGAAAATCTAATGTGAGGTCAGAAATGCTTCTCTGAAATTTCATGCGAATTTTTAACGGCAAACAACGCGTATTGTGGCGATGAATATGTAGGAATTCTAGCAATATTGAAAAAGTTGCTCCTTGATCACGTCAAGTTAAAAAAATCCCCCAAAAAATTGTCTAATTTTCAAACGGCGTTAACTCCTACAATAGTGAATATATTTGAATAAAACTTTTTTCTGAAGTAGAGCTCATGGATACCTAAAAAAAAGTATTAGACAACTTTTCTGTATGGCGTCAAACAAAATTACTAGAATTTTTAAGAAAAATCGACAGGGGGTTATTGCTGAAATTTTTCGGCGAAAAAACAAGAATTTCAAATCGTTCTGAAAAAATTATTTTCGGTTGCGGGGGTCAATTACAATCATTTTTGGTCATTACACATATCCCCGAACTCCTACGCACTTTTGAGAAAAAAATTCGAGAAAGTGTGACATGTTAACACTTTACCGACCGATAGCCTATTAATCGACTGTTTTACCGGCCAACGCTTACCGACCG
This sequence comes from Colletes gigas, assembly GCF_013123115.1. Classification (NCBI taxonomy): domain Eukaryota; kingdom Metazoa; phylum Arthropoda; class Insecta; order Hymenoptera; family Colletidae; genus Colletes; species Colletes gigas. The sequence goes on from NW_025106644.1 coordinate 769,250, forward strand.
ATAGCCTATTAATCAACTGTTTTATCGGTCGACGTTTACCGACCGATAGCCGATTAATCAACCGCTACCGGTCGGTAAAGTGTTAATACTTTCAGCAATTATGTGTTTGATTGGTCTGGCTTGTGGTGCATCTTTAATACCAACATTTCCACAACGAAATTTTGTGAACCAAATCTGACATTACCTTAATTTTAACGCATCTTTAGTAATAACTTTATATGATATTCAATACCAACGTTCAAATAAACAATTCTTATCGAAATCGTGTACATTTGTATACAAAAAAAGTTTGAATCATAACCTATCATGAACCTACCATAACCTATCTTTCCATATCGAAATTTTGTACATCAACACTGATATTATTATAATTTTAACCTCTTCAGAGACGAATTCTTTTTTTTCTTCTTCTGGTCTATTTATTATTGATAGTAACTATAATTATAAAAAAAATAAAATAAACGTCCACATATCTGCCCAAGGCCGTGAATAGGTTAACGCATCTTGACCAATAACTTCATACTATATTAAAAATCAACGCCCAAGTAAACAATTCTTAACAAAATCGTGTACGTTTTCATACAAAACAAGTTTGAATCATAACCTATAAAGAACCTACCATAACCTATCTTTCCAGACCGAAATTTTGTAAATGAATACTAATATTATTATAATTTTAACGCATCTTGACCAATAACTTTATACTATATTAAAAATTAGCACCCAAATAAACAATTCTTAACAAAATCGTGTAAATTTTCATACAAAATTAGTTTGTATCATAACCTATAAAGAACCTACCATAACCTATTTTTCCAAATAAAAATTTTTGTAAATCAATACTGACATTATAGTAATTTTAACATATCTTGGCCAATAGCTATTTAGAATATTAAAATCAACGACTAAATAAAGAATTTCATAACGAAATCGTGTAGATTTTCATACAAAACAAGTTTGAATCATAATCTACCAAAAACTTACCATAACCTATCTTTCCATATCGAAATTTTGTAAATCAATACTGAAATTATCGTAATTTTAACGCATCCTAACCAATAACTATATACGATATTGATATCAACATCTAAGGAAACAATTCTTAACGAAATCGTGTACGTTTTCTTCCAGAACAAGGTCGAACTGTAACCTATCAGGGACCTATCATAACCTACGAGTGAATTTCCCGTTAAAAACTAAGTTAGTTGTATTGCCAACTATTGGGAAGAAACGAAATTACTTGGCATATTTTTTAGAAATTATGACTGATCTAACACATAATACCCACCCCTTGGATCTTTTTCAAGGGTTAATTATTCGGACACGAAGTAATGTTCTTCTTCTTTCGTCCGAGAACTGCTAAAAAGGTCGCGTTACATCGGTGGCCCGAGGATCCTGTATACACAGCGTTGTTGAACACAGTTTGGAAAACGCTGCCTGCCGTTTAGGTACCTCGGCGATCGGTGGACGCGACGAACAGGCTGAACGGCACGGATGCAAAAAGGAACGAGGAACAAAAGGCAGAAAGGGGAATATCTGCTAACACCTGAGCATTCGGGAGACGCTCTGCGTGTCGCAATGCGCGGCAAGATGCGCGTGTGTTCGCCGCGGGGCGGGGAGAAGGAGAACGAGGGAAAGAAGAGAGGACCTCGTAAGATATTGGCTCTCCCCAAACAGGTTTCTTAGACACATTCTTTCTGGGCTTGATGCTCGCCATTCGTGCAGCCAGCTTACTTATTAATTATTACTCGTATCGCGGGGATTAAAACGCGAAAGTCACGGCGACACGATCCAATTTAGAAATACACCCGATCGAGTTAGAAATTTTTTTTTTTACGCCAACCACAAACACGCATTCGTCTATTAGGTTGACCATACGTACCATCGATTCGATACACGCGCGACGATGTTCCGTGTGGTTTTCGTGGCTCGTTATTTCGAACAAAGATGGTTCGTTCGTTCGCAGTCCAGCGAGATAACTATACATTAAATCTATTGCATAGTTCGAGGGAATAGCGTCTTTTAATTCTGCGAGTTTGTTCGGTAATATTTGTCAGCAATAATGTCACGTGACTCGAACGAATTAATAACAAATATAGAGATTACGATAATTGAAAGTTATATTTTTTAATAGTTCGTGTTTCTGACTTTTGCAATATTTACGTAAAGTAAACTTTTAAAAATTTTGCAATATTTATATAAAGAATGACTTGTTAACCTTTTTAAGAAAAATGCTTTACAGGATGGACGAAAATGTGAAGACATGTATTTTTCAACTAATTACAATGAAAATTGTTTCCAATAATTAAATAATTAATTAGTTGAAAAATTCTCTTTTTTATGCTGGTTAATGAGTTTTCCCTCAAATTCTATGAAATTTTGGATCCGAATTTTTGAGTATTAATTACTGATTTTTAAATATAAATGACATCGCGCAAATCAGGCTAAAATGAAATTATAGTAATGAAAAAAGGGCGAATTTATTTAAGACAAACTATGACAATAACACTAACTAGACTATGAATATTTATGCATTTATGAGGAAATTTTAATACTTCAAGATACGAATTATTGTATTTGGGGGACAACCCTCTGCAAAGCTCTCATTTCACTAATTTTATTAATAAAAATATGAATTTGCATAAAGATCCACAGTCTAGCAACAGCAATATTAAATTATGATGATTAAGTTGTAATTTGAATGAATAAAATGGAAAATTTTAATAAAGTGTAGGACCTTGTTTCTTTTCTGTTAACTTAAAAATGCGACTGGGCATGCTCGTGATTAATTTTATCAAAATTTCTTCGTTAATTTCATTCTACGATTCAATTTTTTATAACGTTTAGAATGTAAGGAAGGGTCAGTCAAGCGCTTGCGAGAAAACGGTCTCCCTCTGGTGGCGAGTATGAGAAGTGTCGTCATATATCGACGAACCGCATAAAATATCCAATATAGAGGGTGAGTCTAGTAACATGACGACTTCAAATAACTCATAAATTGTTGTTGTATAGAAAAATGTTTCAGATAAATGTTGTATGGTTTTTAGCAGAACATATAATACTGTAATCGATTTTAAGTCATTTTACTTCTTTATCAAGATATGGAGGACACTTTTACTTGTTTGAATGGAATGATTAATATTTCTTATAATCTTGTTTACATTTTTATTAAGTTCCCCATAAAAAAGTATTATACCAAATAGGGTATAAAATAAATAGTTATTGGAATACTAGTAAAAGTAAATTATCTTGCATTAGGAACGATAATCGTTTATAACGTGTGCAATGAAAATGTATCTTTAATATTTAAGTAACTATTTATTTTAGACCGTATTTGGTATAATACATTTTTATATAGAATTTAATGCTTTATCTGAATTCTGTAAGAAAGATTAATCGTTCCATTTAAAAAACTGAAAGTGACTTTCATGTCTTGATAAGAAAGCAAAATAACATAAACCCGATTACAGTACTATATGTCCTTCTGCAAACCATGCAACTTTTATCTGAAACATTTTTTCGTACAACAAATAATTTCTGAGTTATTTGAAGTCTTCATGTTACAAGATTCATCCTATACAGGGTGTACGGTCAAATTTGGGAAAAATTTTAATGGGAGATTCTAGAGGCCAAAATAAGACAAAAATCAAGAATATCGATTTCTTGACTGAGGCTTTGTTAAAAAGTTATTAACGTTTCAAGTTCCGCCTGTAGAACGGTAATCTGCGAACAGCTGCGCACGCGCAATAGTGGTTCTCACTTATAAGACTGCAAGGCCGTCGATACGTCGGTAAGTAGAGTTTCTCACGATGACTGAGAACCACTACTTAACGATGTCGAAAACGGCAATAACGTAACATCGAATCGCCGCGCAATGGAATCCAAACGCGCCTAATTTTATAATATCTCTAGACGTGTTTCGTCGAACTCGTAAGACGATGACATAAAATTAAAATTACACGCGAAAGACTCCCCGGCGTGGCTACATTCCCGACGCTTTATCCATAATCTAGTTAGCAAATGGGTCTTCGGTTACGTTATTATACGCGTCGCGACACTCCTCATTACCGGGCGGGCTGGAATTTCGTCCGTTAACATTGAACGTATGCAAATCGAGAGAGAAATTCTTTTCACCGTGAACGGACCGGCGAGGAGCCCGCTTCCGCGTAATCTCAACTTTCTCGCAGCCGGTGAGAAGAGATAAAATGATCACTAGGGTCCGCCCATCCGGACACCCGGCCACGAAGGTGTCGAACAGCGCACGTGCATCGCTTAACAGTCGCCGCTACCTGGAAGAAGAGACACGAGCTCGCTTCCAAGTACTCGCAATTCCCCTATCTCATCCCCGGCTCTCTCTTATCTGATTTTCATTTAAAATCCTCCTTTTATCTCGCGAGTTCGCCACTGCAAATATACAGGGTGAGGCACGAATTAGCCCCACGATTTCTCAGCCCCCTTTCGATGATCCGACGAACAAAATTTTTCCTATCGAAGCAGTTGCTTAACCCTTTGCCATCCTACATTTTATTATTATACGAAAATTTACATTACCATTTAATTCTAGGGACCCTTGTTACAATGTTTTCTTTTAGTTTTTGTTTAAATGTATGTGTATATGTATTATAAAATAAAATAAATAAATAAAAGATAAAAGGTTTTTTTCTTCTTTGCCGTAGCTAATTGATTTTTGTTTATAAAATCCATCAGCGAAATTAAAAAAATTCAAATCATTCTAAAAAAATTATTTTCGGCTGCGAGGGTCGAATACAATCATTTTTGGTGAATAGACATACATAAAAAATCCTACGAACTATTGAGAAAAAAATTCGAGTAGGTGGACAAATTTGTTGACAAAATGTAACAATTTCAAATTGTTCTGGAAAAATTATTTTTGATTACGGTGGTCAATTAAAATCATTTTTGCTGATTAGACATACTCCCCAAATCCTACGCACTTTCGAGAAAAAAATTCTTTTCCGAAAATATAATGTGAGGTTAAAAATGTTGCCCCGAAATTGTATGAATGTTTAAAAAATCATAACTTCTGGACGGATTGAGGGATTTTAATGTTTCAAAATGCAAACGACGCGTATTTTGGTGAAGAATACGTAGAAATTCCAAGACTACTCATAAAGTTGTTCTTTAAACCCGTAAAATGAGAAAAACACCATAAAAATGATCCAATTTTCAAACGTCCATAACTCCTACATTAGTCAATAGATTTCATTGAAATTTAGTCACGAAGTAGAGCTCATGGATACTTGCAAAAAAGTACTAAACAATATTTCCATACAGCGTCAGACTAATTTAATAAAAATCAAAAACGAATTTTTAAGAAAAATCGACAGGTAGGTGCTTTTCGGCGAAAAAAAAATTTCAAACCGTTCTGAAAAAATTATTTTTAGTTGCGGGGGTCGATTGCAATCATTTTTGGTGGGCAGGCATACCCCCGAAATCCTACGCACTATCGAGAAAAAAATTCGAGTAGGTCGACAAATTTTTCGACAAAATTGAAATATTTCAAATCATTCTGAAAAAATTATTTTCGGCTGCGGGGGTCGATTACAATCATTTTTGGTGTATAGACATACATAAAAAATCCTACGGACTTTTGAGAAAAAAATTCGATTAGGTGGACAAATTTGTTGACAAAATGTAACAATTTCAAATTGTTCTGGAAAAATTATTTTTGATTACGGTGGTCAATTAAAATCATTTTTGCTGATTAGACATACTCCCCAAATCCTTCGCACTTTCGAGAAAAAAATTCTTTTCCGAAAATATAATGTAAGGTTAAAAATGTTGCCCCGAAATTGTATGAATATGTTTAAAAAATCATAACTTCTGGACGGATTGAGGGATTTTAATGTTTCAAAATGCAAACGACGCGTATTTTGGTGAAGAATACGTAGAAATTCCAAGACTACTCATAAAGTTGTTCTTTAAACCCGTAAAATGAGAAAAACACCATAAAAATGATCCAATTTTCAAACGTCCATAACTCCTACATTAGTCAATAGATTTCATTGAAATTTAGTCAGGAAGTAGAGCTCATGGATACTTGCAAAAAAGTACTAAACAATATTTCCATACAGCGTCAGACTAATTTAATAAAAATCAAAAACGAATTTTTAAGAAAAATCGACAGGTAGGTGCTTTTCGGCGAAAAAAAAATTTCAAACCGTTCTGAAAAAATTATTTTTAGTTGCGGGTGGGTCGATTGCAATCATTTTTGGTGGGCAGGCATACCCCCGAAATCCTACGCACTATCGAGAAAAAAATTCGAGTACGTCGACAAATTTTTCGACAAAATTGAAATATTTCAAATCATTCTGAAAAAATTATTTTCGGCTGCGGGGGTCGATTACAATCATTTTTGGTGTATAGACATACATAAAAAATCCTACGGACTTTCGAGAAAAAAATTCGATTAGGTGGACAAATTTGTTGACAAAATGTAACAATTTCAAATTGTTCTGGAAAAATTATTTTTGATTACGGTGGTCAATTAAAATCATTTTTGCTGATTAGACATACTCCCCAAATCCTTCGCACTTTCGAGAAAAAAATTCTTTTCCGAAAATATAATGTAAGGTTAAAAATGTTGCCCCGAAATTGTATGAATATGTTTAAAAAATCATAACTTCTGGACGGATTGAGGGATTTTAATGTTTCAAAATGCAAACGACGCGTATTTTGGTGAAGAATACGTAGAAATTCCAAGACTACTCATAAAGTTGTTCTTTAAACCCGTAAAATGAGAAAAACACCATAAAAATGATCCAATTTTCAAACGTCCATAACTCCTACATTAGTCAATAGATTTCATTGAAATTTAGTCAGGAAGTAGAGCTCATGGATACTTGCAAAAAAGTACTAAACAATATTTCCATACAGCGTCAGACTAATTTAATAAAAATCAAAAACGAATTTTTAAGAAAAATCGACAGGTAGGTGCTTTTCGGCGAAAAAAAAATTTCAAACCGTTCTGAAAAAATTATTTTTAGTTGCGGTGGTCGATTGCAATCATTTTTGGTGGGCAGGCATACCCCCGAAATCCTACGCACTATCGAGAAAAAAATTCGAGTACGTCGACAAATTTTTCGACAAAATTGAAATATTTCAAATCATTCTGAAAAAATTATTTTCGGCTGCGGGGGTCGATTACAATCATTTTTGGTGTATAGACATACATAAAAAATCCTACGGACTTTCGAGAAAAAAATTCGATTAGGTGGACAAATTTGTTGACAAAATGTAACAATTTCAAATTGTTCTGGAAAAATTATTTTTGATTACGGTGGTCAATTAAAATCATTTTTGCTGATTAGACATACTCCCCAAATCCTTCGCACTTTCGAGAAAAAAATTCTTTTCCGAAAATATAATGTGAGGTTAAAAATGTTGCCCCGAAATTGTATGAATATGTTTAAAAAATCATAACTTCTGGACGGATTGAGGGATTTTAATGTTTCAAAATGCAAACGACGCGTATTTTGGTGAAGAATACGTAGAAATTCCAAGACTACTCATAAAGTTGTTCTTTAAACCCGTAAAATGAGAAAAACACCATAAAAATGATCCAATTTTCAAACGTCCATAACTCCTACATTAGTCAATAGATTTCATTGAAATTTAGTCACGAAGTAGAGCTCATGGATACTTGCAAAAAAGTACTAAACAATATTTCCATACAGCGTCAGACTAATTTAATAAAAATCAAAAACGAATTTTTAAGAAAAATCGACAGGTAGGTGCTTTTCGGCGAAAAAAAAATTTCAAACCGTTCTGAAAAAATTCTTTTTAGTTGCGGGGGTCGATTGCAATCATTTTTGGTGGGCAGGCATACCCCCGAAATCCTACGCACTATCGAGAAAAAAATTCGAGTACGTCGACAAATTTTTCGACAAAATTGAAATATTTCAAATCATTCTGAAAAAATTATTTTCGGCTGCGGGGGTCGATTACAATCATTTTTGGTGTATAGACATACATAAAAAATCCTACGGACTTTTGAGAAAAAAATTCGATTAGGTGGACAAATTTGTTGACAAAATGTAACAATTTCAAATTGTTCTGGAAAAATTATTTTTGATTACGGTGGTCAATTAAAATCATTTTTGCTGATTAGACATACTCCCCAAATCCTTCGCACTTTCGAGAAAAAAATTCTTTTCCGAAAATATAATGTGAGGTTAAAAATGTTGCCCCGAAATTGTATGAATATGTTTAAAAAATCATAACTTCTGGACGGATTGAGGGATTTTAATGTTTCAAAATGCAAACGACGCGTATTTTGGTGAAGAATACGTAGAAATTCCAAGACTACTCATAAAGTTGTTCTTTAAACCCGTAAAATGAGAAAAACACCATAAAAATGATCCAATTTTCAAACGTCCATAACTCCTACATTAGTCAATAGATTTCATTGAAATTTAGTCACGAAGTAGAGCTCATGGATACTTGCAAAAAAGTACTAAACAATATTTCCATACAGCGTCAGACTAATTTAATAAAAATCAAAAACGAATTATTAAGAAAAATCGACAGGTAGGTGCTTTTCGGCGAAAAAAAAATTTCAAACCGTTCTGAAAAAATTATTTTTAGTTGCGGGGGTCGATTGCAATCATTTTTGGTGGGCAGGCATACCCCCGAAATCCTACGCACTATCGAGAAAAAAATTCGAGTAGGTCGACAAATTTTTCGACAAAATTGAAATATTTCAAATCATTCTGAAAAAATTATTTTCGGCTGCGGGGGTCGATTACAATCATTTTTGGTGAATAGACATACATAAAAAATCCTACGGACTTTTGAGAAAAAAATTCGAGTAGGTCGACAAATTTTTCGACAAAATTAAAATATTTCAAATTATTCTGAAAAAATTGTTTTTAGTTACGGGTGTCGATTACAATCATTTTTGATGAATAGACATACCCCCGAAATCCTACGCACTTTCGAGAAAAAAATTCAGTACGGACAGAACTTTCAACGTTAATAACTTTTTAACAAAGTCTCCATCAACAAATTGGTATTCTTGATTTTTGTATTATTTTGGCCTCTAGAATCCCCCATTAAAATTTTTCCCAGGGATGGCCGAACACCCTGTATAGAATAATATAATAATCGATTTTGAAAATATGTGGAGCACGCGTTCACAATTAATTGACGAATTTGTATGACGAGAATTTGTTGTTGAACATTCTTCCTTCTGATTATAAAATATTCTCGATATTTCAGTTTGGACAAAAACTCAAGTTTTTGCTTATAAATTATTATCATATTTATTGATCGTAAAAAAAAAATTATTCTAAATCAGAAATTATGGAACACCCTGTATATAAATTTCTTCAAGGATACTCCAGCACCAACGATCGAAGATACTTTAAATACTGCAACATGAAGTTGTCTGCTACAATTGTGAATAAATATTCATAATTAAATTTCCCAATAATATAACACGCCAACACGATGTTGTCACGATCTCAAAGTTAATAGATGCCATGGGTCAGAGTCGGTTTAAATTGTAGTTTACTTTATACAAAGCAATTCGTCCCTGTAAAGGTTAAAATGATTCAAGAAAACTCTACTTCTACTGTTGTTAAACTTCGAGATCTACGTATATGTATTTATAGAAACAGACGTTTCGGCCATTTTCTACATTTCAAACGAAAAATGAAAATAGATTCTTAATTAGGATTTTAACTATCATAGGTTCTAAAATGAAACAAAAGAAATTAATTTATATTTAATTGATGGCAACATTCTAAAGTTTAATTATCAATTTTTTCAATTGATTATCATGAATTAAAAAAAATATGAAAGAAACGAGAAGTTTGGGCATCGAATTTTTTCGAATAAATTAACGAATGATACACAAACAGAAATTAATTTATAAAAGAAAATTTGCCCTTGATGTTGACGTCTCTAAAGCAACAATTAAGAATTAATTTAACAATACTAATTTCTGTTAATATCGACGACCCTAATGTGACCTGTATAATACTTGTTTACTGACAGTAATGTCTCCAATAATGGCTACCTAGTACACAGGGTGTTCGGTCAACCCTGTGTGAAATTTTAATGGGGGATTCTAGAAGCCAAAATAAGACGAAAATCAAGAATACCAATTTGTTGATAGAGGCTTTGTTAAAAAGTTATTAACGTTTAAAATTCCGCCCGTAGTGAATTTTTTTCTCGAAAACGCGCAGGATTTCGGGGGTATGTCTATTCACCGAAAATGATTGTAATCGACCCCCGCAATCGAATATATTTTTTTCAGAATGATTTGAAATTTTTTAATTTTATCGAAAAATTTCTCCACCTACTCGAATTTTTTTCTCGAAAGTACGTAGGATTTCCGTGGTATATGTATTCACCAAAAATGATTGTAATTCACCCCCGCAACCGAAAATAATTTTTTCAGAACGATTTGAAATCTTTTTTCCCGTCCAAAAGTTTTACAATTTCTCGAATTTTTTTCTCGAAAACGCGCAGGATTTCGGGGATATGTCTATTCACCAAAAATGATTGTAAATGACCCCCGCAACCGAAAATAATTTTTCCAGAACGATTTGAAATTTTTTAATTTAATTGTTAATAACTTTTCAACGAAGCCTTAAACGAAAAATTGATATTCTTGATTTTCGTCTTATTTCGACTTCTACGATTTCCCATTAAAATTTTTCCTAGGTATGACCGAACACTGTATTACTAATAATTCGAATGTTGCAGTTGAACCTTAATGTCGATGTTTCTGACACGAGTAATATATTATCAATATTTACATACAGATAATGATGCCCCCTAATAACGTAATTAGTATTTTACTAATATCTTGAACGCTGCACTCGAGCCTGACATCTTTAGTACCATTCTAACGATTTCAACTTTTCTACTCTGACTACTATATTATCAAATCCTACATGCTGATAGTAATGTCTCTAATGTGACTAGTATGTTAATATACAATATATCGAGAACGTTGCACTCGAGCACGACACGTTTAATAGTACCATAATGATCTCCAAGTGTCTATAATAACTAGTATATTACCCATATTCATACCTTCTTATATCGACGTCGGTAGTGTCGTTATGGCAAACAGCTCCAACATTTAATTTTAACATCTTTACGCGTGTTAAGGTTTATCCTCTATTTCGTATATTAATCACGATTATTACTTGGAAATATGGACGAAGTAAACGCGCGTTTCCGTCTGTAAGGGCGAACAACTAAAGTAAGGTTATATGTATGTATATAAGTGTATACAGATGGCGGTCGTGCATTGTATCTACATAAGGCGGTAAGTATAAACTCTACATTTGTTCAAATTACGGTGTGAAACAGAAATATTGGAAAATTCTACTTGTTATTTTAAAGCACTCTTATTTAAGATAGCGTTATTTATACTCTTACAAGTATTATATCGCAATACGTTGGAAGTTTAAATTGTCGGTCACTGGTGACCACCATGGCAGTCAACGCGTTAACAGTTTTCGTAATATGACTGATACGTGACTGATATTCTTAAAATTCGGACTAAACATATTAAATGATACTAACATTTCACTAGTGTCTACCGTTTCGGTTGAATTTAATACCTTTAAGATTTACAATGTCTTAACTATCGTCGGCATAAAATCAGGAAAAAACGTACATTTTTAATTGAAAGTTTTTTTTAAAAGTTACTCGACACCGTCCACATTCCTCGCGCATACATATCTTTCCGAAAGAATGCGCCGGTGGACTGGAATTTTAAATGTCGACTCGACTCTAACCAGAAATCTCCAAGCTCGGGAGAAACACTTTTGACCAACTTCTGGTGATTCTGTTCCGCCGTGCGTAATGGTAAAAACCCGAGGTCTCGAGATTACAGTCTTAAAGCCCGTGAACGTGAGCCGAGAATGACATTTTATTGTAGAAACGAAATTTACATAGCGCGAACGTTACTGATTAATGGCATGCGCGCGTCCAACTTGAATAGCCGATCGAAAGACGGCGAGACGCGTTGGCGAGAGAGAAAAAGAAGTCGCGGGATAGGTTATTTATCGGCATCAGGCTGACGAGAGCGTGTAGAGTCGAAACGGGGAGGCGAACAGGCGGAGAGAAAAAAAGGAAGCTGTTTGGATACCGAGTGTGCCCACGTATGAATTCCACAGCGGTGGCGGGACCTGTGCCTACGTAAGTGGTTTTCGGCCGGAGAACCGGGGATAAAAAAAAGTTTGACACATTCCGCAGGTGTGTGCTTTCTTCGAGGGGGAGAGTTTGCATTCTTCCAGCGGTACGAGTCCGATGGTTTACGATGTTTCTCTATAATGTTCGCGGGAACCAGTTTCGGTACGGTTTAAAGAAAACGAAATTGATCATCGTTCCGGTCGACGTTTTTTCTCAAATTGGGAGAAAGTTGCGCGAAAAGTGAACACAATTTAACGGCGAAATAAGGAGTTTCTGTGATAGGTGAAAAGTTGTATACAAGTCATATTTTAATTTCTAAACTGTGTATATTTTCTTGGGAAGTGTATTGAAATATTAAGTCTATATTAGCGATTGTTTTATTTTTTGCATTTTAAAAATTCTATATCAATGTTTACTTTTTTTTTGTGTTACTGATTAAACTATGGAAAACTATATTTCTACATTTAATTTATCTATCTGTTACTATATAGAATTTACGCTGATTCTGTGTTTCAACTGTCGGAATTTCAATTAATTATAAACGACTCAGTTAATGGATCAATATTCTGAACCAATTGCTAAAAATTTGTGTTCAATTGCTTGAACAACATGTTCAACACATTTTGAACGTTGTATTATTTGCTGCGATATGATTTTTAACTCGCGACCAAATCATTTCGATTGGATTTAATGCGTCGTCCGAGGGCCCTTCTCGGGGACCCTTAAAAAGCGTCCCTGAGCAGCGACGTTCAACAGCCACTCATGAGCGGCAACAGCGTCGATCGCGTGAACTTTTGTTTATATTTCTTGCTAATTCTTGTTGAACCGAATATAGATACACTGGTGACCAATATTATAAGTTCACTTCATTTTTGTCTCACTTATTGTGACAGTTAGAAATATTGGTTTTTCCTTTTGCAGTATTACGTAAAAATACAAGTAAAATAAAAGTATGAAAAATGTTTTTGCAGTATTTATACAGGGTGTTCGGCCAACCATGGGAAATATTTTAATGGGGGATTCTAGAGGCCAAAATAAGACGAAAATCAAGAATACCAATTTGTTGATGGGGGCTTCGTGAAAAAGTTATTAACAATTAAATTCAGAAATTTCAAATCGTTTTGGAAAAATTATTTTCGGTTGCGGGGGTCAATTACAATCATTTTTGGTCATTACACATATTTTCGAAATCATTCACACTTTCGAGAAAAAAATTCCTTACCGAAAAGCTAATTGGGTGCCTAAATTTTTCGACAAAAAAAAATTTTAATCGTTCAGAAAAAATTATTTTCGGTTGCGGGGGTCAATTACAATCATTTTTGGTGAATAGACATACCCCCGAATTCTTGCGCATTTTCGAGAAAAAAATTCAGTAAGGGTGGAACTTTAAACATTAATAACTTTTTAACAATGTCTCCATCAACAAACTGGTATTCTTGATTTTTGTCTTATTTTGGCCTCTAAAATCCCCCATTAAAAGTTTTCCCAAGGGTGGCCGAATACAAAGAATGACTAGTTAACCTATTAAAAAAAAATGCTGTTTTTATTATGGACAATTGTACAAATTCAATTATAAAAAAGCATTTATCTAGAAACTAATTATAATGAAAATTATTTCCAATAATTATTCGTCCCATATGCTGAAGCAATTGGTATTGCAAGAAAAAAATTTAAACAGAAAATAAAGTTATTTTTAATAAGCTTTATCCAAGTTCAATCAAATTTACTAAAAACAAGAGTAAAATTTATCTTCATTGCGTCATACAAAATCAAAGTTTCAGAAATAATGGAAACTAACCTCAAACTAAATCTCGAACCCCTACAGTTTTGTACTTCGTGAAGCAACTGGTATTGCAAAAACACCAATTTTAACAGAAAATAAAGTTATTTTTAATAAGCTTTATCCAAGTTCAATGAAATTTACTAAAAACAAGAGTAAAACTTATTTACATTGAGTCATACAAAATCAAAGTTTCAGAAATAATAGAAACTAACCTCAAACTAAATCTCGAACCCCTACAGTTTTGTACTTCGTGAAGCAACTGCTATTGCAAGAAACAAATTTGAACAGAAAATAAAATTATTTTTATCAAGGTCATCAAAATTTATTAGAAACAATCACAAAAATTTATCTACATCGAGTCATATAAAATTAGTTTCAGAAATAATGGAAACTAACCTCAAACTAAAACTCGAACAGTTGGGAACATTGTTAGTTTATCGCCATTGGAAACTACATTTATCAATATCCGTCTAACGGTTAAAATAGCGAAAAGTTTATTATTCTAAGCGATCGTGATGAGTAGAAATCGAAAGATTTCGCAAGAAAACCATCGCCATATTTAATTTTTTTGTGAAGCTGGAAAGACGTACAGGAGATTTCTACGTACTTAGGAATGTCTGTTATGGCTTGTTATCGTGCAACACAGTATATTGGGAAGCATCAACAGTCGGAGGCATTCCCCGAAAAGTCAGATTTAGAAAAACAGACGCTAGAACCGATTGGATAAGACACCGTTTATTCAAATAAATTTATAACCGATATTTTTGTATTTACATGTCTGTTACTATACTTTTGTATCATTTTACTATTTTGTATTTTGTTTTAGTTGTATAAATTTGTAAAAAAGGGCATTGCTCGTTAAAATGCATATAAATTTTTTTGTTTTTATTATTATTATTATAAAATTGTAGTTGTCATTTATGCGGAAATTTTGCCAGATCTCGATAAGCAAATAAATGTTACAACTGTTCAGCGTAGTTCAAATGAATTTCGACTAAAACGACGAGTTGCGCTATAGCCGAAAGTGATACTTAACGAATTTAATTCTATCCTTAATAGAATCGAATTCGTCGAAAAAATATTGGTTATTAGACGTCGTGTTGGATAAAAGTATCGTCGAAATTGCATTAAGCCAACTGGAAAAGAATCTGTTATTATGTAGAATCTTTCGTGAAATATTGTTATCAACCATTTGTAGAATCATTAATCACTATGTTTATACTTACATGGGGAGGTCATACCCTGTCAACCTGGGATTTCAACCAAATTTGGCAGAGTTGTTGGGGCTGATGTCCAAACGCAATCTGTAAAATACTAGACGTTTATGGCCAGCCATTTTGTTAAAAAATGGCCTTAAAGTTTAAAATGTCGAAGTTGTCGGATCGACGTTTTTTTTTTTTAAATTGTAGGTCTCGAAGAGGGGAACACAAAAGTCCAATACATTTTTGCCGTAACATCAATAGTTTAAACAAAAATTTGAGTTTTTGTGACGGGATAAATGCATATGTACCGTGTAGTTGGAGCGTATTTTCAGTAGTCATGGTAGCCGTAGAGTTAGTGTCGAGGAATTCGGGTCGGAAGACTGGGGTTCGTGTCCCCGGAACTAGAACATTTTGTTTTTTTTCTTTTCTTCGCTTATTTTTGAACTTTTATTTATTTTTAATTTTAATTTTTAATATCATGGAAAAAGATGGCTGTTACAAATAAATAAAATACTATTATGGTTATAAATGTTTATTTTCACACATACTTACAAACATATTCTCATATATATTTACATCTCACGTATAAATAAATACAAAAATTAGATATTTATTTCATACGGGTTTCGCAATGCATTGTATGATTTTTATCATAAAAACAGGAAAAACATAATGGTTTCATACACCAAGCGCATGTTATAAATGCTTGTTCTGTACGGCATTTTTTATTTCTTAGGTCGTGTGGAAAACATACTTGATTCACGTTACAAAAGATTTCTTTTTTATGATTCGGAGGGGTGAGTTTAGACGCATACCATGCATATTTAATCATGTCGGTAAAAATTGGAGCAGATAATTGATAATGGATTATGGAATGTAATTTTATTATATCCTGTCTATTGGTTAATTCTCTGTTTTCGTGGATTAATGTTAGGGCGTTTTGGAGTCTTGAAAGAAAGTTCTTAACCTGTCTAAAAAAATACACGTCACACGGTTGGCAAATGGGTGTACATTTTGGTGGTATCACTTTTAACGTGCAGGTAGCCATATTTTTATCTTCCGGATCATAAAAGATCCTGTCATATAATGCTGGATTTGTTTGTCCACCCCACGAATCGATGACTAATAAGAATTTATTTGCTTTTACGTAAGGTTTTAATATATTTTCCAAAAATAATTGATAGGTATCAGATTGCAATTTCCCTGACTTTGTGCAAGTGACATGTACATTGCCTAATTCCTCTTCTTGTTTTCGAACATCTACTGCTACCCGTGGTCCAAAAAATGCTGTACAGAACAAGCATTTATAACATGCGCTTGGTGTATGAAACCATTATGTTTTTCCTGTTTTTATGATAAAAATCATACAATGCATTGCGAAACCCGTATGAAATAAATATCTAATTTTTGTATTTATTTATACGTGAGATGTAAATATATATGAGAATATGTTTGTAAGTATGTGTGAAAATAAACATTTATAACCATAATAGTATTTTATTTATTTGTAACAGCCATCTTTTTCCATGATATTAAAAATTAAAATTAAAAATAAATAAAAATTCAAAAATAAGCGAAGAAAAGAAAATAAACAAAATGTTCTAGTTCCGGGGACACGAACCCCAGTCTTCCGACCCGAATTCCTCGACACTAACTCTACGGCTACCATGACTACTGAAAATACGCTCCAACTACACGGTACATATGCATTTATCCCGTCACAAAAACTCAAATTTTTGTTTAAACTATTGATGTTACGGCAAAAATGTATTGGACTTTTGTGTTCCCCTCTTCGAGACCTACAATTTAAAAAAAAAAAACGTCGATCCGACAACTTCGACATTTTAAACTTTAAGGCCATTTTTTAACAAAATGGCTGGCCATAAACGTCTAGTATTTTACAGAATGCGTTTGGACATCAGCCCCAACAACTCTGCCAAATTTGGTTGAAATCCCAGGTTGACAGGGTATGACCTCCCCTTGTTAGTCAGAACGATCCAATGCGGTACGAGGAATCACTTTACTCGGAAATAAACAAAGCATTAATTTCTTTTATTTAAAGTGACTATATTGCGGTATTATGTAAAGTAAACATTCGTCTTCTGCGAGAGATAAGGTGCAAGAAAATAAAGTGCCCAAAGTGGTAAGGCGCAACTGAAATGCTGTTTCCAAACTTAACCTAACAAATATAACAAAGTCCCTATGTCCGGATCCTCAATTTATTTTATTGAAAAATGTTGTAGATTAACGGTGAATGTTATAACTATGTTTTAACAACACCATGAAACGATTCTCGCTATTAATTTGTCATAATGTTCATCCTAAAAGCTGTAACTGGAAAAAAGTAAACAGAAATGTTATAGAATTCTTGTCACACTGAAAATCGTCTACTTCAGTCATTAATCTATTTTTATACATAAATAACAATACATTAGATTAATACTACTGTAAATAGTATAATAATATTGTATAGTAGTACTTCTTTTAATATGGAAATTAACATAACACTTTATTAAACGCTAAATAACAAATTGAATATATGGTGACATCTGTGAAACTTGCTTCACACTAAAAATCGTCCACGTGAGAAATGCGGGAATTTTCCGAATTAAAATATTTTCCATCTATTGTTTTTACCAGTTATACATTGTTGGGCCTTAAGTTAATCTAATTACAACATAAATATAGAATTTTTGGACCGTTGAAATATAATGGAAAGCCGAAAGAAACAAACCTCGTTAGAAGAACGTGAGTTAAAATTTTTCAGCATTCTCATGGTAAATCTCAGAGGGAAATTTAAAAAATAATAAAAAGAAGTCGCAGTACGATACAGTACATTATTAAAAGGTACAACGAAGCCAACCGTATTTCAAATAAAATAAAAGAAAAAAGGTACGAAAAAAAACCTTAAACGGTCAAGACAAACACATTCTTCGACAAATTAAAGAAATTTCTATGAAAAGTGCCCCAAAACTTGCAGGAGACGTTGAAAAATATCTAAATAAAAAAGTCTATCTTTAAAATATTGGGAGAATTTTACGTAAAAATAATTTTTATGGCCGGATAGAACCGTTCACTAGTGCGAAAAATAAAACTAAAAGTGAGGAAAACATAAAAATGAATTCATGTATACAGGGTGTTCGGCCACCCCTGGGTAAAATTTTAATGGGTAATTCTAGATGTCAAAATAAGACGGAAATCAAGAATACCAATTTGTTGATGGAAGCTTCGCTAAAAAGTTATTAACGTTTAAAGTTTTGTTTGTACTGAATTTTTTTCTCCAAAATGCGCAAAATTTCGGGGGTATGTCTATTCACCAAAAATGATTATAATTGACCCCCGCAACCAAAAATAATTTTTCCAGAACGATTTGAAATATTGTTTTCGTCGAATTTAGGCACCTAATTAGATTTTCAGTAAGGAATTTTTTTCTCGAAAGTGCGTATGATTTCGAGGATATGTGTAATGACCAAAAATGAGTGTAATTGATCCCCGCGACCAAAAATAATTTTTCCAGAACGATTTGAAATCTTTTTTTTCGTCGAATTTAGGCACCTAATTAGATTTTCAGTAAGGAATTTTTTTCTCGAAAGTGTGAATGATTTCGAGGATATGTGTAATGACCAAACATGATTGTAATTGACCCCCGCAACCGTAAATAATTTTTCCAGAACGATTTGAAATATTTTTTTCGTCGAATTTAGGCACCTTATTAGATTTTCAGTAAGGAATTTTTTTCTCGAAAGTGTGAATGATTTCGAGGATATGTGTAATGACCAAAAATGAGTGTAATTGACCCCCGCAACCGTAAATAATTTTTCCAGAACGATTTGAAATATTTTTTTCGTCGAATTTAGGCACCTTATTAGATTTTCAGTAAGGAATTTTTTTCTCGAAAGTGTGAATGATTTCGAGGATATGTGTAATGACCAAACATGATTGTAATTGATCCCCGCGACCAAAAATAATTTTTCCAGAACGATTTGAAATATTTTTTTCGTCGAATTTAGGCACCTTATTAGATTTTCAGTAAGGAATTTTTTTCTCGAAAGTGTGAATGATTTCGAGGATATGTGTAATGATCAAAAATGAGTGTAATTGACCCCCGCAACCGTAAATAATTTTTCCAGAACGATTTGAAATATTTTTTTTCGTCGAATTTAGGCACCTTATTAGATTTTCAGTAAGGAATTTTTTTCTCGAAAGTGTGAATGATTTCGAGGATATGTGTAATGACCAAACATGATTGTAATTGACCCCCGCAACCGTAAATAATTTTTCCAGAACGATTTGAAATATTTTTTTCGTCGAATTTAGGCACCTAATTAGATTTTCAGTAAGGAATTTTTTTCTCGAAAGTGTGAATGATTTCGAGGATATGTGTAATGACCAAAAATGATTGTAATTGACCCCCGCAACCGTAAATAATTTTTCCAGAACGATTTGAAATATTTTTTTCGTCGAATTTAGGCACCTTATTAGATTTTCAGTAAGGAATTTTTTTCTCGAAAGTGTGAATGATTTCGAGGATATGTGTAATGATCAAAAATGAGTGTAATTGACCCCCGCAACCGTAAATAATTTTTCCAGAACGATTTGAAATATTTTTTTTCGTCGAATTTAGGCACCTTATTAGATTTTCAGTAAGGAATTTTTTTCTCGAAAGTGTGAATGATTTCGAGGATATGTGTAATGACCAAACATGATTGTAATTGACCCCCGCAACCGTAAATAATTTTTTTAGAACGATTTGAAAAATTTTGTTTTCGCTGAAAAATTTCAGCACCTACCCGATTTTTTTTCTCGAAAATGCGCAAGATTTCGGAGGTATGTCTATTCACCAAAAATGATTGTAATTAATCCCCGCAACCGTAAATAATTTTTCCAGAACGATTTGAAATTTTTGAATTTAATTGTTAATAACTTTTTCGCGAAGCCTCCATCAACAAATTGGTATTCATGATTTTCGTCTTATTTTGGCCTCTAGAATCCCCCATTAAAACTCTGTATATTCGAAGTGACGATAGTTTCGTTTATCTTTTTGTAAAAATGCGCATCTTTTTTTATCTGTTGAGTTTAACCGTGTTTAAAAAATCAATGATTAACGAGCGGTGAACGATTTTCATTTATGTACGTAAGTAAATGACCTTATTGAAGCACGCGATGAAGAAGCGTTCGAGAGAAACAGAATAACAGAAAGGCGGCATAAATCGATAATCCGCTGACAGCTATTTTGCTACACGTTGACAGACTTTTGGCTCGGAAAACATACGAAACGTTGCACTAAAACGTGTTTCTGGCAACGTTCGCGCCGTTCCATTTAGAATTCGAGAAAATAATTGGAGGCAATTGTTATCCGACTCGATGAAAAATCACGCTATCGCGCCTAGCTAGCCCTCGCCATCTACAATGTAGGGGCCGTAGTTTACAAACAACCGACGGGAGAAGAAAGAACAACTCGTAATGGACAATCGGGCGCGTTTTATCATAATTAATTCGATAGCGAGGAAACGAATGACCGCGACATAAATAAATGCGATTTTCTCTTTAAGTGTAGTACGACGATGATCGACCATGGTTCGATCCATGGGTATCTGCGCGAAAATTGATTAGACATCGTGATTTCGACCACTTTCTCTGCCTCGTTCTCTTTTCCTTTTTTTCTTAACACTTCGACTGCCACGTCATTCATATATGGGTGACAGGATTTACCATTATGGCACTAGAAAAATGAATTTTCAAGTTAAGACGTTGAGGGGACTAAATTTGGATAGAATTTGCGAATTTTAACAAGGTTACGAAAATAAGAACTGAAATGAATTTTAGGTTATGTAGCTTACAATGGTCTAGAATCAAAATTTTACTTGTGCAAAATATTATACGGTTTTGATCTGGCAGTGAACGTGTTAATAGAGTAGCTACAGTTCGGTGCAAACTACGCGACTATATCAGGTTCAACAAGAATTGGCAGAAAATATAAACAAAACGTCCGCGTGATCGACGCTGCTGCCACAGATGAGTGGCTCTTGAACGTCGCTGCTCAGGGACGCTTTTTAGCGGTCCCTGTGAAGGGCCCTCGCACGACACATTAAATCCAATCGAAATGATTGTTATTATTATTGAATAATACATTTTAACGAACAATGACCTTTTTTACAAACTTATGCAACTAAAACAAAATACAAAATAGTAAAATAATACAAAAGTATAGTAACGGACATGAAAATACAAAAATATCGGTTATAAATTTATTTGAATAAACGGTGTCTTATCCAATCGGTTCTAGCGTCTGTTTTTCTAAATCTGACTTTTCGAGGAATACCTCCGACTGTTGACGCTTCCCAATATACTGTGTTGCTCGATAATAAGCCATAACAGACATTCCTAAGTACGTAGAAATCTCCCAGTACGTCTTTCCAGCTTCACAAAAAAATTAAATATGGCGATGGTTTTCTTGCGAAATCTTTCGATTTCAACTCATCATGATCGCTTAGAATAATAAACATTTCGCTATTTTAACCGTTAGACGGATATTGATAAATGTAGTTTCCAATGGCGATAAACTAACAATGTTCCCAACTGTTCGAGTTTTAGTTTGAGGTTAGTTTCCATTATTTCTGAAACTAATTTTATATGACTCGATGTAGATAAATTTTTGTGATTGTTTCTAATAAATTTTGTTGACCTTGATAAAAATAATTTTATTTTCAGTTCAAATTTGTTTCTTGCAATACCAGTTGCTTCACGAAGTACAAAACTGTAGGGGTTCGAGATTTAGTTTGAGGTTAGTTTCTATTATTTCTGAAACTTTGATTTTGTATGACTCAATGTAGATAAGTTTTACTTTTGTTTTTAGTAAATTTCATTGAACTTGATAAAGCTTATTAAAAATAACTTTATTTTCTGTTAAAATTGGTGTTTTTGCAATACCAGTTGCTTCACGAAGTACAAAACTGTAGGGGTTCGAGATTTAGTTTGAGGTTAGTTTCCATTATTTCTGAAACTTTGATTTTGTATGACTCAATGAAGATAAATTTTACTCTTGTTTTTAGTAAATTTGATTGAACTTGGATAAAGCTTAATAAAAATAACTTTATTTTCTGTTTAAATTTTTTTCTTGCAATACCAATTGCTTCAGCATATGGGACGAATAATTATTGGAAATAATTTTCATTATAATTAGTTTCTAGATAAATGCTTTTTTATAATTGAATTTGTACAATTGTCCATAATAAAAACAGCATTTTTTTTTAATAGGTTAACTAGTCATTCTTTGTATTCGGCCACCCTTGGGAAAACTTTTAATGGGGGATTCTAGAGGCCAAAATAAGGCAAAAATCAAGAATACCAGTTTGTTGATGGAGACATTGTTAAAAAGTTATTAATGTTTAAAGTTCCACCCATACTGAATTTTTTTCTCGAAAATGCGCAAGAATTCGGGGGTATGTCTATTCGCAAAAAAAAAAAAATCTATTGACTATTGTAGGAGTTATGGACGCTTGAAAATTGTATTATTTTTATGGTGTTTTTCTCTTTTTACGGGTTTAAAGAACAATTTTATGAACAGTTTGGGAATTTCTACGTCTTCTTCACCATAATCCGCGTCGTTTGCATTTTGAAACATTAAAATCCTTCAATCCGTTCAGGGGTTATGATCTTTCAAACATACGCGTGAAATTTCGGGGCAATATTTCTAACCTCACATTATATTTTTGGAAATTAATTTTTTTCTCGAAAGTGCGTAGGCTTTGGGGAGTATGTCTATAGAACAAAAATGATTGTAATTGACCACCGTAATAAAAATAATTTTTCCAAAACAATTTGAAATTTTAAATTTTGTCAAAAAACTTGTCAACCTTTCTAAATTTTTTTCTTGAAAATGCGTATGATTTCGGGGGTACGTGTAATGACCAAAAATGATTGCAATCGATCTCTGTAACCGAAAATAATTTTTCTAAAACTATTTGAAATTTTTCAAATTCGCCCAAAAATTTCAGCACCTATTCGAATTTTTTTCTCAAAAGTGCTTAGGATTTCGAGGGTATGTGTATTCACCAAATATGATTGCAATTGACCCCCGCAACTAAAAATAATTTATTCAGAACGATTTAAAATTTTTTTTTCGTGGAAGAATTTAGGCAACTAAATTAGATTTTCGGTAGGAATTTTTTTCTTGAAAGTGCGTAAGATTTCGGGGGTATGTGTAATGGCCAAAAATGATTGTATTTGACCCCCGTAACCGAAAATAATTTTTCCAAAACGATTTGAAATTTCTGAATTTAATTGTTAATAACTTTTTAACGAAGCCTCCATCAATAAATTGGTATTCTTGATTTTCGTCTTATTTTAGCCTCTAGAATCCCCCATTAAAATGTTTCCCAGAGTTGGCCGAACACCCTGTATAAATATTGCAAAAACATTTTTCATAGTTTTATTTTACGTGTATTTTTACGTAATACTGCAAAAGGAAAAACCAATATTTCTAACTGTCACAATAAGTGAGACAAAAATGAAGTGAACTTATAATATTGGTCAGCAGTGTATCTATAACCGGTTCAACAAGAATTGGCAGGAAATATAAACAAAAGTTCATGTGATCGACGCTGTTGTCGCTCATGAGTGGCTGTTGAACGTCGCTGCTCAGGGGCGCTTTTTAGCGGTCCCTGAGAAGGGCCCCACGCATGACACATTGAATACAATCGAAATGATTTGGTCGCGAGTTAAAAATTATATGGCAGCAAATAATACAACGTTCAAAATGTGTTGAACATGTTGTTCAAGCTGTTGAACACAAATCTTTAGCGATTGGATCAGATTATTGATGCATTAACTGAATCGTTTATAATTAATTGAAATTCCTACAGTTGAAACACAGAATCAGCATAAATTCTATATAGTAACAAATAGATAAATTAAATGTAAAAATATAGTAGGTCCATAGTTTAATTTCTACTTTCGTTTGCCTCCTTATTTACATTGTTATATAATAATATTAATATTGAGGACGAGTTCTTTTTGTTTAGAAAATTAGCTTCTCTCCTACTATTTAGGGATCTGAACATTTCAGCCCTGATCTGATCACCCATCGCCCGCGTGCAGTTGTTTCTATTTCCTACCAATTCCGGTTGCACCAGGTATAAGAACGGAGATTCGAAGGAATTAAAAAAGGTTTACCGTCGCCAATCGAGTCACCGTTCCATAAAGGAATCGTTGAAATTTACTAGCGGAACAACGATCGCAATGGAAGAAAATTTCGTAACGAGAAATCGAAATTATCTTGTTACGGCTGTAAAAGCGGCGAGTTTATCGGTGCTCTACATAATTAAGTTAGCAACGAGCACGGCACAGCGGGGTCCCGATTAATCATTAACAGCGCGAGAAAGAGAGATAGCGCGCGTTTATAATTGTATTTAAAAAAGTATCCGCTGTCGGATCTTTAATCGACCGTCGGATAATACCGCGCTGCATATTTACCTATCCTCTTTGCCTCGTGCAAACAAAAGACTATTTGTATCGCACGGCGGAACGCTCAAAAGGCCGACGCTCGCGTAGCGCGCCGAGTACTCAATAATTTTTCCCTCGGCTACATACTGTAAAACGTTCTCCCGTTGTTTGGAACGTTTGTCGCTTATCGTGCTGGCGAACCGCGTTTAATTAACGAAGAACGAACTGTTCTCCGTATAAACAGAGCCTTTGCAATCCGACCAACGATTCAGGAAGCTGATGGCCTGTCAACTTGTCACTTAACAACAAATATCTAACAACAGATGATCCCAATAGGTTCGTAAGGCAGACATAACCTCTACTATATCAGTTCGTCCCGTACGTTCGTGCCTGAGTTTTATTCCACAACTTAAAGCAACATTTTAAACATACAATCGGAACTTTATTGATTACCTATGCGCGTATACGGATACGGAGTACTCATCTATTATTCTACATTGTTAATCGGAAAGTGCAGCCTTTGGTATATTCCTAGCAAACGGACCGTTCCCCGTTCGGGGTGAGTTATACGTCATTCGATTCGCCTGATTCGGTACATCATTAATATGCATTTCACTATTTGCGGAAATTCGTTAATTTTGTTTAAACTTGTCGGAAAGTTGCAATAAAAAAGTAAGGTTATATCCAGACAGGTTCACAGTTAGAAACAAGTGACTGTTGTTACCGTGTTCATGTTGTAAATTGTAAATGCCAGAAAGTCAAATGATAATTTGTTCAACATGTATCGAATGAAATTTCTCCTATTTCTGCCAATATTTCATCGAATAAATCACCATTTTCCTGTTAGGTACATTTACTAAATATGTAATGGCTCATCCAAGTTACCCTTCTTGAGAATATAAAATATTGATAGTGTTATATGTTATAAAAAAGATTAAAGAATGTGTGGCATGCTTCCAAGTGGTCTCAATTTAATTTGCGTAAGCATCAGTAATGGGATCTTAAAAATTGACGCTGCGATTAATTTTCAAATGGCCTCTGTGATATTTTCTATGACAAAATGTTGATTCATCGATCTCGACAATCTTCTCTACCCTTCCAATTGCTCTGTAGAAATTATACAGCCAATCAGCCATTATTTGTCCTACAAAATAAGACCATTGCAAAACAGTATTTTTATTTAATTTTAGTTGTGTAATAATATGACATTGCTCGTAATTGTATGTTAGCATGTATATGTTAATTTTAGGATATCTGTAGCTGAGTTAGGTCTTGGTTAAGTTAGGTGCCAAGGGGGGGCAATATTTTGTACTCTTGCTGCACATACTGTTCATTTGACCTGTTCCTGCATAGTATGTGCATTAAAAAAATGACTTTTACGCATACATGTTTAACAAATTTGACTGCCTGGCATTTATAATTTACACCATAAACACAGTAACGACAGTCATTTGTTTCTAACTGTGAATCTGCCAAAATACACTTAACCTTACGTTTTTACTGCAACTTTAAACAAAAATAATTAATTTCCGCAAATAATGGAATTCATATTAATAATGTACTCGAATACTCGTCTATTATTCTACATTGTTAATCAGAAAGTGCAGCCTTTGGTATATTCCTAGCAAACGGACCGTTCACCGATCGGGGTGAGTTATACGTCATACGATTCGCCTGATTCGGTACATCATTAATATGCATTTCACTATTTTCGGAAATTCGTTAATTTTGTTTAAACTTGTCGGAAAGTTGCAATAAAAAAGTAAGGTTATATCCAGACAGGTTCACAGTTAGAAACAAGTGACTGTTGTTACCGTGTTCATGTTGTAAATTGTAAATGCCAGAAAGTCAAATGCTAATTTGTTAAACATGTATCGAATGAAATTTCTCCTATTTCTGCCAATATTTCATCGAATAAATCACCATTTTCCTGTTAGGTACATTTACTAAATATGTAATGGCTCATCCAAGTTACCCTTCTTGAGAATATAAAATATTGATAGTGTTATATGTTATAAAAAAGATTAAAGAATGTGTGGCATGCTTCCAAGTGGTCTCAATTTAATTTGCGTAAGCATCAGTAATGGGATCTTAAAAATTGACGCTGCGATTAATTTTCAAATGGCCTCTGTGATATTTTCTATGACAAAATGTTGATTCATCGATCTCGACAATCTTCTCTACCCTTCCAATTGCTCTGTAGAAATTATACAGCCAATCAGCCATTATTTGTCCTACAAAATAAGACCATTGCAAAACAGTATTTTTATTTAATTTTAGTTGTGTAATAATATGACATTGCTCGTAATTGTATGTTAGCATGTATATGTTAATTTTAGGATATCTGTAGCTGAGTTAGGTCTTGGTTAAGTTAGGTGCCAAGGGGGGGCAATATTTTGTACTCTTGCTGCACATACTGTTCATTTGACCTGTTCCTGCATAGTATGTGCATTAAAAAAATGACTTTTACGCATACATGTTTAACAAATTTGACTGCCTGGCATTTATAATTTACACCATAAACACAGTAACGACAGTCATTTGTTTCTAACAGTGAATCTACCAAAATACACTTAACCTTACGTTTTTACTGCAACTTTAAATTTAAACAAAAATAATTAATTTCCGCAAATAATGGAATGCATATTAATAATGTACTCGAATACTCGTCTATTATTCTACATTGTTAATCAGAAAGTGCAGCCTTTGGTATATTCCTAGCAAACGGACCGTTCACCGATCGGGGTGAGTTATACGTCATACGATTCGCCTGATTCGGTACATCATTAATATGCATTTCACTATTTGCGGAAATTCGTTAATTTTGTTTAAACTTGTCGGAAAGTTGCAATAAAAAAGTAAGGTTATATCCAGACAGGTTCACAGTTAGAAACAAGTGACTGTTGTTACCGTGTTCATGTTGTAAATTGTAAATGCCAGAAAGTCAAATGCTAATTTGTTAAACATGTATCGAATGAAATTTCTCCTATTTCTGCCAATATTTCATCGAATAAATCACCATTTTCCTGTTAGGTACATTTACTAAATATGTAATGGCTCATCCAAGTTACCCTTCTTGAGAATATAAAATATTGATAGTGTTATATGTTATAAAAAAGATTAAAGAATGTGTGGCATGCTTCCAAGTGGTCTCAATTTAATTTGCGTAAGCATCAGTAATGGGATCTTAAAAATTGACGCTGCGATTAATTTTCAAATGGCCTCTGTGATATTTTCTATGACAAAATGTTGATTCATCGATCTCGACAATCTTCTCTACCCTTCCAATTGCTCTGTAGAAATTATACAGCCAATCAGCCATTATTTGTCCTACAAAATAAGACCATTGCAAAACAGTATTTTTATTTAATTTTAGTTGTGTAATAATATGACATTGCTCGTAATTGTATGTTAGCATGTATATGTTAATTTTAGGATATCTGTAGCTGAGTTAGGTCTTGGTTAAGTTAGGTGCCAAGGGGGGGCAATATTTTGTACTCTTGCTGCACATACTGTTCATTTGACCTGTTCCTGCATAGTATGTGCATTAAAAAAATGACTTTTACGCATACATGTTTAACAAATTTGACTGCCTGGCATTTATAATTTACACCATAAACACAGTAACGACAGTCATTTGTTTCTAACAGTGAATCTACCAAAATACACTTAACCTTACGTTTTTACTGCAACTTTAAATTTAAACAAAAATAATTAATTTCCGCAAATAATGGAATGCATATTAATAATGTACTCGAATACTCGTCTATTATTCTACATTGTTAATCAGAAAGTGCAGCCTTTGGTATATTCCTAGCAAACGGACCGTTCACCGATCGGGGTGAGTTATACGTCATACGATTCGCCTGATTCGGTACATCATTAATATGCATTTCACTATTTGCGGAAATTCGTTAATTTTGTTTAAACTTGTCGGAAAGTTGCAATAAAAAAGTAAGGTTATATCCAGACAGGTTCACAGTTAGAAACAAGTGACTGTTGTTACCGTGTTCATGTTGTAAATTGTACATGCCAGAAAGTCAAATGCTAATTTGTTAAACATGTATCGAATGAAATTTCTCCTATTTCTGCCAATATTTCATCGAATAAATCACCATTTTCCTGTTAGGTACATTTACTAAATATGTAATGGCTCATCCAAGTTACCCTTCTTGAGAATATAAAATATTGATAGTGTTATATGTTATAAAAAAGATTAAAGAATGTGTGGCATGCTTCCAAGTGGTCTCAATTTATTTTGCGTAAGCATCAGTAATGGGATCTTAAAAATTGACGCTGTGATTAATTTTCAAATGGCCTCTGTGATATTTTCTATGACAAAATGTTGATTCATCGATCTCGACAATCTTCTTTACCCTTCCAATTGCTCTGTAGAAATTATACAGCCAATAGACCATTATTTATCCTACAAAATAAGACCATTGCAAAACAGTATTTTTATTTAATTTTAGTTGTGTAATAATATGACATTGCTCGTAATTGTATGTTAGCATGTATATGTTAATTTTAGGATATCTGTAGCTGAGTTAGGTCTTGGTTAAGTTAGGTGCCAAGGGGGGGCAATATTTTGTACTCTTGCTGCACATACTGTTCATTTGACCTGTTCCTGCATAGTATGTGCATTAAAAAAATGACTTTTACGCATACATGTTTAACAAATTTGACTGCCTGGCATTTATAATTTACACCATAAACACAGTAACGACAGTCATTTGTTTCTAACTGTGAATCTGCCAAAATACACTTAACCTTACGTTTTTACTGCAACTTTAAACAAAAATAATTAATTTCCGCAAATAATGGAATTCATATTAATAATGTACTCGAATACTCGTCTATTATTCTACATTGTTAATCAGAAAGTGCAGCCTTTGGTATATTCCTAGCAAACGGACCGTTCACCGATCGGGGTGAGTTATACGTCATACGATTCGCCTGATTCGGTACATCATTAATATGCATTTCACTATTTGCGGAAATTCGTTAATTTTGTTTAAACTTGTCGGAAAGTTGCAATAAAAAAGTAAGGTTATATCCAGACAGGTTCACAGTTAGAAACAAGTGACTGTTGTTACCGTGTTCATGTTGTAAATTGTAAATGCCAGAAAGTCAAATGCTAATTTGTTAAACATGTATCGAATGAAATTTCTCCTATTTCTGCCAATATTTCATCGAATAAATCACCATTTTCCTGTTAGGTACATTTACTAAATATGTAATGGCTCATCCAAGTTACCCTTCTTGAGAATATAAAATATTGATAGTGTTATATGTTATAAAAAAGATTAAAGAATGTGTGGCATGCTTCCAAGTGGTCTCAATTTAATTTGCGTAAGCATCAGTAATGGGATCTTAAAAATTGACGCTGCGATTAATTTTCAAATGGCCTCTGTGATATTTTCTATGACAAAATGTTGATTCATCGATCTCGACAATCTTCTTTACCCTTCCAATTGCTCTGTAGAAATTATACAGCCAATAGACCATTATTTATCCTACAAAATAAGACCATTGCAAAACAGTATTTTTATTTAATTTTAGTTGTGTAATAATATGACATTGCTCGTAATTGTATGTTAGCATGTATATGTTACTTTTAGGATATCTGTAGCTGAGTTAGGTCTTGGTTAAGTTAGGTGCCAAGGGGGGGCAATATTTTGTACTCTTGCTGCACATACTGTTCATTTGACCTGTTCCTGCATAGTATGTGCATTAAAAAAATGACTTTTACGCATACATGTTTAACAAATTTGACTGCCTGGCATTTATAATTTACACCATAAACACAGTAACGACAGTCATTTGTTTCTAACAGTGAATCTACCAAAATACACTTAACCTTACGTTTTTACTGCAACTTTAAATTTAAACAAAAATAATTAATTTCCGCAAATAATGGAATGCATATTAATAATGTACCCGAATACTCGTCTATTATTCTACATTGTTAATCAGAAAGTGCAGTCGTGTAAACATGAGATAATCAAACATAACCTCTATTATAAATTAACAACAGATAATCAGACATAACCTCTACTATATTAGATCGTCCCATATGTTCGTGCCGGAGTTTTGTACTGAAACTTAAAGCAATATTTTAAACATATAATGGAATTGTATGAAAAACAGTAAACCTCTTTTCATTCGTCAATTCCCTCCTCGTTTGGCGAGACCATTGTATTTACAAAACTTGTTTTATTTTTTATTAAAATGTAGTTCAACGCTTTTCATTAAAACGTTGACATTTATAAATTGCTAACCCACTAATGAGCCTGGAGATTGCTGCTTTTTATTTCTTAGAAGGTTCGGTTTTGTTATATGCTAACAAAAATATTCGTGCAATCAATCTTACGTACGAGCAAAAAAATTTCGTTCCGTAAGTGTCGATTCCAAACTTCCAACTTTGACGCAATATCTATTTCGTTCAAATTTTTATAAATTGTTTGTTTTCTAGTAAATTACAAATTTTAGATCAATTTCAGAATATCTTGAACGAACTTGTGGGATAACCTAATATGTAATATTACGTAATGTGGGATAACTTATAATGTATGACCAACTACAATATTGCTATCGCGATTCTGGTGAATTTTGTCTACGATTACCAACGTAACTCGAAACTTTCTTACGACTTTTCTTTTTTACTATATACTATTGAATACGAAGTTATTAACAATTAATTAATTTGTACATTTGCCCGGTGAAGCTGGTGAAAATATCTGAAGAAATTTTTATGCAAGTAAAACAAGTACAATATTATAAAAAAAATACAAAAAGTACCACAGGATGTCTGACAACTTGATTTTTATTTGAAAATAACTCGGGGCTTATAATAACAATAAAATTCAACGGTTTACAATTTTTAATATCAAAACATTTATCTTGGTTAATATCTAATGGTAAAATACGATTTACCTGAAAAGTTAAGCAAGTTTTATTTACGTTTAAGAAATGAAAATTTTTAATTCGTTCCTAGACTAATTTCTGTTTACGTTAATTTGGAAAAGAATCTAAAAATTTACCAAACTTTTGAAAACATCTGAGAATTGAGAAACATGTCGCTTTTTAAGTAACTGCAAACGTCAATAAAGAAACTGAAAAGATTGCATTTTATCAACTTCGTTTTACACTTATGATATATCCATCATTTTGTCATTTCATTTGTGGTATTAAAAAAGATAGTTTCATCTGGAAATCAAGTGCAGATTAAGAATTTTATAACACTATTCGATGAAAGAAAATTAATTTGATATTAAATAATATATTACGTAAATTCAAAAATCCTTATGCGAATTTACTAATGTTTTATATTTATTTTTACGCTTTATTCTAGTAAATATGTAAAAATTAAAAATTGTAAAATATTAAACTATTTAAATAATATTGAAACGGTTAAAACATTGTTAAAACAGTCATGCAATATATTAGGCATCAAACAATAGATTACTATTAACTTGTTATTTATTTTGTTGAAAACTGTTGAAAATTGTGTTGAAAATTAATATTAAAAACAGACATCGAGTGAAAAAACATATGTTTATGGATTTGGTGAATCCACTCCAACCACTTCCAATCTGTTAAAAACGGTTTTCTAAATTCAAACGTGATGATTTTTACCTAAAAGATAAGGTAATTCCCCGTCACTGATAATCATATTTCGAACAATTTAATGGAAATCCACGAACCAGATTGCTGATGCGATTAAATAAATTATTTTTGTTCAAAATCCATTTAATATTTCTAGCTCGAGGGATCCGCCATAAGTTTTCCATTGGTTTCAAGTCAACACTGATATAAACCAATGATCGATAGCGTTACTATCGTGAAAGTGCATTTCATTGGGTTGGCCAAATATTTCGTTCGAATTTTGGCGATACTTATCTTCAGGCGCTGTGTGAAAAGCAAATAACTTCGGTTCAAATCTTAAAACCATATAATTATTTGATACTCAACATTTAATTGTATATTGTCACGAAAAAGTCTGAAGATTGGATTTTATCTATAATTTTACGAATGAATATCCAAAAAGGTCATTTTCGAAGTATTAATCTGTTATATTTTGAAAAAGATAGAAAAACTTCGATTCCTAAGAGGTCATTAAATAGCGCTTGTTCATCTTTTTACGGGGGTTATGAAGCTATCTGATAGATGGGAATAGGTTATAAGTTGGAACGTAAAATGAAGATATTTCCTATCATAAAAGAATTGCCTATTTGCACGTTTAGAACAGTTCGAAATTTTTGGCCAACCTACAAACGAAAACAAAAAATGGGCTCGTTAAATAGCGCTTGTTTAGTTTTTTATGGGAGTTACGAAGCTATCTGAAAGATGGGAACGGGTTATAAGCTGGAACGTAAAATTCATTATTGAATGAAGATATTTCCTATCATAAAAGAATTACCTGTTTGCACGTTTAGAACCGTACGTCTATCCTACAAACAAAATCCTATACATACATAACATACATCACTCGTGTCTAGGATGGAATAAATCGCGAGAGCGATATCGTTGCAACGAACGATTCTCCGCTGAATTGTACATTGTTATTTGGTTGCTTACCTTTGCCATGGTAACGGTGTTGGCGGCAGCATCGAGATAAACGAAGACTGATAGGAGGACGGCTGCACGGATCATCGGGATCAACATCGTGTCCTCGGCTGGTGGTGGTACGTCCTCGAGGGTCGAAGGACCGAAGCCGCTGGTCCGACACGCACGAACACGCACGACACTCACACGCACTCACTGTTCCTGACACATGGCATCCTCCTTTTCATGATTTCTCTTGTCCTCCGTTTGCGCTGCTCTGTTCGCGATACCGCGTTGCCACTTTGTTACGTTCCCGGCCGCCGCCGCGCCGTTTACCGAGGACCAAACGATTCCCTTTTTCGAACCGCGACGGGTCCAACGGGGGTAGCTTCATGCAAAGAAGAGGGCTCCGCCACGAAAGGACGCGAGACGTATGTCCAGCCGTGGCAACTGCTGCCGAGCAACTGGCACTTGCTCGCCTGCTGGAGCGGCCTGTGTCGGCCAGACGGCAGACTCCCCGTTGCAGTTTCTTCTTTCTCTTCGTTACGGCGCTTCTCTTCTCCTCTATCGGGAATTTCGACGGTCCCGAACTGCCGGAAACCGGGCCACGTTTCGCTGGAAACTTTGTCACACGAACCTCCAATAGAGCCGAATTACGGGGAACCGGTATTTTCTACGTAAAAATTCCAACACATTACAGTGCATCTATAATATCTGTACCAAAGAAATTAAAACGATAAATACGCGGTGCAAATAAGTGTTTATTCATTCTCTTATCAAAAGTCGAGTCAATTTTTTATAAGTTTTATTAGAGATTACGAATGGGTAATTTTGTTAACTAAAGTGTCTTTTCTATGACACAATATTATTTGCAGTAACTTCTCTTCGAAAGACAATTATACAGGGTGTTCGTGTGATTTTCACCGAAAATTGATCGAAAGGCAAAAAATCAGATACGAAATTATAATTTTGATCGGTGGCTTTTAAGATTCTGAAGATTACAAAAAATTTCCGTCGGCATTTGAGAATTTCGAAACCGTTTCTAAATTATATTCTCGAGAGCTGAGAATGGAGATATATTAAAAAAATTCTCGAGACAGAATTCTTAAGTATAATCACTGTCAGGAACTGAATATTCATTTACAGTATAATTCTATGTACACGTTCCAAGAAATTCGAAACTAATAGTCATTTTAAGTTATGGGATGCTGTTTCACGAAAGAGTCTGACTCATTTTCCACTTATTGCGGTTTATCGATACACTGATCATTCAGCAAATCATGCAAAGATTATCTACAAAGATTATAGCGAATTGGCATTTTATCAGCAAGCTTCTAGAGCAATTATTTCACAGATGAATCATTATTCGATGAAAGTGAGTTGAAAATATGACTAAGTTACAATCACAACTATTTCATTATACTCGTACTAGCTCATTATATCTTTTATCACTTCTGGAACAAACAATTATTAAATTTTGATTGATTAATACATAAATGTTGTATTATAAACACTACTAACTAAGCTGATTACAAAGAATAAAATTTTTGTTAATTAAAATTAAAATAAATAAAGGATAAAAAAAATACCAAAATGTCTCAATAACTGGACACATCCTGTTTGGCCATTCCTGGGAAAAATTTTAATGGGGGATTCTACAGGCCAAAATAAGACGAAAATCAAGAATATCAATTTGTTGATGGAGGCTTCGTGAAAAAATTATTAACGTTTAAAGCTCCGCCCATACAGAATTTTTTTCTCGAAAACGCACAGGATTTCGGGGGTATGTCTATTCACCAAAAATGATTGTAATTGACCACCGTAATAAAAATAATTTTTCCAAAACAATTTGAAATTTGAAATTTTGTCAAAAAACTTGTCAACCTTTCTGAATTCTTTTCTCGAAAATACGTAGGATTTCGCGAGTATGTCTATTGACCAAAAATGATTATAATAGACCCCTCCAACCGAAAATAATTTTTCCAGAACGATTTGAAATTTGTTTTTACCGTCGAAAAATTTCACACCGTCTCGAATTTTTTTCTCGAAAACATGTAGGAAATTGAGGGTATGTCTATTCACCAAAAATGATTGCAATTGACCCCCGCAACCGAAAATAATTTTTCCAGAACGATTTGAAATTTTTGAATTCAATTGTTAATAACTTTTTAACGAAGCCTCCATTAACAAATTGGTATTCTTGATTTTAATCTTAGTTTGGCCTCTAGGATCTCCCATTAAAATTTTTCCCAGGATTGGTTAAACACTCTGTACATATATTTTTTTTTAATTTCATAGACGAGAGAAAAATTGATACTTGAATTTTAAAGCATTGCTAATTTAAAAAAAATTGAGATTGAATTTTTTTAGTTAGAACTATAAACTGTGCCTCCACTAAGCAAGATATATTTTGATTCTTTCGTTTCAAATGAGCAGAATAGTTACTATGACGTCAGCCATCTTGGAAAGTTTTTCGATACAGCCTATACATGCCATTATCGAACTACTACATTTTTTATTATTTTGGGCTAAAAAAATTAGTGTGTACCCTCAAAAGATGGACAATAAACTGAGCTAAGCACTGATATTGAAAAGTCTTATGGCTTTTTCATACAAAATTTAGAAATAATGCCTAATTTTTAACAGTAGAGATATTCAAATATTTAGTTTGGAAGGAATACAAAACTTAGGTATATTAAAATATTATTAATTTTCTATATTACGTTTATGTGTTATTTATTTTATTACATAGTTGCAACTTTAGTTTTCCAAAATTGATAATCTCAAAAATTGGCCTTCCTATTAATTCGTATTGGAATTGAATAAACAACGCAATAAGTACGAGCACAATAGAAAGACAAATCGTATACGATCTAGATCACACTAAAAATAACAACCTAAACAGTTTCGATAATCAACGTTCTACTTTAGTTTGAGAATATCTCTACTTGCAATGAAACTGCGTAGCATCTTGTGTATAAATAAGATAATGAACATTACTCCTCGTTTTTTCAAAAGTCGTTAAACTTAAACGAGACAGCATGAATTCATAATTATGTTGTTGAAATACAACAAACTTTAAATATTTAAACTAGAAAATTAGGCATTCTTTCTTAATTTTTTAAGAAAAAAATCATGAGACTTCGGTATCAGTGTTTCGTTCACTTTGTTATACATCTTTCGAGGATGCATACAAATTTTTTTAATCCAAAATAATAAAAAATGTTCTGAGATGTATAGGCTGTATCGAAAAACTTTTAATTAAATTTAATTTGTCGAAATAAAAATACCTGGCTGAGGAGTAATAACATATGATAAGAAATAAGTATCCACATTTTTAAATAATCAGCATATTAGCAAAAATTAAGAAATTGAAAAAAGTAAAAATACAAT
This sequence comes from Colletes gigas, assembly GCF_013123115.1. Lineage (NCBI taxonomy): Eukaryota > Metazoa > Arthropoda > Insecta > Hymenoptera > Colletidae > Colletes > Colletes gigas. The sequence continues at coordinate 805,796 of NW_025106644.1, forward strand.
ATAGAGGATGTTCGGTCACCCCTGGGAAAAATTTTAATGGGGGATTCTAGAGGCCAAAATAAGACGAAAATCAGGAATACCAATTTTTTGATGGAGGCTTCGTGAAAAAGTTATTAACGTTTAAAGTTCGGCCCTTGCTGATTTTTTTTCTTGAAAATGCGCAGGATTTTGGGGATTTATCTATTCACCAAAAATTATTGCAATTCACCCCCGCAACCGAAAATAATTTTTCCATAACGATTTGAATTTTTTTTTTCCGTCGAAAAATTTCAGTTTCTCGAATTTTTTTCTCAAAAGTGCGTAGGATTTCGGGGATATGTGTAATGACCAAAAATGATTGTAATTGACCCCCACAACCGAAAATAATTTTTCCAGAACGATTTGATATTTTTGAATTTAATTGTTAATAACATTTTAACGAAGCCTCAAACGAAAAATTGATATTCTTGATTTTCGTCTTATTTTGGCATCTGCCAATAAAATTTTTCCCAGGGGTGGCTGAACACCCTGTATATATATCAATTATAAAACTCTATTAATTTTCTCATTTTTAAAATAAAATTTGCAATATCAATAACTTTTTACATTAATTATTTTATAGTTTCTAAAAAAAAAACGTTACTCTGATGTCGTGAACTATTCTAAAACTCTGTTACTTTTCTTATTTTTAAAATAAAATTTGCAATATCAATAACTTTTTACTTTCATTATTTTATAGTTTCTGAAAAAAAAAAAACGTTACTCTGATGTGCACTATTCTAAAACTCTATTAATTTTCTCATTTTTAAAATGGAATTTGCAATATCGATAACTTTTTACATTAATTATTTTATAGTTTCTAAAAAAAAAACGTTACTCTGATGTCGTGAACTATTCTAAAACTTTATTAATTTTCTCATTTTTAAAATGGAATTTGCAATATCGATAACTTTTTACTTTCATTATTTTATAGTTTCTGAAAAAAAAAAACGTTACTCTGATGTAGTACACTATAAAAAATAATCAAAAGATTACCAAGCACCAATAACTCTTAATCGTTCATGTAACCTAATCTATTCTGCGAAACTTCGAATATATTAGATAAGTTAGACGATACTTAAACGTCCGAAATATACTACAGAAAATAAACTGATCAGGAAAAATACGAATTTATAAGTCGGTTTCGAATTTCATGTTGTTCTGAGCTACTATCAAAACGGTGAGCTTAGTCATTTGGATACGTTTAGCCATAAAGTAGCAGGCTACATTGCCCAAGGGGGCTGATAAAAAAAAACAAATATACCTCAGTCTCTGGTGAATATACGACATAAATATAATAAAATCGATTAACAATGAATTTCCATTAAAATGTGACGTTTTTAGTATCTTCAACAACAATACAAATATTTACATAACAATATCGTTTTAATATTTAATAATCGTTCCGAGCAATGTAAGGTCACAAATTGCTGTGGAGTAATTAACGTTGCTTCTTTTAATAGTTTTTATTATTTTATTTTTTCCATTTTATTTGCACGTTGCACCTACTGTTTCGTCCATGTTTTTTTCGTGTTCGGGAAATAACTTATGCAACATTTATTTTCGTCTTGACTCCTTATCGCATCTTGATCCATGCAGCAGTTGGTGATCTCGTTGATGTCTGCTCTACCGACTGTCAGAGATAAGAACGAAAATATCGTTGTTTTCGTGGCGTTATTGAAAAGGAAAAATATTAAAATCGCACGATTTTCTCGCGTCGATGCTGAACGCGATAAAACGTTACGTCCTTGGAGATTGCGAGGCATATAAATCAGTTTCTTACGACGGCGCATTAGAGAAACAGTTGGTACACGTGACACAACGGGTAATAACCGAACGAAGCGCCGTTTGCATTTCCATCGACAGGCATCGGGGCAATTTCGATGCTCGTTCCTCGCTTCTATTACCGGACCAACAGAGATAGTTACGCGCGATCGAAGATACATGAGTCATCGAGAATTCGAAACCGATTCAGAACTGGTTGTTTGGTCGGTGGAATGTAGCTTTTAACAGAAGGGGTGCGAGGGAGGATGCTGGTGGATTATACAGGGTGTTCGGACAACCCTGGCAAAAATTTTAATGGGGGATTCCAGAGGCTAAAATAAGACGAAAATCAAGTATACCAATTTGTTGATGGAAGCTCCGTTAAAAAGTTATTAACGTTTAAAGTTCGGCACTTACTGAATTTTTTTCTTGAAAATGCGCAGGATTTTAGGGATTTATCTATTCACCAAAAATTATTGTAATTGACCCCCGCGACCAAAAATAATTTTTCCAGAACGATTTGAATTTTTTTTTTCCGTCCAAAAATTTCACACTTTCTCGAATTTTTTTCTCAAAAGTGCGTAGGATTTCGGGGATATGTGTAATGACCAAAAATAATTGTAATTGACCCCCGTAACCGTAAATAATTTTTTTAGAACGATTTGAAAAATTTTGTTTTGCTGAAAAATTTCAGCACCTACCCGATTTTTTTTCTCGAAAATGGATAGGATTTCGGAAGTATGTGTATTCACCAAAAATTATTATATTAGACCCTCGCAACCAAAAATAATTTTTCCAGAACGATTTGAAATCTTCTTTTTCCGTCGAAAAATTTCACACCTTCTCGAATTTTTTCTAATAAGTGGGTAGGATTTCGGGGGTATATCTATTTACCAAAAATTATTGTAATTGACCCTCGCAACCGAAAATAATTTTTCTAGAACGATTTGAAATTTTTGAGTTTAATTGTTAATAACTTTTTCACGAAGCTTCCATCAACAAATTTGTATTATTGATTTTCGTCTTATTTTGGCCTCTAGAATCTTTCATTAAAATTTTTCCCAGGGGTGGTCGAACACAGTTGGGTATCCAGGTTCCTCATTAAATTTCAATCGGTGCCCTGATTTATTCCCCCGTGTCTGTACTTCGCGCTTCCACGGCGTTTGAGACGATCGTCTTCTCGGAATTCTGCAAAAAAAGCCTTGAGCCCGACGAACGACGTCGTCCTTTGAATTAAATAGCTCGCGAACGTATTGTTCTCCGCAACTGTTTTTGACTATATAGCTCACCTATCGGCTCTTTCTTCTTCGTCGATGCGATTCAGTTGCAAATTGCCTTTTCTCCCCTTCGTTTCACATCGCAACTCTTTGCCACTACAAGTATTGTATGGTAATTCACGATGGAAGCTAGAATATTAACATTCTGCGTTACAACAATATTAAATCAGTCTCGAGTTTTATAAATAAAAAACTTACCTAATAGTGTGTACTATTACAGATAAATTGAATAATAAATCAACATATAATAATATTTTAAATCTTTACTGACAGCGCCACCTGCCAATTATATCTGCGAATCAGTAAAATGTCCTAACAGGTTCTGTCTTAGACGCCAACATATTGATTAGTCGATCGAGGAGCGTGTACAGGGTGTCCCGTAAATAGTGTAAGAACCGGAAATGGGGGGTAGCTGAGACGATTCTGAACAACAATTTCCTTTGCAAAAATGTCGGATGGAGCTTCGTTTTTGAATTATTAACGAAAAACACTGACCAATCACGGCGCTCGCCTTCCGCGCGCTCAGGGTCGATCGAGCACTTGCGAGAGAGTGGTGGCGCCTCTGACGGCGAGTACGAGAGGTGTTGCCGCAATATTCTTTCTGTAGTGTCGCAGCGGTCTCACCTTGACCCATTACTATTCATCATTTTTATCAATGATTTACATACAGTTTTTCAACATTGCAAATTCTTACTGTTTGTTGATGATCTCAAAATATTTCACATTATTCCTCATCACGATGATCTATCAATATCTCGTAAAATTCTATCCACAGATGTTTTGTAGAGTTTAAAATATGAAAGCTTACTGGTTTCCTTACGATATTATGCAATTTTATTTCTTTCCATCCTCTGCCATAATTTTTCATTCATCTTAAAGAAACTGGTATTCCAAGTATGCTGTACTTCCTTTAATATATTAGGTTGGGGAAAAAGAAATCCATTATTTTGTCGGTAGATGTCTGTAGTGATCGATATCTCGTAAAGTATCGATCAAACAATTTTAGATTTATGCTCTTTGCAAGGTGACATTTCACACTAAAAAATTTCTTTTGTTGTTTTTTATTTGGTCTATTCAGTTGTGAGTTACAGGGTGTTAAAAATGGAAGTCAAGAAAAAGAAAATTCGGTACATTTTATAGTTTTTCGTTGATAAAGGCGAAAATGCAAGCCAGGCGGCTGAAATTGTAAATAGTGTTTATGGTCCCTATACTGTAACGGCTAATTACGTGCAATTTTGGTTTCGTCGATTCCGTTCAGGTATTTCTGATGCTAAAGATGCACCTCGCACAGGCAGGTCCGTCGTCGAAAATGTCGTTATAATTACAGAAATAATCGAAGTTGACTGACATGTTAGTAGTCGTAGCATCGCCCCGGAGCTAAAGATCGACCATAAAACAGTTTTAAACCATTTGCACAAAGCTGGATTCAAAAAGAAGCTCGATGTTTGGGTGCTACACCAATTAACACCAAAAAACATGATGGATTGAATTTCCATCTGCGAAGCCTTAGTCAAACGGAATGAAATCGACCCATTTCTTAAACGGATGGTGACTGGGGATGAGAAATGGGTCACATACGACAATATTGTGCGAAAACGATCGTGGTCAAAGCGCGGTGAAGCAGCTCAAACGGTGGCCAAACCAGGACTAACGGCCAGGAAGGTTCTGCTATGCATTTGGTGGGACTGGAAAGGAATCATTTATTATGAGTTCCTTCCATATGGCCCAACACTAAATTCGAATCTCTACTGTCAACAACTGGACCGTTTGAAGCTAGCGATTGACCAGAAACGGCCAGAATTGGCCAACAGAAGAGGTGTTGTGTTCCAGCAGGACAACGCTAGGCCACACGCGTCTGTAGTGACTCGCCAGAAACTCCGGGAGCTTGGTTGAGAAGTTTTAATGCATCCACCATATAGTCCGGACCTGGCACCAAGTGATTACCATCTTTTTCTCGCATTGCAAAACTACCCGAGTGATAAGAAATTGGCAACAAGAGAATATTGTGAAAATCGGTTACTAGAGTTTTTCGCCAATAAGGACCAAGATTTCTATGAGAGGGGCATTATAAAGTTACCTTTAAAATGGCAATAAATTATAGAACAAAACGGCGCATATTTGACCCAAATCGGAAAATCCGAAACATGTTAAATAAAGTCTTGAAGTTCACGCAAAAATAATGGATTTCTTTTTCCCCAACCTAATATGTTCGTGTCGTTCAACATTCTAAAATTGACGAAGATAAAATTTGTAATTTAATAGAAAACTAACAAATTTGTCAGATCCGGGGATTTCTGAAATTTGAAATATACTAACATCAACATTTCATACGAAATAAATAGATATTGTGTCCAAGCTGGATGTTTGGAATCCACACTAGCTCAGGGAACGAAATTTTCTTGATTGTGCACCAATATTTTTTTTATGGTAAAACCGAATCTTCTAAGAAAAAAAAAATAATAATCTCTAGGCTTATTAGTGAGTAATTGAAAGGGGGGTTGCTCGTCCCACTGCAGCGCCATCTCAGTGGTGGTCGCATGGTTTTTTTTCCAGCGCCATGTAGTCATGCTTAGCCGCATGCTTATTTGAGTTTGTATTTTTATGCTTATATACAATATATTATAGCTGTATTATGTGTGATAACCAAATATATATTGAGTAATGTGTGCAAGTGGAATTATTTAACACCCCAACAGTAAACAATGTGGAAATGTCAACATTTTAAAGAAAAGCGATGAACTACATTTTAATCAAAATATCATTTTTCATACAATCCCATTATATGTTTAAAACATTGCTTTAAGTTGTGAAACAAAACTCAGCAAGAACATATGGGACGACCCAATATAATAGAGGTTATGTATGCCGTACAAATCTACTAGAACCATCTGTTGTTAGATATTTGTTGTTAAGTGACAAGTCGATAGGCCATCAATGACCACCATACTAATAAACGTATTAAAGTTAACACGACTCTACTTTCCAATGAACAATGTAGAATAATAGACTTCTTTATCTGTTGACGCGCGTAGGTAACCGATAGAAAATTGTAGATTGTATAAATCACGAGACTAAGCTCGTCCGTCAGATTTAAAACCGATCGTACGTTACTCGTTTCATCAATAATTCTTAACGTTGTCGCGTGCAAGCAATATCTGTCTTCGGGACACCTGCTCGAGCAAGCAAACACAATGGTGTTTACCTAATCGGTCAGAACGATCGAACTCTTCGATCGAACTCGTTCAACTGGTAGGCGTAGCGAGCGAGATAATAACTTGCTATTGCTCGGCTACCTACGTGCCTATGATTATAATTCGCTCCTAGGGTTCGCTACTAACCTCCTTTAAACAACTTTACTAGCAGTTTCGTATTATGCTCGTTTTTTTCTTTCCTGTCACGAGAACTAACTGGAAACAATCGACGATGGACATTTGGATATAAACGCAATAAATAAAAAAAGAAAGAAGGAGCAAATGCTTCGAACGATAATAAAAACTAGACAAGTGATGTAAATCAGTAACGGTAAGGTTAGGAAAATTTTATTCACGAATAATTAATAAATATTTTAGATTCCATTTGTAAATTAACTTTTACATAATCTGGTAATGTATTTCAATTTTCAAAAATAAGCTTGGTTATATTCGATATTATTTTTTTAATTTATTAACAAACTACAGAATTGCATTAAATTATATCATTCAGAGTCAGGTTTAAAAACAGTTTTCTATTGCTTAATCATACCCTTCACGCTTTTTTTCAGTAGTATATATATTTTTCCAGTATTAAGGGGGTACAACACCATGATGGTCACCGGTGACCGTCATTCCAAATTTACATTCTTTGAAACACTTGCAATAAAAAACCTGAATTTGAAAATTTCAAATAATATCATCGACATTAGGAATGCTACAAAATAACGAGTATTTGGTTCAACTATTGAATATCCTTATTTGTTAGGTTATAATTTGTAAAACTGTCGAAGATATCCCCAGATAGGGAAAACTGTGTGTTAATATCCCCAGGTAGGAAAAACTGTGTGTTAATATCCCCAGATAGGGAAAACTGATTTGTTAATATCCCCAGATAGAGAAAACTGTGTGTTAATATCCCCAGATAGGGAAAACTGTGTGTTAATATCCCCAGGTAGGGAAAACGGTGTGTTAATATCCCCAGATTGGGAAAACTGGTTTGTTAATATCCCCAAATAGGGAAAACTGTGTGTTAATATCCCCAGGCAGGGAAAACTGTGTGTTAATATCCCCAGGAAGGGAAAACTGTGTGTTAATATCCCCAGGTAGGGAAAACGGTGTGTTAATATCCCCAGATAGGGAAAACTGTGCGTTAATATCCCCAGGTAGGAAAAACTGTGTGTTAATATCCCCAGGTAGGGAAAACTGTGTGTTAATATCCCCAGGTAGGGAAAACTGTGTGTTAATATCCCCAGATAGGGAAAACTGTGTGTTAATATCCCCAGATAGGGAAAACTGATTTGTTAATATCCCCAGGTAGGGAAAACGGTGTGTTAATATCCCCAGATTGGGAAAACTGTGTGTTAATATCCCCAGGTAGGGAAAACTGTGTGTTAATATCCCCAGGTAGGGAAAACGGTGTGTTAATATCCCCAGGTAGGGAAAACTGTGTGTTAATATCCCCAGGTAGGAAAAACTGTGTGTTAATATCCCCAGGTAGGAAAAACTGTGTGTTAATATCCCCAGATAGGGAAAACTGTGTGTTAATATCCCCAGGCAGGGAAAACTGTGTGTTAATATCCCCAGGTAGGGAAAACTGTGTGTTAATATCCCCAGGTAGGGAAAACGGTGTGTTAATATCCCCAGATTGGGAAAACTGATTTGTTAATATCCCCAGATAGGGAAAACTGTGTGTTAATATCCCCAGGCAGGGAGAACTGTGTGTTAATATCCCCAGATAGGGAAAACTGATTTGTTAATATCCCCAGATAGGGAAAACTGTGTGTTAATATCCCCAGGTAGGAAAAACTGTGTGTTAATATCCACAGATAGGGAAAACTGTGTGTTAATATCCCCAGATAGGGAAAACTGATTTGGTAATATCCCCAGATAGGGAAAACTGTGTGTTAATATCCCCAGGTAGGAAAAACTGTGTGTTAATATCCCCAGATAGGGAAAACTGTGTGTTAATATCCCCAGGTAGGGAAAACTGTGTGTTAATATCCCCAGGTACGGAAAACTGTGTGTTAATATCCCCGGATAGGGAAAACTGATTTGTTAATATCCCCAGATAGGGAAAACTGTGTGTTAATATCCCCAGGCAGAGAAAACGGTGTGTTAATATCCCCAGATTAGGAAAACTGATTTGTTAATATCCCCAGATAGGGAAAACTGGTTTGTTAATATCCCCAGGCTGGGAAAACTGTGTGTTAATATCCCCAGGTAGGGAAAACTGTGTGTTAATATCCCCAGGTAGGGAAAACGGTGTGTTAATATCCCCAGATTGGGAAAACTGATTTGTTAATATCCCCAGATAGGGAACACTGTGTGTTAATATCCCCAGGCAGGGAGAACTGTGTGTTAATATCCCCAGATAGGGAAAACTGATTTGTTAATATCCCCAGATAGGAAAAACTGTGTGTTAATATCCCCAGGCAGAGAAAACGGTGTGTTAATATCCCCAGATAGGGAAAACTGATTTGTTAATATCCCCAGATAGGGAAAACTGTGTGTTAATATCCCCAGGTAGAGAAAACGGTGTGTTAATATCCCCAGATAGGGAAAACTGATGTTGTTAATACATCCAAATAAAATTCTTAGAATCAGAACATGAAACCAAACTTATTTGTGTTGATGTGTTTCGTGATACTTGTGATGTACTATTTCGATCCATAAAAATCTGTGAGACTTTCATCGTCGAGTGAGAATGGTCTTAACAGTAGTCGAGAATAAGACACCATGATGGGGATTCCCCGCGGTGAAGGGAATTCTATTATCGAATGACGCAAACAAAGCCAATTTCAAGATTAAAGAAAACGAACCGTTTAATCGGCGAGTGCGTTCGGTGCAACTGTTGACATTCGAATGCGCTCGAGCCAACGGAGAAAGTGGCGACGATCGTGAGTGCAATTATACAGCCGCGCCGTGATGTAATTGAAAAGACAAAAGTGTTTCCAGTGCTTGTGCATCGAAATGTCATTTGCTTGATCTTCGTGCATCGTTCAAACAATTACTACACCGTAACTATCGAGTTGATCCAGATTGGATAAATGTTACAGGGTTTTTAACTTTTTGCAAATCAAATTTACCAGAGTCGATCGGGTGACAATGTTTGGGGTCCTTTGCCCTGTATCTTCTTGGATTTATATTATTTCATATGCAATTATTGAAGTCGAATGTACAGAGCAAATTAAAGTAAATAACAAAGAACTATTTTATTTGGCAAAAGATTTCTATCGCGGTTTTCGAATTCTGAAATCGGCCAGCGGTTGCGTCCCTGTTCTTCGTGCAAGAAGGGACTTAACAGGCTGCTCGTTGGCCAAGCCGTCGTCGGCTGGACAGCAACTCACTTCGTCGTCCACTCCGGCACACCTGTTCACTCAGGTATGCGATACTCCCCTCTGTCTCTCCGTTCCTTCTCCTCTCTCCGTTGCTCCTCCCTCCCCCGCCCCGCTTGTCTCTTCGCCCCCTTTCGTCCAACTCTTTCTTACTCCTCGTCGCGACACACGGACGGTGGTTTACCGTTGTCATCAGTGATTCTGGATCCACGGACACAGCTGGTCCATTCCTGGTACGCAAACGTTGCAAATCTTCCAAAGTTGAAAGCGTCTTTTCCTAGACTTTTACTTTATGCAATAAGAGCAACATGTTTTTTACTCTCAATCTCAATTCCTTTCGATACAAATGAAAGTGTACGAAATTTTCACAAGCAAAGAATACACTGCCAATATTATTCTTAAATGGAACTCTATAAATTTGATTGCAGTTTTTAAATATCTACAAAAATGTATTAAGATTATACAGAGTGTAGACATCAGAATGCAACGAATGAAAAATTTTCGTAAAGTCGTTTTTGGTTTTCACTGGTATTGAAATTATTTTTTGTTTTGTTTCTCTATTATGAAAAAAATTTGTTCTTCAAAATGCTATAGTTTTCTAAATTTTCCATATTTTTCTGTTTAAAATTTTGTTATGCCGGTTGGTTTCTTCCATACTGAAAATTTTCTTCAAAATACTATGAGTCTAAATTTTTCATATTTTTTGTTTTGGTTTTTATGATGGACGCTGTACATCAACTGTGGTTACATCGTTGGATAGGATCAAAGGACTTAACTACTATTTAATTTTATTGTAACCTAACCTAACTCAGACCCTTAAACCATCTCTTAACAATCTCTTGCAAAATGAGATTGGCGAGATTCTCCCGATGAAAATGAGTCCAAACACGACATTATTCGGACAATTTTTAATTGTACGTAATTTGGAATTTTTCAAAAATAATTTGAGTAAGTCGAAATTAAAAGTAGTCCGAACCAGGTCGTGTTTGGACTCATTTTCATCGGGAGAATCTCACTAATACATTGATGATACTCTCACAAGGATATAAGTATAAAAACGTTTAATATCATTAACAGGTGACCTTCGACGTCACTAAATAAACATAGATGGGGAAAAAACACTTAGCTCTGTTATCTTTACGACACTATTACTAATGTATTGGCGAGATTCTCCCGATGAAAACGAGTCCAAACACGGCACCATTCGGACAATTTTTAATTGTACGTAATTTGGAATTTTTCATAAATAATTTGAGTAAGTCAAAATTAAAAGTAGTCCGAACCAGGTCGTGTTTGGACTCATTTTCATCGGGAGAATCTCGCCAATCTCATTTTGCAAGAGATTGTTAAGAGATAGTTTAAAGGTCTGGGTTAGGTTAGGTTTGGTTGGCGAGATTCTCCCCATGAAAACGACTCCAAACACGACAGCATTCGGACAATTTTTAATTATTCATAATTGAAAATTTTTCAAAAATAGTCCGATCAAGTAAAAATTAAAAGTAGTCCGAACCAGGTCGTGTTTGGGCTCATTTTCATCGGGAAAATCTCGTCAATTCATTAATAATACTCTCACCACGTTTTGATTTGACCACCTACGTGACTTACAGTAGAAATTTAATTCTCGCATTTAAAATTATTAACGCTAGATTTAGAAGTAAATTTGAAAATTTCAGCACCTATCCGATTTTTTTTCTCGAAAGTGAATCTCCCATTAAAATTATATTAAATATATATTTTATTATTATCCAAAACAACATTGAATTACACATAATTGACCTCATTCCTTCCACATTTTATGCATAATTCATGATACTACCAACGAAATAATTAGGATAATAAGTATTATTTTCTAACATCTTGTTTGGGGCATCATAACCTAATATAAAGTAATATAAACGAGCATCTTGCTGATTATTAGTGGATCTTTATGCAGCTATAATAAGTCAACAAAATTCATTTATTATAATTTAAACTACAGTAGGTTATAATATTTTTTCCATATTATCAGTGATTAAATTATGTCTCTTATGAGGCATATTTATATTTCCATTAATACTGTGACAGGATTTCTGGTAACTCTTTGGCATTCATACCTTTCAAAATATTGCTCATTTTTTACAGTAGTTTCTGTTCTTTCCTAATCATCTTGAAACTTACTGTCTAGGACCATCTGTACGTTTGTTGCTTAAAGTGGTATTTTCTGATTTTTTGTTTTTCTCAACATACGATACATTAGAATTTACATGAATATTTAAAAAAAACTTATTTGTTTTAGATATTATTATATTATTAGATGTAAGTTTGGGCTAATAATTATTCAAATATTCGTTCCAAGTCGGACCAATTATAAGACTTATATTTATGCCTTCGTTAGTTATTGGCAGAAGTATGTTTAAACAGATACAAATTATTTTGATTCATGAATTAATGGATGGAGTTAGGTGCAGACATTTGTGGCAGCTAACGTCACAGGCGTAGCAAGCGCCATCTAGTTAAGTCCCTAGTTTTAGTTAGTTTCTAGTTACTTTTAGTAAGATCTAAGTCACTAGTTGGTAGTATTAGATTTAAGTTGGCGCACCCCCTTTTTCTTTCGCCCTCCACACAGTGTGTTCATTTAAAAACATTATAATATCTCAAAAACAATGCTTTTTCATGGAAAATGTTAAATACAAAACCCTATTGGTTTCGAAGGTGAGTTACAACTGTCCTATTTTTTTGTTTGAATTGTTGTGCGTTTTCGAGGTTAAAATAAATTCCTCTGTTGGACGGAAATCGACGAAACAAATATTTTTACATTGGTGAAAATGGAGTGGTAATTTATAATAACATTATATCACTTATGCAATAATTATTTACATTAAATCGTTGAGAAAAAAAAATGTTAATGAATACGATGATACAGAAAGATTAATTCTCGATACTTTCGTAAAAGATCTGCTTTAAAACGCGTGTGCCATCTTGAAGTACATGGTATCTGTACGAGGGAAATTTTTCGGTGGACGACTCGTGCGAATATTTTTGCAATAATATCGTTTTGTCGTCCTCTTCGTTCGTCAGACACCAGACGTTGGCAAAGTACATCGAATAAATACTAATATTATTCATCGCCGTGGAGGACCACGCGCACAGGTACACCTAAGCGACGGACAAAAATGGTTAAAAATTTTTCAGCAGGTAACTTTCGAAAAGGAATCTATTTTTTTTTTTTATTTGTTCATTTACTTACATTCGTTTTCAAGATTTTCGAGCACGAGTTCATCGTGTCGAGGATCACCGCACACGTTTTGCCAATGTGCACATTCTGCATCGACTTGCTTTTCTCATGATCGTTGACATAGGCGTCGAAGTCGTCGATCAAGAGTACGGAAGGTATGCTAGCAAAGGTGTGCAATTCGACGAGTCGCTTTACGAGAGCTTCGTAGTTCTCCAAGTACCTGAGATAGTAATTTGTTCATTTCATAATCGATTAATGCAATCTTGTTGCAAAATTTATTCACTTAACATTAATTTTATGAAAATTAGCGATAAAAGTAATGAAATTAATGTAAATTTTAGTTTTGCCTCTAAAATTTATCTATACAATATAAAAATAAGTTGTCCTATGTTCGTGATTTTATAACTCGAGAACCACTCAACCGATTTTCAAACGAGTACATGCGTTGGAAAGGTCTACTTTCACTGATGGTTTATAAATAAAAAAACATCGAAAAATTTCTACGAATATGCGTTATACGCGCACTTTTATGATGGTGTGTTTTCCCTATATAAAATAAGAGAGAGCCGATTTTTATGTTCGCGCAAAACTCAAGACCTATTGAACCGATCTTCCTCAAATTTTGACACGTTATTCCTGCATACTCTAGGACGGACATAGGCTATGTAGCATGTCTCAGAAGCGCGTTATTAACATGTAATTTATATGCAAAGATTTCATGTGTACGACTGTTTGGCAGACCACGTGACCCCTGTATACGACGGTCTACTTGCGCGCGCATGCGCATATTCGGCCCGCGCGATACCTCGCCCGTAGCAGTACTGCGATGTTACCGCCAGGTGGCGAAGCTTCTCGAGCGCTTTCTCGCGAGAGAATTGCATTATCGCGGATATGTATGTCAGGACGATCGTCTGGTCATAAATTGCTTTTGCACAAGGTCGCGTGAAGCCGAGACGGGGCATGCTAGTTTAACATAATTTTATGAAAATAGTTTTTGTTTCTTCTCACTTTATTTTATTTCTAACCTACAATGATAGACAATTTTAACAATGGAGTCGAGTACGACTGAAATGCGGTGTTATCGTTATTAAAATTTACTTTTAACAATCAGTGATAATTAAATTTAAAAAAACCAATAAAGGGTATAGCCGAATAAGGGGGTGAAATGTGACATACGATGGATCTATCGATGGAGCATCAAGAAAAAACGTTCTGTGCTAAATTTTAACCCTCTATCTTGTTTGGAAGGGTAGTTATTGAGAAAATTCGGATTAACGAATTTCTGCCTATTTCCCCTATTTAATCGAGTACAAAAATTATGAAAAAAATCTGGTGCATTGTGGTTATTGAGATACGTGTTTGAGAATTTTTTTCGATTTTTCGATTCCAAATCCTAGGCGTGAAAAATTGAAAACGCAAAAAAACACAGAAAAATACGGATTTCGTATTGAAGCTTTCGAGACACTGGATTTCTATAATTACTGTAAATGCGTATTGTCATTGGTTATTTCCCTGAATTTTTTCTGATTTTTTGGTAGGGTGCGCCGTAGTAGGAAAAATGAAAAACCGATCTTTTCGACGTTTTTCGCGTGAAAAAGCATCTTATACTTTGAATATTTGTATTCTCTTTAATAGATAACTATATTGTATAGTTTTAAACATTTCTATGTTGAGCAGAACATTGTATACAAGAAGAGAAGCAAAAATAAGTCACGAAATAGAAATTGATATGCGCGATATATTTAGAAGTATCAACGGTATTTACAAGAGCTGCGATGGTGCAGTAAGTAAGATGCTTGACTGTGAAACTGCTGCAAACTTTTTCACGCGCGTTCGCACCCTGCTAAAGTACATTTTCTTTATTACATTAATTTTGTTTTTTTTTTTCAATTTCTAACTAAACGACAGTGAAAAACTATTTGTTTATTAATATTTAAAAAATATTTTCACCCAAAATATACGCAAAAACAATTATAGAGCAGTTTCTGTTCCATCATTTTTCTAGTATTTGCTTAAATATCCGACTGTTTAATTTTTTCTACGTTAAATGAATATACGTAGTTAGTTTTAAAATCGCAAACCTTTAATAAGTTTGAATAGTGGAAGAAGATTCTTGAATACATCGTATTAACAAACATCGTATGTCACATTTCGTTCATGGGCACATTTCACCCCCTTATTCGGCTATACCCTTTAAAAATTGTTTTTTATTTAAAAAAAATTTCCTATAATCCATTTTGAATAACCCGTCACAATATGAAAAATAAAAAATGTATTTAAGTTGTAGACAAAAGAACATGATCTTCAAAAAACTCCGAAAAAGATGACATTTGAAGGAAAATATTTTTTTTTTTTATTGTAACTAAACAGATATTAAATTAGATTCTTTTAGGCGAGACGCTATTTTAAATATCGTAGGTTTAAAAATAGTAGAAAATTTCCATCGTAATCGATTAATTTTTGAAAAGAAATTCATATCGATATCGTTAATAAATAGCACGTAACTGATTTAATGAAACATTCCTGTACATACATATAATAATAAACATTTTGTTCGAATTTAACTTTGATGTGTAGCAACGCGGCCAGCAATAACTCAGGTTACGCGCCACTATTAAAGCAAGGCAATCAGGAAGGGGAATTTTACTCTTTTGCCGGAAAGCACGTTCAACGAATCCACCTCGCGGACACGGAATCTCTCTTCGAAAAATAAACCGAAGAAGAAGGAGGCTGGTGATTTGCGACGATCCCTCGTACCGATGGTTTATTTACCCTCTGGCGCCATGATGGATCGCGCATAAAAATTGCGAAATTCGGTGTTTAGTCGACGTTCGAAAGAATAAACCTCGTCGAATTGATTCATATGCCCACCAAATATTATCATTGTACGGGTTTAAACAGAAAAGATCGGAACAGAGAAATATGTCTTGAGGATATTTATTTTGATACTCGTTCAATAATAAATTCAGATCCTTTGCGGACCAATGTAGTTACTTGATGCAGTTCGGTGCAGTGGAATGAATAAACGTTCCCAATTGCGTGATCTATGCGCGTTCAGAGCTCTTCTGAAAACACGATCGATCGTAAACAACCCGTATATTTATGCGCGTTGAATGTCGATAGCTGTCGCGTGCGACGCGCCAAGTAACTAATGTTCCTTGATCGAACGCTTCCGGGACGTTGAACAAACTTCTCGAATAATACTTTCTATGTGGTATTCTTCCACATGGCCAGTGGAATTGTACCGTCGAGAGTCGAGATTGTTCGAGATCGAGCACGAAACGGGGGAAAACTATAACCTAACCCTAACCTAAAGTTCACGTGATCGATGCTGCTGCCGCGGATGAGTGGCTGCTGAACGTCGCTGCTCAGGGACGCTTTTTAACGGCCCCTGAGAAGGGCCCTGTGATACATTAAATCCAATCGAAATGATTTAGTCTCGAGTTAAAAATTATATTGCAACAAATAATACAACGTTCAGATTTACAGATGCAAAAAAATTTATTTCACGGGTCATTAGAATATTCTACGGTTAGAAACTGAAGAAAATGTGTTGACAGTGTTGTTCAAGTTATTGAACGCAAATTTTTGGCAATTGGATCAGAATATTGATGCATTAAATGAATCGTTTATAATTAATTTCAATTCTGACAGTTGAAACACAGAATCAGCATAAATTCTATATAGTAAGAAATAGCTAAATTAAATGTAGAAATATAGTTGTCCATAGTTTAATTTGTACTTTCGTTTGACCCCTTATTTACGTTGTTATACTGGGTGTTCGGCCACCCCTGGGAAACAATTTTAATGGGGGGTTCTAGAGGCCAAAATAAGACGAAAATCAAGAACACCAATTTGTTGATGGAGGCTTCGTTAAAAAGTTATTAACGTTTAAAGTTCCGTCCGTACTGAATTTTTTCCTCGAAAGTGCGTAGGATTTTCGGGGAATGTATATTCACCAAAAATGGTTGTATTTAACCCCAGAACCTAGAAATAATTTTTTTAGAACGATTCGTCATTTTTTTTTCACCGAGATATTTCGCATTGTCGATTTTTCTTAAAAATTAGTTTTTCATTTTTAATAAATTTGTTTGACCCCCCATAGAAAAGTTGTTTAATAATTTTTTGTAGGTACACATGAGCTCTACTTCAAAAAAAAGTTTCATTCAACTGTATTCACTATTGTAGGAGTTATAGCTGTTTGAAAATTCGACCACTTTTATGGGGGTTTTCACACTTTACGAGGTTAAGGAACAACTTTTTCGATATTGTTAGAATTTCTACATGTTCTTCACTAAAATACGCATCGTTTGCATTGTGAAACATTAAAATCGACCAATCCTTCCAGAAGTTATGATTTTTTAAACATACTTATGCAATTTCGGAGCAACATTTCTAACCTCACATTATATTTATGGAAAAGAATTTTTTTCTCGAAAGTGCGTAGGATTTTGGGAGTATGTCTACTCAGCAAAAATGATTGTAATTGACCACCGTAATCAAAAATAATTTTTCCAGAACGATTTAAAACTTTTCATTTTCGTCGAAAAATTTGTCCACCTTTCTGAATATTTTTCTCGAATGTGCGTAGGATTTCGGGAGTATGTCTATTGACCAAAAATGATTATAATAGACCCCTACAATCAAAAATATTTTTTTTAGAACAATTTGAAATTTTTTAATTTTGTCGAAAAATTTCATACATTCTCGAATTTTTTTCTAGAAAGTGGGTAGGATTTCGGGGGTATGTCTATTCACCAAAAATGATTATAATAGACCCCTCCAACCAAAAATAATTTTTTTAGAAAAATTTGAAATTTTTTAATTTTGTCGAAAAATTTCATACATTCTCGAATTTTTTTCTAGAAAGTGGGTAGGATTTCGGGGGTATGTCTATTCACCAAAAATGATTGTAATTGACCCCCGCAACCGAAAATAATTTTTTCAGATCGATTTGAAATTTTCTTTACTCCCTGTTAATTTTTCTCAAAAATTCGTTTCTCATTTTTAGTAATTTTATTTGATGTCCTACATAAGAGTTGTTTAATACTATTTTGTAGGTACCCATGAGCTCTACTTCAAAAAAAAGTTTCATTCAACTGTATTCACTATTGTAGGAGTTATAGCTGTTTGAAAATTCGACCACTTTTATGGGGGTTTTCACACTTTACGAGGTTAAGGAACAACTTTTTCGATATTGTTAGAATTTCTACATGTTCTTCACTAAAATACGCATCGTTTGCATTGTGAAACATTAAAATCGACCAATCCTTCCAGAAGTTATGATTTTTTAAACATACTTATGCAATTTCGGAGCAACATTTCTAACCTCACATTATATTTATGGAAAAGAATTTTTTTCTCGAAAGTGCGTAGGATTTTTGGAGTATGTCTACTCAGCAAAAATGATTGTAATTGACCACCGTAATCAAAAATAATTTTTCCAGAACGATTTAAAACTTTTCATTTTCGTCGAAAAATTTGTCCACCTTTCTGAATATTTTTCTCGAATGTGCGTAGGATTTCGGGAGTATGTCTATTGACCAAAAATGATTATAATAGACCCCTACAATCAAAAATATTTTTTTTAGAACAATTTGAAATTTTTTAATTTTGTCGAAAAATTTCATACATTCTCGAATTTTTTTCTAGAAAGTGGGTAGGATTTCGGGGGTATGTCTATTCACCAAAAATGATTATAATAGACCCCTCCAACCAAAAATAATTTTTTTAGAAAAATTTGAAATTTTTTAATTTTGTCGAAAAATTTCATACATTCTCGAATTTTTTTCTAGAAAGTGGGTAGGATTTCGGGGGTATGTCTATTCACCAAAAATGATTGTAATTGACCCCCGCAACCGAAAATAATTTTTTCAGAACGATTTGAAATTTTTTTTCCGCCGAAAAATTTGTCCGCCTTCCTGAATTTTTTTCTCGAAAATGCGTAGGATTTAGGGAGTTTGTCTATTGATAAAAAATGATTGTAATTGACCCCCGCAACGAAAAGTAATTTTTTGCAAAATGATTTGAAATTTTATATTCTTGATTTTCCTTTTATTTTGGTCTCTAAAATCTTCCATTAAAATTTTTCCCAGAGTTAACCGAACACCCTATATACGGTGTAATATCGTGTAATTCGAACTTATGTTTCTGAACAATTTTTCATGAGATATTGTTGTCAACATTGGTAGAATCATTAATTACTATGTTTATACTCAGTCAGAACGATGCAATGCGGTACGAAGAATCATTTTACTCGGAAATAAGCAATGCATTAATTTCTTTTATTTAGCGTGTCTATATTGCAGTATTATGTAAAGTAAACATTCGTCTTCTGCGAGAGATAGGATGCAAGAAAATAAAATGTGCAAAGAGCATGGACATAGAAATATAGGGACGGAGCAATGGTCGAGGGGGTGAAGCAGCTCCGGGGAGCTGCAAACTATGGTCACGTGGTACAGTGAAAACTCGATAAATGTCCTCAAGAGCTGTTCCATAAATGATACATTTTTATCCCCACCACTAGGGGGATCCCCCTTGAACCAGTGAGGCGAAGTGTAACCGGATACGTAGCGGCTTTCTTTAAAAATCTTTATTGCCTTCGTCATCTTAGTTTAAATGTCCCTGTCAGTGTGACCACACTACTGTACAAGAAGAAAGTTTTTTATTTTTTACTTTTTTTTAATAAAAATTTTACTATCATGTGGGGAAGATTTTTCTAATTAAAATGAGACTAAACACGATATAAATCGGCCAATATTTGTTACCATAATATTGAATTAAATATTGTGTACTCGTATCTTCGTAAGGTCAGTGGATTGGTACATTTATCGAACAGTGGTAGCTAACGAAACCCCCTATTTCATAAGTGTTGCAGTTTTTGATCACTTACGAAACGGTGGAACCGTTCCGTTTGAAAATAGCTACCTCCCGTTCGATAAATGTAGCCAGCACCTCGATGCGTCGTTCTTTGATATTTCCGAACATAGAAAAGGACAGCACAAGAAGGATAAATAAAGAGAGAAAGACTCGCAAGTACAATATTTAATTCAATATTATGCTACCAAATATTGACCGATTTATATCGTGTTTAGCCTCATTTTAATCAGAGAAATCTCCCCAACATGATAGTGAAATTTTTATTAACAAAAAGTAAAAAATAAAAAACTTTCTTCTGTGCAGTAGTGTGGTCACACTGACGCGGATATTTAAACTGGGGCGATAAATCCGAGTTTCAGTCCCTCTTTCTTCTTTAGCTACTGACTCTTTCTACGTTCGAAGCGTCG
The DNA here is from genome assembly GCF_013123115.1 of Colletes gigas. Classification (NCBI taxonomy): domain Eukaryota; kingdom Metazoa; phylum Arthropoda; class Insecta; order Hymenoptera; family Colletidae; genus Colletes; species Colletes gigas. Next base: position 825,881 of record NW_025106644.1, read on the forward strand.
GCAAACTACAATCAAATTCGAAAGACGATTCTCCTATTCCGTAAGTGTTGCTGACCGGACCCGGAGTAGCGACATTTATCGAGTTTTCACTGTACTCTGATGCCGCATTGGCGATTGGTTGTGATAGCGCAAGCGCAATCTTATTCTCATCGAGTAAGAGTGAGTGAGAAGCAGTGTAAAAGGCAGTGAAAGAGTAGACTGGTATTACTGTGAGCAGTAGCGTCAGTGAATTATACAGTTTTTTTTCTAAAAAAGACAGATATATATTTGTTTTTACAATGCCACTGTGCGTTGTAAAAGGGTGTAAAAATCGTACGGCAAGTCGTCCCGTTTTGGGAGAAAAGAAAATAAATAATATAATTATTCTCTCATATCACCGGTAATTGTTATGAAAATGATTGATAATACACCCCAATCTCTTTATGGAATAGAAAAATAGATATTAACAGTTGTATAATTTATTAAAGGATAAATTACCAATATTTAGGGAATTAGATTAACATTTTATAATAAAAATTTTAATATTGCATTATAAGACTATGACCAATATTTAACTCTACGATGGCAAGTTATATGTTGCAAAATTCGTTAAATCATATTCTTAAGTCGAAAAAAGTGAAAGATAACCTCGTAGTTATATCTATCTATTCCTAAATAATCATGTTTTATTTATTGACAGATCTCATCAAATAATAATGCAAACCGTACTGAATTCATTGCGTAGTTGCAAATTTAAATATCAAACGAAAGTAATAAAGATTTTTCATATCTATAGATTCAAACTTTCAACCATTTAATTCTGACATCTCAATCACCATTAACATTTCAGTATGTTGATTTATAAATAAAACATTTTGTGTCTCTGGTTTACTAAAAATATTCTATCGTACATTTATAATTGTAAAGAAACTAAAGCTTTCAATTTTAAATTTCGCGCATTTAGGATAGCACCAATCACTAATGCGGCACCAGAGAGTACCACGTGACCGTGATTTCCCCCCGCAAAGCTGCTTCACTCCCCTCGCCAACAGTCGCAACTATTGCTCCGTCCCTATATTCCTATGTCCATGGCAAAGAGGCAAGGTGCAACTGAAATGCTGTTTCCAAACATAACCTCATAAACGTAACAAAGTCTCTACGTCCAGACTCTCAACTTATTTTATTAAAAAATGCTGTAGATTAACGGTGAATGTGATAACTATGTTTTAACAACACTATGAAACAATTCATTGATAATTATTACATTGTTATTGGATAATAACGAGTGTAAAATGCTGTTTCCAAACTTAACCTCACGAATGTTTTAACGTTTTAATTCTGATGTACACGCTGTCTGAACACGCAGAGAAGCCAAACGCGGAGCCAAAGAGTTCAAGACAAATGCTGTAAACACGAATTTTAATAGCGCTCGTAAATATGTGTCTAATAATGTTATAAATTTAAAACAAAACGTTATCTAATGCCTATAACAACAAAGTTATATAAGCGGTACAAGACTGAATATATGTACACCATATGTACATATAAAAAATGTTGGAAATGTATCCGCTGGATGTCGCGGTGAGCGGTATGCGTGCGACTCGTTTATTTTTGTTGTCGCGTGGCGCTCTAGTATGCATGTATGTTTATGTTTGATTTTCTACCGACCGATGCGCGGTTGTTCAGTTCTGCTACAGTTGGTTATCGTTACAGTCAAAGTGTTTTGTTTTTTTTCATAATTTGTATTCTAAAAAGGAATAAAGTGAACTATAGTAGCAATATTGAAGTTATCGACTCTACATGCAGCATTCTTTGCGTACGAACTTTCGATGAAAATTATCAACAAAAAAGAAACATACATTTTCAAGGTGATAGCGCGAAACGTTGTAAACGTTATTCGCCTTCGGGATTCAAATTCTACGGGAACAGAAGCGATTCGAAAATAACGTCGAAATTAAGTTTGACGAAGTGGGCATAAATCTGGATCGTTCTTTTTATAGAAACGAATCCCGAAGGCCGATGCATGCGCAAAAGCATCGCAAGAAAAGTGTTCCGCTTACATAAATCTCATCAGCTTGAAAGCCGCGGGTGCTGGATTACTTCTGTCGTGACAGGCCGCCGGCAGGCTCTCCAACGGGGCTGGTGTAATATAAACAACGCGACGTCCTTCTTCGGCCCAGTAAATTGCTGTCTACGAAGGAAAACCCGATTCCGGAAATGTCGTGACCACTTGTGACGAAACAGACCCGTAACAAGCGCTGGACACGCGATAAGACGCTCAACCGGAGATTAACAATTTGATGGTCGCGAGGTTTCCGCCGAGACTGTTGCTTTACTGTCAGTGATTTTTCTGAGAGTTTCATTTTTATGAGAGCTTCTCATTTTCTTTAACCCCTTAACCTACAACTACGTGTGAGACACGTAGTCTTCTATTCGGGCTAAAACTGATTACCACGTGCCTGGCTCGTAGTACATCGGTCGGGCCAAATGTAAATATGTACTACGGGCATAGCTCGTGGTACATCGGTTGGGCCAAATGCAAATACTACGGGTATAGCTCGTGGTACAACGATCGCAGTTTGTAATTTGAGTCGCCACGAACAGCACAGACCAGGCTTGTGATACGCACGTTCGCACTTTGAAATATATTTTCTTAAATATTAGAGAAATATCTCTAAAAGATGTGCGCGTTTAGTACAACTTAGGACCGATCTGCCGAACCGCGAAATGACTCGAAGGCTGCGCGATCTTGTTGACGCTTTGGGCCCAGGCTGTTGAAACATAAATCGTAGGTTAAGGGGTTAACATTCAAATATTAACCCTTTGCACTCGTATGTCGCCGTAGAGGCGACATTACACGTTTCATTATTATACACATATTTACATTAGTATTTCATTCTAGAGGCACGTGTTACAATGTTTTCTTTTAGTTTTTTCTTAAATGTGTGTGAATACAGGGTGTTCGGCCACTCCTAGGAAAAATTTTAATGGGAGATTCTAGAGGCCAAAATAAAACGAGAATCAAGAATATTAATTTCTTGACCTGAGGCTTCGTTAAAAAGTTATTAAAAAATGAAATTAAAAAATTTCAAATCATTTTACAAAACATTACTTTTGGTTGCGGGGGTCATTTACAATAATTTTTGATCAATAGACAAACTCCCTAAATCCTACGCATTTTCGAGAAAAAAATTCAGGAAGGTGGACAAATTTTTCGGCGGGAAAAAAATTTGAAATCGTTCTGAAAAAATTATTTTTTGTTGGAGGGGTCAATTACAATCATTTTTGATTAATAGACAAACTTCCTAAACCCTACGCATTTTCGAGAAAAAAATTCAGAAAGGTGGACAAATTTTTCGGCGGAAAAAAAATTTCAAATCGTTCTGAAAAAATTATTTTCGTTTGCGGGGGTCAATTCCATTCATTTTTGGTGAATAGACATACCCCCGAAATCCTACCCACTTTCTAGAAAAAAATTCGTGAATGTCTGAAAGTCGACAAAATTAAAAAATTTCAAATTGTCCAAAAAAAATTATTTTTCGTTGGAGGGGTCTATTATAATCATTTTTGGTCAATAGACATACTCGCGAAATCCTACGTATTTTCGAGAAAAAAATTCAGGAAGATGGACAAATTTTTCGGCGGGAAAAAAATTTCAAATCGTTCTGAAAAAATTATTTTCGTTTGCGGGGGTCAATTCCATTCATTTTTTGTGAATAGACATACCCCCGAAATCCTACCCACTTTCTAGAAAAAAATTCGAGAATGTCTGAAATTTGTCGATGAAATTAAAAAATTTCAAATTTTCCAAAAAAAATTATTTTTCGTTGGAGGGGTCAATTACAATCATTTTTGATTAATAGACAAACTTCCTAAACCCTACGCATTTTCGAGAAAAAAATTCAAGAAGATGGACAAATTTTTCGGCGGGAAAAAAATTTCAAATCGTTCTGAAAAAATTATTTTCGTTTGCGGGGGTCAATTCCATTCATTTTTGGTAAATAGACATACCCCCGAAATCCTACCCACTTTCTAGAAAAAAATTCGAGAATGTCTGAAATTTGTCGACAAAATTTAAAAATTTCAAATTGTCCAAAAAAAATTATTTTTCGTTGGAGGGGTCTATTATAATCATTTTTGGTCAATAGACATACACGCGAAATCCTACGCACTTTCGAGAAAAAAATTCATTTCCAAAAATATAATGTGAGGTTAGAAATATTGCCCCTCACGCGTATGTTTGAAAGATCATAACCCCTGAACGGATTGAAGGATTTTAATGTTTCAAAATGCAAACGACGCGGATTATGATGAAGACGACGTAGAAATTCCAAGACTATTCCTAAAATTGTTCTTCAAACCCGGAAAATGAGAAAAACATCATAAAAATAATCCAATTTTCAAGCGTCCATAACTTCTACAATAGTCAATAGATTTCATTGAAATTTAGTCCGGAAGTAGAGCTCATGGATACTTACATAAAAGTACTAAACAATATTTCCATACAGCGTCAAACTAATTTAATAGAAATTAAAAACGAATTTTCAAGAAAAATCGACAGGGAGTAGGTGCCTTTTTTCGGTGAAAATATAGAGTTTCAAATCATTCTGGAAAAATTATTTTCGGTTGCGAAAGTCAATTACAATCATTTTTTACCATTACACATAACCCCGAAATCTTACGCACTTTTGAGAAAAAAAATTCTTTACCATAAATCTAATGTGTGGCCAGAGATCTGTGATTATATTCCTCGTTTTTATCATTTCATATGTAGATATAGTCCAATTATTCGGCATATACAATTGTAATGGGAGATTTTAGAGGCCAAAATAAAACAAAAATCAAATATGTCTATTTGTTGATTGAGGCTTTGTTAAAAAGTTATTAACGTTTAAATTTCCATCTGTAGTAGTGGTTCTCACTCAGCATGAGAAACTCTACTTACTGACGTATCGACAGCCTTGCAGTCTTGTAAGTGAGAACCACTATTGCGCGTGCGCAGCTGCTCGCAGATTACCGTTCCACAGGCGGAACTTGAAACGTTAATAACGTTTTAACGAAGCTTCAATCAACAAATTGGTATTCTTGATTTTCGTCTTATTTTGGCCTCTAGAATCTCCCATTAAAATTTTTCCCAGGTGTGGCTGAACACCCTGTATATAAAATAAAATGAATAAATAAAAGATAAAAAGTTTTTCCTCTTTTATCCTGGCTAATTGGTTTTGTTCCCGAGGTCACTCGTTTATAAAAAAAATCATCGAAGAAAAATAAAAAATTGTAATACAACGATTGTGTTTTCGAGAGGAACATTGAAACTATATTTCATACATTCATAAAGGCTGGTAATAAAAAATATACTGAAGCCTCACGTTTTATGTAGTACAACATTATTTTTAGCCTTTAGTGTATCCCTGTGTGTCCTATGTATTTCTTCCAGTTTCGAAGTTAGTTTTATTTATTTTTTCAAATATTTCGAAAAATCAAAATTTATATACACATATTATATAGATTTTCACTGTTCAAGAGGGGGTGAGATGCAAATTAAATTTATGCATTTTTATAATATTTTCTATTAAACCGACAAGTTAAATTGTAATATGTTCCCATAAAAATATTTTCATTTTGATCGCATATAAAAAAAAATTCCGAGTTGATTGGTAACCTTCTTAAAAATAGATACGAGTGCAAAGGGGTAACAGTCTCATCAAAATATAAAATTTTATTTATTCACATAGCTCGTTGGTATCTTTCTACAAGGCGTTCGATCACCCCTAGGAAAAACTGTAATGGAAGATTCTAGAGGCCAAAATAGGACGAAAATCAAGAATAGCAATTTGTTGATGGAGGCTTCGTTAAAAAGTTATTAACGTTTAAAGTTCCGCCCGTACTGAATTTTTTTCTCAAAAATGCGCAGGATTTCGGGGATATGTTTATTCACCAAAAATGATTGTAATTAACCCCCGCAACCGAAAATAATTTTTCCAAAACGATCTAAAATGTTTTAATTTAATTTTTTAATAACTTTTTAACAAAGCCTCAGTCAAGAAGTCGATATTCTTGATTTTTGTCTTATTTTGGCCTCTAGAATCTCCCATTAAAATTTTTCCCAAATTTGACCGTACACCCTGTATAGGATGAATCTTGTAACATGAAGACTTCAAATAACTCAGAAATTATTTGTTTTACGAAAAAATGTTTCAGATAAAAGTTGCATGGTTTGCAGAAGGACATATAGTACTGTAATCGGTTTTATGTTACTTTGCTTTCTTATCAAGACATGAAAATCACTTTTAGTTTTTTAAATGGAATGATTAATCTTTCTTACAGAATTCAGATAAAGCATTAAATTCTATATAAAAATGTATTATACCCAGTAGGGTCTAAAATAAATAGTTACTGACATACTAAAGATGCTGATATTTTCACTATGAAAAAATGTTTAAGCTACGATTTTCTGTTATGATTACCTCGAACATGAAGGATTTGCTTAATTCTGCAGGTCCATAAAGTAACGTTGACTTCACATTATGCTTCGCTGAGAACATATTTTATTCCGTTTATTGAAATCGAATTTAGGTTATGCGATTAACGCGATAGACGATAGAAATTGTTTTCTACAATAATTATGATTGTGTATCATCGATAAAACATAATAGATGAATCGATATGCAAAATTTATTCTAATACTAGATTTATCCGCTTTTTCAATTGTTTTATATTCTTTGTGCCGCGCTTTTCTAAACACTGACTCGTGAAAGAAATTTGAACAGAACGTTGTCGAAAGTTACTTGCAGCGACATCTTTCGATATTAAAGTACTATAATTGTGGCCAGTGTCCGTAGCTTTGGCGCTGCGTACGCTGTCGCGCCTCTACTGACGAAAGGGTGAACTGTTTTTCACACCAGCGTCCATGCAGTTTTCTTTGTTGCTGGAAGATCCTTACGCTTCGCCACGCGAACAGCTACAGTCATGGCAATTATTCTAAACCTAGTTTCTGAGCCTCGAGTATGTGTCTTGTAGAAGGCTCACATTACTTTTGTTCATTGTTGTTGAAATAAAGATAGTTATAACCACATCCGCTGTTTCATTGAACATACTTGTTAATATAGTGACAAGTGCTGTATAATATGGCGGCTAACGTCGCAAGCGTAGCAAGCGCCATCTAGTTAAGTCCCTAGTTTTAGGTAGTTTCTAGTTAGTTTTAGTTAGTTTAAGTAAGATCTAAGTCACTAGTTGGTAGTATTAGATTTAAGATGGCGCACCCCCTTTTTCTTGGCCCAACTTGGGCCGCCCAAGGATTTTTAGGGGCCAGTTCTGTTCGACGCCTACGCAAAGCTAGAAGTAAGGAAGCAGAAGTGTGCTTAAATAAAGTCTTTTTAATACAACAAAATTGAACTTTATATCTGAAGACTCTCCCAGCGCGAACCTATCCACCACAATAATGTAGCGACCAGCGGCCAGTGTTGCCAACGTTCGACGCGCCATCTTATGTCAACTAGGTTAAGTTAGGTTAGTTAGTTTCTAGTCATAGGTTAGGGATTTTAGCGTCCTCTTCTCATGGATGGTGGTCAGTTGAGAAACTATTCACTGAATTAGTATTGAGAAGCAACAACTGTAGTGTGTGTATAAATACATGTGAGTTGACTATGGAACGGATTAAAAAACGCAATCTTCAAACGACCATAACACTTGCAATAGTAATTATATTTCAATGAAACTATTTTCTGAAGTAGAACTCATGGGTACCTACAAAAAAAAATTAGACAACTTTTCTATACGACGTCAAACAAAATTACTAAAAATCGAAAACGAATTTTTAAGGAATATCGAGAGGGAGTAGGTGTCTTTTTCAGTGAAAATGAAAAATTTCAAATCACTCTGGAAAAATTATTTTCGACTGCAGAGGTCAATTGCAATCATTTTTGGTGAATACACATACTTCGGAAATCCTACGCACTTTCGAGAAAAAATTCTTTACCAAAAATATAATGTGTGGCCAGGAATGTTGTGTAATTTCATTTTCTGTCTCACTTTCTCTGGTGTTCATTTGTGTAACCAGTTGGTAATGTTGCGAATGACATGAAAGTGGTAATGGGGCTCTAGAGCCCCAGAAAAATGGGCCGAAAAAATACATTGGGTGAAAGGTCTACTTGTATACCTCGTCTGTGCCCAAACTGACTGCCATGCCGACATTAACGACTTAAAAATTGAGAGGTGACTTTAGCGTCCTCTTCTCATGGATGGCGGTCAGTTGAAAAACTATTCATTGAATTATATGCGATTCAAAAATTGGCAGGAAATATAAATAGCTGCACGCGAGCAATGTATGATCAGACCAGAGCCGAAATGTAATATCCAGGTCCCTAAAAAAACTAATTTTTTAAAGAAAAAGTAATCCTTAATAGTAATTAATTAAATATTATAATAATATTATATAATAATGTAAATAAGAAGACAAATGTATGGAAAACTATATTTCTACACTTAATTTATCTATTTATTACTAGACATACATATATGTATATTGGAATAAATAAAAAACTACAAGAGATATAACTATCATTATCCATAGGGCTAATTATGCTCAAAAGTTTAATCAGACCTTGAAATGAGAACATAAAACTTAAATGTAAAGTTTCATTGAAATTCATTCAGTCGTTAGATACACAAAAATTTCTGTTTTTTTAATAGTCACGATATGATCAAGAAATCTGAAAACGTGGTTTAAAAAGAATTTTCGAATTTTTTTTTCGTTATGTTATTTATATCCACATAATTCGCAAAGTAAAAATGCTCGGGCAGTCGAAACTGAAAATTGTAAAATTGTGTGCTGATTAGCACGCTGTCGGATATCAGCTGTTGTAAGAGCGAGAAGGAAAGACTCATATTCGCCTTCTTTCTCTATTTCCCGAAGTTGCCCGAAGCATCGAACTCACGTACGTGCACTACATGCAGTGGAATGTGTCTGCTTTTCCCACCCTCTGTTAGTCGCTAAAGGATGTTCGTCGTTACCAGTGTCGCTATCGATGATCTCAATTATGCCAAATCTGACCACACTGATTCCACCTGAAGTTTAGGGCGTAAACGGCAAGAATTAATTGAGGTGTTTGTTACAATTTACTACACTAAAGTATTTTTCTCCGGACAAATGCATATATAGGTTATGCAAACATAAACAGAATTCGGCGTATGTTTGCAAATGTATTTTATAATGCATTTTCTGTGAACTTTCAAAGAAAATAATGAAAGAAGTGGACTTCGAAACAATAATTTTTATTTCTATGTATTAAATTTTGACTGTTGTTCCTCTCGAGTGTGACACTAAAAGAATGAGCAGCGAGACTCAAATCACGAATATCGTGAACGATATTTTGGTAAGTATTTGCAGTGTTTTAATGTTAATTCCTGCAAATTTTACTATTCGCAATTACAACTTTTGATAATTCATTAGCAAAGTTACTTGAACTTTATTTACCTAATAATCACCTCTGAACGATTTCATGTATTTAATATAATTGTGTAAATTCAAGTAATGATAAAAGCATTACCGCTATTTATTTTAATCGAACTTCTTCAGAATTTTAGATTTTGTTTCATTATTGCAGTAATATAACTTTTCTTATAAAAATTTTTTTGCACCTGTTACAGAAAGTAGAAGCCATTGAAGAGGCATTTAGTTGCGTGCTTGTGCATCATCCAAACAGCGAGAATGAGAAAATGTCAGCATGGCAGACCGAGTTATCGGCTGCTATGTCAAATTTGTCCAAAGAACAGCAAGAAAATGCTGTACGACAATTTTTATCAATGGCAGCGGCTATGACTAATCATAGGCGGTTACAATTGTTATTGTCGTTGCTTGAACATTTAGTTACTTCTAACGTCTTGCCAGCAAGGTACGTATTGAAAGCGATACATTACGAATCGAGCGTTGTATACAGTTATATGTAATTGTAACCGAGTCTAATATACGCATACAATTTTAGACTCGTATGCGAATGTATTCTAAGTTGCGACAAATTACAATATCAGTTAGAAGATTTTTGGGTCGAATGTTTTGTTCTTATTCGACATATTATCGGAGGAGTCGATTATAAGGGTGTTCGAGAAATAATGAAAGTAAGTATATGAAACACAAGTTTCAAAATTATATAAACAAAAATTAGCAAATTTTATTAACGATGCTATAGGGATGTAAAGAAAAAGCACAAACTATACCTGCTAGGTTAAATGCTTCCGTGCAGCCACAATTAAAAGCGTTGGAAAATGTAATCGAGTACATTTTCGATAGGAATGCTTGTTTATTACCCGGCTATTTCATTGTGAATGAAATTCAGAAGGCCTACCCTGGTGGTAAAAACTGGCCACATTGGGTACGTTACTTGAAAGGTAAAGTTTACTACGTTCTGTTAATTTAATTATATCTTACAAGATTAATTACTTGCAGAAACTAGCGAAACTGCTTTCAAACTTTGTCGAGAGTTTCCGCAATACTGCGCAAATGGTGTCTATAGTAGGGCATTCGAAAATGTTACCAGTCGTAGAACATACTGGGTATGCAGATTTGATTAATCCTTGGGTACTCGACACAACAACATTGAAGTTTTCTTTAAAAGGAAATTTGCCCTATGACGAGAAATTACTTAAACCTCAAACTGGGCTGCTTAGATATGTTTTAGAACAACCCTATAGTAGGGATATGGTGTGCTCGATGCTTGGTCTACAAAAACAGGTACATTTTTAGTTTGAAAAATAATGTGAAATCAAATTTCCTATTATTTTGTTTATGTTACAGCAAAAACAACGATGTATAGCTTTAGAGGAGCAATTAGTCGAGCTTGTAATTCTGGCTATGGAACGTGCAGAAAACGAAACTCTGCCAGCGGAAGGAACAGATGGAACTGTTGCCAATCACTACGTATGGTTGCACCTATCGTCGCAGCTTATTTATTTTGTACTCTTTTCGTACGCTTGTTTTCCAAGTATTGTAATGGCAATACACGATAAATTAGCAGGCAGAGACTTAAGGAAAGGGAGAGATCACTTGATGTGGGTCTTATTACAATTTATTTCTGGAAGTATTCAAAGAAACCCGCTATCGAATTTCTTGCCAGTATTAAAATTATACGATCTTCTTTATCCAGAGAAGGAACCTTTACCTGTTCCGGATTATACTCAAGCGTTATGCACTCATCAAATGGCTATCACGTGTATATGGATACATTTGTTGAAAAAAGCTCAATCTGAGCATTCGAATATCCATAGGCCGATACCTCACACTTTGAAACTTCATCATGAATTTTTGCAACATTTAGTAATGCCCAATACTTCTCTTTGTATGGGTTCCGACTATCGCATTGCTTTATTATGTAATGCGTATTCGACGAATCAGGAATATTTTGGTAGACCGATGGCAGCTTTGGTCGATACCATTCTTGGTACGCAAAAGGGCCAGCAGCAACAACCGATGCAGACTTTACAAAATAATGCAGCCCTTGCCAGTGGCCCGACAACACCTTTGTCCATGTCGATTCTGGATTCGTTAACAGTCCATTCGAAAATGAGTTTAATACACAGTATTGTTACCCACGTTATCAAGCTGGCGCAATCCAAAAGCAACATGGCATTGGCACCTGCGTTAGTAGAAACATATAGCAGACTACTGGTGTACACTGAGATCGAAAGTCTCGGTATCAAAGGTTTCATCAGCCAGTTGCTTCCAACGGTTTTCAAGTCTCATGCATGGGGAACATTGTACACGCTCTTGGAAATGTTCAGTTACAGAATGCACCATATACAACCACATTACAGAGTTCAGCTTTTGTCGCATCTGCACAGCCTCGCGGCCGTGCCACAAACTAATCAAACACAGCTTCATCTGTGCGTTGAAAGTACGGCACTTCGCCTAATCACTGGCTTAGGGTCAGCCGAAGTTCAGCCACAGTTATCAAGATTTTTATCAGAACCGAAGACTCTTGTATCCGCAGAATCTGAAGAGTTAAACAGAGCTTTGGTGTTAACATTGGCACGATCCATGCACGTGACAGGAACAGGATCGGATAGTCACAGCGGTACATGGTGCAAGGAATTGTTGAACACGATAATGCAAAATACACCGCACTCGTGGGCGAACCATACTCTTCAATGTTTCCCCCCTGTGCTGAGTGAATTTTTCCAACAAAACAGCGTACCAAAAGAAAACAAGCAACAAATAAAGAAGGCAGTGGAGGAGGAATATCGAAATTGGGCTTCCATGAGCAACGAAAACGACATAATAGCACATTTTTCTGTACCTGGAACACCGCCCCTTTTTCTATGCCTATTATGGAAAATGATTTTTGAAACTGATCGTATCAGTCCAATCGCGTACAAAATTTTAGAGAGAATCGGAGCACGAGCGCTGTCTGCTCATCTTCGAAAGTTCTGTGATTATCTTGTGTTTGAGTTTGCTAACAGCGTGGGTGGACAGCACGTGAACAAATGCGTAGACACGATTAACGATATGATATGGAAATACAACATAGTGACCATCGACAGGCTGATCCTTTGTTTAGTACTGAGAACCCACGAAGGTAGCGAGGCTCAAGTGTGTTTCTTTATCATTCAGTTACTTTTGCTCAAAGCAATCGAGTTTAGAAACAGGGTCCAAGAGTTTGTTAAAGAGAACTCACCCGAGCATTGGAAACAATCGAATTGGCACGAAAAGCATCTCGCGTTTCATAGGAAATTCCCTGAGAAGTTTGCCCCAGAAGGTATTATGGAGCAAACTAGCGGAGGACCCAGTCAATATCAAAGTTTACCGGTTTACTTTGGAAACGTTTGCCTACGATTCTTACCAGTTTTTGACATTGTTGTACATAGGTATTTAGAAATTCCAGCGGTGTCAAAAAGTTTAGAAACATTGCTAGAACATTTAGGATGTTTATACAAATTTCATGGTTCGTACATGTTCGTATTGAAAGGTTATAAATACAATTTTCATAATCGTGTGTTGTTAAATTTTGCGTATTGAATTTCAGATCGACCTGTAACGTATCTTTACAATACATTGCATTACTATGAACGTATGTTGAGGGACAGGCCGCCTCTAAAACGACGCTTAGTGTCTGCCGTTTTAGGTTCACTGAGAGAAATCAGAGCGCCTGGATGGGCACTTTCGGAAGCTTATCAAATGTATATGACCCGGTCATCCGACGATGTTGTTACGTGGATGCCAGAATTGGATTATTACATTCGTTTGGTACAGAGAATCGTAGAAAGTAAGTATTTTTTTAAATAGACGGTAACGCTTAACGCCAATCGAAGGCAAAATGTTGATTAAATGAATAAAGTGTGCTTGTCGAACTATACATATACAGGGTGTTCGGGCACGGGTGCGGGGTTCAATTACAATCATTTTTGGTCATTGGACATACCCTCGAAATCCTACCCTCTTTCGAGAAAAAAATTGAGGAAGATGGAGAAATTTTTCGCCGAAATTGAAAAATTTCATATCGTTGTAAAAAAATTATTTTTAGCTAGGGAGAACGATTACAATCATTTTTGGTGAATAGACATACTCCCGAATTCCTACGCGATTTTGAGCAAAAAATTCCTTACCGAAAATATAATTTCAGGCCAGAAATGGCACCCCAAAATTTCACGCGTATCTTTAAAACGTCATAACTTCTGAACGGATTGAAGGATTTTAAAGTTTCAAAATGCAAACAACGCGTATTTCGGTGAAGATAATGTAAAAATTCTAACAATATTGGAAAAGTTGTTCCTTGATCCCGCAAAATAAGAAAAACCCCATAAAAATGGTCCAATATTCAAACAGCCATAATTCCTACAGTAGTAAATATATTTCAATGAAACTTTTTTCTGAAGTAGAGCTCACGTGCACCTACAAAAAAGTATTAGACAACTTTTCTATGGGGAGTCAAACAAATTTATTAAAAATGAAAAATTAATTTTTAAGAAAAATCGACAGTGCCTTTTCTCGGCGAAAAAAAAAATCACGAATCGTTCTAAAAAAATTATTTCTAGGTTCTGAGGTTAAATACAACCATTTTTGGTGAATACAGATTCCCCGAAAATCCTACGCATTTTCGAGAAATAAATTCAAGAATGTGGACAAATTTTTTGGCGAAAAAAAAAATTTCAAATCTTCCTAAAAAAATTATTTTCGGTTGCGGGGGTCAATTATAATTATTTTTGGTCATGAGACATACTCCCGAATTCCTACGCGATTTGGAGCAAAAAATTCCTTACCGAAAATATAATTTCAGGCCAGAAATGGCACCCCAAAATTTCACGCGTATCTTTAAAACGTCATAACTTCTGAACGGATTGAAGGATTTTAAAGTTTCAAAATGCAAACAACGCGTATTTCGTTGAAGAATATGTAAAAATTCTAACAATGTCCGAAAAGTTGTTCCTTGATCCCGCAAAATAAGAAAAAACCCATAAAAATGGTCCAATATTCAAACAGCCATAATTCCTACAGTAGTAAATATATTTCAATGAAACTTTTTTCTGAAGTAGAGCTCACGTGCACCTACAAAAAAGTATTAGACAACTTTTCTATGGGGAGTCAAACAAATTTATTAAAAATGAAAAACTAATTTTTAAGAAAAATCGACAGTGCCTTTTCTCGGCGAAAAAAAAAAATGACGAATCGTTCTAAAAAAATTATTTTCGGTTCCGGGGGTCAATTACAATCATTTTTGGTGACTAGACATACCCTCGAAATCTTGCGCATTTTCTAAAAAAAAATTCAGTACGGGCGAAACTTTAAACGTTAATAACTTCTTAACGAAGCCTCCATCAACAAATTAGAATTCTTGATTTTCGTCTTATTTTGGACTCTAGAATCTCCCATTACAATCTCTCCCAGGGGTGGTCGGACACCCTGTATGTTGCGTGTGTGTATTTGTTTTTAATATTGAAAATTATTCAAACTATATAATCCTTGTTTCACAAAATTTGTACGGAAGCAATGTCTGGTACTGCTCATTTTCCTGCCACCGATTGGAGGTTCAATGAATTTCCAAATCCTGCTGCACATGCACTGTATGTTACATGCGTTGAACTTATGGCTGTTCCTGTTGCTCCTAATTTGGTTGCTAACTCGCTGTTGGATGTGGTTGCAAAAGGGTAAGATAGAATTAAAGACTGTCGTACATATATTATTGACTGTCATTGAATATTTTAACAAACTCTCGAACATATCAGGTATACGGTGATACCATCAGATGAAATTCATTTATGGATAAATTGCGTGGGCCTACTACTAGCCGCTTTACCAGAATGTTACTGGTCTGCGCTCCACGATAGGCTAGTAGAAACTATCAGCAGTCCAGGATTAGCCAATTGGCAGTACAGTAATTTAACTCCATTTCAAATGTTCAATTTCAATAATACCCATAATAGTCTGCTGGAAAACAAGTATAGTTACATGTTGGCATTGGCGCATTCTGTATGGCACCACGCTGGTGTTGGACAAATAACTACTATGCCTCAGTAAGTCTAAAGACAAATACGCTATAAGTAAAATAGGAAATTTAATAGAATTCATCGTAGTATTAATACGTTTTTATTTAGGTTTATCAAAGAGAAACTTCAACCGGTTGTGAACAGCGAAGAACAATTAATATATGCTTCTCATTTAATCGGACCCACTTTGGCAAGATTCAATGCTGAACGACCACATTGTGTCGTAGAATTAGCAGTCTCGTTATACGAAATGCTTGAGCACGTAGACCGTCTTCAGACCCATTTGAAGTACATGGATCCAGTTTGTGATTTATTGTATCCTTTCACCAATTAATTTTTTATTATTCGCAGAAGTAAATTATTTTTCTTAATAGCAATTAATAGGTATCACATAAAATATATGTTTGTCGGTGATATGATGAAAAATGAAGTCGAATGTATTATACGAAGATTAAGACCGGCTTTGCAAATGAGACTACGGTTTATTGCACACATAAACATAGACGAAATTCAGTCTTCCTGAGATATTCCTAGTACAAGTAACGCTGAAGTGAATACATGCTAACATTAGCAGTCTCGACTGTATACACGTTGTCTTCTTAATAATTCAATATTATCTTTGCATAGACAATGCGTTATAAGTATACTTAAACCATTATCTGAATTTAGAACAGACAATATACAAGAACGCATTTTCAGCGATTTTTACAAAGCAAATAAGCAATGCACATCAACAGAATGTAAAAGTATCGCATATATAACAAAATTTAAGTTGCTTTGTCAAAATGGTACATTTATGACGCTTATAGCTATATACACTTTTACAGGAAAGAGATACAACAACAGACTGATGTATTAAACAGGTTTATAAATGTATATTATCACGGTAAAAGACATAAGTTACAAAACTTGATGTTTTATACGTATTTATAAATTAATCATTCCTATTTATAAGCAAATACTGTTCAACATGTTTTGAGATTAGTCGTAAATTTTACTATATGATTACTGTAAGTATAGTGTATGTAGGTCTTTAAAAATCTGAGCGAAATATCACATACGCACATCCGTGTGTATAACGTATGAAAATTAAACTGTATATTATAACATATTACAGAAACAATTTAATACGTCTATTAAGAGACTGAGTTTATTGTAATCAACGTATTCCTCTTTCAAGCTTACGATCAGTTGTGTGTAATATACTTTCCAGTTCCTAGATATGCGCTGCTCTGGATCAGCAATGTTTCAGGGTACTTGTAAGAAATAGTTAAAATTACATTTTCATACTGATATTATGCCAGCTACATCGAAATATCGATACTAATATATTATTCAAAATCGAAATAAATACCGATATTTTTAGATAGTCATGTTATTATCTTCAAAGAAACCGATGTTTCGAATACCGGTATGGTGTCATCGAAACGACATTATACCAGTAGCTATTTTATTGGGGAGGGGGATTGTAGATTAAATTTTAACAAATACGGAAAATCTCAGAGCTAAACTATATCGGGTTCCTCCAGAGATCGTATTATGTACATTGACTCAAAGTAAAACTCGGACACCCGCAGTTTTGCACTTCATGAATCAATTGGTGTTGCAAGAAAAGTATTGTAACAGAAAATAAAGTTATTTTTATTAAGCTCTATCGAAGATCAATCAAATTTACTAAAAACAAACGCAAAATTTATCTACATTAAGTCATAAAAAAATCTAAGTTTCAGAAATAATGGAAAATAATCTCGAACTAAAACTAGGACAATTGGCAACATTGTTGAATGTGGGGAATCACCGGTAACTTTGTTATTTGATTATAATTGTTTTCATTTTATGTTGAATAAGTGTGAGATAAGCGATAGAAATTTGTGAGTTTTGCGAAATTTATTTTAATATATAAAAATGGGAAGTCAATCTGAATAGACATTAGAAATTCGGAAGCTAATTATAATTCATTTTAAAGATGGTTGAATGGTGGTGCTAGGGACTGACTTCAACGCCACATCCAAGCGATCCACTCGCCCTCTGGTGATTTCACCGTGAAACGTGGGGAACGAACCTGTTCCTTACCCCCGACTGGAATGACGACAGGTGGTGTTGAAGATGCTATTGACTGGGCTTGAGTTCATCGATGGCGACACTAGTAACGACGAACTTCCTTTAGTAACCAACAGAGTGGTGGGGAAAGCAGACACATTCCACTGCATGTAGTGCACGTACGTGAGTTCGATGCTTCGTGCAACTTCGGGAAATAGAGAAAGAAGGCGAATACGAGTCTTTCCTTCTCGCTCTTACAACAGTTGATATCCGACAGCGTGCTAATCAGCACACAATTTTACAATTTTCAGTTTCGACTGCCCGAGCATTTTTACTTTGCGAATTATGTAGATATAAATAACATAACGAAAAAAAATTCGAAAATTCTTTTTAAACCACGTTTTCAGATTTCTTGATCATATCGTGACTATTAAAAAAACAGAAATTTTTGTGTATCTTACGACTGAATGAATTTCAATGAAACTTTACATTTAAGTTTTATGTTCTCATTTCAAGGTCTGATTAAACTTTTCAGCATAATTAGCCCTATGGATAATGATAGTTATATCTCTTGTAGTTTTTTATTTATTCCGATATACATATATGTATATCTAGTAATAAATAGATAAATTAAGTGTAGAAATATAGTTTTCCATACATTTGTCTTTTTATTTACATTATTATATAATATTATTCTAATATTTAATTAATTACTATTAAGGATTACTTTTTCTTTAGAAAATTAGTTTCTTTAGGGACCTGGATATTACATTTCGGCTCTGGTCTGATCACACATTGCTCGCGTGCAGCTATTTATATTTCCTGCCAATTTTTGAATCGCATATAATTCAATGAATAGTTTCTCAACTGAGCGCCATCCATGAGAAGAGGACGCTAAAATCCCTAACCTATGACTAGAAACTAACTAAACTAACTTAACCTACTTGACATAAGATGGCGCGTCGAACGTCGGCAACTCTGGCCGCTGGTCGCTACATTATTGTGGTGGATAGGTTCGCTCTGGAAGAGTCTTCAGATATAAAGTTCAATTCTGTTGTATTAAAAAGACTTTATTTAAGCACACTTCTGCTTTCTTACTTCTAGCTTTGGTAGGCGTCGAACAGAAATGGCCCCTAAAAATTCATGGGCGGCCCAAGTTGGGCCAAGAAAAAGGGGGTGCGCCAACTTAAATCTAATACTACCAACTAGTGACTTAGATCTTACTTAAACTAACTAAAACTAACTAGAAACTACCTAAGACTAGAGACTTAACTAGATGGCGCTTGCTACGCTTGTGACGTTAGCCGCCATATTATATAGCACTTGTCACTATATTAACAAGTATGTTCAATGAAACAGCGGATGTGGTTATAACTATATTTATTTCAACAACAATGAACAAAAGTAATGTGAGCCTTCTACAAAACACATACTCGAGGCTCAGAAACTAGGTTTAGAATAATTGCCATGACTGTAGCTGTTCGCGTGGCGAAGCGTAAGGATCTTCCAGCAACAAAGAAAACTGCATGGACGCTGGTGTGAAAAACAGTTCACCCCTTCGTCAGTAGAGGCGCGACAGCGTACGCAGCGCCAAAGCTACGGACACTGGTCACAATTATAGTACTTTAATATCGAAAGATGTCGCTGCAAGTAACTTTCGACAACGTTCTGTTCAAATTTCTTTCACGAGTCAGTGTTTAGAAAAGCGCGGCACAAAGAATATAAAACAATTGAAAAAGCGGATAAATCTAGTATTAGAATAAATTTTGCATATCGATGCATCTATTATGTTTTATCGATGATACACAATCATAATTATTGTAGAAAACAATTTCTATCGTTTATCGCGGTAATCGCATAACCTAAATTCGATTTCAATAAACGGAATAAAATATGACCGCCATCCATGAGAAGAGGGCGCTAAAATCACATCCAAATTTCAGGTCGGTATGGCAGTCAGATTGGGCCACGAAAGTCCATATGGTGAAAGGTCTACTCGTATACCTCGTCTATGGTGTAAGGTCTACTTGGATACTTCGTCTCTCTCTCTGGTAGTAATAGGGTTCATTGTTCCGCGCTGTTGGCGCTGGTAGCAAGATGGACAACTATTTTTTGAACCATTGTAGCTACTGTATGAAGTATTAATGGCGGCTCTATAGTCCACTATAGTCGAGACGAATGTAAATAATGATTAGTGTAACGAAAAATTTGTGAACATATAGTATACAAATACCTTATAATTAGTGTTTTTAAGTAAGAAAACATGGGTCGCCGTTCGATAAATACCACGAAAAGTGGGAAATATATGAATCCCACTGATCAAGCACGTTAGTAAAAGACATAACCAAGCAATTCGTTTCTTTCAGTACAATTACTATTAATAAATTTATTATAGGTAAAGAAGCGCGTAAAAAGGAGTTAAAGAAAAATAAAAAACAGAGACAATTAGTGAGAGCAGCTGTTTTAAAGGGCAAAGATCCTGCTCAAATTATCGAAGAAATGGAAAAGATAGACCAAATGGGTTAGTATAAAACTTATTATTTCTTCGTTAGTTAATATCGTGAATAGAATAGAATACTTAATTGTGTTGTGTTTAACTTTTAGAATACAATGTCATGCAACCTCCACCTCTTAACGAGAAAGTATTAAAAGATAAAAGGAAAAAACTAAAGGAGACTTTAGATCGTGTGTTAAAAATGTATGTAAGTATTTAAAAAGTAATGATTATAAATTTTCTTCAAAAATTCTTGGTAAGATTTAATCGACGTGAGTAAAGTAACGTTCTATATACGGGTTATTTTTCACGTTGTATCGATAGGCAAAAGACGATCAAGAAAAATGGTCGGAGTTAAAAGAACAACTGATACAATACGAACGCAGAAGGATAGATTTAGTATCTTATTTTGAAGCCGTGCGGCATGCTCAACAAGTACAAGTCGATGAAATTCCGTTACCTTCGGCTGGTAATGATATATCCAGAATGTATTCAGGTACGTGTTTAGACACTTATAATGTTATCTATAATGGAATATTTTATTTCTCATATAAAGAATATATTTCTAGGTTCTTTAACATCGCAAATACCTTTGCCGGACATGCCACAACCACCGGCACACATGTATCCTCCTCATCCACATTACATACCACAACATCATCCACTTATGAACATACCGATACCACCAAGTATTTTGAAAAAAACAAGCGCATATGCATCGTCTCCATCCATACCTACATTAGCACCTAATAAAGAACCACCCGGTGTACCACCTTTCCCTCCTCCAGACTTATCCAGCGACGATGAAGATGTATCTGAAAAGGTAAATATTTTAACCCTCCGTTGGCATAACGGGTCGTTTAAGTCCAGGCAAAAGTTTCTACGTTTATTTGCTCCCTTTACCTAATAAAGCTTGAGTATGATTTGTACATCAAATTAGAAACTCTAATAAGTGTCTTGGAATTTTTGCAGATTTTTGTAACGCCTAAAACAATAAAAAACCAAACCTAGATTTAAAAGACCCGTTTTTGCTGACAGAGAATTAATTATTTCTATTGTAGTTGCTTTTAATACCACTCGCGTAACGTAATCTGTAATTATGTAATTTCTATACACAGGTTAAAGAACCAACAACAAAATCAAGGACAATCCGATTCGCAGACGATAAAGAAGATAACAAGCAAGAATTAGACAGTAAGGAAAAAGAGACGGACAAGGATAAAGAAAGAGACATGTCGAAAGTAAAGCCAACTACATTGCAACAGAAAATGTTGGCTATGGCGGGGCAAGACATTGATCAGTTTATGCGTGAAATGGAAGTAGTTCATAAGAAACGTGAAACTGAACGTGCCCAAGACCTGAATGCTCGATTATCGTTGCTCGAAGCAGAAAATGAAACTAATTCGAAATCTAGTAATAAATCTAATACTAACAAAACGGAAGAAGAAGATCTTGAGCCACCAGGAGCATCGGACCACTCTTCGAACCACAATCAACATACGTCATCGCACTCTCATTCTCAACATACGCAACCTCATACAATGCCTCCTATGGGATTACCGCCTCATCCTTTAATGTACAGACCACCACCACCCCCGTTGCATTTGAGAATGCCACCTCCACCACCGCCTCGTATTGGACTTCGATTACCACCTGGTAAGGATATTACAATATACAATGTGATTTACCTGACACGGACAACTTAACCTCATAGCTTACAATGACGTCTCAGAGACGTGATAAGTCTATCGGATCAAACCTTGGCGTTGCTTTTGGCACACACAGTTGGAAATTAAATCGTAAGGCAAGGTGTTAATTATCACGTTCAAGAGATAAGTTGAATAGTTTTGTAGAAGACTGTAAATACAGGTGTTACGTTGTTGCGTAGACGCAAACGAGTGTCAAGTGTACTTGTACGTGGCGGGGATTGTTAGGTAGTAGGGGAATGAGCAGCGTGTAGCCCGCAAACCTCGAGTTTGGTTGCTCCGTTTTATAGAATAGATGAAGTGTTAAGGTCTTCTTTTTGCAAGTTGTTATTCATCAATGTTAAAAATTATTGTTTAGGTCCGCCACCTGGAATGCCAAGAATGTTACGGCCCGGACCGCCAAGTATGCCTAGAATGCCACCACCGCAAATGCAAATGCCCAATTTATCAAATATGACGAACATAGGAAATCCTCAAATGCAGACGCAATCTGGAACAGGGTCACAGCCCAAAACGCCCAATGTTCTTTCCGCTGCTCCGCAGTTAATTAATAGGAAAGACAAAGATGGGAAGAGTACCACGACTATCGAAGCAAAACCGCAGATTAGAAATTTAGCTGCCGATGTTACGAGATTTTTACCTACTTCTCTTCGCGTGAAAAGGGACGATAAGAAGAAACCAAGTACATTGTTCAGACTTGTTGAGAGAATACCAGAAACACAACCATTACGAACGCCTCAACCTAAAACTAAAGATGATGCATACATGCAGTTTATGCAAGAAATGGAAGGATTACTTTAAATTTATATTACATTGTAACTTTCAACTTTATTGAGATAGAAAACGTTGAAATTCTGTAAGATATGTTACGTCTCTTATTGCTATAATCAAAATAATTAATATAAATTTCTTAATTTAGTATCCCATCATTTCGTCAACATTGTACGTTCTTATTTAAATGCAATTATATATAAGCCATATTTTTATTAAAAAAAAAAAAATGAAATAATAAATAATTACATTTTATGTTTACTGTAAATATTAATATTTCATTTATAAACAAGTAATTTATATAATTTACAACTAAACGTTAATCTGCAAATTTACCCTGATAGTTATGTATGTGGATTGTTGTCAACAATAACATTTTTTTAAACGATACATGAGCATTTTTTAAATGCACGATTAGAAGCATATTCTGCACACTGTAAAGATGAAAGAATATCGTATGAACATATTAAATTATGTCGAATAAACGCTTCATTTCGAATTATAATTTACCTAATACTTTCTATTTATGATAAAATTTAGCAAGAACGCCTAATAAATAGTAATACATATTTCTAATTTCAACTTAACATTGAAATTTGTATATATTGTAGATAAATATAAAAATGATCTTTGTAATACTACTGTCGTCCCTATAGAAATACGTACTTCGAAATTTTGTTGTTAAATACGATAATATTCGAAATATGTCGAAAATTTTTTAATTTCCGTATAGTATTTCTCTTCTTTATTTAGTATTTAATTTATCTATTTATAATATTTATTCCAACTACATACGTGAATCTTTAAATTAACTTTAAATTTTTAAATTTAATGTATATTATTTTTCTAGAAATGATTTGTTTTAGAGGTGATTTTCTTTTTAATTTCAACAACTTAAATAAAAAGTATTACCTTTGTTAATATATACTGCAGTTAAAAGAACGAGATTTTTATTTACTTATACGTTTTTTGTTTTTATAGGAAATGTTTCTTTTACTAAGAGAAAATGTTGGTGCACTACATGTGATGCACGCAAGCGTGTCGTAAAAGATCTGTGCACCACATGTGATGCACGCAAGCGTGCCGTGAAAGATGTGTGCACCACATGTGATGCACGCAAGCATGTCGTGAAAGATCTGTGCACCACATGTGATACACGCAAGCGTGTCCTGAAAGATCTGTGCACCACATGTGATACATGCAAGCGTTCCGTGAAAGATGTGTGCACCACATGTGATGCACGCAAGCGTGTCTTGAAAGATCTGTGCACCACATGTGATACACGCAAGCATGTCGTGAAAGATATGTGCCACACATGTGATGCACGCAAGCGTGTTACAAAAGACAGCTGTGCATATACATACGTCACGTTTCTAATTCGCGACCTTTTTCTATACTGGATCGCGTGAGGATTGGGAGCGAGATGCGGGTCAATTGAATACGGCGGTAGCAGACAAGAAAACGATTTATAAATAACAATAAAACAATAACAACGATAACAATGAAACAAGCGATAACATGTTGAAGAATGCCTCTAGGCGTTGGAACTTGATACCGTATCGGTTGCCGGACAAGATTCGACTAATGATCACTAATGAGTACATAATTCTTATTACAGCTTTCGTTGGCCCCGTGGAAAAGAGGGCGCGGACGTAGTTCCTGTTTCCGATTCCTCTTTTGTCGCGAGCGGTACGACGACGGCGACGGTGGCGCCACATATATTCGAAGTAGTTGGCAGCGAATGGTTTAAATTACATAAAATAATATTTTATTTCATTTTTACGTGCTTACCGATTTTAATAAAACCGTAACGAGAATAATTATTCTTTTATTCGTATCTATTTCAATTAAAGTTATGAAATGACACAATTATCAAAGCATGCGCTAGATAACCAATATGGCAGAACTTCCATTTCCGACAACAGTAAATAACGTCATTTCCTTCTTCTCTATAACGGTGCGATTCGTCTCCAATTTTGGTCTGCAAATCGTGTGAATAAGTTGTGTGCACATTTTACATAAAGTAACTGTGTTTTGTGCTCCGGCTTTAAATGTGTTATAAGAAAGTATTTTAATACACTTACGATTCTGCAGTTAATTATATTTTAAGTGGTTCGATTTGAAGTTCTAAGGAAAAATGTATACGAGAAGCAGACAAAGCCAAGGCTATGCCAATGGTGAGTCACGTCTCATTTTCTAAAAGGGAAATTATACTACTTTACAGACGATATTGTAATATTTTTACGTAATAAATATGTTTATTGCGGTTAATAGGTTACGAATATATAAATAGCTTTGGTAGAAAAAAATCAATATCTTACATACCGGCTTTTCGTGAATGGCGTCCTCAACGAACATCGTTTTGACGCATTAGCTTCATCCTCCATAATTTTAACAATCTCGAGAATTACTAATTGAATAAAAATATTACAAAAATCGTCCCCCGGAATAATTTTTTATATACTTATTTGCATTTGCGTATGTATGTGCGCTACACATACATGCATTGCATACACTTAACTTAATTGTTTTCGATTGCATTTATAATAAATTTTCATATTAATTATAAAGCCATAAATTATGTAACGTTGATATGCTTTCAAATGTACCAGTATCTCATGCTAATATTAGAAATTTTTTTAATTTACAGCGAGGAACCAAAATAACCCAAATGTGGGATACCAAGGACAAAGCACTGTAAGTTTCCTAGTTTTAACAATAATTTCACTATAATATACTTTATATGATATTTAGAAAGTTTTTGAAAAATAACTAGTTTTATATAATTGGTCATATTAATTGAATAGACAAACTTAGAAAGCACATTAGCTCAAATAGACAATCGTTTTTTTAAGGCCTAATTTAGAAAATTCAAATGCCAAAAAAATGTCTAGCGTTAAGAATTTTTATTAAAAATCGTATGTTTACTCTTGCTATTAGAAAATTATATCAAAAGGAGAAAAAATTAAGCATAAGTAATGTTGATTTTACGTATAAATTTTATTTCCATAATTTGAATTGAAAGTAAATTTTAAAGTATTCTATCCCTTATGTGGCTAACCATGTACCCGGGTACTTATTAATATTTTGGAAGATAGTACCTGTTTCAAGGAAATTGAAATTACACACACTGTCAATATGTTTGAGTCGGACTTTATTCGTCGCCAGCTACAGAAATATAGGTTCAAGTCGAAGGTACTCCCTCATGTGGCATCGTTCTTCCACCTTGCGTCCACCGATATTCTTCTGTTTATTCATTCTCGGTCGTCAAAATATAAACAGATTTTGTTTCTTGGGTAGACAGCTATCCGGACCTCTTTATGAGATAATTATCAAGTGCCGAGATATACACTACGGTTCATAAGTATTTGGACACTTCACGAATGTTGGCTAAAGAGTCAATATCATTCAATTGATGTATTTCTAATTGGATTAACATGAATTTATGTTATTGATGTATAAATAATACTACGGTGAATTGTATGCAAAATTCTTACCAACAAATGGACGAAAATTGTTAAATATTGCCTTCGTCTATATGTATATTCATCTCGTTGAGCGATAACCGCGTTGATCATTCGTGGTAGTCTCGAAGTTAATTTTTCTAGAGTTTCTTCTTGAACCTCTCTCCAAGCTTCTTGCAAATAATCCCACAACTGCTTCTGTGGCTGACCCTTTTCTACAATTTTGCGGTACATTTCATCCCACAATTTCTCGATGGGATTCAAGTTGGGTGATTGTGGCGGCCATCCCATAATTTGCATTTCATTATTGTCTTCCAGGCTTTTTAAATAATTGGAACATATTTTCGCCGTATGTTTTGGGTCATTATCTTGCATAAGGATAAAGTTTTCACCGATAAGATCTTTCCCTGATGATATCGCATGCTCGCTCAAAATTTTCAAATACTGTTCTTTTCGGAGAATTCCATCAACTTTCACTAAACTTCTCACCTTGTTTGCACCAAAACACCCCTAAATCATAACCACCACCATGCTTTATTGTGGGTTTAATGTAGTCTGGCAATATTTCTCATTAGGTTTCCTTCGCACAAATGAATGATGCTTGCTCCCGAAAACTTCAAATGTTGACTCATCGGTCCAGAGCACCTTTTCTCAATCTGATGTTGTCAAATTTGCATGTTGCTTTGTGCATTGGAGCCTTTTCAATTTATGTTGAGGCCTTAAAAGTGGTTCTTTAATTGCTACACATCCTCGTAGTCCACTGTTTAGTAAACGTCTCACCGTTATCACCCCAATAGGATTGTCTCTTCCTCTATTCACTTCTACTGTGATTTTTGGTGCTGTCGTCCGCCTGTTGCATTTGCTGAGGGTCTCAATATACCAGTTTTCAGCTTCCGTAGCCTTCTTTGGTCGACCTGTTCTCTTCTTGCTGCTACAAGTGTCGCAATTTATGAAATCAGCAACCGTATACTGCACTACGGAACGCGAAACAGCGACTTTGGCTGCTATGACCCTAATGGAATTACCTTTTTTCAATGTCACTATCGCAGAACGTTTCTCTACTGATAATTTGCTTCCTCTCGCCATGATTCTTACCAAAAGCAATGCTAAACTGAAATTGAGGTTAAGGAAACGCATTCATCGCTTTGGCTGTGTCTTTACCTCTAACAAATGAATAGAACTTCAGACAATGTATACAAATACTGAAAACGTGACCCAGACTAGACGATGCAATTACCCTAAGATGCCAAACATAAACAGATGTGACTCAGAGTCGCTTGAAGCCTCCACATTCAAGTGCCTTCACAAGACCAATTTTCGTCCACTTTTAGTTATTACCATTTCATTTATACTACTTATATGGATTCTATATGGACATGTGAATAAAAAACAATGATCGAAGTTACATTAGACGGCTTTACCTATAGATTATTTCAGTTTTTTCTGACAAGGTAGAGGTGTCCAAATATTTATGGGCGGTAGTGTATGTGATCTACATTAGAGCTATTTGCACCAGCTATGAGTAAAACATTTATGAAAGCAAACAACTCTTCCGTGATAAGAGTTTTTAGCAATTGCCTTGGGATTTGTACGTTCTACGATAATATAAGTGAATGTATCTCGAATTGATAATGTTGTGGATGATATAGGTCACTTTTCTCTCTAACGATGTTATAAGATGGCGTTCGATGATAAAGAAGTGGTGTTTTATTCCAAATCTTTTCATTTTTAGTAACAAAAACATTTTGAAATAAATTACCATTTTCTGTCTCTGAATTTCTATCGGACAACATTGATCATTTTGGTTGACCATATAAGGGTTAATTAAATATTATATTCATGAAACGAGCTAATGTGTTTTTTGATTTAATAAAGTCTATTATATGTTTATTGATTTAATAAAGTGTATTAGGAGTAATAAGAATGCTATAATTACACGAATTTACTAATGTAAATGACAATATAACTCCTTATAGCAGTAGTTTTAAGAGAATATGTACGTGTATATATACTTTTCTTTCATGGTATAAAATATATATTCATTTAATAAATGTCCACATGTATAGAACAAATTTCAGTATACTAGTGCAAATAGTGGAAGCATTTTTTGGTAATATTCTGGTACGTATACCAAAATATATTAAAGTTTTATCGTTATACTACAATATCATTTGGTATGTATACCAGAAGTCTTATTACAAAGTGTTTCATACATACAAGCATATGTATACACTTTAACAAGGTACTAGTAATTATAAATTTCTTTTGGTATACAGAATAATGCGTACGTAGAGTGATTTGAACGCATGTAACTCTACGATTAAGTAATTTTTAAAATAAGAATAAGATAGTATAATTATTGATTCTCAACCTTTTTATTATTAGATATTCGATTTCAAAATGCATATAGAGAACTTGATTCTGAAGTTATTATACTCTGATGTTTGTGGTAAATTCCTTTTTATGAACAAATAATACATTTAATTATTATTTGATGTTCATACATTAAATACTTTAAAAATGTATCATCTTGTTTCAAAGTTGTTTAAACGCCATTATAAAGGTTTTGCATAAAAATTTGCAAAAGCACAACGTAAGATATACCATGCGATTCAAATAAAGTGCATTACAAATTGTTCTCTTAGAAACCAGCAAAGACTTTTTAATGCTTCGGGGAAGTCTAATCTTTTCATGTGCAACAAATTCTTTTGGGGGCAATCGTTAGAAACAAAAAGTGGAGCATCTAGATTCTTATAAAAT
Organism: Colletes gigas; assembly: GCF_013123115.1. Classification (NCBI taxonomy): domain Eukaryota; kingdom Metazoa; phylum Arthropoda; class Insecta; order Hymenoptera; family Colletidae; genus Colletes; species Colletes gigas. The sequence continues at coordinate 854,569 of NW_025106644.1, forward strand.
GGAAGATAATATTGTTCTTTTATTATTTGGATAGATCTTGTAAAACTGAGCAATATTTACTCTAAGCATAGTTGAAGTAAAATTTTTGAAATTGACTTTTGGTTGTGCATTTGAGTCATATGCGAAATACTGTTTGTTTGTTTCTGTGTTATTTTGTCCCCTTATAGAGGAAAATTTTTTCTTATCCTTAAAATTGTTCGGAATATTTACAAACGTGCAAACCATGGGTCATAGGCACTAACAAACGAGCGTAGCTAATAAAAGTACCTGTTGCCTAATTGTTTACAGTCAGCCAAATTCTACTACTTATAGTGACAAACACGTAGCTTGAGTTTACTGTATCTATGTCATGAAGGAGAATTCATCAATATAGGGTGTTTTAACCCGAGTCTTATCTATTCGCAGTTCAGTTATTTCTCCATTAGAAATCAATAATACATGGTGCGTTCAAAAAGTTCCTGGGCTAAGATTGTAGCGTAGTAAAAATATGAAAATTTTAGCATGTCATCTTTAGCTATATGCATACCAAATTTCATAACCATCGATTATGCTTTTAATCTGGAGCAAGATGTATCTGCAACGGTGATGATGTTTCAAAATGCCTTCGGTGATGCTTGGCATGGGCTGCTCACAGATTGATTTATTTATTATATTAGTAAAAACCCATTAGTGTACAAGAGAAAATATAATGGTATGTTCACAATTGAGATAGAGAACAGTGTTTACTAAATAGAATTGATATCGGGACTCATAGTTCAATTCTAAATTGTAAACTTGATTATTGAATGAGGAAATTGTAATGGCAGAAAATTCAAGCCTTCTACAGATAATCTTGTAGATTTATGCAGGATAATATTTACGTATTGGGTACAAGAATTTATAATTCTAAGAATCAGAAGATCTTAGGAAATCTTAGGAATCTATGTTGCACCTGTTCAATATGGTATTTATGTCTCGTTTGAGACATTAGACCGAAGAAAGCACACATAAGTTGATCAGACGTCAAGGTAATGATTATCTGTGTTTTTCACATAGCACCACTGTGACTGTAGGCCTACATATAGCTACATACAACATTAAATTAGGACACATGGGTCCCATTTTGTTCTAACCATACACTTTTAGCTGCGCACTTGGTGCAATAAATTTTACATCCTGATTTTGTAGTGGTTCTAACAAATGTTATTCAGTTCGGTAAGAGCTACCCAATAAATAAAAAATACCACCTCTGATATAAACAAATTTAGGATTGCTTCACCTTTTTTCCAAGTTTCGATACAGGTAATGAGTTTACGCTGCGGCACTGGTGATGGATCTAAGCGACTAACTCATTCTATGTTGAGTGTGTTATTCGCTTAGATCCGTTACTAGTTGCTGACAGCTAAACCCATTGTTTGTATTGAAACTTGTATCGCAACAAGCATCAGCGTCAGTTATGCCACCTAACAGTTGTTTCGTAAGAATCTGTTGCGCATGAAAAAATATAAGGCCCCTTACTCTTCCCTGGCCAATCGATGCTCTCGCTGGCTTCTGAGAATACGTCTTGTAACGTTTTACTTGAACCACGTGGTGTACGTTTGAAAGTGTTGAAAGAAAATTTTAGTAGCTTGTTCAAAAGTATCATATTTCTTCAAGTACTCTACATGTGAAAGTTAAAATGAGGGTTTCAACAAAAGGCTTCTATAAAGAAAAGATGAATTGTCTAATCTATAACTTGTTTATCTTAATTAATTTGATTAATTTCGGTGTTTTTTAAAATGCATTCTACAGTTGTAAATTTTTTAACATATTTATTTGAAAACCTTGGTAATAAGACTATCATAGTTGATCGTAAGTGATAGTTATAAAATTTATAACTATAGTAAACATTTACTACTAACTACATTATTATGAAAAAAAAATAAAGGGAGGAATCATTACATATATTTTGTATTCATCATGATCAAATTGTATAGTTGTTCCTTTTGTTGTTTCCAATATTTCATCCATTTGCATGTACTAATTAGTGGTCCCTACTTTCCCCTCCCCTGCAATGCAGGAACTAGTAGCTATACAACAATACCGAGGAGGTCTATTCAGCCAGGGACTAGTTCGTCAGTTACCCACATAGCATAGCCTGCCATAGGCCATATTTTTGATAACGTACTGAACTGATGTTTAAATGAAGCAATTTATAATAATGTTTATAATTTTTAATGGCTGATATCACGCATAAAATTCAGACGAAACAAAAGACAATTAGCCTTACGGGGTATTTTTTGTACATACGGGAGTGCTATAATTTCCGTAAAATGTGGAAAGTTTCCTCCGAGAGGAACAAAAATGGGTGTTACTTGTAATCTGATAACCATGTGATACTATCTCTGATCTGATAACATTTAATAGTGAAACTAAAGTTTCTAATTTCATTTTTCACAAAAATGATTCTTCGAGAGAGACCGAAACGCGATATTGCTATAACAAACCAAATAACAGAGTAACGAGTTGTTAGAACAAAACTGTACTGATCCTACGAGGCTTGCTCGAGAGGGTGTGTATAGGACTAAAAAGGTTGGAAGGTAGTGAATTGACAAGACGTATAATGCTTTTATTTTATTGTTAATAGGATAGCAATAGGAGATGCACAGTGATCGAAAGTGTAGCCATAGATAACGAAAAACAGAATGAAACTATTATGAATAGGTGAAATATATTTCGTTCTGCGACGTTAATGCGCCGTCCGCGAATTGAGTTCTAACCACACTTAACACAATAGCATCTGTCCAATTATACATATTTTTCACCGTTTTGAGATTGTTCGACCAGGCTCGTGTCTCGATGTTTAAACAATTTCCATTAAAATGTGTCCTAGCAATAAACAAAACGTTAACGCAAACTCTTCTAACATTTGAACCCCTAAATCCTACCCTACAGTCGGTAATGTAGAGCGCCGCAGTTGTTACAGTACTCCCGGTGAGAGATAATCCTTTCACCGCATTCCCACTCAAGCGCAGGCGCACAGTGGTCCGGATTGACAAATTTAGCGACATATTCGTATAACTTTAAAACTATGCAAGATATCGACATGAAACTTGAACTGTACATTACAGGAATATTAAGTGATATGTAGATTAATGAAAAATTATCTAACAATAATAATTTATTATAAATATAACTCAATATAATATACAATATATTGCTTTATTTTTTATTAAATTATAATAATAGTTCTTCCGCTTCTCTATCTAATGGTTTTACTTTTTTTTTTTTAAAAAAGTATCAGTGTTTGTTGCTATTCTTGAAAGGGTATAGCCGGATAAGATGGTCAAAAGTGCCCTTGAGCCAAACTGATCAGTGAGCATATCAGTTAATAGACCATTCAAAGAAAACCATGTGTGCCAAATATCAACCCCGTACCCTTACTGAGAGGGTAGTTACAGTGCATAACGCAATTTTCAGTTTAAGCTGTATATCTTTTGTTGTATTGCATCAAATGTTAGATTGTTGGATACATATACAGGGTGCGCCGTTAGAATCCGGACAAAAGAAGTCTTGTGTAAAAAGTTGTTTATTTAAGCCAATATACAAAAATACAAAAAATGCTGTTATATCTCATTTAAAAGCTCCTTGTTGAGAACTTTTATTCTATGTAACCACCCTGCGCCTCTATAACCTCTGCTCGATTCTTGCTCTAAAGCGCGAGCACGCTGACTTCAATTGGTCGCGTTTCATGGCCGTGAATTCTGACTCGATAGCAGCTCGCAGGGAGTTGACGTTGGGGTGCCTCCACTTGTTAGTGTGTCTCTCGATTACGCCCCACACGTAGTAGTCCAGTGGGTTTAGGTCGGGGTTGTTAGGAGGCCAGAAATCCTTCGACCAAAACATGTCGACATTGTCAGAGAGCCAATTTTGAACAAGATGACTCGTGTGAGCAGGTGCGCCATCTTGTTGGAATAAATACGGCCTTCCAGAAGCCATAGTCTCCATCAACGGCTTTATTACTGTCCTCAGGACCTCAAAATAAACCTCCTTTGTGATTGTTTCGCCTTTTTTGAAGAAGTGCGGCGGCATGACATCGACCTCACTTGAGACGACGCTCAAAACGTGAACACTGGCTGGAAATTTTGTTTTGCCTACCAACAGGGACATCCTCGGGATTGTGGGCAAGCCAACGGTCGTTCCTCCTGTTCACTTTGGCATCCACGGTGAAAATTTTTTCATCAGAAAAAAACCTAATGTGGCCAGCGGCTTCGTGTTTTAATGAACGCAGAAGCAAATTACAACGGGCAAGTCTTTTAAGGGGTTACGCCACCCTGAGGCGGCCGAAATAACATCAAAGTTTACGAATTTTTTTCTACGAAACTATGAATGTGACAATTACTTCATTATTATTTATGGTTAGGGCATACATTAAAGGACATATTGTGTAAATTTGACAAAAAAATATTAAAAAATGGCCGAGCTATCCGTTATCCGGCAAAACTCCTCCGTCAGGACGCGCGCAGACGGTGTAACGGATTGTGATGCCCAGGATTATCTGAAACTAAAAAACCCATAGTTTTATTGTTCATTGATAAAATATCTATCGTGTAGCATAGGGATTGAGAGAAAAAAGCATTTTTGTACAAATGCGAGCAAAGTGAAAATGAACATTAAATTTTTACCAAAAAGGCAAAATTCAAACAATTACTATAAACAATTGGGATATGGTATCAAAAAAATCCTATGCTACATGATAGATAATGTTGTTAGAATTATGTGTATCAAATTTGAAGTAAATCGGACGTACAGTTTCGGAGATTTTTGATACACCAGTTGTAAAAATGTAGTTTTGAGAAAAACGGAAAAGAAGGAAAAGTGTGACTTTAACAGATGTTAGAGAAAAAGATTTTAGTGTTACCTTCAATCGGCAATGCCTGGGCCATACAGTGTCTCTTCGGCAGCAAAAGTAATGTCTTCAGATTCTTTTTGAGCTGCTCGTTTTAGTTTCCTAGCCTCTTTTGTTGCTTGCTGCGCTCTTAGATTCGCAATTGTGATGCGATCCGTGTCCCACTTTTGACAGGCTTGTTGCGCGCTCGGTCCAATTGTTAAATTCATAATTTGCATGATAAGTAATATATTGTTATATCCATCGTTGAATATATTTATTGCAATGTTTGTTGCGATTTCGACAATTTTCGCACCGCTGGAAGTGACTTTCGGTGCCATAGACCAAATGAGAGCGTTCACGCTTTCATTGTTATTTTGCGTGAAACCTCCCAAACAACGTTCTAATAATTCATTGTTACTCAATCTTTCGTACACTGGTCGAATAGCTTTTTGAACATCTTTTGAAATTGGGTCCAAGTGTTTGTAATTGTCCAGAGATTCGTGAGCCTGCGCTTTCTGCCATGAGCACCAGGAATCTTTCCCAGTAGGGCACTTCTCATGTTGGGGATTCTTATCAGTGGAAATTTTATGATAGAAGGTGGCCCAAATTGCATTCTTCATTTCTTCTATTGAATTTGAATTCCTTCTGATGGCTAGGCCATAATAAACGGTTAATTCGTCAATAAGTTTGGCAGTTAGTTTACCTCTACCACCAAGGCCTTTATTTTCCTTTCTTACTTTACGGAGTTGCGCACCCATTCGTTTTTGGACGTGGCCAATACATTCTTTTTTTTTCACAATAACGTCACCATAAGGTTTTGAGTCTAGAATCCCTTTGTATGTTTTACTATCTCCGTCGCCGATGTAATTTGTGTATCTTATACCATACTTTTCCTCCGATGCTGCAAACATTTCTGTTACCGCATCAACTTCCATCTTTCCTGCAGATCCTGTATGATTGGCTGAACATTGTTCGCTGTGTTTTTCTTTCCATTCTTGATACTCCTCAGTATCGTCATACTTTTTCCAAAATTCGCATGCTTTGCAATAGCGTGATTTTATTACCGCATTTATTACTTTGCCGGTATAATGTGCAATAATAGTTGCTACTCCGACAAGAGAAGAAAATCCCCGTTTTCTCCAAGTTCCGTCTCCTGAAACAGTTAGTCCTTCCGGGTTTCCCTTTTGTAAATTCATTTCTTTTTCTGCATTCACAGCATTTTTCATTGATAGTTCACACGCACTTTTTGCGGCGGTATGAATATTTTGAACTATTTTGTCGTAAAATGAATGAAACACAGGTTTCGGCATGCCCATTATTCCACAGAATTTATCTATTCCCGCCAAACCAAGTCCAAGTAATCGAAAAGCAAAGACAATTCTTCTGTTCACATCGTATGCTTTCGCATCGATGAGAGGACTTGAGTTTACACACACAGGTTGGCACGATTTACAAGTCATATTGATTTTAAAACCAAGTCCACGAATAGCAGATTCTGTGAATTTCACTTTGCCATTACACACGTTACATTTCACTGCCTCACTAATAGCCGAGAAAACTGCTACAAAATTTATTATGCGGTAGCCAAACGTTGCGTCAACTACTATATCGACATCTTCAGTCGCTTTTAATTTTTTCGCTGACGTACTCGTGCTAGCTTCCTCACTTTCCATCAAATAGCGATTTGCAGGATGATGTTTCCTTTTATGGCTCGTAGAAGCACGTCCAGAATGTTTTCTCGAACCCTTCTGATCAAGATATACACGTTTTGACATTATGAAAATAAAACTAAGACTTTTTCGAAACTTCTAAGCACGACGTTCACTCTGACGATGCGATCGAAAGACTGAGTCAATCTTTCCGAACATTTGCCTTACACCAATGCAATTAACCCCCTAAAGCTTTAAAATGACCCTACTATGTCCAAAGGCACCCTGCCGTAGCCTGGAAATAAAACAATAAAAAAAGGCCTAGGTAATCCTCCCGCGAAGCGGATGGTCGCTACCTATTCCGAAACGGCAACTGCCGCACGACCTTCCAAGCACTGTAACTTGGCTATTTTTGGGAGCTGTTGCATCCACCATGGCTTAAATTATTCCCTGAACTCCAAATTAAAGGAAAATAACAAAAAAAAAAAATCGATTTTTTTTAAATCTCAGGGTAGCGTAACCCCTTAAGCTTGGCGGCCTCGGAGAGCATCTGACGGACTTTGAGAACGTAGGAGACATATCTAAGATCCTCTTGAGCGATTCGACGGACAATCGTTTCACTCACCCCCAAGACGGAGGCCAATTTTCGAAGTGAAGTCCCTGGATCTTCCAAAATCATGTCTTGGAACCTTTGAATGATTTCTGGCGTCCTTGTTGATTTTTCCCTAACCTGAACTTTTCTCGCCGGGGAAGGAGAACCCTTCTCGAACCCCTCTGAGGCTGCGTATCTCTTCGCAACGTCGTATACCGTCGATCTCGGGTACCCAAAGAATTTTATAATTTCGACCGGCGTTCTCCCGGCGCAAAGGCTTTCTATAATCGCCGCTCTTCTATTACAGGGTGTCCCAGCTAAAGTGTGACAGTCGCGATACTGCAATAACTATTGATGATACGGAAAAATTGTTTATATGAAAATTGCAGGATAAAATAGGATCTTTATTCTGGCGTAAACGGAAATTTTATTTATGTTATTAATTTCAAAGATACGATGATGAAGTTTCGTTTTTTAAATGGAACTATATATTTTTTTTTTGGATCATGCGATAGTGTTTTTCAAGACGAATTCATTAACCTGCAATTCATTTACCCGATTTTCATTAGTTTTCAAGATATAACGCTTGGAAATTTACTGATTTTCGGCGAAGATGTCTCGGCTTGAGTGGCAAGTCATAAAAGCGGCCCTATTGTTGGGCTGTTTGACTCCGCCTGTTGAAACCGATAGGAAGGGTCTACGCTCGGAACGGCAGGCCCGAAGAGTCAGAAACATGAAAAGTATTGTCCATCACGATTTAAGTTTGTCGCATCGAGGATGGCGATGTCGCTAATAATTTGGATGATTGGAACATTTATTTAAACGTTTTAGCTGAATTTTATTATACAAAAAATTTATTCTACGTGTCTCCTGCCATTCGAAATACATGTTTCAATTCGTTTTACAAGTTTCTTTTCCACGTTTATTAGAATGTCCGTTGGAATATTTTCACACACAGCTATAAGTCTGCAGTGCTTTGTAGCGGTGTTTTATAACTCTTGTTGTATGATGGAAAAACTTGGACCTTGCCAAACATAAATAATACATCTATTACATTTTACCGCTAATAAAAATTCCAACTTTCCCGAAAATACATAATTAGACCCGCTGGTCTTTTATGAGTTTGCTGTTCCGCTGCAATATATTGAAATACACTGTTTAATACGTTTTATGAGTTCTCTTATGAATCAATTTTATATTCCTTGTCCTTGCGAATTCACGAAATCGTGATGGACAATACTTTTCATGTTTCTGACTCTTCGGGACTGCCGTTCCGAGCGTAGACCCTTGCTATCGGTTTCAACAGGCGTAGTCAAACAGCGCAACAATAGGGCCGCTTTTATGACTTGCCACTCAAGCCGAGACGTCTTCGCCGAAAATCAGTAAATTTCCAAGCGTTTATATCTTGAAAACTAATGAAAATCGGGTAAATGAATTGCAGGTTAATGAATTCGTCTTGAAAAACACTATCGCATGATCCAAAAAAAAAATATATAGTTCCATTTAAAAAACGAAACTTCATCATCGTATCTTTGAAATTAATAACATAAATAAAATTTCCGTTTACGCCAGAATAAAGATCCTATTTTATCCTGCAATTTTCATATAAACAATTTTTCCGTATCATCAATAGTTATTGCAGTATCGCGACTGTCACACTTTAGCTGGGACACCCTGTATATTCCGCGCTTGGCTTGACGAGGTCTGTCATTTTGAGGTTATAGAAGTCTTATTGACGTATTCAACTAACTTCAGCGCCAATTAGCACCAACCTCTGAATTCTAATATGGTGGGAAATTCAAATTCAATTCTGTCCGGATTCTAACGGCGCACCCTGTATATATAACGTTTTAATAATAATGAACAATACAGAAGTGATACATGTTGGTTGCACGCAACAACGCACGAAACAATCTCGGTGAAAAGCGACGCAACACTCATGCGCGCGTTCTCACTCGCGCACACTCCTCTGCGCATACTCACAGGCGCACGCTACGGGATGTGCGACAAACTTCCATCATCAAAGATTTTGAAAAAAAAATTGGGGGTATTTTGCTCTACGGCGTACGTGTTTGTGAATTTTTCACCGCAAAATGGATTTTTAAAAAATTCGAAAAGTATAAAAATATTTTTTTTTAATAGAAATTATTAAATGACCACGTTTATATTTTTACAGTGTTAGTGTCTTGTTATGATCATTAATCTATAATTTTATCAGATTTTTAGAAATGGTGGGAGCGATGTTGGAAAAATCAAAAACCGACATTTGCTTGTATTTTTACCTTAATTTTTGTTGTGACCATGTTCGTATTGTTACAATTTTAATAGCTTTTAATATTAAAGATTTTGCTGAGTATTTCTGCAGGCTTCACAATTTTTGCAATATAGCGGGCATGCGACAAATAATAAATTACCGCTGCAACATGGGAACAGCATGCGATGGTTCGATTGCCATTTGCACATTCGCAGAAGTGACGATTAATTCCGGAACAACCCATTGTGTTTGGTGTATGTATCATTTTATTGCTTCCCCTTAGGGTTACAAGCACTCCTTATCTTACACTCTTCTCTACAAACCTTCCTTAACCTAACTTATCCTACTCTTACACTACTTAGCCTACCATTGTGTTTGGTGTATAATCTATATAACACTTATACATTTTCTTCTTGATATGTCGCGATTGCACTTTTAATTGAGCGATATTACTGTTTGTTTTTAAATAACTGAAGTTAATTTCATTGTCACAATTTATTAGTTCTGCGAGATAAGACGCTGCTTGTTGAAGTTGTCAGCAAATGTCCAGATGTAATGTTTTGAAACGTAATTTCAAATTTTGAATGTAATGTCTCGGCCTCTACTCCCAAGGTATTTTCTTTTTCTTTTTGTTCCGAAATTCTTGCAATTATTTCTTCCGAAAATTCCGAATCACTATGCAATCGCTTTCCAAACATATTTTGCAAAAAACAGGCTATTCGGAAGTATGACCGTACTGTCGAAAGTAGCTTATTGTCTAATTGGTGGTGGAGAAGTCGTTATTTTTGTCCTATAATGCCATGGATAGCTTCGATGATCCAACGAACTTTTGTCACCAATCTAGAATTATTAGCTTCTACGGTGGTTAACTGATGACGTTTGCCTTTCAGAGCTGGCATTAGTATTTTGTATCCTTCGTTTTCTAAATAGTTCTGTACGCCTTGGAATCCTTGGTCAACGATGCATATATCTCCTTTCTTAATTATGTTCGCAGACCATTCGGATCTCAACAATATATCCAGCTGTTGTACATATCGTAAATGGTTTGCACAATGGTACTTTCTTCTGTCCTGAATATGATTTCCGTTGATATTCATTATTTGAACTTTTCCCATGTCGGATATAGGTACCATAAAAAATTAATGCTAACTGATTGGTTATGTTGTGTAATTTTTTAGCAATATGTGATGTTTCCTTCTCGATTAAATGTTGTCGAGAAAAGGCAGTAAATCCAAAATAAGTTGGTAATATATCTTTCTCAAAGGAGTTTATCACAGACGCACAAAAATCGGAAACTAATCGCTCACGTTCCAGTCCAAGAATTGCAGCTATTGTTTTATTAGAATTTCCAGTTCTAAGTTTAAATAAGAATGTAACGATGGCTTGAGTCACATTCCGGCATTTACTATCTCTCATGGACAACATCATTTCTCGCAATTTTATAATATTTTCCCAAGTTAATCCGGTGAAAACTTGAAGACATCCCTCTGAGAGCGTATAGTCGCCTATTTTGTCTTTAATTGTAGAGTCACAGTTAATTGAAAGATATTCAAAATAATTCCTTAATTCGTGAACTTCTATTACTGTGCAATTTGAACGAACGCATAATTTCGCTACGTCTTCTTGATATAACATTTTCTTTATTAAATGTGATGAACAGCATCTGTTCCCCTTTGGTATATATAATCGCCTTAAAACAAATATCTGTTTCCTTGTTTCATTTGGCACGTTAATAATATTTCTCCTGGAACCACAGATGAAACAGTAGCCATACGTTGAAACGACTCTTGAAAATGGCATTTCAACAAACTCAGTTTCCACTGTTGTACTATCGCTTATGCTTACATGAAATGATGGGTCTTCTCTAGATGAATTTAATAGGTCTTCAGAGGAAGATCCTTGTGGCAGAGACACTTCTTCAGATAAAGATGAAGTTTGCATGGATTCTTGAAGTAATGGGAGTTCCTTTTGCTTCTATATATAATCATGCGACACTTGTTACACAACACATCATTTCCATTAACTACTTTTTCTAATATTTCTGACCATTTATTAGCTTCAAGTAATGAATTAATTTTCTTCTTTCGGCTATTCGATTTCCACAACAAAACATCACAGTTTATACACTTATTATGTCCCGTATCCATCTGAATAATGTTCACTTGCCTTTATGATGGCGCAGCAGGGTTAGAGTGAACGTGTAGTTTATATGAACACCTCCCTCCCTTCAATATACTATACATTTTCTTAACCTAATAGTGAAGGGAGAGAAAAAGAGATAGGACAGAAAGACGGGAAACGAAACTGGAAAATACTTGGCGTAGGGAAAGTTTAGCTACAATGAAAGAGAGTAATAAAAGTCAATTTAAAAAAATTAAGGTAAAAATACAAGCAAACTATTAGAGGTTACAAATGAACACATGTATAAAGTTTATTTATACCAAATTATAACAAAACTGATTAATAACAATATCATAGGTTATGGAATATTACAAGTCGCCTCATGGCCAGGAAACAAAATAAGAGCGCTCATGAACGGGGAAACCCGATTCCCCCTCGCTACCCAACGGTTGCAGGCCCGGCAACCACGCCAACATTGGCCGCATTTCCAACACAAATATCGGTTTTTGATTTTTCCAACATCGCTCCCCCATTTCTAAAAATCTGAAAAAATTATAGATCAATAATCATAACAAGACACTAACACTGTAAAAATATAAACGTGGTCATTTAATAATTTCTATTAAAAAAAAATGGCTAAACGTCCAAAATTTATTTCCCATGAGGTCGAATGAGAAATAAAGTAGCTTTAAGGTCGCGCACTCACGTAGCACAGAAACTTCGGATGCGTTCGAGGTTGATGGATTTGGGCGAAGCTTCGGCGATTTCTGGGTCAGGTTCAGACTTACGTGTTGAATATAGTGGATGAGAGACGCTACTACTAATAAGATTGCTTATGTACTTTATAACACCTTTATGTTCACTAAGTAACGGCTTCCAGTAGACTGCCTATTGAGGGCTCAGGGCCCTGTATTTATATTAACGTGTATCAGCTTGGCCCTCAGAGAGGTGCTAATGTCACGTCCCGGTATTGACGGTCCGGAAGGTACCCCTACCGCTACCCTATGCACCGAAGACTACTATTCTTTAAACGAGTTTGATCCAATCGGCTCGTACGTCCGACTATGATCGGGTCTTTGTTACGGTCGCCGCGTCCACTCGAAATTGGATTTTAAGGATCTTACCTTAGTAATGGGCTTCCAATAGTTGTTTCCTGATTTCGGTATACCGATCAAAACGTGGGTCGTCCAGTGGTATGTGCTCCAAGTCGGGAAGGGCTGGAGTTACGTCCACGGGGATCAACCTCCACGGTGTTTGGTTCACCAACACGTCGGTGATTATCTTCGGAAGGGTAACTACCCCCAGAGGGTAGTATTCTGGTATCGCTGGTTCACGGAACTGGCGGATTAACTTCCGCAATTGATTCTTCCTCCCAGCTCGGTGCGTGGTATGATGGTAATAAAGAGTTCTAAAGTGATACTTATGGCAATACTTATGGTATGATGGTAATAAAGAGTTCTAAAGTGATACTTATGGTAATACTTATGTTCTTAATACTGTTTCGTAAAAATATTAATATAGAAGAACCGAGGGACGAGGATGTGACACTAATTCCCATAAGCATTCCTGGTACTGCTGCCTTATCTCTGGTCAGCATTCTGAGTACGACTTTATCTTTTGCTGATGCTGAGTCAGCAGTTTTGCTGAGTCAGCATTCTTGAGGAGTAGCAAAGTTTATCTCCCTTTATCTCGAAATTTCTAGAGTTTCATCCTCGAGAGGCTTCTAGAATGTCCTCTGCGAGAATGTTCAAGCAGTGGCTCTCATACAACAGTGGTTCTCATTTAAAATATAAAAGGTGCTTAATGTTAAGATGATTATAACGGCTTAATGCTAAGGTTGGTAAGGAGGATCGGTAAGTTATCGATTGCGGACGATAAGTTACTGGTCCTTGGTGTGAATGATAATATGTTGTAAATCGAAAGCTGGTAGGGGTATGTGGATGTAACAGCATAAATGGTTTTCTTTGAATGGTCTATTAACTGATATGTTCACTGATCAGTTTGGCTCAAGGGCACTTTTGACCATCTTATCCGGCTGTACCCTTTAGAAGCTGCCTCTCGCGTTTTTCATTTTCCGTCTTTTCCTCTTCCACAGCTTTCATACAGCAGAATTCAAATATTGTTTTTGCAGCTGAATGCATATGCTTCACGATGCTATTATATGATGCATCGCTCAGATGCATATATATTTCTCATGATATGAGATAGATAACTGATGTCGTAGTATGCCACGTATAATTGCATTCGTCAAAGTGATCGCACCAGACAAACTAAGCCTACCATGAGGCTCCTGTCATCCTTTCTTCCATGCTGCGATCCTCTGTACCCTCACCTTTCAACTTTAGGGCACTCTAATATTGCATCTCCCTTCATTGTGTCCGCCAAGGTTCGCAGATTGGGCTGGGCTTTTGCGAAAATGGCGTAGCCAATATATTTCGCGTCTTCTGTGTCAATCGCTTCTGTCTTGGCCCATTCAGCCGCCCATACACCTTCGCCTTGGTATTTCTCGAGGATGGCCGCAAGGATAGTCGCCAAAAACGGAGACTCAAAGTGATCGCACCAGGCAAACTAAGCCTACCATGAGGCTCCTGTCATCCTTTCTTCCATGCTGCGATCCTCTGTACCCTCACCTTTCAACTTTAGGGCACTCTAATATTGCATCTCCCTTCATTGTGTCCGCCAAGGTTCGCAGATTGGGCTGTGCTTTTGCGAAAATGGCGTAGCCAATATATTTCGCGTCTTCTGTGCCAATGGCTCCTGTCTTGGCCCATTCAGCCGCCCATACACCTTCGCCTTGGTATTTCTCGAGGATGGCCGCAAGGATAGTCGCCAAAAACGGAGACTCAAAGTGATCGCACCAGACAAACTAAGCCTACCATGAGGCTCCTGTCATCCTTTCTTCCATGCTGCGATCCTCTGTACCCTCACCTTTCAACTTTAGGGCACTCTCTAATATTGCATCTCCCTTCATTGTGTCCGCCAAGGTTCGCAGATTGGGCTGTGCTTTTGCGAAAATGGCGTAGCCAATATATTTCGCGTCTTCTGTGTCAATCGCTCCTGTCTTGGCCCATTCAGCCGCCCATACACCTTCGCCTTGGTATTTCTCGAGGATGGCCGCAAGGATAGTCGCCAAAAACGGAGACTCAAAGTGATCGCACCAGACAAACTAAGCCTACCATGAGGCTCCTGTCATCCTTTCTTCCATGCTGCGATCCTCTGTACCCTCACCTTTCAACTTTAGGGCACTCTAATATTGCATCTCCCTTCATTGTGTCCGCCAAGGTTCGCAGATTGGGCTGGGCTTTTGCGAAAATGGCGTAGCCAATATATTTCGCGTCTTCTGTGTCAGTCGCTCCTGTCTTGGCCCATTCAGCCGCCCATACACCTTCGCCTTGGTATTTCTCGAGGATGGCCGCAAGGATAGTCGCCAAAAACGGAGACTCAAAGTGATCGCACCAGGCAAACTAAGCCTACCATGAGGCTCCTGTCATCCTTTCTTCCATGCTGCGATCCTCTGTACCCTCACCTTCCAACTTTAGGGCACTCTAATATTGCATCTCCCTTCATTGTGTCCGCCAAGGTTCGCAGATTGGGCTGGGCTTTTGCGAAAATGGCGTAGCCAATATATTTCGCGTCTTCTGTGTCAATCGCTCCTGTCTTGGCCCATTCAGCCGCCCATACACCTTCGCCTTGGTATTTCTCGAGGATGGCCGCAAGGATAGTCGCCAAAAACGGAGACTCAAAGTGATCGCACCAGACAAACTAAGCCTACCATGAGGCTCCTGTCATCCTTTCTTCCATGCTGCGATCCTCTGTACCCCTCACCTTTCAACTTTAGGGCACTCTCTAATATTGCATCTCCCTTCATTGTGTCCGCCAAGGTTCGCAGATTGGGCTGTGCTTTTGCGAAAATGGCGTAGCCAATATATTTCGCGTCTTCTGTGTCAATCGCTCCTGTCTTGGCCCATTCAGCCGCCCATACACCTTCGCCTTGGTATTTCTCGAGGATGGCCGCAAGGATAGTCGCCAAAAACGGAGACTCAAAGTGATCGCACCAGACAAACTAAGCCTACCATGAGGCTCCTGTCATCCTTTCTTCCATGCTGCGATCCTCTGTACCCTCACCTTTCAACTTTAGGGCACTCTAATATTGCATCTCCCTTCATTGTGTCCGCCAAGGTTCGCAGATTGGGCTGGGCTTTTGCGAAAATGGCGTAGCCAATATATTTCGCGTCTTCTGTGTCAGTCGCTCCTGTCTTGGCCCATTCAGCCGCCCATACACCTTCGCCTTGGTATTTCTCGAGGATGGCCGCAAGGATAGTCGCCAAAAACGGAGACTCAAAGTGATCGCACCAGGCAAACTAAGCCTACCATGAGGCTCCTGTCATCCTTTCTTCCATGCTGCGATCCTCTGTACCCTCACCTTCCAACTTTAGGGCACTCTAATATTGCATCTCCCTTCATTGTGTCCGCCAAGGTTCGCAGATTGGGCTGGGCTTTTGCGAAAATGGCGTAGCCAATATATTTCGCGTCTTCTGTGTCAATCGCTCCTGTCTTGGCCCATTCAGCCGCCCATACACCTTCGCCTTGGTATTTCTCGAGGATGGCCGCAAGGATAGTCGCCAAAAACGGAGACTCAAAGTGATCGCACCAGACAAACTAAGCCTACCATGAGGCTCCTGTCATCCTTTCTTCCATGCTGCGATCCTCTGTACCCTCACCTTTCAACTTTAGGGCACTCTAATATTGCATCTCCCTTCATTGTGTCCGCCAAGGTTCGCAGATTGGGCTGTGCTTTTGCGAAAATGGCGTAGCCAATATATTTCGCGTCTTCTGTGCCAATGGCTCCTGTCTTGGCCCATTCAGCCGCCCATACACCTTCGCCTTGGTATTTCTCGAGGATGGCCGCAAGGATAGTCGCCAAAAACGGAGACTCAAAGTGATCGCACCAGACAAACTAAGCCTACCATGAGGCTCCTGTCATCCTTTCTTCCATGCTGCGATCCTCTGTACCCTCACCTTTCAACTTTAGGGCACTCTCTAATATTGCATCTCCCTTCATTGTGTCCGCCAAGGTTCGCAGATTGGGCTGGGCTTTTGCGAAAATGGCGTAGCCAATATATTTCGCGTCTTCTGTGTCAATGGCTCCTGTCTTGGCCCATTCAGCCGCCCATACACCTTCGCCTTGGTATTTCTCGAGGATGGCCGCAAGGATAGTCGCCAAAAACGGAGACTCCTTAGGGGATAAACCCCGGAGGTATCCGTCATTGATAATACGAGACCAATGGTAGCCGTACTGCGCGTTATATATTGACCGTTGGGCAAGATAAAACTCGCCGATAGTTGTCCAAGCGTTTTCAGTGGGTGGCCAAAATGTCATCTTCCAGAGTCCTTTCCAAGTCATCCCGGTGTATGAACATACTAATTCGAGCATTTGGATCATTCCTAAGCCATTCCTCGCAGTGTGCGTAAGAACCGATGCGGAGAGGAACCCTGAGGCGCTTTGATTGGTAGCCTCTGGAAGGTTTGAACGTCGAAACTCGGAAGCCAAGATAATAAATAGCCTAGTAGTTGTCAGAAGACCCTTTATAAGTCCCGATTCGCACATCTTGAGGCATTCAACACATGGAGGGGAAAAGGGGTTACCAGCAGGCCATTGAGCTACTGTGACTAAATTAACTTTATATTGATTCTTCAGGAAGGAATTGCCAAGTTGTTCGGGATTTTTAGTTGCTGCTCGGCACAGTGTCAAAGCCAGGAAGGACCCTAGTCTGGTGATGGAGATTTCCTCTAGCGAAGCCCCAGCAAGGAGATCCATTTGAGCTATTGTCCTCATGATGAGCTGTTTAAAGGCAGTGGTGTGATCGGCCGTGTAAGTAGTCAAAAGAGACTAGCGTTCTACTTCTGTTAATGTCAATCCCTCTGATAGAATCTCGATGGTTGGTGTATTTCCTGCCTGACCCATTATTATGTCTTCTGATTGTGATCTATTGGTGGAATAAAAACCTTCCACTACAACTTCTGGGTCTTCCCATATTCTGGCTTCTTGGGTGGTGGCCTGAGCTACCATGTCATAAACTGTTGCCCCTACAGTATCGCCATCCCTGATTGTTCCGTTCAGATAAAATTCGAAGAACCGGGCTAGAATTTTCTTTAGATGTCCACGGTTGTATACATGAGGCGGAAAATGCGCTCGGGTCTTTAGCTTTGCAAGTACTTGATCATTCCATCCCTCTATTACCGGCGCTGTGGCCTTTTGAATGATGGTAGATGCGTCTGCCCATCTGTGTTCTAGGACACCCATCTTCTCCTTTATTGTGATTGCTTCAGCCATGGTGATTGGTATTTAGATCCTTCAAGACAGATTAAACTTCCTTACTGAAATGTAACAGCTAAAAATTCTGGATGCTACTTGCCGCATCATGCAGTAGTCAAAGATACAGGGTGGCGCTGAATGAGCAGGTAGCCGGGGCTGTGCTTTACTGCGCAAAGATATAACTCGAGAACACTTAGTGGTGGGGAGTGAGATGGCGTGGCCTGCATATGTCGCTAAATTGTTTAAGTTGAAAAAAATACTAACAGGTTTATAAAATAGCAAATTAAAAATATATACTTTTTACTCACAAAAGTTTCATTTTTACCCCCAAAAATTTCATTTTTACCCCATTTGGGGTAATTTACCCCGGTTCCCCGACCGCTGGTTTATGGGATCAAATTCTATAGAGCGTACGTGCTGTAGGCCTCGAATTCGAAGAACAATGTCTGGATAATCGCTAGTATCAGGAAGGAACCGAAAAATTGTGTTGGGTAAGCTGTACAGCATAACGTTCTTTGGCGCTGCAAAAGAAATAATATATTGTTATGTTTAAATTAAATTGCTATATAAATTTCTGTATAAAGTAAAGTAATAATTTAGTATTTAAGACTCAAGTGTCTCTAATTAAATGATCGTAACACGCGTGGATATACATGTATGAAATTTGTCTCAAGTAATTATTAACAGAATATTTCATTACATGAATATTACAATTATTTTTAATACAATTGCGCAAAGTATACAATTTTCCAAATAATACTTAAAATTATAACGAATTCAAATGTACTGACCGATGCAAGACTTTTTATCCTTTCCTAAGCTGTAATGTGAGTATGACATTCACATTTAAAGCAATTAAATAGAACTTCATTTTTTACGGGCAAAGCAATACATAGGTGACTACAGTTCCCATTGTTTAATGCGCAGGGATTCCACCCCGCTTGCCTAGAAGCATGGATGACCAACAAATCTGTTACAGACCCTAAGTTGTTGCGTATTCTCACTCTATTTGCTCCGTTAGTTTTATTTGTTTTATTGCAATGTCGCCCGTTGTTTGAAACAAAACTTAATATTTCCACAAACAGTTTTCACCTGTATTAAAATTTGTCCAGTACATATATTTTTGATATTGAGTGATACTCGACGGATATCTGTTATAATTGTATCGTTTAAAAGTAACTAATAGATATATTATACATACCTAGGCAGAATTTGCCACACCCCCTTTTTTTATTGTTACGGGCATTCAGTGCCACCCTGGGCTGTTGCTGCACTGCTTTTTTATGCACGGCCTTTTTTTTTATTTTAGTTTCAAAATAATTGACGTGTTTTCGCGGTCTTTTGCTAGTTCTAATTTGCGATAAACGAGCAATGGATTCGTTCAGAGGAATTTCCCAACTCCTTTCTCCGCTTCTTCCGTAAGCACGGCGTGGATTCTGGTGTTGGGGAAGGGGTGTAAACACCCAGTTCCACATACGGTTTCCATTCTGATTCTACCGCAAGGGGAACCGAAAAGTATTCCACATTACCTTCTACTATTTCTATCGGTATATCGACCATTGTAATTTCAGATAATATTGGAATGGACTCGTCGAGAGAAATTTCCCAACATGTCCTACGCTTCTTCCGTGGCCGCGGCATGGATGGTGCTGTTGAAGCAGGGGGGAAAAAAACACCCCGTTCCCCTTCCGATTCCCCTTCCGGTTCCTCTTCCGGTTCCCCTGGCCCAACCGGACCTTCCACGTCCGCTGCCAACGCCGGATGAATAATTTTTTTTTCTGGGAAAAATTTTATATAATCGTTAATTACTGTGCTACGCTGATGGCGTAGACACACTTTTATTCGATAAACGAGTTTTCTACTAATAGTGGTCTTGTACGCATGTGCGCATGCCGCTTTGATGTCTTTCTCTAAATAGTCTTGCCCATCGACGTATGACTGGAAGTTGGCCAAATTTTTCAAAATGGACCGATATATGTCGGGCCCGTACGTAAGCTGGGAGATCCTAGATGTCCCGCGCTTCGGCTAGAAGACGGCGAATCCACTCAAGGGTATTTTACTTCTACCCTTGGTCTGTGGGTTCGTAACCGTTCGAAAAACCAGGAAGGATCGAGTTTAGGACTCGATCCGTGGGGAGACGGTGGGTCCACCCAGGGGATTTTCAGTAAGCCCTGGACTGTGGAGCCGTCTAGCCCTTGGAAGCTCGAATAACTCGACGCTTTAATTTTATATTATATTGTGTCGCACTGAGCTAGATCGTTGATCTAGGAACTCGCGACAAAGCAGGCTAATTTTTTGAGAAGCTTCGAAGAACTAGACCGATTCGGAGATTTGTGGAAACTTCTCGATAGCGTGCTTGCTTATCGATATGCTCAGTTCAGTGGCTCGATAGCAAGTGACGGACGAACACGAGCTGCCAAAAGTGTGCGCGTGAGAGGGGGAATCCTTCGTCGCGTGGCGCTGCCGTGGCGTCTCTCGTCCGTCTTTGTTTAATTGATAATTGTCGTACCTTCTTACCCTTCTGCCTGGGCGTTGAACTTGGCTTGTTCGAACTCGAACGTTGCTTTATCGTTCGCGTGACTTTACAGAAAACCTCGAGAACCGTGTTTTTCTGTCCTCTAATGTTTCGAATAGCGGACGTGTCGACCTGGACTCTTCCTGGTCGGTCGCGTAACCGAAAACAAACCGGGTAACGAATTGTTTCGGATTTAAATTAACTATCGCATTTTAATCGATATTTAAACATAATTCAATTAGATGCCCCATTACAATAATTAGGAATTTAATTAATTGGAAAGTTTAAAATACGTAATTGAATTACTATGCAATTGAAATACAATGTAATATATTAGGTTTTATTCAATAGAATATTTATTTTACTTTACAAATATGTGCAAATGTGTGCAAAGGCACACGTGGCCGCGTGAGGTTATCGCGTGAAAATAATCTTATTATAACGCGGTAGCGTCTCGACGCCAAGTACAGGGAGGGTCATCGTTTTATCCTGACTATTCGACAGAGTTGTGCAGAATTACTTCGAATTGAATTACTACAATTGAATTACTTCGTGAATTATAATTACATCGTATTCAATTGCATTCAATTAAAATACATCGCAATTCGTAATTGCAATGTAGTATTTGCAATTGTAATTACATATTAATTCAATTCCATCGAATAAAACATATCAATATATAAAACATTCTATAATAAAGCCAACATACCTTCAAGGCTTCATTCTTCAATTAGTAGCGCAACAACAGCCAGGGTGCACGGATGCCAGCGTAACAATGAACGGCGTCACAAAGCGTTCAGCGGACTCAGCCGTTAAGAAGACGTCACGCGCTCGGAATCGCGTTGCCCCACTCCTTGGAAGAGTTCGCGCGCGGAATTAGAATGTTTCGGACCCTTTTTTCTCTCAACAGTTTGGAATATTCGGTGTCCTATTTTCCTCCTCTTCATCTACCCAGAACCAGTTCAAATCAGCATCCTGATTTTCTTGGTCGATAGGCGTCCCGTCCATTTCAACACACGTTTCATGTTCAACCAGGAATGCCGTGTCTTCGACACTTCTTACAATTAAATCGAATAATATCTTCAATGAATTCAGTTCCTCGCATCTTGGGCATGTACGACCCGTTAAGGAGATAGAAGAAGCAATCGTTGAACATATCATGCGTACGAGCGAAACAGCATTTGAATCCGAAAAGCTGGTCAAAGCTTGTGAATAATCCTTTCGTCTCCTCTTCCCTCATGTTGGAGTTCCACTTGGAAAAGTCGAAGCTAGTGTACAAGGATCTTCTAGACAGAGAGGGGTCGGTGAATTGTAGCCGTTTCTTGTCCAATGCCAGCTCATCATCAGTCATTGTGATCACTGGGATAGCATAATACAGAATTTGGAACGGTTTCTTGAAAGTAATTTCCCCGAAAAAAGAGTTGAAGGGTTCCAACTAACTCCAGCAAATATAGTGAATATAATACCCCACTACTGTGACTGTACGACATTGCTGCGGAGAGATTTGCTGTAAGAGAGGATATGGTAGACTCCAAAGTAGGGAAGTCTTCATTCGAAGGTCGGAACATGCGACAGATTCTCTTCCCATACAACGGAAGCGGGGCTCCGTTATAAATCAGATACTTCCCGTAGGCATATAGAGATCTTGAAGTCCATGTCTCTTCCATTTTCAACGGAGGCCCGATCTCCGACAAGATCAAATTCAATCGGCTGAGGAACGAGAAGTGAACTTGTAATTGTTGTTGTTCGTCCAACTCCTCTGGAAACACTTCTCTCAAGACTTGATTGTCACCTTGTCCCATCAACCGCAATCTGATTGGGAAGTCTTCTGCCGCAAGAAGAATTAGGATCACCGTCCACACAGTCCACCCTTTCTGTCGGAGCCCTTCAATCCCTCCGAGATGACCCCTCCAAGATCCGAGATCTTCAATGAATTCAGTTCCTCGCATCTTGGGCATGTACGACCCGTTAAACAGATAGAAGAAGAAGGAAAATTTTACGCAGGAAAATTTCTTCATAAGAAAAGTTTTTGAAGGAAAATGTCTTTATAAGGAAAGGTTTTTGAACTCACATTAGGTTAGGTTCGTCAGCACTATCACTGTCATTGTCTGAAGCACTGCTTTCATGTGAGGTGGGCTCTTCTTCCCAATCTCCAGTAGATTCTACGTCGCTACCCGACGTGCAGTTGTTATCGCTGTCTGACGTGGTTACATCAGGTTGCCCAGGATTGAAGGGATACCTTCTTGCGAATCTTTTCAGAATTTTGGCTGCAGTTTCCTCCTCTGATTTCGTCTCCTGAGTTGTGGACGAAGAATTTTTCTCCTATGCTTCGGTGGCAACTCCCGCAGAGGTGATCGGGCCCTGACCTTTCTGAGCAAACGTGTATGTGTGTCAGCCTGGTCAGGCCGATGTTCAGAGCGCACCGGGAGCAGATTGTCCTCCCTGCTAGCCGGGTGTAGCTCATCCGGATACACCGGTATCGAATCGTTCCCAGGTGGGAACCTTCCATAGCTCTGTGGCTAATTAACTCGTCCACTCCCCTGGGAGTAGGGACGATTTCTTCCTTTAGGTACGTTACAGATTTGATTGTTCCAACACTCTCATGGTGCACTCCCTGCACTGGATGGCTTGCTGGGCTACTGCTATAGACTTTCGGCAAAGGCTGCAGTTTCCTCCTCTGATTCCGTCTCCTGGTTTGTGGATGAAGAACCTCTCTCCTGTGTTGGGTGCTGTCTCGGCACAGGTGCAGCAGATGACCCACTCCTTGAATGTGTTCTCGTCCAGGGTGGTGTAGTACGCAGCCTTGACGCAGAGCTTGGTCTTTAGGAAGGCTGTGATTAGCTGCAGGCAGTGACTTCTGCTGCGGCGGTTGACCCGCCCGTAGTCTAGGCACATGCTGACTAGTTGAGAGCTGCGTTCGCGATGCCTTTCTTCCCTCTAGGTAGTCTTTGGTTCCGGGGAAGAGAGTGGTATGTTTTAACGTTATTGTGTACACGGCCGCATGTGGCTGGTCCAGAGATCTATATGCCTTAAGCTTATTACAATGTACAACCTTGAACTTATTACTAATACGAATTCTAACATTATCTTTAGAGAGCACATCCACCACCTCGTATGGCCCTAGCCTATCGTGGTACACGGATTTCATTTTACATCTGACTTTGAATTTACAACGGATGCGAGCGTTAATTCTTTCGCGAATTCCTAAGTAATATACAGTATTGTCTCTCTATAGCCGCGCGTGTCGGGACCGGGCGCACGCAACTTGAGAGACGAGTAGTCTATTCGGCTTTCTTTGATTTGACGCTCGAGCGTTCAAGGGGGATGGGGCTCGTCGACTTTTCTTCGGCTTTCTGTTTGATATCCGATACCCGATGTCGCGGCGCGGTGATTACAAACGAAGTAGTGGGGATAGCTTCGCGTCTATAGAGAATCCGAAAACGCGCGGCTATAGAGAGACAATACTGTACATTGCTGACGGCTTCCTTACCGGCATTGACTTTGCACAGATTCTTGTGCGGAAAATTGGCGTGGTCGTTGGTCGACATAGTAGATGCACAATTATTATTATGATTATCATCCCGTTCATTCGGGGAATTCGAGGCGACGGTGCCTATTAAACTTTCACCACTCGGTGACCAAGATATGGAATTATGACAACGCGTGTCGGATATAGAACTGGAATTAGCGTTCTCGGATATAGCATTGGAGTTAGTCTCTTTAGAGATAGTATTGGAGTTCGATGTATGTATCAAGAATCGTTTCTCGTCCACGATATAGCCGAGCGTTGAGCCCCGAGAGCGTCGCTTCTATAGAGACAATACTGTATTGCGTTGCCTCGTAAACTTGTTTTGTTAACAAATATAATACAAACTAAATCCGTTTTATTCAGAACTAACTATATTAGAATTCATATATTCTATAGATGTTATTGATCGCTATTACCGACCGAGGTAGAGAACGAGACGTGACCATTTATAATTATATTAATTGTAAAGAATTTATGAGAGCGAGTACCTTCGAAACAATTTGATGAAATCACATTAAGCGGGTATAAAAAATGAGAGTGAAAAACAAACGAGAACTAGAGTCACTACGGTCGCTTATTTTCTAACAATAACACGCGAGTACGCTCGCGATAGGGAAGATGGCCGGTGAGCTTGGTCACCACGAGGCGTCGATGCGCGCGCATATCAATCATGAGCAGATGCCTTGTTTCGGTGGTGGGCGCATCTTTCTTCCAGCTGATAAGCGCGACTAATTTACAAAAGAACTAGACTAAACAGAAGTATGTAAATATTACAACACTCCGCACACCTTGTCAAGCACTCCGTGTTTAATCTAACTGTATTGTAATATTCGAATGTTAGCTGAACCTGACGTAATAACGAATTCGGGCGAATTAAACGGGGTCTAATTCGACTGTCATAATGAAGAAATTATTCAAATCGATTGATTTAAAATTTCAGTAATAATTTCCTTTTGAAAATTGGTAAAATCGCGAACGAATGAATGCGAGTTCTCTTGGAATTTGGTGAATTCTTTTTCCAATCGTTTTCACGGTCTCTCCATCAACGATCATCGTAACAACGAAGTTTTAAATCCACTGTTAAAAGTGGTTTTCCACTTGGTTATCAGATTGTTGAAAGTCGATCGAGGGTTGTATGTATAGTAACCGAGGGGTCCGAGCGCTTGCGAGAGCGCGATCCCTCTGGTGGCGAGCATGAGAAGCGACGCCACATTACCCGTATCAGATTATTTGTTCTCTCTTTGCGAGAGCGTTACGTACACGATCTTTTATGTCCGGAATGCCCTATAAGGCTCGGTGTCTTTTGTTTCAGTTTTTACAAAACGTATGAAACTTGTTTATCTTTGGAATTCTATAACTGAGTACGAAGTAGTTTGCCGTAACTTTTTTTTGTCTTAACCCTTACTATTTGTACAATTTTAGCTATAACTTTGTACTTTTTTTTTTTTTTTACAAATCATCACAAACGTTATAGGACAAATAGAGATTACATTTTTATTTGTAAATTGAATATTTTTATTATTTTTTATATGCATTATTTATTGCTTTTAATTATGTACGAACTCGGTTCAGTTGTAAGCAAAAAAATATTGGCCAGAAAAGTAATTTTGGTAGGTATGAGTTATGGGGGTAGCATTAGACTGCTTCCGAGTACATATACGATGCTAGACCTTGGTGGGATAGCACTACCGTAGAGGTTCCTTGTGTAGCGGCGACCCACCCTATTTTTTACAGTACAATCAGCAAGGAGCTTTCCAAAGTTCGCAACCTTCGCCTAATCAGCAGAGCAATTATAAGCCAGGAGGTGTACAAAATTCGCAGCCGTTCAAGCCGCAAACCCCGCAAATACAACAGATACAATCAAGAAATTTGCAACAAGGAAAACCTCAGCAACAACAACAACAACAGCAACAACAGCAGCAGCAGCAGCAGCAGCAACAACAGCAACAGCCGCCGCAACAGCAAATGAAACAACCTCCACAATCTATTACAAGTTCACCTCAGATTCAACCTCCGTCCCAGTCACAACCTCAGTCTATCCCTCAGTCTCAATCACAACCTCAAACTCAGCTTCAATCTCAATCTCAAACTCAAGGTCAACCCCAACGGTTGAAGCCAATTTTGAAACAGGTCTCTTTCCACATTTCGCAACAACCCGCGCCAGTAGCTCCACAAACTACTTCTGCTCCACCTTCTCAACCGCCGGTCCCTGCTCCGACGCTCCCTCTGGCAACTAACAATATCCCTACGCCTCCAGTAAGTAATAACACCGCTGAGGCAAAAAATGATAACGAAACGTCCGACGTTACCGAGATGGAAGTGCAAGATCAGCAACCAAGATGGAGACGTAAAACACCCGGATGTAAGTATTACCATTATTTGTACCCTGATTATTTAAACGAAAAAATTACTCTCGAATCGCATTACTTTTGTCAAAAACATTAGGCAGAAAGTAACGACGTATTTTTAAAAAAAGCATAAAAAAATGTACATATTTAACACTTTACCGACCGGTAGCGGTTGATTAATCGGCTATCGGTCTGTAAGCGTTGGTCGGTAAAAAAGTTGATTAATACGCTATCGGTCGGTAAGTGTTGGTCGGTAAAAAAAGTCGATTAATAGGCTATCGGTCGGTAATGTGTTAAGTAATATGCAATGTTTCTTATCTGACGTATCGAAATTGCTCGATGACTAAAATGATGACAATTCACTGCGCAAATTTGAAGATTAAAGCAATTATCATGTGATCCAGTAATTTACTGTTGAGGCTATGTCAGTTTTAATCACCATTGTGAACATTTATATACTGATATTGTTTAAGGATAAAATTAGTAAATGATTCTCGTGGCTCTGTACGTTTAAAAGAAAATGTATGGGTTTAGTTAGGGTAAATAAGAGACTGAAGCGACTTCGTTTGAACCAACGATTGAGGAAAACATTACAGCCAAAGAATGCGATCATGGTACTGAACGAAATGAGAGCCGGTGTGCAATTTACATTTCCCGAGACTCAAGGAATGCCGAACTCTCTTTATTTGGTTCATGCAGAGGTATTTAAAAATAGCTTCCTCGTTCACGAGCTACTAAAATGCTATTAGGTGTACAAACGAATAATCAAATTTTTTCTGAATTTTTTTCTCGAAAATGTGCAGGATTTCGGGGGTATGTCTATTCGCCAAGAATGATCGCAATTGACCCTCGCAGCCGAAAATAATTTTTCCAGAACGATTTGAAATTTTTGAATTTAATTGTTAATAACTTTTTAATGAAGCCTCCATCAACAAATTGGTATTTTTGATTTTCGTCTTATTTTGGCTTCATTCAAATTTTTCCCAGCGTTGGTCGAGCGCTTGTGAGAACGCGACCCCTCTGGTGGCGAGCATGGGAGGTGACGCCACATACGATACAACACCTTCACCGAGAAAGGAACAAATCGATTCGCGTGCTCTTGCAGCATTTTTCGCTTGTTAGAATTCGTAAAGATTGCAGTGTCAGATATGTATCTGTTGCCATTTTCGACTCTGCTGAATTGAATACTTTTGAAGGTTATGTTGGGCCTTTCACTAAACTATCTTTTGTTTTAACTAGCTATATGTCAACACTATATGACCCCAAAAGAGCGGGGAAATCTATTGACTTTAACCCTTTGCACTCCGAATTGTATTCAATGCTTTTAAGAGTTTTATTTGAAATTTACCTGTTAAAACAAGTGTTTTATTTACACTGTTGTTGTATTTTGTAATTTTCAAGTGTATGATATCTGTTTGGTTTGGACTTGAGAAAATGTCGAGTGGGACTTGACGAAGGAGATCCTAAGATAAAAATTGATGTCGAGTCGTACTCGACATAGGAGTGCAAAGGGTTAAACTTGATTTTATAACTGCTTAAGATAATTTGGATTATTCATTTGTACACCTAATATTAAAATTTTGAAATTATTTTATTGTTTAAATCATATTCTATTTGCATAAATATAACTTGTTCTCTGAATGTAACATAAATGTAATTAAATTGTTATTAATATGTTGTAAATAAAAACAGCTAGATGGGAAAACTTTTGTTGGACAAGGATTATCGAAGCCACTTGCTCGACAAAATGCTGCTGAAAATGCATTAAAAGCATTGCTACTCGAAAAAATGACAGCGGTATCGATGAAAGCACGTATCGATGCTGAAACAGATGGACAGACTAATCAAACCACGGAAACTGCCATTGCTTCATTAAAGGATACTACGAATGAAGAAGCTGGAACACCAATGGACACTACTACTGACGAAAATGATGAAATCCCATGGAGTTCTTTGGCTAGTTTTGCATTGTATAAACTTTTCCTTGAATGGCATAATCAAGGAACATCGGTTCCAGTTCCAAGACCAGGATTACCATCGCCTGTCAAAGGAATTAAAAGAGAAATCTCTGCCGAGGCTCCAAAAACTCCAGTACAAAAAGAACTCCCACCGAATGCCACAAACATACATCCTGTTATGTTATTGAACCAAATGAGACCAGGTTTAACATACACGGAATTAAATCGTGTTGGTAATCCACCTAACACAATGTTTACTCTTGCTGTAGAGATCGATGGTATTGAATATACAGGAACAGGTAATATAACATACATTTATCGTTTGAAAGCTGACTTTTAGATTAAAATTTTGCAAATTTAAATTAATATTGAAGCAAACTAAGAATGAAGATTAATAAGCGTACTGTTCATAAATAATTCCATTCTGAGACATATGTTATGACACATATGTTGGCAAGAAAGTAATTTTGGTTTCGTAATGGGAAATGAAACTCATTTTTGTTACACAAAGAAAAACTGAATTAAGTGCGATTTAATAAAATTAATAAAATCAAATATTGACTTGTTGCGTTAAGTAAATCTTTTTCAATTCGAGCTTCTTTGCGAGCCCAAGACATTTCATGTGATTTTCAATTATGTACGATACATAATTCTCTGCAATCTTCCGAATAGCTCGATAATTCTCTTTAGTTATGGCTTTGATTTGGTCATCATCAATTTAAACAGGTCGACCAGAACGTGGGTCCTCTTTAAGTGAAAAATTTTCAAAACGCAATTTTTTAAACCAATTCTGACACGTACGTTTCGTTACACAATCAACACCATAAACTTCTGATGTCTCTTTGTAAGCCTCAGCAGCTTTTCTTTCTAGAAATGTTCATTTCTATATTCTATATGTTAAAATAACCTGGAGTAACCTAACCTAAATGTGACTGATATCAAATACCACAAGGAAGAGAACATAACACTGGGGGAATTTTTTTTTTATTAACGACAGCTAAGCCTCAGGCTCATGTGTCCATTTGAAAGTCCTTCGAAACAATTACAACGCCCTCTATGCGTGACGATCGAAAATATTTTCTTGCCAACCCAATGCAATACAAAATGCGATCAAGATTAATTACTTTTACATGCATTTTGCATCTTAAAAATAAAAGATTGTATTTTAAGGATTGATTTATGAACATACGGCTTTAATTTTTGAATGTTTCATAGAAATTGTTTACATGTACAATTCTGCCCGCTATTGTCTACGAATTTGAAAGAAAATTTTACAGCCGATCTCGTTCAAAGTTGTGTTCGAGCCAGTGTGTTGGACATTCGTGGGAATTTTGGTCATGCGCACTGGAGCAAAAAATTTTCTCTTAATCTACATGAGTAAAGCTAGAGGAATACGTAGGTGATCCTCGATAAGTTAATTTTTGTGCGATTGGCGAGCATTTGAAGTAGAAAGTTCAATTTTGTACAAAACATGGGAATTCCTGTTGGGTTTTTTTTATTGTAATTTTTACATCGCACCTCGCTTACAAAACGCTTCTTCTTTTTTCCAATCGCGCACACATTTTTTTCCTTCTCACCAATCATACCAACTCATCATTCATACCAACCCAGCAAAAGCTAGATATTTTCACACCCTTCCTCAATTCAAATCGCAACGATGAGAATTGCTAATCAAGCATTTGCAAGTTGTCTCTATGTTTTATAAACAGCTTTGACACCAGTGATTTTGTTAATATGTCCCGCAGTGTTTTTGTTCGTCTCTATATAATCTAGAATTATGAAACCCCCATTAACTAAATCCTTGATATAGTGATACTTAATATCTATGTGCTTGCTCCGCTTGCTGTTTTCGTAGTTCCTTGCAATATTGATCGCTCCTTGATTGTCGACAAGCAGTGTTGCATCTATTTCCTTTTTGCACCTTCTCTACAGCAATTCCTTTTAATGATATTAGCTCGGCAGAGATTAGAGCAGCAGCAACATATTCGGCTTCTGTCGATGACAGGGCAACGCTTTGCTGCTTTCTTGATATCCAATGTATCAAATGGTTATTGGAAAAAATTGCCCCTCCTGTCGTACTTTTTCTGTCTATTATATCTCCTCCCCAGTCGGTGTCTGAAAAGGCAACTAGACTGTATGAGTTAGTTTTTACATACCTTAAGCATTTATTCTTCGTTCCTTTCAGATATCTGAGTATTCTCTTTGCCGCATTCCATGTAGTTTGACTCGGTTTGTCAAGAAACCTGCTCAGATATGACACTGCAAATGTAATATCAGGCCTCGAACCCATTGAAATGTACATTAGACCTCCTATTAACTCTCGGTAAGGTACATTTGCTGCGCATTCGTTCCCTTCTGCTCGAAAGTTTGCTTCCATAGGAGTTGAGGCCTCCTTTCATTGCTCCATTCCAAAGTTTGTCAACATTTTGTTGATTAGAGTTTCTTGAGAGATCTTGATTGTATTCTCATCTCTAAATATTTGCATTCCGAGAAAATTTTTGATTTCTCCCAAAACTTTTGTGTGAAATTCTAATTTCAATGGCTGTATTATCTGATTGATTGCTGTTCCCGTTATCAATATGTCGTCTACATATACCAACATTATTGTTCTGCCTTTTGTGTACAGACAGAAGTCACTCTTGGATCTGTTGAATCCGTGTTTAATGGCAAAGTCATTAAACGTCTTGTTCCAGCATTTTGGTGCTTCTTTGAGACCGTACAATGCTCTTTTAAGTTTGAGCACCGTTCCTTTCTCTTCGTTTAAACCTTGAGGTGGTTTGATATATACCTCCGATTGAAGTCGTCCATTTAGAAATGCTGTTGGTATATCCATTTGATTTATTTTCCAGCCATTTTGTAGAGCGATCGAAAACAGCATCCTCACTGTCGAGAGTCTAGCTACCGGTGCGTACATAGACTCCTCTTCATGTAGTTGGTATCCTTTAGCGACCAACCTTGCCTTTTTGATACCTTGTTCTTTGGTTCTGAATATCCACTTTGTATCGATAGCTTGAACTCCTTTGGGCAGCATTGTTTTTCCCCAAGTTCCCAGCTTTTTGTGAACTTCTAGCTCTTTGTCTATTGCTATTTTCCATTCTTCTTGTTGTACTGCTTCATTGTAAGTTTTGGGATCGGCGTTGGCCAATAAACAGTAACTCATATACACCTGATAGTCTTTTAAGTGACTAGGTGCTTTCCTAGCTCTTCTTGTTCTGTTTGTATTCTGTGGTAATTCTTCATTCTTCTCTTCGTCATTCTCTTCTTCTTCAGTAATGTTTTCTTTTTCTTCATCCGGTTTATTCTCTTCTCCCAGTTGTTCATTTTTCTTTTCTTCTTGCTGTATTTCTTCATCTATTCTTATTGTTTCTTTTTTCAGTTGATTTTTCCTTTCATCAAACTTTACGTCTCTCACTGAGATAATCTTGTCCGTCGATGGGACCCACACTCTATATCCATTATCGCAATATCCTACCATTCTTCCTTCTACTGCTCTGTTTTCAAGTTTTCCTGTTTTTGGTAATATGTATGACCATGTTTTGCATCGGAATACTCTTATTTTTCCTAAATTCAAATGACCATACCATCTTTTGGCTGGTATGTCTTCTTTGAGAGCACTTGTAGGAGATCTGTTCAACAGAAATGCAGCTGTCCTTGTTGCTTCTCCCCATAGATTCCTCGGTAGATCATTTCCTGACATCATTGCTCTGGCTTTGTCCAGTAACGTTCTGTTCATCCTCTCGCTTACCCCACTCTGTTGTGGTGTGTAAGGGATGGTACTTTGTATCCTTATTCCTTTAAGATTACAGAAATTTTTTAATTCAACATTTAGGAACTCTTTTCCATTATCACAGCGTATTTTGTACACTTTGTTTCCAAATTGTGCTTTGATTCTTTGTACATAGTTTTTTATATTATTAACTGCTTCATCTTTGCATTTTAACAAGTACACTGTTGTGAAGTGAGTATAATCGTCGATAATTGTCTGAAAGTATCTCTCACCATTGATGGTCGGTGGATTTATTGGTCCACAAAGGTCAGTGTGGAGCTATTCACCAGTCCTGCGTGATCGAGGATATTGACAACTCATAAATGGCACTCTTGTGAACTTACCCTCTGTGCATGTTTCACAATCATTCTCATCCACTGGTAATTCCATTATCTTCATTACTTTTCTATTCAGGTGACCCATTCTTCTATGCCATAATGATGAATCGTTCTCCGCTCCATATGCTACGTTCCTCTCATTTCTTATTTTGAACGTCATTGTGTATATTTTCCCTTCCTTCTTTGTAACCAAACTCACGTTCTTACCTTTTATTTTTGTTATGTCTTCGTCGAAGGTGATGGTGAAGCCTCGTTTTGTCAATTGGTTCACTGACAGCAGATTGTGACTTAAATTTTTTACGATAAGAGCTTCTAAGCATATTCTTTTTCCTTTATATAATAGCAACAGTTTTCCTTTTTTCTTTGCTTTTAATATATCATCATTTGCTGTTCATATTAAGATTTCTTGAGAAATCATTTCCACGGATTTCATATTTTTCTCTAATTCTTCGTTTACTAGATGCTCAGTGGCACCCGAGTCAATGACAAATGTCACTGTTTTTTCTTCGCACTTTGTTTCCAAACATATATTATTTTCATTCATTGCTAGAAACGTTATATCAACATTATGTGAAACCATCTTTGCGTGACTTGGTTTGCCTCTTTGACTGAAACGCGTTTTTCCTCCTCTGCTTTCATACTTGTTTTCTCTGTGTTTGTTGGGACACTCATAGCTTTTGTGACCCTTTTTTTCCACGCCCGAAACATACCAGGAAACTTGTTTCATTTTCCACGACTGTTGCAGATACATCTTCCCTTTTCAGTTCATATTCTAGCAGTCTAGTCTTCACGAAATCCAAAGTAACACTTGTCTGCATCGTTTCAATAGCGGTGACTACATTGTCGTAACTGGCTGGTACCGTTATTAGCAAACGACACACTTTGTCATCTTCCTCGATTTTTCTTCCTGAGGCTGATTCGAGATCTCTTATCAATGAGTCGAATTTAACGAAATGTTGTTCCATTTTTTCATTTTCTTTTAGCTTTAATGATAATAATTTCTTTTTTATGTATATTTTAGTGAATACACTTTTCCTTCCAAAGACATTCTGTAATGCGTTTATCATATCACTTGCATGTTCTTTGTCTTTCACATATTCTAAGTGCTTATCAGTTATGCACTGTATTATGATGGCTTTAGCTACACTATCATCTTTAGTGTAAGTGGCACCTGTGGGATCAGGATCTTCCACGACTTTTCTTACCCCTCTTTCTTCCAATATTGCCAGCACCCTAAATTTCCAGTTCGAGAAATGTTCTCCATCGAACAGTGGCAAATATTTAGTAGTTGTTTGTAACATTTTTGCTTTCGTGTATTTTTACGATAACGATATAATCTTACTTTTCCTTTTCTGACGACACGTGGGTACTGGGCCCATAACCTCTCTTGGGTTTTTTTTTATTGTAATTTTTACATCGCACCTCGCTTACAAAACGCTTCTTCTTTTTTCCAATCGCGCACACATTTTTTTCCTTCTCACCAATCATACCAACTCATCATTCATACCAACTCATCATTCATACCAACCCAGCAAAAGCTAGATATTTTCACTATTCCCAACACGCGCCTCTTTTTGC
This sequence comes from Colletes gigas, assembly GCF_013123115.1. Classification (NCBI taxonomy): domain Eukaryota; kingdom Metazoa; phylum Arthropoda; class Insecta; order Hymenoptera; family Colletidae; genus Colletes; species Colletes gigas. The sequence goes on from NW_025106644.1 coordinate 888,382, forward strand.
GCTGAAGATACATCTATGGTAGCTGTGACGTCGGCTTACGTATGCGCAGAAAGGAATCCCACGAGGGAAAATTTCAGTGCGCATGACCAAAATCCCCACAATGTCCATCATTGGGGTCCGACATCGAAGAATCAGTGGGGATAGCGAGGGACGCTAAAGTGGGCAAAAGCGCGGACGCCAAAGCGGGCAGTACTGTAATAGACACGTTCATCTAATTTTTATTATCTTCTTACCAAAACTGCACGTTGTTACAGCAAAAAACAAAAAGGACGCCAAGAAGATAGCAGCGAAGTCTGCGCTCCTGGCTTTATACGATTTAAGCTATCCCGATGAAAAGACAATGCAAGATCAACTGATAGCTTAAATGTCCATTCATGTCCAACGTTAACGTTTGTAATCCGTGCAAAATTGTGCTAATAAAACATAATTATATGTTTCAATTTTATTACTTCGATTCATACACTATGCGAATTCTAAAGATTGTACCATTTGCAATAATAATGTAAGAATGAATTTCCCGTCGATATACAGTAAAAGTTGAATATATGCCCAAAAATTGAGACCTCCAAGCTAAACGTTCATGATGATGATTCTTGAAACGAAACCTGGACGTGATTCGTAAGTTGTTGATCGGTTCTATCCTTCCTAATTATTGGGGGGATCCCCCTTGGAGCCAGTGAAACATAAAAAAAAAACGATATGAGCTGGGATATGCCAGTGACGATTTGTATAGAGAACCAATGCTTTTTCTCTCTCGTTCGTACTCACTCGCTGTCCTTTTTTCTTTGGTTATCGACTACGGCCATCGGCAAAAGATAAAGGCAACTCCGAGGCTCGATGATACCGCGGTGTATAAATATCTGCTGATTTCGAATTTCGTCTCTGCTGTACGAAAGACGAACATGCCAACACCGGAGTGATGCCAATCTTAAGAATCATTACTGTAATTATAGAAACATTTCGAGTCGAGTGTCGAACGTAGAAAAGGACAACGAGTAAAAAATGGGGGAATTCCCCTTAGTAAGCGGGGATGAACACACCAGGCATTTATTCTGTAGATCAGTTCGGACATAAATGCAACGTTCACTGTATATAGAATTGATCTATATGTGCACGACTATATATGCTAATTAAATACCCGTTATATCGTGAAAGGCTTACCAAAGTATTCTTTCATATAAATTTATTCAATGTTATAACACATACGAATAGGCAATTTCATAAAGCGTACGGCAACAGAGGTATACTGTATCAAAGTGATCATTGTAATTCTTTTATTAAAGCAATTGTATGTTTTTATATATGTATTTCATTTGTATCTACAATAAAGTGACATCTTAGTATTGATCATTACACATCGATTAAATTGTAAAATTGTTTCATTATTATTAATTTATTCTGAACACACGGCAACTACCACTAATCATTACCATCGATAGATACTTTCGACTTACAATGCTTACAAATAAATACTAATGCTTGTAAACATTTGAACAACATTAATGTCATTAAAAATATTGTGAAATAATAAATATACCATTGCAGTATTAAATACTTTTACTTTTTACGTACAAATTCAACAAACAGAACGTCTTTTCAGCGTTCGGCTTCAATGAAAACACATGAAATATGCACTTGGCAGATGTTAAATAAATTTTATACAAGATGCATCAGCAATCATAGTATAATCAAAAAAGATCATTGCTCTCATAAATGTTGAAAATATAGAACGAAATTTTCTTTTACACGAAACTAGTACTAGTAGAACGCTAAAAACAGTTATTAAATATATTCATTCTACAATGCTAAATAAGCTTTTTAAAAATGAAAAAGAAATTTCGTATAAAAATTGAAAAGGAGCAGGTAAGTAAATTTTTCGGCGAAATTAAAAAATTTCAAATAATTTAGGAAATATCTATTTTAAATCGAATCCCTAACGTCACAGTCGCGGCAACGAACTGCAACGTTCAATCACAATCCTGCGTCTACGATCGCTACGTTAGGCAGATTGTCCTTTTGTGGGAAAATCTCAAGTCGCTATGACCAGATTTTCCATAAATAAATGTCCGTAAATTTGGTTCGATTACGAGGAGAAAGATCGGCTTATACTCTTTGGAGTTCGTACGAAAATTGGAGCGAGATCGTCACACGGTCCGCTCTCGATCGCCGACGGCTCACGAATGAATCGTGACGACGTGACGGCCGCGGCTGGGCTCCGTCGCGCAGGCGCAGAACCGGGTAGCGACGCGCCGCGTTTCGGCTCTCGATCTCTTTTCAATTCATCATTTCTCTCTCTCTCTCTCTCGGCACTAACAACACAATTCCTGGAATTTGTTCTAAGAACCGAGATTTCCAGCGAAGCTAGCTAGCAAAAACACGTAAATGGCCGCGGTATACTAATCTGATTTTAGAGGTTATATCGTGAAAGGATCATAGGGCAGGTTCCCTCGAAATATCCCAGAATCTTTTTGAGTACAACTTAGGTTTTTCCAAACCATTCGGGCATATCTATTAACACTCGTGAGTGTTACGATTTCGAGTGACGACACAGTGCTAATAGTTAATACCTGAAGAATAGTTGATCATACATGAGTACCTCTCGTCTGAGAGTGCACAGTATGGCTCAGCAAACCCCTGCTTTCGGAGGGTTCAATATACATAATAGAAGAAACAGAAAGTTCTGAAAAAATCAAACCTATGCAATCCTATGTATTAGCAAGAATGAGTAATGCTTATCCCAGTAAAGAAGCTACTATTATAACAAACAGTATAGATGGCTTGCTATAACTATCTGTGCTATACAGAAAATAACTCGAAAGCAAGCAATTTGATTCATATCTCGAATGTCTAACGACCACATACATATGTGTATACCTCGACAATAAACAGTCAGTTAACCAACTCCTGTGACAACATACCATTATAACAGTCTTACTATTGTAAAGAGTTGTCTAACCGACTCTTTTAAGGGTTAATAAACATTATTATCAAAATATGTTCGTACCTGATCATTTATAGATATGTACAGATACATTTTATCATATTCTATATATTACAAAGATATATTCTTAACAATTATTAATACTTAATTAGTACAATGAATAAAAATTACGTTGTGGCAAACTTGTATACATTGCTATCTGTGTAAAAGCGTTCTTCCCACAGACGACCGAAGAGAACAAAAGAACAAGCTCTACAAATTTTTGTTTCTTTGTTAATCTGGACTAGAACAAATTAGAATTTAGCTCTACTTGGTCAGTGAAATATGCAAGATCATTTTGTAAGAATATGTATGCGTGAATTTTTTATTAAAGGATACTAGAACTCGGTTTAAACGATTCCGTAGAATACAAATAGAAAGAGTTTAATTTATTAAGAGCGGATACAGAAAGTATCTTTCCTTCCAGAGATTCCGTTTCCCACATTTGAAATTTCTGTATTTTTATAGTTTCCCGAACTTCTGGTCGACTATTCATTTACCTGTCGATCACTTATCTTCCAACCTTTCCTAACTTAGTGTCCGTCTTAGGATTGGCGGTGATGCTTTGCACACGAACGATCACTTCATTGATCTTCGTTTGAAGATTCCTGATGTCTTGAATATAAAGAAGGGCAAGGATCTTGGCTGCATTCTCCAACGCAGGGTTGTTCAATTGGAAACCAGGAGCGATGTTCATCACAGGGAACGGTTTGCCTCGTAGTATTTTCGAATTTGGATTTTGCACGCACTCAGGATTTAATCTCCTTTGCACCAGTTTACTGCAGGCTTTTAACCTCAGCAGATGATCCAGGTGGTTTGGAATTCGTAGTAACTTCGCCACCGAGTAAGTTCCTTGTTTGAACTCTTTACTGTCGACTGAATGATTGCAAAATGGTCAGAATGGTAACATATACATAGAGAAATTATAATATTGCTATTGACTATCCTGAAACTTGAATCGAGCTATCTTTTAAATTGCATTTTAAAAATAAAGATTATATAAATAAGTAAACAAAATAAGAAAGATTTTCCATACCTACAGTTATATGAATTGTTTTCATTTTTAGAAAAAGTAGTAATTAAAATTTAATACGAGGCACTAGGTTTTTAAGAATCATTGTAATATTTGCATATACTCACAGTCCAAATTATCGAGTGGATTCTTAGATATAAGGCGGGGCACCAGCGTTTCGTTTTTCATTTTTATTTTCATCTCTTTCACATTTTCAGAATATTCCTCACCTAAATCACAATTTCGAACTTATTTTCTCATAGACAACGATCACAATATATTAAATGTTGTCATTAAACGACTGTATATCAATACGATAAAAACATTCCTTTATGTTTTCTTAGGAAATAATTATTTCTTATTAACTTAAGAAAACATTTCTAAAGCTAAATATTTTAAAACTAGATATTATATAATTTTCTTTTTAACTTCCATTATTCTATCTTAAAATATTTAAATATAAATATCGTGCGTGATCTTACTATTATTTTCTGCTTCCAACCAAACAGCATATCCAATCAGCCATTCTAGTTGGGCCAAAGAATTACCAGAAATCGGGCAGTCAAGATCCTTACAGTATTGTGAAAAAACGTTAGGCCAATTTTCATTTTTTATATCGCGCAACTGTTTCCGATCTTGTATATTGTATTGACGTATTTTTTGGTCTTCTAACCAAACTGTTACTTTACGAAAGTGTTGCGTATCTGTAATATTTAAAATGTAAATCACTAATTGATTAAATATTATAGTAAGATAAGCATATAAGTATTTATGCGATGAAATTAAAATTACACAAATATGATAGAGTGAATCTTAAGTTATTAGAAATATAGTAAATTTTGATGGCGAGTATGAAAATATTGTAAGAAAATAATAATGTCCCGAAGTCATTAGTTCCAATAAAATTTTATCTTTGTAATTGCATTTGCAAAAGTATAACATGTAATGATCAAAAATTATTTCAAAGTATGATGAAATAATTAAAATTTTTTGTTATCTATCGTTAAAAACAAATATGTTTCGGAATATGTTAGAATCTATTGATAGATTAAAACTACTTAATGAAATTTATACTAAAAAAACAAACCGTTTATATTAACTTTGTCACATTCTACATAACCAAGGGCTTTCAGTCTTCTCTTAAACATGATACCTCCTCGAAACTATCAAAAGTATCTAAAATTTTCGAAAGAAATCTACGTTTGATAAAAAATTCATTCAACCGTCAATAAACGTTGCCGTATTAAACTACATGCAAAGAGCAGGTACAATAAGAGATGCCAGTTATAGCCTAAGTTAGACTGGCCAACGCAAACGCCTCTACAGTGTAGAGTCTACACTATTTTCAACGCTCCTATAGGGAGCATAAAGTAATTCCCTAGTTACTCCCGCAGATGGCGCAGTTAGCGCCGATGCCAACCGTCGGGACACTTTTCCCTATATCGTGTATAGTTAGTTACTAGATAGTAAGTAACTAGATCGCGGATATCGTTCTTAAATATTTCCAAATGTTATATTCAAGTTGATTAAGCACGCGTAGGATTAAGAAATATAGATTTTATACCTTTGTAGCGAGCTATCGGCAGAGTGTGATAAGCAAACAAAAGAATGTTATCTACATCCGGCTGTCACGTCTGTATCGTAAACTCACCGATCTGAACGCGGCCGTTAAGAAAGTTTACAATACTCGACTTTCCTGGCTTGACTTGCTCGCGTTGAATTCCATACAACAGTAGTATGTATTATAATACGCGAATTTGTTTGAATCTCGCTCGCTTGAATCGCGGACTCGATGGTGATTAATCCAGTTCCAATAAATTCCCGTCGCGGCGCTATGTGTATTAAACCCGAATTCACGCGATAATAAGAGATGCCAGTTATAGCGTAAGTTGAACTGTCCAACGCAAACGCCTCTACAGTGTAGAGTCTACACTATTTTCAACGTACTGTAAAGTCCTATATAGAGAGCATAAAGTAACTCCCTAGTTACTCTCGCAGATGGCGCAGTTAGCGCCGATGCCAACCGTCGGGACCCTTTTCGCTATATCGTGTATAGTTAGTTACTAGATAGTAAGTAACTAGATCGCGGATATCGTTCTTAAATATTTCCAAATGTTATATTCAAGTTGATTAAGCACGCGTAGGATTAAGAAATATAGATTTTATACCTTTGTAGCGAGCTATCGGCAGAGTGTGATAAGCAAACAAAAGAATGTTATCTACATCCGGCTGTCACGTCTGTATCGTAAACTCACCGATCTGAACGCGGCCGTTAAGAAAGTTTGCAATACTCGATTTTCCTGGCTTGACTTGCTCGCGTTGAATTCCATACAATAGTAGTATGTATTATAATACGCGAATTTGTTTGAATCTCGCTCGCTTGAATCGCGGATTCGATGGTGATTAATCCAGTTCCAATAAATTCCCGTCGCGGCGCTATGTGTACTAAACCCGAATTCACGCGATAATAAGAGATGCCAGTTATAGCGTAAGTTGAACTGTCCAACGCAAACGCCTCTACAGTGTAGAGTCTACGCTATTTTCAACGTACTGTAAAGTCCTATATAGGGAGCATAAAGTAACTCCCTAGTTACTCCCGCAGATGGCGCAGTTAGCGCCGATGCCAACCGTCGGGACCCTTTTCCCTATATCGTGTATAGTTAGTTACTAGATAGTAAGTAACTAGATCGCGGATATCGTTCTTAAATATTTCCAAATGTTATATTCAAGTTGATTAAGCACGCGTAGGATTAAGAAATATAGATTTTATACCTTTGTAGCGAGCTATCGGCAGAGTGTGATAAGCAAACAAAAGAATGTTATCTACATCCGGCTGTCACGTCTGTATCGTAAACTCACCGATCTGAACGCGGCCGTTAAGAAAGTTTGCAATACTCGATTTTCCTGGCTTGACTTGCTTGCGTTGAATTCCATACAATAGTAGTATGTATTATAATACGCGAATTTGTTTGAATCTCGCTCGCTTGAATCGCGGACTCGATGGTGATTAATCCAGTTCCAATAAATTCCCGTCGCGGCGCTATGTGTACTAAACCCGAATTCACGCGATAATAAGAGATGCCAGTTATAGCGTAAGTTGAACTGTCCAACGCAAACGCCTCTACAGTGTAGAGTCTACACTATTTTCAACGTACTGTAAAGTCCTATATAGGGAGCATAAAGTAACTCCCTAGTTACTCCCGCAGATGGCGCAGTTAGCGCCGATGCCAACCGTCGGGACCCTTTTCCCTATATCGTGTATAGTTAGTTACTAGATAGTAAGTAACTAGATCGCGGATATCGTTCTTAAATATTTCCAAATGTTATATTCAAGTTGATTAAGCACGCGTAGGATTAAGAAATATAGATTTTATACCTTTGTAGCGAGCTATCGGCAGAGTGTGATAAGCAAACAAAAGAATGTTATCTACATCCGGCTGTCACGTCTGTATCGTAAACTCACCGATTTGAACGCGGCCGTTAAGAAAGTTTACAATACTCGATTTTCCTGGCTTGACTTGCTCGCGTTGAATTCCATACAATAGTAGTATGTATTATAATACGCGAATTTGTTTGAATCTCGCTCGCTTGAATCGCGGACTCGATGGTGATTAATCCAGTTCCAATAAATTCCCGCCGCGGCGCTATGTGTACTAAACCCGAATTCACGCGACAGCGTAACACCTTATATAGGCTATTCCAGATGGCGTTACAAACCCATTGCCAACTCTGGAAAAAAACTCTAACTAAAGTAAAAGTCCCTAGGAGGTCACTGCTCATAACAACATAACCGGTGTGACCAAATCTGATAGACAAGTGTTTCTTAGGCTATGTGAAAAGTTTGTCAATAAAAGTCCTGAAACATTAAATTGCCTGTCAATACTTTTAAACCTTTATTTTAATAGAATCTCGTTATAATGAACAAAGATATAGAATAGAGTAGAAACATTTATATAGCTTTAAAATGGTAAGAACAATACTTTCGAAAGTTTTCCTTGAAGGATATTTGAAATTTCTCACTATTAAAGAATTTAATTTTCTTTTACAGGATGTACAAAGGCATTCTGTGCATACTCTTGTATTTAGATCTTTAAAGAGAATGCACGATATGTTTTTGTTAAACCAAGGTACATTACCACCGGTGGATCCAAATATGTAAGTAACATGTAAATACATTTTGTACAATTGATGAATATGAATGTTAACCAAGCAATATGCTAACGTCTTTTAGGCAAAGGGTGAAAAAATCTGTAAAAGCAAAAGACTGTTATGGCCCTGTATTAGAACGTGTTAAGGATAATATTATAATGAAAACACAAAATGAAAACGAAAATGTGGATCCTCCACCACCAGGCGGTATTTATTTATTTATACCCGTATTGACATAAAGAGTACTGAACGTCTAAAAATATTAAACAGCATTTGTTAATAAGAGTAACAACGTTTCTTTCCATTTTTACTTTCCAACTTACAAAAAAAGAAAGCATCGTAGTGGAAAAATGTTGAAACGCCTCATTTCAATTAGTAAAAGAAATTTTTATTTTTTATATTGAACTTTTTCTTTCTCCTTTGATAGTTCTGTATAGATAAATTTGCTACTGTTCTAACGTGAAAAATATGTCTTGCAGACGAGTCTTTTAGCGGAAGCAATAATACTGCGATTATATCTTATAATCCTATGCAAAATAATGCTATTACGATGACGCAAACAAATTCTGGAAACAGTGCAGTTAATAATGCTGCCGCAATACCACAAAAAAAGGCACCTTCTATGGCGAAACCGAAATGGCACGCACCATGGAAACTGTACAGAGTTATTAGTGGTCACCTCGGTTGGGTACGATGTTGCGCAGTTGAGCCAGGAAACGAATGGTTTGCAACAGGCTCAGCGGATAGAGTAATCAAAGTAATACGGCTATTTGATATAATGGTTTTACCGCGTACAATCTATGTAAGATAATGGTGCAGTTTATTTATACTATTTCTGAAACAAAATTCTAGATATGGGATCTTGCAAGCGGCAAACTAAAAGTTTCTTTAACCGGTCATATAAGTAGCGTACGTGGACTCGCATTTTCTCAACGACATCCATATTTATTTTCTTGCGGGGAAGATCGACAAGTAAAGTGTTGGGATCTCGAATATAATAAGGTTACCGGCACAATTTAAAATCATTATTTCCAGTACTCGAGACTATTTATTTCATACAATGACAATTATTTATTTACAGGTTATAAGGCACTATCACGGTCACTTATCTGCAGTGTATTCCATGGCACTGCATCCCAGTATAGACGTATTAGTGACTGCAGGTAGAGATTCGACGGCAAGAGTATGGGATATGCGCACTAAAGCAAATATTCATACGCTTGTTGGCCACACTAACACAGTTGCTAGCGTAATTTGTCAAACAGCCGAACCACAGGTATTCTTTACCTAGCATTCTCATATTTTTTTTAAAATGAAATATTTGAGACTCGACTATACCATTCTTTTTTATATTAGATTGTCACTGGAAGTCACGATTGTACCATACGATTATGGGATTTGGCTGCAGGAAAATCTAGAGCTACTTTAACGAATCACAAGAAAAGTGTAAGAGCTGTGACTTTCCATCCATCATTGTACGTATTTCTTTTGAATGCTTTACGTACCGTGCTTTCACGAGAAGAAGGCCCAGCGCAGTGATGGACATTCGTGGGAATTTTGGTCATGCGCACTGGAGCGCATGAACACTGCCGTATACACTTAACTAGAATTTAGGGTGAAACATGGGAATTCCCAACATGCACCTCTTTTTGTGCTGAAGATACATCTATGGTAGCTGTGACGTCAGGTTACGCATGCGCAGAAAGGAATCCCACGAGGGAAAATTCCAGTGCGCATAACCAAAATTCTCATGATGTCTATCACTGACTCGGCGTTTACACCCCACTCCCGTGCAGGATTGGTCGAAAACGGTGACGGTGGCAGCCAATCAACGGACTGCAGCAAGAGTGGGGGATGTAAACACGCTGTGCCTTCTTCTCTATTTCTACGCATTCTAGTCTCGAAGCAAACGATACAAAAGTGTAAACAAAAAAGCCCATAATGGATTAATCCGCGTAGCAATCACTACTGTTTTAAAAAAAATTCGCTGACGAATTCTAATTTATGAATGAATTTAAATATGTCCAATTTTGTTAATTATTAGATACATGTTCGCCTCAGCATCGCCAGACAATATTAAACAGTGGAAGTGTCCGGAAGGAAAGTTTATACAAAATTTATCTGGTCACAATGCCATAGTTAATTGTTTGGCAGTTAATGCTGACGGTGTTTTAATTTCTGGAGCGGATAATGGTACTATGCATCTTTGGGATTGGAGGACAGGGTAATTTTATACGATTAGATTTACCATTTCGTTTAAAGTCCCAATGTTTATGAAAAAAATCTTCAAATTTTAAGGTATAATTTTCAACGCTTACAAGCTCCGGTCCAACCTGGCTCGATGGATAGCGAAGCTGGTGTCTTTAGTATTACATTTGATATGTCTAGCACTCGAATGATTACCACAGAAGCGGATAAAACGATCAAAGTTTACAAAGAAGACGACACTGCTGTAAGAATAACTTGCTTATTAAAGAATAATTATACAGTAATCAAAATATAGAATTTAATTATCTTTTTACCTATAATTTCAGACTGAAGAGACGCATCCTGTAAATTGGAGACCGGACATAATAAAACGAAGAAAGTATTAAGCATTTTTGGACGCAATGAATATTATTCGTTTGATATTTCTCACAAATTCTAATTCTTTTAATAAAAGAAAGTTAAATTAATGAATTTTAATATTTCAAAGTTCTTCGTCCAAGTCGAACTCTTCTTCCGGGAAATCTCCTACTTTTATATGCACTGGTTTTACAAACCCACCATATTTCGGTAAACATTCAAAATATCTTTTCCCATTGACGCTACAATGAGAAAAAATAAAAGATTAAAAATAGAATGGATAAAAATATAAAATTATATGAAATTATTCGTAATCTTACGTTCCGTCGTTTTTACCAAGCGGTTCGTCGTATTTTACACCGATCCACCAACCTTCTTTAAATTCTGTTTTACCTAGAAAATAAAATATATATACTATATTCTTTTACGTATTACATAATACGTAATCGATTAATAATTTTAAATACATTACTCAACTCACCGACGTACATGATACTAGCTCTACGTTTCGGTTGATTTGGTACGCAAACTTCGCATCGATCACCGACTTTGCATAACTGAGCTGCTGTTGCTTCCGCCTCCTCTTCTTGCCTCTTTCTTTCTTCTTTGTTTTTCATTTTCTCTTCATTGTACTTCCCTAATTTATTTATTTCCAAAAACGCTTTCACCGTATCTAAGACATCACGCATAGCATGTAATTTACATATAAATATGTACAGAATTAACTTCATATTTTTAAACAAAACAGAAAATTATACATATACAGGATGTTCGGCCACCCCTGACAAAAAAATTTTAATGGGAGATTCTAGAGGCCAAAATAAGACGAAAATCAACAAATTGATATTCTTGATTTTCGTCTTATTTTGGCTTCTAAAATCTTCCATTAAAATTTTTCCCATGGGTGGCCGAACATCCTATATGTACCGTGCTTCCACGAGAAGAAGGCACAGCGTGTTTATATCCCCACTCTTGCTGCAGTCCGCTGATTGGCTGTCACCGATCTTCGTCACGGTTTTCAACCAATGCCTGTGAGTCGGTGGACTGCGACGGGAGTGGGGATGTAAACACACTGTGCCTTCTTCTCGTGGAAGAATGGTTATATTAAACACGTATGCATCATCCAAGATGAAGTAATCGAATTAAAAAAATTGTTTAACAATATTAGCTACCAGAAATACTTTACGTGGCTTTTTATCGGAGTTGAATTCAAAGCGATTTCCTACTATTATTTATAAAGAACAGTGTGACAATATTGGTGTCGATGGAAAATTGACTGAACATTAAATATACAAAATTTTAACAAGTAATTATTAGGATCAAAAAGATTAACAATGTAAAATAGAAAAACAAATGTTACAAGTTTCACGATAATACCTCCTCGTTTAGCATATTCTTCTTCGGACATATCAAATTTTTCAACATTATTGAGACTTTCATCGGTACGAGAAAAATTGTCTATTATCTGAAATAACATACAATTTTATTATTAATATATATTGTGTTATTGATTCTATTCGATAAAAAGAATAATAATTTTACATGAACTCGCATTCCATCATCGATAGGGTACGATCCCAAAAGTCGTTGACCATCTTCCAATTTGCAGATTAATTTACTGTTCTTATCGTACACTTCGACAACCATTGTCGACGGATTACCACCAGTTACGAGTTCCAATTTTCCCTTAATATTAAAACAACAGTATAGAATGATACAAATGGTAAATATTAAAAACATACCAACCTTAAATTCATCGATAGTTATTCCTTTTTGAAATCTTCGTTCTACACAATGTGATTGCTGACTAGAAGTAGTAATAGACACATTTACAAAATCCGACGTTACTACACTATAAGCACTCATTTTGAATACAATTTACTTAAAAGTATCGACGTATTTTTCAATCAATTTTCGAGCGGTACACTTTGCATACAAATTAATTAGGTTATAATATTTAAATACGATTTTTACGAAATAATTTATTTATTATATAATGGCAATTACAATTCTGATCGAAGATACAATATTATTTTATGTGATTTATAGTTCACACACAATAAATAATAAATTATAACCAATTAATGACACATTAGAACCTGAACCGAACAATCTCGTAAAAAATTGTGGTTCCGTAGCGACGCTCTAGAGAATTTCTCTAGTCAGTTCTTACGCTTTAAGTAGTTGGTATGGGAACCAACACAGTGTTACGCTATCGCGTGAATTCAGGTTTAGTACACGTAGCGCCGCGACGGGAATTTGTTGGAACTGGATTAATCACCATATGTGTTATAATACATATTACCGCAGCCGACTCTAGTACTAGCCGTGCTATGGAACTTGGGAACACCGCTCATGTGCGGATCGGGAGTCCTATTTTCAATAATGGAGTTTTCTGTTCAGGATTATAATTAACGTTATTTTGCGATATAAAATTATACTAATATACAGTATTTTTTATTAATTATGTATAAGGAATATATGAATATCATAACTATAGTAAGTAGAAGTAATACAGAAGTATATTAATATTTATAAATGTGGTATATATTTTGTGGACTGTCGGAATAGTTTGGTGTTGTGATGCATTATATTTGAAATATTTACAGAGATTTCAAGAAAATAGAGGTGTGAAACAAGTTAAAACCATCTTTGAACCAAACTGAAGGATTTAAAAATTGATAAAGGTATGTATAAGTTAATAGAGACCTGAAATAGGCAAAATTATTGGTACGAAGCCAAACCAGGTTAAGTGCCCGTGGAAAAGAGGTTAGCATAATTAGCTATTGAAAGGAACAATTATGGAGTTAATTATAAAATCGTGTTAGAGGACAGTATGATAATTGTGAAAAATTTCCTCACCACCCTAGGGGTATTTACCATGGCGCGTTACCTTTTTTTTTTATTATAATGGGTGGTTCGCCAATAGCCATATCATCCTATTTTCTAATATAAAATTAATATTTTTAAATAGAACATAACAAAAACATAACTTTTGTATTCTTAAAGAAATAAAGTATTACATTTTGAAATAATAATAAATAATTTTGAATAATATTAATAACAAAACATATCAAAACATGCTTTGAAATTCTCTTGAAATACAACTAATAAAACTTTGAATCTTGTGAAATAGTATTCATAATAAAAATATACTAAGCAAGTAAATAAAACTTTATTAATGTATTAAAACATATCGAAAGGAATGAGTTAAATATATATAAGAATTAATGTTTTAAGAAAGATGAAATTAAAAAAAATGATTGAAAATCTAGTTCCTATTAAAAGTTTTTAATTTACGATTTTTAGAAGTGATGTCTGTACGTGTTTCCAACTGACTATTATTTACAGTTTTCACATAATCGTTTAATAAAATATTTGAAAAAATTGATAATAATTTAAACGAAATACTTTGGTAAGCTCGACCACAAACGCATGTATCTGAAAATGCTAAATAATGTATGTCTGATTGAATGCTAATATATGTTAATTTACATAAAATATGTTTGTGATTTCCAGATTGCAAAAATTGAGATTCTAAATTGCCATAATTTATTATGGCTTCCATTATTGCATACATATGAATAAATGAGGCTATCGCTTCTTCAGTGGGGACAGAAAGGCCCCCTCTTTGTAAGTGATCAAAATATACATCGCCTACAGTTTTACCTTTATCCTCCACAACTAATAAACGACATATATTGCAATTTAATTTTTTAGCAACAGAATGGGACCCATAACCAGAAATATAAATTTTAATGGAATCATCTACAACACAATCGGACAAGTATTCGGTATCGAAGATTCCTGTGAAACAAGTCGCATCAGTGGGAAGATCATGAAGATCGTTATTATTGTCATCAGAAATTCGAAATTTATTTTTGATTTCAGTAAGAGAAAACGAATTTGCCGATTTTGTAAATATATGTTTTGATCTAATTTTTTTTTCTGCATGAATTATTTCGTTATATGACACATGATAATTACAACCAGATAAAAGTCTATAATTTCCAAATTGTTTTTCTAATTTTTCGGTTGTAAAATGGAGGGTACTACATTCCTTATAAGCCTCGGACATCTCAAGAAAACATTCTCCAGTACACCATTGGGCGATAGAATACCGTGGTACCTTTCAATATCAGTTTCTGCAAAATGCAAACTACAGACGGCAGAATATTTTGATGGTGTCCAATTCTTACGAGGAATAGCAACCCTCCATTTCTCCCGCAATTCCTCATCTTTGGGGAATAAAAATGTAGAATTGTAATTATTATCTTTTAAGGTACTATCATAATTTCCCTTGCAATTGGGAACACAGCAACGCCGTGGAATTATTAATGAATATGTGAAATTTATAAAAAAAAGTGTATATAAAACAAAATGTCCAAAAATGCTATAGATTATATTAAATAAGTGTGCTACACACCAAAATCAGGATCTGTAGAGTTAATATAAATAAATGAAACACCTGGATTATTGCTCCGTTGCTCACATTTAATGGACTTCGGTACATTAATATTTGAAACATTTGAAAGATAGGCGGGAGACCGGAAGGCCGGTAGATGGAGCCTATGTAGCCCAGAGGCCGGTTGGTAGTGGGAGGCTGTTACGGTAGGTTGGGCTAGGTATATCGAAGCCGGACTCCCGCGGTGTTGCCATTTTACCTTCAGCACGGCTAGTACTAGAGTCGTCTGTGATATTACTATTGTTTCAAGATTATTTTAAGACCATCGCAACTCTTAACGGAAATAGCTAATTTGGCACGGTCCGTAATAAACTAAAAGAAGGAACGATGCAAACTCCGCATTCGACACGGCCTTTAGAAAATAAACTAAATATCTCTAAGAAATTCCTTCCTTTCTCTCTGCCTTCCCCAGCTTGACATCCACGTTGAAAAGCATACAATTGCATTGCTCGTTATAGTACGCTGGTCCGTTTGAATTTCTCTCTTAATTAGAATGCAGTTACATGACTCTGTACTCGACAGCGAGTAATTGGGTTTCAATAATTCCCGTTGTGGCGCTACGTGCATTAAACTGTGGTGGTTTGTATTGTCTCCCCAGGAGGAATAAATATGCAAACTGCTGCACTGAATAAAACTCTTTATTTTTCCGTGCTACACGTCTTTTACTAACGACGATACTGAGAGGAATAATTGAATAACGCTTCCTTTTGTTACTCGTGAGGCGCGATCCTAAAATCCCTAACCTATGACTAGAAACTAACTAACCTAACTTAACCTAGTTGACATAAGATGGCGCGTCGAACGCCGGCAACACTGGCCGTTGGTCGCTACAAAACTTACGTTCACGTGATAGCGTAACAATACATACATCAGATAATTATATACTATAGAACACCATAATCAACGTTCGCTATCGACAATGGCTAATCACCGAGTGAGCGTAATTTCACAGCGTCGTCGCGTGCGATGCGATCAAGATGGCTGCACACATTTCCCCCCTAGCTCATATCAGAAAAGAACATTATCTTAAAATTATATTTGAATATACAACATTACGCTATAGACTATGGTAATTATTTACTTTAGGGGCATCAACTCCGATTTTGATAATTTTATTGTATTGTATTGTAAACAAAAGACGAGGGTTATTTGGAACTTTTCACTCGGCATCTTCGCTTTGCATCAGATTTCAGTACCGAAAAAGTTGCGAAAGAAGTCGGTCAGAAAGCAAGAACATTCCCAATCCATCGATTCATGGCTGGCCACGCACATTGATATTCAACATTGTTGAAATCGAATGAATTTAATCTTAACATCGCACACATACCACCCAGTGAGGATAGGTTAGGTTAGGTTAGGGTAGTTAAATATCCCAGCTGCCCTTAAGCAACTGGTCATGCAGTTGCAATTCAAAATCATTGAAATCGGTTGAGTTTAATTTTTAGGTTCACACGTTATATTATATTCGTCGCTGGCCGATGCGATGATGTTTATAGAAACAGCAGATATGTCCTGATATGTACTTACGTCCTTCCACGCAGTGGGATTCCTTTCTGCGCATGCGTAAGTTACGTCACAGCTACCTGTCGTCCGCTACCATAGATGTATCTTTAGCGCAAAAAGAGGTGCATGTTGGGAATTCCCATGTTTAGTACAAAATTGAACTTTCTACTTCAAATGCTCGCCAATCGCACAAAAATTAACTTATCGAAGATCCCCTACGTATTTCTCTAGCTATACTCATCTAGATTAAGAGGAAATTTTTTGTTTTTGTCTCTTTCCCTATGACTTCCTTGAATTTTTTTCCTTAATGGGGATCCAACGATACCCTAAATTCTAGTTAAGTGTATACGGCAATGATCATGCGCTCCAGTGCGCGTAACCAAAGTTCCACGAATGTCCTTCACTGCTTTCGCGAGAAGAAGGCACAGCGTGTTTACATCCCCACTCCTGTCGCAGTCCGCTGACTCGCGGTCAGCTGATTGGCTGTCACGGAAGATCGGTGACAGCCAATCAGCGGACCGCAGCAAGAGTGGGGATGTAAACACGCTGTGTTTTCTTCTCGTGGAAGGACAATAAGTGGCGGACTGATGTTGACGCCACATGTTGCTACGGATGCGTATGTATAAGCAGAATTCATTGAAGTAGCACGGAAGGAATTTTGCGAATATCTCGGGAACTAAGGCCGTGCAGCGGTTATATACATATATAAGAAAAAGTTGTTCAAAATCTTATCTTCTACAAGATATTTCAAAGTCGTCAAAATTGGAATTGAGGTCCCTAAAGTAAATAATTGCCATTTACTGTTGCGTTGCAACACATTAAACGTGTCGAATGTTACGCAATACTATTATCGCAAATATACGTACAATTTATTTTCTTTATAATATACAAAATCATTTTTACATTATTAATTATTTAAATAATAATACAAAACGAGTATTAAAATAATTTATTATACCTTTTGTATCTTATTATTAGTATGTTTATACAAAAGTAACAACTAATAAGTATTGATTTTTAAGAATTTGTAACAATTAAAACTATAGCAATGTAAAATGAAAATATTTTATGCACAAAGTAATAGCCGAAATACATAAATGCTGGATGGAAAGTAATTTCGAGTTTGCGTGTATCGTGTTACCTAAAACTCATATAGTGTGCTAAATTTCTAACATTAAATATTTATACAACATTATGTAGAAATAGAAATAGAAATACGTAAAAGCGTTTTCTTTATTTTGATTCTATAATTAATGAAAGAAGCTTTGTTGAATTTAACAGTGCCGCTATTATGATGTTCTTTTGTCATACAAAAGGCATGTACATAACTTTTAGAGAATTGATTTTTACGTTACTTGTAAGTCCTTAATTCATACTACAAGCAATAGTATTCTTTTGCCAACTTAAATACTCCAGTAATATTCGCATATAATATTTATTAAATTACTTTTTGGAAAAGCTAAATCTAACAATGTGTATTTACGTTGAATTTTATTTCATATTTGTTTATTACTGGGAATTTTCATATATTTTATTTACTGAAACTAGTATATTAGCATACAATTGTTAATTTACAAACATCAAGTTAAAATAACGTAACAAGCTGTGACTTTATTAATATTATTACTAAGACCGTAGATTTAATAAAAAGTAGTATGTCAAATTTTCAACACTTTACTATATTTGTGCTTTTAATTTTATCCATAGAAATTTGTAAGAAAATGTATGCTGTTAAAAATTTAAACTTTAATCGCCGCACGATAGCATTAATATTGACTATAATATAGACAGCTTATAATAATATTCATATCATATAAATAGTATACTATAAATTTTACGATGACTTAGAATTAATCGATAACTGTCAGTCACTGTAGTAGATGATTTACATCCTTCCTTTTGTCTTGTAAAAAAACCTAAAAAAAAGTTTAATTGGCATGTACAAATGATGGAAAAAAGAAACTTGAATGTAACCGATTAAAGTTGACACAATTACCATGTAAAATTAATGAATAAGTACAACAAAGTACATTTCACCATGGAGAGTAATCGATGTCTTCCTGAACAAAAGTTACAAAAACTCCGAATAGAGTTAGATACATAACAACATTACCTGCTAAAGTCAAATAGCAAGCGCCCCATTGTATCTGAAAATATTCATTTTTACTAACAAATACGTTTACGTTCCGTATTTACAATTTCATCGTATTAAATTTTGTCATAAAGAAACATAATATAATGACTAAATAGAAAAATATGTAAAATTTAAATCTACCACTGGATTATTAGCTGGCGATCGTGCTAATACGATAGGAAGAGCAAAAGACGACACAACGAACCCCATAGTAATGAATACCGCTAATTCCAAACATGGATTAGTAGTACTTCCGTTATCTCTGTAGCGACGTGCAATTAGAGTTGGAATTGGAGCCAGTATATAGAATAATATTACAAAAAATGGCCACCATACTCTAGAGATAATATATCACGAACGTTAGCGTACATTCCTTTTATAAAATATTGTATTATATTTATCGATAACAATGTAACAAGAGATAAACAGTACTTACTTATATGTCGGTAACGCGCAGCTAAGTATAATAAATGTCATACCAATGGATCCAGCAAATGCCAAAATTACTAATCTACAAAAAGGTTTTTTCTATAACTTACTTGTATTAACTATATATGTGTATGTATATATATATATATATATATATTAAAATTAATAAACTACATAAATATTTCACAGCACTTACGCTGTTTATTAACGTCGGCCATTAAACGCATGAAACAAAAATGAAAATAATTTTTGTAAATATATCACCTTCAAATTATAACCAATCATTTAATATAAAATTTTGTAATATGTTTGTATAAATTTTCGATTTTTACGAACTTTGTAAATTTCTTTTATCTAAAATTACCGAGCAACGTCTGTAAAATACGTAGGTAAAAAGAAATAAAACTGAAATATAAAGAGAATTTTCAACATAGAGGTATATTTAATATAATTTCTTTTTTTTGCAAATTTACGTGCTTGCATGCTAATAAAAATATTACTTTGTTAAAATTGTATTGATAAATGATACATAATGTAAATAAAGTATTCGAGCACATACAACTTGTTAAATTAATAATAAGTATACATAATAAAGAAAAATGTTAAAAATCTATCAAACAAAGAATACAATATATTTAAAATAAATTAGCGAAGATATACAGTTCGTATATAGAAACGTTTCACCAATGAGAAAAACAATGGTAAGGTTATGTTTTGACGTATCACTTTTAATTAGACTTTCTTAATAAACATTTAACGGTAGAATCATTTTTTTCGATTTTACAAGAACAGAAATTGCATATATAGGTGATCAAACATATAACCAATAACCTTTAATCCCGGCCATCATAGACCGATTTGACAAGTACGAATATCGAAATTGCACTTTAAAAACGTTCGTGACGTAAGCTGTCTAAAGCCTAACACACTTTCAAAGTTAAAAACGGACCGCCGAGTTATCTAATGGATAAAGCATTAATTTAACAACAGATTAAGAATCTTTTAGTACATCAATAAACGTTTAATATTATTTGAAATTTCAGGATACCGCGTACGTTTACACGCGAAAATATTAAATATGCGTATATCAACTGTATATTAAGTATCGCAAAGTGTAAAATGTTGTCGTTTTATTTAATCGATAATTAATTGTTTATTTAACAATAGCAATTTAAAAATCATTTATGGCTCGAAATCTGTTACTTATTATTTTTTAAATATATAATGATATGAGAATTGCATGTACGGTGCTCCGCTGATTTTAAGTCCCGCGGGACGACTCACGGACAAGTGGGGTTCGGACCGCCCCTTTTATCAATCTCGCTCTCTTGCTCTCAGGCAGTCCACATGTGTATGACTGCCGCGACGAATAGCGAGCGAGAGTTCTATGCTTACGTGGGAACAGCGATGCCAGAAAAGCACCGCCGGGTGCACACTCGCACATGCCAGATACGCGTACGTGAGCTCGTGGAGTTTCGGAAAGACGACAAAGGCAAACTGACGCATGCCCTCTTTCTCGATTCTCCGAAGCCGCCCGAAGTAATTTCGGACCGCTTCGTGGAAGTCGAGAGAGAAAGGCTCACATTTGCCTTCTCGCTCTAAACAACTGAAATCCGACCTCCCGTCAACGGCATACGATTTGGATTCTCGAGCCGAGATTCTCGACTGTCCAGGCATTTTTACTTTCCGACCTATGTAGGCGCACATAAGCGAAGTACCCATAATGAAAAAAAAATTTTGTAAAATTTATTTTACGGAAATACACGTTTTAAGACCTCCTGATCATATTTTAATTATTGAAAAAAAAGAAATTTTTTTTTATTCCCATGTATGAGCGCACATATGTATATTATTAATACGATTGAATATAAATAGCTGAATGAATTTAAATGAAACTTTACATTTAAGTTTTATGTTCTCATTTCAAAGGCGTGTGGACGGATTCAAATACGTGAACACTAAACGTAACGATGTAATTATATTATTTAATATTTACTAACTATTTAACATAAAGAACATAAAAGAAAGACATAAAACGTAAACGTAAAAGATCATAAACGTAAAACTGTGATTGCTCTCGACTAACGTTCGATACAGAGTGACGTTCCTGCAGTCAAAGTCGACCCTTCCTTATTCCTATCTTATAATAATTATCTAAACAAAACGCACGTTCGAGACGCAGTCTCTAAAACGTATTTCAGCTTAAACCTAAACACCTCACTCGATACCTACTCTAGCTTAGACTAAATACTCCTATCGACGCAAACGATAACGGTTCTCCTAGCCACACACATACACTCCTTACAGATTATACCTCTTGTTTCATAGTTGTTCCGATATATAGGCATAATGTATAAAAAATCTTTTAAATGTTTCATATAAATCTTAGGACGAATTAAATTTTATATAAAAAAAATTATATAAACTTTTTCTCTATCTTCTCTAGAAAAGAAAAAATTAAATGAAATCTTATACATTACATGCTTACTTAAATCGCATTGAAAAAGAATACCACAAGTGTTTTAGAATAATGTGCAAAATGTGATTGCGATTTTCGCTAAGACAAATTGAAAACTCGGTTCTAACAAGGAAAAGTTGGAATGGTACCCGATTTTGGGTTAGGTTTTACTTTGAGATATTATTAAAGTTATTACAGATACTTATCTTCAGAAATAGAAATACATTCAACAACCAGCGTGGCGTGAATGATAAGGTATTTGCCTGCAAGTTCCGAGCTTCTTCTGCTCTGCAGGTTCAAACCCTGCCAAAACAAATCCTTTTTTTTTATTTGTTCAATCATATTTTAATCGTACACTAAATGTGACATTATATTTTTGTCTGACCTTCGAATATTTTTTTTTTAAAGTTGAATTTAACCAATTACATTTAACATATGTTATTTTCAATGTACGAAGTACATGAATCTGGATGGTACTTTTCACAAAAACAGTCAAAACATAAAAATTTCAAGCACCACGTACATTTACTGAGTTTTGTTTTCACAGAAATTACAAAATTTTGTATTTAACTCTGATGGAAAGGCCGCTTCATTTACATTGATATAATGTGAACGATTTTCGGATAGTCGTACCTTGTAGCTCGTACTTTTTACCTTATACTTCAGGTAAAAAGGGATATAGCTGGGAAAAACAGTTTTATGACATTACCTGCTAACTCATGTTACTGTTCTACAATGAAACGCTATGTTTTGTACCTTTAAAAATATTCGACTATGTCCTTTTAAAATTTAAGATCCAACCCATACTTTGTATTAAACTGGCAAACGGTATCACTTTTCCTTTTGTTTCTAGTTAGTTCTATTTAGTTCGTCATAACAAATTGATACGGTTATCTCAAAACAATCGAGGAAAATCATTATTAATTAATTTCTGCAATTATTAATTCTACTGTTTTGTTTATGTTATAAAAGTAAGAATTCTTCTTATTGAAAAATACCACAGCGTGCACAACACTGGTAAAGAGTGGAATCTCATTTTAATTTATTAATTTTCAATCTTAACCCTTTTAGTGCCAGCGGGCCGATCTATCGGCCCGCGGTCCTTATGCGAAAACTGCCAAGGGCCGATGCGTTGTGGCGGACCGCCGCCCAGCGCGCTTACATGCTGAGGGACTTTTTCTGTGCCTCGTTTGGAGGCCCTCGCTTGTTTACGTTCAGATCATTATTTCTCTGAGTGTCAAGTGGGATTCGTTTACACTTGATCTTTATCTCCGATGCCAATAGTATAGACCACACCACACCATGCTTCAGTTCATTTGGTTTTTCTTCAAGTCTTTCTCTGGCGTCTGTTAGTGAAAGTCGAAGCGTTTTCCTGATTTCTTCTATTCCAATATTTGGTTTTAGTCAGTTCATATATTATTTTGAAATAATACCTCGGTCAATAATGGCAGAGCAAGTTCAGAAAGATACTGAAGAAAGTTTGGTGCCATCACATTTTGACAACGGCAATGCATCATCGAATAGTGATGACTCGCTCATCCATCCTGTTGGACTTACTTCATCAAGAAGATGAAGAATATTGTCATCCGAAAGTGAATTTTATAAGCGCGCATATCAAATCGGCCCGTGGCATTCTTCGCATGTACTCCGTAAAATGCCTGGCACTAAAAGGGTTAAAGTATTTTGATTTTCAAAAATCGTATTAATAATATACATATGTATGTGCGCTCATACATGGGAATAAAAAAAAATTTCTTTTTTTTTCAATAATTAAAATATGATCAGGAGGTCTTAAAACGTGTATTTCCGTAAAATAAATTTTACAAAATTTTTTTTTCATTATGGGTACTTTGCTTATGTGCGCCTACATAGGTCGGAAAGTAAAAATGCCTGGGCAGTCGAGAATCTCGGCTCGAGAATCCAAATCGTATGCCGTTGACGGGAGGTCGGATTTCAGTTGTTTAGAGCGAGAAGGCAAATGTGAGCCTTTCTCTCTCGACTTCCACGAAGCGGTCCGAAATTACTTCGGGCGGCTTCGGAGAATCGAGAAAGAGGGCATGCGTCAGTTTGCCTTTGTCGTCTTTCCGAAACTCCACGAGCTCACGTACGCGTATCTGGCATGTGCGAGTGTGCACCCGGCAGTGCTTTTCTGGCATCTCTGCGTGTATCCCTTCCACTTTTCTCGCATTCCTGCCAAGCACCACGGTACTTCAAGTCATCGTGGGACTAGATTTATTTAAAAACTTTTACAGTTAAATAGGTATATAGATTCGATCGGTTGATATAAATTTCTCTAATACAAACCTATCGGCGATAATCTAAAGGACGATATAACCAGTAATACGATCACTGAAAATTTGTCAAATTCCGACGAGTTTTTTTTGCAAACTCGCCTTTAGGTCTTTGATTCGGCAATGGGGAGTCCAATGCAAGCCATGAAAGTTTAAATGAGGGATGTTCATTGGATCGACTGTAAGTGTCGCTGACTCGTACATTGTGCGAGATACTGGATTGTGATCACTGCGTCTACGTTTTCTATTGCGTTAAAGTGAAGTAAATAATGAGTGAGCAAAAGAGGTAAGTGAATTTAGAAAAGAACAGGTTTCATTTGATAATGGTTCGCATAATTTCCATTCTATTATTTGAAAGTATAAAGCCAAAGTATGCAAATAAATTGCATCCATGCTGGCTTCTAATTTTACGATGTCATCATGTCGACGGGACGCGTCTTTTCGCTCTTTCGTGCGAAAAGTGAATAACGTCGATGAATTTTTGCCCTGTAAAAAGTATTTGCCCCTTATGGGCCGACGTTTATCGAACCTACAGGTCGTAATAACACGAATCGCGCTTATCATTTTTGCATGCCGACTGATCATGGCCGAACACTACGTTGAACGTGACAAAGGAATTTTACTATCAAATTAACTCTTTGCGAACGGGTATAAAAATATATTAAACATGATTTTATCGTCGGGGACGCGCGTACGAAAATTTTTGACAATCTTGTTGTCACAAATCAGAAATAATTTATTTCCACGATACTTGTGTAACGGATGATGAATACAAATAAAATTTACATGTTGAGCAAAATAATTTTTTAATACGCATTTATGTCCTTCCATTTACTCTAAAACTGTCTCGTTCTATCTGACGTTCGCACTTTAATATGCCTATTTGCAAAAGGGGGTTAGTGTTGTGCCTGTTCCATGACACTAATTGCAATCATAATGATTTTGCAACAAAATTAAACATTGTTTCGAGAATGCCTGTTAAAAAATCTTAATTTCTCTCTCATAAATTTGATAAGTCTTTGTTTAAAACTTTTCTTTATAATAAATGTTATTGTTTATATGATCATAATAATATTATATTATTATAATAATGATAATACGAAGGAAAAACTTATTTTAAAGAAAGTAACCCTCAAATATTTATTATCTTAATTCATCGAACGAAGCAGGTACTTTTCGGTTGAAAAATTCATTTATTATTATTATTATATACTATAATATTTTTAACCCTCCATCAGCATAACCTATTTTCACTAACGCGGACGACATAATGGGTCTTTTAAGTCCAGGTCTGGTTTTTTTATTGTTTTAGGCATTTATAAAAATCTGCAAAAATTCCAAGACGTTTATTAGAGTTTCTATTTCGAAGTCGTACTTAAGTTTTTTTAGGTAGAGCAAAGAGACGGACTCGTTTGTTTTCTGAGAAAATAAAGAGATTTTTGCTTGTACATAAATGATCCGTTATGCCAACACAGGGTTAAGTATATAGTACATTGTATAACAGAAATTCCTTAAACTCGTAATAAATATAATCTTTTAATGGCACGATGGATATTTTTTTCCATTGAACGGGTACCAGCCGAATTACCTGATATTCCCTAAGTAAACTACAATCTATATTCTACGTACGCTTAAACTGTACACAAGATGCGCGAGCTTCTGACTTCTTCTGGGTCTTGTTGAGCCTTAAGGCATGTTAACTGTAGGTATTTTAAACAAAATGTACATTGTGATACAATTTTGCAAAGGTGTATGTTGTAATGTTTTTATATAATGTGTTAGCGATAAAGAAAAATCTACATAGAGCAGACAGTTTTTTAAATTATTTGCGTAACAATTTTATTATGACAAAATGTATGTATAACGCTTTAAGAAATTATAAGGAAGCTAGTGATAAAAGTCTCGTACGAAAGAGTTTTTAAATTATCTTATACAAACACTCGTAATTTCTATCTCTCTGTAATATTAGTACAGTGAATTATTTTTAACACATTGAGCGCCGGCACCAACAGCATGTACAAAATTTTTTATATTTTATAATGTTAATATATTGTATAATTTAAATTCATTAAACATTGCGCAATTTAAAAGAAGCAATACTGTTTCACATTATCGCAGCTCAATGTGTTAATATAGATTTAGAATTTATAAATAATACAAAGAACGATGATAGCAACAAGAATGATAAAAAGATGAATGAACTATTCAAAGAAAATAAAGCTACCATTTTTTATTTAAATATTAAAGTTAGCGATTATAAGCTATTAGCAGAAATAGTTGTTGCGAATTATCACTACTTCTTTATTGATATTTTGAAATATTAATAATAGAAGATAATATTTCTCCAAACTAAAAACTACCTCGTAATTGATCTAATTCTAGAAAAACTGCTAGCAACAAATGCATCGAAGCATTATAACAACATTGCATAGGTTGTTGGTCATGAATTTTATATTAACCCAACTACTTTGTTGCTATTGTTACTGTTGCTATTGTCATTGTCGTTCTTCTTATTGTTGTTGTTGTTATTATTATGCTTTATGTGATTGAATATTTTCTTGTTACAGCGGTGAAGATTTAGCAACGGCAATTCTTCGAAAGAAGGATAAGCCGAACAGATTATTGGTCGAAGATGCTGTTGCAGATGATAATTCTGTTGTGGCTCTATCTCAAACAAAGATGGACGAGCTGCAACTTTTTCGAGGGGATACAGTATTGTTGAAAGGGAAAAGACGCAAAGAGACAGTGTGCATTGCTGTTTCCGATAATACCTGTTCCGATGACAAAATTCAAATGAACCGTGTTATAAGAAATAATTTACGTGTACGTTTGTTTGATGTCGTTTCTGTTCAAGCATGCCCACAAGTTAAGTATGGGAAACGCATTCATGTATTGCCAATGGACGATACAATAACCGGTCTTACAGGGTAAACAAAAGCTTTTCATTTTTTTTATAATTCCTATTTTACTTTACGCTATTTATTATCAGTTATTTAGTAATAATACATTCTTACTTATTCTTAATATATTACTAATTACTTATTATTATAATTTATTGCTTCGTATTCAATTTTTTAATACATACAAAAGATGTTTGTAAAGCAATTTGTCCTTTGTCGTAGAAACTTGTTCGAAGTATATTTAAAACCATACTTTTTGGAAGCATATCGTCCTATTCACAAGGATGACAACTTTATCGTACGCGGTGGTATGCGTGCTGTAGAATTTAAAGTAGTCGAAACAGATCCAGCGCCATTTTGTATTGTAGCTCCTGATACGGTTATTCATTGGGAAGGTGATCCTATTAAAAGAGAGGTTGGTAAAAGTATACTTCTCTAACGATCAATGAATTTAGTGTACTATAATTTAAATATATGTAAATATGATTGTAGGAAGAAGAGGAGGCGTTAAATGCAGTTGGTTACGACGATATTGGTGGCGTTCGGAAACAGTTGGCTCAGATAAAAGAAATGGTAGAGTTACCTTTACGACATCCATCTTTATTCAAAGCTATAGGAGTAAAACCACCGCGTGGTATTCTCTTATACGGGCCACCCGGTACAGGAAAGACGCTTATTGCTCGAGCCGTAGCAAACGAAACGGGAGCATTCTTCTTTCTCATTAATGGTATGTTAATTTTACAATGAATGTTTTTATTCAAAATATTACTTGTAATATCGTTAAAAGGGCCTGAAATAATGAGTAAACTTGCGGGAGAGTCGGAAAGCAATTTACGAAAAGCATTTGAAGAAGCTGATAAAAACTCACCAGCTATAATTTTCATCGACGAACTCGATGCTATTGCTCCAAAAAGAGAAAAGGTTTGATCATTATACGTATCGTCTTACCACGAGAAGAAGGCACAGAGTGTTTACATCCCCACTGTTGCTGCAGTCCGCTGATTGGTTGTCACCGATCTTCCGTGACAGCCAATCAGCTGAGCGTGAGTCAGCGGACTGCGACAAGAATGGAGATGTAAACACGTTGCGCGTTTCTTCGAAAGAATAGCACTTTACTTAATATATGTCCAAGTTCTATATATATAATTATTAACGCATTATTAATTTAGACACACGGAGAGGTAGAAAGACGTATAGTGTCTCAACTGTTAACTTTGATGGATGGTATGAAACAAAGTTCTCACGTTATTGTCATGGCTGCTACCAATCGGCCCAACAGCATCGACGGAGCATTACGTCGGTTCGGTCGTTTCGACAAAGAAATTGATATTGGAATACCCGATGCCACCGGTCGTCTAGAAATTTTACGAATTCATACAAAAAACATGAAGCTTGCAGACGACGTTGAATTAGAAGAGGTTTGTATAAACGTTACATTTAAAATTATTCAACTATTCTTTCATACTACACAACGTATCGATGCAACCCTGTTAGATCGCGCAAGAAACACATGGCCATGTTGGAGCAGATTTGGCTTCGTTGTGTTCCGAAGCGGCATTGCAACAAATTCGTGAAAAAATGGATGTTATCGATTTAGAAGATGAGGACATAGATGCTGAGGTTTTATCTTCCCTTGCCGTCACTATGGATAACTTTAAGGTTGACATTAATTTCAATTCGTTAAACAAGAGGTCTATTGCAAATCTATTGTATGTCTATTAATAAATCATATTCGTAACGTAGTATGCGATGAGCAAGAGTAGCCCAAGCGCATTACGCGAGACCATCGTAGAGGTTCCAACCGTCACATGGGACGATATCGGCGGGTTACAAAATGTTAAGATGGAATTGCAGGAGTTGGTACAGGTAAGAAAATTATTTAATCGACATATTGCATAATTCTTTGTGCAACCCTATCACGCTTTAACTAAGACAATTTTAGAGTAAATCACCGTTTCCTTTATTTTGTAGTATCCAGTCGAACATCCTGAAAAATTCTTGAAATTTGGCATGCAACCGTCAAGAGGGGTATTGTTCTATGGGCCTCCCGGGTGTGGTAAAACATTATTGGCCAAAGCAATAGCCAATGAATGCCAAGCAAATTTCATTTCTGTCAAAGGTCCAGAATTATTAACAATGTGGTTTGGCGAATCCGAAGCCAACGTTAGAGACGTTTTCGATAAAGTGAGTATATATAGTTCAAACGTACAGAAATAAAATGAAGAAAAAAGAATTTTACTCGTTCTCGTATAAAACTTTTCAGGCACGTTCGGCAGCTCCTTGCGTATTATTCTTCGACGAACTCGATTCCATTGCGAAGTCTCGGGGAGGTTCGCTAGGAGATGCTGGCGGAGCAGCAGATCGTGTAATAAATCAAATCC
The DNA here is from genome assembly GCF_013123115.1 of Colletes gigas. NCBI lineage: Eukaryota > Metazoa > Arthropoda > Insecta > Hymenoptera > Colletidae > Colletes > Colletes gigas. Next base: position 917,649 of record NW_025106644.1, read on the forward strand.
TAACAGAAATGGATGGAATGGGGGCGAAAAAGAACGTGTTTATCATTGGGGCAACTAATCGTCCCGATATTATTGATCCTGCCATTCTACGACCTGGTAGATTAGATCAATTAATTTATATACCATTACCGGATGAGAAATCTCGCGAAGCAATTTTCAGAGCCAATCTCCGAAAATCGCCTGTAGCAAAGGTAGGGGAAACGGAGCACGTATATAATTCTTTTGTATAAAATGGCTAATTTTTCACGACTCACGTTGGAAAGTAATATTTCTATTGCAGGATGTAGATCTAAGCTATATAGCTAAAGTGACGCACGGATTCTCGGGTGCTGATATAACGGAAATTTGCCAGCGTGCGTGTAAACTTGCTATAAGGCAGTGCATCGAAGCTGAAATTCGAAGGGAAAAAGAACGTATTAACAATCCATCTGCATCCATGGATGTGAGTATTGTTCGATGTTATTTTATTTCAATAATTTATTAAACGCATATATTATGATATTCGTATCGTCCTTCCACAAGAAGGCAAAGCGCGTTTGCATCCCCACTCTTGCTGCAGTCCGCTGATTGGCTGTTACCGATCCTCGTCACCGTTCTCGACCAATAGCTGTGAGTCAGCGGACTGCAACAGGAGCGGGGATGTAAACACGCTGTACCTTCTTCCCGTGGAAGAATGGTATATGTATAGTAAGTTAAGACTCGGTTATCTAAAGTTTTTAATTACTTATAACACTTTGACTGCCACGTCATCCATATATGCGCGACAGGATTTACCATTATGATACTAGAAAAATTAATTGTCAGGTTAAGACGTCGTGGGAAATAAATTTCATTAGAGTTTGTGAATTTTTAACAAGGTTGCGAAAATAAGCGCTGAAACAAAATTTTACTTGCGCAGAATATTATATGGTTTTGATCTGGCAGTTTATATCGTAATATATCGTGATTAACTTCACGTGTGTTAATTTAAGCATTTTCGATCAGTGATTAACATTGACCTTTCACTGACAAGAAAATGAATAATTAAGAATCTAATTATTTTGCTAGATGGATGAAGACGATCCTGTGCCAGAAATTACTAGAGCTCACTTCGAAGAAGCAATGAGATTTGCGCGACGTTCTGTATCCGACAACGATATTCGAAAATATGAAATGTTCGCGCAGACACTGCAACAGTCCCGTGGATTTGGAACTAATTTTAGGTAAGTGTTATACGCACTTGAGGGGACAAACGACTATGGAAATCGAAAAAAGAGACATCTGGTCTCGAAAGTTTTCAAATATGTTTCATTTCCGTAGCTACGTTCTCGGGCAGATACTTATTAATTCACGCTGTGAGTTTTCATCAGTAAAACTTTTATAAAAAAAAAAAAAAGATATTGCCTAAATAGCGTTTCTAATATTTCCTATGTAGTTATTATTTTGAGAAGTGGTTTTTTCCAACCTAGTCCTTCTAGGTTTCCTTTTTCGTATCGTCTGTATGTATATGTTACCGTGAATGACCGAAATTGGAGAATGTCAACTTTCACCGGTGAATGTCAACAGATACCAAATACGTCGGTGAAAGATCGAATATTTCATTACATTGTTGTACATTCGGACCCTCTCCGGTGTGTGTCGACAATCGCAGATATGCTCTGGTGGAGGTCCAAAACAGAAGAGTCAAAAAACAAGCGACTGGCTCTCTCCCGCCAAATCCTTTGTTCTGCTCGGAGTCAATCAGCTTTGTCAGTCTTATGCAAGCTTTGATAACGCGACCAACGTTTTTTTAATTTTTTTTCCGATACCCTAATTTATACTAAATGGATACTGCAGTAAATCGTGATCTTTTTCTAACCCAGACCTAACCCAGACCTAACCCCCGTTATCAGCGATGAATTGGTCTGGGTTAGGTCTGGGTTAGGTCTGGGTTAGGTCTGGGTTAGGTCTGAATTAAGTCTGGGTTAGGTCTGGGTTAGGTCTGGATTAAGTCTGGGTTAGGTCTGGGTTAGGTCTGGGTTAGGTCTGGAATAAGTCTGGGTTAGGTCTGGGTTAGGTCTGAATTAAGTCTGGGTTAGGTCTGGGTTAGGTCTGAATTAGGTCTGGGTTAGGTCTGGAAGAAAAATTAGATTTTCTAATTAGCAAACTCGTCTTTTTAAGAGTAAATTAAGACCTAACCCAGACATAATTCAGACTTATTCCAGACCTAACCCAGACCTAACCCAGACTTAATTCAGACCTAACCCAGACCTAACCCAGACTTAATTCAGACCTAACCCAGACCTAACCCAGACTTAATTCAGACCTAACCCAGACCTAACCCAGACTTAATTCAGACCTAACCCAGACCTAACCCAGACTTAATTCAGACCTAACCCAGACCTAACCCAGACTTAATTCAGACCTAACCCAGACCTAAACCAGACTTAATTCAGACCTAACCCAGACCTAACCCAGACTTAATTCAGACCTAACCCAGACCTAACCCAGACTTATTCCAGACCTAACCCAGACCTAACCCAGACTTAATTCAGACCTAACCCAGACCTAACCCAGACTTAATTCAGACCTAACCCAGACCTAACCCAGACCTAACCCAGACCTAACCCAGACTTAATCCAGACCTAACCCAGACCTAACCCAGACTTAATTCAGACCTAACCCAGACCTAAACCAGACTTAATTCAGACCTAACCCAGACTTAATTCAGACCTAACCCAGACCTAACCCAGACCAATTCATCGCTGATAACGGGGGTTAGGTCTGGGTTAGGTCTGGGTTAGATCCTTTCAGAAAGAGAGGCGAAAAAGTTACGTCACCCTTGTGACGTTTTATAGCGACTGAATTACGGAGAAGAAAATATAAATCTCCAACATGTTCAACACTCACCATTAGTGCATGGTGAATGTCAACATTTACCGGTGTAAGTCAGAAATAAGGGTGTTTAGCAAATATTTCGGACATACACTAAGCGACTATGTGAATGTTGACAATCACCGGTGAAAGTCGACATTCGCCAGATTTCGGTGTTTCACTGTAACATATATACAGGGTGTACGGCCATCCCTGTATAGATTCAAATTTTTAAGAATAACTTTCTTTGCCTCTCGTAGTTGTCTAATCCTTTAACACTTTCGAAATTTTTAAGCGGTAAATACTTTTTCATAATGTCCAGTTAATTTGGACGTTTGAGTCAATAGAGAAGCTGGAGAATTTTGTAATTTTTTCAGATTTCCGCAAAGTGGAGCAAGCGGAACACAAGATACAACGCAAGGTGATCAAACCTTCCAGGATGATGGTGACGATGATCTTTACAGCTAAGTCTTCGTGTCTTTGTACCTCGATACAGTGAGCATACGACAAAAGGGCCTGTTTCTGTTTTATAGAAAACACTTTGTGTTCGTAACACAAATTTTACAGAGAAGTAATTTTAAGAAATTTAATATGCGGAAATATATACGAATCGAATTCAGCCATTACTATTATATAGGGCAGATTTTAAGTAAGCCTACGATAAGAATACAAAAATTTAATTGAAAGGAACATTTTCACATTTGGTATTGTCTGGTACTAAATGTTGAAAGAAATAAACATAAAATGAAATTGTGAATTGTATCGCGTTATTTAAATTCATTTAAACGTAACATTTAAATATATTCCTGTTTTACTTTATACGCATTTATATTGAATCGAATAAAAAATATATATATATATATAAGATTTCAAAATAGAGTAATAATTATTTCGGTGTAAATGATTGTATTTCATTAGATATTATTAACACGACAATGAAACATAAACTGCCCTAATAAAATATTTCGTCTTGTATGTATGCTGCATAGAGTCATACAAACTGCCCATTTTCTTAACATTCTCGATCCAACTATATGTTTGAGTTATTTACATGAAATGTAATTTCAGTTCCTCAACAAATGGTTTTACATGGTTTCAGAATTAATTAGAAATGGACCCTTTTGTTACGTAGTCACTGAATTATATAATTACATTTTATTGTTCACACTCTGAGATTACAGTAATGTGAGAGTTTATGCTATGTCAGTGAAATTGTTGGAACTGGTGATGTGTATTGGTGAATTTGCAGTCTGCTTGTAGTAGTAAATTTACTTACAAATTACCAAAGAATCTTTTGAAAACCTTTCATTTTAGAATAAAGCGTTGAAATTATTCATTTTCTATTGCTCACAATTTGATAAAAATTTGAATTTTACTAAAGATAGTACAGTGACTAAGTAAGATTATATTGGTGTACAATAAAGTTATACAATTTATATGTTTTTTGGCGTAATTTTACCAATTACTTTATTTGAAATTTTATCCTTTATTATTAAACTATATTTAGCGACGATTATATATAACGATGATTAACAAAATGTCCGACGAGCATAATTATTCATTATGGATTTATTTATATAACGCATACAAATTTTGCTTAAAGTAGCAACGTTCAGATACAATGTTACTAACTGTAAAAATCTAAATTCTCGGTTACATATGAACATTCTAGGAAAATATCTCGGGGAAAGTATTTACAAGAACATTAAAACAAAAAAGAGAGTATTATCTTCTATGTTTACAGTTTAGATTAGTTCGTTTGACGTGTTTGTTACGTGATTTTATATTCATTTCCATTTCCTAATTTAACAAATTTTTTTTTTTGATATTGAACCATAACAAATATTAAGATATTTGAGGTGTGACCGATATTAGTTTAGGCTTCCTGGTGCAAGTCATGATCATCATGGAGGAAATTGTTCGAATGTCTCATCAGCATTGCATCTAACTTCATTGACCTCTTCACGCCCTTGGCCACATATGTGGACGTTTAGTTTTTTTTTTTATAATTATAGTTAATAATAAATAGACCCCCCCAAAAAAAAAAAAAAAAAGAAGTCCCTGAAGAGTTTAAGAATCAAATGACGTAATGATATCTGTATCAATACGAATACGAAGCGTAGCTGCAATGCCAGGGAAACGTGAAAATAATTTTCTCTAAGAAATACGACTTCACCGCCTAGAAGCCTCGACTAGTATCAACTGCCATTCTTCCATGAGAAGAATGCGCAGCGTGTTTACATCCCCACTCCTGTCGCGGTCCGCTGACACACGGTCAGCTGATTGGCTGTCACGGAAGATCGGTGACAGCCAATCAGCGGACTGCAGGAAGAGTGGGGATGTAAACACGCTGTGACTTCTTCTCGCGGAATAATGGTACAATAAGTACCATTCTTTTTAAAACTTTTCCGATCTTATTTAGTTCTCACAATGTTGTTACAATGGCAGCTCTACAAAATATAAAAGTAAAAATTACATCGAATACAAACTGTAAAATGAATAAAGAATATTACCACATAATATATCTTTTATTGTATAAGTTATTACGTTAAGCGATCATCGTTATGATACATATAATTTTGCAAAGTTGAACGTTGTTTATATAAATGAAAAGTATCATTTCCTTTATTTTAAACATTATTATAATTATGTACATTAATGAAAAATAATCGTACGCAATAACGTTAATGTTCGAAAGTTTCAACGCATAAAAAATATTATTCTTTACTTCTATTGTACATTAATTTCTCGTGTTAATATAAAATTATCGAACGACGCAACACGGATCTGCAATATTTAAACGTTTCATGACCGCGCTCCATATAAACTAAAATACTTGTTTGAAAAGAAATCTTATATTTTCAATTAATATATAAAAGATAGCATAATGTTGTCTGCATTCTTGTCGCATCTGTTACAAATCCAAGATTAAAGTAGAATTGTTACGATCACCGTTTTCTTAGACCATCAAATATGGTTCGAATGAAATATAAAAAGAAATACAGGCAACATTTTTTTAAATTAGATATATTATTTGATAAGTATAAAGATAGAAATTGTGCGGAAGAAATGTAGAGAGCAAGTGAGGTACACAATATGCACGAAACAATAGGTACTTTGAGATAAAATAGAAACTAACAGATACAAGAACAAACAGAAAATAATAAAAACAGAATTCAAAGTAAACTATGCAATTTATAATGTAATTCCAGAAAACTCTACGCATTAGATCCCATTACATGTAATACATAAAATTGTATATATATTTTAATGTGGGTTGGCACCTGCTACGTGTTTGAAAATCAATAATAGAAAAGAAATTTATATGCGAATGAAATAATTTGCTCATTTATCAAAGCGAGAGTCAAATTGATAAATCTGTTGGAGTAATGGTTGTTCCTTTTGTAAACAAGTATTATATTGAAAAAGAATTAGTAACGATGGAATCTGATCAATTATTATCTATGTTATTAATAGTAAAATGTACGCGAAACCCCAACACTATACAGAAGTAATAATTATACTCCATTATACGTTTCGAAGTATGTAACGAAGTATGCTAATTAAAAAAAAGAAAAGTGATACAATCTTCTGCGTCATTTTTTATTTTCATAAATGACATTCGAATTATTGCATTTTTTTAAAATATTGACGTACGTCTTGCGTGTAATAAATATTTAAAAATTTATCTCATTTCCTGTATTCGCATAAATCGGTTCTTTCCCTTTTATACAGGATGACATCAAAAAGGGGCACACATAATTATTTCTAAAGTTTAAGAATAAATTTAGAAACCATCTGAATGAAAAATATAATCTTTTGTTCAGATATTTATTATAGAATCAAAATTGTAATTTTATTGTTGGGTTAAGCCCATATAATAGTTTGACGTGCTAAATTTTTTTATGAAAAAATTATTTGGCAGTCGAAGTGGGCATACATTTTTGTTTTTACTATAATTCCTTTAATGAAATCTGGTTTGTATTATTCTGTAGGATTGAGATTGTCATTTTATAAAAAAAATTTCTTAATTAGAATAAATTCACAAAATAAAAATTGCACATTCTTCTAAAAGATTTTGAAATAATATGTATCTTTAAACCTTGGATATAGATTAATTATTTTTTAATTTTTATAGGGTAAAGATGAAGAAAGAAAAGATCGTGGTGCGTTTTAAAAGTAAATTCAAACAATTCCTATACTTTTGATCTCAAAAACTTTATATTTGTAATTATGTATACAAAATTTTTAAAAGTCCCTATATTTTGTTCCACACAGTATATACGCAGACGCAGTGTATAGCGCGCCTTCAAACTATAGGCGATAATTGGATTTGTCACAATGTAAGAAATCACCTCGTATATAGGGAAAACACGATACCACGAATACCTTGAAATACTTAATTTTTGTGAATATAGATGGAAATGTTTCTTAAAGATCGGTAACTATAAGTATATAATTTCAATATTATTTATACTTCACAATCAATGCAAAAATTTTTAATCATTCCGATCGTTGGCATTTATGTTTTAGAAAAGGAAGAGTTTTCATTTACCCGATACAGAAGATGAAAATATAATTACAATACAGAGCGATCCGAGGGGGAAAAAAAACTGCTAAAAACGTTTCGATAAGAATGTACCTGATTATTTACTACGAGCAAATTATTTTTGTGTACTATTTTATTGCAATTATTATTAACGCACAGTAAAAATACTTGGACGTGCGCGCGCACGGTGTATATATTCTGTAAATATATATAAAGCATTTCTGCTAAATATTTTTAAGCACATTCTACTTTTAACTTCATCTCGTTTACTTTTTTCCTTCGAAGCAGTTTACAACCGCTTTGACTACGTTCGATTGCTATGTTATTTTTAATCAACTGCATTCTTCCTGATGGAATGATGACCAAGAGGTTCGCAAGAGCTCTTTTAAAGTAACAACAGAATAAATTCATACGAGTGTACAGTAATTTTTGATTTAATTACACAACTAATATACATCGATAGACTGTTGTTCTTATTCCTGTATTTTTGTTGGAAATTAATTTTGTCGTAATCTCAACCGTGACCATGAAAGTTATAGGTTTGGGGCTGTACACCTCGATGCTCTACTAATTTCGATCACTGTTGTCTGTAATGGTATCTTCATCTTAAATTGTCTGATATGCATTAATCAATTAATACGCTCAATCCATGTTTTGTGTAATAGGTGGAAATTCAGCATCGTCGTTCAAACGGAACGGACACGAAAATGTTGGTGGACTCTCGGTCGCTGCTATCATCTCGTGATGTTTCTCTGAGTCTATAAATTCATTTATGGCATTTCAGTTAAAATTGTTAAAATTAATAATCATTCGATGCGGATATAACGATAAAGATGTATGGATCTCGGGTCCAATGATACATGATATATTTTTCGTACGTGATTAAAGCATTTGAACATCCTCTTTTCTTTTTGAACTTTCATCCGATTATCTTATTTGCGCGACGAAAGAAAAATATCTCAATTATCATTGCTTTTCTTCATAATGCGCCGAGAACATTAATTAATGATTGTTAATAATTTTAATGAATGCACCGAGACAAGTTTAATAACAAAAAGGCATAAATGATTAATTTTTGCAACATTCGATGTCGCAATGAGATGTAAATAAGCAATTTAAAAAAAGAAAACAATCAACTATCGAAAACATTACCATATTATTACTACTGATAAAGGAATTATTTACCATGTTTTTGTTAATATTATATTAGCTTGAACTTAATAGAAAATACTGCGAGTGTCTGTGTATGTGTTTTTTTTTTTCAGATTTCAAAATTAAGTTTGTTGTTATATTGTCTTGATCAGTACCAACAGCAGTACAAAAATTAACTGCTATTTTAATACTATTATACAATTATTAATAATACAATTTTCTGCATATCTACGTACGAAAAAAACCTTTTTTCATTAATACAAATATTATTCCTTCAACATTTTATATTGTTGCTATACAGGGTGTTCGGTCAACACTGGGAAAAATTTTAATGGGGGATTCTAGGGGCGAAAATAATACGAAAATCAAGAATACCAATTTGTTGATGGAGGCTTCGTTAAAAAAGTTATTAACGTTTAAAGTTCCGCTGGTACTGAATTTTTTTTCTCGAAAACGCGCAGAATTTCGAGGGTATGTCTATTCACCAAAAATGATTGTAATCGACCCCCGCAACCGAAAATAATTTTTCCAGAACGATTTGAAATTTTTTAATTTAATTGTTAATAACTTTTTAACACTAGATTGCCCAAAGAAGTCATTTTGACTGCTTTTTAATTTCAATTAGAAAAACAATTATGTATACAATGACACAATTTCTTAGAATTATGTGACTTTTTGCACAACATATAAATGCGTTCATTAATAATTGTAGTTACCTCCCCCCGCCTTTATTTCCGGTATATATATATATATATGTGTTATACCTATATCGCCCAAAAGCAGTCAATTTGACTGCTTGGGAAATTTTAAATAATCAAATGACTCTTATTATTGAATTGAGTAAATTTCTTATATGACCAGTTCGACTCTGTATTGAAATAACAGTTTTCATTTCTTTTCGATTACCAACACATGATAACATACAAGTACATGATAAATTGTCGATTTGGGCGTACCTAACCCAGACCTAACCCAGACATAACCCAGACATAACCCAGACCCTAGATCTGGGTTAGGTCTGGATTAGATCTGAGTTAGATCTGAGTTAGGTCTGGGTTAGGTCTGGATTAGATCTGAGTTAGCTCTGGGTTAGGTCTGGATTAGATCTGAATTAGATCTGGGTTAGGTCTGGGTTAGGTCTGGATTAGTTAATAATCCAAATTATCTAAACCCTTTGCACTCCTATGTCGAGTGTGATTCGACATCAATTTTGATCTCAGGAGCACCTTCGTCAAGTCTCACTCGACATTCTTTCAAGTCCAAACCAAACAGATTTCATACACTTGGAAATTACAAAATACAACAACAGTGTAAATAAAACACTTATTTTAACAGGTAAATTTCAAATAAAATACTTAAAAGCATTGTTCGTCATGTCCAATTCGACATTTTTTCGAGTCCAAACCAAATCATACACTTGGAAATTACAAAATACAACAACAGTGTAAATGAGACCTAACCCAGACCTAACCCAGACATAACCCAGACATAACCCAGACCCTAGATCTGGGTTAGGTCTGGATTAGATCTGAGTTAGATCTGAGTTAGGTCTGTGTTAGGTCTGGATTAGATCTGAGTTAGCTCTGGGTTAGGTCTGGATTAGATCTGAATTAGATCTGGGTTAGGTCTGGGTTAGGTCTGGATTAGTTAATAATCCAAATTATCTAAACCCTTTGCACTCCTATGTCGAGTGTGATTCGACATCAATTTTGATCTCAGGAGCACCTTCGTCAAGTCTCACTCGACATTCTTTCAAGTCCAAACCAAACAGATTTCATACACTTGGAAATTACAAAATACAACAACAGTGTAAATAAAACACTTATTTTAACAGGTAAATTTCAAATAAAATATTTAAAAGCATTGTTCGTCAAGTCCAATTCGACATTTTTTCGAGTCCAAACCAAATCATACACTTGGAAATTACAAAATACAACAACAGTGTAAATGAGACCTAACCCAGACATAACCCAGACATAACCCAGACCCTAGATCTGGGTTAGGTCTGGATTAGATCTGAGTTAGATCTGAGTTAGGTCTGGGTTAGGTCTGGATTAGATCTGAGTTAGCTCTGGGTTAGGGCTGGATTAGATCTGAATTAGATCTGAATTAGATCTGGGTTAGGTCTGGTTTAGGTCTGGATTAGGTCTGGATTAGTTAATAATCCAAATTATCTTAACCCTTTGCACTCCTATGTCGAGTGTGATTCGACATCAATTTTGATCTCAGGAGCACCTTCGTCAAGTCTCACTCGACATTCTTTCAAGTCCAAACCAAACAGATATCATACACTTGGAAATTACAAAATACAACAACAGTGTAAATGAGACCTAACCCAGACCTAATCCAGATCTAATCCAGACCTAACCCAGATCTAACCCAGACCTAACTCAGATCTAACTCAGATCTAATCCAGACCCTAACCCAGACCTATTGATAAATTGCAGTTTCTCAATAAGCTAAAGTAGTACTTGTTATTCGAATCTTTATGCAGTGATACTTGTTCTAACAAGTTGTTTATTTTATTTCTGCGCCCTAAATTCATAATATTATAACATAATATTAAAAATTAATTTCAAACAAATTTCTTTACCCATTAGTTAGTCTTTCACAATGCAGTCATTTTGACTGCTTTTGGGCAATATAGGTATATACTAAGTTTCAGTCTTTCTAGTGTTAACGACGCCTCAATAAAAAAATTGATATTCGCGATTTTCGTCTTATTTTCGCCTCTAGGATCTCTTATTAAAATTTTTCCCAGTGTTGACCGAACACCCTGTATACAGTTTCAAAAGAAATATTATAAACATAAAATTCTTAATATAGTAATAGAAATTGAATACATTAGATGTTCCAAAATACAAATAAACTATGAACATAAGAAAAAGAAATGTCCCTTTTTACTGTTTTCTAATACGAAGCTTTTCTTGCGATACAGGTAATTCAAGTTACACTCACAATTTTCAGATAATGCGTTTTGCATTTGTATTTTGATATTATTTTTATTTTTTATATGTATCAACTTGGATTTATTGATTTATTTAAGTATATAAACTTAAGTAAAATAAGTATACATTATACTAAGTAATAAGTATACATTATACTAAGTAATAAGTATACATTACATTAAGTATATAAACTTAAGTAAACCGTAAGTTTTGGAATATCTTGTATTATATTTCTTAATGTCCAATCGTATTTAGATAAATATTCAATGGCAACATTGTTTTTTTATTAATTCATGTGAAAGAGCAAATGTCAACTCTAGATGTGATTTTCATTTGTTTCTTAGTTTAAACAAAAATTGTGTTTAGCGTTCACATGCATGTGTGCATATCAAGCATTTCCTTAAAAGTTACTCTACGATCAGTTTTTTATTTAATATTTGTGAAAGCGTAACTACGTCAAAATATAATTGATTATTGATCTAAATCGTTATGTATAAAAAGAACTTATCGCCTAAACCATGTAGGAGCTACCATCGCACGATGTTACTGTCATTCTTTCCTTATTGCGTGTTAACAGCAAACGTTTATAAAAGAAAACTCCTCATTAGTGAACGTTTTTATGAATGGGGCATATATGGGGCATAAGAATAAAAAGAAAAACAAAAGGCAGAATAGAGGATATACCAGTACCTGATATGGAGTTTGACGAACATCCGCATAACACACCCGCGTAGCTATTTATGTAGGCTTAAATGGATGATAAAAAGAAAACAATTACATCAAGTGAAATCAGTTTTGTGGGGGCCCCCCCTTTAGCCCCTGAAGAGATTGCCTATTTAATTGCGAGGGATTAGAAGCAAAGAAAAAGAGGATATAAAGTGCATATTAAAAATAAGGTTTCCTTATGCTCACACAGATACATACGCGTGCTCGCTTACCTATACAAATGGCCAGATAAATCAGGCTAGTTTTATTTTTAAATTTAAAGATTTTCGTTTCACCAACAGTCGATGATAACTTTCATAAATGCGTAATAGTAAAACTTGTATTAAACAATTTTTTAACAAAGTTAATTTTATTGTCTCAGTGGGGGAACATTGTCCTTTGAATCATTTTCTAAACGTAGGTTTAATTTAACAAAATTACGATTCCAATATTTATAGACATTTAGTTGATTATTTCTCGTCTATTTTCTCTAATAAATCCATTACTACTTTTTGACAATTAAATTGAAACAACGTTTAAGCACACCGTATATGTTTATCGACGTGAATTATGTTTATTTGTTTTTTGTATATTGTGGAGCTACGTTATCAAATGATAATTTTCTTAGATAATATTGTTATTGATTCACAGTTACGTACGTATCGATCTTCATTTAACATTCAAAATAAAAATTTTCATGCAATACAATTAGTACAAATAACTCTAATGCAATATTTACAGACTATCGACAATGACAAATACATTCCACAAACTCTTTACGTTACATGCAAATTTATAAAATATTGTTAATTGTTTTTGTTTCATAGTTAGCGATTGCAACACTGAACAAGATTATTTAATAAATTACTTATTTAATGTCATAAAACTATTAGAAATTTTATTGTCAATTCGATTATCCTCACGAGTACAAATCATTTTTTGTGTAATTTTCTATTGATGTAATGAGTATTGATAAGCTATCGTTAGAACGATTATGATAAACGTTATGTCCCAGAAAAATGAGAACTATCCGTACCAATGCAAGAAAAAAACGATTTATGATTTTACTTAGTACTCATTTATATTCATGTTTATGTATACAAGGATAATATAAATTAATTTTAATATGTTATATTACACTTGTTATATGTAATGTATAAAATTAGAGCTACATTTATAGTTATTATGTAACTAAATTATCAAAATTCTGTATAACATCATGTACCACAATGTGCAGAAATTGGTATTTTCAAAATGAAATGTAAAATCCACTTACTTTTATAAATTTACAATTTCTTAAATGGTACAAATTTCTGTTGATAATTTTAACACAATCGAATATACGAATTACATTATATATACACGAAAATATGTATCCATTAACAAAGTTTGCGTGTGCGTGTGGGTGTGTGTCTATGCACGTGCGTGCGTGCGTGTGTGTATGGAGGCAGCATACCTCAAAACGAAGAAGATAATGTCAAACTTAATGCATAAACCCTTTTAAATATAACTCCATTTTAAAATAGGAAATCTATCAGTATATTTGAAGGAAACAATCTAAATTCAAGCAAAACTTTGATATTAATATAAGCACTTTAATGTACCAATTTTTTTTTGTGAATATATCTTTATCGTCAACTCGCTCAGTTTTAAAAACCTACAGTATATTTTATACATTAAAATGTTTATGATATTGTCATACCTGCATTTTGTACTATTTCTGTAGCAGTTGCTGCGGGAGTTTCTCCAGATCCCGATTCTGCCGTAGATACGCTAGCACAATCTACATCGTCGCGCTTTCCGTCTAATCTATAAAAACAGTTCATCGATTTATCTGTAAGTATTTTTTTAATATGCAAAGCGAGTACTAGAAACATGTGCTCTCAAATAGGATCCTATGAAACAGTCTACTTCATAACAATTTCAAGAAACTCCACTATTTTTTTTTCCTACTTCCAATTTTACAACTACAGGTAATCCTCCTATAACACGGTAGATATGTTCCTAGGAAATACCGTGTTGCACGAAACAGTGTTATATGAGACCCAAAGATAGTACATGGGGAGGGGGGTACGTTCCGAAAACTTATTAAAAACAAATTTTTTGTTTAATTCTACATAAGCAACTTAATGTTTATGAAAAATATAAATATATGTACAACACAAAAAAATATTTTAATTTAACGAAACCTTAATTTAATAAATTTGTTTATACATTTTCATGTGAAGCCACTATAGTTCATTATTCCTTCGCGTCATTAATTTCAGGTAATTTTGTTTTTAAATATGTTTAGCAAAAATCATGTTATCCAATGCTGTACAAAGGTTTTCGCAAATTTCTTATCGTGTTAGAGCGAAACCGTGTTATATTAGGTGTACAAATGAATAATCCAATTTTTTCAGCCACATTCAATGTTTATTTTAAAAGAAAGTAAATTGAATTGTTCGATCAAAGTATTCGCCGTTACTTTCTATAACTTTAAGCCATCTTTCAGGCAGCTGATGAATTCGGATCTCATCCACTGATTGGAAGTGCATATAGGATAAGGCGTGTTGCATCGACTGGGACAGATGATAATCAGATGGAGCAATGTCTGGTAAATACGTCGGGTGCTGCAAGATGTCCCAGCCAAGACTCATTATGGTGTCTTTTGTATGGGAAGCAATATGTGGCCTGGTGTTGTCATGCAACAATTTCACTGGGACGTTCTCCTTTGCCAGTATACGGACGTTTTCGTTCCAATGCTTGACTCAAGCAGATTAATTGACGTTGGTAGCAGTTTGCAGAAACGGTTTCACCCGGTTCCAACAACTCATAATAAACCACACCCTTGGTATCCCAGAGAAGAACCTTCTTTCTGAAATGATTGGGATTTGCAACCGATATTGATGCTTCGCCAGGATTAACCCATGACTTTCTGCATTTCGGATTGTCATAGAATGTCCACTTCTCATCACCCGTAATGATTTTCCACAAGAAAGACTTTCGACGCTGCTTATTGAGAAGAGAAAGACACGCTGCCACTCGTTGATTTTTGTTGGTTGCAGTGAGTTCATGCGGAACCCATTTTCCTTCTTTCTGGATCTTTCCAATCTTACGTAGGCACTTGGAAATCGTTTGCTGGGTTTCTCCTAATTGTTCTGTAAGTTCTTTTTGCGTTTCTGCCGCATTCTCAGCGAGCAGTTGTTACAAATCATCGTCGTTGCACTTCCTAGGGCCTCCAGGGCGTTGTTTGTCGATTAGACTCAAATCACCGCTTTTAAACCGCTTAAACTAAAATTCGCATACATCATACGATACAACACCTTCACCGAGAAAGGAACAAATCGATTCGCGTGTTCTTGCAGCATTTTTCCCTTGTTGGAGTTCGTAAAGAATGCAGCGTCGGATATGCACCCTATCTGTTGCCATTTTCGACTCTACTCAATTGAATACTTTTGAAGGTTATGTTGGGCCTTTCGCTAATCTATCTTTTTGTTTTAACTAGCTATATGTCAACACTATATGACCGCAAAAGAGCGGGAAAATCTATTGACTTAAAACTTGGTTTCATAACTGCTTAAGATAATTTGGATTATTCATTTGTACACCTAATAAAATGCCGTGTTGTAGGAGGGTTCTCGCAATTTATGAATCGTGTTATAGCGAAACCATGTTATTATAGGAGGGCTACCTGTACTAGGCCATCCTGTACCATTCTTCCACGAGAAGAAGGCACAGCGTGTTTACATCCCCACTCCTGTTGTAGTCCGCTGACTCACAGCTATTGGTCGAGAACGGTGACAGCCAATCAGCGGACTGCAGCAAGAGTGGGGATGTAAACACGCTGGTAAGTACCTTCTTCTCATGGAAGGACGATACAAATGTTAAATATAAACGAAATACTGTGGGAATAGAATTGATCTGCGTTTATCAAAAACAAAGTATTCTATTTTGTAAGCTAGGAATAGAAATTAAGCAGCAAGCATATTTCAATCAGTATAAACCAAAATATTCTCAATAATACAAGAAATAAGACTGTACTTTAATAATGGTATTGCATTTTTCGATAGTGAATAACAATCATCTATTTTCTGGTTAAATAACTATATATTGCCAGACCGTATTCAAAATAGACTTAATTTAAGGTGTTCTATTTTTCTAGTTTTCAATGAGATATTTTTTAAGTACAAACCTATGCTGTTTTAGAAGTGTACAATCTCCGCCTTCCGTCGTATCCAAATTATAAACATACAAATATCCATCCGCACTAGCCACCAACAACCTAAATACTTTCTGTACACTGGACAGTAGCATATATATTAGAAAACATTTCTATATACGCGTATGTGTAATTATTAATTGATTGAAACTTACACAGTGATGGCACAGACACTCTTTAAACCTTGAAACGGTAAATGGACACTAGCAAAGGCACGTCCTTGGTTAAAAACGTCGGTTACTTGCGATGGTAAATAATTAGCAGACGCGGACACAGCCTTCGTTAAATATCCCATCCAAGTTTGCGATTCTTCCGTAGCTTGTCGTAGTCTGTACCAACAAGGTACAATTGAAATATAACAACAATGGGAGCACAAAAAGGAAAAATAATTTACATACGCTTCCTTCGGTTCCTCCAATTTGAAAATATGCACCGTTTCCGTATTACTCGAACAACAAAGAAACATAGAATCCGTTGAATCCATACTAAAAGCAAGACTGCTTATAGATACGCATCGTTTAACTCCACGTCGAAACTCAAATAGTTTTGTACCATCATGAACCTTCAGAGATATAAAGAACCTTCAGCAATGCATCTAAATTTAAGAACTGAACAAACAATTAGTGTCGTACGAGCAATAAAACTTACTTGAAAAACTCTAATTACAGTACCCTTCTCAGAAGCAGTAGCTATTTTGGTACCATTAGGATTAAATGCGAGTGCTGCTAATGGGCTATCGTGAGCAGGAATCATAGTTTTAGCTTGCTAAAAGTAAAAATAAATGTACAGAAAGTATTTATACATAAAGGGCGTACTCTAGATATTTATTAATACCTACAAGATTAATCGCATCAAATATTTGAACTTCTCCGATTGTATTCGAGCCTGGATAGGCTAAATAACAATCGTGGCTAACTATCGATAGCGTACACAGACCTGCTAAATTAGGCGGAGTCTCTCGAATTGTATGTAGCACCTTCATAGTGTTTATATTATGAATATATAACGATTCTTGCAAGCATACTACTAATCTCTGTAAATGGTCATCATTGATTTAAGTAAATTACACGATCTAACAAAATTATTACTACAAGAGAAGTTTGTTTATGTAGAGATTTAACGTATCCCATCCGACCCATGTTTTTGTTAATTTACATAACATTTAAAAATTATATTTCAGATTATACGATTAAAAATAAATTATACAAATGCAGGTAAATTTAAATCATACTTTTTAAAATATTTATACGTCGTTAGAATCAACATTGTTTTTACAGCTTGAACAAAAATAGTGTATTGTGTAACTTAATTTTAAAAATATAGTTCAAAGATAAAAGAAAATAAAAATTAGTACGATTCTGTTGGATAATATTTATTTAAAAGATTTAGAATAAACTTACCGATCTATTGAGCTTCACGGCCAAGATGGTATTCGAGTAACTATAATAGCAAATTTCAGTTCCTTTTCTAAAATGGCAGACTCTGAGTTTACGAGGCGACGACAAGGTAACCATTGCCACAAGGCTGCTGCTGAACAGTCGTTCGATGATGCGTATGTCCTCGGTATCTATAGTTCACACAATCATGCATAATTAAACAATCGCATTGTAACGAAGCACATAATAGAACATGCTATAGGAAATGAAATATACTTCTAGCTCTACTGTACACTACAAAATCTTTAAATTTTAACGCTATAAATAAATAAGTATTTATCGTTAATTATTAGCTTAAAAACTTTTCATTCTTACTTTTAAAAGTAAGCCATAAAACTTATTACCATTTTCATATATAATGTGCAAATAGTCAACAGAGTTCAAGGAGTAAAGTTTGTAACCAGCTTGTGACCCTACTGCCAAAGATCTGCAACCAAATCACATCCAAATTTAATAACGCCAACGGTATCTATCGCACAGTGTACGACAAAAGATTCTACTTTCGTTCACATTTACACGACTACATTAAGAAAGTAAATATATTAACAATTGCAATAAACGTATCAGTCGCATAAAAGACGTAAAATTACCTCTCGATCGATGATCTATAATACGAATATTTTATATAAAATGGCCAAAAAAAATGACAATCCGTTGTTTGAAAATAACATCAAACATTTATAAAGGTTATAAATCTAAATAAATGGTAGAAAAATTAACGATGAAAGGAAAATATATCACGTGCAAAACTTTCTTGACATTCGTTGCAATCATCATTATACATCATTAATACGTAATTACTCGGTAATAAGCGAATCGAGTGATGCAGATATCGAAAATATTTTTAAAACACACAAAAACATACGAGTGGATTACGCATCATTCAAAAATGGGATAATCGTAGGGATAATTCGAAAAAGAAAACATTCGTATACGATCTATTTTTTGGATCAAAGTTTGTTATATACGAAATACAACGTAAAGAAGGTTAGGAAACAAAGGACGACATTCCCAATTATCTGGTGCTCTATGGAGCGACACTTACGTATAATCCTGATTGAAGTTAACAAAGAAAACATCACTTTCAGGTTCATTAGTTTCATTTGCGAGGTTCATTAGTCCTGATATACTGTATTTTAATCCTTGCGTAAATACATCCACGTTACGCGCAAGATTTTGCATAAATTGCACAGCCGATGCACGCAAGAACACTCGCCACTTTTTAATTTCTTATTATATCTGTTTTTCTCTTTGATTTTATTGCTTTTCTTTGTCACTCTCTTCTTGCACGTACCAAATACAAATATACGCACGCGCGCGCTTATACAATATTTCGGAACAGATGTCGGACGCAGTGTGGCCAGATCACGCAGAATTGAGTGCATCAAAGGCTATACTAGTAACGACGAATGTGCTATAGTCCCAAACGGAACGGTGGGGAAAACAGACACGTTCTAATACACAGGGAGTACACTGATCTGCTCGGAAGAGTCAAAGATTAATAAGTAAATTATGTAGAATGAAATATATTTGTGTAGAAGTCTTGTTAGTATCGATTTACTGTTCCATGTGAAATAGTTGATTGTATAAAACACGAGGTAAAATATTGTTCAAAATAACTATATTAATTAATATTTTAGTTCGATGCTTAAACCGATAGATAATACCTATTGACATTTAATGCGGTGAAACATTTGTTTCCGAAAACGTCATGGATACCTCTAGTCTTCAACTTATAGCGGCGCCAATAAAAAACGTTTTACAGATTCAACGCATCAAAGAGTAAGATATGACAGCTATTAGTAATTAACAAGTATTAATCTGCTCATATTTTATTGTACATTAACTTGCTCAACATACTCGATTATCAAAATAATGATTGTTTAAATTAACATGTAATATTTTTCGAAACATCGATTGACAATATTTAATCTTTGCATGGTATGTATATATGTAGTTATAAATTGTTATTTATATTTTATTTCTTACTTTATTTGTAAAGTGTTCTAACAAATAAAATTTTCAGTTTTTAATCTGGCATGTTATTCTGTGTTATATTACCTTTGTACAGCTGTATGAAACCTTAAAAAATTAATTTCCTTGCATAATTTAACAAACACAAAACACTTGTCATGCAATAAATTTAAGAATTACATATTTTTAAATTTCATTTCTGTATGCTAGTAGATTTAAAATTTTGCATGTATTGGGTATTTTAATACAACGTATTTAAACGAAGCGCATCGTTATCTTGCTTGAAAATGGACAAACGCATAAAGTCATTAAACAGAATGTCCAAATTATACAGACACCGAATAATCAAATCTTTACAATATTTCAAAATACATGGAATGTTATCGTCGAACATAAACTAACAAGTAGGTATTATACGATTTCATACTATACTATTAATGATTTATTACGCACACACAGACACAGAGAATATAAGTGGGAGGGAGTAAGCAAGAAGAAATAAAAACTGTAAAAAAGCAGAGATAAGTAAGCTGTAATTTGTAGTCGTGTGTGTTCATACCAAAGCAGTAGTTTTGCTAACGAACCATAATGCTTGTATAATTCATTAACTCTTTCACTTCAGACTGTGTAATTCTTATAAATCCTCCTGTCTCTGCTTATATAAATAGTAATACAATAACATACACAGATTGTATATTTTATAAATTGAAAAGTTTAGTTACCAAAAATAATAACAACTAGTAAGAATGACGAAAACAATGTTGAAATATGATTTATTATTAACAAACTGCTGTCAAAAATATTAATCAACTATCATTAGTTTGGCAGGAGAATTATGTTTACTATTTCAAAATGAAAAAATATAATTTGTTACGTAACGGATTGTCGATTCACAATAATATATTATATAAAAATTAAACACAATGTTAAGCATTCGCTGTCGTTGATAAATTAATAATATATCTTTAAACAAAGAATTAATGACTTTCATAGTTACGTGTTATAGATAAGAAATGTTATCGATGTTACGTTTCGATTCAAAAGTTATTGAGATTTATATTGTGTTTTATTTAGCTAAGGTATTAGGCCAATCAAAGAGGTGTTTATTTAGTGGTTTTTCTCTAAATCAGTTTATTTTCTTATGGTTTCTTTTTAAAAAGGCTATGTTTCAGTATTGAAAAGACATATAGAAGGGGGGGTGGGTGAAAAAGTAATGCGTATTTACAAGATTACAAATTTTAAGAAACTATAGTATTCGTGGAGTGGTACAGATGATTTTTTAGTGTTAATTTACAGCATGCAGGACGAGATTGTGAATAACTTTTATCTGAACAATAATTGTCGTTGAGATATTTGTAACTGACAGGCGAGCATATATAACGGGTGGATAACAAGATTTAATTTAATCAATATCAATAATATACTCACCTAACCTAACTTATATACATAGTATCGATATAATATATAGCCAAACCTAATCTAATCACTAAAACTAACTGTCGGAATATTGATTAAATTAACTAATTACTTTTTTGTAAAGAAAATACAAAAGCGCAATACTTTTTCACCTTCTCCCAATTATATTTCTTTCTAAAGATCAGATACAGCCTTTTGTGAAAAATCCGAAAAAAATAAAACCGATTTGAACAAACGTTTTTGGTTTATGGATTATAAAATTAAAAAACAAGAAGATCATTAAATGCAAACAATATCTACCGTGTCGTATCACTTTCCTTTACATCCTTTCAAAAGAGTTGAAATGTTTTTCTTTTTAATAAAAAAAAAAAAAAAAAAACAAATGCGTCTTCATTGGTGAAAAAATTTAAGTCGTAAAAAAATAAACATTAACGTACTATTCAATTCTCCTGTCTATAGTTTTCTTTTTAATCTTTTACCAAATTCGAGATAGGTGAGCGAAATCGCGGGTAAAAGCTAATTTAAGAACGAATTTAAAATTTTGATTTCCTGGACAGAAATAAGGACAGTAGTCTAAAAACTATACAATTTTGTAACCTTAATTTTTCTTGTTGTTACCAACAGTAGATACACATGTATAACTTAAATGGACAAAGTTAATGTCCTATCTTGTGTGTTTGAAAAACAGCTTTCTGCATATAATGCATATAGACCAGCCAAATAAAAGAATAACAATAATTTGTACTACAAAGAGTTTTACTAAAAATACAGAGAGTTCGGTCACACGTGGGAAAAATTTTAATGGGAGATTCTAGAAGTCAAAATAAGACGAAAATTAAGAATACCAATTTGTTGATTGAGGCTTCGTTAAAAAGTTATTAACAATTGCGCGTGTAGGTAGGCAACCTGCGCACATTAACGTTTAAAGTTCCGCGCACGCAGCTGTTCGCAGATTGCCGCCTCACAGGCGCAACTTTAAACATTAATAACTTTATAACGAAGCCTCAATCAACAAATTGGTATTCTTGATTTTCGTTTTATTTTTGCCTCTAGAATCGCCCATTAAAATTTTTTCCCGGGAGTAGCCGAACACCCTGTATAAAATTTTTAAATAAGAATTGTATATTTAGGTTACTAACAGTATCAAAGACCTTTGCAGGGTTATTTAAAAATTAACATTTGTAAACGAACAACCGTTAACACATAAGTTTGTCTAGTTCTGAGAATGTCGACCTAAACTATGAATTTCTATAGTCCATAGTTAAAAATTGTTCAAAGTTATTACTTGGATAAAAATGACTCCACTATACTACACTAGGGTTAGTTTCGATTACCGAAATAGTCATTTGTTTTTATGTATAACAGTGTTTCTTTATTTAGTAATAAATACACATGTAATATGTATATATACAGTAGTTTAAGTATTAATAGATTATATTGTAGTGTATATTGTATTGTATTTGTTTTGCATCAATAAACAGAAATAATTGTTAGAGAGAGAGATGAATCGTTAAAGGCGTTACATTTTTACAGAATAAAATGGATGAATTCTCGAGCATGTACAAAGGAGGCATATACGCCTACTTCTATAGAACACGTAGCAAATATGGCTACTCATGGAATTTGGGTCGTACCATCTATCATAGGTGGTTTAGAACTTGTTCATCGTTCTACAACATGGAGACAATTAGTATCTGCTTACGTATATGGTACATCTTTGATCCTTGTTTTCATGGTATCAACTTTTTTCCATAGTGTACATTACTATAATTATAACAGGTACTTATATAGAAACATTGTTCTTCGTTCGCATGGTAATAACAAGGAATGAAACATTAACGTAGAGTTATATTACAGGCAACTTAAAGATGCGTTGCATCGTTTTGATCGTGCTATGATCTACATTTTTATTGCTGCTAGTTATTTTCCTTGGTTAAACATAGATCATTTCCCAGATGATGAATTACTCTGCGTAATGCGTTACGCTATTTGGATAATGGCAATATTGGGAATACTTTATCAACAAATTTTTCACGAAAAATATAAAATGTTAGAGATAATTATTTATTTACTTATGGGAGTTGGTCCCAGCATTGCGATTATCAATGTTGTAAGTACATAATTATAAATAATTCTAAAATAGTACCTTGCGCAATTACAGTGAAATTAATAATCATGAAAGGGTTAAAAATGTGTATGTTAATGCTTACAGTACAATTATTACAATATCACCGAACTAAAAATGGGAGGACTTATTTACATTTTGGGACTGGTGTTTTTTAAATCTGATGGTCGCGTACCATGTGCACATGCAATTTGGCATCTATTCGTTGCAGCAGCAGCTGGGTGTCATTACTATGCTATATTAAATCATGTATTTCCTGCAGCTGGTTCTACGGATAGTTTTATGCAACCAGGCGTGACGTCTTTACATAAATTATTAAAATCTCATATTGAAGAATTATGAAAACGCTTGTTTTCCATATAAATTATAAATATTAGATACAAAATTCAAGATACTATTCCTATTTAAATATTCTAATTGAAGACTGTAATTAATTTTGTTGTACCTGAAACGTAAAGACAATTGCATCCACAAATTGTGGACATTTATCGAAATGTTACTAAAGTAGCCGATACTAAAAGACTATTACTCGGTTACCATTAACTAATAGTAATTAATGCATTAGATAATGTTGTAGATTGAAATTGGAATGACGAAGCAAAGATTGTGAATAATAATCGATTGTTATAACATTATAAGGCAATTATTTTATGAGAAATATTAAATAATCTTTTTCTACAGTCTAAAGCCGTTTGTAAAAATCTATATATTATTTCAAAGTGTGAAATATATGATCCATGTAATATAATAACAGAGTAGGTGGCTAGCAAAATTGACTGATTTTATTAGACTTTTAACAAAACCTATTCTTCTAATTACGAGCATACTGTGCCAACACTTCTATATATATACATACATATACAATCTCCATACACCAGGAAAAAGAATATTAGTTTTGCTATTAGTTATTTTTTTAGCAAGATACATAAAATTTTGTAAAAAAAATAGTATCTAAAACTACGGTGACAGATGTTTATAGATCATTATAAAACATTTAATGATATAGTAATCACAAAGAAAGTGAATAAAACAAATACTGTATTATTTCTAGTATATTTTATAATGTAATAATTGAATATGATTTTTATGATGTAATACATAGACGTATTAACATTGTAAATTAATAAAAAGAATAAGTGGCTTTAATATTGTATCTTAACCTTGGATCCATTACTTTCTTTTTTAATGAAAAAGTGAGATCACCTGAAGATCTGTTAGAAAAGATTTCCCTCTCAATGACGCGTTTCTTATTTAAAATTGAACTATCAATCATTTCCGTAATTATCTTTAGTGTGTGTTCTACGAGAATTTACAATTGAATTTGAACAATTTTTCGTTGATTCGAAAATAATGTGGTATACAGGGTGTTCGGTCAACCTTGGGAAAAATTTTAATGGGAGATTCTAGGGGCCAAAATAAGACGAAAATCAAGAATACCAATTTGTTGATCGAGACTTCGTTAAAAAGTTATTAACGTTTAAAGTTCCGCCTGTTGAACGGCAATCTGCGAATAGCTGCGTGCGCATGATAGTAATTCTCATTCACAAAACTGTAAGACTGTTGATACGTCAGTAAGCAGAGTTTCTCATGCTGAGTGAGAACCACTATCGCGCGCAGGCAGCTGTACGCAGGTTGCCTATCTGCAGGCACAACTTTGAACGTTAATAACTTTTTAACGAAGCCTCAATCAACAAATTGGTATTCTTGATTTTCGACTTATTTTGGCCTCTAGAATCCCCCATTAAAATTTTTCCCAGAGATGGCCGAACACCCTGTATGTCGAGTCCTCAGATCGGTCATGAGTACCGTAGTGTTCAACGCATGGGGTCGCAATGAAGCGCAAGCGCGATCGAGCAGCGCTATACAGAGTCCAGGAGTGGGGCGATACGGGCACGTGAACCGGAGTGGTGGTTGGTTTTCGGCCTTGTGGGCAGTGATGGACATTCGTGGGAATTTTGGTCATGCGCACTGGAGCGCATGATCACTGCCGTATACACTTAACTAGAATTTAGGGTACCGTTGGATCCCCAGTAAGGAACAAAATTTAAGAAAGTTACGGGGAAAGAGACAAGTTTTTATGAAGGAAAACAGCGTAAATGTACAACAAAAAGTGGAAAACAATTCATTATTTATTTAGTTTTATTTACGTGTGCAACCGATTTATTACACAAATACATCAAATATATCACATTATATATTGGAAACATATACTTTATCAATAGTAACTGAATACATTTAAATCAAATTAATTTCGTATGTTTTAATCGACTTAAAAATAAAAATGTTGGAATTCCCAACAGGCCCCTTACATGCAACTCCTCTTGCGCTTAAGATACATCTATGGTAGCGGACGACAGGTAGTTGTGACGTCAGCTTACGCATGCGCAGAAAGGAATCCCACGAATGTCCATCACTGCTTGTGGGCGGCATGGGCCAGTGACGCAGTGACTGCCTGCCAGTCTCCTGGTAACTGTTCCGCGTTACGTTAAGAAATAAGCGATACTTTTGTTTACATTGTACCAACAATGAATTATGTCGACATTATTACAGTCTCATTTTATTATTTGCTTGTTCCCCAAGCTCCCATTATGACCCTTTAAATCCGACATATATTTTTCAAAAATGAAAATGTCTTTTTTAAAATGTTTTAAATTATTATAAATAGAAATGAAAGCGATATTAGATTAAATTGATTCGAATAGTCCACTCATTTTGCAAGCAACTTAAAACGACAGGGTCAAGTAAGGATAGTCCTTACTAAGGGCTTGAAAGGAATTGTTTAGTCGGAAAAAATGATACGAAGGAAGACATGGTAGTACTTTACTATGGTGATACTCGTTTCATGGTTGATAACATTTAATTAATCGCGTACCATCTTCGCTTTAATTTATTTACATCGTATTTAACGAATAATCGATTATGTGTAACGGGCAGAACAAAATTTAAATAATTGCGTATAAGTTTGTAACAGATGACATCATAAATTTATCTCGAGATGATAGATATTCTGTGAGTTTATTGATCTTTGCCGACTCGAAGAACGGTAAGCCGGGTAAGCGTGCTGCTTAGAGTACTAGAAAGTTAGTATTTTTAGAGAATATGTATAATAATGTCATGAAATAGTTTTAAGATCATAAATTAATTTAAAGGATAAAAATGGGAATAGGTAAAAGCCAATTTACCGAAGATGAACTGCAGGATTATCAGGCACGTTACAATCGTAATAAAGTATTTAATATAAATCTTATTTAATATCGCTTCATGTTGTAGGATTTAACGTATTTTACGAAAAAAGAAGTTTTGCAGTGAGTATGTTTAAATAATTTTTACATTAATTGCACGTAAATCGTATATCTTTTATATAAATATTTGGATAAAGAAAAATTCTTTTAAAGATACAAAACATTTCAGTATAAATTGCTAATATATAGTTTTTAAATTCTCTTTTACGATAGTGCGCATAAAAAATTTAAAGCTCTTGCTCCAGAAAAAGTTGGTCACAATAGAAACGCTAAACTTTCGATGTCAAAAATTTTACAATATCCTGAATTGAGAGTAAATCCTTTCGGAGATAGGATTTGCAAAGTTTTCAGTTCTAGTCAAGATGGGGATTGTACTTTTGAAGATTTCTTGGACATGATGTCTGTATTTAGTAACGCGGCACCAAAAGCTGTGAAGGCAGAACATGCTTTCAGAATATTTGGTAATACTTCGTACTGAATTTATTTATAAACTGTATCCGTCAATTAACTAATGATATGTTATATATAGATTTTGACGGCGACGACATGCTTGGCATCGGAGATTTAAAACAGGTTGTAGATAGACTTACTGCTTCTCAAAGATTAACAGAAACAGATATGCAACAAGTTTTACAGTGTATATTAGACGAAGCAGATTTAGATGACGACGGTGCGTTAAGTTTTGCAGAATTTGAACATATTATCGAAAAAAGCAACGATTTCTCCATGTAAGATTTGCAATAATCCTGATGCGCTTCGTTTGCTTTAATAGTACAACGGATTTCTCTATTTACTTTCATTAATATGTTTATCGCTGTTTGCAGGAGTTTTCGTATACGTTTGTAAAACATAAAACATTGAATTTAACATAAGACTGAATGCTACGTTATTGTTAAAACATTTTAATTTATTAGTAGGCCTAATCATTTTTACAACAAGAAGAAATATAAAATTACGAATTTATAAAATGTATGTTGACGTTTCTTTAAGGCCTATGGACAAATCTTCCGTCTTGTCGATTGTTGAGATTTCTTTTTCTCTTCAGATTTACCTATAATTTTGCAAAGACAGTCCTTAACTTGAACTTAAATTTAAACCTAAACTACAAAAACTAAATGAAAGTACAGAAAAAAATTCTGTCAATCGTAACTTGCAATTTGATTAGAATGTTTTTTGGGTGTGTCATTATATATATACATATATTTACATATTTTAGATGTTAACAATGACAAACTTAGATTTTCGTCTTTAACAAATGATCTTTATCATCTCTGCTTTTTAAAACGTAAACAATAATAACATAACCTACATTAGCCTCAGCTCTGCTGGTGCATATATTGTTTACAAATTTTTTACAAACAAACAATTAATTTCGCTATTTCTAAAATGATGTATTAGGTAATACTATAAATTATTTACAAACTTCTTATAAATAATTAAGCTCGTGAATTTCCAAAACACATTTAAGTAATTTATAAATAAAGAAACTGTTTACAACAAAATTATAAACAGTTACGTTGAAGTTAGAAATCTGTACAGTGTTACTTTTTTCTTGAATTGCCAAAGTACGTTATTTATTTATGAAATAATTAACTGTTAAAATTTAAACAGTTATTAGTGTGTCAACTGTTACGTCACAACATCGATCTGTAATGATTCGACCTTGGCTCGAGTCTGCTATTATTCACGAGCAGCTTAAATCAATGCCATCTGTCGGAAATTAATACAACTAGTTAAGTAGACAACATTTGAGTTTTTTTTTTTAGAATCGGTGTATCTTTATAGAATATAGTGCAGGGAAAGGATTAAATAAAGTTTGGTTTATGATTTTCAGTAATTTTATTTAAGTATTTTCAAAACATTACCAAGTGTGGTGGCATAAAGATCGTGTAGAAGTCAAAAGCGGATTAAGATTTGAGTTATGGTAACCTATGAATTTTGTTTACCGATAGGTCAGTTAATACACTTGATTGGTTTTATTCAGTTAAATTATTTACATTATTCTTGTACTAGAATGCATTTGAACCTAGGTTAACAGACTGTAAGGAAAGTTCATTCTGATATGGTTCAACAATATACATCACCTGTAAGGGTGTACAAACATCCATTTCCACTTGTGATGATGGTGCGTTTATTTATATTATTTTCTTATTTTAATAATAACATTTACTATGTATCTATCATTTTATTTCAATCTTCTTTCGATATTCGTACTTCTATTATCTTTCAATTTTTAAATTAATATATTATCCATAACGAAATAACAATTATATAATATACACAAAGGGGAATTTGTATTTATGATAAATCTAAAAACAAAATGTATTTGAAGTTGCAATTAAAGAACTAAGCGCAAACCTGCCCGTTGACGTATCAAAAAATTCGTTGGGTCGTTAGAAACGACAGAAATATTTTAGTTTTTAATCGTATACGTCACGATTAATCTGAAATTATTTTTCTCTACGATACAATTCATAAACTAAGTTAAGAATCAATGCGTGTTAAGTAATTTAGTGAGAGTATCTACGTTTCTTTCGATAGAATCATAATACATATCCGTTGTTGGTATATAATTATATCGTGCCATGATAACGTAATATCAGACAAAGAAATTAAGTACCATTATTATGGGACTGGATCATTATCAAGAAATGCTGATCCGTTCGATTAAGTCTTGTTTGTGTTCTTCCACCGCAGTACTTGTGGCATTTTTTAAATAAATATTAAAATTACAGTAGCAAACACCCATAATTTTGTATTTCATTTCCAAAATTTTACAAGCACGTAGACTTGGAACGAGCATCGTTCGTAGAAAATAACTGGTTCTATTATCGCTACTATATTGTATACTTTGTAACTTGCAAAAATGTTAGAAATTAGTTCCTTTAAGAAGTATTGCTAATTTGTTAGTAGCTTTTCTTCCTTTCTTGGTTGTAAAGTTATCTCACAAATCTTAGGATATTTCTAAATTGATTTCGAGACATTAAAGGTGAATTTTTACTTTTAACTCTATAAAGAACGGAAATATTATGATCGAGAAAAATAATGAGAATACGCTTTCTCGAAAATCACATTTTAAGGCACTCTAATTACATTTTTACTATTAAAATTTTACTGTTTGCAATTTGCATTAAGTATCGCACCAAAGTTCGTAGAAAAGGAAAGATTTACCCGTATTCTGTTATTGAAAATGTTAAAAAGGAGACATAGAAACGCAGTGGAAATCTAAAATGTTTGTTCTTGAAAGTTGCACCTAAATTCTTTTACATCCTGTATACATGTACGTTCTTATTGAAAAAATATCTTTTCTCGTTACTAGCAAAGATGCGATTAGTAAGTTTTAAAATGTGTCTATCCGTTAAAATAATATTCTCCAAATTCTATTTTATTACAATACTATCGGAAAGTACTAGAGCCTAGGAAGAGATTTTGTCATTCTTGATTTTTGTCTTATTTTGGCATGTAGAATCACCCCTTAAAGTTTCGGACACCTGTAGCCGAACACCCTGTATAGAAGGATCCAATTGTACGGAACACAAACACTATGTATGTACATCTTTTCCAACAAAAGTACATTATGACGGATACATATAATTTGTCTTCTGTAAAAGCGAAATTGTTTGAAATTACCGTTTGACCGTTGTGTTCTTTATTTTGCGCTGCGTACGCCAAACGTTATCATCGATATTTTCTATATGAATTTTTATTTTGATTTTATTTATAGGCGTATGAGCGTAGATTTCCTACATGTCCTCAAATCCCTGTTTTTGTTGGTTGCGACATAGTTTCGGACGAGGAAAGTAAAAACGGTGCGATCAGAATAACAGAAAGGAGATGCAAATTAAACGTCGATGCGCCCTATATCTTGAAAAAGGTAAGTATCGAAGACAGTAATTGAAAATAATTTTGAAAGTTTTTTAATGATATATAATTCAGACTTGTTGTACCTTCTTACTGCTTAATTAATTTTAATTTTAATTTAGATTTTAACGTTTTACTACTTTCTTTTACTAAAATTAATCATTTTTCTTCTCGTTACAGATAATTGGCGTAGATTTCGTGTACTTCATCCAAAAGAATGTATTAAATAGAAAGAACTGTATTCTAGAAATAGAAGCATACAATGAAAGCTTTTCGGCAAGAGTAACGGTTATCGAAAAGTGCAGATATTTTGTAAGTATCTAGTATAATTTAAGATTTATACAATTTAATATGTGTGTTCTCCGTTACGTGATTAAAGATATCAGAGACATATACAAATAGATAATGTATATGCTCGGAAATAATATGATCTTTATTTGGATCACGGCGTTACATGCCCAACAATGTTTTATCAAAATGAAGAGTATTTTGAGAAAGCATGTTCAAAACAAGAACAAGAAATAATCCTAAACTTGTTACAAATGATAAAAATGCTATTTTAACATTAGTCTTGTCGCGAGCTACGATAATATATACAAAAAAATATGCAGTGTCGTTTAATTAAAGGGAAGGTGACCTTGATCTTTTATAGTTGGAAAAATTTTTTGCAATTTTTTATATTTCAGTTTATAGCTGATCCAAAAACATATTTTCGTCGGATCACTGAAAGTTTGTTAACACGTTCACTGTCCATGACCCGTATATGAGTCATATCACCACGCTATTGGATACGTCGCGGAGAAACCGGACAGTGAACGCGTCAACAACGGGGATGAAATTTTTGAAGGTTGTTCAGGACTACTGAATAATTACTTGTTGTTGTGTGAAGTCGCAAATTGCAACTCGATTTAATTTTCGAAAGAATTTAGTTTTTAGATCTTCTAACTTTAATCAATATACAGGGTGTTCGGCTACCCCTGTAAACAAATTTACTGGGAGATTTTAAAGGCCGAAATAAGATGAAAATCAACAAATTAGTGTTCTTGATTTTCATTTTATTTTGGCCACTAAAATATCCCATTAAATTTGTTTACAGAGGTAGCCGAACACCCTGTATATGGATTAGAAAAAGTGATAGGTTTTTGCTTTTCATCTGACATCTAGAGTGCTCAGAATCTTGACCATATTTTCAAATTGGCGAGTCACGCAGTAGCGTGTTTGCTTGCGAAACGTAAAGTTTGTGGGATCGATTCCTTCCCCTCATGCTTTTTTTTTAATATAGCAAGAAGTATATAAGAACAATAAATTATACTATTTTAGACTACTATGTGCAATTATAAATGACGTGGGTTCGTTTTCGAAAATTTTTTTTATTACGATACTTTCCTTATGCCTCGATGGATTGGAAAGTAAAAATGTTCGGGCAGTTGTTTGAGTGTCGAAATCGCATGCCGATTGTCGCAAGGTTGGGCTTCGACTGTTGCAAGAGCGAGAAGGAGAGGCTCACACTTGCCTTCTTCTTCGATTTCCCGAAGTTGCACGAAGTTTCACGAATCGCGAACCGTACAGTAGGATGTGCTGTTTTCCCCACTACTCCGTTAAATACTAAAGGAAGCTTGTCATTGCTAGCGCCGCCGTCGATGCACTCAAATATGCCAAATCTGGCTACAGTTCATAACACTGATAACACTGGTGTGGACACACACACACTGTGTACACGATCATTCGAAAGCGAGAGTATTCTCCCTCACCATTTTTTGCATGGATCCGAATAAGGTTCACCTTGAACCATCATAAACAACATATGACGTCGACTCTCGCTTAGTAACCGGCGGTTCTTGAAACTGCCTCCGAGAACTAGTCGCGTGTACACGCTTAGGGAATCCCCAAATCACAGACTTGAAATTGGGCAAAGTTCGTAAAAAAACGAATCAAAATTTTCAATTCGCTTATAAGCTAAATTTTGTTTATTTGATTCGTAAATTCGTTCGAAAATTAATATCCATTAAAGAATTTTTCAAATCGATATCGAACGTTTCTAATCAAATTTTTGTGTGTTTTTACAATTTTAAATTGTCGACATGATTAATACAACAGAATTCTTTTTGAAATCTATATGTTATTTGATTACCATAAAATATATGTATAATATGTGAATACATGTATAACGAGCTTAATTAATCTTTCTAGGTTCATCCTCAAAATGAAGAATGGACATGCTTTGAACAAACTGCAAGTTTAGATATTAAAAATTTCTTCGGTTTCGAGAATTCGATGGAAAAATTGGCAATGAAACAGTACGCTCAAAATATTGCAAAGGTATTGTTTACAGCATTAAATATTCTTGTAATTTTTATCGTTTTCATCATATACAAATTCTACGTTAAATAATCTGTTGCAGGGGAAGGAAATAATAGAGTATTTTATAAATGAATTAAAAAAAGAGGGGATTGTTTATGTGCCTCCTTGGAAAGATCTGAGCGAAAAATCTTCAAAGAACGAGTAAGTTTAAAATTTTAAAAGTTAAACGCGTACTATAGATTTTTAAATATTCTTTAACATTTCAGTTGTACTGCGATTAATGATTTTTAATTATATATAAACAAGGTAAAATAGGACAACTGTAATCCTGAGAGACAAATGTTTAAATGTTGTAGGTTTAAAATTATATGTCTCGTATTTTTGTTTCTAACAGATATTTATCGCTTCCTCTATTTAGGAATAATGTTCCAGAAAATGAAAATGAAGAGTCCGATGATAGAAGCGAAGCTTACACGTGTTTAGACAATACATTACAAATCACAGGTACGTTGTTTTGGTATACTGTTTTATTTTTCATTCATGCGTGTTGTTTATACATTCAATAAATGGATTTTTTTTTAATTTAAATACTTCGCTTGAGGTTTCTTAGAAAGATTGAAATATGATAAAGAATTTGGAGAAATTAATACGAGGATAAAGAATAACAAAGTCGATAGATATTTAAGAGTAATTTGGTTCTTACGACTGTTGAATTTATTTAATTTACGCTGAAAGTAATTACATTTTTAGAACATTTTAGAGGTTTTTATTGTTCCGGCGAACATGTTACATTACTCGAAGAATCTTTCCTGTTAAAATAAAATTAGTCTATTTTAATCGAGAAAATCAGAATTGTGTAACGATCTTTGTTTAAAGCGTATTACTGAATGCTACTCGTTGAAATACTTTGTCGCTACACAGATATGTAAATATGTTTATTAATATGTTATTATCTAGAAATGCAGCTTTCTTCAGATTACATAGAGAGATACTTGGGAAAGCTCGACATGATACAAGAAAGTAAACTTGTTCAGCTCTGGCAGAGTATAAAAGAATTGAGAGGAAGTTCAGTTCCCGGCGATACAACGCTTTTACGGTTTTTGAAAGCGACGGAATTTTCAGTCGAAAAAGCGAAGGAGATGCTGACTCAATCGTTGCATTGGCGAAAGAAACATCAAATCGATAAACTCCTCGAAGAATATGATACTCCGCAGGTCGTGAAAAATTATTTTCCTGGCGGCTGGCACCATTTCGACAAAGGTATTTGCAGAACTATTATTATTGCGTGCATAAAGTATGTAAGTGTCTAAGTAATGTCGTTAGAAATTGAAAAGTCATTGTTCCTGATATCGTAAATTTGATTATTGAACAGCTGTGCAATAGTGTTTAATCAAACATCCTTTAATCGATAGTTGCTAAAATATTCCAAGGAGAGTACAAAAGACGCAATGCCTAGACTTACCGTTACATACAACAATGATATCTATTTTTATATTTTTTATGCTTTCCCTGTTCCAATAAGAAATGGAGCTCTTATACACAACGACGCGTATCAGTTTTGTTCTTTATGTAACAGAAATAAATTTGAAACTTCAATTATAGATAACTTTTGTTAGTAGTTCCGTAAAAGAAAGTGTCCCTTATTCTCCGGTCAGTAGTTAGAATCCTGAACGTCTTGCATAAAGCAAATGTTGAAAGTGTACAGTCACTACGTTGTGCATGATGTGTACAGTAGTGATACGATAACAAATCGAGTGGTGCGAAATTACTACGTGAAGTTTCGTTTTGGGAGCTACGAGTTTCAAAGATGAAACAAAGGCTGATCAGGTACGGCAAGTTTCAACGATAGCT
Source organism: Colletes gigas (assembly GCF_013123115.1). Classification (NCBI taxonomy): domain Eukaryota; kingdom Metazoa; phylum Arthropoda; class Insecta; order Hymenoptera; family Colletidae; genus Colletes; species Colletes gigas. The sequence continues at coordinate 952,242 of NW_025106644.1, forward strand.
CTTTAATAACTCAAGTACAATACAATTCACGGCGAACAACGAGGGAATTAGCAGATGAATTGGACTGAGAAAGACTCAGGAAAGTCAAGAAGCTGCGAATACAGTGATAGGAACAAAGCAGACCATACGATGATTGCCATAAGCCTGCGATCGCAACAAGAAAATGAACCAGTTTTCAACAGATTTATTGCTGAAGACAAAATAATGGATACACGAACGTGTGGTCCGTAAATGACAATAGGTTGAAAAAAATGAGCAGCCTGAGCCAGGTTCAAAACCTTCCTTGGAATTTTAAAATTGCAACGAAACGTTTTCCATAGAAGCGTTCATAAATGCAGTAATTGCAATGCGTAGAAGAAAAATTTATAGAAAATTACTTACGCTATAAAAAATCATGGAACTTGGGTGGTTAGTTTTACTCCATCCTCCTACCATCTGTTTCGAGCTCTAAAAAAATGCATTGAACAGGCAAAAACGATAGTAGTTTATTGGACATTATTTTTATGGTCAAACCTCACTAATTTTTGAGCACATAGAATTGACAAATTGCTAGATGGATGGAAAAAAGATGGTCGATAACGAGATAATAACGGAATAATAAATATTAGAATGTGTTAGCTAATAGAGAACAGAGAGGAAAGAAAACAAAAGTTACTTGCGACTTGACCCAATATTTCAATTTCAAGATACAATATCCCATGCGGGGCATTAAGTTAGTAGAAGATTTGTTCTTAACAGCTTCTCAAGCAATCGCGTCCCTTTCTCAGATCATCGCACTTCTTCATTATCAATCACACATTCACTGTCCATGACCCGTATATGGGTCATAGCGCCATACTTTTGGATACGCCGCTAAGAGATCGGACAGTGAACGCGTTAATCCTTTATTGGTTTCAACCTAGATTTCTCTGATACTTAATTTATCTCAACTGAAAGTATTGTAAGCATAAAGTGCAGAATCTGTATAATTGTCAAAATCGGTTGAGCGCGTATTCTTCTATTTTTGTTGGTCTCATAATTTGCAAAACTGGATATATTATAAATCGAACAAATTAGTAGTAGTAACGCGTAGAAACAACACATTATTCGAAAGCAGTGATTTTTTTTTTTTTTCAATTTTTTTTCTTTTTAGCGCAAGTCCCATTATAATATCTTCAATCTATGAAAAGAATTCCATACATCATATCATATTGCATCACGAGCATAGCGGATAGAAGTCGAGTGCAAAGTAATGACAACTCTAAATCTTGAACATGATCATCAATATCCAAAGAGGGTAAAGTCTATTAATAGAAATATTGTACAGTAATAGTGAGGTAAGTAGAGTAACGTTCAGGGAAAAGGCATTATCAAAAACGTTTGGGGACATTCATTCGTACGCTTTATTTGAAGTAACATAACGTGAGAACAGTAGGGATTATTTTAGTACAATAATAGTTTTGTATGCTTCAGTTTTTCTAAACATGCTTGTTATGTTGCGAAGCTAACGGACGATTATCCGTTTTTTTTTTTTTAAATGTAAAACAAACTCAAATTGTGCCAACAGATAAACGAATAAAGATATTTCGAAGGAAGCATATTGGATTATTTTTCTTCCAATACCACTATAATCGGTACTATAACAAGCATGCAAAATATCATACTTGAACGATACCATTAAAAAATATTTAAAAATTTTTGTAAAAGAGAAAAAGCAGAAGAAGAATTGTTGGAATGTTTGCCTTTGCAAGCAAATGAAAACATTAATAAATAATCTCTGATCGAATAAGCAAACTGTATAGTGCTCTGTTTGGGATTTTTATGTTCTTACATTATGCCTCGCACCATTCCCTCGATTGAAGAACCTGCTGGGTTCTTTATTATTCTAGTTTCATATTTTAATGAAATTATATGCATTGTGTAATACGTTCTCAACAAAATTAAAGGATTGCGTTACAGAAACTATATTAGTCAATTACAGAACTTTGAACTTTGCTATTTTTTTTCAGTAAATTGTAAAGCGATTCTTTGATTTTCTAACAGATTATAGCGTAATGTTAATTTTAAAAGGACTCAATTGTAATTTTCTTATTAAAAGTTATTTTGGAATGTTTTACGCGCTACTATTAAATTCTTTTTGTATCTTGATATTTCCTTCGATTTCTTTTCGCTTTCCAATAAACTTTAATTCTGTGCAATTTTTCTATTGTATTTATTTATGATATTTTTAGATGGACGGCCTTTGTATATTTTGAGGATGGGACAAATGGACGTGAAAGGATTATTAAAATCCATCGGAGAAGATGATTTATTGTTATTAGTAAGTTAAATTTTTATAATATAACGATATATAGTTTATGTTGTTCACGTATCTGAAATGAACTATATAAATTGTTACAGGCACTGCATATTTGCGAAGAGGGTCTTCTTTTAATGGAAGAAGCAACTACTGTTTCTGGCCACCCAGTCTCGCAATGGTCTCTATTAATAGATTTAGAAGGTTTAAACATGCGCCACTTATGGAGACCCGGTATAAAGGTACGGGGTGTATTAAACGACCCATTGATATTTATATAATATGATACATTATTATAAGCGCGGTGAAATCGATTTTCAATAAAAAAATAATAAAGAATCGTCATAAGTCTAACCAAACATTAATGTTTGACAATGTCAATTTTAATGAGAGATTCTAGAGGCCAAAATAAGACGAAAATCAAGAATATCAATTTTTTGACTGAGGCTTCGTTAAAAAGTTATTAAAAAAATTAAATTAAAACATTTTAAATCATTCTGAAAAAATTATATTTAGTTACAGGGGTTAATTACAAGCATTTTTTGTGAATAGACATACCCTCGAAATCCTACCCACTTTCGAGAAAAAAATTCGAGGTGTGAAATTTTTCGACGAAATTAAAAAATTTTAAATCATTTTGAAAAAATTATATTTAGTTACAGGGGTTAATTACAAGCATTTTTGGTGAATAGACCTACCCTCGAAATTCCACCCACTTTCTAGAAAAAAATTCAGTACAAGCGGAGCTGTAAACGTTACTAACTTTTTAACGAAGCCGCTATCAACAAATTAGTATTCTTAATTTTCATCTTATTTTGGCTTCTAGAATCTCCCATTAAAATTTGTCAACACCGAGTAACGAAATATACTTAAAATTTTAATATTTTTAGAACAGCATCGTTTATAATGATCTTCTGTTACAGGCTTTATTACGTATTATTGAAATCGTTGAGATTAATTATCCAGAAACCATGGGACGTGTTCTGTTTATGCGAGCACCAAGATGCTTCCCTATTTTGTGGACGCTTATTAGCACATTCATAAGTAAGTAGAAGACACTATCTTGTATACGGTGTATGATATTTGTTGTATAATGTTTCTGTTAATTCATAAACTAATTGTTCGATAACGCTAAGAGGTAAACGCCTCAACATCAGTCAAGCGGAATCATTCTTATAAGCGACTATAAGAATTATTTCAACGCTTTATAGAAAAGTATCTAAATTTTGTTAATTTGTTTTAAAGACGAGAACACACGAAAGAAATTCATATTTTACTGTGGCGCCAATTACCAAGAAGAAGATTCAGGCAGTCTCAGCGAATACATAGATCCAAAATTTATACCAGACTTTCTTGGGGGATCGTCCGAGGTAAGGGTAATAATGTATTGGTAGATTACAAATTCATAATTCATTTCTATATAGAGTAAAATGATGGCATTTAGGCCAGGTTTACTTCTTACGAACAAAATTACGAAAGCATTTATAAATCATTTCATTAGAAAAGGTAATTTTTAATAAGATTTATATAATTACATAGAAAATTGTCTTATTTAAGACAAATTTAATTTTTTCAATTTCTCATGTTATTTTATAATCGCAAAATGTTAAATATCGATGTTACTTTAGACTGTACATTGTTAAAAGTACTAATAATAAATAATGTATTGAAACATAATACATTTTAATGAATAGGGCAATGTATGTGAGATGTACGGTATGATACCTCGAAGGCTTTATATTTTCAACGCAACTGCTTGTAACGTAAGGATTTTTATATCTTTGTTTTATGTGTTTCACGTTATAGTGTTATTTAATGTTTCGTCCTATTTTGTTTTATTGCTAATTCTTTTATCTATAGCGTATTAAAATATTTTTTATTTCGTATTATAGTAAAACGTGATTCCGAATTCTCATTTAAAAGCCTTTAATTTAAGCTGTAGCAGATGCAAAATGTCTGAGCTAATTATAGCCGTTTTTCTTCTAAGATTTAAACAGTGTCGGAACGTTAATTACATTTTGATAATGGAGTCTCAAAAATACTATTGAAAACGTCTACGTAAGGAGAAGAAATCAATTTTCTCGAGCTCCTATATCGGTCGACACTTGTGGCACAATATCTGCTTCCGCACAATCAAGTTGAAAGACATTTATTACTGTACTATGTACTTTTAATTCACCAGTACCATCGAACCACATTACACATATTAATGCATTATTATTGTTTTGTATCTTTCATCCAAAATGTTCTATTATCGTTAGGTCTATATCACAGAAGGAGGAACCGTTCCAAAACATCTTTATAAATCGGAGTTAGAAATCACATCCGCTGATGAAGAACAGAGCCTGTATCATACCATTACCTTAAGCCGTGGACAAATACATCGGGTAGTAATACATTCCAACGATCCAGGATCAATTTTAACATGGGACTTTGATGTGATGCGGCACAACATAGTATTTAGTGTATTGTATCAAGCAAACGATGACAAGAAATACCTAACTTCAGGTATGCGTTTGAAATCAATATGTCGAATAGTTCAAGTTATAAATTTTAATAGAATAAAATATCAGGGACCGACACAAATGTTGCGACATTAGTATTCGCTACGAAGGCTGTGGTTCCAAGGTTCCTAGCTGGAGTGGCTGTACTTAAAAATAACGACACATTTTGTTAAACTTAAACTTATGTTATTTTCGTTAACAAAGCGTATAATTTTTTACAGATTCCTCAAAGACTTTTACGGACGAAAATGCAGAATTATTGGAAACAAAAGAAGCAAAAACACAGCTTGTTAAGATTGAATCCAGCAGTGTTTGCCACGATGGTGAAAGTATACAGGTAATTCTATGTGAATACAAACACAAATATCAATGACGCTTAATAACGTAATAAGATGATAATATATAATAGTTATTAAATGTTATTACATCCTCGTGTTTAAACGATATAAAAGTTTTAAAAGAGATGTAACAAAATATTGACTGTATTTTCTTCGTATTTTGTTGCAGGGAACTCATGTAATGCAAGAAGCAGGAATATATATATTACAGTGGCATAACCAAGACGATCTTGGAGAATTCCTTCCATCGATCGGCGGTTACAAAGCGCAACTTATGTACTTTTATGAAACATTACCTTCGGTTCAGTATAGGTATTTTTTATTTCGAAATAAATTTACATGCAACGTGTGCAACAAACACACACTTACATGTCTTATCTTTCAGAGGGTCGATGATGAGCTTGCAATCCGCCGTTAGCGGAAAATCAGAGGCAAGTTCAAATTTGTCCAGATGATGCGTTAAAGATACTATACGACGTGGTGCACGATGACTGGAGTTACGTTACAACGAAAATAGTAATTTATCTGTAATATTTATTAATTTTATTTCGGGATTACTTTCAAATTGCGAAAACTTTGTGTTCAAGCTTTTAGATTTTAATGATTAATATCATACGTTTGGCCTAAGTATATCACTCTCAATAGTGTAAGTAGAAAGTACTAAGTTTTAATTCGTATATACAAAAAAAAATTAATAAATGTTGAATTTATCAAATGTGAAAGTTTTGTTTTGTCTCTTTTGTGTTGTGCTTTGAAGTTAGTAGCACTCATAAAATTGGTATTGCAACTAATAATAATGTACAATTTTACAACGAATACTAGTTGCTTTATTTTACAAAATGTGAATCGTAATGAAACGTGGTCAAGTATAAACAAATAATTAACTTATTATTTCGAAAAAATATTCCTATTATATATTCTTAAAACTTTACTGTTATTTTCAATTCATAGCTTCGTAAATTTAATGACAGAATGGTAATAGTTATTATTTGCAGGAGTTGCTTTTGTATGAAAATGGAACTATGCGTTTCAAATTTCGATCTGCACGATGATTTTAACCCCTTGCGCTATTTTCACGAATTTGGTTCGTGATGAAAATTTCATGTCAAACGTGAATAACACGAGTCGAACTCGTAAATATCGATATTCGGGCGTATAGGTTAGGTACGGCTTCTTCCGAATTTCAGCGTAGTGCAAGGGGTTAACTATCGTCGTTCCACGAAATGGCGCAACGTGTTTACATCCCCACTCTTGCTGCAGCCCGCTGATTGGTTGTCACCGATTTCGTCACAGTTTTCGACCAATGTCTGTGGGGATGTAAACACCCTGTGCCTTCTTTTTGCGGAGGAATGGTACATGCGTATACTTAATCCTTATATACAAATCAAAGAGTGAGTTCAGGAAATAAACTTATCAGTATATGATCTAAAAGAACGTATGTAAGATGTTTGTTGAGCGTTGCGTTCTGTAATGAATCAAGAACGGAATCCGTTAATTCGATCCATGATCTATAAAACCCGATTAACCAGTACGGCAACAAATTATGTAATCCTTTTTTCGCGTTTTCGTAATAATTTCGGCGACTCTTTTGTAACGTTAACTCTTTCGTATAATTTTTATCACCCATAACTTTCGAATGTAAAAGTTTCACAACAGCGGCAGCACGGCCATTACTCAAGACTTTCACCAAAGCGTTGTAAAGCAAAATGTTAACGAATGGATCCACTTGCGCACGCGTCGACGAGGCAAACATCCAGAAAACTCGCGTGATTATTGGCGATATGTTTAACAGCCTGTCCACTGAAACGAAAAATATAGAGAAATGAGAAAAATTGGAATTCAGAAATTTAACGAAGTTGCGCGAAACAGGATGTCGCTTACCAGCATTGGCGATACAGAATGAGGCACCCTTTACGTGAGAGCGTTCCAACGAAGAAGAAGACAATGTTTCAATACTGATATCTAAATGAAGATTATTTCCAAACACTCCAGATAGAAGATCGTGGCGCCCTCTTTTATTTATTACGGTGTTATCTGACTCGTTTGATATTTCGATTCCAACGTCTGTGTAGTCACTCTTCAGGTTGGTAGACGACAAAAAGATCGTCATAAATTTATCCAAATTCTGACCTTTTTCTTTTTGCAGCTTGTAAGCCATATTTTGGTACAATATGCCGATGTCTGGTGTATAGTTCGCGAAGTAGGGTTTTAAGTTTGGCATGGTCAAAAATGTGTATAAAAGCTCGCTGCTCCTGAGCACTGGCTTTGAGAGTAACTTTTCTAGAAAATCTTCGTACCGTTGTCTGTTAACGGCGCAAGAAAAATGGGGATTTTTTCGCGATGGTAATGGCGAGTCGCTCAATTCTTTGTCGCCGTGAAACTCTGCTAGTCGTGTGCGCAGAGCATAGAAGTCTTGATCCCGACGTAACACGGTCCAAGATTTTTCCTCGGCGACATTATGCACCGCGATCATGTAAAGAGTTTGATTATCTTCGGAATCAATGTGTGGTATACTGACCCGCCATGTTGTCAAATCCCTGTGAAAACTATCGTCCGCGTATATTATTTCACTGTACGAACGTAACGGATAGTCTATTTCCTCGCCTTGATATATTTCTTCGAAAGGCATTCCGTCGATCGCCGATGCCCGTAAAACTCCATCGAACTTTGGAAAATGATTACCACTTTTCACAGACGCATTTGTAATTCCGCTAACAGCGCTATAAAAAGAAATTATACATGCTATTGGAAATAGGAATAAAATTTTATTTATTTGGTAGGACCTTTCAGGTCACTGGCAAGGGATATTTTATGGTTATGATTTATACGGTTAAATTTGCCACCCTGTTTTCATGATGCTTTTAAATACGCGTGGTACAAAAGTGTTTACCCTTTCGATAAATTTGAAAATTTTTTTAATCTGGTTGCTTTCTGCTATCAAAATACGGATTAAAGTGCCCAAGCAACCTGCGCTGTTTTAAAAATATCGAAATTTTCGAATTACCAAATATCCCTTGTAAGCATGCCAAGTAGAAAGAATCGTGTAATCTTTGTATGTTGGTATTAAATTAATTTAAGTTTTCAGTTGTAAGAAAACGTAGCAATTGCTCACTTTGTTCGGAGAGGTTGTTTAACATGATTCGGTGTTGGTTGTCCGCATAACAGTGCGTATAGCTGCAACATGAGATAAATAAAAATTAGTCTAGCGAATCTGACAAGACGAGGGCAAAGCCTATAAAAAAAAAAAAATAATAATTTAAAATTAATTTTTAATTCTTTTACTTGATAGCTGTGATGAAAGGACGGCAGGCAAGTGGATTCTAATAATGCATGAGCTTCTTGATGAGCTTGATAAAACGGTCGTGACGTCCTTAATTCGTCGATCTTCTTTTCGCCTCTATCCAGAACTAAACATTTAATCGATAATTATTGAATAACAGAAATTATGTAAAATTAAAACAGTAATTAGAAGCAATGTATACTTTGTTGTATGCCTATCGAAATATCTTCCGGCAAATATAGATACTCTGGACCTTCAGGGTCTAGATACATGGAATACATATTTTGAATATCAGTGTACAAACTGTATTTATCGTCCTCGCTTATGTCTGGATTTAACATACGCTTACTGAGATCATCTGGAAAGCAATAAATATATAGGATTCGATTCGAAGAATATTATTATACAAATATGAGAGTAGAAATATTTGAAAACGTTTATCGTAATTATTTGTTGATTATTTCATTTACATCACAACTGTTTAATGCTGACGTTTACAGCAACTGTCACTTGAAATCGTACACCAAAAATTGTACTAAATTATTGAAACTCGTATAGAGGCGTATAGTGTAATGTTTCTTTATTTGATACATAACGACAGTATAAAAAAACCTTTAGCAGTACACAGTAAATTAAATAAAACTTGAGGTTGCGTATGAAACTTAGCTGTCAGTAAAAATCGTGCAGAGGAAATAAAGTACAGTTTTAGAATAATATATAATAAACATTGTTTATATCAATATTTAGTTGGGTAACCAAATGCATTTTGAACGCACTTACTTTCTTATTTAAATATTTTTCAACATCCGACGCTAATTTTGGAGCACTAATCCTCGGATCGTCCTTAATTTTTCTAACAATCCATTGTTCATCCCTGATATTCAGTTTCTTATCAGACCTCTCTTTTAATTTAATCACTGCACGGTCCTCTTCTTTGTGCTTCTACTTGGATTAATAATTTTTCTAATTTCGTTATAACCTTTTTTGTTTTTATAGTGATAAATAACTAATTCACGCTCTGCTACTGTAGTTTGTTGGATTTTAAATCTTTTTTATTGATTTTTGGCAGAACAACGCATAAATCAGCTAGATTCAATCGTTGTTACGCGTGGTTAGACAAAAAGTAATCGGGGATTCACCGGATTTCCAATGTTACCAACAGTGTACGATTTTTACCGATAGCTAACCTCAAATTTTATTTAATTTACTGAGTACTACTAAAGGTTTTTTTGTATTGCTGTTATGTACGAGTTCCAATAATTTAGTACAATTTTCGTGTTTTATTGACAAAATATCGGCTGAACCGCTAGGTGTAAGTTAAGAAGTTGAGCTAACTGACTTTGTTGCATCGCAAGGAATAAAAAGGCAAAGGTAATACAAACACGTAAAAACGTCGGTTGCTTCGTGTTCGACGGTTAAAAGTAAAAAATAACAATTGTTATATTTACCAATATCCAAGCAGAATTGTAAAAGATTCATAGGTCCAACATCTTTCACGTGTTGTATAAACATGTAGAATAACCGAGGATTGTTTAAAACTTGGTCCAATGAAGGCTTTAGGTGGTTCTTTGCAACGTTTGACATTAATGGATTTGTCAGCCAACACTGCAACATCTGTACATTAACTGCATCCTCATCGTTGGAAAATGTACCATCGTGCTGAGTCAACAATAATACTAAAGCATTTATATTGTCTGGATCAGCTATCGCATCCACCGCAGGCAAAAGAATCCAATTTGCCAGAATTTCACGAAGGAGAACCTACGAACAAATCATTATAATTTATAACGTATAGTAAAATGTTTAGTTTGTTGTAATTTTAATTGTATTCGTAAACTGTCAGGTAACTACGACTAATATTTCACATGTATTTCACATGTAAAAGCTCGCTAACAATTTTATCAGTTTCCACGCTCTCAGTTTGAACAGAGTTCGTAAAAAATTGGTAACTTTACACGATTATTTAAACACACTAAAATTATATAATGATAAATGATAATTTACTTTATTATTAGTAGATACATGGATTGCAGGAAGCAAATGCGGTACCACAGCAGTAACCAGTCCTTTGAGATAATTTAACTCTGCCTCGCGCGAATAAGCTGCTGGATGAATCTCGTTGCCAAGATAACCGATTACATGTTTTCGAAAATGGGATGCGTCAGAAGTATCTTGTATCCTTGTACGTAATGTTTTCCAGTCTTCGGCATTTTGTAAGATCAACGGAACTAACCGACAAAGTACGATATTAGCCACGTCTGTACGTAACAAACGTACCACGAGATTTTTTGTTGCCGTGGTAGTAGCTACGCGAAGCTGTTGCACAAAAGCTTTGTTCGTTGAAAAACTCGAGTACCATGCACAAATGTACTTTTGTAGTAAATCTTCGAGAAGCTGCGAACAAAAATTATATACACATATTATCAGTCTTGTTCGCTGACTTTAAGCTTCTCTTTTATAGAAAATATCGTTCGTATAATTTATCATTAAAGGAAGGAATGTTTCCTCCATGACTAAATGAGAGAGTCCAGATTTTAATGAACTTATGATAAGATCGCAATACGGAAAGCTTGTGTAAAATTTTAATTAAATAACCATTTGTCTCGTAGTCACTCACTGACTAACTATTCGAATGCTTACATTTATAACATTCAACTAATAAAATATGTATGTTAAATTAGAGCATTTGATGTAATATGATGCATATAAAGAGGAATGGATCTTAAAACTACATAAGTTAACTTAGAATGTAATTCAATACGTTTATTGTAAATGCGTACCAGAGGTGGCTCACAATGCGTAAACAAACATTGCTTAGTTTACTGGTAATCGGTTCAAGGGAAATAATGTTCAAAATTTCTGTCACAATTTTCATTATGAAATCTGGAACAATTAAATCAATAAGAGAATTAGTAGCGAAGTGGTATCATTAAGGCAAATCGTACAGCGAAATTGCACAACTTGTAAACAAAAGCGAGTCTATTGTCCATTATATCGTAAAGAAATTGAATACGAATATTGAACACTTACGGGACGAAGTAGAAATACGATTATAACTTCAGAAAATGCATTAAAACGAGTATTATTGAAATATGGCGACCTATAGATGAAATATTACTTCTAAGTTGGTCCACTCAATGAAAAACAAACAGCTGCTATAAAAGCAAACGGTGGACCAACATCCTATTAAAACTTTCAATTATTTAATTTAAATAACTATTAAATGTTCCATTCAAATATTTTTGTAAATTACATATTGTATATATTGTTTTTTAATTTTATTTATATAGTGTTAGGACCCATTCCTTGTTATGTGTTATATTATATCAAATGCTTTAACAATCATATTTTATTGATTCAATGTTATAAATGCAAGTATTTGAATACTTTTGTGTACAAGTGTATATTTCATTTGTACAATAATATTAAAAATCATCGTGACTGTTGAAATTAAATTTCTACTTCTACCAAATTATCAAACACACAAAATAAGACGAAAATCAAGAATACCAATTTGTTGATGGAGGCTCCGTTAAAAAGTTATTAACAATTAAATTCAAAAATTTCAAATCGTTCGTGGAATTATTTGCAAGAAGCTTGGCGAGAGGTTCGAGAAGAAACTCTAAAAACATTAACTTCGAGACTACTACGAATAGTCAACGAGGTGGATATATAGACGAAGGCGATATTTAACAATTTTCATCCATTTGTCAGTAAGAATTCTGCATACAATTCACCTTAGTATTACTTATATCTATATACTAGATATCGACTCTTTAGCCGGCATTCGTGAAGTGTCCAAATACTTATAGACGGTAGTGTATATATTTTCCAAACTAATATGCTTGGTCCCTCCGACTTGTTTTGCATAAAATCTCTGATGTTTTAAGTTAATGCAATGGTTATCGTTTACTTTGATTTCTGATAATACAACTGGATTCAATTTATATTTTGCGCAAAAGGTCTGTTCGTAGAAGAAAATAGCTACGCTCCTTGCTATATTGAACGTAAAGTAAGCCTAATTTGGAATCAGATACCGTAAAAATACCATACGTATAACAATTATGAAAATATGTTCTTAAAAAATAAAAATTGTTATCTATAGTATAAAAAGAAAAATGCAATTACTTGTTCCAGAGCATAGTCAAAATCCTTTGGTATTTTCACTTTAACCGAATGCGGAAATAATTTATGTCTCTTGCAGTTATTGTTGCTACAAACTGTACATGGATCCTTAACTTCGTATGTTGGATTAAACGTGTCTTTTATGGCAATTAAATTGACCAGTAGTACACCAACGTATTGTAATACGACAAGTCCATAAAAAATGCTTGTTATATACAGGCAGCCCGCAATAAGTACCCAGATAACGCTGAAATACATATATAAATAAAAAAATATTTTGTTTTTAATCGTTAATAAATAACTATTTTACGTTTCTTTATACGATATATTGCATATTCAAATAACAGAACTTCTCATTATCCCACCCACAAATTTGAAATTCGAAGAATTTGGAAAACAGACAATTTTGAATTATCGAAGAATGTTCCCGTACGTATATAATATTTCTTTTCTTTTCTAGAAATCGCTTACCTTTTAAATACGATTAACAGAAATACAATCAATGTAAAAACAGTCACTGGAATTATTACGTTGCACGCATAAAATTCTTGCACTTTGTTGCTAGATGAGACCGCCATGGTTCTGTTAAAAATTCATTTCATTCCAAATAGAAACATCAACGTATATCGTGTAACACAACAAAAACATAGTATTTCGAAAATAGAATACTAATTACTGCACAACACTGTGTGGTCAGATTTGACATATTTGAATACATCGACGGCGGCACTAGTAACGACGAATTTAACGAAGCGGTAGGGAAAACAACACACTACTGCACAGTGTGTCTAATTATCAGACTCTGATACAATCGTTTCCAATTGGAAGGACAAGGAGAAAACATCGTCCCTGAAAACAGCGCCCCCTAGAATTAATTTCACCGCGTCATATTAGGTTAGGCCACAGCCGACTCTAGTAAGTAACTACCGCTCACTTGAAGTCCCGCGAGACGGCACAGAGGCAAGGGGAGTCGGACCGCCCATTTATCTGTCTTGCTCACTTGCTCTCAGGCAGTCCACATGTGTGTGTAACTGCCGCGACGAATAGCGAGCTAGAGACCAATGTGTGCGTGGGAATACGTGTGCCCCTTCTACTTCCCCCGCATTACTTCCGCGGGACTTCAGGTGAGCGGAAGTACTAGCCGTGCTATGGAACGTGGCAACACCGCTCATGTGCGGATCGGGAGTCCTATTTTCAATAGTGGAGTTTTGTGTTCAGGATTATAATTAACGTTATTTTGAGATATAAAATTATACTAATATACAGTATTTTATATTAATTATGTATAAGGAATATATGAATATCATAACTATAGTAAGTAGAAGTAATACAGAAGTATATTAATATTTATAAATGTGGTATATATTTTGTGGACTGTCGGAATAGTTTGGTGTTGTGATGCATTATATTTGAAACATTTACAGAGATTTCAAGAAAATAGAAGTGCGAAACAAGTTAAAACCATCTTTGAACCAAACTGAAGGATTTGAAAATTGATAAAGGTATGTATAAGTTAATAGAGACCTGAAATAGGCAAAATTATTGGTACGAAGCCGAACAGGTTAAGTGCCCGTGGAAAAGAGGTTAGCATAATTATCTATTGAAAGGAACAATTATGGAGTTAATTATAAAATCGTGTTAGAGGACAGTATGATAATTGTGAAAAATTTCCTCACCACCCTAGGGGTATTTACCATGGCGCGTTACCTTTTTTTTTTATTATAATGGGTGGTTCGCCAATAGCCATATCATCCTATTTTCTAAAATAAAATTAATATTTTTAAATAGAACATAACAAAAACATAACTTTTGTATTCTTAAAGTAATAAAGTATTACATTTTGAAATAATAATAAATAATTTTAAATAATATTAATAACAAAACATATCAAAACATGCTTTGAAATTCTCTTGAAATACAACTAATAAAACTTTGAATCTTGTGAAATAGTATTCATAATAAAAATATACTAAGCAAGTAAATAAAACTCTATTAATGTATTAAAACATATTGAAAGGAATGAGTTAAATATATATAAGAATTAATGTTTTAAGAAAGATGAAATTAAAAAAAATCATTGAAAATCTAGTTCCTATTAAAAGTTTTTAATTTACGATTTTTAGAAGTGATGTCTGTACGTGTTTCCAACTGACTATTATTTACAGTTTTCACATAATCGTTTAATAAAATATTTGAAAAAATTGATAATAATTTAAACGAAATACTTTGGTAAGCTCGACCACAAACGCATGTATCTGAAAATGCTAAATAATGTATGTCTGATTGAATGCTAATATATGTTAATTTACATAAAATATGTTTATGATTTCCAGATTGCAAAAATTGAGATTCTAAATTGCCATCATTTATTATGGCTTCCATTATTGCATACATATGAATAAATGAGGCTATCGCTTCTTCAGTGGGGACAGAAAGGCCCCCTCTTTGTAAGCGATCAAAATATACATCGCCTACAGTTTTACCTTTATCCTCCACAACTAATAAACGACATATATTGCAATTTAATTTTTTAGCAACAGAATGGGACCCATAACCAGAAATATAAATTTTAATGGAATCATCTACAACACAATCGGACAAGTATTCGGTATCGAAGATTCCTGTGAAACAAGTCGCATCAGTGGGAAGATCATGAAGATCGTTATTATTGTCATCACAAATTCGAAATTTATTTTTGATTTCAGTAAGAGAAAACGAATTTGCCGATTTTGTAAATATATGTTTTGATCTAATTTTTTTTTCTGCATGAATTATTTCGTTATATGACACATGATAATTACAACCAGATAAAAGTCTATAATTTCCAAATCGTTTTTCTAATTTTTCGGTTGTAAAATGGAGGGTACTACATTCCTTATAAGCCTTGGACATCTCAAGAAAACATTCTCCAGTACACCATTGGGCGATAGAATACCGTGGTACCTTTCAATATCAGTTTCTGCAAAATGCAAACTACAGACGGCAGAATATTTTGATGGTGTCCAATTCTTACGAGGAATAGCAACCCTCCATTTCTCCCGCAATTCCTCATCTTTGGGGAATAAAAATATAGAATTGTAATTATTATCTTTTAAGGTACTATCATAATTTCCCTTGCAATTGGAAACACAGCAACGCCGTGGCATTATTAATGAATATGTGAAATTTATAAAGAAAATGTATATAAAACAAAATGTCCAAAAATGCTATAGATTATATTAAATAAGTGTGCTACACAACAAAATCAGGATCTGTAGAGTTAATATAAATAAATGAAACACCTGGATTATTGCTCCGTTGCTCACATTTAATGGACTTCGGTACATTAATATTTGAAACATTTGAAAGATAGGCGGGAGACCGGAAGGCCGGTAGATGGAGCCTATGTAGCCCAGAGGCCGGTGGGTAGTGGAAGGCTGTTACGGTAGGTTGGGCTAGGTATATCGAAGCCGGACTTCCGCGGTGTTGCCATTTTACCTTTAGCACGGCTAGTAAGTACTAGAGTCGGCTGTGGTGAGGCCCTAGTCACTGCCCGAACATTTTTACTTTCCGACCTATTGTAGATGCTTGTTCAGCTTAATAGTTTATCCAAACTGTTGCGTATATAATGAAAATTGTTTACATGTACTTTCAAGTGTATTTACCATCAAGTATCACGTTCTTAATTTAGTTAGGTTCTCTTTTGCGAAATTAAGAAAATATGTTGAATCTTAAGGAATTGAAATTTAGATCCGTCCCAACAGGAATGGAATAACATACATTTTTTAAAAATATACGACTGTAATTAAATCGTCAGAATGGAGACTGAAAATTTTCATTATAGAGGTTCAAATTTATTTTTTCAAACCTTATTACGGACTTATTTTCATAATTCATTTTCATAAACTTTCATTGCATTTTATTGTTTACAGGCGTTATCTTACCTCTCTCGGTAGTTGCAGTTAAAGTAACAAATATTTTAACGCCGTATATCGTAAGAGTTACCAAAATTCAAGACTGCGAGGAGAAATTTAAAGTTATTCATAAAAAATTATTGTTAGTAGAAAGAAAACTATGCAACACAGACGCAAAACATATAGAACCAAAAATAGGAGATGTAAGGCGAAAGTCTGAGAAACCGTACAAATTTAAATGTTAAAGATAGTTTGTTACTATTATTTTGTTTTCTTGCAAGTTTCGTACTTTACTACTTCTATTATTACTTGTATTATTTTACTAATAATTGTTTTAAAATGATTTACTTCGATTACAGGTTTTGAAATTGAAATAAAAATAAAATTGTGCTCTGTTTTCTCTTCCTCTTTTTTTTTTAGATGATTATAGCATGCGATAGTTTACATAAAGACATTGATCTTCCTTCCTGGTTGTGTAGAGGAATTATTTCCAATGTTGTAAATAATTCTAAGAATACGTACAATGTTTTTTTACTTGATTATGGTACTTCCGTTGTATTAGAAAGGGAAAATTTTTTTGTGTGTTCGGCCGATACAATTTCAGAAGAGTATTTAAGTTCAACGGTGGGATTATACAATGTTTTACCTGCCGCTATAAACAACGATACATCGACAAAAGGAGAAACGTCAGTTCTGTACGGTTAAACTAAAATTCTTAATCGTAGTTTGTTTACATATTGAAAACTTGACGTGTTAATTTTGTACAAATTTAAAGAGTTTTAGAAGAATGGAGTTTATCTGCGATTGAATATACAAAAGAATTAATGACTGCGTCCGATGCAGTTTATTTCGATTGCTTAGCATCCAACGAACATGGTATACAATACGGTGAATTTTATTTTATTATCGAGGACACTGTAATAAGTTTAAGTATGGCTCTGGTTCTTAATAATTATGCCATTTATTTGGAAGGAGGTATAAGTTTTTTCTATTAATTATCATTTAATTATGTTATTGGTTTATATCTATAATACATAATGTTTTATATCCGCGCAGAATTGCTGACATTTATAGAAAGCTCCGAAAACTATAAAAAATCATATAAAAGAGTAATTAATGGTGAAACTATATTTTGTATGAACATTTCGAATGATTACAAAATTAATAATGAACCTGGCAAACAAAAACAAAGGTTTGTTTAAAAGTACAAGTTTATTCTTTTTGATGTTAATTCTTTTCCTCGTTCTTTAGTTTTTTTACACATTTCGATTACCTGTTGCTATTTTAGTTTTCTTTCTCAATTTTCTGTAATAATTCTTTTAATAGATAACTTGTGTTTTCCTTTATTATAAACATTATCTTGTTTACAGATTTACTTTTATGTATTTTATATATTTATTCTTATTTTAACAATACGGGTAATTCATTTTAGTTTCCGTGATCGATTAATAAAAGTTATTTTTGAATAGATGTTTAAAAGAGTCGCTTAAAATGGAAAAAATATTAATCTACGGACACATGAAGCGCGAATCCTTGAATACAGTTTCAGATCTTAGATTCCCAGCCGAAATACACAAGGTACAATGATAATACCGTTTATGTTTTATATTAGTTTCGCAAAAGTTAACGTACGAAATATTTTTCAGGCTTGGAATACATCGATGCAGTCAACTATACCAACAAAACTACAATCGTATATTTGGCCTGCCATAAAAAAAGGTTTGGACGTAATAGCAATCGGAACAGAAAAATCTGGTAAAACCTTTGGATACATATTTGCTGTTTGCGGACTCCTGGCTACAAATTCAAACGTAACAATACCACACTTCGAACGAAAGCTTTAAATTAATATTAAAAGTTACAGTCATCTTGAATTTTCTATATTTATTTTCTTATGAATTTTAAAGCTTTAATGCCGATCGTTAATCTTTAAATCTAATAATTTTATTCCATCAGAGATTTTAATGATGTTTGAAGGGCTGAATTTAGAGGTCGTTTATTCCAATGGGCATATTTTTTCATGAAAAATTAGTATTTGTATTACAGAAGTTTCTTCCACTGAGATTTTGTAAAACGCTTAAATTTAAAGACTTCGTAGTAGAAATCTTAATTAGTTATAAAAAAAAAATGCCTGTCGGAAGAAAATTATATAAACCTCCGGATTCATCACTTATATCTACCTTCATTTATAAAATTGATTTTATAAATTTTATACTTTTGAAACAGCTTCCTAAAAACATCAATCCGTCTGCATTAATATTATGCTCCTCCTCCGCTGAAGTATTGGAAGTTCAAGCTTTGTGCACGACATTTCTACAAAGCTATAGAACCATACCAGCTGTATCTGTAATTAATGGTAAAACAAGAAAGTCACTGATGGTAAGTTAGATACTAAAAGCAATATTATTAACATAAATAAGCAAAAATACATGTAAGTAATGAATCGTTAGGTCGAAGCGTATAATGGATGTCGGATCCTAATATCTACACCAAACTCTTTGTTACGTTACATGGGCGAAGTCAGAAAATTATTAAATTTTGAAAGTCTTCGATATTTAATAATAGACGACGGTGACATTGTTTTGGATAAGTACTTTGACTCTGTAAATTTCCATGATTTTTAATAATTTCTTTTCACCGATAATATGTAATTTTTGCTCTCAAAACGAAACTTCTTTCCCCTTTTAGGTAATTAAATTGTTTAAGAGACATAAAGTTATTTATAATAGAGAGTTACAAAATAACAATATATCGTTACAAATTATAATAACTGGTAGGCATTGGACGCCACGATTGAAAAAAATTGCTCGCACTTTAATGTACAATCCGTATATATGTATAGCATCGTTCATTGAAGCTGCCATTTATAAGTCTGTACTACTAAAGATGTACATAATACATTCAAAAAATAAACACAAAAAAATTTTAGGTAAAACTGAATAGGTATAAAGAATTTAAAGAAACTAAATAATCACGTATTTGTTTATAAGAATAAAGGAAAAATATCATTTTACCACAGATTTATTAGGCAACGAATATTCCAAATTAAGAACTGTGATAGTTTGTGTAAATAGTAACGAGGCCGAGGAATTGTATGAATTTTTAAGACGTTGTAAAGACTGTATTTTAGCCCACGAAGATATAGACATGATTCGCTTGCAGGGTACGAAAATATAAATATTCATCACGTTATTATTAAGTCGTATTTGATATGGTTTTTTCTCGTTCTAGGTGTAAAGCATTGTTGGGATGTTTCTGTAAGCGGCTCCTATCCAATTTTAATATGCACAGACGAAGTATTGTCAGACCTACATATTACGAATGCACTATGGTTGATACATTATTCGATCTCTCTGCGCTTCAAGACCCAATTCAACTACCGATTTTCAACGCTCTTCGAAAATTTGCAAACAGTACGTCGGCTTATAATTAAAACTTGTAAACTCCACCAAGGAATAATCATTTACAATTTTTTTTTTAAGGAAAAGTTTAACTGCCAAGTAGCTATTATGGTAGACGAGAACAGTGACGTACAATTTTTAAGTATAATTAAAGTAATGCAACGCATGAACGTCTTAATTCCTCCGGATATGTCAACAAACATCAAGGTATTTATGATAAATTATCATATTTTTGTTCCTTAATTTACTGTCAAGGTTTAACATTTTTCAGCGTATAACGGCTGGTTTGGACAAAAATAAAGAGAAGTTTCCTATTTGCACTAATATCAAATTGTGGGGATTCTGTCGCAAGAAATATTCTTGCGCGCTCAGACACGGAATAATATCAGAAATCGACACACCGGCTATAAATATTCGAATGTAAGTACCATTTTTACACGAGAAGAGGGCGCAGCGTGTTTACATCCCCACTCTCGTTGCAGTCCGTTGACTCACTGGCATTGGTCGAAAACGGTGACGAAGATCGATGACAGCCAATCAGCGGACTGCAGCAAGAGTGGGGATGTAAACACACTGTACCTTCTTCTCGTGAAGATAAATTCAAAATTTTCTCGAAATATTTTAATCAAAACGCTTTCTTCCATTTTAGAAATGATAAGATAAAATTGAGGGTACTCAATATACACGATGTCACGCACATTTCTGCTAGAATCTTATCGTATATTAAATTTGATACATTGGAAGAAATAGAATTGTCTAATGTAGATTACATGGAAATTACCATGAAAATCCAAGAGTTCTATTCGTCCGTTGAAAACAGGTTAATACATTAATATTTAACAAAAGTTAATGTAATGTAAATATTAGGTGTACAAATGAATAATCCAAATTATCTTAAGCAGTTATAAAATCAAGTTCAAAGTCAATAGATTTTCCCGCTCTTTTGCGGTCATATAGTGTTGACATATAGCTAGTTAAAACAAAAAGATAGATTAGCGAAAGGCCCAACATAACCTTCAAAAGTATTCAATTCAGTAGTGTCGAAAATGGCAACAGATAGGGTGCATATCCGACACTGCATTCTTTACGAATTCCAACAAGGGAAACATGCTGCAAGAGCACGCGAATCGATTTGTTCCTTTCTCGGTGAAGGTGTTGTATCGTATGATGTATGCGAATTTTAGTTTAAGCGGTTTAAAAGCAGTGATTTGAGTCTAATCGACAAACAACGCTCTGGAGGCCCTAGGAAGTGCAATGACGATGATTTGTAACAACTGCTCGCTGAGAATGCGGCAGAAACGCAAAAAGAACTTGCAGAATAGTTAGGAGTAACCCAGCAAACGATTTCCAAACGCTTACGTGAGATGGGAAAGATCCAGAAAGAAGGAAAATGGGTTCCGCATGAACTCACTGCAACCAACAAACATTAACGAGTGGCAGCGTGTCTTTCTCTTCTCAATAAGCAGCGTCGAAAGTCTTTCTTGTGGAAAATCATTACGGGTGATGAGAAGTGGATACTCTATGACAATCCGAAATGCAGAAAGTCATGGGTAAATCCTGGCGAAGCATCAATATCGGTTGCAAAACCCAATCGCTTCAGAAAGAAGGTTCTTCTCTGGGATACCAAGGGTGTGGTTTATTATGAGTTGTTGGAACCGGGTGAAACAGTTACTACAGACTGCTACCAACGTCAGTTAATCTGCTTGAGTCAAGCATTGGAGCGATAACATCCGTATACTGGTAAAGGAGAACGTTCAGTGAAATTGTTGCATGACATTGCCAGGCCACATATTGCTTCCCATACAAAAGACACCATAATGAGTCTTGGCTGGGACGTCTTGCAACACCCGACGTATTCACCAGACATTGCTCCATCTGATTATCACCTGTTCCAGTCAATGCAACACGCCTTATTCGATATGCACTTCCAATCAGTGGATGAGACCCGAATTCATCAGCTGCCTGAAAGATGGCTTAAAGTTATAGAAAGTAACGGCGAATACTTTGATCGAACAATTCGATTTACTTTCTTCTAAAATAAACATTGAATGTGGCTGAAAAAATTGGATTATTCATTTGTACACCTAATATATTTTTAAAGTTCTTGGTATAATTTTTTTATTTCCACGCGTAGGAGAAGATGCGAGACGATAAACGTCGGAGGTGTATATGGTTTGGAAGAACCAATAGACAGTTTTAAAAGGGTAGAAATTCTGAACGTTGAAACAGACGATAAAACAGATACGCCAAAGTTCGTGGATGTAAGATGCATAGACAATGGAGTAATTTTGACGAAGCTGAATGTTCGTGATCAAGTAGAATTATCGAAGAAAAAATTAAAAGAGATACAGTATAATTTCTTTAACATTTTATGTTTATTTCAGGCATATAGATTGTTGCACATGCCGGAAGAATTTATGAGATATCCGGCGCAAGCAGTGGAAGTATTTCTAGCTGGTGTAGTTCCACATGACGATGAATATCTTTGGAATCGTTGTGCATTTGAGGCTGTCTATCAGTGGTTCAAAAGAAACGTAGATGAACGATCCTATGTCATTGCAACGGTAAATTGTTCATTTTGTATATTGTATTTTGTATATTCAAGTCTTGCAAATAGAATATAAGATTAAATGTGTAGGTGAGCCTTCATCTGAAAAACATATTATGGGTGAACACGTTGGAAGTTGGAACAAAATTGATCGGATATAAAGATGTCGTTGGTTCCTCTTTAAAAACAGACTTGTTGGAAAAGGATCATGCTATCGAAAATGACAAACATTTAAAACAGTTGTATCAACTTTGCAAAGAGGATGGTTTTTTGAAAATTAATGGGTGCGATTTAAATGTTTTACTGGACGAAGTCGAGTAAAAGATCAGAGGATCAGAAACGATGGAAGCTAATTTTAAAACTTTATTATTCTTAAAATCATTACGCGCGGTGATTTTAAGTGATTTAATTCGTTTATTAGTTTTTTTTACTCTAATCGTTAGTTTTCTTTTTTTTTTTGCAACTGTTGCATAGATTGACAATGAAATGGAAAGAAAGTTAATTTAATACAAAGACGTTTAAGATAATTGATACACATGATACTCGCAGATGAGTTGTATCGAATCGAAACGATATGAGATTGTTAGGATCTTGAGAAATTAAAGGCACCACGGTGGGCTCTCAGCTGAACGAATTTTATTCTAAATTCGAATACCTCGTTATACAGGGTGTTCGGCCACCCATGGGAAAAATTTTAATGGGAGATTCTAGAGGCCAAAATAAAACGAAAATCAAGGATACTTATTTGTTGATTGAGGCTTCATTAAAAAGTTACTAAAAAATTAAATTTAAAAATTTCAAATCATACTGAAAAAATTATTTTCGGTTCCAGGGGTCGATGAAAATATGTAGAAATTCTAACAATATTGAAAAAGTTATTCCTTGACACCGTAAAGTGAGAAAACCCCCCCTAAAACTACAATAGTAAATATATTTCAATGAAATTTTTTTTTGAAGCAGAGCCCATGGGTACCTACACAAAAGTATTAGACAACTTTTCTGTAGAGCGTCAACCAAATTTATTAAAAATAAATAGGGGAAGTCCCTAAATTTTTCGACGAGAAAAAAAAAAAATTTCAAATCGTTCTGGAAAAATTATTTTTGGTTACGGGGCTCAATTACAATCATTTTTGGTGAATACACATATACACATTTGGTTACAGCAGTCAATTACAATAATTTTTGGTGAATAGACCTACCACACTTTCTAGAAAAAAATTCTAGAATCGCCCATTAAAATTTTTCCCACGTTTTATGCAAGTCGTCTGGTAATTCGATTATTAACGGATAAAGTAACTTTTATTTAATTTTTTATTGATTTTTATTAACGCGAATGACTTCTGTATCGTCCAGAAATGATAGCGGTTTATCGCGGTTGCTTCAACTGTTGAAAATGCTGAAAAATCATATTTTTATTTATATAAGGAGCATTTGTCTATTCTTTTCCTTCCATTTGGTTCAGCACAATCTGGCTATAGATTTGCTTAAGGTTTGTCGGAAGTAAATAAAAACGTGCGAAAAATAATGATAGCTAGTAAGAATAAGAATACGGAGACTGAACAAAACAGAGCATCTGGATATGCTTTACAGATTTCAGTAACTGGATCGATGTAAGGTACGAAACGTTTCAATTTAGCTTAATCTTATATTTTCTAACTTAGTATAAACAACTTTGTACAATTGTATGGTTCGAACATGGGTTACCAAATATTCAGTCAGTTTAATAAAAATATTTTTCACCTGGAAATTCGTGAAAATGCGTACAAGTTAAAAGCAGTAAATTTTATTCGTAAAAAATTCATTTAAAAAATGTAGCAACGAGCACGAAAGTTATACGTCTAATGACACTTTAATAAGAACGAAGAAATACGTTCGTAGATTTCAGAATGCAGTTATCAAAAATACAGTTTATATTATATTATTTACACCTGTTTCGTAAAATTTTCGAAATGAATTACACACTGAGAACAGAAATTTCTTTTAATTCTAATGGAAATTAGAAAATTAAAAAAGTATTAAACTATTATCGAGAGAGAATTTATTACGCACTTTGTTGTAAAACTGTTCGTAACCGTTTTACATTGCCTGTTTTACAACTGTTCACGTTGCTGCCAAATCTTAACGAATTCAGTGTTTCATTGTAACACTCGTCTAAAGGTGAAATATTTAGTAACATTAAAGTTTTCGAATTACCGCCTAAAGACGGCATTAGCAAATGGGTGAGCTTTGAGTTTCTGTAAGGTATATGTTCCTGCTTTCTCAGAAGCGCTAGAATAACATTGCTTAAATTCGCCAGTGATTTGTTAATATTTTTTGTCTCGGCCACTCGTGTAGATTCCTCGCCCTTCAATCTTTCGGAACCCGCCAGGTCCACTAAATTTAGGTTTCCTATCGAAACTTCCTTCTTTGTCTTGTGCGTTCCAATAAGTTTTATTCTCGCCACTGAATGTGATCTTGACGATCTAGAAAATTATAATATTACTTCGTTTTTCTCCATAAGTCTCTTCCATAACTAGCGAAGGTAAAGGATAGAAATTAACCTTTCGTTCGACAGAGTAGCAGCAACCGCTCTGTTATGTTGCGCAATTAAAAGATAATTTTGCAACTCTTCGGGACTGTGTATCTCCTGTACTTTTAGGTTGCTGACGTACAAATCGTGTCCTTTACTGTCTGTCATTCGAATTTCATGCGTTTTCGTTTGAGAATCGAGTAGATCCACAATATGCTCGTTATAAATCTCGAGGAAACTGGCTTCTATTCGATACTCCCAACCGAGTAATTCGTACTGGGTCATTTCTTTATATATGTGCCGTACCTGGTCATGCGAGTGAAAAAGAAAACATTCGTTTAGACTAGTAAAGCACCTCTTACAAAGGTTCTACTAAATAACGTTGTACGTACTGTTCTAGGTATCATGCCTTCCGTATCGATGCCAGGTAAACCTTCCATCGTGTACGTTTTACCAGAGCCAGTTTGACCGTACGCGAACACACAAACGTTATATCCTTCCAAGGCGGACTGAACCAAAAGAGCCAACTCCTCGAAGACGTCTTGTTGACTGGTATTTGGTGGAAAAACTTTATCGAAGGAGAACTCTTGTCGCGTTCCTCTCTTCTTTCCGCTACAATTAATCATATCGGACTCGTCCAACTTACCCACTTCGATAGTGCACTCGTCTACAAAGTTCATAAAGCACATCCTGCGAACAGCACGACCGATTGAAAATTTTCCGAACCGTCTGACTTCTCCATTGTCTAGATATACATACCCTTTTCCTTTTTTCAGTTCAGATTGAGTTCTAGGACGTATTCTGCAGAATACACGAATGTTTCCCTTTAGCTCTTGCAACGCATTATGCAGAACCCTACGATCCATATCCATCGTATGAACCAGAGATTGTAATTCGTTTCTCATCGCACTCAATTCTTCGTTACTCTTTCTTTCGATCTCCAGATCCGTTTGTAATTTTGTTACTTCGGACGTGTGTCTCAGTAACAGCGACTCTTGTGAAACACATTTCTCTTTAAATTCCTTCAACGATTCGGAAACAATTTTAAACGATTCCTCCGACTCTTTAAGACGTTTGCTCAAATCCTCTCGTTGCTCTCGCACGATTATCATCTCCGCTTTCAGTACTTTGAGTTCATCGTTTAACGCTTTGTTTAAATTCTCGTTCTCGAATGCGGCCGATTTGTACAAATTTACATTTGCCTCTGAAGTGGTTACCTGAATCTGAAGACTGTTCAATTTCAATTCGGACTCTTTATACTCTTGTCGCAGATTGGACAACTCGTTGGTCGCGTGGGCTAGACGTCCCTTCAAGTCCCACTTGCAAAGCTTAACCGCGCCAGTATTTTGGGTCTTTTTAACCGTCGAAATTTCAGCAGTTCTACAGACATTATTGCTCGTCGACGTAGCAGCATTACGTTGTACAGTCGTCGATTTAACAGCAGGCTTGATAAACGGCTTCTTAACTTCCGTATGAACAGTGGCGTTTCTAGCCGGTCTCTTTACAGCTCTGGTGGTAATCGATGCCGATGTTTTCGATCTCCTGAGGTTTGGCCTCACCAGAGGTTTATTTTCTATCGAACTTTTTGTATTCAGATCCAACACGCTTTTGGCCTTTTTTAAAACTACAGGCAGGTTGCTGGTATTCGTTGGACGCAGATTACTCTTATCTTTCAGCTCTTCACGTTTATTCATTTTTGCGTAAAAGTTTGTCGCACTATTAAGTAAGTTTATTAAAACGACGGTTGAATATCGTTCACTGGCTGTGTTGCCATGCCGCCGAACGGATGTAGTTTCTACGCGCCTGCGCGTCGTAAACGGCATCAGTAAAGTAGACAAGTTGTGTGAAACTGGGCGCCGTGTGGCTCCTTTTACCTTTCACGAAATTATTTAAAACTTTTTTTATATAAGACTATCAATAGTGTTTATGAATCATTTAAATAATATAGCGGTACGGTCAAGGTTTGAGTCGAATGTCTGAACGGAACTGCGATTTTTTTGAAATTTACAGTAGTGTTAAATTGTAGAATGTCTGGGCTGGAAACGCTTCGAAGAAACGAGATACGTTACTGTTTCCGTCGTCCCCTGACTACGCATGCGCGAGAAGTTCGACTCATCTGGCAACATAGGATGCACAGGAAGCTGCGGGCGTTATTTGAATTTAAATTCGTCGAATGTAGCCAATGGGAGCAACTTTTACAAAACGCGATCAATTGTTTAACGCGCTGTGAAAAGGCAACCAATAGCAGCCACCGTTAGACCGGTTATGTATGAAGTTTGTTACACGACTCCCAGTGATGCAAACGTCCAACAAAATATATAGGAAATTTGGGTCCTAATATAGTTAAGTCTGAATAATGCGGATTTGGTTTGTACGATATTTTATTAACAAATTCATAATAACAAGTTTGAACTGCACGTGGCAACGCGAATAAAAAGTCTGTCTGAGCGCCACACGTATGGTGTTTTTCACGTCGGGCGACGGAAGCGGAAGAAGGAACTAGAAATCTACGCGTGGTCTTAGAGTCTGCTTCCTACGGTGGCGCGGCGAACTAATCCCCGGACTCGAGCGCCGTCCACCGGATGATGATGGAAGCTGCACCCTCTGTGCAGGCAGTCTAGCTTGGTCGCTAACCTGTGGTAATAGCTGACGCGGCTGAGACGCCATATATTACTATTGTATGAAATTCAACGCGGGCAAAATCAAACCAGGAATACAGACGTGATTTCTCCGCTATTTTTGAGAATTAAAATTTCGAGACCTTTTTATTTAGCAAAACTATATTACGGTCATTAAGGGAAACTCTAAACTCCACTCGAGACTTGGAATCTTTGGAGCTCTTCCTCGTTTCAATAGCGATTGCTAACAGCGTATTTCCAATATGAACAAGCCCATGAATTTTCTTCAGAATTAATATCACACTTGCAGGAGCTGAATGAAATTGTTTTCTTATGTCTCTAGAGAAACACAATATTTATAATATCAAGTTATTATAAATAAATACAGTGATTCGAAAATAAAATTTAGACTGGATGAAAATTGGATAGGTCTTTTTTACTTGTTACGCTGTAATTTATAATTGACAATCGATTAACACATTAAATATAATAATTAACGCCCGAACATAAAATTACCGATGGTTACAACGGTCAATTCCCGAACCAACTCGAATATAATATTTGGTGATGTTTAACACATTACCGACCGATAGCCTATTAATCGACTTTTTTACCGGCCAACACTTACCGACCGATAACGTATTAATCAACTTTTTTACCGACCAACGCTTACCGACCGATAGCCGATTAATCAACCGCTACCGGTCGGTAAAGTGTTAAGAGCGGTTTCCACAATCTAGTTACTTGCTATCTGGTAACTAACTATACGCAACGCGAGGGCGAGGGGTCAAAGTGGGGGAAACGAATGCCACGGGGACGTTACATCATAATAAAACAATATTGCAATTGCATGAAGTGATCTTCGTTTTCATTTTCCATTCAGAATTAAGTACATATGATGTTACGCTATCGCGTGAATTTAGGCTTACATATAGCGCCGCGACGGGAATTAATGGGAACTCGATTAATGACCATCGAGTGCACGATCATGTAACTCTATTAAAATTCGGAGCGAGATTCAAACGAACGAGCGTCTTATAATGTACATCGCTATTATATAAGGTTCAACGTGGACGATCAAGCAGGGAAAGTCAAAGATCGAGAGATAAAAGAAGGCATTCCTTAGAAATACTTGGTTTTATTTTCTAAAGAACATCACAATTATCGAAAAGTCTGTCAATTTACCGAGTTGACTCCGAGTGAATAAAATCGTTGAAGTTACATCGAAAATTTTCCAAGTTTATTTTGCGCCACGGTCGCACGCGATGATGTATCGTCACCGCGTCGACCGTCGCGCGGGCGTGGGGGCGGTCCCGGGTGTGCAGGAACCTGCTTGGGGCGAGTTGAAGCGCTAGGCCCGGGAGTCCGTGGTGCACGCGTGGCAAGAGCGGTTGGCTCTGCCTACCGCGGGGCACCGGACAGTCGGGGCTGTTCGGCCACTCCTATGTGAGTGGCTGGACAGAGGCCATGGAAGCCTCACTTACAGGATGCCACAGGTGTTCTCGGGGCATGACAGCTTCGGGAGATACCTGTGCCGGATAGGGAAGGAGCCGACGGCGCGTTGCTGCCATTGTGACGCTGAGCAGGACACGGCGGAACATACCCTCGAGGTATGCGCTGCATGGGAGGGTGAACGCCGTGTCCTGATCGGCGTCATCGGGCGGGATGTCTCGCTGCCGGGCATGGTGCGCGCCATGCTCGGCAGCGAGGAGAAGTGGAGGGCCGTGGCCTCCTTCTGCGAAATCGTAATGTTGCAGAAGGAGACCGCGGGAAGGGAGCGCGAGCGTCAGCGGCGTGCTGAGGCTCGCGCTCGTTTGGTGGCGAGAGAGCGTCGCCTGGGCGTCAGGCGACGCGGGCGGCCCCCTCGGCGTGGCGCATGACCCAGGCTGGGAGGGGGGTCCTGATAGGAGCCCCCTCCCGCCAGGCGGCGTAGGGTCGGACCGGATGGGGTGGCAGTGCCTCCTGTCCGGCTCCGGCGCACGGAGCGGCACCCTCGGTGGCCTGGTGCGGCCATGAGCTGCCGGCCTCCGAGGGGTAGAAAAGGGGTCGCGGCGGTTGCGAGTTGGGGCTCGCAGCCGCCACTAGACGCGGCCCCGGGACGGATGGCGGCAGGACGATGTGGCCTCGTCCTGCCGCTATGAGACAGGGCGATTACCGGGGGGACCGTTTGTCCCCCCGCGGGTGGGCGCAAAGCGCGGGCACGGGGAGGATACCGGAAGTATACTTCGAACGATTCCCGGTATCCTCCCAAATCGTGCGGAAGGGTCACCGTGGGGTTTTTAGTGGGTAGGTCCCGCGCCCGTTATAATGGGCGCGGGGAATCCCACACACCCCTCCCGCCTCTCCCCAAAGAGGCGGGAGGGAGTCTTTCGAAGATTTTCCCCACGAAAAAGAAAAAAAAAAAGAAAAGTTTATTTTGCGCGCGTCGCCGAGCAGAGCGGTTTAGTGCTCCAGGAGCACCAACCCATCTCCATATCCCTCTAGACCGCAGATCAGGACGCAACAGTGAACATAGTTGCGCAATTTAACGCAGCTATGTTCACACAAGAACAATGTCTGAGTTCGAATCGGGGCTGTCATACGTGATCACACAAAAGTTGAGGTTAAGATGTAATCTGGTAAATTTGGCCTGCATTGAATTTGATTAAATGGACTGATTCCCGGTCTATGTGCAGGATATGTACCTAGTTAGAAGAAAATATTTGAGAAATTCTTTCGATCGAATTTCTAGTACGAAAATTTAATACACGATTTGTACAGTTTAAACTATCACGTACAGGCGAGAAAATTATAATATTTTTTAAAGTATTAGGTACGTTGTCAAGAATATATTACTAGAATTGAATTAACCCTGTAATTCTGTCATTCAACTTAATAAGATCAATTGTGAATTTGCTCATTGTTAAATAGTCAAACTAAATGTATTCGATTTATTACATTAACCTATAAATCCTAACCTATAAATTTGAAACGATTGAATTACCCTTGTAATTCTGTCTTTCAACTTAATAAGACCAATTGTGAATTTGCTCATTGTTAAATAGTCAAATAAAATGTATTCGATTTATTACATTAACCTATAAATTTGAAACGACTGTAAGGAAAACACTTTTCTTGTACACCTTGTACTCTTTGACTTATAAACCTAAAAAGTTAAATATATAACTTTTCTAACAGTTTATATATCTTGGAATTATGGATACACGTTAACTCTTTGTTAGTTTAAATGTATCTTGTCGAACAATACTTTAATAGTTTACCTTGTACACCTAATAAAATTTGATTCGGTGTAACGAAATTACAACACACATTTTCTTCTCCTATCCTGTTTAAGTTCAAAATATTACAAACCAGTTCTTTGTTGAATACATTTATAAATAGTTCAATTTTGAATTAATCGTTTTGCAGATTTTTAAATGGCTGAATCTATCGATAGTTCTAAATTTTCTGAAAATGATACCGCTCAGAATTCTACGACCGCCGAGACGAGCAGCAAACAAAAAAAGCCATGTTGTATTATCGTTCTGGGAATGGCTGGATCTGGAAAAACATTCTTTGTAAATCGGCTCGCCTTGGTGTTATATAAAATTAAGAAACCGTACATTATAAATTTAGATCCTGCGTGCAAGGAAGTCCCTTACCCAGCGAACATAGGTATTTCTTGCGAATATGTTCAGTCGTTTGTTGTTTACGTACCAAGGAGTTTTTACTAAACTATGTTTCAGACGTAAGAGATACGGTGAATTACAAGGAAGTGATGAAACAGTACAGTTTAGGACCGAATGGCGGTATCGTTACCGCCTTAAATTTGTTCTCCACGAAATTTGATCAAGTGATAGAACTCATCAAGAAAGCAAGCAAAGAGCACGATTATATAATTCTAGATACACCCGGGCAAATAGAAGTTTTTACATGGTCGGCAAGTGGAACCATTATAACGGAAGCTTTAGCATCCGAATTCCCGACGATTATAGTGTATGTATTAGATACTGTGAGAAGCATTAGTCCTGTAACGTTCATGTCCAACATGCTTTACGCGTGTTCTATTCTTTACAAAACTAAGTTACCATTTATCGTCGCTATGAATAAGGTAATTACGAGAAATGGAACTACCATTCTTTCACGGGAAGAAGTCGCAGCGTGTTTACATCGACTCGCAGGATTGGTCGAAAATGGTGACGAAGATCGGTGACAGCCAATCAGCGGACTGCAGCAAGAGTGGGGATGTAAACACTCTGTGCCTTATTCTCGCGGAAGGACGATACTCGATGCATTGAATTCTGTGTTACTTTCGATTGTACGGATCCTCTGAAATTCATATAAATAATACGAAACGTAAATATTCTATTTCTTCAAGCGTAGCATAGGATTCGATGTGCTTGACATTATTACGTAATTTATTAATTATAACGTAACCACAATAGATTGATATCGTGGAACATAGTTACGCGGTAGATTGGATGCAAGATTTTGAAGCGTTTCAAGAAGCTTTGGATTCGGAAACAAGCTATATCAGCAACCTAACGCGCAGCATGGCTCTGACGCTGGACGAATTTTATAGACATTTACGTAGTTGTGGTGTTTCTGCTGTTACGGGGGCTGGTATTACAAAGTTTTTGGAACTTGTTGACGACGCCGTAGAGGAATACGAAAGGTAAACTAGTAAAACATTTATGCACCCGTGTAAAAGCAACGAACGTTCCGTAAGCTAAATAAAAAAATTTTCTCAAGGGATTATAAAAAAGGTTGGGAGAGAACGAAAGTTAAACGAGATGCTCAAAGACGGCAAACGGAAATGGAACAACTTGAGAAAGCGGGGCAGAATATTGCAGGCGAGACCGTGCCATTTGTAACAACAATTGGTAGTGGAAGAGAAATCGCGGACATATATTTAAAGCACGCTGGCAACGAATCGAGCGAGGACGAAGAGGGCACGGAAAATTTATTCAAAGTCGAAGACGAGGAGGAAAATAAAGAGGCGGAGTCTTTTATGAACTTTCTAAATAGACATAAAATGGAACAGAAAAAGCGTACGTCCAATCAGCCTGCTACCAGCAGTAGCAGTACGTAGTATGTACATAAATATTTATATTCGCAAATAAATTTTCTAACTGATAAATGTAATAAATGATTTATATTTTGGAGCTCGGATTTTACAGTTCTTATTTACAAAACAAAATTTACCACGCATTTGAGCAGCCGTAATAATACTAATAATACAAGAAACTTAAATTAGAATTTTAACAAAGTCAGTTATCCTTTCTTTTTTTTTTAAATGAAAGTCAATTCTGAAATTGCTACGTTAATATCAATTTTTAAAGAAAATTCGTAGCACTACTCGATAAATAAATGTATTTTATTTTCGCCTCGTATTTGAATTCGCGGATAGAAATTTGTATCATAATTTGTGAAATTACATTTAGTTGTAAGTTATAAAATTTTCCGAAATATTTATTTTATTTTATTAAATATACTTTATTGTTCCTTCAAGATTTCTACGATTTCAAATAATTATAAACATAAATCGTCGGGAAATTAAAATTTAACATTTGCATATACACGCTACACTTTCAGACGTATTATTGCAGGTAATCGCAATCAGATAACTTTAATTTTTTCTTACTTAGTTTTTAGATTTCGTAACGAGAGCACATATTGTATTCTTTGTTTATTAAGTTTTATAATTGCTAAATATTCTCTGTAACCGTGTTTATAATATTTCACGCGTTATATTACTGTACCTTTTCCGTAAGAGGTTGTAGCGTTACTCAAATAATCGTTATCTCTGGTTCCATGGTTGTGTGTTCTTTGATGTTCTTGCGCTATCTGTTTTAGGGCTTCCTTTAGCGCCAACTGAACAGGAAAAATGATAAAATTACAGGTACGTATTACCAATAAGTAGTATCGCGTTTTTGCAACCTTGTTTTTATATTAGTAGATATAAAAACAAAAGTTATAGATGATTTAGTAAATGATTTTAAAGTCCTTCGTCCAAAGTCCAGCAGAGGGCTCGTCGGTATATCGCAAACGTTTTCTATTGGCTGTGTCCATTTAGCGGTAGAATATGAATTTATTCACGACGTTAATTACATTTCAATCTGATTTACCATTTTTTTAAAGTATTTGCAACATTATTGTTTTAGTAAGCGTTAGATCACATATAGTTTTTCATTCGGAATTTGATATTTCCATTAAATTTTAGAATATCAAAAATAATCTTAATTAAGTTTAAGCTGTTGATTTGTTATTCTATTTTCCAACATTATGAGAGCTGTAGACTTAAATCCATTGTTAAGACAACAATGTATCATTCTGAATTCGTCGAAATGTCGAAATTAGTCATACTGAAAATCGTCCATCGTTCGTTAACTATTATTTTTTTAAAAAGTTACTAGATTCACGTATAGAACACGGTTAAACTTAACGAGTTATGATTTATATTTATTATTAGATAGCATGAGATAAAAACAGATGTACGCTTTTATAAAAAAATAAACAAAACTATTGTTACTTTGAGTATATACAGGGTGTTCAGCCACCCTTGGGAAACATTCTAATGGGGGATTCCAGAGGCTAAAATAAGACGAAAATCAAGAATATCAATTTCTTGATTGAGGCTTTATTAAACAGTTATTAAAAAATTAAATTAAAAAATTTCAAATCATTCTAAAACAATTATTTTTGGTTACGGGGCTCAATTACAATAATTTTTGGTGAATACACATATCCCTGAAATTCTACTCATTTCCGAGAAAAAAATTCGAGTAGTTACTGAAATTTTTAGACGAAATTGAAAAATTTCAAATCATACTTAAAAAATTATATTTAGTTGCAGGGGTCAATTACAAGCATTTTTAGTGAATAGACATACCCCGAAATTCTACGCACTTTCGAGAAAAAAATTCTTTACCCAACATATAATGTGAGGTTAGAGATGCTTCCCTGAAATTTCATGGGAATTTTTAAAATGTCGTAACTCCTGAACGGATTGGACGATTTTAATTTTTCAAAATGCAAACAACGCGCATTTTAGTGGAGAATATGTAGAAACTCTACCAATATTGAAAAAGTTGTTCCTTAACCTCGTAAAGTGAGAAAAACCCCCTAAAACTGGTCCAATTTTCAAACGGCCATAAATCCTACAATAGTAAAGGTATCTCATTGAAATTGTTTTCGGAAGCAGAGCCCATAGGTACCTACAAAGAAGTATTAGAATACTTTTCTGTAAAGCGTCAAACAAATTTACTAGAAATGAAAAACTAATTTTCAAGAAAAGTCGACGGGGTAAAATTTTCGACGAAAAAAAAAGTTTCAAATCGTTCTGGTAAAATTATTTTCGGTTGCGGAGGTCAAGTACAATCATTTTTGGTCATTAGACATACCCTTGAAATCCTACCCACTTTCAAGAAAAACATTCGAGAAGGTGTGAAATTTTTCGACAAAATTAAAAAATTTCAAATCGTTCTGGAAAAATTATTGTTGGTTGCGGGGGTCAATTACAATCATTTTTGGTCATTACACATACCCCCGAAATCCTACGTACTTTCGAGAAAAAAATTCCTTACCGAACATATAATGTGAGGTTAGAAATTTCATGCGAATCTTTTAAATGACATAATTCCTGAATGGATTGGACGATTTTAATTTTTAAAAATGCAAACAACGCGCATTTTAGTAGAGAATATGTAGAAACTCTACCAATATTGAAAAAGTTGTTCCTTAACCTCGTAAAGTGAGAAAAACCCCCTAAAACTGGTCCAATTTTCAAACGGTCATAAATCCTACAATAGTAAAGGTATCTCATTGAAATTATTTTCGGAAGCAGAGCCCATAGGTACCTACAAAAAAGTATTAGAATTCATTTCTGTAAAGCGTCAAACAAATTTACTAAAAATGAAAAACTAATTTTCAAGAAAAGTCGACAGGGGGTAAAATTTTCGACGAAAAGAAAGTTTCAAATCGTTCTGGTAAAATTATTTTCGGTTGCGGAGGTCATTTAAAATCATTTTTGGTCATTAGACATACCCTCGAAATCCTACCCACTTATAAGAAAAAAATTCGAGGTGTGAAATTTTTCGACAAAATTAAAAAATTTCAAATCGTTCTGGAAAAATTATTTTCGGTTGCGGGGGTCAATTACAATAATTTTTGGTGAATACACATATCCCTGAAATTCTACTCATTTCCGAGAAAAAAATTCGAGTAGTTACTGAAATTTTTAGACGAAATTGAAAAATTTCAAATCATACTTAAAAAATTATATTTAGTTGCAGGGGTCAATTACAAGCATTTTTAGTGAATAGACATACCCCGAAATTCTACGCACTTTCGAGAAAAAAATTCTTTACCCAACATATAATGTGAGGTTAGAGATGCTTCCCTGAAATTTCATGGGAATTTTTAAAATGTCGTAACTCCTGAACGGATTGGACGATTTTAATTTTTCAAAATGCAAACAACGCGCATTTTAGTGGAGAATATGTAGAAACTCTACCAATATTGAAAAAGTTGTTCCTTAACCTCGTAAAGTGAGAAAAACCCCCTAAAACTGGTCCAATTTTCAAACGGCCATAAATCCTACAATAGTAAAGGTATCTCATTGAAATTGTTTTCGGAAGCAGAGCCCATAGGTACCTACAAAAAAGTATTAGAATACTTTTCTGTAAAGCGTCAAACAAATTTACTAAAAATGAAAAACTAATTTTCAAGAAAAGTCGACGGGGTAAAATTTTCGACGAAAAAAAAAGTTTCAAATCGTTCTGGTAAAATTATTTTCGGTTGCGGAGGTCATTTAAAATCATTTTTGGTCATTAGACATACCCTCGAAATCCTACCCACTTATAAGAAAAAAATTCGAGGTGTGAAATTTTTCGACAAAATTAAAAAATTTAAAATCGTTCTGGAAAAATTATTGTTGGTTGCGGGGGTCAATTACAATCATTTTTGGTCATTACACATACCCCCGAAATCCTACGTACTTTCGAGAAAAAAATTCCTTACCGAACATATAATGTGAGGTTAGAAATTTCATGCGAATCTTTTAAATGACATAATTCCTGAATGGATTGGACGATTTTAATTTTTAAAAATGCAAACAACGCGCATTTTAGTGGAGAATATGTAGAAACTCTACCAATATTGAAAAAGTTGTTCCTTAACCTCGTAAAGTGAGAAAAACCCCCTAAAACTGGTCCAATTTTCAAACGGCCATAAATCCTACAATAGTAAAGGTATCTCTTTGAAATTGTTTTCGGAAGCAGAGCCCATAGGTACCTACAAAAAAGTATTAGAATACTTTTCTGTAAAACGTCAAACAAATTTACTAAAAATGAAAAACTAATTTTCAAGAAAAGTCGACGGGGTAAAATTTTCGACGAAAAAAAAAGTTTCAAATTGTTCTGGTAAAATTATTTTCGGTTGCGGAGGTCAATTACAATCATTTTTGGTCATTAGACATACCCTCGAAATCCTACCCACTTATAAGAAAAAAATTCGAGGTGTGAAATTTTTCGACAAAATTAAAAAATTTCAAATCGTTCTGGAAAAATTATTTTCGGTTGCGGGGGTCAATTACAATCATTTTTGGTGAATACACATATCTCTGAAATTCTACTCATTTCCGAGAAAAAAATTCGAGTAGCTTCTGAAATTTTTAGACGAAATTGAAAAATTTCAAATCATACTTAAAAAATTATATTTAGTTGCAGGGGTCAATTACAAGCATTTTTAGTGAATAGACATACCCCGAAATTCTACGCACTTTCGAGAAAAAAATGCTTTACCCAACATATAATGTGAGGTTAGAGATGCTTCCCTGAAATTTCATGGGAATTTTTAAAATGTCGTAACTCCTAAACGGATTGGACGATTTTAATTTTTCAAAATGCAAACAACGCGCATTTTAGTGGAGAATATGTAGAAACTCTACCAATATTGAAAAAATTGTTCCTTAACCTCGTAAAGTGAGAAAAACCACCTAAAACTGGTCCAATTTTCAAACGGCCATAAATCCTACAATAGTAAAGGTATCTCTTTGAAATTGTTTTCGGAAGCAGAGCCCATAGGTACCTACAAAAAAGTATTAGAATTCTTTTCTGTAAAGCGTCAAACAAATTTACTAAAAATGAAAAACTAATTTTCAAGAAAAGTCGACGGGGTAAAATTTTCGACGAAAAAAAAAGTTTCAAATTGTTCTGGTAAAATTATTTTCGGTTGCGGAGGTCAATTACAATCATTTTTGGTCATTAGACATACCCTCGAAATCCTACCCACTTATAAGAAAAAAATTCGAGGTGTGAAATTTTTCGACAAAATTAAAAAATTTCAAATCGTTCTGGAAAAATTATTTTCGGTTGCGGGGGTCAATTACAATCATTTTTGGTGAATACACATACCTCCGAAATCCTACGTACTTTCGAGAAAAAAATTCCTTACCGAACATATAATGTGAGGTTAGAAATTTCATGCGAATCTTTTAAATGACATAATTCCTGAATGGATTGGACGATTTTAATTTTTAAAAATGCAAACAACGCGCATTTTAGTGGAGAATATGTAGAAACTCTACCAATATTGAAAAAGTTGTTCCTTAACCTCGTAAAGTGAGAAAAACCCCCTAAAACTGGTCCAATTTTCAAACGGCCATAAATCCTACAATAGTAAAGGTATCTCTTTGAAATTGTTTTCGGAAGCAGAGCCCATAGGTACCTACAAAAAAGTATTAGAATACTTTTCTGTAAAACGTCAAACAAATTTACTAAAAATGAAAAACTAATTTTCAAGAAAAGTCGACGGGGTAAAATTTTCGACGAAAAAAAAAGTTTCAAATTGTTCTGGTAAAATTATTTTCGGTTGCGGAGGTCAATTACAATCATTTTTGGTCATTAGACATACCCTCGAAATCCTACCCACTTATAAGAAAAAAATTCGAGGTGTGAAATTTTTCGACAAAATTAAAAAATTTCAAATCGTTCTGGAAAAATTATTTTCGGTTGCGGGGGTCAATTACAATCATTTTTGGTGAATACACATATCTCTGAAATTCTACTCATTTCCGAGAAA
The DNA here is from genome assembly GCF_013123115.1 of Colletes gigas. NCBI lineage: Eukaryota > Metazoa > Arthropoda > Insecta > Hymenoptera > Colletidae > Colletes > Colletes gigas. The sequence continues at coordinate 990,794 of NW_025106644.1, forward strand.
AAAATTCGAGTAGCTTCTGAAATTTTTAGACGAAATTGAAAAATTTCAAATCATACTTAAAAAATTATATTTAGTTGCAGGGGTCAATTACAAGCATTTTTAGTGAATAGACATACCCCGAAATTCTACGCACTTTCGAGAAAAAAATGCTTTACCCAACATATAATGTGAGGTTAGAGATGCTTCCCTGAAATTTCATGGGAATTTTTAAAATGTCGTAACTCCTAAACGGATTGGACGATTTTAATTTTTCAAAATGCAAACAACGCGCATTTTAGTGGAGAATATGTAGAAACTCTACCAATATTGAAAAAATTGTTCCTTAACCTCGTAAAGTGAGAAAAACCACCTAAAACTGGTCCAATTTTCAAACGGCCATAAATCCTACAATAGTAAAGGTATCTCTTTGAAATTGTTTTCGGAAGCAGAGCCCATAGGTACCTACAAAAAAGTATTAGAATTCTTTTCTGTAAAGCGTCAAACAAATTTACTAAAAATGAAAAACTAATTTTCAAGAAAAGTCGACGGGGTAAAATTTTCGACGAAAAAAAAAGTTTCAAATTGTTCTGGTAAAATTATTTTCGGTTGCGGAGGTCAATTACAATCATTTTTGGTCATTAGACATACCCTCGAAATCCTACCCACTTATAAGAAAAAAATTCGAGGTGTGAAATTTTTCGACAAAATTAAAAAATTTCAAATCGTTCTGGAAAAATTATTTTCGGTTGCGGGGGTCAATTACAATCATTTTTGGTCATTACACATACCTCCGAAATCCTACGTACTTTCGAGAAAAAAATTCCTTACCGAACATATAATGTGAGGTTAGAAATTTCATGCGAATCTTTTAAATGACATAATTCCTGAATGGATTGGACGATTTTAATTTTTAAAAATGCAAACAACGCGCATTTTAGTGGAGAATATGTAGAAACTCTACCAATATTGAAAAAGTTGTTCCTTAACCTCGTAAAGTGAGAAAAACCCCCTAAAACTGGTCCAATTTTCAAACGGCCATAAATTCTACAATAGTAAAGGTATCTCATTGAAATTGTTTTTGGAAGCAGAGCCCATAGGTACCTACAAAAAAGTATTAGAATACTTTTCTGTAAAGCGTCAAACAAATTTACTAGAAATGAAAAACTAATTTTCAAGAAAAGTCGACAGGGGGTAAAATTTTCGACGAAAAAAAAAGTTTCAAATCGTTCTGGTAAAATTATTTTCGGTTGCGGAGGTCAATTACAATCATTTTTGGTCATTAGACATACCCTCGAATTCCTACCCACTTTCAAGAAAAAAATTCGAGATGTGAAATTTTTCGACAAAATTAAAAAATTTCAAATCGTTCTGAAAAAATTATTTTCGGTTGCGGGGGTCAATTACAATAATTTTTGGTGAATAGACCTATCCCCGAAATCGTACCCACTTTCTAGAAAAAAAATTCAGTACTAGCGGAACTGTAAACGTTAATAACTTTTTAACGAAGCCCCCATCAACAAATTGGTATTCTTGATTTTCGTCGTATTTCGACCTCTAGAATCTCCCATTAGAATTTTTTCCCAGGGGTGGCCGAGCACCCTGTATAGGAATTGATATTAAAATAAAAAAATATTTAAAGTGTAATCGTTTTTTTATAGATCTGTAAGGGCAACCGCAGCAAAAGATATTAAAAAAAGAAATAACGTTTTTATTACAAATTCAAATGTACAGAATGATTCATTGATGCAAGAAGTATCAACTGTAATTCATTTATTTATGCAGGAAGAAAATTTCATTAAAAAAGGTGTCAATGATGTTTTCCAGCATGACCAACACAATGAAACGAATAGATTAAATTGATAATAAAATTCGTCGTTTTTTATAGGTACTTGCGTTCACGCATCAATTTAGAAAAGATTGTTTTAATAAACTCGAGAGTTTGCTTATTCTCCGCAGCGCGGCGCCACCCATCGTTTAACACAACGAACAGAGCTACTGTTACAGCTACCGAACTAAGTACATACTTTCTCTCACGTAAAATTTACTATTAATTATAAACATCATTATTACCGTTTAAATATTTTGAATCAACCCTATCTAAACTAATGAAATAAAAATGTACCGTGTTTTGGTTGCGTAAAAAAGTCAATCGATCATTGGTTCATTTTTTATTATAGAAGACAACTTTTCTTTCAAATTATGCATTGAACAAGGCACGTATGTATAATAGTATGTATAATACATTTAAAAATCATCGAAAAATGTATCTGCGTGGTAAATAAAAACTAACGAATCTGTCATTTGTCACGAACTGTACGACATCGACGGTGCAGATAACTACCGGCGTTGCCTGACATCTGTCGCGATATCGTAGAACTATCATCACGTTTTCTCGCGATTGTTTGTTTATGCAATATAATTCGAAAGGACAAGTTGTAAAAGTAGCTTATTTACCCGGCACATGTGTAAACGCGAAACGCGATCATTGTCCTTGGTCAGACTGTCCGGTTCCGTGACGGTCGTCAGATTGATGCGTCGACAATGTTTCAACTTCCCAGCGGTTTTTCGATACACCCTCGATAACAGATCCGGTCGGCCAGTACGAAAGTTTTCGTGCATGAATTCATGGACATCCGGGTTACGGGAATTGCAGATCGGGTCCTGATTGTGCGACGTCACCTTACGAAACCCGTACAGGTTCAGCTGTCTGATGAAGCTCGTTATATTTTTCGTTTTGAAGATGGAATTGCCAGCGCCAAGGTATTGTTCTTGGAATTTCTTGTAGTCGAGCAGAATGGTGTTGCCGCCCAAACTCCATCGAATAGCGCCAGTGTCGCACTCGTTCACGATCCGCCAGAGCTTTTTCGGGAAACGTAACGAGAGGAATATGCAATCGTCGAACATGCTTGATCTCGATGTGACGTTTTAATCGTACTGATGAACACACAAGTCGAAAAATAGACACGGCGACGATTTTTCCGATCGCTGATCTTTTCCAAACAAAAAACTATCGTATCACGGCAACAATATTTCGCGTTCTCGAATCGTCGTTGGATTTGAAAATCTTGACCGGGGTGTCTGTTATATGCATACGCATGTATATAAGATAGAATATTGATAAAAACTTTTAAACGGTCTTGAAATAATTTTCATTTTTAACAACGTTGGATGCTCGTACTTGAATTTCATGTTTACCTTTCCGCGTACCAACATAAAAAATGATAATGTAACATTTGAAATACTTATTTTACGGTTTGATATTTTACTATCGGGTTACATTGTACGATTCAATTTTGTTCGATTTTTCTGTTAAAGCTTCTTTTGAATCGCAATATAATTGTTTTTAAATTCTAATTTCGAATTAATTACAAAATTTCTTATAATATTTAAATTATATTAACGGGGAGTTATATTAATCACTTTTGATGATACACAATGTACGTTTCATTGTTGTCATAAAGTTTAAAATAATCCACTTTTTCGACACTGCTTTCCAAATTCTTTTTCAAAATATTTAAATAAACATACTTATTCAGATTTCTTTCAGTACACTTCTAATTATTCGTTTCGTTAAATTGCATTATCATCGATCTATTTACATTGTGGCGACACCTCCTGTACTTGCCGCTAGAGGGCTACGTCTTGTCTCTCTCGCAAGCGCTTGATTAATCCTTCTGTAAAATTGAAAAATTTTAATGGGAGATTCTAGAGGCCAAAATAAGACGAAAATCAAGAACGCCAATTTGTTGATGGAGGCTTTGTTAAAAAATTATTAATGTTTAAATTTCCGCTCGTATTGAATTTTTTTCTCATAAATGCGCAGGATTTCGGGGGTATGTCTATTCACCAAAAATAATTGTAATTGACCCTCGCAACCGAAAATAATTTTTCTAGAACGATTTGAAATTTTTTTTTTTCTTCGAAAAATTTAGGCATCCAATTAAATTTTCGGTAAGGAATTTTTTTCTCGAAAGTACGTAGGATTTCGGGGGTATGCGCAATGACCAAAAATGATTCTAATTGACCCCCGCAACCGAAAATAATTTTTCCAGAACGATTTGAAATTTTTTAATTTTGTCGAAAAATTTCACACCTCGAATTTTTTTCTTGAAAGTGGGTAGGAATTCGAGGGTATGTCTAATGACCAAAAATGATTGTAATTGACCTCCGCAACCGAAAATAATTTTACCAGAACGATTTGAAACTTTTTTTTTCGTCGAAAATTTTACCCCCTGACGACTTTTCTTGAAAATTAGTTTTTCATTTTTAGTAAATTTGTTTGACGCTTTACAGAAAAGTATTCTAATACTTTTTTGTAGGTACCTATGGGCTCTGCTTCCGAAAACAATTTCAATGAGATGCCTTTACTATTGTAGGATTTATGGCCGTTTGAAAATTGGACCAGTTTTAGGGGGGTTTTCCTCACTTTACGAGGTTAAGGAACAACTTTTTCAATATTGGTAGAGTTTCTACATATTCTCCACTAAAATGCGCGTTGTTTGCATTTTTAAAAATTAAAATCCTCCAATCCATTCAGGAATTATGTCATTTTAAAGATTCGTATGAAATTTCTAACCTCACATTATATGTTCGGTAAGGAATTTTTTTCTCGAAAGTACGTTGGATTTTGGGGGTATGTGTAATGACCAAAAATGATTCCAATTGACCCCCGCAACCGAAAATAATTTTTCCAGAACGATTTGAAATTTTTTAATTTTGTCGAAAAATTTCACACCTCGAATTTTTTTCTTGAAAGTGGGTAGGAATTCGAGGGTATGTCTAATGACTAAAAATGATTGTATTTGACCTCCGCAACCGAAAATAATTTTACCAGAACGATTTGAAACTTTTTTTTTCGTCGAAAATTTTACCCCCTGACGACTTTTCTTGAAAATTAGTTTTTCATTTTTAGTAAATTTGTTTGACGCTTTACAGAAAAGTATTCTAATACTTTTTTGTAGGTACCTATGGGTTCTGCTTCCGAAAACAATTTCAATGAGATACCTTTACTATTGTAGGATTTATGGCCGTTTGAAAATTGGACCAGTTTTAGGGGGTTTTTCTCACTTTACGAGGTTAAGGAACAACTTTTTCAATATTGGTAGAGTTTCTACAGATTCTCCACTAAAATTCGCGTTGTTTGCATTTTGAAAAATTAAAATCCTCCAATCCGTTCAGGAATTATGTCATTTTAAAGATTCGCATGAAATTTCTAACCTCACATTATATGTTCGGTGAGGAATTTTTTTCTCGAAAGTACGTAGGATTTCGGGGGTATGCGCAATGACCAAAAATGATTCTAATTGACCCCCGCAACCGGAAATAATTTTTCCAGAACGACTGGAAATTTTTTAAGTTTGTCGAATAAATTTCACACCTCGAATTTTTTTCTTGAAAGTGGGTAGGAATTCGAGGGTATGTCTAATGACCAAAAATGATTGTAATTGACCTCCGCAACCGAAAATAATTTTACCAGAACGATTTGAAACTTTTTTTTCGTCGAAAATTTTACCCCCTGTCGAGTTTTCTTGAAAATTAGTTTTTCATTTTTAGTAAATTTGTTTGACGCTTTACAGAAAAGAATTCTAATACTTTTTTGTAGGTACCTATTAGGCTCTGCTTCCAAAAACAATTTCAATGAGATACCTTTACTATTGTAGAATTTATGGCCGTTTGAAAATTGGACCAGTTTTAGGTGGTTTTTCTCACTTTACGAGGTTAAGGAACAACTTTTTCAATATTGGTAGAGTTTCTACAGATTCTCCACTAAAATGCGCGTTGTTTGCATTTTGAAAAATTAAAATCCTCCAATCCGTTCAGGAGTTACGACATTTTAAAAATTCGCATGAAATTTTAGGGAAGCATTTCTAACCTCACATTATATGTCGGGTAAAGAATTTTTTTCTCGAAAGTGCGTAGAATTTCGGGGTATGTCTATTCACTAAAAATGCTTGTAATTGACCCCTGTAACTAAATATAATTTTTTTAGTATGATTTGAAATTTTTTAATTTCGTCTAATAATTTCAGTACCTAATCGAATTTTTTTCTCGTAAGTGAGTAGAATTTCAGGGATATGTGTATTCACCAAAGTCGAATAAAATAATGGTTCACTTGTTAATAAATTGCGACACTAGTACAAAATGAGTAATAAATGACGGCAATGCTCTTGTACATAACATAGCTTTTCTCTTTTCATATAAAGTAATATTTTCTAACACTGGCCAAGTATAAAGTCATCGCTGGTCTTTAAACGTTTGGTGTGGAATTGTTAATTATGTCATTCGATTTTATTTTTTCGGAAAACATTAGAATAAAAGAGAAAAAAATGTTTGGAGTAAATCTTATTTAGTTCGTTAGCTATTACAATAACAACAAATAGTGTCACTTTCCATTGAAAAAAAAATGTTTGGTGCTCCCTGTATATTCGTCACATTTTTTCGTTTTTCGCTGACTCGCTGCACTAGAAAAACAAATAAATTCCTGATGGATACAAATGTGACATTGTCGTCAAAATGTTAAAAAATATTTCCTTGTCGAATAAATTGTAATAAGAAATGAGACGTTGCGTGACACGCCGATGTGTCACGCAGCAGTCAACGTGTTAAATTTACTCTGCGAAGAAATGTTTTGCTTTTTAACGATCGTTCACATTTTCAGGGAATTCTATTCAACTTTTTTACAGAAATTTACTAATACACTAGTTTTTTTTTTTTATTTTTGAAGAATACAAAAAGATATTAGAAAAATCATTCTTATCGATAATTGTAAGGATTTATACATTCGTACATTGAACGTAGAAAATGGCGGGACGACGCAAAACTACCAAGTACGATGGAAGAAAGTGACGAGGTTAGAAAAGAAATTATCCATAGAGACGCAGTATTTTTATGTATAATTTGCTTCTTGCAAATAATTACTGTATTTAATCGTAATTAATAATAAATTATTGAGAGTATTGTACATTCTCTTAAAATTATTAAGTATTAATATTACATTTAAGTATTAATACTATTTCCTGGACAACGAGAGTTCGATTAGCTCTAACTCTCACGATTCCCCTGATATCCTTCTGATAGTGTTTCCTTTCAGTGTCTTGATTATAAAAATCATTGTCGCAACGACGATTATGTTTATTCGGGCTGATCGGAAACCGACTACACAATTTTATAAAATTTGATCGCGTCGAAGACTCTTTGAAATGGACGAGAACAATTAATATTAAAGATTTCACGGATTCTTGAAACTTAACGAAGAATGCTATTTATTATCATTTTACAAGCAAATAATTTGTTATTTCTTATCATATATACCTCCGTAAAGTAATTTTCTTTTTTGTGTCCTTGCGGTTTCAAGGTTATGGCTTTACGATTTAATTGTTATATTATTTTTAGAGGCAAAGCGTTGCAGATCGCGAATCGTTATTAAGAACCCAAAAGGAAGTTGATAGATTAGAATGGGTTATGTTAGAAATAAAGCGCCATTTGTTTCTGCGCCACCTAGAGTTCTTCTGACGTACTACTATTGTACTGTGTGTTTTTTGTCTGTAACGAAGCCTCGTGCTCATTAAATGTGTCTTACTGAGAGGAGGTCGAGTTTTGCTCATTTGAACCACCAAAGGTTAAAGAACACCAAAATTGGACGGTTGTGAGACGAAAAAGGGTACTTTGGCCGAACGGAACGAAATTTCAATTGTTGACGAACCGTTCGGCTTACCAATGTGTCGTACACGCAATTAAACATGATGAGATTATTGTTCTCGTTAATCCCGAAGAGAAATAACACTGTTTCAAGATCATCTTTTGTTTATACATTATGTCAACAGATGGAACTTGCCTGGAACTGTGATGAATGTATCCGTAAAAGATACTATATAGGTAAATGATCATTGCTCGTCTCCACTATTGAGGGGAGTTTCTATAATTAGAATCTATCTATCTACTCTATAAGTATAGTCCGGGCCACGATATAGCGAGGTTAGCTCCTGGAACAGGTGAATTGACAGGAATACGAGCAGCTGAGGGTCTTAAACCATAGTCGGGGCTGTACGAAGAAATGTTTTTATCAAGTGTCACCATTTTTAGAGGTATCGTAGCAGGTAAAGGTCTTACTCAAGCCTTCGATATCTTAATTTACCTGCTTATAATATATGCTGGTAGAAAATGAAAAAAGATGGTGCAATTATGGACATAGAAAGGCATCCTCAAGCAAGATGTCATGTACAACCCTAAGTGCTGTAGCAGCAGTTAGTGCCGGCTCTAAAGAGTTTAGTTTATAACCTCGCTATATCGTGACCCGGACTACACCAGGCTTGGGGTCCCAATTTTCGGGCATACATTCAACTTTCACTGTATAAACAAATTCCGAATACCGATATTTTACCGACAATGAGATCGATGCTCTTCACGATTCAGTCCTTTCATTCGTACGGAGCAAAATAACGTTTATTAGTCGCTAGACTTACGACCAACGCGTTGTTAATTGGGTAAAATTGGTAGTGTTTGCAAGTATTCGTGCGGTATTGTCGGTGCAGGCAATAAATAACCATCGGGATCCAGTGCATCCAGGGTTCGAATGGTGACGGGTCCTTGAGGCGGTCTTGGTAACGTTTCTTGTTGGATGGATTTACCTTGCGCTTTTTCAAGCCTCTCTAATATCTCTGCGAATTTTATTCTATCCTTTGGGTCCGTTTTCCAGCATTCTCGCATCAGCTGGCATGCAAACGGTGGACATTCTTCCGGCGGAATTAGCATTATTCCTTGGAATATCAGTTTTACTACCTAAAAACAACGTTAAATAAGAGAATGATGCACTTTGCTTTTCAATAATATATGGTGATGCAAGGTTAAAGTTAGGTTAGGTGTGCGTCGACGAGAGCAGAGTCGTTGTGGTTAATAAATCGGGAGAAACAGAAAGAACACTACAAGTGTATACGGACGATCATTATGATTATAAGACATTTTCTTTGTACTCGTATTAATTTCTTTTGCCAATGTTATTTTTATTCGAAAACCATTCAGACATCGTTCTTCCACGAGAAGAAGACAAAACGTGTTTACATCCCCACTCCTGTTGCAGCCCGCTGACTCACAGGATTGGTCGAAAACTGTGACGAAGTCAGCCAATCAGCGGATTGCAGCAAGAGTGGGGATGTAAACACGCTGTGCCTTCTTCTCGTGGAAGGACGATAAATAGTTTCGAAGATAGCGCCACGAAGAAATTAGTGGAACGAAAGTAAATATTTGGCGATCGTTTTTTTTTTTGTGGATTTCCCCATACTTCTTTGTTGTTGTGCCCGTAGTATGGTTGTTTGCCGAAGGAATAAATTTCCCAGAGGACAACTCCGAAGCTCCAGACGTCGCTTTCCAGCGTAAAACGTCCGTACATCACGCTTTCCGGTGACATCCATCGGATCGGTAGGAGACGAGATCCTCCTATCTGAATAGATACAATTTGTTCGTTAGTCGGATTGTTTGATTTCGTAATTTGATAATTTATAAATCGATTTACCGTACTTTGTAATAATCGCAAGTGTACACGTCCCGCGACATGCCGAAATCAGCAATTTTTACAACTAGGCCGGAACCAACCAGACAATTTCTGCAGGCTAAATCCCGATGGACGAATCTTTGGCCGGACAAGTAAGCCATGCCGGCTGCGATTTGTATCGTTATCCAATGTAAAGACTCCTGTAACGCGTAAACGTACAGTATTTTTTCGTTAAATAATTTCAAACAGAATTGAAACAACTTATACTTTATAGTTTAATTATTATATATTATAAGCCAGAGATAGCCGGAGGTAACGTATAAAAATCAACAGATTTCCGTTTCAAGTGCAACAGAAATACGCAAATTAAACAAAGAGACAGAAGATAAAGCTAAAATGTGGTTCAAAGGGGATTTACCTGCGTTAAAGGTTGCAGTCCAGATTTCGACGATCTAACTTGACGGTTATTCGATCGCAAAACCTCGGCCAGATCCCCGTAAGGCATATATTCGAAAACCATCCAAGGACTGTTGTTGGCGTCTCGAAGCACTACCCCTTTCAACGACAAAATATTTTTATGCCCAAACGTGGACATAATATCGACTTCTCGCATGAAGTTCTCTTCGGCTTCGTGGGAGACGGAATCTTTCAGGACCTTTATCGCGACGATTTCCTTCGAATCTCCGGTAGATAATTCTCCTGGAAAAAGAAATTGTTACTTTTAGCGACTTTGAATAAGGAGAATGTTAATAACATTAATACACAGTGTTTTGGTGGTTTGATCGTTCAGTAAATACAGAAGAACTGTTCCCAGATGAAATAGCTTATTCAATATGGCTACCATGCAAACGAGTGCATTTTTGGTCAAGTTGGCTTTTTCCGATTTTAATTATATTTTAACAGTATACTTTTGTACAAACCATTGCTTTTAGTTTTTTGGAACAACCTCTGATATAAAATGATTGTAAAGAAATTACTGTAAAAGATGTTCTGTGATATGTATGGCTCAAATTGTTCTTTGGTTCCCTCGCGTCGAGTGCACGCTACTGCGCATGCGACTTCGAGCACTGTGTTCCGCGCACGCGCAGCCGTGCATAGCTACTACAATGGTAGTTTGGAGGGTCTGCGTCACGTCGAGGAAATGATTGCAAATGGATAATGTCGTTGCATGATAGGCGAGCGTCTTACCGGTTAATCGTCACCTGGGAACCGTTTCTTCCTTTTTCCAGGTGAACAAACCACCAAAAACAATACTTTAATCATGTTTCAAGAGACGATACCATCAATGACATTGCCCCGTTGGCAAAAATAACGAATGTCATTTCTATGCCGTACGTAAAATAGCAAAATAAAAGTTTTTATTGTATTATTAAGTTGGTCATATACCTTTATACACTTTTCCAAAGCATCCCTCGCCGATGTCTTGTACAAATACGAGAGATTCGCGCTGCAGAATCGGCACCTCTAGCGAAGCGCAACTGAAATACTGTGGATTAGGCGTGTACTTATTCGCTAACAGCAAACCTTTCTTCAGATTCATCGGTGTACCCTGAATAGAACATGTACAAGGTATTCCCGTGACAATTTTTAATTATAAACAAACAATTGATTACCGTTACTTAAATTTTACACGATTACTATTTACATATGTAATTACATTCATTTACACCAAATATAATGCTATATTGTTAAAAGTATCATCGATCTTTCAGAAATTACCTACGTTATGAAATTTATTACATTATTTTCAAAACATTGGTAAACAACTATTTTCACTGTTCCCATTTTTCACAAATAAATATTATAATGTATATATACGAACATCCAGAGAATTCCTTTGCGATTTGATGTTGTAACTCCGTTTCCTGACGCAGTATACTATGCTCAGCAAAATTACTAATACCGCGATGAAAGCTATAGCAATTCCTATTATTTCAGGTACCCTTTGTCTCGATCGCTCTACCTGTCGAATAATATGGAAATATTAGCCCCACCAAACGGTACGAAATCTATAAAAACTATATTTATTCATACTTTTAGAATAAATAGTTACCTGTTCCGCTTCTGGAAGGGCAGTCGAACTATTAGTAGAGTTACCATTTGGAGGTATTATGTTCGGTATAGGTCGTGGTGTTAGAGGAACTAGAATAATATTAAATAATTATTAGTTTCAGATCAGTTGAATGGGAAGCGTTCTTTATCTATATATATAAAAATAAGTTGTCCTATGTTCGTGATTTTATAACTCGAGAACCACTCAACCGATTTTCAAACGAGTACATGCGTTGGAAAAGTCTACTTTCACTGATGGTTTATAAAAAAAAAACGTCGAAAAATTTCTACGAATATGCGTTATACGCGCACTTTTATGATGGTGTGTTTTCCCTATATAAAATGTATTTGGCCCGCGCGATACCTCACCCGTAGCAGTACTGCGATGTTACCGCCAGGTGGCGAAGCTTCTCGAGCGCATTCTCGCGAGAGGATTGCATTATCGCGGATATACATGTCAGGACGATCGTTTGGTCATAAATTGCTTTTGCACAAGGTCGGGCGAAGCCGAGACGGGGCATGCTAGTTTATCTATATTTACTCAGGTACACGATCGTTTATACAATAATAATTCATCTATTGATGCTGTAGAAGAGTGTACTATGGGACACTGTAACGCTCATCTCCGGAATATTGGAGTGTACAATCGAGATTTCTTCCACGAAAAGAAAATGGAAAGTACCGTGGCATTAACTCTCGTACACGCCACCAGAGGGCTACGGCTCTTGTCTTTCTCGCAGGCGCTTGACTGACACCACGTTCCTATACAGGGTGTTCGGCCATCCCTGGGAAAAATTTTAATGGGAGACTCTAGAGGCCAAAATAAGACGAAAATCAAGAATACCAATTTGTTGATGGAGGCTTCATTAAAAAGTTATTAACAATTAAATTCAAAAGTTTAAAATTGTGTTTGGAAAAATTATTTTTGGTTGCGGGGGTCAATTATAATCATTTTTGGTCATTACACATACCCCCGAAATCCTACGCACTTTCAAGAAAAAAATTCCTTACCGAATATCTAATTAGGTGCCTTTTTCGACGAAAAAAAAAAAATTTGAAATCGTTTTGGAAAAATTATTTTTGGTTGCGGGGGTCAATTATAATCATTTTTGGTGAATAGACGTACCCTCGAAATCCGACCCACTTTCGAGAAAAAAATTCGAGAATGCGTGAAATTTTTCGACGGAAAAAAAAAATTTCAAATCGTTTTGAAAAAATTATTTTTGGTTGCGGGGGTCAATTATAATCATTTTTGGTCATTGCACATACCCCCGAAATCCTACGCACTTTCGAGAAAAAAATTCCTTACCGAAAATCTAATTAAGTGCCTTTTTTCGACGAAAAAAAAAAATTAGAAATCGTTTTGGAAAAATTATTTTTGGTTGCGGGGGTCAATTACAATAATTTTTGGTGAATAGACGTACCCTCGAAATCCGACCCACTTTCTAGAAAAAAATTCGAGAATGCGTGAAATTTTTCGACGGAAAAAAAAAATTTGATATCGTTTTGAAAAAATTATTTTTGGTTGCGGGGGTCAATTACAATCATTTTTGGTGAATAGACATAGCCCCGAAATCTTTCGCATTTTCGAGAAAAAAATTCAGTACGGGCGGAACTTTAAACGTTAATAAGTTTTTGACGAAGCCTCCATCAACAAATTGGTATTCTTGATTTTCGTCTTATTTTGGCTTCTAGAATCCCCCATTAAAATATTTCCCAGGAGTGGCCGAACACCCTGTATATTATATACGCTTCTCTCCTTTCCTATTCTACCCTTCTATGATCTTTCTCACTTCCTCCATCAGCAAAAGCGCGCCACAGTACTATTTAGAAGCGATAAAATTCACGTGAACGAGGAAATATCATTTATGCTCAAGTATTGCTAGTTAGAGGTTTTTAAAGAGTAGGTGCTTTGTATATTTTGATCGAAAAATGAGAGGAACGTTGTGGTGACTCGAACGAAAAGGCGAGGAGTACGCGATAATACGGATAAGGTTATTACGATTACTAAGTGAGATTGCGTGTTCAACAATGGTCTATTTACAAGACTTGGAAGCATATTTGCGAAAAGGTAAATGTTACAAATTTGGCAGAAGCTATGTGTTTGGATAACCATTGATTTCGGACACAATCTTTTGTAAATAACAGCGCATACTTGGTACATCCAGTCTAGTATCATAAATCTGGTAGATAGTAATCGATAATCTCGTGTAAACGCCAGCCAGCGCATCATCCTTAGTCATAGGCATCGACATTTTCAACTTCTACATTTAGTCATTAAGAAACTTTGTACTATCCCTTCTCTAATTCTTTCTACGAATCTTCTTAAAAAGAATGTTATACTACTTCGAAAGGTGGAGGAGACTTTTTGTTACAACTTAAAACAACTTAAAAACAGTTTTCCATGTACAAAGATGTCCTCAACATTTGTTCAAATTGTAGAAACATAGAAATATTCGATAATTCAATTTGTTATTTTACAATATTTCAAATTAGAGGCGTCATTTACAATTTAGCAAGTGTCAGGGTTTTTCCATTGTAAACAACATTGCAACACGTAAGTTCAAAGTGCCGGTCACCGGTGACCATCGTAACAATCATTAAAGCGTTAAACTCAATTCCACAATTCGGAATCTAACAGTAGTTTGTACCTAATACGGTTCCAAGAAGCTAAAGATAAACAACAGGAGAAATGCTGGGACGAAATACTAGCACCGCCCTCGTTACGCCTGCGATTAAACGAACCCTACAGAAAACGTCGTCTATTGGTGAGCGCGCCATTTTGTTTTCACGGTACTTGCGCGCTCAATACACGACTACTTGCGCATTGAGCCAACCATACACAGACGCCACCTATAGGTCAAACCAGCTGCCGGCTGTGTTTACATTATTGCTGTAATCCGACCCACGAGCCGCCTCGAGTACCATTCTCCTATTTCTTCTGATAAATACCCCGCAAATTACACCAAAAAACAGAAGCGTTCAGAAGCCTTCAATCTACTGCTTTAAAACGATTTTCTAAAAATTGATTTATCTTTCTGTGCTTTTTTTATACAATAAAGTCTCATTATATGTAAAAAAGATCTCCACTTTTCAAGTAAAATTTGTAACCTTCCCCTCCCCTCCCACAACTGTCGAGATGTCATCAATTTACGTTCGAACGTCTTTCTGGGCAAGTTACTTTGCTCAAGTGTACAACTTTATACTCAAGTATTTAATATTTGAAAAGTAATCGTACCGACAGATACAGCATAGTGTGTGTTACTACCACAACGATACATGTTGAAAATTTACTGTCTGTCACATGTAAACAACAATTTTTAGTAGCGAATTGGTCGAAGAAACGTCCTTTGCTTATAAACATATTTTAGGTTATAAGGAAACGTAAAAACAAGATCTGGGTCTGACCTATTAGACGATTTGGGCATTTCAAGTCGGCCGTCGGCGGTGACAGGTCGTGTGGACAGACGCACATCGATGTACTGTCGTAGAACGTACGACATGCTGCCTCTTTTCCACAAATCTGTGGCCGATCTCTGCATCCTGTTATCTCGGAATTTCCGTTGATAAGCAGCGTGCTCGCTATTTCTTCGAATTGATGAGTGGACGTGTTTACTGATGGTTCTGGAACAATATTTACGTATTATTGAAATCGTGCTAGAAAATAAAGATGGCTATGATTAGGGGACCTTACAGTCGTGGCAATTGCTTTTGAAAAAATAGCAGATGCAAGTTATAGCATATTCCTAGTATCAAAGAACTACTTTTTATTTTGCAGAATACGTTTTGGGTTAGGGTTCAAATTTCCCTGCCAACTTACTTTTTCTTTGTCTTTTATTACTTTGAAATGCAAGCATATATATTATTTATTGTGTATATGTTACCGTGAATGACCGAAATTGGAGAATGTCAACTTTCACCGGTGAATGTCAACAGATACCAAATACGTCGGTGAAAGATCGAATATTTCATTACATTGTTGTACATTTGGACCCTCTCCGGTGTGTGTCGACAATCACAGATATGCTCTGATGGAGGTCCAAAACAGAAGAGTCAAAAAACAAGCGACTGGCTCTCTAAATGGATACTGCAGTAAATCGTGATCTTTTTCTAACCCAGACCTAACCCAGACCTAACCCAGACCTAACCCAGACCTAATCCAGACCTAACCCAGACTTAATTCAGACTTATTCCAGACCTAACCCAGACCTAACCCAGACCTAACCCAGACCTAACCCAGACCTAACTCAGATCTAATCCAGACCTAACCCAGACCTAACCCAGACCTAACCCAGACCTAACTCAGATCTAATCCAGACCTAACCCAGACCTAACTCAAATCTAATCCAGACCTAACCCAGACCTAACCCAGACCTAACTCAGATCTAATCCAGACCTAACCCAGACCTAACCGAAATCTAATCCAGACCTAACCCAGACCTAACCCAAATCTAGGGTCTGGGTCAGGTCTGGGTTAGGTCTGGATTAGATTTCGGTTAGGTCTGGGTTAGGTCTGGATTAGATTTCGGTTAGGTCTGGGTTAGGTCTGGATTAGATTTCGGTTAGGTCTGGGTTAGGTCTGGATTAGATTTCGGTTAGGTCTGGGTTAGGTCTCGGTTAGGTCTGGGTTAGGTCTGGGTTAGATCTGGATTAGATCTCGGTTAGGTCTGGGTTAGATCTGGGTTAGGTCTGGGTTAGGTCTGGGTTAGGTCTGGGTTAGGTCTGGGTTAGATCCTTTCAGAAAGAGAGGCGAAAAAGTTACGTCACCCTTGTGACGTTTTATAGCGACTGAATTACGGAGAAGAAAATATAAATCTCCAACATGTTCAACACTCACCATTAGTGCATGGTGAATGTCAACATTTACCGGTGTAAGTCAGAAATGAGGGTGTTTAGCAAATATTTCGGTCATACACTAAGCGACTATGTGAATGTTGACATTCACCGGTGAAAGTCGACATTCTCCAGATTTCGGTGTTTCACAGTAACATATATATGACATACAGTAGTAAAATAGCATTATATGTCGCATATATGTCGTATTAGTCAATATCAAGTAAACATATACATTGTACGTATATCTGTTTTGTAGTATTTATTGTACAGTATGTTTTATATCTTTCTAGAGACACGCCTGTACAGTAATGATTCTTAAAATGAACATGGTGCGTTCATTTTTCGTAGAGCAATGGCGAATTTTGACATCAACAGATGTTTGGACACAGCGATATCGTTGAGCCTCGAAGGCGCCTTTATCTTTTGCCGACAGTCGTATTCGACAACCGTAGAAAAGGATGGCGAGTGAGAACAAGCGAGAGCAAATGAAAAAAAAAAAACAAACGGCAGTCGAAGAAAAGGATGGCGGGTGAGAACGAACGAGAAAGAACGAACGGCAGTTGAAGAAAAGGACTCTGTATGATTTTTCGTCCGCTCTGTCCATTTAAAATCAGCAATTTAATGAAACGTTTGTGTATCACTCTACGAGAGATCAATCACTATTTGGATACTCAGTGTTACCCAATAAGGTTGAGTATGTACGCTCAAGATTAAGAGCAAAGACTGAGAAGGTGAGGGTAAACACTTAGAATTGAGAGTAAATAAAGATCAATCTTGAGTAATTTTTTTTTTTTAAATTCGAAAGAAACTTGAATAAATGGACAATGCAATGGATTAAATATCAATCCGTTTATAGAAAACTGCGATAAAGCGAAAATCCAGTCGAGTGAATTTTTATAAGAAATTACGAATGGACTCACTTTGATCACTTCCTTATCCCGGTAATGTAGCTTTATTTTGAACGAGGATTAAAAGGTGTCGCTGTTGTCAGCATGCTTCGAAGACCGTAAGCTGCGAGAAAATGGAAATGTATGATTTTTCCAAAGTGTGAGGTTAGAAATGCCCCCGTAAGGTAAATAATGGTCGAATTTGGCGAGAGCGTGGTGGGCGGTTAATAAAGGGCGAACTGGTAAGAAAAAGGGCTACATATTTGGATTGGGCCGGGCTTGGAAGAGACAGTGAAGGCATTCATTTGGTGCTTGAAGCTTGTAACGGGTCAAAGCGTTATCTCTGCGGTCAGCGCTCTCCGACAACGAGTCTCGCTATGTGTACCTATTATCGCTTCGTATTCTTTGCCTTTCTATGCATCTCTACGAGGTTTGCTGTATTCATCAGACCTCTCGTTTTCTACAGAACGTTCTTGGGTTTCGGTTCTCTCGAAACGGCCCACTTAGGGGAACAAGCCGAGCAGATACGACTGTAAATACTGTAATCCCACAACAGGAATGTAATCGTTTCAAGGACACGGTAGCCATTGTTGCTTTTGGAGCTGTTATCCAAACACGTCCAAACGTGTTCGCGACTCTTTCGAACTTTTAATCCCTTGGATAAATTTTATAATTAAATTGTCCGTTTGAAAATGCATCTTTTATTTTAAATCGTCCCTGTCTGGTCCGTCACTCTCTGAAGTCAGATATTAAATTCAGGGGAATGTAAAGCAGTGCCTCGTCAGAAGTAATAATAAAAAGTAAAGTGATTTTTTCAAGTAACAGTCTGTTCGATAATACATGTATATAAAATTTTATTTCAGGCAGTTCAAGAAAATCGTGTAATTTTGAAAATTCTCGAAGTAACGAGAGTTTCAAGTTTAAAGATGCCCTCGACATTTATTAAAATGATAGAAACACAGAAATATTCGATAATTCAATGGTAAAGTTATTTTACAGTGTTCCAAATTAAAATAGCGTTAATTACAATTTTACTAGTATCAGGGTTCCATTGTAAACAATATTGCAACAAGTTTTAAATCCAAAGTGTCGGTCACCGGTGACCGCTATGGCAACAAATGTGTTAATTGGTCCACGCACGTTACAATTTCTGTTACACAGGGAGAAGTATCCTCCAATCAACGACGATTCGGCCTTAGTAGCGTTGTTATTCGAATTTCGTCAACGGTATTAAACCTTCTCGAAGCTAAACGCAATGGCCGCTGATTACGAGCATCTTAGAGACGATTATTCCAAGAAGGATCTAACGATCGCGCTGTCCAAGTTTGAAACGCTCTTTCTTATAAAGTATATTATTATTACCTACATCATTGATGACCTATGCACTTTGTCGTTATTCATGGTATGTGGAAGTTGACGATGGGTGAACAAATGACCTCTGATATCGTGCCCACTTTGATGCAAAGCTGCGAGGATATTACTCTCACTGCGCTTTATTATTAAGCTCAGGGTCGTGCTCAAGTATTTTCACGCCCGAAACAATAGTAATATACAACCGTTCGTAAACCTAACCTCTTTGGAAACTATTAACGGAATTTTCTAAAGTCCATTGGCTTTGCGACAGACATATTGTTACATTTTATGTTCCAAAAATAAGAGGTTAATTATTGTTGGTTTGAAACAATAGTAATATACAACCGTTCGTAACCTAACCTCTTTGGAATCTATTAACGGATTTTTCTAAATTTGTCCATTCGCTTTGCGACAGACATATTGGTACATTTTATGTTTCAAAAATAAGAGGTTAATTATTGTTGGTTTGAAACAATAGTAATATACAACCGTTCGTAACCTAACCTCTTTGGAAACTATTAACGGAATTTTCTAAAGTCCATCTGCTTTGCGACAGACATATTGTTACATTTTATGTTCCAAAAATAAGAGGTTAATTATTGTTGGTTTGAAACAATAGTAATATACAACCGTTCGTAACCTAACCTCTTTGGAATCTATTAACGGATTTTTCTAAATTTGTCCATTCGCTTTGCGACAGACATATTGGTACATTTTATGTTTCAAAAATAAGAGGTTAATTATTGTTGGTTTGAAACAATAGTAATATACAACCGTTCGTAAACCTAACCTCTTTGGAAACTATTAACGGAATTTTCTAAAGTCCATCTGCTTTGCGACAGACATATTGTTACATTTTATGTTCCAAAAATAAGAGGTTAATTATTGTTGGTTTGAAACAATAGTAATATATAACCGTTCGTAAACCTAACCTCTTTGGAAACTATTAAGGGATTTTTCTAAATTTGTCCATTCGATTTGCGACAGACATATTGGTACATTTTATGTTTCAAAAATAAGAGGTTAATTATTGTTGGTTTGAAACAATAGTAATATACAACCGTTCGTAACCTAACCTCTTTGGAAACTATTAACGGAATTTTCTAAAGTCCATCTGCTTTGCGACAGACATATTGTTACATTTTATGTTCCAAAAATAAGAGGTTAATTATTGTTGGTTTGAAACAATAGTAATATACAACCGTTCGTAACCTAACCTCTTTGGAATCTATTAACGGAATTTTCTAAAGTCCATTGGCTTTGCGACAGCCATATTGGTATATTTTATGTTCCAAAAATAAGAGGTTAATTATTGTTGGTTTGAAACAATAGTAATATACAACCGTTCGTAACCTAACCTCTTTGGAATCTATTAAGGGATTTTTCAAAATTTTTCCATCTGCTTTGCGACAGACATATTGGTACATTTTATGTTTCAAAAATAAGAGGTTAATTATTGTTGGTTTGAAACAATAGTAATATACAACCGTTCGTAACCTAACCTCTTTGGAAACTATTAACGGAATTTTCTAAAGTCCATCTGCTTTGCGACAGACATATTGTTACATTTTATGTTCCAAAAATAAGAGCTTAATTATTGTTGGTTTGAAACAATAGTAATATACAACCGTTCGTAACCTAACCTCTTTGGAATCTATTAACGGATTTTTCTAAATTTGTCCATTCGCTTTGCGACAGACATATTGGTACATTTTATGTTTCAAAAATAAGAGGTTAATTATTGTTGGTTTGAAACAATAGTAATATACAACCGTTCGTAACCTAACCTCTTTGGAAACTATTAACGGAATTTTCTAAAGTCCATCTGCTTTGCGACAGACATATTGTTACATTTTATGTTCCAAAAATAAGAGCTTAATTATTGTTGGTTTGAAACAATAGTAATATACAACCGTTCGTAACCTAACCTCTTTGGAATCTATTAACGGAATTTTCTAAAGTCCATTGGCTTTGCGACAGCCATATTGGTATATTTTATGTTCCAAAATAAGAGGTTAATTATTGTTGGTTTGAAACAATAGTAATATACAACCGTTCGTAACCTAACCTCTTTGGAATCTATTAAGGGATTTTTCTAAATTTGTCCATTCGCTTTGCGACAGACATATTGGTACATTTTATGTTTCAAAAATAAGAGGTTAATTATTGTTGGTTTGAAACAATAGTAATATACAACCGTTCGTAACCTAACCTCTTTGGAAACTATTAACGGAATTTTCTAAAGTCCATCTGCTTTGCGACAGACATATTGTTACATTTTATGTTCCAAAAATAAGAGCTTAATTATTGTTGGTTTGAAACAATAGTAATATACAACCGTTCGTAACCTAACCTCTTTGGAATCTATTAACGGATTTTTCTAAATTTGTCCATTCGCTTTGCGACAGACATATTGGTACATTTTATGTTTCAAAAATAAGAGGTTAATTATTGTTGGTTTGAAACAATAGTAATATACAACCGTTCGTAACCTAACCTCTTTGGAAACTATTAACGGAATTTTCTAAAGTCCATCTGCTTTGCGACAGACATATTGTTACATTTTATGTTCCAAAAATAAGAGCTTAATTATTGTTGGTTTGAAACAATAGTAATATACAACCGTTCGTAACCTAACCTCTTTGGAATCTATTAACGGATTTTTCTAAATTTGTCCATTCGCTTTGCGACAGACATATTGGTACATTTTATGTTTCAAAATAAGAGGTTAATTATTGTTGGTTTGAAACAATAGTAATATACAACCGTTCGTAAACCTAACCTCTTTGGAAACTATTAACGGAATTTTCTAAAGTCCATCTGCTTTGCGACAGACATATTGTTACATTTTATGTTCCAAAAATAAGAGGTTAATTATTGTTGGTTTGAAACAATAGTAATATATAACCGTTCGTAACCTAACCTCTTTGGAAACTATTAAGGGATTTTTCTAAATTTGTCCATTCGATTTGCGACAGACATATTGGTACATTTTATGTTTCAAAAATAAGAGGTTAATTATTGTTGGTTTGAAACAATAGTAATATACAACCGTTCGTAACCTAACCTCTTTGGAAACTATTAACGGAATTTTCTAAAGTCCATCTGCTTTGCGACAGACATATTGTTACATTTTATGTTCCAAAAATAAGAGGTTAATTATTGTTGGTTTGAAACAATAGTAATATACAACCGTTCGTAACCTAACCTCTTTGGAATCTATTAACGGAATTTTCTAAAGTCCATTGGCTTTGCGACAGCCATATTGGTATATTTTATGTTCCAAAAATAAGAGGTTAATTATTGTTGGTTTGAAACAATAGTAATATACAACCGTTCGTAACCTAACCTCTTTGGAATCTATTAAGGGATTTTTCAAAATTTTTCCATCTGCTTTGCGACAGACATATTGGTACATTTTATGTTTCAAAAATAAGAGGTTAATTATTGTTGGTTTGAAACAATAGTAATATACAACCGTTCGTAACCTAACCTCTTTGGAAACTATTAACGGAATTTTCTAAAGTCCATCTGCTTTGCGACAGACATATTGTTACATTTTATGTTCCAAAAATAAGAGCTTAATTATTGTTGGTTTGAAACAATAGTAATATACAACCGTTCGTAACCTAACCTCTTTGGAATCTATTAACGGATTTTTCTAAATTTGTCCATTCGCTTTGCGACAGACATATTGGTACATTTTATGTTTCAAAAATAAGAGGTTAATTATTGTTGGTTTGAAACAATAGTAATATACAACCGTTCGTAACCTAACCTCTTTGGAAACTATTAACGGAATTTTCTAAAGTCCATCTGCTTTGCGACAGACATATTGTTACATTTTATGTTCCAAAAATAAGAGCTTAATTATTGTTGGTTTGAAACAATAGTAATATACAACCGTTCGTAACCTAACCTCTTTGGAATCTATTAACGGAATTTTCTAAAGTCCATTGGCTTTGCGACAGCCATATTGGTATATTTTATGTTCCAAAAATAAGAGGTTAATTATTGTTGGTTTGAAACAATAGTAATATACAACCGTTCGTAACCTAACCTCTTTGGAATCTATTAAGGGATTTTTCTAAATTTGTCCATTCGCTTTGCGACAGACATATTGGTACATTTTATGTTTCAAAAATAAGAGGTTAATTATTGTTGGTTTGAAACAATAGTAATATACAACCGTTCGTAACCTAACCTCTTTGGAAACTATTAACGGAATTTTCTAAAGTCCATCTGCTTTGCGACAGACATATTGTTACATTTTATGTTCCAAAAATAAGAGCTTAATTATTGTTGGTTTGAAACAATAGTAATATACAACCGTTCGTAACCTAACCTCTTTGGAATCTATTAACGGATTTTTCTAAATTTGTCCATTCGCTTTGCGACAGACATATTGGTACATTTTATGTTTCAAAAATAAGAGGTTAATTATTGTTGGTTTGAAACAATAGTAATATACAACCGTTCGTAACCTAACCTCTTTGGAAACTATTAACGGAATTTTCTAAAGTCCATCTGCTTTGCGACAGACATATTGTTACATTTTATGTTCCAAAAATAAGAGCTTAATTATTGTTGGTTTGAAACAATAGTAATATACAACCGTTCGTAACCTAACCTCTTTGGAATCTATTAACGGATTTTTCTAAATTTGTCCATTCGCTTTGCGACAGACATATTGGTACATTTTATGTTTCAAAAATAAGAGGTTAATTATTGTTGGTTTGAAACAATAGTAATATACAACCGTTCGTAAACCTAACCTCTTTGGAAACTATTAACGGAATTTTCTAAAGTCCATCTGCTTTGCGACAGACATATTGTTACATTTTATGTTCCAAAAATAAGAGGTTAATTATTGTTGGTTTGAAACAATAGTAATATATAACCGTTCGTAAACCTAACCTCTTTGGAAACTATTAAGGGATTTTTCTAAATTTGTCCATTCGATTTGCGACAGACATATTGGTACATTTTATGTTTCAAAAATAAGAGGTTAATTATTGTTGGTTTGAAACAATAGTAATATACAACCGTTCGTAACCTAACCTCTTTGGAAACTATTAACGGAATTTTCTAAAGTCCATCTGCTTTGCGACAGACATATTGTTACATTTTATGTTCCAAAAATAAGAGGTTAATTATTGTTGGTTTGAAACAATAGTAATATACAACCGTTCGTAACCTAACCTCTTTGGAATCTATTAACGGAATTTTCTAAAGTCCATTGGCTTTGCGACAGCCATATTGGTATATTTTATGTTCCAAAAATAAGAGGTTAATTATTGTTGGTTTGAAACAATAGTAATATACAACCGTTCGTAACCTAACCTCTTTGGAATCTATTAAGGGATTTTTCAAAATTTTTCCATCTGCTTTGCGACAGACATATTGGTACATTTTATGTTTCAAAAATAAGAGGTTAATTATTGTTGGTTTGAAACAATAGTAATATACAACCGTTCGTAACCTAACCTCTTTGGAAACTATTAACGGAATTTTCTAAAGTCCATCTGCTTTGCGACAGACATATTGTTACATTTTATGTTCCAAAAATAAGAGCTTAATTATTGTTGGTTTGAAACAATAGTAATATACAACCGTTCGTAACCTAACCTCTTTGGAATCTATTAACGGATTTTTCTAAATTTGTCCATTCGCTTTGCGACAGACATATTGGTACATTTTATGTTTCAAAAATAAGAGGTTAATTATTGTTGGTTTGAAACAATAGTAATATACAACCGTTCGTAACCTAACCTCTTTGGAAACTATTAACGGAATTTTCTAAAGTCCATCTGCTTTGCGACAGACATATTGTTACATTTTATGTTCCAAAAATAAGAGCTTAATTATTGTTGGTTTGAAACAATAGTAATATACAACCGTTCGTAACCTAACCTCTTTGGAATCTATTAACGGATTTTTCTAAATTTGTCCATTCGCTTTGCGACAGACATATTGGTACATTTTATGTTTCAAAAATAAGAGGTTAATTATTGTTGGTTTGAAACAATAGTAATATACAACCGTTCGTAAACCTAACCTCTTTGGAAACTATTAACGGAATTTTCTAAAGTCCATCTGCTTTGCGACAGACATATTGTTACATTTTATGTTCCAAAAATAAGAGGTTAATTATTGTTGGTTTGAAACAATAGTAATATATAACCGTTCGTAAACCTAACCTCTTTGGAAACTATTAAGGGATTTTTCTAAATTTGTCCATTCGATTTGCGACAGACATATTGGTACATTTTATGTTTCAAAAATAAGAGGTTAATTATTGTTGGTTTGAAACAATAGTAATATACAACCGTTCGTAACCTAACCTCTTTGGAAACTATTAACGGAATTTTCTAAAGTCCATCTGCTTTGCGACAGACATATTGTTACATTTTATGTTCCAAAAATAAGAGGTTAATTATTGTTGGTTTGAAACAATAGTAATATACAACCGTTCGTAACCTAACCTCTTTGGAATCTATTAACGGAATTTTCTAAAGTCCATTGGCTTTGCGACAGCCATATTGGTATATTTTATGTTCCAAAAATAAGAGGTTAATTATTGTTGGTTTGAAACAATAGTAATATACAACCGTTCGTAACCTAACCTCTTTGGAATCTATTAAGGGATTTTTCAAAATTTTTCCATCTGCTTTGCGACAGACATATTGGTACATTTTATGTTTCAAAAATAAGAGGTTAATTATTGTTGGTTTGAAACAATAGTAATATACAACCGTTCGTAACCTAACCTCTTTGGAAACTATTAACGGAATTTTCTAAAGTCCATCTGCTTTGCGACAGACATATTGTTACATTTTATGTTCCAAAAATAAGAGCTTAATTATTGTTGGTTTGAAACAATAGTAATATACAACCGTTCGTAACCTAACCTCTTTGGAATCTATTAACGGATTTTTCTAAATTTGTCCATTCGCTTTGCGACAGACATATTGGTACATTTTATGTTTCAAAAATAAGAGGTTAATTATTGTTGGTTTGAAACAATAGTAATATACAACCGTTCGTAACCTAACCTCTTTGGAAACTATTAACGGAATTTTCTAAAGTCCATCTGCTTTGCGACAGACATATTGTTACATTTTATGTTCCAAAAATAAGAGCTTAATTATTGTTGGTTTGAAACAATAGTAATATACAACCGTTCGTAACCTAACCTCTTTGGAATCTATTAACGGATTTTTCTAAATTTGTCCATTCGCTTTGCGACAGACATATTGGTACATTTTATGTTTCAAAAATAAGAGGTTAATTATTGTTGGTTTGAAACAATAGTAATATACAACCGTTCGTAAACCTAACCTCTTTGGAAACTATTAACGGAATTTTCTAAAGTCCATCTGCTTTGCGACAGACATATTGTTACATTTTATGTTCCAAAAATAAGAGGTTAATTATTGTTGGTTTGAAACAATAGTAATATATAACCGTTCGTAAACCTAACCTCTTTGGAAACTATTAAGGGATTTTTCTAAATTTGTCCATTCGATTTGCGACAGACATATTGGTACATTTTATGTTTCAAAAATAAGAGGTTAATTATTGTTGGTTTGAAACAATAGTAATATACAACCGTTCGTAACCTAACCTCTTTGGAAACTATTAACGGAATTTTCTAAAGTCCATCTGCTTTGCGACAGACATATTGTTACATTTTATGTTCCAAAAATAAGAGGTTAATTATTGTTGGTTTGAAACAATAGTAATATACAACCGTTCGTAACCTAACCTCTTTGGAATCTATTAACGGAATTTTCTAAAGTCCATTGGCTTTGCGACAGCCATATTGGTATATTTTATGTTCCAAAAATAAGAGGTTAATTATTGTTGGTTTGAAACAATAGTAATATACAACCGTTCGTAACCTAACCTCTTTGGAATCTATTAAGGGATTTTTCAAAATTTTTCCATCTGCTTTGCGACAGACATATTGGTACATTTTATGTTTCAAAAATAAGAGGTTAATTATTGTTGGTTTGAAACAATAGTAATATACAACCGTTCGTAACCTAACCTCTTTGGAAACTATTAACGGAATTTTCTAAAGTCCATCTGCTTTGCGACAGACATATTGTTACATTTTATGTTCCAAAAATAAGAGCTTAATTATTGTTGGTTTGAAACAATAGTAATATACAACCGTTCGTAACCTAACCTCTTTGGAATCTATTAACGGATTTTTCTAAATTTGTCCATTCGCTTTGCGACAGACATATTGGTACATTTTATGTTTCAAAAATAAGAGGTTAATTATTGTTGGTTTGAAACAATAGTAATATACAACCGTTCGTAAACCTAACCTCTTTGGAAACTATTAACGGAATTTTCTAAAGTCCATCTGCTTTGCGACAGACATATTGTTACATTTTATGTTCCAAAAATAAGAGGTTAATTATTGTTGGTTTGAAACAATAGTAATATATAACCGTTCGTAAACCTAACCTCTTTGGAAACTATTAAGGGATTTTTCTAAATTTGTCCATTCGATTTGCGACAGACATATTGGTACATTTTATGTTTCAAAAATAAAAGGTTAATTATTGTTGGTTTGGCGCGTAGCAAATAATTAAATAATATACAGTGTGTTCGGCCACACCTGGGAAAAATTTTAATGGGGGATTCTAGAGACCAAAATAAGACGAAAATCAAGAATACCAACTTGTTGATGGAGACTTCGTTAAAAAGTTATTAACGTTTAAACTTCCGCCCGTACTGAATTTTTTTCTCGAAGATGCGCAAGATTTCGGGGGTATTTCTATTCACCGAAAATGATTATAATTGACCCCCGCAACCAAAAATATTTTTTCCAAATCGATTTGAAATTTTTCTTTTCCGTCGAAAAATTTCACACCTTCTCGAATTTTTTCTAGAAACTGGGTAGGATTTCGGGGGTATGTCTATTCATAAAAAATGCTTGTAATTAACCCCTGTAACTAAATATAATTTTTTCAGAATATTTTGAAATTATTTTTTTCGTCGAAAAGGCATCTAATTAGATTTTCGGTAAGGAATTTTTTTCTCAAAAGTACATAGGATTTCGAGGGTATGTGTAATGACCAAAAATGATTGTAATTAACCCCCGTAACCGAAAATAATTTTTTTAGAACGATTCGAAAAATGTTTTTTTCGCCGAACAATTTCAGCATCTACACGATTTTTTTTCTCGAAAGTGGATAGGATTTCGGAAATATGTGTATTCACCAAAAATGATTGAAATTGACCCCCGCAACCGAAAATAATTTTTCCAGAACGATTTGAAATTTTTGAATTTAATTGTTAATAACTTTTTAACGAAGCCTCCATCAACAAATTGGTATTCTTGATTTTCGTCTTATTTTGGCCTCTGGAATCTCCCATTAAATTTTTTCCAGCGGTAGCCGAACACCCTGTATATTTCATATACTTTACACGAAAATGTAATTAAAAATGCGTGAATTTTTACAGAGTACAAAAGAATTGGTTAATTAATGAGGGATACAAAATTTTACTCTTTCTCTCTACAAGACTTCTCTTTTGCTAATTGTTAAATAATTATTTCCAAAAAATTACTACGCAAATACACAAACTTTTCAATTGAACAAATATTAATTATCGTTGCATCGAACGCGCTATCAAATATTTTTTAGCCACTGTCTACAGGGTGTTCTGCTTAACTGGAATGTCTGAAATATCTTGCTTATTCCTGGCGATAGAAAACAATTATTTAAAGGGGCAAACATTGTAGTTTGACTTTTCGAAATTTCAAGGGTCATCGTTTATCTTAAACGAGACTATACAGAGTGTCCTTGAAAGATATGTACACAAACGGCCACTAGATGATTCCTCGAAAAAGATATGAAAAAAATGCAGAACAACATAATTTTCATATTTTTGCATTTTTTTTATGAGGATCACCTGGCGCTTAAAACATATCTTTCGAGGACACCCTGTATATTTTTATCACCATAACATGATACTATGATTCACAATAAGTTCATCGATGATAACATCTAGATAACAGCTCCTCTTTATTTTCTTCCTTTTGTTGATTCATAACATTGTTAATCATATTGTTAATCATTCCCCTATCGTCATCTTCATCTTTCATTAAGTTTAAGAACTATCAGAGATGAGAAAAATTGTTGATTTTATAGAATTTTCATATCTTCCTCAAATTTTTCCCCAAATTGTAATTTGTTGTATACAATGTTTTTGTGCACTGTTTTTCTTCTTCTATTTTAGTCGATGCAACTTTAAACAGTATTTAGACAGAGCCAACGACTCAGACTTAATTAATAACGCTAATAAAATGTTTACTGTATATAATTTTAATAATTTTGTAAATATATATATTGCAGGGTATTTAGAAGATGCCAAACGTAACCAACCGCGTTCTTTTGCAAGTCCAAGATTTAGGGCAGAAACTACAATAGAAGCATTATGTGTACGTATGGTTCTTCCTCTGAAACGCACGATTCACAACCGACGAGGGAGAGCAGCTTAATTATCGAGTTGGTCGAGATATTAAATTATTTTTAAAAACCGCGATGGCGAAATAGTATCGACACACTTGTTTAGGGAAGTTTTATCGGGCATGTATTTTTACTTTAGCAACAACAAACAAGAAAAATTGTTGCCACGTTAGTTGAGATAAATCTTGCTTCGGAAGATAGTATAAAAATCGAACTGCGTACGAAAGTTTTGATAAAACAAGTTTATCGAATTTTATTATGCTTTTATTTATTTAACAATTATATATATACTTGTGAAATTAAAATTTCTCTGTCAACAATTGAAAAGAATTTGTTAAGTTGGCCCTCCTGGGATTGTTTAATTTAAAAAGTTGATGTTTTTGTTGATTTGCAAGAAAAGTGCTTCCAACAGTTTCTTTAAACTGATTGCAAGTAAAATTTCTATTTACGAAATGATCTTTGTAATACTTTTTAATGAATTAAATTTCAATTTTGTAATAAATTTTTTAATTTAAATTATTTATTATTTATTTATTTATTTAATTTATTTATGCAATACATGCACACTCATGTTCGTATATTTTATACAAATCATTATATAAGTGTACTATTTATAATATAAATGGCGTGTTTGTTTACATTAATGTGTAACTATAGAAGGAATTGTTTGTTGTTGCTTTGAATACTCGAATACAGCGCACGATGTTATCGTTTCTCGGGTTAGCGTTATCGATAGGTCGAACGCGTCGATATTAAAGATAAGTTAAAAGTCAGAAAAACAGGATTAGTTTTTATGCCGGTTTCTCTTTTTAGAATTAGTTGGCGTTTGTTCCCGATACAGATACGTGTGAAACTCAGTTTATCGTTCGAACGTTTCAACTCGAACTACTGTTCGATATAAATTTTTACCAATGTCGAGCTCTTTATAAGATTCGTGTGTTTTTTTACTGAATTTATCTGCAGAAAAATTGTTTCCTCGGAAATATAACCATAAGATAAAATTAACGAAGATCAGAAAACTAAAAAATACAAGAATTATTAGAAAAAAGAAAATAAAAAATATAAGAGACGCAAAGAGTTTGCAAGAAATGGTGTGTCTGTCAAGTTTGCTGGGCCCATAACCTTTGTTGCTTAGAATCGTCTCACCTACCCCCCATTTCCGGTTCATACACTATTTACGGGACACCCTGTAGAATTCGACAATAAACGACGCGTATACTTTTCAGGTTATATTTTTAACATTGCACGAATCGTTGCATACATGGTACTGCTCTTCAACTGTTATTCTCAAACAAAAGATGGCGTGCATGTTTGCCAACATGGAAAAGAGAAATATTTCCACACGTGCACGTTCACCAACGTGAGAATGAGAAACATTTCCAACAAAGTTATAAGAGTCAGAAGAAAACGTTAGAAAATAATTTTTGTTTTATACAAGATTTTATTTTTGAGTCGATTTTGTTTTAAACGAACGGAAATTGTTGCAAGAGCTACCTTTTTCATATAGCGGGTCAAACATAACAAATACAAGTCTTGTGATATAAATTATAGCTCAAATATGACAAGAACTAAACAATAATGCAATTTTAAAGCAATGTGATAATCCATAAGGATTAATAGTCAACCTTTCCGAGTTAAAAAACTTCGTTTTTCTGCGCCAAAAAATTTTTCAAGCGACATCGGGTTTGAATTTCGATTAGATTTTTTAATGAATTTACTAATAAATTACGTAAATATTTCTGTTGTCGTTTTACAAAATGTTTTATGTTTTTAATATTATCGATTACAACTTTTCGACCGGAAGTCAATTTTGGTAGCCCTGAATGAAAATTGTGTTCATTAAGCTTTAGAGTCTTTGTAATTAAAAGATAATGCAAAAGGGGAGAAATTATAGGAAACGAAAAAAAGTATGAAAAGCAGAGAAGAAAATTATAGAGATAATAAATATTGTCGCGAATTGTGATTAATAACGATTTATAGAGAGTATGTACAATATTCTTAAATTTATTGTAATTCGTTAACTAGTTTATGGCGTTCGTAACAATTATGGACGTTATATTTCCATATCGAATGACTTTTTTCTGTCGCGAGAGAATTTTTCACGTACCACCGCACACAACGCGAGCTTATTTCTCGATCCATTAGGCTAATAGTCGCGATTCACGTAATTGCGAGCCGTAATCTAAATTCTGTTTAATTTAAATCAAGCTTCGTGAGATTCGGGTCAGACAAATAATTAGCAGCATGTCCCGGAAAGCTTTAAATTACAATTTACTATATTTAAGACATGATTACGATCACATGATTTCGAAAACATCTTAAGCAATGTTAAAACTTCCGTTACAAATTATTAGATTCTCCGCAAATTGTTTAGTTTTACCTCGAACAACGATTAAAGGTGTCGCTGTTGTCAGCATATTTCGAAGATCGTAAGCTTGTTAATTTAACCTAGATATAAGTATCAAAATAAGCACTAATAACCTCAGCAACACGAACACATCGAGACTGATTAGGTTAAGTAGTATAAGATATATACGTAAGTGCAATTAAAATGTACATTTTATGTATCAACCAAAGGGGCACATAAGTCTAAGAGAGGCTTAGCTGTCGTTAATAAAAAAAATTGATTTTTTCAAAGTGTGAGGTTAGAAATGCCCCCTTAAGGTAAACAGTGCCCTAATAAGATAAGAAAATGGCTACATACATATTTGGATTGCACCAAATTATTAGGTTCTCCACATATTAGTTAATTGTATCCTGTTTAGTTTTACTTTGAACAAAGATTAAAAGGTGTCGCTGTTGTCAGCATATTTTGAAGTAAGCTATTAGAAAATGGAAAAAATTGATTTTTTCAAAGTGTGAGGTTAGAAATGCCCCCTTAAGGTAAACAGTGCCCTAATAAGATAAGAAAATGGCTACGTACATATTTGGATTGCACCAAATTATTAGGTTCTCCACATATTAGTTAATTGTATCCTGTTTAGTTTTACTTTGAACAAAGATTAAAAGGCGTCGCTGTTGTCAGCATATTTTGAAGTAAGCTATTAGAAAATGGAAAAAATTGATTTTTTCAAAGTGTGAGGTTAGAAATGTCCCCTTAAGGTAAACAGTGCCCCAATGAGGCAAGAAAAAGGGGCTACATATTTGAATCGGGCCAAATTATTAGGTTTTCCACGTTAATTATATCTTGTTCTTGAGAAATATAGTTTTGCTTATAAATCGATAACCAATATTTTTCGAATATACTAAATTCGTCGTTTTTCAAAGTTAATTACGCCGTTTCGTAAAACGATTCGGGAATACTCTGTACACGTGATGTATAAGTTAAATGAACGTTTGGAAGACATTTGTTAACGCTAAATTCAGATTTCATACTCGTAAATATTATCTGTTAGCAATTTACATTTAAATAATAGAACATTAGACCTCGACGGCGGCCATTTTTATATTTATAACGTTCAAGTTTCTATTCGTTATTCGTAGCGTCGAATGCCATTTAAAATTATTAATAAATTTCATTCGCGATATCTTCTAGAATTTTGCAAGTAATTCGTGCGATCCGTATTAATTACGTAACCCTGTAAATGGCAAGTTTTAATAAAAATATTTGCAATAAATCTAACATTAAACGTGCACTAGATTTCTTAATAATTGAAACACATAATTTTGTTTATCACTTTCCATATATAGCAATAGTAATAATTCTTTACTTAGCGAGTTGTAAACATTGACAAAAATAATTTATAAACAATTCTATATTAATCCATTACATTACATATACATATACATATACATATACATATACATATACATATACATATACATACATATAATGTAATGTAATGGATTAATACAGAATTGTTTTAAAAAGATGAGAAGAGAGATCCAGTTGCTCAGAAAATGTATTATTTTTTCAAAAATTGGCCTGTGTACCAATCAGATTATACAGAGCCAATATAAAGGAAACAATATTGTATAAATATCTGTAAACATCGACGTCTAAAACTTACCGGTTCGAGTTTCTACCGAGGGAAGGCCTCTTCTTGGTATTCTGCGTTGTTCCATCGCTCGCCAATGGAACCAAAATGGAGGAAATCCACCCCCACCTCCCCGGTCTCAAAAAACGATTCTCTTTTTCTTTAATCACGACGCTCTACCGTTTTCATTTCTTCATTCCCCATTGTCAGTCTTTGAACGTGTTACACTCCCGTTCGAATCTCGATCAAGATCGAAACAATTCGATTCACATTGTAGAAACGATTATTCGCACAAAATTCTCTACCCCGACCGTCACATGTTACGATCAATCGAAATGCACAAACGAGCCTTTGCTTCGCGTCACCATCGCGTCGGCTGCACAATTTGACATCGCGAATGTTCTTCGTGGATCGAACGGTGCAAAATCGGAGGGATCAGCGATCGAACATTTTAAATACGAAACGTTACGAGCAACCGATACCGATCGAAAGGGTTAGATTGTCGGAGGCGGAGCGAAGAATCCAGCACCGAGGGCTAAGGGGGCCAAAGACGATGAATCGAAGGAACAGAGAGGAGAGGAAAGTTAAGCCGGAAGAGGAAACCGGCCCGCTAGGATAATTCGAAGAGAGTCCTCTATCTTGTACGGGCGCTTACTCGAAACTAAAGACCGACTAAAGACTGCATTCGAGAACTCCCTCGCATTACCGTACACAGGGAAACGCGGTCACGCACACGCGTCTACTGGTGTCTCGTGGAACGCTCACGCATTTTCGAACGTTGGCCAAGGATTTACGCGGGAGACGAGAGCATGGTTCATCATTGCTAAGGCTCGACCTACGCTATCGGAAAGCAAGAAGCGACGGTTCTCCGTAATCTCGTTGCTTTTTTAGTCGACTTAAGGGTAAAGCCTCCTCTTGCGCTTTAATCTCCGACACGTGCCAACCGACAGTCCTCACTACTCTTCACCTTCGTTTCAATATTATCACTATCGCGACGACGGATGTGGCGAAAATTTTATTCGCCGAGATACGAATACGAATTTTTTTTAAATTTTGTCGATAGATCCTACTTTATAAACTGATACGCAAATTTAAATGTCGCTTATGGTAAAATTTTATTCATTGATGGGAATACGAATTTTTAATTTTGATTTTGGTACTATTACATTGATATCAGATTTTAAAAAATTTGTCGATAGATTCTAATTTATAAATTGATACATCAAAGATGGCAAAATTTTATTCACCAATAAAAATACAAATTTTTAATTTTGATTTTGCTAATATTACCTGCATATCAATTTAAAAAATTTGTCAATAGATTATAATATACAAATTAATTAACAAATTGAAATATCGCAGATGGTAAAATTTTATTCACCGCGATACGAATACAAATTTTTAACTTTGATTTTGGTACTTTTACATTGATATCAGATTTTTAAAAATTTGTTGATGGATTCTAATTTATAAATTGATACGCAAATTTAAATGTGGCATAAAATTGTATTCATCGTTAGGAATACAAATTTTTTATTTTGATTTTGGTACTTTTACATTGATATCAGATTTTAAAAAATTTGTCGCTAGATTCTAATTTATAAATTGATACATCGAAGATGGCAAAATTTTATTCACCAATAAAAATACAAATTTTTAATTTTGATTTTGCTAATATTACCTGCATATCAATTTAAAAAATTTGTCAATAGATTATAATATACAAATTAATTAACAAATTGAAATATCGCAGATGGTAAAATTTTATTCACCGCGATACGAATACAAATTTTTAACTTTGATTTTGGTACTTTTACATTGATATCAGATTTTTAAAAATTTGTTGATGGATTCTAATTTATAAATTGATACGCAAATTTAAATGTGGCATAAAATTTTATTCATCGTTAGGAATACAAATTTTTTATTTTGATTTTGGTACTTTTACATTGATATCAGATTTTAAAAAATTTGTCGATAGATTCTAATTTATAAATTGATACATCGAAAATGGCAAAATTTTATTCACCAATAAAAATACAAATTTTTAATTTTGATTTTGCTTATTTTACCTGCATATCAATTTAAAAAATTTGTCAATAGATTATAATATACAAATTAATTTACAAATTTCAATGTCGTAGATGGTAAAATTTTATTTATCGATAGGAATACAAATTTTTAATTTTGACTTTTAAACTTTTTTTTATCGATTTTAATTTACAAATTTAAATGTCGCAGATGGTAAAGTTTCATTCATCGACAGAAATACAAATTTTTAACTTTGATTTTGCTAATTTTACCTCGATATGAATTTAAAAAATTTGGAAATAGATTCCAATTAACGAAATTAATTTACAAATTGATACGTAAAGAGAAATTAATTTTCGAATGGGAGTTTATCATTTTAATTCATTATTATAAAATTTTCCGAACTCTATACACCGTCGAATGGATCCTGAAGATTTCTAATCTTTAACTAAAAATGCTTATTGAATATCGTTATTGATCTTTTTGTTTTAGAAAACATAGAGAAAACCAAACAATTTTTCTTTTATACCAAGTTTTTTTTCAGCCATTTTTTTTTTGTATATATTATGATTATTTGGCAGATACCGCTCTTCTACACAGATCTTTGCAATTCTGTACGATAAAAGAATCTTAAAAGTTCGGGGCACAGTAGTAGCAATCTAATTAAATAAATATGCTTAAACTGTCTCTCGTATCTTTTAAAACCTCACTACCGGTGGAATTGCATAGACTTTGTATGCAAACACGATAACCGTCTCAAACGGCGTTCGATAAAATTACATCTGAACTAAATGCGTACTCGGTGAATTTTCAAAATTGATACAACCCTAAAAACGAAGCTTCGTATGAAAAAAAAACATTAATTTACGATAAATAACACACAAACTCTGTTACACGATTCGTTTTAGAATAAAAAAAGAAATAAATTTATCAATTTATCAATTAAAACCTTGCTTGTAATAAGCGTATTCTACTACCATTTTATATACGTTCCAAAAAATGATGGAGGAACTAATATATTATATTTCATGCTCAAAATTTCAGTACTTGTTTTCTCTAAATCGAATGCTTACATTTATAGCTAGACAACGAATTTTTATGCATTTACTCGAAATTTAAATTTTCAAAAATGTACAGAATGCATTTAATATGCAAATATATGAGAAATACTTAAAGATCCCATTTCATTACATCTATTAATAAAAATATAAATTTAATAAGATCAAAGAAAAAAGCTATTAGTCAGAGAAATAAAATTCGCCGTACAGTTTATTTTTAAAAATAATTCGTCTGATACAGTATTATTCTTCTTTAAGAATAAATTTAACGTTTTTGGTAACGATGGACGTGGAAATGTTTGTAGGAATGAAAACTGTGGGAATTTGGGGATTCAAATGAGCAAAACTCGACTTCCTCTCAGTAATACGAGGCTTACAGACATAAGACACACGTTACAGAAAATAGTAAGTCAA
This sequence comes from Colletes gigas, assembly GCF_013123115.1. Taxonomy (NCBI): domain Eukaryota; kingdom Metazoa; phylum Arthropoda; class Insecta; order Hymenoptera; family Colletidae; genus Colletes; species Colletes gigas. The sequence continues at coordinate 1,027,358 of NW_025106644.1, forward strand.
AAGAACGCTAGGTGGCGCAGAAACAAATGGCGCTATACTTCTAACAATCGGTATTAGTTTGGAACTGGATATGACGAAGCGAGAAATCTTGAGATCGTTACTGGGATAATGGACAAAACAAACTAATTAAAGTTTCATAGGACAGGACAGTGTATGAAAGTTGAATTTATGAAGTAATTATTGGTTTCAGACGGACAACGATCCGAAGCATACAGTTACTAACCTAACTTATGTAAACTGAACACATCACTTGTTATTTCTATCATACAAAAGGCATCAGTTTAACATAGATATTTCATTAATTGAATATTACAAAACATTTAGTATCGTAAAACATGCATATAGAAATAAGTCTGCTGTCCATTACATTATCAACAAAATTAAATAAGCAAGGTTGATAATAAGCCCCGTTCTGGGCATCCAGAGTAGCTAAGAGGAAAAAAAGAAATGGCAATTATATGATAAATCAAACGAGATCCGAAGCATAGGATCAAACAAAACAAAGAATGGATAGTGTATAATGTTCCACACATCTTGTCACATCCACCACAAAATCTCAACTCAATCCTTATGGAACATTTATGGGACGAAGTAGGCAGACGATTAAAAAATACAATGTGCCGACTTTTCATTAAAACTTTCAATTATTTAATTTAAATAACTATTAAATATTTTGTTCAAATACTTCTGTGAGCCATTTCTGATAAGTATTTACAATGAATACGTATATTGTAAAAACGGTATATATTGTTGAATTATTTACTTCTTTTATTTAAATACTCTTAGGACTCATTCCTTGTTACATGTATCATATTTGATCAAATGCTTCAGTTCAACATAGATATTTAATTGGTCGAATGTTATAAAAATATTAAGCGTTCGAATATGTACTTTCGTGTACGAGTGTATATCAGAAGATTGTGCGAATTACGATTATGGCGTAACGATAATAGGAGAAATTGCGCGTAAACGTTCGTCGACAACACGAGTCGCTGCAATGAAAACAGTTCCCCGGAAGAAAAGTAAAAAGAATGGGCGATACCTTTTGTCGGGGATCGTCTGACGCGCGGCTGAGAGCATACTTCGTTCGGAAAAAAAGAAGCGGCGCTATTCTTGCGACCAGGTGTGAGCCTGTAACGCCAGTGTAAATATACAACACTTATGCTTTTCCGACGAAGCCTCTCCGAAAACTATTAACGTACCCCCCTCCCATAACCTATATCTTTCGGATTTGTCGACCCATTCTTTACTTTCGATCTGGTTTACTTTTTTACCAGAGTAAACTTTAATCCTTTGATAGCATTAAGTGGCACACATTGAAGAACTCGATAGGGTAATCGCGATTCTGCATACTCGACGTTGCAAAAATAGGTGTTTTTCGTAAATTCTTCGTTCTTCCAAGGAAGCTTTCTGTATCTACAAGAATGATAAGTAATGCATTCAAAAGCGAAATTATGACAATGCGTTTATCTTTTAGGAATACAGGTGTATCATGGAAAGTATGATGTTACAGAGTAAAGTATAATAGTGATTAGACAGATACAGAATTATTTTAATAAACCGTGCAAAAGGACAAAAACAAATGAGAATGCAATAACGGAACACACAAGATACAAACAGTCGAAAGTATGCTGCTTGTGCCATGGACGTCACAATGTTGCGTAGAGACTCGTTTTTCAGCGCCCCCTTGATGGGGGTTCACAAAGCATTCCAGTGGCGCCCTGTTTGAACAAAGTAAACTTGTTTGGACATTTAATAAGTGGGTATGTACAGTATGGAGACAAATAGACCACACAAGTGGAATTTTAATTTAAGTATTATTTATGATATATGTAGTATTGTGTACAATATGGCTTTTGACAAAAAATATTGTATTATTGTCATTATTTTCGGATAATCGCGTTTCCGCAAACGCGACGTTGCGAACATAGGTGTTTTCAGTGAATTCTTCGTTCTTCCAAGGAAGCTTTCTATATCTACAAGTATGATAAGTAATGCATTCAAAGGCGAAATTATGACAATGCGTTTATCTTTTAGGAATACAGGTGTAGCATGGAAAGTATGATGTTACAGAGTAAGGTATAATAGTGATTAGACAGATACAGAATTATTTTAATAAACCGTGCAAAAGGACAAAAACAAATGAGAATGCAATAACGGAACATACAAGAGATAAACAGTCGAAAGTATGCTGCTTGTAGCATGGACGTCACAATGTTGCATAGAGACTCGTTTTTTAGCGCCCCCTTGATGGGGTTCACAAAGCATTCCAGTGGCGCCCTGTTTGAACAAAGTAAACTTGTTTGGACATTTAATAAGTGGGTATGTACAGTATGGAGACAAATAGACCATACAAGTGGAATTTTAATTTAAGTATTATTTATGATATACGTAGTATTGTGTACAATTTGACTTTTTATGAAAAATATTAGTCGTATTACTGTTATTATTTTGTTCAATATATAATTTCTTAGTGGGATCACTTTTGCAACACGACTAATGTTTGATAAACTATTTTGCAGACTTAATTTCTGGTTCACGAACCTTTGGCTTCTATAATGATTGAAACAAGTCATTATTACTAAACAATTTTTAATGTAAAACAATTTTTGCAGTATTTTAGGTAATACTACTATCACGTATACAGAATGAGAATTTTGTGTGAAGTTATACTTTGAACTGCATAGTCAGCAGTCTAAGATGTTAGTCCCAGAGCTGACTAAGATGTTTATACGGATTTCATCTCTTTGACGGTAGGCTATTGTGACTCCAGGGTCCTGAAATAACAAAGTACAAAATATTTTTACTTAAAAATACTGCAAAAATTGTTTTAGATTAAAAATTGTTTAGTGATAATGACTTGTTTTAGTCCTTATAGAAGCTAAAGGTGCGTGGACCAAATATTAAGTCTAGAAAATAGTTTGTTAATTACTAGTCGCGTTGCAAAAGTGATTCCACTAAGAAACTATGTATTAAACAAAATAATGACAATAATACGAATTTAATATTTTTTATAAGAATCCATATTGTACACAATACTACGTATATCATAAATAATATTTAAATTAAAGTTTCACGTGTGTGGTCAGTTTTTCTACATACTGTACATACCCACTTATTAAATGTCCAAACAAGATTACTTTGTTCAAAGAGGGCGCCACTGGAATGTTTTGCGAAACCCTTTAAGGGGGCGCTGAAAAACGAGTCTCTATGCAACATTGTGACGTCCATGGTACAAGCAGCATACTTTCGACTGTTTATATCCTTTGTGTTTCTGTTATTGCATTCTGATTGTTTTTATCCTTTTGTACGGTTTACTAAAATAATTCTGTATCAGACTAATCACTATTATACCTTACCCTGTAACATCATACTTTCCATGCTAAACCTGTATTCCTAGAAGATATAAACACATTGTCATAATTTCGCTTTTCAATGCATTATTTATTATTCTTGTAGATATAGAAAGCTTCCTTGGAAGAACGAAGAATTCACTGAAAACACTATGTTCGCAACGTCGCGTTTGCAGAATCGCGATTATCCGAAAATAATGACAATAATACAAATTTAATATTTTTTGTCAAAAGCCATATTGTACACAATACTACGTATATCATAAATAATACTTAAATTAAAATTCCACTTGTGTGGACTATTTGTCTCCATACTGTACATACCCACTTATTAAATGCCCAACAAGTTTACTTTGTTCAAACAGGGCGCCACTGGAATGCTTTGTGAACCACATCAAGGGGGCGCTAAAAAACGAGTCTCTACGCAACATTGTGACGTCCATGGTACAAGCAGCATACTTTCGACTGTTTATCTCTTGTATGTTCTGTTATTGCATTCTCATTTGTTTTTGTCCTTTTGTACGGTTTATTAAAATAATTCTGTATCTGTCTAATCACTATTATACTTTACTCTGTAACTTTATACTTTCCATGCTACACCTGTATTCCTAAAAGATAAACACATTGTCATAATTTCGCTTTTTAATGCATTACTTATCATTCTTGTAGATACTGAAAGCTTCCTTGGAAGAACGAAGAATTTACGAAAAACACCTATTTTTGCAACGTCGAGTATGCAGAATCGCGATTACCCGATCGAGTTCTCCAATGTGTGCCACTTAATGCTATCAAAGGATTAAAGTTTACTCTGGTAAAAGAGTAAACGAGATCAAAAGTAAAGAATGGGTCGACAAAACCGAAAGATATAGGTTATGGGAGGGGGTACGTTAATAGTTTTCGGAGAGGCTTCGTCGGAAAAGCATAAGTGTTGTATATTTACACTGGCGTTACAGGCTCACACCTGGTCGCAAGAATAGCGCCGCTTCTTTTTTTCCGAACGAAGTATGCTCTCAGCCGCGCGTCAGACGATACCCGACAAAAGGTATCGCCCATTCTTTTTACTTTTCTTCCGGGGAACTGTTTTCATTGCTGCGACTCGTGTTGTCGACGAACGTTTACGCGCAATTTCTCCTATTATCGTTACGCCATAATCATAATTCGCACAATCTTCTGATATACACTCGTACACGAAAGTACTAATTCGAACGCTTAATATTTTTATAACATTCGACCAATTAAATATCTATGTTAAACTGAAGCATTTGATCAAATATGATACATGTAACAAGGAATGGGACCTAAGAGTATTTAAATAAAAGAAGAAAATAATTCAACAATATATACCGTTTTTACAATACACGTATTTATTGTAAATACGTATCAGAAATGGCTCACAAAAGTATTTGAACAAAATATTTCATAGTTATTTAAATTAAATAATTGAAAGTTTTAATGAAAAGTCGGCACATTGTATTTTTTAATCGTCTGCCTACTTCGTCCCATAAATGTTCCATAAGGATTGAGTTGAGATTTTTTGGTGGATGTGACAAGATGTGTGGAACATTATACACTATCCATTCTTTGTTTTCTTTGACCCTATGCTTCGGATCTCGTTTGATTTATCATATAATTGACTTTTCTTTTTTTCCTTTTAGCTACTCTGGATGCCCAGAACGGGGCTTATTATCAACATTGCTTATTTAATTTTGTTGATAATGTAATGGACAGTAGACTTCTTTCTATATGCATGTTTTACGATACTAAATGTTTTATAATATTCAATTAATGAAATATCTATGTTAAACTGATGCCTTTTGTATGATAGAAATAACAAGTGATGTGTTAAGCTTACATATGTTAGGTTAGTAACTGTATGCTTCGGATCGTTGTCCGTCTGAAACCAATAATTACTTCATAAATTCAACTTTCATACACTTTGTTAAAAAGTTATTAACGTTTAAAGTGCAGCCCGTACTGAATTTTTTTCTAGAAACTGGGTAGGATTTCGAGGGTATGTCTATTCATCAAAAATTATTGTAATTGACTCCTGCAACTGAAAATAATTTTTTTAGAACGATTTGAAAAATTTATTTTTTCGCCGAAAATTTCAGCACCTTCCCAATATTTTTCTCGAAAGTGGTTAGGATTTCGGAGGTATGTGTTTTCACCAAAAATGATTGTAATTGACCACCGCAACAGAAAATAATTTTTTTTAGAACTATTTGAAATTTTTTAATTTAATTGTTAATAACTTTTTAACGAAGCTTTCGTCAACAAATTGGTATTCTTGATTTTCGTCTTATTTTGGCCTCTAGAATCTCCCATTAAAATTTTTCCCAGGGTTGTCCGAACACCCTGTATACAATTTTCGAGCGTAATAACGTGTAACAAGAATGAGAAAGGATCTATCTAAATACTTCGGTATTTTGCACTCGTCTCGAGTTAAGAGCAACTTTTAAATGTCGCCCCTTTTCCGGTTTTTCCCTTAAACGAAATTCGATCCAAAGAAGACATCTTTTGGCGTGGCCAACACCCGTTCGACTCGAGGATCGTCGATTTTCTTAGATATCGAATGGCTGGGGAGACGTCGGTATGCGTGCAGATGGTGGTCGTAAGCGGGGCGGTCTAAAATAATAAAGAAACTGGCACGAAGAAAAGGAGTGTTTGTATTTCCACATACGATGACCGATTCTTATAATGATAAGATGCAACTGGAAAAACGTATATTTGGAAGACAATACCTGAACAGACTACCGATGGTTTCTTACGGGAAAATGTTTTCCCTTCTGCAACGAACAAACAATAATACAACATTTTCTTTCCTTTAAAATAAAATGTTATCTAGGTACGTACAACTTGCTTCTCGTTCGCGAAATATTATTGCGACACGGTGAACAATGAATCAACAATTCTGACTGTTGCAAAAATTCATTTTTTCTTTTCGTATAAAAAACAATATTAAAATCGTAAAAACTATTATACAAGGTGTTCGGCTACCCCTGGAAAAAATTTTAATGAGTGGTTCTAGAGGCCAAAATAAGACGAAAATCAAGAATACCAATTTGTTGACGGAGGCTTCGTTAAAAAGTTATTAACAATTAAATTCAAAAATTTCAAATCGTTCTGGAAAAATTATTTTCATTTGCGGGGGTCAATTACAATCATTTTTTGTGAATACACATACCTCCGAAATCCTAACCACTTTCGAGAAAAAAAATCGGATAGGTGTTGAAATTTTTCGGCGAAAAAAAAATTTTTCAAATCGTTCTAAAAAATTATTTTCGGTTGCGGGGGTCAATTACAATTATTTTTGGTCATTACACATACTCCCGAAATCCTACGCATTTTCGAGAAAAAAATTCCTTACCGAAAATCTAATAATTAGATGCCTAAATTTTTCGACGAAAAAAAAAATTTCAAATCGGTTTGGAAAAATTATTTTCGGATGCGGGGATCAATTACAATCATTTTTGGTGAATACACATACCCCCGAAATCCTGCGCATTTTCGAGAAAAAAATTCAGTATGGACGGAACTTTAAACGTTAATAACTTTTTAACAAAGCCTCCATCAACAAATTGGTATTCTTGATTTTCGTCTTATTTTGGCCTCTAGAATCTTCCATTAAAATTTTTCCCAGGGGTGGCCGAACACCCTGTATGTATTTTACGTTCAATTTCACGTTCGGTAATCTTATTCGATATACGGAAATAACTATTAAAAAGAAATTATATAAATTTAGGACTGAAAGATCATTTTTCTTCTAACAAGACGATGCAGGTGATTTCTAGAAAGTGCTATGTTTAAATTACCTATTAAAACGTAATTATAAACATAATCACGTAATTATAAATATAATTTTAGAATGTTTATTATTGATCGACGATAATAAAACGCTATATGCATATCAATTTTATGGCATTAATTGTTAGCGATGTTGTAACGCCAACATTAAATTTAAAAACTACTTTCTAGTTTTGCAATAACACGCTATTATGTAATTATCGTAGAATTCTAGTTGCAACCGAGGAATATTCGAAACCATTACAAAATATACTACATCTTTAATATAGAGACAGTCTACGAGTTTCTTACTCGGTTCCCAACACTAATTACTGCCTCTAAACGTCCTGACATATTATTTATTAAGTTTTCAATATAATCTGTGCTTATAGTTTCAAATGCCAATTGCATGTTCAAAATGATTTGGCCTGTTTTTTTCATTTTTCCAATGGTGCAATGCTGCCGCTATAAAACGTGAAAATAAAATATAATGCATGTTTGAAAATCAGGTGTATAATTTATTTGTAAATCCAATCGGTTCAGAATGTAGGCGATATAGGGAAATTACTAAATGTTCGTAACAATATCAACGTTTATTAAAAGACTTGTAGGGTGCGTGAAGTAACTCCCTAGTTACTCCCGCAGATGGCGCGATTGGCGCCGATGCCAACCGTTGAGAGAGGCCGGGATGCTATAGGGAATTTGTCCCTAGGTACTCCCTGGGCCTCGAGAGACAAGAGAGAATCGGGAGGTCTTCCCCGAGCAAGCCTGAGAGACGGTCCAATAAAGCACTCGTCCGCTAAGCCACGTGTAATTATTGTGTACAACCCTGTGCCCATATACGTAGGCCAGCGCCTACAGACTTTTTCAGCTCATTATCGTGACGCGTTACACCTGTTAGTCACCAAACAGAAGAAAGCGTCTCTTCAGCGACTAATATATATCGTCTCCTACAGATGGCGCAACACTCGCATCGCTTGTAGCGGTACCCTCCTATAGAATAAGTAACTAGGTTAAGAACTAGATATATATTTTCCTAAGGTTGGCATTAGATATAAATGCAGTAGGTAGTTGTACGTCTAGGTTAAGTTAGTTTTAGGTACAACAGTCTTTCCTTTATTTCTTTCTGTTCGGTGTTGTACTCCCGAGAGAATAGATGTAAGGAGAATAAAAGCCTACAGAAAAAATGAAACACGTGGAGATTACTGTTCTTATACCTCGGGTATACCGCTACACGCTTGTAGCGACCAGCGACCATTGTTGCCGGCGTTCGACGCGCCATCTTATGTCAACTAGGTTAAGTTAGGTTAGTTAGTTTCTACTCATAGGTTAGGGATTTTAGGACAAGTAAAAGTCGTTAGTAAAAGACGTGTACCACGGAAAAATAACGAGTTTTATTCAGTGCAATAGTTTGCATATTTATTCCTCCTGGGGAGACAATGACAATACAAACCACCACACGCTTGTGGCGGCTAACGTCATAGGCGTAGCAAGCGCCATCTAGTTAAGTCCCTAGTTTTAGTTAGTTTCTAGTTACTTTAAGTAAGATCTGAGTCACTAGTTGGTAATATTAGATCGAAGTTGGCGCACCCCCTTTTTCTTGGTCCAAGGATTTTTAGGGGTCAGTTCTGTTCGACTACAGCGTGTGGTGTATAAAATTCAATTCTGTTGTTGTATTAAAAAAGACTATTTAAGCACTTCTGCTTCCTTACATCTAGCTTTGCGTAGGCGTCGAACAGAACTGGCCCCTAAAAATCCTTAAAAATCCCTGGGTCAAGAAAAAGGGGGTGCGCCAATTTAAATTCAATACTACCAACTAGTGACTTAGATCTTACTTAAACTAACTAAAACTAGGGACTTAACTAGATGGCGCTTGCTACGCCTGCGACGGTGCCGCCACATCGCCAATCTATGGTAACTACATCATGAACATAGAGCGTTCATAAACTATACAGAAAACAGGCTAGGGACTTACACTCTGTCACCACAAGGACCATCATAACCTAAAAGAATTTATAGGGATGCGTAGGGATAAACGGGAATACCAGTACGACACGTGTTCCTTGTCTCAGAGCTTTATTCCGACTGTCGTGGCGTGACGCCGTACACGGTTGCCACCCCAACTCCATCTAGGGATTTCCCCCTGGGCGCTAGGGAGATGTCTCTAGTGTCCCCTACAAATTACTAGTTAGGAAATCGATTGTACTAGACGAAAACTTCGACTGTAGATTGAGACAGAATATACTTAGATCATGTAGATCACTGTTCAGGTGGAAGTGATATACATACTGTATACTGTACAAAGGCAGAAACTCAAAGTGAACAAACAAATAAACTTTTGTCTTAAAATCGGAAAAGACCAAACCATGTCCAAGATAGAAAATGCAGAAATCACTAGCACAGATAAAATGATAATAGGGAAATAGGAAATAAGAATAGAGAGCTCAACAAAAAATTATATACGTATATAGATATAGAATTTAACAGGGAAACAATCAAGCAAGCGACAAAACGAGAACTAAACTAATTAAATAAATTCGTGTATTCCCGGTCCGGGATACGGAGATGGCGCTGGTTCTCTGTCTCATGTCTTCAGCCTATTACCACCAGCTGGCGCCACTCGCGCTGCCAACCTTACAAATGCCCCTACGCTATCGCCACATACTCTATAGTTGCGATCTAGACAGAAGATTTTTAAATGTTTCGTATCATAAGATATACTAATATAAAGAGTTTATTGTACATAAATATGGTTATATATGCACACATACACGTATACGTATACATACATATATAACTACACAATATAACGATCGCATAAAATAATCATAGTTTGCTGTATCTTACTTTCTGTTTCTCTTGAGGGTTATAATATTCGTTAATAATAAGCTTACAAAGGAACAAATGGAACACGATTATAAGAAAACATATGCTAATCCAAAAAAGTGTTGGCAATCCTCCAAGCTGATGTCCATGTTTATGTAAAGCCATTACAAGATGATCGTGCGCTGGAGCTGTTAAAAAACGATCCGGTATATTGTTTTTTATTAAAAAATATTCATCATGTTTGTACCAACCGTCGTGCACCGCGTGTACGTGTAACGCATTTCGCAGGTCTTGCATATGCTGATGATCAGACGTTATGTATAATATGGCCGTTAACGGTTTCGTTAATTTCACTGGAAAATTTGTGTACGATTGACTCAAGGAAACAGGCGCGTCCAAACAGCCAGCATCACAGCCGAAATAAACACTGTCGCTTTTGTCCAAAGCTACGCCCAAAACTGCACGATTGTCTTCCCCAACCGTTACCGATATATTTACATGAGTCACGTTACCGTAACTTATTCTTCTGCAAAAGAAAAAAAAAAAAAAAAGGAACGCATGGCTAACTTCTGTATAAATTACCAACACAAATAGGAACATTTGATGCAACGAAATCCGTAACGATCTTCTATACGAGGACCAGGAGCAAATCGAATATATTTGCAATACCTTTTATGAAACTAAATACCTAAATAAGTAGTCTCGATGAAGATATTGCGGATCGATGTTGAATTCGAGATGCTGATTGCTGAAACGTAGGCCACCGAGGCTCAGAACAATAGCCTGTTGCACCGCCGATGGGTCACCGGTCATTAAATGATGGCAACCTTGTTTCTCCAGCGTTATTAACCATGCCTCGACCACGCTATTCATACCGGAAACCGTGGACGTATCTTTCCACAAACGCGGCGCGTCCCTGAAATAGAATACGGCATAAAAAAATTCTATTAACAGATACGTGCAAAAAATTTTGTCGCTTACAAAGTATGATGTCCGCGATAACAACCTTCGTTCATGGCTACATTTTTCTCCACGTCCGGAACGCCCTTTGAAATTTGCGATAACACATAGTACATCGTGGAATTTATTTTATGACCATTAATAACGCTATCGGCTTTGGAATCGCTTATACTAAGGCTCGTGTACCAGTAACTTTGCCACAGATTGGCATGGTCGTTCTTCAAATTTCGTTGTGTAACTCTAGTTATTTTTTTCATTGCCTGTAACGAGCCACGTCGAATCAAAATAATGTTTCGTTTTTTTCATCTGATTTATACGCACCTCGATGGCTTTTTTTTTCGTTATTTCATAATGAACGTGATACTCTTCCATGGTAATAGGTTCGCTGTATTGTACACTAATCATGAATTTTAATTTTACGGTACTCCTTGCTTTAACCTGCACTACCCTTGGCGGAACCTTGTAAAGCATCGAAACAGTTACAATCTTATTCGAATCAGGTAACGGAACAAATCCACTGATCAAGTTGTACTCTTGTATAAAATCATCTACTGGCATTCTAAACATATAAGTATAGATCATATTAAATTTAAAGGGCACTGAGCTACGTATCAATGTTATTCATTACTTGATCGATTCCAAGTGGGAATTGCTCCAGTGCGTAGGCATCTGATGTTTCAACGGTACATTTTGCGAAAATGAGAATGGATTAACTATCTTTATATCTTGCACTGCTATCGCATCGAATACTCTATGAGCGTAATACTGAAATTCTATATAATATCTTTCTCTCAGACACTGATAGTGGTAAACGACCCCATTTGTAAAATCTGTAACCGTAGCTTCTCGATGGGAGTTACTTTTGGGCAACGAGTGAGAAATGAATGGCTGCCATGGAACTGGCAACGATAATGCTCGTCCTCGTTTTATATATATACCAGATTCAGGTAAAATTGGAATTCCGAAAACTCCGTTACCAATATACGGTAAATAATTATGTTCATTTTCCTTCTGTGGATTGTGAAGGATGTTGACATTATATTCTTCTGCGTCTAAACGAAATGGAGCCAGTCTTTCGTTCATACAATAATCTTCGAATGCTATAAAAAAATATATGATTTTACACACACCGCCATGACACTTGTTAAATTTTCAAATTATTTGTAACTTAATAAAAGTTGCTAACATTAACGATATTGGTCACGAATTTTAGCGAGTAATGCAAATCTAAACACAGTGTTGGATCAAAGGGATACATTGAAATTACTGCGCACTATATATATTCCTTTATTAGAAATTTGTTATCGAAAAGTAATGTTTCTATGTAGACTGTCAAGCGAAATAGATGCTTATGACCCATGTTGTAGCAGATTCTTAGATAAATAGTTATTGTCTCTCATAACACTGTAAAGGAAAGGATATATCTTATTATTTAACTCCTTGACGACCAGGAATGTGAAATGGAAACTTTTTTATATGGACAAAGGCAAACGACTTACCTCGTAAATTAAATTTTTAACAAATAGATTAAAACGATCGTCTATCCACGGTTCCATGTCATAGTCTTTGTAGCGATATCTCATATCTATTCTTCCGTCCTTTCTGGCACATACTACGCAATCAGTTTCGGGATTTTGTTTCGTTTCCTTACAGAATAAAACTACTTCTAAATTGTAACCGATTTATCGATAACCCAAATTTCTTTCCGGAAGCTGTGGCTAAAACTGACAAAATCTTTAGATCGCAAATCTCTTCAAACCTATTATTATCAACGAATATCTATCCAGTTAAAAAGTTACAAATCTTTAATTTTATCGCCTTGTACGTTGTACAAGACGCAAATGCGGTCGTCAAGGAATTAAAAAATTCGAAGAATGCTTCCGTTCTTGGATTTGAAAAAAGTATTATTAGAATTTGATAGTCGTAATTGCTATTAGTGCCATTACCCATTTGTATCGAGATGATATAGATATTATATATAATATTAATTTATTTGCAAAAACAAATGAAAGACGAAACGTTTGCACGTAATATGTTTCGTATACGTAGCAACATGCACAATTCTTTTACGGACTGAAGGTAACAAGAAACAATTAAATTTTCTTTATATTGAAGTATTCAAGTTGAGTTCGATTACCTTGCACTGATTCTCCGGTCGAAGAAAATAGCCAGTGTGCAACAAGTGGACCGAAGTAAAGCAATAAGCCCCCACAAATGATTATCAATACGAGAATCTTACGATACGAATAATTTCCATCGATCAATCGACGTATTCGTTTTCCAATCTCACGGTTATCGAACATCGTTCCAGGTCTCATTATAATAACTAGTCAATTTGTGTACTTCAGCCTTCGTGCGTCTTTTTAAACGTTCTTTTGTTTTTGTAAAATTGCACGATAACATAACCTTTACGCCGTAATCGTAACTTCGTAAACAATAGCGGTAACGATTACGTAGAAATGTACAACAGTTTATTTGTTCTATGAGCGACTTATCTTTGTAGTAAATTGTTTAAGCTATTTATCGAGATACGTATGTACTATTTTAGTGTCAGGATGCAAAAATAAATATTGACCTTCCCTCGATCTTATCGTTGAAACTTACTAGAGATAGCGTGAATAGTTCGGTGAACTTGTGGCCAGCGTCCGTAACTTTGGCGCTGCACACGCTGTCGCGCCACTACCGACGAAGGGGTGAACTGTTTTTCACACCAGCGTCCATGCAGTTTTCAAACGGCTAAAATCGCGACCATTCGGGCACGTGTTTTGTAGAAGGAGTTCATTACTTTTGTTAATTGTTGTAGAAATAAATATAGTTATAACCACATCCGCTGTTTGATTACACATAATTGTTAATGTAGTAATAAGTGCTATAAACTGCTACTTTTGAATCACTCGTGATTCGATCACGTTCATTCCATTCACGATCATTCGATCATGGTGATTTTTCACGCGATGATCCCACAATTTGTAGGGAGCATGAAGTAACTCCCTAGTTACTCCCGCAGATGGCGCGATTGGCGCCGATGCCAACCGTTGAGAGAGGCCGGGATTCTATAGGGGATTTGTCCCTGGGTACTCGAGAGACACGAAACAACCGAGGAGTAATAGATCACACGAGTTACTACGAAACGATAGTGCTGCCAATAGCGAGTCTTCGTAAATTTGGTATTCTGCCATAGTAACACTATAAAAAAACATTTCGACAAGACAGACGAAAGTCTTTGTACCTATCGCCTTTCCAATTTCTTCTAATTGATCGAAATATCACGTTAATATAAATTGTAAAAATGTGAACTAACTTTCAAACGACAGTATATTTACTGTGTAAAGATTAAATTTCCTTTTAAAATTTGGTGAAAAATTATGTCCTGTTGCAAAAGAACCGATGGAACTGAACCACTTTCTTGTAGTGGTGTTTGTGGTTAGTTTAATAGTGAATAATGACTATGTCGATGATTTGTTTTCAAGACCAGATTTTTATTTTACGCATTCGCGATTTGTAAATATAAAAAATTCTTTAAATAAATCTTGCATTTATATCATATTTTAGTAGAATTTTGCTTGTTCTTTTTCACGACATAAATGTTGCGTATAATTGAATGTTTGATATATAGCGAACGAAAGGAAGAAATATTTGATATCGGATCCGCAAATTCACTTTTACTTATGTCGAAACGATGGAGGGTGTTTCACTTGTAACGGCTGCAACAGTTTTCATTCTACCGATACCAGCGTGATAAATGCGTGCGCAGAATGTTGCCAATGCGCGGAAGAAATGGTGTGGAACAGTAACAAGCCGCCAAAGCCCGATTGCAGATGGTTGAATAATTTTTCTGAATTGCGTCGTCAGTGGAGTAATCATGCTCGTCGGCAAAATTGTAAATGTTGCAATTGTAGATAACAGCGAGAACGTGTTTTCTACGATTAAATATTGCATTTACTAAAATTACACGTATTTATTTTTCGAGGATGATGTTTAATAGTGGAATTAATAAAATTAGCAAACACTGCTAACGATTCGTTTCTTTTTCGTTAAATGGATCGTATTAAATTTCAATACACCTACAGAAAAATTATAATTAGCATCCATTTATGTATCTCTCGAAATCAAACAACTTTTGTCTGACACTTTTTTTTCTATATATATAAATAAGCGAATTATTCAGAATTATTCATCCTTTATTATTTTATATAATAAAGAATAAAATATAAATAATTTATATAAATAAGCAATTTCTTTTCATCCTGTGAATAATAGATGGATAAGTCTGCAACGTGAAACAGTTATTAATAATCGTATATTATCAATGTGCAAGGAAAAAAAATCTACGTTAGGCTATCGACCTTCCACGAGAAGAAGGCACAGCGTGTTTACATCCCCACTCTTGCTGCAGTCCGCTGATTGGCCGTCACCGATCTTCGTCACCGTTTTCGACCAATACCTGTGAGTCAGCGAACAGCACCAAGAGTGGGGATGTAAACACGCTGTGCCTTCTTCTCGTGGAAGAATGTTACCTTATTAGAATTAATAAAAATAAAAAATATTAAAAATGTGTCTTTAGATGTACACTTTATCAACATAAATTTTGCATATTAGGAAACTCATAAGGTTTATAAACGTCAAGAGTTCGCTATTATTCTGACTAAACGCATTGTACCATAGTATGCATGATCGAAAAACCGTGGTGCCTTTAATTTCTCAAGATCCTAACAATCTCATATCGTTTTGATTCGATACAACTTATCTGCGAGTATCATGTGTATCAATTATTTTAAACGTCTTTGTATTAAATTAACTTTCTTTTTATTTTATTGTCAATCTATGCAACAGTTGCAAAAAAAAAAGAAAACTAACGATTAGAGTAGAAAAACTAATAAACGAATTAAATCACTTAAAATCACTGCGCGTAATGATTTTAAGAATAATAAAGTTTTAAAATTAGCTTCCATCGTTTCTGATCCTCTGGTCTTTTACTCGACTTCGTCCAGTAAAACATTTAAATCGCACCCATTAATTTTCAAAAAACCATCCTCTTTGCAAAGTTGATACAACTGTTTTAAATGTTTGTCATTTTCGATAGCATGATCCTTTTCCAACAAGTCTGTTTTTAAAGAGGAACCAACGATATCTTTATATCCGATCAATTTTGTTCCAACTTCCAACGTGTTCACCCATAATATGTTTTTCAGATGAAGGCTCACCTACACATTTAATCTTATATTCTATTTGCAAGACTTAACTATACAAAATACAATATACAAAATGAACAATTTACCGTTGCAATGACATAGGATCGTTCATCTACGTTTCTTTTGAACCACTGATAGACAGCCTCAAATGCATAACGATTCCAAAGATATTCATCGTCATGTGGAACTACACCAGCTAGAAATACTTCTACTGTTTGCGCCGGATATTTCATAAATTCTTCCGGCATGTGCAACAATCTATATGCCTGAAATAAACATTAAATTTTAAAGAAATTATACTGTATTTCTTTTAATTTTTTCTTCGATAATTCTACTTGATCACGAACATTCAGCTTCGTCAAAATTACTCCATTGTCTATGCATCTTACATCCACGAACTTTGGCGTATCTGTTTTATCGTCTGTTTCAACGTTCAGAATTTCTACCCTCTTAAAACTATCTATTGGTTCTTCCAAACCATATACACCTCCGACATTTATCGTCTCGCATCTTCTCCTACGCGTGGAAATAAGAAAATTATACCAAGAACTTTAAAAATATATTAGGTGTACAAATGAATAATCCAATTTTTTCAGCCACATTCAATGTTTATTTTAAAAGAAAGTAAATCGAATTGTTCGATCAAAGTATTCGCTGTTACTTTCTATAACTTTAAGCCATCTTTCAGGCAGCTGATGAATTCGGATCTCATCCACTGATTGGAAGTGCATATCGAACAAGGCGTGTTGCATTGACTGGAACAGGTGATAATCAGATGGAGCAATGTCTGGTGAATACGTCGGGTGCTGCAAGACGTCCCAGCCAAGACTCATTATGGTGTCTTTTGTATGGGAAGCAATATGTGGCCTGGCGTTGTCATGCAACAATTTCACTGGACATTCTCCTTTGCCAGTATACGGACATTTTTGTTCCAATGCTTGGCTCAAGCAGA
Organism: Colletes gigas; assembly: GCF_013123115.1. Lineage (NCBI taxonomy): Eukaryota > Metazoa > Arthropoda > Insecta > Hymenoptera > Colletidae > Colletes > Colletes gigas. The sequence continues at coordinate 1,044,424 of NW_025106644.1, forward strand.
TTAACTGACGTTGGTAGCAGTCCGCAGTAACTATTTCACCAGATTCCAACAACTCATAATAAACTACACTCTTGGTATCCCACCAAATGCAGAGAACCTTCTTTCCGAAGCGATTGGGTTTTGTAATCAATATTGATGCTTCACCAGGATTTACCCATGACTTTCTGCATTTCGATTGTCATAGAGTATCCACTTCTCATCACCCGTAATGATTTTCCACAAGAAAGACTTTTGACGCTGCTTATTCAGAAGAGAAAGACGTGCTGCCACTCGTTGATATTTGTTGGTTGCAGTGAGTTCATGCGGAACTCATTTTCCTTCTTTCTGGATCTTTCCCATCTGACGTAGGCGTTTGGAAATCGTTTACTGGGTTACTCCTAACTGTTCTGCAAGTTCTTTTTGCGTTTCTGCCGCATTCTCAGCGAGCAGTTGTTACAAATCGTCGTCGTTGCATTTCCTAGGGCCTCCAGGGCGTTGTTTGTCGATTAGACTCAAATCACCGCTTTTAAACCGCTTAAACTAAAATTCGCACATATCGTACGATACAACACCTTCACCGAGAAAGGGACAAATCGATTCGCATGCTCTTGCAGCATTTTTCCCTTGTTGGAATTCGTAAAGAATGCAGTGTCGGATATGCACCCTATCTGTTGCCATTTTCGACACTACTGAATTGAATACTTTTGAAGGTTATGTTGGGCCTTTCGCTAATCTATCTTTTGTTTTAACTAGCTATATGTCAACACTATATGACCGCAAAAGAGCGGGAAAATCTATTGACTTTCAACTTGATTTTATAACTGCTTAAGATAATTTGGATTATTCATTTGTACACCTAATATTTACATTACATTAACTTTTGTTAAATATTAATGTATTAACCTGTTTTCAACGGACGAATAGAACTCTTGGATTTTCATGGTAATTTCCATGTAATCTACATTAGACAATTCTATTTCTTCCAATGTATCAAATTTAATATACGATAAGATTCTAGCAGAAATGTGCGTGACATCGTGTATATTGAGTACCCTCAATTTTATCTTATCATTTCTAAAATGGAAGAAAGCGTTTTGATTAAAATATTTCGAGAAAATTTTGAATTTATCTTCACGAGAAGAAGGCACAGCGTGTTTACATCCCCACTCTTGCTGCAGTCCGCTGATTGGCCGTCATCGATCTTCGTCACCGTTTTCGACCAATACCTGTGAGTCAGCGAACAGCACCAAGAGTGGGGATGTAAACACGCTGTGCCTTCTTCTCGTGGAAGAATGTTACTTTATTAGAATTAATAAAAATAAAAAATATTAAAAATGTGTCTTTAGATGTACACTTTATCAACATAAATTTTGCATATTAGGAAACTCATAAGGTTTATAAACGTCAGGAGTTCGCTATTATTCTGACTAAACGCACTGTACTATAGTATGCATGATCGAAAAACCCGCCATCTGGTAACTATGTATATCAATGATCAGTGGTTTGTTGCCCATTGTAGTATTGTACTTACTCGTTATGCGTAAATGTCGTGCTTTTCGTGCGATCAAATGATTTGTAGAATATTTGTAATTTAACATAACGACTACTTAAATGAGAAAAAGTAATATTTCGAGAATTGAATATCAATTTATGCATTTTCGTCGAAATTGGTTAGGAATAATCTTTTGAGGTTATTCCACATAAAAAAGTAGGAAAGTTGTGAATAAATTGTAGGTAATACGTAATTTTAATGTTATAAAATTTAGTTTTGTTTTTCTGTATATTAAAAGAAATGTACAAATGATTAAAGGCTTATAAATATTATTGCATTCGGATTCTAGATTAAAAATGAAAAGATCACATTCTAGAAGAGACAGAACCGAGTATGACAGAGACTATCATAGACGCAGTTCACGAGATCGACATTACCACGATAGAAGTAGCAGAAGAAACGATCGATATAGAAGAAATTATAACTCCGACGAACCATATAGAGAGACGCAATCTTACAGACGACAAGACGTAACAGCCACAAGAGAACACGAAGAAGAAAAAACAAGGAGATACGAAAAAGATAAAGTTATGGACAGAGAAATGGAGAAAAAAGATGGAAAAAATGCTTCTCGCGAGGCAGAAAGACAAAGTCGAACTGTCGAGTTATTAACTTCTAAAACTGGCGGTGCTTACATTCCACCTGCAAAGTTACGTATGATGCAAGCAGAAATTACTGATAAATCAGGCGCTGCGTATCAACGTATCGCGTGGGAAGCTCTAAAGAAATCTATACACGGTTATATTAACAAAGTGAACGTCAGTAATATCGGACTTATAACTCGAGAGATTTTGAAAGAGAATATTGTCAGGGGTAGAGGTTTGCTTACTCGATCTATAATTCAAGCTCAAGCGGCATCGCCTACCTTTACTTCCGTTTACGCAGCCTTAGCTGCGATCATTAATTCTAAATTCCCCAATATCGGTGAGTTAATACTAAAACGTCTCGTAATACAGTTTAAACGTGGTTTTAGAAGAAACGACAAACCTCTCTGTATATCTTCTGGAACGTTCATAGCACATTTAGTGAATCAAAGAGTGGCGCATGAAATCTTAGCTTTAGAAATTTTAACGTTATTGGTAGAAACGCCGACAGACGATTCTATCGAGGTAGCAATTGCATTTTTGAAAGAGTGCGGTATGAAATTAACCGAAGTGTCTAGGAAAGGTATCGAAGCCATATTCGAGATGTTAAGAAATATATTACACGAAGGACAATTAGATAAAAGGGTACAGTATATGATAGAAGTTATGTTTCAAGTGAGAAAGGATGGATTCAAAGATCACGAAGCTGTCCCAGAGGAACTTGATCTCGTCGAGGAAGAAAATCAGTTTACTCATTTAGTTACATTGGACGAAGCAACCGATTCTCAAGATATATTAAACGTTTTTAAGTTCGACGCAGAATACGTTAGCAACGAGGACAAATATACGCAGTTGAGTAAAGAGATATTAGGTTCGGATGTCAGTGGTTCAGAAAGCGAAGACGGCGACGAGGATGACAGTTCGGACGAAGATGGCAGCACCGCTGCAGCAGAAGGAAAAGAAGATGTGATCGTAGACAACACCGAAACAAACTTAACTGCTCTTAGAAGGACAATATATTTAACGATACACTCGTCGCTTGATTTTGAAGAATGTGCACACAAATTGATGAAAATGCAGCTAAAACCTGGCCAAGAAACTGAACTCTGTCACATGTTTTTGGACTGTTGCGCAGAAATGAGAACATACGAGAAATTCTTTGGGCTTCTGGCTGGTCGATTTTGTGCCATCAATAAAATGTACGTTACGCCATTCGAGCAAATTTTTCGTGATTCGTATCACACGATTCATCGTTTGGATACAAATAAGCTACGTAACGTGTCCAAGTTTTTCGCCCATTTGCTGTTCACCGATTCTATATCGTGGGAAGTGTTGTCTTGTATAAAATTGACCGAAGAGGACACGACAAGTTCTAACAGAATATTTATAAAAATCTTGTTTCAAGAGCTTTCGGAGTATATGGGACTATCCAAGCTCAATCAACGCGTCAAAGATGTTACGTTGCAAGAAGCGTTCGAAGGATTGTTTCCCAGAGACGATCCGAAAAATACTCGTTTCGCTATAAACTTTTTCACGTCTATCGGTTTGGGCGGGCTCACGGACGATTTGAGGGAACATTTAAAATCTCACCCAAAGCCCACGATAATACCTGTAATAGAACAAAACAGCGAGAGCGTTTCAAATTCCAACGAGTCCACGCCTGCTAGTTCACACGTATCATTGTCATCGTCTTTGTCCTCTAGTACTTCCAGCTCTGACGATTCTGATGTATCCTTGGAGAAAGAGGTAACGAAATCGAAGAAAAAGTTACGAAAGGAACAGAAGAAAAAGCAAATTGAAAAACAGAAGAAGCAGAAGCAGAAACAGAAACATAAAAAGAAAAGAAAAGAGAAATGAAATTGAAAAGTACAGGATCTATCTAAATAGAATCCATAGTACAATGATTTCTTGTGCAAAAAAGAATTTAAACTTTCCCTTGTAGCCTGATCGTCATTTTCTAAGCCTTTTCGACTTGCGTCTGAAACAAGCTGTAAATTAAATTAAGCATTTTAATGCTCGATGATATAAATATGTATCTATTCCCCGTCATACTGTAAAGTTTTTCAAATATTTCTCATTTTAAATAAATATATTTCTACGAATAATTATTTTAACAGAGTAACATCATCATTACGAAATAATTATTAAAATAATACTAATATTAGTGCGTCGTATTACATGTACCAACTTCGATTACATAAATACGAATGATTGTTGTAATTAAAACTCCTTTGGTAGTTTTGTGAGATTGTAAAAATCGCTTTGAACGATATCATGAGAAAGCAAAATATAAAACTTTCATAACTTTGAAGAAATTATTTTGTGTCATTTTATCTCCACGTTGAAGTGCTTTGTTCTATAAAGATTCTTTGAAAATTTATTATAAGAGTCAATTATTTAATCGGAGGAAAATAATACTTATGAGTGTTTAGTAATTGGACTTAATTTCGTAGAGAAATCAAACTTATAACTCGGTAGAACTGTAAAAAGGAAACCTATTATAGCGCCACATAGCGGCATTGCGTGATAACAGAAGGCGCGAAATTAAAATTGAATATTCTAACAATGAGAGTAAGCCGCGTGTTGCATCTTTAATTTTTTGATAAAAACTTTTTTGAGGTATTTGTGAGGTGATACTTGATAAATCCACGAAGCATCTTAGCGTGGTTCGTTCCCGTTTTTAAATAAAAAAATGTTGAAATTTTGCGGTTTTCAGCTTCGAACCTAGTAACTTTTTCTTGTATTCAAAAAATTGTTTTTTCTTGCTTTTAGTTTTCACGTGTGATAAAAACAAGCTTTATTACATTGTACATCGAGAAACATTTAGTAGGCTATACCTCTTTGTTGCGGATCAGATCAGTGTGGTTTGAGGTTATGCGGGTACCCGCAACATACAGATTCGATGACGTCGGGCCAAATTAAAAGTCAAACGGGATCGATCTGAAATTATTATGCTACGATTTCAAAATCGATATAAACAATGCAGGGAAAAAAAACAAAGAAAAAGTAGCAAATATTTTGGAGTATACTGAAATATAGTATAATGACACTTTATTTTCTTGAAAACTGAATTTAGTGAATTGTAGTGTACTATTTTCGCGCATAATGGGATAGAAAATAACATTTCTTCTAAAAGTTTAATGAAAATATTATGTTTTTGTCAATTACATTGTAATTCTTGTGTCAAGATTTGGGCTTGAATTTCTTAAAAACAAATGCTTGTAGTTATTTGTTACTTTAAAACTGCTAGGCCCAAACGATATTAATATAGAGAAACAATTTCGTTTTTTTAAGTCCAAATTATGTATTATTTTATTCAAACTAATCTAGATATAAGGTTGTTCTGATACGCGAAATAATGTTACTTTTTAAATGTAAATGTAAAAAGTAAGTATTCAAAATACAATTTTTCATTCATTTTTTAATTAGATTGAATTTTGCCCAACACTGTTTTAAATAGAATAATTGTTTTGGACTCACACCAATTTAACCGTTTTTTTTAACAATATGGGAACTTATTTTCAAAGGAATACACGCACAATTACTGTTTAACTACACGTTATTCATCAGCATCGTGTCCCTTGGCGTTCGTTCGCTTAACTGAGAGCGAATTAATTGCTGCATGCGGGCGCTTCGCAAATTTATGGCGCCAGTGGTACTGCGCAGTTATCAAAAATCGCGATCTGCGCACGCGTTGATTTCGCGTGCGATTTGAATGCATAATAAATTAATAAATACGCGTGAAATACACGTGTACGTAAACATAGACACGTGAAATAATTTGCGAGTACACGTGTAATAATACCTTAATATAACACGTACTGAAGTAAGTAAATACACGAGTATTTAAATAAACGTAAAATAAGAATATCTAAAATAAAAAATTTCGAGTTCTTAATATATCATTTAAACAAATTAATTTTGTTCTCAAGAAGACAAAAATGTATGTATTCAACAATACGAATTATCTTTTTTGTATCCTGCTTGTTAAATTTCGGCTCTGTATCGTACTTTCCATTTACTAAGCAACGCAATGCGTGTATTTAAAGGCGGCGAACAGGGAGTAAACGAAACACGAACCATAAGTCAACTTATCGTTCGTTCCCCAGCGGTCGTCTCCTATAAAACACCAACGTTTTTATCACCGCCGATTCAGTTTCAATGCAACATCATGTTGTTGGTATACAGCCTCATAGCCTTCCATTGTTTAAGCTTGAACAATGTATCGATACTAGCGTTGACTAAAGCTAGAAATCCAGACGTTGATCTTACGACAGTAAGTTGTTACATACGCATATACGCATGATACATTGTTCATAGATACAAAAATAATTATACAGCCGTATTGTGTTTCTATGGAACAGTCCGAATTAATAAGAAAATACGGGTACCCGTCGGAGGTCCATAAGGTCGTCACGGAGGACGGTTACATTTTGGAAATTCATCGGATTCCACACGGACGGAACAGTTACACGGGAAATTCTACGAGCGTGAGGCATCCGGTTTTAGTGGTACACGGTTTATCGGGTAGCTCTGCGGACTGGGTTCTCTCGGGAACAGAAAGAGCGTTAGGTATTTATGCGTACCCTTACGTACATGTATCGTGTAAATTTAATTAAATTTTTAAATGTAAATTAACCATTTCATACCGTTACTTTTAGGATACATATTAGCCGACGCAGAATACGACGTATGGCTTGGAAATAGCAGAGGGAACGTATACTCAAGAAATCATACTTCGATCTCGACGACAGATGGCCGCTTTTGGGACTTTAGGTACTAGATTTAGTTTAGAAATTTGAACAATTTCTTATTCACGGTTTGCACGGATATTTCAGTTACGACGAGCTAGGCGCTTACGATCTGCCCGCGATGATCGATTACGTGCTCGATCGAACCAAGCATAAACGACTTTTTTATGTCGGTCACTCGCAAGGAACGACACAGTTTTGGATAACGATGTCGCAGAGGCCCGAGTACAATGTAAAAATTAGCTTGATGATCGGCCTTGCACCTGTAGCTTTTACTGGCAACATACGCGGCCCTATTACGAAACTGGCTAAATTAACATACATGGGTGTGGTAAGTTGCACATGGGTCGTTCTCGTTGCGCAACGCCGTACACAGTTACGATTACATTTCTACTTCGCTTATAAGTATAAACAAATCAATAAGTTCCACTTAAAAATAAGTACAATTGCGCTTTTCAATATAGCGTGATAGAACGGTTAACAATTCTCCATCACCGTTTGTTTAAATTTCAATATAACAATATAACTGACTATTTCAATCACCGAGACGCTTCTCCAACGACACTTTCGTGCGAAATAATTATATTGTACACTTTGTAGATGATCGGCGAGACGTTCGGTTACCCGGAATTGCGTTCACGTTCCGCGTGGGGAAAGTTTGTCTCAAACATACTGTGCAAGGAAGCATCGACGACGCAGTTCCTTTGCAACAATTTTCTGTTCCTGGTGTCCGGTTTCACTCAGTCGGAATTAAACGCGGTAAGAACTAGAGAACTCTTATGACAAACTATGTTGATTTCTTTTTTAATGGGAGATTCTAGGGGCCAAAATAAACTAACAACTAGACTGCGGATGTTTATGCATTTAGGGGAAATTTTAATCCTCAAGAAACTACAGAATGCATTTAATATGCAAAAATATGAGAGATACTTAATGTAAGATACGAATTATTATATTTAGGGCTTGAGACAGAGTTCTATAAAGCTCTGATTTCATTAATTCTATTAATAAAAATGTGAATTTGCATAAAATTTGGTATTCTTGATTTTCGTCTTATTTTGGCATCTAGAATCGTCCGTTAAAATTTTGCCCAGAGGTGGCCGAACACCCTGTATACCTAACGCAATTTACCCTTCAAGACTTTGTTTGTCTATTAACACTAGATTTACGGACATTTTATCAAAATTTTTCTTTTAATCGAAATATTAACACTTTGCCGACCGGTAGCGGTTGATTAATCGGCTATCGGTCGGTAAACGCCGAAAGATAAAACAGTTGATTAATAGGCTATCAGTCGGTAAGCGTTAGCCGGTAAAACAGTCTATTAATAGGCTATCGGTCGGTAAAGTGTTAAATTCGTACCGTTGCATTTACGAAATTCAATATAAATTGTTAACACATTACCGACCGATAGCCTATTAATCGACTTTTTTACCGACCAACGCTTACCGACCGATAGCCGATTAATCAACCGCTACCGGTCGGTAAAGTGTTAACAAATAATATTTAAATCTAGTAATTCTAGTAAATCTAGTGTAAATCGTTATTTCCATTTATGCTGATACACAAGGTGTTTCATACAACAGAGTCGGGCTATAACTCTTTTAAACGATAAGAGATAGAACGTTTCATTAGACAACTTTAAATGGACGATGCGGGTTTTGATATACAGGGTGTCTCACCCGATTATGACATCTTGATTTTCTCGCTATTGTTACTCGTAACAAAAAATGTTTCAGCGGAGGCTCGAATGGTATCGAGTGGAGCATATTCTGATGTTATTAGTTTTTTTCGTGAGTGGACGCGTAAAGGTCATATAAAGGTCAACTTTGTTTTTTTAAATGGAACGAGGTATTTTTTAATACATCGATCGATTCAGCTGGACAATCGTTATAAAAAAGTGCTAACTATGTAACGTCGAGAAATTAGTAGTTCAGGGGATATTTCAATTTAAATAATTCTAAAACACCATTACTGTTGTACAAAGACGTTAGCGTTTATTTACAGGAATAGTACAACGTAACGACCATTTACATCACTTGTCGTTACTTAAGCAATATAAAAAAAGTTATTTAAAAACAAGAATAGTTGGTTTTTAATTGGATAGTAAAAATTGACTATAGTGGTATCTTAACATGAAATACAATGAAATTCTTATGAAATAGCCTTATGCTATAAAAAAAGCTATTTAATTGTAAGTATAGTTAGTTTTTATTTGGATAGTAACTACTAAATAAACGCTAACGTCTTAGTACAACAGTAATGGTGTTTTAGAATTATTTAAATTGAAATATCTCCTGAACTACTGATTTTTCGACGTTACATAGTTAGTACTTTTTTATAACGATTGTCCAGCTGAATTAAAAAATACCTCGTTCCATTTAAAAAAACAAAGTTGACCATTATATGACCTTTACGCGTCCACTCACGAAAAAAACTAATAACATCAGAATATGCTCCACTCGATACCATTCGAGCCTCCGCTGAAACATTTTTTGTTACGAGTGACAATAGCGAGAAAATCAAGATGTCAAAATCGGGTGAGACACCCTGTATGCGAAGGTGTTTCTGTAAAAGGACAAAGAGATGCATTCGATGGTGCATAAAAACAGTAAAGTTCCAAAAAAAAATAGAGGTGAAACACCTCCACTTCTGTGATACTGTTTAAGTTTGTCTAAATTTTTATAAACTTCATCCTTTAACAGTTATTGCCTGGTCCCAGTTGCGTGAAACACCCTGTATAAACGTTACTCCATTGCACGCATACTCTATGAATTTTCGGAAGTCGATTTTCGCGAAGACTTCCAACGAAAAAAATGTTAACAATGGAACTACCAAAATACTTAACAACAGAACTACCAAAGCAGTCGAAACGACCCATTAGTCATTTTCAATAAATCTTGTAAAAAATTGACTGGACCGAGTTTTTGAAAAACTGCCATTTCTCTATAAGAGAATGAACGAAATGCATATTTCCATTGCATTGTACATTTTTTCACGCATCTATCGTTTCAATTCATTTGGTACAATTACATACACTGTAATTGCCGGTAGTTCTAGTGTTAAATGTCTTAATAGCCCTGAGACTGATACTAACGTTCTCAAGAACGAAAGAAGCTACGTTTACCGCGACTCTAAACGACCATAAATTGGGAGACTCAACAATCCTGTAACCTAGTCTGCTTTTCCCTTTTTCGCAATTTTTTGCTTCGCGTTTCTCTTTCCTTGACCTGCTTTGCACGCACCGTCACCTTGTCACGATTCTTTCGGTCCTTGACCAACCGCGCCCAATTCTTTTCTCGTTAATTCGCTGTCACCCATTGAAATTTTCCTACACAGGGTGTTTGGCTACCCCTAGGAAAAATTTTAATGGGAGATTCCATGGGCCAAAATAAGACGAAAATCAAGAATATCAATTTTTTAACCGAGGCTTCGTTAAAAAGTTATTAAAAAATTAAACTAAAAATTTTAAATCATTCTGAAAAAATTATATTTAGTTACAGGGGTTAATTACAAGCATTTTTGGTGAATAGACATACCCTCGAAATCCTACCCACTTTCGAGAAAAAAATTCGAGGCGTGAAATTTTTCGACGAGATTAAAAAATTTCAAATCGTTTTAGAAAAATTATTTTCGGTTTCGGGGAACAATTACGATAATTTTTGGTGAATAGACATAACCTCGAAATCCTACCCACTTTCGAGAAAAAAATTCGAGGCGTGAAATATTTCGACGAGATTAAAAAATTTCAAATCGTTTTAGAAAAATTATTTTCGATTTCGGGGGTCAATTACGATAATTTTTGGTGAATAGACATAACCTCGAAATCCTACCCACTTTCGAGAAAAAAATTCGAGGCGTGAAATATTTCGACGAGATTAAAAAATTTCAAATCGTTTTAGAAAAATTATTTTCGGTTTCGGGGGTCAATTACGATAATTTTTGGTGGATAGACCTACCCTCGAAATTTCACCCACTTTCTGGAAAAAAATTCAGTACAAGCGGAACTGTAAACGTTACTAACTTTTTAACGAAGCCTCCATCAACAAATTAGTATTCTTAATTCTCATCTTATTTTGGTTCCTAGAATCTCCTATTATAATTTTCCCCAGGGGTGGCCGAACACCCTGTATAGAGTAATAGAAAACATAGAATTACTCTACTCGACTTATCGTTGATAAATATCGCTGAGATTTATTTCTAAAGATATCCTTACTAATCTATTAGAACTGAAAAAGTTGCGCTCGCGCCAAGCATCGAATTGTCTGCTGTCCGGGGCCAATCTGAACAAAAAAAGAGAAAAATAATACATGAGTTGAGTGTACTGTTCACTAAAATAGCCTTAATTAACACTTTACCGACCGTTAGCGGTTGATTAATCGGCTATCGGTCGGTAAACGTCGACCGATAAAACAGTTGATTAATAGGCTATCGGTCGGTAAGCGTTGGCCGGTAAAACAGTCGATTAATAGGCTATCGGTCGGTAAAGTGTTAAAATATTTTAAGAAATGGTTTTACTAAAATATTTCAGAAAAAATTGAAATATTACGTTGCGTGCAGGGTGCACAAAATGTGCAAAAGAATATACAAAAAAAACGTAATTTTATGTGACCCGCAAATTACTAGTATAAAAAAAATAATTTCTCGTACCCCTATACAATGTGTTAGCATTAATTTTTATTATTTTACTTTATATGTGAGAAACGGTAAAAGTTTAGTTTAGTGATTTTGTCCGAAATCAGGCTATAAAAAAGGCTCTATTTTATTATTAACACTAGAACTACCAACAATTATAGTGTATTTATTTGCACCAAAAGAAATTAAAGCGATATGTACTTGAAGAAACGTATAATGCAATGGAAATAAATGTTTATTCATTTTCTTATAAAGAACTACGATAAATTTTCAAAAATCCAGTTGAATAACTCTTTTACAATTTTTATTAGAAACTACTAATAGGTAATTTTGACCACTTTGGTAGTTCTAGTGTTAAAGAGACCTTGGTTGTTCTAAATCGTTTGAATCGTTACACTCGAACTACTCCACTTTTTCAAATTGTTTGATTCTTCAGAGATGTCTGAGACTCGACTCGAATTAGTTATTCAAATCAAGTTATTGCTCACTAATCGAGTGATTAGACAGTCTTCCATTTCTGCGCCAATTTATTCCACTAATATCTTGAAACCTCAATACGAGAAACACTTTTGTTTTGTCTCGGAATACCCAGGAATATGCTCCTTAAAATATAGAAAAAGAAACAATCAAATCAACGAAAAATACACTATTGTAAATAATTACCATACTTTTACATCAAGTCAGTCATCCATTTCTACATCAATTTATTCCAATAATATCTCGAAACCCCAATACGAGGAGACGCTTTTGTTCTGTGTCTGAGTTTCCAGGAATATGCTCCTTAAAATATAGAAAAAAAAACACAATTAAATCAACGAAAAATTCACTATTGTAAATAATTACCATATTTTTACTTCAATATCATAGACGACATAATGTTATAATATTGTAGTGCCATATTTCGTGTATCAGTCTCTGTTTCATTACGCATGTGTAATTTTTAATCGCTTTCTACAGCATTACCATTAATTTGTCGTTATCAAGTAATTTTTTTTATTGCAGAGCAATAATACCTGTAAGTATTCATTTCGTTCGTTAATTAATAATAATACAGAGTTTATTAACAAACGTACCAACATTTATGAAACCTTTTTAGAAATTTTGGTAATTATTTAGAAAAGAGGGAGCGTCTCACCGATTTCGATGATTTTTGAATATGTTGTAGAAATCAACATTTTTAACAACTTTCTGTTTATAAGTACAGTGACTGTATTTAAAATAAAACATGTAAATTGTATTAAATTATTGAAACTCGTATAGTGGCATATAGTGTAACGTTTCTTTATTTGATACATAACAATAACACAAAAAAGCCTTCAGTAATACTCAGTAAATTAAATAAAATTTGAGGTTAGCTGTCAGTAAAAATCATACGCTGTTGGTAACATTGGAAATCCGGTGAATCCCCAATTGCTTTATGTCTAACAACGCGTAACAACGATTGAATCTAGCTGATTTAGCAGCATTCTGAATGTTATATGCGTTGTTCTGCCAAAAAAACAATAAAACAGACTTAAAATGCTACAGACTATAGTAGTGAATTAGTTATTTATCACTATAAAAACAAAAAAAGTTGTAATGAAATTAGTAAAATTATTAATCGAAGTAGAAGCACAGTTCAATGTATAATAAAACGATACAAAGAAGACTGTGTAGTGAATAAATTAAAAGAGTGGTCTGATAAGAAACCGAATATCAGGGATGAACGATGGATTGTTAAAAAAATTAAGGATGATCCAAGGATTAGTGCTTCAAAATCAGTATCGAAAGTTGAGAAATATTTAAAGAAGAAAGTAAGTGACTCAACCATTAGAAGAGTATTAAAAAAACAGAAGTATTACGGTAGAGTTGCTCGAAAGAAGCTGTTCATAAGTTTGCAAAATAGGAAGAAGTGGTATGAGTTTGCAAAGAAGTATATAAAGGAACAATTTACTTTTTGGAAAAATGTAATTTTTACTGACAAATCGAACTTTAATATCTTCGGTTCGGATGGAAGAAAAATTGTGTGGAGAATACCAAATACAGCTATGGATATCAAAATCTTCAAGCGTCAGTTAAAGGAGGATTTTAAAAAAGTGCCAAATTTGTACCCCACCAGGCACCTAAAATAATTATAAGTCATCATTCTACAGATTCTGCACTTCGAATTGTGCACAATTGTTTATAGCAAATGTGATGGAAAAGTCGTGAAAAATGTGGTTGAAGTTGACGATGCTACGAAAGAGGAATCATAACTTTCTGACTTCAAATAACTATAACTTTGAAGTGAATACATGAAACGTAACAATTCCGATACTATTTTGTAAAGAAAAGTCAATATTTCTATAATATGCAAATGTTGCCCAGATTGTTCGGTTAGTAAACGCAAGAGATTAAGATGATGTATTAGGATGCAAATATTCCTCAAAATATGTTTAAGTATATATTGTAACTCAGTTCTAAAACGGGATGGAATGCATTCAATATGAAGAACTATTTAATATTTCATCCTCTTCTTCAGATGATGACATTTCTTCGATTAAGTATCTGCTGAGGAAGTTGGCAGGTGAATGTATGGATGTTTGATGTCGTGCAAATCCAAAGTACCATAATACTGTTGCAATATGTGAACTACACTTGGCCTATTTTACACTCACAAGTATGTCCAACAATTGCAGCAAGTCCAACCTTACTTTTAACAAACTCTGTAAACTGCAACCAAAGATGCCCCTTTTTCTTGACAAATGACTTCTGTCAATGTTCAGAAACAGTTTTGAACTCTGGGTACTGCTTCACAAAGCAAATCTACTTCTGAAAAAGTGCTGTCACCCGTGCTATTGACATTTCTGCCTCGATAGCATCGCACACGACACCAATTGTCATTACACTTCCGGTATTTGTTTCGAGCTAACTTTGCAAGTGACTTGCTACAAATAGTACAGTTTCTCTCCATTTTACACTATAACGTGCGCTACAATACATTACAGGAATTACATTAGGCTAAAAAGTACATTACACAAATCACACTAGACTGCAAAGTACACTACACAAAAATCGTAATACAAAATGTCTTCAAAATAAAATAAAATCTCAAATCTAAAAAAATCTGGGAATCGCTTGGTTTGCACTGGATAGCATCTCATATAAAACTGTGGTCCAACTCCAGACAAAAGAAAAAGTATCATAGAAAGCCATAGTGGTGTTATCTTCTTCAGATAAACATCTCTACAAGAATGTAACGAACTAGCAAAACCATCTGAAGTATAAACACTTCAGATTGCACGATAGCAACCATATCGTATATGTTCTGAACGTCATCGTTAATGTTAAATTCATTAAAAAATTATGATCCAAAGGAGAAGGGGATGAGATATAATAACAGTTTTTCATATTGAATGCATTTAATTCCATTCTAGGAAAAAGTTACAGTATACCATTAAACATATTTTGAGGAATATTTGCATCCTAATGTATCATTTTAATCTTGCGTTTTACTGTTACTAACCAACAATCTGGGCAACATTTCTTTGCATATTATATAAATATTGACTTTTCTTTACAAAATAGCGTCGGAATTGTTACGTTTCATGCATTCACTTTGAAGTTATAGTCATTTGAAGTCAGAAAGTTGATTCATCTTTCGTAGCATCGTCAACTTCAACCACATTTTTCACGACTTTCCAATTACATTTGCTATAAACAGTTGTGTACAATTCGAAGTGCAGAATCTGTAGAATGATACCTTGTAGTTATTTTATTTATTGTAGGTATAAATTTGCCACTTTTTTAACATCCTCCTTTGAGGTTCCGTATAAAACTTAGCTGTCAGTACAAAAAGTACACTATTGGTAACATTGGAAATCCTGTGAATCCCCAATTGCTTTATGTCCAACAACGCGTAACAACGATTGAATCTAGCTGATTTAGCAGCATTCTGAATGTTATATGCGTTGTTCTGCCAAAAAATCAATAAAAAAGACTTAAGTGCGACAAACGGCGGAGCGTGAATTAGTTATTTATCACTACAAAAACAAAAAAAGTTTTGATGGAATTAGTAAAATTATTAATCGAAGTAGAAGCACAGTTCAATGTATAATAAAACGATACAAAGAAGACTGTGTAGTGAATAAATTAAAAGAGTGGTCTGATAAGAAACCGAATATCAGGGATGAACGATGGATTGTTAAAAAATGCCTCTATACGAGTTTCAATAATTTAGTACAATTTTCGTGTTTTGTTGGAACAATATCGGGTGGAACCGCTAGGTGTACAATTTTAAGTGACAGTCACTCTATCTTTAATATACATATATGTTACAGGGGTGGGAGAGAAGATAGAAGGTGATGGGGGGCGAACGGGGCGGGAGTAGTAAGGTATATGGATGGTTGGGGGGTTGGGGGGTGGAATTTGCGGGAAAATGTCGATTTTTACGACAGAGGCGATTGTCATAGTGAGGGCGTTAGAGAATTTTGGCAGAGTGGAGGGCAAGGAGAGTGGGGTGGTGTTTACAGACTCGCTGTCGGTGCAGATGGCGCTGAGAACGATCAAATAGGGGGACTACGGGAAAGGGGAGTTAAACCCGTGAGCGGTGAAGGTAATGAATGTAGTATGGGGGTTAATGAGGGAAAAGGGGGTGGTGTTGGTATGGATACCCAGTCGTGTAGGGATCGAGGGGAATGAGATGGCGGATAGGGTGGCGAAGATGCACAGGGGTCTCCGGACACGGGGATGAAGGTTCCCACTGAGGAGGTGTTGGACCAAAGGAAAAGGGATGGGTGGAAGAAGTTCAGGGGGGGGAGATGGAAAGGAAGGGGAGTATTTTAGGAAGTTTTGGGTCAGTAGTAAGAGGGTGAGGTTTAAGCCGTGATTTGAAAAGTTAAGAGGGGTGAATAGGGGAGTGATTAGGTTGATCTCCAGGCTAAGAGCAAATCATTATAATCTAAGAGGGTCATTGGCAAGGAAAGGGATGATTAGAGACGGAAGGTGTGAGTACGGGCAGGGGGGAGGAGAATGTGGAGCATGTAATGTTCCAGTGTGGTTTGTATAACCTGGAGAGAGAGAGGAGATGCGAGGGAGGTTGAGGAAGGAAATAGCGAAGGTAGGGGAAGGCGTGGTAGGGTTGTTGGCGATGAATAGGACCAGGGTATATAGGGTAATGAAGGGTTTTTTGGATAAGATAGGGAAGGATTTGTGAAAAAAGAAAAGAAGGATGGAGGAGTCGGGTCGCGATATGCGGGGAAAGTTAGGAGAAATAGGAGGATGTTCCTAATGGGGTAGAGATAACTAGTAATTAACACTTTACCGACCGGTAGCGGTTGATTAATCGGCTATCGGTCGGTAAGCGTTGGTCGGTAAAAAAGTTGATTAATACGCTATCGGTCGGTAAGTGTTGGTCGGTAAAAAAGTCGATTAACCCCTTAACGTTCATGCTCGAGTCTGACTGCTTTGAAAAACAATATTTGTTTAATTCAACGGTTTAAGGGATGAAAATATTTGGTTTCCTTCAAATTATACGTTAGATACAACATTATAATCAACAAAAACCGTATTTTTAGAGACAAATCCAATAAAGAAACCTGATCATTGTTGGTTAACCCGAAAAATATGAGCGTTAAGGGGTTAATAGGCTATCGGTCGGTAATGTGTTAAGACTAGAGATTAAGTTGTTTTATTTTCTTTTTTATTAGTTTAATTTTAGTTGTAAGCGAATGCTGGAAGCGAGGTTGGGGTTGTGGGAGAGTTAAGAAGGGAAAAGGAGAAGACGAGGGGGAGGAGGAGGAGTTAAAAGAGTAGAAAGGAGGGGGAATAACTGGAGTAATGAACATGAGACAGGTGGAAGTAGAAAATAGAAAATTCAGAAAGAAAACGAGAAATGGTGTAATTACAGTATAAATAAATAAATAAAAATATAAAATATAAATAATAATATAGGATATAGGAAACCACAGACGTGTATCGTCCTTCCACGAGAAGAAGGCACAGCGTGTTTACATCCCCACTCTTGGTGTTGTTCGCTGACACACAGGATTGGTCGAAAACGGTGACGAAGATCGGTGAAAGCCAATCAGCGGACTGCAGCAGGAGTGGGGATGTAAACACGCTTCTTCTCGTGGAAGGGCAATCTTTTTGAGGAAAAATCTCGGAAACCAAGGCCGAGTGACGGTCATATGTATAGAAAAAAATTGTTCAAAATGTTGATTTCTACAACATATTAGGTTGGGGAAAAAGAAATCCATTATTTTCATGTTCAAATATGTACCGTTTTGTTTTAGAATTTGTTGTCGTTCGATTAATAAGTCGAAAATCAAGAATACCAATTTGTTGATCGAGGCTTCGTTAAAAAGTTATTAGCAAAATTATTAATAAAATTTGTCCATCTATACGAATTTTTTTCTCGAAAGTGAGTAGGATTTTGGGGGTATCTCTATTCACCAAAAATGATTGAAATTGACCCCTGAAACTATAAATAATTTTTTTAGAACGATTTGAAATTTTTCAATTTCGCCAAAAAATTTCAGCACCTACTCGAATTTTTTTCTCGAAAATGCTTAGGATTTCGGGGGTATCTCTATTCACCAAAAATGATTGAAATTGACCCCTGAAACTATAAATAATTTTTTTAGAACGATTTGAAATTTTTCAATTTCGCCAAAAAATTTCAGCACCTACTCGAATTTTTTTCTCGAAAATGCTTAGGATTTCGGGGGTATGTCTATTCACCAAAAATGATTGAAATTGACCCCTGAAACTATAAATAATTTTTTTAGAACGATTTGAAATTTTTCAATTTCGCCAACAAATTTCAGCACCTACTCGAATTTTTTTCTCGAAAATGCTTAGGATTTCGGGGGTATATCTATTCACCAAAAATGATTGAAATTGACCCCTGAAACTATAAATAATTTTTTTAGAACGATTTGAAATTTTTCAATTTCGCCAACAAATTTCAGCACCTACTCGAATTTTTTTCTCGAAAATGCTTAGGATTTCGGGGGTATATCTATTCACCAAAAATGATTGAAATTGACCCCTGAAACTATAAATAATTTTTTTAGAACGATTTGAAATTTTTCAATTTCGCCAAAAAATTTCAGCACCTACTCGAATTTTTTTCTCGAAAATGCTTAGGATTTCGGGGGTATGTCTATTCACCAAAAATGATTGAAATTGACCCCTGAAACTATAAATAATTTTTTTAGAACGATTTGAAATTTTTCAATTTCGCCAACAAATTTCAGCACCTACTCGAATTTTTTTCTCGAAAATGCTTAGGATTTCGGGGGTATCTCTATTCACCAAAAATGATTGAAATTTACCCCTGAAACTATAAATAATTTTTTTAGAACGATTTGAAATTTTTCAATTTCGCCAACAAATTTCAGCACCTACTCGAATTTTTTTCTCGAAAATGCTTAGGATTTCGGGGGTATCTCTATTCACCAAAAATGATTGAAATTGACCCCTGAAACTATAAATAATTTTTTTAGAACGATTTGAAATTTTTCAATTTCGCCAAAAAATTTCAGCACCTACTCGAATTTTTTTCTCGAAAATGCTTAGGATTTCGGGGGTATGTCTATTCACCAAAAATGATTGAAATTGACCCCTGAAACTATAAATAATTTTTTTAGAACGATTTGAAATTTTTCAATTTCGCCAAAAAATTTCAGCACCTACTCGAATTTTTTTCTCGAAAATGCTTAGGATTTCGGGGGTATGTCTATTCACCAAAAATGATTGAAATTGACCCCTGAAACTAAAAATAATTTTTTCAGAACGACTTGAATTTTTTTAATTTGAGTGTTAATAACTTTTTAACGAAGCCTTCATCAACAAATTGGTACTCTTGATTTTCGTCTCATTTTGGCATCTAGAATCTCCCTGCACGTCACTAGAGCCATCTAGGTGAAAAGTAATGGATTTCTTTTTCCCCAAACTAATATTTAAAAATCATCGAAATCGGTGAGACCTTCCCTTTTCTAAATAATTACCGAAATTTCAATCTGTTTAGGGCAATCTGACAGTGATTATTGGCCACGTTCCCGCGGGTGCTTCCTGGAAACAATTGGTTCACTACGGCGAAGGATACATACACAAAGGTCAGCACCTATTGCGTTAACAAAAATCGAAATCAACGAAAGTTACGACAAATGTTTCAGATCGCTTCAGAAGATTCGATTACGATAACGAGGAGAAGAATTATCGATTGTACAATTCTTCGGAACCGCCAGATTACGAATTGAATAAAGTAACTGCGCCCGTCGCTCTTTTCAGCAGCGTCAACGACTTGCTAGCAGTACCAAAGGTAATTATACAATGCTGAACAAATCATTTGGTTTGATAGTATGTTCCACTGAAATTGTTGTATTACAATGTTAAACACGTATACTATTAAATTGATTATTCTATCGGATCTTCTTCCATTTTCAGGACGTTGAGCTTTTGAAAAGAAAACTTTCCAACGTTGTGTTCCATGATGAAATAATATCAACGAAACCCTTCACTCATTATGATTTCATATGGGGAAGATCTTCCGTGACGCTGATATTCGATCCGATATTAAAATTGCTGGCACTATATAAGTAACGATACTTTCACGATACCTTACAAATTGGTAACTAAAATAATTACTAATACTAGTAATATTACTAATACTAGTAATATTACTAATACTAGTAATATTACTAATATTAGTAATATATTATTTTAATTGCTAGTAACATTACTAATATTGGTATATTAATATTAGTACTATTACTAGTAACTAAAATAATATATTGACGATTACGCTTGTTTTATTTGGAAAACTATGTATCGATTGTCAATAAAATTATTTAATAAACATGTGGTGTTAAAACAGTAACATGGCGAAAAGAACATTTTCGAAAACGCCCTTCCGCGAACGAATATTTAAAAAGTTTCTACCGAAAAACAAAGTAAACAGAAAATCGGATTCTAAACGTTCTTCAGATCTCTAAAAAGAACTAACATTTTCAGTATTAATGAAATATTCGTTTGCGAATATAGAGTTATATTGATATTTATCAACGTACAGAATTGAATGACCGCCAATCAAACGTGAAACATAAATTAAAAATTTCATTTGCAGTATTTAGAACGTTAGTATTCCTTAGAGCGGGGAACAAAAGGAAAGCTTGATTTATTCGTTAGTCAACTTTTTACATCAGTTTAACGACTGAGATTCCATTTATTTCTACTTCTTGTCTTCGTATTTTATTATAAATAAAACGCACTACATAGATCTCCTATTTTTCATCTCAATTATACGATTCGTTTTCAATTACTGATTCATTATTAACAATTGCATTATTAAACAACTTGCTTTTTAATCCAGTGTTGACCAAATGTCGTCACCCCGGAAGGCAAACACTGTACAAAAACACGTCTGCGCGTGGTGTTTGTAAATTAGTTGGTACCTAGTTTATGATCGCATTTTTAATATCGCGCGATAATTATTAAAAGAGGAAGCAAGCAGAGGGCCTCTCTACGTTGGCCAACACTGCTTTAATCGACAGTTATTTCAATGGAAAACTGACTTTTAAATAACAACGTATAAATTGCTTTAAAATTCCTCATATATATATATAAATGATAACAAGTATCCTTCTTTTTTATTTTAAGCGCTAACAGTGTTCTTTTCTTTTAATATTTAAATAACGTACTTTTCATTCTATACTGTTATTTTCATTAATATATTTATGGAACTGCCATGTGGAACATAGTTTCTGACACATGAAAAGTATTTATTTTAGATAGTTACCAAGTACCAATGACAATTAATTATCCGTGGAAGTAATCACAACGGGAAAAGGAGTACGAGTAACGAATTTTCGCGTTTAAATTTTGTTTCAGCAAATTGATAGGCGCTGCCGATCGAATTTTACCATATAAAGTGATTACAATTTTGTTTGTCGCGTACGAAATATTAAAATTATACACATGTATTAGTAATATTCACGTAATTCGAACGAATTACAATAACTTTTGGATCTATATACATGCATAAATATATATACATTTAGTATACAGGGCGAGGCACTTAAAGTGAAACGGAAATAATGTTTTTTTTTATGAACGATATCGGTTAAAAAGCCTTATCTCTTGCGGAAGAAACAGTATTAACGTTAACACTATTAAATTTCGAATAAACGAACAATGTAATTCGTATCACCGCCAATGTTAATTAAAATTAGTAAATTTTCGTTACATTAACGTATCGTTATTTGCATTGTGTTCTTTACGACTATTAATTTTAAAATTTGTATCTTTTTTTCGGGTCTCCATTGATATGTTTTCACTTCTATACAAATTCGTTGCTGAAAACGATAAACAATTGTTAAATAATGTAACAATACATTCCATTTATTCGTTAATGAATTCAGAGAAGGTAGTATTATTTTTCAGATCGTCGTTTCAATAAAATTAATGAGAGCATTACGATTACAACTACAAAAATATTTTATATTTATATATATATATATATATGTATATATGTATATGTATATACAGGGTGTTCGGCCAAACCTGGGAAAAATTTTAATGGGGGATTCTCGGGACGAAAATAAGACGAAAATCAAGAATACCAATTTGTCGATGGAGGCTTCGTTAAAAAGTTATTAAAAAATTAAATTAAAAAAATTTTAAATCGTTCTGAAAAAATTATATTTAGTTACAGGGGTTAATTACAAGCATTTTTGGTGAATATACATACCCTCGAAATCCTACCCACTTTCGAGAAAAAAATTCGAGGTGTGAAATTTGTCGACGAAATAAAAAAATTTCAAATCGTTTTAGAAAAATTATTTTCGGTTTCGGGGAACAATTACAATAATTTTTGGTGAATAGACCTACCCTCGAAATTCCAACCCACTTTCTAGAAAAAAATTCGGTACCAGCGGAACTGTAAACGTTAATAACTTTTTAACGAAGCCTCAATCGATAAATTGGTACTCTTGATTTTCGTCTTATTTTTGCCTCTAGAATCACCAATTAATATTTTTCCCAGGTGTGGCCGAACACCCTGCATAATAAGTTATGCTCTTTTTATTTCCACTATCCAAGATAAATACGTAAGCTAACGTAATAGTTCATTATGGATAAACTTATTTATTAATATACGTATATAATACTTCAAACCATAATAATGGAAAATTATTAATTCTCGATAATTAAATCCATAAGGAATGCTTAATCAATTAATTTCTACGACGTTATAAAATTATACTAAAATACTCCGTAGCTTTCGGACAAGGAAGATTTAATATAGATAAATACGCACATCGACGTTATATAAAAGGTACAGACGTTTAGTCGATATTTTTACAAAAAAAAAAAAGAATAGAAAACAATAAAACTATATCCGTTACCATAAACAGCGATCGCAGTAATTATAACAACGAAATATAATGTATAAGATTTTCAATTAAAACATTTGCTCGTTATGATCTATAAACGTGTCTTTTTAATTATTGCATTTTTTTTAAAAAAATACTACATTTATTAAGTTACTTTAGTTACTTTACACCTTGTTGAATTATCTTACTCGTTTGAGAAAATGTAACGAATCGGTTGTGCAATTTGTAAAACAGAAAACGTATTCAGACGACAATTTTTAAACATGAACGTAAATTCTATTTAAGTTCTTTCAATTCAACGGCGCTAGCTTGAATTCATGGTAATCAAAATGTCTCACTCTGCATAATATAGTATACATATCTGGCATGTAAGAATCTCAGGAAAATTATTAATTTTGCACAAAACATCTTTTATATAATGCATTTTGGCAATTTTATTTTCGTGCGTGTCCTTATTCTAAATTCTGTTCAAATTATCCTAATTTTCACGTCGAGCCTTTATAATTATCTAGATTCTTTATAAAGATTTGTAACATTTTCCTATATTTATCGTAATCATAGGAACGAACAATTGTTCGCAGTAAATAATTTTGGTAAAATGCGTCGATTAGAAAAAGAATAAACAGAGAAACGCAAACGTAACAAAGAATTAAAAAAATTGCACAAAATCAAGTGCCTTTTATTAATGAAGTATTTCATACGGAAGCGTTTTGTATTATCCTTAACATTTGTTCAAATTCTTATGTAAAATCTAAATACATTCAACAATTAAATGTACTTGTTATTCTACGGTATTCCAAATCACATTAACATTATTTAGAATGTTTACAAATATTAAGGTTTATATGGTGTTCGTTTATCAACTAAAATTAAATGATAGTTTTCAATCTTGTTCCTTAACTTATATTATGAAAAAAATGTGGCAACAAAAACAATATTATTCGTCGAGGGTCGCAGCTTCTCCCGTAACACGTAACTGTAATAATTATAATTGTATAATGGATAAAAAAAATAGATACGGCAGTGGAAAAATTTTATTCTAACGTAGCTATGATTAAGCACATATAATTTTTAACACAAAACTTGGAGGTAGGATGTAGCATCGGGACTATTTGCCATAGTCTTGACTGAAATTAGATTATTCGAACTACGAAAGAGACAAGATCCGTTTGTAATTTTGTGCAATTTCTTTCTTCCGTTATTTTAAAATACGCCAGCCATTATCTAATAAGTTATTTGTAAATATCGCGAGAGAAGCGAAAACAATTTTTATTCGTAAGACGAATGTACACCAAAATTATTTACTGTTCAACTTTTACGTCCTCGAAGCACGTAATCCGCGAAGAAAATTATTTGAAAAAAATTTATACTGCTACATTGTGATGTGATTAAGATTTCTTTAATATACATTGTCATCGACAGTTTCTTTTTAAAATTGTCCAATACTATTATCGTAGGCATCAAACACTCTGTATAAAAAAATTGAAGAATGAAATGTAGAAAAAAAATTAGTTTCTTTAGGAATATACTTACGTTTGCTGTATTGTTTTAATACGTAATTAATCTATAATATACAGTGTTCTCCTTAAATAGATATTAGTTCGTTAGAAATATATTGTTGCTATTGTTTCAGTGAATACGTTCATGCAAGCGATATATTAGATCGTATAATGCTTGTAATTATTAATAGAACGACTGCATAACGGAATGACATATTATCTACGAGATTAATCGAAGCAGTCAGGTACATTTTTTGTTTTAATCCATTTCTCATCTAAAATTAACTGAAAATAATACCCATTAATACGCTTAATTGCAGCACCATATGAAAGAAGAAACAACACGACCGTGTAACATGTGGCGTTAAATTAAATACTTTTTTTTTTTCCCGATACTTAATACGAGGATTCTGTAAACTTTAACGTCGTTACAGGTTTCATATCTCTTGCAATCTACAAAATTTATATCAACTATCGATTAGAGGCAATCTTGTATTATTAAACAAGCCTTATTTAGCTTAATTTAATGGAAGGCAAAACATTTGCTTTAAGAGTCCTTTCTTTGGACTTTCATCTTCCTCGTCATCATAATTCTGTTCGTCGTAGTTACTAATGATCTCATTGTTATTGCTAGAGCCGTAAGTAACATCTGTGATACTTAGAGAACTCGAGTATAACGGGCTTTCGTATCGGAATGGGAATGGTGGCGATAACCGATATTCGTTATAATTATTGTCGTTCTCGTTCTCTTCGGAGTACGTCATTAAAAAAACGTTATTGTGATAACCGCGGCTTCTCGAGCCGATGTTAAACAGAGGATCGATTCGAAGCTTCGCAAGTTTGTCTTGTAACTCATACATGTAACACTGCTGTAATTGTTGCTGATTTTGATTGTGATGTTGCACAATAACAAGCGGTTCTTGTCACACGCAGTCTTCCAGAGACATAAGTAACGGGTTCACGTACTCGAAGCCCTCAAATTCACTCTGATCGATTTTATCGATCACTCTCCTGTAAAAACATTCGTTATTTAATTTTATTCGTTCCTTTGATTCAATATAGCGTCGTACTTGTGAAACTTACGGATCGTCCGGCGTCAAATGTACCGGTTCGTCTGTAAACTCTGGCGGGAAATTAGCTAGGTCACGGTCAGAGTTCAAACGCGGTTTATAAGGTGGCGTAACTTGTTTCTGCTCCAACTGCAACGTTCGATGTATAAATAAATTGTTGTTCCAAACACTTCACGGATAATGATTAATTACCATTTCCCAGTCGATCGCTTTGAAGAAGGGATGAGCAACGATATCTAGAAAAGCAGTTGGCCTTTTGCCGCAGCCTAATCTTTCGTTGGGATTTTTGCAAAGGAAACCTTTTAGGACAGAAGCTGCTTTGACCGACAACGACCTCGGTATCCGAATCGTCTTCTGTAAAATAACTTGGAACAGATAGTCCTCGGTGTTCTGATCTGGATTTTCGGACGCGCCCGCGATATCAAACGGGCTGCGACCTGCAAGCATTTCATACAGCAGTACTCCAAGCGCCCACCAATCTACAGAGAAACTATAATCTTCACCCCGCAATATTTCTGGCGCGATATAGTTCGGAGTGCCGCAAAACGTGGCGGTCGTGTCGCCTTCTCGAACGCCTTCTTTGCACATTCCGTAATCAGTCAATTTAACGTGCCCTTCATGATCGAGTAGTACATTATCTAACTTCAAGTCTCTGTATATGATACCTACGCACAAAATGTTAAAAAATTAATTTATACGCTTATCAGATACGTGGGAAACTTCTGTTAACTTGTTAATTTCCTCTAACGGAGGTTGCTTTCCACGATGGAGTTTCTCTTTTACCTTTCTCGTGTAAAAAGTTCAACGCCAGGCTAATTTCAGCTGCATAAAATCGAGCATGCTCCTCCGGTAGTCGGCGTTGTCTCTGCATATGAAACATAAGATCGCCGCCGCGTACGAACTCGATCACGAAGAATAGACGAGAAGGCGTTTGAAAACACGAGTGGAGACCCACGAGGAAAGGATGATTCGAAGCAGTCTCGAACACGTGCTTTTCCGTCTGAACCCAATCGATGTCCTCGTCGTCCGTCACCAAAGCTTTCTTGATCACTTTCATAGCGTAAATCCTTTTTGTACGCTTCAGTTCCACCATCAATACCTTCGCGTAGGAACCACGACCAATTACCCTAATCAATTCAAAATCATTTAACGAGTACTGCCTCTGCATATCATTCGAATTATCCGCATCGTTTAGCGTGTCCAAGGGCAGTTCCTCCCTTTCTTCGCTCCCGGTTCCTACAAACAAACATCTCATAAGCATCTAATCCGATAACAGCCTCGTAACAGTTCGGTTTTATAAAAAAGGATTGTTTAATTTCTTACGATTGCGCGAATGCTCCTCTATAATTGGCGACTCTGAGATCTCATCTTCGGGGTGAGTTAACAGGCTACATTGAACGGAATCGAGCTGCAGCTGATCACCATTTCTGTCGATCGTCTGCGATTCTGTGCTCGGGGTCTGTTGCTGCTGCTGTTGCTGTATATTCAAGCATGGCATACGTACCACCTTGTGACATTTCTTGTGAACGAGTAACTTGCACTGAATGCACTTGAACCCCTGTCTTCCTAATCCCCAAATTCGATCCTGACAGAAGGCGCAAAACGCTCGCTGCGAAAGTTAAGAAAACATTAATAAACAAAACAAGCGGTTCAAAAAGGGCTTCTTCGAACGAGAATGGTGCGAGTCAAAATAATATTGGGAAATATAGTCGTTTTGCTACCGATAACCATACCATGTAATTGTCTCTCCACGGATTCTCGATAATTTATTTTATTTATAATTTGTAACTACTAACTTATTCCTACCGTCACTTCTTTTCCTGCGTCATCATCTGTTTTTCCTCCTAAACATTTGTACTTTACATCCTCTCACAAAGTTTCATCCTTCCCCTTCAATTTTATATACTTTTTCCTCTTTCTCTTCTTCATCTCGATCCAAATATAGCCAATCCTTTTCATCGTTCTTCCTCCTGTTTCCCCCTTCTTTAAATATCTTAACGGTTCTTTGCAATACTATCTATTGTACCGTTCGCATACCTATCTTTCAAATGTTTACCGGTAACATTGACTGACACCACTCTCATTTTACCGCGAAGAAAGGTTAGTATCGAAACCGGATACACCGGACAAACACAGAATGATTCCTGGAGACTACTAGCCAGCAAGTTCTCTTTTATCAGGAATTAATCTATCTAACAGAAAACATTGTTTTGAGAATGTAAATGTGTAGCGGATGAAATTTGAGCAGAACGAGAAGGGAAAGAATGTGTGAAAGTATATCAAAAACAGCGAAACGAGGAAAAAGAAAGCAAGTCGAGCAAATAATTGAATGAAGTATGATGCTTACCCGATTGAAACGTTTTGCTTGAAATATATGACCATTCACCCGGTACAGCTTCCTCCATCTACGTGCGCCGCGTCTGTAGATGCTTCCTTTGGAAAATGAAAAAACATAAATATCACAAAAGAAGAGGATAGAGTATGTCTTGAATGTCTGCTTCGATGTCTTCGTTCTTTCCGGAATATAACTCTAAAATAATCAAGCGCGAAACCGTCGCAATTGCAGATTTATTTATATGTACAGTAGTTTTTTTAGAAATTACGGGAATATTCTTTTTTAATGTATTTTCATAAATATAAGGTAAAACATGAATTGATTTACGTTGGAATACCGCACTGAAAGGCCTGCAGTAAAAGCACTGCGATTGGCTTGAGTCCTTCCATACTTTGGCTCGTCAAAACTAACGAATAATCCTTAGAAGGACGAGACAAGTAACTTGGATCGTTTGTAAACACGATAAGATCATCTCGATCGCGAGACCCGCGATGTTTAAACTGGAAATCGAGTATGGTATACCGGTGGACAGAATAATGGGGCGCCTCAAGATTTTTGGAAATTAACATCTGTTATGTTAATGTACATTTGTACATTTGTTATGGTTTGGATGAGACCACTATTAACACGAATGTATTCACAGACTTATTATTACTTTAATAATACTTTAAGACTACATGGTGTAATTTTTAGAAAATGAAAAAGGCACGTAACATCATCGAGTACAGCGAACGTTCTAGTCGCCACGCGGGGGAGTCCCATTCGGATCGGTCTCATAGATGGCGACACTGCATTCCTCAATACATTTTCGTTTAAAATGAATATATAACGAAATGAAATACTAACTTTGACATAATTTACTAAAATATAAAATAAATCGTCCATTTGTTATTTATGGAAAAAAAAAAAATGAAATTTACGACAAAATATTAATTTCATTTGTTAATGTTAATTAAATGTTGTATTGGAATTAAATAAAATTACATAGTTTCTTGAAGTTCTAGTAATGTGTGGACTCTCCTTTATATTTCACCACTTGGATCAATCTTCAAGAAATTACATTTTTCCAAAAAGTAAACTGTTCCTTTATATACTTCTTAGCAAACTCGTACCTCTTCTTCCTATTTTGCAAACTTATGAACAGCTTCTTTCGAGCAACTCTACCATAATACTTCTGTTTTTTTAATACTCTTCTAATGGTTGAGTCACTTACTTCCTTCTTTAAATATTTCTCAACTTTAGACGCTGATTTTGAAGCACTAATCCTTGGATCATCCTTAATTTTTTTAACAATCCATCGTTCATCCCTGATATTCGGTTTCTTATCAGACATCTCTTTTAATTTATTCACTACATGGTCTTCTTCTTTGTATCGTTTTATTATACATTGAACTGTGCTTCTACTTCGATTAATAATTTTACTAATTCCATCAAAACTTTTTTTGTTTTTGTAGTGATAAATAACTAATTCACGCTCCGCCGTTTGTCGCATTTAAGTCTTTTTTATTGATTTTTTGGCAGAACAACACATATAACATTCAGAATGCTGCTAAATCAGCTAGATTCAATCGTTGTTACGCGTTGTTGGACATAAAGCAATTGGGGATTCACCGGATTTCCAATGTTACCAACAGCGTACGATTTTTACTGACAGCTAAGTTTCATACGTAACCTCAAAGGAGGATGTTAAAAAAGTGCCAAATTTATACCCCGCCAAGCACCTAAAATAACTACAAGGCGTCATTCTACAGATTCTGCACTTCGAATTGTACACAACTGTTCATAGCAAATGTGATGGGAAAGTCGTGAAAAATGTGGTTGAAGTTGACGATGCTACGAAAGATGAATCAACTTTCGGACTTCAAATGACTATAACTTCAAAGTGAATGCATGAAACGTAACAATTCCGACGCTATTTTGTAAAGAAAAGTCAATATTTATATTATATGCAAAGAAATGTTGCCCAGATTGATGGTTAGTAACAGTAAAATTCCAGAGATTAAGATGATACATTAGGATGCAAATATTCCTCAAAATATGTTTAATGGTATACTGTAACTCTTTCCTAGAATGGAATTAAATGCATTCAATATGAAAAACTGTTATTATATTTCATCCCCTTCTCCTTTGGATCATAATTTTTTAATGAATTTAACATTAACGATGACGTTCAGAACATATACGATATGGTTACTATCGTGCGAACTGAAGTGTTTATACTTCAGATGGTTTTGCTGGTTTGTTACATTCTTGTAGAGATGTTTATCTGAAGAAGATAACACCACTATGGCTTTCTATGATACTTTTTCTTTTGTCTGGAGTTGGACCACAGTTTTATATGAGATGCTATCCAGTGCAAACCAAGCGATTCCTAGATTTTTTTAGATTTGAGATTTTATTTTATTTTGAAGACATTTTGTATTACGATTTTTGTGTAGTGTACTTTGCAGTCTAGTGTGATTTGTGTAATGTACTTTGTAGCCTAATATAATTCCTGTAGTGTATTGTAGCGCACGTTATAGTGTAAAATGGAGAGAAACTGTACTATTTGTAGCAAGTCACTTGCAAAGTTAGCTCGAAACAAATACCGGAAGTGTAATGACAATTGGTGTCGTGTGGGATGCTATCGAGGCAGAAATGTCAATAGCACGGGTGACAGCACTTTTTCAGAAGTAGATTTGCTTTGTGAAGCAGTACCCAGAGTTCAAAACTGTTTCTGAACATTGACAGAAGTCATTTGTCAAGAAAAAGGGGCATCTTTGGTTGCAGTTTACAGAGTTTGTTAAAAGTAAGGTTGGACTTGCTGCAATTGTTGGACATACTTGTGAGTGTAAAATAGGCCAAGTGTAGTTCACATATTGCAACAGTATTATGGTACTTCGGATTTGCACGACATCAAACATCCATACATTCACCTGCCAACTTCCTCAGCAGATACTTAATCGAAGAAATGTCATCATCTGAAGAAGAGGATGAAATATAAAATAGTTCTTCATATTGAATGCATTCCATCCCGTTTTAGAACTGAGTTACAGTATATACTTAAACATATTTTGAGGAATATTTGCATCCTAATACATCATCTCAATCTCTTGCGTTTACTAACCGAACAATCTGGGCAACATTTGCATATTATAGAAATATTGACTTTTCTTTACAAAATAGTATCGGAATTGTTACGTTTCATGTATTCACTTTGAAGTTATAGTTATTTGAAGTCAGAAAGTTATGACTCGTCTTTTGTAGCATCGTCAACTTCAATCACATTTTTCACGACTTTTCCATCACATTTGCTATAAACAATTGTGCACAATTCGAAGTGCAGAATCTGTAGAATGATGCCTTATAATTATTTTAGATGCCTGGTGGGGTACAAATTTGGCACTTTTTTAACATCCTCCTTTAACTGTCGCTTGAAGATTTTGATATCCATAGCTGTATTTGGTATTCTCCACACAATTTTTCTTCCATCCGAACCGAAGATATTAAATTTCAAGTAAACTGTTCCTTTATATACTTCTTAGCAAACTCGTACCACTTCTTTCTATTTTGCAAACTTATGAACAGCTTCTTTCGAGCAACTCTACCATAATACTTCTGTTTTTTTAATACTCTTCTAATGGTTGAGTCACTTACTTCCTTCTTTAAATATTTCTCAACTTTAGACGCTGATTTTGAAGCACTAATCCTTGGATCATCCTTAATTTTTTTAACAATCCATCGTTCATCCCTGATATTCGGTTTCTTATCAGACATCTCTTTTAATTTATTCACTACACGGTCCTCTTCTTTGTATCGTTTTATTATACATTGAACTGTGCTTCTACTTCGATTAATAATTTTACTAATTCCATCAAAACTTTTTTTGTTTTTGTAGTGATAAATAACTAATTCACGCTCCGCCGTTTGTCGCATTTTAAGTCTATTTTATTGATTTTGTGGCAGAACAATGCATACAACGATCAGAATGCTGCTAAATCAAGTAGATTCAATCGTTGCTAAGCATTGTTACATAAAAAACAATTGGGGATTCACCGGATTTCCAATGTTACCAACAGTGTGCGATTTTTACTGACACCTGAGTTTCACACGTAACCTCAAATTTTAATTTGCTGAGTACCACTAAAAGTTTTTTTGTATTGTTGTTATATATCAAATAAAGAAACATTACACTATATACCTCTATACGAGTTTCAACAATTTAATACAATTTTCATGTTTTATTGGAAAAATACTCGGCTGAACCGCTAGGTGTACGATTTTAAGTGACAGTCGCTGTATATGAAACTTTTAACGTGTAAAACGGTGCCCCATCATTCTGTCCAACAGTGAATACTTTTTCTAGGCCGCGCGTTAATTATTCGTTATGCATTTAGATGTAAATGATGATAATTAGCGCAAGCACGGCAATGTTTCATGAGAAATGAAACAAAGTAAATTCTACTCAATTCAAATGCGGCAATAACGTCAAAAGAAGAGAAAGAAGCGTCCATAAAAGAAACGATACACCAAAGATCAATCGTAATCGTCGTTGTACGAATATTAGCCAGACCTTGTGACAAACTTATTGTTAATTGCATAACTCGCTGGCTAGTGTGCGTGTGTGTATTACAAGTTTATATTATTACTGGTCATAGGTGAAACTCACTGTCTTCTCCCTGACATGGCATCCCTGGTGCAGGCGGCACGTTAGGAAAAACTGTAACAAAAACAAAACACTTTTTCATTTACAAATCGTGTTTTTTTTCTATTGAGAAACATTCTACCGAATAAAACTACATTTTATACTGCTCCTCGAAACAGTTCAAAACAAATGTATATGCATATTACTATAGCGACCATAAGATCGCGTCTTATTATTATTTTTTTTTTACACAACATTATTTAGAGCGATTGATAATAATTCGTTATCGAACGGATGCATTTCGATTTTTCGGGTTTTCTATGTTCCAAAAATCTAAAGATGATGAATTTTTTTAATATCACCGAGTAACTTTATTACAGTCGATGAGAAGGTGAACTCAGAGGCGCGACGAATTGAGATTGAAGCGGTTGCGTCTAGGGGCAACAAATACTCGGATCGAAAGATATTAAAGGACATTACGATCGATGAATTGATCCTGAAAAAGGTTTTCACAATTTCGGTAACGCTCGGGAGACGGACTCTGGTAAATCGATTATAATGTCCGATTATCGCTTGTAACTATTATCTGGGTACCCTTTTATCGTTACTACGGGCTACAAATAACATTTTGTTGATAACTCGGTTCGCGGTACGAGTCGAGCAGCGATTAGAATGCCTGATTTATACTTCTATTTACATTTACAATGTTTAAGTAAATACGGCTGTAATCGTTACGAACACATTTGTAGCGCTTTGAATATAACTTTTTAAGCATAGAATATTTAATACGAGATTTGTATATCGTATCCAAGTGTAAACATGATTACGAACACAAACAATGCATCGTTACAGCATACAGCGTTGGTATAAGCTTGTGACATCCACTTATGATTGACTATGGCGGGTGACTGGATGGTAAAAAAAAAAGCAACGCCGACCGACTGTACTTACGTTTACCAATCTGTACAGATAACAATCTATTTTTGAAAGTCATTGCTTGCCACTAGTATATCCTGTACTGTTAACTTTTATTCCGTAACTTGATCATAAAACGCGGCCCGATAACGAATAACATTGAATTCAATTGATCGTGTTATCGCTTATCGGCGAAGTCTCTCGACGAATCCGAGTGGATACAATGTTCTTTTCAATCTCCGTCTTTACATTTCGCGAGGCAATTTGAAATTACGCTTATGCACTACCTTATTTAACATCAATACAGGGTGTTCGGCCACCCCTGGGAAAAATTTTAATGAGGGATTCTAGGGGCCAAAATAAGACGAAAATCAAGAATACCAATTTGTCGATTGAGGCTTCGTTAAAAAGTTATTAACGTTTAAAGTTCCGCCCGTACTGAATTTTTTTTTCGAAAATGCGCAGGATTTCGGGGGTATGTCTATTGACCAAAAGTAATTGTAATTGCCCCCCACAACCGAAAATAATTTTTCCAGAATGATTTGAAACTTTTCAATTTTCAGGGTAACGAGCAGTTATAGTCAGACATTATATTTTCAGTAATGAATTTTTTTCTCGAAAATGGTTAGGATTTCGGGGGTATGTCTATTCACCAAACTTGATTGTAATTAACCCACGCAATTGAAAATAATTTTTTCAGAACGATTTGAAATTTTTCTTTCCGTCAAAAAATTTCACACCTTCTCGAATTTTTTTCTAGAAAGTGGGTAAGATTTCGGGGATATGTCTATTCACCAAAAATGATTGTAATTGATCCCCGCAACCGAAAATAATTTTCCCGGAACTATTTGAACTTTTTAATTTTATCGAAAAATTTGTCCATCTTCCTGAATTTTTTTCTCGTGAGTGCGTAGGATTTCGGACTCATGTGTATTTACCAAAAGTGGTTCTACTTGACCCCAGGACCTAAAAATAATTTTTTCAGAAAGATTTTAAATTCTTTTTTTTTCGCCGAAACATTTCAACTTTGTTGATTTTTCTTAAAAATTCGTTTTTCATTTTTAATAAATTTGTTTGACGCTGTACGGAAATTTTGTGTAATAGCTTTTTGTAGGTACCCATGGGCTCTACTTCGGAAAAAAGTTTCATTGAAATATTGTAGGAGTTATGGCTGTTTGAAAATTGGACCATTTTTATCGGGTTTTTGTCATTTTGCGGAGTCATGGATCAATGTTTCAAATATTTTTGCGATTTCTACATATTCTTCACCCAAATACGCGTTGTTTGCCGTTTGAAACTATAAAATCGTCCAATCCGTTCAGATGTTATGACATTTTAAAGATTTGCATGTTTTCAAGCAACATTTTTGGTCATAAATTACATTTTCGATTAGGAATTTTTTTGCTCGAAAACGCACAGGATTTCGAAGGTATGACTCTTCACCAGAAACGTTTCTACTTGACTCCAGGATCTAAAAATAATTTTTTCAGAACGATTTGTAATTTTTCTTTTTCGCCGAAAAATTAGGCACCTTCTCGAATTTTTTTCTCGAAACTGCGTAGAATTTCGAGGGTATGTTTATCGACCAAAAATGATTGTAATTGACCCCCCGCAACCGACAATAATTTTTTTTACAACGAATTAAAAGTTTGTAATTTCGCTGAATTTCAGGGGAACCACCATTCATGGTCAGACGTTGTATTTTCGGTAAAGAATTTTTTCCTCGTAAGTGCGTAGAATTTCGGGGGTATGTCTATTCATAAAAAATGATTGTAATTGATCCCCGCAACCGAAAATAATTTTCCCGGAACTATTTGAACTTTTTAATTTTATCGAAAAATTTGTCCATCTTCCTGAATTTTTTTCTCGTGAGTGCGTAGGATTTCGGACTCATGTGTATTTACCAAAAGTGGTTCTACTTGACCCCAGGACCTAAAAATAATTTTTTCAGAAAGATTTTAAATTCTTTTTTTTTCGCCGAAACATTTCAACTTTGTTGATTTTTCTTAAAAATTCGTTTTTCATTTTTAATAAATTTGTTTGACGCTGTACGGAAATTTTGTGTAATAGCTTTTTGTAGGTACCCATGGGCTCTACTTCGGAAAAAAGTTTCATTGAAATATTGTAGGAGTTATGGCTGTTTGAAAATTGGACCATTTTTATCGGGTTTTTGTCATTTTGCGGAGTCATGGATCAATGTTTCAAATATTTTTGCGATTTCTACATATTCTTCACCCAAATACGCGTTGTTTGCCGTTTGAAACTATAAAATCGTCCAATCCGTTCAGATGTTATGACATTTTAAAGATTTGCATGTTTTCAAGCAACATTTTTGGTCATAAATTACATTTTCGATTAGGAATTTTTTTGCTCGAAAACGCACAGGATTTCGAAGGTATGACTCTTCACCAGAAACGTTTCTACTTGACTCCAGGATCTAAAAATAATTTTTTCAGAACGATTTGTAATTTTTCTTTTTCGCCGAAAAATTAGGCACCTTCTCGAATTTTTTTCTCGAAACTGCGTAGAATTTCGAGGGTATGTTTATCGACCAAAAATGATTGTAATTGACCCCCGCAACCGACAATAATTTTTTTTACAACGAATTAAAAGTTTGTAATTTCGCTGAATTTCAGGGGAACCACCATTCATGGTCAGACGTTGTATTTTCGGTAAAGAATTTTTTCCTCGTAAGTGCGTAGAATTTCGGGGGTATGTCTATTCATAAAAAATGATTGTAATTGATCCCCGCAACCGAAAATAATTTTCCCGGAACTATTTGAACTTTTTAATTTTATCGAAAAATTTGTCCATCTTCCTGAATTTTTTTCTCGTGAGTGCGTAGGATTTCGGACTCATGTGTATTTACCAAAAGTGGTTCCACTTGACCCCAGGACCTAAAAATAATTTTTTCAGAAAGATTTTAAATTCTTTTTTTTTCGCCGAAACATTTCAACTTTGTTGATTTTTCTTAAAAATTCGTTTTTCATTTTTAATAAATTTGTTTGACGCTGTACGGAAATTTTGTGTAATAGCTTTTTGTAGGTACCCATGGGCTCTACTTCGGAAAAAAGTTTCATTGAAATATTGTAGGAGTTATGGCTGTTTGAAAATTGGACCATTTTTATCGGGTTTTTGTCATTTTGCGG
Organism: Colletes gigas; assembly: GCF_013123115.1. Taxonomy (NCBI): domain Eukaryota; kingdom Metazoa; phylum Arthropoda; class Insecta; order Hymenoptera; family Colletidae; genus Colletes; species Colletes gigas. Next base: position 1,080,871 of record NW_025106644.1, read on the forward strand.
AGTCATGGATGAATGTTTCAAATATTTTTGCGATTTCTACATATTCTTCACCCAAATACGCGTTGTTTGCCGTTTGAAACTATAAAATCGTCCAATCCGTTCAGATGTTATGACATTTTAAAGATTTGCATGTTTTCAAGCAACATTTTTGGTCATAAATTACATTTTCGATTAGGAATTTTTTTGCTCGAAAACGCACAGGATTTCGAAGGTATGACTCTTCACCAGAAACGTTTCTACTTGACTCCAGGATCTAAAAATAATTTTTTCAGAACGATTTGTAATTTTTCTTTTTCGCCGAAAAATTAGGCACCTTCTCGAATTTTTTTCTCGAAACTGCGTAGAATTTCGAGGGTATGTTTATCGACCAAAAATGATTGTAATTGACCCCCGCAACCGACAATAATTTTTTTTACAACGAATTAAAAGTTTGTAATTTCGCTGAATTTCAGGGGAACCACCATTCGTGGTCAGACGTTGTATTTTCGGTAAAGAATTTTTTCCTCGTAAGTGCGTAGAATTTCGGGGGTATGTCTATTCATAAAAAATGATTGTAAATGATCCCCGCAACCGAAAATAATTTTCCCGGAACTATTTGAACTTTTTAATTTTATCGAAAAATTTGTCCATCTTCCTGAATTTTTTTCTCGTTAGTGCGTAGGATTTCGGACGCATGTGTATTTACCAAAAGTGGTTCTACTTGACCCCAGGGCCTAAAAATAATTTTTTCAGAATGATTTTAAATTCTTTCTTTTCGCCGAAACATTTCAACTTTGTTGATTTTTCTTAAAAATTCGTTTTTCATTTTTAATAAATTTGTTTGACGCTGTACGGAAATTTGGTGTAATAGCTTTTTGTAGGTACCCATGGACTCTACTTCGGAAAAAAGTTTCATTGAAATATTGTAGGAGTTATGGCTGTTTGAAAATTGGACCATTTTTATCGGGTTTTTGTCATTTTGCGGAGTCATGGATCAATGTTTCAAATATTTTTGCGATTTCTACATTTTCTTCACCCAAATACGCGTTGTTTGCCGTTTGAAACTATAAAATCGTCCAATCCGTTCAGATGTTATGACATTTTAAAGATTTGCATGTTTTCAAGCAACATTTTTGGTCATAAATTACATTTTCGATTAGGAATTTTTTTGCTCGAAAACGCGCAGGATTTCGAAGGTATGGCTCTTCACCAAAAATGTTTCTACTTGACTCCAGGACTTAAAAATAATTTTTTCCGAACGATTTATAATTTTTTTTTCGCCAAAAAATTTAGGGACTTACCCCCCATGTCGATTTTTCTTAAAAATTAGTTTTTTATTTTTAGTAATTTTGTTTGACGCCCTATAGAAAAGTTGTTTAATACTTTTTTGTAGGTACTCATGACCTCTACTTCATAAAAAAGTTTCATTGAAATATATTCACTACTGTAGGAGTTATGGCAGTTTGAAAATTGGACCATTTTTATGGTGTTTTTCTCACTTTACGGGGTCGAGGAACAAGTTTTTCAATATTGTTAGAATTTCTACATATTCTTCACTAAAACACGCGTTATTTGCATTTTGAAACATTAAAATCCTTCAATCTGTTCAGAAGTTATGACGTTTTAAAGATATTTCAGTAATGAATTTTTTTCTCGAAAATGGTTAGGATTTCGGGGGTATGTCTATTTACAAAAAATGATTGTAATTGACCCCTGCAATCAAAAATAATTTTTTCAGAATGATTTGAAATGTTTTTATTTAATGTTTTAATAATTTTTTAACAAAGCCTCGGTCAAAAAATTGATATTCTTGATTTTCGTCTTATTTTGGACTCTAGAATCCCCCATTAAAATTTTTCCCAGGGGTGGCCGAACACCCTGTATTATTTTCAACTGCGGTTGTCGGAGCTGCTCGCGTATTTGAAACGTTCGAGTACCGTTTATTTGAGCCGGATAACTTATAAAAATGAGTTATATAAATATAATATAATAAAATATAATAAATGATAAACTTATAAATTGAAACTTGTAAGGATACAAGTAGAGTGGTGTGAAGAGAGGTGAAAAGTAAAAGATTCCGTATGGAGTACTAAAGCTTACAAAGACGAGTAAATAACAAATCAAATAGGAAACGAAGATTGGCTACACCTTTGGAACTCTGCAACCAGTAGTCGTTAGGTCGGACAACTGGAACAGCTCTGATTGGTGACCAGTCGACCACGACATGAGTTCCGGTGATTGGTGACCAATGATCCATAACGCATCTTAAATAAACTCGAACCACACGAGACACACACGCACACACCGATATCAGTGTGTCGTTTGACTAGAAAAGAAATCACAGTTGCGGGGAAAATTTAGTGGACAGGTAATGGAAATTGTTATCAATAAAGTTTAATCGAAATAGTACTACTATTATTATACTTAACTTTTCTTTATTATACAGGGTGTTCGATCAACCCTGGGAAAAATTTTAATGGAAGATTCTAGAAACCAAAATAAGACGAAAGTCAAGAATATCAATTTGTTGATTGAGGCATCGTTAAAAAGTTATTAAAAAATTAAACTAAAAAATTTCAAATTATTCTGAAAAAATTATTTTCGGTTGCGGGGGTTAATTACAATCATTTTTTATGAATAGACATACCCCCGATATCCTACGCACTTACGAGGAAAAAATTCTTTACCGAAAATACAACGTCTGACCATGAATGGTGATTCCCCTGAAATTCTCCGAAATTGCAAACTTTTAATCTGTTCTAAAAAAAATTATTGTCGGTTGCGGGGGTCAATTACAATCATATTTGGTCGATAAACATACCCTCGAAATTCTACGCAGTTTCCAGAAAAAAATTCGAGAAGGTGCCTAATTTTTCGGCGAAAAAAAAAAATTACAAATCGTTCTGAAAAAATTATTTTTAGGCCCTGGAGTCAAGTAGAAACATTTCTGGTGAAGAGTCATACCTTCGAAATCCTGCGCGTTTTCGAGCAAAAAAATTCCTAATCGAAAATGTTATTTATGGCCAGAAATGTTGCCTGAAAACATGCAAATCTTTAAAATGTCATAACTTCTGAACGGATTGGACGATTTTAAGGTTTCAAACGGCAAACAACGCGTATTTAGGCGAAGAATATGTAGAAGTCGCAAAAATATTCGAAACGTTGATCCATGACTCCGCAAAATAACAAAAATCCGATAAAAATGGTCCAATTTTCTAACAGCCATAACTCCCACAATAAAAAATATATTTCAATGAAACTTTTTTCGGAAGTAGAGCCCATGGGTACCTACAAAAAGCTATTACACAAAATTTCCGTACAGCGTCAAACAAATTTATTAAAAATGAAATACGAATTTTTAAGAAAAATCAACAAAGTTAAAATGTTTCGGCGAAAAGAAAGAATTTAAAATCTTTCTGAAAAAATTATTTTTAGGTCCTGGGGTCAAGTAGAACCACTTTTGGTGAATATACATGCGTCCGAAATCCTACGCACGCACAAGAAAAAAATTCAAGAAGATGGACAAATTTTTCGGTAAAATTAAAAAGTTCAAATAGTTCCGGGAAAATTATTTTCGGTTACGGGGGTTAATTACAATCATTTTTTATGAATAGACGTACCCCCGAAATCCTACGCACTTACGAGGAAAAAATTCTTTACCGAAAATACAACGTCTGACCATGAATGGTGGTTCCCCTGAAATTCAGCGAAATTGCAAACTTTTAATTCGTTCTAAAAAAAATTATTTTCGGTTGCGGGGATCACTTACAATCATTTTTGGTGAATAGACATATCCCCGAAATCTTACCCACTTTCTAGAAAAAAATTCGAGAAGAAGCTGAAATTTTTCGAGAAAATTAAAAAATTTCAAATCGTTCCGGAAAAATTATTTTAGGTTGCAGGGTCAATTATAATCAGTTTTGGTGAATAGGCATACCCCCGAATTCCTAACCATTTTCGAAACAAAAATTCGAGTAGGTACTGAAATTTTTCGACGAAATTAAAAAATTTCAAATCGTTCCGGAAAAATTATTTTTGGTTGCAGGGGTCAATTACAATCATTTTTTGTCAATACGTATACCCTCGAATTCCTACGCACTTTCGAGAAAAAAATTCATTACCGAAAATATAGTTTCTGGCCAGAAATGCTACCCCGAAATTTCATGCGAATGTTTAAAATGTCATAACTCCTGAACGGATTGGACGATTTTAATGTTTAAAAAAGCAAACTACGCGTATTTTGCTAAGGAATACGTGGCAATTCCAAAAATATTCGAAAAGTTATTTCTTGACTCCGCAAAATGAGAAAAACCCCATAAAAATGGTCTAATTTTCAAACAGCCATAACTCCTACAATAGTGAATACATTTCGATGAAACTTTTTTCTAAAGTAGAGCTCATGGGTACCTACAAAAAAGTATTAGACAACTTTTCTGTAGGGCGTCAAACAAAATGACTAAAAATGAAAAACGAATTTTGAAGAAAAATCAACAGAGGTGCCTTAATTTTTCAGGGAAAATGAAAGGTTTCAAATCGTTCTGGAAAAATGATTTTCGATTGCGTGGGTCAATTACAATCATTTTTGGTGAATAAACATACCCCCGAAATCCTGCGCATTGTTGAGAAAAAAATGCAGTACAGACGAATCGTTAAACGTAAATAACTTTTTAACTAAGCCTCAATCAACAAATTGGTATTCTTGATTTTCGTTTTATTTTGGCCTCTAGAATCTCCCATTAAAATTTTTCCCAGAGGTAGCCGAACACCCTGTATAGTATGTTTGATTTTTTTTGTAACCTTTATTGCTTAATATATTTGTATACTCTAGGATACTAATCACTGAATTATATTTTCAAAATCCATGTAAACTTATAAATGGTATCACTCGATCATGTACGCTTTTCTTAGAAAGATCTGGAGTAAATCCTTGCTATTCACACTTCGCTCTTAGGAATATTATTCCTATTCTGTGAGGCAACCCAACAATAAAATGTTGTTTATATTTTTACGGCTTTATATTTAAAACACCATTCATATACATACAATGAACATCGAAATTGTTTAGAAATGGAAATGATCGAGAAATGTTTTTTACAAATCCACAAACAGATTAAAAAATCAAAAATGATAAACATATACAGGAATTCGGAGCCTAAGATATTATCGGTGTTGCATCCATTATGCGTAGCTACGGCACTGCCGAGGTAGGCTAGCGATGGCCGCGTGGCGGTAAAACGCCGTGCACGCGTTCCAAACACACATTTTCTCGACCTGTGACAACTGAGAACGGCTTCTACACTTCTGTTGGACAGTTTCTTCTTCAGAAATGTCTGCGTTATCAGATCCTGTGTATAAATTTCGTGTCAGGTAAAGAACTTTTAGTAAATATGCAAAAGTATCGTGTATAAAGTACGTACTTCGACACTTTTTCAAACTTTGGCGATCATTTACAACCGTTCAAAAGCACAAAATATTATAACTGTCGATGTTAGCATATTCAGGAATCTCTCCTCTATCTTTTAAGATTAAGTGGAACTGTCTGATGTATTTAATTTTCGCGTAATACCTCGTTTTTGCCAAAAATTGAACGTTTTCACAAAAACTCGTGTTTTTTCGAAAACTGAGGGTGATACAGCAATTCCATTTTCACATTCGTGTTTAGGAAACAGAGCTCTACAAGAATCACCTAGTGGGTACGGTAAAACAAAATTCGTGTTGAACAGTGTAACCGAAGCCCGTTGCTCTTCGTGTTACGCAAGAGTATGAAACGCCTCGTGAAGAGTCTGGTCGAGTTCGTAAGGCTCGATCAAAAACGAATCTAACCCGAAAAGTTAACGCTATCCTTAACCTAAGCTTGGCTTCCTCTATTAAGGCGAGGATAATGCGTAGCATTAACCGGTGGGATGATTGGTCAAGCCAATCCTCAAAGTCGTCACCTTGGCAGGGCGTTTCCTGCTTTCTGCAACATTCCCGCCCACCCTGCTGCCCAGTGTCCAGGTACACCATGTAAAACTGAGCTAGAAAGTTGCCTTTTTTATAAACATTTGGGGGAAACCAAAGCCCCCAAGTTGGTATCAGTCAGTTGCTATCGAGGCAAGGAATAGCTCCAAGGATTCCAAGTCCCGTGTGGAGTTTGGAGTTTCCTTAACACTAGATTGCCCAAGGAAGTCATTCTGACTGGTTTTTAACTTCAATTAGAAAAACAATTATGTGTACAGGGTGGCCCACGCAATTGTTTCAAGTCATAACTCCGTTATTATTGCATTTACGAAAAAATGCCAAAGGGGAAAGATAGATGGTTCGATGAGCACTACATCTGCAGGCCTTTAAATTTTTGTTAGATGCAGCGGTGCATGTGCAATTAACAATTGCATCATTTCTTTAAATAGAAATGCATATTTTTTTTTACACAGATCGATTCTTCTGTTCGTTCTACGTAAATAATGATTAGGGTAACATGGCAAAAAGATTATTAGATCTCGAGATATTTTCAAAAAATGTCTTTATGGAAGAAGATACTCAACTTATATTTCAATCTTGTTACCAGCTGCACCCCCAACGCTTCTAAGTGTTTTATTTGAAATTTACGTTAATTATTTTGTAACTTTCGAGCGTGAAAATTAAATAATAAATATAATTTAATTTTTTATTTATAAATGTTTCAATAACTAAATTTTAAAATTGAATGCAATAAAATTCTTATGAAATAGTCCTATGGTATAGAAAAAAAGTTATTGAATAATAAGAAAAAAATCAATTATATTTAATTTTCATATATCCAGTGAAAATTGTTATCTCTTTGGTTTGGGCTTGAAAAGGATTGGAAGAATCGTCTCCAGCGTTGTGTAGCTTCCCAAAGAAGTTATTTCGAGGGTGAAAATATTAAATTGTAATTCTATTCGAATAAAAAAATGTAAAAAAAAATCAGTCTCATTGCTCAATTTACACGCCTCGTACGCTTTTAAAGACCCGAAGAAAAAGTTGTTTTGTCGTTGGAGAATTCTAGAAATACAGTTCTCGTTTCGTGCGTTCCATAGATTTTCCATATTTGGCTGACATTCTATAAAACGTGAATAAACAATAGATGCGCTTGGCGCAACGAGTAGCAACGATCGTCAATATTATCTATTCCCGAGCAAACACCGTATTGGCATACAATGAAAAAGAAAACAAATACGATAATGTGACAGATAAGCGGAATCATGCTACAGTAAATTTCCATAGATCAATTAGATCAATGGCAGTGCTACGATTTCACGTGTGTCGCGTCGTACACACGGATGCATTGAAACTGTAACAATGCGCCTTCCGATTGGTAGAACATAATGTTTCTAGCGTAATTTTATTCTAGGCGTTAATATAATTTGTAGGTCTAATTCCGTACTGCAGGATGCATCGATTGAGAATCAATCGTTGATTGAAAACTTCGGTTACACTTCGTTTATACAACACAGAACAAAATGTTGTATATAAAAACTGTATACGATAGCGTTAGCTTTTTTTTTTTTTTGCATCGATAGAAACCGATGGTCCCCGATAGATGTACACGAGGGGGGCGTTAAAGATGACTTATTTTATCATTTGTTATAACGGTTACCTACTTTCAATAGATTTTGTTTTCTGAAATTTGTTGTAACTTTTATTCGAGTCTATAAAGTCTATAAGCATTGTTAAAGGATAAAATTGAGTGGACAGGTAATGGAAATAGATATCAATGAAGTTTAGTCGAAATGGTACTATTATGGTTCGGTCAACACTGGGAAAAATTTTAATAAGAGATTCTAGAGGCGAAAATAAGACAAAAATCACGAATACCAATTTGTTGATGGAGGCTTCGTTAAAAAGTTATTAAAAAATTAAATTAAAAAATTTCAAATAATTCACGGAAAAATTATTTTCCGTTGAGGGGGTCAATTACAATCATTATTGGTGAATAGACACACCCCCGAAATCCTACCCATTTTCGAGAAAAAAATTTGGCTAGGTGTTTAAATTTTTCAACGAAAAGAAATTTTTCAAATCATTCTGGGAAAAATTATTTTTAGTTGCGGGAGTCAATTACAAACATTTTTGCTCGGTACATATACCACCGAAATCATACGCATTTTCGAGAAAAAAATTCATTACCGAAAATATAATGTCTGATCATGAATGAATGATTCCCCTGAAATTTCACGTGTTTCGTATCGTTTTGAAAAAATTATTTTCGGTTACGGGGGTCAATTACAATCATTTTTGGTGAATATATACACCTTCGAAATCCTTCACACTCTCGAGAAAAAATTTCAGGAAGGTGGACAATTTTTTCGACAAAATTAAAAAATTTCAAATCGTTCTGGAAAAATTATTTTTGGTTGCGGGTATCAATTATAATCATTTTTGGTCATTACACATACCCCCGAAATCCAACGCATTTTCGAGAAAAAAATTCCGTACCAAAAATCTAATGTGTGGTTAGAAATGGTACCCCGAAATTCCAAGCAAATCTTTAAAACATCATAACTCCTGAACGGATTGGACGATTTTAATGTTTCAAAATGCAAACGACGCATATTTTAGTGAAGAATATGTTGAAATTTCAAAAATGATCGAAACGCTGACCCTTGACCTCGCAAAATAAGAAGAAACCCGATAAAAATGGTCCAATTTTCAAACAGCCATAACTCCTACAATAGTGAATATATTTCAATGAAACTTTTTTCTGGAGTGGAGCTCAAAGGTATCTACAAAAAAGTATTAGACAACTTTTCTATAGGACGACAAACAAAATTACTGAAAATCAAAAACTAATTTTTAAGAAAAATCGACAGTGCCTAAATTATTCGACGTAAAAAAAAATTTCAAATCGTTTTGGAAAAATTATTTTTAGGTCCTACGATCAAATAGAACTATTTTTGGTTGATAGACATACCCCCGAAATCTTACCCAGTTTCAAGAAAAAAATTCGTTATCGAAAATACAATGTCTGATCATGAATGAATGATTCCCCTGAAATTTCACGTGTTTCGTATCGTTTTGAAAAAATTATTTTCGGTTACGGGGGTCAATTACAATCATTTTTGGTGAATATATACACCTTCGAAATCTTTCACACTCTCGAGAAAAAATTTCAGGAAGGTGGACAATTTTTTCGACAAAATTAAAAAATTTCAAATCGTTCTGGAAAAATTATTTTTGGTTGCGGGTGTCAATTATAATCATTTTTGGTCATTACACATACCCCCGAAATCCAACGCATTTTCGAGAAAAAAATTCCTTACCAAAAATCTAATGTGTGGTTAGAAATGGTACCCCGAAATTTCAAGCAAATCTTTAAAACATCATAACTCCTGAACGGATACAACGATTTTAATGTTTCAAAATGCAAACGACGCGTATTTTAGTGAAGAATATGTAGAAATTCCAAAAATTATCGAAACGTTGATTCTTGACCTCGCAAAATAAGAGGAAACCCATAAAAATGGTCCAATTTTCAAACAGCCATAACTCCTACAATAGTGAATATATTTCAATGAAACTTTTTTCTGGAGTGGAGCTCAAAGGTATCTACAAAAAAGTATTAGACAACTTTTCTATAGGACGACAAACAAAATTACTGAAAATCAAAAACTAATTTTTAAGAAAAATCGACAGTGCCTAAATTATTCGACGTAAAAAAAAATTTCAAATCGTTTTGGAAAAATTATTTTTAGGTCCTACGATCAAATAGAACTATTTTTGGTTGATAGACATACCCCCGAAATCTTACCCAGTTTCAAGAAAAAAATTCGTTATCGAAAATACAATGTCTGATCATGAATGAATGATTCCCCTGAAATTTCACGTGTTTCGTATCGTTTTGAAAAAATTATTTTCGGTTACGGGGGTCAATTACAATCATTTTTGGTGAATATATACACCTTCGAAATCCTTCACACTCTCGAGAAAAAATTTCAGGAAGGTGGACAATTTTTTCGACAAAATTAAAAAATTTCAAATCGTTCTGGAAAAATTATTTTTGGTTGCGGGTGTCAATTATAATCATTTTTGGTCATTACACATACCCCCGAAATCCAACGCATTTTCGAGAAAAAAATTCCTTACCGAAAATCTAATGTGTGGTTAGAAATGGTACCCCGAAATTTCAAGCAAATCTTTAAAACATCATAACTCCTGAACGGATACAACGATTTTAATGTTTCAAAATGCAAACGACGCGTATTTTAGTGAAGAATACGTAGAAATTCTAACAATATTGAAAAATTTATTCATTGATCCCGTAAAATGAGAAAAACCCAATGAAAATGGTCCAATTTTCAAACAGCCATAACTCCTACAATAGTAAAGGTATCGCATTGAAATTTTTTTCTAAAACAGAGCCCATGAGTACCTACAAAAAACTATTAGACAACTTTTCTGTAGAGCGTGAAACAAATTTATTAAAAATGAAAAAGGAATTTAGGTGCCTAAATTTTTCAACGAAAAAAAAAATTTCAAATCATTCTGGAAAAATTATTTTCGGTTGTGGGGGCGAATTACAATAATTTTTAGTGAATAGGCCTACCCCCGAAATCCTACCCACTTTCTAGAAAAAAATTCAATACGGGGGAAACTTTAAACGTTAATAACTTTTTAACGATGCCTCAATCAACAAATTGGTATTCTTAATTTTCGTCTTATTTTGGCCTCTAGAATCTCCCATTAAAATTTTTCCCAGGGGTTGCCGAACAATACATATGTAGTTCATATTACGTACACGAAAAAATAATTCTGAGAAATTTCGAACAACAAAATCGTCAAATATAATGTCGACGCTATTCGGGCACTAGCACACACACACACACACACACACACACATACGGAACAAGAATCAGGCACATCTACGAAATGCAGCAATGCAGGACGCAGGGTCGAAGATTGCAGCTCGCAGAGGAACGTTGACTACGTCAGCGTGGGTGGCAAAGAACAACTACAAAAATTTCTTCCTCGTGGTAATGTTGCAAGTAAACTATTGTTTACTTTTCTAAACAATATTCCTCGCGCCCCAAATATTTTACTCATTTTCTAGAATCGTCCTTGAATGTTACTCCCCCGTTATCCTGAATCATACGTTTCATTAGTTCCTTGCTATTTGAAAATAGAATTTCGAAAACAGAGCCACCGTTTTAAAAATAAACTTCGACACTTGGTATTTAATAATAGAAACGATCGGGTTCAAGTTCCAAGAGCGCTGCAAAATTTTCGTTTTAAAAACTGGGGAACGGATACTTGTCTAAGTCACAGAGATTCTTTCGAGATAAAATAGGGGACACGTAAAGATGATTGGATAAGCACATACGTTAGCATACCGCTGTCTCGAAAACACAGTATTCTTCACGATCAATATTTTGCAATTCCATCCGACACACATTGCCTCGCTTAATGGAAAAAGATCCAAAAAATTCAGTATTCTTTTTTTACGATGTAACATTTTGCATAGAAAAAATTTAAAAGTAAACAACAAAAGTCTGCAAACACTGAGAAAAAAGGTTACTATAGTTTATTTACTTATATCTATTGCGATCGTTAAAATTTTTAAGTCAGATACAAAGTAATTCTTCAATGAATCGTGTAATTTTCATTTTTTATTTATTGTAAATTTTATATCAAGTTAAATTAAAATTGTACGTTTCTTCGACTTTAATTTATCTCGAAAATGGTGTAACATCGTATCTTGAGATTTCTGTGGAAAATTATTTTCAAAATATTTCCCAATAGTACTATAAAAAAATTTACTTGCCCAAAAATCCCCAAAAGTCTAATTAATTTTAGTTATATTTCTTTTTAGGAGCACATCCAACATTTATTTAAATTAAACGAAGAAAAAAGATGTTTATAACAATTTAGAGAAATATTGCGACCTTTCATGTGTGGATTTAATTTAAAGAAATGGCTGAAACAGGGACCACAATCGTTTTTCAGTTAATCAACAAAAATGGCTGAATCTGCCATGTGTTACTTGTTAAAAACAATAAATGAAAAAAAAAGAACCGAACTACTAAGCCCACCACAACGTTCTTTCTAATTTTTAAAAAATCTTGGCCGAAGTTATATAAAAAAATAATAAACAACTTATAAAAAATAACTTGTAATCACCTGAATATCGTTTATAAAATATTTTTGTTTGCGTCGGTCAATGAATCCTTTCGTTCTCTTTAAGAAAGTATTAAAGGTATTAAAGACCACTGTAAAAATTTAAAATAAAGCGTTTTTTTAAGCGATTATTTTTGGATGGATGATAATGATATTCGAGAATGTTATTAACCAGGTCGTTAAGTGTTAAAAAAAAAATATTACTAAATAATGACGCTGGAGCCATTCTCATGAGGCGTGTTTTGATTTTGAGACGCTCTGGCGCAAATTCGTATCTGGAAAAAAAACAAAAAATTTTCCCTTAATCTACACGAGTATAGCTAGAGTAATACGTAGGGGATTTTTGAAACATTAATTTTTGCGTGATTGGCGAGCATTTGATGTAGAAGGTTCAATTTTGTACAAAAAAAGGGGCAATCGTTTGTCAATAAATAATGTTAAAATTAACTCATCGAAGATCCCCTACGTATTTCTCTAGCTATACTCATGTAGATTAAGAGAAAATTTTTTGTTTTTTTTTCAGCGTCAGAGCGCCTAAAATTCAAAACACGCCCCGCGAGAATGGCTCCAGCGTCGTTATTTTCCACTATTTTTGAATAAATATTTTTTTTTAACACTTAACGACACTTCAATATTATTATTCTCTTACTTGAAAAAAAAAATCGCAAAAAAATGCTTTGTTTCAGGTTTTTGCAGTGGTGTTGCCCCTCGAGTCGAAAATCGAGTAGTCTAGAAGTTATTAATTCCGGGAATGCCTGTGTACTCGTCGCACTGAACTTAAATCTCGGCCCCGATATCGACGAAAAAGAATAGCTGGAAAGTAAAAAAAAAAAAGGAGATATCCGATGAACCCAGCATGTTTCGGTTTGCGAGCAGAATCGACCAAGCGGAATCAAGCCACGATCGTGCCGAAAACCTACCCCAGGTGATGTCGTTGAACCAAAATTGCGGAGTTCCGGTGGTATCGTCTATCAAAGAGGGCATGGGGGCTGCGGTATCCAGCGGCGGGTTACACGGTCCGTGTACACGGCACGTACCAGTTCCTATGGCACGATTGCTCGTCGCGTACTTGATCTCCGTCGCGACGACTTCGTCAACGTCGACGTCGGACGTATCGTCGATCCCCTTGTCGCATAGGATCTTCATTCTGGACGAGGATCGTGCCTGGACGAATATATCGTCGTGGGGGCTGTTGTTGGGGGACTCGGCGCGGATCCCGGCGATCGGTTGCTCGTACTCGGCGGAGTCGCTGCTAGGAGAAGGCGGATAAACGCTGGTGCTCGTTTTCATCGTACGATCCCTGGATAATACTTGAACGCCCGTGGAGGAAGTGGAGGGTCCCTCGATGGCAGGAGGCACTCTGCGAGCAACGGCGGCGGCGGCAGCAGCGGCGGCCGTGGCCGCTGAATAAGAATAGAAGGAACCACCCTGTATCATCATACTGCAGGGTGGTTCCTCGAGCGCGGCACTGGGACCGGTACTAGGACCGCCGCAGACGGAGGAGGAGGTGCTCACACCCAGCTCGCCTTGTACCTGCTGTACGCCGTACAGCCCCTGCTGCTGCGTAACGCCTGTGTCGCTCTGGTGGTATTGTTGTTGTTGCTGATGCAAACTCTGATGCTGTTGTTTATCCTTTTCACGACGGGGTGACCGACCCCGATCGCTGACCGAAGTTGCGCTCCAGTAACCCCACGCCATTTCGCGACCAATTCTCACCCGTATTTATCTCTCACCTTCCTCTATCCCGGCTGCCTAATATCGTCCGCCAACAGCCGTACACCACTGGCTCCCGTCTCTCGCTCGCTATCACCCTCCGACCCCCACCCCGACACCTTTTCCCTACTTTACTTCCTACGCTACGTGCTGCGCGCGCTCTACGTATCTCCGTCTCCCTCTCTCTCTTCCCGCCTCGTTGTCTTTCCCTTCCTCTCCTTCTTTCGCCTACCGCTGTCCTCGGTCCTCCGTCCCTTCCTACCGTCGCCCCGACCTCTTGCAGGAGCCCGGCTGAGAATGCGACGAGTCAGCACGATCGATGCTGGTTTATCGCCACTTTTCCAACCTCTCCGCCAACAACAGCTATTGTTAAAGGTACGCTGTCACAACCTCTCGACATGAATCGCGACCATCGAGAATCGACCACCGTTAAGACTCTTCGTCCGGGCAGCGTGTTATCGCCGGTCCGAGCCGTTACGACCGATATCAACCGCGGCCACCCTTTCGCGAATCGGCCGTTCTCTTTCGCGACCAGATGACGCTCGCTACCGGTTGTCTTGTTCTTGCCCGTTCGCCGGTTCTGAACGCCCGCCGACGACTGTCTCTCCGAGCAAAACTTCCTGGCTAATCGGTCCGCGCAAGAATATCGACTACCGCCGCGGGATTCATTAACTACCGTCACCACCCGACGCGCTTTACTCCGCCAAATGCGCAAACGCTAGAATAAAGGCATACCGAAAACAGAACTGATTTCTCTTTAACAAAAACACCCGACACCGACTCTCCTTTCCCTTCTTTTCTGGCCCTCTCGCGAGAGGCCTTTTCGTACACCGGTCCACCCCCTCTCTCGTTCTTCTCCCCTAGATACTTACGCTCCCAAACAAAAAGATAGCGTGTCCTTATGGTAACTGGCAAATCTTGATCAATATTGTAAACACTACATCGCGCGAATATGAAAATTCTCCTGACCTTATTTTCGACGTCAGCAAATTCTGCGCCAAGGAATATAAACATCCCAGATACGTAGACGCAAAATAATAGCACACTTTCTTTCGCTATTTAATAATTTTTTTTTTCAAATTCAAAAATTATTAACTTTTTATATCCTTTAAAAATTTATAAATGTGATAAACTTTTTTTTAAATTCATTGATTATAAAACTATGATCAGCTTCACAAATTTCTGTACGTTGACCAAAAAATAATCCTGATCGTATTGAAATTAAAGGAGTCTTTATTTCTTACTATTCCTACCTTTCTCGTAGGTAATTATTTATACTTTTAATTCTCAATAGTAGTAAATTATTCCACTCTTTTAATTGTCCTTCGGTGTACATAGCACTCAATAACAATCCCCAATATTTCTCTACTGTATTATGGTCGGTGAAGCATGCTAGCCATTTATGGACTTTAATATTCCCTTTTTTTTTATATATTCTAAAACAAGTTTTACTGAATGGACAGTACCATTATCTTATTGGATACAATGTACCAGCAATGCGTTTGGTACACATATAAACCTTATTTCTTTATAAGTTTAAAGTTATTTCGAATGTTTAATTTAAATAAAATGTTAAATTCATACATTTAGTTTCACGCTAAAATAAGTTCATCGTCTACTTGTACTCCAATGGTTATTATTTCCTTAGAAAATTATGATAACAGTATAATTCTCTATCGGGGCCGTCTAAATTGAATTTTTTTTCGTCCGTAAAGATAATTTTTCACCAAAACTATGCTCTTTAATAAACAATAACCGTTCCAGTTTGCGTCTGGTTTGCAATTGTGGATATCTTTTAATTTTAGTTTAGAAAAATTTTAATGGGGGATTCTAGAGGTCAAAATATGACGAAAATCAAAAATATCAATTTGTTGACTGAGGCTTCGTTAAAAAGTTATTAACAATTAAATTCAAAAATTTCAAATCGTTCTGGAAAAATTATTTTTTGTTGCGGGGGTCAATTACAATCATTTTTGGTCATTACACATACTCACGAAATCCTACTCATTTTCGAGAAAAAAATTCCTCACCGAAAATCTAATTAGGTGCCCGAATTTTTCGACGAAAAAAAAAAAATTTCAAATCGTTCTGGAAAAATTATTTTCGGTTGGGGGGGTCGATTACAATCATTTTTGGTGAATAGACACACCCCCAAAATCCTATTCACTTTCTAGAAAAAAATTCGAGAAGGTGTGAAATTTTTCGACGGAAAAAAATATTTCAAATTGTTTTGGAAAAATTATTTTCGGTTGCGGGGGTCAATTACAATCATTTTTGGTCATTACACATACTCCCGAAATCCTACTCATTTTCGAGAAAAAAATTCCTCACCGAAAATCTAATTAGGTGCCCGAATTTTTCGACGAAAAAAAAAAAATTTCAAATCGTTCTGGAAAAATTATTTTCGGTTGGGGGGGGTCGATTACAATCATTTTTGGTGAATAGACATACCCCCAAAATCCTATTCACTTTCTAGAAAAAAATTCGAGAAGGTGTGAAATTTTTCGACGGAAAAAAATATTTCAAATTGTTTTGGAAAAATTATTTTCGG
Source organism: Colletes gigas (assembly GCF_013123115.1). Taxonomy (NCBI): domain Eukaryota; kingdom Metazoa; phylum Arthropoda; class Insecta; order Hymenoptera; family Colletidae; genus Colletes; species Colletes gigas. Next base: position 1,097,225 of record NW_025106644.1, read on the forward strand.
TTGGGAGAGTCAATTACAATCATTTTTGGTGAATAGACATACCCCCGAAATCTTGCGCATTTTCAAGAAAAAAATTCAGTACGTGCGGAACTTTAAACGTTAATAACTTTTTAACAAAGCCTCCATCAACAAATTGGTATTCTTGATTTTCGTCTTATTTTGGCCTCTAGAATCCCCCATTAAAATTTTCCCCAGAGTTAGCCGAACACCCTGTATACAGAGTGTTCATCTTGAAATTTTTGAGGTATTTACATTAATGTGACAAAAAAATGTTTGCAACAATAGTTAACGAGTACCTTCAGGAAAACAAAGTGCAATAATAGAATTTTCGAAAAATTCTTTTACTCGATAGAAGCTCGAATCATCTTGATTTTGTTAAATAGCATTATGTATTTTTTAACCTTATAGAGTTACATATACAAAAATATACATAGTGCTATTTAAAAAAACTCAAAGTGACCTGAGCTTCTTATGGAATAAAATAATTTTTCGAAATTTTTATTTTTGCATTTCGTTCACCCTCAAAGTACTCGTTAACGTTTATTCCAAATATTTTGTTATCAGATTAGTGTAAATATGACGAACATTCTATATGTATAATATGACACTGATCTGTTGTTTGTACTTTGTCAGTTATACAATTAATATGTATACATATATAATTTAAACAAAATTTTTATGTAATTCAAATTTCGAACCGATAACTTACTTATCTGTAAAAATACAGGTTCGTAAAGAATTTGTTTCAAATGTTTGTATTAAATTAGTAATATAAAAATGATATAAAACTAATAGAATAATTATCGCCCGTAGAGTTACGGAATGTCGACGATGGAAATAATATTTTCGATGTGTCGTCCTTCCAACGAGAATAAGGCAGAGCGTGTTTACATCCCCACTCCTGTTGCAGCCCGTCGACTCACAGGATTGGTCGAGAACGGTGACGAAGTCAGCCAATCAGCGGATTGCAGCAAGAGTGGGGATGTAAACACGCTGTGCCTTCTTCTCGTGGAAGGACGATACGTGGATAAGTTACGTATTAAGTATAATCAACACCTGGATGATGTTTGTAATACTTTGAACGTGATATAAATATACATTTATGTTAGGAGTATATATAGGCATGTTACATCTATACTTACCATGTATAGTTATTTCGGTATCCTTTTCCAATTCATAAAGGCGCAGTGCTTCGTCCAGTTCCTGTTGAGAAGCAATTCTACATGGATCTCCCTCGTCGTCAACCCACTTCATTGTAAACTGATCTGGTCCTGCAGCACCAAATCCACATATCGTACGCATTTCCTCCCGCAGCGTGTCTACCGAAATTCCAGGAGTAATATATGTAATCTGCACTTCCCTAATGTAAAACAAACCATTATAACCGTTTTGATACTTCTTTAATTATATTTCATATTATAGAAACAGTGTCTTTCAAACGTTATTTAAACTGTGAGGCGTAAAGGTAATAACAAAAATCAAATTGTATGGAAAGTGTTATGTTCAATGAAAATGGGAAACGAAAAACAAAACAATATCATTGTGAATTTTTATTCAGATTAATTTTGTTACTTCTAAGTTGCTAGCGTTTAATTTCCACGATATTATTATTGCAAATCCATTGGTATCGACGCCGAACAAAACGGGTCGAATATTACGCTCGCTCGAGCATCGGATTGTCCGTTGCCAGAGGGCGCTTCGAACGAAAGGAAAGCATAAAGAAAATAATAGATAATTACAGTTTATTGGCGCCCGATACACGAGCGAAGGAAGGACTCTATTATTCCACTGTATGCTAACTTTTTAAGTAAATTATACGAACAGTACAGTGATAGAATTGATTTAATTTTTAAAGGCGGCTATCGGCACCCTCTTGCACCTATCTTGTTACACGTTTGATCGCGTGTAATGCGATACCGATCTATTGTTTCTACTTCGTCGGTTACGCTTGGTAGCGAACGTGTTAATAATAAGAAAAATTACTAATCGCAAAAGTTGTATGGCTTCGGGAGGAACATAATATGCTGGCTATAATTTCATTGAAGATGCGAGACATAAAAGAAACGCGAAATTATATTTCTTCGAACGGGACATTCAGTTTTTTACGACCAGATTTTTCTTAGACAATAAATTTTAAGATAACTTGGAGAAGGTTCTTATAATTGCAGAATGACAGTCTCCTTTCCCCGCCAAGTATCCCGCATGGACTGTTTGCCTTTCGGTTCCGCGGTATTGTCATAATACTACGGTTACGCCATCTGTCGGCGGTGTTAAACAACTAAACGCTGAAAAATATCAGCTGCCTGCTTGAAGCACTTTTCGAAATATTGAATATCAAAATCTTTATTTTTTAGCAATACAGGGTTGGTCTTTGTCATTTCTTTTAAACAATAGCATTTTATGGATCCCGCCATAAAAACTGGATAATTTTCTTTTTAAAAATTGTCTCTTTAAATGAAATTATCGTCACTGTATTAGCTCAGCTTGAAGTCTGACCAATACTCGTATTACTCAAAATAACGATATTCAGCTAGCTGTATAAGTTAGAACGATGTATATACTTTCTAAAACATAATTTGCTAAATTGTTATAGAATCAATCTATTGCCCCTGTTATAGTTTTTACTTGTATTATAAAGCAATACGAATATAGTTGTGATAGACGAACGTAGTACTCATCAAAATATAAAAAAAAAAATATTAGCAAACATAGATTTAGAAATTAAGTTTTTATGTTATAAAAAAAAATTTGATTTTATTGGAGCAAATATTTTATAATCCTCGAAACTTGAAATCTGCCGATTTCTAAATCCATAGTTATTAATGCTCTTCTGCTTATTTTTATAACTACTGTACATATTTAAAGTGTGAAATGCATTCGTTCAAAAATAAATTTATAATTTTCACAATGCATTATAATTCTAAAATTTTAACGCATTACAGTCCATTAAGCACACTTTAACGTAATAAAAATTTTAGCATATAGTGGCCAATATTTTGAAACATACAGCGTGAACAGAATTATTGAACACTTTACGTAGGCAGTTTTAAATTTTGCTTTCTCCAAAGAGAAACGTTTAGAAACGATAACCGGCCTTACTACGTTAATTAATAATACACGTATACGTATAAAAGAATAATAGTAAATTACTACCGTATAAAATAACATCGATTGTTGCTTTCTAAAATTTTATAAATCTACGCTACTGAATTCTTGCTTATTTCGTTTAAGCATTTTAATTAACAATTCCAAACACAAAAATAATGAAATGAATATAAACAGGTGCTCTATCGGATTTAGTTTTCAAATTATAACCAGTTTTGTATTACCGAATACATCGACTATGAGTATACTTTATTAATATAATGTTTTATGTTATGTGTGGTACGATAGCGCGCCATCGCATTTCAGCAGAGTAGCCGAGCGATTCTTAAACCACTTAATTTCCTAACAAATGGATTAAAAAAACTCCACGATCTCGCAATTGAAGGCTTGCATTTAAGATAAAAGTATAAATTTTGTGTCGCTTTCTATAAAAGCAAGCAATTACACATAAGTGTACAAAAGAAATTATTATGTCAGAATGAAGATCGAATAGGGCATGATTTTATACAAACATTTTCATTGTTTTTGTTCGGTATTTACCACAGAAGTAAGTAACGTATGTTACGATACTGTATATATAAATTAACAATTGAATTAAATATATTACCCATTATAAACAATTTTCACTCGTATATCATCGTTTTCTGTTGTCTGTGTAGGCATTTTTATTCGATTTGTATACTCCTCTTCTTCCTTAAAAAAATAATCACAATATAAAATTATTAGCGTCAAATATTTTTAACAATATTGTTTTATAAAATATTCATTCGGATAAAAAAACTGTACCAAAAGTATCAATTAATATAATAATATTTTAATTTAATTACATTATAGATACAATATATCTAATAGATCTTTATGATTGTAAATTATTTACGAAATCGCAAAATCATTTAGTTATGGCTTCTTAAAGTATTGGATAATAGAAAATGCCACTCTGGTCTACAATAGTTGAAACTACTTTGTAATTATAATTAAATAAAATGGCACGAACACTCAACATAACGACGATCTATTCAAAATTCACAAAGTTAACACGAACAACACGTACAAAATCATTAAACGTATTTATTAATTTGGTAGTTTGTAATGTCTGAAACTCCTTAAACAATCATTGCACTCGTAATCTAGCCTAATTTAGACTACTTAATTTCGATGCATGTATATGATTTCTGACTCACCAGAATAATTTTTTCAAATAATGATCTAACCGCTACGCTCGATGAAATATTCTTAGTACTATCTTCTAATGGAATAGAATATCGTCTTTTTAAATTACTAATTAGAAATACGTAGGGGTCCAACAAATACAAAATTGAAAACTATTTAACACGACAAAACGCGTTGTCAATTGGCAGCCGCCATGTTATTAAACGCACACTTTCATACCGTATATTTTCTGTAATATAACGTGCGTGTATGCGATCCTCGTAAATGTAGCAGCGAATAAACGAATTCAATCAGCACACTGCTAAGTTTGATATCCACGATACAATTTGTAACCCAACCATTTACATTATTTTATTATACAATAACAGATTATTAAATTACAATCTTGAATAAAAATTATATGAATTCCATAATTTAATCGTTTATTACTCTATGTTAAAGTTACATACATACTTTGTCAAATATGTACATTGTTTATAAATTCTATAATTTCAAACGACGTGTATTTTAATTAATCGAAATAGAAAAACTTTTACTATTTGTCTTTATTTCAAATAATTATTGAAAATATAGAAATTTATTACTAATAGATAAAGTAACAATTTGTTTATGTTGGTCCCTGAACTATGGGAAATAATATATGTAACCGGAATATCTTAGGCTACAATCATACTTATCCCTAATCTACAGGGTGTGTCGACTCGCGTAATGCAACTAAGTATGTGCAGATCCCTTATCAGGAAGTAGATCGTAAATATAGGATAACAATTTTTTTATTTGTCGCTTCGTTTCTGAGAATATTAAGTTTGGAAATTCTCCACATACGCGTATACCTACCATTCTTCTACGAGAATAAGGCGCAGGGTGTTTACATCCCCACTCTTGCTGCGTTCCGCTGATTGGCTGTCACCGATTTCGTTACCGTTTTCGACCAATGCCTGCGAGTCAACGAACTGCAACAGGAGTGGGGATGTAAACACGCGGTGCCTTATTCTCGTGGAAGGACGATACTTATTACACGCGCGCGTAGAATTTTCAAATTCAATTTTCTCGGAAACGAAGCCACGAACAAAAAATCGTTACTCTATATTTACAATCTATTTTTTCTCAGACTTTTGTATCCATATACTATACAGAATCGAATATATTTACAAGCGTATTATTATTATTTTAAGAAGTACTTAACCACGTATAGCGTAATATAGTGTAATACATACGTTTAACTGATAAAATTTGTGTAATTAAATTATTCGCACATTTTACAGAAATATAATAGCAATAAAGAAATGCAGGACAGGAATTTGTATATAACACTTTATACGAACAAAGCTTATATTCTTCGGTAACATTAAATATGCTAGTACAGATTTAAATTTAAAGTTTTTTATTCGATCAGAAGCTATTTCTTTTTAATTTTTGGAACTTTTCTATGCCTGTTTCTGTTTTTAACATTAGAAACTTCGTAAAAGTTGCTACCAATTTTCTTTCGTTTATTGGCTCTTTCTATGGCTCGCCGTTGTTTGCTTGTTAAATTTTTTCTTGTTTTCATTGAATGCTCTGTTTTAGAAGATACGGAAGAAATTTTGAACGCACCACTGCTTGATACAGTATTAGTGTTAATAATTTCGCTATCGCTGGAATCGTATTCCTCTTCTGCTATGTCATATACGCTTTGTAATAAAGTATCTTTTTCCAACGAAAGACAAATTTTATCATCAGAATATTCTTCATCCTCGTTACTTTTATCCCCCGAGCTTTCAATATTTTCATTGTTTCCTTCGCTTTCTGTAACCACTACTTTACCTTCAGTATCTTCGACATCAGAATTATCCAACTCTGACGTACCTGAACTACTTTCTATTCCATCTTTATTTTCCTTGCCATCTACAGATGTATTAGATTTGATACTTAAATTACTTTTAACGTCATCGCCTGAATATGGTAAACCAACTCTTATTTTTCGAAAGTCTTGTATCACCGCTAACTGATATTTTGTCGATTCTTTGCTTTGTATATTTTCCATGTTTTCTATATCGTTATCATGTTCCGTTTCATTCTCATCGTTTTCAGCAGGAGGTTCGTTAACAATCATTGATAATGGTTCTTCGAAACCAGGAGGGGATACGTAAAACGGTAATTTACCACGCTGCCAATCGTTTAAAACCATTCGCGAAACAGCACCAATGTCCGGCTCTCCTTTCTTTAACAATTTTCCAGTCCTGCGGGCCAATTTCTCCAAAAAATCAATGTGATCGCTCCATTCCATAATTTTATAAGTTTTCCGCATATATTCTGGTTTCACTCGCGACAATACATCCGAGATATAATCTTCGGGGTTTTGAACAAGTTCAACTCTTACTACGCCTTTTAAAACTTTTTCTGTGTCCGTTTCGGCCGACGGATAAACTACGCCCGGGCAATCAATTAAATAAATTCGACGCATTAAAGTAATATATTGCCACACTTTCGTTTCGCCTGCTATCGGCGCAACATTACACACTTTTTTTGATTTCAACGTATTTATGATTGAACTTTTTCCTGTATTGGGATACCCTATAAAGCCTACGCTTATTTGTTTCTTATCGATGTGTAATTTTGCAAACTGACGCAACAAATTTATCAAAGAACCTTTACCAAACGGATGTGTCATCGAAGCGTGGAATGCTACTGTCGGATACTCTGCACTTAAAATCGCAACCCACCTTTGCGTAACCCACGTCGGTACAAGATCTACTTTATTTAATATAAAGATCAAATGCTTATGAGTTTTTTCTGTTTTAAGGTATTTTTCTATCGGAGGAGATCTGGTTCCTAATGGATCTCTGGCATCCAGTACTTGTAAAACAACGTCGGAAGAATCTATAACTTTATATAATTCGTTCCAAATTCTTTTGCTCTGTCCTGCCGACATAATCCAGTCTCTTCTTGTATCCTTTACACCTGTACCGGGACATATAAGATCCACATCTTTAGAATCCTTCTCCTTGTTATACGTTTCCTCTTTTTCTTCTACTAATTTCTGTAACTCGTCGTACGTCGATGTTGTTATATTTGGCCTTTTCCGTAGTTTCTTAGGACCGAAAACACTGTCGAAACTTTCTGTATCCAACAAATGTACCCTCGCGTGTGCAGCTTTTTGTTGAAGCATAGTTATCGGTAACTGGGTCGGTTTCATAATAATATTATAAGGATCTTTTGCAGCTTTCCCCAATTCGTCTTGAAATTTTTGTAAAGCATCTTGAGAAATTACCCTCGAATTACCGAACCATCTTTGCGACGGTTCTACGCGAGACATAGTACCAGACTTTTGCCAGCCTTGAAACGGCGCTGGACTAAGTATTTTACCCACTCGATTACGCTTTGGTTTTTGATCGCGGTACATTTGTAACCTTTTGATCGTTGCTTTAGATCGAACTTTAGCTACGCCTTTCAATCCTTCTGTAGGTCGTTCAGGATTCATACTATGACTAGAACGGTTAAACCCCTCCTTTTTCGGGGGTTTATTTGTAGTATGTGATTTAGCCATTTTGTAAAATTTATTTACACCGTTATCTTCTAATACGTCTTATATACAACACGTAATCTTAATTGATATTATTGTTTATATTCAATGTTATTTCATACTATCCGTTTACACAGTAATCTAATACTATTTTACCAAATATTATTTTCTTTTTTTATACATTTATCTTCTATAACAATTATATACCGTTTGTTTATATTATAAATATTCCCTTAAATGAACTTTCGTTGCACTTAATGAAACCACGCTGCATAGTGTGACCAGATTTGGCATATTTGAGTACATCGATGGCGACACTAGTAACGTTGAATTTACTTTAGCGCTTGACGGAGTAGGGGGAAGCAGCACATCCTACTGCACGATCCACACTTCGTGTAACTTCGTGCAACTTCGAGAAATCGGGAAAGAAGGCAAGCGTGAGCTTTTCCTTCTCGCTCTTGCAACAGCTGATGGTCCGAGCATTTTTACGTTTAAAGTAAAAAGTAATCAGTACGATGAAACAAGGTCGAAGTAGATCATGTTGACATGAAACAACTTTAAAACATAATATATGTACAAGACTTACGTGTAAAAAAAGACTCGGAATTTCCTAATTACAAAATTAACGCAGTGTTTATCGAGTATACGACGCACCGGTCAAAGAATTAATTAAATTCATTTACTTGAAATATACATATAGTGTATAAGTAACTACAAAGTAACTTAAAATTATAAATAAAATATTATTCAAAGAATGCTAATTTTTTACAAACAAAACAAGATTCCCTATATTGGCAGAAACAACACGCAGTTATATGCGTAACCCAGCAATTCAAACTAGCAGAGACTTCTTTCTACGTTCTCGAGATTCTCATTACAGTACTACTTACATATTATCTGACGTATCAAAATGTCATACAGACTTTTGTCAAAATATAATTTATCCCGACAAATTTGTACACGTGAAATAGAATATTTCGTTTAGATTTATGTATTGAACAGTCATCGACGAAAGGTAGCAAGTCTTTAAGAATTTCTTGCACCATGACAATAATACTTCTCAATTTGCTATATCAATATACTATACTTCGTTTGTTGTGCAGTATTAGGTGGTGTGGTTGTCGGATGAATGTGCACAGGTAAATCCCAAATCATTGTCTCGACGTCCAAAGTTGATGGTCCTTGCCAGCTGTTGGTACTTGCATTGGGCATTTCTATCAGCTTACAAGTGGTGACAAATTCAAAATGCAATCTCCACTTTAGTGTCATCAAATCGGTGGTAAAATCTGGAGTTACGTGCAAGGGTATGGGTAACACTAAATGAGAGTATTTTAAACCCATACACATCTCGTGATGTTTATTATAACTGACTAATGTCAGATTTGCGGCTTTTCCTCGTCTGTACTCCTCTGAGATATGTTCTTCCGATTGCAACGCAACCGATACTTGAGCGCACGATACGGTAGCGTTTGAAAAATCGAACGTTCCAACTATATCTTCGCCGAGTTTATAAGAATTTTTAAAAAGGCAGAACCTTACGACGCGCCCCCGTCCGTTGGTAATATTGTAAAAATTCGGACTGCGTCTGGCCGTTAAATTCTAAACACATTTAAGATCGAATCATTAATAATAAAGTAAAACGTTGTGTCTACGTTATGAAAGATAACAGACCTGGAGAGTTTGTAACGCAACGTCTAATGGAGTATCTCTGTGTTGGGTTTCCATGAATGGATTGTTCGGACTTAAATCGATGCTATCGTTGCAAGTAGTTATTTCAGGCAGTTCTGTTAAAATTATGGTATTTTAATTACGTATACATTTCGTTGAAAATCTGTAAATAATATTACCGCTTAAAGAAAGCACTCTGAATGGAACTCGGAGTAACTTAATAGCCGTATTTACTCGTTGTGTTCCGATTGTAATTTTATAAGAATACTTTATTGCGTGTCCTCTGTACGATGGAGGGGCGTCGTTTGGAATTATTTCCCGATAGATATCTGTGAAATGTAAATGTACAATCTCTAGATGTTATGTAATACGTTACATTCATATCATGCCCAACGACTTACATGTTTTACTTTCGCCGGGTGATAACCTCAAGTCGCAGAACAAAATTTTGGGTTTTGTATTCATTACAACATGACCATTGTCTTGTTGCCACGGGGCAAATGTTGTATCTGGGAAATACTTGTTATGTAAAATATAGCGTTCGTAATTATAAGGGAAAACATTATATTTACAATATACTCTATAAAGTTTACTAATTACTTATTACTTGCGTTAATAGCTGCCAATCGAGCAGTGGTATTTAATTTTTCCGATAACACGAGTTTCATATTCGTGGAACATTGACAATGAACTTGCGCGCTGGCCCATGCAAGACTCTCAAATATATCGCTAAAATTACATTTTAATTTATATGCAGGAATGTGTTTGCTTGAAATAAATTAGCTGCGTATTACCTGTGGCTCTGAGATATTTGATGAATTGGATTTGGCGGATTACTGAACGTGACTAAACATTCTATAACTTCTCCAGTAAAATATACAGGCCCTCTGACTAACTTCGCCATTATCTCAATCATGATTCTGTTATAATTAAAAGTAATTTTTAAATTACAAAATATGAGAATTACAGCTGCCTAAAAGTAATTAAAAAACTATATTATAAACCTATTATAAAATATGGTATTATAAGCAACAACGGTAAAGTAGTTCATAGGTTATGTATGGTATGTATAATTATTAAGTATTCTTTCAATAATTTGATTACATTTTTAAAATGACGTTTCTCAGTTCCTGTGCAAACGTCAGCTGATGTTAGCAGCTGTAGTTTTATTAGATCGGGCCAGTGTGGCACTTGTAACACATACTATAGATAAATCGAGAATCACAACACCATAAGCCATCTTTAAAAAAACATCCTTAAAGACATCATTTTCAATATTCGATTTATTATAAAGATGTGAAACAGAGGAGTTTGCGATGATACTGAAAAGGAACCTCTAAAAGTTAGCTTGTATTCATTGGGCAACCAGACTCTGCGGAATGTATCGTCACAGCCGACTCTAGTATGTACTAGCACTACTAGCCGTGCTGAAGGTAAAATGGCAACACCGCGGGAGTCCGGCTTCGATATACCTAGCCCAACCTACCGTAACAGCCTCCCACTACCCGCCGGCCTCTGGGCTACATAGGCTCCATCTATCGGCCTTCCGGTCTCCCGCCTATCATTCAAATGTTTCAAATATTAATGTACCGAAGTCCATTAAATGTGAGCAACGGAGCAATAATCCAGGTGTTTCATTTATTTATATTAACTCTACAGATCCTGATTTTGGTGTGTAGCACACTTATTTAATATAATCTATAGCATTTTTGGACATTTTGTTTTATATACACTTTTTTTATAAATTTCACATATTCGTTAATAATGCCACGGCGTTGCTGTGTTCCCAATTGCAAGGGAAATTACGATAGTACCTTAAAAGATAATAATTACAATTCTATATTTTTATTCCCCAAAGATGAGGAATTGCGGGAGAAATGGAGGGTTGCTATTCCTCGTAAGAATTGGACACCATCAAAATATTCTGCCGTCTGTAGTTTGCATTTTGCAGAAACTGATATTGAAAGGTACCACGGTATTCTATCGCCCGATGGTGTACTGGAGAATGTTTTCTTGAGATGTCCAAGGCTTATAAGGAATGTAGTACCCTCCATTTTACAACCGAAAAATTAGAAAAACGATTTGGAAATTATAGACTTTTATCTGGTTGTAATTATCATGTGTCATACAACGAAATAATTCATGCAGAAAAAAAAAATTAGATTAAAACATATACAGGGTGAGGCATTTTAAACAGGTCACCTGAATAACTCGCTTGTTTTTGAAGATAGGAGAAAATGCATTAGACCAAACTTATTTGGTATCGGGGGGCTCATAATCTGGTATTACCAATTTTTTTGTAGGTGGAGGCGTCAAGGAGATATGAAGGTCAACTTTGTTTTTTTAAATGGAACAGTATATTTTATTACTTACATTCTGATAGAGTGTTTCAAGGCGAATACAATGACCTATTATTAAGGTCATTCAAGGTCACCCAAAGTCAACTGCAATAGAAAATAAATTGTGTCAAAGCACTCTTCGAACACTTGGATACTTTGATACTGCTATTACAAGTGTTCAAAATGGCGACCTTGAACATGGATACATAGTCTAAATCGTTGCAATACTGATGACACTGCCTGGCAAATTTCATTTGTATCTATTACAGAGCAAGCTCTTCTTATACGTTCTTGCATGTCAAGTTTGGTAGTTGGTTTTTCGCGGTACACTTCTGCCTTTAATTTTCCCCACAAATAAAAATCGAGAGGTGTCAGGTCTGGGGATCGTGCCGGCCATTTGTTACTTCCTGATCGACCTACCCAAGAATCTCCAAATTTTCTATTTAGAAATTCTGTAACATTGCGTGCTGAATGAGCAGGGCATCCGTCTTGCTGGAACCACATGGATTGTCGTATGTCCAGTGAAGTGTCTTCTAACAATTCTGGCAAAACGTCTTCTAAGATTCTCAGGTACTTACTACTATTTAGCGTGCCATCAATAAAATATGGACCAATTATTTTATTATGAAGAAGACCGCACCAGACGTTTACAGACCAAGGTCTCTGTTTGTCGACTTCTCTCAACCATCGTGGATTATCTACCGACCAGTAGTGCATGTTGTGACGGTTAATTGCTCCATGGTTTGTAAATGTGGCCTCATCGGTAAATAACAATTTACTCAAGAACATTTCATCGTCTTGTAGTTTTTGTAAGCCCCATTCACAAAATTGTAAACGTTTTGTATAATCATTTTCAGTTAATTGTTGATGAAGTGATATGTGGAACGGATGAAATTTGTTAATGTGTAATATTCGTAAAATACTTCGTTGACTGATGCCACTTTCGCGTTCCAGTTGTCTTGTACTAACATGTGGATCTTGTATTACAGCTGCTACAATATTTATCGAGTTTCCATCATCAGTTGCTCGTTTGGCAAGATTACGTGTTTTGTTATCCACAGTTCCAGTTTCTTGGAACTTTTTTATAATGTTTGTAAAGACAGAAAGTGAAGGTCTATTATTACGATCGGGAAATCTTTCACTATACACACGTACCGCTTCCCTCATAATTCTATGACATTCACCATAAATAAGAACCATTTCTACTTTCTCTGCTATCGTGTAACGCATTTTAGAAAACTAAACACTTAGACTGAATAAATGTTACGAAGCTGTGCTCTAGTCGGTAGTAAAATTACCAATAATGTTTGAGGATACGGATAAGCGTACAATGTGATTGAATGTTTGTTTATCTTTTGTGACCCGTGTCACGCAATACACACACGTGATACACAAGTATTCGAAATGTACTCTGACACAATTTATTTTCTATTGCAGTTGACTTTGGGTGACCTTGAATGACCTTAATAATAGGTCATTGTATTCGCCTTGAAACACTCTATCAGAATGTAAGTAATAAAATATACTGTTCCATTTAAAAAAACAAAGTTGACCTTCATATCTCCTTGACGCCTCCACCTACAAAAAAATTGGTAATACCAGATTATGAGCCCCCCGATACCAAATAAGTTTGGTCTAATGCATTTTCTCCTATCTTCAAAAACAAGCGAGTTATTCAGGTGACCTGTTTAAAATGCCTCACCCTGTATATACAAAATCGGCAAATTCGTTTTCTCTTACTGAAATCAAAAATAAATTTCGAATTTGTGATGACAATAATAACGATCTTCATGATCTTCCCACTGATGCGACTTGTTTCTCAGGAATCTTCGATACCGAATACTTGTCCGATTGTGTTGTAGATGATTCCATTAAAATTTATATTTCTGGTTATGGGTCCCATTCTGTTGCTAAAAAATTAAATTGCAATATATGTCGTTTATTAGTTGTGGAGGATAAAGGTAAAACTGTAGGCGATGTATATTTTGATCACTTACAAAGAGGGGGCCTTTCTGTCCCCACTGAAGAAGCGATAGCCTCATTTATTCATATGTATGGAATAATGGAAGCCATAATAAATGATGGCAATTTAGAATCTCAATTTTTGCAATCGGGAAATCATAAACATATTTTATGTAAATTAACATATATTAGCATTCAATCAGACGTACATTATTTAGCATTTTCAGATACATGCGTTTGTGGTCGAGCTTACCAAAGTATTTGGTTTAAATTATTATCAATTTTTTCAAATATTTTATTAAACGATTATGTGAAAACTGTAAATAATAGTCAGTTGGAAACACGTACAGACATCACTTCTAAAAATCGTAAATTAAAAACTTTTAATAGGAACTAGATTTTCAATCATTTTTTTTAATTTCATCTTTCTTAAAACATTAATTTTTATATATATTTAAACTTATTCCTTTCAATATGTTTTAATACATTAATAGAGTTTTATTTACTTGCTTAGTATATTTTTATTATGAATACTATTTCACAAGATTCAAAATTTTATTAGTTGTATTTCAAGAGAATTTCAAAGTATGTTTTGATATGTTTTGTTATTAATATTATTCAAAATTATTTATTATTATTTCAAAATGTAATACTTTATTTCTTTAAGAACACAAAAGTTATGTTTTTGTTATGTTCTATTTAAAAATATTAATTTTATTTTAGAAAATGGGATGATATGGCTATTGGCGAACCACCCATTATAATAAAAAAAAAAGGTAACGCGCCATGGTAAATACCCCTAGGGTGGTGAGGATAGTTTTCACAATTATCATACTGTCCTCTAACACGATTTTATAATTAACTCCATAATTGTTCCTTTCAATAGCTAATTATGCTAACCTCTTTTTCCACGGGCACTTAACCTGTTTGGCTTCGTACCAATAATTTTGCCTATTTCAGGTCTCTATTAACTTATACATACCTTTATCAATTTTTAAACCCTTCAGTTTGGTTCAAAGACGGTTTTAACTTGTTTCACACTTCTATTTTCTTGAAATCTCTGTAAATATTTCAAATATAATGCATCACAACACCAAACTATTCCGACAGTCCACAAAATATATACCACATTTATAAATATTAATATACTTCTGTATTACTTCTACTTACTATAGTTATGATATTCATATATTCCTTATACATAATTAATAAAAAATACTGTATATTAGTATAATTTTATATCGCAAAATAACGTTAATTATAATCCTGAACACAAAACTCCACTATTGAAAATAGGACTCCCGATCCGCACATGAGCGGTGTTGCCACGTTCCATAGCACGGCTAATACTAGAGTCGGCTGAAGTCCACGAGAAGAAGACACAGAGTGTCTACATCCCCACTTTTACTGCAGTCCGCTGATTGGCTGTCACCGATCTTCCGTCACCGTTTTTGACCAATACCTATGAGTCAGCGGACAGCAACAGGAGTGGGGATGTAAATACACTGCCTTCTCGTGGACGAATAGTATTAGTACACGGGACGATAACCAGGCGTCGCACGTTGTTCATTCTCAAAGATGGCGGCCACTATACATGCTTCACCGCCAATGTCGCATCCAGTATATAGAGATCAGTGGGTCCTCTTATAACCAAAGTGGAGAGGGTACTGTTCTGTGACTCTTGCGCCGCATCTGGCACCCCTGCAACCATTATTTCTATTTCATTCTATTCGATTAAACCGACGATTTCACTCGAGAGAGAACTCGGTTAGTTAGTTATGGATTCAGCTTGTCAAAACACAGATTTTAATGTCAAATACTTGGTTGGTCAGTTAAATACAGCCAGAAAAGAAATTAATAACTTGAGGTATTATTACATTCCTTTTATCATATCATGGCTTTATAGATTCGAAGAATTTATTGGAAAAGGTATTAACAAGTTCCATTTGAAGGTGCTGTTTTCTATGCACCTTATACTATTAATGTATTCGTATATGCGTGGCTATGGTGCTGGACATAAGTTCTGGCACATTGTACAATTCTGTATACGAACATTCATACTACTGAACAAAATTTATTTAAAATTTTTAACTCGTCTATGTATGAAAATAGAACAAAATGAATAATATAGGAAACATATGATTAATACAAATGTGTTTTAAAACCATCTTACATATAAAATGATATCTGTTAATACCTATTGAAATTGACAAATGTAATTAATGTAAAAGTTAATGTACTTGCGAAGCTACTATCGTATTTACCACATCGTAACTCTTTAATATTTACAGACAACAAATAAAAACTCTTCGTTATATACATGAAAAAGATGTCAATACTATAAAACGTCTTTTAGAATCGTACAGCAATGGAGCGTCTGTGTCAGAAGCAAAAGTTATATCCGAAGACGATGTAAAACCTAGCACTAGCGCGGACGATGATAACGTTAAATTAAAACCAATCGGAATAATATCCACTTGGTTTCCGTGCAAACGCGGCACACCTAGGCAGCCAGGAATTTGTGGAAATGTACCGGGAAAGATACTGTTGTATAACTCGATATATACAAATCCGGCCCATGCCCTGGAAGGATTACAAGATTTTTCGCATATGTGGTAAGACAACGGATGAGAGAAATATTTTTACTGTATCGTATCGTAATTAAAAATTTTCGTTTCGTATCTGACTATTTCTATTTCAACAGGGTCTTATTCTATTTTCATAGAAACGATTCGACGCACGTTCGCGCTAAAGTTGCACCACCGAGATTAAATGGTACAAAGACTGGGGTCTTTTCCACGCGATCCCCTCATCGTCCATGCCCGATCGGTTTGAGTTTAGTAAAGATTACAAGAATAGAAAATCATACCATTTACTTCGAAGGCGTGGACATGGTGGATAAGTCGCCCGTATTAGATATAAAACCTTATATACCATTGTACGACAGTCCAATGTGCTTTGAGAAATGTAACAGGTCGCAGGAATCCACCATAGATAATACATTCGTGTGCATAGAAGAGACTACTAGTTTAAGTAGAAGTCAAACGTGTGGTACCTTTGATGCCAACGTAAATCTTGGAGACGAAACGAGAAGTCTGCTTTCGGATTCTTATTACAGAAAGAATACCAACGAATTAAATCAAGATATTTCTAGAGACGAAGAGATTGCATTGAGATTGCAAGCGGAGGAGTTTCAGAGAAATTCGAATTTTGAAAATTACAACAGCGTAAGACACTTCTCGGAGTTGGGTGATATTAATTTGCACAATAATGGCACGTTACCGCATAATGTAGATGTAACTGGTATACACAGAGCATTTTATACATCGTCCGATTCCTCGTCCGATGCAAGGTCGAACATATCCACTGCGCGTAATGCCCTCTCAGCCAATTTGGAACAACGATCAGAAAGTTTCGTAGATATAAGTAGCAGATTACAAAACAGAAATATAAGTAGTCATACCAATGTGGAGCCAATGTATACTTCAACCGATATGGGATCCAACTACATAGAAGCTCATGCTTCTCGCTCTAGACTTTTGGACGGAGCAGATGGACCAAGTACAGTGTGTGGTACCGATTTAGATTTAATTAGACGTTCGTTGAACGCGAGGATCGATAACTCTCCGATAAGGATGGGGATACGCGAGGCCCCCGACGGCGAAGAAGGTCTGGAATCGCAAACGCTTACCCCGTCGCAAGTTTTACCGAATATCGAGGTAGCAAGGACCGCGTCGAACAGTAGCCTGCCGGACAGCGCGGATATAAATTCAATATTTTCGCCCGAATCAAGAAACGCCGAGAACAGAGAGGCAGAGGCCAATTTCTCATCGGAAGTGAGAATTCCAGAGTGGATATCAAGATCTCGAACGCCCCTGTGCGTGATATTCAACGATCGAGCTCTTATACAATTAAATAAAATATTAGGGACAAAAATTAACGACCAAAAAGTAGCGATTGAAAACGTACTCCGGGAAGATCCCAGATCCGTGTATCTCAGACAAAGATGGGGTAGCCAATTTTATACATTCTTGATCCACGATTTACACATTACTTGTAGATTCGACGATAACAGAGGCGTAGTAACAGTTTTTCAAGTTAGACACGCTGGACGTATCTGCGAATGTGGAGAACCCGAATGGCAATGTTTAGGCCATTCGTTGCCTCCGTCTTAATGCGTATTTCATGTACGCGACCCGCATTATTGACACGTTTAGTTTGGTGTACATCTATATTTGTCAATAATATTGTAAGAAATGCAAGCTCTTAACTTATACAGTTACGAGGTATATTATATCCATTATCATTCCACAATTAACCAAGAATATTTATTTAAGAATTTTTATTGCTATTAGATTTATTAAAAAGACTTCTTAAAAGAGTTATTTAATTCGTTTGCTATTTTAAAATGAAGTTTGCATTGTTATTATTACGAGCAATATACAGGGTGTTCGGGCATCCTTGGGGAAAATTTTAATGGGATATTCCAGAGGCGAAAATCAAGAATATCGATTTCTTGACTGAGGCTTCATTAAAAAGTTATTAAAAAATGAAATTGAAAAATTTCAAATCAGTCTGAAAAAATTATTTTTAGGTCTTGGGGTTAAGTAGAACCGTTTTTGGTGAATAGACATACCCCCGAAATCCTACGCACTCACGAGAAAAAAATTCAGGAAGATGGACAAATTTGTTGACAAAATTAAAAAAGTTCGAATTGTTCTGGTAAAATTATTTTCGGTTCCGGGGGTCAATTACAATCATTTTTTGTGAATAGACCTACCCCCGAAATCCTACGCACTTACGAGGGAAAAATTCATTACCGAAAATACAATGTCTGACCATGAATTGATTCTCCTAAAATTGAAAACTTTTAATTCGTTCTAAAAAAAATTATATTTGGTTGCGGGGATCAATTACAGTCATTTTTAGTCAATAAACATACCCTCGAAATCCTACGCAGTTTCGAGAAAAAAATTCAGGAAGATGGACAAATTTTTTGATAAAATTAAAAATTTCAAATCGTTTTAAAAAAATTATTTTTAATTGCGGGGGGTTAATTAAAATCATTTTTGGTGAAGAGACATATCTTCGAAATCCTGCGCGTTTTCGAGCAAAAAAATTCTTAATCAAAAATGTAATTTATGGCCAGAAATGTTGTCTGAAAATTTGGAAAGATTGGACGATTTTAAAGTTTCAAGCGGCAAACGACGCGTACGTTGACGCAGAATATGTACTAATTCCAAAAATAATCGAAAAGTTGTTCCTTGACTCCGTAAAATGAGAAAAACCCCATAAAAGTGGTCCAATTTTCAAACAGACATAACTCCTACAATAATGAATATATTTAAATGAAACTGTTTTCTGAAGTAGAGCTCGTGGGTACCTACATAAAAGTATTAGACAAAGTTTCCGTACAGCGTCAAACAAATTTATTAAAAATGCAAAACGAATTTTTAAGAAAAATCGACGCTGAAATTTCTCGTCGAAAAAAAAATTTCAAATCGTTCTGAAAAAATTATTTTTAGGTCTTGGGGTTAAGTAGAACCGTTTTTGGTGAATAGACATACCCCCGAAATCCTACGCACTCACGAGAAAAAAATTCAGGAAGATGGACAAATTTGTTGACAAAATTAAAAAAGTTCGAATTGTTCTGGTAAAATTATTTTCGGTTCCGGGGGTCAATTACAATCATTTTTTGTGAATAGACATACCCTCGAAATCCTATGCACTTACGAGGGAAAAATTCATTACCGAAAATACAATGTCTGACCATGAATTGATTCTCCTAAAATTGAAAACTTTTAATTCGTTCTAAAAAAAATTATATTTGGTTGCGGGGATCAATTACAGTCATTTTTAGTCAATAAACATACCCTCGAAATCCTACGCAGTTTCGAGAAAAAAATTCAGGAAGATGGACAAATTTTTTGATAAAATTAAAAATTTCAAATCGTTTTAAAAAAATTATTTTTAATTGCGGGGGGTTAATTAAAATCATTTTTGGTGAAGAGACATATCTTCGAAATCCTGCGCGTTTTCGAGCAAAAAAATTCTTAATCGAAAATGTAATTTATGGCCAGAAATGTTGTCTGAAAATTTGGAAAGATTGGACGATTTTAAAGTTTCAAGCGGCAAACGACGCGTACGTTGACGCAGAATATGTACTAATTCCAAAAATAATCGAAAAGTTGTTCCTTGACTCCGTAAAATGAGAAAAACCCCATAAAAGTGGTCCAATTTTCAAACAGACATAACTCCTACAATAATGAATATATTTAAATGAAACTGTTTTCTGAAGTAGAGCTCGTGGGTACCTACATAAAAGTATTAGACAAAGTTTCCGTACAGCGTCAAACAAATTTATTAAAAATGCAAAACGAATTTTTAAGAAAAATCGACGCTGAAATTTCTCGTCGAAAAAAAAAATTTCAAATCGTTCTGAAAAAATTATTTTTAGGTCTTGGGGTTAAGTAGAACCGTTTTTGGTGAATAGACATACCCCCGAAATCCTACGCACTTACGAGGGAAAAATTCAGGAAGATGGACAAATTTTTTGATGAAATTAATAAGTTCAAATCGTTCTGGAAAAATTATTTTTGATTGCGGGGGTCAATTACAATCATTTTTGGTGAATAGACCTACCCCCGAAATCCTACCCACTTTTTAGAAAAAAATTCAGTAGGGGCGGAACTTTAAACGTTAGTAACTTTTTAACGAAGCCACCATCAACAAATTAGTATTCTTGATTTTCGTCTTATTTTGGCCTCTAGAATCTTCCATTAAAATTTTTCCCAGGTCGAACACCCTGTATATATTCCAAACAGCCAAACTTCGTAAAGTATCGCAAGAATCTATTATTGGTTTAAATTCTTGTTATATTATTCGAGATTTGAATATGTTTATTAATAATTTTACTAAAGAATATAATAATCCCTTTTCTTCCTAACACACAGTATGTAAAAACTAGTTTTAGACTTTCTGCGCGCGTGTCGAGACTCGTATATATATCCTCGAAAATTTCGTTCAATTTTTAATCTTAAGAATCACGTTGTATAAAAATAGATGCATTTTTTATTATTTTCATTATTGAATATTTATTGTCAAATTTTTTACGATATTGTTTTTGTAATTAGATCATCACATAGCTTTTTCTTACAACATAGAAGTTCCTATACGTTTAAATCTTTGTATACAATTCTGATGCAAGTTGCAATTTACCACATTTTCGTGGAAAAATAAAATTCGTAAAAAAAGATTCAACTTTCAATTTTTATTTTTTCATAAAAAAAAAAAAAAAAAAAAGGAAACTTTCGTCGGAATTTTTCACGATTTTGTTCTTATACAATGTTATCTGTTTACATTTTATTGTATAAACACACGTTGGAGATGGACATTACGCGATTCAAGTATACATTCGTATCGTTGAATCCGCACCCGCTGAAAATACCCACGGTTGAATAGGATGAAACATCACATCCAAAATACCAAAATCATTGTTAGACTCGTGATTACATAATCTTTTTAGCGGCACGATCAATGGATTTTGTAGTAAATCGCTAAAATGTATGCCACAATAAATAATACGTAATTAACAATGGTGTTAATATGCATATATGCTTGACCTTACTTGTACACCATTCCGTGGGAAACAATGAGGCCTCTGTCGTCAGCACCGGATGCAAAAAGTGGGTATCGCTTGTGAAATGCAACACCTCGTACACCTGTACCGTGTAACCGCAATGTTTGATAAGGTTTTGTGCTCAAGTCGAGATCAAACCAGAGCATTTTGCGATCATAAGTGCCTACTAAAACGTTATCACCCCCTGAAAATAAATAAGAAAACATTAGACACAAAATAATGCAACGATTAGGATTATTCGAACAACGTTAGAAACTTTTACTTTACCAGGGTGTATTGCCATCGTCGATATCCATTGCGAGTTTGATAACAATTTCTTTATCATTTCTTGTTTCACCAAATCATATATTCGGACATTCCGTTGTGTCTGCAATTATTTCGTCTCGATTAATAAATTGAAATTTTACGGTCAAACGTTGTACCCTGATTCACACTTACCGCTACGAATAAATATGGCCTGATCGGATGGAACAGAACGCATTGTATCAAACCTTTTGACCTAGCGAAGGGAAGTTGTGATCTTCGTTTCGATAATTGATTTATTAAAACGGATCTGTTTTGACCATCCGGCATAACGGTGGCGAAGTAATCGCCTTTACCGTGCCACGTTATTTGTTTCACCGTTTTAAAGTGATTCAAAATTATCCTGATGCCCTGGGACCAACGATCGCCTTCTACTTGTTCCCATTGAACGGCAGTTTTAACTCTGTCGCTTACTGACAGAAAATGTACAATTACTCAGATTCTAGTACGATGCTTCCACGAGAAGAAGGTACAGTGTGTTTACATCCCCACGCCTGTTGCAGTCCGATGACTCACAGGTATTGGTCGAGAACGGTGACGAAGATCGATGACAGCCAATCAGCGGACTGCAGCAAGGGTGGGGATGTAAACACGCTGCGTCTTCTTCTCGCGAGAGGACGATATATCTTTGCTAATGAAGATGTATATTCTATCATACTTATAACATCGTGTTGCGGTATTATTTCCAATAATTGATCCGTTTTGTTAGTTATTAAGCGATCTCCAATTCCAGGATTTATCAAAAGTACTTTGTTATCGGTCGCCACTCCTATAAGCGATATAGATTGATTCGGACACCAAGCCACAGACCTGATTATTCCGCCACACGGCACTGTTTTTACGCATCTGCCTGTTCCAACTTCCCATACTGTAACATAATTAACATTTATGCATAATGTTTAGTAATTACTTGCTTCTTCATAACGCCGATAAAACTTTACTTTTTAGATTCATATCGTCCCCGCCAGAAGCAATATATTGACCCATTTGTTCCACGGTGATGCTTCTAACCATATCCGTGTGGCCTTTAAACACCATAGACATCGTCGTAGGAAACGGTTGTAGATCTTTTGGACTAGGCAATTGTGGCACCAATGCTTCGGGTTCTATCGTTAATCTCATTTTTAACGCTCTTGGGCACAAGTATAGATCTAGACACCTCTGAAATCTTTCTTTAATATATTTACTATACGCGGGAACCTCCCGGAGAGAATCATATTTCTGTGGAATGAAATGTAACTTTCGTTTCCACGGCGTCGGTTGCAATTTATTCCACTCTTTTAGCTCGTTCTTGTTGAACATATACTCCGGCGGGGGATTATAACTTTCCGCGTGACCGGGTAGGTGTCTCTTTGGCGCTGGTATGTGCTTGTGAATCCTACGCATCTCTTCTGCTTGATCGTCCGATTGCCATAACATGTAAAACCGTTGTTCGTTCATTTTCTCCCTTCTTTCCTTTTCGATTTCAGCGGTAGACTTTACCCAACCCATTTTAAGCGCGTGAACTATCTTCGACACTTTCTTGGCTTCTATCTTCGATGGTAAAAATGAACGCTTGTGTTCCGGAAATTTGCGCAAGGGCATTTTCATTATTTCCGAGGTAAACCACTCCACCCATGGCTACAATAAAAAAGAACAAGGTAAATTATGAAATTACAAAATGTTAGGAAGTAAGATGGAACTTACAGCATATTCGTCGAAAGTTACAGAAGGAATTTTCTGTTTCTGAATTCTTGTAATTAATTCTATATCTGCTTCGCTTAATATAACGTCCTGCCCAGTCTGAGGATCCTTTATCGTTCTCCAAAAGTCAGGATTTTCCATTCTTTTCAAGAATTTATCTAGCTGGTCATCTTTCGTAGGTTGCATAATCTTTTTACCGTCCCAATCGTAACCAATATGGTCATAATCGTCGTACCACTTCATCGGTATGTTTCCTGTTGTGTTACGAATGTCCTCTTCGTCCGAACTGTCATATTCGTATTCCTCTAGCCTTTGATTCACCGTCGAAACATTGCTACCCGTGCCTTTGCTAATTTCTTCTTTACTAATCTTCGTTTTATTCGATTTTTCCGATGGTCCTTTCGTCGATGCGATCTCTACATTCTTTTTTAAATTATCTGGCTCCGAAGTCTTTTTATTTTGTACTTTTTCATTTCGCGGAAGTTTACGAGATTTCGATTCCTCCGGTGCACCTGTTTTATTCGCAAAAGACTTATTTGCCTTATTAGATTTCGATGCGAAAGGTATATTTGTACTTTCGATTGTAGATGCGGGAGATTTACCAAGCGTATCTTTCGCCTTATTCTCGTTGCGTTTGAATTTCGAACTAGCAGCTTTGGATTTTCTTTCAAATTTGTCATTCGTATTGTTCTCTTCTTCGGAAGTGCTGATGGAAGAGTCATTCTCCGAATCCAGATCGCTAGAATCTGTATCAAACTCTAATTCCTCTTCCTCGTCGTCGGATTCAAAGACAATTGGATCTTTCTCAGTGTCCGATTCCAATATATCTTGATTATCTTCAACTTCTTCGTCTGTACTTTCGTCATTATTATTCACTTCAGCGTTCAGCAAATCTTCCGTACCTGAATCCTAAACAATTTTATTATACCATAAGTTATGTTTTTTTTATTATTACTATTAAGCGCCACTGAGTGCTATACATAAAATAAACTGTGCGCAGCGTGATAAGTCTACAGAAAATTTCATGATAGTACAAGCTCGTCGATAAATGAGAATTCGTAACGAAAGGTCACATTTGAAAATTTACATTAATTTTCATTACCGAGTGACACTTTTATAGGTTAGAATACATTGTGAAGAGGAAAACTTTACCGATTCTACTTCGGGTTGAAGTTTTATTGAATCCTTTTCTACTTCCTTGGTATTACCTCCAACCTTCAAGTTAGTCTGCCTTCTTTTTAAGTTTTTACGTTGATTGCTCATTTTTTACAGTTTCATAAGTACAGAAATGAGGTTATCAAGTTTCACGTATGTACCGATCTAACCTGATCGAGCAGAAACGAGCATTGTGCAGTGTGGTTAGATTTGGCATGTTTGAGTGCATCGACGGCGGCGCTAGTAACGACGAACTTCCTCTACAGTTTAACGGTACACGCTTCGTGCAACTTCGTGCAACTTCGGGAAATCGAAAAGGAAGGAAAGTGCGAGCCTTTCCTTAATTGAAATTTTAGAAAATATCGCGAGACATACATTAATTAGAAATTTTTTATACAATGCTCTGCAACAATTTTTACAAACAAAAGATAAATCTCATCGATTATTCGAAATATTGTAATAACTCGTTCAAAGAATTTGATTATGTATATGAACACATAACTTGCACGCAACCTGTAACGTAAACGCTTGATACTTTACAAAAATCAAAATAACAATTACTATGGTGTATTACGAATATTATTTAAACTATTTAATAACCATAGAATGTATAGAATATGCTAGAAAATTTTTTCTGAAAATCTGCTAGACATATAATTCTATTAATTGATTGGTATTGTTTGCAACCTACTTATCACAACTAAATTATTAATTGCATCCGTTGATCGTTTCTTCAATGAAATTTAATCGATTAAAACACAAATGAATTCTTGTAACTTCGTTTCTTGTCTCATTTCCGCTTGTGTTCATTTCTATAAAAAAAAAATACATTGGATGTAAGGTCTATTCGTATATCTCGTCTGTGATACTGATTTCTGATCGCGGCTCTTTACCATTTCCGTGTCGCTTCCAACATTATCGGTTCAGACCGTAATTTGAAATTAAAATTAAATACTTAGCATGTTCATATGAACCTTAACGCGCATTTCATTAAAACCGTATGCAGGTGAAATTTGTACAAGTTTATTATTCCATTTAGTGTACGAAATTTGATTTGATTAATCATGTACTGGAACGGTAACAGATAAATATTTGTACATTTTTTATTCGCTCTTAACAACAATTTATCCGTCGTTAATATAAAAAAAAATCATTTATTTACGATCGACACTAAATAACGATTATCGGAACAAAATTATTTCATTTGATTAATTATTTAGATTTATTCAGTTATTCAAATATTCCACGACTTTTTTTATTGTCGCCAATTGAATCGTAATGATCGATAGTTCTCGTCAGTTCGTTTTCGATCGATCGAATCGTTTCACGGGGTAGTTGAACAGTTCACGACATTCAGTGTGCCTGGAATAAAGGCCGTTATATAAAAAAAACGCTATTCTTTCTTTAATGCGTTATTTATTGTATACGTTTCGGTATAATTTAAGTAATTTCACGTTTACTTGTTAGTTTGCTGGTTGAAACGCGCGAGATGAGCGAAAACGCAGAAATCACGGGAGTAATATCGCCCGAAGATGCGACCAGAGCGGAGAAATTTAAAGAAGAAGCGAACGAATGCTTCAAAAGTGCGTTTATTAAATATCATCCTGCATCCGGTTTTACAATTAACTTTATGCATTTTTATGGGATTCGAGAAGATGTCACAATTATCGGTCGATTAATGCAATTTAGTCACGTGTGTGTTTAAAACTAACCCAACTTCCGCGACGTAAATGATTATTAAATTATCGAGCGAAACTTCATAGTTTGATATAGTCGAGTAAAGATTTTAAACGATCGTGTTATATGTCGTAACTGTTTGTACGGGCACGGTTTAAGTATTTATTTTCATCTTTAAAACTCTTTTATAGAAATTTGGCATTCACACTTTTGTATGACACGTCTTATTTATGTCATGTCATGTATTTTGCTTTGCACTCTATAGTGATTTATTTTTTAAAATTTCGTAATGCCTGTAAATAATAAATAGTTTCTGAAAATTTAATTAACCCTCGTGGTCCAAATACTGATGCGACGTTATTGCTTAAAAGAAGGAAACAATGAATTCGATAGAGCTACAGCAAAGAAAGTTGAAACTTGAATATAATTCATAATGTGCGCGGAAGCGCAATAAGTACAAGTGCGATTGTTTGTACATATTTCTTTTATTACTGTTCGCTAAGCAGTTAAAAAGTAATAAAGTAATCGTAGCAGAATCTATTACGAAATCGTTCTTTAAAATGTGTGTACATGTATATTTGAATTTTCCCGTACGAGTCAAAATCTGGCATTCGAGCTTCGTGTCGCCAGTTCATCAAGCATCTGGGCTCCGAGGGTTAATATTGTAAATACATTGTCGATCGTCTATAATTGCTGTTCCATGTCATGTTTTAGATCAAAATTATATCAAAGCCATAGAATTGTATTCTACAGCCATAGAAGTAAACCCTACAGTGGCGGTATACTATGGAAACAGAAGTTTTGCTTATTTGAAGACGGAATGTTTTGGATACGCGCTGACGGATGCGTCGAAAGCCATAGAGCTGGATAAAAATTATATAAAAGGATATTATCGTAGAGCCGCAGCTCATATGTCGGTTGGGAAGTTCAAACTAGCTCTTAAGGATTATAAAACTGTTACTAAAGCAAGACCAAACGATAAAGATGCGATGGTTAAATATACAGAATGTTGTAAAATATTAAAAAAATTAGCCTTCGAAAAAGCAATTTCTGTAGACGAAAATAAAAAGAGTATAGCCAGTATGATTAATTTAGAAGCTATGGGTAAGTCGTTATGTTTAATGTTTAATGCGTTCGAACGAATTTTTAAAAACATTCTCAACCTCATTTTGTGTATTTTTATAGCCATCGAAGATGAATACGTAGGGCCTAAATTGGAAGATGGAAAAGTTACGTTAAAATTTATGCAGGATTTGTTAGAATGGTACAGGAAACAACAGTTATTACACCGTAAATACGCGTATAAGATTCTTTTAGACATAAAAACATTGTTTATGGCACAACCAAGCTTAGTCGATATTACAATTCCTGAAGATAGTAAATTTGTTATCTGTGGAGACATACACGGACAATACTACGATTTACTTAATATATTTGAATTAAATGGATTACCTTCGGAAACTAATCCATACGTATCCTTTGTAACAACGAATCGTGTTTATTGTGTTTTTTAAATTTCTGGTTTGCGAAACATATTCCTTAACAGTTACACAGTTATTCAATGGAGATTTTGTAGATAGAGGCTCGTTTTCCGTAGAGTGTATATTTACTTTATTTGGATTTAAATTATTGTATCCGAATCACTTTTTTATGGCCAGAGGTATGTAAGTATTAGTTCGTTTGCACCATTAACAAGCAATACACATTCATTGTAAGATATGATATTTAGGTAATCACGAATCTGCTACGATGAACCAAATGTACGGATTCGATGGAGAAGTTAAAACAAAGTATTTTTCCCACATGGCGGAATTGTTTACCGTGGTTTATAACTGGCTTCCTCTAGCGCACTGTCTTAACAACAGAGTTCTCGTAAGTTCATATTATTGTTAACGATAGTCTCAACGTAAATTACTAGGCGTAAACCAATAATTTTTTAGGTGATGCATGGCGGTCTGTTTTCGAGAGACGACGTCACGTTACAAGAAATTCGGGAAATCGATAGAAACAGACAACCACCGGAGGAAGGATTAATGTGTGAATTATTGTGGTCCGATCCGCAGCCTCAACTTGGAAGGGCACCCAGTAAGAGAGGTGTCGGTATTCAGTTTGGACCCGATGTAACGCAGAATTTCCTTACGCTGAACAATCTCGATTATATTGTGAGGAGCCACGAAGTGAAAAGCAACGGATACGAAGTCGGTCACGATGGAAAATGTATCACCGTGTTCTCCGCTCCAAATTATTGGCACGTTAAGTATATATTTGATGGAGTAAATAGTTTTTATTGTATCACAATAGTGTACGGATGAAGGATGTAGTGAACGATATCCAGTTTAGTTTGAATCGCGTGTGAGAGTGGGGTTGTTGCTAGCGAGACTAGTTGTCTGATATGTATTAGTTCATTTTCCTCCAATCCAATGCAATCCTTTGCAAAAATCCTACATAATTCGGGGGTTCGTCCGGGATTACAAACAGCAAGGGAGCATTTTGGAGGATAGTGAAGATAGTGAAACGGGAATAGTGAAAATAGTGAAACGATGCAAAGCGAGGACAGAAAGAATAGGACAGCGCAGCGACAGTGAACATCGTAGTGCATGCAGTTGAAAGAGTGTTGCGACGAGAGGCTTGCATAGATACACTGTATCAGCATTAAAAGAGTTGTTGATGATGCACGGACTGTTTAGCGTAGGCTAAAAAATCGAGCTAATTGCCCGTGTATTGAAAGCTGATCCAACGGGATCGTGGATGGAAGACGAAAGGAGTGAAGCAAGAGGAGACGCCGGTGACGATCAGCAAGCTGATACGTCAGTTCCGATGCAGTTTGGGTTCCCATCGATGCCGCGAAATCGAAATGTCTAAGAAAGAGAAAGAATTAGCGGAACGCGAGCTAGTGGTGGCGCGTCGCGAGATTGTGGTCATGAAGAGAATGCTCAATGCTGAGCGAAACACAGAAATCGAACAGCAATGGCGGCAGACGGTGCGTCCGGTTGCCATGGCTGTAAACAGCAACATCGAGCCTCAGCGACCGATTCAACGTAGCGTCTTGATGCCTGACGACAACCGATCGGAAGTAAGCGACAGGGGTAGTGACATCGTTGCCCTTATTTTTTTTTTTTTGTACGTGGAGAAATCCTCATGGGCACCCGCGAGCCAGTATATAGTACCAGACTCTTACGAGCGAACATAACCATGATGGCGGATTTGTGGAGCAACTGTGACGGCATGTCAGGTGATTTCCAAGTGTGGAAAAATCAGATTAGGTTGCTCAGAACGACCTATCAACTGGAGGACAATCTTGCGCATGTGCTTGTTGGCATTCGTCTGAAGGGACGTGCGCTCGAGTGGCTGCATTCTAGGGCCGAACATATCACCATGCTATTCGACCGTCCACTTAGCGAACTCAAATCCATGTTTCGTCACAGGCAAAGCAGATTGATATTGAGGAAGGGATTGAGTACATGGTGAATATGTGTTTCCTGAAAAAGACTGATGTTAATTTGTGGGACAGCGACGTTACTATTATGAAATCGATGAATCAACGGAAGAAGAAAATAACAAGGTTGACGAAGGCGTTCGAGGCCGAATGTCCAAGCAGGATGGCCGAGTGTAGGAGTGACGGATCTCCAGTTTGATTTGAATCGTGTGTGAAAGTGGGCGAGTGAGACATGAGTTGCGTGGTTTTAAGGCGAAGTAGCGATTAGCGTTTTTGTTATCATTAATGTTTGCGGTGTTCCCCTGGGAAAAATTGTAATGGGGGATTCTAGAGGAAAAAATAATATGTTATAATATCTTATAATAATGTCTTATTTTGGCCTCTAGAATCCACCATTACAATTTTTCCCAGGGATGGTCGAACACCCTGTATATATATATGTATTAGTTAATTTTCCTCGAATCCATTGCAATCCTTTGCAAAAGTCCTAGAATAGCGTGCTGATTTTATCTACTTTTTCAGCGATACTATGGGCAACCAGGGTGCCTTCATTACACTTAACGGCAAAGATATGAAACCCCATTTTACAACGTACGAAGCAGTGGTACGTTTATGATTAATCAATCAATTCTGTATTACTTTTTAAATTAAACTGTACGAGTTCGTTTCTTTCAGCCTCATCCGGATGTTAGGCCAATGGTATATGCTAATTCTCTACTAAAATTCATGTGCTAGTGGAACGCTCTAGATACAAGTTGATAATTAAATGAATAACGATAAATGAATATGAGTAGACCAATCAAAGTGTACGTAATATATTTGATACCGAGATGGAGAGAACGAGAAACGCTTAGGCATCTCCAAAACAATAAATATTGTATTCTTTCTAGGAACAAGAAAAAAATTTTCTGTATCATAATAAATGCAACGAAGGCATAATTATTGATGGGTGTAAAAAATGAAAAACGTTTGCTAGTTTCGACTACTGGCGAACAGACGTATCAAATATTCTTGTCTACGATAAGAATGATACCTTATTAGTAACTTTTATTCCATTACAATGAAACGACGCAAAGAGAACGTTTCTATTTTGTACTCTCAATTGAACCACCTTGTTCATTAAAGATATCGATATTCACGCGTAAGGTAAATAAAAAAAATATCAAAAATCTTGACGGATTAACTTATATTCTAAGGAGGTACTGAACATATAATGAACACCTATCGTATTTTTAGTTAATTCTTTAACGAATAACGGTGGTTTTTATAAAACAATTATTATAAAGATATCTAACGCGTATGTGATTTAGCATGATTATATAGTACAATTTTTCCAGCCAGTCACTATTCATCACATTATTTGTGATAAAAAAACTTTTTTACGAATCTTACGTTATTGGAAGGATTTCTTTGATCTACCGTTTTGTTTTTTTGTTAAGAATAAACAGTGTTTATAATGTATTTAATATTCATATTGTTTTTCTTGCAACAATGAACAAATTGTACCTTACGAAATCATACGGAAAATTTCTTCCGGTAAAGTGTTTCGATTATGATGATTCACAGTTATAAGTTTAGATTTTTTATCCGTACAGAGCTGTTGGAACAGCGGTAAATATTTATGCGGCGCTTTATGCGTTTCAGGTATCGTTGCAATTATAAAAGGTTTGCTGAAATTTTTAGAAAATAACTTCAGTACTTGGTCGTGAAACTTTTGGCTAAACAATTCCATTTTACCAATTTCATCAATAATTAGTATATCCTGATAGAAATAAAAACATAAGTATTTTACTATTAAATAAGTACACGCTTAAGAATTAAGAATAATCTGGCTTACTGCGTTCGAGTCGAAGATTGGTAATGCCATTTCTTCAAAATTATTAAGAAACACATGGTATTTTCCCACTTTATATTTTGACCGTTGTGACTGGTTTATCACGTCTCTGTTTGCGAATAATATTGCGTTAGACAAGAAGTAAAATTAAATTTTTTATAATTATAAGATAACACTGACTCGATTCGTGCCAATGTCGATTTATCCCCAGAACGGTTGACGAGCGCAACATCAAATCCAATCCTGCTACCAACTTGATCTCTTACTTCTTCCGTATAAAACCCTTCAAGATTATAATTTTCCTTGTTCATCATCGAAATTAGCTCTTTGCATATTGTAGTCTTTCCAATGCCTATAACAATTTTATAAGTAAATTTTTGTTACTTTTAAAAATGAAAATATCGAACGAATTATTTCTAGATTAATAATTGCGTAGCATCGTTAAAATTTCCATTGTTCGATGATAGAACGATCAAGGCTGTTAGAAAATTTTTAATATTTTACGTTTAATTTGTTAAAAATCTAAAGCTTTTTACATTTGCCGATATTTATGTTTCGAATACCCGCGCAACTTTAAAAGTTCGCGGACTTACCAGGGCGCCCGGTAAGAAGTACACGCGAGATACGCAACGTGGCGCTAGTGTCCATATTAATTTGCTTTTTGACTCGGACCATCCGACTGCGACGGATGATTGTAGGTGTCGACGACATGTAATGAAAAAAATAATGTTGATAGACGTTTGAAACATGCATGACAAGAATTGTGGCTTTACGCAACTGCGGATAACAAAGATACCGACAAATTAGAAAAAAAAAAAAAAATTAGTAAGTAATCACGAGGTAGAGCCACTGAATAGTAATCGTCCGTTCATGATCAAGTAAAACACACTCTGCTCGAGCATACACGATGATCGTGTAAATGTGAGTATGTACTGTGAGTTGTAATGATTTGTAGCATTTTCGAAATTGTTAACTATCCGGCTGGGTCACGCGTGTCCTGCGTGTCATAGATGCGCAAAATACTTACTGCTGATTACCATATATTAAACTACGCAATGTATCAAAGCATACAAATCATCGACGTACATAATAAAATATTGAAGAGCACGCAACGGACAATACAAATACCTATATTAAAGTATATCGAAAGGTTGTAGCGCATGAACGTATAATCGGTTGTGTTTTGCACACATGTATCGCGCAGCGCATGCGCGAACAGCTCGCCAAGGAGAAAGAGAAGATTTCTAGATACTTCGCTTCTCCGAAAATGGTAAGAATGTTTTTTTTTTATTTGGTTACCATTTTCGAGAAAGTTAACCAGCTAGAGGCTAAACTTTTTTCTTTGTATGGCATCGGTGCGCTGAATACCGCCGATCGCATGACCAAGCAACTTTAACTTTCGTGTAATACACGTCGAACGATATTTGTTTTTTAATCTATTGTATATGTTATATATATTAGTATGTCGTGATCAGCAATAGTTAACGGACTTTATGTCACGCAACGTGTACCAAGGAGCAAGTGTAATCTCTAGCTAGTTAATTTCACCGAAAACGGCAAGAATCATTTTAGTTCACGGTCTGTGTTACTAGATCGGATATCAGAGACACCGGAAACGCTACACTCCACTTTCGTACATTACGCCAGATCACGTGTACGTGAGCTCGTAGAGTTTCGGAGAAACGAGAAAGAAAGGCTCACATTTTCTTTCTTCCTCGACTCACCGAAAATGACCGAAGTGAGCATGGCATATCGGACAACTTCGAGGAGTGGAAAAGAAGTCAATGTGAGCCTTTCTTTCTCGCTCTTGCATCTGGTCGATTTGTTAGCAGTGAATATCTGTATTGAGCATATAAGTACGGGATCATGCCTCAGCTGTACCGAGGCGTGATATTAGGGCATTAAATCGCTACGAAGGTTTGCGAGACCTGGAACTACAAGCCCTCTCAATGATTTGCCATATCATTGAGGTGGGGTAGTCCGAGACCCCCTCTTGACTCCAAGCTATCACTGCACTTTAATTACTTTTATTCTTTTTTTCTTTTTTTTTTTGTACGTGGGGAAGTCTTAATCTCAGCTACGTATTACAGTGTACCCCCGTTAAATATACACGTTTCTCGAGATCGAAGAGGCACATTTAGCGAAAGGGGACAACGTCTTTTATGCTTTGACACTTGGGTGAGCGTGGATAAAGAAAGTGGAAGACGAAGAGGCACATTTAGCGAAAGGGGACAACGTCTTTTATGCTTTGCCACTTGGGTGAGCGTGGAAAAAGAAAGTGGAAGACGAAGAGGCACAGAGGATCGAGTATTAGTGTAATACGATCCGATTCGTACGTCGAAGCGACAATGTTGCTTCTTCTTCCTGTTGAATCGTCATGTGAGAAACAAACGCATGTTCCATTTTCTTTAACGTTTCAGGGGAAAAATTAAAGATACTCGGGAACGTTCGAAATGACTACAGCTCTTTTTCGTCGATCGTTGAATTTTGCTTTATGTGAATAATACGTTTCCCGAAATTGCCCGAAATGCCACGCTCTCGCTTCGGGTAACTTCGGAGAATCAAGAAAGAGGGTGAGTGTCAGCCTATCTTTCTCGATTCTCCAAAGCTGCCCGAAGTGGGTACGGTCGCATTTCGGACCGTTTCGTAGGAATTGAGAGAGAAAGGCTCACATTTTCTTTCTTCCTCGATTCACCGAAAATGACCGAAGTGAGCATGGCATATCGGACAACTTCGAGGAGTGGAAAAGAAGTCAATGTGAGCCTTTCTTTCTCGCTCTTGCATCTGGTCGATTTGTTAGCAGTGAATATCTGTATTGAGCATATAAGTACGGGATCATGCCTCAGCTGTACCGAGGCGTGATATTAGGGCATTAAATCGCTACGAAGGTTTGCGAGACCTGGAACTACAAGCCCTCTCAATGATTTGCCATATCATTGAGGTGGGGTAGTCCGAGACCCCCTCTTGACTCCAAGCTATCACTGCACTTTAATTACTTTTATTCTTTTTTTCTTTTTTTTTTTGTACGTGGGGAAGTCTTAATCTCAGCTACGTATTACAGTGTACCCCCGTTAAATATACACGTTTCTCGGGATCGAAGAGGCACATTTAGCGAAAGGGGACAACGTCTTTTATGCTTTGACACTTGGGTGAGCGTGGATAAAGAAAGTGGAAGACGAAGAGGCACATTTAGCGAAAGGGGACAACGTCTTTTATGCTTTGCCACTTGGGTGAGCGTGGAAAAAGAAAGTGGAAGACGAAGAGGCACAGAGGATCGAGTATTAGTGTAATACGATCCGATTCGTACGTCGAAGCGACAATGTTGCTTCTTCTTCCTGTTGAATCGTCATGTGAGAAACAAACGCATGTTCCATTTTCTTTAACGTTTCAGGGGAAAAATGAAAGATACTCGGGAACGTTCGAAATGATTACAGCTCTTTTTCGTCGATCTTTGAATTTTGCTTTATGTGAATAATACGTTTTCCGAAATTGTCCGAAATGCCACGCTCTCGCTTCGGGTAACTTCGGAGAATCAAGAAAGAGTGTGAGTGTCAGCCTGTCTTTCTCAATTCTCCAAAGCTGCCCGAAGTGGGTACGGTCGCATTTCGGACCGTTTCGTAGGAATTGAGAGAGAAAGGCTCACATTTTCTTTCTTCCTCGACTCACCGAAAATGACCGAAGTGAGCATGGCATATCGGACAACTTCGAGGAGTGGAAAAGAAGTCAATGTGAGCCTTTCTTTCTCGCTCTTGCATCTGGTCGATTTGTTAGCAGTGAATATCTGTATTGAGCATATAAGTACGGGATCATGCCTCAGCTGTACCGAGGCGTGATATTAGGGCATTAAATCACTACGAAGGTTTGCGAGACCTGGAACTACAAGCCCTCTCAATGATTTGCCATATCATTGAGGTGGGGTAGTCCAAGACCCCCTCTTGACTCCAAGCTATCACTGCACTTTAATTACTTTTATTCTTTTTTTCTTTTTTTTTTTGTACGTGGGGAAGTCTTAATCTCAGCTACGTATTACAGTGTACCCCCGTTAAATATACACGTTTCTCGGGATCGAAGAGGCACATTTAGCGAAAGGGGACAACGTCTTTTATGCTTTGACACTTGGGTGAGCGTGGAAAAAGAAAGTGGAAGACGAAGAGGCACATTTAGCGAAAGGGGACAACGTCTTTTATGCTTTGCCACTTGGGTGAGCGTGGAAAAAGAAAGTGGAAGACGAAGAGGCACAGAGGATCGAGTATTAGTGTAATACGATCCGATTCGTACGTCGAAGCGACAATGTTGCTTCTTCTTCCTGTTGAATCGTCATGTGAGAAACAAACGCATGTTCCATTTTCTTTAACGTTTCAGGGGAAAAATTAAAGATACTCGGGAACGTTCGAAATGACTACAGCTCTTTTTCGTCGATCGTTGAATTTTGCTTTATGTGAATAATACGTTTCCCGAAATTGCCCGAAATGCCACGCTCTCGCTTCGGGTAACTTCGGAGAATCAAGAAAGAGGGTGAGTGTCAGCCTGTCTTTCTCGATTCTCCAAAGCTGCCCGAAGTGGGTACGGTCGCATTTCGGACCGTTTCGTAGGAATTGAGAGAGAAAGGCTCACATTTTCTTTCTTCCTCGATTCACCGAAAATGACCGAAGTGAGCATGGCATATCGGACAACTTCGAGGAGTGGAAAAGAAGTCAATGTGAGCCTTTCTTTCTCGCTCTTGCATCTGGTCGATTTGTTAGCAGTGAATATCTGTATTGAGCATATAAGTACGGGATCATGCCTCAGCTGTACCGAGGCGTGATATTAGGGCATTAAATCGCTACGAAGGTTTGCGAGACCTGGAACTACAAGCCCTCTCAATGATTTGCCATATCATTGAGGTGGGGTAGTCCGAGACCCCCTCTTGACTCCAAGCTATCACTGCACTTTAATTACTTTTATTCTTTTTTTCTTTTTTTTTTTGTACGTGGGGAAGTCTTAATCTCAGCTACGTATTACAGTGTACCCCCGTTAAATATACACGTTTCTCGAGATCGAAGAGGCACATTTAGCGAAAGGGGACAACGTCTTTTATGCTTTGACACTTGGGTGAGCGTGGAAAAAGAAAGTGGAAGACGATGAGGCACATTTAGCGAAAGGGGACAACGTCTTTTATGCTTTGCCACTTGGGTGAGCGTGGAAAAAGAAAGTGGAAGACGAAGAGGCACAGAGGATCGAGTATTAGTGTAATACGATCCGATTCGTACGTCGAAGCGACAATGTTGCTTCTTCTTCCTGTTGAATCGTCATGTGAGAAACAAACGCATGTTCCATTTTCTTTAACGTTTCAGGGGAAAAATTAAAGATACTCGGGAACGTTCGAAATGACTACAGCTCTTTTTCGTCGATCGTTGAATTTTGCTTTATGTGAATAATACGTTTCCCGAAATTGTCCGAAATGCCCCACGCTCTCGCTTCGGATATTTTCGGTGAACCGAAGAAGAAAGTAAATGTGAGCCTTTCTCTCTCGACTCACCGAAGATATCCGAAGTGCATCCGCGCTCACTTCGGGTAACTTCGGAGAACCAAGAAAGAGGGTGAGTGTCAGCCTATCTTTTTCGACTCTCCGAAACTCTACGAGCTCACGTACGCATGATTAGCGCATAGTGTGAGAAAGTGGAGTGAGGAGTTCCCGATGCCCCCGGTGCACGATCTGGTAACACTGTTCACGGCAGTGATGGACATTCGTGGAAATTTTGGTCATGCGCACTGGGGCGCACGATCACTGCCGTATACACTTAACTAGAATTTCGGGTACCGTTGGATCCGAGTAAGGAACAAAATTTAAGGAAGTTACAGGGAAAGAGACAAGTTTTTATGAA
Organism: Colletes gigas; assembly: GCF_013123115.1. Taxonomy (NCBI): domain Eukaryota; kingdom Metazoa; phylum Arthropoda; class Insecta; order Hymenoptera; family Colletidae; genus Colletes; species Colletes gigas. Next base: position 1,134,562 of record NW_025106644.1, read on the forward strand.
GGGAAACAGCATAAATGTACAATAAAAAGTGGAAAACAATTCATTATTTATTTAGTTTTATTTACGCGTGCAACCGATTTATTACACGAATACCAACAATTGTTGCCAGGGTAAGGAAAACTGCTGAAATCTTACCAGTATTCGAACAAAAATATTGCACGTAAAAATGAACGTGAAACACATAAATACATAAAATATATAACATTGTATACGGAAAACATATACTTTATCAATATTAACTGAATACATTTAAATCAAATTAATTTCATATGTTTTAATCGACTTAAAACTAAAAATGTTGGAATTCCGAACAGGCCCCTCACATGCACCTCCTCTTACGCTTAAGATACGTCTATGGTAGCGGACGACAGGTAGCCGTGACGTCAGCTTGCGCATGCGCAGAAAGGAACCCCACGAGGGAAAATTCCCACGAATGTCCATCACTGGTTCACGGTACCTACGCATTTTGCTGCGTTCCGTGCGTGATACGTGCCTCGTGCGACCCATGTTTGTGTGAGTCGTGAGATTACACTCGCGACACGTCTGTCATAGAATAAATATAAGATTGACCAGGACGAAATTTATAACAGTTGCGCCTTTTAATAGTACAGATTGATTGATCGTACCAAAAATTTTCCGGCTTCTCTAGTCCCTGATTAGAAATTCGCGGAGAATAGCTTTAGAATTTTCGATTAGCACTTAACGAACAGGGGAATACAGTCATTAGTTACAGGATACATGGAAGAAAGGGACGATAGGTGAAGACGACGGTTTTATCCGTTTTCGTGTACATATCGGTATCCATAAAGGAGAAATGGCTCGTCCTTCCGTTTGTAATCCGCTTTCGTACCTTATCACACGGCAGATTGACAACAATGTCGATCACTGCAAACGTCTCGTTAACGCTAGATTCGAAACTTCCGAAAACCTATTTAGAAAGGATCTGTTATCTCATTATGGATGCGTTAATGCAATTGAATTTTCGAATCAGGGAGATCTTCTCGTCTCCGGTAAGAAATTGAAAATACAGTGAATTTATTTTGATTTCTATGAAAATGTAACGGTCGACTTTTTAAAATTAACTTTTTTAATAAGCAAACAATAGTTTATAGGTATATTTGTTTGTTTAATACTGGGTCAATCGTCGTTAAGAAAATATATTTATCACGAGATTACATGATTTATTAATTTAACAGGCGGCGACGATAAGAGAGTTTTATTGTGGAAAGTTGAACAGGCGATACAAGGCGTAGGTAGGCCCATAGTGATGAAGGCTCAACACATGAGCAACATATTTTGCGTTGCTTTCAACAACAGTAAAACAAAAATATTTTCTGCCGGAAACGACGGTCAAGTTATTGTCCATGACTTACAAACGTACGAACAATTTTCGACCGTAGAAACTTTCTATGCGAACGTTTACAATTCGATAACGTTTCTATGTACCATACAGGTGCGACGTTGTAAATTTCTTCTTACACGGTAAACCTGTTTACGGCTTATCGGTCCATCCCCATAACGATAATGTATTTGCAAGCGCTTGCGACGGAAGAGTTTTAATTTATGATATACGAGGCTCTATGGAAACATTCTGCTTGGCGCAAGACAAGCATGTTTTCCACTCCGTTATGTTCAATCCTATGGAGCCTAAGATGCTCGCTACCAGCAATGCCAAAGGCATTAGCATGTGGGACGTGCGAAAACTCTTGGAGTAAGTAATCAACGTAGAACAATTTATTACGTCGCGTAGGGGAAATAAAACCTGTGTCTGTTTTTTGAATGCGTAGGCCTGTGTTACGTTATGGAAACGAAAGCTCCGCACAGAATTGTATGAATGTTAGATTTAATGCGGCAGGTAATAGATTATTAGCTTTGAGAAGAAGACTACCGCCTGTACTGTACGCAGTAGATTCCACTTCGCACTTATGCCAATTCGATCATCCCGGATATTATAATAGTTGCACAATGAAGTCGTGTTGTTTTGCTGGAGATAATGACGAATACGTTCTATCTGGTAAGCAGTAATATCGATACAGGTTTTGAATTAATCTTTTCGCAGATTCACCTATTTGCAAATCAAGGTTTTCTACAAATTAATAATTTCTTTATATTTTTTAACACGTTACTACTGTCATTCTGTATAATGCGTAAGGTAACTCAACACGCTGTCTGTGCTTCTACAAATAATTGAATATACTGCTTTAAGGTTCGGATGATTTTAATTTATACATGTGGAAAATTCCTTCCGAGGGTGTAAAATGGGTAGATTCTGCGCATATGGTTTTGCGTGGCCACAGATCCATCGTGAACCAAGTACGATACAACCAAGCCAGTTGCATATTTGCCTCGTCCGGGGTTGAAAAAATTATTAAGATTTGGAGTCCATTTTCTCTTGGACACGGCTGCTTAGGTGGATTAAAGGTAGTATGCAAATAAATATTATTTTATAATAACTCGTATTATTTCCTTTTTGCGTTTCTGTTTGCAGAAGGACGTTGGATCCAGAGAAAGGCAACGGAAAATATTTACACACAACGAGTACATCGGATTGGTGTTACGTAGCGGTCAATTCATAACGCATGATTATAGTCACCAATCGACCGGAGAAGATCCAAGAATGATGGCGTTCTTCGATTCTTTGGTACAACGTGAAATAGGGGATTGGAGTTACGAACACACGACATCAGCGCCCGAGACAACCAGCGATTCTGAAAATAATTCCACGACTGGACTTAGTACAACGGACTCCGATGGTACATCCGTTTTATGTGAAAATTTCGAATTTCATTACGTCGAGCCAACGCAAGAATTTCATTATCATACGTGCTTGTATAATTGTATAAATATGCTTTTTGTAGATTCGACTGCACCCAATCGTCGATTAATGCTATGCATTTTAGGACTGATAACATCTCGTAGATCCTTTAGAGACGAAGTGGCTCCCGGAAGGCCCTCGGTATATCGGAACCGTATATCGCGACTGATAGTAAATCGCAGAGAGAAATTAATGCGGCTCGCGGATATGGATTATGGCACGCCGTTAAACAACGCCTCTACCACAGCAGCTGGTCCATCCGCTTCGGGTTCCGCCAGCGACGGGGAGAACGCGCAAATTAAATGCAGATCCAAATCAAAATTAAAAGGTATAAAGAGAAAACACGGTAAAATTTCTGGAAGAAGAAGCAAAGCTAGAAGAAAGTGTACCCTGTTGCAAATTAATAGCGATTCCAATAGCGACGAACAGCCTATCGATACAACCCAACCTAGCACCAGTTCCGGTGTAATCTCTAGAAGATCACGATACGTTACGAACGCGATCGAAAGCGACACGAAACATTCGAGTTACAGTAGCAGCAGTTCGGAAGATAACGAGAGTTCCGTAAAGCGGAAATGTTCGAAAACTGATTCTGATACCTCGACGGTAGTGTACAGAAAGAAACACGGTAAATGTAAAAGTAATACCAAAAGTGATACTAGTAAAATGAAACGCAAAGGGCCGCAAGTTAATTACGACACCGATGACGAGAAACAGGATTGGAAGATTTATTTAAACGGCGTCTCTACGACGAAGGTTCAAGATGACGGCCCGTCGACGCCCGCGAACAAATCATGCAAGGTTCCATCGACACCGGACAGTGGCATCACATCAGAAGTATCCACGGTCGAGAAGAACGGCGAAGAAACGCAGAAAGATCGAAACAACGCTGAGAGTTCGGACCACGAGCAGAAACTGAAAAATTTAGAGTGTTTTAGAAAAAAAGTGGATGTCGCGAGAAGAAGTTATCGTACGCCTTTATCACAAACCATCTCGACTACAACCGATTCTTCCGATTAAACATCTATGTAACCTTCAGAACCTTTTGATCCATTTCCCATTGTACATAATGAATATGCGATTCCTTGAAGTATATTTTTATAACACTTGAGTTCGATCACACGCGAATATGGTTTTTCTATCTTCTTCGAGAATTTTATTATTTTTTTTCTTTCTTTTTTTCTGTCATTTTCATTTTTCTCGGCGTCTTTGTCGTTCATAAGGATCTTTACGAAGTAATTTTTATTGGAATCTCTTATGGATGCAGGACACCTTCTATAAATATTTTATGGCAATCTCTTAATGATACAAGACTGTTCCAGAGTAATAATACTTTAAACCATTAATAATACATGTACTTTCACCGTATGTAGCGATCATTATCCGTGAACTAATCACAAATCAAGTATTTTCTTCTTTTTCGTCGTTACGAAAAATAAAACGAATTTAGTGGTTTCGCATCTTTGGAAATTAATGGCCGTCATAGTAATTATTTAGAACTCTCGTTTATTATTACGAGGTAAACGTGTTTGGATATGACCATTAAAATAATATGTAATCGAAACTACAGCAAAACAACGCCGAGAGATATATAGGTAAATTAACGTATCATTAGCTATAATAAAGCAACCCGGCTAATGTGTATTGTTGACATGATTTGTAAGCGTGATGGAAAATAATAAAAAAATAAATTGATACGTGTGCTTATGTGTATATATATGTATGTATACATGTATATATACGTATTTCTATATGTATGTATGCATATATATCAAGATACATGATGTCACATAACCAGGGTGAAACACGTATCGTCCTTCCACGGGAAGAAGGCACAGCGTGTTTACATCCCCACTCTTGCTGCAGTCCGTTGATTGGCCGACATCGATTTTCGTCGCCGTTTTCGACCAATGTCTGTGAGTCAGCGGACTGCAACAGGAGTGGGGATGTAAACACGCTGTGATTTCTTCTCGTGGAAGAATGGTAACTGAAATCACTTCGATTACGTCGTAAATAATTTTAGCGGCAAATGTTTCGGTTAAAACGTGCACCTCGCCGATTTTGATCATTTTTAAATGTGTTGTGGAACTCAATATTTTGAACAAGCTTTTTTTATACATACAAGGTGTTCGGCCACACCTGGGAAAAATTTTAATGGGGGATTCTAGAGGCAAAAATAAAACTAAAATCAAGAATACCAATTTGTTGATGGAGGCTTCGTTGAGAAATTATTAACGTTTAAAGTTCCGTCTGTGAGGCAGCAACCTGCGAACAACTGCGTGCGCGGAACTTTAAACGTTAATAACTTTTTAACGAAGTCTCAGTCAAGAGATTGGTATTCTTGATTGTCGTCTTATTTTGCCCTCTAGAATCTCCCATTAAAATTTTTCCCACGGGTGGTCGAGCACCCAGTAGTTTTTTTCTAGTTAAATTTCATGGTTTGCGTTAGAGGGAAAATTGTCAATAACCTCTTACCATGCATCACGCGACGTGTGTTAGCTAGGATCATTTAGGTTTACGTCGAGGTGAAGGCCCATATGAAGTACCTGGGCCTGATCCTCGACAGCCGGTGGCAAGAGTCCGGCGCTACCCCGAGGCCCCCCCTACTTGGGGCCTCGTGGTCACCATGAGGATTTCCCCACGTACAAAAAAAAAAAAAGGGGTCATCTAGATTACCTGCATTTAGAATGTTGAATTAGTATCTGTATATATTTATGTTGCACGGTGTCTTTTCTAGTTAGATTTCATGATTTGCGTTAGAGGGAAAATTGTCAAAAAGCTCTTATCATGCATCACGCGTGTGGTTAGCTAGGGTCATCTAGGTACTGGTTAGTTTGGGGTGTTTTTATGTGCATTTTAACCCGATTCAACAAGAACCACCAGCAAATATAAACAACTGAGCACGCGCGGCACGTGATCAAACCAGGGCCGAATCGTAATGTCCAGATCCCTACATAGTAGGAAAGAAGCTAATTTTCTAAACAAAAAGTACTCATCCTCAATATTAATGACATTATTAATTAAATATTTTTACATAATAATGTGAATAAGTGGGCAAATGAAAATACAAATTAAGATATGGAATGGAATGTCTGTGAATCAGCGGACTGCAACAGGAGTGGGGATGTAAACACGCTGTGATTTCTTCTCGTGGAAGAATGGTAACTGAAATCACTTCGATTACGTCGTAAATAATTTTAGCGGCAAATGTTTCGGTTAAAACGTGCACCTCACCGATTTTGATCATTTTTAAATGTGTTGTGGAACTCAATATTTTGAACAAGCTTTTTTTGTACATACAAGGTGTTCGGCCATACCTGGGAAAAATTTTAATGGGGGATTCTAGAGGCAAAAATAAAACTAAAATCAAGAATACCAATTTGTTGATGGAGGCTTCGTTGAGAAATTATTAACGTTTAAAGTTCCGCCTGTGAGGCAGCAACCTGCGAACAGCTGCGTGCGCGGAACTTTAAACGTTAATAACTTTTTAACGAAGTCTCAGTCAACAGATTGGTATTCTTGATTTTCGTCTTATTTTGCCCTCTAGAATCTTCCATTAAAATTTTTCTCACGGGTGGTCGAGCACCCAGTAGTTTTTTTCTAGTTAAATTTCATGGTTTGCGTTAGAGGGAAAATTGTCAATAACCTCTTACCATGCATCACGCGACGTGTGTTAGCTAGGATCATTTAGGTTTACGTCGAGGTGAAGGCCCATATGAAGTACCTGGGCCTGATCCTCGACAGCCGGTGGCAAGAGTCCGGCGCTACCCCGAGGCCCCCCCTACTTGGGGCCTCGTGGTCACCATGAGGATTTCCCCACGTACAAAAAAAAAGGGGTCATCTAGATTACCTGCATTTAGAATGTTGAATTAGTATCTGTATATATTTATGTTGCACGGTGTCTTTTCTAGTTAGATTTCATGATTTGCGTTAGAGGGAAAATTGTCAAAAACCTCTTATCATGCATCACGCGTGTGTGTTAGCTAGGGTCATCTAGGTAATGGTTAGTTTGGGGTGTTTTTATGTGCATTTTAACCCGATTCAACAAGAACCACCAGCAAATATAAACAACTGAGCACGCGCGACACGTGATCAAACCAGGGCCGAATCGTAATGTCCAGATCCCTACATAGTAGGAAAGAAGCTAATTTTCTAAACAAAAAGTACTCATCCTCAATATTAATGACATTATTAATTAAATATTTTTACATAATAATGTGAATAAGTGGGCAAATGAAAATACAAATTAAGATATGGAAAATTATATGAGAAAAAATGAAGGAAATGAGCCTCGAGAAAAGGTGTGAATGATATTTAAAGGCTCCGAAAATGGAAGGGGATAAAAAGAATAAATTACGAAGTGTTCTCTTCAATAAGCATGTATAAGCTTATATATTCTTGTAAGGCCATCGGTACATTTATAAACATATAATAAATCTTACAAAACATCAACCTAATTTGAACATCGAACTGTAAAGATTGGAAAGGTTGTACAACAAATATTTTACTCTGTTACGTTTCTAATTCTTGCCTAAGAGGGTCTTCTAGTTTGAGGTGCATTTGCTTAAACTCGGGAAATCTTTTGAACGAGTAAAAAATTAAAATTGGTGGCACTTCATAGTCTCCTGGTTCTATTTGTATGAAACGAAAAAATGCGTAAGATTCTTAATTAGTACGAGTTCGGCTATAGTCGGTAGCAAAAGAAAACAGTCGATAATTCATGGACACCGTTCTGATAAACATAGTTTCGAGAGAAACGCTTTAAAAGTTTTGTATCCCTATAACGACAACAATAGCAAATACATTTTTCAACCTATATTCTTTAAGAAAATGCAAAAAAAAAAATATCATTTTTTCAACGATTCACGCTAGAATACCCCTTCAAGGCATGTAATACTCTGTAAAAGCATATTTGAACCGGAATTGTCTTAAATAAATAATTTATATACAAAATATCAATTAATATGTATTCGTAATTTGTTCAATATGAGATTCGGGCATTTTACACTAACTTTTCTTTACATTATTCGTTAAAATGTTCTATGCTCAAAATTAAACAAGCTGCCTTTAACGTTCAACGTTTTTAGAATGAATAATACTGTGCATTCGTAATACATTAACTGTTCACATTCAACATAGCACAGTGTATCGTAAATTATAAGACGATTTAAGAGCATAAAACCTGTTCTATCTTTTACGCGGGCTTTTATTTCAATTTATGCTAATCGTCCAAACCTAAACCCTTCGAAATTTCATCCGCAGTTAATTTATGTCCCGAAGCGGGACTATCAGCAGGTTCAGCAGGTGGAGCAGGTGGAGCGGACTGCGTAAACGGCGGACTACTTGGCGTATAAGTTGGCGGCGGAGTTGTACGATTCTCTCCGTGATTCTTCTGCGCAGAAAAAAAAAAAAAGAAAACATTAAGTAAAACGTGAAATTCATAAATTCACCAATTTGGAACTACCTCCTTTTACTCACATCTTTTCCATGTTTGCTTAGACCCTCTATAGCAGAGTTTAACAGAGACTGACCGATCGCGGAACCTATTCCGGACAAAAGATCTGGACCCGAATTCGATTGCTGGTTAGAATAACCACCGGACGGTTGATAATTTCCTGGAGCTTGATATCCAGGTTGTTGGTTTCCACCGCCTCCGAAAACACCACCTATAATGGATCCCAAAGCTCCTGATAGCGGATCAGACGCTGGCTGGTTTTGTGGGCGCGGAGGTGCTCCACTATTACCACCTTAATACATAAGAATATAATCATAAAATATAGATAAGTTAATTCAATACTACTATTCATTAGTCTACGTCAGTAATTTTCAAACATTTTTTTTTTTCACGGTTAATCATTAATAAATATACTAAATTTTATTATCGACCGCTACAAGTATGTTCTCGGTCGATTAAAAATAAAAATAATAATTTTATATTTTTGTTAGAAAATTAGCAACGAATTAACCACTTCTTTTTCACTGTTTGCGGCACACCGGTTGAAAATTGCTGTCTCAAACTAACGAAAATAGTTGTTATCGAGTTACGAGTAATATAATACCTAATGCCCCGAGAATAGAGCCTAATACACCGCCGCCACCCGATTCTTGAGGATACTCTTGCTGCGCGTTTGTGTTACTTTGTAAAGCATTAGTCATCAAGCTGCTCGCTAAAGCTGCACCGAGTGATCCAAGGTTCCCCAAACCTCCCTCAGATTCTGTTTTCGACTTGGAAGCATCCGATTTCTCTTGCTCCTTTTCCGGATCTTCCTCCTTTTTTTTCTGCGAAGAAACACGATGTTTGTAGTTTACAGAAGTTACGGTATTATCATCGAATATACCTGCAATGCGTGAGCAGCAGTGGCTATGCCTCCCGCAGCAACCAATCCTCCTAATGCCAAACCCACTTTGTCCAAACAGGCACCAAATATATTCTCTTCTTGTGGTTTTTCGTATCCAGGTTGGTAACCAGGCATATTTGGGGGACCATATGGAGGTCTACCGAACGTATTAGGCGGAGGACCATAGCCGATTAGAGGAGGCGGGCCGTATCCACCTTGCGGAGTTTGCGGACCTATCGATGGATATAATCCACTGGGTGCTAAAATCAGATAATCAATATAAAATATTTATACCATTTATAAAATTAATCGTTAAGGAGTAAAACAATGTACCATTGGTACACGAGAAGAAGGTCACAGCGTGTTTACATCCCCACTCCTGTTGCAGTCCGCCGACTCACAGACATTGGTCGAAAACGGCGACGGAAGATCGGTGACAGCCAATCAGGGGACTGCAGCAGGAGTGGGGATGTAATCACGCTGTGCCTTTTTCTCGTGGAAAGACGATATGAACATCTGTACGACATCCATCATACAGATAACTAGAACATTGTTTGTTTATATTCCTGACCTCTTTAACATTTAAAATTCATTTCAAAAATATTATTATTTATCTTCTAAACGATACGTAATGGCAATTTTAAACAAGATGTTCTAAATTATGTGTATTCGTTTAAAAAAATTTACGCAGCATGTTGAATTTCGCTCATCGAACTGTTTTGCAACTTGAACCATTTATGAGACGTCTTCTTGGACATTTACAAACCCTACATTTATTCTATTAAAGTAAGCAAGATAAAGTGTAAAATATTTTATTACGTGGCGGTCCAAAATTAGGTGCGGGTACATCTGGCAAAGGCGCGGCTCTGGGAGAGCTATATGGACCAATGGACACGTCCTCGTACGTTACAGATTCTATTTCCACGTCACACTCGATAACCAACTGCGTTATTTTCTGATATTCAAACTCTGCGAAGTGTCTGCCGTTTATGGCAATCTTGTACCAAGTAAAATTGCAGAGAAGCAAAACCTCAAATTCTTCTCCGGCTTTAATCCACATGGGTTCGCTGGGTCTGTCTGGAAAGGTTGGGTAAACCTTGATAGCTACGCCGTCGCTTGGATTCAACGTTGGTCCACATTGACAACTGACAGGAAACCATGCGGCATTCGAACTAACTTTCCCTCTAACTCTTACCATTTTTCCAGGTACCAGGCCGCCTTTAATAAGATCCACGACCGGCGCTCCCTATTAAACATAAGAAATTTATTAATATAATATTAAGGTTAAACACAATATATTCTAAGTAATTTTTAGTTTTATTCTTAAATTGCATATAAATTTTTACACATAAAAGCTTTATGCAACATATATCGTTAAATTATAAATTTGAAAATAAAGAAGATTAATAAACCACACTTTGATGCAATTGCAACTGCATTGCGGATATTGGATTCGTCATCGATCAACGATGATCACTTTTACAGTATTACGTAGTTACATTGCATTACATAGTTTTGTAATTTAAAAAAAAAAAGGGCACTACTCACGGAATTTAAATCTCGTTCGTATGACATTTTTGTCGTTGGTTTCTATAAGCGTATATAAAATTTTTACGCCGAAACAAAATTAGACCGTGGAGAAACGCTACTGCGCATACGAATAACGAGCTGCCACTTCCCTTCCAATCAGTGTGGCCAGATCTGGCATAATTGAGTGCATCGAAATCGACAACAGTGACGACGAACTTCCTTAGCGTCTAACGGAATGGTGGGGATAGCAGGCATACACTACCGCACGAGCCACGTGTACGTGAGCTCGGCACTTCGCACAACTTCGGCAAATCGATAAAGAACGCTAGTGTGAGCCTTTCCTTCTTGCTCTTGTAAAAGAGAAACAGCTGAAATACGACCTCGCGATAAGTGGCATACGATTCCAAGCCTCGACTGTTCCAGCATTTTTACTTTCCGACCTATGTAAGGTATAAGGAAATTTATAAAGTATCATAATGGAAAAAAATATTTCGAAATTTTTTTTTAGCGGAAATACACGTTTTAGGACCCCCTCATCATATTGTGACTACTACAAAAAAACATATTTTTTTTTTGTTCCTATGCTATTGACATGATTGCGTCTAAACGGCTGAATGAATTTCAATGAAACTTAACATTTATGTTTTATGTTCTCGTTTTAAGGTCTCATTATATTTTAAGCGTGATCAGTTCCCATATAATGATGATTATACGTCTGTAGTTTTATAATTATTTCGATACATATACATCATTTGTAACAAATTTTTAAAGCGATTTATATAAATCTTAAGAAGGATTAAGATCAAATATACTTTTTTCCTATCTTTCCTAGACAGGAAAAATTAAACGAAGTCTTATGCCTTGCATACCTACCTGAACCACATAAAAAACGTATTCCACAAATATTTTAGAATAATGTTGTTCAAAGCAGTCTTACTCGTAAAGGGTTAATTAAGGGTTAATTAAAATGAAAAAACAACTCTTAGCCAGTACCGTGCACGCTACAGAAATAGATTACTACTGACTTTTCCCACTATGTTTTTTAATAACCGTATCAAATTGTTACACACAATCAAATGTTATATATTTGACTTAACTTTACATAACAAAATAATTGTAACGATAGGTAAAACAATAACGTGCACGCTACCGTTCAATGGAAACCACGGGAAGGTGGTGGTCACTTCCATCAGGAGGGAAATGTAAAAAATTGTTATTTCTTTGTAACATTATCACATGCCGTATATTAAAATGTTTTTATTAATGTAATGAAATTACAATATAATGAAAAACTAACTCGTGAATGCATTAATTTTTATTAATATACACACGAGCCATAAAAATGGAAAAATGATATAATCGTTTACATTTCCAAAGGATGGGATGTTGGGATAGGACAAAATCCAGAGGCCAAAGCATATCTTTATTTTCTAAATTACGCTCTTGAGTTTTTTTATAAATTTAGCATTTTCTTTCAAACTCAAGAGACAAGAATTCATTTGCTTCAAAAGACTGCGGCAGAACTTTTATGCGATATATTACGCAATTTTCTGAAACCGCAGCTTTTGAAACACATGGATTTAGTAAGAATGATGAATTTTTCTGTAGTCGAAAATCAACTCCCATTTAATAGTATAAATTTAGGAACAGAGTGTCTTAATTTTCTGCATCAACTGAATGCAGAAGGCAAGTCCGACATCGTAGAAACCGTAAGGAAAAATTGTTTAATGTTTTATATTACAGCTGCAAATGAAATTCGTCATCGATTGCCAATCGATGACGAATTTCTTAGCAACTTGTATGTTTTTGAACCCACTTTTATATTAAATGATACAAATAGAGACATTTCCTTCAGAAATGTTCTCTTAATCGCTAAGAAATTCGGCGGTTTCGACGAAGGACTGCAAACAGAATGGTCAGTATTGCCTTTGGAATTTACAACGAAAGGTAGACAGACGCTTATCGAGATGAAATTCGATGGTTTCTGGAAAACAATTTTATTAACGCGAAATTTGGACTATAAAATTAAATTTCCTGAATTGATGAAATTAGTAAATACAATTAGATCACTTCCAAATTCCAATGCCGATGCAGAAAGATTGTTTTCCATGTTACCTGACATAAAAACAAAGAAACGGAATAAACTTTCTTCGGCCAGCGTCAACTCTATTTGCGTTGTGAAATCTTCGTTAAAGGCGCAGAGGGAAAACTCTCAACCCATGGAGGTAGATGACGATCATCTAGCTCTATTGTATTCCAAAAACTTATATCATAGATTTGCTAAGAAGCAAAAGTGTAATTTAAGATTAAACGCAACATATGACAATAACTTTGAGAATTTTCCCGCTACGTCATATGACGAAAATTAAGGTACCGATTTACTACAGAGCTTTTCTCTAGAGAGATTTTTCTCTCCAGAGAAAAGCTCTTTAGTAAATTCGTACTATTAGGCTGCAATGACAGTATAAACGTTTTCATGCGACGTCGCGGTAGACTGATCTTGTTACGTCAACGGTACCGCGACGTAGGCGCAACAAGGTGTGATGCATGTATGTATGTGCCATAACGTCACGCGAAAGCGCTTACACTGCAACCGCAGTCTTGTTAGTGATGTCCAAAATATTTTTTTTTGGACTTCGCTAATATGTAAATAGTCGTTCAATTTGTCTCGCATTGTTACTTTTTTTACGTATTTCGCTTGCTGTAAATACTATTCTGCTTGCTCTAACTATCATTTTTTTTCTTCATTTATTTGCTTATATTTTGCCGTATATTTTTAGTTAGTGAAATTGCTTGCTGTAGATAGTGTGGCTATGACGTAGAATGTCGCGCCTTGTTACACTTACGTCACGGTACCGTAAGAGCAACAATGCACGATATAACGTGCCAGCTTAATCGCAAACGTACTATCCCAACATCCCATCCTTTGGAAATGTAAACGATTATATCATTTTTCCATTTTTATGGGTCGTGTGTATATTAATAAAAATTAATGCATTCACGAGTTAGTTTTTCATTATATTCTAATTTCATTACATTAATAAAAACATTTTAATATACGGCATGTGATAATGTTACAAAGAAATAACAATTTTTTACATTTCCCTCCTGATGGAAGTGACCACCACCTTCCCGTGGTTTCCATTGAACGGTAGCGTGCACGTTATTGTTTTACCTATCGTTACAATTATTTTGTTATGTAAAGTTAAGTCAAATATATAACATTTGATTGTGTGTAACAATTTGATACGGTTATTAAAAAACATAGTGGGAAAAGTCAGTAGTAATCTATTTCTGTAGCGTGCACGGTACTGGCTAAGAGTTGTTTTTTCATTTTAATTGACCCTTAATTAACCCTTTACGAGTAAGACTGCTTTGAACAACATTATTCTAAAATATTTGTGGAATACGTTTTTTATGTGGTTTAGGTAGGTATGCAAGGCATAAGACTTCGTTTAATTTTTCCTGTCTAGGAAAGATAGGAAAAAAGTATATTTGATCTTAATCCTTCTTAAGATTTATATAAATCGCTTTAAAAATTTGTTACAAATGATGTATATGTATCGAAATAATTATAAAACTACAGACGTATAATCATCATTATATGGGAACTGATCACGCTTAAAATATAATGAGACCTTAAAACGAGAACATAAAACTTAAATGTTAAGTTTCATTGAAATTCATTCAGCCGTTTAGACGCAATCATGTCAATAGCATAGGAACAAAAAAAAAATATGTTTTTTTGTAGTAGTCACAATATGATGAGGGGGTCCTAAAACGTGTATTTCCGCTAAAAAAAAATTTCGAAATATTTTTTTCCATTATGATACTTTATAAATTTCCTTATACCTTACATAGGTCGGAAAGTAAAAATGCTGGAGCAGTCGAGGCTTGGAATCGTATGCCACTTATCGCGAGGTCGTATTTCAGTTGTTTTGTCTTTTACAAGAGCAAGAAGGAAAGGCTCACACTGACGTTCTTTATCGATTTCCCGAAGTTGTGCGCAAGCGCCGAGCTCACGTACACGTGGCTCGTGCGGTAGTGTATGCCTGCTATCCCCACCACTCCATTAGACGCTAAGGAAGTTCGTCGTCACTGTTGTCGATTTCGATGCACTCAATTATGCCAGATCTGGCCACACTGCTTCCAATTCTCGTAAAACATTTCTATTTGGAGTGCTGACGTTTCCAGTTTGACCTATGCAATGCGGCACAAACTATACGCGCATGATTCTACACACACGCATTGTCCAGATTCACCTTGCACCGTAACGACGTTCGTCAGTAATCAAATATACTTAATTGCAGAAAATCTAGGAACTTGAGTTTATTTTATACGCGAACGAAAGAACCTAGCGGCCTTCGTGTTATTTTTAAAGTACTGTACTCCGCTGACTTGAAGTCCCGCGGCAGGAATTCGAGAAAAGTAGAAGGGATACACGTATTCCCACGTATACATTGATCTCTCGCTCGCTATTCGTCGCGGCAGATAACACACATGTGGACTGCCTGGAGCAAGGAAGCGAAATACATAAATGGGCGGTCCGACTCCTCTTGTCCCTGTACCGTCCCGCGGGACATCAAAACAGCAGAGCACAGTACAATAGGAAATATATTTCAATGAAACTTTTCTCGGAAGTAGAGCTCATGGGTACTTACAAAAAATTATTAGACAACTTTTCTATACGGCGTCAAAAAAAAATAAATATAAATCAAAAACGAGTTTTTAAGAAAAATCGACAAGGGGTAGCTAGTAAGTACTAGCCGTGCTGATGGTAAAATGGCAACACCGCGGGAGTCCAGCTTCGATATACCTAGCCCAACCTACCGTAACAGCCTCCCACTACCCGCCGGCCTCTGGGCTACATAGGCTCCATCTACCGGCCTTCCGGTCTCCCGCCTCTCTTTCAAATGTTTCAAATATTAATGTACCGAAGTCCATTAAATGTGAGCAACGGAGCAATAATCCAGGTGTTTCATTTATTTATATTAACTCTACAGATCCTGATTTTGGTGTGTAGCACACTTATTTAATATAATCTATAGCATTTTTGGACATTTTGTTTTATATACATTTTTTTTATAAATTTCACATATTCGTTAATAATGCCACGGCGTTGCTGCGTTCCCAATTGCAAGGGAAATTACGATAGTACCTTAAAAGATAATAATTACAATTCTATATTTTTATTCCCCAAAGATGAGGAATTGCGGGAGAAATGGAGGGTTGCTATTCCTCGTAAGAATTGGACACCATCAAAATATTCTGCCGTCTGTAGTTTGCATTTTGCAGAAACTGATATTGAAAGGTACCACGGTATTCTATCGCCCGATGGTGTACTGGAGAATGTTTTCTTGAGATGTCCAAGGCTTATAAGGAATGTAGTACCCTCCATTTTACAACCGAAAAATTAGAAAAACGATTTGGAAATTATAGACTTTTATCTGGTTGTAATTATCATGTGTCATATAACGAAATAATTCGTGCAGAAAAAAAAAATTAGATCAAAACATATATTTACAAAATCGGCAAATTCGTTTTCTCTTACTGAAATCAAAAATAAATTTCGAATTTGTCATGACAATAATAACGATCTTCATGATCTTCCCACTGATGCGACTTGTTTCTCAGGAATCTTCGATACCGAATACTTGTCCGATTGTGTTGTAGATGATTCCATTAAAATTTATATTTCTGGTTATGGGTCCCATTCTGTTGCTAAAAAATTAAATTGCAATATATGTCGTTTATTAGTTGTGGAGGATAAAGGTAAAACTGTAGGCGATGTATATTTTGATCACTTACAAAGAGGGGGCCTTTCTGTCCCCACTGAAGAAGCGATAGCCTCATTTATTCATATGCATGCAATAGTAGTAGTATGGATTTATTGTTTCCCCTTAGGGTTACATAGTCTCTCCTCCTTTCCCTCACAATTCTTCCTTAAACTAACTTAATTTCTACCCTCCATCCCTCCTCCTTCTTTCGCTTTCCTCCCCTCTCCTTCCCTCCGCTTAACCTACTCTTAACCTAACCTTAACCTACGCGCTTTGTACGCTCGCATCTCTCGCTTCGTCTCGCTTTGCCTCGCTTCTTTTTCTATTTCCTATCCTTACATCTACGCCTCCGTATTTCCACGCACGCCTCCTCCGCCTTTGACTTCCATTTCCATACTTTCATTCCATTCCTTCTTTCACTCCTTCCTCCTTTCCTACCTCCCTCCTTCCTAAACTCTCTCCCCCCTTTCCTCCTCTCTCTCTCTCTATCTTCCATCTTTCTCTCTCCCTTCCCCTTTCCTCCCTCCCCTTCCCCTCTCTTCCCCCCTTCCCCCTTCTTCCTTCCTTCCTTTCCTCCTAGTTTTTTGCTCTCCCTCTTTCTTCACTCCTTCTTTCTACCTGTCCCTCCATTCTCCTCCCTCCCTCCCTACTCCCCTCTCTCCCCCTCCAGTCTCTGAGTACTTCCCTCCGCTCGTCCCAAAACCACATCGCCCCATCCACCATAATCTTTCCGTAGAACACCCTCACTCTCCTTCCCTTCACCTCCTCCTCCACTCCTATCCTCCTAAGTTGCCACTGCATCCTCCTCTCCCTCCACGTCATATCGTCCTCCACTCTCTCTTTCCTTCCCCTCAACCTCCCTTTGTTCCTCATCACCTCCCTCTTTGCCTCCGTTGATTCCAACTTCACCTCCAGCATCACCTCCTTCCTCTCCTGCATTCTTCCTCCTACCTCCCTTGCCCCCACAATTCCCCCTCGTACACCTACAATTGCCAATATTTCTCTAGCCCTTTGCATAGCCGTTCCCTCCCTCCCTACCCTCTTTATTATAACGCTCCTCCTTCTCTCTTCCCTCTCTTTCATTTCTAATTTTCTCTCCAGCTTCTGTACCCTTGTTTCCCACTCTTCCCCCTCCCTCTCCCAGCCCGCCTTATCTCCGCGGCCCTCCCATGCCCTTCCTGTCCCCATCGCCTCTATCCTCTCCACTACTCTCTTTAACCTACCTTCCTTCAACTCCACCTTCCCCATCTTTCTCTCTAAACTCTCCATTCTATCCTCCATCTCCTCCCTTTCCCTTCTCCATCTCTCCTCCCATTCCTCCATCATCTCCCTAGTTCTTCCTATCTCCTCCCTTGTCTCCCTCCCCTGTACCTTCATCTCCTCCCTCATTTCTCTGATCAGCCTCTCTAGCTTCCCCTCCTCGCTCGCCCTTCCCACCACCGGCGACCTCTGCACCATTTTTTCCTCACCCTTTTCTCTATCCCTTATACCACCGCTCTCTACCTTATCTCCCGCTACTCCTTTCCTTTCAATCCTTACCGCCCGATGTCGCCACTGCCCCTCTACCTCAGCGCCTTGCCTGCTCTTCTCTCTCTCTTTTCTCTCTTTCCTTGCCCTAACCTCCAAACTACACGTTCCCTATCCACCTTTCCCTACCTCCCTGCACAACGCCCATACTCACCCTTCACTACCTTCACCCCCTCTACCTACTCTCCCTCTTTCCGCTCCCTACTCCACCTATAACCACCTTTTTAACTTCTCTTACACACAGCACTCACTCAACCGTCTCTACTCAACCACACCGGAAATGGAAGTCCATGTATGCATGCAATAATGGAAGCCATAATAAATGATGGCAATTTAGAATCTCAATTTTTGCAATCGGGAAATCATAAACATATTTTATGTAAATTAACATATATTAGCATTCAATCAGACATACATTATTTAGCATTTTCAGATACATGCGTTTGTGGTCGAGCTTACCAAAGTATTTCGTTTAAATCATTATCAATTTTTTCAAATATTTTATTAAACGATTATGTGAAAACTGTAAATAATAGTCAGTTGGAAACACGTACAGACATCACTTCTAAAAATCGTAAATTAAAAACTTTTAATAGGAACTAGATTTTCAATAATTTTTTTTAATTTCATCTTTCTTAAAACATTAATTTTTATATATATTTAAACTTATTCCTTTCAATATGTTTTAATACATTAATAGAGTTTTATTTACTTGCTTAGTATATTTTTATTATGAATACTATTTCACAAGATTCAAAGTTTTATTAGTTGTATTTCAAGAGAATTTCAAACTATGTTTTGATATGTTTTGTTATTAATATTATTCAAAATTATTTATTATTATTTCAAAATGTAATACTTTATTTCTTTAAGAATACAAAAGTTATGTTTTTGTTATGTTCTATTTAAAAATATTAATTTTATTTTAGAAAATGGGATTATATGGCTATTGGCGAACCACCCATTATAATAAAAAAAAAAGGTAACGCGCCATGGTAAATACCCTCAGGGTGGTGAGGAAAGTTTTCACAATTATCATACTGTCCTCTAACACGATTTTATAATTAACTCCATAATTGTTCCTTTCAATAGCTAATTATGCTAACCTCTTTTCCACGGGCACTTAACCTGTTTGGCTTCGTACCAATAATTTTGCCTATTTCAGGTCTCTATTAACTTATACATACCTTTATCAATTTTTAAATCCTTCAGTTTGGTTCAAAGATGGTTTTAACTTGTTTCACACTTCTATTTTCTTGAAATCTCTGTAAAATATTTCAAATATAATGCATCGCAACACCAAACTATTCCGACAGTCCACAAAATATATACCACATTTATAAATATTAATATACTTCTGTATTACTTTTACTTACTATAGTTATGATATTCATATATTCCTTACTAGCATACCCCGTCTAGGCTTCGCCCGACCTTGTGCAAAAGCAATTTATGACCAGACGATCGTCCTGACATATATGTCCGCGATAATGCAATTCTCTCGCGGGAAAGCGTTCGAGAAGCTTCGCCACCTGGCGGTAACATCGCAGTACTGCTACGGGCGAGGTATCGCGCGGGCCGAATACGCGCATGCGCGCGCAATAGACTGTCGTATACAGAGGTCGCGTGGTCCGCCAAACCGTCGTACACATGAAATCTTTACATATAAATTACATGTTAATAACGCGCTTCTGAGGCATGCTACATAGCCTATGTCCGTCCTAGAGTATGCAGAAATAACGTGTCAAAATTTGAGGAAGATCGGTTCAATAGGTCTTGAGTTTTGCGCGAACATAAAAATCGGCTCTCTCTTTATATAATATAAGAAAAAAAATACATTTTATATAAGGAAAACACACCATCATAAAAGTGCGCGTATAACGCATATTCGTAGAAATTTTTCGATGTTTTTTTTTTATAAACCATCAGTGAAAGTAGACCTTTCCAACGCATGTACTCGTTTGAAAATCGGTTGAGCGGTTCTCGAGTCATAAAATCACGAACATAGGACAACTTATTTTTATATATATAGATACATAATTAATAAAAAATACTGTATATTAGTATAATTTTATATCGCAAAATAACGTTAATTATAATCCTGAACACAAAACTCCACTATTGAAAATAGGACTCCCGATCCGCACATGAGCGGTGTTGCCACGTTCCATAGCACGGCTAGTAAGTACTAGAGTCGGCTGTGTGTATCGTCCTTCCACAAGGACACAGCGTGTTACATCCCCACTACTGTTGCTGTCCGCTGACTCTCAGGTATTGGTCGAGAACGGTGACGAAATCGGTGACAGCCAATTAGCGGACCGGAGCAAGAGTGGGGGATGTAAACCTCCGACGATAAGATGCGCTGCTTTCCCCACTACTCCGTTAGGCGCTAAAGGAAGTTCGTTATTAATAGTGTCGTCGTCGATGCGCTTAATTATACCAAATTTGACCACATTGGACAGTTTAGAGGAGTCGAGAAAGAAAACAAATGTGAGTATCTCTTTCTCGCTTTTGTATCGCCATCCGTTCGAATTGTCGGCAAACGACAATGGTGGAATTGAAAAGTTGTATAACCTCTCTCATACAGCATTTTTTTATGACTCGGTGGAGTCCTTTCTTTTTTTTTCGATGCGTCGTAGGGAGCATTTCTGTGTATTTATTTTTGTAATTTTTAAGTAAAGTTTGGTGCGACGAAACAGTGAGTGTGATTTAGATTAATTCTTCTGATTTGTGTTGGTTTTTGCATCACGAAATAGAAAAAAATGGCTAGGTGAATAATTTGTATACATTGCATACTGTTCTATACAATTTGATTCTTATAGATGGAAATGCTATCGTGTAACATCAGTCGTACGAAGTCACGTCTACATTCGAAGGAGTTCCTACGTTCCATGCTTTCGCAAAAGGTATGCATTCTAATCGTACAGCATTTTTCATTTTATTCTCAATTTCATTACTTCGTCGAATAACTGATATCTTAAAATCCAAAGGTTTTCAAACACAGATCTCGGAAACATCTTGGCACAAGTCTTCAAAGATCTTTCACAAACATAGTCGAATGATCATTGACTGAACGTACCTATGTTAAAATGCCTCAGGATAACGAAAGGAAGATACATGCTATGAATAGGAGATTGCGTGTCGACCGTAAATCTAACAAAGTTCCAAGGCAAACAGCGAAACGTCTCCGGAAGACTGTCTCTTTATCAAAAGAAAGAATGTTCCGTTTGATGGGTTTTCCAAACTGGTGAAAAATGGAAAGACTTCTGTAGTATGTAAGGCTCTGTATATATCCGACTTGTGCGTCTTTGCACTAACGTTACACTCATATTTCCCTAAAGCATATAATTATGTTCAAAGAATATTTAAATTAGCTTTATTGCACGTCAATACGTAAAGAGCACGGTTTACTACAGAAATCAATAAAGATTTAGTATGTGCATTATTGATGAAACAATAGTACGGGGTATCAAATGAAACGTGAAGATAAAGTATGTGGTCACGTGGATATAAGTAACAGCACGACTTTTTCAAGCCATTATTTTTTTGACGCGGTCCAAATTCAAATTATAGCTTCGCGCAGCAGGACAACTGGGAACAGACGATGCATGAAAGAATCAAGTTAACCAGACAACTTGATACTGGAAAAAATAGTCCATACATCGCAGGTTCATTGCTGCGAAAGGTGGGTTCGAAATACTGCAACGAAATTTACGAACGTCTATTACACATAAAAATTAATTAAACTCCTTTTATAAACGTAAGTTTATCGAACTATTATTTTTTAGATGCAACTACTTCAAATCACAGCATCAGTGAATTTTCAAATTTCATTTACGTATATATTTTGTACATAGTTTCAATATTTCTAAAAAATACAATGATTAATTTGCAACGTTTATTCGATCGAACGGTTGTTCAAATAATTAACTTCCATTCTGGTGCTTCCTCTTCGAAATTTATTAGAAATATAGATTTAGATAAGTTTCAATAGGTAAGTTAATATATATATATATATATATATACTATAATCTATTCTTTTTTACACATACTCTGTATATGCGTTCATTTCAGTGACTGATTTACAGATCATGCCTTTCATGTTTCATAAAAATTTTGCTTCTCTTCAAGCTATATTCGAAATAAGCTGTTGTGGGGATTTTCAGTAAATTATAGTTTAAGACAGAAATCAACAAATTCAGGGAAATCGAAACTCGGTAACAAGAATTTCTTCGTTGCTAACATAAGTAATACACTTTTGTTTTGCATCGAGCAAATAATTTCATGGGTTCGAATATTATTGATTTTGTAATAAAACAATATCCCAATAATATGAAGCGTTCTCAGATTTGATTCTCCCTCCAGAATTCAGCATGAACGTGGTTACGCAATTCAAGCTAGCTATGGTCACACGTGAATGAGATCGAAGACATATAGTCGGGAATCATGACACATACTGTAGTAAAGACGAGAATCGTAACAAAGCATAAACGTAAATCTAGTAACTTAGTAGATGTGACGTAAGCCAGGCGTCGCTAGTTGTTTATTCCAAAAGATGGCAGCCTTCAAATTGCTTCAAATGCTTCCTATGGTTAGATACCCCCGTACCGCATCCAATATATAGAGATCAGTAGATAGAGGCAAAGCTGGTAAGGTAGGAGACGTAGAAGCGCGGTGTAGGGCAAGTGTTATGCTAACTTTGTAGACTAAGCGGTGTTTAGAAGGGAGTATAGTGAAGTTCGATTGACGGCGTGATTATTGTGAACGAGTTCCAAGACTGATAGAATTTACGGTAATTGTCATCCGTGCAGCATGAGCGCGCGAAACAGTTTTCACGGTTCGCGTACATGTGTACGATTCGTATACAATTAAAACTACGGCGCTCTAAATGTTTCGATAAATACACAATGATACACAGTCTCTTTAAGGGCCTGTGCTATCTTCTTGTGTTTACATATGCATACGGCTGCAGCGTGGGTTAAACGTGTAAAAATAATAGCGAGGCGGTGTATTTGTAGCAGAAAAAGGATTACTGGCGGCGACGGTGGTGGAAGTGAGAATATGACATATGCAATCGACAAAATGTCTTGCTAGGAAAAAAAAACACGAGTACACGCACTGGCGTTCGTTTACACCGATACGTGTCGGCAATGAACGACCGAGCGTGCATAATTTACTCGTCTTTGCATTGTTCGTAAGCGACACTGTGCAATATGATAAAAAAATATGCGTATCTTTACGAGCAGTTCTTCGTTTGTTGGTGGGTGTGCGATCGATACGTCACTTGGTTACGATGTACTGAGTAAATCCGTCGTCCGACAATACCACCGGCGATAATGATGATTGTAATATTCATCGATCAATTTCATCAATATTATAACAAATAGTACAAGTACATATTTATTTGTCTTCGTCATCGTCAGCTACGGCACTAGTGGTCGGTGGTGTTGGGTGTAGTGACAAGTGACGACGACGACGCTAGGCGGTGATTGTGACGGCGGCAGCAGCGACAGCGGTGGTGGAAATAGCTATGGCGGTGGCGGTCGAATGGCGGTCGCGGTGGCGATCGTGATAACGACGACAGCGACGGTAGTAACGATATTATCGAATGTAACGATGATACCAACGACGACAGTGATAACAATGTCCGCGAAATAATGGATATGCATCGCTCGTAGAAATTAATTCTATTTAAATGGACATAATAGACGTGGGTGAATATGCAAACAAAACCAGCAAGTTATAGAAAAAGAATTAGCTGGGAATAATCTCGGTTTTTAAACATTGTTCGGCGGACGTTCGCGTGCAAATAAAACCGAAGAGATGTAAAATCGAAAGGAAGAAGAACCGTCTCGTCTGCGAGATTCGTTTACAGTGGCGGTATTGCTTATTTTTAGTATATCTGTGTACACGGTTGTTTGGCCAAGTTCGAATTATGTGCATGGAAGCGACGTTACGATGGACGATAGACTGCGGATAATGGATAATCGGATTGTTGCGTTGAACGTGATATTACGAGAAGGGGAACAAACGGAGAGAAACGCATGAAACGGGTTAGCCTGTTCTCGTCCCCCTTGCCAAAAGTGAAGCCACGGAATAGGACAAGTGCATCGTACGAAACGAACACTTCGTATTGTTGTTTTGTTAGTTTCTTATATATCAATTAAACGAATGATAGGAGAGATCGAGTGTTGGAAAGTGAACGTGTATAGGTTTCGTATATCGTAGGTGTAAATACGCCTATGTTAAAAATCATACAGAAGAGCGTGATATGTCACGAGCAGTCTTAGACAATTTGTACGGCTATCAAGTTCTTGATCACCTCGAATCATTGTACATACATTACGAATAATGGAGACGTTATTGCCCAGCAATGCAAACAGCCAATCGTACAGTCCGCAACTAAAAACTGTATTAAAAACGTATCAGCTGTCCGCTGTGAAAAGCTTACAGGGACCAAGCTCGGCCCTGCTTGGTATGGACTGTAAGAACCTACTGCAAGAACAGACATCTTGTTACTCCCCTTCCAGTCGATCGAGTAATTGCGTCGTTGATTCTGTATCGGAGTTGATCTCCGCTAAAGATACAGAAAAGGACAACCTGTCCGTAACGCCTATCGTCCCGTGCAAAGTTCGTGGAACGGATCAACCTTTCGAAGATTCAGACGAAGATCCTCAATTAGAGCGCTCTAAAAATGTTTGCGAAAAGAGAGAATTAGAATTTCAAATACCTATTCTAACAGCGCCTGACCAAAGTTGTTCCGAAAGATGCGAAACTGTTTTAGAGGGCGAAAGAATATCCTGCTTTGTCGTAGGAGGTGAAAGAAGGTTATGTTTGCCACAAATTTTAAATACGGTATTACAAGAATTTTCTCTTCAGCAGATCAATCAAGTATGCGACGAATTGCAAATCTATTGTTCTCGATGCACGCGTGATCAGTTGGAGGAACTGAAGCATTCGGGTATTTTGCCACGTAATGCACCTTCTTGCGGCCTTATCACTCAAACGGATGCCGAAAGACTTGTCAGTGCGTTGCTATTAAGGACAGAATCGTGCGAACCACCTCGCGTCGGTCAAAATGAAGATAGCACTGAGAAAAAAGTGTCTACCAAGAATGGTAATGACGAAGAATCTATTGTCAAATTTAAAGTGTATCACGAGTGTTTTGGAAAATGTAAAGGCATTTTCGACACAAGTTTCTTCGAATCGGATGATTCGGCGTGTATAGAGTGTATCGAATGCGGC
Organism: Colletes gigas; assembly: GCF_013123115.1. Classification (NCBI taxonomy): domain Eukaryota; kingdom Metazoa; phylum Arthropoda; class Insecta; order Hymenoptera; family Colletidae; genus Colletes; species Colletes gigas. Next base: position 1,159,794 of record NW_025106644.1, read on the forward strand.
TGCCAATTCTCACCTCGACGATTCGTTAGACACGCTCACAGGTCTCTTGAAAATCGTACTTGTCATTGGGGCTTTGATTCTGCAAACTGGCGGTCGTATCTGTTACTTTCACGGGAACAAGAACATTATAATAAATCGCTTGCTGTATTCCGAGAATTAAAAGAGAAACATCTTACTCTGAACTCCAAACGAAAGTCGGAGGTATCGTACTTTTAATTATCATCAATAATCTGTAAATTATAGACTGTTTCAAATACATAAACAATTTATATGATGCAATTGGAAATAGTAATATTTTTCAAGAATGTATATTAAAAGAGATAAATAGTAGAACAGACGGATGAAAATAAAGGACACTTTCTTTCAGTTGCGGATCGACTCGGAGAAACTGTCTAAGCGAATTAGAAGAGACGTTGGGAGAGACGATTGTCCAGGAATGTATAATGGAAACGGTTTAGGCATGTATCATCCTGTATCCCAGGTAGCTAATGCGACCGATCCATATCTACAAATGCAATGGGCAGTCTTTGAATTAGCAACTAGAGGGGCATCAGCTTTTAGACCTTGGAATACTACTAGTACTTGTAAGCACAAAGATAAGTAAGTACAGGATCAAAACGGATACGTCGTTTAAGGATCGCGATAAGAAATCTATCATATTTTCTATACAAATATGTAATTTTCTGTGAATAGTTCGTCGTTGGTGCCTGCGTACCTTAGCCGAGGTCCGCCTGTACTGCAACATCCAGAGTGTGTGGTTCCCCTTTCCGAGTGCAAACATTTCGAACCACATTTTCAACCAAATGTAGCCTTAGCACCTATACCTGCACCATCAGTGCCTGTAGTACTTCCACCATCCGCTCATCCTCAGCGACGACATCACCACGAGCATAAACGTTACAATGTTCATTTGTCGAGCCCTCGCGAGAAAAAGGAACCTTCGTTAGATAGTGTGAAAGTTGAAAAAACGTCACCCAATTCGGAATCCGGTATCGGCGGTTATTCCTCGGTCCCCCCGTACACGCGTGGAAGCAATAAAAAAGAATTGCATCGGAGGAGCAAAAACGAAGTAGGCGAGGAAGAAGAGAGCAGCGCCGCGGTAACATCTTCCACAGTAAACATAGATCCGCCCTCGGCCGAGTTTCGAACTTCTTTGCTAGAAAGTGATTCCGACTCGGAAGGGACAACGGCGTTAGATTTAGAAGAAAGACTGTTGGCGTTGGAAGTACCGCAAGACGTTCTGGATCTTGCCCGTCGTATAGTTTCGGAGAATGTACAATTACGGCGTCATCGACGTTCAAACGCACGTGAGATATCTCAATTACGTAATCAATTGCAAATACAGAAACTACAATCATCAAATGGTGGTGATAAAAAGGCGGAGCCAGCAAACGCGAGCGCGGCCGATAGTACCGAAGGTAGCGAAGAAACCGAACCTGTATTACCTTCGAATAACGAGGAGTCGGAGTCTGTTGTTCTGGCAGTTAGTAAAAAATAAAATCGGTGATTAGAATTTTTTAAATTATTTACTACAAAAAAACTGCTCACCAATTTTTTGCAACGCTTGTCCTTTGGCCAGAGAGGCGTGCATTAAATTTAGTATTAGCTATAATAATAATAATAATAATAATAATGATGATGATGATAACGATAAAAATTCTAAATGATTAAAAAACTGTTTAGGTTATGTGATACATAGAGAGCCTTTAACGTTAACGACGGTTTATTTGAAAATTTGTATTGTAATCAAACGTCATTGTCTCGATTTTTGATTAAAGTCGAATGTAAATATTGTAATATATATGGAAAAGCAAAATAAGTTAACCAGAATTTACCATGCCATTTAGTAGTTACACGTAACGGTTATTAAATAAGTTTCTCGTGCATATTAAATATGCACACGCAGCAAAGATTTCGATGGTCGGCTGTTTCAATTTTTCTAATTGAACGACGATCAGGAAAATAAAGAGATTAGATTTGCTTTCCATTTACTTTTTATAGTCATGACTGCATAATGTAAATACATTCAAGTATCATAGATGTATGTTTATATTAATAACATCATGCAAAATATTGCTAAAGTACAAACAACCTTTAGGTGCTATATCGTTACATTAGGAATGTTCTAAGCATAAATCTAGGTGTATTTCAACAGTTCGTACTATACCATAATATTAAACACCTTGATTACTTTTTAATTTTATTATCTTTATAGGTGTCGAATGCAAACGAAACTTGATTCGACGCTAATAAATTCAATTCGAACGGTTATACGGAAGTAAATGAAATTATTATTATACGATACGAGTGATATTACAGGGAATTTGCGATAATTTAATTTATACTGAAAATTAATAATTCTTTTTATACGTCTAGTAGTCGTTACATTATTTTACGACGAGACAACTAATTCCAATTTTTTAAAAATGGTTCGATCGTGTTACGAACAGTTGCATTAAGACTGGAATTAACGTTATTTTATTCAGGGGATATTCTAGTGTGAAATGCGTTTCTTAAAACTCTTTTTAGGAATTTTTTTTGCATATAAATTATAATACCTTTTACAGTCGAATTTACAAGGTGTATTTATATATGTTTTAATGACATTTAAAAATTTTTAGCACCGAGTACTCTTAAACGCAGCCGCCATTTTATTTGTTTGAAATGAAAAAAACGTGAAAGATTCTTAATTAGCATTAGTTTGACTGTAGCAGATACTAGAATAAAAAAAAAAAATCGATAATTTAAAAAATGGCAACGTTTATCAATGTTTTTTTTTTTTTAAATTTCGAAAATCTAAAGAAATGTAACAAAAAGATTAACAGCTATAGCTTCGTTAATTTTAGAAGTTGAGGCACAAGGTTTTGCAAATATATTTTCCAAATTATATTCTTTGAGAAAATGCCAAAAAAAAAAGAAATCGATTTTTTCAAAGGCTCGCATTAGAATATCCCCTGTTTTTATTTTTTTTTATTTTTCTCGCAATACCGTATATTGTCCCATGAAAATAAATGTCTTGTTAGCGAGTTTTGCATCTTTAGCAAAAATACTGTAGCGTAAAACATTTGCTGTAGGGAATCGTTACGTAGAATTATTATACTTTTCGTATTGATATTTATTTGAAACATTATATTTACATATCATTTTAACTGTATTTAAAAATTTGGAAGATGTTCAGCCCTGCGGGTCGTGAAATTTGAAATGTGATTTATTAGAAATATTTGTTTCACGATGAAAGGAATTAAGATTTACGAAAATAAAGTAATCAGTACTTGTAGGGTATTCCGGAAGAAAATTATAAGCACAACTATGCCTTTTATCGAACACTATTCTTGTTTCTGCTCGTTATTATGGCATGTACATGCAATAATAGAAAGAATACATTTTTTTTAAATGTTTATACAAAAGTAACACTGATTTAGAGATATACCTAGATACACACTAGACATCTAAGAATAAGAGAACATAAATATAAAGATATAAATATATATATAAATTCTCATATAATATATATTTATATTTGTATATACCTTGAACATACAGTTTTTTAACTTTATTGGTTCTTGTGATTTAGTATATCCGTTTATTTTCTTAAATTTTTTTTCATCATTATTTTCTCTTACACGTGAAATTAGTATAATGTGAAGACAAATTCCTTAAATTCGAGTGCGACTTTGAAACATTCGATGTATCGTTATTAATTTGTACTTTGAAAAGTATAATATTGTTTTGAAAAAAAAAAAAAAAAAGAAGTAATTTAAAATGTTTGAAATGTATAAAATATTTAAAAAGTTACAAATATATTGAAAAAAAGGTTGTTTTACAAGCTTGGAAAGCTTTTTGTATCGGATACATACTAGAAATACAATATAAATCTTACACATATTTACATATTATAATAAAAATCAATTAGTAATTATACATTTGTGTATTTGAAATATACATATACATATATTTCGAGACTGCTTCGAAGATCTCTTATCATATACATTTTTCTAACGTAACAAGAGTGCCAGTAATTCTTGTATCGCAATCAAAGCAACAAGACGTGAGAAATTTCCATTTTCAATTTTATTATTTTGCAACGTTCACTTTCAAAATAAAGCGAATAGTAAATTTTCAAAGCAATCTGTTAGAGAAGAAAATTTAAGGTGTACGATATAATTGATTACATAGAATAAACGCATTCATTATACTCCATATAACATTTGATCGCTACATATGACATGTATGTTACATCATATTGTTGTAATAATATTATAAGCATCCCACCTACGATTAAGAATGTTATAATTTATGATTTTCATACGCACTCAGTTTATTATAGATATATAGAATATGTCGTAAATAGTACAATACGAATTACATAAAAACTCGGTTTTGAATATATTTGAGATCTGCATATAAAGTTTCAATGAATCATGTAACTGCCATTACTAAAGATGTATTTTAATTTCGAATGGGTGATGTATTAAGTTAAAATGGGAAATTACAAATAAACACATAATATGCGATGTCTGACTTTATTAACATTTATGCACGATATTAAAAAGTTAATGTGGATTTCGTTCGTTCGAATAAATAAACAATTTGCCAATTGGCTTTTACTTGTTTAAGGCGATTTATAAAAAATGATGTTATCGGGTATTTAATATGTATGAAAAATCGTTATTGTTATGATATATTTATTTCAAGTTTGAAAAGGAAAAAAAAAAAAAAAGGAGGAAAGAGTGCGAGCAAGTAGCTAATATTATTATTACATACACGATACGCGTACGCTCAAAACATTTATATGCATATTCGATATGCGTGTATTAATACATTAATATTTAAAAAAAACACTCGTTCGATTTTCATTTCAGATAGTAAATTATATAATAGATTTAATTCGTTTGTGTTGCAAGTAGAGCTATGAAATACAAATCGAACGAATTTTGAGTTATTGTTTTTTCTCTCTCGCATCCACGAATCGGAATTAAAGAAAATAAACTATTGAATGAAGGGGAAGACCCCCCCCCGTTAACTATACCAATTTCGGGCGACTTTAATATGTTGCTTCGTGTATAAACGTAGTAATAATTTGTACATTTTATTGGTCCTGATAATATGGCATATAGGTATTATATCGAAACGAACTGCCATAAACTGAATTAAGAAAAATATAAACAATAAAGAAATTAATTCGCGATCCAACGAATTCGATGAAATGTGACAATTATTTGTATTACTGGGGACGTGGTACGTACATTATACTAGTAACGTGTATGAAAATTGAAATTTTAATTATTATCGAGTACGCAGCGTCAATAGTTTATTTTCTTAAGCGCAGATATATCCCCCGATAAATGGCATAATAGATTTAGAATTAAACGTGTTTCGTTAACAACTAAATATTCTTAAGAAATTAAGTGTGACATTAATATACAAAACAAGTGCAATATGAAAGTACAAAATTTAACCTCTCGTTTGAATTTTGTATATTTTACAAAAGAAAAGATGAATATATGGACATAGATTCTTCGATATTCTAAATTCTAGCTATAAGAATTTCGAAAATATTTTACCATTAAAATCTTTATAATGTATAAGACCATGTCCCTGATAACGTACTTATATAGCGTTGATCTTTTAAATATATATTCCCTGGTGACAAAAGAAAAGGGTCATTTAAAACGATTTAACGATATACAATTTTCTAATCACTTTAACGTTATCCTGAATTTTATATGATCGAATATGTATATTCGAACGACGAATTCCATATTCTTATGGATCGATATATATATATATATATATATATATATATATAATGGATATTAAGTAGTTTCAGTAGCGGTCTGATCGATCTTTGATATAACTGTAGAATAAATGTACATACAATTATTTTCCAAAAAAAAAAAAAAAAAATACTCACTGTTAAATGTATATGATGGAAACTGTTATAGATAAGGCTATTATCGTCATTTATATTAATTGAGATAATAAACGAAATTTCGATTAAATAAGATTGCTCTATATTATTGTTACATCAATAGCTTTCGATAGATCAAACTATATTAATTTTCATCGTGTCGATATCTGTGTGCAAAACAATATTATTTGTATACTAGACATTTAATACCGTTGCAACGTCACGTATTTCTCGCTAAATTTACTTTTATCCAATTAACGTCATTTTTATCTAATTTGTCATTGGATTCTGTTTGTTCGAAGGGTAAAGCCACCGAGGTTCGGACTGCTCCTTTAACGAGAAAAGGGGGGATGATGGCGGATAGTATGGCATCAGCGAGAAGAAGAGCTCACATTAGAGACATAATTTGATAACGATCATTCAACTTGTGAACTCAGGACGTTTCTAGAGCTCCGCAGGTATGATGGACACGAAGTGGCCAATTATTTAGTAGCTATATCAACTCCAAATCCCTCTTTTTACGCCTTCGCTTCGTCTGCCTTAGAAAGCATTCGAATGTATTTTGCATTGTAAAGAGAAGGCTCTGGTTTGCGGATACGCGCCTCGTACGCCAGAATTGACAAATGTGGATCTGTATAGAAGCGCTTATCCCACCGCGAAAGGGAAAAAGAAAAAGAATTGTCAAATGTAAAGCCTAGAATAGTGAAGATGAGTGTCAGAAGACTGTTGTATAAGTTATCAGTAGAGTGTATTGTCGGGCAAGCATCACAGGGATTTGATTAGGGGATAATATTCCGACTAGGATGCTAGCGCCGTGGGCAAAGTTGGTACTAATGGTTGGTCAGGCCTTGGTAATAAAATCACGACACGACCGTGATCGTGATCTTTCGTTCTGAGCGTGCTCGAGTAAATTTATTGTAATCACAATTATTGATTATGATTGTATTATCTTTTATAAGATACTCCGATATAGCTTGCGTATAAATATGAAATTTAAATTACGTTACGTTTTTTGCATGTTACGTAAATTTATTTGTAATTCTCTTTCCCCTACTTTTTATCAGTATTTTAAATATTAATCTCTTCCTTTCGATGTCAATGTCGTAATATTATTCATTTAAATAGTGCAAAAGCGCGAAACATTTCTGTTATGTTTACGTTCTGCTATGCATGTCTAGTACATGTATATCAAGTTTTGCATTATTCAATAATAACATATAAATGGTAGTTTGAAAAAAGTCTCATAAATTTAATGAATTGATTTATTGATTAATGTACATGATGTAGTTCTGTATACGTTATATTTTTTTTAACTAAAGCCAAGAGATATTTGTTTATATTCGTTCGAAATCTACTACTGAGGTAATGCTATAAATTCACAGAGTTTTCAATACTCTAAACTGTTGGATGTAAAATATTTAATTTGGAAATGTTTTTGCAACCACGGCAATTCTGGTTTAAGATGGAAAGGGACAATGGGTTATTTGAAAATATCCTATAAACTAATTTGTTTACAAACATCCATCAGAACATTCGTAGATAACCCCTTATGAGACTACTAGCCACACTACCTCCACCTATCCCCACTTTCATCTACGACACATTGTCATTTCGCCCAATTAGCGATAATGCATGTATTTAATGGGATCGCTTATTCGCCAATCTAGGCACCAATCAGACCCGCATTCCTTTCGCTGGCCAATTTCTCGCAGACGTATTGCCAGAGATGCCAGAAAAGCACCGCCGGGTGCACACGCACACATGCCAGATACGCGTACGTGAGCTCGTGGAGTTTCGGAAAGACGACAAAGGCAAACTGACGCATGCCCTCTTTCTCGATTCTCCGAAGCTGCCCGAAGTAATTTCGGATCGCCTCGTGGGAGTGGAGAGAGAAAGGCTCACATTTGCCTTCTCGCTCTAAACAACTGAAATCCGACCTCCCGTCAACGGCATACGATTTGGATTCTCGAGCCGAGATTCTCGACTGGCCAGGCATTTTTACTTTCCGACCTATGTAGCGGCACATAAGCAAAGTACCCATAATGAAAAAAAAATGTTGTAAAATTTATTTTACGGAAATACACGTTTTAAGACCTCCTGATCATATTTTAATTATTGAAAAAAAAGAAATTTTTTTTTATTCCCTTGTATGAGCGCACATATGTATATTATTAATACGATTGAGTATAAATAGCTGAATGAATTTAAATGAAACTTTACATTTAAGTTTTATGTTCTCATTTCAAAGTCCGGTTAGACTTTGACTATAATCAGTCCATGGATAATAATGATTATACCTCTTGTTTCATAGTTGTTCCGATATATGTATAGGCATAATGTATAAAAAATCTTCTAAATGTTTCATATAAATCTTAGGACGAATTAAATTTTATACGGTTAGGAACAAAAGTATTGGCACACCTGACTCTTTATTATAGAAACGCATATAAATCAAAGAAAAAACACAGGATTAGATTAACTCTTTTTATCAATTATAACTATTAATTTTATAGTTTGAGAATATTACAAATATATTTATACTAATTAATTGCAAAACAAAAAAGAATGATAAAATGCACATTAATGGCAGTTTTCAATGAAACAAAAGTGTTGGCACATTGAAATAAAATGCTTTTGTCTAGGATCTAGAATGAAATTTTTATATGGTTGGTACATTGTTCCTTCTCGGGAAACCCCCTGATTTCGATAGCATTTATTTGTTTTCTCGTTATTCAATTGTTTACAAAGTCTAACGTGAAAACGTGCAAAATGGAGCGCAAAGGCAAAGAAACGACTGTTGCCGAGCGAAAAATTATTTTACATTTGTTTAATGAGGGGCATTCATACTCGTCTATAGGAAATATAGTTAATAGAAGTCGTTTTACAATTAGAAGTATTATTAAACGGTTTTCTAACACAGAAAATTTTGTAAGTGCTCCGCGATGTGGTCGACCTGAAAAATTGAGTGCACGAGAAAAGAGAAAAATTATTAATATTGTAAAAGGAAAACCATCTAGTTCTGCGTCAGAAATAGCGGCAAATATAAACGAAAGTTTTAATAAAGAAGTACATAAAATAACTATTCGACGGATATTAAACAAGGTATGATACCGATCGCGAGTTGCTAGACGAAAGCCTACTATAAGTAAAATTAATCAAGAAAAAAGATTAAAGTTTGCAAATGATTACATTAATAAAGAAAACGAGTTTTTGGATACAGTGCTCTTTTCTGATGAGTCTAAATTTAATATTTTTCAAAATGATGGACGCACTTTAGTTTGGAGACAATCTAATACCGAACTAGACCCAAAGAACATTCAGAACGCTGTTAAACACGGGGGTGATGGAGTGATGGTCTGGGGTTGCACGAGCTCAAGTGGAGTCGGTGAGCTTGTTTTTATTGATAATATAATGGACAAATATGTCTATTTAGATATCTTAAAAAATAATCTAAAAAAAAGCGTGAAAAAATTAAATCTTGGGAGACAATATGTCTTTCAACAGGACAATGACTCCAAGCATACCGCTTATTTGGTACGGCAATGGATAGTTTTTAATACCCCACATTCCTTACCAACCCCACCGCAATCCCCAGATTTAAACCCGATCGAACATCTCTGGGCTCATTTAGGAAAATGTATTAAAAAACATAATATAACAAATATACAACGATTGAAAGAAATATTGATGACAGAATGGAATAAAATAAGTCCCGAAATTACAAAAAAACTAGTGCATTCCATGCCAAATAGATTGAAAGCCGTTATAAACAATAAGGGATTACACACGAAATATTAAATTATATAAAATACATAATGATATACCATCTATTTGTAAGCGTGCCAATACTTTTCTTCCATTAAAAACTGCCATTAATGTGCATTTTATTATTCTTTTTTATTTTTTAATAAATTAGTATAAATAAATTTATAATATTCTCAAACTATAAACCTAATAGTTGTAATTACTAAAAAGAATTAACCCAACTCTGTGTTTTTTCTTTGATTTATATGCGTTTCTATAATGAAGAGTCAGGTGTGCCAATACTTTTGTTCCTAACTGTATGTGCGCTCATACAATGGGAATAAAAAAAATTTCTTTTTTTTTTCAATAATTAAAATATGATCAGGAGGTCTTAAAACGTGTATTTCCGTAAAATAAATTTTACAAAATTTTTTTTTCATTATGGGTACTTTGCTTATGTGCGCCTACATAGGTCGGAAAGTAAAAATGCCTGGGCAGTCGAGAATCCAAATCGTATGCCGTTGACGTGAGGTCGGATTTCAGTTGTTAAGAGCGAGAAGGCAAATGTGAGCCTTTCTCTCTCGACTTCCACGAAGCGGTCCGAAATTACTTCGGGCGGCTTCGGAGAATCGAGAAAGAGGGCATGCGTCAGTTTGCCTTTGTCGTCCTTCCGAAACTCCACGAGCTCACAGTACGCGTATCTGGCATGCGCGAGTGTGCAACCGACGGTGCTTCTCTGGCATCACTGGTTTACAGTCTAGCATCCACAACGTCTATTTGTACAAACGCAGTCAGGAATTCTAAATCATGCAATATGCATTGTACACGGCATTGAAGATCTCAGACTCTAGAACGGAATAGTTTTATCGGTCTCATAACGAATGAATGCTCGTTCGCTTATCTGCGTCGTTTGAATCTTCTTTTTTTTTCCTTTGAATACAAATTTATTCGTGACTTGCGAATAAAATTTCTAACAATTTCCATTATACTGCCGTTAGCATCTAACCGTGTGCGCAGTAAAATATATAGGAAGTTTAGAAGCAAAAATTAATAAGTATTTTTTAACTTTCGGTCAGCCCATTTATTTTCAAACGACTACTTTTACCAGTTAGAGAAAATTATGTTTCTTACAACTTATCTTGTTATCGTAGCTCAATAAAAATGTTATCATCGCGAGACAGCAAAATGAATTATTTTTTAAATATTTGAACTGTTAATTGTTCTACTGTTGACACTACCTGCCGAGCGAAAGAGGCAGCGAAACTGTCTCTGGTTTTCCATTGGTTAAACGAAGACGCCGCGCGCTCTTTATCACAGGGGATATTGGGCGTGTTTATTCAAGAGATGTTGTCGTCAAGTCGAAAGCTTTGTGGTGTTCATATAGTCGAAAGTATGTGGCCGCATTTTTACAAAAGAAAGTTTTTTTGCGCGAAACGTACGTTATACTTCTAGTTAAACTTTTTTACGTTATTGTCGTCATTTATCTGTCGAATTTACGCAAGGTCGTTGATTTAGTTAACCTATTATTTACATATACCGCGTCGTATGCACTGCCGTGTAAAATAGCTCTATATAAAGTAGTGCATTTACGAACTTTAAACATTATATGTAAGGAGCTTTTGGTACAATGATGGCTAAAACGATCAAAGAATTATGTGCCGTTGCACGGAAACTAACACCCACAGTGAGACATTTTGGTAGTGCGCAAACAGCTCCTTTGCAGGAAGCTGCATTGGAGGAACGTTGTATTCTTGTCGATGAATCAGACAGGCCCCTCGGCGAGGCCACAAAAAGAGACTGTCATACAGTTAACTCCGAGGGTCAGGTTCTCCTTCACAGAGCGTTTAGTGTTTTTCTCTTCAACAATGCGGGGCAGTTGTTGCTTCAAAAACGGTCTGCTAATAAGGTAAAATGTATACAAGTGGACAACGTTCGTTATTATATTCGTTTCCAGAATTAAACATGGTTCGTTACTTCTTTTTATAGATAACATTTCCAAACCATTATACGAACACGTGTTGTAGTCATCCGTTGGCCGAGATTCCTGGCGAAACTGTAGAACACGAAGCATTAGGGATTCGTAGAGCGGCACAAAGGAGACTCAATTACGAATTAGGGATTCCTCTGACGCAAGTTTCACCGTCGGATTTTCTATATTTGACAAGGATTCATTATCACGCAGTGAATGGTCATTGGGGCGAACACGAGATAGATTATGTGTTATTTGCACAGAAAGATAATATAACGTTGAATCCAAATGCTGACGAAATTAGCGAACTTCATTGGGTGTCGCAATCCGAATGCAATCAGTTTGTGGAAAATCTTAATTCCCCGTTGACTCCGTGGTTTAAATTAATACTGAAACATAAATTGCCTCTTTGGTGGGATAATCTGGATGCGCTGGAAAAAATGCAAGATCACAATACGATACAAAGATTTATATAAATTTGTTGAATAATAACTTTTCAGTTCTCGTTAATATTAAAATTAAACAAAGTTTCGTAAAGTTTGTAAATGAGGCAATTCTAGAACGGTTTTTTTCAAATACAATAAAGATCAATTATTCGAATAGCAGTTTAATATACATAGCCATACAATTCATGAAACATTTTATTCATTTATTGTATAAAAACGTAAGCGACCACCATAGCAGAGCTCGCATACAAACATTCTGAATGATTGCCAGTTTTGTGAAATAAGATGTTTGTTACGAATTCAGGTTTGCAATATGAGAACAAATTATTCTTATAAATTTACGATCTGTGTGTATGGTAGTGTGGTATTATTTTAACGACGGCTACGAATAATTATTTTATAACAATACACTTATGTATGTATGTAATTTTTGTGAATACAATTTTGTCATAGAAAGTATAGTTTTGTAAATATAAAATAAAATTAATCTTACATCGTAAGCTTTTGTATAACTTTATGTAATTAGTGTACTAACGTATGGAAACGTAATTAACGAAAGTTATGGAAAGAAACGTAAACAGGAATTAAAGTTGTTTGGACAAAACGATAGACGTTTCTACGTATTGAACTTCATATTGCTACTAAAATACCTATACAGGGTGTTTGGCTAAACCTGAGAAAAATTTTAATGAGGGATTCTAGAGGCCAAAATAAGACGAAAGTTAAGAATATTAATTTGTTGATGGAGGCTTCGTTAAAAAGTTATTAACAATTAAATTCAAAAATTTCAAATCGTTCTGGAAAAATTATTTTAGGTTGCGGGGTCAATTATAATCAGTTTTGGTGAATAGACATACCCCCGAATTCCTAACCATTTTTGAAACAAAAAATCGAGAAGGTGTGAAATTTTTTGACAAAATTAAAAAATTTCAAATCGTCGTGGAAAAATTATTTTTAGTTGCAGGAGTCAATTACTATCATTTTTCATCATTAGACATACCCTCAAAATCCTATCCACTTTCGAGAAAAAAATTTGAGAATGTGCGAAATGTTTCGACGGAGAAAAAAAATTTCGAATCGTTCTGAAAAAATTATTTTCAGTTCCGTGGGTCGATTACAATAATTTCTGGTGAATAGACATACTCTCGAAATCCTGCGCATTTTCTAGAAAAAAATTCGAGAAAATGCTGAAATTTTTCGAGAAAATTAAAAAATTTCAAATCGTTCCGGAAAAATTATTTTAGGTTGCAGGGTCAATTATAATCAGTTTTGGTGAATAGACATACCCACGAATTCCTAACCATTTTCGAAACAAAAATTCGAGAAGGTGTGAAATTTTTTGACAAAATTAAAAAATTTCAAATCGTCGTGGAAAAATTATTTTTAGTTGCAGGAGTCAATTACTATCATTTTTTATCATTAGACATACCCTCAAAATCCTATCCACTTTCGAGAAAAAAATTTGAGAATGTGTGAAATGTTTCGACGGAGAAAAAAAATTTCGAATCGTTCTGAAAAAATTATTTTCAGTTCCGGGGGTCGATTACAATAATTTTTGGTGAATAGACATACCCTCGAAATCCTGCGCATTTTCTAGAAAAAAATTCGAGAAAATGCTGAAATTTTTCGAGAAAATTAAAAAATTTCAAATCGTTCCGGAAAAATTATTTTAGGTTGCGGGGTCAATTACAATCAGTTTTGGTGAATAGACATACCCACGAATTCCTAACCATTTTCGAAACAAAAATTCGAGAAGGTGTGAAATTTTTTGACAAAATTAAAAAATTTCAAATCGTCGTGGAAAAATTATTTTTAGTTGCAGGAGTCAATTACTATCATTTTTCATCATTAGACATACCCTCAAAATCCTATCCACTTTCGAGAAAAAAATTTGAGAATGTGCGAAATGTTTCGACGGAGAAAAAAAATTTCGAATCGTTCTGAAAAAATTATTTTCAGTTCCGTGGGTCGATTACAATAATTTTTGGTGAATAGACATACTCTCGAAATCCTGCGCATTTTCTAGAAAAAAATTCGAGAAAATGCTGAAATTTTTCGAGAAAATTAAAAAATTTCAAATCGTTCCGGAAAAATTATTTTAGGTTGCGGGGTCAATTATAATCAGTTTTGGTGAATAGACATACCCACGAATTCCTAACCATTTTCGAAACAAAAATTCGAGTAGGTACTGAAATTTTTCGGCGAAATTAAAAAATTTCAAATCGTTCTAAAAAAAATATTTTCAGTTACAGGGGTCAATTACAAGCATTTTTGGTCAACAGAAATACACCCGAATTCCTACGCACTTTCGAGAAAAAAATTCATTACCGAAAATATAGTTTCTGGCCAGAAATGCTACCCTGAAATTTCATGCGAATGTTTAAAATGTCATAACTCCTGAACGGATTGGACGATTTTAATGTTTAAAAAAGCAAACTACGCGTATTTTGCTAAGGAATACGTGGCAATTCCAAAAATATTCGCAAAATTATTTCTTGACTCCGCAAAATGAGAAAAACCCCATAAAAATGGTCTAATTTTCAAACAGCCATAACTCCTACAATAGTGAATATATTTCCATGAAACTTTTTTCTAAAGTAGAGCTCATAGGTACCTACAAAAAAGTATTAGACAACTTTTCTGTAGGGCGTCAAACAAAATTACTAAAAATGTAAAACGAATTTTTAAGAAAAATCAACAGAGGTGCCCTTAATTTTGCAGGGAAAATGAAAGGTTTCTAATCGTTCTGGAAAAATGATTTTCGATTGCGGGGGTCAGTTACAATCATTTTTTATGAATAAACATACCCGCGAAATCCTACGCATTTTTGAGAACAAAATTCAGTACAGGCGGAACTTTAAACTTTAATAACTTTTTAACTAAGCCTCAATCAACAGATTGGTATTCTTGATTTTCGTCTTATTTTCGCCTCCAAAATCCCCCATTAAAATTTTTCCCAAGGGTAGCTGAACACCCTACATATTAAAAAGGGGTAAACGAAATCTATTCGTGCGTAAACTGTTTCTATTTCTAAATATATTTTAACGGTGGTTCTTGGTATCGAATAGCTACACAATTATTTTAACGGTACGAATATATTTTTTATATAGAATATATTTTATACAATAAATATATAGTTTTTCTACTTAGTAACAATTTGTTTGGAATATTAGGTCATATTATGAATATTCATATAGTATCATATAATTGCTAATAAAGTTTCGTTGATCGAAAAAATACATTGGAAAATAAATATCGACAATGATAGCTAAAATATTCGTGATTACATTATTTAAATAACTTCGAAATAAGTTATACAATTTTTTTGTCGTGCAACTTCGGTTAGTTTTTAAAATATACAGAATTTAGTACGTTGAAATGTAGTGGTTTACATGCTGATTATGATACAAAAAATATATGTATATACGAATCACGAGATAAACATACATATACAGGTTTAGACGTATTTTTTTAATGTACGTTTGTTAAATACAAATAGTATACACAATAGCTGTATAAATGTATAAAAACGTAATAAATTAAAGCTAAAAATTGAAAAAGCAGGGTCGCCAATTTTAGTGTTGCTCGAGTGTTAAAAATGAATTTAACGGTGCTTGCATGTATTTAACATTAAATTAATATAATATTCGGTTTATAGTTGAAATCGTGCAACAACATTCGATCTAATATACATTTTGAAGATTGCAACAGTCGGAAATTGGAACCCTATCTAGTACCTAACTATTCTTAAATTGGTCAACGTCCATGATAAACGTCAAATTAATTGATCTCTGTTTTACGTCGAATGCCCGTAATCTAAAAGCGAAACATATTTTCTGCAATTTGGTCTACATTCAGTTTTCATAATAAATTCATTTTTTGTACTCGAAACATCGTGAAATGCAAAAATAAAAAATATTCTCTACTTTTCGTTAGGTACAGATCCCTGCATCTAATTTACGTTCAATAGAGACATTTTAACATTTTACTTAATATTTTTACAAACAATGTTAAAAAAATAATTCTGATATCGTACATTTAATAAAAATAATATATGCTCTACCAAGGAATTATCAAAAATTGTTAAAAATCATTAGCATTAAAATTACATAACTGGTTGCATTATAGGTTTCACGCTGGAAATAGTCCTCGTCATAATTTTATTGAATTTCATTGGATATCATTTATAGTCACAGTAATAATTATCATATCATAGAATTCTTTGTACTATCGCTAGGGGTTAGAATGAAACGGCGTCTGGTTTTTCAGTGACCTTGAAAATATTCGATAACTCGTCGACTAACGTTTCGTATCTATAGGCCACCCGGATATCTGGCACATTTGTTCGTGTAATATCATTACCAGCTACTCCCTCCTTAGTATAATTCGGTCCAAGCCAATATTGTTTACTCTGTAAAAAAACAACGCTCTTAATTATTATTCTTTATAGAGTAAATGTTCCATGCTTACACTAATGTCGACGAACACGTTTCTCATTCAAAGCGAAATAAAATGGCAAAGAAGCCTAGAACTAGCAACTTTCAGTTGCGCAAATAACGTTTTAAATTCATGGAGGCTGTTTGCATTTAAAACATTTGCACATTTTCAATCGCATTCCTAGCGTAAAAGGATCTTGGAGTAAATTTAATTTAGACGTGTGAATGATAGTTCCCCGGAAATATTGTCGTACGACTTCTTTTCGCAAAGTTGCAATAGTTAGAACATTGACAATGATTCGGTTGAGTGTACCGATACTAATGATAATAAATATGACATACCTTGTGTGGAAAACCACTCATAAGTACCGAATTACGTGCCAATTCGCACATATCGCATGAACTGAGTTTCCATACTTGTGCAGCGATACTGAATTCTTCCATTAAAGGTTCCTGCGAGAAATGTTAAATGAATATAAAACAAGGTCAAAGGGATATATCGTAAATCGTAAATTTACAAAGGGATGACCCCAACGGTCCGACATTGATTTTAACGGGTCTTTGCATGGTGATATATATATGTTCCTAATGATACGTGTAAAGTATTAGGCACAGATACTCAATAATTTTAAATGATGATATGTGCGCAGACAGTAAACATTGAAATGACTTTGGCGAGAATGCCTGACTGGTAAATTCATGGTTACGGTTTTGGTTCCCGTTCAGTTGGTATATATTTCTTTTCCATTGCGAAAGCCACGTATGCAATAAAAACACATAAACGATAACAATAAATGTATCTTATTTAACATTTAAAGTAACGAAGTAAAACTCTCTTATGATATTGGCAAATTTTGATACGTTTTAGCACTGCATTAATTGTATATTTTTATAAATAGTTACTTCAAATATTAAATGAGATACATCTATTGTTATCATTTATGTTTTTATCGCATACGTGTCTTTTACAATAGAAAAAAACATATCAACTGAACGGGACTCGAACCCATAACCTTGGATTTAGTCAGTCACCTCGCCAAATCATTTCAATGTCTATTGTCTATACTCATGGTGCATATGTGTAGTTTATAACTATAATTGTTTACATTTTTTAAATTATTGAGTATCCACGCCTAATATTTTACACATATCATTAGTAATATACAGCGAGTGTCACATAAAATGGTGCACCTAGCGGTTCAGCCGATATTTTTTCAATAAGAGGTATATAGCGTAATGTTTTTTTATTTAATACATAATAACAATACAAAAAAACCTTTAATAGTACTCAGTTTAATCAAATAAAATTTTAGGTTGCGTATGAAATTTAGCTGTCAGTAAAAATCGTACACAGTTGGCAGCATTGGAAATCCGGTGAATCACCCAACTGTTTTTTATGTTACAATGCTTAGCAACGATTGAATCTAGTTGATTTAGCAGCATTCTGATTGTTATATGCGATTGTACTGCCAAAAAAAATCAATAAAAAAGACTTAAAATGCGACAAACTATAGTAGCGGGGAGCGTGAATTAGTTATTTATCACTACAAAAACAAAAGAAGTTAAAGTTAATAAGAAACTGAATATCAGAGGTGAACGACGGATTGTTAGAGAAATTAAGGATGACCCGAGGATCAGAGCTCCAAAATTAGCGTCGAAAGTTGAAAAATATTTAAATAAGAAAGTAAGTGATTCAACTATTAGAAGAGTATTAAGAAAATAGAAATATCATGTTAGAGTTGCTCCGAAGAAGCTGTTCATAAATTTGCAAAATAGCAAGAAGAGGTACGAGTTTGCAAAGAAGTATATAAATGAACAGTTTACTTTTTGAAAAAGTGTAATTTTTACCGATGAATCGAAATTTAATATCTTCGGTTTGGATGGAACAAAAATTGTATGGAGAAAACCAAATACAGCTGCGGATATTAAAAATCTCAGAGCAACGGTTAAATTTGGCTGTGGGTCTCGAATGGTCTGGGGCTGTATGTCAGCATCTGGCGTTGGATACCTGGTATTTATTGATAATATAACGGATAAGTGGTCGTATTTGAGTATATTAAAAAATAATTTAAAAGAAAGTGCAGAAATTGGAAATTTTAAACGATTTCAAATTTTACGCAGACAACAATTCTTCGTAGCACGATTCTAATGTAGCAAAGATTTGGCTATTGTATAACTGCCTTAAAGTTCTTCAAACGCTCCCATAATCACCTGACATCAATGTCGTAGAATATATTTGGAATGAATTGGACAAAAAAGTAAGATTACACAAATATTACAAACACGGGAAGCCTTAGAAAAGCTTTGCAAGAAGAATGGTCGAAAATAACACCAAAATTTTGTGAGAATTTAGTAAAATCGATTCCTCGACAACTGCAGCGTGTTCGAAATACATTTGGTTAGCCAACTAAATATTAATATAAACGATTTTTATTATATATTATTCTAAAACTGCATCTTATTTCCTGTGTACGATTTTTACAGGCAGATAAGTTTCATACGCAACCTCAAGTTTTATTTAATTTACTGAGTACTACTAAAAGTTTTTTTATATTGTTGTTATGTGTCAAATAAAGAAACATTACGAGTTCCAATAATTTGGTACAATTTTCATGTTTATCGAATAAATATCGGCTGAACCGCTAGGTGTACGATTTTATGTGACGATCACTGTATACAGGGTGTTCGACCACCCCTGGAGAAAATTGTAACGGGAGATTCTAGAGGTAAAAATAAGACGAAAATCAACAAATTGGTATTCTTGATTTTCGTCTTATTTTTACCTCTAGAATCTCCCGTTACAATTTTTTCCAGGGGTGGCTGAACACCCTGTATATTATCAGCTTGCAAAGACCCGTTGAAATCGAAGTCGGACAATTGGGTTCCTTCCTTCCCTTGTTAAGTAACAAGATAGTACCGACCTTGGTAAAGTGGAATTGAAGAGGATCGTCTGTAGAAAGACTGATGCATAAACCTCTCGCTAAGTATTCTGGAAGGGGATTTCGATGGTAGTTCAAAAATAGAGAGTTATTACTGAGAGGCGACATTGCGATCCCAATTTGCGTCAAATAATACAAATACTGCAATACTGGTACTTTTCGAAGCAAAAGACCATGGGAAATGTTCTCTGCCATCATATAGCCACAGACAAGATGTTGTATGGGCCCAGCCTCGCCGCAATGAGGTCTGAGAACGAACGTGTTAAGCCCTTGGTCTCTGTAAAAAATGAATCGGAATTATTCAACCCTAGAACTGCCACTTATAATGTATTTATTCGTACCAAAGAAGTTAAAACGATAGACACGTGAAGAAATGTATAATATCACTGTTCTACAAATTAAATTCTGTTTTCTATTTTTCAATATCCACTAGGTGATTCTTATAGAGCTTCGTAGATACGCATAATGGATGCAACACCGATAATATCTTAGGCTCCCAATTCCTGTATATGTTTATCATTTTTGATTTTTTAATCTGTTTGTGGATTTGTAAAAAACATTTCTCGATCATTTCCATTTCTAAACAATTTCGATGTACATTGTATGTATATGAATGGTTTTTTAAATATAAAGCCGTAAAAAAATAAACAACATTTTATTGTTGGATTACCTCACAGAATAGGAATAATATTCCTAAGAGCGAAGTGTGAATAGCAAGGATTTACTCCAGATCTTTATAAGAAAAGCGTACATGATCGAGTGATTCCATTGATAAGTTTACATGGATTTTGAAAATATAATTCAGTGATTAGTATCCTAGAGTATACAAATATATTAAGCAATAAAGGTTACAAAAAAATCAAACATACTATACAGGGTGTTCGGCTACCTCTGGGAAAAATTTTAATGGGAGATTCTAGAGGCCAAAATAAAACGAAAATCAAGAATACCAATTTGCTGATTGAGGCTTAGTTAAAAAGTTATTAACGTTTAAAGTTCCGCCTGTACTGCATTTTTTTCTCAACAATGCGCAGGATTTCGGGGGTATGTTTATTCACAAAAAATGATTGTAATTGACCCCCGCAATCGAAAATCATTTTTCCAGAACGATTAGAAACCTTTCATTTTCCCTGAAAAATTAAGGCACCTCTGTTGATTTTTCTTAAAAATTCGTTTTACATTTTTAGTAATTTTGTTTGACGCCCTACAGAAAAGTTGTCTAATACTTTTTTGCAGGTACCTATGAGCTCTACTTTAGAAAAAAGTTTCATGGAAATATATTCACTATTGTAGGAGTTATGGCTGTTTGAAAATTAGACCATTTTTATGGGGTTTTTATCATTTTGCGGAGTCAAGAAATAACTTTTCGAATATTTTTGGAATTGCCACGTATTCCTTAGCAAAATACGCGTAGTTTGCTTTTTTAAACATTAAAATCGTCCAATCCGTTCAGGAGTTATGACATTTTAAACATTCGCATGAAATTTCAGGGTAGCATTTCTGGCCAGAAACTATATTTTCGGTAATGAATTTTTTTCTCGAAAGTGCGTAGGAATTCAGGTGAATTTCTGTTGACCAAAAATGCTTGTAATTGACCCCTGTAACTGAAAATATTTTTTTTAGAACGATTTGAAATTTTTTAATTTCGCCGAAAAATTTCAGTACCTACTCGAATTTTTGTTTCGAAAATGGTTAGGAATTCGGGGGTATGTCTATTCACCAAAACTGATTGTAATTGACCCTGCAACCTAAAATAATTTTTCCGGAACGATTTGAAATTTTTTAATTTTCTCGAAAAATTTCAGCATTTTCTCGAATTTTTTTCTAGAAAATGCGCAGGATTTCGAGAGTATGTCTATTCACCAGAAATTATTGTAATCGACCCTCGGAACTGAAAATAATTTTTTCAGAACGATTCGAAATTTTTTTTTCTCCGTCGAAACATTTCGCACATTCTCAAATTTTTTTCTCGAAAGTGGATAGGATTTTGAGGGTATGTCTAATGATAAAAAATGGTAGTAATTGACTCCTGCAACTAAAAATAATTTTTCCACGACGATTTGAAATTTTTTAATTTTGTCAAAAAATTTCACACCTTCTCGATTTTTTGTTTCGAAAATGGTTAGGAATTCGGGGGTATGTCTATTCACCAAAACTGATTATAATTGACCCCGCAGCCTAAAATAATTTTTTCCAGAACGATTTGAAATTTTTGAATTTAATTGTTAATAACTTTTTAACGAAGCCTCCATCAACAAATTAATATTCTTAATTTTCGCCTTATTTTGACCTCTAGAATCCCCCACTAAAATTTTTCCCAAGGGGTGGCCGAACACCCTGTATACAGAGTGCATGCCCTATTGCACCATTATACCAGTTTCGCTTGTAGGTAGCTACGGCACTGCCGCGCCGAGATAGGCAAGCGATGGCCGCGTGGCGGTCAAACGCCGTGCACGCGTTGCCAATACACATTTTCTCGACCTGTGACAACTGAGAACGGCTTCTACACTTCTGTTGGACAGTTTCTTCTTCAGGAATGTCTGCAGAATCGGATCCTGTGTATAGATTTCGTGTCAGGTAAAGGACTTTCCGTAAGTATACAAAAGTGTTGTGTATAAAGTACGTACTTCGACGCTTTTTCAAACTTTGGCGATCATTTACAACCGTTCAAAAGCACAAAATATTATAACTATCGATGTTAGCATATTCAGGAATCTCTCCTCTATCTTTTAAGATTAAGTGGAACTGTCTGATGTTTTTAATTTTCGCGTAATACCTCGTTTTTGCCAAAAATTGGACGTTTTCACAAAAACTCGTGTTTTTCGAAAACTGAGGGTGATACAGCAATTCCATTTTCACATTCGTGTTTAGGAAACGGAGCTCTACAAGAATCACATAGTGGGTACGGAAAAACAAAATTCGTGTTGAACAGTGTATTCATTCTCTTATAGAAAATTATGGTAAATTTTCAGAAATTCAGTCGAGTTAATGTTTTACTAGTTTTATTAGTAATTACGAGTCATTTTGACTGCTTTGGTAGTTCTAGTGTTAACTATAAAAATAATATTAACTATAAAACGTGAACTCACGTTCTAAAATGATTCAAAACAGTCATATTTGCGTAAGTGTAGTACTGGTAATATCCGTAAGGAGGATTTTCTATGTCGTCCCATTCGGCCGGTGGGTAAACATCCTTGTCGAACAAAGGATTTTCAGGTTTACTTTCGTCGTCGACCGAATCAAATCCTATCACCTATAATGATCATTAAAGTAACCGTACGAATAACTTATCCAATATCGTATTTATCAAACTACTTACATATTGAAGGAATTTATGTAATTCTGGATGAGAAGTAGGGTCGTTCGTTACTTCAAACAGGGGTAAAAAGATATTATTCAAGATTTCTTGGAAGTTTGTCATCAACTTGTTCAATTTGAAAATATCGCTGCACATGGAAAACAATTTATGATTAACGATTATTAATTATATATGCAACGAACATATAAGATGCATCTGAAGACTTTATCGACCGAGATACACTCGAAAGCAAAATAAGAAGGGTCATGATCGATCGATAATGTCGAAAATAGAACACCCTACATTACCTATATCGTGAAAACTTACTATAGCCGAGGAATTTGTATAAGCCAACGCACGTTATCGGAATAGACGTCGCTCTGAATAGCCCACTTTGCCAATTTGTCCCATTCTTCCGGACTCTTTCCATATATCGATAGACGCAATTCCGCATTTTGGTATTTCGATTCTTCCAGATCGCTGGCAACTTCTTTAATAATGCTCGCGAAGAATCTGCCGTTCAGATAATTGTCCGTCTTTAAAAATACTTCGCGCAATCGACTCTCGCCAATCGGATTGTACTTGGCGTTGAATTTATCGAACCTGTGGAACGTATTTCTATCCTAAAAATAAAGTTGCAACCTAAGTTTTTCGTTCATAAATCTCCTCCCTCCGAAAATACACATATCAACACTAGAACTACCGATGTGGTTAAGATGACCCATTCGTTAATTTCTAATAAAAATTGTTGCTTTACCATGGTTTTCTATAAGAAAATGAATGAATATTTATTTCCATTATACATTTCTTCAAGTACCGTGCATCCGCGTGAAGAAGTCACAGCTTGTTTACATCCCCACTCCTGTTACAGTCCACTGGGCTCACAGGTATTGGTCATTGGACAGCCAATCAGCGGACTGCAGCAAGAGTGGGGATGTTAAACACTCTGTGTCTTCATCTCGCGAAAGGACGATATATACCGTTTTAGTTCCTTTGGTACAAATAAATACACCATAATTGTCGGTAGCTCCAGTGTTAACGAAAGCTTACCGCGTGCACGTCCAACATATCAACGCTTAGATCGTAAGTGGTCAGATTCATGGATTGAAATACTTCTCGAAGAGTCATCGTTTCCCCATTCTTTGAACACGTAACAATTTCATCCGCGTGGTTCTTCAATGTCTTTTTAATAAATCTGAGCAGGTGTTTCTGATTCATACAAGACGCTGCGTGAATATGCGTGTCGACCTAAAATAAAAATTGTTCAACGACTGCGTTATCTTTTAAATTAGCTTCAAATTTTTATGAAATTGTATTTCTAATTTATCTCTACCGTACTGACCTTTCTGATGTTGTAGAAGTCCCTGTGGGGAACCGCTTTTTGGCTCGCAAGTTCTCTAAGCTCGTTCAACAATACATGCAATTGGAATTTAGACGAAAGGTAACTTAATCTTCTGTAGCAAAAAGATTTCAATGGGCCATCTGCGATCATCGCACACAGGAGGTTCATGTCTCTGACAAATATCGCCAAGTCAGGATACGAATATGGAACTGGCTTTCCGTTAACATAATCGTCTTGGTTCGCGTACACGTTGAACACGCCATTAACGGGTGCAATTATGTAATTTTTCGTCTGAGGGAATACACAGTCCCAAGGATCTCCTCGAGATGCAGGCGCATGTACCGGATGATCTGGCAACAACATTTAACAGAAACAAATATAATTACGATTTCTATAAAATTGCTTGTTGGTTCTATAAAAAAAAACATGGTATACATTTCATAAATTGAATATTCACGAATATTTCGTGTACTAAACTCATACGCAATATACATTTAAGTATATTGTACCGTTGTACATAAATTTATTTTCAACATTTTCTTGTATATTGTCATTAAAACAGCGGACAGTTACTTGAGATCGAGTTAAGATTAATACTGCGAAACAGACAAGATCGAGTATAAGTGTAACAAGAATATTAATAACGTGTTTGTTCTTCCTTGTTGTCGTATAATGCTTTGACATTGCGTCAATCAGAATACGGTTCGTTTAAGTTTCTGTTACTGGTTTTTGTTTTTAATACGTTTGTCCACATTTAACAACATCTCGATAGAATTGACATCTGTACGTCTGACCGTGCAAACCTTATGTTTTGGATCGTTTGTTGGCTCGTAGGATCAACTTTTCCTGCCATTTGATTATTTGTAAATGGAACAAGTAAATGTAAATGTATTGATCTATAATACCACGAATGAAGAAAATTGAAGAATACACAATGAAGAAAATTCTTCATTAACAAGACGTTTGTCAGTTTTTCTATTCTAGTCAATTCTATTAAATTTAGATTTATATAATTGTATGATTTGCATCGAGACTCTGTTTTAAAAATTTGTAACCATTCAGCAATTGCTTTGCACGAAGGTGATATTCTTTTTACTGATTTTCTATTGTTTAAATTTTTGAATACATTAAATCATGACAATAAAATAGACAATGATGGTAAATAATCAAACTCAAAATCTCAAATCAAAAAAAAAGTAATACAAATATATGTGATTTATAAATTTGAAATTAAATTACTTTATGGTAGAGTATAGTTCAATCCATATTACACTCGAATTTAATATAGCAAACATTCAATTTATTAAATATATGCAATGTTTTTTGTTGAACTAAACAGCGGTCTTAAATACTAGAAGATAAGATTGATTCTCGTAGGTATGTTTCATAGAATTGAATATTTTTTAGTATGTAGATGACTTATAAGCATTAACAGATAAAAGTACCCATAAACTGGTATGATACTGATAGCAAAATGTAAATTTATCGTTAACATATTCCAAATTTGATTATACAGGGTGTCCAGCCACCCCTGGGGAAAATTTTAATGGGAGATTCCAGAGGCCAAAATAAGACGAAAATCAAGAATAAAAATTTGTTGATTGAGGCTTCCTTAAAAAGTTATTAACGTTTAAAGTTCCGCCCGTAGTGAATTTTTTTTCTCGAAAATGCGCAAGATTTCGGGGGTATATCTATTGACCAAAAGTAATTGTAATTGCCCCCCGCAACCGAAATTAATTTTTCCAGAATGATTTGAAACTTTTCAATTTTCAGGGTAACAGTTATAGTCAGACATTATATTTTCAGTAATGAATTTTTTTCTCGAAAATGGTTAGAATTTCGAGGGTATGTGTATTCACCAAATATGATTGTAACTGACCCCCGCAACCGAAAATAATTTTTTCAGAATGATTTGAAATTTTTTTATTTAATGTTTTAACACTTTACCGACCGATAGCCTATTAATCGACTGTTTTACCGGCTAACGCTTACCGACTGATAGCCTATTAATCAACTGTTTTATCGGTCGGCGTTTACCGACCGGTAGCGGTTGATTAATCGGCTATCGGTCGGTAAAGTGTTAATAACTTTTTAACGAAGCCTCAATCGAAAAATTGATATTCTTGATATTCGACTTATTACCAATTTTTTTACATACGAAGGTTCATATAATAATTATAATAATTTATAGAAGTGACAGTTGCAGTTTATGATTTGAAAGATCAGCTATAAGTTTCGTATAAATTTTAATTTTTTTTAAATATGATGAATGTTTCTTCTTCAGAAATGCCAACAGAATCCTATTTTTGGTAAGGATTTCGTACTAGATAAAGAACATTTAGTAAAAATACTTAACACTTTACCGACCGGTACCGATTGACCCTAGATTATATATCTACTTTTTCTTACAAGAATGTTAAATGAAACTTTGCGACAGTGGTTACTATATCGTTCTCTTTCTGTAATTACAGGGTAATTAAATCTAGTGATATTTTTTATTTTCATGACAACCGATTAATAAGCTACCCGGTCGGTAAAGTGTTGAGCGGTAGAAAACTGATTTATCGGCTATCGGTCGGTAAAAAGTCGATTAATAGGCTACCGGTCGGTAAAGTGTTAATATAAATATTTAGAACCAAAAACAATTAATAAATTGTTTACCAGCAATGGCTTTACGATCGTCGTGTTGAATCTCATCGTCGCTGTTTACTGGCCTTTTATCGATGCTACGCAGAAATCGTGACGTTATCGAAGGGAAACTCTGTTTAGAATTGTTCATGTATTTTTCACGTATTGCCAATGCTTGAACCAGCATCTGGGATGCCTGTTGAAGGTCTTCCAACGGCACCTAAAATATACATAGCATTATATTAGTATATAGTATATTTCGCGAGTCGATGAATAATTATTTTTCTACTTTGGTTTAACTACTTTCAAATATTAAATATAGTTATATTTTTCAAAACTAACATGTTAATACGTTCACTGTCTATGACCCGTATATGGGTCATAACGCCATAGTTTTCTACTTTGGTTTAACCACTTTCAAATATTAAATAATAGTTATATTTTTCAAAACTAACATGTTAATACGTTCACTGTCTATGACCCGTATATGGGTCATAACACCATGGGTTTTCTACTTTGGTTTAACCACTTTCAAATATTAAATATAGTTATATTTTTCAAAACTGACATGTTAATACGTTCACTGTCTATGACCCGTATGTGGGTCACAACGCCATAGTTTTCTACTTTGGTTTAACCACTTTCAAATATTAAATATAGTTATATTTTTCAAAACTAACATGTTAATACGTTCACTGTCTATGACCCGTATATGGGTCATAACACCATGGTTTTCGATACGCCGCTAAGAGACCGAACAGCGAACGTGTTAAATGTTCGCTGTTTTCGAAATAAATGCATGGTTCCATTTTTCCGAACGTTTCAGGGGAAAAAAATAAAAGATACTCGGGAACGTTCGAAATGACTACAGCTGTTGTTCGTCAATCTTTGAATTTCGCTTTACGTAAATGATACGTTCCCCGAAGTTGTCCGAAATGCCACGCTCTCGCTTCGTATATTTTCGGTGAACCGAATAAGAAAGTAAATGTGACCCTTTCTCTCTCGACTCGCCGAAGATATCCGAAGTGAATTCGCGCTCACTTCGGGCAGCTTCGGAGAATTGAGAAAGATGACGGGTGTCAGTTTGTCCCGCAGGACTTGGAAAGTTTATCTGTCACGAAAAAGTACAAAATTCATCCGATAACAATTCGTCGAATCAGGAGCAATGTGTCTAATATTGCTCGATATGCGAAGAAGGATAAGCGAAGATTGAGACGATCAATGTATGAACAATTACATGAAGAATTATTAGAAATTATTAACGTGGTTCGTACAAAGTAGGATGCTTCGCAATTTTATCTCTGACGCATTGCTTTTGGTGAAGGTTACCGAATTAAAGGAAACCATGGCGTCATCTTCTAATTTTAAAGCGAGCAAAAGATGGCTCTTAAAGTGTAAACACAGATGCAATAAAAGCACGTATTTGGCGAAAAAGCCCAGTAATGATGAACAAATTAATGGAAGAAGAAGATGCACAATATGACCGAAAGTGATCTTTTATGAAATTATTGTACTATTGAGAAGAACACTAGTAAAAGGGAACGAAAAAAGTATTAGAGGTTACAAATGAAAAAAGGAAAGAATAACAGTCGCATTTATGTACCAATGAAACTGGGAAACGTAAACTTGAACCGTTGCCAATTCAGAAGTATAAGAAGCCAAGAGCTTTAAAGGACCAATTGGAAGTATTGCCAGAAGTTTTTAAATCACAGAATGGATGGACCAAAATTTATTCACAGAGTGGTATTGTAGGAATTATTATATTCAAATCGCGCGCGAAATCGACGAGTTCGCGGATCGCGATTTACGATAGCGTCGCGGCGCTACTAGCGCCACTAGTACGCGAAGTGCTCGCGTGCGACAATTAATTTGCTCTTAGTTACCGAACGACCGCCAAGACGAAACCATACGTATACGTATAGTGTGTCTATCGCCAGATCCGTGCCCGGAAAGTAAGTATAAATATCTTAAGTAGTCGTTTTGCGTGTATTCTTTTGAAAATAAGTTCCTACAGGATGTAATGTGCCGTATTTTTCGACATCTTATGCAGTGAAACCCGGTGATTTTTACAAGTACCTTAATGATTCTTAAAATGAACATCGCTCTAGGATTGGTATGTTCACTTTTCGTACAGCGAATTTCGACATTAGCAAATGTTTATACACAGCGATAGAGCATCAGAGTTGCCTTTATCTTTTGTCGACCAACCGTGGGCGACAATCGAAGAAAAGAACAGCGGAGTGAGAACGGAGTGAGAGCGAATGAGAAAAACGAACGACAGTCGAAGGAAAGAACACTTTATGAACCGTAATTATTTATTTTGATTTAACCAAAATTTAATGTATTTCATGATCGTTTCATCATATACTATTATATTATTAAATTATGAAATAATTTATCGTAGTGAATAGCATATTTTTGAAAATATCTTTCCAAACTTAATAAGTTGTAGTCTTCAAATACTAGATGGCGGGATCTGACGGAAAAAACCGAGCGCGCCGGCGATTTTTCACGAAGCATTGCGATTCACGCTTCACTGAGCTTTGTAGGGGATCCCCCCCGAGTTGGTAGGGATAGAAACGTTCAATTTACGAATCACGTCTGAGGTTCGTTCTAAGAATCATTACTGATTAATTACCGATTATAATTATGTATTATATACAGGGTGTACGGCCACCCATGGGAAAAATTTTAATGGGGGATTCTAGGGACCAAAATAAGACAAAAATCAAGAATACTAATTTGTTGATGGATGCTTCGTTAAGTGCCTGTAGACAGGCAACCTGCGTACAGGCGCAACTGTTAATAACTTTTTAACGAAGCCTCGGTCAACAAATTGGTATTCTTGATTTTCGTCTTATTTTGGCCTCTAGAATCTCCCATTAAAATTTTTTCCCAGTGGTAGCCGAATACCCTGTACAATAATATATTAACACTTTACCGACCGGTAGCGGTTGATTAATCGGCTATCGGTCGGTAAGCGTTGGTCGGTAAAAGAGTTGATTAATACGCTATCGGTCGGTAAGCGTTGGCCGGTAAAAAAAAGTCGATTAATAGGCTATCGGTCGGTAATGTGTTAAGCATACCCCGGAAGTATCTTCCCCCGATATGGAGACTCTTTGAAAATGTGGTACGAAGTCATTTTCTTCGAGATTGTACAGATGATCGATGTCATCTGGTACGCCAGGTCCAAGGGAAGGTTCATAAAGGCTACGACGTTCCTCTAAATCCTTGGCGGCTCTGAAAGAATACCAAAGACATGATTTTTTTATTTGTAGAAACGATGAAATTCGAATAAAGGTATGCCATGACTTAATATAAAATAGCGAAGATACGCGTACAAACGTAATTTTACATAAACACATTGCATCCGCTTGTAAAATTCACATTATATAAATTCTTACAAAGTCGTCCCATAAGTAATTTCTTTTTATGCGTGTTTGAAATTAATTATAACATTGCTAAATTACGTCCTTATCTCAATTCCTTTCATCGAAATCATTTTGTTCAAGTTCAATTTCAAATTTGAAAAGTGCAATGTACAACAACACGCTTATTTTGTGCCGAACGTATTTCTGATATATAAATTCAAATATTATTACAAAAATTAATATAATAAAATAAGTTTTATAATTTATTTAAAACATTAATATTGTACGTTTCATATTTTTTACTTATAGTGACAAATTATTTAGGCTCGAGGTAATAATAATCACGATAGTGATAATCATTGTTTAATTTCGTTGACTCAGAACGATAGACATTTTTCAAATGTATCACCAAAAAAGTGAATTTCGTTGAGGCCATAGTATCGTATTTAGAAAATATTTCTTTAATCTTTTTGATATTTTTCGAACTATCCATCGAGAATAGTTATTTAAATATTGCAGTAGTTCCATCTCGGTCAAACAAAAGCTATTCTAATATTATTCAGAAAGAACAAAAGGGGCGAAACAAATGGCGGGCTGAAAATCATAGTAAAGTTGCAATTTGTATAAAATTGTATAAAATTCTGTTACACATTTCAATTTTCATAGACAAACATATTTAATAGCTTTTTGAATCTATAAACGTGTATATATAACTTCGCATGTACATAGAATTCTTTCAAACGATAATTCACAATAGTTTTTAGTTCCTTGATGAACGATTTATTTACAGGTAATTACCCAAATGTATATCATTTGATTTTAATTAAATCTGTTCGTGCATGCAATGCTTGCAAATAGAAACGGAATTCTTTTAAAAAACTCGACTTCCTCTCGGTAACACACATTTAATGAGCACGCGGCTTCAGTTACAGACGAAGGACACACGGTACAATAGTAGTAAGCCAAAAGAACTCCAGGTGGCGCGGAAACAAATGGCGCTTTATTTCTAACGGAATATGTAAGGAATGTAAGACATGTTGGTTTTAATATACAAGGCTTAATAATGTACGTAGTTTCATAGTTGTGAAGCTTGACACAAAGAACTTACGACGTGTCAGATTCGTCATTGTACGATGAGAAGTTAATCGATCCGTCTGTCGGAAACGCATCTACATCCCATCACGGTTCGTGTATAATGTAAAACACCGGGACAAGCAGAGGGAATTTTAAACAGGCATCGATCGACGATAAAAATGTTGATTTTAATCTTATTTTAAATTACAGATATATTTAACTACTGGTTAGTATTTGATTTTAGTACTAAACTAAGGTGTCTACAGTCTGTCTAAATCCTAACCTAAAATAACAAACTTTATATAAATATTAAATATATAGTGACGATTCTTAAAATAAACCTCAGGCACGATTCGTAAGTTGAACATTTTTATTCCTTCAAATTGGGGTTATCCCGTAGGACCAGCGACGTCGTGAAAGACATATTGGTTCGAAGGAGAAATATTCAATTTACGAGACACGTCTGGAATTCATTTTAAGAATCATTATTGTAATGTGGTGACATTCAACTGTTTCTGTTTTCACAAGTCTCGATCCACTTTCAAATGTTTAGAGGTATTTGAAACTTTTACGTCCGAGTTTTAACCTCGTATTATTTAAGTACTCGTGATAACAATTCTACAGTAAACTAATATACAATTTCTACCGCAGATGTTCGTAACAACCAACCCGAGGGAGAACCCATTAAATTATCGAAAGCTACGTCTGCTGGATAACGATGAACATTCGATATTCACGAGGAAGAAAAAATTGTTTCGATATAGCGAACCATCGATAGGATGTGGCGACGCTTCCCGATTTCGCCGCTAGAGGGACACCCAATCGTTTCTCTTGCTCGCAGGAGCAAGCATTTGATACCCATGCTGGTACACTCTACGGTAAACAATGGAACATTCGGACGTGTTTAAAGATTTTCCGTCAAGTTTCGACCTCGTCTTACTCAAATACTCATCAAATAATGATAACTTTATGATGATTAACACACAATTTCTATTGCAGTCGTCCACTCACATTGGATCCGATTATGGCGACGTTCGTACCAATGGTTGAAGCGGAAAGAGCGACGATGAATTTGCTATACACGTGAGCTCGGTAGAATCGAGAAATAAGGTGAGTGTGAGCCTCATCTTCTCGCTCTCGATACATCTGTAACCCAAATTGTTGTCGGCAAGTGATATTTGTTTGTCAAACAAATTTTAATACTTCTTGACCTATAAGGAACGAAAGTATGAGACGATTCTTTAAAATCATGGTTGCGTCACGAATTTACATGATATTTAAATATGTATGTTTAGTTTTCGAGATATTTCCAAAACATTGTCGTTACTCCATAAAATTAAATTCTAATACCATCGGAATTAATTTAAACGGGTAAAAAACTTTATTAATTTGTTATTTTCAAATAAATAAATCAAATAATAAAATAAAATTTAGTTAAATTATTTTTCGGATTCTCCACGGATATCGTAGTTTCTTAAAATTTTAAGTCTCTTTTTGGAAAAATACGTGCTAAAGCTCATTACTTTTTCACCCCCCCTCCCCATATCTATATTTCTCTTCGATACTGAAGTACATACAGTCTTTTGTAAAAAAAAAAACCATCAAGAAATATAGAGATTTAGGGCAAAGCCACTAAACAGTTACCTTAATATACGTAAGAATATAAATGACAATGTTTAAAGTAGAATATGTGAAAATGGTAAGTTTATACAGGGTGTTCGGCCACCCCTGGGAAAAATTTTAATGGGGGATTCTAGAGGCCGAAATAAGACGAAAATCAAGAATACCAATTTGTTGATGGAGGCTTCATTAAACAGTTATTAACAATTAAATTCAACAATTTCAAATCGTTCTGGAAAAATTATTTTCGGTTGCGGGGGTCAATTGCAATCATTTTTGGTCATTACACATACCCCCGAAATCATACGCATTTTCAAGAAAAAAATTCCTGACCGAAAATCTAATGTGAAGCCAGAAATGCACCCCCGAAATTTCATATGACTATTTAAAATGTCATAACTTTTGAACGGATCGAAGGATTTTAATGTTTGAAAAGCCAAATAATGCGTATTTTAGTGAAGAATATGTAGAAATTCTAACAATATTGAAAAAGTTATTCCTTGATCCCGTAAAATGAGAAAAACCCCATGAAAATTGTCCAATTTTCAAACAGCCATAACTCCTACAATAGTAAAGGTATCTCATTGAAATTTTTTTCTGAAACAGAGCCCATGAGTACCTACAAAAAAATATTAGACAACTTTTCTGTAGAGCGTGAAACAAATTTATTAAAAATGAAAAAGTAATTTAGGTGCCTAAATTTTTCGACGAAAAAAAAAAATTTCAAATCGTTCCGGAAAAATTATTTTCGGTTGTGGGGGTCAATTACAATCATTTTTGGTGAATAAACATACCCCCGAAATCCTACCCACTTTCTAGAAAAAAATTCGAGAAGGTGTGAAATTTTCCGACGAAAAAAAGAAATTTCAAATCGTTTTGGAAAAATTATTTTCGGTTGCGAGGGTCAATTACAATCATTTTTGGTGAACAGACATACCCCCGAAATGTTGCGCATTTTCGAGAAAAAAATTCAGTACGGGCGGAATTTTAAACGTTAATAACTTTTTAACGAAGCGTCAATCAACACATTTTTATTCTTGATTTTCGTCTTATTTTGGCCTCTGGAATCTCCCATTAAAATTTTTATTTTATATTAATTATAGGTACAATTTCACTTCTTTCACGATATTATAATTTAAATAAATATATTTCGGTATACTTCAAAATATTTGACACGTTTTCTTCTCTTTTTCTTTTTCGTACATTGTTTATATCGACTTTAAAATCGTTGCATATATTGCAGACCGATTCCATGTGTCTTAGGCCCGGCAGTTTGCGTGTAGCGGATATACGCCCGATTTTTGCAGAGCAACCCTAGTTGACACGAATCCACGAAGGTAAGCGAACAATGGTAGTTAAGAAACGGGTAGAAAAACGAATGTCGCTTGCCGATAATAATTTGGATTTCAGCCGTGTCAAGAGCGGGAAGAATAGATTCACATTCGCCTTCGTTCTCGACACCACGACGCTGCGCGAAGTACCGTGCGCACGTACACACAGCACGCAGTATATGCTGCTTTTTCCACCGACCTGCTTGTCGTTTCCGACGCACTCTCTTTTCCCTTTCTTTCTCTTCCGCTTCAACCTTCGAACAAAGGTCGCCATAATCAAATCCAATGTGAGTGGGTGTATCCTTAAGAAGTACTGTTATGCGTAAACATCACTCCTTTACACTTTTCCTCAGCACTCACTTCGTGCATGCTGTGAAGATCCTGCTATTTCACGAGGGAACCTGCCCTATGATCCTTCCACGACATAACAGTACAACTAGTAAATGGATGAATCTACGTTTAGAAGTAAGTTGAAAAAAAAAGAATAATTTTACTTCATTTAATGATGTTTCTTGGTAATAATTGCAATTCATTTGGCGCGTTTGGCCATTAGTCACTGCCCCTACTTGTTCTTAAGTCCAAGTTTTACTCTATTGCGCGCAGTAGTATCGGGCAAATAACGAAAAAAGATGACACGAAATTTAATGGACGACCAAATTATTAGCGTAGAAAGAAGAACTGAATCGACTTTTATTCTTTAATGACGATTGGATTACTAATAATTGGGATGTTACCCACAGTCGATACGAGAAATTGTAGAACGAGTCGAGTTCGATTTGTGAACTAATTCGTCCAAGTTTCAGTTCTCCTCGATAATAGTTCATCAAGTATTTTGATTCATCTTTACAGAGATTTACTGTTTTTTTATTTTACTGAAGTCTATTCACGCTAATATTTATATTAAATGTGTAAAGATATATCGTGTCCAATGTAACATTTTTTTAGTTTCATAAAAAAATGCATTACTTATGAGACGACGTAATATATCTTTCTACGTATAAAAATTGATTGTAGAATAAAATTCTTCGTTAAGATAACGTCGCACAGTGGCGGAGAAAATAATAAGACAAAAAAAATATAAAAATTCGTTAAAATTGACATTCTCAAAATGGTTCCTGGCTTTAAAGCCTTCAACAGGGTCATAGTGCTAAGGTGACCATAAGTCCAGAATTTGTTGGAGTTCTTTGTCCCGTTTCTTCTGATAATGTAAATAATTATTCAGTTTGATCACAACTGTCCAAACAATAAAAATAATACCACCTTCCGTTTTGAAAAAAATTGAGGAACTACCTTTTTGGCCTAACAGTCTCCTTAAAAGAATTTGTTGTAAATGGAAACATCAGCCCTCCTGAACTATTTAATAATAATAATAAAAAAAGGAAAACAATATTAAATCGATATATTCATTGGTTTCTTTGAGAGAACATCTCGTAACATTTTAAATAAACTAAACGGTATATATAATACTTGACATTTTTATCGATAGAAAAAGTTTAATTTTTAAACTTTTTTCGAATAGTTATTGTTTATTAGATTTTTTTTTTTACAAAACAATTCATAGTGTGAATCACCTACGATTTTAATAGCAAATTTTCGGGTTATATTTTTTAAGATTCCCACTTATAAATATACGTGTATAGAGGGTGTCTCAATAATATACGGTCGTACTTCAGTGAATCTACACACTAAAATAAGTAAAAAAAAGTGTCATATGAACATATATGTCCTATATACCTTAGTTTCCGAGTGATGGATGATTGAAGAAAATGTTCGAAGTGTCCGCCTCATGCCTCAACACACACTAGTTCACGTCATAGCATTGTGTTTCTGCAATCTCTCGAAAAAACGCCGAATAAATAAAATAAATATATGTATATACATATATACATATATATAAATATACAAATGAAGTCGATATCTTTATTGGTCTTTGAGTAAACACCTGTAAACACTTCATTTGGACCACACGGCGCACAAACACACACATTTTACTTTTTGCATTCAGTATTAACGAACGTAAATGTAAAAATATTTATTAACTCAAAATATATGTATTCTTATATATTTATATGATAATTATTTGGAATAACACCGACTTCAACGACACTGAAATATGTCGTCGGAAACATAATTTTAAGTAACAATTTTTCTCAATACTGTGCGTCATATATTAAATATTTGAGACGAGTGTAGGTTAGGCTTGGTACAAAATTATGTTGTTTTTATTGAAGTTGGTAAATTTCATTTATTTTCGTAAATGTTCTTCAATTTTGAATTAGATACAGTTGAATGATAGGCTCCGTTGGGATCAGTAATTGCTTCCTGTATTATCGACGGTCGAGTGCAAGTTAGTCGCGTCGCGTCCAGAGTGTGCGCAGTAGAGCGTATAAAACGATAAGCGAAACAGAATCGTCATGGACGCGAGAGAGATCGCAACTAAATGTACGTAATATCATTTTCACTTTGCCAAAGATTTGTAATTCAGTTCACTCGTTCGTCAAGGAAATATTCGTGGTCATATTTTTGTTTTTAAATACGTTGTTAGGGAGATTCTCTCGTGCGGCTTCTTTCTTGAACAACAAACTTTGCCTTGCGTGAATATTCGTTTCACCAAAGTTAACCTAAACCACCGATTGTGTTAGAATCGATTAAGTTTCATGTTTAATCCGTTGTGCATTGTTGGTTGTACCGACACACGTACGACCAAAATTGAACGTAATGGTAATAAATAAATTTTCAGAAATATTTTGAAAAGTTTTTAAACAACGTGTCTCCCAACAAAATACATATTTAAGCGTCATTGAAATCGGTGCTATGGAAATTTTTTCGAAATATGTAAGGATATTTATTGCACTTATGATTCGAAAAAAAAAAAGAATTTTAAATTCTCCCGCGTAATTTCACCCCCCGAGGATCAACCGTCCCGAATTTCATGCTGAGAAATATGGTCACCTTAGTAGTACACTTCGGAATAAAATTTCTAAAATATCAAAAATTTACTGTTAAATTTTCGTGTAATTAAAAGATACCTCCTCTTTACGATACCACTACAAATTTCATATTAGTATGTTCGGCCACCTCTGGGAAAAATTTTAATGGGAGATTCTAGAGGCCAAAATAAGACGAAAATCAAGAATACCAATTTGTTGATGGAGGCTTCGTTAAACAGTTATCAACAATTAAATTCAAAAATTTCAAATCGTTTTGGAAAAATTATTTTCGGTTGCGGGGGTCAATTACAATCATTTTTGGTGAATACACATACCCCCGAATTCCTACCCACTTTTTAGAAAAAAATTCTAGGTGTGAAATTTTTCGACGAAAAAAAAAAATTTCAAATCGTTCTGGAAAAATTATTTACGGTTGCGGGGGTCAATTGCAATCATTTTTGGTCGTTGCACATACCCTCGAAATCCTAAACACTTTTGAGAAAAAAATTCGAGTAGGTGCCGAAATTTTTGGGCGAATTTGAAAAGTTTCAAATAGTTTTGGAAAAATTATTCTCGGTTGCAGAGATCGATTACAATCATTTTTGGTCATTACACATACCCCCGAAATCATACGCATTTTCAAGAAAAAAATTCCTGACCGAAAATCTAATGTGAAGCCAGAAATGCACCCCCGAAATTTCATATGACTATTTAAAATGTCATAACTTTTGAACGGATCGAAGGATTTTAATGTTTGAAAAGCCAAATAATGCGTATTTCAGTGAAGAATATGTAGAAATTCTAACAATATTGAAAAAGTTATTCCTTGATCCCGTAAAATGAGAAAAACCCCATGAAAATGGTCCAATTTTCAAACAGCCATAACTCCTACAATAGTAAAGGTATCTCAATGAAATTTTTTTCTGTAACAGAGCCCATGAGTACCTACAAAAAAATATTAGACAACTTTTCTGTAGAGCGTGAAACAAATTTATTAAAAATGAAAAAGGAATTTAGGTGCCTAAATTTTTCGACGAAAAAAAAAAATTTCAAATCGTTTTGGAAAAATTGTTTTCGGTTGCGGGGGTCAATTACAATAATTTTTAGTGAATAGACCTACCCCCGAAATCCTACCCACTTTCTAGAAAAAAATTCAATACGGGGGAAACTTTAAACGTTAGTAACTTTCTAACGAAGCCTCCATCAACAAATTAGTATTCTTGATTTTCGTCTTATTTCGGCCTCTGGAATCTCCCATTAAAATTTTTCCCAGGGTTGGCCTAACACCCTGTACATTTATTCGCCTTATCGCAAATCAAATTAAAGAAGGTATCAATTAGTCGCTTTTCGTGAGCTAGCTCGCTAATTACGAATAAAATGACAAAAAAAAAAAACACGATAAAATGACATTGTGTTTATTTTATTTTTTGTGCCAACAAGTTGATATTGATTTGCAGAAAGGTGAATATGATCTGCAAAATGGTTAATTTGCCGTGCAAAACCTGTAATTTATTAATGTATGTAAGCATGTTCATGAAAATATAAATTACAAATGTAACTACTGATCCGTCGATGGGATCGTAATTTTGTATCAGTGTATCGTAATCGATGGATTTTGTTTTCCAAGTATCGTTAGACGTAAAAAAATTTTAATTTCGATAAAGGATTCAGCATACTTAAATAAATCTAAAATTTGCATGTATGATATATTTAGATCGTTGCTGGCAAGCATACGCCATCAAAAATGTTCAAACTTCTATTCACCAAGGATAAGGCTACGAAAACTCAAAATATTGACTTTTCAAAGTAACAATTTTACTACCAAACGATAGAAATAATTCAATATGTACTAACTAAGACAATCAAAATATTTGGCGTATTACGGATGGCGTTTTCCTCCAGGGAATACGAGCAAATCGTTACTAGCACATTTTTATTTTACCTCAAGAGTATCCTATTATCCCTCAGCCATCGTTTCGATTCGTTCGCACCAGCGAACATGTTAGATAATTCTTCTTGGTCTTTACTTCCTTGTATATGTATACGGCTATACCGCCAAAAAGATGAAAACATTTCGTAAGGATATCTTCCTTTCTGCGTTTATTAATCTTATTTCTTTGTTTTCTTTATTTATCTCAATACTCCAAAGAAAAATTTTCATTACAAACATTCAAACAAACAGAACGATACTTCAGTTTCTCGTTTATTAGTTTATATTGTGTTTCTTATTTTTAAATTTTATTTTATTCAATTCCCGTTCGAGTATTTTAATTGTGTTGATAAACTCGATTTTTACCATCAATTTACAGATCATTGTACGCGTGAAACATTTTTTACGGGGTTTCAAAAATAAAAATAATCCTTCGATTATTATATATACATAAATCATTAATTTCACATGAAAATTACGTATAGATGATTTAACTATTTACTGGCCAAGTTGACATTGTTACCGGGCGATAACGCTTCTTCGGAATGATAAACCTATTTGGTATAAAAAGCTATACACGATCACGCCACGAATCAATGAGACTTAAAATGGAACAGATTCATAGCGTTCGTCCATACGTTCGCTACAACTCCAATAATCCTACGACAACTCGGTCGAAATCTATTAGAAATTGTAAATAAATTTGACCCTGGGTTCGTCTGAAAAAGTACGCGATCCGGAAAAATATTATGTCAACGAAATGAAACCACTGCAGTCGTAGAGAGATGCTTGAAAAAAAATTCTGAAACGTCTATTTATGCGCCGTTAAATAATGCAACAAATTTTATACAGAAATCACGATCAAAGTATTCGTTACGCGACAACGAAAATTCGTTAATTTAAAAAAGAAAAAAAATAGCTTGGGGGAACAAAATTTGCGATTCGATCGTCGACGTAACAGTTTTTTTTCTTTAAATCCCGTCGATTACATTTTTTCACATGATCATAGATGTCACAGCACAATCAACACAATTCTCAAGAATGAAATTGCTACAAATCGATACATTGACTCACATAGTCTGACATCGGTTTAACACTTGCGCGAGGTCACGGAAAGGGTAATTCGAGAAACGATCGATGATTTTCTACGGTCGTCCACGGGCTTAAATTATTTTTGTGGTCCTAGACCGAAAGTGTGATCTGCGTCGCATGCATTGCGTCACGAGGGGAGGGGGGGGAAAAAAAAAGATGTGGCACTCCCTTGACGGTCGCACGACGACTGAGCAAGACGACCGACCGTGTGGACCGCCGGAGGAGCAACCAACCCCTTCTCCAGCCCGTATACATACGGTACTGTGCTCCGTTGACTTGGTGTCCCGCGAGGCGGCACACAACGATACGAGTCGGACCGCCCATTTATCTATCTCGCTCCCTTGCACTCAGGCAGTCTACGTGTGTGTGTGTGTGTGTGTGTGTGTAACTGCCGCGACGAATAGCGAACCAGAGTTCAATGCGTACGTGGGAATACGTGTATCCCTCCTACTTTTCTCGCATTCCTGCCACGGGACTTCAAGTCAGCGGAGTACAGTACACATAATGCGTTATCGAAGTGTACCGTATATGTATACAACCCATTTTTGCTGACGTAACCTTCTGCTCCGTTTTCACTTATTATCTACCTCGAGCATCGACTATTTACTATTTATTACGAATGTCGATTATGAGATAGAATCTTGGAAACTGTTGACAATACTAAAAAAAATGTTGAATGGTTTCGAGGGCCACATAATCTAATCTCATTCTTTCCTAAATGAACATGTAAAGAACTTTGTTTTCTCAAATGGAATCATATAGATTTTTGTTAGAATTTGTGCTACGCGCCACTATCATCAACGCGCCTTCACTTGTTCCTTTTCCTAACTTCAGTTTATTCCATATACCTTCATGCAATCGCTTATACATTGTATACACGTTTTTCCTATGTAGTTTGTAATTAAGTAAATGTAGTTGTTTTGTTCTACATCATGTTTCAATCTATTCATGCACCTATCGAAACAGGTTATGGGCCCAGGTGCTGCCCGTAAGTGAAAATATAAAATATCTAAACCTAACCTCAAAATGAGCCACGTGGGAGGTACGCAACACGTTGGAAAATTAGACGAATCAAATTACGAGTCACGGAAACTCCAGATGAAGAGTATATTGATCCGTAATGAATTTGTGGGAGTATACGAATGGAATTACACTTAAAGATGAAAGAAACCAAGTTCAATGGACAAGTAAGGATGAAAATGCATTAGCACTAATTTTCTTATCTGTATCCAAGAATCGATTAAACTGTATTAAAAAGTGTAATACATCATATGATGCTTGGAAACGATCAAGTAATATACACGAGTCCAAAGGCCCGGTAAGGAAAGCAGTTCTACATAAACAATTGTATCGCTTGAGAAAAGAGTCAAAACATGACACGATATATAAATAGTTTCCTAACTGTTTCGATAGACGCATGAAAAGATTGAAACAGGATGCAGAACAAAACAACTATATTTACTTAACCCTTTGCCGTACAATGACGAGTTTGACTCGTTACAAATTCTTAATGTCAAGTTTGTCATGAGGCTACTCGCTGGTCATTAAGTCTAATGTATTAAAATCATCACATTTTTACATTGACGAGGCGTTCCTAAAACAAATCTATTCTTTTTCATGGCCATTCCTTGTACGAGCAAATTTAAAAACATTTGAAAAATTATTTGGAATTAAATCGTACGCCAAGGTGTTAATTATGAGCTATATAGGTAAAACGCGTTGGCTATACAATATATAAGCAATTGCATGATGATATATAGAATAAACTGAAGTTAGGAAAAGAAATAAGCGAAGGCGTATGACACAAATTCAAACACATTTCCTATGCAAAAATATTATGTCACCCATGGCGAGAAAGCATCAGTTTAGAAGATATTTTAATTGTAATATTGTAAATTAGTGGCGTAACAAGAATATTATTAAAATATCCTCTGAATTAATGATTTCTCGCCCGTAAGTGATTCGGTAGTTTTATGTAAGGGGTCG
The DNA here is from genome assembly GCF_013123115.1 of Colletes gigas. Lineage (NCBI taxonomy): Eukaryota > Metazoa > Arthropoda > Insecta > Hymenoptera > Colletidae > Colletes > Colletes gigas. The sequence goes on from NW_025106644.1 coordinate 1,201,841, forward strand.
CCCTAATTGATGTACATATAATTTCATTTAAGAAAAGAAACTTGACCTTCGTATGCCCCCCACGCGTCCATTTAGGAAAAGCTTACTTGCATCAGCAGGTTATGTATGACCTTTTACCTGAAACATTTGTCAATATCATGATCAGTTTCTAAGATATGTGATATATAGGTCAACCTGTAGATGGCATTAGATTTGTTCAGAATATTTTTCATAAAATTTAAATAAAATGGAATGAATCAAGTTAAGGGAAAAGAATGTTAGACAATTAACAAGCTGGTACATGAGTCAACCTGTAGATGGCGTTAGATTGTTCAGAATATTTTTCATAAAATTTAAATAAAATGGAACGCATTCAGAATGTTTGAATCAAGTTAAGGAAAAAGAAAGTTAGACAATTGTACGTTGCACTCGATGGGGAACGACAGGATTTTTAAGCAACGATTTTCATTGTACAAAAATACTACTTAATACAAACGTACATAATTTTTTCTCTGATAGAGCATAGAAAATAAATTCAACGACATTAACAGCTACGTCGGTTCCGATGATTTAATCTTGCAATATTTGCGTCTAAAGACAAATAAAATTTGTTACAGATTCGCGTGGCGTATCGATTCGTAAACATTAGCGGTACTTGGAAGCGATAAACCAGTGAGAACAATCGCTTAGTCTTCCTTCGTTTCTATTCCAAGTGTGAAAGCTAACAGAATGCGTTATACAGGGCAGGAAAAATATTCCATACAAAAGTTTGTTCTTTTTTTTTTTTACGTAGGATAACAATCTGTAAATAAAAATATAGGTTTCTACATTTAAAAAAAAAAAGTTATTTTTCAAACGTCCACCAAATAAAAAATAAATAATATATATTTTCCCCCTGAAACTAAAAAACTTTTGTATTTAATATTTTTGCCAAAATTGTTTTCGAGATACATGGATTTAAAGTTTTCAAATGAACGTTTAAGAGACACAATATACATAGTCGGATATTTCATAAACGGGAAAAATAATAGTATAATGATAACATTTATGCTGAGGACTATTTTTTACAAAAAAAAGTAAGAATGGATTGAATTGCATAATTTTGCTTCGTTTTGCAAGGGATATTTCTTATTATATAAGATTAAGGTTTCCTCAAGTTATGTCACTTGTTATGTAGGGTTTCACCTTTTTTCGGATACTACAAATTGGATTTCAAAGTATCGCTTCGACATTTGAAACAAGATAAACTGCACAGTGATCAATTCGTAATACAGGCTTACGAAGCGCGTAACACGTAACAACAGAACATTTTCGGAAATATTTAACTATATTTTATAATAGAGTCGATTGGACAAATTTTATTCGAATGACAGCGAATAAAAATAATAAAACAGTTTGAAAACTAATTTCCGTTTACGTTTCGTACGTGAATTAATTTTGCAAATTACAATTTAAAAATGCCTATAACATGACAAATAAATCTAAAGGGGGATGTTAAAAAAGCATATTTTTGGCATTGCCTGAAAATGAAAAATTCATAAAAATTACTAGAAGTTCCAAATTTTAAAGTTACTGGATTTAAAAATTCCCTATAGCACTTTCTCCTACGCTAAAGTTTCGTTTAAGATTTTCTGTGTGTCGGTAAATTAGTATGTTTCGCTTTACTTTGATAGCATGCTTTGCAATGTGTATAATTCAGACCAGTAATAGTTCTTACGTGCTAGTTTTTTTTAGGGACATATTACTGTTAGCACTAAAGCGCCACCTAGAGTTCTTCTGACGTACTTACTATTACACCGTGTGTCTTTTGTCCGTAACGAAGCCTCGTGCTCGTTAAATGTGTGTTACTGAGAGGAAGTCGAGTTTTGCTCATTCGAATCCCCAAATTTCCACGATTACAAGATACACAAATCTTATCCGTTTGCTATTTGCACAGAATTTTTGACAGGATTTAACACTGTTTGACGCTACAAATTCAGATTAATGTGGCGAGACCTCAAACGAACGTAAACAAGTTCTTATCTTAAACTCGATATTAACTGTAACATGGGATCCTCAACATAAACAAATATTCGAGTACAAGAGCATGGGCAGACCTCACAACCGGGGCAGAAAACAGTTATGATTGTTTTTGGTTATCATAAAGCTACATCTCTTTACTTTGATTTGCCACAATTTGTTGTTACTTTAAAAATATACAAATGTATGTATTTTTGGTGATAATAATTGAAAGTTATTGAACGTATAATGGATACACGTATCCACCAGTGCTCGCAAAGCGATGAACACGTTGTGAGTGTTGCTCTCACGTAGTATTGATTATTCGATACTTCGAATTTCCTGGATTTCAAAGCCAAAATTCATCTGTCCGTAATTTCCCGACTAATTTTTAATTTTCCTAAACTTTCTCATAGTTTATTCGAAGAAATGGTGACATTTTTTGTTCCCTAGAAAAATCCTGAATGAATTTTTCATTTCCAAGCGATGCCAAACAATGGTAATTAAATAAAATTTTCCCAAAAGCTAATCTAAAAGATGTGGACTGTTTATAAAACGTACACCTGGTATGATTTAGAATTGGAATCAACGACGATTGAATTACTACTCTTAATTTTCAATTGAAATTAACGATTACGTTATTTTTAATTATTAATCGAAATTAACGATTAAAATTATTTTGATTATTAGTCGTGTAGCGTCGCCTCCCATGCTCGCCACCAGAGGGATCGCGCTCTCACAAGCGCTCCACCGACCCCTCGATTGCTATATACAGGGTGTTCGGCTACTCTTGGGAAAAATTTTAATGGGACATTCTAGAGGGCAAAATAAGACGAAAATCAAGAATGTCAATTGGTTCATTACTAAGTTATTAAAAAATTTGAAACATTCTGGAAAAATTATTTTTGGTTACGGGGCTCAATTACAATCATTTTTGGTGAATACACATACCCCTGAAATCCTATCCACTTTCGAGAAAAAATTCGAGTAGATACTGAAATTTTTAGACGAAATTAAAAAATTTCAAATTATACTGAAAAAATTATATTTAGTTACAGAGGTCAATTATAAGCATTTTTGGCGAATAGTGATACCCCGAAATCTTACGCACTTTCGAGAAAAAAATTCAGAAATGCTACCCTAAAAATGCGTATCTTTAAAATGTCATAACTTCTTAACGGATTGGAGGATTTTAATTTTTCAAGATGCGAACAACGCATATTTTAGTGGAGAATATGTAGAAATTCTAACAATATTGACAAAAGTTGTTCCTTGACACCGTAAAGTGAAAAAAACCTCCCAAAATTGGTCCAATTTTCAAACGCCCATAACTCTTACAATAGTAAAGGTATCTGATTGCAATTTTTGTCCGAAGCAGAGCCAATAGATACCTATAAAAAACTATTAGACAACTTTTCTATACGGCGTCAAATAAAATTACTAAAAATCAAAAACGAATTTTTAAGAAAAATCCCTCAATTTTTCGACGAGAAAAAAAATTTCAAATCGTTCTGAAAAAATTATTTTCGGTTGCGGGGGTCAATTACAATCATATTTGGTGAATACACATACCCTCGAATTCCTAAGCACTTTTGAGAAAAAAATTCGAGTAGGTGCTTTTTTGTGCGAATTTGAAAAGTTTCAAATAGTTTTGGAAAAATTATTTTCGGTTGCAGAGATCGATTGCAATCATTTTTGGTCATTACACATACCCCCGAAATCATACGCATTTTCAAGAAAAAAATTCCTGACCGAAAATCTAATGTGAAGCCAGATATGCACCCCCGAAATTTCATATGACTATTTAAAATGTCATAACTTTTGAACGGATCGAAGGATTTTAATGTTTGAAAAGGCAAATAATGCGTATTTCAGTGAAGAATATGTAGAAATCCTAACAATATTGAAAAAGTTATTCCTTGATCCCGTAAAATGAGAAAAACCCCATGAAAATGGTCCAATTTTCAAACAGCCATAACTCCTACAATAGTAAAGGTATCTCATTGAAATTTTTTTCTGTAACAGAGCCCATGAGTACCTACAAAAAAATATTAGACAACTTTTCTGTAGAGCGTGAAACAAATTTATTAAAAATGAAAAAGGAATTAAGGTGCCTAAATTTTTCGACGAAAAAAAAAAATTTCAAATCGTTTTGGAAAAATTATTTTCGGTTGCGAGGGTCAATTACAATAATTTTTAGTGAATAGACCTACCCCCGAAATCCTACCCACTTTCTAGAAAAAAATTCAATAAGGGGGAAACTTTAAACGTTAGTAACTTTTTAACGAAGCCTCCATCAACAAATTATTATTCTTGATTTTCGTCTTATTTTGGCCTCTAGAATCTCCCATTAAAATTTCTCCCAGGGTTGGCCAAACACCCTGTATGCACAATCCTCGACCGACTTCCCAATAAGCAGAGCCTGCTAGAAAGCCTTACTGAAGAGTCCTACTACGAAATTCTCCGAGTTCCCACCCGCAGCAAAGCGGCGCCACAATCGCGATTAACGATTAACAGTAATAATACAATCGTCGAAAGAATAAATTGATTAATGTTTTAACTATTGACCAATTTAGCAATTATACATGTTTAACAATTATTGATCGTATTAGAAAGTAACAATTTAATCGTGAAAAATGAAAATTGAAATTGATTTTACTTACTTAACGGTCAATTGCCTTTGTATCAAGAGCTTCTTTTCGATTTGTTCGATCGGAAATTGTGGAACTTCGTAGGGGGCTGAAATTTCATTGGGTAACTCGTGCGGGACGAGTCTCAATGAGGTTCCACCACCTGTAGCTGTCGCGTTACCTTCCAAACCGAATACTGGACTTTCGCTTCCTGTAACGAAAAATTATATAGTACAGATCCAATGTGTTTTTTTCTTCATATACGTTGAACTCTATTTTAAATTTTATTTTAAATTTTACAATTATTAAAGGAAAATTAGGATTCGTTAAATTGTTTTCTTAGCTCGAATTATATATTTTTACGATTTATTTATCATCGTGAACGCATAGCGTATACTTTCATTGTTATAATAATTCCTAACGTAAATATACAACGTTACGTTGCGTCCGAAAAATTACCATTGTTCTCTGCTTGCTCAGTTTTCTGCAACCATTCCGTTACCGAATTTCGTTTACATCCCGTCAAGTATTCATTATCATTACCCAGTACCATCTTGTGACTCGTTTTATGCGTCTAGAAAGATTTTTCTCAATTTTAATTATCGACTTTATCTAATTTTTACTATTCGTGATTCGAACCTGCTGATCGTCGTATTTTGATGCATCGATGCAACTGCATCCCTTTTTCAAACGGAACTCTATAATTTTCATTAGATTGTTCGATGCAGTTTTTTAAAATCTTTACAAAAAACTATTAAGATACTTAAACCCTAAATCTAATAGTTCAAGAGTTACAATACTTTAAAATTTATACAATGAAATTTGAAAATGTTTGAGACACAACATATACCATATTTCGTTTCTAATTTTCGACAACAGTTTACGCAAAATACGTACGCAGAGCAAATGATTTAATGTTAGCTCGAAGACATAATTGTAGTCAAATATACAGGGTGTTCAGCCATCCATGGGAAAAATTTTAATGGGGGATTCTAGAGGCCAAAATAAGACGAAAATCAAGAATACCAATTTGTTGATGGAGGCTTTGTTAAAAAGTTATTAACGTTTAAAGTTCCGCTCGTACTGAATTTTTTTCTCGAAAATGCGCAAGATTTCGGGGATATGTCTATTCACCAAAAATTATTGTAATTGACCCCTGCAACCAAAAATAATTTTTCCAAAACAATTTGAAATTTTTTTTTTTCGTCGAAAAATTTAGGCACCTAAATTCCTTTTTCATTTTTAATAAATTTGTTTCACGCTCTACAGAAAAGTTGTCTAATATTTTTTTGTAGGTACTCATGGGCTCTGTTTCAGAAAAAAATTTCAACGAGATACCTTTACTATTGTAGGAGTTATGGCTGTTTGAAAATTGGACAATTTTCATGGGGTTTTTCTCATTTTACGGGATCAAGGAATAACTTTTTCAATATTGTTAGAATTTCTACATATTGTTCACTAAAATACGCATTATTTGCCTTTTCAAACATTAAAATCCTTCGATCCGTTCAAAAGTTATGACATTTTAAATAGTCATATGAAATTTCGGGGGTGCATTTCTGGCTTCACATTAGATTTTCGGTCAGGAATTTTTTTCTTGAAAATGCGTATGATTTCGGGGGTATGTGTAATGACCAAAAATGATTGCAATCGATCTCTGCAACCGAGAATAATTTTTCCAAAACTATTTGAAACTTTTCAAATTCGCCCAAAAATTTCAGCACCTACACGAATTTTTTTCTCAAAAGTGCTTAGGATTTCGAGGGTATGTGTATTCACCAAATATGATTGTATCAAATTGGTATTCTTGATTTTCGTCTTACTTTGGCCTCTAGAATCCCCCATTAAAATTTTTCCCAGGGGTGGTCGAACACCCTGTACAACATAGTATAAATCGCAAAACGTTTTTACTATTTTAATAAAACTTAAAATACAGGAGAGATTCATTTAGAGATAATATTAAAAAGTAACCGTTCTAAAATAGTTAACTCCAGAAATGAAGTGACAATAAATGGAAGAAATAAAAGTAATAAGAAAGCCATATGTCAACCACACGAAATACTGCTTTAGGTGATACAGTTTATCGTCCTTCCACAAGAATACGGCACAGCGTGTTTACATCCCCACTCTTGCTGCAGTCCGCTGATTGGCTGTCACCGATTTTCGTCACCGTTTTCGACCAATACCCGTGAGTCACAGCAAGAGTGGAGATGTAATCACGCTGTGCCTTCTTGTTATGGAAGAATGGCACTTATAACCTATAACTCGAAATATCCATTAGCGAATGAATCTTTTATAAGCAAGCTTTACGATCAAACGAAATATTAAATCCAAGCAACAATTTTATCTAGTAACTGTTGGTTGCAGAATTTTGAACGGCGACGAAATAACAGTTAGACATATTTGACGCCCTCCATTCTTTAAATAGTGTTATTAAATAAGCACAACCGGAAGCGAATAAAAATAATTTGGAATGTTCCAGTATTTGTAAAATCCTTAAATGAATGTAATTAATTCTTTTTATAATTAACAAATTTATAACGTTTATATTTGTTAATTTTACTTTTTAACCAAATTATTGTCTTCGCAAGTAATTTCCAAGTTTATAAACATTGTAATGTTGCTAGATTTTGATGAACGAAAAAGAACTCTGGTCGTACGAACGAAAAATTTTAAGCAGCGGGGATTTATCGGGATATATTTTTTGTTTTTACATTTATAATTTTCATTCACGCTCTCGAGTAAACACCGAGCATCGGTTTATAAGGTATCAGCGTTATCAGACGTCGATAAAAAATAATAACAAAATCAATATGCATGCTGACGTCATTTCTTTTCAACATGGCGGCCAATGGTATGAAATGAAGTATTTTTAAATATGAAAAACTCCTCAGCCCATCCGTTTGCGTTTCTTGGAATCTACTTATCTTGAAAATCTTTGGTACAATAAACTTTCTTGTTTTATTGTATCTTTTGCTTATCAATCTTTAAAATTTCATTGTAAACTCTATTTGTCAGATAAAAGGTTGTTACTTTTCCTTGCAAGTACGCAGAGTAGTTTTGAATATATGAAACTATCGATTTAGCTAATGATCTTTACATCGTCTCAATTCTTTCCAGCGAAGTATATAATAGTTTGCGTTAATGATTATTTACACAAACATTTTATCTTTATACTTTTGTTTCATTTTCAGACCAATTTATTCAAAGTACATTCAATTAGAATAGTTATAAAAAAGAGGTTCGTTGGAATCCACTAAATCTTATTACTATTTTAATTTCCCTTAAAAAAACTAGCTTGTAGGTCGCTCGAATCAATTCTTTTGTTTGGTTAAACTCGATTCAATTTCTTACAAATGTCTATATATTATGAAAGCTAATCGACTCTAATTAAGAAAAAGATCGTAATTACAAATTGATAAATATTTATACGGATAATTATGTTTAGCATTATTACAATTAAAATTTCCCACTGTTATTATCGATAAACCTGTGCTGCTCCGTTAAAGGAAATATCCATTTTCCTCCGTTGGCTAATAAACTTTCTGTGAATACGCATTATAGACTTTTATAATGAAAGTAATATATATAGATTATTAATACTGTTTTACTAATCTTAACAAGGAATATTTCCAATTAATTTTAAGTGATGTACAAAAATGTTAGTCACGAAATATTTAAACCTTTGCATGCTATTTGTGCAATATTTAACTTGCACTAATAGAAACTGATTCAACAAATAAACAAAATTTAAAGTATAAACATTTATGAACTTTTATCTGTATTTGTTAGTTACAGAAAAATCGTCAGATGTACATATGAACAATTGTGTTTCTAAACTGTGCAGTCGTAAGAAATTGTTAGTTCTTGTTCTTGGTAAGAAAAGCGAGACGCGCGAGGATTACTGAACGTTTCTGCGCAGTATTGCTCCTCCGTCGTCCCATAATCGAATTAGTCGAACATGTACCGTTTTCGTATCTATAAAAAGATTTTTTGCGCATATATTTAGATGAACCGGTTCCAGTTAGCAATGTCAACTCGTTAACTTTCATAAGAAAAATGTCTAGCTTATATCATTGACGGTATAATTCCAAGAACGTTAAAAAAAGACCTTGGATGCAATACCGCCGACTACCAAAAATAAATCGTATCGATTTGTTTACGTACTTTCCATAGTTCACACTTCCAGATAAGATATGACATACAAGATAATTTGTCAAGCGTATCACAAAGAAAAGAAAGAACAAACGGCACTATTTCATCGTAAAGCGAACATCATATTTTCAACGATGAAAAGAAATAAAAAAAATATATAATGTCCGTGAAAAACATTGCATCGTTAATAATATTTCGATCATTTGCACGTTCACGTTAATAAACGCAATTAAGAGCAAAGAGTCACGACCAAACGTTTACCGTTTGGTAAAATTTCAATTGTATTAAAGAATTTTAATCGTGCACGTGAAAACTTGTTAAGGAACATAAACGATCAACATTTCGAAGATTCTTAGAAATTTAATTAATAGTACCACGCTCTTGTCGTTTCGTACCGTCAATTGTGACTTTAAATTGCAACGCGACACGAACACACAAATATATCACGCACGTTTCTCGACGGAAATTGACACTTTTATTCGACGAAATATGTGAGAAAAACTCTTCCGAACCGACGGTAGAAGGAACGAGGCGCGCCTAGTTCGTACTTTAGAGGGCACTGACCACCTTAACTCGTCGCAAGCGTCGAATACACTAACTATAAGCTATAATCTGTAACGTGGAGTTAGCGCTTGGCAGAGTCTACCAGGTAGACATCCTAGAATTATTTTTCACGTATCTCTATATACTGAATGCAGCACGGGTACTTGAGGAGGTTCTGTGCCACCATGGGGGCAGAAATTACCATAGACGCCACCCCGTCGGTGATTTAGGTACTACGTTTCTGGGCGGTCAATTCAAAAATAGATATTCATATGTAGGTTGCAGATATGATATTCTGGGTCTCTTAAAGGCCAAATTGATCAACTATGAAAAATACGAGGTAAAAGAAATCGATACTATAAACATTATTTAACATTTGACATTATTCATTTGAAATTGAATTTACTGAAAACGAAGTTGTTCAATTTGTCTTCCGAGGGGCTCATCTATCTATCTATCTTCTCTTCTATATATATAAAAATAAGTTGTCCTATGTTCGTGATTTTATAACTCGAGAACCACTCAACCGATTTTCAAACGAGTACATGCGTTGGAAAGGTCTACTTTCACTGATGGTTTATAAAAAAAAATACATCGAAAAATTTCTACGAATATGCGTTATACGCGCACTTTTATGATGGTGTGTTTCCCCTATATAAAATGTATTTTTTTTTCTTTGTTCGCGCAAAACTCAAGACCTATTGAACCGATCTTCCTCAAATTTTGACACGTTATTCCTGCATACTCTAGGACGGGCATAGGCTATGTAGCATGTCTCAGAAGCGCGTTATTAACATGTAATTTATATGCAAAGATTTCATGTGTACGACTGTTGGCAGACCACGTGACCCCTGTATACGACGGTCTACTTGCGCGCGCATGCACATATTCGAGCCCGCGCGATACCCCGCCCGTAGCAGTACTGCGATGTTACCGCCAGGTGGCGAAGCTTCTCGAGCGCTTTCTCGCGAGAGAATTGCATTATCGCGGATATGTATGTCAGGACGATCGTCTGGTTACAAATTGCTTTTGCACAAGTTCGGGCGTAGCCGTGACGGGGCATGCTAGTATAATGATATACGAGATATGTACATAAACAAATATTGTTTATTAAGCATAGAATCTTAAAAAGTGGAATACTATCTATATTATTATTCTTGTAAAATTAAATATAAAGAATATATACATTCTTTTCGATTGAAATAACAAAACATTTCACACAGAATATAGGATATAAGTATATTGTTTATAAGTGTATAAGTGGTTTAACATACAATTTTAGATCTATAAAATCAATATTTCTTACAAATATTAGACATATTTATAAATTATATGTGGATTTGAAATTTACAGTATGTGCATACTAATATAGAAATATAACATTGCATTAAGTTAAAAACACAGTTTGGTGATGCTGCAAAATTTGAAGTGGCTGCATCTGAAAAAGAATAATTTGATAAATTCACGATTAACAAAAGATTTTTATCAGTCTTTAGGTGTAGTATACGTTTATAAATTCTGTGCCAAGATTTCAGACTTTCTCGTTTTTTGGAAATCTAAACAATACATTATTAAATTAAAATACTATACAGGGTGTTCGGCCACCCTGTATATTACTCCCTTATCCTAGAGCCAAAATAACGATCTACAAAATTCACGGATAATTTTACGTTTAACTGATACTCACTTGTGAAAGAATACTTACGGCGTCGGCCATTTCCTTTTACAAATTACACACCTAACCATACAAGATATTTTAAATCACACTCACTATTATATCGCAATGAATTTACTCTACTCTCAGCGTTGCTGTTGACAACTAGCGCGTAAATTTTTATAACTTCCTGCTCGAAAACTATGCAACGCGAAAAACTGCAAAAGAGCACATTACGGCGTCTCGAACAAAAAAATAAAAACCGAAAAGTTACCCCCACCTTGTGTAATAGTATCGTCCTTCCACGAGAAGAAGGCGCAGCGTGTTTACATCCCCACTCCAGTTGCAATTCGCTGACTCACGGGCATTGGTCGAATACGGTGACGAAGATCGGTGACAGCCAATCAGCGAACTGCAGCCAAGAGTGGGGATGTAAACACGCTGTGCTTCTTCTCGTGGAAGAATGATACCTTAGACACCCGATGGGGTGACGTTGCTGATATTTTCTCAATTTTCGGTACCCATGGTGGCATAAAAATTTTCGATTTCAACCCACATCGCATCCAGATTGAATATCCATCCAGTGTGCGTATCATACACTAAAGTTGTAGGCGCTTAAATAATAGCCGAGTGCATCGTAAACATAACCTAAATTTATTAGAATGGCTTCTCGTGATAAGTACATGTTTCATTGTCTAATTAATTCTAAATAAATTCTGATACAATTTAATAAATATAGTACAGTGCAAATTTATTCTTTATAGAATTAATTACCTATGCGTGTTGCTGTGTTTCCAATTGTAAGGAAAATGATGACAACAGTTTACAATCTACTGATTCATGTGTTTTTATTTCCGAAGAACGAAGAATTGTAGATTTTGCATTTTATAGTTTTCATTTTGCTGAGAATAATGTTGTACAGAGCCTGTGCTACTCTAAAAATTTATCTTGAAAGATACAGATAAAAAAGTTATTCAAAAATTTGAAGATTCAAATCTGGATCCTACGTTTTATAGAGATAATGAATATTCCTACAGAAAAACTTGTAATTTTACAAACTTGACTACGACGATGATCTTTTAACCCCTAAAGCTCAAATTGTAATTGATGGAAAAATGTAATTATACGTTTTTCGTGATGGTAACGATCAGTTCCGAGCAAAGTTTATCTCGTGTACTAATTTAAAAATAATCATTTCAATTGATCTTAAGTTCTTCTTGTAGTCAATTAATACGAGTCACCGAATGATTTGAAATAGATGGTACACGTTGACGTGAAATTATCTAGGTCAGGTGATGATTTACAGTTACTATCGTTTCTTTTATCATTGTTACAACCAACAAATACAATTTTTTCTCGCATCAGATCGACGTACTATAACTCCTATTTAGAATTTCCAAATTCTTCCCTCTAATTGCACGTATGTTCATTATTCATTTTGCAGCGTACATCTATCAGCATTTGAAGCTAAATTACCATATTTTTTACCCCTGTATTTGGCTTGTATCCTTTAAAGCATGATCTCTGTAAAGCCTCAAATTATGAAATGGTAACAGACTTCTTGATTCATTCTGGTAGAAGAAATTAATCTTACAGAGTCTTTCATTTCCTGTAAAACTATCTTCGCGTTTCTCTTGGTCGCGATAAGATGTACTAATCCATTAAAATTTATTAAACAGAAATTTGTATCAAGATGAGAGACTACTCCACGTGTGATGTTCGATCTATGTGATTGGACGCGGAACGATCTATATCAAAGTACGAATGTCTGGATCAGGAAGTAATAATAACAACGATCTGAAGAAAATGAAATTATTGATGCCCGATCTTCGATCGTCGTAAATGGTCCGTAACGTATTTTAAGTACTGTTATATATGATTTTCAAAATAACAGTAATTTTAGAATTGTTTTGCATTCAGTATCGAGTTATAAATAACGGATTCTATTTCTTGATGCAAACCGTTTTTAACTTAATTTATAATACAATGTTTACCTTCGTCTTCAGGATCTATAAGAAAATTCGGCAGCCGTAAGGAAACATAAAGGTCATCTTCCATCGACGTAACGCCTCTGCTCGACATTTTTCAACTTTTAGTTTCTCCCCGCACGCCACTTTAAATTGTATTTCCAATAAAACTACGAATAAGTTTTTTTTTTCTTCTTTTTTTTTCGACTCTGAAGTATACACCCGATTGCCGTGTTTTCTTCGACGACTATAAACTCTGGTCTCGGCCGTAGCGTTGCCGTTAACTGAATTTAATGTACAGACGTAAAACTCCGGTACCAAGTATAATTATCTGTTTGACGTTATGACACGTATGTACTAACTGCTTTGCTCAAATAAATATTACTCGATGCGTACGGTGCTCATGATTTGTGCAGGGTACATGGCCAAGTCGTTTAAATTCATTTATTATCGATACGATACTCGATTAGTAAATTTTTGAACAAGTTACGGGCGACACGGTTCGCTCGATTGCACGAATTTTTTAAATAATATGCCGAAAATATGTCGTAACGAGATTACATAGAGGACGGTTTTATAATACGTATGCATCGATACGGAGAAAATTATTCAAAGGCGGATGAGCGTCGTTCTATTAATCGGCAAACGAGGTTAATACAAGTTGTCTTATTTCTATTCGCGTACTAAAACTTCGAAGCAAGCTAGCATACTGCGCGCGAACGGCCAGAGAATCTCTGTACAGTGGCAAAAATACTATTTGATGCAAGAGGGAAAGAGAGCGACCTCGAAAGAAAGAAAGATGTCGGCTCTTTGCCAAATATCAGAAACGCTACCTGACGATACTACTATCAAATACGCTAACTTCATAGACGTACGTATAACAGTAGTATTATATCTAATAAATAATAGTATGCTACATGCATGTAATCTACAAAACATTAATATTATCGCGTTCTACGTTCAGGCTTTATTTTTCTGAATAAATTTCGTCGGGGCTACTGTTTAAACAGGGCATGTTATTATTATTTTGTTATTTGAATAGCTCTTATCGAACCGAATAACGTTTACTTGAACCATTTTTTTTTTTATCATTCGTCGGTACAGAGATAAGGCAAAAAATGAAAACTGACTCCACAAATATGTACGTTCAAGGATATGTACGTAAGTATTCTAGCTGAAAATACGAAGATAATTTTCTGGTACATTTAGACAACGATACTGGTCTTGTTTAGATTTTCTACAGAGATGAACAGACCCATAGTCTTCCTTGGAAACGAAATGCGCTACGAAACTTGTTAAACATGACAACGATGATCGCTACAGTTTTGGCAACAGTAAATGTTGATTCACGCTCGAGAATATTTGGCAACTAGTTATGAGAATTAATGTACTTCGATTTTAAGGTCGACATTTTAATGTGGACAAACAGATTAAATTCGGCCAATTTCAATAACATATTAATCTAATCTAGCTTATGTGTGCATAGTGCCGCACTCGTTCCGGACCACAAGTGGCCCTTCACTAGGCGACGATATAGCTAAACCTAACCCAATCACTAAATCTAATTACTTAATTTAATCAGTACTCCGACAATTGGTTTTAGTGATTTGGTTAGGTCTGGCCACTTGTTATTTCGACAGATATACGGCCATACTACTATACTAGTGAATTTTCCCTCTAATGACTACTACAAGCTTCAGCTGATCTCTGCTGACTGTTGCTGACCACTTCTGATACTTTTGACAACGTATAACGATTACTACTGACTTCTACCTGCTTCCGCTGACCTCTGTTGACCGCTGCTGACCATTCCTGATACTTTTGACAACGTATAACGATTACTACTTGCTACTGCTTACTCCTGCTGGTCTCTGCATGCCTCTGCATCCCTTTACTAGCCTCTGCTGGCCCCTGCTGGCTCTTGCTGACTATATGTATTAAAGCTTTGTATAATGTAAATCTATAAATGATATAATTTCGAAGAATTCTATGTGTTCTCATCATTTTTACCTCCCTTTCCCTCTCCAAATCTTTCCCTTAGTTATAAGAAACCGTTTTTCCAGTTAAAACTGGATTCCCATAGTGCCCAGAACGTTTTCTGAAATGCCGGTGACCATGACCTTGATCTTGGCCCACTTTCGAAATTGGGTCAAGGCCATCCGGATTTCCAAAGTGTCTGGAATTTTTCTAAAATTCGAATGGCCTTGACCTTGACCTTGACTCACTTTCGAAATTGGGTCAAGGCCATCCGGGGTTCCAGTCTCCGGATTTTTTCTGAAATTCGAATGGCCTTGACCTTGACCCACTTTCGAAATTGGGTCAAGGCCATCCGGATTTCCAAAGTCTCCGGATTTTTTTCTGAAATTCGAATGGCCTTGACCTTGACCCACTTTCGAAATTGGGTCAAGGCCATCCGGATTTCCAAAGTCTCCGGATTTTTTCTGAAATTCGAATGGCCTTGACCTTGACCCACTTTCAAAATTGGGTCAAGGCCATCCGGGGTTCCAAAGTGCTTGGAATTTTTCTAAAATTTCCAATGGCCTTGACCTTGACCTTGACCCACTTTCGAAATTGGGTCAAGGCCATCCGGGGTTCCAAAGTGCTTGGAATTTTTCTAAAATTCGAATGCCCTTGACCTTGACTGATTTTCGAAATTGGGTCAAGGCCATCCGGGGTTCCAAAGTGCTTGGAATTTTTCTAAAATTTTAATGGCCTTGACCTTGACCTTGACCCACTTTCGAAATTGGGTCAAGGCCATCCGGGGTTCCAAAGTGCTTGGAATTTTTCTAAAATTCGAATGGCCTTGACCTTGACTTTGACCTTGACCCACTTTCGAAATTGGGTCAAGGCCATCCGGGGTTCCAAAGTGCTTGGAATTTTTCTAAAATTCTAATGGCCTTGCCCTTGGCCTTGACCCACTTTCGAAATTGGGTCAAGGCCATCCGGGGTTCCAAAGTGCTTGAAATTTTTCTAAAATTCGAATGGCCTTGACCTTGACCTTGACCCACTTTCGAAATTGGGTCAAGGCCGCCCGGATTTCCAAAGACTCCGGATTATTTCTGAAATTCGAATGGCCTTGACCTTGACCCACTTTCGAAATTGGGTCAAGGCCATCCGGGGTTCCAAAGTGCTTGGAATTTTTCTAAAATTCTAATGGCCTTGCCCTTGGCCTTGACCCACTTTCGAAATTGGGTCAAGGCCATCCGGGGTTCCAAAGTGCTTGAAATTTTTCTAAAATTCGAATGGCCTTGACCTTGACCTTGATCCACTTTCGAAATTGGGTCAAAGCCATCCGGATTTCCAGTCTCCGGAATTTTTCTAAAATTCGAATGGCCTTGCCCTTGGCCTTGGCCCACTTTCGAAATTGGGTCAAGGCCATCCGGAGTTCCAAAGTGCTTGGAATTTTTCTAATATTTCGAATGACCTTGACTTTGACCTTGACCCACTTTCGAAATTGGGTCAAGGCCATCCGGGGTTCCAAAGTGCTTGGAATTTTTCTAAAATTCTAATGGCCTTGCCCTTGGCCTTGACCCACTTTCGAAATTGGGTCAAGGCCATCCGGGGTTCCAAAGTGCTTGAAATTTTTCTAAAATTCGAATGGCCTTGACCTTGACCTTGACCCACTTTCGAAATTGGGTCAAGGCCGCCCGGATTTCCAAAGACTCCGGATTATTTCTGAAATTCGAATGGCCTTGACCTTGACCCACTTTCGAAATTGGGTCAAGGCCATCCGGGGTTCCAAAGTGCTTGGAATTTTTCTAAAATTCTAATGGCCTTGCCCTTGGCCTTGACCCACTTTCGAAATTGGGTCAAGGCCATCCGGGGTTCCAAAGTGCTTGAAATTTTTCTAAAATTCGAATGGCCTTGACCTTGACCTTGATCCACTTTCGAAATTGGGTCAAAGCCATCCGGATTTCCAGTCTCCGGAATTTTTCTAAAATTCGAATGGCCTTGCCCTTGGCCTTGGCCCACTTTCGAAATTGGGTCAAGGCCATCCGGAGTTCCAAAGTGCTTGGAATTTTTCTAATATTTCGAATGGCCTTGACCTTGACCTTGACCCACTTTCGAAATAGGGTCAAGGCCGCCCGGATTTCCAAAGACTCCGGATTATTTCTGAAATTCGAATGGCCTTGACCTTGACCTTGACCCATTTTCGAAATTGGGTCAAAGCCATGCGGATTTCCAGTCACCGGAATTTTTCTAAAATTCGAATGGCCTTGCCCTTGGCCTTGACCTTGACCTTGACTCACTTTCGAAATTGGGTCAAGGCCGCCCGGATTTCCAAAGACTCCGGATTATTTCTGAAATTCGAATGGCCTTGACCTTGACCTTGACCCATTTTCGAAATTGGGTCAAAGCCATCCGGATTTCCAGTCTCCGGAATTTTTCTAAAATTCGAATGGCCTTTCCCTTGGCCTTGACCCACTTTCGAAATTGGGCCAAGGCCATCCAGATTTCCAAAGTGTTTGGAATTTTTCCAAAATGTTGGCGGCCTTGAGAAGAAGTGGCATGTATCTTATAACTAAGGGAATGATTTGGAGAGGAAAGGAAAGGTAAAAAATGATGGCAACACATAGAATTCTTTGAAATTATATCATTTATTGCCATAAATTTACATTATACAAAGCTTTAATATGTATGTATCATGTCAAAAGTTGTCAACAAAGGTCAGCAGTGATCAGCAGGGGCCAGCAGAGGTCAGAAGAGGTATGCAGCGGCAAGCAGGGACCAGCAGGGGCAAGCAGTAGCAAGTTGTAATCATTATACGTTGTCAGAAGTATCGGGAATGGTCAGCAGCAGTCAGAAGAGGTCACTGGAGGTCTGTAAGAAAATTCAAAACTACATGTAGTCGTGCCTTGTACCTCGTATTTTTACCTTATGCTTCAGGTAAAAGGGGGTATAATTTGGTAAAACAGTTTTATGACATTACCTGCTAATTCAAATTACTGTTCTGGAATTAAACGCTATGTTTTGTACCTGTGCCTCGAAACATATCGAGGAAAATCATTATTAATTAATTTCTGTAAGAATTCATTCTTCTGTTTTGTTCATATTATAAAAATAAGAACACTTCTTAGTGAAAAATACTACAGTGTGCACGATACTGGCAAAGAGTGGACACTCATTTTAATTTATTAATTTTCAATCTTAAAGTATTTTGTTTTTGAAAAATCGTATTAATAATATACACATGTACGCTCATACATAGGAATAATGAAAAAAAATTTCTTTTTTTTCAATAGTTAAAATATGATTAGGGGGTCTTAAAACGTGTATTTCCATAAAAAAAATTTCACAAAATTTTTTTCTCATTATGGTACTTTGCTTATGTGAACCTACGTAGATCGGAAATTAAAAATGCCTGAGCAGTTGAGATTCCTAGTCGCATGCCGTTGACGCGAAGTCGGATTTCAGTTATTCGAGAGCGAGAAGGCAAATGTGTTTCCCTCTCGACTCCCACGAAGCGGTCCGAAACTACTTCGGGCAGCTTCGGAGAATCGAGGAAGAGGGCATGTGTCAGTTTGTCTTTGTCGACTCTCCGAAACTCTACGAGCTCACGTACACGTGATCTGGCATAGTGTGAGTAGTACACCTGGTGCTCAATTTGGCATCTCTGGTCATCAATGGTCATCAGTGGTCAACAGGGGCCACCAGAGGCCGCTAGAGGCCAGGAGGAGCAAGCATCAGCTAGCAAAGGCCAATAGAGGCTGACAGAGGTCAACAGAGGTCAATAGTTATCAAGAGTTACTATTGGTTTGGACCGAGTTATTTGACTAGGTCAACGTATGTAATTTCAAGTTACTTTGTATTACACTTAGCGTGATTGTATGTTTACGCACAAAGAAATGTAGAAGTTCCAGTTACGCAAAGCAGAAGTTGGCAATGTTTTCGAACTAACGCAATGGAAACTATGGCTTGTGGGCATTTTGCCGTTGAGGTCGAAGCATTTGGATTATTATTGCTCCGTTCTCGTAGTTATTTTTACTCGTAATTGTAATTGTTTTTATATTTTAATTGCTTCCGAAATAATTGAATTCTTCTATTAATTAGTCTTAATTCCACACATTAAGCTTGCAGGGATACCGAAAGTGTCTTTTAACCTTTGTGTCAACAGCAGAAAAATTATACGTACGTCAACAACAGCATACCCGGGTATGCACATACATTTTGTATCGGAAATGGCATGGCGTTGTGACAAAAATGTGAATAATTAACACATTTCTTTTAATCTGGCTAACTTTTTATTGTTATGTTCTTGGAAAGTATGTTTATATTAAGTATGTGAAAAAAGGTTTGAGAAATATGTTATTTTAATGTATAAATAATGAGTTTCATAGATCACACTTTACGGTGGTGGTATCTGAATGTATGCAAAAAGATTTGTTTAGGTACAAACATGTGGGATCTGATAGGAGGGTTTAGGACAGTAAATGAATATACAGTAATTCCTCCCTGAGGAAACACACGCCAGCAACGCAAACAAACTGACAAAGCAGCAGCAATAACGGACATTTGTTTGATGCTGAACAGCAATCTACGTAGCAATTATGTAGCAGGAGCCAACGTCACTGTCGATGAACAACTGTATCCTTTCCGTGGTGGTACTGGTTTCACGCAATACATACCATCAAAACCCGCTAAATATGGAATAAAAGTGTGGTGGGTATGCGACTCCATTTCGTCTTATCCATTGAAGGGACAAATCTACACGGGAATGGCGGCGTCCGGTCAACGGGGAAAAAACGTAGGTGAAAGAGTGGCGAAGGATTTGTGCGTCAATCTTTTCCGTGGAAGTGGGCGAAACATTGTGTGCGATAATTTCTTCACCAGCTACAATTTGGCAAAAAGTTTGATGATGCAAATTATCGATGTTGGGCACAGTAAATAAAAGACGAACATTTGTGCCACCAAAATTTCCTATTGCAAAAGGACGTGCAGTGGAATCCACCATATTTGGTTTCAGCAACAATATTACAATGTGTTCCTGCGTGCCGAAGAAAAATAAATCAGTTGCGGTCCTTTCAACAATGCATTACACGACCGAAGTAGAAGGTCCAAACAAGAAGCCACTAATGATATTAGATTACAACAAAACCAAAGGTGGCGTTGATAACATGGATAAATGCCTGGCAGAATATTCAACTAAGCGGCGAACGAATAGATGGCCTTTGGCATTTTTTTATAATATTCTGGATGTGGCTGCCTTTGCTGCGTACATAATTTACGTGGAGAAGAACCCAGACCTGAAGGCTTCTACGAGCCGGCGTAGGATGTTCCTTCATCGACTTAGCGAACAACTGACGAAACCTGAGATAGAAGTAAGAGCCAATAATAGTCGAATATCAATAATATTCTCTACACGCAACGCCATTGAAGCAATAAACGGCGATCCCTTCACGGGCAGAATCAAAACAAAGGGTAATTGTTACATATGCGCCAAACGTCGCCCAACAAGGAAAGCCTGCACATTATGCAAAAGAGACCCGTGTCTGCAGAACATTCTACTAATATGCCGCAATGCAATAGATGTAGTTAAAAACTTAATAATTTCCAATTCGTTCATAAATTTTTTATTTTATTATATTATCATTATATTCTCTGTACTATTTTAAGAATTTGATGAAAAATAAAGTTTACTTTTCAATTATATCAACATATTTGCATGCGTTTTCATATACATACCCGGGTATGCAGCTGTTGACATAAAGGTTAAAAGAATATAAAACGTTCATTCGTCGTCTAAAAATCTATTGACATTGTTAGCTGTCATTCTGTGTATTTGTTTAAATAAATTTTCTTCGA
Source organism: Colletes gigas (assembly GCF_013123115.1). Taxonomy (NCBI): domain Eukaryota; kingdom Metazoa; phylum Arthropoda; class Insecta; order Hymenoptera; family Colletidae; genus Colletes; species Colletes gigas. Next base: position 1,222,570 of record NW_025106644.1, read on the forward strand.
TAATCTTTCTGCCATAGTTATTTAATTAATTACACCTATTCCCATATATTTCTGGATGTTACGTACTCTGACAATGTCTTTTATGATCAAAAACAAGTATACGCGTAAGTACGTATGGTTAAGTTGTGAAATGTACCCCTTATGTGGATATATGTATGTATATAGACGAAATAAGATATATACACTTATTTCGTCTTAAGCATGCACGAAGATTTATTCGAATAATTGAAAAATCGTACGTTCGTTAAATTTGATTTAATTTATAACTAATCATTATCGAGAAATATATCATACTTTTTATCACGCATTCGATAAGCGTACATATGTAACATAAATACATATACATACTAAATAAACTTGATCAGCGCAATGGTGATTTGTTTTTTATCAGTGTAGCAATGTTTGTTGCAGTTATCTATTAATGGTCAAATGTGCGTGTCATCAGGTGATTGCGTACTACGGAGATCGCAATAACAACATTTAACGCAAGGTTTTCGATTTGTTTGTCACCTGAACGGGTATCGTAAATATTAAGGTTAACTCAGAAGTGGTAAATTAAAGTGACAAAATTTCAATGTGATTAAAAGCCCAATTAGAGGAATCGTTTGGTAAACGATGCGCTTGCATTTTAATATCTGTGTGATAATTTCGTTGTTTTGTATCATACCTGTGAAACCGTGGCACTACGCAAACAAACAAATATCCCCCGTTATACTTGGTAACCGTTTTCCATTACACCAGATAACGCTTGATCAATTGTTTCTTCTTTAAAATTTAAGCGATTCTTGTGCCAAAAGTTCCAGGTGATGGAGGCAGTCAAGTCGAAGCGAAACTCAATAAAACAATCACGGTGCATTATTTGTGCGAAAAGGTATCCACAGAGTATTTTAACATTTGGTTGAACCTGGAATTACTTGTACCGGTTATTATAGATTGCTGGGTATGGACTTTCTTTTTACGCCCTCTGTATCTTCGACAAAGCGCAGCAAATTACAAAAGCATTATTATTTTAAGATCGATAACATGAAATTAATTTACGACAACGCGACGAGAACAACAAGAAATCAAGACGGCGTCGATATACGTATACCAGGCTGGGGTGATCCGTTCTACGTTGAATATTTGGACCCGAGCAAAGCTTCTCCCGGAGTATATTTTAAAGATATCGGTAACATGTTGGTCGATCAGCTCGGATACGTTAGAAATCAATCTTTGCGTGGAGCACCTTACGACTTCAGAAAAGGACCCAGTATGTATATTCGTTAGAATCGTTTATGTAATTGCAAATGACAGTAAGTTGCGATCCAGTCTGTTATAACGTTACCTTTAGATGAAAACGACGAATTTTTCAATAAACTAAAGACATTGGTTGAAGAAACGTACAATGCGAACAAAGAAGTTCCCGTGACATTGATAGCTCATAGTATGGGTGGACCTATGACGCTCATATTCTTACAACGTCAAAGTCAAAAGTGGAAGGACAAATATATAAATTCTCTGATTACGCTTTCAGCTGTTTGGGGTGGCAGTGTCAAGGCTGTTAAAGTCTTCGCTATTGGTAAAAAAAAAATTATGTAACGCATGTGTTACGTGTTACGATGTATGTTCTTAATTATTTTTCAATTTTAGGGGATGATTTAGGCGCGTACGTTCTACGCGAAGCTACTTTGAAAGACGAACAAATAACTAGTCCTAGCTTAGGGTGGCTGTTACCATCGAAATTATTTTGGAAAGAGACAGAAGTATTGGTGCAAACCGAACAGAAAAACTACACGTTGTCCACCTTAAAAGACTACCTAATGTACAGTACGATGTTATAACGTGTTATTTCTATTACAGTATAAATAATGACAACTATTTTTACAGAGATATAAATGTTCCAAATGCGTGGGAATTCAGGAAAGATAACGAAAAGTACCAACTAAATTTTGCTGCTCCGGGTGTCGACGTACATTGTCTATATGGGAGTGGTATAGATACAGTGCGAAAGTACGTTGATTCTATCGCAATTCATTAATTTCCGACTATGTATTGTTTTATTTTAATATTCGTGTATAAACGATTTTTAGATTATACTATAAACCTGGCACGTCGATAGAAAGTACGCCTCAATTAGTTCCCGGCGACGGTGATGGCACTGTAAACATAAGAAGTCTGGAGGCATGCAAGTACTGGACGACGAAACAAAAACAAAAAATTTATTCCCAAGAGTTTCCCGGTATAAATCATATGGACATTCTTCGAAATATTAAAGTTTTAAATTACATCAAAACAGTTTTACAAGTGTGATTGTATCATCCAGGCTAAATTCGCAAATTGAAATAATAGAAGACTAATGTACCATGATTACAAAAAATAGTACTGTCCCTATGTATAGTGTATAGATATTTGTATTAAGTAAAGTCGAATGTACATAATTAATGCTATAGAATCCAATTCTTATCAGGATTATATATAGTTAGAAAGTAATCGATGTATTTCCTACTTGTTTCGTACATTTCAAGGTTTGATATTCTTTTTGCATTTTTATATGTTTTCTTTGATATTGTAAATATAGACCTGCACAACTAAATTTTAAGAAAATTATTTTTATTTTGTATGGCGATTGTGTAAACTATTAAAAGTCCTACCACGAGAAGGCACAGTGCGTTTACATCCCCACTCTTGCTGCAGTCCGCTGATTGGCTGTCACCGATCTTCCGTCACCGTTTTCGACCAATGCCTGCGAGTCAACGGACAGCAACAGGAGTGGGGGTGCACATTGTGGATTCTCCTCGTGGAAGAATGGTACAAATTTCTTTAACATCCAAATAAATGACAATGAAATGTTAATTCCAAATAACAGTCAAATCTCTATTCCAACAATGTTTATTTAAATAACGTCGCAAACAATTTACGTATCATTTGCAAATAAAAAGTTATTACTTCGTTTACGTTTGGGATGAACAAGAATAATAAATAAATATTGGTCTTCCAGTTCTTGCCAATTTTCTCAAAAACGAAGCCTTCCACGCAATTACTTGATTTTCATCTGGCCCAATTTGTATCATTTTATTTTAATTTAATAAATTACATATATATCGGGCAAATCAATTTTTGTTGCGACGAAATACGTATTATATGTATTAAAGCTTTGTATAATGTAAATCTATGGTAATGAATGATATAATTTCCCTAGTTATACCACAGATGAGGTCTGTGGTTATAAGAAACCGTTTTTTCGGTTAAAATTGAAATCCCGAAGTTTGTCGTGGAATAGTTCGTTATTTTCAACGTTAGATGGCGCTTATTTTCGACCACAGGCCCTCTGGTGCTAAAACGCCCTAGTTTGTCGTGGAATAGTTCGTTATTTTCAACGATAGATGGCGCTTATTTTCGACCACAGGCCCTCTGGTGCTAAAACGCCCTAGTTTGTCGTGGAATAGTTCGTCATTTTCAACGCTAGATGGCGGTTTTATCGACCTCAGGCCCTCTGGTGTTAAAAAGCCCAAGCTTGTCGAGAAATCCATCTAGCGTGGACGATACGAACTATTCCACGACAAACTTGGGCGTTTTAGCGCCAGAGGGCCTGTGTCGATAAATAAGCGCCATCTAGCGTTGGAGGCAACGAACTATTCCACGACAAACTTGGGCATTTTAGCGCCAGAGGGCCTGTGTCTGTGGGGTCGAGACTTATGGTCTCGTCCGCACAAGAGTATAGGGGAGCAGTTTCCCGTCAAGTGCGAATCCGCCGTAAGGCTGCGCGCGCAGCGCAGCAGGGCGAAAGCGCGTCCTCCCCAAAATGCAAGGACGCTCAAACAAACCACTGCTTTGTAAGAACTGCGCGAAGAAGCACCTCCAAAATATCCAGAGTAAAAACTCCTGCTAAACAAAGACTTGTACGCCTAGCGTGAATAAAGAATACTTGTTATTGTTGTTGTTGTTACATACACGCGTTCAGTCATTTCAAATATTAATACCCGTGGTCGTAGGGGTGGGCCTACGAACGCACGCGCATCATACGTGGAAACGAACCACGTGCATCAAGTCAGCATAATCCCACAACCACAGGCCCTCTGGTGCTAAAAAGCCCAAGCTTGTTGAGAAATCCATCTAGCGTGGACGATACGAACTATTCCATGACAAACTTGGGCGTTTTAGCACCAGAGGGCCAGTGGTTATAGCGTCTACGGCTATACACACAATAATGTTCAGGACGAGGTGGATGAATATTTGGTATATATTCCTTTATTTCTCAAAAAGTGTTAACAAATGTAACTAAACGTAAATCAACAACGTGTCTCCTCGTGCTCTTCCGCGCGCGTTGCCCAAGCTACCTTATTGTAGCTAGAGTGGTCACTCGATTTTGGGAAAACCCCATTAATTCGCTGTCTGTCCACCAGGTGCATCACGGTGATGACCGAGATGCGCCAACGTTCCGACTGGCGGCCACAACCACAAGGCCCTCTGGTGCTAAAACGCCCAAGTTTGTCGTGGAATAGTTCGTCATTTTCAACGCTAGATGGCGGTTTTATCGACCTCAGGCCCTCTGGTGTTAAAAAGCCCAAGCTTGTCGAGAAATCCATCTAGCGTGGACGATACGAACTATTCCACGACAAACTTGGGCGTTTTAGCGCCAGAGGGCCTGTGTCGATAAATAAGCGCCATCTAGCGTTGGAGGCAACGAACTATTCCACGACAAACTTGGGCATTTTAACGCCAGTATCAAAAGCGATCACGAAGAATCACGAATCACGGTGAAAAATCACCATGATTGGCAGTTCACGCCATCTGTAACGTGAACCGCTACTGAAACGCCATCTTTCGGATCACGGTCGTGAACGGAGTTTAATCACGGGCGTGATCGTGATTTTGTGATCCTGTGATGAATCACTGTCAGTGATTTTGCGCGCCATCTTTAGACTGCACACAAATCGTTGTGCGGCCTGAAATAAAAATAAACAGCGTGTTTAGCCTAAAAATGTTATATATTTACTGACATATCGGATAATATTTAATGTACAAAATAGTACTAGAAGACGCGTCTATGTAGATCAGAATTCAGCCTTTTTATTTTTAATGTGCTAAAATGCCAACCGTTATAGCATTGGACGTATCTCTGTCAATGAGACGTCCCGTATTAGGAACCGGTTCCACTGAAAATAATCAAAATGAACAACTGACGAGGCATCATCTAGCTGTACACGGGATAAACGCGTTATTACATTATTTACAAGTGAATTCAAAGTTGGAATTCGTGTCCTTAGTAAGCATCGTTTGAGGTTATGTTATGCCGCTTTGTTATTGTTTTCAATGATCCGTACTATATTTAGTTTCTACGCTTCAGGTTGTCTTCTCTTCGTTGTACGAAGTTGTTTGTCCATTCACTCGCGATTACGACTGCATACGTTCAAAATTACAAAATATAGAGGAATGCGATAAGACTTGTATAGAAACTGCTCTTCATGGCGTTAACAATGTTATTATGGCCGAGTGGGGTAATACCACAGCCTGTCAAGTAGTGCTAATCACGGATGGCAATCCTGGAGTAGGTCCGATGTCTCTAGGCGACTCATTGAATTCTTTAAACGTAACCAGAGACGTAAATCCATTCCCGTTACCTTTTCCTTACCCAGGAAAGTTAAGCGTTGTATGCATCGCTCCGCAACAAGGTATATTTAAAGAAATAAAACTGTTTAACAGTCCTTAGAAGAGATTCATTGGTACGAAGTACGTTCCTAATCTTTGATACATTGTTAGATGCTGGGTTACAAATGGGCTTACCGCTTTATCAACGATTAGTCGAGTTAGCCGGAGGCGACAGCGTTGTACTTGTGCCTGAGGCGCCATTGTCAAAGCATTCGATCGCTGCTTGTTTCCAAAAATTAGCAGAAAGTAATTACGTTTCGTTTCAAGGATATTTAAAATGTGGAAATTTAGGTTCGTGTATTCTTTTATCGCCAGCACCCATGGTAAGCAACAAAATATATAAGAAAGAAACAGAATTACTCTGGAACCGTTGCAATATGCGTATATTATTTTAGCCTTATACCAAGAAAACAGATTTCGAATTAGTGTCCGGTTTAATGATATCAAAAACCATAGAGATTTGCGGATTTATATCAGTGGCGGATGTCGGTAGCCCCAGCGCTATATCTAGACATTTAGTTTTACCATTAGCTACGGAGAAGGGTCCAAGTATGCAAGGCATATCTCTCGAAGAAGATTCGGACACGGACGAGAACGGAGACGAAGGAAAAATACCATCGTTTTGCGTGTTATTGCACGGAGCATTGAAGGTAGCGTTTTAAAAAAAAATTTTTATTTTCTCGTTATCGAGGATACGATAAATTCGTATGTACGTACTACAGGTCGAAAATATGGTAGCGCTTTGTTTATTGAATAACGAATGGTACGGATTTATATACTCGTGGGCGGATACCAAAAAGAAATCAAATTTAATGTTAACGGTATTGGAACCAGGCCTGGACGTTGTACCGTGGTTAGGTAATTTCAGTAATTTAGGCCCGATAGATGCGGCCAAGGGAGCACCCGTTAGCTTTCCAGTTAGACCAAACGAAAAGAGAAGTTACACTCAGAATGCGCCATCTTGGATTCGCCAAGTTGGATTGCAATCTGACATTCAGAAAATTTTAAGGCACGCAAGAAAATTGCCAGAGAAAACGCAGAACTTTTACAAGGTAAAACGATCGTATTTAAAAACCACGAATTCGTTTCATCCCTGACGTTTGAATTTTCGTGCAGGAAGTGAATCGACTGCGCAGAGCCGCCGCGTCGATGGGATTCGTGGAGCTACTGGAAGGTTTGGCGTGCATCTTGGAAAGAGAGTGTACATTGTTGCCACCGAATTTGAACCCCGACTGTACGATTCAACTGGGCCACGTAGCTTCCATGATAAGAAAATCTGAATTTCTCGAGCTTAGGTACAATATACCACCGGCGCGTACCAGGTTCCAACACGGAGGATCGTGAACGAGACGACAACATTCGTGATACGATGTTATATTTGCATGAAACAGTAACAATTTTTACATTAAAAACGATTCTGATGTTTTACACCGAGATCATTTTTTTTTTATCTAAAATACAATTCGTAAGTTATTTTTATAATTTGTTACGCCAAGAGGCTCATCCCACGACTAGCAACGACCAATATTATCCTTCCCTCGCGCATTTAATCATACAACGTAAAATGTGAAGCAAGCCTTTGGCAGTTCGAAGGCTCGAATACGTAGTAAAATCAGGAACATGAACGAACAATACTTTCGTAGGCTCTATATGCAGAGATTGGTAAAATACATATTCGCAAAGAAATCTACCTGCATCGTACGAGACGCAAGCACTGCACTCCGTTTCCATTGAATTTTCATTTATCGTGTCGCAAATCTTATGAGCATCGACGTTAGTTATTAATACCTCCTGCGTAATCTTACTTTCATCTGGACATTTATCGTATATGTCTGGTCTTTCGTAGCCGTTGCTGTGCGCACAACATTCTATAGTTAAACAATCAACTTTGTGCGACACACCGACGTGTAGAATTACCTGTGAAAATAAATTTTCTTATATTTAATATAACAAAATTTCGTTGGAGATAAAGATTTACCGTTGGATTGTATTCTTTCCAGAGTTTGGGTACGTAACTAGCTACATCGTCGTATGAAACTGGTATCTCTTCGACAATCAATTTAACATCTATGAACTCCTTCGAATCGGCGTGCAGTTTGCTTAATTCTTTCACAGCCTCCCAGCTGGCGTTAATAACATGATCGCCGAACGGTCCGAATCCAGTTACTATAACTACGTATTTAAAATCAGAATCCATCGTTACTTCGTATTGTTACATTTACGAGATCTTTGTTATACAGTACTTAGTACCGTTTCGTTTATCATTGTTTACCATTGCAGAAATCCTGATAATCATGTCACCGGGGCGGATTTTTAAAAGTACTTTGTGATGTCATTTGCGATAACAGTTATACCGCATAGATCGCGTTGCTCGCTACTTAAATTTTCTAAATATACAATAATCGATACGAAACTTTCGATACAAACTCTCGAGAAAGAGTTTTGGGCTATTTAAATTTTCTAAATATACAATAATCGATACGAAACTCTCGAGAAAGAGTTTTTAGGTTATTTCGTTAACGGATATAAAATTAAACCGCGTTTCTTCTAATTTTCTCTTTCTATTTTAATTGAATAGGCGCCCGTATCTATGGGTACGAACGGGTACGTTCTAAATAAAGAACGATAATATTGTCCGTACATACTATCTATATGGTTGAGATCTAAACTTAATTTCTTATTTCCAGCGTATGAAACACTATCTAGTTTGCACTTTACCAATGATGCACGAGAAAGAACCAGTTAGGGAAAATGGCTGACTATGCATTAGGTGATGTTTTGACAATTTTACTTCTTTGATTACGGTAGTCGGGGGAAAAAAACGGTGTTGTCGTATTTTGAAGTATGATTTAAATCGTACCGCGTGACAAATAGTTTAACGAGGGGTAAAAATATTTGTCGGTACACGTGATCCGATCGACCAAGAAAATCCTGTCAAAACTTGTCTGGACGTGTTTTAAGTAGCTGCCATCAGGAAATACTCATTATGAACGCTTGAGAAAAGTTTTTCAACAGCGTTCGCGAGGAAACAATTACTATAATAGAATTTTTATACTATCGGTAAATATATATTCACGTTTATATACGAAATTTATACGTGTACGATTTCGTCATAAATAGCAAAAGGTTCATTTCTTCCTGCAAACTTTTTCTATTACGATCTGTATAGTTAGAAGAACGTTTGTTACGGAATAATAGTTTCTATAATGTATAATATCGAATTGCTTTGTTCTAGATGATCAAAAATTCATACCGATTGGCAACTTATGTGATATAATATAATGATAAAGCGTAACGTGAAAGTATTTAGAATATTCCTATAAAAGAAAAACGAAAAAAAAGAGATACAAATGATATACCTTTGAGGCGATAAGATGCCTGTCAATCCATTTAATAATGGGACAGCATTTCGCTAGTCTCAGAGAATTTTTTAGAATGGATAGCGAACGGCAGTCTTCCGAAGTGTGCGCTAACGTTATTCAATCGTCTCAGTTAGAAATGACGAATCAAGACGGCATAGAGAATTTACACGATAATAAAAATAACGGAAATGTACCTGCGTTAAATTCAAATTTGATCTTGCACGGCGAATGCAAGTTTGACGGAAATTTGGACAACGATCATTTAAATTTAGACTTAGATAATCACAATTCCAAATTTGAGACCTTGTATAGCCAACCGGTCGAAACTCAGGATTCGAAGCAGATCTGTAGCAATGGGAATGTTAGTAGCGAGATACGTTTTAAACAACAGGAACCGTGTTGCAGTAGCTCAGAGGGTAGTAATACTAGTAGTAGTTCGGAAGATAGTCCCGTAAACCCTCCTTTAAGGAGATCTTCTAAAACATTATCGTTTGGAAAACGAAAAGGTAAGAGACGTATTACTTTCATCTTCTTTACGTTCGATGTTTCTGCCTGTTAACCTCTTGCGTTGGCAATTAATTAGCGTTCCCACTTTAGAAGCAACGTTCGTAGTCTTTCCGGCGCAAGAGGTTATGAATATTAATCTCTATGCGTATACGTGTTTTAATATGTTCAGGTAAACAGCGTAACAAGGATCAAAGTCCAGTGTGTACCCACGTTCTATCTTCGAAAAAGAAACGCAGCAACTGGGTGTTAAAATTTAATTGTGCCAAGAGTAAAGGTTCCAAAAGCACGGACATTATTCCTGGCCACGGTAACAACAATTCAGATTGCGTGTGTACTGGTTACAGACGAACAGAAGAGCACTCTATGGGGGCTGGTGTCATATTTAATAGTCGATCTGCTCCCCAAAGTCCAGTACTTGGACCGCTCCCTCCCAGTCCTGTAATTGACCTCTCAAGGTTCAATCCGGAGGAGTTTCCGATGGAGGTACACAATACATTTTCTCTTCGATAGGAGCACTTTCACAATTTTATCGTCTTGTTACAGGACTGCGACGAAAGAGCTCGATTGCAACGGGCACGAGAAATGGAGGAAGGCGTTGAACCTCCTCCCGGTTATAAGCCTAATTATTCTTCAGGTATACAAGTGCATCCAAATGGAATAACAGTGGACAGTTTAGCGGCGCTGTTTCAAGCGCATGCTGGCATACAAGCTGCCGCGCTCACAGCCTTATCTCAAATCGATTTTACGTTAATTCCAAACATCGAAAGGCTGGCACATACACAGGTAGATTGTAATCGCGATCAGTTTATTTACGTTTGTTGCACACCCCGTTACGTTTCATTACGTATATTTACAGGTCGATTACGTTCATTGTCTTGTGCCGGACCTAAGATCGATCACAGCTTGTTCGTTTTATTGGGGTAAAATGGATAGATACGAGGCAGAACGTTTACTGGAGGACAAGCAAGAAGGCACGTTCTTGTTGCGGGACTCGGCCCAGGAGGAGTTTCTGTTCTCTGTTAGCTTTCGAAAATACGGGCGCTCGCTGCATGCCCGAATCGAACAGTGGAATCACAAATTCAGTTTCGACTCCCACGATCCGGGTGTGTACGCTTCGGAAACGGTACGTGCTAAAATTATTTTCTTTCCGGAGAAGAGAAACGAGTAACTGTTCTCAACACGCGATTTTCCAGGTGTGCGGTTTAATCGAGCATTATAAGGATCCGTCTTGTTGTATGTTCTTCGAACCTATGCTCACGATACCGTTGCATCGAAATTTCGCTTTCCCGTTGCAACACCTGTGTCGAGCGGTGATAACTACGCGAACGACGTACGACGGTATAAATAAGCTGCAATTGCCAAAGACGCTTAAAAGTTATCTAAAGGAATACCATTACAAGCAAAGGGTACGAGTAAGGCGATTGGACACTGAAAACGATTTGCAGTCGGACGGAAGATCCATATCATACAGTAGCTCCCCCTGTCAAGTAAGAAAATCGGGCCCGCAGATTATTTTGAAGGCTGGTTAAAGGCCGCGAATTTATCTCGCGTTTGGATGTAGCACGAAACCAGCCGTACGGAAGAGGAGAAGTGAACACATCCGAGAGCGAGCGAGATATCGAAATTTCAAAGTGATGCATATCGATGTATCGACCGCTAATGCGAAATAAAAATTTCTTTATCTTCGCGCGAGTATCGTTAATAGATCGATGAGGTTTTCTCGATGAAAGTGAGCCCTCGTTCAGACTATCTTTAATTATACGAATCGTTTCTAAAAACCTTTGGTACAGAGTGTTCGGCCATCCCTGGGAAAAATTGTAGTGGGTGATTCTAGGGGCCAAAATAAGACGAAAATCAAGAATATCAATTTTTTGCCTAATGCCTCGTTAAAAAGTTATTAACATTTGCGCCTGTATATAGGCAACCTGCGCACAGCTGCGCGCGCCAGCGTCTCGCAGGCATAACTTTAAACGTTAATAACTTTTTAACGAAGCCTCTATCAACAAATTGGTATTCTTCATTTTCGTCTTATTTTGGCCCCTAGAATACCCCATTAAAATTTTGTCCCAGGTCTGGCCGAACACCCTGTACATAATTTAAGCTTGTTCGAGTAAGGCGGTGTTTGGTTTCGTTTTCACTGGAAAAATCTCACCGATATGTTAAGAATACTTTCGTACAGATTAAGAAATGTAAGAAAAAATTTGATGATTTCTATCGGAGGATGAAATTCGATACCTTATCACTTTCGTCTCGGGCCGAATCAACGTAAACAGTGGTGAAACGGAAACTGTTGTATTTATCTTTAATATGAGTCTCTGTATTCATATTCAATAGAACTATTGTACGTTACTTTATTAATTTTTCATTCGCATCTACCACTCTACTACAGTCATACGTGGCATATGTACAGTATTGGGACCAATATCACTGCCAGGAGTGTCGATACTTACATGTATTGTTTTGCGACCGTTGAAAAATTTAAGAAATGATCCTTTTCTTAATAATTGTCCGTCCTCTTTTCTTTTTTTTCTTTTTCCCTTCGTTTTCTATCTTTCCGAATAAGATTCTTCTACTGTTACGAGCTTGTGTATTTTACATTCCTGTGATAAGTATCGATAATTTTTCTAACGAAATGTCTGATTTAAGGATTGCAGAAAAGAACGATTTGGATCCACTATTATCATATGCACAGTATTATAGCGCCGAGGGGTCGGAATTCGTTTCGGCTCTTCACTCAAACAGAACGATTGCAATATTAGCAAGTAAACCGTACATATTCTGCATAAAACAGAACAGTAGCTTAATTTAAACAGTAGCTATCGTTTTTAATCCTATCACGTCTACATTCACATCACAGATAATATACGTTAATTTTGAGGAAGCAACTTGTAAATACATTACAATGGCCGCTTGAGATACACAACATATTATAAGTTTCATTGTGTTTCTTTAGTAATTAAAACTCTTATTATTATGTTTATTTTTCAACGTTTATTTGTAATTTAATTTAATCGATATTCATAGAAAATACAACTGGATTTATACTTTAATTGTGCTTGCGAGAGATTATAAATGCCCAAAGTTCAGTATCGTGGTAACGTTTGTCTTTTAATACGTTTTGTTAAACATCAATTTCCAAGAAATTTTATTCATATCGCTCCTGTTGTGCCTACTTAACACAAAATATCATTGAAAAACTGTCTGTGTTCGTGTTTAACATTATTAAATATAAAGAAAATAAGAAATTATTTGTGTATATGTAAATTATCCTTGGTACGGTAATGTCCACGCGAAATGTATCGTTCGTTTATGAAAGAATCACGACAAGTCAGTTTCTCGCCCTAATAATTAACTTATCGTACTAGAAAAATATGCATCAAAATATAAAATAAATAAGATTCCGTTACTAATTGTTTGTGTAATGACTTTTTAATTGCACATGCTTAACGTTTCGATATCTAACAAGTAACATTATACTTAAAAATCGGAAGAAAATATAGCTTTGCTTTCTGTAAAGCCTGTAACAATCTTGTGCATGTTGCTTTTTTTTTTTTGTGATACGATTTCTTTCAAGTATGCAGCGTATATTGCATAACAGGCAGTAATACTTTATAATTAAACAAAAAGACGAGAAAGAAGAGCGTAACAAGAAATATATCTATATTTGATATAGGAAATAACGTAGTTAAGTGTTTGTTTATAAACGAGAATAACGATTCTGATACGAAAGTTTTTCAATATATTTAAGACACGAGAACGTATATTAGAATAATTCTATCGAGTTATATCGTTAGAGAGATCTTTTAATCGGAAGTACTTAATACAAAAATAAAGTAGGAAACAACATGGGACAATTATACATACGACAATACGAAAGAAATTGTGATAATCGTTAATGTAAGACACGATGTAAATTTACGGTACGATGTTGCAGAAAAATTTCATACACTTCTGAAAAGGATACTGGTAAAATTTCTTTCCCATTTTTCAACCATGTACAGCTCCGTGACGAGCATATATCTAAAATACCAATATTGGAGGAACGAGAATAACCTTTGCAACGGATTAATCATGTTCGTAAATATTTGTTTGACGTCCAAGTCCGAGTAACAAGGTTAGGTATTTCATAAAACGCACTGCACCTTGTTACGTTTGGAGCTGCAGTGACACTGGGGTATTTTCCCTAGATTTAGTAAAATGCGCGCGCGCGCGCGCGATTGTTACGCCATCTGTTGGCGAGATATTTAAGGTGAGGTCGCGGGGAAAAACACTTCGTTTCTATGTGTCGCGTCACAGCCGACTCTAGTACTCACTAGCCGTGCTATGGAACGTGGCAACACCGCTCATGTGCGGATCGGGAGTACTATTTTCAATAGTGGAGTTTTGTGTTCAGGATTACAATTAACGTTATTTTGCGATATAAAATTATACTGATATACAGTATTTTTTATTAATTATGTATAAGGAATATATGAATATCATGGCTATAGTAAGTAGAAGTAATACAGAAGTATATTAATATTTATAAATGTGGTATATATTTTGTGGACTGTCGGAATAGTTTGGTGTTGCGATGCATTATATTTGAAATATTTACAGAGATTTCAAGAAAATAGAAGTGCGAAACAAGTTAAAACCGTCTTTGAACCAAACTGAAGGGTTTAAAAATTGATAAAGGTATGTATAAGTTAATGGAGACCTGAAATAGGCAAAATTATTGGTACGAAGCCAAACAGGTTAAGTGCCCGTGGAAAAAGAGGCTAGCATAATTAGCTATTGAAAGGAACAATTATGGAGTTAATTATAAAATCGTGTTAGAGGACAGTATGATAATTGTGAAAAATTTCCTCACCACCCTAGGGGTATTTACCATGGCGCGTTACCTTTTTTTTTTATTATAATGGGTGGTTCGCCAATAGCCATATAATCCCATTTTCTAAAATAAAATTAATATTTTTAAATAGAACATAACAAAAACATAACTTTTGTGTTCTTAAAGAAATAAAGTATTACATTTTGAAATAATAATAAATAATTTTGAATAATATTAATAACAAAACATATCAAAACATAGTTTGAAATTCTCTTGAAATACAACTAATAAAACTTTGAATCTTGCGAAATAGTATTCATAATAAAAATATACTAAGCAAGTAAATAAAACTCTATTAATGTATTAAAACATATTGAAAGGAATAAGTTTAAATATATATAAAAATTAATGTTTTAAGAAAGATGAAATTAAAAAAAATCATTGAAAATCTAGTTCCTATTAAAAGTTTATAATTTACGATTTTTAGAAGTGATGTCTGTACGTGTTTCCAACTGACTATTATTTACAGTTTTCACATAATCGTTTAATAAAATATATGAAAAAATTGATAATAATTTAAACGAAATACTTTGGTAAGCTCGACCACAAACGCATGTATCTGAAAATGCTAAATAATGTATGTCTGATTGAATGCTAATATATGTTAATTTACATAAAATACACGGTCTGTCCCGTTTCCGATGAGACTGTTCAAAATTAACAGCCGATTGCAGCGCCATCTATTGATTCATCTATTGAATTTTGTAGACACATCTTTCATCTATCTTCACCCCGAATTTCGTAGCATTTCCATTGTTCTGTCAATAGTTACGACATTATAACTAACCGTCCACTTTGTCAGTCTGTCGAAAAATCGCTACGGAGCATGATAATGCGCCGTCGCACAAAGCCCTAATTGTACGCGAGTTTTTCGCCAAAAAAAGCATCATAACGCTCGACCACCCGCCATATTCGCCTGATCTAGCGCCGTGCGACTTCTGGCTATTTCCTAAACTCAAATTAGCGTTGAAGGGGAACACTTACAGTACGATTCCTACCATCCAGAAGGCTTCGACCAACATCCTGAACGCTATTCCGGCACCCGAGTACCAGACATGCTTCGACAAATTTTATGATCGGTTTCAACGCTGTATTGACTCAGAGGGGGATTATTTCGAATAAATACGATAGAAGAAATGCACTGTAGAGCGTCTTCTTTTTTTATTTTTGAGCAGTCTCATCGGAAATGGGACAGACCGTGTATGTTTATGATTTTCAGATTACAAAAATTGAGATTCTAAATTGCCATCATTTATTATGGCTTCCATTATTCCATACATATGAATAAATGAGGCTATCGCTTCTTCAGTGGGGACAGAAAGGCCCCCTCTTTGTAAGCGATCAAAATATACATCGCCTACAGTTTTACCTTTATCATCCACAACTAATAAACGACATATATTGCAATTTAATTTTTTAGCAACAGAATGGGACCCGTAACCAGAAATATAAATTTTAATGGAATCATCTACAACACAATCGGACAAGTATTCGGTATCGAAGATTCCTGTGAAACAAGTCGCATCAGTGGGAAGATCATGAAGATCGTTATTATTGTCATCACAAATTCGAAATTTATTTTTGATTTCAGTAAGAGAAAACGAATTTGCCGATTTTCTAAATATATGTTTTAATCTAATTTTTTTTTCTGCATGAATTATTTCGTTGTATGACACATGATAATTACAACCAGATAAAAGTCTATAATTTCCAAATCGTTTTTCTAATTTTTCGGTTGTAAAATGTAGGGTACTACATTCCTTATAAGCCTTGGACATCTCAAGAAAACATTCTCCAGTACACCATCGGGCGATAGAATACCGTGGTACCTTTCAATATCAGTTTCTGCAAAATGCAAACTACAGACGGCAGAATATTTTGATGGTGTCCAATTCTTACGAGGATTAGCAACCCTCCATTTCTCCCGCAATTCCTCATCTTTGGGGAATAAAAATATAGAATTGTAATTATTATCTTTTAAGGTACTATCGTAATTTCCCTTGCAATTGGGAGCACAGCAACGCCGTGGCATTATTAACGAATATGTGAAATTTATAAAAAAAATGTATATAAAACAAAATGTCCAAAAATGCTATAGATTATATTAAATAAGTGTGCTGCACACCAAAATCAGGATCTGTAGAGTTAATATAAATAAATGAAACACCTGGATTATTGCTCCGTTGCTCACATTTAATGGACTTCGGTACATTAATATTTGAAACATTTGAATGATAGGCGGGAGACCGGAAGGCCGGTAGATGGAGCCTATGTAGCCCAGAGGCCGGTGGGTAGTGGGAGGCTGTTACGGTAGGTTGGGCTAGGTATATCGAAGCCGGACTCCCGCGGTGTTGCCATTTTACCTTCAGCACGGCTAGTACTTACTAGAGTCGGCTGTGGTCGCGTCCACATAAAAAGTAAATTATTTGTACTGTCCTCCGCTCACTTGAAGTCCCGCGAGACGGCACAGGGGCAAGGGGAGTCGGACCGCCCATTTATCTGTCTTGCTCACTTGCTCTCAGGCAGTCCACATGTGTGTGTAACTGCCGCGACGAATAGCGAGCTAGAGACCAATGTGTGCGTGGGAATACGTGTGCCCCTTCTACTTCTCCCGCATTCCTTCCGCGGGACTTCAAGTGAGCGGAGGACAGTACTAGTTACTGTCACCTAAACATTAAATAAAAATAATCGAGTAAATTTCATTATATTCATTGCACTTACAATTCTATGTTAGACGTTTTCATATATAACGTTTAAGGATTTCTTTTAAATACAATAGTTTTGTAACGTCGCGTAGTGTACGTCTCCCCACTCTGGCCCTATATTATGTATAGTTAGTTACCAGATAATAAATAACTAGATTACGGAAACCGTCTTACAACATCACAAAACATTATAACTATTATATTCATTAAGGTCTTGTAAAAATCCATAAAAGTTAATTAATTAGTCTCCCACTCCTCTGATTGACAGAAATCGGGACGTTTTCATATATAACGATTTCTTTTAAATACAATAGTTTAGAGCGTCAGAAATGAAAGTTTTCACTCTACTAACAGAATTTTTATTAATCCCTGACAAATGTTTCGAAAAAGTACCAGGTATATTAAGACAGATTCTTGAGTATGTAGTCATTGAATGTTTTCAACGTGGCTTGCATATCTGTGTATTCAGCAGTGGAACAAGCTTCTTCGAGCGGAAGCCACTTGAACGCTCGATGTTCGTCCGACATTTTGATGGGTTTGTCGGGCTTAATTAATTCGGCTAGCCAGTATATAACAATTTTTGGGTTTCCATTCACTTTGTAATTCAGTTCTTGTCTCGCGTCTTCGAAAATCTTGATATCGTCGGCCATTAAGCCAGTTTCTTCTTTTGTTTCGCGCAACGCGGTTTCCATGTCCGTTTCGCCGGGATCTACGTGACCTTCGAGCAAAGTATGGAAAATTAACGGCGATACACGGTCGTGTTCGTTTCAAACGGAGAAATTTTAATCCTCGTTCGCTTCCTGTTCGGTGAAAATTTTCATTTCGAATCGAGCAAGGGTCACGCACGTGGAACTCGTGCAACGGAAAAAGAGACAATCTCGTTACGAACCTTTTGGCGGTGACCAATGATCGTCGTACGTGGCTTGCATAAGAAGATATTCAATTATTTCGTGCGCTCGACGAAATAGAACGAATCCACAGGCGCGTCGTGACATCGTGTCCTCAGGAAAGTCGACAGTTTATCGCGATTAGAGACAAGTACTTATCGAAAGAGCAGCGATGCGTCACGGGACTTCCAGCACGATCGTAATTGGATTTAACGAGATTTAGGACTTGGGCTTAGAACATGGAGAATCGTGATCTCTGTCTATTTACATTGCTTCTGTGAAAACTAATAAATACACCTTTTTTAATAGCAAAATATTAACACGATACTCCAACTTCCTTTGCGCGAATTTTGTAATTTGAAGAAATTAATCTGTTCTGCTCGAGCATTATATTTCATAATTGAGGTGGAAGTTAATTTTACTTGAAATGGGTAAATCTTTTTTTTTTAAAACTTCAGCCGAGAAGGCATAAAATTAAGAATATTTAACCTTCCGTCAACATAACCTATTTTCACTAACATGGACGACATAACGTGTCTTTTAAGTCCAGGCCTGGTTTTTTATTATTTTATGCATTACAAAAATTCCAAGGCGCATATTAGAGCTTCTATTTCGACGAGTCATAGGTAGAGGGAGCAAGGAGCAAGGAAATTTTCGCCTGGACTTAAACGACCCAACGGAGGTCAACGTTGGATTAATGATTCTCGATTAACTAAGCAGATAAATCGAAGAGATCACCGTAGAAGCCAAATTTCTTTTAAAATCATCTGTATCGTGTGCTTAGGATATCGCAAGGCTAGCGAAGATTTCAATTTTAGGTTAGTTGCGTTTGAATGTTGGTAAATCACTGTTTGCGATGTTAACACATCGATGACAGGCAATTTCACACAGAATTCTAAACAGAATGAACAAAGTTTTTGAAATATTCTATTACGTCCTGGGGTTTCACGAATCGAAACAGATAATGCGTTACTATTGTTGATTGTTACAAGCCATGTAAATATATGTATATGTTACAGTGAAACACCGAAATCTGGAGAATGTCGACTTTCACCGGTGAATGTCAACATTCACATAGTCGCTTAGTGTATGACCGAAATATTTGCTAAACACCCTCATTTCTGACTTACACCGGTAAATGCTAACATTCACCATGCACTAATGGTGAGTGTTGAACATGTTGGAGATTTATATTTTCTTCTCCGTAATTCAGTCGCTATAAAACGTCACAAGGGTGACGTAACTTTTTCGCCTCTCTTTCAGAAAGGATCTAACCCAGACCTAACCCAGACCTAACCCAGACCTAACCCAGACCTAACCCAGATCTAACCCAGATCTAACCCAGACCTAACCGAGATCTAATCCAGATCTAACCCAGACCTAACCCAGACCTAACCGAGATCTAATCCAGATCTAACCCAGACCTAACCCAGACCTAACCGAGACCTAACCCAGACCTAACCGAAATCTAATCCAGACCTAACCCAGACCTAACCGAAATCTAATCCAGACCTAACCCAGACCTGACCCAGACCCTAGATTTGGGTTAGGTCTGGGTTAGGTCTGGATTAGATTTCGGTTAGGTCTGGGTTAGGTCTGGATTAGATCTGAGTTAGGTCTGGGTTAGGTCTGGGTTAGGTCTCGATTAGATTTGAGTTAGGTCTGGGTTAGGTCTGGATTAGATCTGGGTTAGGTCTGGGTTAGGTCTGGGTTAGGTCTGGGTTAGGTCTGGGTTAGAAAAAGATCACGATTTACTGCAGTATCCATTTAGTATAAATTAGGGTATCGGAAAAAAAATTAAGAAAAGGTTGCTCGCGTTATCAAAGCTTGCATAAGACTGACAAAGCTGATTTACTCCGAGCAGAACAAAGGATTTGGCAGGAGAGAGCCAGTCGCTTGTTTTTTGACTCTTCTGTTTTGGACCTCCACCAGAGCATATCTGTGATTGTCGACACACACCGGAGAGGGTCCGAATGTACAACAATGTAATGAAATATTCGATCTTTCACCGTCGTATTTGGTATCTGTTGGCATTCACCGGTGAAAGTTGACATTCTCCAATTTCGGTCATTCACGGTAACATATACATAGATATATCTATGTGGTTAGATGTAGTCACGTGAATTTCTATTTGGTCCAAATATGGTTGCAACTTTGTTCCAACAGTGCTGAACATGACTACGATTACAATGATGGTCGATATAGATGGGGCAAAGACATCGTTAAATCTAATTATCCTAGATATGGGTAGAGCTAAGAATTTAGCTTTATTAATCATATTTAGTAGTTTTGGGTCGTGCAAGAGTCGTTTGGAGTCGATGTCTTGAGTGAAAATGACGTTTCGTAACACGAATTCAGTTGGTCCACTAATCCGCCATATTGAAAATTTTCGATCTTGACATATCTTTCCCTGTTTCTGTTCTTCACTTTCCTCCAACTTCTTATTTCTTTCTTCCTAAAATACATATACCTCTTTCGAGGCCCTGCCCGTCAGTAGACGTGGATTAAACAAAATGTTGGATTTTCGGGGCAATAGAACCGGTCAGCGGTTCCTTCGAAAGGAATCTGAATTGGGAAACAATGTGTGTTACCATTTTATTATAAATGTTTCTGCTACATTTTTTGTTGGCTAAATACCGATCACCAGAAAACACTTAGCAAAGCTGTATGTACGTACCTATCTACAAACTGTCACGTGTATGTATTGCATGTGTGTATGTGCGTGCAGGGCGAAGTGTGAATGCGGCTGGATGGATGACGAACCGGATTCGACCGGTACCGGACACGGTATAATTTGTATTCTTTCTCTTCCTGTCGCTTTATTACTTACATACAAAAATCACAAAAACTTTCTGCCGGCGCGGCGGGTTCGACGACCAAAGCGTCGCTCGCCGTTCAAGATTATTATTTTTTTTCTTTTTCCAGGTGTCATCCGTTCAGCGCCTCTGGCGGTGGGGGGGGGGTTCGTATTTTTAAACCGTCGAGAGCCTCCCTTTGAACGCGCGTTCTTCTCGATTAAGTATCGATAATAAGTTTTTTTTTTTTTTTCTTTTTTCCTTTTACATTTATTCGACAAAGCAAGCGAGCGGCGAGCGAACGAGCGAACGATGGGTTTGTGTTATGTATATATCGTTACAGTATAGAATGGTGTTTTTTTTTTTTTTTTTTTGTTCATTTTCGCCTATTTGCGTCTTACAGGCATATACCATTAAACGTTATCGAAGGATCTTATACTCTGTAACATTAATTCGTAACCGCTATCCGTAAAGATAAATTTTTTTTTTTTTTCTCGTTTTCTACAATTGTCTCGCGTGCCCGTTTCGAGTTACGGCGACCGCGCTTCGGAATTATACAATGGATTTCTTCGAAATATCGAGATACGCACGATCGCTGTAACGCGCGCAAACATTGGTACTAAACGCACTATAGTGTTCTCGGTTTAATCCCATTTTGTTTCGTTATCGGCTGCTTTTTACATTAAATGGAGTCAACAAAAGAGGAGTTTTCGGATCGTACTCCGCGGACGTGCTGATTCTCCGTCGTTGATCCAGAGACGGGCGAAACATTGTGTTCGAATAACGGTCGTGAACTTTCGATTTATCATTTTTATCGAACGAATAACGAATAAAAGGTTACCATGCGCTTCCTTCGTTACACATTTGCTTTTTTTTTTTCCCCCAAGATAGTTTCGCCCGTCTGAAGAAGTACCCGTTGGCGATTTCAGCGAAGGAAGGAAAGTTACTTCTCGTTAGATATCGTTAAGAGGTTAGCGAGGGGAGGAATGGAGAAGTTTTATGTAAGTCCCGATGCCTGTTACCGCGTACAGTTTTCCGTCGCGGATCGAAAACTTCTTTTTCGTTAGTATTGTTCTTGAAAGTGAACAATTCCGATATACACAGACCGTCGACGGTACTTAGTTGCTATCAGTCGTTTGTCGATTTGAAAAGAGCCACGCATCGGAGGAGCACGTGTGTGTGTGTGTGTGTGTGTATGGAGAGTAAACACATTCAGCTGGGTCGAAAATGTTTTCACTCGGCGTTTTGGAATATACAGGGTGTGTTCGGCCACCCTTGGGGAAAATTTTAATGGGGGATTCTAGGGGCCAAAATAAGACGAAAATGAAGAATTCCAATTTGTCGATTGAGGCTTCGTTAAAAAGTTATTAACGTTTAAAGTTATGCCTGCGAGACGCTAGCGCGCGCAGCTGTGCGCAGGTTGCCTATCTACAGGCGCAATTGTTAATAACTTTTCAACGAAGCCTCAATTGACAAATTAGTATTCTTGATTCTCGTCTTATTTTGGCCTCTAGAATCTCCCATTAAAATTTTTCCCAGGGTTGTCCGTACACCCTGTATATTCCATGTCCGTGTACGTGTACCTGTGTGTGGGTTGTCTTTGCACGCGCGTGCGTGTGTGTGTGTGTGTAACGTATGTATTGTATGCGCGCGCGCGTGTACAGCGCGTGTTAGAAACGTGAAAAAATCATTCGAGTTTCGTATTTATTTAAATAAATTAGTCATTGCCTATAAGTAATACGTACTCGATTAATCTTAGGCAAATATAAAAAGTTTTTTGCGACACTCGAATATCCCGAGGTTTCATTTTCTCCGTCCGGTATTCCCTCGTTCCATTGTTTTATATATTTTTTTTTTTTTATTTCTTCTTCTCCGTTTCCGGCTATCTTCCGCTGGCTTCCCGTTTGCATCATTCTTCGCGTTTTGTTCTTCATTTTTGCGTTATTTTCTTATTCAACTGTTCTTGGTGTGAGGCTTCATTTATTTGGTTAATTTAGTACCTTCGTATATTATTATTATTTATATACACCAAGTCTCTCTAGTTCGCCTCTACATTTACAATAATTCCTAATTTAATTTCATTCAACCGCGAATACATCTGCGAATAAAAGGTTAAATAGCGTAATAGTGTATAGCCAATTACAATACTTAAATATAATCTTACATGATATCCTTCGTAGAAATAACAGATCTCATTTGTCGACGTTGTCGTACGCGCGTGCGTGTTTTTTCTCTCTCTCTCTCTCTCTCTCTCTCTCTTTCTTTCTCTCTTTCTCTCTCTCTCTCTCTCTTTCTTTTGCTAGGTATTATCCCGGAATTCTTTCGGAGCGAAATACTTGGGCGTCGTTTTTTACTCGCACGAGCTACGAGTAGGAATCGCTTCGACGACGATTAGTTCCTAAATAATTGTTAAATAATAGCTCCTCTTCGTCTTTCGCCTTCGTTTCTCGTTTAACATTTGTGTCGTAATATTACTTGTATACTATCCATAAAAATAATCGTAATAATAATAGTAATAATAATAGTAATAATAATAATTAATTATCGTTACGCATTGATTAATCGGCTAACGTCTATAGTGCTGCATAGCTTTAAACTTACGATATAAAAAAAAAAAAAAAGAAAAAAAAAAAAAAAATGAAGGAAGGTAAAGTAGCGTAAAAATATTCGAGAAGTAATGGTTCGGCGCGCGTCGCTTTTATAAACGGTTGAATTTCCTGTCGACGCTAAATGGAGGATGATAAGTGTGTGAAGGTAAATTTTGTTACGAGTACAATTCTACGTGTTTCCTTTACAGGTTTTTATCGTCCGAGAGGTTCGATCGGTTATTTACAAACAGACCTCTCGATTTCCTCGAACGTGTCTCTTACGCGTCTTGAATCGCAGCTAAAAGACAACGTTGCGAAAAGAAAGACTCTTTACGTCGCGGGTTTTCGATACGTATACATATACATATACATATACATACATATATATATATATATGTATACATAATGCGCGTTCATCGAACGTCTTTCACTTTGACAACCCCACTTCTCTCCTCTGCGGAGTGCACACGTATTTCCTCCACCTTTCTTCACTCTGCTCTCGCTTCATCGATAACGCATCGTTAGGCACAGTTGAAGTACAATGATCGTGTCTATCACCGTTCGGATAGTTCGAAATCTCTAGATCCTTGGCGAGAAGAGAGGACAAAATAAAAGGACAAAGAGAGACGAATGTCCGGGTCACGTCGTGGACAGCCGCGACATCTATCATCGAGACAATGTGAACTTCGAATAAATAATACTGTAAGACGCGCCGTGGCTCAGCTACACGGATCGTCCCGATGTTGATCGAAACTGAAGTACACGGTTGTACGCGCGAAACAACGCGTTTCTGTCGCTTTCGTTTATCGAGTCTCGTCGCGAACGGGAAAGAATTTCGAATTACCCAACGACCGGCTTAATAAGCGATTCGCGGGGCCATCTTGTGTGGTACGCGCATGCGCGCGCTCGATCGGCGGGATTCCTCTGCTCCTCGCGTTCTTCCCCCACTCTTCTCTCCGTCGGTGGACGCGGTACACGCACGCAGCAGTATTCTCTTCTTCACCCCCCCCCCCCGTTTTTTACCCAAACGTGTTCCTGTCTTTCTTCCGTTTTATTTATCCGTTTTCATGAACATCCGACCTAGTCCCACATTTTGGCACTCGGGAGTATTTGAGTAATTTATACGTGTTCCAGCCCCGACGGATCACAGGGTCCCCAGGCTAGGTGGCGTTCGTGAAACAAACGATTCCGGAACTCGTGTCGCGATCGATGGGTCGACGATCGTTCGAAGCTTTCTCGACCATCCGTTGACGTAATTTTCCGTTGCTCGACCAGGGCCCGCAGAACTCATCAAACGAAGATTTCACGGGTGTTCGATTCGGGATCGGGATCGGGATCGGGATCAGGATCGGGATCGGAATCGGAATCGGAGTCCCAGACGAAGAAAGAGCGAAAATCATCGTCGTCGTCATCGTCGTTGTCGTCGTTGTCATCGTCGTCGTCGTTGTCGTCATCGGCGGTCGCGAGGAATCCGTGCGATCGATCACGAGGGCGTTATGGATTGGCGCGGGCGGCTAGGGAGCCTGTTGTCGGCAGTCACAGCTTCAGCTCGTTCGCTATCTTGCTGGCAATATTTTTGAAACCGATCGACGTGCCCGAGATGCGTTTGAAACGCACGCCGTTCAGAGAGAGTCGTGGCAGTTTACACACTTCGATCTCCCATTGTACCTGGCTGTCTGTCGCCGCATCGCCGTGCGCGCACAGCAGCAGAAACCTTTCGCGTTGTTCGTACTGACATTTATTGGCGTCCAGTACCTGAAGCGATCGACAAACCGGTTAGTATACAAGTGGATTTTCGGGCGACTGGCGTAATTTTTTTCAAAAACTACGTTCCGATGTCCGTGGACTACACAAAAATAACAGGAATTATTTTTTTTAATCATGATTATTAACCCTTTCATTCCCACTGCAGCCACACCGACCACTTTCATTAAATAATCACATTACTGTTTTCTTCTTAATTATTAAACACATGCAATATTACTCTTTTAAAAATAATTAGAATTGAATTGAATTGAATTTAACCTAACCTAACCTAACCTAACCTAACCCAGACCTAACCTAACCTAACCTAACCTAACCTAACCCAACCCAACCCAACCCAGACCTAACCTGACCTGACCTAACATAACCCAGACCTAACCTAACCCTCCCTTTGTACGATCAATTACTGTTTTCTTCTTAATTATTAAACACATGCAATATTACCGACCCGATTTTGAGAGATCTAGACATTAAATAAATTGCCCTTTAAAAATAATTTGAATTGAATTGAATTGAATTGAATTTAACCTAACCTAACCTAACGTAACCCAACCCAGACCAGACCTAACCTGACCTGACCTAACGTAACCCTCTCTTTGTACGATTAATTACTATTTTCTTCTTAATTATTAAACACATGCAATATTACCAACCCATTTTTGAGAGATTAAATAAATTGGTCTTTTAAAAATAATTAGAATTATTAAACGGAATATTACTGTCACTTATATTTTCAACCACAGGCAGTAAAAAAAATTCTGTAATCTGTTACCTGTAAAATAGTATTACCGTTTTAAATAAATGGTTATATGAAATTATTTCTCGTTACAGTATTATCTTGATCAATATTAAAAAAATCACAGTTCATCCATTATAACTGAAACTTTGAGAAATGATAGAAACAGTTTTAACTATTTTGATCTAAAAAAATCCACTGCAACGAAAGAACAGAGAAATATTTTTTGCCCATGACTGTTTCATAATTTGGGAATGAAAGAGTTTGAAGTTTACAATTTCATACTCTAGTTTTGTTCAAAGTATGCTTCGTGCGAGTCAAATATACTTGTTCAGAAGTTTCTTCCACTGCTGGAAACGCATTGCGCATAAATGCACGTGATCCTTTTTAGTTCTAAGTCCGCCACTGTTCGTTTGTTAAACAGTTCGTGGTAGAGAACGAACGAAGATGAACGAAGAGACCTATCGAAAGGAAAGTAGAAATAAAATCATCCAAGATCATCACCGGTATTCCCCATTAAAGAGTTCCTGAAAACTTTTCCAACAGTGGAAACTACGTTAGGTCAAATGTATTGACTCGCGTGGAGAGTACTTTGAAGAAGACTAGAACATGAAATAGTAAATTTTAATAAACACGTTAAAAGAAAAATAATTCTAGTTATTTTAGAGTACCCTTTCGTGCACTGGATCAACAATGTTTCCGATACACCCTACTTAAATTTCTTAATGAATTTATTACAATGTGTTTATAAATGTTTTTGTCTGGCAGGCTGTGATCTTTAAAATGAATTTCTCAGTCTTAACCAAGCTTTAAAAATAATAGGTGTACATTCTATAGGGAGAGTATGTATTTCAGTTGGATGGGTGCTTCGGAGGTTGGAAGTTTAAAATTTATTGATACTACAATCAAGCAACATGTTTGTTTGAATATATTAAGGGCAAACCCAAAAAGCAGTGCCGAAAAGTTAAATACTGCTTGCTGTATAATGTACCAAAACAATTAATACATCATCTTAGATACTCAAGTATTTATAGCGAAAAAAACAAATGAAAGAACAAATAAATTTCCTTTTCAATACTACGAAATGAAAATATGTTTGTAAAAAGCATTGTAACATTGCGATGGATTCGTTAAGAAACTCTAGTGGCATGAGAAACATTGTTGACCCAGTGCACGTCAGGATTGGCCGAAACTGTGAAGCATTAAGTAATGCAGCATGACCCAATATGTATACATAAATGATTAATTACGTTGGACAAACAAATTTGTCTGTCGATCTTCGTAAAGGGTTGACGATTATTCAAACAATTCTGGAAATTGGTATTAATTTTTTACACTGATGTACCAAGGATAAAATAATAAAACTTGGTTAGCATCGATATTTATCATTATTCCAACCAAGTCTTAGAATATTTAATGTTCAGCATGAAATAAGTAGTACAAGAAAACAGATACAACATCGAATAAACAATTGCACAATGTAATTGATAGAAATAAATGTTCGAAATTGTACCTGTTTGCAAATACTTGAATGAGCATTGAAAATTAATACCAAGTACATTTTCTATGTAATCGATAGATGCCAATATTATTGTAGAGGCAATAAAAAAGTAGTACTTCGTTAGTAGACTGCCAATTTTTATGCAAATTCATATATTTAATAGAATTAATGAAATGTGAGCTTCATAAAGGGTTTCCTCGATCCCTAAATATAATAATTTGTATCTAATTTTGAGTATTCCTTATATTTTTACATATTAAGTGCATTCTGTAGTTTTTTCAGTCTATTCATTAGGTACTTGTGTACGAGTTTCACTAATGTATAATATTCTCGTTATACATACTGGGTCATTCTACATGAACCCAATACTCAACAAAGCATAAGTTCAACTCGAAACTATATTCTCGCTACAGCGTTCATTAAAAAAAAAAAATTGTCCCAAGAAGGGCAACGAATAGAATAGCTTTATGTTCCAGTGCAATACCTTTCGAATTTCAGACATGATTTCGTTTGGATCTCGACTACTGGTAGTTTTCATACTCCAAGTGAAACGTAGACTGCGTGGTTTAACCTGCTCATCGTTAGTGGTTGCTCCGCTGTAACAAAAGAATGTCTTAAATCTGCACGATCAAGCCGCGCGCCAAAACATGCGACAGACATTATTCTTTAAGTGGTCGTGCACACGAACGATTCGCATCGTGTCGGCCATTTCTTTTTTCTTCGCCAGTCGCGCGTGGTCGCAACGTTACAAAAGCGACCTTCCTTGTCGTTCAAAGACTTTTCTGACGATCAACGGGATACGTCTAAGATTAATAAACGTGCGCTAGGCTGATTCCGTGGGCCGTCGATCGCGAACTGAACGACGGCAAAGTAAAAACGTAAAAAAAAAAAAACGTCACACATGCGTGCCATGCATGCAATTCGTGGCCGCGTATATATGTATATTTATTCGTATATACACACTGAGAAATTTACGAGGGCAGAAGTAGTGTTAGGATATAAGTTCTAGGTTAGGTTCTAGTCGTACGTGACGGGTGGTGTCGAGCATTTGAAAAATGCATGTTCGCCCAGAGTCGGGCGAATTTTATCAACGGACGCCATTTTTAGATTCGTTGGTAATCTAAAGGTTTTGATCGTTGTTTGCGGATAAAATTTGCCCGAATCTTGGCGTACGTATGCCGGAACAGATTTTGGAAAGCTGCAAACGGGGGAACAGAGAGCGTTTGGAGCGTGTCGAAAGCGGGTACGTAGCGATCGGGCGCCGAAATAACAAAACTTGTCGATTGCTGCACGTCGACGGTAAACAAGATTCGTGCGTGCTTTCGTCGAACCTCGCACAACAAATCGAAATCACGAACGAGTAATTTACGTAAACGGTGGACGGTTTTGTCCAGCTTCGTTCACCGATACGAGCAATATTATCAATACGGTCACTGTCCATGACCCGCATATGGGTCATATCCGCTACGCTATTGGATACGTCGCCGAGAGACCGGACAGTGAATGCATTTGACCACAATTCGAATTTGCGTCCACGCTTGTTGAGAATAATCCAGACTTTTTTAGCGAGTCATTATTTTAAAAATTGTTTCTTAGACTCCCAATAATTATTTGGATTTTATTATGATTTTAATGAGTCTCGATATCGTGGTAAAAGGATTTACTGTTTGTGCACTGTTTGCATTTTAAATGAGCAAAGAAGGACTCTCAAGAAGTATCTCTCCTAGTACGATATTTCCTCGCTTATTGCGTCGATGTTTCCTCTGATCATCGCTGTCCAATGACCCACACGTGGGTCACTGCGGTTTTTACTCGACAAACGTCGCTCGTTTAAACTGAAAGCTTTCCTCCCTCGCTTATTGCATCGATGTTTCCTAGATCTTCGCTGTCCAATGACCCACACGTGGGTCACTGCGGTTTTTACTCGACAAACGTCGCTCGTTTAAATTCAAAGCTTTCCTCCCTCGCTTATTGCATCGATGTTTCCTCGATCTTCGCTGTCCAATGACCCACATGCGGGTCACGGGCGATTTTTTACTCGACAAACGTCGTCAATTTAAACTCAAAGCTTTCCTCCCTCGCTTATCGCATCGATGTTTCCTCGATCTTCGCTGTCCAATGACCCACATGCGGGTCACGGGCGATTTTTTACTCGACAAACGTCGCTCGTTTAAACTGAAAGCTTTCCTCCCTCGCTTATTGCATCGATGTTTCCTCGATCATCGCTGTCCAATGACCCACACGTGGGTCACTGCGGTTTTTACTCGACAAACGTCGCTCGTTTAAACTCAAAGCTTTCCTCCCTCGCTTATCACATCGATGTTTCCTCGATCTTCGCTGTCCAATGACCCACATGCGGGTCACGGGCGATTTTTTACTCGACAAACGTCGTCAATTTAAACTCAAAGCTTTCCTCCCTCGCTTATCGCATCGATGTTTCCTCGATCTTCGCTGTCCAATGACCCACATGCGGGTCACGGGCGATTTTTTACTCGACAAACGTCGTCAATTTAAACTCAAAGCTTTCCTCCCTCGCTTATCGCATCGATGTTTCCTCGATCTTCGCTGTCCAATGACCCACATGCGGGTCACGGGCGATTTTTTACTCGACAAACGTCGTCAATTTAAACTCAAAGCTTTCCCCCCTCGCTTATCGCATCGATGTTTCCTCGATCTTCGCTGTCCAATGACCCACATGCGGGTCACGGGCGATTTTTTACTCGGCAAACGTCGTCAATTTAAACTCAAAGCTTTCCTCCCTCGCTTATCGCATCGATGTTTCCTCGATCTTCGCTGTCCAATGACCCACATGTGGGTCACGGGCGATTTTTACTCAACAAACGTCGCCCATTCAAACGCAAAGCTTTCCTAAAACTGAAAAATGCAAGTATTATTTACAAGAGGAGATTGCTCGTATACCGAAACGAAGTCGGGACTAAACGGTTTCGTCCACTGTTCACGAAATGACTGTTCAACATCAGCAAGCAAAACACAGTTGCGTCCCTACGACTCATTCGTTTAAAAATTATTATTGCAAACGTGTTGTGTATCGTTGCTATGGCTACGATAGTGTCGTACGTCGAGTGTCAAACGTTTCGATTCGCAGGGAAAGGACGCGGCTCACTTCGTACCAGTCGCCATCGTTAAAAGGTGTTAAAAGAGAGAAGTTTCACGCAAAGAGAAAAAGTAAAATGAAAGTAAAAGAAGGAAAAGTAAAACGAAAAATTTGGACGAGTGTGAAAGAAACGAACGAACAAACAAACAAACGGACGGACAAAATTCAACGACAGAAAAAGAACAGAGGAGGCGTAAATGAAAGAAATTAGAACGTATGGGCGGTGGTATTATGGTATGCAGCAACGTACCTCACTACTGGGTGCTTGGGGGGTACGGATGGGTCCATGGGGCTGAAATAACAAAACAAAGGCAGTTGCTAACAAACACTAAACATGATAAATCGTCAAATCAAATTTCAGTTTATATGTATAAACCACCACCATTCTATATCACCACTTGCACACCTATATTTTTTGTTTTTCTTTTTTTTTACGATGCAACGAGAGGTCGTATAGCGTTTGGGACGAGATGTAACAGTTCTTGAGACTCGTTAAAATTATCTATCGTTAATATTAATTGGTAATTTGTTCTTAACAAAAAAAAATAAAAAAAGAAACGGAAAAAACGAGATAGTTAAACGGCATTACAAACTACGAAGAAACATTTTGGCAATCGTCGTACCTAAAAAAAAAAAAAAATATGTATTCACGTAACGCAAATATATGTATAGCTATGTTGTTCGAAACAAGCGAATTCGCACGTAAACACCTCTAATCGAAGACGCATGCACAAAACGAACACATGGGACCGAGATTTGTCTCGCGCGCGCTGGTAAAATATGATTCCTTTTTAATTGAGGATTCGGAAATAAATTGATACAACATATACAAGACAGTTTCAACATGTTTATTAATACGAAATTATTACTATTATTGCTTCTTAAAATTATTTTAAATAATATTTCTATCCTGTCTCTACGAGCCATTTACTGCCCTCCATTTTTATTTTATTCGCTTTTTCTTTTCTCTTGTTGCAATGATCTAAGGCAGACGTTTCTACAGGTTCATCGATTCGAAATTAGAAAAAAAAAGGACGGAAGAAAACAGAAATGCTAAAAACGATCCGGGCGTTTTGGACGGGCGTACAGAGTTGTGGAGTGCAGCAAAGAGCGTTCAAAACCATTTACAAATGCGCTATGTTCATTTATTACTTCGACGTACAAACGGTTGCGGCTGATACTTCGTCCGTTTATACGTTCTTTTTTTTTTTTTTTTTTTATAATGCGTAAAGACGATCGAGTTGCTTCTCGTTACCTTCTCTCGTTTTCTCACTGCCGTGCGCAACGCGTTAATATTAATTTGTCGCGCGGCCGTTTTTTTTTTTTTCTCTCCACGCATTCGATCTCGGTCTGAGCACGACAGGAATTATTAGAGACGATAAACCGTTACGTTTCAGCGAACACGCGTGCGTTATCAGACGCGTACCAGCGAGAACCGATTTACAAAGAAAATTCGATCGACGTTGTCGCGCCTCGAACAAGTAATTTGACGAAAGGGCATTGTCTGCCACTCGATCGAAGAGGAATCCGCGGATCAGCAACGCGTGCTGACGTTTCCATTTGGGCCGTCGATCGGCCACCCAACGAAAGAAAGAATCCGCGGATCAGCTGTGTTGGGAACGTTGACCATATCAGGCTGATGACCAATCCCCAAAGAGAGGGGAAGGCGCATAGAAGGCAGTGTCGAGACAACGGGTGAGGATTGACCATTAAAAGTTACGAACAAACCACCTATCGTTCTGCATTGGTGAAGTTCCATTTGCCCCCAGCTCAACAAGTTGGACCCCGAGGGGCACATCAGGATCCTCTGGAGAGATAACAAGAGTTCAAGAGGGGATCCCGGACGACTATCAACAGAAAGACCTCTTTCAAGCATTCCCAGATCCTTTGCAGACATTCCTCTATCTTCGTCCAGATACGATGGAGGAAGATGTTACGTCAGTTACCTCAAGAAGTTAAAGCATCACGATCCTTCTCCCACACTAGCAAAACTGTACCCCTCGTACCCTCTTGGTACCCTCTTGCGCTGGAGCGCAAACCTTAGCTTACTTAGAATATACCAAATCTGTTCATCAGAGAAGAGGAGGATCTGTTCATTATTTTCTTCAAGCTATTTGTATAAAAAATGAAATATCCTTTAACATCTGTAGAGGTGGTCCTAGGTCTGGCGTCTATGATCACTTCCACTCCAGAACTCATCACACGGCGTATCTAAAAGGGATCTTCCGTTGGTGCATCCTCCATTGCTCTTCAACCACATCTTTGATGATCTAGAAACTAAACTGACAGCACTTGCGGATAGAGTCATTGGTCTCATGAATTGACCAATAATAACCGCTGCCACCAAATAATGTTGTGCCCCTCAGGGTTCAACGCGTTGTGTGGGAAGATTCGGGAGTCGTTGAGGAATAGGTGGTTTATTCGTGACTTTTAATTGTCACGGCCTTTTATGCGCCTGCCCCTCTCTTTGGGGATTGGTCATGAGCCTGATATGGCCAACGTTCCCAACCGGGAGTCGCGATCAGCACATATTGCATACAGCTGATCCGTGGGATTCTTTCTTTCGTTGTGTTTGGCCGATCAACTGCCCCATTATCACGTGTTGCTGATCCGCGGATTCCTTTTCAATTAAGCGGCAGACAACGTCCTTTCATAAAATTACTTATTCGAGGCACAACATCGTTTATCGACGATAAAAAATACAAGCCATGTCGAACACTAAAGAAATCGATCCATAATCATATTTTCGTAATTTCGGACGATGGTATATCGGTTAAGAAACACTAAAGTTTACATGTAAAGCATACTTGATATCACCATGCAGTTGAAATTAAAGTAAAACGTAGGCACAAACTTATATTCTGATCCGTGGAAGTGGACTTAAATAAGATCTTAGTCGTTAACTGTAATCGAAATAAGCCACGCTCCGTTCGGTCATTCGTTCGCGCACGCGCACTCCACCTTTCGCTCGCGCACGCGCACTGAACTTTCTCCCGCGCATGCGCACCACCCTTTCTCTCGTTCGTTCGTTCCACGCATTCACGATCTATCGTAACACATTACAAACATGTTCCTTTGTTTCTCTCTCTCTCTCTCTCTCTCTGTCTCATCGTGTAATTTTTTTTTTCTTTTTCTTGCTTTCTTATAAATAATAGTATGATAAATTGTTATTTCTGTTGTTGTTGTTGTCGTCGTTCGGCACGTACACGATCTACACAAACACTGACCAGATTACTCTACGCTAAACTCGCGATGAAATTCTTGAAAAACTAGTGAATCGGTTTTCTTCTCCTTGTTCGTTTCTTCGTTTAGCAAAATACGTGTGAAATGTACAATATCAAAAAGAGGAAGGCACGCAGTTTACGATAACGGGGTAGTATCCGGTCTACGCAAAGTTCATCTTCGTTTTTACGATATATTGCGCCCCCATGCAAGCCCAATACACGCGCTTAGTAGAGGATAACGAGCCGGATGTTTTGGTCGCGAGCAAAATTATCGCGTTCTTGTCGTGAATTTTTATACTAAGCGCGGCATTGTCTCGTCAAGAAACACAATGGATAAACAAAGTAATTTCCTGTCGTCATACGATGACTGCCAAAAATATATATAGTATTTATATATGTATATATATATATATATATATATAGGTCTATATATATATATATATATATATATATACAGGTCTCTATGTTATATATTTCTATTGATTAATTAGTACAATATGGATCGAGTTACAATAATCAATATACAAAGAAACGAGTAACCAATAATCGTTTATGGCCTGTCTGTACCGATAAATCTTTGCACCTGTTCACGCGTTCCCTTCGAAATCAGTTATATACGCAATCGACGTTGAACCGTGATAGGTTGAATGCAAAATAAAAATAAATGCGAATATCGCGAATTGCCGGTCACTGCAATCGAGTAGCACGCTATTGTTTAATTCGTTAGTCGGTTTCGATATCAGTCTCATACAAGGTTAAGAAAGGAAAGAGCTTCTTGCTGCTGGTATTTTGTTGTTGTCGTGTGTTTAATGTAAAATATACAATGTAAAAGAAAAAAGGAAAAAAGAAAATGCACATTTACGGTCGCGAGGCGTCGTTCCTTTTTGTTATTCTTTCGTTCGGATTGAAATCGTCTTCGCGCGAAAGGGAAGAAAAACAAAATAATAATAACAGCGGAATGCCTTTAGCCATACATTTCACCGATTACGCGTAGCGATTCAACATCGAAAAATGAAAGTGTATAATAGTACTCGTTGAATTGCACCAACCGAACAGTGTAAAAAAAAAAAAGAAAAAAAAAAAATCCTAATCGTTTTTACGATCGGACTCGTTAAATGCCGGAGAAACCAAGGAAACCCGATATAAATGGTCGCGAAATTTTCGCGTGATCGAACAACTGAACATCCCCTCGTTATAACGACTTTTTCCAATGTAATTGTATTTACAAAAATTGCATGTGTGTAACGCGATATACACACACACACACACACACACACACACACGCGCGCGTAATTCGCGCGTTATCGGGCGAAATTTTTTCATACGAACGAACGTTTTCGAACGACGAGTAAAAAAAAAAAAAAAAGAAAAGAAAGTTCACTCGTATAAAAACGACAATTTATGTTATAGAATGAAAATATACGTCGCGTGGTAAACGAATAAAAATTTCACTGTAGAATCGAATAAACGTCGCGAACGAGTCCGCCGCGCATCGCTTTCAGTCGTCGTTCGTCGTTCGAACGAACCGTTTCCGTCCGCCCGCGCGAATTCGTACGGAGTAACGGGGATTACCCCATGGTGGTTCTCGCCTGAACGAGTTCGCGTTCGACGTGGACCGCGCGTCAAAAAACTAAACGCAAATTTCACACTTTCGTGAGGAACCTATGCTGGATATCATATATATATATATAAAAAGAAACAATAAAAATAAAAAGAAACGAAGTTAAGGACTTTGTGAGAAGAAAAAGGGAGGGGGGGTAGAGTAAACGAGTATCGAAACTCGGAAAATGCAACTGTTTCTGGTATCTTGGGATGACGCGAGAAAAACAAAAATGAAAAAAGGAAAAAGTATTGCACTAACAGGGAAGAGGAGATTAATTGTTATCCAACATATTTTCCCGGGATCGTAAGAATACGATACAGAAATACGGTAATTACAGGGCGATAACGTTATTCTACAGTTTCATCGTAATCCTACGTAATATTGTTAACAGAGAGATAAGAAAAAAAAAAAAAAATGAACGTGAGAAGGATTAAAAGAATACGCTACGTAGGAAGTCACGCTTGGCCACTCGATCAGATTTTAACTAGTTCTTTTTATTTAGCCAAGCAAAGTGGCTGGCGTGTATATCGGGCCGTTGCTCGATATTCGGCGTACGGCTCGCTCTCATTTCAGCTCGAGGGAAACAAGGCGAGACTTCACCCTTCACTTAGAAAACCTGTCAATGCATGAATGAATTGTTTTACATGTACTCCATTTATCTTTGTGAAATCGATCGCGCGACGTTTTGTTAGTACAATTATATACCACTTTGACGAACGTTCGGAGTGCTCGCGCGCGCGCGCGCGCGTACGCGTTTTCGTTTTTGGCCGTCGACAAAACACGTCCAGTGCAAACAACGGAAACGGGTGTCGAGAATAATCGCGATTGTTCGACGGACACGGAAATTGCTATGCGTCGTTACGGTGCTGAAGCTTGAACGCCAACCTAACCTAACTTCTAAGCACCCACAGCACCGGAAGATTTGATCTTTCTGTCTTTAAATTCGCGACAAACGTTTTTTTTTATCGACCGTCGGTAAAGACGAAACCCCCG
The DNA here is from genome assembly GCF_013123115.1 of Colletes gigas. NCBI lineage: Eukaryota > Metazoa > Arthropoda > Insecta > Hymenoptera > Colletidae > Colletes > Colletes gigas. The sequence continues at coordinate 1,258,851 of NW_025106644.1, forward strand.
AATGCTCGCGTTTCACGTCACTGGATTTCCGACTTCCGTCGAAAATTGTTCTGGATCAGAGCTGCACAACGCCAGACATGTTCCGGTAGCCCACGCAGTATAATCGTAATTCGATTCCGTGTTCTGTCCCAGTCTCGCGTGTCGATAGAAACAAAGTACGATCGATATTACGGATCGAATGTCAGTCTCGCTCGTCGTGGACCCCCCCCCCCCCACTATTACTTTAAACGAAAGCGGAGGGAACTTCCACGACAGGCTACTGCGTCGCCGATTCGCGCAGTAAACGCGATAGTCGAGCGCGCGGCTACTGCGCCGCCGGTCTGCGCAGCTCTGTTCTGGATCATCGACAAACGGTAAACGCGCGCTCGTTCTTACTCTAGGGGTAAAGAGGGTAAAGAAAAAAACGAAGCCGAGGGTATATGTCACGACGTACGAATACGTATAAAAATAGAAAGAAGATCGGGTATATGTATATCTTTAGATGAGCGGCATACGAGTGCACGTTCGGTATAGTTGGCAGGCTGAGTTAGGAAAGGCACAAATTCGAGTGCTACATCTAAGTGGATAAGGCGCCTTCCTGCATCGTCGCGCGTGTCAGGAAGACATTCGTATTCTCGAATCGTTGCGTTCGCACGACCGCGAGAGACAGACCCGCGCGAGATCCTCCGAATATTCGCGAGAATCCCATCGCACCGTCACGCCTGACACCCATGACATTTGTCAACATATTTTTGCATGTTCGTTGAAATTCGTGTATCTCGTTTGGATTTAGTTTCCTCGACAATTTTTTTATAGGCTCCCCGTGAGAAAATATCGCGCATAGAACGAATAAAAAATTAGTTATTTACAATTCTTTTTGACGGAAACGAGAATTTTGCCCGCTTTTGTTATCGGCGTTTGCGATTCTTATAGAATTCCCGCGCGTTTCCGGGGATCACCGACGGGCTGTCAATTGATATTCGTTCGTTCGTTTATATGTTCCCATCGCGAGAACGGGATTCTCGAACCTTACACCTCGGCGACACGCCACAGAATAACGGAGCCAAAACGTCGTTTCTTTTTTCTCTCCAAACGCGTCCCCCGGGCGAGAACGATCCGGTCGAGAGCGTTGGGTCGTACACAACGTGCGCAACGTTTCTGCGCACGATTCCTCGAGGCCGATCGCACAAACAAATGCGTTAGGCGGTGTGTGTGTTTCTGGTCTCGGCAGCACATTTGGTCGCATGTTAAGTTTTCGCGCGTCTCTATGGCCATTTGCTTGTCGGAACCCGAGCGAAGCCAAGCTTTAATCGGTTCACGTCCTGTAGCATAGAATACACACACCGGTATAAATTAATGTCGAAGAATTAAGCGATGCACCAATGGCTATGCTCTGTGTTCGAGAATTGGCAACAAATGGAAAAAAAAATGAAAAAAAAAAAATTCTTTTCGGTTTTAATTCATCCGCCCTGTATCGACGATGAGTACAGTGACCATATCGTGAAAGTACGTGTTATTTTTTTTATTTTTTTTTATTTTTATTTTTTTTTTTTTTACAAGCACGAACCCGGGTTTACTCTCGTTATTCTGTGGCCTCTGCGTCCTCGGTTCCAACTACACTTTCATTATAAACCGTTTCGCTTGTTCTCTCTACGCGTCTAACGCAATCACGCGTCCTCGTCGCTTGTACGATTACCGTAATGGCGGCAAGATCAAAGTCCCATGTTAAATATATACGTGTACGTATATAAAATTAGGTAATAAATCAAGGATTATGCCTCGCTACAACTCAAGTCAAAAAGGGATGCACAATGAGTATGCGAGGTGGCCCGAACTCAGCCAAGCAGTATTACTTTCGTCGACGGATACCGTAGGGCACATTCTCTGTCAATACTCGAGCGTTCGAACGTTAAGAGAGCATCGTAACGACGGAACGGACACGGAACGTGGAACGGAACGTGGATACGGACCAAAATTGTACGTTGCACACGATGTGTATATACATATATATATATATATATACATACGTTTGCGGTTCTTTTCTACTCGTCTCTAACAAACGAATCGTACTCCTGTAGGACAGAGAGACCATAACGTTTTTTTTTTTCTTGTCTACCAAGAAACGAACTAAAGGGGTTGGGGTTTAGAGAGGGGGGGAGGGGGCTATAGAAACCTTTCGAGCAAACGTTTGCGGGACAAAATAGAGTAAAGATAGAGAAAATAAGGAAGAAAGAAAATGAAAGAAACGGTACGAGCGAGCGAACGCGTTTCGGCTTCGGGATAAAAAAATTGGCGCAATAAATAAATAAAACTACGAAACGTCATGGACAAGCTACGTGTAATTCGTGGCTTTCACTGATAATGGTCGCTGCTGGCTCATCGGATCTGTTTAGCCGATCATACTGTATAGTTTTCGTTTTCACAACATAGTGTATATACGTGTTACAAAAGAGACGTATACGATATAGAAATGTATATCGTATGTATATACGGTTTTCAGAATTACATAGTCATTGTGCATCCTTAAAACAGAAATATCATAATCGCATGCAAACGATAGGTTCGACTCGTTTAAACTATTTCAGCATGAATGTAAGAAAACACAGTCCAAGATTCGTTCGTTTTTGTCGGATCCATTAATACGCATGCATCTGGGGGAGGGCCCACTGCAAAAGCTCTCGCGCGTCTTCTATTGCTTTTTTTGCCTCGTTCTGCGTTAGTTTTCGATCGATCCGTCCCGGTGAAAATATCAAATCGTACCGATCGAATTGGTTCGCCGCGCGACGAGCGTAAAGGAACGAAAATCTGCCGGCGATCGTGAATTCAAAAAAAAAATTTGCTCTTTTTTAATTTCGCGGATCTCCGAAAAACCGTTATTTCTCAAATGCTTCGAATCGGTTCGTTCGTTCGGGTCGACTTTTCGATTTTATAAAAAAATTAGTTACTTGGCCGACGTTCGATATACTTTGCGGACGAACAGTGGTATTTTACAGTGGTACATGTACTAGCATGCTGTCAAATATCGGAAAAAAGATGTCTAGTCGATATATACGTTTAGTTAGGAAGCGACAAATAGAAACACTTACCGTTTGGAGAACCTCGACGATAATTTTGAGAAAAAGGACGGTCTCGCTAGCGGGCTAATTGCATTCGTGTCCTGCGTGTGAGTGTGACCCTGAAAAGACCATGAAAAATATTTGTAGGATTATTACGTCGCTTTATAATACATTCCTTATAATTAAGTATACTATATTTGTATAAAATATTATTTCAGCATTTTGTATTCTGGTTTAGCTGTACAAATTTGTGAAAAAAGTATAACTAGTTAAAATATATTATTCAATAATAATAATAATAATAATAATAATAATAATAATAATAATAATAATAATTCTTTATAATTAAATATACTATATTTTTGTATAATAGTATTTCAGCATTTTGTATTCTGGTTTAGCTGTATAAATTTGTGAAAAGAGTACAGCTCATTAAAATGTACTATTCAATAATAATAATAATAATAATAATAATTCTCTATAATTAAATATACTACATTTTTGTATAATAGTATTTCAGCATTTTGTATTCTGGTTTAGCTGTATAAATTTGTGAAAAGAGTACAGCTCATTAAAATGTACTATTCAATAATAATAATAATAATTCTTTATAATTAAATATACTATATTTTTTTTTATAATATTATTTCAACATTTTGTATTCTGTATTAGCTGTATAAGTGTGAAAAAAGAGCATAGCCGTTAAAACGTACTATCCAATAATAATAATAACAATAACAATTCTCTATATGTGAATATACTATATTTTTTTGTATCATTTCAATATTTTCTATTCTGGTTTAGTTGTATAAATTTGTGAAATGAGCAGAACTCGTTAAAATATATTATTTAATAATAATAATAATAATAATAATAATAATAATTCTCTATAATTAAATATACTATATTCCTATATCATTTGAATATTTTGTATTCTGGTTTAGCTATATAAAATTTGCAAAAAGAATATAACTCGTTAAAATATATTATTCAATAATAATAATAACAATTCCCTATGTTTGAATATACTGTATTTTCACATCATTTTAATATCTTTTATACTGGTTTAGCTGCATAAATTTGTAAAAAGAGCGTAACTCGTTAAAATGTACTATTCAATAATAATAATAATAATAATAATAAAAATAATAATTCTCTATAATTAAATATAGTATATTTTTATATCATTTTAATATTTTGTATTCTGGTTTAGCTGTATAAATTTATAAAAAGAGATCATTATCACTTATTAATTATTATTCAACAATAGTATACACTGGAAACTGATTAATTGCTACAAAAATAATAATACTGATTTATATTTGTAATAAATAAACTTCTTCTCACACGTGTAAATCTTTTTATAATTAATAATACTACAAAACAATTATAATTATATTTGTTACACGTAACACGTTAAAAATTGAATCGTAACAAAATTCATCCGGGTTACAAAAACGTAAAATAATTTTTGTTTGTTTCTATTCCGAGAACTCGTGTATCAGATAAGAATAAAAGACGTACGAACCTGAGTATGATTTCGCTGCGCTCTATTTTGGCCAGAGTGGAACGTGCTACGACTTGGAACATTTCGAGGAAATGCTGGTGTTGTAGGTGTTGCCAGTCTATTACTTGGAGACACACCCAAGCTAATTAGAAATAGTTGTTTTTGTTATATTAATGTTGCTCGATATGGTTCGCTGCGTGTATAGTAACTATGTGTAAATAATTGCTTTGTCCGTGTCGATTTCTTTGCTACCGTTTTTGTCTTTTCTCTTTATCACGACTTTCGTTACGGAGGAAGCAAAAGACAAGATGCAAAGAAAACACCAGGAAAAAAAAAAAAAAATTTAGAAGAAGAATAGTAGGATGTAAAAAGTAAACAAAATCTTCGCTTTCAGCGCGACAAATGTCCTTTAAGAGGACGGTTTTATAATGCACAAGCGATGTTTCTACGTCTTGCAAGACAAGCTTCGATAGTTTTCAGCTAAGAAAGCAGAACTTGTTAAACAATTTACGCTAACGAAGAGAGTTACACGAATGATCGGGGTACAATGTACCGAGAAACATTTGTTTGCAACATGCGTCGATAGAAGAGAACATTTAGTAAAAGTTAGTCGGTTTTTACTGACAACGCGACGAGACAATAACAGAAACGGTTAATTGCAACGGTAAATATACCGGCACGTGCATGGATGGTTCATACATAACCGACTGCTCTTCTATAGAACTCTAATTATTACGAATAATACTATTAAATGTGGTTCGTATATAAAAATGTTCCGAATGCCTACAGTACATGATGTTAGAATTAGAATCTTTATTAGTATACCTCTATGAAGTTCGTATACTAATTTGAAGCGTTATAATACTTACTGTAAGTCTCTCACACTTTCGAAAAAAGATACGCTACAACGTACATGCGAATTACTCCATAAACGGTAAAGTTAAACTGTTCTACGTATACTGTTTCTGTATTTTAATGGCCGATTTAGCTTGTGTTCGCGGTAGCGCGTGAGTCCGTGGAGTACCAATCGAGAACGATGTAACGAGAAATGAGGTATAAAGAAATGAAAGAGGCGACCAAAGCCGGATGATCAGAATAGAAATAATAAATTTGCGATAGATAGACGTGCAAGTTAGAAACAAAAAGGAAAGTAAATGGAGCTAAATGACCAGAAACTGTCCTAGAGAACCTACGAAGACAATTTCAAATCCTCGACCGCGGGTCCTAGTTACCCTAAGAGAGTTAGTGGCCCAGAAATAAACAAGTAAACAAACGAACGAATTGGTGGGGAGGGGGGAAAAAAATATGTATCCGAATATATCTCTCGCAAGAGTAGGGTGCTCCAATAGTCTAGCGTGGAATTGCAAGTTACTTTTCATTCTTCGATGATCCACCATCGGCGCGATCGACTTAACCCTTTTAATGTGCAGCAAATTACAAAAATTTAGTTAAAAACGATATCAGTAGTTGGTCATTTATTGTCAGATGTACTGATAAGAATGCGGAAAGAAATGAATGTTAAATATTTGCTACGATAGATCATCTGCATCTTTATGAATGTAGTCTGGGGGAAAAAGAGAGATTGGATTCAGGTTAAGAGGCATATGGTAGACCATGAGTAACTAAAATGAATACCCGAGTAATATGTTTGCATACAAGTTGCAATTTCAAGATTGATATTTCTTTACGTTGATATTTATGCTTCGCTTTCTGTACATAGTTACATAAGGCAACGACTAATATTTTAGTACTTTTTACAAGCCATGACAGTTTTGCTATGTAGCATTAAATATCCAAAGTTGGATCCTGATGTAAACCTGCCAATTTATGTTGCTTTTAATATTTTTAACTGAGAAAGCTAGATGCCCACAGAACTCTGACCTTCTACGTTCCTCAAGGGATTCCCATGACTGATATTTTCTTCTACAATAATTTCTTTACATTCATATTTGTGCCTTGTGTTCTGTACATACTTATATAAACTAACGACTACTATTTTAGTACTTTGTACAAGGTATGACATTTTTACTATGTGGCTTAACCCTTTTAATGTACAGTAAATTACAAAAATTTAGTCAAAAACGATATCAGTAGTCGGTTATTTATTGTCAGATGTACTGATAAGAATGCGGAAAGAAATAGATGTTAAATATTTGCTACGATAGATCATCTGCATCTTTATGAATGTAGTCTGGGGGAAAAAGAGAGGTTAGATTCAGGTTAAGAGGCATGTGGTACACCATAAGTAACTACAATGAATACCCGAGTAATATGTTTGCATACAAGTTGCAATTCCAAGATTGATATTTCTTTACGTTGATATTTATGCTTCGCTTTCTGTACATAGTTACATAAGGTAACGACTAATATTTTAGTACTTTTTACAAGCCATGACAGTTTTGCTATGTAGCATTAAATATCCAAAGTTGGATCCTGATGTAAACCTGCCAATTTATGTTGCTTTTAATATTTTTAACTGAGAAAGCTAGATGCCCACAGAACTCTGACCTTCTACGTTCCTCAAGGGATTCCCATGACTGATATTTTCTTCTACAATAATTTCTTTACATTCATATTTGTGCCTTGTGTTCTGTACATACTTATATAAACTAACGACTACTATTTTAGTACTTTGTACAAGGTATGACATTTTTACTATGTGGCTTAACCCTTTTAATGTACAGTAAATTACAAAAATTTAGTCAAAAACGATATCAGTAGTCGGTTATTTATTGTCAGATGTACTGATAAGAATGCAGAAAGAAATAGATGTTAAATATTTGCTACGATAGATCATCTGCATCTTTATGAAAGTAGTCTGGGGGAAAAAGAGAGGTTAGATTCAGGTTAAGAGGCATGTGGTACACCATAAGTAACTACAATGAATACCCGAGTAATATGTTTGCATACAAGTTGCAATTCCAAGATTGATATTTCTTTACGTTGATATTTATGCTTCGCTTTCTGTACATAGTTACATAAGGTAACGACTAATATTTTAGTACTTTTTACAAGCCATGACAGTTTTGCTATGTAGCATTAAATATCCAAAGTTGGATCCTGATGTAAACCTGCCAATTTATGTTGCTTTTAATGTTTTTAACTGAGAAAGCTAGATGCCCACAGAACTCTGACCTTCTACGTTCCTCAAGGGATTCCCATGACTGATATTTTCTTCTACAATAATTTCTTTACATTCATATTTGTGCCTTGTGTTCTGTACATACTTATATAAACTAACGACTACTATTTTAGTACTTTGTACAAGGTATGACATTTTTACTATGTGGCTTAACCCTTTTAATGTACAGTAAATTACAAAAATTTAGTCAAAAACGATATCAGTAGTCGGTTATTTATTGTCAGATGTACTGATAAGAATGCAGAAAGAAATAGATGTTAAATATTTGCTACGATAGATCATCTGCATCTTTATGAAAGTAGTCTGGGGGAAAAAGAGAGGTTAGATTCAGGTTAAGAGGCATGTGGTACACCATAAGTAACTACAATGAATACCCGAGTAATATGTTTGCATACAAGTTGCAATTCCAAGATTGATATTTCTTTACGTTGATATTTATGCTTCGCTTTCTGTACATAGTTACATAAGGTAACGACTAATATTTTAGTACTTTTTACAAGCCATGACAGTTTTGCTATGTAGCATTAAATATCCAAAGTTGGATCCTGATGTAAACCTGCCAATTTATGTTGCTTTTAATATTTTTAACTGAGAAAGCTAGATGCCCACAGAACTCTGACCTTCTACGTTCCTCAAGGGATTCCCATGACTGATATTTTCTTCTACAATAATTTCTTTACATTCATATTTGTGCCTTGTGTTCTGTACATACTTATATAAACTAACGACTACTATTTTAGTACTTTGTACAAGGTATGACATTTTTACTATGTGGCTTAACCCTTTTAATGTACAGTAAATTACAAAAATTTAGTCAAAAACGATATCAGTAGTCGGTTATTTATTGTCAGATGTACTGATAAGAATGCAGAAAGAAATAGATGTTAAATATTTGCTACGATAGATCATCTGCATCTTTATGAAAGTAGTCTGGGGGAAAAAGAGAGGTTAGATTCAGGTTAAGAGGCATGTGGTACACCATAAGTAACTACAATGAATACCCGAGTAATATGTTTGCATACAAGTTGCAATTTCAAGACTGATATTTCTTTGCGTTGATATTTATGCCTCGCTTTCTGTACATAGTTACATAAGGTAACGACTAATATTTTAGTACTTTTTACAAGCCATGACAGTTTTGCTATGTAGCATTAAATATCCAAAGTTGGATCCTGATGTAAACCTGCCAATTTATGTTGCTTTTAATATTTTTAACTGAGAAAGCTAGATGCCCACAGAACTCTGTCCTCCCACGTTTCTTAGGGGATTACCATGAATGCGTTAGGAGGGTTAATGCTTCGAAGGCGACCAGGTGAATTGCAAGCGTTAAACCAAGGAGCAACCGTAAAGTTCGTCGAAGTAACGGATTGCACGTTAGACTTTTGGCACAACTAGCATGGGGAATTGTATATAGGTTGGCTGATAAGGCGTAGGGGACCTGTACCTCTGTCTAAGAGGGTCAGCAGTGGCGAGTAAGGAGTTGTGGGCGTTGCGTGGTTGAGGGTCCAGTAGTGAATGGTCGCTGGGGGGTACGCCACTCGAGGAACGGTGACCTGCGCTGATGCTCGCAGACTTGGTGTGACCCCGCGTTGGTCTAGTGCCCTCGCCCAGGCTGTGCACAAAACTAATCAACAAACTGCCCTGCTCGAGACACCGGCTCTACCATTTCTACCGTTTAATAATAATTAGCTCTGCTGTTCTCGCAGATCGAATCGGTTCGTAATTCGCAGAGGAAGACGCGTGTTACTTTCCTCGTTGTCGCGATCGATAAACGGTTCTCTGGAAATCAGGTAATTTTTCGTCCGTCGAGAGAATTAAAAAAAAAAAGAAAGGACTGATCCAGCGTATGGGATACGCGATTTTCGTTCGACGCGTTATCAACCATCCACGGTGGGCACACGGGACCACCCAAGGGCCTTCCCCCATTTTTCTTTAACCTAAATGAGAGGTTATGTTGCATTGGACGTGTTTTTTTTTTTTGCAGAGCTATCGTAGATTACAATACTCTAATTATTTTTTGATAAATAATGTGACGACTGCGAAGTTGGCGGCCATCTTTGTTAGTCGCCATTGCTCTATCTTCGCGTATATGAAAAATCTTGGACGAATTTACATGATTAATACGTTTAAATACGATATACTGAGAAATTGAATACTATGTACATAATCGTTTTCACAATAGGATTGAATTTTAACTGGAAAGGCCCTTGGATTTTTAGCGATCGAGGGGAGTGCAACAAACAAAATGGATTCCCTCCTCCATTTTGGTAAGTTTCTAGGAAAATTAATTCTGTTAACGGTAACTTAGAAAAGACTAACTATGGAATACAGAATTATTAATTAAATATGTATTGCTTTGAGAATAAATTTAGTTACAAATAACAATACTCTTACTAATAGAATAAGAAAAGGGGAATCCTGTACTTTCCTCGAACGCCAAGAATGGATGGTACCGTGTCCATGGGTAAAAATGTAGCGAAACACAATTTTTCACTGATAAACTGGAGGATCCGTGGGGATGAAATTTGTGGGACCGAAGAGAGAGGACGGGTGTAAAATGAAAATACTGTCCTGTGCTACGTAATAAGTTTGGCTCGCGAGAAATTCTACGTCGAGAGGAACAGAATACGACGCTAAAACATAATAAGAATGAAAACATGTATGATGAATGTTAATGGTTGGTATCTATAACGCACACGACTTGTAGATCTAGATATACATTTGTAAAAAAAAAAAGAAGAAAGAACAGAGTAAAGGTCATGTGAATGTAACTGTGGCTCGGTATAATTTATAGCAAGCAATTTGTATAATTGTAAGTATTACACGTTTGATTAGACTATCTGTTCTGTCAACATCTGTCAAGCCATAAAGAAAGTGGTCTGCAATGAACGATTGGCAGGCAGCAGCCAACATGCTAGAGCAACACAACAAACAAATAAACTCCCTTGGGGCTTAATGACAGAGTCTTGGTTATTTGTCCGGATGTTTAAGTCAATCTTCTCGTTCAAACGTAGGTGGTTTAGTATACTTAACGCACGAGCAATCGGTCGCCTATGGTTAGTCGGTACAATTAAAGAAAAGAAGGGGAAAAAAAAAATATGGAAAAAAAATATACGTAAGAAACCACTGTTTAGTCGACAAGAAACTGTAAAAAAATAACCAATTACGAACCGAAGTTTCGCTGTGCGCGTTAAGAAATTGTATATGGTTTATCGGTGCAGACACTGGATCACACTCGAGACGCTCGATGTTTCCTCGAAAAACTTGAAATACGTTCCTCGAACGTTGTTTAAGCTCTTGTGGATCCAGTGTCTACGGCATCGTTGGTAGACTAAGTAATAATCGTTGCAATAATTCATGAATATTCATCGAATCGGTACATACGAAGATGAGAGTAGATAAAAAAAAACAATTGGATGTTACTATACCTGGGTGGATCGTTGGTTTTTTCGGTAGACGAGGAGGACGTTTTCGCTTGATCATAGGAGATGGTACTACGTCGACCAACAAAAACAACGCTAGGTGAGGTGAGTGGTCGACCACTACCACCTACCCCTGTATTCATCGTGTTGCTCTTGCCTGCCCATGCCCTACCACCGGGACTTGTACCCACGCCTAGAATGAACATTGTCACTGCAAGCCTCATTAGATATAGTTCAACACAAAACAAAGCAGCGGATACGTTTTAAAAAAAAATTATAACACAGGCATGGCAACGAGTGTCAACAAGGACTAAAAACATTTGGTATTGGCGGTACGTCGCATCTACTTCTCTCTGAATACTCAAAGTTTCAACTATTATTCTTTAACAATGTCCACCAAACGAATCACTAAAGGATTCAGGAAGCAAATACGACGCTGAAATTATTTACAAGTACAAATAACAATCTTCAACCCCAGACGAATGTCGTTGATGCTTTGGTAAATCTGAATTTATCAAAAATATGGCGAGATAATAAAATAGAGATATATTAATAATCACTTGTACCATGACGAGTTTTACTAAGTTTGTACAAAGGTAATACGGAAGTCTATGCAACTTTGTGCACCCCTAGAACTTCCAAAGTATGCGTTGCACAAAATATTTTGCATAAAAAAGTTGGTCTGAAGGGGTACGCTAGTGCATTTGTCTTTTTTATAGGCTAAGACGCAATATTGTTTTTTTACATGGAATACTTTATATACCCAAATGATGATCTTTATTAACCCTAAACCTAATATAACTAATGAGTAATTTCATTTTATTTTTTGAAAAGTTTCTTCGCGTAATATCAAAAGGAAGACTAAACCTTATTGCAAAGTTTTGCGGAACAGTGGAAATTGTCAAGAAATAATTCTATTAACAGTACTAATGAAATGCGAACTCTGTAGTCTCAACCCCTAAATATAATAATTCGTATCGTACTTTAAGTATTTCTTATAATTGTGTACATTAACACGTTCACTGCCAGATCGAAACCGTATGATATTCTGCAAACATGAAATTTTTATTTTAGACCATTGTAACCTAAAATTTATTTCAGTATTTATTTTTGTAACATCGTCAAAGTTCATAAATTCTATCCAAATTTATTTTTCTCAACGTTTTAACTTTAGAATTAATTTTTCTAGTATCGTAATGGTAAATCCTGTCACCCGTACCTGGGTGACGTGGCAATGAAAGTGTTAAGTGCATTCTGTAGTTTTTTGAGAATTTCAAATTCTCTAGTCTAGTTATTAAGTTTAGGGCTACTGCGGGTCAATACTTATTTACTCAGAATTTGATATTCTTTCATATTTTGGTATAAATAGTATTTCGTTGAAAAGAAACCAAAGTTAACCTTCAAATCTTTGAAACGCCTTCACCTATAAAAAAAGACAATTGAACTACATGGTGTATCCCTCCAAACCATGCAACTCATTTATACAAAATTGTGTCGAGCAACGCATACTTTGCAAGTTTATAGAGGTGCACAAACTTCTAACCGCAAACAGGTGTAAGTTTGAAGAACTGTAATTAAACGCACCCACGATAGGCGTCTGGGGTTAACCAGTGTGTAGTAACTTTTGGGGTAGTGGATGGGGCTTACGAATTAGGAGCACATAGAACCGTGACACAGAAGTATAAATAAAAATGTAAATTACGAAATCATTAAAAAATGTTGGAATTAGGGAACGAACCACTGCAACCTTATCCAAAGCAGATAAATATATGGTATATAAATATGTATATATGTTTTGCTAAAGCTTCGCAAAGGTACAACATCGCAAACGATTGGACAAGGATGGTGAGATTCGAGTGAAGGTTACGGTACAACAAAAAGAAGAACTCACTAGTGTCTAATTGCCCTGGACTGTTTTTCGGAGCCGAAGGACGGCTCGCGGACACACGAGCACTGTTCTCCTTGATCGTGGCTGCGTCTACGGTATTTTGTCGTTTAAAATTACTACCACCGCTTCCAGTCACAGTCCCGCCGGTCGCAGCAGTCGCGTGATTATGATTCGTCGCGTTCCCTGGACTCGGTGCTCCCCCTAGCGAGGTAAATGCGTTATACAACGGGTGTACGGACAATCAGACAAACCACGCCTCTCGCTCGTCGAGTAGTAAATTTCATTAATCGACCATTTCATCGACCATTTTCAAAAAGCATCGACGAAAAGTCGCTGCCAGACGTAGACGTTTCACCGAGGCGACGCATATATATATATATATATACACGTTTCGTCGACGATCAGACACAGTTTTTTTTTTTTTTTTAAACACTCTCTCGGGCCGCCTGGTATCTCTCTTACGTCCCTTACCTATATACGTATGTCTGCCTCGTTCGTTCGACGTTCGCGTCAACTCGGTACCGATAACGTTTCAAATCCGGACTGGCTAGAGTTTCGGTGATAAAAAAAAAGTTTCGAGAGCTTTTGGGAAGGTGGAATAACGTTTTTAAAACTTACGAAGCGATTCGATTACGGACGAAACCCGTCTACTGGGTTTTGGATTGCTAGCGGAAATACTTCTGTGAACACCTCTGTGCGATGGACTCTGCACGGCGCCACCCGTGACTCCTCCGGTTCCTCCGCCTCCGCTTCCGCCCGAACCAGCTTGCGGCGGAATGTTGCGCAACGACAATGAACTGCCTGACCGCGAACCGTCCGATTCAGGCTACGAAACGAATCGTTTTTTTTTTTTTTTTTCTTGGTTTGTTTGTTTTAAATTTATAACTAGATCCACGTCCACTTCTACCACGCTCCCCCGTTTTACTTACATCGGTGGTCTTTCTTCCTAGGAGTAAGTACGTGGCGAACACGTCATCGTACTTCGCTTGTTCTAAGGAATCTTCTATTTCACTTCTCGTGTACCCCATACTAGCCAGGGCCTCTAAAACAAACAGGCGTAGCGGCATAGTCACAACCACTAAGAATACTAGCCAGAATGATGCTATTAATTCAACAAACGAGCAACGCCCGGATAATACCCGTCTCCGACTCACGGAATCCACGCAACTACACGTTTCATTTTCTATCTATCGTCGCGCGGATCGGTGATGCATCGCGGGCAGGCAAACAAAGATTTCGAGAAGAAGCTCGGTGGTTCGCTGTGCAGGAAGAATGCGTTCGTAGACACCATTTTACACACTACTGTTTACCATTGTAGGCACTAAGAGACCGCGAGGAAATCGTCGTTCTTCTTCGTATCGAACCATTTACCAAAGGACAGTGCTGGAATTTAGAACCAGTCTTGGACCTCGCTGTCGAACTACTATTTTTGCGCAACTTGTATCTACGGTCAATTTAGTAAATGAACAATGGTCACTTAGTCGATTTCATGAATTCTATTCAAATTTATTTCCTTTTACACTTCAGTTTCAGAATTAATTCTTTGATTCCAAAGTGAAATGTCTTGTCACCCACATGTGAATGGTATGGCAGTCATATGTAGGTTAAGTTTGGGTTAAGTTCAACATTGGATAGTAAGAATGATCAACAGCAAATGTGCACTCTTTGTCTAGGAAGTCAATTTTAGAATTATCTAATTACTGAAAACGAAAGTTAAAATGGTGGTCATATGTAGGTTAGGTTTGGGTTAAGTTCGACATGAGTTTAGATACCAAGAATGATCGATAGCAAATGTGCACTCTTTGTCTAGGAAGTCAATTTTAGAATGATCTAATTACTGAAAATGAAATTTAAAATGGTGGTCATTTGTAGGTTAGGTTTGGGTTAAGTTCAACATTAGTTTAGATACCAAGAATGATCGACAGCAAATGTGCACTCTTTGTCTAGGAAGTCAATTTTAGAATTATCTAATTACTGAAAACGAAAGTTAAAATGGTGGTCATTTGTAGGTTAGGTTTGGGTTAAGTTCAACATTAGATACCAAGAATGATCAACAGCAAATGTGCACTCTTTGTCTAGGAAGTCAATTTTAGAATTATCTAATTACTGAAAATGAAATTTAAAATGGTGGTCATATGTAGGTTAGGTTTGAGTTAAAATCAACATTAGTTTAACTACCAAGAATGATCAACAGCAAATATGCACTCTTTGTCTAGGAAGTCAATTTTAGAATGATCTAATTACTGAAAATGAAATTTAAAATGGTGGTCATTTGTAGGTTAGGTTTGGGTTAAGTTCAACATTAGTTTAGATACCAAGAATGATCGACAGCAAATGTGCACTCTTTGTCTAGGAAGTCAATTTTAGAATTATCTAATTACTGAAAATGAAATTTAAAATGGTGGTCATTTGTAGGTTAGGTTTGGGTTAAGTTCAACATTAGTTTAGATACCAAGAATGATCGACAGCAAATGTGCACTCTTTGTCTAGGAAGTCAATTTTAGAATTATCTAATTACTGAAAACGAAAGTTAAAATGGTGGTCATATGTAGGTTAGGTTTGGGTTAAGTTCAACATTAGATACCAAGAATGATCAACAGCAAATGTGAACTCTTTGTCTAGGAAGTCAATTTTAGAATTATCTAATTACTGAAAATGAAATTTAAAATGGTGGTCATATGTAGGTTAGGTTTGAGTTAAGTTCAACATTGGATAGTAAGAATGATCAACAGCAAATGTGCACTCTTTGTCTAGGAAGTCAATTTTAGAATTATCTAATTACTGAAAACGAAAGTTAAAATGGTGGTCATTTGTAGGTTAGGTTTGGGTTAAGTTCGACATTAGTTTAAATAGCAAGAATGATCAACAGCAAATATGCACTTTTCGTTTAAGAAGTAAATTTTAGAATTATCTAATTGCTTCACTGAAAACGAAAGTTAAAATGGTGGCTCTAGTTTCAGTTCCATTATTTTACGTTTAACAAAGTTATATAAAATTCAGTTTTTATGAAAACTCTGCGTAACGAATTAAAAACAAGTGTTTTAACATTAATCTACTGCACTTGGTTTCCACTCGTTAATCTTTGGTTATTTAACCCCTTACTGTAGAATAAAGTGTCCAAATCATAACAAATTCTTTATATCAAGTTTAATGATAACAACACTACAGTTGTCAAGAAGTCTCATGTATTAAAATCATATTCTCAAGGTATTCGTAAAATAAATCCCTTCTTTTTCACGAGCATATACTAACAAATTTAAACAAAATTAAATAGTATACATTTGTGAAATTGCTTGTAATGGAATCGTATTAAAAGAGGTTAAACGACGCCATTTTGATACGAAATACTATTGCAAGTGAGAACATTTCAAACAAAAATCTTATTACTTTTTTACCAACTCCAAGTTTCCATATGAAATTTCAGTAAGCCTATTTTCTCTTTGCGACTACAAGTTTTCTTGAAACTTAAAATCAACACATTTTGCAAGACATTCGTGAAATAAATTTGTTCCATTGTGAGCTTCTACGAACAAATTTAAACAAAATTGCTTCTAATTAAATTGTATTCCAAAGGGTTAAATAAAGTTCCACGAAGAAAATTCTCTGAACGAATGATTATTTTGTGAAGATGGACTCTATCCAGAACGCGAGGCACAGATGATTTAATACGGCGTTAAGAGGATCAACTCCAATTTGGTATATCCGGTAATTAATATATCAAGATGTTGTTGCAACGTGAAATTCGAAATCACCATTTTCAATTACGAAATCGTCTTGTTTGCTCCTTGATCATGAACATGCTGACAGAAGGATTCAAAATGTCGTCCATTTTTTATTGTTCCAACGCTTTACACTACTTTTGCCTAAAACGTAAGGAACCAGAATGCCAACAACGTGGTTCGAAGGTTGTTCTTGAACAAGAAGACTCGAATGGAAACTTATACTCTACATTTGAATTTTTTCATATATCAATTACAATTTAAATAATTGCAATCCCCAGTAACCATGTATCCCTGTAGATACTTGCTCCGTAAAAATGTTTTATCTTCAGCGAGATCCAAAACGTTCTACCTTCTACCATTGTCCTTTCTACGAAGAGGTATCCATGCATCTATGCTGTGTCTACGCCATCGCACACCAATTCTCCAAATTGGAGAATTGGTTTGATTACGACCACCTTCGAGTCAGCAGTTACTATTGCGGTCAATAAACGCGTTCATAAACGGCGCATAGGCTCGTCCAAAACGGACGTAATTTTTAATTGTATCGCGACTGGGTGGATCTCGACGCTGTGATCGCCACATTCACGGGCGCGCGAGGTGGTCGTAAACGATGCAACTACATATATATTATATAAAAACAATAAGTAGTAAGTGTTATGTACATACTGGCAGACTCACCTATCCTCTTGTGGTCTTTATAATCGGGCTCGGGTTCTAAGTACGGTTTTAGTTCGTCGTCGTCGTATCCCATGTTCATCCATTTGTCTTTCATTATAGTCTACGGGAGATCAGAGAGAATAAATTAAGTTAGAAGGGCCGATTCTCTATCAACCTTAAACGCAACGAAGGCATTACATGTTTCGGAACACGATCGAACCTTGTCGCCACGTACCTCTAATGAGGCCCGTTTCGTCGGGTTGAGCACCAAAAACTTCTTCAAGAGGTTCTCGCAATCGGTGGACATGTAAAACGGTATTCGGTACTTTCCTCTCAACACCCTTTCCCTCAATTCCCTCAACGTCGAGCCGTCAAAGGGCAACGAGCCGGACACCAAAGTATACAATATCACCCCCAACGACCAGACGTCCACCTCTGGCCCGTCGTACTTTTTACCTACAGGGTGACCGGAAGAAAAACATCGTCAATCGAGTCGTTCGCAATTTCTACGCTAAATTTAACAAAAAGTATACAAAGACGATAACGCAATTGTTGTTCCTGTACCCTGAAAGAGCTCGGGCGCTGCGTATGGCGGCGATCCGCAGAATGTGTCCAACTTGTTCCCGGGCGTGAACTCGTTGCTGAAACCGAAGTCGGCGATCTTGATGTTCATCTCGCTGTCGAGAAGCAGATTCTCCGCCTTCAGGTCCCTGTGGATGATCTTCTTCTGATGGCAGTATTGCACGGCGGACACGATCTGCCTGAACTTCGCACGTGCCTCCTTCTCCTTCATACGACCGTGCAGGACCAGGTAGTCGAACACCTCGCCGCCGCTGGCGTACTCCATTACCAGGTACAGTGTCTTTTCAGTCTCGATCACTTGGAAAAGCTTCACTATGTTCGGATGGTCGAGCATCTTCATTATCCTCACTTCCCGGAACAACTGAAACAGGGAATCTTGTTAACAATGCGCTCTAGGTACTTGGGTGGGTGGGGTGGGGTCCCGTTTGAACAGATCCAAGTATCTTTGAAAGTATGGGTGGGATAAGATTCTTTGATCGAGTTCTTAACTTTACTTTTTTTTAATTTTGAAATTTGAAGACTCGAAATGTTTATATTATTTGTTATGTGTCCAACCAAGAAATTTGTACTGTATATATACAGGGTGTTCTAGATGGGAGATTCTAGAGAATCGAGAATCGAGAATTTTAATTTGTTGATTGAGATTCCGCTAAAAAGTTATTAACGTTTGAAGTTTTTTTTTAAAGAATTTTTTTCTGGAAAGTGCGTAGGAATTCGAGGGTATGTCTATTCACCAAAAATGATTGTAATTGACCCCTGCAACGAAAAATAATTTTTCCAGAACGATTTGAAATTTTTTAATTTTGTCGAAAAATTTGTCCATCTACTCGAATTTTTTTCTCAAAATTGCGTAGGAATTCGAGGGTATGTCTATTCACCAAAAATGATTGTAATTGACCCCTGCAACGAAAAATAATTTTTCCAGAACGATTTGAAATTTTTTAATTTTGTCGAAAAATTTGTCCATCTACTCGAATTTTTTTCTCAAAATTGCGTAGGAATTCGAGGGTATGTCTATTCACCAAAAATAATTGTAATTGGCCCCCGCAACCAAAAATAATTTTTCCAGAACGATTTGAAATTTTTTAATTTTGTCGAAAAATTTGTCCACCTACTCGAATTTTTTTCTCAAAATTGCGTAGGAATTCGAGGGTATGTCTATTCACCAAAAATAATTGTAATTGGCCCCCGCAATCAAAAATAATTTTTTCGGAATGATTTGAAATTTGTTAATTTAATTTGTTAATAACTTTTTAATGAAGCCTTAATCAACAAATTAGTATCCTTGATTTTCGTCTTATTTTGGTCTCTAGACTCACCCATTAAAATTTTTCCCAAGGATGACCGAACATCTTGTATATTAACTCATTTGATATTAATTTAATTTAATGACACAATTTTAATATTAATTTTGAAGCATTTAAATGAATTTATAATGTATATTTTCGCAAGATTTAATTTAAATATAAATATTTCTACATTACATATAGCACTTTCGAGAAAAAATATTTTGTACTAACTTTTAGTGAAAATCAGGTTGATGGTCAGATTAATATGTGGCGAGAATGTTATTATTGTATTGGTGAGATTCATCCGATGAAAATGAGTCCAAACACGACCTGGTTCGGAGTACTATTAATTTTAACTTACTCAAACTGTTTTTGAAAAATTTTCGATGATGTAAAATTAAAAGTTGTCCGAATGGTGTCGTGTTTGTACTCGTTTTCATCGGGAAATTCTCGCCAATCTCATTTTGCAAGAGATTGTTACCGAATCGTACTCACATTTTAAATACGAAAATTAAACTTTTACTGACAGACACGTTCAGATTAAAATGTGATTTTTCTATTAAACTTGTTTTAGAATATAAATTCATATACATACATATAAACTCATTTGATATTATATTTAATTTAATGACACAATTTTAATATTAATTTTAAAGCATTTAAATGAATTTATAATGTATATTTTCGCAAGATTTAATTTAAATATAAATATTTCTACATTATATATAGCACTTTCGAGAAAAAATATTTTGTACTAACTTTTAGTGAAAATCAGGTTGATGGTCAGATTAATATGTGGCGAGAATGTTATTATTGTATTGGTGAGATTCATCCGATGAAAATGAGTCCAAACACGACCTGGTTCGGAGTACTATTAATTTTAACTTACTCAAACTGTTTTTGAAAAATTTTCGATGATGTAAAATTAAAAGTTGTCCGAATGGTGTCGTGTTTGTACTCGTTTTCATCGGGAAATTCTCGCCAATCTCATTTTGCAAGAGATTGTTACCGAATCGTACTCACATTTTAAATACGAAAATTAAACTTTTACTGACAGACACGTTCAGATTAAAATGTGATTTTTCTATTAAACTTGTTTTAGAATATAAATTCATATACATACATATAAACTCATTTGATATTATATTTAATTTAATGACACAATTTTAATATTAATTTTAAAGCATTTAAATGAATTTATAATGTATATTTTCGCAAGATTTAATTTAAATATAAATATTTCTACATTATATATAGCACTTTCGAGAAAAAATATTTTGTACTAACTTTTAGTGAAAATCAGGTTGATGGTCAGATTAATATGTGGCGAGAATGTTATTATTGTATTGGTGAGATTCATCCGATGAAAATGAGTCCAAACACGACCTGGTTCGGAGTACTATTAATTTTAACTTACTCAAACTGTTTTTGAAAAATTTTCGATGATGTAAAATTAAAAGTTGTCCGAATGGTGTCGTGTTTGTACTCGTTTTCATCGGGAAATTCTCGCCAATCTCATTTTGCAAGAGATTGTTACCGAATCGTACTCACATTTTAAATACGAAAATTAAACTTTTACTGACAGACACGTTCAGATTAAAATGTGATTTTTCTATTAAACTTGTTTTAGAATATAAATTCATATACATACATATAAACTCATTTGATATTATATTTAATTTAATGACACAATTCTAATATTAATTTTAAAATATTTAAATGAATTTATAATGTATATTTTCGCAAGATTTAATTTAAATATAAATATTTCTACATTATATATAGCACTTTCGAGAAAAAATATTTTGTACTAACTTTTAGTGAAAATCAGGTTGATGGTCAGATTAATATGTGGCGAGAATGTTATTATTGTATTGGTGAGATTCATCCGATGAAAATGAGTCCAAACACGACCTGGTTCGGAGTACTATTAATTTTAACTTACTCAAACTGTTTTTGAAAAATTTTCGATGATGTAAAATTAAAAGTTGTCCGAATGGTGTCGTGTTTGTACTCGTTTTCATCGGGAAATTCTCGCCAATCTCATTTTGCAAGAGATTGTTACCGAATCGTACTCACATTTTAAATACGAAAATTAAACTTTTACTGACAGACACGTTCAGATTAAAATGTGATTTTTCTATTAAACTTGTTTTAGAATATAAATTCATATACATACATATAAACTCATTTGATATTATATTTAATTTAATGACACAATTCTAATATTAATTTTAAAATATTTAAATGAATTTATATTCATAGATTCTATTATTGAAAGAATGATAATATATGTTTCACAAGATTAACTTCCAATTCTAAATATTTGTACCAGTATACAATATACGGTATACATGTACAATATAAAATATTTGAACACATGGAAATATATATTATCTCTTCCAATAATAGAATGCATAAATATAATTTCATTTAAATATTTTAAACATGATAATTGAAATTGTGTATTACATTAAATATGACATAAAATGAGTTTGTAGATCTTTATGCAAATTCATACATTTATTAATGGAATTAACTAAATGGGAGCTTTGTAGAGGGTTGTCTGAACCCCTAAATATAATAATTCGCATCCTACTTGAAATATTTCTTATAGTTTTGCGTAACTTAATTTGATTTTAATGTATTCTTGTTAATAAAAATATTTTTATTAAATTTTGTGTAAATTTTAATTCAAATCAAAATGTAGAATAATTATGATTTAGTTTTTTGAAAATTTAAATTTCCCTGTAATTATCACTCTTTCTATAAAAGAATGTACGAATAAAAAGTTCGATTAAAAATTTAAAAATTTGATTTTGGAATTGTGTATTAAATTAAATACGATATGAAATGTGCTTTTAGTGCATGGACTGATCGAAACCGGGACGCCTGGTCGGGTAGTAGTTGTTTTGGGGTGAAATGCTTACCTTTTGAAGGCTATTGGGATTTAGTTGAGTCTTGTCGATAATTTTGATAGCCACTTCTTTT
Organism: Colletes gigas; assembly: GCF_013123115.1. Taxonomy (NCBI): domain Eukaryota; kingdom Metazoa; phylum Arthropoda; class Insecta; order Hymenoptera; family Colletidae; genus Colletes; species Colletes gigas. Next base: position 1,281,086 of record NW_025106644.1, read on the forward strand.
CCGGTGGGCACATGCTTGGCAAGTTTTACCTTAGCGAAGTTGCCCTTGCCAATTGTTTTGAGTAATTTGTACTTGCCGATGTGAGGCTCCTCCGATGTCCGACTCCTCGAGGAGAGCCGACCACCGCCACTCGACACTCCCACGCCATCCCCTGTCTGCAATAAGTGGAAACAAACTGTTAATTACACGAAATTGAAGCAACAAGGGGTTTCACCATAGCTATCGATCTTATCATCACATAAAAGTGCATTTAAAAATTTTCATTATTTTACCCTTCACCCCATTCACGTTAATTTTAAAATATAAAATTCACTCTTTAATAAATTCTAGATTTATTATTGGAACGAGCATACGTTTTAATATAAAAACATTGTATGCATTTACAATAATAAATATTTCGGTCGAAGGAAATAAATTTCGTTCAACGAAATTCGAATTCGAACGAGTGATCATTTGTCTGTCTTTTATTCGTTGTTTACGATGTTGGATCTATATAAAAATTGTCCACGGTCGACGAATAAAAGTTCATTTAAAATTTTCAGTATTTATCCCTTCCCAATATTGGCGGTCAATGTTAACATAAAAATATTTTATAAAAATCATGTAGCTCGATAGAAATTTGTTCACGTTTCAATATAAAAAATTGTATGTGTATTTGCAATTGTAAATATTTCAGTCAAAGTGAATAAATTTCGTTTGACAGTGAGAGTTCAACGAGTGCACGTTTGTTTGTCATTTATTCGCTGTTCGGAATGTCGTATCTAGATAAGAGTAAGATCTCTTTCGAGAGGTTAAGTTCTATAGATGGCGCTGGTTTCTGCATACGTATAGCACTTAACCCTATATCAATATGTATGTTCAATGAAACAGCTTATTTGCACAGCTATATTCAGTTATATAATTTATAACTATATTTATTTAAACAACGATTAACAAAGTGAGGTGCACTTTTTAAAAAAAGTACTACTAGACTCGGAATAATGGCCACGACCTGTAGCCGTTCGCGTGGCGAAGCGTAAGGGCCTTTTCTTGGGACAAAGAAAAGCTGCATGGACGCTGGCGTGAAGAACAATTCACCCCCTCATCGGTAGAGGCGCGACAGCGTGCGCAGCGCCAAAGCTACGGACGCTGGCCACACACGCGATCGGTTGCTTAGAATTACGAAATTCAACGACCACGCGTCGTTTAATTTGTTCCGTGGACCGCGCGACCGCACTTGACATTTCCAGGGACGAACGGGACGATCGTCAATGGAATTAATTAAACCTTGTTAAAGCTGCACCAGATACAGATTGTTTTGAACGAAGCGCGCCGCGCTGTTTAATCGTAATCGTCGCGCGGCGCTCCGTGGCACAGCGGAATCTCGCGGCGAGTATTCGATGGAAATCGACGGGGAAAGAGTAGTTATAATTTATATTCGCAGACGGTCGTTGACACCCGGGAACTGTCGACGGGTTTCCAATGGCACAGGTTAGGCCAATAAACCCAATAATCAAGACTAAAATAATCCATTGTATCAACGAATTTACATACAAATATATAAATATATTACGTGGAAATGGATTTGTAAATAAATTGAATATATTATTAACACTCTCGTGATTTTCCCGATTGTAGAAATAAAACACTAATTTATAGGAACATATTTAACACTAGATATTAACAAAATTAAATCGATAAATGTATAATGTAATGGAAATAAATGTTTATTTCTCTTTTAGAGAACTACTGTAAATTTTCGAAAATTCGGTTGAATAAATTTTGTACTGTTGGAGTGCGCGTAAATTTATTATCTCTACCTATGCGCCATCTGTCGATAAAAATGTAAGATATATGTGTATACATATAAGAGAAGCGAGTTGAGTGTGCTTCGTTGCGAAATACGGTTTTGTTCAAAAGTATCCTATGTAATAAAGTTCTGTTAATAACCAAGTTTGTTTATTGTCAACGATGTAATAACAATTCTTATTAGAGTACACGAATGTTAATAAGAATGACATATAAAAATTGTGGTTTATTATTACGGAGGATGTAAAATTAGAGATATCACATTTCACATTTAAAGGTTGAAGTATATTCCGTTTAAACTGACCTTCGCTTCTACTAATTGTATTATGGTACAAATACTGATTAAATAATTACGAGATGCTTGCGTCACGACATTAAAAAAATATACAACAGTAGAGAAAAACTTCCAAGTAGATGATAATTTTTATTTATAAATAAATGATTTTTTTTTTTTTGTTATCTAGCATTCGGAATAAAACCGGAGATAGAGTTTCGAAGCTCGATCAAAAAAGTGTGAAACTCGGATAAAAATGCAATTTTTGTACAATGCATCGTTAAACGAAATTTAAAAAAAAATGAAATTCGAAACGTTGTAACTTTTCTCGATGAAAAATAACGCGTGAAAAATTTACTTCATTTCGACTCTTTTTTTCTTCTCTAACGAATGAAATATTTTTATGTAATAAAATGTCCGACTTCGCGACGCCTGCAAAAGTCACTCGATCCACGATTTATTCTTTTTTTTTATACCGTTCTTTTAAACTCTGATTTTACGAACTTATTTGACCAACAAATAACCAAACGAACGTATATCACTTTACTGACGACGTTCATTATATCGAACATATTAAAATTTCACCTTTCGATACGAAATATTCTATTCCACATTTGGCACTTTTTATTCCTGTTTAACGAGTAACAGATACATCTTTTTTATTCGTTCATTTTTGTAGGTGCGTAGAGGTATAATATTTTTTAAGATAAAAACTATATCCACGTTTAATTAAATATTGCAGACATTTTGTAAAAAGTGATAGCACCATTAATGCACAATATTATTAGAAGATTAGAGCTCGTTTTTTTCTTCGTTTCTGCCACGCCCGAGTTAACTCGGGCATCATAGTCGCTGGATAAACAAGCGAAACTACGTTTAGCGATTAAACTAATGAAGAGTGGAACGAAGGGAGGGACGCATAATTCCAGAGCAGTAATTGCACAAGTTATCGACTGAACGTTTCGAACAAAAACACAAACAATTTATCTACCAATTAAAAACTGTCATCTTTCGAAAGTGCAGGGGTAAAGATTAATTTTTTTAAATGAACATTTTTTTCGAAGAGAAAAACAAGAATATAACTTTGATTCGATACATTTTTCAACGCCTCGTGTAACTGGTTATACAGGGTGTTCAGTCATCCGTGGGAAAAATTTTAATGGGAGATTCTAGAGGCCAAAATAAGACGAAAATCAAGGATATCAATTTTTCATTTAAGGCTTCGTTAAAAAGTTATTAACATTTGCGCCTGTAGATAGGCAACCTGCGCACAGCTGCGCGCGCTGGCGTCTCACAGGCATAACTTTAAACGTTAATAACTTTTTAACGAAGCCTCTATCAACAAATTGGTACTCTTCATTTTCGTCTTATTTTGGCCTCTAGAATCGCCTATTATAAGGATAAATAAAGTGGGTTACTTTGACACGAGGGATGGTTTCTCCCTTAAAGTCTGTTGTTCTTGAAAATTCTGATGGATATAGAATTTTAATAAATAAATTTTAGTATGTGCAATCTATTAAAAAAATGTTTTTCTCAGGACTAAAGTATCGCTTTTGAATTTTAGTCAATTTGTATTAAATTTGTTGCAACAATTCTGGAATATAGATTTAGAAAACAGAATTGGTACAATTTTATGGTTGTCAGGGTTTGACGGGGAGCTACAATATAAATATTCGTTCTATGTTAAATTAAATTTCCTAAATAATTTGTGTTCGTGTAAAGACAGTTAATGAAACAAATAACTGTGTAAAAAAAAAATATGTATTCACAATTTGCTGCATTCTTATGTTTGTCACGGTTTGAAGAGAATTCGAATTAAAATCTAAATACCCGTTCTACGTTAAATTAAATTTCCAAAATAATCTTTGCTCGTGTAGAGAGTTAATGAAACAAATACTTATATAAAAAAAATGTGTATTATTTGATATATTTTTATGTTTGTCAGGATTTGAAGAGGACTTGAATTAGAATCGGAATATTCATTCTATGTTAAATTAAATTTCTTAAACAATTTGTGATCGTGTAAAGATTGTTAATGAAAAAAAAAATATGTACACGGTGTTCGGCCACCCATGGGAAAAATTATAATGGGAGATTCTAGAGGCCAAAATAGAACGAAAATCAAGAATACCAATTTGTTGATCGAGGCTTCGTTAAAAAGTTAATAACAATTAAATTCAAAAATTTCAAATCGTTCTGGAAAAATTATTTTCGGTTGCGGGGGCCAATTACAATCATTTTTGGTGAATAGACACACCCCCGAAATCCTACCCAGTTTTTAGAAAAAAATTCTAGGTGTGAAACTTTTCGACGGAAAAAAAAAATTTCAAATCGTTCTGGAAAAATTATTTTCGGTTGCGGGGGCCAATTACAATCATTTTTGGTGAATAGACATACCCCCGAATTTCTGCGCATTTTCGAGAAAAAAATTCAGTTCGGGCGGAACTTCAAACGTTAATAACTTTTTAACGAAACCTCCATCAACAAATTGGTATTCTTGATTTTTGTCTTATTTTGGCCTCCAGTATCCTCCATTAAAATTTTTCCCAGGGGTGTCCGAACACCCTGTATATTTACGTTTCGCTATATTTTTATGTTTGTCATAGTTCGAAGATGACTCGAACCCAGAGTCTAAACGTTTCTTCTACGTCAAGTGAAATTTCTTAAATAATTTGTGTTCGCGTAAAGACAGTTAATGAAACAAATAGTTGTATATTTGTCACGGTTTGAAGACTCAAATCTAGAGTCCAAACGTTGGTTCCACATTATCTTAAATTTCCTAAATAATCTGTCTTCTCGAACGTTCGGTTCAATAATAAATTATTTTTAAATCGAATTAAATTTCCTAAATAAATCGCGCTCGCGCGCAGACACTCGACGATATAAATAATTGCGTTAGACATGCGTTTAATTTGTACAACGGTTCAATTACCCGCGTGCGGATACGAGTGACCACCTTGCTAGAGGTGGTCGCAGCAACTTTCGAGGCCGCCAGCTTGACTGATTGACTCGATCGATCTCTTCGATGTCCCGTGAGACAGGCAACAATCGTCGTCGAAACGAAATCGACGCACGACGTACGACGGTTTGTCCCTCGTTGGATTCTGTCGCGAGAGACCCGACGCGTTACTTCTCTTCTCTTAAACGGCACTCTCGTATCTCTCTCGTCGGACAGAAACAGGTGTCTCGAGGCTACGACGACGACGCGCGATCGACCGTGCGGACCGAACGGAGATCTCCCGTTTCGTTCTCGTCCGTTCTGGCCATTTTTGTTCTCGCGGCACGCTCGAAACTCCGCCGCGCCTCGACAACATGTCTGCTTAGAATGGAACTGGGACCCCGCGCGACGCTACAGGTATTTACAAATCCCTCGCGATCGATAACCACGAAATCTGTCGGCCCTTCGCGACAGCTGAATCAGGTACAGGCTCTCTTCGAGGACACTCCAGGCGACTCGGTGTCGTTAACAAAAAATTATCTCACGAGTCGGAAGGCGAAAGTGGCGGAGTTAAGGTTTCCGAAGCTGTAGCACTTCTTCTGTTTCCTCGCGAGAAATATCGGGGACGCTATCGTTCCGTCGGGCATCACACGTTGTCGCTGGCGACTTCCGGTGGAATTCTTCGCCAGTGGCCGAGAGAGAACCTAACCACAGAGTTCGTCGTGACGCGACAGGCGCGGCACAAGCGGACACACACGGCACCGACACCAAACGAATATCCCGTTAAAGCGAACGGTATGCACGCTAGCCGTAGGACAGTTCCACTGGCACGAAGAAATCGATCGACGTTTGAAATCCTGTCTTCGGAGGCGTGCCACGATCGCGTCTGACGTCACTGATCGCGTTCATCCTCGTAGCAGCCGACTTTCGTACGGTAGAATCCGTGAAACGACTAGCACGCCCGGCGGTTGATATTGGGTCGTCGTCGCGGTCGTCCCGACGACGACCGTGTGCCGCGACTACCTTTCCCCGTTGTCCTCGACGAGCCGAGCCGAGTCCACGAGTCACCCGGAGGAGGAGTTCATACACAGCCGAGGGATGCGAAAGGAGAATCAATACGCGAGTCCCACCACCCCCCGTCGCCGCTGCTGGAAGCGTGGAAACGAACCACCCTTGAAACCCGAGCGCCACCCCGCGCCCTCCCTCGTCCGCCGCCCGACGACGACTGACGCGTCGCGCATGCGCGGGCCGACAGTGTACCGCCCGCCATTGCCGCCCCGACTCTCCCGACGTGCCCCCTCCATCTCCCACCCCGAGTCTCGCCCACGGAGAACCGTCCCCCGTCGCTCCGCGCGATCGAAACCGAGTTTTCGCCCGGTCAGCTGATCGCGACCGAGAATCACCGATATAACTGTAAACTTCAATATTTGGACGCCGCTGGCGCGATTCTCGGCTTTATGCTTTGAATTTTCAGTTCGTATTATGGGCTGTTTCTTGTGATCGCGTTTCTGGGCTTTGTATCTGTAACTTCTGAAGCAATATTTTAACCCTCGAGTGGATTAATGGGGCCGCTGCGCCGGCCCTCCGCGAGTTTAGAATAATAATTGTAATTGTTAGTAAATATTTCGATAACGACATGGTCAAGGCAGCGACATCTGCTGGAGTAAGTTGGTTCTCTTGTACGTGTACACACGATGTTCCCATTTTTCTTATAGGTTTATACAAATATATTAATATACTGTGTGTGCTAAAGTGGAAGCATAATTCATTTATATCCTGGACAAATAATCTGACAGTAATTATTTGAAAATTTATGTAATACTTCGTTAGTTCATTGTTTCAACATTAAGAAAATAATTCAGTTGAGATTGAGAGTCTACTTGAGGGGTTAAATATATAATGGAATTTATTATATTTTAATCATTTTTCCATTATAAAATTAACTTTTTCATTACATTATTTCATTATACATATAATTTATATTAGTGTTTCATTTTAGGGACTCTTGTTACAATATTTTCTTTTAGCTTCTGCTTAAATGCGTGTGTATATGTACATAAAGTAAAATAAATAAATAAAAGATAAAAGATTTCTCCTCTTTTGTCCTCGATAATTGGATTTGTTCGCGATGGGATGAAATGCAGATTAAATTTGTGTATTTTTCTAATTTCTTTTACTAAACCGACAAATTAAATTGTAATACGTTCCCATAAAAATGCTTTCGTTTTAATCGAATATGAAAAAAAAATCCGAGTTGATTTTGGCAGCCTTCTCAAATATATAAAATACAATGGAAAATGTCAACGTTTTAATGAATAGCGTTGAACTACATTTTAACAAAAGAATCAGAAAAATGTATTTATTTCTTATACCGAGTGGCACATTTTATATTTAATCTTACCACTATCCGAATAAACTTTTCAAACGACACTCGTTTTTCGATCATCCTCAAATTCTCAATTTCCAAATATCCAATATTTTAATCAAAACAAGAGTCATTGAAAATTGAAAATTAAATTTTATCCAATCCCCTTGGGAATTCAAATTTTCACTCTTTGATAACTGACGATTGTTTGTAATAAATGGACTGTGGATGTTTACGAATTTATGGGGAATTTTAATTTTCAAAAAATTAGAGAATGCACTTAATATTCGAAAATATAAGAAATACTTAAATTTTATTAATTCTATTAATAAAAATATGAATTTGCATAAAGATCCGCAGTCTACTTATAAAGTATGGTTTTATTATATTAATTATAATAAAACCTTATAATAAATTATATGCCATCTCAGTGGTAAAATCTAGATTTATCATTAAATTTATTTCTTCCCATTATTATAAATCATAAATTACTGAGAGGTTATATTATTAAACCATCATTGAATTTAATTGAAATCAATATAATAATTAATAAATCTCAGTGGTTGAATCTAGAATTATCACTAAATTTAATTTAATTTTTTTTTTTTCTAATCAATATAATATATCATAGATTATTAATAACTGTAATTTTAATTTAGAAGATATCGATTCTGCATTCTCGAAACCATCTTTTTTTATAGAGGAAGCTACAAAATGCTATCATAATACGATAAAACACCTCAATAAATACAATAACGTACGAAACAGTAAAATCACGCAGGCGTGACAGCGGCCGTCAAACGGACGGGTCCCCCCTTTGGACGTAAACAGCTTTTTCGCTTTCTCCGTTCTTTTATAGCGATCGTTATTTCTTTACGCCGTGGTAATAAATGTCAAAAGCTTACGTCGAGTATATATATACCAAGATTGCAACCATTTTGTAAGCATCGAGCAGAATAATAAACATTTACATACGACACATCTTTATTGCACGTTGAAATACAAAGTATGGAATGAAATCAACAAAATAATGAAAAGCAAAATGTCATCCTTGATACGAAAGGCGAGACTCGTGTTATTAAATAATACCAAATAAAACGCTTCGTAAATACGCAGAGGACGTAACGTTTAAACGTAAATAGTTTTTATTAGCGCTAAACGCAAGCATCATCTCGCGTTATCTAATACGAGCAAAGTGTGTCTTTTGGTGTTTCGATCGTAAAAAATAAAGATTGCGATCGAAAATAATAAACGTCTTTAAGACTCTGCAGTCTGTTTACACTCGACTACCGTGCATCTATAGCCGACTCGACGCGTTCGCGTTCAAGGTTTTTAATAGCTATGTTAACCACTGTCACGGAGATCTTGGAACTTTTTAAACTCGATTGCTCCACTTAATATGCTTACGAGGGAAATCAGTCGATCGCGACACTTGGCTCGGAGCAATTAAAGTCCACGAATGAAAACAACGAATAACAAAATTCTCGGGTGCAGTGAGCATCGCCAGGTGGCGCTGCGAACGCACGCGTCGCGCGCCGACGCTGCGACGGGCAGTTTCGCCGTACTGCGAGCCACGCGGTATTTTACTACAGTGCAATAGGTTATAGAGAATAAATGTATCTGTGTTCGAACAATCGTGCTAATTCCCCAGTTCCTGCACCTTCCGAAAATGATAAACGATGAATGAAAATTTCAACGAATTTTTTAAACTGTTTACATGAAAATTAATTTTTGCCTTTTAGCATAGCCGTGATATGAAAACGACTGAAACAGAATGAAATGAATTTGTTTTTTCTCATGATTTTTACTCGCTACCTCGAACGTAGATTCGTGATTGTCGACGACACAGGACGACGGAAGAAAGCAAGAGATCCTATTTCGACGATGAACGAAATTCCTGATACAATCGTACCAATGCACTATTACTTTCGAGGCCATCGCGTTCGAACTGTTTAAATGGGCTATTCTTGGCCGCCGAAGGAATCGAATTCTCTAGCCGATCAGCTGATCGATCGACCAAGAATCCAGCGACGCTGAAAGAGAACCGCCAACGCCCACTTTCACAGAGCGAATTCAAAATCCATATTTTGGTATCGGAAACAGGATTTTATCGTCGATAATTAGATATTAAAAATAATGCTTCCTGGACGGAGTTCAGAATTTAAAAAAAAGGTTATTTTACATCGAGTAAACTAATAGCAATTCACGTGGAACTATTACGGGAACGTCATTTATTAAAAAGACGAATTTCTCTCGGATTACGAACATCGCTGCGGGGCATTCTTCGTAGCTTCTTGCAACGGATACCATAAACTCGGATGCATAATTTATATAACGCTCAGGACCCCACTTTAGAATACCTAAATCTCTTCTCGTGCTCTGCTGTTTCTTTCAAAAACGTTGTCGTCGTTACTCTGGGGGCATTCTTCGCCAGCAATCCTTTGAGTTTAGTAACGAAGATCCCTTTGACGAGAAAACGTAAACAGTAACTAACAAGCCAACGTCAAGACCTGCCTAGAGAATTTCAGTAAACTTAACGAGGGTGTTTTTTTTGGAGGAGGAGGCGCCATCTATAGCAATATTAGTAATCGAATCTAGTAGACAAAATTTACTAAACTCGTTTTATTGCTTGTTCAACAATTAGATTTCAATAAATATCCAGTGACACAAAATTTCACTGAATTTCCAGCAACAATACATTCATAAAATACATTCTTTTGCTTGTTCAAATATTGGATTTCATTAAATTTCCAGCAACAAACAATATTCTTTTGCTTGTCCAAAAATTAGATTTGACTGATTTTTTAGTAACAAAAAATTCACTGAACAAATTCTATTGCTTGTTCAAAAATGAGATTTGACTAAATTTCCAGCAACATAAAATTCACGAAATACATTCTGTTGCTTGTTCAAAAATGAGATTTGACTAAATTTTCAGCATCAAAAAATTCACAAAATACATTCTGTTGCTTGTTCAAATATTGGATTTCATTAAATTTCCAGCAACAAACAATATTCTTTTGCTTGTCTAAAAATTAGATTTGACTGATTTTTTAGTAACAAAAAATTCACTTACGAAATCCTATTGCTTGTTCAAAAATGAGATTTGACAAAATTTTCAGCAACAAAAAATTCACAAAATACATTATGTTGCTTGTTCAAAAATGAGATTTGACTAAATTTCCAGCAACAAAAAATTCAGAAAATACATTATGTTGCTTGTTCAAAAATGAGATTTGACTAAATTTCCAGCAACAAAAAATTCACAAAATACATTCTGTTGCTTGTTCAAATATTGGATTTCATTAAATTTCCAGCAACAAACAATATTCTTTTGCTTGTCCAAAAATTAGATTTGACTGATTTTTTAGTAACAAAAAATTCACTGAACAAATTCTATTGCTTGTTCAAAAATGAGATTTGACAAAATTTCCAGCAACAATAAATTCACAAAATACATTCTGTTGCTTGTTCAAAAATGAGAATTGACTAAATTTTCAGCAACAAAAAATTCACAAAATACATTCTGTTGCTTGTTCAAAAATTGGATTTCATTAAATTTCCAGCAACAAAAAATTCTGTTGCTTTTTCAAAAATTAGATTTCACTAAATTTCCAGCAATTAAAAGTTCACAAAACCCGTTCTTTTTTCCTTGCAACAATTAGATTTCACTACATTTTCAGCAACAATAAATTCGCAAATCATATCCTTTTGTATATTCAAAAAATAGATTTCATTAAATTTTCAGCAAAAAAAATTCACAAAATACGATATTTTGTTTTTGCAAAAATTAGATTTGTCTAAATTTCCAGCAACAATAAATTCACAAAATACATTCTGTTGCTTGTTTAAAAATTAGATTTCAGCAAATTTCCAGCAACAAAAAATTCTTTTACATTGTTCAAAAATTAAATTTCATTAAATTTCCAGCAACAAAAAATTCTTTTACTTGTTCAAAAATTAAATTCCATTAAATTTCCAGCAACAAAAAATTCACAAAACACTTTCTGTTGCTTGTTCAAAAATTGGATTTTATTAAATTTCCAGCAACAAAAAATTTACAAAACACTTTATGTTGATTGTCCGAAGATTAGACTTGATTAATTTCCAGCAACAAAAAATATCCATTTGCTAGTACAAAAATTAAATTTTACAAAATTTCCAAGCAACGTTGCTGCTCCATTTTGCTCGAAAAATTCAGAAGGGATGTTGATTTTATTTTTCGTAAAATAATATTTTTTTTCAATGTAACAACATCGTTCGAATTTTAAATATTCTTTTAATTTTGTGAAAGTTGTTTCATTAATTTCTGTTGCTGTTACACTCTACGGCTAGTTACGGATCAATCAGTCGTTGAATCTGTGTTAAACATATTCAACGACCCCCTATATGCAAAGTTTGACGCAATAGGTGGACTGGGGAGGCGAGTCACGACGCTCCTTTGTAAGTTTAATCGAATATGAAAAATGGGATCGACTCGAAATAGGATGAGAAACTGCGATATTCTTGGGAATTCAGAGACAAGCGGAGTGGGACTCGGTCTAGATATTCCGCGAGACCGTGATTTATGCAACTCCATATTCAGCGAGAGACGCGATAAACACGAGAGTACACGGCGAACTGTAGTCCCCGCGTCTCCTAGCTGAGAAGGATCGGAGCGCGTATATGAAATCTGCTTTGTACCGCATAACCGTCGCCAAGCTTTGCAAGTACTGACACACCGCAGCTGATGTTCTTTGGTTCCGACGAAACGGTAGCCCCCAAAATGCACCAAAGCCTAATCTAACCATATATGCAAGAGCTAGGGACAGTCAAAGTGGATTAGTGGTTTCCAAATGTTTTGGAGGGCAAAGAAACAATTTTCTATAACCACATATATTCTACATAAGATTCTGTTCTAACTTTCATTTAAATTATACAAAAAATTTTATAAAAATTTTTTTTCTGTCATTGCAGTATCAATAAATCAGTTGATGAAGTTTAAAAAATTATGGTGTGTTTACTTTATTCATTCTTTAAAAATTTTGTAATGTTTTTTTTCTTAAGTGTTTATGAGAGGGCAGGAAATTTTTTAATTATCTTTTCAGTGTAATTGGGGGTCCCCCGTACGCGTGAAGTCCCAATCGTTAGAAAAGGGTGACAAAGGGCGAACAGATGCTAACAATGCCCGTGAATTTGTGGACGACACGTGGCACGAGCGTGTGACGTGTGTTTGGGAAACGCAAAAACGCGACATCGTTGAAGATCAAAGAGTTGAGAGACTCGGTAGTGGCTAATTATTGCAACGGAGCACAGAGCACCAAAGGGATAGTTAGGGCCACTATTACTGAACAGCTTTTGTACACGCATCTAACCAAACAAAGCACAAAAATAAATACATCATTCTCCAAATAAATAATAATACTTGCAATAAAAATCGAACAAAGCTTTCGGAAAAAAGATTAAAATATTTAATATTAACACATTCCTGACGGGAATCGAGAATTCTCGTTTTACTGAAATTTACATTACCGACGGGAAACGAGTATTCTCGTTTTACTGAAATTTACATTACCGACGCGAAACGAGTATTCTCGTTTCATTGAAATTTACATTACCGACGGGAAACGAGTATTCTCGTTCTACGACAAGCGTGTGTTTTTCTAGTAAGTTCTCCGATAACGGTACTATTTATGACCAGTGGTGCATTTTTATATTTATCCTACACATTCTAACATATATTTATTACTGTTTTTCTGACAGCTGAACACACCACAGCAGTTAATTTAAAAGCTTATTTTTTGTTTAAATACATCACCCATGTGTTAAATATTAAAATAAAAAAATATTGAATGTGTTGAAACATGGTAAATATAAAAAGTTCTTTCAGCAGAGAACCGAGGCGAGAGAGTGGAGGATGATGCTGGGGGCGTCGACAGGTGTCTGGAATAGTATTTCGGCGCTCAACGCGTGCAATCTGTTCGCCGGACGAAAAAAGAAGCCGGGATATGCATATAACTCGAGGGGAGAGATTCGATGCGCGCAACTCTGAGGCGGTTAATCGGCTTTGACGGGTCTCACGATCGTTAGGTGGCACGCATTCGCACAGTCGAACAGGCAGGGAAGCCATCCGCATTATTTTAGCTCCAACGGATGAGCCGTAGACTGTGCGCTGTACGTGACCCGAGAGCGCAGATATGCGTTAACGCTGCACTCGTTGCGCTCAGCTAACGACTGGGGAACCCGGTCGATCAACAATCGTTGGGTTCCTGTCGCTCGAACGCAAATCGACGATCTAAAATCGCGATTATATCTGTTTCGACGGTAAACACTGTTCGTTTCACTTAACCGGGTAAAAATGATTTCAAATAAGCGGGTAGGAATAATTTCACGTAAATGATGACTGACACATCCCCAAACCGTAATATTCGTGAATTTTTCCGTTAACATGATTCAAAAATATGTAATTTAAACTTTAATGTCTCTTTTCTTGAAACTGAGAAAAGTGGAGATCCAATTCCTCGCACAACCGGTGAAAAAATTATTTCGTTCGTCTAAAGAAAGACTTATTTCACTTAACCGGGGAAAGATGATTTCATATAACCGGGTACGAATAATTTCACGTAAATGATGACTGACAGCTCCTCAAATCGTAATACTCGTGAATTTTTCCGTTAACATGATTCAAAAATATGTAATTTAAACTTTAATGTCTCTTTTCTTGAAACTGAGAAAAGTGGAGATCCAATTTCTCGCACAACCGGTGAAAAAATTATTTCGTTCGTCTAAAGAAAGACTTATTTCACTTAACCGGGGAAAGATGATTTCACATAAGCGGGTAGGAATAATTTCACAATTTAACATCGCCAAATTTACTGGAGAGAAACTTGGATCTAACAGTTGTCTTCCCTAAAGCATTAGTCATCGCCTGGTTTTTACTTTCTAGTTCCAAGTCTTCATTCGTTGTCTTACTCATAGCAATTAGGACCTAAGGTCATTCTCCCCCACCGAACACGATAATACATACGTATCCCTCGGAAAATTATGTCCGAAGCATCTTTTAGTGTCTGTCATCCTGGGTATCCGGTTCTTAGAAGTCTGAGCACTTAGCGTCAATTACTGTCAAGCTTAAATACAGTCTTGTAATTCTATGTTTTGCAAGAGATTGTTACTGAGCTGTATTCTTAAGTTATAAAACACTCTCTGGACGAGTCAGGTGTTTCTTTCCCACCTATGTTTAGTTACTAGCCGACGATTTTTTTCAGAGGAAAGCGATAAGACATGTGCGTGACATCGAATGTCAATCAGTAATGAAATTTGAAATTTTTATACTTGTATCCTTATGAGAGTATTATCAATGCACTGGTGACATTCTCCTGATGAAAATGAGTCCAAACACGACCTGGTTTGGACTACTTTTAATTTTGACTTATCAAAACCAATTTTGAAAAAACCAGATTATGTAAAATTAAAAGTTGTCCGAAAGGTGTCGTGTTTGGACTCGTTTTCATCAGGAGAATCTCGCCAATCTCATTCTGCAAGAGATTAATGAAAATTTTTATATTTGTCGTTTTATTTTCACGCCACTATTACCAATGTATTAGCAAGATTCTCCCGATGAAAATGAGTCCATACACGACCTAGTTCGAACTACTTTTAATTTTAACTCGCTCAAATTATTTTTGAAAAATTCCAAATTACGTACAATTAAAAATTGTCCGAATGGTGTTGAGTTTGGACTCATTTTCACCGGGAGGACCTTGCCAACACATTGGTAATAGTGTCGTAAAGATAAAACGAAAAATATAATATCTTGATTTTCATTGGTGGATGATTCCATTAGTAAGAATCTGAAATAACCACCCCACTCTTGTTTTAATTTCCCACCCTGCGTCGAAACTTTCTTAAAAAAACCCTCGAAAGGGTTTACCTCTATTTAAATGGCCATTCGTTATACGATATCTACCTCCTTTTCATTCTGACCAGCCTTCTGCATGATGTCTGACAACGGTCTGAGCCCACTGCTGACCGCATTGTTTTGTTGTTGTTGCTGTTGCTGCTGCTGTTGTCGCTGATCTTTCTTGGTGATGATAGGTCGACCCAAAGCGCGCAACTGCTGCACCCTGGTGTGCGTTCGAAGAGGCACTTCCGCTTCCTGTCTTCGCCTCGTGTCCGAGGCTGTCCTCGACAATTTCGCCGTGGGCTTCTTCACCGTGATCCCAGCGTTTCCGGTCGAGTTCCTCGTCGCGTCTCCTCGGTGCAACGGGGAGGCCCTTTTCGTTTCAATATCACCGAGGTCACTTTTTCGTCCATTTCTTTACTGTACGAAATTTTACGCGTTCGCCGTCACGCGATTCAAGTTTGCAAATAACTTTCGAAAGAATAACCCGAAAAGAAATCAAAACGAACTAGAAGTCTCGAAAATGGGTTGTTTTACGGTAAAATGTAGGATTGAAAAGAAAATTTGTAAAGAAATTTTCGACCTCATTCGTAGTTTGATGTTCAAAATGTTAAACGAGCGATCACAATGGAAATAAAATGTAGAATTCTTGGCTATAGATGGAGTTATATCGAGTATCAAATTTGAACATTAACAAACGAAACTGAAAAATTGAAGAAAAAAAAAAATTGTAAGTCAACAAATGGATCGTACTATGCAATATTACAATAAAAATAAAAACTAAAATTCTTGACAAATAGAGGAACTTATATCGAGTTTTCAATTCGATCATTAACGAATAAAATTTGAAAAAAAAAAAAACAAAAATAAAATAAAATAAAAATTGTAAGCCAATAGATGGATCGTTCTAGGGAATATATTAACGAGTAATCACAACAAAAATAAAAACTAAAATTCATGGTCTCAAACGAACTTATATCGAGTTTTAAATTTGATCATTTACGAATGAAATCGAAAAATTGAAAAAAAAAAAATAAAAATTATAAGTCAATAGATGGATCGTTCTAGGGAATATATTAACGAGTAATCACAACAAAAATAAAAACTAAAATTCATGGTCTCAAACGAACTTATATCGAGTTTTAAATTTGATCATTTACGAATGAAATCGAAAAATTGAAAAAAAAAAATCTATACTCGCGAGTTTTGCGAACACGCGCGACAGATAGTTTCGTATGATCAGAGTCGAGAAAATGTTACCCCTCGGCCTCGTCGTCCGTCACGTTTCGAAGGAGATCCTCGTGCTCTCTGTATCGAAGATGTTTTTCCGGCTCGAAATCCGAGCTGTCCTCCAGCTGTCGCGTTCTGGCCGCGAGCGTGCCCATTTCGATGGCCTTGACCTGCAGCTCCAATCTCTGGAGCATGTCGGTGCTCTCCACCGCGGGGCCTTTCTGTTTGTTGAGGATCAGATCGAGGCTGATCGGTGCGGTGGTGTCCTCCGCGGACATGGCGATCGGCTGAATGATCTTCGAATCCTTAAACGCCTTCAGCTTCTCTTGGAAGCTCGGGTCGATCGTGATGTTCGCCTTCCTTTGGACCGTGGGCGTCGTTCGTTCGACGATACTGACTCGATTACTCCCGAGATTCCTCTTCTCCACCACTTTCAGTCCACGATCGCCCTCCACGAGTTCCCACTGTTTCAAATTCTCCAAGGCAGGAGGGCCTAACCTTCTCGGCAATCTGGGACCAGCTTCCTTGGTCTGCCGCTGCGCGATATGGCGCTGCTGCTGCTGCCCGTCCGTCACGACGCTCCTTCGAATCGAACTTCTGCTCGGTTGCGTCCGAGAGAAAGGGCTCTCGCGATCGTCCATGACCGAGACACTTTCGCGCGCGCTTTCGCTGAAAGACGAACGTGCTCCCTCTCGCTACCTCGTTTAAACGTTCGTACGGTCGTCTACGATCCCTCAACATCGATTCATCGGGACTGCGGAACGGACGTCGTCAGGCCGTAGGCTCGATTTCTGTCAGAAAAACATGCGTCCTTTCGTTATGGATGCCCGCGCTCCCCGTCGATCCTCGAACGACCATCACTGTTTCAGCGTTCACATTTAACCCTTAAACCGTGGAACGAGACACGACCCGGCCATCTCGCGTTTGGCAAAACAATTACATAGAATTATCGACAAGCAGGAAGCAGCGACGCGCATACGTAGGCACATATCGCGAGAAAAAAGCTTTCCTCGGAATTGAGGCGGGCACGTTGCGATCAAAGCTCGTGTTTGGCTCGAGGGACCGCCTTGGATCGCAAACAGGCGATTTTTTTTGGGGGGGGGGATCTAGCGGCGAATTGATCTAGACGCGTCGCGAGATTTATTCGTATCGAGATAGCTTTTTGCGCTCCGGGGAATTCAAATTTTTGCAAATCAAATTCATCCTCTTGTCGAGCATGTTTTATTTTTTTCTATATCAATGAAACTCATGGTAGATGTGATTTATGAGATTTTGGTAAATTGTCGCGATTATTAACCGAATTTCTATTTAGGTGAGTTTTCATACTCTCACTTAATCGTAAATTTCGTATTTAAGGAATTTGTATTTGCTATTAACGCGTTGATTACTATGGTGGTCACCGATGACCGGCGGTTCAATCCTACAACGTATTTTCAAAATTCTTATATATTTTTTAATAATGTAATTGCCATTAAGAATATTACAAAATAACAAGTAAGCCATTTAACTATTGAATATTTCTATTTGTTATGCTATGATTTATAAAAATTATTTTGCACGACCAGAGAAAGACTTATTTCACTTAACCGGGGAAAGATGATTTCAAATAAGCGGGTAGAAATAATTTCACAGATCTCTACACCGTTAATACTCGTGAATTTTTCCGTTAACATGATTCAAAAATATGTAATTTAAACTTTAATGTCTCTTTTCTTGAAACTGAGGAAAGTGGAGATCCAATTTCTCGCATAACCGGTGAAAACATTATTTCGTACGTATAAAGAAAGACTTATTTCACTTAACCGGGGAAAGATGATTTCACATAAGCGGGTAGAAATAATTTCACGTAAATGATGACTGACAGCTCCTCAAATAGTAATACTCGTGAATTTTTCCGTTAACATGATTAAAAAATATGTAATTTAAACTTTAATGTCTCTTTTCTTGAAACTGAGGAAAGTGGAGATCCAATTTCTCGCACAACCGGTGAAAAAATTATTTCGTACGTCTAAAGAAAGACTTATTTCACTTAACCGGGGGAAAATGATTTCATATAACCGGGTAGAAATAATTTCACACAAACGGAGGCTACTAAAACTGGAGCATCTGTTAAGAATAACTTTAGGAGGCCAGTGCACTATTATGCAAGGGTGGAAAGTCACTCAATTTTGCTCAAATTCCCCCCACCCCCTTCCTTCTGAGTACAAGTAAATAATCTACTATAAACTTTGATTTAATTAGGAAAAGTTGCATTGCATTTTGATCGCGATTCTAATTTTGACAATTAAAATTAGTAAAATTTGACAAATTCAAATTTATTAAATTTTACAAAATTCAAATTTGAACATTTCTCGTATTAAAATTTAACAAATTGTACAAATTCAAATTTGAAAAATGGTACGAATCAGAAATTGTCAAATTTTACAAATTTAAATTTGACATATCTCGTAGTAATATTTGAGAAATTGTACAAATTCAAACTTGTCAAATTTGACAAATTCAAATTTATTAAATTTTACAAAATTCAGATTTAAAAAATTTTGCAAAATTCGAATTTGACAAATTGCATTTTGCAATAATGTATTTTGCTAGACGCCAGTCGGGAACGCTATCACAGCTCCAATAAAACTCTGGAAAAGTACGGTCATCGTGGTTGATGAGTTCTCACGGATACGAGTGACCGACGAAAGAAAAAACGTGCAACGATATCGCGATGTGACCGCATACGTCGCGCCAAGCGATAACGCATGCGCGTGATCGAGCCTCGATCGTCGCGAGATCGAGCGATTGTCTAAACTTTTCCATCTGCGTGCACGGTTGTTTCCGATAAATAGTTGAAAACTTTATTTATAACGTCGAGTACACCAAATAAAAACAATAACGCTTAACGATTTTTTCACGGCAAACAACAATTTCCTATTGTAACAATAATAGTTATCGGTGTCTATTAATTGCTTACGATAGGAAAGTACAAGATACGAAGATTTCAAGTGTGTTCTGATATGGAGGCGTTTTATAGCGCTTTGGAGTATTAAATTGAATTAATGAAACGTTATAAATCTATGTAATAACAATATTTTTCAATGTGTGTTTCATTAGTAATAACTAAATCTAATTTTCTTTTAGATTACTTCAGAACTGATAAATAATTTTCAAATTTCAAAATACTGAACAATTTTTCTAGCTTTTTCTAAAGTAGTTAAAGCTCATATTACAACTGTTTTACTGAATGAAAAATCATTTTTAAAATATAATTACTATTCACCGACACGTTCACTGTCCAGTGACCCGCATGTGGGTCAAGGCGGTTTCGACTCGATAAAAATCGTACCGACGGAGCGTAGATGTATCAGAAAGATAATCCAGTATTGTCTCGAAGAGACGATGAAAAATGTATTGTTAGAGAAATTTTATAAACACCAAAATTGACAATTTTTCTTCCTTTTTCTAAAGTAGTTAAGCTCCTATTACATCTGTTTTAATAAATGGGAAATCAGTTTCTTTCAATCGGCGATAGTTCCACGAGTAACTTATATTTTAAAAATATAATCATTATTCACCAACACGTTCACTGTCCAGTGACTCGCATGTGGGTCAAGGCGGTAATCTATGTAATAACTATATTTTTCAAACTGTCTTTCATTAGTAATAACTCGATCTAATTTTCTTTGAAATCTCTTTACAACTAATAAATAAATTTCAAATTTCAAAATACTGAACAATTTTTCTTTCTTTTTCCAAAGTAGTTAAGTTCCTATTATAACTGTCTTCCGCGAGTAACTTGTATTTTAAAAATATAATTACTATTCACCAACACGTTCACTGTCCAGTGACACGTATGTGGGTCAACTCGATAAAAATCGAACCGACGAACCGTAGATGTATCAGAAAGATAATCCAGCATTATCTAGAAGAGACGATGAATATTTATTGCTAATAAAAATTTTATAAACATCGAAAGTGAATGTTATTTCATCCACGTTGATTAACCACTTTCAATTCGTCATAGCAATTACAGCAGAGCCCCGATTGATTACCCATGGTAACGAAAAGCGAAGTGAAACTATTATGAAAGTTATTTATTTAATATTTCCAAAGCCTTTTACCTTTATCAATCTTTAATTAGTTTACATTCCCGTTATTATCGCCGTAATAAGAACTCGAGCAAATTGTCCGAAGGCAATCTCTCCAGGGAGAGATTACCCGTCTCGAAACGAGCAAAACTACGCAACGCAAAGAACAAAGATACTTCCTGCCTTTTAATTCTCTTATTACCTCGACGCTCGATCGAATTAATTTCTTAATTGGTAAAAAAAATTACGAATCGTTCCATCGAACAAAACAGCCGATTCGATTCGTTATCAGGGCGGTCTTGTTCGCCAAGAAAATCCAGGACTTAGTCATAAATTATCACAGCATGAGAATCCAAAAGAAACTGGCACGCTGTTTGCTCGATAAAAGCAAACAATTTATACTCGAATTCCAAAGTTTTCAACCATCTTTCTAAAAAAAAAACCTGTGCACGAGTATGGACAAAAAATAAAAATCGATAAAAATTCAAGGAAAACCGATTTCCTTCGCGAGACACGCTCCCTCTGGCGAGCCACCGAACAACCATTTTTTTCCGTCGTTTTATCGCGAACCCGTTGTTTCGGCCACACTTCATGCTTACACTTTCGTAACGTTAAACGTTTCTCAACTGCGACGAGCCACGGAGGGCCAAGAAACTCGCGCAACGTGCAACGATTATCGCGTAAAACGAGGACGAGAGAAGCTACTCGATCGACGGGTTAAATTTCTTATCGTCGCGCGATCGTGGATGACGAAAGTTCCTGTATTGTTTCTGAGATATTTCGTTGTCGACGGAAGGGTGGATTTTAAAGGCGAAAAAATCCAACGCGAAGACGAGGAAAACCAGTAGCGAAAGGTTGCCCGCGAACGACCACGAAGAACTGGGTCCATTTCCCCGGCGACGATAAGCGACCGGCCAACTCGACTTCGTCGACCTGTTATCAGTGGTAGATGCTGATAAGCGATAGCGTTTTACACCTAACTCGGAACCCGGGAGAAAAATATATCCGTCGACGACTTAATTCACGTTTTATGAATAGTTGTAGTACAAATTTTTGTGTATCAATTTGTATATAAATTTTGGGCCACGGCTACTAGACTGTAGGAAGTTATGACTCGACACGGAAATTAATTTGATATTCGAAAAAGTGGAAAATGTTAAAAGTGAATTCTAAAATTTATTTTTGTGTTACTTGTGGAGGGTTGTACTCAAAGGGTGATAGAAACGTTTATTTTTAAGACGTAGTTCATATTTTGTACTAACTTTTGGTGAAGGTTGATGGTCAGATTAAAATGTGGTGAAAGTGTTACTATTGTATTGGCGAGATTGTCACGATGAAAATGAGTCCAAACACGACCTGGTTCGGATTACTTTTAATTTTAACTCAAATTATTTTTGAAAAATTCCAAATTACGTACAATTAAAAATTGTCGGAATTGTGTCGTGTTTGGACTCGTTTTCATCGGGAGAATCTCGCCAATACATTAGTAATAGTGTCGTAAAGATAACAGAGCTAAGTGTTTTTTCCCCATCTATTTTTATTTGGTGACGTCGAAGGTCACCTGTTAATGATATTAAACGTTTTTATACTTATATCCTTGTGAGAGTATTATCAATGTATTAGTGAGATTCTCCCGATGAAAATGAGTCCAAACACGACCTGGTTCGGACCACTTTTAATTTTAACTCACTCAAATTATTTTTAAAAAATACCAAATTACGTACAATTAAAAATTGTCCGAATGGTGTCGTGTTTGGACTCGTTTTTATCGGAAGAATCTCGCCAATACATTAGTAATAGTGTCGTGAAGATAACAGAGCTAAGTGTTTTTTCCCCATCTATTTTTATTCGGTGACGTCGAAGGTCACCTGTTAATGATATTAAACGTTTTTATACTTATATCCTTGTGAGAGTATTATCAATGTATTAGTGAGATTCTCCCGATGAAAATGAGTCCAAACACGACCTCGTTCGGACTACTTTTAATTTTGACTTACTCAAATTATTTTTGAAAATTTTTTAATTATGTTAAATTTAAAGTTGTCCGAATGGTGCCGTGTTTGGACTCGTTTTCATCGAGAGAATCCTGCTAATACATTGGTAATAGTCTCGTGAAGATAAAAGAGTCAAGTGTGAGAATTTTTCCAGATAAGAATGATAAAATACATACGTGACATGCAATATCATCCAGTAATGAAATTTGAATTTTTGTACTTGTATCCTCGCGAGAGTATCGTCAATATGTTGGTGAGATTCCTCCAATAAAAATGAGTCCAAACACGAGCTGGTTCGGACTACTTTTAATTTTGATTTGTCCGAACTCATTTTTGAAAAATACTCAATTTTGAATAATTAAAAATTGTCCGAATGGTGTCGTGTTTGTACTCGTTTCCCTCGGGAGAATCTCACCAATCTCATTTTGCAAGAGATTGTTAAGTAGTCCTACTCTTAAAATAATTCTTATAACCTATAATACTTTTACTATATAACGTATAGTACTTTTTCTTCTAAATTTGTTTCCGAATATTCTAAATAAAATGTAACACAAACAATAAATCACGAATAAAATTTAACCCAAATCGCTAATATTTACAACTTTCCCACAACTTCAATCATGCAATCTAAAACCCGTCAAATCGGCTTCTAAAATCTACCATTAATAGTTTCAAAGAATTAAATATTACGCGAGAAACATAGGAAATGGCGTGCACGCGTCGTGAATAGAACCGGATTAAACGAAACGCGTGGTGCTGTTGATCGTTTATCAACCAGCAATATCAACGCGTATCTACGGATTGGCTTTACAACTCCGTTCGAGTGGCTGCCACGTCAGAATATTATCTTCGGGCCGCACCGTCTCGAGACCCGCGAATTTTTCCGAAGGACGTTCATTCGTAATCGCTTCCCTCGATCGTTGATCAAAGCTGCGGCGAAATTTGTACGGACTGGGAAC
Source organism: Colletes gigas (assembly GCF_013123115.1). Classification (NCBI taxonomy): domain Eukaryota; kingdom Metazoa; phylum Arthropoda; class Insecta; order Hymenoptera; family Colletidae; genus Colletes; species Colletes gigas. Next base: position 1,304,586 of record NW_025106644.1, read on the forward strand.
GCGTCTTTTATCGTGGACGACCGTCGAATGTTCTCCGCGATTATTCTTTCGCGCGCGAGTCGGGCAAAATTAGAAACGCGCCGGTACGTTGGAGCGCGGCCAGGACTTTTAAAGCGACGCCAGCGACTCTGGGAATCGTCCAGAGATGGACAAAATTCTTACGCGGACCAAAATGGCGGCGAAACGATGCACCAGGGTGGTCCAGAAATTTTCTTTGTTTTAGTATTATTTTTGCTCGAATTTCTTGATTGAAATTTATTTTATTATACGGACGATGTATATTCTGTTTTTAATTAATTAATTGGATCTTGAGGGGAATTTCGAAAGCTTAGAGAAACCGGAAGTTATCTTCACGCTATTACTGGAGACAGGAATTTAAAGCAAATGGCGATGTTTAAAATTTGTCTAGTGTAAAAAATAAATTAAAATAGATGTAAAAATATATATTATTATTTCTTGGAGATTGGAATTTAACACTGAAACTACGAAAGTAATCAAAATAATCCATTTGTAATTTGTAATCAAATTTGTAAAAAATTTACTAGATTTATTGTGATTTTGTTATAAGAGAATGAATAAACATTTATGTCTATTGTATTATATATTTTTTTCAACTATCGTTTTAATTTTGATTTTGTAATTTTTAATGTTGGTAGAAATAAATTCACTATAATTGTCGCTGGTTCTAGTGATAAAAAACAAACTAAAATAGATACAAAAATCTGATAATCATTCGAGTTCCCTGAAAATCGATCGTTCCAAATAAAGCGGTATCTTGTTCGAAATTTTGTTTCTGCTACGACGAAAAAACAATCTTTACGACCGCTCTGTAATCGACGGTAGGATAAGATACGCGGTTATCGGGGACGCTTACAAGTGCTCGCGTACCATCGCGTAGGGGAAAGAAAAGAACGAAGAATAATAATGCCCGCAGAATGCTTCTACATCTTTTTCTTTCGAGCTGGTCGTGGTTGGTGCACGGAGACAGTTTTGTGATGAAAAGCTGTCCTTCGTGGCTCTTTGAAATCACATGTATTGCATGCGGCTGGTAAGTTGGCAACTAACAAAAGACTCGAACTGTTAGTCATCGATTTTAACGTGCTTTTGTAGAATGATAGTAAAGTGACCTCTGTTGGGGTATGTAAAATATTAAGTGTAGATATTCGATAGCTTTCAAGATACGAATAATTAAATAATTATAGGTTAGGTCTGTATATTAATTCCATTCAAAGGTGTTCTGCCACCCGTGGGGGATTCTAGACGCCAAAATAAGACGAAAATTAAGAATACCAATTTGTTGATGGAGGCTTCGTTAAAAAGTTATTAACGTTTAAAGTTCCGCCTGTACTGAATTTTTTTCTCGAAAATGCGCAGGATTTCCGGGGTATGTCTATTCACCAAAAATTATTGTAATTCGCCCCCGCAACCGAAAGTAATTTTTCCAGAACGATTTGAAATTTTTTTTTTCGTCGAAAAATTTTGGCATATAATTAGACTTTTGGTAAGAAATTTTTTTCTCGAAAATGCGCAGGATTTCGGGGGTATGTATATTCACCAAAAATTATTGTAATTCGCCCCCGCAACCGAAAATAATATTTCCAGAACGATTTGAAATTTTTTAATTTAATTGTTAATAACTTTTTAACGAAGCCTTAAATGAAAAATTGATATTCTTGATTTTCGTCTTATTTTGGCCTCTAGAATCTCCCATTAAAATTTTTCCCAGGGGTGGCTGAACACCCTGTATACATATAATAGATATGTAAAATACTAGGTGTAGATACTAAACACTTTTTAAGATATAAATAATTAAAGTGGGATAATTATAAATTAGTTCTGTATAATCTCACTGATTATTCATAGAATGTCTTATTAAATTTAATATCAATTCAATTCAAATGTTTCTGTGTATATTACACAATACATCTGTAAAATATTAGATGTAGATATTATAATCATAAGTTACTTCTGTATAGCTCCATCAACTATTCATTAATTCACTTCAAACGTCTTTGTGTATATTATGCAATAGACATGTAAGATACATATACATATGTCAATTGTGTTAATTGCTATACTATTACTACATCAATTAACTTCTACTTAGTACATATTTTCTTGCACTAGAAAAGTACAAAAAAATTTATGAACTGGATTAATATTAAATTTTACAACACATCCTTATGAGTCGTTTATACAAACCTAACCTAATAGTAGTTTATACAAACATAACCTTATAATTGTCCCACTTCGATTACTTATACTTTAAGAAGTGTTGGGCATCTAACCTAATATTTTATATAGACTAAAAGGGATCATTCTTCTAATTGCTACACTATTACAATATCAATTGACTTCTACTTGGTACGTATTTTCTTCCACCACAGAAATAGACAAAAATTTATGAACTGAATTAAAATTAAATTTTTGCAACACATCCTTATGAATAGTCGTTTATACAAACCTAACCTAATAGCAGTTTATATAAACATAACCTAATAGTAATTCATACAAACACAACCTAATAGTAGTTTATACAAACATAACCTAGTAGTAGTTTATACAAACCTAACCTAATAGTCGTTTATACAAACCTAACCTAGTAGTAGTTTATACAAACATAACCTAATAATAGTTTATACAAACCTAACCTAATAGTCGTTTATACAAACCTAACCTAGTAGTAGTCTATACAAACATAACCTAATAATAGTTTATACAAACCTAACCTAATAGTCGTTTATACAAACCTAACGTAATAGTCGTTTATACAAACCTAACCTAGTAGTAGTTTATACAAACATAACCTAATAATAGTTTATACAAACCTAACCTAATAGTCGTTTATACAAACCTAACCTAATAGTAGTTTATACAAACCTAACCTAATAGTAGTTTATATAAACATAACCTAATAGTAATTCATACAAACACAACCTAATAGTAGTTTATACAAACATAACCTAATAATAGTTTATACAAACCTAACCTAATAGTCGTTTATACAAACCTAACCTAATAGTAGTTTATATAAACATAACCTAATAGTAATTCATACAAACACAACCTAATAGTAGTTTATACAAACATAACCTAATAATAGTTTATACAAACCTAACCTAATAGTCGTTTATACAAACCTAACCTAGTAGTAGTCTATACAAACATAACCTAATAATAGTTTATACAAACCTAACCTAATAGTCGTTTATACAAACCTAACGTAATAGTAATTTATATAAACTTAACCTAATAGTAATTTATACAAACATAACCTAATAATTGTCCCACTTCGATTATTTATATTTTAGAAACTATCGAGTATCTGCATCTAATATTTTACATACATATACCAAAATAGATAACTCTGCTATCATTCTGAAGAAGTACATTAAAATTGAAGTAAAATAGTTAGTGTCTTTTTCTTGTAAGATTACGCAGAAATGAAAGAAGATATGACTAACAATACGACGCGTTGTTCGTTGCAGTGTTTCCATTCCGGAGGTCCCAACGATCATTTTAATAAATTCTTTCCTAGCGTGTAACTAACCAAGCGACGTTTTGCATCTTTCCACGAAGGTGGCGCGACAAACAGTGCGCGAAAGTCGTTGGAGCGAACGACCGATTAACGGAGACGCGACAATTAAATCGAGGCGACAGAAGAACGACAAACAAACAATAGACGGCCGGGCAAAAAAGCACCGCGGAGAAAATTTATTTCCCCGTTTACGCTACCGAACAGTCGTTCGACAGGAGTTTTTATTCGTTCGAACGCGAAACATACTTCCATTGCATAACTTGAACCTGCAATTTTCATTGAGAAGCTTATCTTTTATTCAGTATTTCTTTCCACTGGGTGACCTCAAACTATTTTTGTATAGTTTCAACCGTGTCTATCCCGGGTTTGAGAAATTGCAAGAAATGATTGGTATAATTATAACTAATTGCAACTATTGCTTCGAAGATTACAGAATGGGGAAAATTATTATTAATAAAAAAAAAAACCGTGTCTATCCTGGTTTGAGAAATTGCAAGAAATGACTGATATAATTATAACTAATTGTAACTATTGCTTTGAAGATTACAGAATAAAATTATTATTAATAAAAAAATCGTGTCTATCCATGGTTCGCGAAATTGTAAGAAATGACTGTTATAATTATAACTAATTGCAACTATTGCCTTGAAGATTGCAGAACAAATTAATTTTATTAACAAAAAATAGATTATTAAAAAAAAAAAAATCGAGTGGAAAATTAAGATCAATTTCGATGAAGGTTTGATGTAGGATTTTTCGAATCGTTCCGAAGAGCAATTTTCGCAGAGTGACTCGAGATCGTTTCAGGAACTAGGCGCGTAACGTAGAAACCGAGTCGTTTCAATTACATACTTCCCGTACTTTTTTAGCCGACCAGGGAATAATGGTCCGTCGGATGGGCGGTTCGATTCGAGTTTCCTCGCTGAATCCGTAATTAAAACCTCCGTTGAAACGTGTACCGGGCGTCCCGTGCTCGATAAAACGTTCTTTTTTTTTTTTTTGCCGATCGAGAGACTAGCCGGGAGTTCCAGAAAGCGGTATTTGAAATTTCTTTACGCGGCGAACTGTCGGACACGGTGATTTCGAACTTTGCACGCGTATTCGTTTACATCTTTTATGAGTAATTAATACAGTGTTCACTACACAATTGCCAAATACAGATAGATAATAAAAATACTATAAAATTGAGAAGATTGTGAAATTTAACAATACAAATTACCTAAAATAAATAAAAAATAAATAAAAAATACCCCAAAATTGAAAAAAGATTGTGGAATTTAAAAATTCGTATTTCCTAAAATAAATAAAAAAATGCATCTAAAATTGAGACAATGTAAAGAGACGAAATAAAAAAATACTTAAAAATTGGAAATATTACATAACTTAAGAATTAAAATTCTCTAATATAAATAAAAAATATTCTAAAATTGAGAAGATCGTTAACCTAAAAATTAATATTCTCTAAAATAAATAAAAAATACTCAAAAATTGAAAAGATCGATCGTGTAACCTAAAAATAAAAATTCCCTAAAATAAATGAAATATACTTTGAAATTGAGAAGATTGTCCAATCTAAAAATAAAAATTCTCCAAAATTAATAAAAAATACTCCAAAATTGAAAATATCACATAACCTAAAAATCGAAATTCTCTAAAATAAGTAAAAAATACTCCAAAATTGAAAAGATCGTGTAACCTAAGAATTAAACTTCTCTAAAATAAATAAAAAATAATCCAAAATTGAAACCGCGAAATCTAAAAATAAAAATTCTTTAAAATAAATGAAAAATATTCTACAATTGAGAAGATCGTTAACCTAAAAATGAGAACTCCCCAAAATAAATAAAAAATACTCCAAAATTGGGAATATCACATAACCTAAAAATTGAAATTCTCCAAAATAAATAAAAGATATTCTATAATTAAGAAGATCGTTAACCTAAAAATTAATATTCTCTAAAATAAATAAAAAATACTCAAAAATTGAGAAGATCGTATAACCTAAAAATTAAAATTCCCTCCAATGAATAAAAAATACTCTAAAATTGAGAAGATCGATCGTGTAAAGTAAAAATAAAATTTCCCTAAAATAAATGAAATATACTTTGAAATTGAGAAGAATGTCCAATCTAAAAATGAAAATCCCCCAAAATAAATAAAAAATACTCCAAAATTGAGAATATCACATAACCTAAGAATTAAAATTCTCTAAAATAAATAAAAAATATTCTAAAATTGAGAAGATCGTTAACCTAAAAATTAATATTCTCCAAAATAAATAAAAAATACTCAAAAATTGAGAAGACCGTATAACCTAAAAATTAGAATTCCCTTCAATGAATAAAAGATACTCCAAAATTGAGGAGAGACCATGCAACCTAAAAAATAAAAACGCCCGCAAAATGAATAAAAAATACATTAAAATTGTGAATATCACGTAACCTAAGAATTAAAATTCCCTAGACTCTGAAATGGCTTCGACACGCCCGTTTCGGGGCTAATCGTCGTTCGATCCAAGGCGGTCCCGGCGCGTGTAATTTCTAATTAATACGTGGACTGTCGAACGGATACGAGCCGAACGTATTCGTTCAGATATCAATTTGCGATAATCGATCGGGAATAACTAATTTACCTTGCTGTAGACATTATCGCGGCCGTCGACTCTATTACTTTGCCCCTCATCGTCGACCGACAGACCAGATATTCCGTTTGGAAAGATCTCCGCGGATTCCCGTCGCGGCGGATTTGTTCGAGCAAACAAGCAACAGTTCCGCGGAATTGAATTAACCTACACGATATAACCACGAGACCGCGAGCGTACTAATTAGCCGTGAGCCATTCCCGGGCAGGAGTCGTAACCGTGGAATTACGCGCAACTTATATAAACCGTTAACTCTTATTTTCCATTCCGACTGTTTTATTCCGCGACACGGCCCAACTTCTTTCCCCTCCCTCTCTCTCTCTTTCTATCGTCGTTCGCGAGCGAAGTCGGAAAACGAGTCCAATGACGACACACCGATTCTCTTTAACCCACCCGGCGTCACCGTCCTTCGATTCCCCCGATCGCCGCGCACCTTTATCTCCACCGCCACGGATAAGCGACGCGTCCAAGGATACGCGCGCACCGCCATTTTCGACGGCTGCGCGCCACCGCTGCGCACGCGTCGCCTTTGCCGACGAGCCGACAGAAAACTAGGGCTGGGACTAATCGAATCTAGTAACTATCGCGCGTAAAGGAAATAGAAACGATACAATACGTGGCGTAAAACTGGCTTAGTTCGTTCCACAATAAACGTCTCGAACCCTTTGGTATAACGTTATATAAAATTACGTAGAATTATTTTACGAATAAGAATAATTCGACAGAATTTTTTTTCCCCAGCTAAAACTCTAATTATTTCTGTGTTAATTCCAGGGATCTGCTCAGTAATTATTACCTCTCTCATGAATTCGATTTTGCTTTGCGAGGTTGATTAAAAATAGCTAATCAAACAAAAATATTATTGCTTTTACAACAATGTTTATCGCAATTTTTTCCAAGAAGGCATTCGTACGACTGCGTTATTTAAATAACGAGGATACTGCCGATGCATTTAAATATTATATATGGTCATCGCGTTGATTCGCGTTAGGCATACCGATGAATCGGCGAAACCGATAATTCTTGGAAGATGATTAATAATCCACGTGTGTATAAATCAACGTCGAGCAAAATGTAATCGAATTAACGATAAGCAAAAACGATTACAACCGTAATTAGCAATCGATACCACGAATAAAATCTTTGATCGGTTTTTGTAATCGTCAATTGCTGCCAACGACGTTTAAAATTGTAATAAAATTACAATTATGTAAATTTAGTTGGAATAGTCAGTTGCAACTAATCATTCACACATTTGTACATCTTTTTCATACACTTCTCATAAATAAGTTTAGAACAAATATATGAAAAAGTTGATTTTCTATTAATGATTACAAAATACTATGTAATCGACTATGATTAACTTTGTAAATGTATAAATATATACAAATATAGCAATTTGTGTCCGATATTGGTAGAGTACAATATCACGTGTGATCGTTCGAGGCTACCAACGGCCGAAAAATATAATCAGATTAATTATTGTTGAACAAAAATAGAGATGCAATATAGAATATTCAGATAATCGAATTGTATTCGTCGTATATTTGATCCACCGGTGTACTCGAATGTTTGAACGCGAAAAGAACGAACAAATATTTTCGTCCCAGCCCTAACAAAAACCTCGGTACACTCGCGTTAAACGCGTCAATTTCGCACGGTATCCGGAGCGCATCCAATCGGATCGACAAAAGATTCGCGCAGCCCAGTGATTCCTAACCACCGTACCGTGAAGCTGGCAACACTGTGCTACAAATATTTGGCACGAGAGTTAATAAATATTTTTACATCCTTCAGTTTCGAAAATTCTTACTGGATCCATTCGCGATTAACAATTGTACCAGGTTAGTTAAATTACCGTGCCACGAGCCCAACAAACATTAAGAACCGTGCCTTTCAAAACGACGATGGCAAATTTGGAACGTATTGCGCACGCTATAATTAGAAATGTCAGGCAAGACGCCTGTCACGACGTTCTAACGTCTGGTACTCCCATACGCAGACGATCTAACGCACACTGATCGTTCAAACAATTATTTCACATCGTCCAAATATTTAGCGTGCTGGAATCAATACGCGATTCAATTTTGCTATCACTGTTCTAAACTGTACCGTAAGCCATAACGCATCGACTGCCACGCTACGAGTCATCTCGTAGTCGGACGATCTGTCACTGCACGCCACCTACGAGCAAACAAATCGCAACGGCTGCTCGAACGAGGTATTGAAAAGCGTGCACTCGCGGAGCACCCGAATAAATAGAAGCAACACAACTAACGAGTTATCTCGTGGGTCGGCGTCTGTCTCGTAGCTGCGTCGGAAATCATTTTGTCCAAGAGAAAAAAGACCAACGCTGGCAGCGACGAGCGTGGTTAAAGAGGTTAAGAACCACCGTCCGTAGCGTGTCGCGACTGGTGGCGCGACGTTCGCGCTCGTCGCTCGAGACCAGTTTCCCCCTTTAGCGCATGCACTTCACTGTCACGTTCGCACTGTTTTCTGGTGACGCGTCGCCAACGACGGGAAAACTCAACGGGTGCGAGTTCGTTTCGCGTTTCGCGCGTTCTGGGCACGAGGAACGGGATCCTGCTCGCGTGTAAGCGGACGCACGCGCACGATCGTCGATGCGCGGACGAAGCGACGCGCCGCCACTGAAACTGATTTCTGCGTCGAGCCGTCTGCGCCGCCCGATCTCGCCGTGATCGCATCCGGTCGACGGAGCGCGCCGCGCGGCGCGTCGGTTCCGGTCGACGCTGGGCGATCGACGCGATATACAGCAAAAAAAATCTGCTTCCACCGGAGTCGCTACAACACCGACTGTGATCAACTGCGCGCGACCGGCGAAAGCCGCGTTCCGTGACTCACGGGTCTCCGAGCAACTAGCCGTCTCGCCTTCGCCTTGCCCCGCCCCGCCCCACCCCAAGCGCCTATCGTAGCGCGAGCTCAAAGTGCAAGTGCCGATAGCAGGCCCGTGCCCCCCGTCGACCGGGGCCCCCCGTCGTGAGCCCCAAATTTTCACATTTCCCGACTACTATCGCCTTTAGATCCACGAGAACGTATACTGTAATTTGAGAGGAACGTGTCTTAACACGTATGGATAAGTGTATGTATAACCTCTGATAAATATTTTAGGTTACGTTCGCGTTATTAACGTTTTTTATTGAGAATTTGTGCCGAAAGAGGCAAACGAACTGGTAATGCGAGCCGGAACATGCAAATCCGTGCTAACAGAAATCGAGAAGTCCCTTACCATTTTGCAGTTCAAGGCGTCCGTCTTCGAGACGCGAGTTCCGAGTTTTTTTACGCGTGAGAACGCCACTGGACACGTGGTCCTAGTGCGTGTGGGTACGCGCATGCGTGGCTTCGCTATTTATGCCTGGGCCAGCTGATCGCGCACCTGCTCACGCACGCGGCGCACACACACGCGTGAAACTCGTGTCCGTGGCGTTCTCACGCCGTAAAAACTTGTACCGCTTGTATCTCGAAAAGAAAGCCTCGAATTGCAAAATGGCAACGGACTTTTCGATTTGTATCGGGACGATAAATATGCATGTTTCAACTTGCTCCATTATTTGCAACAGTAGGGGAAGTATCGATGTTCTTTAAAATATTGTAATTTTTAGACGACAAAGAGCGAACGCTGCTCCTTTTTGGAAATATAATCACCGTTTTTTAATAATCGTTCCTTGCCCCGACGTTATCGAATTATTTACGAAGACCCGAGCGACGTTGATTAATTGGAACGTTGTTTACGCGCTTTCGCGCAAAATAAGAAAAGTTCGAGCGCTGTCATCTGGAAGCTCGCTTCAAAATCGATGTCAAGCGGTGCTCTCGTCGGAAAAATCGCGATTTACCTAGCTAATGGCGTATTTCAAGACGAGGTCTTTCGCTTTCTGTTATGTAAACATCGAACATTAACGTTGGACCATTGCAAAACATCGCCGCCGAGAATCGCTGCATCGACACGCGAGACAAGATTATTACGTGAATTTAAAACTTAACGATTTTTTAAAATAATCGACGCCCGGAATTTTGTTGATTTTTTCCCCAACAATAATAATATGTCACGATCGGTATAGTACTGAATTATTTTTTTTTTTTATTTTTCATGGAAAGAGTCCTGTTTTCCGGGGAAATTAATAATTAGAAGGCGCGAGGAAAGCTAATTTTGTTGGTGATTTGGCGGGGGGGGGAAGCGTTTGTCTGGTGAAATCGAGGGAACATCAGATTGAAGCAAACAATCTCGACCTTCCGTCGAGATCCCACGCGACGGACGAGCAGAAAAGAGTAGCGTCGATCGACGTCCCGATCTCGTCGCAGCTCCCACCGTCGATTCCACGGGCTTTCGATTCTCGCTCGAATCTCGCGCGCGTTTCACCGCCGCCATTGTGCCTCGGCGGAATATCGGTCGGGGGAAATATTTTTCACCTTTCGACGAGTCCCACGATCGAAATGCACGCGTTCCTCCAATTTTCTCGACGTTCTTGCGAAGTACATGCCTCCTCGCGAAGCGCGTGCACCAGTGATCGTGAATTCTCTAGATTTCCTAACAAAATTCCGAAATATTTCGAAAGAAATTTATCAAAATGTTATTTTCAGCGCCCGTTTGAGGAAAACTTTTCTGAGACACCCATCTAGTTATAAAAATTAATTCTGTGAATAAAATTTGTGCAATTTTGTGTACGATGGATAGTTTTAAGGGTTTCGGGTGTTCATGACTATGATAAAAGTAAGAATGTTTTAATTTGCGAAGGTTTAAGAATTTTCGAGAAGTATCAACGCGTTCACTGTCCAGTCTCTCAGCGGCGTATCTAATAGCGTGGTGATATGACCCATATACGGTTCATAGACAGTGAACTGTGTTGACGGTTGAAAAATCGTTTAACGAGTTCACTGTCCTGTCTCTCAGCAGCGTATCTAATAGCGTGGTGATATGACCCATACACGGGTCATAGACAGTGAACTGTGTTGACGGTTGAAAAATCGTTTAACGATTTCACTGTCCAGTCTCTCAACGGCGTATCTAATAGCGTGGTGATATGACCCATATACGGGTCATAGACAGTGAACTGTGTTGATGATTGAAAAATCGTTTAACGAGTTCACTGTTTAGTCTCTAGGTGGCGTATCCAATAGCGTAGTGTATGACCCATATACGGGTCACAGACAGTGAACTGTGTTGACGGTTGAAAAATCGTTTAACGCGTTCACTGTCCGGGTTCCTGGGCGGCGTATCCAATAGCGTAGGGATATGACCCATATACGGGTCACAGACAGTGAACGCGTTAAATAAAATGAAGAATGTGGTGATTTACAAATCTAAAGAAAGGCAAAAATTTGGTAAAAGGCACGATCACTGGCGCTCACCACTAACGCATTTTCTGCACGTAATTCGATTCGAGGAAAACTCGGACGCGAGTTCCCGGCGATCCTCCGGCCAGGTGCGTCGGGAGCGTACTGCGTGCCACGCGCTTAGAAAGTGCCTAACCTTCCGCGCATAATGTATCTCCGGCGCACGAGAGATACACGCTTCGCCGCCCACGCTTAATCGTCGGATAAAAATGAAAGTCCGTAAAGCGCGCCGACCGCAGGGAACGCTTTGAAACGCCTCGAGCCGCTGAGCAACCTCGAGATCCTGGCCAATCGGCCGATAATCCAGCGACACGCGTTACGGGTGCCACGGAAAAACGATATTTCGTTGGACGAGGGCACCCAACATGGCCCAGCGAATATTAAGTATATTTATAATTCATAATTTTGCATTTCGAAGCTAAGAAAAATTCGAGTACAAAATAGATTAGAACTGGTACATTGTACGAATTTTTAATTGTAATTGAGAAAATATCTGAGATGCAAAACTTGGGATTTATATGCATTAAAGGATAATTAATGTAAAAATAAGAATAAACCACTCCATAGTAGCCAAAATTTTTTTTATCATTGTCGAAGTTGCAAAATAATTTAGGAACTGTGTTTAATTAGAATAAAGCTGTATTGAAATAAAGAAAAATTCGAGTTTTGTACAGAGTAGATTAGAATTGTTCATTGTACAAATTTTTAATTGTAATAGAAAAAAAATAAGACATGCAAAAATTGGGTTTTTTATATATTCAAAATATAATTAATATAAAAATAAGAATAAATCTCTCCCACCCTATATAAACCTTTTTTATCGCTAAGTTGTAAAATAATTTGTAAATTTAATTACAGTTGTATCTTGTAAATGTTTAAATTTTCGCGGGAATATTTTATTTTTTTGTTATTATCTAGCATGTAAATTAATAGAAAACTTGGTAAACATGGTTCATCGACGCCTCGTCGAGACGATATTTGTCCCAGTTATCGACACGGGAGCAAATCAGCGTTCGACAAAAAATGAGGTCACTTTTTTATTTTATCATTTTTTTTATTAGCTCAACGCGTCGTTGGATTAAACTAGATTCTCGCTGGAAATACACCGCGGTTCTTGTTTACGGTAATTTATTAAAAACACGAACTGTTCCGTGACCCCGTGGCGGATAATGTGCTAACAGAATGCATCGGGGGTCGCCAACCTTACGGGCGACGAGCCAAAATGCAACATTTGCAAAGGCAGAAAGAAAGAGGAGTCGCGTGCATTCTTACGTATAACGAAATGTAAACGTAAGCGAAGGAAAGTAGCCAAAATCGTGCCACTTGCGATATTTCACCTTGTACTTCCGGTTTGGTTCTTGCTTGTTCGCGAATTATTATCGAATGTGTACGTAATAATGTACAGAATTCAACACGTACGTAAAATATTAATTTTTCTAACATTGTATACTGATAAAATATTAATTTTTGCAACATTGTACCCTAATATTTTTTTTCATATAAAATGAGATAGATTCATTAATAAATAGACATTAATTATTGTATTTACATTTCTTTTCTATTTATCTATTCTATGCAAATGGAAAACCAACTAATATATTACCGAAACCTCGAAAGACGTTCATCGACCAATCGCGATCCCTGCACTGTCTCCGTTTCTTTTCTATCTATCTATTCGATGTAAATGGAGAACCAACTAAAATATTACCGAAACCTCGAAAGATGTTCATCGAGCAATCGCGGGCCCTACATTGTCTCCGTTTCTTTTCTATCTATCTATTCGATGTAAACGAAGAACCAACTAAAATATTACCGAAACCTCGAAAGATGTTCATCGAGCAATCGCGATCCCTGCACTGTCTCCGTTTCTTTTCCATGTATCTATTCGATGCAAACGGAGAACCAACTAAAATATTACCGAAACCTCGAAAGATGTTCATCGAGCAATCGCGATCTCTGCACTGTCTCCATTTCTTTTCCATGTATCTATTCGATACAAACGGAGAATCAACTAATATATTACCGAAACCTCGAAAGATGTTCATCGAGCAATCGCGATCCCTGCACTGTCTCCATTTCTTCTCTATGTATCTATTCGATGTAAATGGAGAATCAACTAATATATTACCGAAACCTCGAAAGATGTTCATCGAGCAATCGCGAACCCTACACTGTCTACGTTTCTTTTCTATCTATCTATTTGATGCAAACGAAGAACCAACTAAAATATTACCGAAACCTCGAAAGATGATCATCGAGCAATCGCGAACCCTACACTGTCCGTGCGTGGGAAAGGACGGAGATCAACGCGCCCAGCTTCCGGTCGCGTGTATCTACGCGTAGGAATTTTTGAGGATCGACGACGTCCTTGAACTCGATCTGTGTAAACCGCGATTCAAAGGAGACGAAGAGAACTCGTTCCGACCGCGGATCGCCCGCGGGCCTCAAGGTCCGTGTCTCGGGGAACACCGATCCGGAGGTAGAAACTCGTGTTCGCGTTAAGACACGCTCGTATCTCGTGAGACTGCCATGATCGCGACCTTCGAGTCCTTCCTTCTATCGCTATTTGCTTTCTCGTCTAACGCGACACGAGTTAAATATTTGAGGAACGTCCGATCTTTCCTTTGGCATCGACTCCAAATTAACACTTAAGTAGACTCTAAATCTCGACTGATTTATTTTATTTAATGTTGACTTTTGCCAAATTAGTAAATGTAAATCAACATTGGTTGAGGGATCATCGAGTGTCCCGGAAATACGATCACTGAAATTTATCATTATTATTATAATTTATTTAATTCTTATTTAGTAGGGTTAGGATGACTTTTATTACGTCGTTTAATATGTTTGTGGTGAGATTTGATGTATTTGTTAATACATCATCGCGTATGATTTGGTATTATGACTAATGGTCGACAATTCTTATTTTAAATGGAACCAAAATGACGTCACAAATTCCTAGATTATCGGAGAACATAATCTTTAATTATTATTTAATAATTATTATTGAAACGACAAGAGTCTATCTCCAAACGTGAATCGATATTTCGAATGTATCAATACAGATAATGCTTTTAGCTAATATTTATAGCGCGCAACTAAAAGTTGGATCTGTGCCCAACTAAAGTCTAACCGAACGTCGATTCTTTCCAAGGAATGTGCTTCCTGTGCAACTATGGAGGTTCTACAGCTTCTAGATAATTGCTAGGATCACGAACGATGATACCACGCCATCGATTCTCTGTTTTAAATACGAGAAGACTGAAATATTACTGCACAAAATTGCAAATAATACATGACGAATAAAAAAAATTGTAAATATACAGGTTTACAATAAATTTGAAAAAAAATAATTTTCTTCACAAAAAATTATCAGTAATAAATTGCAAATATTAAATCCATGCAAAATTTTTAAACGTTTTTTTCTTAATTTTCTTTTATTTATACATAGTGAACGTATTGCAAATTAATCTTAGAAATATGCAAATATACAGGTTTACAATAAATTATCAGTAATAAATTGCAAGTATTAAATCTATACAAAATTTTTAACTTTTTTTACCATTTTTTTTTATTTTTACACAATACACGAATTGCAAATTAATCTTCGAAATATTTTCCCCCACTTCGAACAATTTTCACTGTTATTTTATGAATTTATCGTTAAAAATTGATCATGAAGTTTCAGATAGACGAATTCAAAACAAATACACAAAAAAAAAAAAAAAATAATATACAGGGTGTTCGGAAAAATTTCGTGGCCGAGCACCCTGTATATCGCGAGCCAGCCTGTGCTCGTGTCAGTCACATTTTGCGTCTATTCTCATCGTAGAAACAAGTTTCGCGAATAAATCGTCGGAAAAAATATTTTATCCAACCTAACGGTCGACTTCCTGTTCCTTATCGAAGGACTGCGTCGTTGAAAATGCAGCTTTAAGGCATTGGACGAGTAAACTGGTCGATCTGGATCGTCGAATTTATATTAGCCCGTAAGATGGAGTTGAAATCAAGTATTAAAATCTAAAAGTCAACTCTGTTTCACGCATAACGAGTTAGCCAAAATAAACCATAGGAAGTTATTTTAAAATAAAGAAAACAAACTGTTTTGAATTTTATTGGGTTTCTTTATTTAGGTATCGAGTATCAAGTACTTTTCGATTACCCTGTATATTGACGTTTCTTTCAATTCGTTGACTGTGAAAAGTCACATATACGATCAATAAATTTTTTTAGAATTTATATCGAGATTAAAGTTTATGATTCGTTGGGAGATGAATATTCTCAAAAATTAAATAAAAATTGTATATATATCAATATTGTTATTATACATATATATTTAACATCTAATTCTAATATTAATTTTAAAATACTTATCTAAATATATATAATTTAAAAAAAATTTTTAGATTAAAAAATTTGAAATTATTTAAATATATATATGTATATATTTAAATATTTAAATGAACGATGATATTATATTTGCACAAGATCAAATACTAATTATAAATATTTGTACATAATATATATTTAAATAAATTTAAATTTTTTAATTTAAATTGTTTTATATATATCTTTTTTATACATATATATTATGTACAAATATTTATAATTAGTATATGCATATATCGTCGCTTTTTCAATAATAGAATATACGAATAAAAATACACTTAAATATTTAAAAATTAATATTAGAATTGCGTATTAAATTAAATACGACATAAATTATTATATTTGATATTATACTTATATTTATATTATATTACAAATTATTAGTTTAAAATTAAATAAGAGTATATACCGTAAACAGAAAGAAAAACTTATTAATTTGTAAAATTTGTTTGCTTAAAAAATATTATTAAAATATTATTTTATTTCAATTATACTATTCAATAAACACGATCGACCGCCTCTGCTTTCGACGACGAAGCCCAGACTGAGATTTTACTCGCGAACGATCGCTCCGAGATTGCATCGTCGTGGAAGTCTCGACTCTAGGAACAGGTGGGCGGTAAACGAGTCGTCCTACGCTCGTGGAGCGACTTCTTATTTCTCCGCGCGGCGCAAGATCGGCGTGGGTCGCTTTTGCAGAGATCTGAGTCTGCAGAGAATCGCGAACAAGAAGAGTGGACGACCTGTCCGTGGCAAGAAAACGTACCCAATCGCGACGTTCGTTTTTTAATCGATATTTGCACGCTGATAGTGCTCGGAGCACGTCAGCTGATGATATCGAAGTTGAGCTTAGAAGCAGAATATAGTATAGGTTGTATAATATACGTTGGGCAAAATTAAATCAAAGTAACGATTATCGATTACGACTGGAAACGATTTACGATCTAGGACTACGGTAACTGCAAATTGCCTGCGACGACCGACGATTAAATTAATCACGCGTGACGATTAACGACCGAATTAATCGTAATTGCTCATGAATATTGATAATTAGCCACCGAATTAATTAAAATTCGGGATAAATAGATACGGCGCAATTTTTGTTGATTTTAGGTATATTAGGAGCTCAAAAAATCAGAGAATTTATTTTATTTTCAATCTTCTAAGAAGTGGCAGTTGGTGGTCACCGGTGACCGTCACTTCAAACAGGCATTGAATGAATTAAATCTCGTGATAACTAGATACAACGCAATTTTTGTTGATTTTAGGTATGTTAGGATCTTAAAAAATGAGAGAATTTATTTTATTTTCAATCTTCTAAGAAGTGGCAGTTGGTGGTCACCGGTGACCGTCACTTCAAACAACCATTAAATGAATCAATACTCGAGATAACTAGTTGCAACACAATTTTTGTTGATTTTAGGTATGTTAAAAGTTTTCAAATTCAGAGAATTTATTTTATTTTCAATTTTCTAAGGAGTGGCAGCTGGTGGTCACCGGTGACCGTCACTTCAAACAGGCATTAAATGCATTAATACTCGAGATAACTAGATACAACGCAATTTTTGTCGATAGTAGGTATGTTAGGAGCTTTGAAAATTAGAGAGTTTATTTTATTTTCAATCTTCTAAGAAGTGGCAGCTGGTGGTCACCGGTGACCGGCAGTTCAAACATCCATTGAGTGTATTAAAACTCGAGATAACTAGATGCAACGCAATATTTGTTGATTTTAGGTATGTTAGGAGCTTAAAAAATGAGAGAATTTATTTTATTTTCAATTTTCTAAGAAGTGGCAGCTGGTGGTCACCGGTGACCGGCACTTCAAACAACCATTAAATGAATTAATACTCGAGATAACTAGATACAACGCAATTTTTGTCGATTGTAGGTATGTTAGGAGCTTTGAAAATTAGAGAGTTTATTTTATTTTCAATCTTCTAAGAAGTGGCAGCTGGTGGTCACCGGTGACCGGCAGTTCAAACATCCATTGAGTGTATTAAAACTCGAGATAACTAGATGCAACGCAATATTTGTTGATTTTAGGTATGTTAGGAGCTTAAAAAATGAGAGAATTTATTTTATTTTCAATTTTCTAAGAAGTGGCAGCTGGTGGTCACCGGTGACCGGCACTTCAAACAGGCGCTATGCAAATTTTTTTACAGTGAAAGATACTTAATACTTGTACAATAACATGTATGTCAATGAATAGTTATATTCTTTACATAATTGTAGGAAATAAATCATTAGATATGGAATATGTTTCCAACCCTTATTCTGGAATATTATATTCACATATATGGTGGTCCTAGCAATTCTTTCAGATCACACCTTCGTTATTAATGCATTTACGGAAAAATACCAAATAAAAATAGTAAATGGAAGAGTATTATATCTGTAGGCCTTAACAATTTTTTTTTTTTAGTGCAACAGTGCATATGCAATTAACAATTGTATCGTTTTTTAAATATTAGAACTAACAAAGCAACTAAAATGACCCATTAGTAATTTCTAATAAAACTTGTAAAAAGTTTACTCGAATTTTTGAAAATTTACATTTGCAATTAACAGTTGCATTATTTTTCACACATTTCAACTACCAATGTAGGCAAAATGACCCATTATCAATTTCTAATAAAACTTGTACAAAATTT
Organism: Colletes gigas; assembly: GCF_013123115.1. NCBI lineage: Eukaryota > Metazoa > Arthropoda > Insecta > Hymenoptera > Colletidae > Colletes > Colletes gigas. Next base: position 1,323,154 of record NW_025106644.1, read on the forward strand.
ACTCGACAGAATTTTTGAAAATTTAATTCTCCATAACAGAATCAATAAACACTCATTTCCATTGCATTATACATTTCGTCACCTATCGTTTTAATTTCTTTGGTACAAATAAACACACTATAATTATCAATAATTCTAATATTAAATAAGAATTCATATTTTTCGTTGCACACGTAATAAATTATCAAAGTATCAATTTAAAAATAATTCCTATCGGTCGTTTCGAACGCGTTCCACCCAATTCCGCAATAAACCAATATGGCCGCCGGTTTACCCAAACGCTACACAAGTGAACGTCGCGCGTTAGGTTATGTCCGCTCGTATTAATTTCTTTGGTACAAATAAACACACTATAATTATCAATAATTCTAATATTAAATAAAAATTCATATTTTTCGTTGCACATATAATAAATTATCAAAGTATCAATTTAAAAATAATTCCTATCGGTCGTTTCGAACGCGTTCCACCCAATTCCGCAATAAACCAATATGGCCGCCGGTTTACCCAAACGCTACAAAAGTGAACGTCGCGCGCGCTAGGTTATGTCCGCTTGTGAAACCATTCGTGTCGCGATCGTAACGAGGACGCTGCTTCGCTCAGGCCGCTCGTCATACTTAACGGGCGAGCAATCGAAAGGGACGGAGGGGAAACACAACTCTGGCGTAAACTATTTTTTTTCTTTCTAGCAATGCTGCGGAGCAACGAGAGAGCCAACGGTCGTTCAGCCGTGAACGGAGATAGAAGTCGATGAACCGACGCGGAACGGAAGGTAACAGTTAACGGCGATCGCTATTGGAACCGTTTCCTTTTTCTTCTCGAACGAATCGGGTCTCCCGGTAGCCGCGTAACGGATTCGTTGTTCGTGGCGGCGTTGGATAGTGTAATTTCGAATAATAACGTTCTTTATCCGCGACAAAAACCGGGGTGCAACAAGAACAAGAGAGCCTCTCGCGCATCATGAGGCACGATTAACATCGCTACACCGAGGAACGTGGTTTCCGCGGAAACAATTCAACCGTTCGCCGTGAAAGTTGCGGCGTACTCCCATTCATCTTTAGAATTTAGATCCCGTGCTTTGTTTATGAAAATAGACTCTGACATCAGCTTCAAACCGTATTTGCGTTCCCGCTAATAGGCGCTTCAAATATGTTTATAATATAGTAAATTTGTTTATTACAACTGTGTGTGTTATTTCTTTTAACGAAGTTCTTTTTTTATTGTTTCTTTATTTTTTTTTATTGCCTTTACATAGGCAACTTGCGTACAGGCGCAACTGTTAATAACTTTTTAACGAAGCCTCCATCAACAAATTGGTATTCTTGATTTTCGTTTTATTTTGGCCTCTAAAATCCCCCATTAAAATTTTTCCCAGAGGTGACTGAACACCCTGTATATTTATAATATATCAAATGTTTATTATAATGTGTTATACTTCTAGTTATTTACGAAGTAAGCTTTTTTTGTATTTTTCCTTTTAATTATTAACTGACGAGGAAAGCTTCATTTGTTTCACTGTTAGAGGTGCTTGAAATATATTTTTATAATATACCACCAAATATTTATAACAAATGTGTTATTTCTATTAACGAAATTTTTTGTTGTTGTTTGAATTATTAAACGGGTAAAGTTGTTTTATTATAAAACTGTCGGAGAAGTGAAACATAAACAGTATATGGAAACGCTAACAACAAAACAAATCATCAATATAATGTGGGTTTTTTTCCCCCAAGCGGTCACCCATCCCAAAGTACTGGATTTGACCGCGGCGAATGCAGCTGAACGTCGATGATCGAACTGGGAATCAATGTATCCGAGTGCCATGACCGTTGACATATTTTCTTTTTAATTTATTCTATTTGTACTAGTTTTAAATACAACGGTTCACTTTGTGAGAAACAAGTTTTTTGTTCCATTTATATTAAAATATTATAAATGTACAAATTTGAGTGGGAGCAATTGTACATATAGGGTGTTCGGTATCTGTATGTCAAAAATTTAAGGGACGATTTTAGAGACCAAAATAAGTCAAAAGTCAAGAATTGTAATTTGTTAATTGAGACTTCGTTTAAATGTTAATAACATTACTATTCTAACAGAAATCACTATTCTTGAACATTTAGGGGGGGATTTTAGAGATCAAAATAAGACAAAAATCAAGAATAGTAATTTGTTAATTGAAGCTTAGTTTAAAAGTTATTAACATTATAATTTTTTACTAACACAAATGACTATTTTTGAAAATTTAGGGGGTGATTATAGAAGCCAAAATGAGACGAAAATAAAAAATAGTAATTTGTTAATTGAGGCCTCGTTTAAATGTTAATAACATTACTATTCTTTGTTAACATAAAATACCATTTTTGAAAATTTAAGGGATGATTCCAAAGGCCAAAATATGACGAAAATAAAGAATAGTAATTTGTTAATTGAGGCCTCGTTTAAATGTTAATAACATTACTATTCTTTGTTAACATAAAATACCATTTTTGAAAATTTAAGGGATGATTCCAAAGGCCAAAATATGACGAAAATAAAGAATAGTAATTTGTTAATTGAGGCCTCGTTTAAATGTTAATAACATTACTATTCTTTGTTAACATAAAATACCATTTTTGAAAATTTAAGGGATGATTCTAGAAGCCAAAATAAAACGTAAATCAAAAATAGTAATTTGTTGATAGAAACTTCGTTTTAATGTTACTATGTTAAAATAATGTTAATAACATTTAAACGAAGCCTCAATTAACAAATTACTATTCTTGATTTTCATCTTATTCTGGCCTAACATAACCACCCCTTAAATTTTTGACATTCAGATGCCGAATAGATATATTTACAAATATTTTAAAAAAAAACACATGTAAAATTTCCAATTAAATACTATCGAAAAAATCACAACAAATCAGGAACAGATTTCGAGAACCAAAATAAAATTTTGTAATAAACCGTTCAAAATATTATTTTATTTAGACTATCGTGTAAAACAGCGTTTAAAATTTTTTATTTATTTATTATTTTTTCTTATATTTTGTCGACGTTGTAGGTCCAACGACGGAAGGTTGTTGTTACAGGAACACGAGAATATTCACGTTACTAGATTTACGCCTATTTCATATTAAACGACATAATTATTGTTAAAACGAAAATCAAGAATTTGTTAATCGAGATTTCGTTTTAATGTTACTATGTTATAATAATTTTAATAACGTTTAAACGAAGCCTCAATTAACAAATTGCTATTCTTGATTTTCATCTTATTCTGGCCCCCATAACCACTCCTTAAATTTTTAACCTACAAATGCCAAATATATATATTTATATCAATACCCTGTACAAATGTAAAAAAAACCCAACATTTAAAATTCCCCGATTAAATACTATTGATTAATAAAATTTTCTAATAAACCTGTTGGAAATGTTTCTCATTTCCATATTGGCAAACGTGCACGCCATCTTTCGTTCGAGTATAACAGTTAAAGAGTAGTAACCATGTATACAATGGTTCGTGCCATATTAAACATAACCTGGAAAGTATATGCGTCATTTTTTATTGCCCAATCGTGTAACCTCCGCTACGAAACCGCTTAAAATATCATTTTATTTTGACTATCGTGTAACGACAGCGTTTAAAATATTTTAAACGATTTAATTATTGTTACGGGCGTGCACGATCGCGCGAGACTGGACTCAGTTACTGCACCGTTCGCAATGCCTATTTTTAACGCGGGATTATTACTATAATACGATCCCCGGCTTTATCGTATGGGCGAAGATTTACGAAGCCAAAAACGTTACGCAGTTTAACGGAGGTTACGACATCGCGGAAACGTAATCGCTGCCGCGTACCAGAGAAACGGAGAAAATTCTTATCTGGATAAAAGTTTCGAATAGCGAGCGAAAGATAAACAACCGTTTTATTCATCGACCGTGGAATAAAAGTTACGGAATTTTATCGGCGATACGAAATGTTTCGTAACGAACGAAATTCTTACGAACTTCGAACAAGAAATAAGCGATATAATTAAAATATATTATTTATTATTAAAATACATTATTTAGCACGTTTATTGCCAGTCTAAAACAGAACAATTATTCACGAGACCAGAACTTTGATTTTAGACGATTGTAAACTACATAACCTATAACTTGTACTTGTTACTTTCATAACCTCGCTAAAATTTATGAAACCCATTAAAAATTATTTTCTTTTACATTTCAACTTGAGAATTAATTGTTTTAGTTCCACTGTTAAAATTAACATATATTATTTAATATATTGATTTTATTCGTTATCTATTATTCGAATAAAAATTGGTGCGTGACTGGAGATTCGAAATTTAATTATTAAATCGTTACAGGAACTATTATAGTATATTCTTCTAATAGAACAACCGTTTATCGACCGAGAACGTAAATTGTATGCGCGATTGCACGTATAATCGGTCCTTAAACGAAGATACCGTGCAGTTCGGTGTAACTGTAATGTTTGTTGCGTATAATGAAACCCCTATTGGAACGGAGTATGGCCTCGATAAATGTTCAAGTGGCTGAGACTGTCTATTTGGATCTAAGCTTAGAATTTTCGCATTAATTAACATTTTGACATATGTGGATGACATCATTTTTCACTGGGGAGCTAAAAAAATTAATTTTCAAAATTAAATGTTAAGGAAAATAGATATAGATAGAATTTTTGAATTTTAATTGGATTGTAAAAATAAGTTGCATAACAAATTGTGATATGTTAGATTTCAATTGTTTAAAAACAAATTTTTGTTTTTGTGAACAATTTGAGGATAAATATTATTATTATAAGGAGCTAAAAAAATTAATTTTCAAAATTAAATGTTAAAGAAAATAGATTTCGATAGAATTTTTGAATTTTAATTCGATTATAAAAATAAGTTGCATAACAAATTGTGATATGCTAGATTTCAATTGGATAAAAACAAATTTTTGTTTTTGTGAACAATTTGGGGACAAATATTATTATTATAAGGAGCCAAAAAAAATTAATTTTCAAAATTAAATGTTAAAGAAAATAGATTTAGATAGAATTTTTGAATTTTAATTCGATTATAAAAATAAGTTGCATAACAAATTGTGATATGTTAGATTTCAATTGGATAAAAACAAATTTTTGTTTTTGTGAACAATTTAAGGACAAATATTATGATTCGTCGCGTTATATAATTTAAAAATGATAAAATCCACACAGATATTTTCCCCAGATTTTTCGTTTTAGTGACTTTTTGGAAAACCAATATGGCGTCCACTAAAAATCATTAATTTAGGCTGTAAAATTAAGTTTTATGAAAAAATTGTGGGTATGCTAGTTTTCAATTATTCAAAAACAAATTTTCGTTTTTGTGAACAATTTGAGGACGAATATTATTATTATAAGGAGCCAAAAAAAATTAATCTACAAAATTAAATGTTAACGAAAACAGATTTAGACAGAATTTTTGAATTTTAATTCATTTGTAAAAATAAGTTCTATAACAAATTGTGGTATACTAGTTTTCAATTGTTTAAAAACAAATTTTTGTTTTTGTGAACAATTTAAGGACGAATATTATTATTTGTCAGGTTATACAATTTAAAAATGATAAAATCCACACAGATATTTTCCCCAGATCTTTCATTTTAGTGACTTTTTGGAAAACCAATATGGCGTCCATTAAAAGTCACTAATTAAGAGCATTTAAATCCGAATTTTTTAACGTTTTATTTTAATTTTGTCTACCTTCGTCACAAATATAATGATTCGTCGGTTATATAATTTAAAAAATGATAAAATCCACACAGATATTTTCCCCAGATGGACTTCCATTTCCGGTGTGAAAGTGTAGAGACGGTTGAGTGAATGGTGCGAGTGAAAGAGGTGAAAAAAGGGGTTATTTTCCCCAGATTTTTCATTTTAGTGACTTTTCAGAAAACCAATATGGCGTCCATTAAAAGTCACTAGTTTAGACCATTTAAATCCGAATTTTTTAACGTTTTATTTTAATTTTATCTACCTTCTTCACGAATATTATGATTCGTCGCGTTATATAATTTAAAAATAATAAAATCCACACAGATATTTTTCCCAGACTTTTCGTTTTAGTGACTCTTCGGAAAACCAAAATGGCGTCCATTAAAAGTCACTAATTAAGAGCATTTAAATCCGAATTTTTTAACGTTTTATTTCAATTTTGTCTACCTTCTTCACAAATATTATGATTCGTCGCGTTATATAATTTAAAAATGATAAAATCCCCACATATATTTTCCCCAGATTGTTCATTTTAGTAACTTTTCGGAAAACCAATATGGCGTCCATTAAAAGTCACTAATTTAGACCATTTAAATCCGAATTTTTTAACGTTTTATTTTAATTTTGACTACCTTCTTCACGAATATTATGATTCGTCGTCGTTTTAGTGACTTTTCGGAAAACCAATATGGCGTCCATTACAAGTCACTAATTTAGACCATTTAAATCCGAATTTTTTACCGTTTTATTTTAATTTTGACTACCTTCTTCACTAATATTATGATTCGTCGCGTTATATAATTTAAAAATGATAAAATCCACACAGATATTTTCCCCAGATTGTTCATTGTAGTGACTTTTCGGAAAACTAATATGTCGTCCATTAAAAGTCACTAATTAAGATCACTTAAATTCGAATTTTTTAACGTTTTATTTTAATTTTGACTACCTTCTTCACGAATATTATGATTCGTCGTCGTTTTAGTGACTTTTCGGAAAACCAATATGGCGTCCATTAAAAGTCACTAATTTACACCATTTAAATTCGAATTTTTTAACGTTTTATTTTAATTTTGTCTACCTTCTTCACAAATATAATGATTCGTCGGTTATATAATTTTAAAAATGATAAAATCCCCACATATATTTCCCCCAGATTGTTCATTTTAGTGACTTTTCGGGAAACCAATATGGCGTCCATTAAAAGTCACTAATTAAGAGCATTTAAATCCGAATTTTTTCACGTTTTATTTTAATTTTGTCTACCCTCTGAACGTTAAGTTTGAAATCGACAGAAACGGTGCATAATCGTCGACGTTCCAGCGAGAGAAAACAAATGGTGGTCGGTGAAAACAGCCCGTGCGTTTAAATTAGGGTCGAATCACGCACGAGGACGTTTGCACGAGCTCCGCGCGATGCACTGGGCCGCCGCGATCGGCTTTTCGCTTTTTCTTTTTCCCTTTTCAATCGTAGTTGCCACCAGTCACGAAATAACCGCGACCTTCATGCTCTGAAACTTTCCTCCGCCATATTTCTACATCCATCTTCGAGGATGAGTCCCAAACAGTGAGAATATATTTAGAAAATTTTTGTGAAAATTGCAATTCCCCTTGGAATGCTCACAGAATTCACAACCATAAGTATTATACAAGAAATACTTTTTTTAAGGTTGAGAAGAATTTTAAAAACATTTGTTAGAATTGTTAATTATATTACTGGAATATAACTGCTACTACTAAAGAATTATATTTAATTTAAATTATAATTAATATTATACATATTATATTATAATTATATTTTAATTAATTTATATTACAATTAGTATTATACATATTATATTATAATTATATTTTAATTAATTTATATTATAATTAATATTATATATATTATATTATAATTATATTAATTTAATTAATTTAATTTGCCAGATCAGAATTGTACAATTTTTTATTGGGCCAGAACTTTGATTTTCGACAATTGTAAACTACACAAAATTTTTCGATAATTATTATTTCTATCAGGCTCGAAAAAGTAAGAAATATTGATTATGTGTGATTTCAATCAATCACTATTCAAATTTTTACAAATTCCAAATGTTGAGGAACTTGTAAATAATATTTTTTATCGTTTCTCTTCGAAAAAAAAAAAATGGCGTCCTAACCCTACCCTATCTCGATTCGAAGTTTCATTTATGAATAGAATATAAATTTAGAATCTTAATTTATTTTTTATAATGGTATTCATAAATTTTTTGTGGGAAATAGAATATATTTTTACTTTTTAGATAATTATAAACTATAGAACTTAAAATTTCCCTTAATAATGGTTTCATAACCTCACTAAAATTGATTTTCTTTAACATTTCAACTTGAGAATTAATTGTTTTCCATAGTGAAGTGTTCTAATTTAACTTTTTACTATTATTTGAATATAAGTAGTGCATTGCAAGACAGATATAAATTGATGTTTTTTTTTCAAACATAAACCAACGCGTGATTTCCCAGCAGCGTTCAACGACGTCGCTCAAACGAGCCTTTCTCGCGTTATTAAATCGAATTGAAACTCGTGCACGCACGTTTTATCTGGGCAATTATCAGGAACCATATCTAGACTCTCTATTTGCGCGTTGTAAAAGGGACAAAACGCTTAGAAAAATAATGGACTCCGATGGTCGTTGGCCATAATAGATTACCGTTAGCAAATGCTTTGCTCCTTTTTCTTTCTTCTGGTGAACGATGACTTGAAGTGACTCATCGTGGGGGGCTAGTAGTGGTACTGTGTGTCGACAAGTAGTTTCGTGGCACGCGTCAGCGCGGCCGAAAACAGTCGTTTCGGTTCCCCGAAGTCGACTACGCCCGAGAAAAATAAAGATAAGAAAATCGTGGCTCCGAGAAAAGCACGTTTGTGTCATAAACGAGCTAAATTTCGTTATAACTCCATTAGACGCCAAAATTCTAAATTAAACTACACTTCGTAGATTTCACAACTTTGACAAATTTTGAAATTTTCAAAATTTATATTACAAATTTATTAAAGTAATTAAAGTATTACAATATAAAATTCAATTATTACTAGAAATTTAAATTTTTTAAACTAAGTTCTGAAACTAAATTTTTAATAGTTTTCTCAAATTTGACACGATAAAGAAATTTGAAAACAATTTTGATCTTACTTAGTTTGTAGATTTTGCAAGTTTGCCAAATTTTTATTTTGAAATTTTCGAAATCTTTCTTGCAAATTTATAAAAGTAATTAAAGTATTCCAGAAGTATTTGGATACAATTTCTGGATTTGGAAACTCTTTTTATATCTTCGAACAGTAATTAAAATTTTTTGAACTAAATTTTGAAATTAAATTTTTAGAAGTTTTCAAAAATTTGACACGATAAAGAAATTTGAAAACAATTTTGATCTTACTTACCTTGTAGATTTTGCAAGTTTGACAAATTTTTCTTTTCAAATTTTCAAAATCTTTCTTACAAATTCACAAAAATAATTAAATTATTCCAAAAGTATTTGAATACAACTTCTGTATTTGGAAACTCTTATTATATCTTCGAACTGTAATTAAAATTTTTTGAACTAAATTTTGAAATTAAATTTTTAGTAGTTTTCAAAAATTTGACATGATAAAGGAATTTAATTTTGAAATTTATAATCATCAGACATTTTTCACGGAGCTTGATTAAATTTTTTTTGTAAATTTCACAAGTTTGACAAATTTTGAAATTTTCAAAATCTTTCTGACAAATTTAAAAAAGTAATGAAATTATTCCAAAAATATAATTTTCGTTTTCGTGAACAATTTGAGGACCAATATTGACATTACAAGGAGCTAAAAAAATTAATTTTGAAATTTCTTTTCATTTGAAATTTTCAAAATCTTTCTTACAAATTTACAAAAGTAATTAAATTCTTTTAGAAGTATTTCGATACAATTTCTGTATTTGGAAACTGTTTTTATATCTTCAAACTGTAATTAAAATTTCTTGAACTAAATTTTGAAATTAAATTTTTAGTAGTTTTCAAAAATTTGACATGGTAAAGAAATTTGAAAATAATTTTGGAATTACTTTATAGATTTTGCAAATTTGACAAATTTTTCTTTTCAAATTTCCAAAATCTTTCTTAAAAATTTACAAAAGTAATTAAATTATTCCAAAAATATCTCGATCCAAATTTAGGGCTTGGAAACTTTTTTTATATATCTTCATATTGTAATTAAAATTTTTTAAAACTAAGTTTTGAAACTAAATTTTTAATAATAATTTTCAAAAATTTGACATGATAAAGAAATTTGAAAATAATTTTGGTCTTAATTACTTTATAGATTTTGCAAATTTGACAAATTTTTTGTTTCAAATTTCCAAAATCTTTCTTAAAAATTTACAAAAGTAATTAAATTATTCCAAAAATATCTCGATCCAAATTTAGGGCTTGGAAACTTTTTTTATATATCTTCATATTGTAATTAAAATTTTTTAAAACTAAGTTTTGAAACTAAATTTTTAATAATAATTTTCAAAAATTTGACATGATAAAGAAATTTGAAAATAATTTTGGTCTTAATTACTATATAGATTTTGCAAATATGACAAATTTTTTGTTTCAAATTTCCAAAATCTTTCTTAAAAATTTACAAAAGTAATTAAATTATTCGAAAAATATCTCGATCCAATTTTAGTTTTAAACTAAGTTTTGAAACCAAATTTTTAATAATAATTTTCAAAAATTTGACACGATACAGAAATTTAATTTTGAAATTTGTAAGCACCAGGAATTTTTCAAGGATGTTGAACAAATTTTGTATTAATTTCTATCTTTGATATTTATAATATTGATGTATAATAAGACGCTGTGAAAACAAATTTTAATCTCAAAAAATTCGAACAATGCGTATTGGCATTTTTCCCGAAATGTTGATTTTAGGTATAAATACGATTTCTTCGAATGAGATTGCGAACGATCGTTTCCCACGAACCCCGTGGACTGTTTTTACGGTCTAAAAACAAACAAATTCAATCTCTTTTCAATCTTCAACGATGTTTCTTGTTATGCAAAGCCGGAAAGAAAGTCCCTGATGGAAATTCGTTCACTTTGTCTTGCGTAACTTCCGGCGTACAATTTATTTAATCCAATAAGTGCTGGTGCCCCATTCAGAAGACATTTCCTTACCAACATTAACATTTATTATTATTATTTTTAAGGCGCGAAATTTAAACCAAAAACACACTATTTATTTCCAATATTTTTTAAATAACATATCGATGAAAAAAAATTTGACTTTTTCGATCTCGAATATTTCCAGATTAATTTAAATATTTTCAGATTAATTTAAAATTACAAAATTGTAAGTATTTTACAGTATATTGTTCGACAATAAGGTCAACCAAAGGTAGGTTTTTCCACGAACTATAGTGAATCACATATTTCGTAAGCACTGCATATTCAAAGTGCACTTAATTGTTTGCAAATTTATTTCCGCTTCGTGAACCAAGTTCCACTATTGTAATTCAAAATAAGATGCGTGTAACATGTTCCCATTTCAATGGAAACGAATTATGTCAACAATTCTAATATTCAATTTAAACGTTTTCGATTTTGCAACAATTATTTCTAAACATTTAAAATTTTATATAATATTAAATATTTATCGCCCAATAAATTTTACTCACTTTCAAACAAATTTAATTTAAATTTCTTCTCAAAATATTCTATCATAGAATTAAGGAGGAAAATTATAAAATTTATAATTTATTTTTCTTATTTTATAAGATTACTCCTTAGCAAAAATAAAATAAATATCTATCTTCCAGTAAATTCGATATTTAAATTCTATTCGCTCTCAAACAAATTAAATTTCAATTTCTTTCCAAAATATTCTATCATAGTTTCGTATTTAATAAATATTTACTGGCAATAAACTCCCAAAGCGTCTTGGAACTAAATTCCAGTCACGCTCCAGCGAATTAGATTTAAATTTCCGCGGGAAGACTCCCCAAACATTATATTAAAATGGCGTCGAACGAAGGACAGAATTCTTTTTATCGTCGTGCAACAACACAGTGAAAAAACGAAACTAGAATCGGAAATCCATAGATCCGGCTTGGTTTCGAAACGTATCAGTTTGCACGTTGCGTTAGAAATAAAGCGCCATTTGCTTCTGCGCCACCTAGAGTTCTTCTGACTTACTACTATTGCACCGTGTGTCTTTTGTCTGCAACGAAGCCTCGTGCTCATTAAATGTGAGTTACTGACAAATAATAACTATATAAATCTATTAATCTTGAAATTCATATTAAAATATATTAAGAGTCTGATAATATACAGTGTGTTCGGCCATCCCTGGGAAAAATTTTAATGGGGGATTCTAGAGGCTAAAATAAGCTGTATAATTATTTATGGGTTTGGGTATAATCTATATATATAAAAATAAGTTGTCCTATGTTCGTGATTTTATAACTCGAGAACCACTCAACCGATTTTCAAACGAGTACATGCGTTGGAAAGGTCTACTTTCACTGATGGTTTATAAATAAAAAAACATCGAAAAATTTCTACGAATATGCGTTATACGCGCACTTTTATGATGGTGTGTTTCCCCTATATAAAATGTATTTTTTTTCTTTGTTCGTGCAAAACTCAAGACCTATTGAACCGATCTTCCTCAAATTTTGACACGTTATTCCTGCATACTCTAGGACGGACATAGGCTATGTAGCATGTCTCAGAAGCGCGTTATTAACATGTAATTTATATGCAAAGATTTCATGTGTACGACTGTTTGGCAGACCACGTGACCCCTGTATACGACGGTCTACTTGGGCGCGCATGCGCATATTCGGCCCGCGCGATACCTCGCCCGTAGCAGTACTGCGATGTTACCGCCAGGTGGCGAAGCTTCTCGAGCGCTTTCTCGCGAGAGAATTGCATTATCGCGGATATACATGTCAGGGACGATCGTTTGGTCATAAATTGCTTTTGTACAAGGTCGGGCGAAGCCGTGACGGGGCATGCTAGTTATTTATATATTGAGAGGAAGTCGAGTTTTGCTCATTCTAACCCCCAAATTGTCATGCGTTGCAGAATAAACGGATCAATCGATTTAAGTGATGACGGTTTAATAATTTTGTACGTCGCGAAGGCCACGCGTAAAGGATTCTAACCTATTTCCGAGGCGTCCATCGAGAGAGAACGCGTTAAGTAGAGCGTGCGGATTACGCGCGTTCAAAATAAATAATCCCTTTGATCGATACCGGTTTACAAGCTCGATCGAGGAAAGAATGTTGTTATCGGACGACAATCTGTCCCGTTAGGACTCGGATTTCCGACAAAGGCTGGGCACTGAGTCACGGAATTATTTTCGGACTCTCGTAGGATTCGAATTTCGTTCGTTCGTGACGCCATTGTGTGCGTTCCTCTGTCATCGGATGTTGCGATAGAAAAAATTGGAAGATCTCGAAAAATATTGTTTCCAAATTAATTTAATTTATGGAGATTTTCAGTATTTTTAGTCCTTATACAAATGTAAATGTAAAATAAATATAAAAAATCTCCACATTTTTTAAAATAGTAGGAAAAAGCTAGAAGAGTACTAAAAATCATCGTAAATTAAATTGAAAACTAGTTTATTAAATTTTCACCAATTTTTATAAATTGTTTTTCAAATTAATTTCTGGAGATTTCAAATTTATAAAAATTGGCTCAAATTTATAAAGAAAATTTAATAAACTAGTTTTCAATTTAATTTATGATGTTTTTTAGTATTTTTAGTATTTATGTAAATATAAATATAATATATATAAGGATTTAAAATGTCCATATTTTTGAAAATACTATAAAAACACTACAAAAATACTAAAATTCGTCATAAATTAATTTGGAAACCAATTTGTATAAATCAGCATTTTTATATGTGTACTAATTATATTGGATTCCAAATTAATTTATGAAGATTTAAAAAAATTTTAATAAATTTGTATAAATTGATCTAATATTAATTTATGGAGGTTCTTAATATTTTTAGTCTTTATATAAATATAAATATAATATATATAAAGATTTAAAATCTCCATGTTTTTGAAAATACTATAAAAACACTAAAAAAAATCCTAAAATTCGACATAAATTAGATGTATACTAATTATATTGAATTCCAAATTAATTTACGGAGATTTTTTTCAAATATTACAAAAATAGTATAAAAATACTAAAAGTCACCATAAATTAATTTGATAACTAATTTATTAAATTTTCTTTATAAAATTTAACCAATTTTTATAAATTGCTTTCCAAATTAATTTATGGAGATTATAAATTTATAAAAATTGGTTCAAATTTATAAAAAAAAAGTGTATAAATTGGTCTTCAAATTAATTCATGGAGATTTTTACTATTTTTAGTAAGTACATTTATAATATTTTTAAAAATCTATAAATTAATTTGGAAACCAATATAATTCTTGTATATACTTTTATCCATTTAGTTTTTTCTCTTTTCTTATGTCATAACCAAAACTGTCTGATTTCGCATCATGTAATATTTGCTTACACGTTTATTTATATAAATATATATCAGACAAAGTGTGATATTAGTATAGCTTGGTTTTATATTCCTAATTGCCCTAATCCAAATTGAACACATCTCTGTTTAACATGACATTAATATAAATTTATTATTATTATTAATTTGTTATGTAGAATTTCTATTAATAGGAGAATCATAGAAGTATCAATTTATAAACATAAATTTATAGGTAATGTGAGAAATGGGGTAAAAGTAAAAGTGAAATGTAGGAAAGTCAAAATGAAAATGAATGGGGTAGAAAGTAAAGAGGAAAATGAAAGTGATGAAAGTGAAAAGTAAAAGTAAAAGTTTATTAAATTTGAAAATTAAAATTAAAAATAAATTTATTATTAGTAATTTGTTATGTAGAATTTGCTATGAAGAGGAGAATTATAGAAATATCAATTTGATAAACATGAAATGTAGAAGTAAGTTTGATAAAGTCAAAAGTAAAATGAAAGTGAGTCAAGTGAGAAAGAGAAGAAAGAGAAATTTGATAATTAATGTGATAAAGTCAAAATTTGAAAGTAAATGTATGAAATGTAAAATTAAAAGTAAATTTATTAAAGTTTAAAATTAAAATTAAATTTATTAAATTTAAAATTAAAATTAAATTTATTAAATTTAAAATTAAAATTAAATTTATTAAATTTAAAATTAAAATTAAATTTATTAAATTTAAAATTAAAATTAAAAATAAATTTATTATTATTAATTTGTTATGTAGAATTTCTATTAATAGGAGAATTATAGAAATATCAATTTATAAACATAAATTTATAATTAATTTTATAAATTCAAAATTAAAATTAAATTTATTCAATTTATAAATATAATAGACATAAATTTATAATTAATTTTATAAATTCAAAATTAAAATTAAATTTATTAAATTTAAAAGTTATAAAATTAAATTTATTAAATTTAAAAGTTATAAAACTAAATTTATAAACATAATAAACATAAGTTTATTATCATTATTAATTTGTTATGTAAAATTTCCATTAATATGAAAACTATAGATGTATCAATTATGGAAAGATCGATGTTGAAAAGGAGCGAATCACGAACTTGAAATAGCTCGCTTACGTACATATACATACACATATTATGACGTTCACTTCCAATCGTTATGTCATCACTTGCTCAACTTATTAATTTTGTTTAGGTCTCAGACTTGCGTCACGCGTTCGTTACGGTATCAATATTTATAGTTTCTTGTAATAATATTCCAAATATTCGGAAGCTGATAACAATTTTTAGTTCTTACAAATTTATAATAAGTGTTCAGTAATTACAGTTTTCCGAGAATAACGGGAAAGTGGCGCCTAGGAAGCATATTTATCTCGCTGTTTCACAAAGTCTTGACAATAAAACTGTACCACGTGCGAGGCAAGGAAAAGATTAATAATTCTATTACTGTGTCAGTCTTCGTTAACAATTATCCAGGCCTAATAATAAATTCAGAGAAACTTTCATATTCTTCTATTACAAATCTCCTAACCTATTTCGATTCTCCAAATCAGAGAGATTTACAATTTTCAAAATGGAGAAATAAAATACACTTAAAAAACAACATATCAAACGTCAATCATTAATTTCACACACTGGTAAATTAAAAATATTTAAATTTTCATAGTTAATTTAGAAACCAATTTTGTACATATATATGTATATAGTTTATATATTTTATACGAATATTTATAATAGTATAAAATATAAATGTTACTAAAATATGAATATTTTACTAAAATAAATATTACTAAACTATCTATATTTTATAAAATTGGTTTCCAAATTAATTTATGGAGATTCAAATTTACGTTAACAATTTATTTATTCTTTTCCAATATATTTGCATATACATATATACAAATTCCTAAAAAAGGTGTTAGAAAGAAAGCGCCATTTGTTCCTGCGCCACCTACAGTTCTTCCGAGTTACTACTATTGTACCGTGTTTTTTGTCAGTAACGAAGCCTCGTGCTCACTAAATGTGTGTTACTGAGATAGGAAGTCGAGTTTTGCTCATTTGAACCCCCAAATTCCCACAGATTATGTGCCCAGGGGCATTATAAACTACGTTAAAAAGTGTGAAGTACACGTGCAGTGAAATGCAAGTCGTTTTTTGTGTTATAGTGTTACATCTTGTTGCATTAATACGAAAAGAAAATGAGCAAAACTCGACTTCCTCTCAGTAACACACATTTAATGAGCACGAGGCTTCGTTACAGACAAAAGACACTCGGTACAATAGCAGTACGTCAGAAGAACTCTAGGTGGCGCAGAAACAAATGGCGCTTTAGTTCTAACCAAAGGAAATCCTTTTCTCTTCTTTCTTTTTTATCGTCCATATTGAAGGGGTAAAATGCATCCTCAAAGTAAAGTAAAACGTATTTCTTACAACACGTCACAAACTATTAAAAATATCGAATCCCATCCAAACGGTGTTTAGTAAAAAAAAAACTAACAAATTAGTAAAAAATTTGTTTAAATTATATTTAAAAAATCGAGCTTACGTCAACCTACTAGAATAAATAGGTTGGTTTTGCTTATAAAAAACTAACAAATTAGTAAAAAATGCATTTGTTTAAATTATATTTTAAAAATCTAAGTCAACCTACTAGAACAAATACGTTGGTTTTGCTTATCTGCAGTTTGCATAAAATTTCCCCTATCTCAGCTCTAAATTAGTGTTGCTCTTAATTACTAAAAACGGAAAGTACACGTATCACTTTGATCTCGAGCGCAAACAGAAGATGTCGTGTTCAATTGTCAATTGTGATCCCCCAAGCTTCCCACGCGACGGATCGAAGACGTTTTGGTAAACAAGCATTTCGTTATTATCGCCCGTGGATCGTTTATCGCCAATTTTCCCGAGTGTCTAAAAATATTAACGGCGCCGCGCGAACAGCTGTACGTTCGTCGCGCGATCCGCCCGTCCCGCCACGAGCTAGTTTGGCCAAGGATTTGGTGGAAAACGACTACCATAGACCCGCGCTAGAGCGAACAGTTTGGCGCCTTTCGGTTTAAAGCAACGGCGCCTAATATTTGCCAAGCCTTTCACGCAACGACAGTCACAATAAAGCCACAGATAACGTACCGCATTGTTTTCTACTGCCTTCGGGAGAAAAGTTTGGACGTTTCGAGAAAAAGCAAACCGGTTCAACGAAATTCGCGATTTACGCTTTCCGCGAATTTGGTGTAAATATTATTCTTTTTCGAGTTCTACTTTTAACGTTTTGGGGGCTTCTATTGTTTTTGCGTTAACAAAAATCGATTTTTGGATTGTTGTTCGACGGTGGTCACCGGTGACCGACAAATAAAGTAAATTAATCTTCATATTTTTTTGAAAAATTTTCAAAAATCTGGAGCCTAATTTTTTTTTGTGTTAACAAAAATTGATTTTTGCTGTGTTTTATTATGCAACGATGGTGGTCACCGGCGACCGGCGCTTAATATTTTTTTGAAAAATTTGAAAAAAATCTGGGTTCCAAGTTTTTCCAAATTATTCTATTTTTCAACGAGTCGATATGGTGGTCACCGGTGACCGACACAATTTCTTAAAAAATTTGAAAAAATCTAGGTGGTCCTGAGTCATTCTTGCGTTAACAAAAATTGATTTTTGCTGTGTTTTATTATGCAACGATGGTGGTCACCGGTGACCGACACTTAATATTTTTTTGAAAAATTTGAAAAAAATCAGGGTTCCAAATTTTTCTTGCGTAAACAAAAATCGATCTTTGTTGTATCTTATTATCCAATGAGTCGATGGTGGTCACCGGTGACCGACACTAAATATTTGTTTAAATCATATTTTTTGAAAAATTTGAAAAAATCTAGGTCCTGAATTTTTCCTTTGTAAATAAATTTGACTTTTGTTGTATTCTATTATCGGACGAGTTGATGGTGGTCACCGGTGACCGACAAATAACGTAAATTAATCTTCATATTTTTTTGAAAAATTTGGAAAAAATCTGGGTTCTAAATTTCTCCCGTGTAAATAAAATTGACTTTTGTTGTATTTTATTATTCAATGAGTCGATGGTGGTCACCGGTGACCGACACTTACTATTTTTTTAAATCGTAATATTTTCTGAGAAATTTGAAAAAATCTAGGTCCTGCATCTTTCTTATGTTTAACAAAAATTGATTTTTGTTGTATTTTATTATGCAACGATGGTGGTCACCGGTGACCGACACTTAATATTTTTTTGAAAAATTTGAAAAAAATCGAGGTTTTAAAAATTACAGTTTACTAGATTATCATATTTCACCACCAGCCAAATATAATTCAATTTTTAAGGCTTGAACGCTTTCTACTAAAAGTATCAATAATTCTCTCATTGTAAACATCTATAAAAATTAAAATTTAATAAATTCATATTTCCTTCTCACACCAAACAAGTAATGCAAATTTTAATACAAGTGATATAAATTTTCTAGGTTATAAAACATACAATAAATAATGATTAAGGTTAAGAAATCACTGACAATTAGAAATTGATAAAAATAGATAAAGTAAACATGTAAACTACTATATTATCATTTTCCCCCAAAAGTCAGATATGATTCAAAGGGTATAGCCGAATAAGGGGGTCAAATGTGCCCTTGAACGAAATGTGACATACGATGGATCCATCGATAGAGCATCAAGAAAAAACGTTCTGTGCCAAATTCTAACCCTCTATCTTGTTTGGAAGGGTAGTTATTGAGAAAATTCGGATTAACGAGTTTCTGCCTATTTCCCCTATTTAATCGAGTACAAAAATTATGAAAAAAATCTGGTACATTATGGTTATCGAGATACGTGTTTGAGAATTTTTTTCCGATTTTTCGATTTCAAATCCTAGGTGTGAAAAATTAAAAACGCAAAAAAACGCAGAAAAATACCGATTTCGTATTGAAGCTTTCGAGACACTAGATTTATATAATTACTGTAAATGCATATTGTCATTGGTTATGTCCCTGAATTTTTTCAGATTTTTTGGCAGGGTGCGCCGTAGTAGCAAAAATGAAAAACCGATTTTTTCGGCGTTTTTCGCGTGAAAAAGCAACTTATACTTTGAATTTTTGTATTCCCTTTAATAGATAACTATATTCTGTGGTTCTAAACATTTCCATGTTGAGTAAAACAGTGTATACAAGAAGAAAAGCAAAAATAAGTCAAGAAAAAAAACGTGCTATGCGCGTTGTATTCAGAAGTATCAGCATTATTTCCAAGAGCTGCGATGGTGCAGTGAGTAAGATGCTTGGTTGCGAGACTGCTGCAAACTTTTTGACGCGCGTTCGCGCCCTGCTATGGTACATTTTTTTTTATTATATTAATTTTTTTTTTTCAATTTCTAACTAAACGACAATGAAAAACTATTAGTTTATTAATATTTAAAAAATATTTTTACCTAAAATATACGCAAAAACAATTATGGAGCAGTTTCTATTCCATCATTTCTCTAGTCGTATATTTGCTTAAATACCCTACTGTTTCATTTTTTCTACGTTAAATGAATATACGTACTTAGTTTTAAAATCGCATACCTTTAATAACTTTGAATAGTGGAAGAAGATTTCTTCAATAAAAAGAATATTAGCAGTCTTTGCATATATGTAGTTACGGATATCATGATGACAAGATTTATGATGACAAGATTTATGATGTGCAAGGTTTATGAATGTTTACGTCTATTGGCAGTCTAAATTACTTATTTCTCTTACTCGAATACCTTGCAGTTAGTAGTGATTCTAGTATTAAAGATAAAATAGGTGATTTTACATTATCAGAAGAACGTCTTAAAATATTCACGGGATTAACTTGGGAAAATCTAATTCAACTTAGAGAAATGATGAAGTCCATGAGAAATACGGAAAAACGAGCTGTGACACAGGCTATTGTTGTCTTTTTATTTAAATTGCGTACTGGAAATTCGAATAGTATGATAGCTTCAATTTTTGGGCTAGAGCGCGAACAACAGGTATCCGATTTTTGTAAAGCAGTTAGGAACTCGTTTGAAAAAGATATTTTACCATATCATTTCGGAGTCGCGGCTTTTTCTCGTCAACATTTAATAGAAAATGAAACGTCCATTATTGCTAAACAGTTATATAATATAACAGACCAGTTAGCACTTATTTTTGACGGTACATATATTCGCCTTTGTTGAAATGTGGACATGTGTAACGGAAATGGATAATAAGAGAACAATTTCTCGTCTAAAATAAGTAATTTAGACTGCCAATAGACGTAAACATTCATAAACCTTGCACATCATAAATCTTGTCATCATGATATCCGTAACTATATGCAAAGACTGCTAATATTCTTTTTATTGAAGAAATCTTCTTCCACTATTCAGTTATTAAAGGTATGCGATTTTAAAACTAAGTACGTATATTCATTTAACGTAGAAAAAATGAAACAGTAGGGTATTTAAGCAAATATACGACTAGAGAAATGATGGAATAGAAACTGCTCCATAATTGTTTTTGCGTATATTTTAGGTAAAAATATTTTTTAAATATTAATAAACTAATAGTTTTTCATTGTCGTTTAGTTAGAAATTGAAAAAAAAAAAATTAATATAATAAAAAAAAATGTACTATAGCAAGGCGCGAACGCGCGTCAAAAAGTTTGCAGCAGTCTCGCAGCCAAGCATCTTACTCACTGCACCATCGCAGCTCTTGGAAATAATGCTGATACTTCTGAATACAACGCGCATAGCACGTTTTTTTTCTTGACTTATTTTTGCTTTTCTTCTTGTATACACTGTTTTACTCAACATGGAAATGTTTAGAACCACAGAATATAGTTATCTATTAAAGGGAATACAAAAATTCAAAGTATATGTTGCTTTTTTACGCGAAAAACGCCGAAAAAATCGGTTTTTCATTTTTGCTACTACGGCGCACCCTGCCAAAAAATCTGAAAAAATTCAGGGACATAACCAATGACAATATGCATTTACAGTAACTATATAAATCTAGTGTCTCGAAAGCTTCAATACGAAATCGGTATTTTTCTGCGTTTTTTTGCGTTTTTAATTTTTCACACCTAGGATTTGAAATCGAAAAAACGGAAAAAATTCTCAAACACGTATCTCAATAGTAGCAATGCACCAGATTTTTTTCATAATTTTCATACTCGATTAAATAGGGGAAATAGGCACAAATTCGCTAATCCGAATTTTTCCAATAACTACCCTTCCGAACATGATAGAGGGTTCAAATTTGGTACAGAATGTTTTTTTTTGATGCTCTATCGATGGATCCATCGTATGTCAAATTTGGTTCAAGGGCACATTTGACCCCCTTATTCGGCTATACCCTTTATAAAAACTAAATTTATTAAATTGACATTTCCTTCTCACACCAAACGAGTAATATAAATTCTTAGTAAAAGCATAAAATAATATTCTTCGCAAATTTTGATTAGGTTAGGTTAGGTTTACATTTGTAATGATTCAAATTCATAAGAATTAAAATTTATTAAATTGTCATTTCTTTCTCACATCAAACGAGTAATATAAATTCTCAATAATAGCGTAAAATAATATTCTTCGTAAATCTGGGTTAGGTTAGGTTAAGTTTACATGTGTAATGATTCAAATTTAGTAAATTGACATTTCTATCTCAAACCAAACGAGGAATATAAATTCTTAATAAAAGCATAAACTAATATTCTTCGCGAATCTGAGTTAGGTTAGGTTAGGTTTACATTTTGTAATGCCATTTAGGTGTCGAAAATACGAATTGTCGACCAATAGTCGTTACACCGAATCGTACGCGACGATGTATCAACAAATATACCCGGATACCGCAAGATTTACATCATCAGACGCAGCATAAACGGTGACGCGTGCACAAACAGCCGGGCGCGAAACGGTTCTGACACGTGTCACGAGCCACCATCGCGATCTTAACTCCGGCAACTGCGTACGCAGCCAGCGACGCGGAATTATGTAAACCAGCCACCATTGCACTCGCGAAGCTCGTGTAAGTACATGAAAGCTGCACGGGGCTTGATCGCTTTGGACACGTGTGTGCACAATAAACATTTAATCGCGCAGTTGTTTCCTGATTCGTTCAGATACCACGGGTTATCTTCGTGGCCAACGCGAATCGCTCGAGCGTTCATTTTTTTTTTCTGTTTTTTTTTTTTTATCTCGATTCGACGCCACTTTTTTTTAATTTTTTTTTCTCCTCCTACAATTCTTCCAGACCTGTTATACATCGCAATGTTGTGGACTTTAACGTAACTCGTTAACACGGAATAATTGCAATTTAAATAGAAACGACTCCTTCTTTGGCTCATCGATATCGTTAGATCCGGGACTGTATTTTTCCTTTTTGGATGGAAATTTTAAATTAATGCAGGGTATTTGAATTTGAGTGAAAATGTTCTTTATAGTAGTTAATTAAATAGAAATGTGTGGAATTTTATTAAATTTTATCGCGTTGGCTCGGATCGTATGGAATGTGGACCGCCTTTATAATTTTAACTGAAACTTTCTGATTTTTCTGGTTAAATTTTTTCGAGAATATTTATCACACTTTAACAAGCTAGGTTCAAGCATTTTTAAATTTATAAAGCGACAATTTGTACTCGATAATTCAATGATGTACTTGTTAGTTTACAATATTTCCAATTTCAGTGAGATTATTTAAAAAAATGTTAAAATAATACGGCATAATATAAAAATAATATAATAATACATAATATAAGAACACAGCAAAAATTCAGGACTCAGATTTTTCTAAATTTTTCTAAAAAATATTGAGATTCAGTTACGTTAAGTGCCGGTCACCGGTGACCACCATTGTTGAATAATAAAACACAACAAAAATTGTGGTTTATTTACGCAAGAAAAATTTAGAATCCAGATTTTTTCAAATTTTCCAGAAATTATTAAGATTTAAAAAAACATTAAGTGTCGGTCACCAGTGACCACCAACGACTCATTGAATAATAGAATACAACAAAGATCGATTTTTCTTTACGTAAGAAAAATTTTAAATGCCGATTTTTTCAATATGGTCTTCAATTCCTACTTTCAGCGGTACCAAAATGGCGTCACAAATTCCCAGATTCTCCGAAAACATTGCCTTACACTCATTAAGAATTTATATTGGTGCGATAAGGATGTAGATATGTGAATGTATTAAATTTCAATTTTTATAAACTTTTAAAGCATCAGAATTATTGATACTTAGAGTAGAAAGGGTTCCAACCCTATAATTTGAATAACACTTGGCTGCTGAAGAAAAATAATAACATAAATTCGAAGGAAAATTTTAATAAATATAAATTATGGTAGAAATCAGTTTATTTGATTCTGGAGGCCAAAATAAGACGAAAATCAAGAATACCAATTTGTTGATGGAGGCTTCATTAAAACGATATTAA
Source organism: Colletes gigas (assembly GCF_013123115.1). Lineage (NCBI taxonomy): Eukaryota > Metazoa > Arthropoda > Insecta > Hymenoptera > Colletidae > Colletes > Colletes gigas. The sequence continues at coordinate 1,346,878 of NW_025106644.1, forward strand.
CAATTAAATTCAAAAATTTCAAATCGTTCTGGAAAAATTATGTTCGGTTGAGGGGGTCAATTACAATCATTTTTGGTGAATAGACATACCCCCTAAATCCTACCCACTTTCTAGAAAAAAATTCGAGAATGTGTACAATTTTTCGACGGAAAAAAAAAATTTCAAATCGTTTTGAAAAAATTATTTTCGTCTTATTTTGGACTCCAGAATCCCCCATTAAAATTTTTCCCATGAGAAAAATTCTCCGATTCCTTACTTTCTATTTACATTAAAAATTTTTTACCGAAACCTTCATTATTCCACTGCTTTGAATTTACTGTTCTATTTTACACTCTATTTACTCCATTTTATACCTTCTATCGAAACACTCTTTCGTAATTGTTGAAACTATTTTTCATCGTCGTAGTTTAGTATCAAACAAATGATCGATGCAGAACCCTGCGAGTTTAATTACCGGAATAATTGTAGAAATTCATTTGCGAATTAGAAAGTACAATAACGTCAACACAGACTGGAAAAGCTGTTCGTATGCCATTGTTTATGTTATTTTGTTAGAAACGTGAAACGAACCATTTCAATTTTTATTTCATCGCCATTTTGATTCTAACGATGCATCAACAGATTTATAAAAATTAATTTATTTTATCGAACACTAAAAATTAATTATTGTTAATTATTGTTAATTAATTATGTTGCTTAATATTAACAAACATCTACCAATATGTGAAAAATTAATTTTGAAAATTTAGCTAGTAAACAATTGAATAAATAAATATTGTTCAAAATTACTTCAAAATTGATGGCAATTTTTGTATACATTTTCAAGGAAATGTACCATTTGCCAAATTCTCATCCAACTGACTTGATTTTTATAAATTATTTTTCAGACATTTCCGTCGATCCAATAAAAAAATGTCTCAAACAAAAGTTAGTCAGTAATCACTTCCAAAAAAAGTACAATAGTTGCAACTGACAACAATTTTTTATTTCATACAAAAATTTAAGATCGTTTCACTTTTTTTTAGGAAACCGTATATATTTTTATGCAACATTTGATGCATTTTTCGATTCTCTTTAAAAAAGTATTAGGGGTCTAGGGTCGAGAATTAACTACTTCAGAAGTTACGATTTTTCGAACGCGTCAATTCGAAGAAGCGTCGAGTTAGCTCGAATCGCGCAATGGCGATCTCGACGATGGTGCTGCGACCCGCGTCCGTCCAGCAAAACCATCGAGACCTCTTCGCGCTTCAGCGAGCATCGACGATGTATCGTCGAATTTCCCGTTCGTTCCGCATCGCATGATCGATAACTTTCGCGGGGGAATTTTCGTGAACTTACGTAGGAACGTTTATCTCCCCAACTTCCTAGTTTCGCTGGCAATTACCGGTTGGAGCCGGTTCGTAACTGTTGCAGATCGATCGTACGGTGGATAAACGCCAGAGACAAGCATAGAAACAGTCGATGACGGAAGTGAGAGGCGATTTCGGACCCGGTTACACGAACAGATAAACGAACAGAAAGAGCGTGTATTTTTTTTTTTTTTTAACGTCTCGAGACTAATTTTCGTAACATTTTTCGAAACGTTCGTTCGCCGGAAAAACGGGTTTTCTAATGCACGGTGGCGCGCGAAAGTTTCCGGGACAATTATTTACCTGGCAATCGTATAGAGAGAAAATTATCTAGCGATGAACTAAATATTTCTATTTCTCTGCTTTCTAGCTCATTATAATCTGCCTCGTTATAGTTTAATTCTATGTTATTCAAAATTCATCTGTGTTTTCCATCTCCGCGTCGAGACTAGAAAAGCACCACACCGGAAACTTTTGCATGTGCATCCCGTTGCACGTGAAAATTCTAAACACACTGTGTTAGATACTTTGGGGAAATTTTAGTTGAATGTACAACACTTCATCTCACATGTATTCCGTACACCATAACACTTGGTTGTTATATTTTTTGTGGATTTATTTTTTATCTAATATTGTTGGCAAGTATTATTTTTAATTTATTCATGTAATTTTACTTGAATGAAATAATACCAATCCTAGTCGTATTCGAACACACTATATATTTGGTGGATTCGCCGCTTATTTCTCAAATTTTCTGCCATTTAATTTTTACCTAATATTATTTATTTGTTACAAACTGTGTTATATGCTTCTAAATTTACGAAGTAGTTTTTTTTCTGTTCTTTTTTGTCTTTATTATTATTATTATTATTATTAACTAAGCAAATACTGCCTCCTAATTGCAAAGACTGATAGAGAAATATAATTACAAACATTATACAACGATAACAAATGCCAAGAATACATTTTTCCCCCCAAGCGGTCACCCATCCTAAAGTGCAGGATTCGAGCGCGTCCAAATGCAGCTGAACGTCAACGACCGGACGAGGATTAGCGTCTCCAATGCACCACAACTGTTCACAAGTACTATTTTTAATTTATTCATATAATGTTACTTGAATGACTTATACCAAAATTAATATAATTTTTACCAAATATTATTTATACTACAATTATTCATATAATCCATATAATGTTACTTGAATGACTTATATCAAAATTAATATAATTTTTACCAAATATTATTTATACTACAATTATTCATATAATTCATATAATTTTACTTGAATGACATACCAAACTTAATTCCACTCGTATTCGTATTTCATAATATGGTGATTTTACTTGATTCTTATATTTCTTTCCATTTAATTTTTGTCAAATATTATTATTTATACTACAATTGTGTTATATTTCTATTTATGAAGTACTTTTCTTCTGCTTTTTTTTTTAACTATTAAAGGGGCAAGTAACATCCAATTTTACAACCCCGATAAAGAGCTATAATATAAACAGTATACGACAATAATAAATTCTAATAAATACCGTTTTTTTTCCTCGAGCGGTCACCCATCCCAAAGTGCAGGATTGCAGCTGAACGTCGACGATCGGGACGAGAACCAAACATCCAATCTATCACGAGTGTTGACAACTACTATTTTTAATATATTCATACATAAACCCACACATATCTCAATGCATGAATGAACAAGTTATTATACCAGCTTCGAAAACAATTTTTTTTTTTTTTTCATTTATAGTGCACGAATACGAGTGGCTGTAATTCTTTATTTCGTTTACTGATTCCTGGTAGGTTCACTGACGATTAAAATACGGTAGTTAAAATGCGCAACGCGAGATGGCGCACGTCCTGGAATTTTTCGGTGCCAGAGCTGGCGTTATGCTAGGTATAAAATAATTTTCAATACGATTGTCCCCTCTAGGGGAGCCCCAGTCGTTAGATGGAAACGACCTTCGTGGAACTCCCATCCAATATTCGTCTCGAACGTTGCCTGCGCTTATGGTCGGGCCCCCCCCCGATAGTTATCGCGGAAGTGAATCGTTTAAAGTACATTTGAGCCGTTGTTAACCGGCGTGGACAAAGAATTATTTGCCCTCAACGAGCAGCGAACTCTTTGAATGTGCTTCGCGTTAATCGACCAGCGATCAGAAAGCGATATTGTACGTTGAAATTAGGCAGATTGGAATTTTTCCACGATTAGGGTTCCTAATCGTTTCACGGAGGGGTAACGTCCCATGTAATTAACCTGTCGTGAACTCGATGAACAGTTAATAATTTGTAAGATTTAATCTCGAGCGATAATTGAATTTATTGTTTAATTGTTTATGGAGCCAACATGAATTTTTTATTGTGTGATATATAGTGAAATATTATTTTTAACGGATAAATTGAGGTTTATAATTATGTTTCGTGAATTTATCTCACTGGGGGTCACCGGTGACCTCCGTGACGTTGAAATGTATTTCTTCGATTTTTTTTATTTTTTGCGATTATCAGCTGTCTCAGATTGTTTGTTCAAATTGTTAAGCAACTGTTTCACTTGTTTATTATAAAAGCTATTACACTTTTATAAGCTAAACAAATTTTTGCATTTCATATTTTCTATTTAATTTATAGTCAATCCTTGAAATTAATATGGCTTTAAAAGAAGATTATGCGTTGAGTAATTTATCTGACGATAGTGAAAGCTTGCTGAGAAAATCACGTCATGGGTTTTAAAAAATGATTTTGCAAAATATTTTATAAAAAAAATTCAAAGAAATTAGATAGTTTAATTGCAAAAGAGTGTACTAAAAATGTCGTGACATATTGTGAAGTACTGGTTTATCTTTTCTTTGTCTGGAGTGCATGCAATGTTCAAAATAATATACTACTATTTATATATGTTCTATAGTGCATTAATTTTTGCACACTATTGTAGTAACGATGGTAGTATTGAAAAATTTATGAGTATTCACATTTATTCTAATTATGTATTTTTAATAATGTTGGTGTCGCCGGTCACCGGTGGGCCCCACGATGCTATCAGTCAAATCGAGTGCCGGTCACCGGTGACCACCACGAAATTAAACGTGTTAATTACAATAAATTAATAATAGCTCCTTGTGAGACCTTTGTAAGCACGTAGAAATTAGAATTGAATTATAAAAAGGTCGCCGGTCACCGGTGGGCCCCACGTCGCTACCAGTCAAATTGAGTGCCGGACACCGGTGACCCCCACAGAATTAAACAAGTTAAATAAAATATAATAATAATACACCCTTGTAAAATCCAACCTGTATACACTATTAGAGTTGAGTTAAAAAAAGAAACGGTAAACAGGGGCATACACGAGGCACAAAGACGACGCACAGTTTTACGCTGCTATTAACCTAACCTTGGTATAGTAAAGATACCCGGTAGTGAAGTAACGCAAGTATAGAGCTTGCATAAATAAAGAACCATACGCGAGTTCTTAACCTTTAGGCGAGAGTATGACGTTGAAAACTGATTAAAATCGTTTTCCTCCAGAAACGATAAAAATATTATTATAAGATGAAATTGGAGACGTTATAATTAAATTGCAACTAATATAACATTTTCTCGTAACGATATTTCGTTGTTGATATTTTTTTTATATTTGTTAGTATACACGGTGGGTCGTAAAAAAATCCCCCAAGTTCAATTATAAAATTCGTAACACTCCAGTCTGGCTCGAAAGCGAAATGAGCAGCATTTTTTTCACGCGTCGAAAATTTATTTTTTTACCGCGTACTTGATAAGGTAATCCCCCCCTTCTATCTCGCCAGGCAAACACCGTTTCATATCGCAACCACCAATATTTATAGACTCGCTTCGATCCGACGGTTAATTTACAAAAACACGAGCCTCTGTTTTTTCAACGCGAAATTATGCGCCTATTCCGCGCTAAACGCAGACATTCTGCGGAGCTTCAAAACGAAATTTATTCCTCGCGAAGAAGAGGAATTTATTTACACGTTCCTCTGCAAACAAATAATTTCGTCAAAATGCATGCCAATGCAAATAATCGTAAAATCGAAAGTTTTCTTCCCACGTTATAAATAAATAAATAAAAAAATGTCTGGTTATGTTTAAAAAATTATTTGAAAGAGTCTCTGGACCAAATTAAATTTACTATCGTGTTCACTGTCCGGTCTCTTAGCGGCATATCCAAAAGCATGGTGCCATGACCCGTATACGGGTCATGGACAGTGAACTGTGTTGACGGTCGAAAAATCGTTTAACGCGTTCACTGTCCGGTTTCTTAGTGGCATATCCAAAAGCATGGCGCCATGGCCCATATACGGGTCATAGACAGTGAACTGCGTTGACGGTTCAAAAACGTTTAACGCATTCACTGTCCGGTTTCTTAGCGCCATATCCAAAAGCATGGTGCCATGACCCATATACGGGTCATGGGCAGTGAACTGTGTTGACGGTCGAAAAATCGTTTAACGCGTTCACTGTCCGGTTTCTTAGCGACATATCCAAAAGCATGACGCCATGACCCACATACGGGTCATAGGCAGTGAACTGAGTTGACGGTTGAAAAATCGTTTAACGCGTTCACTGTCCGGTTTCTTAGCGACATATCCAAAAGCATGACGCCATGACCCATATACGGGTCATAGACAGTGAACTGAGTTGACGGTTGAAAAATCGTTTAACGCGTTCACTGTCCGGTCTCTTAGTGGCATATCCAAAAGCATGGCGCCATGACCCACATACGGGTCACGGGCAGTGAACGTGTCAACATGATACAAAAAGCTCTGAAAATCCGAGTGATTTATTTACGTAACTTTTCTTGGCAAATAATGCAAGAAAAATACGTTTCTACTGTTGTTAAATCCGAGACGATAAACGTATTAATATAGAAAGAGGCGTATAATTGGAGACAATGATGGACGATAAATCTTTGAATGCGAAAACAAGAAAGAACGAAATCAGCAAATTTGAACGAAACGTCAAAGAAGAACGGTGACATCTGTACGAGAACGACAATAATAACATTTCGTTCTTCGCGGGTACCTCTGACCTCCCGATAACGCGTAAAAAGGACGATAACACGAATTGAGAGCATTTTCATAATTTCACGTCATTCTGTTTACCGACAAAAGCTACGGCAACACTTTCGCATATCTTCGATAAGTATGGGAGCGGCTGGAATTACACAAGGTACTCCGTAATTGGGGAAATCGAATCGAACGTTATCGTTCAGCAGTTCCTCGCGTACGAGACACGCCTAATTAAGCAATGCAACTTGTGTTTACGACGCGATATACGAATTTCGAAAATCATTCATAACTTGATTTAAAGAGTACGTCGTAGCAACAACTAACCTTAGAAAAGTGAGTATTTCGGTTATTGTTAGTGTTTTTTGAAGATTTAATTATTTTTTATTGAATATTTTGTTAAGATAAAAAAAAAAGATTATGTTCGTAATATGGAGTGATATACAGTTAATTTTGAATAATTAAATTGTATTATTTTGTTGTCAATATTTAACCAATAATTATTTTACATAGTTTAATTATTATTAAGTGGTTTAATTTCTGTAACAAAAGTTACAGAATAATAGAATAAAAAAATTAAATTCAAATATTATAGTAATATATTATACATTGATGATTCTCCATAAGTTAAAATAAAAATGAGTTTTCAAGACGGAACGTTAAAAAAAATCTATTTGAATTGAATGAATTTATGATGATATATACAATTAGTTTAAAATAAATATACTTCATTATTTGGTTGTTAATACTCAAACTTAACCAACAATTATTTCACGTAGTTTAATTCATTTTAAATGGTACAATTTTTATAAAAAAAAAAGTATTAATAAAATAACAAAATTAATTCTGATAATAATCTATCATATACATGGGTATTTCACTGTTAAAATAAAAATTCTCAAGATAGAACGTTAAAAAATATCTTGTTGGATTTGATAAATCTCGACGTATCTTCGAATTTTAATATTTGCTCAAAAGCAAAATGTCTGCCTCGTGGAGAAGTCTACGAGTATTGATCTAACGTACGCGTTAAGGAGGTTTCGCCGTAGCGCAAAGGCTCGATTAAAAAGAAATGTCTCGTTGCTGTCACGAGTCGATTAGTTCCGTACGGTGGCACCAGGAAGCGTAGCGTGCAACCTGGAACTCCATCTACATATGTAGGGTTCTGTCACCTGTTCGCGATGCAGCACGTTGCAGCGTGCATTGCGAAACTGGCGGCCGGATCTACGGGTAACATTAGTCACATGCCTAACAAATAAATTCGTTTCGTTCCACTAACCCAATGGCGCGATAAAATCGACCGTCGAGTTCACGATCTATCAAGGTTGCGTTTCGTAACTGCCCCCCCTCCCCCTCCCACAAGCTATCTCCGTGGCAACGTTTCCACTCTTCCTCTATCTGGATTACGTACGATTCTTATCGAAATCACTTTCTTTCGGAAATATACGATCAAAACATAGATTTTATTACGCTTTCATTAACTACATGTCTCCATATGGAACTTTAATAATTCTATCTATTTTTTTGCAACTACAAATTTTCTTGAACAAGTTTCAATGTTTGCAAAATATCTGTGAAATAAATTAGTTCTTTTGTGAGCTTTTATGAATAAATTTGAACAAAATTGAATAGTGTACTTTTGAGAAATTGCTTGTAATCGTATTAGAGGTTAAACGACGCCATCTTGATTCGAAAGACTATATTAAGCGAGTCTTTTATAATACAATTATTATTAAACGAAATACTATAAATACTGTATTAAGCAACTATATTAGAGTAATATTTCAAACAATATTAATCCTACGTATTTTCGAGACAAAAATTAATTACTGAAAATATAATGTCTGACCATAACCCTGAAAATTGAAAAGTTTCAAATCATTCTGAAAAAATTATTTTTGGTTGCAGGGATCAATTACAATTATTTTTTGTGAATAGACATGTCCTCGAAATCCTACCCATTTACGAGAAAAAAATTCATTACTGAAAATATGATTAGGTGCCTAAATTTTTCGAAAAAAAAAATTTCAAATCGTTCTGCAAAAATTATTTTCGGTTGCGGGGGTCAATTACAATAATTTTTGGTGAATAGACATACCCACGAAATCCTGCGCATTTTCGCGAAAAAAATTCAGTAAGGGCGGAACTTTAAACGTTAATAACTTTTTAACAAAGCCACCATCAACAAATTGGTATTCTTGATTTTCGTCTTATTTTGGCCTCTAGAATCACCCATTAAAATTTTAAAACAGTGTATTGTGTAAACAATTGGTGACAAACGAAATCGTTAAACAAATCGTGCAATTTATTGAAGAAATTACAGATTCCAGTCGTACGGTGAACTATGCTCGGAGCATTCTTTATAGCTGATTGCAGCAGCCCTGCCAGGTGGACGCACGACGACCACAATCGCGATTCATCGTGGACAGAGAGCGCTGCACCTGCGCAGGTGGCAATGGCGACCTGTTATTACCCTGAGCCACAATGTGTACGCATATTTGATCGGTGAAAGGAAACCAACGCGGGAATACGGCACACCGGTACAGTATCGATAACCAAGAAACGTGATTCGACACTAGCGATTGTTTCCTTCGGAGAATTGTTCATTCCCAGGACATTAATAAATTCTCCTTATAAATTTATTCTGTTCTCGTAAAAATGTAATAAAAGAATATTCGTTAATAATTTATATTTTTAACATAATAAAAGAATATTCGTTAATAATTTATATTTTAAACGTAATAAAAGAATATTCGTTAATAATTTATATTTTTAACGTAATAAAAGAATATTCGTTAATAATTTATGGTTGACTTCATTGATTATATTTTTATTTAATAATAATAATAAAAAAATTGAAAATTTTAAACAGTGTATTATTTTTTTAATTTTGAGGTTAGTTTTATGCAATTGTCTAATATAATTCTTTTCCCATTTTTCAATAAAAATTTATACTCTTCTTGTCGAAATATAAATTACGAACGATCATTCTTTATCCAATAATAATTATAAGAGACAATTGTAAACAGTGAACTACTTTCTGTATAATAATAATCATAAAAGATTAAAATTCAGAAAATATTTAAAATTGTCAGTCTTTTATAATTTTTAATTTCATGAAAAGATAAGAATGTTTCTCCATAATTTATATTTCGACAAGAACAGTGTAAGTTTTTATTGAAAAATGGGAAAAAAATTATATTAGACAATTGCATGAAACTAATATTAAAGTTCAGATTTACATACCAACATGAAGAGGATTAAATTTAAAAAAAAAGACAAGAACAAATTATATTAAACAATTGTATAAAAGTAACATTAAAATTCAGAAAATAGTACACTATTTAAAATTGCCAATGTTACTTATATGCAATTGTTTAATATAAATTTTCCCTCCCATTTTCAACCATTTAAATACTCCTCAAAAGCCAGCGAAAAATATCGTCGGGAAACGGGACTACAGAAATCGATTAAAAGTCCCTAGAATAGCCCAGACGAAATTCCCTAGCGCGATACCGCTCGACACGCGTTGCTTTGATTTATGCCGACGCGAATTAGCGCAGCGCCACATCGAACGCCGGCAGACTGGAAAAATGCAACTTCCTGGCGATAGATTAGATAGCTGGAAACGCACCTCGTCGCCAAGTGTTCTCCGTACAAGGAACGAGCGAACACGCGCCATAGTCGTGTGTCTAGCGAGAAACAATCGATCGAATTCCATCGGGCAACGATAGGTCCTTTTAAAACGACTGTATATTCTGCCAGCGAACGAACAAGTGTTACTCGTCGAACAAAGAAGCGTTTCAACGAGCACGGCGTGTATCCACAAGAATCCATTGTTTCGACACGGAGGAAGTAATTATCGCGGAGGCTGAGGACGCGAGAGGAGCTTCGCGGAAATTTTCGAAACCCGTCTAGAATTATCTAGAATCGACCGACGATAAATCTGAAATTGAAAAACTCCATTGAGAAATTGTGAAAAATTAATTTGAAAAATTATGGAATATTCTTTGTGTTTACTCGAATAAGTTAAGAATTTTTAAGCAAATATTACTGTATCGACTAATTTAATTTCTATAAAAATAAAAGTGAAAAACTAATTTTAGACATTATGAAACATTGTTTGTGTCCACTCGAATAAGTTAAGGACTTTTAAGTAAATATTACTATATTGACTAATTTAATTTCCATAAAAACAATAAATTGAAAAACTATTTTGGAAAATTGAAAAATAAAAATTGAAAATCTAATTTGGGAAATTATATGTAGAATATTCGATTGTGTTTATTCGAAACTCAATTAAGAAATTATGGAACATTATGTTTATTTCAAAAAAGTTAACAACTTCCAACTAAAATAACTATACTAATTTAATTTCTACAAAAATAAAAATTGGAAAACTAATTTTGGACCTTCTGGAACATTCTTTGTGTTTACTCGAATAAATCAGTCGTTACGGCGAGATCCGTCTTCCCGACATCGTACGACGGAGCCACACGGATATATTCGACGAGCAATTAAGCTCGTACGGCGAGTTTTTACGAGGTCAATTATACTGTTAACGACCAGTCGTTTCGCGGATCGACTCGAGTAGGATCCACGAGTGGAGTTCCTCGAAACGTTTCGATCGTCTTACGTGTACCAACGGGGGGAAGGATTTATCCCATGAAAACCAGAGACGGGCGGAATAATAGATAAGCAATAACCCCGGATAGCAATTTCACGTTGGCCGATCGAACTTTTATTTCGTTCTCTAATTGGATTTTTGTTTCTTATATGGATTTTCCCGGATAAGAATTTTACTCTTGAAAGTAGCCTCGTTTGAAATATTTCCCATGTCAAGGGGAGAATTTAATTTTCAGTATTAGAGTTAACACCTAGCGTTCGCTGCCCATGACCCGTATATGGGTCATAACGCCATGTTTTTGAATACGACGCTAAGAGACCGGACAGTGAACGCGTTAAACGATTTTTCAACCGTCAACACGTTCACTGTCTATGACCCGTATATGGGTCATAGCGCCATGCTTTTGGATACGACGCTAAGAGACCGGACAGTGAACGTGTTAATCGAAACTCTGAATCCAACGAAGACTCTGTTGAAACTTTGAACACTTGTAGATTTAATTATCAGGTTTAAAAATATACAAACATTATATATTTAATATTATGTTAATATTGTATGTCATGTTTATATTGTCAATTACCACTGTAATATTAATACCAAATTTTTATAGTGTTGTATACGTTATAAATTTTAATATATAGAAAGATACATTATTTGCAATGTTAACTACCATTTTGATGTATGAATTTCATTATTAAAACTTACTATATTTCCCATTTTCTGTAACTGTATTTCACAAAAGCAAGGAGAGGATTTAATTTTCAATGTGAGAGTTATAACGCGTTCACTGTCCATGACCCATATATGGGCCACCGCACTATGCTTTTGGATACGCTGTTAAAAGATCAGACAGTGAACGTGTTTTAATGAAAACTACTCTGAACTTAACGAAAATTCTGTTAAAATTTTGAACACTTTTAGATTTATTTATTAGATTTAAATATATATGAAACATCATAGGGCAGATACTCAATAATTTTTGAGATATTAATGATTAAAGTTTCATTATTATCTACAAATATAATTTTATACTGTCAATTACCACCATGGATCAATACCACATTTTGTATATTTTTATATACGTTGTAAATTTTAATAACTATAAATACATTTTCTTTAAAAGCTAATTAGCATTTGTATGTATGAATTTCATTATTAAAACTTATTTATATTAAGAGAAAAACTTGTGTGGTCATTTGGAATCGAACTCGGACCAACTGGGTAGGAGTCACTTACTTTACCATCATATCCCATGGTGGTACATGACACTTCATACATTAGAATTATATTTATAGATAAAAATGAAACCATTAATATTTTAAAAATGATTGAATATCTGTCCCCATAATCTTATATATTTTTAAACCTGATAATTAAATCTGCAAGCGTAATCGTTTCTATATTAGTATTCGTTATATAAAAGTCTTATCTTTCTCGTCATATCTATTACCAGATTTGGTGAGAAGCCTAATCTGTGTTAGGTGAAAATTAAATTGAAAAATCGAAGATAGTAGAGATAGGAAACACGTTTCCTAGCAAACCTTATCTCATTATATTTACTATTTAAAAATTTTTAAATCTACGATTTATTTTGAAATTTCGAAGTTCGTAAAATTCATAAATGCCTCAGAAAGCACATCTTAAGGTTTCATATACGTTCTCCGCACCGATGATTCACTCGTTCGAGTAATTTTCCGTATTAATTGCGTCGAAGCATCGAAACTGGTCCCAAATATGGCGGTCGCTTTCACGAATACGTCTCGATATTTTTCGCGCGAAAATGACGGTCCGTTGCATAAGTGTCGTTCTGGGAATTGTCCGGGATAAATTGGTCATTTATGCTGCAGATGCTAAATTATGGTTACGTAAACGTGAATCGATAAAAGGGAATAAACAATGAGCAAAACGAACGGAAAACGTGACCGTCTTTGTGATTGACGACAAAGGAGCTACACTCTAGAAACGTTTCGTGCTTCGAGCCCGGACATAAACGACGCAACTACCACTGAATATAAAATTTAATATATCGCAATGCATAATAATAGTGTTGCTTATTGTTCGATTAAGCAACGTCGAAAAGCTATAATTATTTTATTTAGACTTTCCAGAGCATGATTAAGGTAATAGATACTCGAGGGGAGAATTTAATTTTCAGTGTGAGAGTTACAACACGTTCACTGTCCATGACCCATATACGGGTCATAAAGTCATGCTTTTGGATACGACGCTGAGAGACCAGACAGTGAACGTGTTAATGAAAACTCTGAACCTAATCGAGATTCTGTTGAAAATTTGCACACTTGTAGATTTAATTATCAGGTTTCAGGATATAATAACATTATAAGCCAGATATTCAATTATTTTTGAGATATTAACGATTAAAGTTTCATTATTTTTTACAAATATAATTTTATATTGTCAATTACCACCATGGTATGAATACATTTTATATTTTTATATACGTTGTAAATTTTAATAATTACAAGGACACTTTATTTAAAAGCTAATTAGCATTTTTATGTATGAATTTCATTATTAAAACTTAATTATATTAAGAGAAAAATCTGATGTGGTCATTGGGAATCGAACCCTGACCAACTGGGCAGGAGTCTCTTACTCTACCATCACAACCCATGGTGGTAACTAGCACTTAATAGATTAAAATTATATTTCTAGATAAAAATGAAACATTAACCATTAATATATCAAAAATTATTTAATATTTGTAATTAAATCTAAACAGACGAAATTAAAGCTTTCGAGTTATTTCGTATTTTCAGAGAAACTATATTAATTAAAAGTTTGAAAAATTTGTTGGAGTGATTCCTTAAAATTTCAAATATTTTATTCAACGATTTTTTAAATTTATTTAGCCTAACTTATATATTAGTCTAATACAATTTGTTAAGAGTTTTTAAACTTATAAACAAATACCTAACCCAGACAAAATAAATTTAAAAAATCGTTGAATAAAATATTAAAAATTTTAAGGTATCATTTTAACAAATTTTTCAAACTTTTAATTAATATAATCCTTATACAAATTGTATTAGATTAATATTTAAGTAACAATAAACAAATTTAAGAAATCGTTCAATAAAATATTACAAATTTTAAGGAACGACTTTAACGAATTTCAATATATATGTCAAAATGAGTAAATTAAAAAAATCGTTCAATAAAATATTCAAAAGTTTCAGAATTGATGTTACAAAACATTATACATTATTATGCAATAAAAAATCTAAAAAATATTTTTTATATAAATATTATATATTATATATAAATTGTATTAAACTAATATATAAGAAAAAACAAATAAATTTAAAAAATTGTTCAATAAAATACTCGAAATTTCAAAGACAATGTTAAAAATTATTACAAACTATTTTGCGATAAATAACATTAAGAAATCCCACAATAAAACCCAGCACATCCTAATAAAAAGCTTTGCATACAGATGCACCTGAAAAGGTCGCATCAAACTTCGCCCCTCCAACTAAAAACAACAACTCCCACTTCCACGAACAAACTTCCCCTCCGGGGGCAATCGACATCTTAATTAAGTACCGGCGTTGCATGTATCTCGCAGCTGCTCCCGCCCCGCCAAAAGCAGCTGATAAACTCAATCTCCTCGCGGATATTTCACCGCGTTCTCTTACCTGAAGTTTCACGCGTGGTCTGGAGACTCGCCTGACGTAGCTGTTTCTGCTCGAGTGCTGCTCGAAGGACGACGGCGGCAACGGCGGCTGCGACCTTCTCTGCGCCGTGTCGTTCGCGTTGTTTGGCTTCGCCCTCACGGTGACCGCCGTGTGGTTCGCGTGATTCCCGTTCTGTGTCTGCGTCGCGGCGGTAACGTTCACCTGCGGCGCGTCACGGTGACTTTTGGTACGTCGCAGCAGACGACGGACCGTGTTCTTGACGGTGGCGGCCAGATGCGTGCCGCCACCGCCGCCCCGCCCCTCGCTGGTCTCGTTCATCGTTTTGTACTCGACCATTCTGGTCTTGGCGGGTACAGGAGCCACCCTGTGGCCGCCCGTCTCCGTCACGTACATGGCAGCCACCGTTTCTACGTGCGGCGCAATACTGGCGACTGTTTCTTCACCTTTTGGGGGTCCGAAAAGGTCGTGCTACCCTTTGCAGGCGATCTTCCCGAGGGGGGCTGCCCTTTTATCACGTGTCAGGGTCGTATCGAGAACTTCTACGCCCCTTCGCGCATAATACAACTTTCTAAACTTCTCCGCCCTCCAGGGGGATACCAGCGAACTTTCTTCACTTGTCGTCGAGTATCCCGAACGATACACCGATGAAGCGGAAATTTTCACCGTATCTTCTGGCTCGCAGCAAGCGTTCTGATTCTTCGAGACGACGCGTCCCACTCATTTGCTCTTCCCGCGTAACTGTTCGTTCGAGCGCGCAGTTATCAGGGTGGAACGTATACGCAGTCTTTTTCTCGCCCGTTCACTGAAACGTGGTCGTTAAAACCGTGTCGCGATCTGTGTATCTGTGGAGGGGGGGTGAAACAGAATCGTGAGGCTAGAGCGACGAGACGATGAATTTTCGAGTGGCAGCGCGACGTTCCGGGAGTGTGTTTTTTATATTTGAGCTGTTTTTCTTTTTGTTTGTTTTCGAATGGAGTTGCGACAGGTGGAGCAGGTAAATCTGCGGGGACGCAGGTGTTTCTGCGGCAGGTGGAAGGCGAGGATTCTGCTGGTCGTAACGAGAACTTTGTATTTTACTGCCGAAATAAAAAAACAATATGGCGACGTTTGCGGGCTTCTTGACACTTTTAGTTTTGATAATATATGCCTCGTGCATGGCATTTTATAGGTAATAATTTCCTGCTATATGGGAGTTCGGGGCTAAATTGGACTACTTGTTTGAAACAAAATGATAAGAATAATTAAGAGAGTACAGTTATTTTCTGGTTATAACTGCATATTAAGAAATTATTGATGAAAATAAATCTATAAAAAGTAAAATAAAATTGTAAAGGAAATTACTATATCGACTGAGTAATTTCCATAATGACAAAAATTAAAGAACTAAATTGGGAAAGTATGAAACATTTGTGTTTACTTAAATAATTTGAGAACTCTCAAGTAAAATTACTATATTGATTTATTCAATTTCTATAAAAATAAAAATTGAAAAACTAACTTGGGAAATTATAGAACATTTCTTGGGTTTATTCAAATAAGTTAAGAATTTTCAAGCAAAATTACTGTATTGACTGATTTAATTTCCATAAAAACACAAATTGAAAAACTCCATTTGGAAATTATGGGAAATTCTTTGTGATTACTCGAATAAGTTAAGAACTTTTAAGTAAATATTACTATATTGACTAATTTCATTTCTATAAAAATAAAAATTGAAAAACTAATTTGAGACATTATGAAACAGTCTTAATGTTTACTCGAATAAGTTAAAAATTTTCAAATAAAAAAGTATGATGACTAATTTAATTTCCATAAAAGCAAAAATTTAAAAACCAATTTGGAAAATTATATACATTCCTTGTGCTTACTCGAATAATAATAAGATACTTTCATGTAAAATTACTATATCGACTAAATAATTTCCATAATAATTAAAATTGAAAATCTCATTTGGAAAATTACATATATTCCTTGTGTTTACTTGGGAAATTAAAATTGAATTAGTCGATACAGTAATTTTACTTGAAAATTTTTGAGTTATTTGAATAAACCCAAGAAATGTTCAATAATTTTCCAAAATAATTTTTCAATTTTGGTTTTTATGGAAATTAAATTAGTCAATACAGTAATTTTACTTGAAAATTCTTGAGTTATTTGAATAAACACAAGGAATGTTTAATAATTTTCCAAATTAGTTATTCAGTTCTTATTTTTATAGAAATTAAATTAGTCAATATAGTGATTTTACTTGAAAGTGTTTATTCGAATAAACACAAGGAATGTTCTACAATTTCTTAATTTAGTTTTTCAATTTTTATTTTTATAGAAATTAAATTAATCAATATAGTAATTTTACATGAAAATTCTTAACATAATCGTTAAATTCAATATTCAATAATATCCCAAGTAAAATTACTGTATTGACTGATTTAATTTCCATAAAAACGCAAATTGAGTAATTATAAAACATTTGTGTTTACTCAAATAAATTAAAAACTGAGCTAAAATATATTGACCAATATAATTTCCATAAAAATAAAAATTGAAGAACTATGTAAATAAGGAAATCATGGATCATAGTGTTTACTTAAATAAGTAAACAATGGATCTACAGGGTGATCGGCTACACCTGGGAAAAATTTTAATGAGGGATTCTAGAGGCCAAAATAAGACGAAAATCAAGAATACTAATTTGTTGATGGAGGCTTTGTTAAAAAGTTATTAACAATTAAATTTTAAATTTCAAATTGTTCTGGAAAAATTATTTTCGTTTGCGGGGGTTAATTACAATCATTTTTGGTGAATACACATACCCCCGAAATCCTACGCACTTTCGAGAAAAAAATTCCTTAAAGAAAATCTAATTATGTGCCTAAATTTTTCGACGAAAAAAAAAAATTTCAAATTGTTCTGGAAAAATTATTTTCGGTTGCGGGGGTCAATTACAATCATTTTTGGTGAGTGGACATAACCTCGAAATCCTGCGCATTTTCGAGAAAAAAATTCAGTAAGGGCGGAACTTTGAACGTTAATAACTTTTTAACGAAACCTCCATCAACAAATTATTATTCTTGATTTTCGTCTTATTTTGACCTCTGGAATCTTCCATTAAAATTTTTCCCACGGGTGGTCGAACATCCTGTATAGGAAGATAGTCAAATAAGAAACGTGAAAATTTTCCGTACGATCGAACGCATGGACGATAATTGTGAGCCTAGTCAGAATTCTTATCGTTCCACAGTGGAAAACGACTAACAATACACGTCATCGCGAGCGGAATAATTTCAGGTCGACGTACTCGATGAACGTTTCCGTGAATTTTAACGGTCGTCCAATTTTACAAAGCTGGGCAAAATTCGCGAAATATTAACGAACAAATGGTAAACAATTTTTAATTCGACGTGTGCTCGTTAAAAAGTTCAATATTCTGTCTTTCGTTAATGAACGTTGCAAATAAATCGTTACAGAGAGTTTATTTATTTTTCGAATAAAATAAAGCAACAATGTATTTTTGTTTCTGTTCCATGAAATGCAAAACTCGTGGATTTTTTTTTTTTTTGTTGATTTTGGAGAAATATTTTTGGGTAAAATTAAATTTGTGGATCCATAAATGACGAAATGTTCACAATAAAAACTAAGTCAAATAAGAAAATATCCAGTAGCAAGCAGAATGATATAAAAAAAATTTGAGTCGAATGGAAAAATAGAAAATGGGGAATATTTGTGCGAAGTTTTTAGTTTTTCAATTCTGGACATGATTTTTTCGATTTTAGAGAAATATTTTTGGGCAAAATTAAATTTGTGGATCCATAAATGACGAAATGTGCACAATAAAAACTAAGTCAAATAAGAAAATATCCAGTAGCAAGCAGAATGATATAAAAAAAATTTGAGTCGAATGGAAAAATAGAAAATGGGGAATATTTGTGCGAAGTTTTTAGTTTTTCAATTCTGGACATGATTTTTTCGATTTTAGAGAAATATTTTTGGGCAAAATTAAAATGGATCTATAAATGACGAAATGTGCACAATAAAAACGAAGCCAAATAAGAAAATATCGAGTTGCAGAGTAACATAAAAAAAATTAAAAAAAAAAAAAAATAGAAAACGAGCAGTATTTGCACGAAGCTTTTAGTTTACAGTTTTGGAGGCGATTTTGCTTGTTTCGCGGTATCGCAAATGGTAATTTGGGTTCGCACGCTTGCGAATGAATAACAAAATGTGTAGCATATCATTAAAAAAATTGAAGGTTACCATTGGTTCTCTAAATTCACTGCAAACATAGAAAATTTGCTATGGTTATGAAAAATAAAAATAAAAAATGTTGACTCGAACACTCTACTATACATAATATCCAAAAACGTTGGAACCAAACTTATACTCGTTACTCAGGTCAAATATACAAAAAAAGTTCACATAAACTTATGTTCGAAAATGAGTCATTGAAAAGATATAAGCTTTTAAAGATATCTATGATTCATTCAGTTGTAAGAAAATTGTTGGAAATGTTTCTCAGTCCCAGGTTGGCAAACATGCACGTGTTGGAAATATTTTAATAACAGTAACAGTTAAACATAACCTAAAAAGCACGTGCGTTGTATTTTATCGTCTAATCCTATAACCTCTGCTACAAAAATGTATCAAAAAGCATTTACTATTACTTCCAAAACAGACAGAATCATCAAAAGAGTTCCACAATCACCAATTCGACGAATTAAAAATCTTCGAAAAAAGAAATTTTCGAAGATTTCTTGCCACAATAAAACATTTTCGAACATAAGTTTACACAAACCTGTTTAACCTACTTCACCTCAGTAACACTTAGTTTAAATTTGTTGCCAATCTTTTTGGACACCCCGTGTATATCATTAAGATGAACGTCTTTATTGTTCACGGGGATACAATATACATATAATTCCATATAAAAATAAATCGCAAGGTCTCTCGACCTAACCTTAAACGAGGCTAACCTAACCTTACAAATAAATTCTTATATCGTACGATCTTCGTTATCTTTCCTAACGAAAATTTCTGCCCATCTCTGATTCACCGTGTTTTCGGGCGGTTCGAGTCCCCCGTGTTCGAAGGTCAGGTGGTCCCCAGGAGATCGATTCGAAGAAATACGAGCTGGCGATAAGAATTTACGACGGCGCTAGGACCCGGTCGTCGAGGCCACTGTTAAACGCAGCTGCGTACGAAACGATGTTATTCAACGAGTCCCGACCGTACGATCATCGCGGTTACGATTATGTTTAGATAATCCGCTTTAACGACCGTGACGACCGTCTCTGTATACGTAGCTCGGGGAGCAGTGGCGCTCAAAACGGGATCCCCCCCACGATCGAGAATAGAGAACACATTTTTAAGCTATTCTCGTTTACGCACACGCGCGATAAAGGTGGAATTTGTGTACTCGCGAACCGAACGTTAACGAAAAATCCGGTCGAAAACACGTTGCTCCGCGAGGAGGATCGTCGACCTACGGACGTCACCGCCAGGAGACGCCATTTTCGTTCGTTTGGTCGCGCGCAGCCGTGCCTCGCGAACACTTTCTACGAGAGGCACGATCAGTCGAAGGTTATGCGCGCGCTATCGATCGAAACGCGTCTTTCCTAGTCGATCCTACGTAACGTGCAACCGAGAATCGACGAATAAAATTAACACCAACGACTTTGTTTACCAACATTAATAATTCTTACATCGACGCGTACCAGCTTTGAATTTCAAGTACTCTGGACGACGTTGTGCAAGGAACACGTTGACCTCCATTTTCTTGCGATCGTTTTCGCGGGGAAATAAGAAATATTCAAAAATATTTTTAATGAAACGCGTTGAGAATAATCGAAGGGGAAAGGGGCTGGTGCAAAATATAAAATTTAGAATTATTTGAATACGCGTGAATATATGTATTATACTGCAAAATTTAATTAGAACGATCTTTGAATTCTAAGGGCGTACGTTTCTAACCTCCAATTTGTTGCGATCTTTTTCGCGGGAAAATTTAGAATATTCAAATGATCAGTCAGTGCAAAATATAAAATTTATAGATAGAATTTTAAAAATAGAATTGTACAACAATTATAATTAACCTGACGGGTTAACCTAAGGGCAACAATAAAAATTAAATAAAAATTTAAAAAAAAAAAAAAAAAAATTGTATAACCAATAATAAACGAGTTTGCTTTTTAATAATGTTTTATTCCTCCATTGTTGGAAATTACTAAATGGATTCAGAAGATCGTTCGACTAAATAACTAATTTAACATCGAAACATTAACAATGTTTTCTCTAAGTAAAGATCCACGGAAGAACCGATTAAGAGGATCGATCTATGACGCAAGATTCTCGAAGCGCCCGATAATCCTTCAATCCGTGCTTTACCTTATTACTTAGCCATCGTTTTATCAAAGATTACGTAACGGATTTGATCCGGAGCCAATCACTTCGATTAACAGGGGACTTTGCGTCGAGAAAAGAAAGGCAAAACCACTTAGCAAACCACTTGTCATCGATGATCTAAACACTGATCGAATCTAAACTTCCTCTATCGAGTTTAGGACAAACAAAAAAAGGAAGAAAAAAAAACACAATATAAATAAATTTTATGGCCATTTCATATTTCTTTTGTCCAACGTTTTTTCCTTGCATCATTGTTGCAGATGTTTATCCACGTTGCAGTCATACTTTTCGAACAGCCATAAAGGATATCCGGGTTGAAACTACATACAGAGAAAGAAGATACACGGAAACGATCGACTGCGATAAATTTTTCTCCCTGTCGCTGCTATCGCGTCTATAGTCGCGCAACAATTGGTCGTTTCTGCTCCAAATCGACAGCGACGAGAAGTGACTGGAGAAATCTCGAGCCACGAGTCGATATCTCGACGAGAAACGACGCTTCGAGAGTCTCGAAAGGAGGCAACGATTATCGAAACGTTTTCATAGACGTCCATTAAGCCACTAATTGCAAGTGTTTACGGAACTTTTTTTTTGCGATATTAATATTTATTAGGTGTAAGATAGAAAAGATAGAGAGGTTGGTAATGTTTATAAATACAAATGCAACGACACTGAGACAATTGTGGAGAAAATTGTATGGTTAAAATATGGTAAATAAAATTTATTTTTTTGGAAGCATTTAGTAAAGAGTTTGAAGGAAAACGGATTTTGTTGTTATTTGGCCTGATTGGGAAATTTAATAATACTTGGAACATCAGAAATAAAATTTATTTTTTACAAGCATTTGATGAAAAAAAAATGTTGTTGTTGTTCGTCCTAATTGAGAAGTTTAAATTTCATAGAATAGACGATTTTGAATAAATATAAATGAAATTTAAAAAGTAAAAGTGTACTGAAAAATCAGAAATAAAATTTAATTTTTCACTAGTACTTAATAAATAATTTCTTTTACAAGCAAAATTTTGTTGTTATTTGTCTTAATTAAGAAGTATAAATATCATAGATTTGTCGATGGTGAATAAACAAAAATCAAATTTAAAAATTGAAGATATGATGTATTGGAAAATTGGAATTAAAATTTAATTTTTAACAAGTATTTAATAGTCAGTTTTTTTAGAAGCAAAATTTTGTTGTTATTCATCCAAATTGAGAAATTTAAATTTTATAAACTTGACGATCGTGAATAAACAAAAATCAAATTTAAAAATTAAAGATTTGATGTATTGGAAAATCAGAAATAAAATTTAATTTTTCACAAGTACTTAATAAATAATTTCTTTTACAAGCAAAATTTTGTTGTTATTTGTCTTAATTGAGAAGTATAAATTTCATAGATTTGACGATGGTGAATAAATAGAGGTGTACTGGAAAATCAGAAATGAAATTTAGTCGAGCAATGCTTCGTTTTCGAGAGGATTGAATTTGAAAATTTGTCGTACACGGGATGAAATAGAGTTTGCTCGACGCGTCTGTCCATTACACGCTATTTCTACTTCTAACGTCTAAGTCGATTTCCTCGAACGAAGAAATTACATTCTACACTTTCGACTTAGTTTTCCACGTAGTCCCCAGGGTGTACCACCGTTACAAAAACACCACGAATATTAGTGCTATTTTAAAAAAATATTTTGACCGATTCTAACAATTTTTTAATAAAATATTTTCATTTCGAGAAATTTTTATACTAGTATTGTATCATTCAAACCTTGTCTATTTCAACTTCATAAATATTTTATCCTTATATTGTTTAACTAATTCACATTACAAAATTACCTTTGTAACTTTGCTTCGATTATTGAATAATAATAAAATAAAATAAAAATCAAATATTTTCGACTAAAAGGTTGCAGTTAATCAATAATATTAGTGGTATTTATAAACAAATATTTTGATTAAGTGTAACAATTTTATAATATTTTTTTTACTACTATTGCATCATTTAAAAACTGTGTATTTACACTTTTTGAATATTTTGTTTATATATCAGTTATCTAATTTGCATTAAAAATTGTCTTTGATACCTTATTTTTATTATTAAATAAATAAAATAAATTATCTTCGACTGAAAAGATGCAGTTAATTTTTTAACTGTACCATGATTATAGAAAATTTATCATGAAAATTAGTGCTATTTAAAAAAATGTTTTGATCAAGTCTAACAATTTTATATTCGAAAAATTTTGATTACTATTATTGCATCATTCAAAAACTGTGTATTCAAACTTTCTCAACCTCATTACGATTATTATATTCTACTACTTCGAACACTAATGGGGATTCTTGTTTCTTGAATAAGTAAAATAAAAATAAAAATAAAAATGAAAATAAAAATGAAATATTTTCGACTAAAAAATTCCAATTAATTTTCGTCTCAGAACTGTCAAAACCATCTCAATGATCCACCAAACGTGAAAACTTTGAGAAACACCACACAGATTTACAAATTCCACAACTCCAAAAACCAAAAACAAAACAATATCGTTCGAGGTAAAAAAACTCCCCTCATAAACTTAATTTCTCGTCCAATTTCCCTCACATTCGCATTTAATCCGACGATTTGAAGATACTTTATCTCCAAAATGCGACTTCCATAAGCATATTTACCCGTCGGAGTCCATGATCGTTTCACCACCCGCGAAAGATCGTATTATTCACGGCGGGTTTGCAAATCGTGCGCGTTCGCCTTACGTTTCGCCAACTCGCGTGCAATTTCTTCATCAAGATCGACGTATCGCGTCGAATCTGGAGCGCACATCGTCGACAGCCACCGTACTCATCGAACCGAGAACCGTTTCCATCCACGAAGATCGAGATCGCGATTATTTCGATGACTTTTTTTTTTTTCGCGAGCAAAAACGCGTCGCGGACGCGCTTCGCCAGAAACGATGCCACACAGTGTGGATCCGCGCGCGCGACTTCCTAATGTCGTTAAGTTAAACGAATTAGGCCAGTACTCCGATCCGCGGACAAGCACGTAACCTTAGACCATATAGCGAAACGGGGGATTGCGTCGCGACTATGCGCGACGGTTTAGCCCGCGAGTATGCTCGATATTTCACCGGCCGGTCGCGACACGTTCGCTGCGTAATTTATGGATTGTCACGTTGCTTCTATCGGAACGACTGACCGCAAAGCCGATTCGTGTAAACGTGTTTTGCGAGGGAAAATTGAAACGGAGACGGTAAGTCTGTCGGGAACATCCGGGGAATCGAAACGAAAAGTGAGAAATTTTTAAAATTTTTAAATATCGTAAAATTACACGTTTTTTCAAATTTTCATTTTTAAGGGATAAAATTTTGAAAAAATTTGCAGGTTTATATAAATTTTGATTTTTATGATTATTGTGCGTAAGACGATAAATTTAGCATTTAGTTGTTCAACTGACGTAGAAAAGTGAGAAATTTGAAAAAAAAAATGAAATTTTGAAATAAGTATACGTTTCCTCAAATTTTGATTTTTATGGGTATTTTGAGAGAGACAATAAATCTATTATGAACAGCTGACGAACCGAAGCGAAAAGTGAGAAATTTCGAAAAAAAAAAAAAAATGAAATTTCGAAAAAGTTTACACGTTTTCTTAAATTTTGATTTTTAGGATTATTTTGCGTGAGACGATAAGTGTGTTAGGAATGTCTTACGAATTGAAACAAAAAGTGAGAAATTTCGAAAAAGTTTAAATTTTTACCCAAACTTTGATTTTCAAGTTTATTCAAATTTTTATTTTTATGGGTATTTTGCGAGAAACAATAAATCTATTATGAACGTCTGACGAATTGAAATGAAAAGTGAGACATTTCGAGAAAAAAAAATGAAATTTTGAAAAAATATTTTGCGTGAGACGATAAGTCTGTTAGGAACGTCTTGACGAATTGAAACAAAAAGTGAGAAATTTTTTAAATAAAATTATACGTTTATTCAAATTTTCATTTTTGAAGGATACAATTTCGAAAAAGTTTAAATTTTTATTTGAATTTTGATTTTTAAGATTATTCTGCATGAAACGATAAGTCTATTACGAACAGCTGACATACTGAAACGAAAAGCAAGAAATTCGAAAATCGAATGAAATTTCGAAAAAGTTTACATATTTATTTAAATTTTGATTTTCAAGTTCATTCAAATTTTGATTTTTATGAGTATTTTGCGTGAGACGATAAATTTAGTATGAACAACCGACGTAGAAAAGTAAGAAATTTTAAAAAAAACGAAATTTCGAAAAAATTCACACGTTTATTTAAATTTTGATTTTTACGATTATTTTGCGTGAAATTATAAGTCTGTTAAGAATATCTGACGAATTGAAACGAAAAGTGAGAAATTTTGAAAAAGTTTACGTATTTATTCAAATTTTGATTTTCAAGTTTACTCAAATGTTGATTTTTATGGGTATTTTGCAGAAGACTATGTGTTTATTATGAACAAGTGACGAACTAAAGCAAAAAATGGGAAATTTTAAAGGATAAAATTTTGAATTAGGTTTAGACGTTTATTTAAATTTTCGTTTTTAAAGGATAAATTTCAAAAAAATTTGCACGTTTATAGAAATTTTGATTTTTATGATTATTTTGCATGAGACGATAAATTTAGTATGAACAACTGACGAACTGGAGGAAAAAGTGAGAAATCTAAAAAAAATAAAATTTCTAAATTGAGTTTACATGTTTATTTTAATTTTAATTTATTATGGATATACTACGAGATACCATAATTTATGAACAGCTGACAAACTACAACGAAATTTGACAAATTTCTAAAAGATAAAATTTCGAAAAAGTTTGTAAGTTTATTTAAATTTTGATTTTTACTATTATTCTGCGAAACGCGATAAATCTATTACGAACTGACAAACTAAAACGAAAGAAACAAATTTTTAAAAAAAGATAAAAATTCTTTAATTAAGTTTACACGTTTCTTCACATTTTGACTTTTACAATTGTTTACACGTCTATTTAAATTTTTGATTTTCTCGATTATTCTGCGTGAGGCATTGAATTTGAAAATGTAGAATATAATTTTTCCCACAGAATGTTTTGTTTTCGAAAAGATTTGAATGATTCACGAGGCGCGTGCGTGATTCTGTTCAACTTGGCGAACATGCCAGACCAGTAGTGGTTATTTCTACTTGCGTGGGAGTTCTTAATAATTGATTGTTGCGTGGTAGTATTCGTTTAGGCTTACTGTCTTTTTAATAGTTAGACTCCCTTGGAATAAGTAATAGCGTATCGATGTCGATAGAGGACATTGCGTGCAAGTATAAATACTGAATAATAGACAGATCAATTCGAGGGATTTTACATTCTATACTAGAACTTATAGAATTTTATAGTTTTCTTAGCAATTTACGTTGAATTTGATCGATGTATATTTAAAGAGAAAACAGCATTTTAATGTAACCTTAACGTCGATGAATATGGACATATTGCAAGTATGCATAACGCATGCAAGTATACATAACGAATAATGGACAGATCAATTCGAGAGGTTTGACATTCTATATTTGAAGTTATGGAATTTAGTAATTTTGTTAGCAATTTATGTTGAATTTGTTCGATGCATATTTAAAGAAAAACATCATTTTAATGTAACCTTAACGTCGATGCATATACAGGGTGTTCGGCCAACCCTGGGAAAAATTTTAATGAGGGATTCTAGAGGCCAAAATAAGACGAAAATCAAGAATACAAATTTGTTGATGGAGGCTCCGTTAAAAAGTTATTAACGTTTAAAGTTATGCCTGTGAGACGCTAGCGCACGCAGCTGTACGCAGGTTGCCTATCTACAGGCGCAAATGTTAATAACTTTTTAACGAAGCCTCAATCAACAAATTTGTATTCTTGATTTTCGTCTTATTTTGGCCTCTAGAATCCCCCATTAAAATTTTTCCCAAATGTGGTCGAACACCCTGTATACACTATGTGCAAGTATGCATAACAGGTAATGGATAGATCAATTTGAAAGGTTTCAAGCTTTATGCTTAAAATTACATAACCTATAAACATATTTATCAGCAATTTATACTGAAATTGATCGTAGT
Organism: Colletes gigas; assembly: GCF_013123115.1. Classification (NCBI taxonomy): domain Eukaryota; kingdom Metazoa; phylum Arthropoda; class Insecta; order Hymenoptera; family Colletidae; genus Colletes; species Colletes gigas. Next base: position 1,374,042 of record NW_025106644.1, read on the forward strand.
ATGTATATTAAAACAAATCCTATATTTAAACAAAATCTCATCAAGGTGAAAAATTTTAACAAAAATTCGTCCCATCGCTGTCCTAAATCTAAATCTAGCATTAATAATAATGAAAAAATCGCTTTAAAAACCCCCAGTAATAGCCTCAAAAAAATCTACTAAATTCACATTTTTGCTAAAACGAACAAAATCGCCACCAAAAATATTCTTTAGACTCGAGAAGATCACACGATTTTTAGTATCTGCCGCCATGACTATCTTTCATCGATCGTGCAGTTTGGAGGATAACAACAATCCGGGCAGCGAGAGGTTATCGCTCGATGCTACGCTCTTTCAAAAAATAAATATCTAATCTTGACGACGCAGAAAGAAATGAAAACAAAAGTGATCCTTTTCGGTGTATATAAAATATTAAATGTAAATATTCGATACTTTCTAAAATATAAATAATTAAAGTTGAACAATTACGTGTTTTATATTGTGGAAATTTGGGGATTCAAATAAGCAAAACTCGACTTCCTCTGAGCAACACAAATTTAATCAGCACGAGGCTTCGTTACAGGCAAAAGACACACGGTACAATAGTAGTAAGTCAGAAGAACTCTAGATGGCGCAGAAGCAAATGGCGCTTCATAATCTATTTACAGAACATTTTGTAAAACTGAATATTAATTTAGTTCATAAGTTTCTGTGTATTTTTGTAGTGGAAGAAAACCTGTACCAAATACGAGTTTATTGATGTTACAATACTGCAGTAATTAGGCGAATTTTTCAGAACATATTTTCTTTCAATACAAGAATACATCAAAACAAATTAAAATTAAATTTTATAAAACATTCTGTGAATAGATGGCGTTATAGTAACTTATAATTGTCCCACTTTAATTATACATATATACAGGGTGTTGAGTATTTACACCTAATATTTTTCATAGACCAAATCTGTTTACTGTCATTCTACAAAAGAGCATTAAAGTCGTATATTTCGTATCCTTCGCTCGTGAGTGCCATGCTGTTTGACTTTCTAGAGAAATCGATGAAACCGAACAGCAAGTGAGATATCTTCCAACTGACGAATGCAGCTTCGAGCGATACGCGGGTCTATGGTCGTCGGGGAACCTGTTGCATCTACGGTACGCAAATTAAAAAGCGACGACCAAGCGCGCACACGTAAGTACACAGGGACGTCCAACGCAATGTCAGATATCGTTACTCGCGTCACGCGTCGACTCGCCTCCTCGTTTGCGACACTCGCTGCCGGTGCAATTGATAAAGCTGCTAGTTTGTCGCGAACAGGGGCGTAAATCTTGCCCATTGGGTAAGCCAGTGTAGCGAATAGGAGAATCTAACTTTTCCTCGAGAAGCATACTTACAAGGAGAGGTTCACCGATTTTGTTGAAACTTTCCACACACTTGTAAATTAGAGTTTTATTTCTATTTATCTGGATTCTACTGGATAAAAGAAGTAGCCTTGTTTGAAATATTTCTCATTTTTTGTAACTGTATTTCACGGAAAGTTAAGGGGAGAATTTAATTTTCAGTGTGAGAGTTACAACAACGCGTTCACTGTCCATGACCCATATATGGGTCACAGAGCTATGCTTTTGGATACGACGCTGAGAGACCGGACAGTGAACGCGTTAAACGATTTTCAACTGTCAACAGGTTCACTGCCCATGACCCATATATGGGCCACAGCGCTATGCTTTTGGTTACGACGCTGAGAGACCGGACAGTGAACGCGTTAAACGATTTTCAACTGTCAACAGGTTCACTGCCCATGACCCATATATGGGTCACAGCGCTATGCTTTTGGTTACGACGCTGAGAGACCGGACAGTGAACGCGTTAAACGATTTTCAACTGTCAACAGGTTCACTGCCCATGACCCATATATGGGTCACAGCGCTATGCTTTTGGATACGCCGTTAAAAGATTGGACAGTGAACGTGTTTTAATGAAAACTCTGAACCTAACGAAGATTCTGTTGAAACTTTGTACGTTGTACGTTGTAGATTTATTTATTAGGTTTAAGAACATATATGAACATTATAGATACTCAATTATTCTTGAGATATTAATGATTATTAAAGTTTCGTTATTATCTACAAATATAATTTTATATTGTCAATTACCACCATTTTTATATTTTTATATATGATTGTAAATTTTAATAACTACAAAGACACTTTATTTAAAAGCTAGTTAAACATTTGTGCGTATGAATTTCATTATTAAAACTTATTTACATTAAGAGAAAAAAACTTATGTGGTCATCGGGAATCGAAATCGGGGCCAACTGGGTAGGAGGTCTCTGATTTTACCATCACGCCCCATGGTGGTAACTGATACTTCATAAATTAAAAGTGCATTTATATGTAATAATGAAACTTCTATCATTACTATTTCAAAAATTATTGAATATCTGTCCCCATAACATATATAACGTATCTAAATTAATATTTATTATATCTATTACTAGAAATAGTGTAAGCTTAATGTTGGTAAGTTATATAGTTCACTATTGTCTAAAATCAAAATTTTGATTTCCTAAAAACTGTTACATTGAAATAAAAATTTTAGGATTTAGGAGGACAAATTTTAAGTTATACAGTTTGTCTAGAATTTTATCTAGAATCGTCACTATTGTTTAGAATCAAAATTTTGGTTTTTCAAAAACTTTTATATCGAAATGAAAATTTCAGGATTTTAGGGGGGGACAAATTTTATATTATATAGTTCACTATTATCTAGAATAAAAATTTTTTGAAAAATTGTTAGCAATTAAATTATACGTCAAATGGTTAATACCTTGTAAAATAATTTACATGTTCTTTTGTATTTAAAAATACTGACAATATTTTGTATTAACAAAGTAAATCGATGCAAATGTGTAATTGTAACAAGTAATTAAGTCAATCGTGAAATTGATTAAATCACATTAAAGTAACGAGTTGTTTGTCTCTTTATTTATTGAACGACTTTCGTAATAATGCAGATTAACGCATTTCCTGTCGCGTGGGTCGCACGTGTCCAACTCTGTACTTCTCCACTCATGCTGTTCGATATTTTCGCCATTAAGCATAACATTCTCATAAATTAGTCCATGAAATCATAAATAATAATTAACACACCGTCGTTGAATAAAACAATTTTTTTGAGAAAATTTTTTTATAACAATTTCGTTAGTTTGACCGTAGTAAAATATGTTTGAGAGTGTTAGACGAAAAAGTTAAACATTTTCCGTTGTTCAAACATTTGCTTTCTACTTCTATGCTACAGCATGGGTGATCTCATCGACAGAGTATGTGATCATGCGAATAGCTATTGCTGCAAGATAGATTTCTTTGATGGATATCTCACTTCCTTCGGATCTATTATTCACAGATTCAATTGGATTCTGAGCAAGCTTCTAACGTTAACATTATTGTAACATTTATCACTCTGAGTATACTGATGGATCATTGCAGACGTAAATAAATAAATACGAGTCGATGCTTGCGTTGAAACAGTTTCTTCGAGGGTTCAAACATTTTCATGAATAATTGCCTCGTTTATGTGTTTCGAATCAATCTTAGTTCATACGAAATTTTTTTTTTTAAATTTAGAAAAATGTTTAAGTGGTTGAAAATAGTGAAAAAATGTATGAACATCTATTTTTGTATTTTTTCTGAAATTTTGAATCGATTTTAATGTACACGAAATTTTCTTTGAAAATTAAAAAAAATGATGAAAAAATTTAAAAAAGTGGTTGAAAATAGCAGAAAATCAATGAACATTTATTTTTGTATTCTTTCTAAAATTTTGAATATGAAATTTTGAATCGATCTTAATATACATGAAATTTTTTTTGAAAATTTAAAAAAATGTTTAAGTGGTTGAAAATAGCAGAAAATCAATGAACATTTATTTTTGTATTCTTTCTAAAATTTTGAATATAAAATTTTGAATCAATCTTAATATAGGAAATTTTTTTTCGAAAATTTAAAAAAATTTGGAATATAGAGAAAAATCTAAGAAAATTTATTTTTGTACTCTTTCTAAAATTTTGAATATCCTCGAAACACGCATAAATAAAATTGTATGAACCATTTAACCTGTCGAGAAATCTTCAAATAACTAAATAAAATGTCGTCGACCGTAGAAATCGCGAATCGTTCAAATCGATTGCTACTTCGACTTCGATCTCGTTGCCTAAGTATGGTTTCAATGATTTGATCGATATATATCGATACAAATGTCGTCAGAGTTCAAAGATCGAAGCGAAAACACAGTAATCAAAAATAAAAATCCTGAATTTTTTTGTTGGCTTGCATCATAAAATAATAAATAATCGCGCGTGTAAAATATTTTAATAATACCTTGGGGATCGTTTTGTCTTTTGTTTACGACTCAGGGAATTATAAAATAATTGTGTCTATGTTCATGAAAATGTTTTTCAAATTTTACAGAATTTTTTTATAGAATTTTATAAACTTCAAAAACAGAGTATTTTCAATTAATATCTGAATGAATCATTACGAAATTGATTGATATCAAGCGTTAGAAAAAATAATTGCACAACTTCAAATTGTCATTTTAACATGAAAAATCCATTTTAAAGCTTCAGGTTTTAATCTTTAGTGACAAATATATTATTTTGTCAACAAGATTGTGTTTATTTTTAGAATGATTTAACGCCACTTCGCGGGCAACACACACACACCTGTTGCAGTATGAATCGCACAATAAATTTTCTACAGGAATGTCGATCGATTTACCTATTGATATATCTAGAATTGTTATGAATAGGCATAGAAATATGAAAACCTAATGAATTTTTTCTCTATAATAGATGGTTTATCCTATTTTCTTAAATCTTTGATGTTTTAAATTTTGAAGACTGTGCCGGAGTCATTTGTGACTCATAGCAATACTTCACTAATACAGCGTGTTTCTTATGGGGAAAATAATCCTGGCCAAATGTGTCTATTATCAAACCATAAATAAATGTGGAATTTTCAAGTTCAAATTTACAATTTTAACAAAAGAAATAGAAAAGTCTAATGAATTTTTTCTCTATAATAGATGGTTTATCCTATTTTCTTAAATCTTTGATGTTTTAAATTTTGAAGACTGTGCCGGAGTCATTTGTGACTCATATTGATATTGCTGTACTGCCACTAATTTTGACTATTTCTCTTTGTAAAAATTTGAGAATATCACTGGAAGAGTACTAAATATATATGGAAAAACGTCGATGCAAGAATTTGTATAGTTTCTTTGTAAAAAAATATCAAAGAGAACATAAAAATAGGTGTTTTACTATAGATGACCCCCTTAATATGAAGCTAGTTATTCACGTGAGATTTATTACTAAATGGTTTCAATGCGGTCTGGATAGACTGTAATTCGTCGAATTGACCTTATCGCGCCTGCATCCTGCGTTTGCCAATGGAAAGATCGGATTGTAATCCCGTCGGTGCAATTAATTCTCTCGATTCGGCGTCCTATCGCGTGCCAATCCTCCGTGATATGCATTTCATGGGAGATCTGTAACCGCGTGGATGAAATGTTCCTATCGTATCGAGAATTATCTCCTACAATGAGTGATTCTAGCAACTGGGACAAACTATAACTATGCTCTGAGCGAGGGGAGAGAGAAAAGTGTCGAAGAAAATTAATATGTGGGTTGAGAACCTCTATTACTGCCGGACTTTATTTTCGAGTGAATCAATACATTTAAAAAAAAAAAAAGGACTATTTGATTTTTGTTTACTGGATTCCTTGGATACCTTGGATCATTTTGTGAGAGATACGACATTATCGAAAACTCAATTTTTAAGGAGATATTTCATTTTTAAAAGTTTTTTAGTATTATAGTGCGTATAATACATTTAAAAAAAAAATACAAGTATATGATTTTTGTTTACTGTATTCCTTGGATCATTTTGCAAAAGATAGAACATAATCGAAAACTCAATTATTAAGAAGACATTTTATTTTATTTTTCAAAAAATTTCATAAAAAAAAATGTAAAATATCTCTTAAAGTATGGAGTTATCGATGATTATATTCCACATCTTTTATACATAGAATGGACCAAGGAATCGACCTATGTAAAAATATCAAACAATTTTATTCGAAAAAACAGTAGAATTGAATTTTGAAAATGGAGGTCTAGGGACACAGAAAATTTTCTTTGTTCCTAACTTTGAAAAATCAATTTAATAATAGCAAGTTGCATTTAGACTGAATCTGTGTTGCAGATTAAACGATTCCTCGGCGAAGATTCAAATATCGCGCGATACGCGCGATCGAATTCCACAAAATGGAGACGTCCAATCCTCGCGATAATCCTTCCCAATATCGGAACTCCCGAACAAAACTTTCCATTCTTTCCCACTGAGGAGGAACAAAGCCTTCGCTATTCCACACGCAGCTTCAGAGGAAGAATTTCACTCTGACAGACGATTCTCAACCTTCATTGAATCCAACAAGTTATTCTATGTAAATCGATCGTGCTATCTCAACTTCTCAAAAACAAACAACGAATAGAATGCTTATTTTAACACTTCAACGAGACTATCGTTGAGATAATTCATTCCTGAATCGAAATGCCAAAGGAAATAGATTTGATTACGAAAATTATGAATCTTTACAAAGATTGTATAAATAAATACTGAGTCAAATTTTTAGTTTGTTATGAAAAATTAAATTGTTAAGATGAAAATTTCGTTCAATACTGACAGAGTTTAGGGGGAATTTTTAAGTTATATTTATGGTTCACTATTGTTCAGAATCAAAATTTTGGTTCTTTTAAAAATTGTTATATTGAAATGAAAATTTCAAGGTTTAGATGGACAAATTTTAAGTTATATATAGTTCACTATTGTCTAGAATCAAAATTTTGGTCTTCTAAAAATTGTTATATTGAGATGAAAATTTCAAGGTTTTTAGATGGACAAATTGTATATCATATAGTTCACTATTGTCTAGATTGAAAATTTTGGTCTTTTAAAAATGGTTATGTTGAGATGAAAATTTCAGAATTTAAAAGAACAAATTTTAAGTTACATACTTTGTCTAGAATCTCATTCAGGAATTCTCACTATTCCCTAAAATCAAAGTTTGGGTATCCCAAAAACATCTACCTCGAGATAAAAATTTCAAAATTTAAAAGAACAAATTTCAAGTTACAATACTTTGTCTAAAATCTCATTCAAAATTCCCGCTATCCTCTAAAATCAAAGTTTGGGTCTCCCAAAAACACCCACCTCGAAATAAAAATCCCACAATTTAAAACAACAAACACGAACTCACACAATTTACCTAAAATCTCCACTAATCTCCAAAAATCAAAATTCCAGTCCCTCCCAAAAAGAATGCCACATAGACACAAAAATTTCAAAATTCAGGACAGATTTTCCACGTTTCCCGGAAGCCTAAATGCGTTGGGTACCTTGAACGTTCTCGTTCTCGTTCGCCTTCTCCCGAGACGCTTATCCCGAACAGAGGACCGCGAGGTAAATATCTCCGGGGGCACAGAATCGTTCACAAACCGCTGACACACTCGCGTTCCGCGTAAATCCACAGGTATCGATCGTATATCCGCCTCGCGATCGTTCGTCGAGTGTTTAACAGGAGCGTCGCGCTGCCACGTGGTTTTCCGCTTCGTTTACCGTGGTGTCTAGCCGATCGTCGCTGGATCGTGGAAAAAAAGACTCGCTGGGATCGGTTCGAACGGTTCGCGCGAGTGTGCTGCTCGATCGCGAGTCTCGTGCTAACTGAACGCGGTACGAGCGACGGGGACACGCGAGCTCCGAGCCGAGCTCTTTCGTTACTGGATCTTACCGCCGATACGCTCTCCGACACTCCTCCTTCCTCGTTCTCTCCGCGACTGACTCTGTCTTCGTCTCTGTCTCGCGTACGCGGCGAGCGTAGTCGAGTAGCGTCTGACGCGTGAGCACGCACACACAACGCGACTCGACTCTGTCTCTCTCTCCGTCTCCGTCTCGCGTACGCGTCGAGCGGAGTCGAGTAGCGTCTAACGCGTGAGCACGCACGCACAACGCGACTTCGCGACGCAACATAGGTGTCGCTGCGTTGAAAAGAGCGACGAGATGGAGGCGGGGGGATTCTTTGGAAACACGAATCTGGAATCAACGTCTGCACCTGACAAAATAGTGAATCCGACACTTTGCACAAACGATCTGATACTGGAGTGGACCAGGGGAGAGTCGAGACAATGGAAGTGAGTTTTTATTTACTTCTTCCACGACACTGTACTTCTGTTAGGTTATGTGTTATATAATATAAATACATGAATTGCATTTCTATTTTTTGTTTTCTTGTTCTTTTCTTTGATGCTTTGTGTTGCGTTATGTAATATTAATATTGTCGATTGAGACTGTACAAATACTTGGTTTGAATAAACAATTCAACACTAGGATGAACTAGATGAGACTAGAAATAATGGAATCGAATTTCAATCTTTTGTTTTCCTGTTGCTTTATAGCTAATTTTTTTTATGGCGCTTTGTGTTGAATTATATAATATAAATATAGTCGATTGGAATTGTGCGAATACTTGGTTTAAACAAACGAGATGATACTAGGGTGAACCAGATGAGGCTTCAAACAATGGAAGTGAATGGAACTGTTTTATTTTCACGTGATTTTTTGTTTACTTTTTTCATGACGCTTCGTGTTGTGTTATGTAATGTAAATGTAGTCGATTGGAACTGTATAAATAGTTGGTTTGAATAAACGATTTGAGACAAGGATGAACTAGATGAAACTTGAAATAATGGAATTGAATTTCGATTTTTTGTTTTCTTGTTCTTTTCTGGCTAATTTTTTTTATGACTCTTTGTGTTTAATTATACAGGGTGTTCGACCACATCTGAGAAAAATTTTAATGGCAAATTCTAGAGGCCAAAATAAGACGAAAATGAAGAATACCAATTTGTTGATGGAGGCTTCGTTTAAAAGTTATTAACATTTGCGCCTGTAGATAGGCAACCTGCGCACAACTGCGTGCGCAGGCGTCTCACAGGCGTAACTTTAAACGTTAATAACTTTTTAACGAAGCTTCTATCAACAAATTGGTATTCTTGATTTTCGTCTTATTTTTTCGTCCTATATTTATTATATAATTTTCCACAATTTTTATTATTTTGTATCGAAAAAATTTCTATATATTTCCATAGGAAAAATAAAAATATGAGCATACAATTCTCGTTGATACAACTTCCCTGGTATTTTTTGAAAAAAAAAAAAGTATAAAATATTATTTATTCTATAATTCCCACAATTTTTATTATTTTGAATCGAGAAAATTTCTATGCATTTCCAAAGGAAAAATAAAAATCACAGCATACAATTCTCGTTGAAATTATTTCCCTGGTATTTTTTGAAAAAAAATAAAAGATTATTTGTGGACCACGGTTTTCCAGGTTGGAGAAAGAGATTTCAGAATTCTTGCCTGTTTTTCTTGAAAGGTACAAACACACACAATCACACCATTTCATACAAATGGCATGAGTCATACTGGGTTCTGCGTAGTGCAGTGAAACCTGTCGAGTTGGAATGATTTTTGCCCCTCGGGCACTAATCGTTTCTCGCTCACGGTTTCCTACAACAGCTCGAGATACCACCTTAAACGCGATTCTCAGGCGCGTGTGCTTTTCTATAGGAGAATCTACGAGTGGCAAATTGGCGCAGAAAATCCCCAGATCATCCCTCGTTAAAGTACCTTCGACTTCAACTGGCTCGAGTTTTTAAAAACGTCGTAATTGTTGCTCTTAAAGCGAAGAAATAAAATGTTTTTAAAAATTTGTTATTATTTTATTACTATATTACGATAAATCATTGTTTTTTTTTTTTTATTCGATTTTTGTTAAGATGTTCAAAATATTTTTTTCCCCGCCAATAAATTGTTAATAACTATCTAGTTGACGCAGTTTAAACCCACGTGGAATATAAAAATAGCGGATTAGTTTTTTTCCTGTCGATTTATTATCGGTCGTTGGTGTTCAGATAATTATATCGCGTGTTCTAATCAGATAATGTTTACAGAAAATATTATTTATTTACTTTCAATAATTATTTTTTTTTTTTCTAATTCCAAATATATAAAAAAACACTGAATAACACTGATTCAAGACTGTATATGAAATTTTAATATAAATTAAATCATCGATACATTTGAAAATTTTTTTCTTTTTAAATGACATGATTTAATTTATACTTAAGTTTTATATGCAATTTTGAACCAGTGCTATTTAGATGAATTTTATAGATATATTTATTTAAATAATTTATTTAAATAACACTGATTTTGAGATTCTAAATAAAATTTTAATATAAATTAAATCATCATGTCATTTAGAAATGTTTCTGTTTTTCACAGGATAGAATGATTTAATTTTTATTAAAATTTTATATGCAATCTTGAACCGGTGTTATTCAGATAAATTTTATAATTTAATACCTTCCTTATTAAATTCTTGTTTTGTCAACAATTTTAAAACAAAAATCGAGAAAAATTTTCACCTATTAAATAGGTGAATTTGATCCATCAATAAAATTACGATTATCCTTATCAATTATATAATCTTAAAATCTTAACCTCAAAAATTTTTGCTATCGAAATACATAATTTGAAAGGCTATTTTCAGCCGCCATAAAATAACGTAACCTCAAATATACAAATTGGCCAGCTGTTTAAAAAAAATATTTGACTCGTCCAATTCGCACAATTATTTTTTTATTTAACACCTTCATTATTAAATTTTTGTTTTGTCAACAATTTTAAAACAAAAATCGAGAAAAATTTTCACCTATTAAATAGGTGAATTTGATCCATCAATAAAATTACGATTATCCTTATCAATTATATAATCTTAAAATCTTAACCTCAAAAATTTTTGCTATCGAAATACATAATTTGAAAGGCTATTTTCAGCCGCCATAATATAACGTAACCTCAAATATACAAATTGGCCCGCTGTTTAAAAAATATATTTGACCCGTCCGATTCGCACATTTATTTTTCTCGCGGTCGGGTGACTATTTTAAACCACGTTGCGACGGTTCTTCCGCTGGAAGGTCGCGTCTCCGTGGCATTCGAGCGATTTCAATGAACGTTGATGGACACGAGTCCGTAGATCGCGCGAATGTTACCCGCGCTTTTCGTCGTCCCAGTCGATACGATGAGGTCACTAGGTGTGCGTTTTACTCCTCTCCTTTGTGCCCGTCGTCCGTTTCACTCCTCTCGCTTATAGCACCGTTCAGCGTGCATGCATTTCTGCGTGCGTCGTCGGTTGAATAGAAATTAAACGACGCCAACCGCGCCTAGAGACGTTCAGTTGTGCAACCATTGATGAGAAAAAGAGACCAGCGAAATTTTCCAACGCAGAAGACTCTAATATCGCTAGAGAGAGAAGGGTCCATTAAATTAATTGACATTGGGCACGAGTCTCTCGCGAGACCAATTACACCACTAAAAATATTTAATGTCAAGGTAAACTCGTCCTTTGGATGCTTTCAAGACGCGAGAAAATTATTTTTTAAACTTAATACCACCCATGAAGAATTAATTTATTGCAATTTTATTGATTAAAAAATTCTTAAGTTTTTGAGTTTCAAGAGTGTTTGTAAATGGAAATTGAAGATTTTGTGTATAATCATCTACTATTCTACGCCTTTATCAATTAATTATGTAACTTCAAATGTTATTTTTTGAAATAGATGAAAATATCAAGTCTCCATTGAAAATTAAAATAACAATGGAAGATTTTGTATACAACAAATATTAATTAAAAGCCAGGAAGTATTAATTTATCGTGACATCGATGAGAAAATTCCAACGTTTTTGAAAAGACATTTAAATTTTCCTGTTCGATGCAAATTACCCTGCGTCGGTAAAGAAGTTCGTGGCAAATGTCAGACACGTGTCAGCGGGGAAATATTTTCGCGAGATAAAAAAAAAAATGGAATATATCGGTGAACAGTTTTTCCATAGGCTGGAAATAGCTCGAGAAAGGAAGGGTTAAGCAGGCAGGCACCTTTCGTTCTCGTTTCGATCGAGTATCGACATGGTTTATTCAATGAGACTTGCGAGAATAGCTGAGGGAATCGTGACGGGTGATATGGTTTTTCGACGTCCTCTCGACGCGGGAGGATCGATCGATCGTCGAAAGGGGTTCCCCCGGAGTGGAAAGTTTGGGGTCTCGAAGTCTCCGGTGATTGGAAACTTTCTAGGAACTCCGTGGCCGAAGTCCTTAGCGTCTTACGATAGAGAAGCAACACTTTTGAATCGATTTTCGAGCCCTACGCTGGGGAATGTTTGGATAGGAAACGGATTTCCCAACATTTTGGATGATTGATAAAATACTAATTATGTAATTGCAATGTTGGTTTTTGAAATGGATGGAAATGAGAGTGTCGACAGTTTGACACTGTTTGGCAAGTCACGTTTGCACGACACTTTGCATATCTGATAAATGTTAGTCATATAATAATATTGCAATGTTATTTTTTAAAATTGACCAAAATGGGAATGTCAAACGTCTTGTTTGAAACTGTTTGAAAATAAAAATCATAGTGAAAGATGTATATAATGATCTCCATTATTCTATGTTTTCATCAATTGATAAATATTAATTATATAATTGGAATGTTATTTTTTATTTTGTAAAATAGTTAATTTTTAAAATTGATGAAAATGAAAATATCAAAAGTCATGGTTGAAACTGTTTAGCGAGTTACGTTTGTTTAACATTTTATACATTTGATAAATATTACTCATATAATTGCAATGTTATTTTTTAAAATAGTTGGTGTTTGAAATTGACGAAAATGAGAATGTCGAAAGTCATGTTTGCAAATGTTTGATCAGTTACGGTTGTTTAACACTTTACACATTTGATAAATATTAATCATACATAGAATTGCAATGTTATTTTTTGAAATAGGCAAAAATGAATATGTCCTAAAAAAGTCATGTTTGAAACTGTTTGATCAGTTACGTTTGTTTAACACTTTACACATTTGATAAATATTAATCATATATATAATTGCAATGTTATTTTTGAAAATAGTTGATTTTTAAAATTGACGAATATGAGAATGTAAAAAGTTGTGTTTGAAACTGTTTGAAAATTAAGATAATGTCTATTATTCTATGTCGTCAATAATTAATTAATATTCATCATACAATTGCAATGTTATTTTTTAAAATTGATGAAGATGAAAATGTCGAAAGTCATGTTTGCAAATGTTTCACACTTAACACATTTGATAAATATTAATCATATATATAATTTCAATGTTATTTTTTAAAATAGATAATTTTTAAAATTGACGAAAATTAGAATGTCAAAAGTTGTGTTTGAAACTGTTTGAAAATTAAGATAATGTCTACTATTCTATGTCGTCAATAATTAATTAATATTAATCATACAATTGCAATGTTATTTTTTAAAATTGATGAAAATAAGAATGTCAAAAGTCATGTTTGAAAATGTTTGACCAGTTACATTTGTTTGATACGTTACACATTTGATAAATATTAATCATATATAGAATTGCAATGTTATTTTTGAAAATAGTTAATTTTTAAAATTGACGAAAATTAGAATGTCAAAAGTCTAGTTTGAAACTGTTTGAAAATTAAAATCACAGTAAAAGATGTGTCTAATTTCCTGTATTATTCTATGTCTTCATCAACTGATAAATATTAATTACATAGTTTCAATGTTATTTTTGGATATAGACAAAAATTTGAATATCAAATGTCATGTGTGACACGATTTGAAAATAAAAATAACAATAGAAGATTTTGTGAACACATTTGAAAAATGTTAATCATACAATTGCAATGTTATTTTTTGAAATAGGCAAAAACGAATATGTCCTGAAAAAAGTCATGTTTGAAACTGTTTGATCAGTTACGTTTGTTTGATACTTAACACATTTGATAAATATTAATCATATATATAATTGCAATGTTATTTTTGAAAATAGTTAATTTTTAAAATTGACGAAAATTAGAATGTCAAAAGTCTAGTTTGAAACTGTTTGAAAATTAAAATCACAGTAAAAGATGTGTCTAATTTCCTGTATTATTCTATGTCTTCATCAACTGATAAATATTAATTACATAGTTTCAATGTTATTTTTGGATATAGACAAAAATTTGAATATCAAATGTCATGTGTGACACGATTTGAAAATAAAAATAACAATAGAAGATTTTGTGAACACATTTGAAAAATGTTAATCATACAATTGCAATGTTATTTTTTGAAATAGGCAAAAACGAATATGTCCTGAAAAAAGTCATGTTTGAAACTGTTTGATCAGTTACGTTTGTTTGATACTTAACACATTTGATAAATATTAATCATATATATAATTGCAATGTTATTTTTGAAAATAGTAAATTTTTAAAATTGACGAAAATTAGAATGTCAAAAGTCTAGTTTGAAACTGTTTGAAAATTAAAATCACAGTAAAAGATGTGTCTAATTTCCTGTATTATTCTATGTCTTCATCAACTGATAAATATTAATTACATAGTTTCAATGTTATTTTTGGATATAGACAAAAATTTGAATATCAAATGTCATGTGTGACACGATTTGAAAATAAAAATAACAATAGAAGATTTTGTGAACACATTTGAAAAATGTTAATCATACAATTGCAATGTTATTTTTTGAAATAGGCAAAAACGAATATGTCCTGAAAAAAGTCATGTTTGAAACTGTTTGATCAGTTACGTTTGTTTGATACTTAACACATTTGATAAATATTAATCATATATATAATTGCAATGTTATTTTTGAAAATAGTTAATTTTTAAAATTGACGAAAATTAGAATGTCAAAAGTCTAGTTTGAAACTGTTTGAAAATTAAAATCACAGTAAAAGATGTGTCTAATTTCCTGTATTATTCTATGTCTTCATCAACTGATAAATATTAATTACATAGTTTCAATGTTATTTTTGGATATAGACAAAAATTTGAATATCAAATGTCATGTGTGACACGATTTGAAAATAAAAATAACAATAGAAGATTTTGTGAACACATTTGAAAAATGTTAATCATACAATTGCAATGTTATTTTTTGAAATAGGCAAAAACGAATATGTCCTGAAAAAAGTCATGTTTGAAACTGTTTGATCAGTTACGTTTGTTTGATACGTTACACATTTGATAAATATTAATCATATATAGAATTGCAATGTTATTTTTGAAAATAGTTAATTTTTAAAATTGACGAAAATTAGAATGTCAAAAGTCTAGTTTGAAACTGTTTGAAAATTAAAATCACAGTAAAAGATGTGTCTAATTTCCTGTATTATTCTATGTCTTCATCAACTGATAAATATTAATTACATAGTTTCAATGTTATTTTTGGATATAGACAAAAATTTGAATATCAAATGTCATGTGTGACACGATTTGAAAATAAAAATAACAATAGAAGATTTTGTGAACACATTTGAAAAATGTTAATCATACAATTGCAATGTTATTTTTTGAAATAGGCAAAAACGAATATGTCCTGAAAAAAGTCATGTTTGAAACTGTTTGATCAGTTACATTTGTTTGATACGTTACACATTTGATAAATATTAATCATATATATAATTGCAATGTTATTTTTGAAAATAGTTGATTTTTAAAATTGACGAAAATTAGAATGTCAAAAGTCTAGTTTGAAACTGTTTGAAAATTAAAATCACAGTAAAAGATGTGTCTAATTTCCTGTATTATTCTATGTCTTCATCAACTGATAAATATTAATTACATAGTTTCAATGTTATTTTTGGATATAGACAAAAATTTGAATATCAAATGTCATGTGTGACACGATTTGAAAATAAAAATAACAATAGAAGATTTTATGAACACATTTGAAAAATGTTAATCATACAATTGCAATGTTATTTTTTGAAATAGGCAAAAACGAATATGTCCTGAAAAAAGTCATGTTTGAAACTGTTTGATCAGTTACGTTTGTTTGATACTTAACACATTTGATAAATATTAATCATATATATAATTGCAATGTTATTTTTGAAAATAGTAAATTTTTAAAATTGACGAATAAAAGAATGACAAAAGTCTTCTTTTAAACTGTTTGGACTAAAAATAACAATAGAAGATTTTGTGTACAATGATCTACATATCTAGACAAACACTTTCTAACAAGACTTTTGAGATCCCTATTTTCATGTATTTTAAAAAATAACATTGAAGTTATACTATGAATTATACCTATGAAGTTATAATTAATATTTATCAATTGATGAAAACCTAAAATAGTAGATCACTATATACAGAATCTTCCATGTTATTGTAATTTTCAAAGAAGACTTGACATTCACATTTTCGTCTATTATAAAAAATAACATTGCAGTTACATGACTAATATTTATCAATTGACAAAGACAGAGAATAATGGAAGTCATTAGACACAAAATTTTCCATTGTTATTTTCATTTTCCATCAGTCTCAAACAAGACTTAACATTCTAATTTTTGTCTATTTTAAAAAATAACATTGCAATTTTATGAATAATATTTATGAAATGTGTATACAAAGTCTTCTATTGTTATTTATATTTTCAAACCGTGTCAAACAAGACTTAACATTCTAATTTTTGTCAATTTTAAAAAATAACATTGAAATTATATGATTAAAATTTATGAAATGTGTATACAAAATCTTCTATTGTTATTTATATTTTCAAACCGTGTCAAACATGTCCTTTGACACTCTAATATTTATCTATTCTAAATAATAACATTGGAATTATATCATTAATATTTATAAAATGTGCATACAAAATCTTCTATTGTTATTTATATTTTCAAACCGTGTCAAACATGTCTTTTAACATTCTAATTTTTATCTATTTTAAAAAATAACATTGCCATTGTATGATTAATATTAATGAAATGTGCATACAAAATCTTCTATTGATATTTATTATTTGAAAACGTGTCAAACATGACTTTTGACATTCTAATTCTTATCTATTCTAAATAATAACATTGGAATTATATCATTAATATTTATAAAATGTGCATACAAAATCTTCTATTGTTATTTATATTTTCAAACCGTGTCAAACATGTCTTTTAACATTCTAATTTTTATCTATTTTAAAAAATAACATTGCCATTGTATGATTAATATTAATGAAATGTGCATACAAAATCTTCTATTGATATTTATTATTTGAAAACGTGTCAAACATGACTTTTGACATTCTAATTCTTATCTATTCTAAATAATAACATTGGAATTATATCATTAATATTTATGAAATGTGTATACAAAATTTTCTATTGTTATTTATATTTTCAAACCGTGTCAAACATGACTTTTGACATTCTAATTCTTGTCTATTTTAAAGAATAACATTGCAATTTCATGACTAATATTTATCAATTGACGAAGACAGAGAATAATGTAAGTCATTAGACTCAAAATTTTCCATTGTTATTTTCATTTTCAAACAATCTCAAACAAGATTTGAAATTCGAATTTTCGTCTATTCTAAAAAGTAACATTGCAATTTTGAACAAATGTATGTGGTCAAACAGTTTTAAACAAGATTTCTGACATTTTCATTTTAAAGTATTTTTAAAAAATAACATTGACATTATATGATTAGTTTTTATCAATCGACATAAACACAGAATAATAGAGGTCATTATACACAAAATCTTCCATTGTTATTTTCATTTTCAAACAGACTTAACATTCTAATTTTTGTGTATTTTAAAAAATAACATTGCAATTTTATGAATAATATTTATGAAATATGTATACAAAATTTCCTATTGTTATTTATATTTTCAAACCGTGTCAAACATGACTTTTGACACTCTAATTCTTGTCTATCTTAAAAAATAACATTGCAGTTACATGACTAATATTTATCAATTAACAATGACACATAATCAATAGAGGTCATTATAAACAAAATCTTCCACTGTTATTTTAATTTTCAAACACTCTGAAACCAGACTTTTGACACCTTCATTTTCCTAAATTTCAAAACCCAGCTATTTGAAAAAAAAAAATTAACAAAAACATAAAACAATAAATCATTGAACAACTAGTAAAGTCTTCCACTGTCGTTTATCTTTTATCTTCAATTAGAACAGAATTATAGCCCGACCCAGTTTCCAGGCTCCAAGCCCTTAGAACGTATTTTCCCAGAGACTGACGTGCACGCACGATCCAAAGGACGATTTTCCAGCGCACCGTTCACGCTCCGGTTTCTTGCAGCGCGGTTTTTCCGCGTTATAGTTTTCCTTACGAAGCAAATCGCCGCCTCTTGTTATTAGCTCGCCGTGGGAAACCGTAAGCCGACCATTAACTAGGTTGATCTTTATACGCGCAAAGGGAAGGTGTCAAGGATGTGTACGCTGACTCGAGGATCGATAGTTCCGTTCCCTTTATCTTGCCTGATCCACACGCCATCGGGGAATTACGCTTTCAAGCGGGTTACGCGGGATTTATCTCTCCGGTTGTTTGGAAATCCATTGCATACCGAAACATTTGGCGTCCAAAGGGCTCGAAATTGATGCAAACGTTTTCCACTCTGTCGTGATCATTTTAAAAAATAACATTGCAAATAATATGATTAACATTTAGTAATTGATAAAGACATAGATTACTGGATCATTGTTATTTCAATTTTCAAACGGTTTCAAACAAGACTACTAACATTCTGATTTGCATCAATTTTAAAAATAAAAAATAACATTCCAAATTATATAATTAATATTTAACAATTGGTGAAAACATAGAATAATAGAGATCAATATATTCATCTTTCACTGTGATTTTTATTTTCAAACAGTTTCAAACAAAATTTCTGACTCATATAATTGCAATGTTATTTTTTAAAAATAGGCTAAAATAGGTATGCCCATAGTCTTGTTTAAAATTGTTTTGTAAAGTGTTAGTCACGTTTGTTTGATACTTCATATATTTGATAAATACTACTTTTATAATAGTAATTCTATTTTTGAAAGTAGAGGAAAACAAAATGGTCCAAAGTTCTGTTTAAAACTGTTTGAAAGTAAAAATTACAATTGGAAATTTTGTAAACAATGACTATTCTATATCTTCCTCAATTGTTGAATACTAATAATTGCAATGTTATTTTTTAAAAACAGACTAAAATAAGAATGTCAAAAAGTGTTGTTTAAAAGTATTTAGTATTTAGTCAAGTTTAAAAATAATTTAGTCACATTTGTTCACTACTTTACAAATTTAATACTACTGGTATAATTGCAACATTATATCTCAAAATAAATTAAAATGAGAATGCCAGAAATCTTGTCTGATTTCGCCAAATGCGTTACTTCTATACTCTACACAATACTTTCTGAACAACAATAGAGAGACAAGAATGGCTCACGATTTAGCTCGCGATTCATTGTATAATTCATCCGTCGGCTATTTTACTCGTCTCGATGTCACTTTTCTCTCCAAGTTCAAAGGGCAAACGTGACGTTCGGACTGCATTTGTCGACAACGTCATCGCTAACCACGACGTCATCGCATGATTCGTTTAAAATCAAAACAACAGACTAAAACATGAATCTACCCATATATGGACTTTGTACAGTAAATATTGATCGAGTAATTTACTATTTAAAGTTTCCCCTTTTCCGTGATAAAATCGTTTACATAAATAGAAAAGACTCTACTTGGCAAAGTCCAACGATTATTTTATTCTCCAACGATAATGAAAGTGGTTTCGATAAAAATGGCCGCCTGAAATACTCGTCTCCAGTGCCATTGACACACACGCGGAAACAATATTACCAATTCGTGAAACGCTCGCGACTAGGTAAACGCTCGTTGGCGATATTACATCGATTTTCTTTATCGTTACGAACTGTCTGAGTGGATGGCACTTCAGGGGCGCTTTATTCTAAATACAGACAGCGTGGTTTATAGCACAACTGAATGGAACGTCGACTCTGGGGGCTACGAGAATAAAAGGTAAATTTGTTTTTCCGAGTTTCTTGAACCACGAATCGATTTCACCGACGAAGCAGAAATCTATTCTTACGAGTGTGTGACACACCTGGGAAAAATTTTAATGAGGGATTCTAGAGGCAAAAATAAGACAAAAATGAAGAATAGCAATTTGTTGATTGAGGCTTCGTTAAAAAGTTATTAACGTTCAAAGTTACGCCTGTGAGACGCTGGCGCGCGCAGCTGTACGCAGGTTGAATATTTACAGGCGGAACTTTAAACGTTAATATCTTTTTAACGAAGCCTCCATCAACAAATTGGTATTCTTGATTTTCGTCTTATTTTGGCCTCCAGAATCCCCCATTAAAATATTTAATAATTTTTCCAAAACAATTTGAAATTTTTTTTTTCTTAAAAATTCGTTTTTGATTTTTAATAAATATGTTTGACGCTTTACGGAAATATTGTTTAATACTTTTTTGTGGGTACCTATGAGTTCTACTTCACAAATAAATTTCAATCAAATCCATTCACTATTGTAGGAGTTATGATCGTTTGAAAATTGGACCACTTTTATGGGGGTATTCTCGCTTAATGGGGTTAAGGAACAACTTTTTCAACATTGTTAGAGTTTCTACATATTCTTGACCAAAATACGCGTTTTTTGCCGATTGAAACATTAAAATCCTCCAATCCGTTCAGAAGTTATGACGTTTTAAAGATACGCAAGTAATTTTGGATTGATAATTCTGGTCATACATTATATTTTCACTAAAGAATTTTTTTTCTCGAAAGTACGTAGAATTTCGGGGATATGTTTATTCACCAAAAATGATTGTAATTGACCCCTGCAACTGAAAATAATTTTTCCAAAACGATTCGAAATTTTTTAATTTAACTTTTTAATAACTTTTTAACGAAGCTTCAATCAAGAAATTTATATTCTTGATTTTCGTCTTATTTTGGTCTCTAGAATCTCCCATTACAATTTTTCCCAGCAGTGGCCGAACACCCTATATCTTAAAAAGTGTTTAGTGTCTATATCTAGTATTTTACATATGTATTGCATAATATGCACAAAAACATTTGAATTAATATTGAATTTTATGAGACATCCTATGAATAATCCAATGAAGTTATACAGAACTTATACAGAATGAAATTGTTACTGATCTCTATAATTATTTTTTTTTATTTTAGATATACTGGGTGTTCGATCACCCCTGGGAAAAATTTTAATGAGGGATTCTAGAGGCAAAAATAAGACAAAAATGAAGAATAGCAATTTGTTGATTGAGGCTTCGTTAAAAAGTTATTAACGTTCAAAGTTACGCCTGTGAGACGCTGGCGCGCGCAGCTGTACGCAGGTTGAATATTTACAGGCGGAACTTTAAACGTTAATATCTTTTTAACGAAGCCTCCATCAACAAATTGGTATTCTTGATTTTCGTCTTATTTTTGCCTCTAGAATCCCCCATTAAAATATTTAATAATTTTTCCAAAACAATTTGAAATTTTTTTTTTCTTAAAAATTCGTTTTTGATTTTTAATAAATATGTTTGACGCTTTACGGAAATATTGTTTAATACTTTTTTGTGGGTACCTATGAGTTCTACTTCACAAATAAATTTCAATCAAATCCATTCACTATTGTAAGAGTTATGGTCGTTTGAAAATTGGACCACTTTTATGGGGGTTTTCTCGCTTAATGGGGTTAAGGAACAACTTTTAGAACATTGTTAGAGTTTCTACATATTCTTGACCAAAATATGCGTTTTTTGCCGATTGAAACATTAAAATCCTCCAATCCGTTCAGAAGTTATGACGTTTTAAAGATACGCAAGTAATTTTGGATTGATAATTCTGGTCATACATTATATTTTCACTAAAGAATTTTTTTTCTCGAAAGTACGTAGAATTTCGGGGATATGTTTATTCACCAAAAATGATTGTAATTAACCCCTGCAACTGAAAATAATTTTTCCAGAACGATTCGAAATTTTTTAATTTAACTTTTTAATAACTTTTTAACGAAGCTTCAGTCAAGAAATTTATATTCTTGATTTTCGTCTTATTTTGGTCTCTAGAATCTCCCATTACAATTTTTCCCAGCAGTGGCCGAACACCCTATATCTTAAAAAGTGTTTAGTGTCTATATCTAGTATTTTACATATGTATTGCATAATATGCACAAAAACATTTGAATTAATATTGAATTTTATGAGACATCCTATGAATAATCCAATGAAGTTATACAGAACTTATACAGAATGAAATTGTTACTGATCTCTATAATTATTTTTTTTTATTTTAGATATACTGGGTGTTCGATCACCCCTGGGAAAAATTTTAATGGGGAATTCTAGAGGCCAAAATAAGACGAAAATCAAGAATAGCAATTTTTTGATTGAGGCTTCGTTAAAAAGTTATTAACGTTTAAAGTTACGCCTGTGAGACGCTGGCGCACGCAGCTATGCGCAGGTTGAATATCTACAGGCGGAACTTTAAACGTTAATATCTTTTTAACGAAGCCTCCATCAACAAATTGGTATTCTTTATTTTCGTCTTATTTTGGCCTCCAGAATCCCCCATTAAAATTTTTAAGAATTTTTCCAAAACAATTTGAAATTTTTTTCCCCGTCGAAAAATTTCACACCTTCTCGAATTTTTTTCTAGAAAGTGGGTAAGATTTCGGGGGTATGTCTATTCACCAAAAATGATTGTCATTAACCCCTGCAACTGAAAATAATTTTTCCAGAACGATTCGAAATTTTTGAATTTAATTGTTAATAACTTATTAACGAAACCTCCATCAACAAATTGATATTCTTCATTTTCGTCTTATTTTGGCCTCTAGAATCTCTCATTAAAATTTTTTCCCAGTAATGATCGATCACTCTGTTATAAAGCTTCGATGTAAGTTCACGTATGTACCGTGTCTCTCAAATTGTCACAGCAACCAGACCGACAATTCGTTCTCGTTCTCGTTCTCGTTCTCGCGAACCCCCGACATCGGAACTGTTTTTTTTTCCGATTTCTCGCGAGGCGATTCTTTCGGCAGCGCTTCTATTCTTAATACAATGCCAAGGACGCGGTACACCCACCCACTTCGCGCCGATTATACGGGTTTGGATAGTCGATAAATCGAAGGTCGTGCAGACGTCCACGCGTGCGTGGACTAATAATAATATCAGCGTCGCACGAGGATCGCACGAAAATCGGTTAATCTTCCGCGAAGTACAAGGGTCTTCGCGAAACCTTCCCCCGGTGTCCGAGACGCGATGTTATTTTCGTCTCTATTATCGGGCGACGCTCGTCTTTCAGTCGTGGAGAAGACAGCCCAGCGAGATACGGGGCGGGAAACGAAAACAACCGCTCGTTGTTTGGGCGATTAATTCGACGCCGGGGAATATTTTCGTAGCGTTATCGATTCCTCGAAGGACCGCCCGTTCCTCACGGTCGATTGAATTTCTTTCGAGACGCGTAACCCGGACATTCGCGTCTCGAGGAAGACCCTTCTGGTGGACGCCAAATAGTTTGGCTGCTCAAGGTCATCTCAGATTACCTGACTTTTTTCTTAGAATAATTCTTAAAATGATATATATTATTTTAGTATTTTGTATTCTATTTTAGTTGTACAATTTCGTAAAGAGGATATTGCCCATTAAAATGTATCATTCATTAATAATAATAATAATAATAATTTTTTTCCCCTGGTAAGGATCTTCAACAATTTTTGAAAACCTCTAAAATTGCCAAAAGGCTCATCTTTTACCCGTAAATAAATAAATAAATAATAATAATAACAATCTAAGTGCACTGTTTGAAACTCATTAAAGCTATATATTATTTTAGTATTTTGCATTCTATTTTACCTGTATAAGTTTGTGAAAAAGAATCATTGCCCATTAAAATCTATTATTCAATAACAATAATAATTAGAAATTACCACTTCGATAATTCTAATGTTAAATTTGTCCATACACCTACACAAAAAGGAACAGACTCATTTTGCAAATAATACTAATTTTAACATACACTTCATCTCGAGTGTGACCTCATTGTTACGAAACTTGATGCAACGATCTTATGACGAGTTATTTTCCAGATCCAACAGTTCGATTAAATCCCATAGTTAGAGTTCCCAGAGAAAACTCGACGAGGAACGTTTTAGTCAGAAACGGCGGGAAATGGTCCTCGTTGAAAACAAAGTCCGCCGCGTGCGGCGAGCCAACTGGAAATGGAGATCCGTCACCCGGAGCGATCAGTCGCGTCACCCGGAGCGACCAGTCGCGATCTCTGCTCCCCGTTTCGTTCGTACCGCGCGAGTGGCTCGTTAAGGGGAAACCGCGCCTTAGAAAACCTCTCTTTTCCTGCGGTATACGTCGTCCCCCGCGCAATTACGTAACCGCGCTCGACTACGTTCTCCCCCGTCGCGGTGAGATCACGACATGCGAAAATATGATGTCACGGTATCGATTTCCAAAAATAACTTCCAAAAATAGAAACTCGAAATATTGCAATATTAAATGTAAAAGTGTCTCAACCTCTTCAGGGACGATTTTTTTTTTTATAATCTATAGTCAAAATTTTGGTTTATTTATTATTGACAGTAACTATTATTATAAAAAATTAAACATCCATATATGTGGCCAAGGGCGTGAAGAGGTATAAAAAAAAAAAAAAAATTTTTTTTTAACAACAGTATATCGAGAATACAAATGAGGAAAGGTTGAAGGTGGAGCGCGTGTGCCTCGATCTCGTTAATATTCGATTGATCTGCAAAAAAGTCCGCACCCTCGACGGTGCGGAACCGGGAGCCAGGTTTCGAGGGACGCGGAACATGCGCGAGACACTTTCGAGGGTATTGTTCGTGCTTTCTGACGGATCAGCGTTAAACGGTCCCGCGCGCTATGGTTGAGGAAGGGCGCATTCACCGAGTTTTAAAGGGGACGCCGACGTCAACGATGACGACGCAACGACTGTCTTTCGCGGACAGGAAACGCATTCACCGACGAACATTTCAGGTCGCTGCAAACCTCAAAGAATTTATTCCACTTCCCCTTTTTTTGCATCGAACGGAAATCATTTATTAACGAGGTGAAAAATCCTTTTTAACACAAAATTGTATTATTTAACTAAGGAATAACAAAATATAGATGGTACAGGGTCTTCCCCCCCACCCTTTGGGAAAAATTTTAATGAAAGATTCTAGAGGCCAAAATAAGACGAAAATGAAGAATATCAATTTGTTGATCGAGGCTTCGTTAAAAAGTTATTAACAATTAAATTCAAAAATTTCGAATCGTTCTGGAAAAATTATTTTCAGTTGCAGGGGTTAATTACAATCATTTTTGGTGGATAGACATACCCCCGAAATCTTACCCAGTTTCTAGAAAAAAATTCGGGAAGGTGTGAAATTTTTCGACGGTAAACAAAAATTTCAAATTGTTTTGGAAAAATTATTAAAAATTTTAATGAGGGATTCTAGAGGCCAAAATAAGACGAAAATCAAGAATACCAATTTGTTGATGGAGGCTTCATTAAAAAGATATTAACGTTTAAAGTTCCGCCTGTAGATATTCAACCTGTGTGCGCCAGCGTCTCACAGGCGTAACTTTAAACGTTAATAACTTTTTAACGAAGCCTCAATCGACAAATTGGTATTCTTGATTTTCGTCTTATTTTGGCCTCTAGAATCCCCCATTAAAATTTTTCCCAGGGTTGTCGAACACCCTGTATGGACAATATTGTCGTTTATATAACTTTAGTAATATAATTCACAATGCATTATAAGGATAATTTTTTAGACTTTCTGATGACTATTCAATCATATCTGTTATTTTATGTGTGCAAAATTTGCATGAGTAATTATGTTATTTATACAATTTTGGGATCCAAATGTCGTGATATTTTTATAGTACATACAGAAAATATTTTGATACAGGGGAAATAATTGAATAATTCTTGATGAAATATGATATTTGATTAGTTTACTTGCAAAAATAATATGTGTGATTTTCCTTCTATTGTGCAGTATTCAATGATTAGTATTATTAAGTCATCGTAGTATTGAGTCATGTGTATGGGATCATTTCAAGAATGCCAGGAATAAAATTTCAGCCTCCTCAGATATACTGGGAGATACTATACTACAGGACTATAGTTATTCAGTCAGCCTTTCTTGTCGAGCCCCCATAAATTTGAATATAAACTTGCCTGTGATTTCATTTGACACCGTTAACGTCTCAAGATATGATATGAATAGACGTTTGGCAACTTAAGTCGTTTCTGCTTGCAGCGGGTCTCCAATTGCATTATTGCAGCTCTTTAAACAAGATATCGGTGAAATTGGAAGCTTGCATCGGATGGAAATATGTAGAAAACACTGAAATATTCATTTTATTTTTAGTTTCAAATCAACATTCAAGCTCGATTCTTTTTTGCAATATATATTTTTAATTAGTTATTCATTTTCACAATCCTATCTATCTAATATTTTTTTTATTTTAACAATTATTTCAAAACAAAAATAACTAGAAAAAGTTTCTGAACGGATTAATCTTGGATTGATTTTTTCTTCTTCGTACAATACATTTAAGTTTTATATTATTTTAAATATTGAAATTACCGCTAAAATTGAGAATAAATATCATTATAAAGCACTACATATGTAATAGATTTTTTTTCGATTGGATCAAACCAAAAATACATTCAATTTTCAACGAATTGATCTTGGACTGATTTTTTCTTCTTCGTGCAATACATTTAATTTTTATATTATTTTAAATATTGAAACTACTGCTAAAAGTGGGAATAAATATTGCCATAAACCACCACATTTGTTACAAGTAATTTCTTGTTTGAACCAAACTAAAAACAACATATTTAATTATTCAATTATTTAAAATATTGAATCTACCAGTAAAATTGATAATAAATATAATCGTAAAGCACTACATCTGTTACAGATTTCATTTCGATTGGATCAAATCAAAAATACATTCAATTTTGAACGGATTAGCCTTGGACTGATTTTTTCTTCTTCGTATAATACATTTTATTTTTATATTATTCAAAATATTGAAACTACCACAAAAGTTGAAAATAAAAATCATCATAAAACACCACATCTGTCACAGATTTATTTTTGTTTGGACCAAATGAAAAACAATACATTTAATTTTTCCATTATTTTAAATATTAAACTACTGCTAAAATTGAAAATAAATCTCATCGTAAAGCACTACATCTATTACAGATTTCTTTTCGTTTGGACCAAACAATACATTTTCAACTAATTGATCTTGGGTTGATTTTTTTCTTCTTCGTACAATACATTTAATTTTTCTAATATTTAAAATATTGAAACTACCGGTAAAATTGAGCATAAAAATCATCATAAAGCACCATATTAGTTATAGATTTCTTTCTGTCTGGTCCAAACCAGTCCTCGAGGAGGTCAAAAAATTTCGATCGAAAGACGACATTTCACGCGCGTCAGAGTATAGCGGAAGCAGACGACAATCGACAGACGGGCGGGCGATATCTGGAGCGACTGCAGGCTGTGGATGCCAGCTGCTTTCGTAGCAAAGATTGCTCTCGAGCCATGTAAGAACACGAACCGTGTCGGGTTAAATCCAACACGCGTGGTTGATCGATTCGCCAAAGGACGCCCCGGATATCTCGACGATATCTCGAGAGATCGATTCTCGAGAGAGCTCGAGAATTTTCGTCGGAGGCTGAAGCGACGCGATCTTATCTTTTCGAATCCAACGTGACCCTGAACTCTCCACAATCGAAAACTGTTTATCGCGTTCACTGACACAGCGGTCGCCGGTGACCGGCGCTTCAATCCTACAACGTGTTTTCAAAATCCAATAATTGACTCTTAATATACTTATTTTTAATAATGTTATTGACATTAGGAATATTACAAAATAACAAGTACTATTGATTCTATCTATTTGTTATGCTACAATTTAAAAAATTATACCAGAGAAAGACTCGTTTCACTTAACCGGGGGAAGACGATTTCAGATAACCGGGTACAAATAATTTCACACAAACGGGGGCTATGGGAACTAGAGCAACTGTTAGGAATAACTCTAGAAGGCCAGTGCTGTTTTTAAAATTCTTAGACTAAATGAACCTTATTACTTACATATATTTTTTATTAATGTTATTGCCATTAAGAATACTATAAAATAACAAATGCTCCCTTAAACTATTGATTTGATATGCTACAATTTAAAGAATTATTTTGCACGACCAGAAAAAGATCTCACGTTTCACTTAACCGGGGAAGGACAATTTCAGATAACCGGGTAGAAATAATTTCACACAAATCGGGGCTACTGGAAGTGTAACAACTGTTAAGAATAACTCTAGAAGGCTAGTGCTGTTTTTAAAATTTTTAGAATAAATGAACCTTATTACTAATAAATATTTTTTATTAATGTTATTGCTATTAGGAATACTATAAAATAACAAATACTCCAGTAAACTATTGATTTGTTATGCTACAATTTAAAGAATTACTTTGCACGACCAGAAAAAGATCTCACGTTTCACTTAACCGGGGAAAGATGATTTCAGATAACCGGGTAAAAATAATTTCACACAAACAGGGGCTATGGGAATTAAAACAACTGTTAACAGTAATTCTAGAAGACCAGTGCAGCATTCTGCATGAATAGAATGTCACGAAAAACCGAATCTTACAACGTGTTTTTAAAACTCTTACCATAAATGAACCTTAATACTTACACAATATATATTTTTTTAATAATATCTTTGGCATTAGGAATACTACAAAATAAGACACGTTTCACTTAACCGGGGAAGGACGATTTCAGATAACCGGGTGAAAGTAATTTCACACAAATGGGGGCTATGGGAACTAGAGCAACTGTTAAGAATAACTCTTGAAGGCCAGTGCAGCATTCTGCATGAATAGAAAGGCTGAAAAAACTGAATCCTACAACGTGTTTTTAAAACTCTTATAATAAATGAATCTTGATACTTGCAAATTTTTGAATAATTACGTTATAATTAGGAATGCTACAAAATAACAAGTACCTAAGTGAACTATTGAATATTTCTATTTGTTGTGCTATAATTTGAAAAAATATTAAAGATATCCCTGGACAGAGAAATATCCCTAGTAGTCAATGTGTTAATTCCTAATATTCGATTTTAACGTTAAAAATATATAATATTTTGTTTCAATAACAGAATTTTTACAGAAATATAAATTCTATATTTTAATACGTTCTTCCAGACACTTATAGTAAATGATCCCTAATATTTACAAATTTATAAATAATATTAATATTTTAAGAATTGTATAAAATTGCAATTACACACTAGAACTATTGAATTTTTCTGCTTTTGAGATTAATATTTAAACAAACATCGAATACATTTTTATAAATGAAAAACAAGCATGATAGTCAACGTATGAATTAATAAATAAAAGAAATAAATTTTTTTAAATTTGTTTTATGAATCTACTTTTTAAAAAAATCGTCTCCAATTTATGTTTATCCAGTTTGATAAATATTTAAAAATCTTAAAATTGTAATATTAGAATTTTAAATCCCAAAAACATCAGCCACATATTTTCTCGCTTAAATAAAAACAAAATAGACCTTCGAGTTATATTTTATCAAACAATTTCCTCCCCTCGTACAAAACCGAATAAATTCTCGAAATTTATGTACCACTCGGTTACATAATTCTTACAGCGCGTGTGCAACTATAAATAAAACACGAATCGCCGTGACGTCGCCATGGGATCGCATAGGGTCAACCGTATTAACTTTATTGTCGCGCGGGTTCGATCCGGTTCATAACCGAATACAATAAATAAATAAGTCGAGAGAGTCCGGATAACGTTTCCTTTCCGTCAGTGAAATCACCAAGTTTTCTTCTTGTTAGAAACGTTTCACATTTCCATGTTGGCAGACATGCACGTGTTGGAAATATTTATTTTTCTCATATTGGCAAACATGCACGCCATCTATTGTTCGAGTATGACAGTTGAAGAACAGTACTATGTATGCAACGATTCGTGCAATGTTAAAACATAACCTACAAAGTATATGCGTCGATTTATTGTCTAATCCTATTGAAGTCGATTGTAGATCAACAGCGCCACCTAGTCGATCGGTGAGGGCGCCACCATAGTTCAAGCGGATACGCCATCTTGATTAGTCAGTTCGTCTTGCGACACGTGAGAGAGAAGACGTATTGAAATACAGTTTTCTTATAAAAATGTTAGGTTAGGTTAGGTCTGGGTTAGTTGCCACGTACTTCATCAACATTAACATATTATTTTTTTTATAATTAAGACTATAATATCGTCAGTGGTTTCTATGTTGCCTTTCATCGCATTATACAATTTTTTTTTATAAATACTAGAGTTCTTTTGGAATTAATTATTTTTGCTGTACAAGGAGGCATCATTAAAATATAGAAAAATAATTATTCTACACTGCTTAACATATTATTTTTCTATAATTAAGACTATAATATGGTCAGTGGTTTCTATGTTGCCTTTCATCGCATTATACAATTTTTTTTTATAAATACTACAGTTCTTTTGGAATTAATTATTTTTGCTGTACAATGAGGCATCATTAAATTATAGAAAAATAATTTTTTTACACTGCTTAACTACTGATATCAATTGTAGATCGAGAGCGCCACGTAGTCGATCGATGAGGGCGCCACCATAGTGCAAGCTGATTTTAGTCAGTACGTCTTGCGACACGTGAGAGAGAAGATGTATCGGAATACAGTTTTCTTCTAAAAATGTTACCGCGGTAACCTGTTCAACTCCTGTACTTCATTAATAAATGCTATAACCTCCGTTACACTTTTGTTCGCGATGAAAGTCGAAATTCGTGATGCTTTGTTCCGCTCAAGGGAAAACGTTTTCCATTTCGATCAGTGGCGCCGCGGTGTACTTTCGCGACGGAGAATTCTTGCGTGTTTTCGATCGTGCATCCGTGTGTCGTTCCCCCGGATAGATTTAACGTTGCAAAACTTCATCCCCGGCCGGGTTTCTGCGGTCGTGGCTCGAGATTGCCTGCTTGCGAAACCGAGAGGAAATTTTACGACCGAGCTGACCGACTAGTCTTTCAAAACGCATCGACTTCGCTCGGGAGCCGATCGACCCGAGGAATAAGCCAGTTTCGTCTGGGTCGATCACGGACAAAGATGGCCAAATTACGTTCGAGTGACGCGTTGACTGATGCGACGGTCACCGGTGACCGGCGCCTCAATTCTACAAAATGTTTTTAAATGTTTTTAAATGTATTTTTTAATGATTAGTTGATATTAATAAATAGGAATAATTGTTAATTTTTTATTTCTTCATAAAGGGTGTTTAGCAGGCAAATAAATAAATAAATAATTTCATTGCCATCAGGAATACTACGAAATAAGTATTCCATTAAACTACTGAATATTTCTATTTGTTATCCTATAATTTAAACAAAATATAGAAAAATATTTAACACGTTTGAACGAATATTTTACACGTTGCCTGACATGACGGTCACTGCTGACCGGCACTACAATTCTACAACATGTTTTTAAAACATTGACAATAAATGAACCTTAATACTTATATATATTTTTTAATAATGTTTTATTGTCATTAGAATTACTAAAAAATAACAGATACCCCATTGAACTATTGATTTGTTATGCTAGAATTTAAAAAATTATTTTGCACGACCAGAGAAAAACTCGTTTCACTTAACCGGGGAAAGACGATTTCAGATAACCGGGTAGAAGTAATTTCACACAAATGGGGGCTACTTGAACTGGAGCTACTGTTAAGAATAACGACACGAAAAACTAAATCCTACAACGTGTTTTTAAAACGCTGACAGTAAATGAACCTTGATATTTGCAAATTTTTTAATAATTACGTTAACATTAGGAATGTTTCAAAATAACAAGTACCATATTGAACTATGTTATGCTACAATTTAAAAAATTATACCAGAAAAAGACTCGTTTCATTTAACCGGGGAAAGACGATTTCAGATAACCGGGTGGAAGTAATTTCATACAAATGGAGGCTACTTGAACTGGAGCTACTGTTAAGAATAACGACACGAAAAATTAAATCCTACAACGTGTTTTTAAAACGTTGACAATAAATGAACCTTGATACTTGCAAATTTTTGAATAATTACGTTATAATTAGGAATGCTATAAAATAACAAGTACCATATTGAACTATGTTATGCTACAATTTAAAAAATTATACCAGAAAAAGACTCGTTTCATTTAACCGGGGAAAGACGATTTCAGATAACCGGGTGGAAGTAATTTCACACAAATGGGGGCTACTGGAACTAGAGTTAATGTTAAGAATCTGCATGGATGGAAAGTCAAGAAAAACTGAAACCTACAATGTGTTTTCAAAATTCTTAGAATAAATGAACTTTAATACTTATATATATTTTTTTTAATAATGTCATTGCCATTAGGAATATTACAAAATAAGTACTTCATCGAACCTACTCCATTGAAAGACACGTTTCACTTAACCGGGGAAAGACGATTTCAGATAACCGGGTAGAAGTAATTTCACACAAATGGGGAATACTGGAACTAGAGTTAATGTTAAGAATAACTCTAGAAGGCCTGTGCAGCATTCTGCATGGATGGAAAGTCAAGAAAAACTCAATCCTAAAATGCGTTTTCAAAATTCTTAGAATAAATGAACTTTAATACTTATATATATTTTTTTGAATAATGTCAATGCCATTAGGAATACTACAAAATAAGTACTTCATCAAACCTACTCCATTGAAAGACACATTTCACTTAACCGGGGAAGGACGATTTCAGATAACCGGGTTGAAGTAATTTCACACAAATGGGGGCTATGGGAATAGAACAACTGTTAAGAATAACTCTAGAATAACTCTGCATGGATAGAAAGTCACGAAAAACTGAATTCTACAATGTGTTTTCAAAATTCTTAGAATAAATGAACTTTAATACTTATATATATATATTTTTGTAATAATGTCATTGCCATTAGGAATACTACAAAATAAGTATCGAAAATATCCCCAAACAATAAACAAAAGAACAAAATTACCAAAATTCACTGCACGTTTCATTTTCTTAATTCAGGGTTGTTACTAAATACTCTGTACCTATTAAATTTTTTGTAATGTATCTTTTGACAAATTTTATCATTTTGTAATTTACAGGATGAATAATTTCTGTAAATGTATAGGTTGTTTTGCCAGTAAATAAATAAATAAAAGACCAACCTGTGAGAATTAATTCAACAATTTCCACCAAAGAGAAATAACACTTTCCAAAATAGTAAATTATTATCTACATATCTAAACATTGTGTTACATATTACTCATGTATGGGACCGAAACGTTGGGTGGCTTGTGCGTTGGCCCCATCATCCAGCGTACAACCCCTCGAACGGGGTTGACTCATGCCATATGTGAGCACCCGGCCCAATTTTCATTACCTTATATGGTAATGCCCCGCCACTGTAAGGGCCCAATTTCTAGTATATAAAGGCCGCGTTTTCTCACTCGAGGAGCTCAGTTTTTCTAAAACTCTCGACACAACGTTACTTTGTCACTCGAGGCAAAATCAGGCTACAATCCCCATCAAGCAACCTACCTACCTTAGCGGTTTTATCAGTGAGTGTTCATTAGACTAATCGAGAAGTAGCTCCCGCGAACGCGCCGCGTAAAAGTCGACACAGAACTTTCGCCGTCAAGGCAACCCAGCAATAGCACTAGTTCTGTTAATCGACCATTGTACCTGAGCATCGACTAGAATATATTCAAGTAGCTATCCTCACCTGCATTATTCACTTAATACAACCCTGAACCCTATTAACAGTAAGACTAGGGGCATCTCACGAACCCGGTACACCTTCACCGCTCGAGGTGTACCATCACGACAGAGCAAGATCCTAAAAACATCCTAAAAACCTACGTGGCTCCCAGGGTATAAAGCCCCTGGTTCGTCCACTCCTTCCAGCGGTTCCCAGGGTGCAGAGCCCCTGGTTCATCCGTGAAACCATACATTTTCCTCATAAATCTAACCCCGTGGCTCCCAGGGTATAGAGCCCCTGGTTCGTCCACGTAACCTCCTCCTACGGCTCCCGGGGTATAGAGCCCCTGGTTCGTCCGGAACTCCTTTCTCTTCCCTAACCATACCTAAAACCACCGAGTATCATCCTCTACCGAATCCAGGATCTCGTGCTCGTAACAGTTGATAGCAAGAACAGTATATGGAGCATTTGCTATTTTATTTGTTTGCAACAGAACTAAGGTGTTTAGCTCCTTAGGTTACAATGACGTCTTAGAGAGGTGATAGGTCTACCAGGCCAAAGATGATTAAGATGTCTCAGAGAGGTGATAGGTCTACCAGGCCAAAGCTTGGTGTCGCTTTTGACACGCACAGTTGGGAATTAAATCGTGAGGCAAGGAGTTAGGAGAAAATGGTGGACAAATGGACCATGTTCTCGATACTCTTGTCTGTTATTTGTGATACCAGTTATCTTATCCTTTCTGTTGTTAACCAGAAAAAAGTTTTCTATGCGGTTCTTGTAGAACTTCTGTTGCTTGTTTCAGTTATCGAGACCAGTTTGTTGCGACACGCTCAACGAGGAGGGAATATGATAATTCGAATTCCACTTTTCCCTAGAGTCTTGCGCGCGCTTAATCGACAGTTGCAAGACCATCGACAGGTAAATATTTATCGGAGAAACTCGCGGGGTCTATAAATCGCGTTCGTATTGTGGTCTGGGAGCTCCTCCGCAAACCAGTCATAAAAGCAGCTTACAACACTGGAGGCT
This sequence comes from Colletes gigas, assembly GCF_013123115.1. Lineage (NCBI taxonomy): Eukaryota > Metazoa > Arthropoda > Insecta > Hymenoptera > Colletidae > Colletes > Colletes gigas. The sequence goes on from NW_025106644.1 coordinate 1,408,918, forward strand.
CGGTTCTAGGGAACTCGATGCGAGCACATAGTGTAAACATGTACTGCTGAAGTTCAGAAACAAGGAGTGAGAAGGTTAAAATTATTCTTTTATTGGGAATTTTTTCACTTATAATGGAGGAATTAATATTGGTATAATGGTATTATTTATGTGAAAATTTTTTTGATTAATTTTGGTATTGAAGAACCTAGATATATCATTTTGGGAGTATTTAGATCGAGGTCACGAGATTTTATGGAAGGTGGTATGGAAGGGTTCGAGATAAAGTTATGAAAAATTCTGTTCTAAAAATTGATTTAGAAAAAAAATATAAAATTTAGAATTAGCAGAAAATTATGGTCTTAATATTGATTTCGAAAAAAGTATAAAATTTAAACCTGCCACAAAATTCTGTTCCAAAAATTGATTTAGAAAAAAGCATAAAATTTGAAATTACTAACAAATTCTGTTGTAAACATTGATTTAGAAAAAAGTATATAATTTTAAATTACCAAAAAATTCTGTCCCAAATACTGATTTAGAAAAAAATATAAAATTTAAATCTACCAAATAATTAAAATAATTCTAATCCAAACATTGATTTAGAAGAAAATACAAAATTTAAAACTACCAACAAATTCTGTTCAAAACATTGATTTAGAGAAAAGCATAAAATTTAAATGTACCAAAAAATTCTACTCCAAACATTGATTTAGAAAAAAGTATAGAATTTTAAACTACCAAATAATTTTACCCCAATTACAGATTTAGAAAAAAGTATAAAATTTAAATCTACCAAATAATTCATTTCCAAAATATGGATTTAGATGAAAATGCAAAATTTAAAACTATCAATAAATTCTGTTCAAAACATTGATTTAGAGAAAAGCACAAAATTTAACCCAACCAAAAAATTCTATCCCAAACATTGATTTAGAAAAAAGCATAAAATTTAAAATTATCAAAAAATTCTGTTCCAAATATCGATTTAGAAAAAAGTATAGAATTTAAATCTACTAAATAATTCTATTCCAAACATTGATTTAGAAAAAAACAAATTTTAAAATTATCAAAAAATTCTATTCCAAATATCGATTTAGAAAAAAGAATAGAATTTGAAACTACTAAACAATTCTGCCCTAAATATTGATTTAGAACAAAATATAAAATTTAAAACAATCAAATAATTCTGTTCCAAATATCGATTTAGAAAAAAGTATAAAATTTGAAACTATCAAATAATTCTAATGTCCCAAATACTGATTTAGAACAAAAATATAAAATTTAAAACCATCAAAAAATTCTGTTCTAAATACTGATTTAAAAAAAAGTCTAAAATTTGAACCTACCAAAAAATTCTCAAATACAGATTTAGAAAAAAACAATAAAATTTGATACTACTAATAAATTCTGTCCTATATATTCATTTAGAACAAAATATAAAATTTAAAACCATCAAAAGATTCTGTTCCAAATATCGATTTAGAAAAAAGTATAAAATTTACAACTATCAAATAATTCTAATGTCCAAATACTGATTTAGAACAAAAATATAAAATATAATACCATCAAAAAATTCTGTTCCAAATACTGATTTAGAAAAAGCATAAAATTTAAAATAACCAAAAAATTCTGTCCCAAATACTGATTTAGAAAAAAGTATAAAATTTGAAACTACTAAAAAATTCTGCCCTAAATATTGATTTAGAACAAAATATAAATTTAAAATTTCCTAATAATTCTGTTCTAAATACTGATTATAATAATAATTTATTTAAATGAATTAAAATAATTTAAATTTTTATTTAAATACTGATAAATAATTCTGTTCCAAATAATGATTTAGAACAATAATAAAAAATTGAAAACCATCAAATAATCCTGTTCCAAATACTGATTTATCAAAATGCATAAAATTTAAAATTACCAAATAATTCTGTCCCAAAATACTGTTTTAGAAAAAAGTATAAAATTTAAACCTACCAAAAGATTCTGCCCCAAATATTAATTTACAAAAAAGTATAAAATTTGAACCTTCCAAAAAATTCTATCCCAAACACTGTTTAAAAAAAAAAATTATAAAATTTCGTCTCACTTAAAATATTAATCCAATTATATTTCTAGGATACTATATTCAAAAAATATAAAATGCAACCAGTTGACTAAAAAATCATAAATTAATAAATAAAAAATCGAAAGTGTTTAGAAAAATTTCTCCCTGAATAGCTAGCAAAACTCGAAGGAAGAAAAATACGATTGTGTGGTAGAAAGGATCTCGTTTTCCAGTGGATCAAGCGGCGTGGCCAGCCACGCTGATGGCGACGAAGGATTCTCGTAGGTGGAAATCGACGTGAAAACAATTGACCCGGGCCGAGAACCAGGGCATCGAAAACCTGCTGGGGAACCGAGACAATTGATTCTCGATGCACGTTTACGCTGCCATTTATGGCGTCCGTCGTTCGTCCCCGTTCTCTTCAGCAGCTGTGCTGCAGTTCACAGAAACTCCACGATTCGACAGGTAGAAACACCTTGTCGAACGTCCGCCAACAAAAACGGACGAAAAGTAACCTCAATGTAAGTAAAATCGGCTTAGAAAGGAAGAGTATTTCTCCTCGAATTACCGACGACACGAGCAAACTCGAGAAATCGTATTAAACGAAGAAACTATAAATTTGCAACAACTACACAAATTTCTATCGTGATTGGACAAGAATAGCAGGAGTTATAATGAAATCACAAACACACAGATTTTTTTTAACGCGAATAGGTATCTGCAATGCCGGTATAGAATTTCGTGGCGCCCTCTAGCGCCAATAATGGGGAACTATCACGCCACCTGGCCGTTTGGCGTCGAGAAAACGCTGTTTTGGTTTTTTTTTTATATAATTATAGTCACTGTCGATAATAAATAAACCCAAAAAAAGAAGAAAAAAAAAAAATCGTCCCTGAAGAGGTTAAGATCGATAGTTTGATATTATTTAACAAATATTTCACCTGACTTGAACAAAAGCAGCAACAATTATAAGAAAACTACGACTTTGTATTTTATATTAATAATATTTACTTGAAAAAGTTTCTCTGTCAAAAACTATTAACGAGCATCATGAATCCATAAATTCATTTATTTATTTGTATAAAATATTCCCGGGACTCGTTAAAAGTTTCAAGACGTATAAAAACAAAACTTTTAAGACTCTCGAGATCCATCGAGACTTTCAAGACTTTCACTACTAGATGTCGAATAACGACTTCAAAGCGTTTCAAACTTTCAGCCTCGAATGTTTCGTATCTAATTTGATACACAGTGATCGTCAGTGGTTTCATACTCTCGAGACAGACTCGATTCGAAGAGGTCGCTCTCCTCGGTTTATCTTCGTTTCACCGTTTTACGTTCCCATTAGCTCTCTCTGTTTGTTTTCGTTCGCGGAACGAGTCACTGACGCTCGTTTACGAGCGACCTCTGTCAAACAATCCGGAACGACGTAAACCTCGACCGAACGAGATACTTCGCGGAAACGAAATAAATTCCGACGCTCGTACGAATTTGATTCGAGTTTACGTTCGATAAAAATTCTATAATACCGTAAACGATACTAACTTTATTGCGAACTGTCTACGTAAAATGCACCGAGTTATTCGAATCACCGGCGAATCGACTGCCACCGCCATCTGGCGTTACCTTCGCTAACCAAGGTAAAACACTGTCGATAATGAAGGAATTTATCACTTTTTTTTATCGACGGAGCGTTTATTGAGAGCATCTGGAAATTGGTTTTTTTTTTTTTTTTTGAAGCGATGAATATTAGTTATTAGATTTTTTTTAACCGGGAATAAAATAAATCGAAATTTTAGCTAATATTGATCCATGCTATTTTTTACTACATTCGACTAAATCAGTGGTTCCAAAATGCTTCGAAAAATATTCCACGATAAAAAAAAAGAGAAAATTCCTGAACTGAGAATTAATTTCTTTTTTTTCTAACGGACCTTGCGAAAAAAATTAAATACTGAAAATTTTGACTGAATAAAAATTTAATTCGCGAAACGTTCGTGGGGGAATTAAATTTGAGGGAAGAATGCAATTTCAATTTGTCACTGGAATGGGGGAAAAAATTGGGTAAAATTCGTTGGAGCGGGCGTAATTTCATCCGAGATCGCATAATTGGCGGGAAACGTGGATCGTGAAATTTCGTGGATCCGCGTCAATTCCCTCGAAAGGTCCGTGGCCCGGCGAGCGACAAACTCGCCAGGGTCCGGCGAATTGGCGGAATGCCGTGGACTAAATTCACAAATTATAAACGACGTTAAGAAAATGGCTAAACTTAGGCGTCAGCTAGGGCCAGCGAAGTTCGCGGTCAATCGGATTAGCGCGACACGAGGCTGGTCGATAATCCCATCGAACCGTGGACGCGTTCGAAGTATCGGTGTTGCTCTAATTTCTGTAGAAAAGTTATGGTCGTGATCCGTTATCTATTATCCACAATCGGGTTATAAAGTTTCCCATTTACAATTATAGAGGATAATGGAACGTGTAGCGGCCAAAATTGAGTAACCGAAACTCTGCAGTTAATTAGTTTGACACTAACAGATTGTATATAGGTGTGTATAGTATAGGTTGAAACCCATCGAACAACTTATGGCAAGATCCAGTTATGTAAATGCTCAGTGTGATACTTAGTGTCTCGAGGGGGTTGTCATCCTAAGCATAATTTACACGATGTGTGTCTATTAACTTGTTCTTTGCATCCCTCACACTTTATATACGTATTTTTGAATTTTTTTTTTTAATTTAAAAAAAAAATAAAAAATAATTTACATAACTCACGATGTGTATTTATTAATTTATTCTTTGCATTCTCCACCACTCTATGTGTTACATTTTTGAATTTATTTAATTTTAAAAATTGTGTATTTTTTAATTTACTCTTTGTATCCCCTACACTATATGTATGTTTTACATTTTTGAATTTTTTGAATTTAAATAATTGTTTATTTTTTAATTTATTCTTTGCATACCCCACATTATATGTATTATATTTTTGAATCTAAAAAATTGTGTATTTGTTAATTTATTTTTTGCAACCCCCACACTCTATGTGTTACATTTTTGGATTTATTTAATTTTAAAAATTGTGTATTTTTTAATTTACTCTTTGTATCCCCTACATTATATGTATGTGTTACATTTTTGAATTTTTTGAATTTAAAAAATTGTGTATTTATTAATTTATTCTTTGCGTCCCACATACTCCATGTGTTATATTTTTCAATTTTTTTAGTTTAAAAAAAAATTGTTTCCCCGTAGAAAAATGCATGGGAGGGTTGATATGATGTATTTATTAATTCATTCTTTGCATCATTTACACTTTATTTGTTACAATTTTGAATTTTCTTAAATTAAAAAAAATAAAAAATAATTTACATGACACCTATGTGTATTTATTCATTTATTCTTTGCATCCCCCACACTAAACGTATGTGTTACATTTTTGAATTTTTTCAATTGAAAAATTTGTGTATTTATCAATTTATTGTTTACAACCCCCACACTCTATGTGTTGCATTTTTGAATTTATTTAATTTAGAAAATTGTGTATTTATTAATTTATTCTTTGCACCCCCCACACTGTTTTTCTAATTTCTTTAATTTAAAAAAAAGTAAAAAATAATCTACACAACGCCCATGTGTATTTATTCTTTGCATCCCCCCACACTCTATGTGTTAAATTTTGAATTTTTTGAATTTAAAAAATGGTGTATTTATTAATTTATTTTTTGTCATCCCCCACACTCTATGTGTTGCATTTTTGAATTTATTTAATTTAGAAAATTGTGTATTTATTAATTTATTCTTTGCACCCCCCACACTGTTTTTCTAATTTCTTTAATTTAAAAAAAAGTAAAAAATAATCTACACAACACCCATGTGTATTTATTCTTTGCATCCCCCCACACTCTATGTGTTAAATTTTGAATTTTTTGAATTTAAAAAATGGTGTATTTATTAATTTATTTTTTGTCATCCCCCACACTCTATGTGTTGCATTTTTGAATTTATTTAAATTAGAAAATTGTGTATTTCTTAATTTATTCTTTGCAACCCCCACACTGTTTCTCTAATTTTTCTAATTAAAATGTTTCCTCGTAGAAAAATGCATGGGAGGGTTAACTTTTTTTTTAAGGGTTGATTTTATATTAATTTTTTAATTTTTTTAATTTAACAAAAAAATGTTTCCTCGTGGAAAAATGCATGGGAGGGTTGACGTCTTTTTTCAAGGGTAGTTTTCATATTGATTGCATTTTTAAACTGAAAAAAAAATGCAATTAAGCGATTGATCCCGGAGTGAAAAAACTGCAGAAGTATATTTATCTTGTATCATTTTGACCCCTTCAGGGACGAATGGCTTCGTATAAAGTAAATTAAAATTCTAACTGATATTGACCGATGGCATCTATAGAACTAGTGACGCTATTGCCTTGTTATATCATTGGGAAATCTAATTATAAATATTTATTCGCGATTGTAGCGGTTATCCTCGTTTCGTAGAACCTAAAATAACTTAATAAATACACGTTCGCCTAAATCCTATCCTCGATGAAAGCGCTTAATAAATGCCCTAATTTTGAAATTTCTGATTTTCTGCCTTGGGCTATTGTTTCGAATCGTGCAGCGTGGAAAGTATAATTTATTTATTAGTGGGAGCGTTTCGCAAACATTTAAATCGGTCACAGGCTATCTTTAAGTAACCTTCTATGTTCGAAAATATTCAATCTATCAAAATCGACGGGTAGAGTTTTGAACAGAAAACGGCTTTTGGTTCGTAATTTCCACGATAAACGACGATAGAAAATAAATTGATAGAGGAAGGTTCCGGTGAGGCTTTGTTAAAAATAAACTCTATCGCAATTTGTCCTTATACCAAAGACTTGGGTCGAATAAATAAAATATTCTTGCAAACGACCCTGAAGGTAAATCTTCGTCGACCCGAGAACCTTTTTCCCTTCTCTTACCCGGGGCAATATCATTAATCGATATCCGAACCGTCGCGTGGAACCCGAATGATCGGTTGCGTCAATTATTTTTATCCATTCGCGCACCAGTGAACTCGGGACGATTACTATAACTGCCACCGCAATTGAGCCGCGCCAAAGGCGTGCTTTTCTTTTTTCCTAGAGCAAACTTCCTCCGTACCTCGACTTTAACGCGATCGGGGCACCGTGGAAACAACCGGTGACCGACACATCCTTAAACCGTAATAAACGTGAACTTCCTCGTTAACATGATTCAAAAAATAATTCGAACTCTGATGTCTCTTTTAGCGCAACTGGAAAAGGTGGAGGTCCCAATTCCTGAATAACCAAAGAACTAAATTATTTCGCACGTTCAGAAAAGGACTTATTTCAGTTAACCGGGGGGAGGTGATTTCAGATAACCGGGCAGAAATAATTTTACGTAAACGATAACCGACACATTCTCGCAATACTCACATTACGTAATTGTCATAATACTCGTGAATTTCTTCGATAACATAATTCAAAAATATACAATTCAAACTCTCCTGTCACTGTTAGCGCAACTGGGAAAAGTGGAGGTCCCAATTCTTGAATAACCACAGAACTATGTTACTTTACACATCCAGAAAAAGGCTTATTTCAGTTAACCGGGGGGAGATGATTTCAGATAACCGGGTAGAAATAATTTCATGTAAAAGGTGACCAACAAGAGATGGAGGTAGTATTTTTCGAATCACCAATGAACAAAATTACTTGAAACGATTGGAGAAAGACTCATTTCAGATAACCGGGGAAAGATGATTTTAAATAATTGGGTAGAAATAATTTTACTTAAATGATAACCAACACATATACAAATTATAATAATGGTGAATTTCTTCGTTAACATGATTTCAAAAATTATACAAATTATAATTTTTCTTTTCATGTACCCCATTACTTTCATGTACTCCATGTCTGTAACAACCACTGAACAGAATTCATTCGCGTGATCAGAAGAAGATTTATTTCAGTTAACCGGGCAAAGGTGATTTCAGATAACCGAGTAGAAACAATTTCGTGCTAATGGAGGCTACTGGAACTGGAGCAACTCTTAAGAATAACTCTAGAATTCCAGTGCAGCATTCTGCATGGATGGAAAGTTTCAAAAAATTGAATGATACACCGTATTTTTAAAATTCTTACAATAAATGAACCTTAATACTTATACAATATATATTTTTTTAATAATATCATTGCCATTAGGAATACTACAAAATAAGTACTTCATCGAACTACTCCATTGAAAGACTCCTTTCACTTAACCGGAGAAAGTCGATTTCAGATAACCGGGTAGAAACAATTTCACATACATAGGGGCTATTGAAACTGGAGCAACTGTTAAGAATAACTCTAAAAGGCCAGTGCAGCATTCTGCACGGATAGAACGTCACGAAAAACTGAATCTTACATCGCATTATTAAAAATCTGATAATAAATGAACCTTGATACTTGCAAATTTTTGAATAATTACATTAAAATTAGGAATGCTACAAAATAACAATTACATTGAATGTGGAATAATTTAAAAAATTATTTCACATGACCTAGCCCAGGCTCGTTTCACTTAACCGGGGAAGGGCGATTCCAAATAACCGGGTAGAAACAATTTCATACAAATGGGAGCTACTGAAACTGGAGTTAATGTTGAGAATAACTACAGAAGGCTGGAGCAGCATTCTGCATGAATGGAAAGTCAAGAAAAACTCAATCCTACAATGTGTTTTCAAAATTCTTAGAATAAATAAACCTTAATACTGATATATATATATTTTTTTAATAATGTCATTGCCATTACGAATACTACAAAATACAACTCTATTGAACTATTCCATTGAATGACTCGTTTCACTTAACCGGGGAAAGACGATTTCAGATAACCGGGTAGAAACAATTTCGCACAAACGGTGCCTACTGGAACTGGAGCAACTGTTAAGAATAACTCTAGAAGGCCGGTGCAGCATTCTGCATGGATGGAAAGTCACGAAAAACTGGATCGACACTCGACGGGCGTCGATAAACCTACTTCCAACCACCGTGGACGGGCTGTTCGGTATCGGGTGTTCCCCGGATCGAAACGTTCGCGATGTCGCATCGAGCGACGGATGGGTTCCCCAGCGATTCGTACGCCGCAAATAAGCGTCGTGATCGATCGGAAGCGCCGCGGCGCTTTTCATCGACGCGACCTAAAAGCCACGGGGCGTGCGTTTCCTCGAGCGTCGCGTGGAACAAGGTAAATCGGACGAAGCGAACGTGTGCCGCCACTGGCCGCTGAAGATCGTCCCGTCCACGGCTGGAATTGAGCTCAACGAACAATTACGATCGCGACGATTAAGCGCGTCGGTGTCGCGTGGCACGACGACGGAAAGAGAGAAAACCAGGAGGACTGCGTGGGAACAAAGACGGAAGAGGTGTCGACCGTTGGGGGGGGGGAGTTGAGTTAAACTCGATTCGTCGTACGGAGACGTTCCGTAAACGACTCAGCGCCCATACAGTTCTGCCTGGCGATTAATTCGTCGCGATTAGGGACTCGTGACAAGTCACGAGGACGAACCGGTAACGCGACACGCGCGTAGACTCCGGCAGTTAAACAAATCAAATCGAATTAATTTGCTTGTTTTCGACCGAATATACGACTCCCAGCCAAGGCAGTTCTTATCGTTGGGAGAAAATTTATTTGTGTGTTTTTTTTTTCTGAGCTTTCTCGAGAGAGACGGGAAAAAAGCGAGGTCGCGGAGGAAGGTAGATCCTCTTATTCGACTTTCTCTTCTACAACTTTTTTTCTACATGACCAAACAAGAGACGCGAATAGAGAGACCAGTTGTGGGAGTCTGTATGGGTGAACCACGTAAATGGGATCGCCAATATCTACGATATTTATGGATTCTGTGAAGTAACTTTTAGATGTAGGGGAAGGTTGGAGATACGCTGTATCTGGCTTGTTTTTTTGGAGTATAATCGCTTTTTATGGGAAGTTCAGATATATTGGGGGCGATTGTGAACAGTAGATTCAATATGGCGGATTTGTGGTAGAAAGTCGTTTGTAAAAGGTTGGGACGTCGATTTTCTCATGTTTTATTAAATGTAAGTAGTGTGTTTTAAAGATGGCATATTTATTTGTGATTATTGTTCTTAAAAATACAATGAAAATAAATAATTATTTAGTTGAGATAAAAGTGTCTAATATTTGTGTCCTATTTAAATTGTGAAATTTATATTGATTTTAGTTTATTTTTACTGATCTTAAAATTTTAAACATATAATAACAATAAACAATAATTAGCTCAAAAAAAAGTGTCTAATATTTGTGTCCCTTTTAAATTGTCAATTTTACATTGATTTGTAATTCATTTGTACTGATCCTATCAGTCAGACAAAATGGAGTAATTTCTAAAAAAAATAAAAACAGTAAATAACTATTATAAAAAAACTATTTTACACATTATTATATGTAATTAAATGAAAAATTTAAGTTCAATAAGTGAATATAGCTCAGGATAGTCAAATCCTACCCCATTTTGTCCAACCTTCCCAAATGTTATTTTCCTACGTTTTCCTGACTGTTAAACTTCAAAATGGCCGCCAGTATAGGGTTGAGAACTCGTCGAGGTATATTTATCTCGCGTCCGAATGATCAGAGAACCACCGATGGAACGGAATCGCAGTGATTAATCCTTCTCGTGGTACGCATTGATAGTCCGCCGATGCTAATTAACGTTATCGTCCACAGGTACCGTTACATTGTTCAAGGTCAACGTGCAACGTTCGCTTCTCGATAATCGGCTTATCCGAGAAACGACGCCGTTGCGTTATCGAGTTGCAGGCTCGTATCGGAGTCGTTTTCTTTGGCATCGATGACCATTACACGAATTGGTATTAAATCTTGGTATTTGAAAGATTCGAAACACTTTATAATACGAGATCTGCTATACATTTGGGGCATTTGTTATTTTATAATATTTTAGGTTAAAATAGTTTTTTTACCATTTTAGAATTTTTCTGTTGTAACTGATATTGGAATATATTGTAAATTTGAAGTGACGGTCACCGGTGCCCGACACGACAATCAACGCGTTATTTACAGTTTTGGGATTTTTCTATTGTAAATAATATTGGAATATATTGTAAATTCGAAGTGACGGTCACCGGTGACCACCGTGGCAATCAAGTGTTATTTTAAAATGGTGAACTTGTTATTTCAAAATGTTAAATATGTTATTTTACAATATTCCAATTTAAAATAGCGTTATTTACAATTTTAGAATTTTTCCATTGTAAATAATATAGCAATATATTGTAAATTCGAAGTGACGGTCACCGGTGACCACCGCGACAACCAACGTGTTATTTTAAAATGTTAAATTTGTTATTTCATGATATTCAAAGTTAATGTAGCTTTCTTTACAGTTTTGGGATTTTTCTATTGTAAATAATATTGCAATATATTGTAAATTCGAAGTGACGGTCACCGGTGACCACCGTGACAATTAACATGTTATTTTTAAATGTTAAATTCGTTATTTTATAATATTGAAAATTAAAGTAACGTTATTTTCAATTTTAGGATTTTTCCAATATAAAAAATATTTGCAATATATTGTAAATTTAAAGTGACGGTCACCGGTGACCACCATGGCAATCATGTGTTATTTCAAAATGATAAATTTGTTATTTTGCAATATTCCAATTTAAATTAGCGTTATTTAAAATTATAGGGTTCTTTCAGTTAAAATAATATTGCTATATACTGTAAATTCAAAGTGACGGTCACCGGTGACCACCGTAGCAACAAACAATATTACAATATTCAAAATCAATGTAGCGTCGTTATTTGCAGTTTTAGGATTTTTCTTTTTGTAAATAATATTGCAATATATTGTAAATTTAAGGTGACGGCCACCGGTGACCACCGTGTTAATCATGTGTTATTTTAAAATGTTAAATTTGTTATTTAATAGTATTCAAAATTAAAGTAACGTTATTTTCAATATCAGGATTTTTCTTTTGCAAATAATATTGCAATATATTGTAAATTTAAAGTGACGGTCACCGGTGACCACCGTGACAATCAACGTGTTATTGTAAAATGTTAAATTTGTTATTTTATGATATTCAAAATTAAAGAAACGTTATTTTCAATTTTAGGATTTTTCCAATATAAAAAATATTTGCAATATATTGTAAATTTAAAGTGACGGTCACCGGTGACCACCATGGCAATCATGTGTTATTTCAAAATGATAAATTTGTTATTTTGCAATATTCCAATTTAAAGTAGCGTTATTTAAAATTATAGGGTTCTTTCAGTCAAAATAATATTGCAATATTCTGTAAATTCAAAGTGACGGTCACCGGTGACCACCGTAGCAACAAACAATATTACAATATTCAAAATCAATGTAGCGTCGTTATTTGCAGTTTTAGGATTTTTCTTTTTGTAAATAATATTGCAATATATTGTAAATTTAAGGTGACGGCCACCGGTGACCACCGTGTCAATCATGTGTTATTTTAAAATGTTAAATTTGTTATTTAATAGTATTCAAAATTAAAGTAACGTTATTTTCAATATCAGGATTTTTCTTTTGCAAATAATATTGCAATATATTGTAAATTTAAAGTGACGGTCACCGGTGACCACCGTGACAATCAACGTGTTATTGTAAAATGTTAAATTCGTTATTTTATAATATTGAAAATTAAAGAAACGTTATTTTCAATTTTAGGATTTTTCCAATATAAAAAATATTTGCAATATATTGTAAATTTAAAGTGACGGTCACCGGTGACCACCATGGCAATCATGTGTTATTTCAAAATGATAAATTTGTTATTTTGCAATATTCCAATTTAAAGTAGCGTTATTTAAAATTATAGGGTTCTTTCAGTCAAAATAATATTGCAATATTCTGTAAATTCAAAGTGACGGTCACCGGTGACCACCGTAGCAACAAACAATATTACAATATTCGAAATCAATGTAGCGTCGTTATTTGCAGTTTTAGGATTTTTCTTTTTGTAAATAATATTGCAATATATTGTAAATTTAAGGTGACGGCCACCGGTGACCACCGTGTCAATCATGTGTTATTTTAAAATGTTAAATTTGTTATTTAATAGTATTCAAAATTAAAGTAACGTTATTTTCAATATCAGGATTTTTCTTTTGCAAATAATATTGCAATATATTGTAAATTTAAAGTGACGGTCACCGGTGACCACCGCGACAACCAACGTGTTATTGTAAAATGTTAAATTTGTTATTTTATGATATTCAAAATTAAAGAAACGTTATTTTCAATTGTAGGATTTTTCCAATATAAAAAATATTTGCAATATATTGTAAATTTAAAGTGACGGTCACCGGTGACCACCATGGCAATCATGTGTTATTTCAAAATGATAAATTTGTTATTTTGCAATATTCCAATTTAAAGTAGCGTTATTTAAAATTACAGGGTTCTTTCAGTTAAAATAATATTGCTATATACTGTAAATTCAAAGTGACGGTCACCGGTGACCACCGTAGCAACAAACAATATTACAATATTCAAAATCAATGTAGCGTCGTTATTTACAGTTTTAAGATTTTTCTTTTTGTAAATAATATTGCAATATATTGTAAAAAGGTGACGGTCACCGGTGACCACCGTGTCAATCATGTGTTATTTTAAAATGTTAAATTTGATATTTAATAGTATTCAAAATTAAAGTAACGTTATTTTCAATATCAGGATTTTTCTTTTGCAAATAATATTGCAATATATTGTAAATTTAAAGTGACGGTCACCGGTGACCACCGTGACAATCAACGTGTTATTGTAAAATGTTAAATTTGTTATTTTATGATATTCAAAATTAAAGAAACGTTATTTTCAATTTTAGGATTTTTCCAATATAAAAAATATTTGCAATATATTGTAAATTTAAAGTGACGGTCACCGGTGACCACCATGGCAATCATGTGTTATTTTAAAATGGTGAATTTATTATTTTGCAACACTCCAAATCAAAGTAGCGTTATTTAAAATTATAGGGTTCTTTCAGTCAAAATAATATTGCAATATTCTGTAAATTCAAAGTGACGGTCACCGGTGACCACCGTAGCAACAAACAATATTACAATATTCGAAATCAATGTAGCGTCGTTATTTGCAGTTTTAGGATTTTTCTTTTTGTAAATAATATTGCAATATATTGTAAATTTAAGGTGACGGCCACCGGTGACCACCGTGTCAATCATGTGTTATTTTAAAATGTTAAATTTGTTATTTAATAGTATTCAAAATTAAAGTAACGTTATTTTCAATATCAGGATTTTTCTTTTGCAAATAATATTGCAATATATTGTAAATTTAAAGTGACGGTCACCGGTGACCACCGCGACAACCAACGTGTTATTGTAAAATGTTAAATTTGTTATTTTATGATATTCAAAATTAAAGAAACGTTATTTTCAATTTTAGGATTTTTCCAATATAAAAAATATTTGCAATATATTGTAAATTTAAAGTGACGGTCACCGGTGACCACCATGGCAATCATGTGTTATTTCAAAATGATAAATTTGTTATTTTGCAATATTCCAATTTAAAGTAGCGTTATTTAAAATTATAGGGTTCTTTCAGTCAAAATAATATTGCAATATTCTGTAAATTCAAAGTGACGGTCACCGGTGACCACCGTAGCAACAAACAATATTACAATATTCGAAATCAATGTAGCGTCGTTATTTGCAGTTTTAGGATTTTTCTTTTTGTAAATAATATTGCAATATATTGTAAATTTAAGGTGACGGCCACCGGTGACCACCGTGTCAATCATGTGTTATTTTAAAATGTTAAATTTGTTATTTAATAGTATTCAAAATTAAAGTAACGTTATTTTCAATATCAGGATTTTTCTTTTGCAAATAATATTGCAATATATTGTAAATTTAAAGTGACGGTCACCGGTGACCACCGTGACAATCAACGTGTTATTGTAAAATGTTAAATTCGTTATTTTATAATATTGAAAATTAAAGAAACGTTATTTTCAATTTTAGGATTTTTCCAATATAAAAAATATTTGCAATATATTGTAAATTTAAAGTGACGGTCACCGGTGACCACCATGGCAATCATGTGTTATTTCAAAATGATAAATTTGTTATTTTGCAATATTCCAATTTAAAGTAGCGTTATTTAAAATTATAGGGTTCTTTCAGTCAAAATAATATTGCAATATTCTGTAAATTCAAAGTGACGGTCACCGGTGACCACCGTAGCAACAAACAATATTACAATATTCAAAATCAATGTAGCGTCGTTATTTGCAGTTTTAGGATTTTTCTTTTTGTAAATAATATTGCAATATATTGTAAATTTAAGGTGACGGCCACCGGTGACCACCGTGTCAATCATGTGTTATTTTAAAATGTTAAATTTGTTATTTAATAGTATTCAAAATTAAAGTAACGTTATTTTCAATATCAGGATTTTTCTTTTGCAAATAATATTGCAATATATTGTAAATTTAAAGTGACGGTCACCGGTGACCACCGTGACAACCAACGTGTTATTGTAAAATGTTAAATTTGTTATTTTATGATATTCAAAATTAAAGAAACGTTATTTTCAATTTTAGGATTTTTCCAATATAAAAAATATTTGCAATATATTGTAAATTTAAAGTGACGGTCACCGGTGACCACCATGGCAATCATGTGTTATTTCAAAATGATAAATTTGTTATTTTGCAATATTCCAATTTAAAGTAGCGTTATTTAAAATTATAGGGTTCTTTCAGTCAAAATAATATTGCAATATTCTGTAAATTCAAAGTGACGGTCACCGGTGACCACCGTAGCAACAAACAATATTACAATATTCGAAATCAATGTAGCGTCGTTATTTGCAGTTTTAGGATTTTTCTTTTGTAAATAATATTGCAATATATTGTAAATTTAAGGTGACGGCCACCGGTGACCACCGTGTCAATCATGTGTTATTTTAAAATGTTAAATTTGTTATTTAATAGTATTCAAAATTAAAGTAACGTTATTTTCAATATCAGGATTTTTCTTTTGCAAATAATATTGCAATATATTGTAAATTTAAAGTGACGGTCACCGGTGACCACCGCGACAACCAACGTGTTATTGTAAAATGTTAAATTTGTTATTTTATGATATTCAAAATTAAAGAAACGTTATTTTCAATTTTAGGATTTTTCCAATATAAAAAATATTTGCAATATATTGTAAATTTAAAGTGACGGTCACCGGTGACCACCATGGCAATCATGTGTTATTTCAAAATGATAAATTTGTTATTTTGCAATATTCCAATTTAAAGTAGCGTTATTTAAAATTATAGGGTTCTTTCAGTCAAAATAATATTGCAATATTCTGTAAATTCAAAGTGACGGTCACCGGTGACCACCGTAGCAACAAACAATATTACAATATTCAAAATCAATGTAGCGTCGTTATTTGCAGTTTTAGGATTTTTCTTTTTGTAAATAATATTGCAATATATTGTAAATTTAAGGTGACGGCCACCGGTGACCACCGTGTCAATCATGTGTTATTTTAAAATGTTAAATTTGTTATTTAATAGTATTCAAAATTAAAGTAACGTTATTTTCAATATCAGGATTTTTCTTTTGCAAATAATATTGCAATATATTGTAAATTTAAAGTGACGGTCACCGGTGACCACCGTGACAATCAACGTGTTATTGTAAAATGTTAAATTCGTTATTTTATAATATTGAAAATTAAAGAAACGTTATTTCCAATTTTAGGATTTTTCTTTTGTAAATAATATATATAGCAATATATTGTAAATTCAAAGTGATGGTCACCGGTGACCACCGTGGCAATCATGTATTTTAAAATGTTAAATTTGTTATTTTATAATATTCCAAATCAAAGTACCGTTATTTACAATTTTAGAGTTCTTTCATTGTAAATAATATTGCAACACATAAATTCAAAGTGTCGGTCACCTGCGACCGCCGTGGCAATAAACGCGTTAAACATTTTGAAACCATTAACGAGTCTACAAATTTTATTTGCACTGCTTTTAAACCAGCACGAAGCCGAAAACCGGTTTGAAATTTATTACATTTTATTAATTAGCGAGATTACGAACCTAGTTACACAATCTATTTAGCAACATATAAGAAATATTAATTCTCCAAAGTGTACGAACGAGCATTGACCCGGAGAAAATGTTCAAATAAATTAATTCCCGTTCTATTGAGCAACTGATGCAAATTCTATCAACGCATTTTAAAAAAAATATCAATTTTTAAAAACATCATTAAATAATAATTAATTGAAATAAAAGTGTCTAATATTAATTTTCTTTTTAAATTGTCAATTTTACATTAATTTTAATTTATTTGCACTGATTCCACGAGTCAGATAAAATGGTATGATTTAAAAAAAAAAAAAAACACTAAATAATTATTATATGAAAAATTAGTTGATTTCTGAAATAAAAATTTTTACAATTTTATGAATCATCTGTGATGTTAAATAAAATAAATTTAAATAATACTCTCGAATTTTAACGATGCTAAAAAAATAAATACTATAACAATTCAATAGATATGCTGGTTTCCAATTTTCCAAAAACAGAATTTCGTTTTCATAAACAATTTGAGTGGTTTGGTCAGTGATATTAAACAAAATAAATTTGAATAATACTAAATACTATAAAAAATTGTGCAAACTGATTTCCAATTATCTAAAAACAAAGTTTCACTTCCATGAACAATTTTCGAGGTTTGGTGTGTGAACGCTTTAAAGTTCGTGCAACGAGAATAAAAACACACAAAAATTAAAAAAAATGAAATAAAATAAATTTTTCATTATTCTGATCTCTAAAACAGTGCAAACCATTCGCTCGTGAAGAGACTTTGGAGAATTATGATCGAAGTTAGAAGTAGTACAATCCGTCGCGACTGTTTTCCCGTGACTTTACCAACGATAGGAACTATTGGACAGCTATGTCTAGCCACGCGATGAAAAATGCAATCGACTGATTTCAGCGAACGTCCTGTCGTTGATACGACGCTGACCTGTATTCGACGACGAGCTCACCACGGATCGAATCGTTTCGAATTTTGTTTGGTCGTTTTAATGGGTTATGGTATAAAAAAAAGTTATTTAATAATAAGAATAATTAGTTTTTAATTGTATAGTAAAAATTGACTATAGTGATATTTAAAAATGACCACTGTAAAAACCTGAAATAAAGTGTATTATTTTTTTTTTTTTATGAAAAAGTAAGATAATAATATTCAAGAATATTATTAACCATGTCGTTAAGTATTGAAAAAAAAATATTTATTCAAAAATTGTGCAAAATGGCGACGCTGGAGGCATTCTTGAGAGGAAAGTTTTGAATTTGAGGCACTCTAACCCCAGACAGATATTATGGAAAATGGTCTCCGAATAAATTAGCTGAAATTTTGCTATGATATAGTTCATGAAGTCTTGATGAAAAGTTCAAATGGGCCCAAGATTGTAAATTGAACAGTTTTCGAGATACGTGGGGGGTCAAAAGTCAATAATAGTGCGCCTGTGGCGCTGCTTGCTGTCGTTGGAGGCGTGAAATGGAAAGGAGGGGGTGGAGTTTCGTCCGGGACTGCTAGTGGACTCATCAGTGAGGCTTTTTAGCTCTGGAATATTGGGAAGTCGTTCGAGGAATGTAGATATAGCAACCGAGGAGTCGGTGAGAGCGCGACGCCCTCTGGTGGCGAGCATGGAAAGCGACGCCCTCTGGTGGCGAGCATGGGAAGCAACGCCACACGCCTCATTCCAGACTACCTACTTATTCTAGACTATTTGAGTGTAAGAAGCACTGTTGTGACCCTGTGGGCCCTTAAATATTACCCCCTCGACCCCCTGACCCTCTAAGAATTTTATTGTATATCATTTCAAGATATTGCTATAGTCAATTTATAATATAAAATTAAAAATGACTCCCCTTCAGGAGTCAAAACAAAAAAACGCCAAAAAGTGGTAAAAAATGGTTCTTTTTTTCGTTGTACAAGCATAAAACACCGTCCACATTAGCTAGAGAAATACATAGAGAATCTTCGATAAGTTAATTTTAGCATTATTTATTAACAATTGATTGCCCCATTTTTTATTGAAAATTGAACTTTCTACTTCAAATACTCGCCAATCACACAAAAATTAATGTTTCAAAAATCCCCTATCTATTTCTATAGCTATACTCATGTAAATTAACAGAAATTTTTTTTTTTTCAGATTCAAATTTGCATTAGAGCGCCTCAAATTCAAAACATGCTTCACGAGAATGATTCCACTGTTGTCATTTTGCACTGTTTTTGAATTTATTTAACACTTAACGACGTGGTTAATAACATTCTTGAATATCATTATGAATTCAAAAAAAAAAATTGCAGAAAATTTTATTAGCTTTATTTCAGGTTTTTATAGTAATCTTATCCATTAAATCCCTAACGTTAGTTTCGTACGTTATCCAGGGACTCCAAACTAGATCGATTAGCTTAGAATCCGTGACGTCAATTACGAATCTTATTAGTTGGGGGGGCCCCAGACAGGCGGAATAGTCTGTGACATAAATTTCGTATCGAAGTTTATTAATCGGGGTCTCCCGTGACACAAATTTCATATTTCGAATTTGCTACGTAAACTGTCGCTTCGAGTCAGCGACATCTGGCGTGAATTTTCATAAATTGTTTCGGGAGTATACAATTATCAAAATATTGATCAGTTTTAGAATTTGTGGCGTAGGTTTTTTGAATATTTTTGATCAAGAGGAATAATTTTATTTAATTCAAATTTGGTAGATTTTCAAAATATTGATCAGTTTTAGAATTTGTAGTGTAGGTTTTTTGAATATTTTTGATTAATACGAATAATTTTATTTAATTTAGATTTGGTAGATTTTCAAAATATTGATTAATTTTAGAATTTGTAGCATTGGTTTTTTGAATATTTTTGATCAAGAGGAATAATTTTATTTAATTCAAATTTGGTAGATTTTCAAAATATTGATCAGTTTTAGAATTTGTAGTGTAGGTTTTTTGAATATTTTTGATTAATACGAATAATTTTATTTAATTTAGATTTGGTAGATTTTCAAAATATTGATTAATTTTAGAATTTGTAGCATTGGTTTTTTGAATATTTTTGATGAATAGGAATAATTTTATTTAATTTAGATTTGGTAGAATTTCAAAATATTAATTAATTTTAGAATTTGTAGCATTGGTTTTTTGAATATTTTTGATCAATATGAATAATTTTATTTAATTTAGATTTGGTAGATTTTCAAAATATTGATCAGTTTTAGAATTTGTGGCGTAGGTTTTTTGAATATTTTTGATCAATACGAATAATTTTATTTAATTCAGATTTGGTAGATTTTCAAAATATTGATTAATTTTAGAATTTGTAGCATTAGTTTTTTGAATATTTTTTATCAATAGGAATAATTTTATATAATTTAGATTTTGTAACGAATGGGTTAAATTACAGGTTGTATTAAATTTTTTAAAATTGCAAAAAATTTTGATAAATATGAACTATGTGTCTTATTGCGAATTGTATGTTAGAACATATCTAAATTATAGTTTGTATGCAATTGTAAGTCTGGGTTAGATATACTTATCAAGAAATAGCAGAATTTAGATAAACAATAACACTCAAAACAGAAATGGTTTTGGAAACAATTTTATATAATTTAGACTTGGAATTAAGACGAAATAAACTGTCGTTTCGAGTCTGAGAAATTTGTTACAAATTTTAATACAATTTTCAAAATATTGATTAGTTTTGAAATGTGTGGTTTTTTTAAATATTTTGGATTCGTTGACTTTGAACCGTTTGGAATCACCGAAACAGAACCATTTCCGAAAGTTTGGAAAATTTGAAAAGTCTTCCCTTATGAATTATTCGAAACGTCTGAAGCGTACAATAACCTTGAGGAGAAAAGTATTAAACGATCCGGTTTTTGTGAAAGCGTTGCAAGTCCAGTTTTCGATAAAATTCTGTTGAAACTAGTCAGTTACGAACTGATAAAATTTATTTCTCTTTGCAGTCGAGTAATCACAGTTTATACCCATTCGATGATCCTGTGACTCAGTGGATAGATATCTAGTTATTCAATGGTACTTCGAATACTTTTACTCTGAATGCGTGGGAGGTATGTGTTTAATTTCTGGGAAGTTATATAACTGAATTTTTTTTTCTATTTTGTGAATTGTTAGCATTTTTATTTGTTGTTGAAATAGAAATAGATGTATTTATTATGCTTCTTATGGGATTTGTCTTAATATTCATTGAACGATAAGTGTACAAAAATAAGTAAATATAGTAAATATACTATGAGAGGAAAAAGTAATATTTTTTGTTTTTCTTCGATTCCCTGTACAGAGTGTTCGGCCACCCCTGGGAAAATTTTAATGAGAATACCAATTTGTTGATGGAGGCTTCGTTAAAATGTTATTAACAATTAAATTCAAAAATTTCAAATCGTTCTGGAAAAATTATTTTCGGTTGCGGGGGTGAATTACAATCATTTTTGGTGAATAGACATACCCTCGAAATCCTACCCACTTTTTAGAAAAAAATTCGAGAAGGTATGGAATTTTTCGATGGAAAAAAAAAATTTCAAATCGTTCTGGAAAAATTATTTTCAGTTGCGGGGGACAATTACTATCATTTCTGCTGAATAGACATACCCCCGAAATCCTGCGCATTTTCGAGAAAAAAATTCAGTAAGGCCGGAACTTTAAACGTTAATAACTTTTTAACAAAGCCTCCATCAACAAATTGGTATTCTTCATTTTCGTCTTATTTTGGCCTCTAGAATCCCCCACTAAAATTTTTTCCAGGAGTGATCGAACACCCTGTATAAAAAAAAAAACACCATATTGAAAATTTAAAAAAAATTATCAAAAAAATTTAATATACTTTAAGTTATTCCTAAACCATATACAAGGCAAAAAATATTTTGAACGAATCACTTTTAATAGAATAAATTAATCTGGTCAATTTACAAGGTTCACCCTGTGTAAGGGTGACAGAGAATTTTGAAAAACAATAAGCAAACAAATTTAGTATACATAAAACTGATTCTAAAGCATATACAAGACCAAAAATATTTCGAACGAACCACTAGTAATAGAATAAATTAAACTGATAAAATTACAAGGTTCACCCTGTGTAAGGGTGGCAAAAAACTTTGACAAAAATTACCAAAAAATTTAGTATACTCTTTTTGAAGCTCTCTTCATATCATACATAAGACAAAAAACATTTTTAACGAGCCATCAGCAACAGAATAAATTAAGTTGTTCAAATTACACAGTTCACCCTCTGTAAGGGTGAACGAAAACTTTGAAAATTTTATAAAAATTAACAAAAAATTTAATATACTCATTTCAAAACCATATATAAAATAAAAAACATTTCAAATTGACCACCAGTGATAGAATAAATTAATCTGATCAAATTACACAGTTCACCCTGCCCAAGGGTGACACAATTTTCTACTCAACATATTTTTTTTTTCAATTTTCAAAATGACTTTTTTCTATATATAAAGAAACCAACTTTTGTACATTTATCGTTCAGTGGATATTAAGACATCTCCCATTTCAACAACAAAAAAATGTTGAGAATTTTTAAATAAAAAAAAAAAATTAGCAATTTTAATTTTCAAAAAGAAAATTTGTCAAAAACAATAAATTTGGATGTAAATTCATGAATATCGATTACCTAATTCAAAAAATAATATAATAAAGTAAATTTCATTGCCCCATCAGATGTTATTGAGGTATCATACGTAACTCGACTCTCCACCATCGAGTTGACGATCTTCCACCGGCCGTTGGACGACGACCGAACGAAATAGAAACATTCCGCCTCGATATCAATAATTATTATCGTTTCCCCATCCGGTAACGTGTGTCGGAGACTCGCGCCAGTCGGATCAACACCGGACGCGCGGGCTTTGGCCATTTAATCGCCCGATAAGCGGCCGCCACGAAGATCGTTCGATGTCATCGACCGTACTACCGAAACCATATTCGGCCAGCGAGGTCCTATCCAAGGTCTACCGGTCGTCAAACCGTCCAACAGTCGACGTACCTTGCGATCAAAAAGTATCCCGAATTTTTCATTTAACACTTCGACTACCACATTGGTCATACACTACCACCTACAAGAGTACTTGAACACCTCTACCAGGTCAGAAAAAGTTGAAATAATCTGTAGGTAGAACCATCTAATGCAACTTGGATCATTGTTTTTCCATATTGTTAAGGATTCTAAAGGAACCTTCAGGAACTAGTCACTAAGGAACCTCCAAACTCCACATTGGACACCTCTACCAGGTCAGAAAAAAGTGAAATAATCTGTAGGCAGAACCATCTAATGCAACTTCGATCATTGTTTTTTCCATATTGTTAAGGATTCTAAAGGAACCTTAAGGAACCAGTCACTGAGGAACCTCCAAACTCCACACTGGACACCTCTACCAGGTCAGAAAAAAGTGAAATAATCTGTAGGCAGAACCATCTAATGCAACTTCGATCATTGTTTTTTCCATATTGTTAAGGATTCTAAAGGAACCTTAAGGAACCAGTCACTGAGGAACCTCCAAACTCCACACTGGACACCTCTACCAGGTCAGAAAAAAGTGAAATAATGTGTAGGTAGAACCGTCTGATGCAACTTTGATCATTGTTTTTTCCATATTGTTAAGGATTCTAAAGGAACCTTAAGGAACCAGACACTAAGGAACCTCCAAACTCCACACTGGACACCTCTACCAGGTCAGAAAAAGCTGAAATAATCTGTAGGTAGAACTGTCTAATGCAACTTCGATCATTGTTTTTACCATATTGTCAAGGATTCTAAAGGAACCTTAAGGGCCCTCCAAACTCCACACTGGACTTGGAATTGTATGACTAACTCATAAGCCAACATAGATACCTCATCAGAATCATCCTAGTCATAGCTTCCAAATTCCAGCCTTTCTAGCCCCCTGTACCCGGCTACTCATTCCGTACGCCACCATTGCTACCCTCAAATATGTAAACGACGCACATTTTTGGACTCAGGTCAGATCTCTGAACTTGCCGTAACGATCTAATAAACCTTGTCGGATGACACGCATGAATCATAGTATTTTTCCCCTTGAGTCACATCGCTGAGTAAGGCTGTGCAAAGTCAGTGTACCCTAGATTGTAAACACTAGGACACGGTCTTACTCATCAACACTAGGACTCAGCCGTGTGCTACTGGAATAGTCATCCGGCTCCCCTTCCCCTCTTGTACAATCCGATAAATAGGGACAAAACCGCGAAAAAGGGCCTTCTTGTACTCAGTCGAATCTGTAAGCTCGTCGAGATTAAACAAGTCCAAGGCACTAACTCGTGTTCTTCCTTGGACTCCAACAACCCACCAGTCTCTTTAGTAGAGGTGTTGTTCTTAATCTCGCCGGGATCCAACAGAATCATTGGAGATCTTCCTTGCCTCAATAGCGATTGACGTATCGTAAGCTCATGGTAGCTCATAGCTGCAGAGCACCTGGGTCTTGGAGGCTCTATCCCCAAAATGTTAATTTAAAAAGGGGCTCTTGCTCACCCTTGCATGATGTACTATCCAGAGCTGACTTGTTGACTAGGCACTAACAAGCTAAACGGGGCAAGGGCAAGGAGAGAAGGTCTACATGCCGTCTTGTTTCCACCATAGAGGCCTGCTCTGATAGTAGTAGGGTCTTCCCAACCACGAGAGATACACTTTTGTTCTATTTATGGCTAGTATTTTGAGCGTTAGGTTGCGCCAATGTCTCTCAAGTCTTGTTCTATGCTACTCTGTTCCTATACGTTTCGTTCGCGATGGAATTGTAGTTGTGAGCGTGGTTCTACCTCAGCCAGTGATGACAATGCGTGTGAGAGCAGGCGTTGCTATTGAGCTACGACCAATCGGAGTGCCTAGCCATCAAGTCATGGTTGTGTAGTACCTGGACACTGGACAGATGAATGGAATGTTGCAAAAGGCAGGAAACACCCTACCAAGATGACGACTTGGAAGATTGGATTGACCAAGTCGTCATCTTGGTAGGGTGTTTCTTGCCTTTTGCAACATTCCACCCTGCTGTCCAGTGTCCAGGTTAGTGCTACAGGTTTTCGTCATCTTGGTAGATAGAGTCGAGTTCAGGTTAAATGTATCACTAGCTTCTGGGATTAGATTAGTTTGATCTAGCCTTAAAACCTCGAGTCAACTCTCCACAAGTCTAGAAATATTCTTGTGCAACTAGAAAGAGAAAAACGGTAGCCTACGGAGACAATGTCGAATACACAAGCAAACCAGTGGTGCAAAAGTTAAAAGAGTACTGTGGTTGATCATCATCAATCTACCTTCTGATCAAAAAGTACCCGGAATTTCTCATTTAAACGAACTTGAGATATTGTCAAAATCATTGTTACCCTAAGTTGGTACACCCGTCAGTTGTTTAGATGTCACTCTTAAGCATAATTTGTCAGATAGTTTGTGTATAATAGCCTTGTAAACAGGTGATTGTTTTGTTGGATGACCAACACGACCATGCAAACACCACTCAGTTGTTAGAGACAGCTTATTTTTAAGGGACGTCGAGGGCAATTAGCTCGACTTAGCCTGCATGGGGCCCAAGAGGGATGGTTGCAAGGACACGATCCAAATGACCATCGGTGGCTGGTGACTCGACGTCATGCTACTATCGGGCGTCATAGGATTGCTTGTTGAAAGGAAACGTAGGTATGTTAGAAAAAGGCAAGCGACCCGACATTGTCTTTCTTTAAAGAATAGGAACTCTGTTCCTTGAGGATCTGGCCACGGAGTGGGGAAGGCAAGGGTGCCTTCTGGTGAGAGGACTAAGCTTGATCTCTTGGCACCCCAGAACCGGGACTGAGTAGAGTTGTTCTTTCGAAATATCTAACTCAGTCACATCACAAACATTGCTCATCCAAACATCCTAGTGGTGATTTCTAATCCTCAGTCATCCTGAACACTTTTTCTGAGTCACACTGTCCCTTGACCATCGTCCCTAGCTCTACCTATCCTCAGCAATAGTATATGAAAGCTTGCAATATTGAAGAACTAGCAGAAAGAGTCTAGGACTTAGTCGACCTAATAGTTGTATGAGTTTCTCTTCTTAAATAAAGTGTCAATTCTACTGGAATCCAACAGTTCAGTGTACTCTTTCACTGTGTCGAGCTAGTTGAGCATAGAGTCTGCCAGAAATTTTGTGTTTCTAACAAAATATCATGCGTGGAAGCGTTGAAAATGTTAGTGGTAGCCTGTGGAGACAGTGTCCAAAGCACAAGCATGCTAGTGGTGCAAAAAGAGGGTCATAATGTGGATGATTTGCCTCGTTAGGGTCGTCAATCTCTGTGACTGACGAGAACACTGAAAAAGTTAAGAAAATTGTGCTCGAAAGTGGATGTCAGGGAGACAGGTGTTGGTCAGGGAGACAGTAGCCAATATTGATGCCTCGTTAGGGTCGGTGCAGAGCGTTATGGACGATGTTTTGGGCATGAGACGTGGTGGGTACACTAAGTATCGCCAAGAATAAGTGTATCTAGGTGCTAACAATCATGGTAGCTCACAATCTGCACCTTCCCATAGCACGATGAGCCCAACAAGACGAGTTAAAGCTCATGTACCTAGAGTGTAGAACGTTAAACATTGAAAAAGTTAAGAAAATTGTGCTCGAAAATGTCTGTGTGAGCATCAGGGAGGCAGCAGTTGATATTGGTGCCTAGTTAGGGTCGGTGCAGAGCGTTATGGACGATGTTTTGGGCATGAGACGTGGTGGGTACACTAAGCATCGCCAAGAATAAATGTGTCTAGGTGCTAACAATCGTGGTAGCTCACAATCTGCACCTTCCCACATCGCGATGAGCTCAACAAGACGAGTTGAAGCTCTTGTACCTAGAGTGTTGAACGTTTTGCAGAAGGATCATCGCGTTGCTGTCGCTAGGGAAGTGTTTTCTTTGGTCCAAAATGTTATCAAAGGATTCTTATCGCTGATGAGACATGGGTCTATCAATATGACATCGAAACGAACCAACAATCATCGTAATGGAAAGCGTTTTCAGACGTTTGAGACGATGATGAATTCACAGAAGAAGCTGAAAGCGATTCCAAAATTGGAAGAAGCGTTGAAATGTGTGTATTGCTTGCGTTGGTGATTACTTTGAATGAAATAAATATCGATGAATAATTGAACCTTTCCTTTTATTGACAAATTCTGGGTACTTTTTGATCAAGAGGTAGATCTTAAATTTATTCTCTCTCGATCTTCTTGTGGTGGGCAACAAACTCGCTGACGCTTCGAATTTCGTTGAAATTTTATCAAACTTTACGACACCCTAACCGTCTTGTTTGCTCTAAATAATAAAACGCACGAAAGTCGGGGCTGGATGGAATCCAAGTTGCATCGGTTGCATCGGTGCAATCCTACTTTCTGTAGTCGAGGAGAGTAAGAATAGCTTCGGTTTGTTTAATTTTTTTTAGGTAAATGTTATTTGAGGGATAACTAAATTGGAATATGCCAACTGCCAGGTCAAAAGTGGGGAATTGTTTGTGAGATTGAAACATTGATTTTTGAGAATTGTAGATTATAGAAAATTTGTGTTAGTACAGTGGATCCCTCGTTAAGGGTCGTTGGATAGCAAACATTATCGAGGGAGGTACTAAAAAATTGATAATTTTTATTTTTATTAAACTCAAATGTAAAAGACACTGAGTTTGAAATAGAGAAAATTATTTTTATTTCAGACAGAAAAAATTATGTTTATTTCAATTTTTATTTGTTATGTTCTGTGTGTGAAATAGAAAAAACTATGTTTATTTTAGAGATTATAAATGTTAAAGAACTCGTAAATATTGATTATGAGACCAAAAAACTTTGATTTTTAAAAATTACAAACTACTCAACTTGAAATTTGTTTAAAAGAAATTTGAATAGGCACCACAAATTTTACTTACGAAAGTGAGTAGTAAGATACATTTTCATTCAAGTTCAGTGTTTCTTACTTTCGAGAATAATAGAAATAAAAATTATCAATTTTCTATTATTAGAAATAAAAAGTATCAATTTTCTATTAATAGAAATAAAAAGTATCAATTTTCTATTACTAGAAATGCAAATGATCAATTTTCTATTATTAGAAATAAAAAAGTATCAATTTTCTATCATCAAAAATAAAAAGTATCAATTTTCTATCATTAGAAATAAAAAAGTATCAATTTTCTATTACTAGAAATAAAAGGTATCAATTTTCTATCATTAGAGATGCAAATGAACATTTTTCTATTATTAGAAATAAAAATTAACAATTTTCTATTATTAGAAATGCAAATGACCAATTTTCTATTATTAGAAATAAAAAAGGATCAATTTTCTATTATTACAAATAACAATTATCAATTTTCTATTATTACAAATAAAAAGTATCAATTTTCTAATATTAGAAATACAAATGATCAATTTTCTATTATTATAAATGAAAAAGTATCAATTTTCTATCATTAGAAACAAAAAGTATCAGTTTTGTACTATTAGATATAAAAATTAACAATTTTCTACTATTAGAAATAAAAGGTATCAATTTTCTATCATTAGAGATGCAAATGAACATTTTTTTATTATTAGAAATAAAAATTAACAATTTTCTATTATTAGAAATGCAAATGACCAATTTTCTATTATTAGAAATAAAAAAGGATCAATTTTCTATCATTAGAAATAAAAAGTATCAATTTTCTATTACTAGAAATAAAAGGTATCAATTTTCTAGCATTAGAGATGCAAATGAACAATTTTCTATTATTAGAAATGCAAATGACCAATTTTCTATTATTAGAAATAAAAAAGTATCAATTTTCTTTCATTAGAAATAAAAAGTATCAATTTTCTATTATTAGAAATAAAAGGTATCAATTTTCTATCATTAGAAACAAAAAGTATCAATTTTCTATCATTAGAAACAAAAAGTATCAGTTTTCTGAAATTGGTCATTTGCATCTCTAATAATAGAAAACTGATACTTTTTGTTTCTAATGATAGAAAATTGATACTTTTTTATTTCTAATAACAGAAAATTGATTCATCTGCATTTCTAATAATAGAAAATTGATACTTTTTATTTCTAATAAGAGAAAATTGATACTTTTTATTCCTAATAATAGAAAAATGATCATTGTTATTTGTAATAATAGAAAACTGATAATTTTCATAGCTAATAATAAAAAATTAATAATTTTTATATCTAATAATAGAAAATTGATACTTTTTATTTTTTATGATAGAATATTCATACTTTTTTATTTCTAATAGTAGAAAATTGTTAATTTTTATATCTAACAGTAGAAAACTGATACTTTTTGTTTCTAATGATAGAAAATTGATACTTTTTCATTTATAATAATAGAAAATTGATCATTTGTATTTCTAATATTAGAAAATTGATACTTTTTATTTGTAATAATAGAAAATTGATAATTGTTATTTGTAATAATAGAAAATTGATAATTGTTATTTGTAATAATAGAAAATTGATACTTTTTGTTTCTAATGATAGAAAATTGATACTTTTTTATTTCTAATAATAGAAAATTGATCATTTGTATTTCTAATAATAGAAAATTGATACTTTTTATTCCTAATAATAGAAAAATGATCATTGTTATTTGTAATAATAGAAAACTGATAATTTTCATAGCTAATAATAAAAAATTAATAATTTTTATATCTAATAATAGAAAATTGATACTTTTTATTTTTTATGATAGAAAATTCATACTTTTTTATTTCTAATAGTAGAAAATTGTTAATTTTTATATCTAACAGTAGAAAACTGATACTTTTTGTTTCTAATGATAGAAAATTGATACTTTTTCATTTATAATAATAGAAAATTGATCATTTGTATTTCTAATATTAGAAAATTGATACTTTTTATTTGTAATAATAGAAAATTGATAATTGTTATTTGTAATAATAGAAAATTGATAATTGTTATTTGTAATAATAGAAAATTGATACTTTTTGTTTCTAATGATAGAAAATTGATACTTTTTTATTTCTAATAATAGAAAATTGATCATTTGTATTTCTAATAATAGAAAATTGATAATTTTTATTTCTAATAATAGAAAATTGATACATTTTATTTCCAATAACAGAAAATTGATAATTTTTATTTCCATTATCCTCGAAAGTAAGAAACACTGAACTTGAATGAAAATTTGTCTCAGTACTCGCTTTCGTAAATGAAATTTATGAAGCCTATTCATATTTTTTTTTTTTTTTTAAAAACATTTCAACTTGAAAATTATCTTAGTTTTACAGTTACAAGTTCTGTGGTCCATATATGGATGACGTGTGCAGTCAAAGTGTTACGATGCCCGTTTAGTTGAGATGTTAAAGATCGGGTGGAAAATAAACGGAGATCAAGGTGTTCCTGTTCACTCACTTATCACGAAGGAGGAACACCTTGATCCCGATTTATTCTTTCTCCCGATTTCGAGCATCTCTTCAGAAAGGATTGCCCCGATGCTAATTCGATTTGGACGTCGACCAATTTTCAACTACGTCCGTGACATTTAAATATATTATAGCCGTCAGTAATAATATTTGAACTTATGCAATGCAGCTGTGCAAATTTTTATACCATTCGATTAGCGACAATATTCAGTGGTCTCGATTGTTAATTACTTTTTATTTACAGATTTGGTGTGTTAAGTTTTATTCTATCATCTTGGATTTTTATACTGATACTATTGTATAATTAAAAAATTGTGGATTTAAACATTTTTTATAGTTTTACATTTAAATTAAAATTACCTTTCTAAATTCATCATGTTCCATTACTTTATACCCTAATGAAGCTTCCTATTTATTGAATAACTAAAATATAAAATAAAAGTAAATTCAAAAATTTCTAAAATTTTTCAAAATCCTTCACTGTACAATTAGATGTCACTAAGAACAAGCCTGGGCGTTTAAATTTCATGAAAATCGAAAATAGTCGACAATTAATCAACTAAACAGTTGACAATTTAATGGTTGATCTTATTGTACCACCTTGGATTTTTCAAATTCTTAAATTTCAATTTTTTTTTTTACATTTTTAACATTAAAATTAAAATTAACTTGCTAATATTATTATGTTCCCTAATGGAGCTTCCTATTTATTGAATAAATAAAATATAAAATAAAAGTAAATTCAAAAATTTCTAAAATTTTTAAAAATCCTTCAATGTACAATTAGATGACACTAAGAACCGCTAGTGGTTCAAATTTCGAGAAAATCGGACATCAGTATAAAAAGCGTCCAATTCGGAGTATACAGTTGACAATTTAAGTATGAAAACGTGAAAGCTCGAGTTACACGCGATAAAGTACGAACGCGCGGTCGTACAGCCGGGAGAAAATTCGAAAGCAACCAGTCGTGAAAACCTGTTCGGCCGAGTCATCGGGACACGACTCGTTCCCGAACCGTAAAACGGAGCCTGCGCCTGGTCGCGCCGAGCAAAAAATGCACCAGCGGTTCCGTTGCGTTATGTTCCCGACGCTCGTGCGTTTTCCGTGATTTTTGCGACGACAGTCGAGCGATCGCCGCGAACGGAACAACGCTCTCGTCCGTTTCCGATCACGGATCGTTTCCTACCCGACAAGCATTGCGTTAGTACACTAGCGACAACCCTGATCCGTTAACCAAAGACGTCACGAAGCACCAATCGCGCGGTCGGCGCGACAGGACAACACTTTCGAATACGTACACTGGCGCGCGAACGACTTTGAACGCCCTTCGATCCTACAAACGAACGAATCGATTCTAAAAAATTCCTTTTTTTTTTTTTGCAATTTTTTTTTAATAATCTGGATGGATCGACTTTGAAATGGAATTTTTTTTGTGAATATCAATGCTAGTAAATTTTTTTGAATGTTGTTTTTTTAACATTTTGAATGGGTCAATTTTGAAATGAAATTTTTTTCAATTTTTGAACGAATGAATGATTGTGTGATTGGAGACAATTTTTATAAATAGAGTATGTTAATTTATTTGACATAGTTAAGTATTTTTAAATTGCAGAGAATTTTGAAAAATATGAACTATGTGTCTTATTGTAAATTGTATGTTAGAACGTATCAATATTATAGTATGCACGCAACTGTATATTTGCGTTTTATACAAACGAATCGATGCTAGAAAATTTTTTTTTTAATGCTCTGGGTGGTTCAATTTTGAAATGGAATTTTTTTAAAATTTTTGAACGATTGAGTGATTGTGTGATTGGAGAAAATATTATATTAATTTATTTGATGGTAATTGTGAATATCAATGCTAGTAAATTTTTTTGAATGTTGTTTTTTTAACATTTTGGGTGGGTCAATTTTGAAATGGAATTTTTTTTAAATTTTTGAACGAATGAATGATTGTGTGATTGAAGATAATTTTTATAAATAGAGTATGTTAATTTATTTGACATAGTTAAGTATTTTTAAATTGCAGAGAATTTTGAAAAATATGAACTATGTGTCTTATTGTAAATTGTATGTTAGAACGTATCAATATTATAGTATGCACGCAACTGTATATTTGCGTTTTATACAAACGAATCGATGCTAGAAAATTTTTTTTTTAATGCTCTGGGTGGTTCAATTTTGAAATGGAATTTTTTTAAAATTTTTGAACGATTGAGTGATTGTGTGATTGGAGAAAATATTATATTAATTTATTTGATGGTAATTGTGAATATCAATGCTAGTAAATTTTTTTGAATGTTGTTTTTTTAACATTTTGGGTGGGTCAATTTTGAAATGGAATTTTTTTTAAATTTTTGAACGAATGAATGATTGTGTGATTGAAGATAATTTTTATAAATAGAGTATGTTAATTTATTTGACATAGTTAAGTATTTTTAAATTGCAGAGAATTTTGAAAAATATGAACTATGTGTCTTATTGTAAATTGTATGTTAGAACGTATCAATATTATAGTATGCACGCAACTGTATATTTGCGTTTTATACAAACGAATCGATGCTAGAAAATTTTTTTTTTAATGCTCTGGGTGGTTCAATTTTGAAATGGAATTTTTTTTAAATTTTTGAACGATTGAGTGATTGTGTGATTGGAGAAAATATTATATTAATTTATTTGATGGTAATTGTGAATATCAATGCTAGTAAATTTTTTTGAATGTTGTTTTTTTAACATTTTGGGTGGGTCAATTTTGAAATGGAATTTTTTTTAAATTTTTGAACGAATGAATGATTGTGTGATTGAAGATAATTTTTATAAATAGAGTATGTTAATTTATTTGATATAGTTAAGTTTTTTTAAATTGCAGAGAATTTTGAAAAATATGAACTGTGTCTTATTATGAATTGTATATTACAATACATCTAAATTATACTATGTATAAAATTGTACATTCCCGTTTTATACAAACAAATCGATGCTACAAAACTTTTTTTTAAAGTTTTTTTTTTTAATATTTTGGGTGGGTCAATTTTGAAATGGACTTTTTTTAAATTTTTGAACGATCGAGTGACTGTGTGATTGGAGAAAATGTTATGTTAATTTATTTTATAGTAATTGTGAATATCGATGTTAGTCAATTTTTTTGAAAGTTTTTTTTTTTTTTGATATTTTGGATGGGTCAGTTTTGAAATGGAATTTTTTAAAATTTATGCAGAAATGAGTGATTTTGTGATTGGAGAAAAATTTTATAAAAAGTAATTTTGAATATATTCATGTTTGATTTTATGGATGTAAATAATTATTTATAATAAAGTATGTGTACTTATTAAAATATAACAGAATTTTGACCTATAATAAGACTCAAAATAGAAACGGTAATAGGAATAATTTTATACAATTTTGATTTGGCAAAATTGTAGGTTGTATTAAGTTTTTTAAAATTGCAGAGAATTTTGAAAAATATGAACTATGTGTCTTATTATAAATTGTAAGTTAGAACGAATCTGAATTATAGTATGTATGCAATTGTAGGTCTACTCATTAGTTAGGTATACTCATCAAGAAATGACAGAATTTAGATAAACAGTAATACTCAAAACAGAAATACCATTGGAAATAATTTTATATAATTTAGACTTGGAATTTAATTAATTTTATATAATTTAGACTTATATTAGGTATATATTTCGACTCTTATTAAAAATTTTTAAAATTGATGAGAATTTTGAAAAATATGAACTATGTGTCTCATTGTGAATTGTATGTTAGAACGTATCTAAATTATAGTATGTATGTCTGTGTTAAAATTGTTTAGATAGCAGAACAATTACGAGAGAGAATTATAGGCGCGAACGTTTTCTTGAAAATATTACTTGTTGGGCGAAAGTTCTTTCGTTTTTCCATGGAAAGTTTCCAATGACTCGTGCACTTTGATATTCGTCATGCACAGCACATAAACGGGTTTACACGAAGGATGTGCATAGTTGCTATCGTATGATGTCATAGTTTAATACATATTGTCAGAGCGTCGTAAGCTCTTAAAGGATCAAAATGGCGGGGACAAAGTGCATACGATGCGTTCTACGAGTTTCAGAAAAAAAATAAAAATAAAAGTTGCTATTACAAAGTGAAATATTCCACATATGCTTCTTTCACCCAAAGGATCTTAACTATTAAGAAATACTATTTCAAATAAATTCAACATTACGTTAACTTAAAATATACTATTTTTAAAAATTAAATGATTTTCAAATTTTATTTTTAAAATGTTTGACTGATACAAAATATTATGTAATTTTATATGAGTTATGCAACTATACCATTCTATGAGTTTCAAAACGAGACAAAAAAAAAATATATTTGATAAAAAATAAAAATTTCAATTACAGAATGAAATATGTCACGTGCTTTTTTGACCCAAAGAATCTCAACAAATACAACGTTACGTTAGCTCAAAATATGTTATTTGTAAAAATTAAATTATTTTCAAAATTTTTCATCCGCACAATATATTGTTTAATTTTGTATGAGTTATGCAACTATCCATTTTACGAGTTTTAAGAAAAGTAAAAAAAAATTTCAATTACTAAATGCTTCTTTGACCTCAAAAAACTTTATTAAATACTATTTCAAATAAATTCAACGTTGCATTAACATAAAATGTATTATATTAAAAAATTGATCCACACAAAATATTATTTAATTTTACATAAGCTATGCAACCGAAAATAAACGGATTTTACACAATATTTATCAAATGTTCTATTTTATTTGAATTTTAGTGTATTCCTATTTGAATTTCGCGCCAAATAGTAACGCTTGCAATGAAACGAGCGTACCAATATAAGAGAAAAGCTTCGTGTTATGGGACCGAAAATAAACCAATTTTACATAATATTTATGAAATGCTCTATTTTATTCGAATCCTAGTGTATCCTTGTTTGAATTTCGCGCCAAATAGTAACTCTTCCAAACATGCTTCCTTGACCAAAAAAACTAATACAAATACTATTTCAAACAAATTCAACGTTACATCAATTTAGAATATATTATAAAAAAAAATAAAAATTTAAATATAAAAATTTATTATTTATAATAATAAAGTTGGTCTACACAAAATATTATTTAATTTTATATATGTTACGCAACCGAAAACAAACCGATTTTATATAATATTTATAAAATGCTCTATTTTATTTAAATCCTAGTGTATCCCTATTTGAATTTCGCGCCAAATAGTAACGCTTTCAAACATGCTTCTTTGACCAAAAAAACTAATACAAATACTATTTCAAACAAATTCAACGTTACATAAATTTAAAATATATAATAAAAAACAATAAAAATTTATTATTTATAACAATAAAATTGACCCACACAAAATATTATTTAATTTTACATAAGCTATGCTATCGAAAATAAACCGATTTTACATAATATTTATCAAATGTTCTATTTTATTTGAATCCTAGTGTATCCCTATTTGAATTTCGCGCCAAATAGTAACTTTTTCAAACATGCTTCTTTGACCCAAAAAACTAATACAAATACCATTATACACATATTTCAAACAAATTCAACGTTGCATAAATTTAAAATATATTATAAAAAAATATAAAAATTTATTATTTTTATAATAATAAAATTGACCCACACATAATATCATTTAATTTCACATCAGCTATACAACCGAAAATAAACCGATTTTTCAAAATATTTACGAAATGCTCTATTTTATTTGTATCCAAGTGTATCCCTATTTGAATTTCGCGCCAAATAGTAACGCTTGCAACGAAACGAGCGTACCAATACGAGAGTAAAGCTTCGTCCCTATGAAGATCGAAGAACGTTTCGAAGTCTCGTGCAGCAGCCATTGCGTTTACGCTCGATGGACCGCGTTTGCGGTAACCGAACAATTCTTGCAAATCGTTCGATCTGGCCTTCGTTTACGCAGCCAGTTTTTTCCCGTCCGTGTTTCGCGGACGTTTCGTCCCGTTACAGAATCGAGCTCTGCCCCGGTTACCGCAATCGTAACCCTTTTTCCGAGTGTAATCGTTCAACCATACCCTTTTAACACGTGTTGCGTGACGAGGCACATTATCGAACGACGAAACGGCGACGGTGGCCCCGAGCGTGATTTCGATCTATGGTCGAAAACTATATTTCACTTCTAGTCAAACACACGAGCATAAATGTATTTCAATTAGCGAGTATCTGGTCCAACGGGTGCTCAAGTATTCGAAAACATTTGATCGAGCAAATGGACGATTTAATAACCACGATTTCGTCAGATTATGCAAATGTACATAATTACGTGTTATTTGGTGCATGAAAACAGACAAATTATAGGTTAGCGAGTAAACAAAAAATTAATTAGCGAAAGTGTTCGAATAAATAATTGGAAATTAACTGTGGCGAAGAGTTGTAAATTGGTTGTGTTTTCTAGTAATGGAAAGGGAATATTGTTGTGCTATGACAGTTTGCAAACCAGTAGTTAACGGCCGCAGTCACGTATACGTGATTATATTCAAAATGATTCGTAATTTCTAATGAAAATTGTAAAAAATTTAATCGATTGGATTTTTTATAATTTACCAAATTCTTATTAAACTCTGTACTGAAAGAATTTTAGTAATTTAATCTAAAAAAAAAATTAATCAGATTAATTTTCATCGGTCAGTTGAAAATTATCAAAATAAGAATTTCATAAAAAAAAAAGTTACTAGATAATAAAAAAAAAAACATGGCGTCTATGTTCCACGATTTACCAGACAGATGCGATTGGATTTGCTAACTAGACGAACCGTGACATTACGTTACAGCGCGCATGATCGATCACAGGGTCAGCCGTGGATCCAGCACTGGTTCACCCGTGACATTTTCAACCCCCGGTGTAAGAATGTTCAAAGGTCGAGAAATGGTTGGGAATAAAGCGTCGTTTTTACACCTTGACGCCTCTACAACTTTCGTCATGCGTCTTATTAAGAGATAAGACCACTGTAAAAAAATGAAACACAGCGTTTTTGCAGTGGAAAAATGCAAAAATATTGATTTTTCGCCTCGTATTATATTTATTATTCCTTGACTGATGAAAAAAAATGTTTAGATAATTATAGATTTAAAAATAACATACAGTGTGTTCGGCTAACCCTGGGGAAAATTTTAACGGGGGATTCTAGAGCCTATAATAAGACGAAAATCAAGGATACCAATTTGTTGATGGAGGCTTCGTTAAAAAATTATTAACGTTTAAAGTTCCGTTCTTATTGAATTTTTTTCTCGAAAATGCGCAGGATTTCGGGGTTTTGTCTATTCACCAAAAATGATTGTAATTGACCCTCGCAACCGAAAATAATTTTTCCAAAACGATTTGAAATTTTTTTTTTCGTCGAATAATTTCACACATTCTCGAATTTTTTTCTCAAAAGTGCGTAGGATTTCGGGGATATGTGTAATGACCAAAAATGATTGTAATTGAGCCCCGCAACCGAAAATAATTTTTCCAAAACGATTTGAAATTTTTTTTTTCGTCGAATAATTTCACACATTCTCGAATTTTTTTCTCAAAAGTGCGTAGGATTTCGGGGATATGTGTAATGACCAAAAATGATTGTAATTGACCCTCGCAACCGAAAATAATTTTTCCAGAACGATTTGAAATTTTTGAATTATATTGTTAATAACTATTTAAGGAAGCCTCCATCAACAAATTCGTATTCTTGATTTTTGTCTTGTTTTGGCCTCTAGAATACCCCATTAAAATTTTTCCCAGGTGTGACGGAACACCCTGTATATGGAATCGAAGGAAAACTCAAAAAATATTAATTTTTCGACTTATACTATATTTACTATTTTTTGACTACTGAAAAACATGGCTAGATAACTCTAAATTTAAAAATGATATATTTGGAATCGACAAAAATCTCAAGAAATATTAATTTTTCGACTCATACCATAATTATTATTTTTTAACCAATGAAAAAGATGGCTAGATAACTCTAGATTTAAAAATGATATATTTAGAACCAAAAAAGCACTCAAGAAACATTAATTTTTTGACTCATACTATAATTGTTATTTTTTTACTAATGAAAAAGAGGGTTAAAGGAAATTTATTATTCCTGATCTTCAAAAAATGTCTGCATTTTTTTAAATATTTTTGACTTATTTAATTTTGTAAATTAAACACAATATATATTGTAGTTTCTGAAATTATTACTATTTACGACCCAAATAACTCATGTACCAGACTCGAAAATAACCAACTCTGACAAAATCAATTTTTCACAATTTGATATTAATAAAAAATATTTTACTTGCATAAGATATTCTATACAACCCCCTCTCCAAACTAATAACACTATCATAAATAAACCTTAAATATTTATGCATTTATAATCATTTTTAATTTCCAAAATATTATAAAATGCACTCGACATACAAAAATATAAAAATCATTTAAACTAACATACAATTAATTCTATTAATAGAAACATAAATTTGCATGAAGATCCCCCCATTAAAAAACTTAACCAAAGTGAAACTTTGCTACCATGAATATACAAACAATAATGACGAAAGAAATATTTCCTAAAAAGAAAAGAAAAGGTACCAAATAAAAATATCCGCGTAGCGTTATTTATTGCTCGGTTTAACGGGTACCGAGTGCCCGTAAAGTTTGTAAATATTTTTTTTTACACGCTCTGTAGAATTTTTATCGCGCTCGACGCGTACCGTGGCCGTTTCGTCGTTGAGTAAGAGCTACGAGTAAACGAGCATAACTGTACGTTGGCTTTCGCCGAATTGCTGGGACTTACTTTGGAGTTCGTGACGTGGTCGGCCGGCACTGATTCTGGAACGGTTTGCAGAGTGCTCCGCATACTAGCGGACATTGTAGGCCAGCCAGTTTCACTGCCTCAAACCCTCCGACGCTTTGACGATGCACCCTCTTCCCCTACGCCTGCAACAACATGCACATGGACGATTAAAACTAGGGGAAAACAACTTTTTGAAAAACATTTTGGCGATAAAATGGTAAAATAAAACTCGTATTATAACGCTCATTGAAAGTTGAGGCATTTTTCGAAATAATTTTTTTCAAATTAATTTCTCGAAAACTACTTTTCGAAAAACATTTTGGCGATAAAATGACAAAATAAAACTCGTATTAAAACGCTTATTGAATGTTGAGGCATTTTTCGAAGTAATTTTTTTCAAATTAATTTCTCGAAAACGACTTTTCGAAAACCTTTTTTTTAGCAACAATATAAAACTGGTATTAAAATGTTTATTAAAATTTTGGGATCACTTCGAAATAATTCCTCGAAAACAGCTTTTCGAAAAACATTTTGGCGATAAAATGACAAAATAAAACTCGTACTAAAACGCTTCATCAAAAATCAGGGATTTTTCAAAATAATTCTATTCAAATTAAATTCTCGAAGACTACTTTTCGAAAACCTTTTTAGCGATAAAATGATAAAATAAAACTCGTATTAAAACGATTATAGAAAATTCAGGCATTTTTTAAAATAATTTTATTCAAATTAATTTCTCGAAAATTATTTTTCGAAAATCTTTTTAGCAACAATACAAAACTGGTATTACAACGTTTCCTAAAATTTTGGGATCTCT
Source organism: Colletes gigas (assembly GCF_013123115.1). Lineage (NCBI taxonomy): Eukaryota > Metazoa > Arthropoda > Insecta > Hymenoptera > Colletidae > Colletes > Colletes gigas. Next base: position 1,449,123 of record NW_025106644.1, read on the forward strand.
ACAAAATAATTCCTAGAAAACAACTTTTCGAAAATCATTTTGTCGATAAAATGACAAAATAAAACTCGTATTAACACACTTATTGAAAATTCAGGCATTTTTCAAAATAATTGTATTCAAAATAAAATGTCGAGAACATTTCGAAAACCTTTTTAGCGACTATATAAAACTCGTATTAAAACGCTTATTAAAATTTGGGATGTGTTTAAAATAATTCTTCGAAATTAACTTTTCAAAAAATATTTTGGCGACAAAATAAAACTCGTATTAAAAAGTTTATTAAGAAATTCGGTCCCTCTTCAAAATAATTCATCAAAAATAACTTCTCAAATAAATCTGGTCTTCCTTCAAAATAATTTCACGAAAACAATTTTAAGAAAACCATTTTAACGATAATATAAAATTCGTATTAAAAATCTTATTAAAAAATTAGGGCTCCTTTCAAAATAATTCTTCTCAAAATAATTCCTTGAAAACAACTTTTCAAAAACTGTTTTGGCGACACAATAAAACTCGTATTTGAAAACGCTTATTAAAATTTGGGATCTCTTCAAAATAATTCCTCGAAAATAACTTTTCAAAAAACATTTTTGCGTTAATTTGCAAAATAGAACTCGTATTAACACACTTATTGAAAATTCAGGCATTTTTCAAAATAATTCTATTCAAAATAAATTGTCGAGAACTTTTCGAAAACCTTTTTAGCGTCAATATAAAACTCGTATTAAAAAATTCGGGTCCTTTTCAAAATGATTCTTCTCAAAATAATTCCTGGAAAACAACTTTTCGAAAACCATTTTTGTGACATAAAACTCGTATTAAAACTCTTATTAAAAAATTCGTGCCCTTTTCAAAATAATTTCTCGAAAACCATTTTGGCGAGAATATACATAGAACTCGTATTAAAGCTCTTATTAAAAAATTCGGAACACTTTCAAAATAATTTCTCAAAAACTATTTTGGTGAGAATATAAAACTCGTATTAATAAACTTATTAAAAAATTCGGTCTCTTTTCAAAATAATCAAAATTAATTCGTTATTCAAAAATTTGTGCCCTTTCCAAAATAATTCCTCTAAATTAAAAAAAAAAATTCAGTGTTTTTAAACGTAAAGAAATAATAATTATTCATTGGTTAAAACCGTTTTTTAAACAGTTTCATATTTATTACAGTTACTCCTATTTACCATCTTACTTTGAAATTCTATTAGTTTATCTATAATATTTGCAAAAATTATTCCCAAGAGCCACGCATATCGACTTTCGAATTTTAATAAATACCAAATGATTATTCAACGCGTGTTTATTTCAAATCACCACAACACGTCGTCTAATAAAGTGTGATTTCAATTAATATAATACATAATAACAGTATTCTCGATTAATTAAAATCATCGTTAAACGGACCAACCGTTATTGTGTTTTAATTTGCAAGATTTATTTTTATCAAAGAATTTGCAAAAGCCTGTGCTCTTCGATTAACAATTAACGGGATATTATATATCATTTGAAATCGTACTAAAACAGTTGAGAATAAAAATTTTAATATTTTTTAAATTTTTGTAATTCATAGTTTATTATTTCCCCAAATCTATAATAGTAAAAAAATGTAAGAATAATGATCATTCAAAGCTCAGAAAAATAATGAAAAAATAATGATAAATTCATGAAATAACAAATAACTTAAAAATTTATGTTATTCTTTAACACATCTCTTCACTTAATTCTTTATTTTGTCTTAAATTTATTGGGTTAAAAAAAGCTAGAATTTTAAAATAAGATGCTTTCTCAAAATTTTTTCGGTTTACCCTTAGATTTGCAATAAACAAGTTAACATCAAATAAATTAAATTTTATATATATATAACTATTGAACAATAAATTTGGAAGTTACAGCTGCAATGGTCCGTTGTCGACTAGACAATTTTATATAAAACTAATTAGAACAATATACAATTTCAATTCGAAGAATTCTTTTGTCAAAACTTTGCATTCCTTGGGAATTCCCCGAAAAAATTTAATCCCAAAAATGTCGTAGTACTATGAAATTACATACAAGGGTCTCTTAGAAAACTTTTAGAAGTAGTAAATTATTTAAAAATTTTAAACACCTCATCGTTGGTCTTCAAAAGCTGCAAAAGGAATTATTCCGCTAAACTATGTATTTTTTTGACTACTTCTATCGCTATAAAAATAAGAATGTGTCAAAAAGTTTCCACTGTACCGTTAACGGTTACACGCGCGTTCGAATTTTCCCGCGCGCGTACCGAAACGATCGACGCGCCAGTCGAGAAATCGGCCAGCGTCCGTTCCACGCAGCGTTCACTTTTTCCCCGTTGCGGCGTCGAAGGCAAAAAGCAACTTATCGGATGTCGCGCGCGATAACGGTGCATCTGGTCCCATCGACGATCGCCCGAGTGCTCTCTATTAATTGGTATGCGCAGTGAACCGTGCGTTCAATTAGAAGAGTGGCATCCTCGGTACGTGTGCTCGACGGTGGCGCCAAACCATGAAACTACACCGACGCGCGGCGTCGGCCTCTTTGCGTTTAAGCGTGGCTAATAAGCGGATCCTTCATTTGTTTTATGCAATCTTCGAAATTGGAATGCTGGGCCAGGAAATCCCTAATCGATTTTAAGACTGCTCGTGCAACGCGAAACCGGGTCAAGTTTCTTTATTTTAACAGTTTGAGACGTTATTGGATCCCCCCATTATGGAATTAATAAATACTAATTTTGAATGAAAGAATTTCTAACTTTAATATTACATTTATTTTTGTACAGAAAAATTAGTTGGCTAGAGAATTTTTACTTTAACACGCTGATAATTTTATTCATGATAATAAATATTTTATTGGTATATATTACATCAGTATAAATTATAAAAATTGTTTGCATACGTTGTAGTATTTGTTTTGAATAAAAGAATGTTAATTTTAATGTCAAATTAATTTTAAACACTCTAGAATTTTGAGTTTATCATTTTATAATTTCTTTCATGATACAAACAATTTTTTTTTTATAAATCACACTAATATGGGGTATAAAAATTATTTGTGTTTGTCGTGGTATTTGTTATAAATAAAAGAATGTTAATTTGAATGTCAAATTAAATTTTAGACACTCGAGAATTTGGACTTTATCACTTTGTAATTTTATTCATCATATTAAACAATTTTTTTTTATAAATCACATTAATATGAAGTATAAAAATTATTTGGGTATTTCATGGTATTTGTTTTAAATGAAAGAATGTTAATTTTAATTTCAAATTAATTTTTAGACACTCTAAAATTTGTACTCTATCACTTGGTAATTTTATTCATTACAATAAATATTTTTTTTTTATAAATTACATTAATCCACAGTATACAAATTATTTGCATATATCGTAGCGTGTGTTTCAAATAGAAGAATGTCAAATTAATTTTCCAGAGCCTTCAGAAAATTTTTGCACTAAATTCTAACCTAGTTCAATATTTTATACAGTGCCCCCAACTTTAGATTTTATACAAATCTGTTAAATCTTTTTATTCTTTTTTTTTTTTAAATATGAACCTGATTTTTTCTCAATTTTTACACCTGCCTTTTGTCAATTATGTAACGATGTTTTATAATTTGCACAGTTGGAAAATCGATGCAGTTTGTGAACATTGGCGCGGTCGACGTAATGGGGAAAACAGACGTTTACTGCGTACACTCTCACACCTCAAAATCATCAATTGAAACCGAACCACAGCCCAATAGAAAATTCTAGGAACACTCTGTCTTTAAAAATACATTAATCAAACACGATAAAACACTCCTGAAATGCTATACGTGCTCGTAGATGTTTGACCAATCGACACGTGCGGTGAACGCCTATGAAGTACTTAACACTTTGACGGCCGCTGTCACGTATACGTGACTTTGCAAACCAGCACAAGTCGGCCATTGTCACGTGCGCGTGATCTAAAATAACTATAAGGCATCATTCTACGGATTCTACACTTCGAATTGTGCACAATTGTTCATAACAAATGTGATGGAAAAGTCGTGAAAAATGTGGTCGAAGTTGACGATGCTACGAAAGACGAATCATAACTTCGAATGACTATAACTTCGAAATTAATGCATAGAACGTAACAATTCCATTTTGTAAAGAAAAGTCAATATTTCTATAATTTGAATCTTTATTCATTTTCTAAAAGTAAATAAGAATTTTGAATTTTGAATCTCTAAAAGTAAATAAGAATTTTGAATTACGAATTTCTAAGTGGGAACAAGAATTTTGAATTTTGAATTTTTGAAAAATAAATAACAGTTTTGAATTTTAAATTTTCAAAAATTAAAAAAAGATTTGGAATTCTGAATTTCTAAATGTAATAAATTCATCCTAAAAAATTCTAGGTTACCAAATTGGACACTTTTAGAATTTTTAGTCATTTTCTAAAAGTAAATAAGAATTCTGAATTTTAAATTTTCAAATGTAAACAAGAATTTTAAATTTTGAATTTCTAAAAGTAAATGAGAATTTTGAATTTTAAATTTCTAAATGGGAGCAAGAATTTTGAATTTTTAATTTTTAAAAAATCAATAACAGTTTTGAATTTTGAATTTTCAAAAATTGAAAAAGGATTTGGAATTCTGATTTTCTAAAAGTCATAAATTCGTCCTAAAAAATTCTAGGTTACCAAATTGGACACTTTTAGAATTTTTATACATTTTCTAAAAGTAAATAAGAATTTTAGATTTTGAATCCCTAGAAGTAAACAAGAATTAAAAATTTTGAATTTTTGAATATAAATAAGAATATTTAATTTAAAATTTCTAAAAATTAATAAAAATTTTGAATTTTGAATTTTTAAAAGCAAATAAGAGTTTTAAATTTTGATTTTTCAAAAATTAAAAAAGAATTTTCAATTGAGAATTTCTAAATGTAATAAATTCGTCCTAAAGAAATTCTAGCTTACCAAATTGGACACTTTTAGAATTTTTAGTCATTTTATAAAAGTAAATAAGAATTCTGAATTTAAAATTTTTAAATGTAAACAACAATTTTAAATTTTGAATTTCTAAATATAAATGAGAATTTTGAATTTTAAATCTCTAAATGTGAATAAGAATTTTGAATTTTGAATTTTGAATTTTCAAAAATGAAAAAAGAATTTTGAATTCTGAATAACTAAAAGTAATAAATTCATCCTAAAAAATTCTGGTTTACCAAATTGTACATTTTTATTTGTTTACCCGTGTGCTTGAATTTCATTTTTTTATCCCCCCCCCCGTTATGGCGACCAGAGTCGTTAAAGAGGAATAAAAAAAGAAAAAAGGTGATTTAAGGAAGAAATTTAAGGCTCGAAATTGCGCCGAGCGTGCAAAAGACGATGAATTCGAGTCGATTTCGGGACAGGATAGTTTACGATCGGGCACAAAGGAGGACACGCGGACCCTGTTGCATTAGGTCAGCCATCGAAAACGGTCCAGCCGCCGAACTTGTACAGGTAGGCGAGAGTGAATCATACCTTGCAGCCGACCATACGTCGGAATGCAACACCGGGCCAACTTCGACTCTCGTTTGTCCGTACCTCGATAAAACTCTCCGTAATTTGTACATCGCGCCTCTATTTTTAACGCTCGCGAATATAGAAACGGGGGAAAGCGCGAGCAAAGTAGCCGCCAAATATTTTGGCCGCTGGGTGAGTCACGTCGAAAATATTTTCATTCGTAGTCTGACTTAAGGGGGGAACCTCGTGTAAAATGAAATTTTTGAGCATTTTTTTTTTTTGCTTAAATTGGTAGGAAATTTCCTCGGGAATACGATAAAAAAGTTAGAAAGTGATCAGAGATTTCCTTGTACATTATTTTCAAAATAAAGTGAACGGTTGTATTGGGCGGAGCGGCTCAGGTAATCAGCTCAAAAACTAATTACTCGATCTTTATGAAACTTGGCATATATATTCTATAAATAATTGGCCTCGGCATGACGAGCCCCGATTTTTTTATTTTTTACTTAAAACCTTGTTATTAACAATTGTTCATAATAAAAAATCCGGTTATTTCTTCAAACCTTCGCCATTTTTGCAATTTTGAAAATTTTAACAAAAGAAGAATGTCACGCTGAGCGTTTTTGCATAAACTAACTATTCTATTTTGATTTTTTTGTTTCAGATCATTTTTGTGCATTGTACGCTGCACGGCGAATTTACAGGATGCCATTTTCAAGCCACCATTGCACCATTGTTATTAACAATTAAAATCTATAAAAAATATTTTTCTTTACGTTATAACGTTAATAAATGATACTTCAAATTTTAAATGAATCTGTGCATTGGATTTTTCAAAAAAAATTCTTGAAAAAACAGGCCATTTACATGAGGATAACCCCTTAATGTGACTTTCATTTAGGTATGTTAGAATTTTTTTGAATTTTAGTATTTTGGAGTAGAAATAATTGTTTCGTGTTTTTATAATATAGTATAATTTTTGTTAGTATTCAAGATGAGACACACTATAAATTGTCTTTGTTTTTTTCTATCAGAATTGTGTATTAGATATGTGGGAGAAGATATACTGAATGGTGACCTTGGACGGCCAAAATATTTGGCGCAGACCTGATGGTTTCGAGTGACTTCGAATGGGAAGCTAGATGACTCAAACTATAGGCTACATTTTCTTTCGTTACTTTTCCTACCATAACTGGATTCAATATACGATGACCTTCAGCGGTCAAAATATTTGGCATGCACTTGATGGTTTCGAGTGCTTTCGAATGGAAACTTAGATGACTCAAAATATAAGCTACAATTTGTTTTTGATTTTGGAACCATAATTTTACATTAGATACATGGATTCACTATACTAATCTATGACCTTGGGCGGCCAAAATAATTGGCACAGACCTGATGGTTTTGAGTGACTTCGAATGGGGAGCTAGATGACTCAAAATATAAGCTGTAATTTTACTTTGTTTTCCCTACCATAATTTTACACTAAATACATGGATTCACTATACTAAACTATGACCTTAAGCAGCCAAAATATTTGGCGCAGTCTTGATGGTTTCGAGTGTTTGGAAATGGAAAGTTTGATTATTGAAAATATAAGTTATAATTTGACTTTGTTTTTTTCTACCACAATTTTACATTAGACATGTGGATTCATTACACTGAATGATGACCTTGAGCGGCCAAAATATTTGGCGTAGGTCTGAGGATTTCGAGTGTTTTCGAATGGAAAGTTAAATGATTCAAAATATAAGCTTCAATTTTACTTTATTTTTCCTACCACAATTTTACATTAGGCATATAGATTCATTACACTAAATTATGACCTTGAGTGGCCAAAATATTTGGCGTAGAACTGACGATTTCGGAATGCTTTGGGATGGAAAGTTAGATGACTCAAAATATAAGCTTCAATTTGACTGTTTTTCCAACCACAATTTTATATTAGATACATGGATTCACTATACTAAACAATGACCTTGAGCAGCCAAAATATTTGGCACAGACCTGACGGTTCTAATGTTTTGGAATGGAAAGTTAAATGATTCAAAATATAAGCTTCAGTTTGATTTTGTTTTTTCTACCACAATTTTACATCAGATATATGAATTCACTACACTAAACGACGACCTTGAGTGACCAAAACATTTGGCGCAAACCTAATGGTCTCTACTATCTTTAAATGGGGAACAAGATGACTCTAACTATAAGTTGCAATTTGACTTTGTTCTTCCTACTACAATTTTACATTGGATTTGGTACATGATAACCTTGTGCAGCCAAAATAATTGGCATAGACCTGAGGCTTTCGAGTGTCTTCGAATGGAAACTTAGACGGCTCAAAATATAAGCTTCAATTTGACTTTGTTTTTTCTACCACAAATTTACATTAGATATATGAAGTCACTACACCAAACGATGACCTTGAACGGCCAAAATATTTGGCGCAAACCTGATATTCTCAACTAACTTTGAATGGAAAGTTAGATAACACAAAATATAAGCTTCAATTTGACTTTGTTTTTTCTACCACAATTTTACATCAGATGTATGAATTCACTACACTAAACGATGACCTTGAACGGCTAAATTATTTGGCGCAAACCAGACATCTCAACTATCTTCGAATGAAAAACAAAATGACTCAAACTACAAATTATAATTTGTTTTTATTTTTCCTACCACAATTTTGCATAGAATTCGATACACGATGTCCTTGTGCAGCCAAACTATTTGGCGTATACCTAACAGTCGAAACTATCTTCGAATGAAGAACAAAATGACTCAAACTACAAATTATAATTTGTTTTTATTTTTCCTACCACAATTTTGCATAGAATTCGATACACGATGTCCTTGTGCAGCCAAACTATTTGGCGCATACCTAACAGTCGCAACTATCTTCGAATAAAGAACAAAATTACTCAAACTACAAGTTGTAATTTGCTTTTATTTTTCCTACCACAATTTTGTATAGAATTTGGTACACGATGACCTTGTACAGCCAAAATATTTGGCGCATACCTAACAGTTTCGGGCGTTTTCGAACGCAAAGAAGCCACTATCATCTCGAAATAAAATTTCGAACGTTTCGTGGAAATAAACCCGATATAAATTCGCTGTGAATTAGAGAGGAAAGGTAATGATACTTCTTGGCGGACAATCGACGGCTCTGCGACACTCTCGCTTCGGTTTTTGCTCAGGTTTCGACCCAATCGCGTGAAACGGGAAGCCGCGGATACGAACGAAAGGAACGATAAAGAAAACGAGAATACGCGGACTGGTACCGACGCTACGTCGAGTTACGTGTCGGCGTCGCGCTCTCTCTCGCGCCGCGTTTCCACCTCGAATCGACCGAACGAAACAAGGTTGGCGAAAGTCGTCCCTCGGCATTGAGAGATTATTAATCTCGATGGGTATTATCCCTGCTGCGTGACGGGACGAGGAGCCTTCGAGAACCAAATCGCTATCAATAATTTTCTACATCGGATCTCAACTGTTCTCTGATAAAATTTTGTACTATCATATAAATTCATCTAAAAAATTATGACTCACCAAATTGCACACTTTTGAAATTTTTGTTTCATATGAAATTGTTGTATAACTAATTTTATTAGGTATTTGTCAGGTCTAATGTTTATTATTATTATTTCAGTAAATGTAAGGGTAGTAAAATTTTGTACTATGATAAAAATTCGTGTTAAAAATTGTAGCTTAGAAAATTGAACACTTTTAGAGTTTTTATTCATTTTCTAAAAGTAAATAAGAATTTTCAATTTTGAATTTCTAAAAGTAGATAAAAATTTTGAACTTTGATTTTTTAAAAACAAATAAGAATTTTGAATTTTTAAAAGCAAATAAGAATTTTGAATTTTTAAAAGTAAATAAGAATTTTGAATTTTGAATTTCTAAAAGTAAAGAATTTTGAATTTTAAATTTCTAAATGGTAACTAGAATTTTGAATTTCTAAAAAATCAATAATAGTTTTGAAATCAATAGTTTTGAATTTTTAATTTCGAATATCTAAAGATAACAAATTCGTCCTAAAAAAGTTCTAGCTTACCAAATTGAACATTTTTAGAATTTTTATTCATTTTCTAAAAAAATATAAGAATTTTGAATCTCTAAAACTAAACAAGAATTTATGATTTTGAATTTAAAATGTCTAAAAGTAAATGAAATTTTTGAATTTTGAATTTTGAATTTTTGAAAAATCAATAATAGTATTGAATTTTGAATTTTCAAAAATTAAAAAAGAATTTTGAAATTTGAATATTTAAAGGTAATAAATTCGTCCTAAAAAATTCTGGTTTAGCAAATTGTACACTTTTAGAATTTTTATTTAATTTTATTACGTATTTTCCAGACTCAATATTTGTCATTTTTGACTTAATAAATATGGGGGTAGTCAAATGTTATAATTTGATATAAATTCATCCTAAAAATTATAGCTTATCAAATTGCATACTTTTAGAATTTTAGTCTAATTTCATTACGTATTTGTCAGGTCTAATATTTTTCATTATTATCTCAGTAAATATGGGGGTAGTAAAATCAGTGAAATTTTTATTACGACACCAAAAATTTTCTTTTTGAACAAAATAAAAACGTAACTTAAAATCTTTTATAGTATTTAAAAAAATTCCACAGAAATGGAAGGTCAGAGTAGTTGAACATTTTTATTTGCTCTAATCTGAGGTTTCATTTGTTCTAATCTGAATTTATATTTGTTCTAATCTGAGGTTTCATTTGTTCTAATCTGAGGTTTCATTTGTTCTAATCTAAATTTTTATTTGTTATAATCTGAGGTTTCATTTGTTCTAATCTGAATTTTTATTTGTTATAATCTGAGGTTTCATTTGTTATAATCTGAGGTTTCATTTGTTCTAATCTGAGGTTTCATTTGTTCTAATCTTAGGTTTCATTTGTTCTAATCTGAATTTATATTTGTTCTAATCTGAGGTTTCATTTGTTCTAATCTAAATTTTTATTTGTTATAATCTGAGGTTTCATTTGTTCTAATCTGAATTTTTATTTGTTATAATCTGAGGTTTCATTTGTTCTAATCTGAGGTTTCATTTGTTCTAATCTGAGGTTTCATTTGTTCTAATCTTAGGTTTCATTTGTTCTAATCTGAGGTTTCATTTGTTCTAATCAGAGGTTTCATTTGTTCTAATCTAAATTTTTATTTGTTATAATCTGAGGTTTCATTTGTTCTAATCTGAATTTTTATTTGTTATAATTTGAGGTTTCATTTGTTCTAATCTGAGGTTTCATTTGTCCTAATCTAAATTTTTATTTGTTATAATCTGAAATATTTGGTCGACCACATTTCTGTGGAGTTTTGTAACTTTAATTTTTTTTAAGACGTACAAAAATTCGTGCTTGAACCACAATCCATTTTCAAAACGACGAAACCAAAAACCGACGAAAAAAAGGTCAGATTCTACTTTTTATTTCGAGTTTAAATTTCAACGCGTAGAACGTTCGCGCTCTCATCTCTCGCGATAATTCGCTTGGTCGAGGATTTACTTTCACGCGTGGAAAACACACCGTTGCAATGACCATGAAACGTACGCAATTATTTTTTCCCACTTATCGCGAGAGTAACTGCGAAAAAAAAAAGAAACATCGTATGAAACTCGAACGAAGGTATTATACTAATGACGGACTATAAATTAAAGCACCTTAATAAGAATGTATAATTTCAAATATTCTACGCTGAAAATTCCCCGTTTACATTTAAAATCTGTGTGTTTGTGATTCCCTTATAAATCGTACAATTTCTATCCGATTTTGATAAAATTTTCTTCAGGTGGTAAGTAATTTAATTTATATCAGGTTACAATGTTTAAACGAGTGAATTATTTATTATTATATAATATTTAAATTTTATATAATTTGAAGCCCCAATTTATCTAAGAAAATTTTTTAATGCAGACCTTCGTAAGAATGTATAATTTCAAATATTCTGTGCTGAAAATTCCCCATTTACATTTAAAATCTGTGTGTTTGTGATTCCCTTGTAAATCGTACAATTTCTATCCGATTTTGATAAAAATTTTTCAGGTGGTAAGTAATTTAATTTATATCAAACTATAGGGTTTAAACAAGTGAATTATTTAATATTATATAATATTTAAATTTTATATAATTTGAAGCCCCAATTTATCTAAGAAAATTTTTCAATGCAGACCATTATGCATATATTTATTTTATTATCTACATTTTACTTAAATTGTTTATATTTTATTTAATATTGAAAAAACTTTTTTGTCTATTTACTCTAATAAAGTTTGTGATTATTTATATTTTATTTAGTATTGAGAAAACAATTTTGTCTATTTACTCTGATGAAGTTTGTGATTATTTATATTTTACTTAATATTGAAAAAACTATTTTGTCTATTTACTCTAATGAAGTTTGTGATTGTTTATATTTTATTTAATATTAAAGAAACTATTTTTCTATTTACTCTAAAAATGCTTATAATTGTTTATATTTTATTTAATATTGAAAAAACTATTTCGTCTATTTACTCTGATGAAGTTTGTGATTATTTATATTTCATTTAATATTGAAAAGATTGTTTTTCTATTTACACTGATAAAACTTTTTCTAAACGTAGAAAAGTACTAGATTTATACGCGTGTCACTGTTTTACGGAAGTCCTGCGCACAATATTACGGCGTCGACACGTGATCGATCTAAGGGGGGGGAGGGAAAAAAAACTCGTTTCCGTGGCGTTTGAAAAAAGAACACGGTGGAACCGGCTAGAAACGATTTACGCAGCAAAGAAGATTTCGCGATTACGGTCGAAGTCAGTTACCTACGCACTTTCGCAAATCTACGATGTTTAATTAATACACCGGAAACACCACTGCTTCCGGGAGTTGTATTTTTTTTTTTTTTTATTTTACGGGAGCTGAGTCGATAACTGGCTTCTCCTTTGCTACTTCGATGGGAATCAAAAAATTATTTCTTGGTCGCGAGGGAAATGGTCAAAATTACCTATTTGTAATTTTTAATCAAAATTGCGTGAAATTTTGAAAATTTGCTAAACTTTTATTAAACTCTGTACTGAAGGAACTTTTAAACAATATTAACTTGAACGTATAATTTATAAGATATTTAATCCTAGAACCATCGAAGTAGTCAAAATTACCTATCTGTAATTTTTAATAAAAATCGTGAAAAATTTTCTCGATTCAAATTTTGAAAATGTATAAGATATTTAATACTAGAACTAGCGAAATGGTCAAATTTACCAATTTGTAATTTTGAATAAAAATCGTGAAAAATTTTCCCAATTGAATTTTTGATAATTTCAAATTCTGAAATTTTGAAAATTCTTATTAAATTCTGTATTAGAAAAAGTTTTAGACAATATTGCGTTCGATGTATAATTACTAAGACATTTAACATTAGATTCGTAATTTTGAATAAAAATCGTAAAAAATTTCCTCCATTAGATTTTTGAAAATTTATTAAATTCTCACTAAACTCTGTACTGGAACAAGTTTTAGACGATATTGTCTAAAACGTATAATTTATAAGATATTTAATACTAGAACCATCGAAGTAGTCAAAATTACCTATCTGTAATTTTTAATAAAAATCGTGAAAAATTTTCTCGATTCAAATTTTGAAAATGTATAAGATATTTAATACTAGAACTATCGAAATGGATGAAATTATCTATTTGTAATTTTTAATAAAAATCGTGAAAAATTTTCTCGATTCAAATTTTGAAAATGTATAAGATATTTAATACTAGAACTATCGAAATGGATGAAATTATCTATTTGTAATTTTGAATAAAAATCGTGAAAAATTTTCTCGATTGAAATTTTGAAAATTCTTATTAAATTCTATATTAGAAAAAGTTTTATACAATATTGTCTTGGACATATAATTAATAAGGCAATTTAACATTAGATTCGTAATTTTTAATAAAAATCGTAAAAAATTTCCACCATTAGATTTTTGAAAATTTATTAAATTCAAGGTTAAATTACCTAACTTCATAATTTTAGAATTTTTATCTAGTTTTATTAGGTATTTTTCAGATCCAAAATTTTTCATTATTATCTTAATGAATATAAGGGTAGACAAATGTTGTACTATGTTGCAAATTCGTCCTAAAAAATTCTAAATTACCTAACTGGATACTTTTAGAACTTTTATCTAATTTTATTAGGTATTTTTCAGATCCAACATTTTTCATTATTATCTTAATGAATATAAGGATAGTAAAATTTTGTATCATGTTATAAATTCATCCTAAAAATTCTAGATTATCAAATTGCATACTTTTAGAATGTTTATTCAATTTTATTAGATATTTGTCAGGCCCAATATTTTTCATTATTATTTCAGTAAATATAAGGGTAGTAAAATTTTATACTATGATATAAATTCGTTCTCAAAATTCTAGCTTATCTAACTGCATACTTTTAGAATTAGATCTGATTTTATTAGGTAGGTTTCAGGTTCAATATTTTTTATTATTATCTTAATAAATATAAGGGTAGTAACATTTTGTACGATGATGTAAATTCGTCCTAAAAAATTCTAAATTACCTAACTATATACTTTTAGAATTTTTATCTAATTTTATTAGGTATTTTTCAGTTCCAACATTTTTCATTATTATCTTAATAAATATAAGGGTATTAAAATTTTGTACTATCACGTAAATTTGATCTAAAAAATTCTAGCTTATCTAATTGCATAGTTTTTGAATTGTTGTCTAATTAATTTTATTAGATATTTGTCAGGTCTAATATTTTTCATTATTATCTTAATATAAATATAAGGGTAGACAAATGTTGTACTATGTTGCAAATTCGTCCTAAAAAATTCTAAATTACCTAACTGGATACTTTTAGAACTTTTATCTAATTTTATTAGGTATTTTTCAGATCCAACATTTTTCATTATTATCTTAATGAATATAAGGGTAGTAAAATTTTGTATCATGTTATAAATTCATCCTAAAAATTCTAGATTATCAAATCCCATGCTTTTAGAATTTTTATTCAATTTTATTAGATATTTGTCAGGCCCAATATTTTTCATTATTATTTCAGTAAATATAAGGGTAGTAAAATTTTATACTATGATATAAATTCGTTCTCAAAATTCTAGCTTATCTAACTGCATACTTTTAGAATTAGATCTGATTTTATTAGGTAGGTTTCAGGTTCAATATTTTTTATTATTATCTTAATAAATATAAGGGTAGTAACATTTTGTACGATGATGTAAATTCGTCCTAAAAAATTCTAAATTACCTAACTATATACTTTTAGAATTTTTATCTAATTTTATTAGGTATTTTTCAGTTCCAACATTTTTCATTATTATCTTAATAAATATAAGGGTATTAAAATTTTGTACTATCACGTAAATTTGATCTAAAAAATTCTAGCTTATCTAATTGCATAGTTTTTGAATTGTTGTCTAATTAATTTTATTAGATATTTGTCAGGTCTAATATTTTTCATTATTATCTTAATATAAATATAAGGGTAGTAAAATTTTGTATCATGTTATAAATTCATCCTAAAAATTCTAGCTTATCCAATTGCACACTTTTAGAATTTTTGCCTAACTTTATTACGAGTGCATGAGATCATAATTATGGCATTAAACAGACACAGGTACATGTGGCAGGAAATCTGTGCTGGCGCTCTCACGATCGTGGTTTTATGTGTCATAATACGGACACTAGATAATGTAATCCAATTGTGGAGTAACGAAACGGTTATACGGTATTAAGAGCGCGATAAATATTAATTAAAAACGACAATCCTGATGACAATAATAATAATAGAATAACAGTGTAAATAAATATTCCTGAAACGAATAAATTTTTGGAATATTAAGATAAACAAATGTGTTAATTATTGTAAAATATTAAAATATTCAAAAATATAAAATATCCAAATCTAAATATAATAGAACGCCAATTATACCAGTTTTTCAATAAAGAATCCATAGAATTATATATTTGTTAATTTTCAGGTTTTATTGATGTTTTAAAATTTACGTTCAGATAAGTGGATTCAACGAAACGTTCTCGAGTCTCGACAATACGCCTCCTCGTAATTTTCTTATGAGTGGAACAGAAACGCACACCCCTTTGCCAGGGCACGAAGGCATAAAGTGAGAGGATCGACACACTTCCGCCTTTGGTCGGCCGCCTTGCAACACAAAAGCCACAGACTGGTCGGCGATAGAAAATATTAAAGACACAAGGAGAAACTCGGTCGTCTGGCCCCATGGAAACGGGTCCTTCGTCTCATTCCCGAGTACAAAGTAAAAAAAATATGACCAAAACTGTGATTTCTATAATAAAATTTAAATTACGAAACGTTTCTCAATTTTTTGGGGGAAATAAAAATATTTTAGAGATTTTTGTAGCTTCCCAAAGTGCAAATTCGTCTCATTCTAGAGTATAAAGGGGGAAAAATGGCTACCAAACTGTAAATTCTAAAATAAAATTTGAATAAAAGATGCTCCTCAATTTTTTGGGGGAAATAAAAATATTTTAGGATTTTTGGAAGCTTCTCAAAATACAAAAAATTAATTCGTCTCATTCTAGGCTACAAATGAAAAAAAAAAATGAATACCAAACTGTAATTTTCCAAAATAAAATTTATATCATACACATTTCTCAATTTTCCCCTCAAAATAAAAATATTTTAGAATTCTTGGAAGCTTCTCAAAGCAAACAGCTTTAATTTGTCTCATTCTCGAGTACAAAGTAAACAAAATGTGACCAAAACTGTGGTCTCTAAAATAAAATTTAAATCACAAACGTTTCTCAATTTTTTTCTCAAAATAAAAATATTTTAGAATTCTTGGAAGCTTCTCAAAGCAGAAAGAATTAATTCGTTTCATTCTTGAGTACATAGGATCAAAATTGGCTACCAAAACTGTGATTTCCAAAATAAAATTTAAATCACAAACATTTCTCAATTTTTCATAAAAAAAAATATTATTTTGAAGTTCTTAGTAGTTTCTCAAATAGTAAAGGACTAATTCGTCTCATTCTAGAGTACATAGGAATAAAATTGACTACCAAAACTGTGATTTCCAAAATAAAATTTAAATCACAAACATTTCTCAATTTTTCACAAAAAAAAAATATTATTTTGAAGTTCTTAGTAGTTTCTCAAATAGTAAAGGACTAATTCGTCTCATTCTAGAGTCCAAAGGGGGGGAAAAATGGCTACCAAAATTGTAATATTTAAAATAAATTTAAAATCACAAAGATTTCTCAATTTTTCTCAAAAAGTAAAGATATTTTACAATTCTTGGAAGCTTCTCAAAGTACAAAAAATTAATTCGTCTCATTCTTGAGTAGAAAGAAACAAAAAATGGCTACCAAAACTGTGATTTCCAAAATAAAATTTGGATCACAAACATTTCTCAATTTTTCCCAATAAATAGAAATATTTTAGTTCTTGGAAGCTTCTCATAGTGCAAGAGATTAATTCGTCTCATCAATTCATCTCATTCTAGGGTAAAAATGAAAAAAAAAAAATGGCTACCAAAACTGTAATTTCCAAAATAAAATTTAAATCACACATTTCTCAATTTTTTTCATAAAAAAAAAAAAATATTTTAGGATTCTTGAAAGCTTCTCAACATACAAAGAATTAATTCACCTCATTCTAGGATACCAATGAAAAAGAAAATGGCTACCAAACCTGTAATTTTCCAAAATAAAATGTAAATCACAAACATTTCTCAATTTTTCCCCAAAGATACAAATATTTTAGAATTCTTGGAAGCTTCTCAAAATACAAAGAATTAATTCATCTCATTCTAGGCTGCAAATGAAAAAAAAAATCTATCAAAACTGTAATTTCCAAAATAAAATGTAAATCACAAACACTTCTCAATTTCCCCCAAAAACTAAAAACATTTTAAAATTCTTGAAAGCTTCTTAAAATACAAAGAATTAATTCGTCACATTCTAGGCTATAAATGGAAAAAAAAATGGCTACCAAAACTGTAATTTTCCAAAATAAAATGTAAATCACAAACATTTCCCAATTTCCCCCAAAAACTAAAAACATTTTAAAATTCTTGGAAGCTTCTCAAAGTGCAAAGGGTTAAATATCCTTGGATACGTAGAATGCAAACTATCCAAGTTTCAAATGTAACTTCAAAAGTAGCTAATTTGGCAAGCAAAGACTCGAAGTGGTTCGTAAGGTCGCGTCTGGCGCAACTTCGTGGCCAGAACGACTACCAAAACAATGTTTATCATAATCGCGATTGTTCCGCGACGATAATAGCGATCGAAGCGAGAACGACCGGTGACGCGGTTTCATCCGCTCGAGAAACAGGTGTTTCGAATACGCTTTCGTTCGACGGGCACCTGCGAGACATCGTCGACTAATTATAGCAACGAACGCGAGCGCGCGAATCGCTCGAGAATCGCTGGTGCGCGTCGGTGTCTGCGAACAATAGACTGTTTAAATTTGAATTTGAATTCGATTTATTTACGCGCGACGAATTCCTCGATGCGAAACGAAGGGCAGACGATCCTAATTCTTGCACGATTATGGCGTTCACCATTCAATTATTTTAAATATGTAGGATTGTTTATTGGGTTCACAACCCTTTAGGGGATGATTAAATGTGACAAAATAAAATAAAAATGAACGTGATCAATTGTTTAGAAACTAGAAATATTGTTTTAATTTATGGTTGATATCTCAGTATATTTATGTATTTGAAATATATATAATAGTTTCACTTACAAGTGGACACACTTTAGGGGATGATTATATAGGGTGTTCGACAACCCTGGGAAAAATTTTAATGGGGGATTCTAGAGGCAAAAATAAGACGAAAATCAAGAATAGCAATTTGTTATTTGAGGCTTCGTTAAAAAGTTATTAATATTTTCGTCTGTAGATAGGCAACCTGCGCATAGCTGCGTGCGCTGGCGTCTCACGGGAGTAACTTTAAACATTAATAACTTTTTAACAAAGCCTCCAACAACAAATTTGTATTCTTGATTTTCGTCTTATTTTGGCCTCTAGAATCCCCCATTAAAATTTTTCTTAGGTATAAGTATACTGAGGTATCAACCATGAATTAAAACAATATTTTTTGTTTCAACAGTAAACACTTGATCACGTGCAACTTCATTTTGTTTTGACACATACAGGGTGTCAAATTGTGTGAAAATTCACGTGATCGTGTTTTTACTATTCAAACAAAAAATATTGTTTTTATTTGTGCTGGATACCACAGTATACACATATATTTTAAATATGCAGATTTACCTACGGGTGGACAACCCTTTAGGGGATGATTATACATACTAAAATAACACGAAAATTCACGTGATCATATTTTTACTATTAAAACAAAAAATATTGTTTTAATTTGTAATGGCCACTTCAGTATATTACTATATTTTAAATACATAGATTTATCTAGAATTGAACAACCCTGTAGGGGATGATTATAAATTCTAAAATAAAATGAAATTGTGATCATATTTTTATAGTTCAAACAAAAAATATTGTTTTAAATGGGAAACAGAATTTCTGAAAGAGCAATTTTTACAAAAATATTTCTATCAAAATTGCTTTAATGTTTTTATAAAAAAAAAAATCAGTAAGCTACGATCATCGTATATGGTTGTCCAAGAGTCAATAACCTGACCGTATGAGATCATAATTATGGCATTAAGCAGACACAGGTGTGTCGGTACGGTAAGAAACAAACCCAAGAAATCTCTACTGCGCTCTCCCCGATCATGGTCTTACGTGTCTCGTAATACTGGGACCAGATAATATAACCATAATCCAATCATGAGCGAACGAAATGACTATACAGTGTCGGCAAAGTGGTAAACTGAGATAAGTAACTATAGATGAGACCTAGAGATTTCAATAATGAATTATTTTCTAATCACATAAATAAATAAAAAATGCTGTAGGAAAAATAAAATAAATATTTTTCCCATGAAATTTGAAAATTTGGAATTTGTGGAAGACTATAAATAAAACTTAGAGATTTGAAGGCTAAATTATTTTCTAATCACGTAAATAGATAAAAGATGCTATAAGAAAACAAAAATAAATATTTTTTCCATGAAATTTAATAATTTAGATTTTGGGGACGACTATAAATAAAATTTAGAGATTTGAAGCCTAAATTATTTTCTAATCACATAAATGGATAAAAAATGCTACAAGAAAATTGAAATAAATATTTTTTCCATGAAATTTAATAATTTAAAATTTGGGGACAACTATAAATAAAACTTAGAGATTTGAAGGCTAAATTATTTTCTAATCACATAAACAGATAAAAGATGCTATAAGAAAATTAAAATAAATATGTTTTCCATGAAATTTAATAATTTAATAATTTGGATTAAGAATTTTATAATATGTCTAATCCTGTCGCTACCGGTGGGTCTGTCGAGTTCAGAGTTTTGCGCTAGTAAAAGTTTACTCGCGAATTTGGCGTGGGTGGAGGTGGGGGGTGAGTAGGCGTGCGCGTCACCGTGTCCCAAAGTTCGAGCCACCTGTGGCTGCGGCCAAGAGCGTCGTGGACACGCCGTTCGTTAAGGTATTTACAGGTGCGAGTAGAAACTGTTTCCTAAGCCAAAACTGTTGCCAGTCGAAACTGAGCTACCCCCCCTTGTGCAAAGTTAGGCCCTTCACCTGGGGCTCCCAAACTAATGACCAATGAAACCAACACACATCAATTCATTCAGTCTGAAAATCAAATTTTTATCTGCCATTGTGAAATATTTAATTTTATAACCGAATTTCTAAAAGTAAATAGGAATTTTGAATTTTGAATTTTGAATTACTAAAAATAAATGAGAATGTTGATTTTTGAATTTCTAAAAGTAAATGACAATTTTGAATTTTGAATTTCTAAAAGTAAATAAAAATTTTGAATTTGAATTTTTAAAAGTAAATGAGAATTTTGAATTTTCAATTACTAAAAGGAAATGAGAATTTTGAATTTTGTGTTTCTAAAAGTAAATTTTGAATTTTGAATTTTGAATTTTTAAAAGTAAATAAGAATTTTGAATTTTCAATTACTAAAAGTAAATGAGAATTTTGAATTTTGAGTTTCTAAAAGTAAATTTTGAATTTTGAATTTTGAATTTTTAAAAGTGAATAAGAATTTTTAAATTTGAATTTCTAAAAGTAAACAAGAGTTTTGAAATTTGAAATACACCTATAAATATTGAGAACTATATCTTACTAGCGAATTTATGAGTAATACTTAAACGAGACGCCATTGCATTTTTGTAAGAATATACATATGAGTCTCGAATTTTGAAATAAATTATAACAAAAATAAAATGTCGTCCAGGAAACCTTGCCTCGATTTGGCAGGCTCTGACAAGATTTGCTGGAGCTTCACTAATGAGTCCAACCAGCAAAACTTGGACGCAATTTAATATTTTCTAATAATTTATTTCGAAGTTCCATGTCCCGGAAGTCATTATTATTAAAATTTATCATAGACGCGATTATGCTTCCGGAATGAAAACTTCGTAGGCGTGTTTTCGATGAATTATAATCCTATAAATAGTTTTTAATTTTTAATAATTATACATTTAATTATAATGGACATAAGACCTAACACGTGTAGAGAATAATATTCGAATACATTTCCATTCTCCCTCGAAGCGATTTGTGATAGAGATTAATCCTAACAAACACCATTGCGTAATATTATTTTCTGTATAAATTAAATATAAATCCTCGCGTCTCGCTTGAAATAATTGTAATATCTCAAATACCGTGGAGAGCTACAAAAATGATCGAGATTAACAGTATCTATTAAACTCAGACTTGTTTCTGTACTAAAATGGCGCCAAAAGAAAATATCAGAAGCTTGTGCCCCCCCCCCTTGCTATCTTTCCAAATTTACACACTACTTGAGAGACCAGATGTCGAAAAACAATATTTTTGCTAAATAATTATGCAAGAGTAAATCCAGGTTTATTTCGATACCAAAATGGCGTCAAAAGCAGAAATAAAAAGCTTGTACCCCCCCACCCTTGTTGCCATCTTTCTAGATTTATGCAATAGTTGGGAGACCAGATATTGGTAAATAAATAAGCTAAAGTAAATCCAGGTTTATTTCGATACCAAAATGGCGTCAAAAGCAGAAATCAGAAGCTTGTACTTGTTGGCATCTTTCCAGATGTACACAGTACTTGAGAGACCAGATGTCGAAAAAAAATAATTATTGGTAAATAATTATGCACGAATAAACTCAGGTTCATTTCTATACCAAAATGGCGTCAAAAGCAGAAATCAGAAACTTGCAACCCCCCCAACTCCCTTTAGCCATCTTTCCAGATCTGTATAATACTCAAGACAACAAATATTTAAAAATAATATTTATTAGTAAATAATTAAATAAGAATTCATAAGGGTTCATTTGTATACTAAAATGGCGTCAAAAGAAGAAATCAGAAGCTTGTACCCCCCTCCCCCCTTGTTACCATCTCTCCAAATCTACACAGTACTCGAGAGATCAGATATTTAAGAACAATATTTATTGCTAAGTAATTATTGCACGAGTAAGAGTATTGTTCAACCCTTAAAAGACACGTGGAAATAGCGATGAGACACTAAACTCAGGCTTATTTCTATACCAAAATGGCGTAATAATCAAAAATCAGAAGCTTCCACCACCCTCCCTTTTTGCCATCTTTCCAGATATACACAATACTACGGAAACCAGACTTCAAAGAATATTTATTTAAATAATTATGCACGAGGAATCACTAATAGCATCGAGAAAAAAAGATGGCGCTGTAAAGCATAGCAAGCTTGCATCTCCCTACCTTGTTGCCATCTTTCCAAATCTACACAATACTTCAGAAACCAGATTTAGAAGAGTATTTATTTAAATAATTATTGCACGAGTAAGAATATTCTTCATCCCTTAAAGGACACGTAAAAATATCGTCGAAGCACTAATATCATCGAAAAAAAAGATGGCGCTGTAAAGCATAGCAAGCTTGCACCCCCCTCCCTTGTTGCCATCTTTCCAAATCTACACAATACTTCAGAAACCAGATTTAGAAGAGTATTTATTTAAATAATTATTGCACGAGTAAGAATATTCTTCATCCCTTAAAGGGCACGTAAAAATATTGTCGATGCACTAATAGCATCGAAAGAAAAAAGATGGCGCTGTAGAGCATAACAAGTTTGTACCTCCTTCCCTTGTTGCCATCTTTCCAAATCTGCACAATACTCCAGAAACCAGATTTCGAGAAATATTTAATTACACAATTATTGCTAAATAATTATTGCACAAGAGAATTGCTCAGCCATTAACACGTTCACTGCCAGATCAAAACCGTATAATATTCTGCAAAAGTACAATTTCGATTTTAAACCATTGTAAACTACTTAACCTAAAATTTGTCTTAACTTGAGAATTAATTTTTTTAATATCGTAGTGGTAAATTCTGTCACCCATATGTGGGTGACGTGGCAGTCAAAGTGTTAAAGAACTAGAAATATCGTCGAAGCACCAATATCATAAAAAAAAGAAGATGGCGCTGTAAAGGAGTCATTAGGTCACTAAGGGCGTCTCAGACGAATCGCCTTAACATCCAGGGCACCATGAACTTAGTTTGCAAACCCCTGTCCTAAACCTTCCACGGGAACTGGGTCACCGGGTACGCACGAAACTAAGCGAGTGAGTGGGGGGTGGTGCCGCCCCCGCCGCTCCCGAACCAGTGCGAAACTTATCAAACACCACCGACGACCGCTGTTCGCGATAGTTCCTCCCTGCAGACGATACGTATCGACGGCGAGCTTTCGCGTAATCGCTTCGTGGCTCGAACGTGCAAAGAGGAAGCGTTCGCGAAGAATAGCAATTAAGAGCAGGTGAGAACGCTAGCGCGCGCGAGTACGTTTTACAATTACGAGGAAAGTTTTCCGGCCTGGCTCTGCTCGCGATGAAACAGTGTTACGTAAACTCGCACAGAGGTTCCATAATAGTAATCCAAGAATATCTATACATATTTCTGCACTAGAAAAATGAATGTCACGCTAAATAATAATAAAAAAAAAAAAAAAAATTATTTGACTTTGTCCACCTACTCGAATTTTTTTCTCGAAAGTGGAGAGGATTTCGAGTGAATGTCTATTCACCAAAAATTATTGTAATTGACTCCCGCAACCAATGATAATTTTTTCAGAATGATTTGAAATTTTTTAATTTTGTCGAAAACTTTGTCCATCTATTGGAATTTTTTCCTCGAAAGTTCATAGGATTTCGAGAGTATGTGACTTCACAAAAAATAATTATAATTGATCCCTGCAACCAACAATAATTTTTTCAGAATTATTTGAAATTTTTTAATTTTATCGAAAAATTTGTCTACCTACTCGAATTTTTTTCTCGAAAGTGGCGAGAATTTCGAGGGTATGTGCCTTCACAAAAAATAATTGTAATTGACCCCTAAAACCAAAAATAATTTTTTCAGAACAATTTGAAATTTTTTAATTTCGTCGAAAAATTTGCCCACCTAATCGAATTTTTTTCTCGAAAGTGGAGAGGATTTCGAGGTTATGTGTCTTCACAAAAAATAATTGCAATTGACTCCCTCAGTCAAAAATAATTTTTTCAGCTGGATTTGAAACTTTTTTTTTTGTCATAAAATTTAGTCACCTACCTCCTCTGTCGACTTTTCTTACAAATTCGTTTTTGATTTTTAATAAATTTGTTTGACGGTGTACGGAAATGTTTTGTAATACTTTTTTGAAGGTATCCATGAGCTCTACTTCCAAACTAAATTTCAATGAAATCCATTCACTATTGTAGAAATTATGGCAGTTTGAAAATTGAATCCTTTTTTATGGGGGTTTTCTCATTTTACGGGGTTAAGAAATAACTTTTCGAACATTCTTGGAATTTCTATGTATTCTTCTCCAAAATACGCGTTGTTTGCATTTTGAAACATTAAAATCCTCCAATCCGTTCAAAAGTTATGATTTTTTAAACATATGCATATAATTTTGAAGAGACATTTCTGGTCATACATTATTATATTTTCGGTAAAGAATTTTTGTCTCGAAAGTGCGTAGGATTTCGAGGGTACGTGTTCTCACAAAAAATAATTGTAAATGAACCCTGCAACCAAAAATAATTTTTCCAAAACAATTTAAAATTTTTTAATTTCGTATAAAATTTGTCCACTTATTCGAATTTTTTTCTCGAAAGTACATAGGATTTCGGGGGTATGTCTATCCACCAAAAAGGGTTATAATTGACCTCTACAACTAAAAATAATTATTTCAGAGCAATTTGAAATTTTTAAATTTTATCGAAAAATTTGTCCACCTACTCGAATTTTTTTCTCGAAA
Source organism: Colletes gigas (assembly GCF_013123115.1). NCBI lineage: Eukaryota > Metazoa > Arthropoda > Insecta > Hymenoptera > Colletidae > Colletes > Colletes gigas. The sequence goes on from NW_025106644.1 coordinate 1,474,007, forward strand.
GTGCTTAGAATTTCGGGTGTATTTCTAATCACAAAAAATGATCGTAATCGACTCCCACATCTAAAAATAATTTTTTCAAAAAAGACGCGCTTGATGAAATGCTATTACGTAAACTCGCCAACACCGCGGTTCCATAATGGTAATCCAAGAATAAATCGTCGGTCTGACGGGTAACGATGAACTCTCGCTAAGAGCGATTATTTTGCTGCGCGTCGTATCGAGCGTAACAGCTAGCGGGGGAGGAGGAAACGTGGACGAGAAAACGTCGATTCGCGTGCTGACACGCGACAGACGCGACGACGGGGAACCTCTGCTTAGTGCACGCGATACACCCTCGATTGTTGCAAGAAAATCGGGGTCCACGGAATCCTGCGTAAGCGATCGATTCGATAAGGAATAACTCCGCTCGAGGAATCTCGTTCGTGGCTCATGCGTGGAGTCCCCGAACTTGCTTGGTCGCTTAGCGACCATCCCCCCTACTCGTCGATACCACGCATCGAACGAGAGCCTCGTGCAATAATCGAGGGCCTACTTGCTACTACGATGACTCGACCCTAGTTTCTAAGTTACAAACTGAAGTTGTAATTGCCGATTAGTATGTAAACGTTAATTGCAAAACTGAACAGTGTCTTTACGTTTATCTAAAGCCACGGTAATTGTGGAAGTTGGAAATTATCAAACTTAATTCGTTCGCTTACACATACGCAAATATACTCGTGTGAGATGTCTAATAAGGTTTTAAAAATATATACAGGGTGTTCAAAAAATTTTAAAATATATACAGGGTGTTCAAAAAATTTAAATATATATACAGGGTGTTAAAAAAATTTCAAAATATATGCAGGGGGTTCCGCATTTTACAAATAAAAATGACAATAAAGTGTTATGTAACAAAAAATTCATAAATGCTTTATTTAGAAGTTATAACGAAAATATGAAATGGGATGTTTTTTTATTTATTAAACAAATTTATTCAAATTTTATTTTAAGAGAGAAACTACTAGTCGATGCACGAAAAAATATTTTTAACGTAGAATCATGTGGATAACTATTTTTATCAGTCTAGTTTCTATCATTTAACTTAATAAATGATTTATAAAATTTTGAATTATTGTTCAAGTTCATGTTGAGTAAATTGCAAAGAAACTTACGATATCGAATGCTTGCAAAGGATTGATTTTATCTTCACAGCTCATGTTTTTCTTAATAAAGCATTTATGAATTTTTTGTTATACTGGATGTTCGGCCAGACCGGGGAAAAATTTTAATAGAAGATTCTAGAGGTCAAAATAAGACGAAGATCAAGAATACCAATTTGTTGATTGAGGCTTTGGTAGAAAGTTATTAACGTTTAAAGTTCCGCCTGTAGAACGGCAATCTGCGAACAGCTGCGCGCGCGCGATAGCTTGCACACTTTAACTTTACGCGTTAATAACTTTTTAACGAAGCTTCAATCAACAAATTATTATTCTTGATTTTCGTCTTATTTTGGCCTCTAGAATCTTCCATTAAAATTTTTCCCAGGGGTGGGCGAACAACCTGTATAACATTTTAGTATTATTTTTACTTGTAGGACACATTACTGAAGTGTGTACGGAAAAATGCGGAACACCCTGTATATTATTCCCCAGAAATAAAGAAGAAGCAAACACGTTTTGTAGAAAGTGATTAAATAAAAGAAATTAGATTTTAAAATCCCCCAATCCAACCAGAAGTTATGACTTTTGAAACATAACTTGTAATTTTGGAGACATTTCTGGTCATACATTATATTTTCGGTAAAGAATTTTTTTCTCGAATGTGCGTTGGATTTCTAGGGTATGTGTTTTGACAAAAAATAATTGTAATTGACCCCTGCAACGAAAAATAATTTTTCCAGAACAATTTGAAATTTTTTAATTTTGTCAGAAAATTTGTCCACCTACTCGAATTTTTTTCTCCAAAGTGTGTAGGATTTCGGGTGTATGTCTATTAACAAAAAATAATCATAATTGACTTCCTCAGCCAAAAATAATTTTTTCAAACGAATGTGAAATTTTTAATTGTCGCCAAAATTTTCTACACCTTCTGGAATTTTTTTCTTGAAAATGAATAGGATTACGGGATTATCTGTACTGACAAAAAATAATTGTAATTGACCTCCGCAATTAAAAATAATTTTTTCAGACGGATTATGAAATTTTTTAATTTCGTCGAAAAATTTACCCACCACTTGTCGATTTTTCTTAAAAATTCGTTTTTGATTTTTAATAAATTTGTTTGTCGCTGTACGGAAATATTGTTTAATACTTTTTTGTAGATACCTATGAGCTCTACTTCACAAATAAATTTCAATGAAATTCATTCGCTATTGTAGGAGTTATGGTCGTTTGAAAATTGGACAATTTTTATGGAGGTTTTTTCACTTTACGGGGTTAAGGAACAGCTTTTTCAATATTGTTAGAGTTTCTACATATTCTTGACCAAAATACGCGTTGTTTGCCGACTGAAACATTAGAATCCTCCAATCCGTTCAGAAGTTATGACGTTTTAAAGTAATTTTGGACTGATATTTCTGGTCATACATTATGCTTTCGGAAAAATTTTTTTTCTCGTAAGTATGTAGGATTTCGGGGATATGTTTATTCTCCAAAAATGACTATAATTAACCACCGCAATCAAAAATAATTTTTCCAGAACAATTTGAAATTTTTTAAGTTTGTCAAAAAATTTGTCCACCTACTCGAATTTTTTTCTCGAAAGTGTGCAGGATTTCTGGGGTATGTATTATGACAAAAAATAATTACAATTGATCCCTGCAACGAAAAATAATTTTTCCAGAATGATTTGAAATTTTTCAATTTTGCCGAAAAATTTGTCCACCTACACAAATTTTTTTCTCGAAAGTGCGTAGGTTTTTTGGGGTATGTATTATGACAAAAAATAATTACAATTGATCCGTGCAACGAAAAATAATTTTTTCAGAATGATTAGAAATTACTTAATTTCGTTCAAAAATTTGTCCACCTACACGAATTTTTTTCTCGAAAGTGTGCAGGATTTCTGGGGTATGTATTATGACAAAAAATAATTACAATTGATCCCTGCAACGAAAAATAATTTTTCCAGAATGATTTGAAACTTTTCAATTTCGCCGAAAAATTTGTCCTACTCTAATTTTTTTCTCGAAAATGCGTAAGATTTCAGTGTTATGTCGATTCACTAAATATGATTATAATTAACCCCCGCAATCAAAAATAATTTTTCCCGAACGATTTGAAATTTTTAAATTTCATTTTGTTAATAACTATTTAACGAAGCCTCAGCCAACAAATATTCTTGATTTTCGTCTTATTTTGGGCTCCAAAATTTTCCATTGAAATTGTTTCCCAAGTGTGATCGAACACCCTGTATAGTTTGCATCGGCAAGTGTAACTTTTCTATTCTAACCTGCAAATACGTTCGAATTCAGCCCGAGCGTCTCATATCACTGATGCAAATATAGGATGAACGTAAAAGGGTTAAGAAACGGCGCATCGTTAAGAGAACAATACCCGAGGCTAACGTAAGCGTGGAGTATCCCGACGGTCGAGAACGCGCTTGTCAAAGTACAAAGGAACGGTTATACGTGATCGATACCGTGATTCGAAAGCCTCGTAAAGGAAACGTTTCGGCCATCGTCCATCCTCAGTCCACCGCCGTCTGTGCAATAATTATTTTCACGCGCGAAATCGTTAATCCAATCATCGGGAGGGATTAGATTTAACACATTCACGGCCAGATCAAAACCGTACAATATTCTGCAAGAACAAAATTTGAATTTTAAACCATTGTAAACTACATAACCTAAAACTTGTTTCAGTAATTATTTTTATAACCTTGTTAACATCCACAAATTCTATCCAAATTTATTCCCCTAGACATCTCAACTCGAGAATTAATTTTTCTAGTTCCATAGTGGTAAACCTGCCATCCATATACAGGGTGTTCGACCATCCCTGGGAATAATTTTAATGGGGGATTCTAGAGGCCAAAATAAGACGAAACTCAACAAATTGGTATTCTTGATTTTCGTCTTATTTTAGCTCTAAAATCCCCTATTAAAATTGTTCGTACGTGAAACGCTTTCTAAGTTATTAAGTGTAAATTTACAACGTACAAACGAACTTTGTTGTAACGAGATGGTACGTGCAAAATGCCATAACGACTTTAATTCACGGTCATTAGCATACAATTGTTCACGGTACACGCACCATAAATTTAGAGACTAGTAAATTGAAAAATACCAACAACCAGCCGTCGATTTTAACACTTTGACTTCCACGTCACCCCATACATGGGTGACAGTATTTATCTTTACGATGAAAATTAATTCCCAAGTTAAGACGTCGTGGAAAGGAAATTTGGATAGAGTTTGTGAATTTTAAGAAGGTTACGAAAACAAGTACCAAAATAAATTTTAGGTTATGTAGCTTAGAATGGTCTAAAATGAAAATGCTACTTTTGCAGAATATTGTGCGGTTTTGATCTGGTAGTGAACGTGTTAACGCGTGATGATTTACAATTTGTATCTGTAAGTTACGATCCCCCTGTAGGGCAACAGACAAACTTATTGTTAGACCGAACTGTTAAAATACAATGTTCTCGACGCGACTATGTCTACAACGTATTATCTAAATCAGGCGTGTCAATCTCGTTTTGGCCCGAGGGCCAATCTGCATATTGCTATCACGTAGACGGCCAGAATTATTTTACAACAAAATACGTCTGACGATATAACGAACAAAGAGTGTCTAATTACCTGTCTCGAACATTAATAGCAGCCAACGGAACTCGGCGTGATAAAACATATTTAAAGAAAGTACTGTTTCAGTAGTCGGAAACCACTATTATTATCACTATCACGCATAAATATCACTGAAAAATTGCGATAAACAAGCACTGTAAATGGCACAGCTAAAATCCTGTTGTAGAAACCTATCCTGAAAACTACGAATATCCAGATATTTAAACGATGCACAATTGGATGCAGTTTCAACATTATAGAGAACCAATGTTACATGTCTAACCTTCGTAAAAGAATTAATATCCTAATCAGTGATTATTATTATCGTTGTCGGGGCATGTAAAATACATATACAGGGTGTTCTGCCAACCATAGGAAAAATTTTAATGGGGGATTCTGGAGGCCAAAATAAGACGAAAATCAAGAATACTAATTTGTTGATGGAGGCTTCGTTAAAAAGTTATTAACGTTCAAAGTTCCGCAAGTGCTGAATTTTTTTCTAGAAAACGCGCAGGATTTCGGGGCTATGTCTATTCACCAAAAATTATTATAATTGACTCTCGTAATCGAAAATAATTTTTCCAGAACGATTTGAAATTTTTTGTTATCGAAAAATTTAGGCACCTAATTATATTTTCGGTAATGAATTTTTTTCTCGTAAATGGGTAGGATTTCGAGGACATGTCTATTCACCTAAAATAATTGTAATCCACCCCTGCAACCGAAAATAATTTTTCCAGAACGATTTGAAATTTTTTGTTATCGAAAAATTTAGGCACCTAATTATATTTTCGGTAATGAATTTTTTTCTCGTAAATGGGTAGGATTTCGAGGACATGTCTATTCACCAAAAATAATTGTAATTGATCCCTACAACCGAAAATAATTTTTCCAAAACGATTTGAAATTTTTTTTCTCCGTCGAAAAATTTCACACCTTCTCGAATTTTTTTCTAGAAAGTGAGTAGGAATTCGGGGGTATGTCTATTCACCAAAAATGATTATAATTGATCCCCGCAAACGAACATAATTTTTCCAAAACGATTTGAAATTTTTTTTCTCCGTCGAAATATTCATACCTTCTCGAATTTTTTTCTAGAAAGTGGGTAAGATTTCGGGGGTATATCTATTCACCAAAAATGATTATAATTGACCCCCGCAAACGAACATAATTTTTCCAGAACGATTTGAAATTTTTTTTTTCCGTCGAAAAATTTAGGCACCTAATTAGATTTTCGGTAAGGAATTTTTTTCTCGAAAGTGCGTAGGATTTCGGGGATATGTGTAATGACAAAAAATGATTGTAATTGACCCCTGCAATTAAAAATAATTTCTTTGGAACGATTTGAAATGTTTTAATTTTGTCGAAAAATGTATCCACTCCTTGAATTTTTTTCTCGAAACTGAGTAGGATTTCGGGGTTACGTCTATTGACAAAAAATGATTGCAATTGACCCCTGCAAATAAGAATAATTTTTTCAGAATGATTTGAAATTTGTTAATTTTATTTTTTAATAACTTTTAAAGGAAGCCTCAGTCATGAAATTAATATTCTTGATTTTCGTCTTATTTTGATTCCTAGAATCTCCCATTAAAATTTTAACAACGTAAGAGGCACAGCTAGAAATGCTGTATCGTAACCTAACCTCAAAACTACGAATCTCACAAAACGTGTTCAATGTAGTTTGAACACTACTGAGAACCAATACGTGTCACGCGTCTAACGTCACTTCGTAAAAAAATAAATATCCTGCGAGTTATAGTAATATATTAACCTAACCACTATTTACTATTATTATCGTTATTATTTACACGTAAAATATATATAAATATCACTGAGAAATTACGATATACAACTACTGCAAAAAGCACAGCAAAAATTCTGTATCGAAACCTAACCTCAAAACAACGAATATCCAGAATCGATGCACAACTCAATGTAGTTTCAACATTATTAAGAACCAATATTACACGTCTAACCTCCCTTCGTAAAATAATAAATATTCTGCGAATCACAGTAATATAATAACCTAACCACTATTTACTATTATTATCGTTATCATTTACACGTAAAATACACATAAATATCACTGAGAAATTACTATACACAAGTACTGTAAAAAAACACAACAAAAATTCTGTATCGAAACCTAACCTCAAAATTACGAATATCCAGAATCAATGAACAATTCAATGTAGTTTCAACATTACCGAAAATCAATATTACACGTCTAACTTCCCTTCGTAAAAGAATAAATATTCTTCGAATCATAGTAATATAATAACCTAACCACTAATTATTATCATTAGCGTTATCACTTACACGTAAAACACATGTAAATATCACTGAGAAATTATGATGCACAACGTAAGAGGCACAGCTAGAAATGTTGTATCGTTACCTAACCTCGAAACTACGAATATCACAAAACGTATTAAATCTAGTACTACCGAGAACCAATACGTGTCACGCGTCTAACCTCACTTTATAAAAGAATAAATATTCATCGAGTCATAGTAACATAAATCCGTCGCGACGGTCTCTAAACGCACGAGAGATGCTGCGTTAGGAGCGGAGCAACGTTGCAACGCGACACGAGAACGCAACGGTCGACCGATAGCGCCGATAAATTGATACCGTCGCGGTAATCGTTTTTCGCGACAACTGGACGAGCGAGGTCAGTAGCACCGTCGCGAGTGACCCTTGGCGACAGGGGCAGAGAGGGCCCCCAGACAGGTAATAAAAAACCATTTCGATCGACAAGAGGCTTCACGTGAAGGAGGAAGTGGGCGGTATCGAAAACTCTTCCCGAGTTGACGAACGATAATAATAACGCGTGTGCACACCGGTGCACCGGTCGACACGGAACGTTCGATCAACGGTACCGTAACGCGTTTTTTTTTTCTCCCACCCTCTGACGGATTCTCGCGAGATCACGCCTGGCGCACACGCGTTTTTGAATATTCGACGCGAGCGATGCAGAACCGCGTGTCAGCCGGTTCGCTGGCCGATTCGTTTCGCCGTGATGCTTCGAATGACAACGATTTCGAACGGAACGGTCGGACGTCAAGGAGAAACGCGCGGTTCGGAAGCGTGATCGTGACAGACGAGTGACGAAAATGCGGGGTTAGGAGTGCACCGCGAAAATAAAAGACGAAGTGTACCCCACTCCCCCCCCAAAAGGGGAGGGGAAAGAAGCCTTTTCGTAGCCAAATCGAGAGACAGAGAGGACACGGACGTGAACGAGGAAAGCGAAGTAACTCGCGACGAGGGCCTCCTCGCTGGCGACCCCCACCCCTACCGCCCCCCTCGAGGAGCCTGATTTTTTGGATACTTACCACGCTTACACGATAGTGCACGTAAGCGGAACAACAGTCATACATAGGCACACGCGCGCGCGAACGCAGGTACACGGGGCACGTACGTGCGAGCACACGAGCACTCACACACGCCAGCCATACGAACGAAGAAACCCACACCCACTTACTGCTTGGTGGGTAGGTAGGACGCGGCGACACGCTCGGGGATATATCACTCTGTCCGTTAAAATACGTACGCGACGTGATGCATACGCGCGTAACGAGTGCGAGAGATCGGCACGCGTTCGTTTGCCTAAGGTAAAGTCTCTCGGCGTCGATGTCGACGTGTGCGACGAGGAGGACAGCGGTGGAAGCGGCGGCGGCGGCAGCAGCACCAGCGGTGGTAGCAGCACCAGCGATTTAAGCCTCGTCTGCCACATGCAGCGAGTCTCCGATCTGGGATCGGCGACGAACGCGAGAAATACACCCGGGAGACGGTGATCGCGTACCTCGGTGGCCGCACATCGGTACTCGGTCGTGTATGGAGTCGCGAGCGCCTGCACCCCACTCTGTCTCTCGGTCGCTCGTTCTCTTTCTACTCCTCTCGCTCCCTCTCGCGCCTCTCTCCGTCACTGTCCCTCTTGTTCGTTCCTCGTCGCTCTCGCTGGGTGTCCGTCAGTAACCTAGAAAGCGGTGGCGGCGGCCATTCAGGATTACGGGACTCCGGTCCGTACGTCCGCCTTGTCCGAGCGACCGAGCGAGAGAACAAGACCCACCGTGCAGATACGCAACCCACGTCCCGTCCCGGCGAACGATATCCCACAATATTTCGTCCCTTTCTCGATCGTTCTCCTCACGGGCCGACGTATCCGTGAATTTTCATGCCGCACACGCACGCACGCACACACTCCCGGGGGGGGGCCAGGCGACGTTCGAAGACGCGACGACGTCGTGTTTGCTCGTCGGTCGTACAACCGAATAACCCGATCGACCCTCGAATCGTACAGAGGAACCACAAAATATACACTGTACTCCCTTTCGTACGCACGCACTGCTCACTAGCCGCGATCTCGCTCGGGAGAGCGCACCTTCGCCACGACAGATCGGCGAGAGCACTAGTACAGAACTATGGGTGTGCTTCTCTTGCCAGCGTACCGTCGTTCCGGCATACGCGATAGCCACGAGACCGGTCGACCCTCGAGACGAGCGACTTCAATACAAAATATATTTACCCATTTGTGACAGATTTTCCGTACGAGACGCACCACATTAACGACCGTCCCCCACCTATTATCACATACAGACATTACCACACTTCGATATTTCAAGATGGCGACGCGCCGTCGTCGGCCCGAAACACGACGCGGACGAACCGTAAAGCCGCGGCGCCACCGTCGCCGCCAATCATCGACACCCTGGCCGCGAGCGACGCGTTTACCCGCGAAATTCGAAACCGTACTCGGGCGTGTTGATAAAGGGTGACGTCTAGGAAAGAACATATCTTTTTTTGATAGTTTTCTAAGAATATTATTTGACGCACACTTCGATACAGCTTTGTAAAGCACATTCTAAAATTTCAGTTTAAAGTACAGGATACCTCTGCCGACGGACGTTTAATCGGTAGCAAAATATTTTTGTAACAGTTCCTCGTATATGTCTTTGTCGGATTTAAGAAACAGACAAAAGATAACTCTATCCACCTGCAAGTTTAAGAAATTCGTCAGTGTCCTGTGCCGCCATTCTCCGTGATCTGTACAACTATCAAACAAAATCTTACTGCGTCTTTGTTGTCGAGTAGGAACTTCTTAACCGTCGATAAAGCTACTTTGGCTGCTGGTCTTTGCGGATATCCATAAATTCCAGTCGAGATGCAAGGAAAAGCTATTGTGCGTAATTTATTCTCTTTGGCAATCCTGAGACTATTCTTGTAACAATCCCTCAACTTTTCTGGCTTTTCCCCTTGCGGACCAACCGTATGGATAACATCTAAAATATTACATCTATGAAAGCGCTGTCCCAAGCACGTTGTTGCGTATACTAACGCTTCGCAGGTAACATATAACCCCCGGTTATTCTAACTTCTCCGACAGGACATCCACCCAAAGTCGAACACTCTTTCTTTAAAGTTCGTCCCGCGGCTCTGTGAATAGCTCCGTCAACTGGCAAAGTTTTTATTTATCCTTTAGCAAAGTTACCTACTCCTTATTTCTATCGAACGTGTCTTATATACCTCCGCCACCACCGAGCAGACTCGAATTTGCAGCATTCACTATAGCATCTATCTCTAGAGACGTGATATCGCCTTGCCACATAGAAACTTTGTTAGCTATTTCCTCGTCGACTGGTTCGACCTTCTCGAGAGTCAACAGGCCGATATTGGTTTTATTCTTACGCCAGTACTCCGCCCATGTTGGAACTCTATCTAACGTGGTAACGCCTCCTTTATAATATTTCCTTTTCTCTGCTAACGGCATGGTCATGAATTTTTCTATGGACAATGATAATAAGCAATTTCTGCGTGGCCCTTCTCGCAACGATACAACGTGACGAGACTGAACGAAACTTGAGATAGAAACATATGGAACGTTCAACGATATCGTAAAAATACAAAGAAATCGTTTCGCCTTACGTTTTTCAGCTTCGAGCGACATTCTTCCTTCGGGAGTGAAAACTGTGGCAAAATTCATAACGAACAAAGGATTCTGAACGATTTGATATAGTACAGCTGCGACTGGTAAACGGTCGGCGAGCATCGCCTGTAAATCAGAAACAATTCTCTTCTCACTACGCAGTTCACTCGGCTCACGGTACCCTGTCTGCCCTTACTCTGAGAGCGAACATAATCTTCCACTCGAGAAATACGTTAACGACCTTTGACAATCACCGATTTTCGATTTTTCGAACGTGGAATCGGTTCGATCCGCGAATTTTCACGGTCACGCGTCCGACTCGGGCTTATACGCAGCAAAAATTCGAGGGAAACCCGCGTTGATTTACTCCTGCCTGTTGACCACGATCGTGACCGGCGAAAACGCGCAACCTCTTTGTTGATGGAGCAACGAGAGACGCGTGCAGACATCTAACGAGAAATCCTACCAACGATCGGATTCTTTTCTCGTACGTACGCGCCACCTACCGGGGATATGGTGTACTTCATTTGGGCTGAGACAATCCACATTTACGGAAGGTATTATTACTTGATCGTGTAATTGAGATACAGGGTGCACTTGGGGGATTCTAGAGGCCAAAACAAGACGAAAATCAAGAATTTGTCGATGGAGGCTTCGTTGAAAAGTTATTAACAGTTGCGCCTGTAGATAGGCAACCTGCGTATTGGTCCAACTGTTAATTACTTTTTAACGAAGCCTCAATCGACAAATTGGTATTCTTGATTTTTCACTTTCGTTTTTAACGGAATGCTTGGATATTAGTAGAAGTCCGGAACGACCGGAAACGTTACAAATGGATATTGTTAAGCTCGCGGGGGCGTTGTAGTGGGCGTTAACGAGGATATGCACTTGGTGGCTATCGTCCAACGAAAGTGAAATGTACGAACGCGAATTTAATCCAACTAGACCAAGGGTGCGGTTCGGTTTGGACGCTCACGCCACTATGAGCATTTATAGATATGCTAGGAACGGTTCATTTTGGTTAATTTGCAACAGCGCCAAAATGGAATTAATATACAGAAATTTTTCGAACCATATCTAGTTTTATTTCATTTCATAAATAGCTCGTAAAATTGATTTATCTTATTAATCGAAGCTAATATATGTTATGTGATACGACGTAACAATGACGTCATTATTACGCTTGCAAGCGCTTGCAGCGCCACAGCGAGCAACGTAAGCAACTTACGCGTCCAAACTAGACTCAACCTCAAATGTTATGCCCTCCAGCATTGTACTAATTATTGAAAACGATTATCGACCCTTTAAGTAGAACCATTTCCTTTACGACTTCCAAGGAACATTAACATTTGTGACAGAATCTAGATGTAACATTTACCTTTGGCTTATTTCGTTCGATCTCATTCTTACATCTGGTTACTTAAAGTTTCACGGAAAAATTCCACGTAACGACAACTTGAACTTTCCGTAAGACGCCCACGCGTTGCACCGATGCACCAAATCTGTCCACCCTGTGCCTTTTGATTCTATGCGGGGGTGGTCTCGCGTCGTCCCGTATTTCATGCACGACGCTTCCATTTGCAGCCTGAAAGATCGCTAGGCGATCGTTCGAACCTTCGAGAGGTATTATTGTAACGTCTTTACTATGCAAATTGGGTGAACGTGTACGAAATAGAGTAATTATCTCGAGGCTATTTTTAAACCTAACCACAAAATTATGTAAAAATACATGGACGAACAAAAATTAGAAAAAATTGAACGAATTTTTGTAACGAGATATGGTAAATATTGTTATACACGAATAGAAAACAAATAAAGCAAACAAAGTGTACTATTTTCATCAGAATGAAAAAGATAAAACATAATTTGATGAAATTTTTAAAGGAATGCAGATATTGTCACAATTTCTGAAGGCTATTTTTAAACCTAACCTCAAAATTATGTAAAAACAGTATCCATGGACGAAAAAAATTAGAAAAAGTTGAACGAATTTATTTTTATAACGAATTTTTGTAACGAAATATAGTAAATATTGTTATACACAAATAGAAAACAGATAAAACAAATAAAGTGTACCATTTTCATCAGTATAAAAAAGATAAAATATATTTTCATGAAATTTTTTAATTAGTGTCGATACTGTCACAATTTCTGGAGGCTATATTTAAACCTAACCTCAAAGTTTAGTAAAAATAGCATCCATGGACGAAAAATATTAGAAAAAATTGAACGAATTTTTATAACGAGATGTAGTAAATGTTGTTATACACTAATCGAAGAAAAATAAAACAAACAAACAATTAAAGTGTGCTGTTTTCATCAGAATAAAATATCTAAAATATAATTTGACGAAATTTTTAACTGAGCGTCGATATTGTCACAATTTCGTTTGCCTTCAGAGCTAAACAAATAGAATATTTAACGATATCAACTTTAGTCTGACAGGGGCTATAAACAGACATCTGCTTCACATGCACGCGAAATTTCAAATCGATCGGTTCCGTAATTCTCGAGATATCACGTCCCAAGAAACGTGTGGTTTTAGATACAACAGTATCGTGCTATGTGAAAAATATATTGTTGTTAAAGTGTGCTTATGTCCTTAGTTATATTACTGGCATAATGTTGTATTGATTTTTATTTTTTTTTATACCCCACAATTTCAACAATATCGTTAGAACTGGGCAAGAAAAAATAAAAATATAAAGCGTGGGTGGAAATGCATTCTCATGGGAATTAACCATTGTTTTATCACGTAAATCACTCCGGTACATATATTATGATAATATTTAACATTCGAGTAATTGCTTTGTTTCTCAATACAATGGAATTAATTTGATATCTTCGTAAACAAAACAAAATGTATTTGTTTGTTATAATTTATTTACTTGTTAAACCAGATAAAAGGGGATGATATAACAATAAAATTAAATAATAATAAAATTAAGTAACAATGAAATTAAATAATAATAAAATTAAATAACAATAAAATTAAATAATAAAAAAATGAAATAACAATGAAATTAAATAGTAATTAAATTAAATAATAATAAAATTAAATAACAATAAAATTAAATAATAATAAAATTAAATAACAATGAAATTAAATAATAATACAATTAAATAACAATAAAATTAATTAATATAAAAATTAAACAATAATAAAATTAAATAACAATGAAATGAAATAATTAAAAAATTAAATAATAATAAAATTAAATAACAATGAAATTAAATAATAATACAATTAAATAACAATAAAATTACATAATAATAAAATTAAATAACAATGAAATTAAATAATAATAAAATTAAATAACAATGAAATTAAATAATAATAAAATTAAATAATATAAAAATTAAATAATAATAACCAAAATCTAATATTATTAGTTACGATGAATTTGTTTAAAAATAAATTTACTTATTTCAGAGAAAGATTCATAAATTTTCCAACATTATTATTGAAACAAAGTAAACTATATGCATTCTGAACACGCGAATAAAAATAATATAAACAGAATTACATTTCTGGAATATCGTGGAAACTGCATGCAAAGTTTCCAGCAGTATCACAGCAATATTGTCTGAAATATTACAGAGACGTCGTTGAACAATGGCGGCCATGGACACGTTCCAGCGATATTTCAGAAATATTCCGCCAAATATTTCGAATCTAGGACGAAAACGTTATTGCGATATGGGGATACACGAATATAACGGATGTTAACGATAAAAAGAGAAACTTGCGTTAACGAGCAAGAAATTATCGACTTTACTCATAAAAAAAAAAAAAAAATGCAAAAACTTGGGAACCACTGCAGTCAGTAATTGTATGACGACAGTTTGGGTTACGACTCATTCGATTCTCACCCCTCCAAGCCATGACGTACCTTTTGAGTGGGTGGAATGTTCAATAATTATGACGTTATTAAGGGTGGGCAGTTGTTACAACAAAGAACAAAGCATCAAGTATGCAATTGCTTCTCAACATCAGTGTGCTTCAATTCTTTTAGGAGGTCTTACTTTATCATTAGTTGATTAAAGCACGTATTAAAAAAAAAAATTGCAATTATACATGTTATCTTATATTGCAAAATTTTTTGGACTAAATTGTATCTGTCGAGCATAAATAACGATTATTATTGTTTAGATTAATTTAATTAAGATTGTAAAATTTTTTAGATTACCCCAATAATTTTATAAGTGGAGTTGTCAGAAAAAATGTTAAAATTATGCAGGGTGTACGGCCACCCCTGGGAAAAATTTTAATGAGGGATTCTAGAGGCCAAAATAAGACGAAAATCAAGAATACCAATTTGTTGATGGAGGCTTCGTTAAAAAGTTATTAACGTTTAAAGTTACGCTTGTGAGACCCTGGCGCACGCAGCTGTACGCAGGTTGCCTATCTACAGGCGGAACTTTAAACATTAATATCTTTTTAACGAAGCCTCCATCGACAAATTGGTATTCTTGATTTTCGTCTTATTTTGGTCTCTAGAATCCCCTATTACAATTTTTCTCAGGGGTGGTCGAACACCCTGTATATGTTCACCTATATTACTAATTATCTTTCGCTACTTTCAAGATTTTACATCCTCTAATAATTGAAATTACATTTTATTACAATTTAAACCAAATAAATGAAGACTGCTAAATTTTTTGATCCACCCCAATAATTTTATTGAGGGGGTTGTAAGAAATAAATACAATCTTTCAACCATAAGTAACAATTATTAAAATTTAGATTAAATAAATCAAGATTGTAAAATATTTTGAACTACCCCCAATAATTTCATAAGAGGGGTTGTTAGAAAAAATGTTAAAGCCATATATATTTACCTATATTACACTAATTTTCTTTCACTATTTTTAAGATGCTGCACCCTCTAATAATTGTAATTACATTTTGTTAAAATTTAGATCAAATAAATCAAGACTGTAAAATATTTTTCACCACCCCCAATAATTTCATAAGAGGGGTTGTTAGAAAAAATGTTAAAGCCATATATATATTTACCTATATTACACTAATTTTCTTTCACTATTTTTAAGATGCTGCACCCCCTAATAATTGTAATTACATTTTGCTAAAATTCATACCAAATAAGTCAAGCCCAATCTTCTGCATCACCCCAATAATTTTATAAAAATAGTTACAAGAAAGTAACCGTAAGTAACAAATTTCCATCCCCTGATAACCAAAAGATCGTTCGATTTCCCCGATCACATCCAAGATGTACTCCATCGCCGACCAACGAGACCGGAAGTCGATCTAATCCCAGCGTGTAAAATCCGTGGAATCAATTCCAGGACGTTCGATCTTATCAATGGTGAGATCAGTGCGCGAAGGCCGTTCATTCAGAGCGGACCGGTGGTTCGATTGCGGGAAAGGGTCGGCCGTATTCCGGCGCATCGGGTTGAATGAAGAGGAACGCCGACGCCCGACGTCACCGGCAGCGCCACCGCGCGGGGAACCGCGGCACCAACCGACGGAGAGCCCCCTTTCCGTGCTTCGCCACGCACGCATATATAGAAAGGCATCGCAGCGCATGCTGAAAGCTTCTATCGATCCGTCTGCGCCCCGAGCTTACTCGCTCGTCTCACAAGCTTCGCGAACGCCGCCTGGGTAGAATCGTCTCGCGACCAGGCGTATTTTTCCTTTCACCCTATCAACCTTTCGTCGTGAATTCCCGAGCCAAACAGCCAGGCGACAAAACCAGCGATGGCGCGGCGCGTGGACCACACCAAGGCCCTCTTCGTACTGTGTGAGTTCCTTTCCGTTGAATCCTCGACTCTGTGGTGTAATAACTCCACCGCGACAGGACAGTGCTTTCGTTGGAAGGTTGCGGGGGGTTACCCTTGGGTTTAAATTGTGGATCCCCGAAAATGTGTTAAACAGAGTAAAAATTGAACGAGATATTTTTTATAATCTTCCTGATAAAATTCGGAGGCCATGACCGTAACTCTGGCGAACACACGATGTCGCAACGCGTTTTAACGATCGAGCAGGTCATCCCGTTCCTAGGGTTCGATTTTATAAATGCGAATCATTTTTTTTCCCCAAAAGTCGCTATTTCCATTCGAAAAATTCGGAAAATTAAAGTGGACGTCGTCTCGATAATTGTTTTTGTTAATAATTTCTCTAGTCGCTGTTTCCATTCCAAAAATTCGATATAAAGAAAAAAATTAGAATGTACACTGTCTAAATCAGAATAAAAAATATATCGTAATTATTTTTGATAATAATTTCTCTAGTCACTGTTTTCCATTCAAAAAATTCCAAAAATCAAAAAAAAAGAAATTAAAGTGTACACTGTCTCCATCAGAATAAAAAATTCATGTCATTATTTTTTTTTGATAATAATTTCCATAGTTGTTGTTTCCATTTGAAAGATTCCAAAAATCAAAAACCAGAAACCAAAAAAAAAAAATTAAAGTGTACACTACATATCGTAATTATTTTTTATAATAATTTCTCTAGTCACTGTTTTCCATTCAAAAAATTCCAAAAACCAAAAAAAAAAAAAATTAAAGTGTACACTGTCGCCATCAAAATGAAAAATATATCGCAATTATTTTTGAAAATAATTTCTTTAGTCTTTGTTTCCATTTGAAAAAATTCCGTGACCGGTACTCGCGTGACATATCTGCGGATGCCCTGCAGAGACAGTTGTCCTTAATATTGTCGCGCGATAGCGTGGGGTACAGCGACATTTCGAAGGAGTCAACCACCTCGCGAACGCTTTCGGTTCAAAGGACCTGTTTGACGAAACGTATTTGCATAAAATAGCGTGTTACTAGGAGAATTGTTTAAGGGATGATTTTTTTTTTCTTAGGGTGTGTCTTGAGCACGGCGTTCAGCGTCCCCAGCCCCTCGACGGCGCCTCAAAAGGTGGACGAGCATCTCTACACGACACGCAGAACGCCTAGGGTCATCTTCGATTTGCCTGTTCCCAATTCCAAGCTACCCCTGGTAAGAGGAATGTTCCAACCCCCCTCTGGGAACGTAAACAGAGAGTTTCGTGGAAAGGAATTACGCAAGGGATGATAGGGATGTAGTTTCGTGACGAAGTTGAATATTTAATACTGGTTGGGTGGTTTTTTCGCGATCGATACACGAATCGGAAGTAGTAAACGCGTTGTAACGTATGTGGGGAACAATTATGTAAATGGAGATTCGTAGGATGTGACCTTTCCGGTTGTCGAGGGAGGGGACGCGGCGTGTCGGTGTTATCGGTGGGTGGTAACTGGGGAAGAACCGGTTCGAGTCTCGACGATCGAAATTGTATCGTGAAACGAGACATTGTTTTATGACAAAGTCCTTTGCAATTTTGTTGCACGTGTTATAAATAATATAACTATATCATGGCTCGATTTTTTTCCTGGGGGTTGTTTTTATTGTCTTAAATTTCCTCTGGTATCATAAAAAGAATCTCCAAGAATTTTTAAATTGATATTTCAGGAAACTAAAAGTTTTTTAAACCATGTTTGATTTTTTAATTTTGAGTTTCTATAATAATTCTTAATTTGTCTGATTTCAATATTTTCCTAGGGGTTGCGTCTATTAATTTACATTTCTGGTATTTTAAAAAAGGATCCAAGAATTTTCACATTGATTTTTCTCCAAACCAAAGTTTTGTTAAACCATTTTTGAGTTTTTAATTTTGAGTTTTTACAATAATTCTTAATCCATTTAACTTGAATTTTTTTCCTTTGTTGTGATTATCTCTATTGATTTATACTTCTGATATTTACAAAAAAAGGTTTTAAAAATTTTCAACCTAATTTTTCTAGAAATCGAATTTTTTCAAAATGATCTGCACAAAACATTGAACGATCTTTACAAAAAACAGTTGAGATTTGTGTGTTGTTTGAAATATTACGGAAATCCGGTGTAAATCGTTTGTCTAAATTGGGTTACAATTAAAATCACTTTGAAAATACCGGTTCACGTTTCGCGGACTGCACGATTTGTGTTCGAGATAGTTTGGTAAATATAGAGACGAAAACGATGCATTTAAAGTCCGATAAGGTCGTGGCTTGATACACGATCCCGGTCGATAAGTATTTTAGAGCATGCGTTAAGTACAGCCTGTTGCTCGTCGAGCATTTCCATACGCTATCTCAATTGCATAGAGCAAATGCAACCTCGATACTTGCACGCGAACCTCGTTTCTGGCTTCCTATTGACAAATGGAATGCTCATTTAACAGTGTGTATACACTATACCAAACTTGCAAAAGCAAACTTTGAAGCTTAAGCAAATACAGTTTTGCAAATTGACTTTGGTTATTCAAGATATTCAAAATCTAGTCGAGGATATATAGGGTGTCCAAAAAGGTTCAGACCAAAATTTCAAAACTAAACTCACAAAAGCAAACTTTAAACCTGAACAAACACAGTTCTGTAAATTAATTTTTCGTTATTAAAGATATTAAAATTGTAATATAGTCGAGGATATTATAGGGTGTCCAAAATGGTTGGGACCAAACCTCGAAATTAAACACACAAAAGCAAATTTTAAAACATAAAGAAACAATTTTTTCAAATTAATTTTTCATTATTACAGATTTTAAAATTGTAGTCGGGGACGCTATATAGGGCGTTCAAAAAGATTGAGACCAAACTTCGAAACTAAACTCACAAAACCAAGCTTTGAAAGAAACACAGTTTTGCAAATTAACTTTTTGTTATTTAAGATATTAAAATTGTAATATAGTCGAGGATATACAGGGGGTCCAAAAAGGTTGAGACCAAAATTTCAAAACTAAACTCACAAAACCAAGCTTTGAAAGAAACACAGTTTTGCAAATTAACTTTTTGTTATTTAAGATATTAAAATTGTAATATAGTCGAGGATATACAGGGTGTCCAAAAAGGTTGGGACCAAACTTCAAAACTGAACTCACAAAAGCAAACTTTGAAGCTTAAGCAAATACAGTCTTGCAAATTGACTTTGGTTATTCAAGATATTCGAAATCTAGTCGAGGATATATAGGGTGACCAAAAAGGTTGGGACCAAACTTCAAAACTGAACTCACAAAAGCAAACTTTAAAACCTAAGCAAACACAGTTCTGTAAATTAACTTTTCGTTATTTAAGATATTAAAATTGTAATATAGTCGAGGATATATAGGGTGTCTAAAAAGTTTGGGACCAAACTTTGAAACTGACGTCAGAAAAGCAAACACAGTTCTGTAAATTAATTTGTCGTTATTAAAGATATAAAAATTATAGTCAAGGACTTTACATAGGGTGTCCATAATGGTTGGGACCAAACTCACAAAAGCAAGTTTTAAAACCTAAAGAAGCACAGTTTTGCAAATTAATTTGTCGTTATTAAAGATATTAAAATTGTAGTTGCGGACTCTTGCGTTATACAGGGTGTCCAAAAAAGTTAGGATCAAACTTACACTACGAATTACTGATACCAAATAGATGAAAAAAGTTCCTATAAACTTATGCCCGAAAATGCTTTATTCAAAAGATATAAGCGTTCAACAATTCATGGGAAAAATTCGTTTTTATTTATGGGATTACGCAAAAAAATTGATTCAGGAAAATATGATAGAAAAAGATCAACTTTGGGAATGTATCCAAAATGCATTTACCATTACCTAATCCAGACCTAACTCAACCTTTTTGGACACCCTGTATATAAGTATGTATATGTATATACACATATAGAAAGAAAAGCTTGTCGATTAATTTGTAAAAATTGACTCAGTCCTAACCTAAACTTTTTGGACACCCTGTATGTATATTGTACAAGAATAGACCTAACACAACCTTTATGGACACCCTGTATATAAGTAATTAGTGTACATATATATAGAAAGAAAAACTTGTCGATTAATTTGTAAAAATTAACCCAGACTTAACTCAACCATTTTGGACACCCTGTATGTATATTGTATAAGAATCTAAAAAACCCAAACTTTATGGACACCCTGTATATAAGTAATTAGTGTATATATTTATAGAAAGGAAAACTTGTCGATTAATTTGTAAAAATTAACGCAGACCTAACTCAACCTTTTTGGACACTCTGTATATGTATATTACATATTGTATAAGAACTGACCGTCTTTGTTGTTTGGACAGTCGTGTTTTTAACGTGAATAATATTTCGAAGCAAGCAGTGAACTTCGAAGTATGGAGCACAACAACGATACCTGCACAGTCGACGGCGACAACGACGACGACAACGACGACGACGACGACGACGACGTCCACGTCGACGCACAGAGCCTTCTCCACGGAGCAACCCTTGTACCGATTGGACGGCAGCAACGGCCAAGCATGCATTCTCCTGCAGGTGGACGCTCTGATCACGGTGAAATATCGAACGAAACTCGGGGAAGATCAAGTAAGAATGCTCGTTTGTAAACCAAACATGGCCGAATTAAAGATTCTCAAGTGACAAACTACGGTTGCTCGAAAAATCTTTTAACACTAGAACTACTCGACAAATATAGTGTATTTATTTTTACCAAAGAAACTAACACGACAGATACGTGGAAAAATATATAATGCAATGGAAATGTTTATTTATAATTTTTGTAGAAAATATTCAAAAATTCAGATAAGTAAATTTTTTAGAAATTTTATTGGAAATTACGAATGTAAATTACGTTATTTTGACTGCCTTGGAGAAATGTATAATGGAATGAAAATGTTTATTCATTCTTTTATGGAAAATTAAATTTTCAAAAATTCAGTCGCATAAATTTTTTACAAATTTTATTTAAAATTACGAATGGGTTATTTTAATTGCTTTGAAGAAATGTATAATACAATGAAAATAAAGTGTTTAATTATACCTTACCCAAAATTAAAATTTCAAAAGTTCAGATAAGTAAATTTTTTACAAATTTTTTTAGAAATTTCGTATGAGTCATTTTGACTGATTGGAAGAAATGTATTATACAATGAAAATAACGTGTTTAATTACACTCTTATACAAAATTAAAATTTCAAAAATTCAGATTAGTAAATTTTTTACAAAAAAAACTACAAATGGTTAATTTCGACTGTTTTGATAGTTCTAGTGTTAATGTTTTCGTTCCTAAATCAGCAAAAATATATTTAAATATCCGAAAGCCTGCAACCACCCCTAATCACGAGTCTTAATTCGTGCCTGATTCGAAACGAAACAGTTCGTGCACAGTCTGAGTAAACGTTTATTGCAGGAATCGAACATTTACGTTCCCAACGATGCCAAGGTGACCGGAAACTGCGACAGCGAGAACACGGTATCGATGTCTCTGAAGTGGAATGCGTTCGTACTGTTGTGGAGCTTCGCCAAGGTACGATACAATTAATGGACGAGCGAGAAACGTGATTTTCCAACGGTTTACGTCTTCCACGGGCGCGATCGGGGTCACGAAAGCTGCGTCGTTGCGTTCGACTTGCACACGAAACGCTCGTTTCGAAGAGAAATCGATACCAGCCGGCCCTTTTCTCTACGATTCACGTTGAATTCGATGTACAGTTACATTTTCCATTCCGACGTTCGCGTGGCGAGGGATCCTTGCGACAATTTGCTCGTCCGACCTGCGCGCCATCTGTTTTGTTCGCGATTAACACGAGCACTGGAATTACTGTTCGTTTAATGGCCGCGGAACACGATTAGATCTTCGCGAACAAGGGTTTATAGCGTTTAGATGTTGGAAAACAAACATTTTAATTTTGAGTGATTATTGTGATGATTATAAGGGGGTTGTTTTAAATGTTTGGGGGAAAAGAAAGATGGAGGGTTATGTAGAATTCATTCAAAAAATTTTCGATTGTTTAATGGCTTTGATAAAATTTTGGAATATAGTCGATGGTATGGACAATTTTTTCACAGCGAGATAAATTTTGATGGGTGTTGTTTGAACAGTTTGGTGAAAGAGGAAAATGGAGGGTTGCTTACTAATTTCAAAAAAATTTTGAATTTTTTAAAATCATAGAAAATGTGGGTTTAGTACAGTTTTGGAAAATGATTATTGTGGCATTGAAAATTTCTTCCCTGAGAGTTAAATTAATTTAATTAAATTTTTACAAGAGTTGTTTTGAAAAATTTGATCAAAAAAAGACAGATGGAGGGTTGCTTACTAGAATCATAAAGACTTCGATTTTTTAATGGCTTCGAAAATTTCTTTCCAATGAGTTATATTTTTACGGGGGTTGTTTGAAAAATTTGGTCAAAAATGAAGATGCAAAGCTGTGCATTGGATTCAAAAAGTTTTCAAATTTTTAAAATCATGAAAACAAACTTTAATTCTGGGTGATTATTGTGGTGATTATAAGGGGGTTGTTTTAAATGTTTGGGGGAAAAGAAAGATGGAAGGTTATGTGCAATTGATTCAACAAATTTTCGATTTTTTAATGGCTTTGGAAATGTGGGTTTGATAAAATTTTGGAAAATAATCGATGATATGGAAAATTTTTTCACAGCGAGATAATTTTTGATGGGGGTTGTTTGAAAAACTTGGCAAATCACTGAGATGGAGGGTTGTGTGTACTGGATTCAAAAAATTTTCAAATTTTTAAAATCATAGAAAATGTAGGTTAAGTAATATTTTGGAAAATGGTTATCGATGGTATAAATTTTTAAGGGTGGTTGAGGAATTGATTCGAAGCTGTTTCTTTTCAATTTGATCACTTTTTTTTAAAATCAAATTTGAATTTATATTTTTTAAAATAAACTACCCCCAACAATGCTTGAATCCAACCATATTCGTGCAATTCTGGCATAAATTGTTAAGGGTGAATAAGGAATCGATTCGAATTTATTTCTTCCAAATTTGATCATTCTTTTTTAAATCAAATTTGAATTTATATTTTTTTAAATAAACTACCCTCAACAATGCTTGAATCCAACCATATTCATGCAATTCTGGCATAAATTTTCAAGGGTGAATGAAGAATCGATTCGAATTTATTTTGATCATTCTTTTTTATATCAAATTTGAATTTATATTTTTTTAAATAAACTATCCCCTTAATGGATAAATTCAACCATATTCACGCAATTTTGCCATGAACTTTTAAGGGTCGAGGAGGAGTCAATTTGAATTTATTTCTTCTAAATTTGATAATTCTTTTTTAAACCAAATTTGAATTTATATTTTTTTAAATAAACTACCCCCCTTAATGGACGATTAAGCAACCATATTCATGCAATTCTGCCATAAACTTTTAAGTGTGGACGAGGAGTGGATTCGGATTTATTTCTTCTAAAATCATTATTTTTAAAATCAAATTTGAATTTACATTTTTTAAAATAAACTACCCCCTTGATGGACGAATCCAACCATATTCGTGCAATTCTACAACTGCGACGATCGATTCGTAGAACGTTATCCTGGCAAAGAAGAAGCATTTCGTAGCAAATGTGGAAGCGATCGATTCAGATAGCTATCAAACGCGAACCAAGCCTCGTATCTGACTGAAACTTTGTCAGCTTTATTATGAAGAATGATTCTCAACAGTCATACAAGCAAAGATACAAAGATACAAGCTAACGCATTTTAGCACCATTCGTGGAAATTTACCACACTTTTCAAACAAACCTCCTATTAAAACATTTCATAAGTATCAACATATACAGTACATACAGGGTGTTCAACCACTCCTGGGAAAAATTTTAATGGGGGATTCTAGAGGCCAAAATAAGACGAAAATCAAGGATACTAATTTCTTTATTGAGGCTTCGTTAAAAAGTTATTAACGTTTAAAGTTGCGAATGTAGAACGGTAATCTGCGAACAGCTGCGCACGCGCGACAGTGCGCCGTTCTACAGACGGAACATTAAACATTAATATCTTTTTAACGAAGCCTCAATCGACAAATTGGTATTCTTGATTTTCGTCTTATTTTGGCCGCTAGAATCCCCCATTAAAATTTTTCAGGGGGTTGTCGAACACCCTGCATATTTAATTTATTACTAATATAAATTTTTATATCAGTACTTTTATATTATTTAATTTTTGCATATTAAATTTAACATGAATATAATTTTCCAATGAATAATTAAAACTTCCAGACACCTGGTGGGGAACGATGGTACGTCGAGAAGATCGAGCTGACCTACAATTCGAGTGATAGACACTTCGAGCACATCGACGAGCCCAGTGAGTACTGTCCTTCGCGAAATTTCCACGTTCGTGCAATAATTTTGGATCGATTCTAATTCCGTTTCTATTAAAGACAAGACAATCAGGCTGAGTACCGGGCAAAAGCACGCTTCCATGCTGTTCCCGACGCCTGTTGGGAAGTCGTACTCCTGTACTGGGGAGACGCAGATCAATCTGACCGATGGCAAGCATTTCGCCAGCGTTTTACTCAGGTATTTCGCTCGAAATCTCAATTTCTTCACATTTTTAAAATTTGATCTTTATAAATTTTTGCAAATTCTAAATTTTTACAAATAATTTTTAAAAGTATAAAATTTAGTTTTGTTTAACTTTTTTTAACTGACTTGAAAAATTTTCAAAAAATGTATTCAAAACTGGGATTTTATATGTGGTGATACAAACTTATTATTATCGACGAACGATTCAATTACAAATAATTTTTTTTAAGTTTGTACTATCATACATGAACCATTTTTGAATGTATTTTTTGAGAAATTTTTTTTTAAAAATGAGCTAATAATTTTTGTAAATCATTTTTGCTTACAAATAAATAAATTTTAAATCAAATTTTGATGGATGTTATACAGTCTAAGAATTTATTTTAATAAAATAGTCTCTTGTATTTAACTTTGGGATAAATTTGGCAAAAA
The DNA here is from genome assembly GCF_013123115.1 of Colletes gigas. Lineage (NCBI taxonomy): Eukaryota > Metazoa > Arthropoda > Insecta > Hymenoptera > Colletidae > Colletes > Colletes gigas. Next base: position 1,499,477 of record NW_025106644.1, read on the forward strand.
AAATTTGTAAATGCTCGCAAATTAAAAATTTTTCTTTTCAGTCAGAAGTCGCATAAATAATCTTTTATAATTTACCAGAAACGAGTGAATAATTTTTGTATATTATTCTTGCCCTCAAATAAACAAATTTTAAATAAAATTGTAATAATTATAACATTTTTGTATTTAACTTATTTATTTGTATTTTGTATTTATTTGGGGTCCAGAATGATTTACAAAAATTATTAGTTCGTTTCAGGTAAATTATAAAAGATTGTTTATGCGACTTCTGACTAAAAAAACAAATTTTTAAATTGCGAGCATTTTTAAATTTTTGTTGCTATATTTCCTAAAGTGGTATCCCAAAGTTAAATACAAGAGACTATTTTATTAAAATAAATCCTTAGACTGTATAATATCCATCAAAATTTGATTTCAAATTTATTTATTTAGGAACATGAATGATTTACAAAAATTATTAGCTCGTTTCAGGCAGATTATAAAAGATTGTTTTTAAAAAATTGAAAACTTTTTGAATCTAGTGCACAATTTTTTTACTGCTTTACCAAATTTTTCGAACAACCCCCTTAAAAATTTAGCTGCCTGGGAAGAAATTTTCAATGCCAGAAAAATAATTTTCCAAAATTGTACTAAACCTACATTTTCTATGGTTTTAAAAAATTGAAAACTTTTCGAATCCAGTGCACAGCTCTGCATCTTATTTTTTTGCCAAGTTTTTCAAACAACTCTCGTAAAAATTTAACCCGTTGGGAAGAAATTGTAACAGAAATTGTTACGTTCCAAAATTTTTTCTCAATCGAGGATTTTTTAGTGTTTCGATTGCTCAAGGATGCATCTAAAATTTCAGAGACATGAAGCTGCAGCCGTTCAAGTTTAAGAACAACGAGTTCGCCGTGGAGTTCTCGTGCACGTCGCTGAGCGCGCGCGGTTTCCGGGACGAAACAGCTCCGGTTGCAGTTGGCTCGACACTAGCAGCCGCCGTGCTGCTAACCATCACCGGCTACGCGGCCTATCGCTACTTCAAAGTGAAGAAAGTCAAGTACGACACCATGGAATAAATCGTCCTCGAACAAAATCCAACAAAAAAAAAAAAAAAAAAAAAACTCGCGAAAAACCAGCTCCTAGGACGAACCCTTTCCTACGACATATCTCCGTCGTCGCGTCGATTTTTTTCCTCGACCTACGATACATAACAATCGCGATTAGATCGTGAACGAACCTCGTCCTAGGATTTTCGAAAAAAAAAAAAGAAAAAAAAAAAATTGCAAAATACGCGAAGTTTGTAATTCGCCCGAGGAGCGGGGAGAGACTACGCCCATTTTTCATCGACCCGTAGGATAACCTTGATTATCGAATTTGTTCCAACGTTACGTTCGCGCGTCGTCCATCTTTCAAAATTTCTAGAGATCGCACCGGAGACTTTGCATTTTGGATTTTTGAATTTGTGGGGATCGAATGAACTTGGATTCAACGCTTTTGGTGACCTTGGTTTTTCAATGATTGTGGTGGACGCCTATGGCTGTCAACAAACACTAAAATTTGGTAATTTCGAGACCAACGTATAGCGATTTATCAAATTTTGAAATTTTGATTGAAAATTTTATTGGAACAATACTCAAATATTAAATTTATCTGTGACGTATATTCGTTCGAACAATTATATTTTCACACGTTCACCAACATTCTAAAATTTGACTTTTGAAAATTTTTTTGAAAATCAAATTAATAAATATTTATTAATCTACAGATAGTAAGTCTAATGTATTGAGGTCATATATTTATATACAAATTATTAGCATGATGAATCAAAAGGGTGGAATCCATCGTTCGAAATCCAACAACAATGGCGTAAACGTCACAGTAGTCGCAAGCTCTGATGGTTGTATCGATAGCTTTTTGATTCGTGGGCGTCGATTCACGTATTTCTAACACGATCTAGAGAAATCGTTAGTCCCTTATAAAACACTATACACGGAGAGCCAAGCGTAAAAAAAAAATTCTACGTTTTTTTCCACGCTGTCAAATTTGAATTTACCGCCTTTTGCAAATTTCTTCCATCGGGGGTTACGAGACGCCCCAGTTTGCTTAAAGTTTTCGCGAAGCATATCTTTGATCACTGATCGCATATCAAGCATTGTATTTCACTATGCATCGTAACGTTTTTTTTTTTCGCGTGCTTCCTTTTCGCTGGGTTAAAAGAATCACCCGTTGGACGCCTCCGTGACCCCGGAAACGAGAAGCCCTGTCAGGCAGCTGAGAATTTTAGAACGAAATCCTAATCTTATGCTTCGAATAGTTCCCGCCCTTAAGGGGGGATTCCCCTGTAACAGGGTTAAAATTAAAATTCTCTTTTTTATTTTTTTCGAAAAGAATTAAACGTTCTATTGTATTAGACTTTCAGGAACACGAAGAGAGACTGTTAAACTGTACGAAAATATTTTTTTCGTCCATTTTTTATTATCTTTTATCAAATACTAATTAAGTCAAATGTGGTGAGAATATCACCAATGTATTGGAGAGATTCTCCCGATTAAAACGAGTCCAAACACGACCTGGTTTGGACTACTTTTTATTTTGACCCAAACTCATTTTTGAAAAATTCTCAATTTTTGAATAACTAAAAATTGTCCGATTGGTGTCGTGTTTGGACTCGTTCTCATCGGGAGAATCCTGCCAATATATTGGTAATAGTGCCGTGAAGATAAAAGAATCAAGTGTGACAATTTTTCCAGAAGAGGGTGATGAAATTTTCAATTTTTATACTTGTATCCTCGTGAGAGTATCATCAATATATTAACAAGATTCTCCCGATTGAAACGAGTCCAAACACGACCTGGTTTTGACTACTTTTAATTTTGACTTACTCAAACTCATTTTTGAAAAATTCTCAATTTTGAATAACTAAAAATTGTCCGAATGGTGTCGTGTTTGGACTCGTTTTCATCGGGAGAATCTCGCCAATCTCATTTTGCAACGTACGACAGGATTAAAATTCTTAACTTCAATTTAATAAAAAATAATAAGAAATGGATCAAAAAAAATATTTTCCTATAGTTTAAGGGTCTCTCACCACGTTTCTAAAAATTCAGCACGATAGAACGTTTAATTCTACACAAAAAAAAATTAAAAAAAAAAAATTTATTTAAACGCTGTTACACGATAATCCCCCCTTAAACGTGTAAATAATGTATTCAGCGATCGTTGTCGAGTCTATCAATTTTTCCGTTTCACAAATCGACGAACAATGTACAAGAACGCCTCTGACTACGTATAAATATCGAATCGACCAACGTGCGCGTGATCAAAGCTGAAACATAGTGTCCTGTCGTTAAATTGTTTTAAAAAGAGAATTGTATAATTTTTAGATCGTCGTTTGGGTCCTGTGTCCGCGTAACGATCGCTAGACTAGATCGTTTCGTTTTTATCCTCTGATTCTCGATGTAACATATCGTGTAAATATGTTAAGAGGGCGATCGACGAAGCTGGCGAACTGGGATCAGTCGATATTTTTTACGATCGGAACCACCTCTCGCCACGAAGTGGACATTCGACGCTTAAAAGAGTATTTGGGTTTCTCGTCCGTCGGCCATTTTCTAACATCCGCCAGAGATTCGCGAGCTTCGACGATCGCGCGAAACTTTTCGAAGATTCTTTAATATGTCGCGTGCATTCATTATTAGTCGATGGATAGTTCCATTTCAACGATATATTAGCGTGTAAAGTCGTTTTTGGGGGCGTATCGAGCCGAATGGCGGCTCGTTGTCCACACCAGGACATTGGAAAATCGTCGCTGTCGATCTTTAATTACTCTTGTATCGAGATTACGTGGGTTCGAAGTCGAGAAACTTGTCTCTGACGAGGGATCCCTCAGGTTTCCCCAATTTTTTTATTCATAAATTAATTTACAAAATATACTTCCATCGTGTTTTCAAATAAACATTGTTAAAGTTGAACTTGGACTCTACCAAACAATTTTGGAACATTATTTAAATTCGTTAATATTTATCAGCACAATTTTGGATGGTAAACATATTTCACAAAAGTCACAATTCTTGCAATGTTATTTTTTTTAACAATAAAATGAAACCTCCAAAATACGAGAAACGGTAGATAAATAAAAGATGGAGAACCTAAAAAAATGGTTAATATAAAGCCAAGAATCGAACCGCTTAAATTTAGTTAAACCTCGCGAGCAATTACCACTTTACCGACCGTTGGTGGTTACCGACCGGTGGTGATTACCGACAAAGAGCCGATCAACAGACTGTCAGTCGGTAAAAGTAGATTAATACCGGTCGGTAAAGTGTTGAAAAAGTTATGTAATACAAAAATTTAGGGGCAAAAACCGAGGTTTCCCTCGTGGAGTGTAACGTCGAAGAAAAAAAAAAAATCTTCGAACGATCAGCGAATCCACGCTGGATATACATATTGTAGTTATAGTTAAGGAGCAATGGCGTACCTAAGTGTTAACCGTACGCGCGTGCACGCATAACGCGACGCGCATAAAAATTTATAAAATTATCGATATGTGCGTAACATATGACCTCTGTCTTCCAAGTGCATATTAAAGTTGAAACTTCGTGTGTAAATATATAAATACATACATGCATAAATGCATATATATAATATATACGTATTATGGGTATATCGTGTATCGTGTTTCTGTGACGACGATCGGGGCGTGTCTGCGTCGGCAGAAACCCGGTGTGGAATGTGTTTCCCTTTTCGCGCGATTCGAGGAATTCGTGAGGCGTGCGCCGCGGCGTACACAAACGTACCGACGAGAAACGAAACAGATTAATTTAACGCTACGCCGCTATTATATCAAACGGAGATGGTCTATAGATGTAATTTACGAAGATGTATTTTTGTGCTAAAGGCAATCTTATCATAGACATTATCGACGGCTAGGGGGGGTGGGGGGGGGGAGGGGGGTTGTTGGGCCGTTGTTTGTCCTACCATCAGAACGACGCGATCGAAAACGAAATTTCGCGCGCAACACACGTTGGCTGCCCAGTGACCCATATACGGGTCACGGCTTGGATTTCAACGTGCTTTTGCAGAATGGTTGCAGGGCGATCCCTTTTGATGTATGTAAAATATTGGGTGCGTATAGTTAACACTTTTCAAGATATTAGTAATTAAAGTGTGACTATAAAGTGACCATTCTCAAAATGTCTTGTGAAATTTAATATTAATTGAGTTTGCAAGTTTTTATGTGGTTTTGTGTTGGAGAAAAATATGATTATGACATTCACAAATTCAGATGCAATTCTTCTAATTGCTACACTATTCCAACATCAATGAACTTCTACTTTCGGTACATATATTCTTTAAATGCAGAAATAAGCAAAAACTAATGAACTGAATTAACATTAAATTTTACTGGACATTCTGTAAATAGTCGATGGGATTATGTGTACAGAGTTGACTTATAATTGTTTAATTTTAATTATTTATACCTGAAAAACTATTGAATATCTACAGTTAATAGTACTATAATTTTGCAAAAGAGCAGTAAAATCTATATCTGCAAATAATGTGTTAAAAAAAGGGAATTTTCAATTCGTAATTTTGAATTCATAAACAAAATTAATTTTTGATAGTCAATGTGTGATCGACGTGAAAGTGATCCGTAACTTTGCAGCGTTCCAAACAAAGTCGTGGGTGAATTTTTACAGGCGAAAAAGCTAGGAAGAGAGCTGGTGGAGGGGCGTGTCCAAAAGTGTCGAGAATTTTTATGGAACAGAGTCGAATTAACGAATCATATCGCTTGACCTATCTTTGCAAACGTTAAGTCTCGTAGTAATTATTGTAACGCGTCAAACATCACGGAAGAAAACAAGACGGATAATGGCTTCTGCGCGACACAGCGGCAACGGTGAGTAACGCGCGGCAATTAAAAAAAAAATTGTATCGTATCGATAAAATAAAGGCTGTTATACAAGTTCGTTCGTTGGTGTAATCTCGTTCATCCCCATCATCCAAATCAATTTTACGAAGAGTCCATTTTAAATATTAGTGTTCGATTATTTTAAAAATTTTTCAATTTTATTATGTTACATTTCAATTGTCAAAATTTTTGAAATATCAGTAGATATGAAATAAGTGTGCATAAAAAAATCGTGGTAGAAAATCTCGATTTCGATGTGGAATGGACTCTTTGATCATTTTCATAATTATTATAGTTTTAGAGTGATCCTTCGTTGAGAAAATTGATAATTTTTATTTCTGTTAGGTTCGAAATTAGGAAACATTGAGTCTATTTTGTTGTCTATTTTACAGATTCTAAATGTTAAGGGTGCTGCGCCATACCTGGGAAAAATTTTAATGGGGGATTCTAGAGGCCAAAATAAGACGAAAATCAAGAATAGCAATTTGTTGATGGAGGCTTCGTTAAAAAGTTATTAACGTTTAAAGTTCCGCCTGTAGAACGGCGCACTGTCACGCATGCGCAGCTGTTCGAAGATTGCTGTTCTACATTCGCAACTTTAAACGTTAATAACTTTTTAACGAAGCCTCAATCAACAAATTAGTATTCTTGATTTTCGTCTTATTTTGGCCTCTAGAATCACCCACTAAAATTTTGATTTTGGACAATTGTAAATTCTACAACTCAAACTTTGCTTTAGTACAGTGATCCTACTAGAAAATTGTTAATTTTTATTTTTATTAAGCTTGGAAGTAATAAATATTGAGTGTATGTGAAATAGAGAAAACTATGTTTATATTATAAAAATTTTGATTTTACACAATTGTAAACTACACAACATAAAATTTGTTTTAGTACAGTGACCATAATTCAGCGAACGTTATCGAGGGTGGTACTAGGAAATTGATAATTTTCATTTCTGTTAGGTTCGAAATTAGGAAACATTGAGTGTGGGTGAAATAGAGAAAACTATGTCTATTTTTCAAATTCTAAATTTTAAGGGTGTTCAACCACACTTGGGAAAAATTTTAATGGGAGATTCTAGAGGCCAAAATAAGACGAAAATCAAGAATAGCAATTTGTTGATTGAGGCTTCGTTAAAAAGTTATTAACGTTTAAAGTTCCGCCAGTAATGAATTTTTTTTTTCGAAAATGCGCTGGATTTCGGGTGTATGTCTATTCACCAAAAATGATTGTAATTGACCTCCACAACCGAAAATAATTTTTCCAGAACGATTTGAAATTATTTTTTTCGCTGAAAAAAGGCACCTATCGATTTTTCTTAAAAATTTGTTTTTCATTTTTAATAAATTTGATTGGCACTGTACAGGAAAGTTGTTTAATACTTTTTTATAGGTACCCATGGACTCTACTTCAGGAATAAATTTCAATCAAATCCATTCACTATTGTAGGAGTTATGGCCGTTTGAAAATTGGACCATTTTTATGGGGTTTTTTCTCAGTTTACGGAATTAAGGAACAACTTTTTGAATATTTTTAAAATTTTTACATATTCTTCACCAAAATACGCGTTGTTTTCCGTTTGAAGCATTAAAATCCCCCAATCCGTTCAGAAATTATGATATTTTAAATATTCGCATGAAATTTCGGGGGTGCATTTCTGGCCTCACATTAGATTTTCGGTCAGGAATTATTTTCTCGAAAATGCGTAGGATTTCGAGAGTATGTCTAATGACCAAAAATGATTATAATCGACCTCTGCAACCGAAAATAATTTTTTAGGACGATTTGAAATTTTTTTTTTCGTCGAAAAATTAGAGCACCTACTCGAATTTTTTTCTCGAAAGTGGGTAGGATTTCAGGTGTATGTGTAATGACCAAAAATGATTGTAATTGACCCACATACGAAGAATAATTTTTTCCGAATGATTTGAAATTTTTTAATAAATTTTTAACGAAGCCTCAGTCAAGAAATTGATATTCTTGGCCTCCAGAATTTCCCATTAATATTTTTCTCAAATTTTGAAGTCAGATAAACAAATTTAAACAAAACTATATAGTACATTTTAAAAAAATTATTCAAAATTAAATCGTACGTCTAAGAGTTAAGTAGAACTTTTTTAAGTTTGTATTATCATATATAAATGCCATTTTTGAACATATCTTTTGAAAATTTTGAAGTTAGATAAACAAATTTAAACAAAATTAAATAGTATGACTTAAAAAAATTATTTGTAATTGAATCGTACGTCAAGGAGTTAAATAGAGATTTTCTAAGTTTGCATTGTCATTTATGAATACATTTTTTAAGAACTTTTGAAGTCAGATAAACAAATTTAATCGAAAATAAAAAGTAAACTTTTGAAAAATTATTTGCTCATAAATCGTACGTTAAGAGGTTACGTTTTTAAAATCGTATCATCAAACACAAGCCATTTTTGAATATATCTTGTAAAAACTTTTGTCTTATCAAACACAATCCATTTTTCAATACGTCATGTGAAAAATTTTGAAGTCAGATAAACAAAATCGAAACGAAACAAAATAGTAAACATTAAAAAAATGATTCAAAATTAAATGGTACATCAAGACGTTAATATCGACGCGTTCAACCTAATTGACCACCATCTCGACGCAATTAGGCGAACCCTCGTCGATGCAAGTGACGATTCGTAAAATTTTCACGGATATTATTAATAGCAGATGTCTGTTTGCGGAGTACGAAGGGTCACGGGACATAATAATTTGGTGGACGAGCGTGGAAAAAGGGCGTGAAAAGTACAGTCAAGCAGGCTTATGGCCGTCGATCTGGGGACCCTTCGGGCCCTTTACGCAACGCGACGCACAGTTGTCAATAGTTTATTGTCGCAATGTCCATTGAAATCCTCGCGACAATGGGCCGATCGTATTGTCGTCGGCGTGCATCTCGACCCTCCTGGCTGCGGGTTGTACGAGCAGTCGACAAAATCGCCTCTAACCAAGGATTACATCTCTTAATCTCGGATCTTACGTAGCCTGGCTTCTATGCGCCCGCTCCTAATCGCTCGAAATCACGCGGATTACTTCTCGCCAACAACGCCACGTAGCTGGTCCATTAACGCAAGAATGCGATTTCACGGAATAATAAGTTCACGAAATGACGATCATTCGTTATTTCACGAAATAATAGTAATTAATTGAATGGGATGTTAATGCAAATTTTAATATTTTTATTAAGAGAATTGATGAAGTAGAAGATTTTTAGAGGCAAGATTTGTGTATTCTTTAACTCTTTGAGGTTAGGTTAAAAACTATTCCACCTGAGATTTTTGCTTAGCTTTTTATGCTGGGTTATTTTTTAAATCAAAAAGTTGAAATTACTAGTGTTAATAGCTGAAATGAACGTTTACTTCTACTTTAATATATTCAAAAAATATTTTATGCATTTCGAGGATATTTTTGTTTAAAATCGTGTGTCTCGAAGAATTGATGGATGGACGCCATTTGCAAAATGGTATTAATAGAATTGATGAAGTGGAAGCTATTCAGAGGGAAAATTTGTAGAACTTTTATTACTTGAGTGTGATTTGTGATTTCTTTAACTCTTTGGGGTTGAGTTAAAAACTGTTCCACCTGAGACTTTTGCTTAGCTTTTTTGGCTGGGTTATTTTTCACATCAAAAAATTGAAATTACCAGCGTTAATAAATAAAATGAACGTTTACTTTTACTTTCTTTTATTTAAAAAATACTCTCTCTATATTGGATGTTTTGTTGTTCAAAATCGTGAGCCTTAAAGGGTTAATGGATGGACGCCATTTGCAAAATGGTCTTAATGTGAAGAGAACTAACTAAATGGAATACAATATTCATATTTGTGTATAGAACTAATGGCATAATAAGTTTAGGGTGAAGATTTAGGGTTGTTTATAATCAGATTGTGGATCTTTATGCAAATTCTTATATTTTTATTAATAAAATTAATGAAATGGAAACTTTTTAGAGGGAAGATTTGTAGAAGTTTTAATATTTGAGTATGTTTGTGATTTCTTTAACTCTTTGAGGTTAGTTCGAAATCTGTTTCACCTGAGACTTTTACTTCGTTATTTTTGCTGGGTTATTTTTCAAATCAAAAAATTGAAATTACCAGTGCTAATAACTGAAATGAACGTTTACTTCTACTTTATTATATTCAAAAAATATTCTGTTCATTTTGAGTGTTTTTTTGTTTAAAATCGTGTGCCTCGAAGAGTTAATGAATGAACGCCATTTCCAAATTGGTCTTAATAGAATTGATGAAGTGGAACCTTTTCAGGGGGAAGATTTGTAGAAGTTTTATTATTTGAGAATGATTTCTTTAACTCTTTGAGGTTAAGTTAAAATCTGTTCCACCTGAGACTTTTGCTTAGCTCTTTTTGCTGGGTTATTTTTCAAATCAAAAAAATGAAATACTCTTGTTTAATAACTAAATTGAACGTTTACATCTACTTAATTACATTCAAAAAATATTTCGTCCATTTTGAGTGTTTTTTTTGTTCAAAATCATGTGCTTTGATGAGTTAATGAATGGAAGCCATTTGCAAAATGGTCTTAATGTGAAGAAAACTAATTAAATGGAATACTATAATCATACTTGTGTATAGAACTAATGACATAATAAGTTTAGTTCAAAATGTAGGGTTATTTATATACATTCATATTTTTATTAATAGAATTGATGAAATGGAAGCTTTTTAGAGTTAAGATTTGTAGAAGTTCTATTATTTGAGAATGATATGTGATTTCTTCAACTCTTTGAGGTTAGGTTAAAACCTGTTCCACCTGAGACTTTTGCTTAGCTGCTTTTGCTGGGTTATTTTTCAAATCAAAAAATTGAAATACTCATGTTTAATAACTAAAATGAACGTTTATTTCTACGTTCTTATATTGAAAAAATAGTCTATCCATTTTAAGTGTAAAGTGTTAAGAGTAAATAAAAAAATAAAATAAAATAAAGATATTGATTTGCAATGGACTCTTAAATGCCATTAAAATTTCCCTAAAATACATAATCATCAATAGTCTTTTCCCAAAAAATTTCGTATCAATTTACATTATACTAACGGGGATTCCCGTTTAATGAATGAATAAATAAAAAAAATGAAATAAAATACAAATATTGATTTACAATGGACTTTCAAATGCTATTAAAATTTCTCTTAAATGCATAAACATCTGCAGTCTTTTCCCCAAAGAATTTCGTATCAATTTACATTATACTAATGGGGGCTTCCCATTTATTGAATGAAAAAATAAAAAAATAAAATAAATTAAAAATATTGATTTACAATGGTCTCAAATGCCATAAAAATTTATCCTAAATGCATAAACACCAGCAGTCTTTTTCCAAACAATTTCGTATTAATTTACATTACACTAATGGGGCTTCCCACTTATTGAATGAAAAACTAAAATAAAAATTTTGATTTACAATGGACTTTTAAATGCCATTAAAATTTCCCTAAAATACATAATCATCAATAGTCTTTTCCCAAAAAATTTCGTATCAATTTACATTATACTAACGGGGATTCCCGTTTAATGAATGAATAAATAAAAAAAATGAAATAAAATAAAAATATTGATTTACAATGGACTTTCAAATGCTATTAAAATTTCCCTTAAATGCATAAACATCTGCAGTCTTTTCCCCAAAGAATTTCGTATCAATTTACATTATACTAATGGGGGCTTCCCATTTATTGAATGAAAAAATAAAAAAATAAAATAAATTAAAAATATTGATTTACAATGGTCTCAAATGCCATAAAAATTTATCCTAAATGCATAAACACCAGCAGTCTTTTTCCAAACAATTTCGTATTAATTTACATTACACTAATGGGGCTTCCCACTTATTGAATGAAAAACTAAAATAAAAATTTTGATTTACAATGGACTTTTAAATGCCATTAAAATTTCCCTAAAATACATAAACATCAATAGTCTTTTCCCAAAAAATTTCGTATCAATTTACATTATACTAACGGGGATTCCCGTTTAATGAATGAATAAATAAAAAAAATGAAATAAAATAAAAATATTGATTTACAATGGACTTTCAAATGCCATTAAAATTTCTCTTAAATTGCATAAATATCAATAATCTTTTCCCAAACAATTTCGTATCAATTCATATTATACTAATGGGGCTTCCCATTTAATGAATAAAAATATTGATTTACAATGGACTTTTAAGAAAAGCATGGTGCTCGTTGTCGTTGGTAAATAGGAGTAGTAAGTGTAAGCGTGGCAAGTTGGACGATATCGTGAATAAAAAGTCCATTTTGCGTTCCAAAAACGGAGGTGGGAACGTCGCGCTAGAGCAGAAACCGCGATTTATTAGGGAAACCCCCGCGACGATGTCACGCGCGACGTAACTTATGGCTGGGCAGCGATGCAGAGGAGCGATACAGAGAATAGCCGTATATAACGAAGGTTATGGTGTTACCGGTGGATGGTGGAGTGGCACGGTGTCCAGTGACTCCCATGTCGGCTTGTTATCCGGACCGCCCCATCGTTATCTGCAATTACCCGAAAACAGCCCCTAGTTTATAAATTATAGACCATCCCCATCCCTACCATACGCCCTTCTTCCTTCCTTCTTGCGCCCCTGGCTTCTGCCTCCAGCCTTCACCCGGGATTACATCTGTCATCAAACGCACCCAATTACGCTCAATTATCTTGCCAACAACCCCTTCCAAAACGTGATCGTCAGTATCTCGCGGATGTCGGCGTATCGTCTCTGCTGCAAGAAAATTAATCACCGCTACTAACGGACAAATGAAGCGTGCAATCCTTCTGGTTGGTCAAACACCAGACAAAATTACGTATTATTGCTATTAGGAGAATTGCTCACATTTGTTATCATTATTGATTTATTGAGGGGGGGAAAATCGTTTGGTAAACCCTTTCGGTGAAATTAAAAAAATTCAAATCACTCTGAAAAAATTATTTTTGAGTGCATGGATTAATTATGATCGTTGTTGGTGAATAGACATATCTCCGAATTTCTACTCAGTTTCGAGAAAAAAATTTGAGTAGGTATTGAAATTTTTCGGTGAAATTAAGAAATTTCAAATCGTTCTGGAAAAAATATTTTCAGTTGCAGGAGTCAATTAGAATCATTTTTGGTGAATAGACATACCCCCGAATTCCTATCCACTTTCGAGAAAAAAATTCAGGAAGGTGGACAAATTTCTGGACGAAATAAAAAAATTTCAAATCCTTATGGAAAAATTGTTTTTAATTGCAGGGATCAATTACAATTATTTTTGGTCGATACAGAAACCCTCGAATTCCTACGAACTTTCGAGAAAAAAATTCAGGAAGGTGGACAAATTTCTGGACGAAATAAAAAAATTTCAAATCCTTATGGAAAAATTGTTTTTAATTGCAGGGATCAATTACAATCATTTTTGGCCAATACACAAACCTTCGAAATCCTACGAACTTTCGAGAAAAAAATTCCTTACCGAAAATCTAATGTGAGGCCAGAAATGGCCCCCGAAATTTCATGTATATATTTAAAATATCATAACTTTTGAACGGATTGGACGTTTTTAATGTTTCAAACGACAAATAACGCGTACATTGGTCAAGAATATGTAGAAATTCTTATACTATTGAAAAAATTGTTCCTTGAACCATGAAGTTACAAAAGACCCCATAAAAATGGCCCAATTTTCAAATGGCCATAACTCCTACAATAGTGAATGGATTTGATTGAAATTTATTTCTGAAGTAGAGTTCGTGGGTACCTACAAAAAAGTATTAAACAACTTTTCTATAGGGTGTCAAACAAAATTACTAAAAAAGAAAAACGAATTTTTAAGAAAATGAATTTAAAAATTTCAAATCATTCTGAAAAAATTATTTTCGATCGCAGAGGTCAATTACAATCATTTTTGGTCAATAGACATACCCTCGAAATCCTAACCATTTTCGAGAAAAAAAATTCTTTACCAAAAATATAATGCGTGACCAGAAATGTTTTTGTAATTTCATTTTCTGTCTCACTTCCTCTTGTGTTCATTTCTTTAAACTTTTGGTAATATTACGAGTGACACAAAAATGGTAATGGGGCCTTGGAGTCCCAGAAAAATGGTCCCAAAAAATACATTTGACGCAAAATCTACTCCTATACCTCATCTGCAATTATATTTCTCGTTTTTACCACTTCATGTGTAGCAAAAAATAATAACAATAATCATAATAATAGTAGATTTCTATGATCGTATTTCCGGAACACTCGACGTTCCTCGATTTTAGATCGAAACCAGAGAAAATATAAATATAATATAAATTCTATTACGTGTACAAATGTATAATCCAAATTATATAAAAACATAAAATTTTTCCGAGATGGAATTCATCAACTACCTGAAAAATGGCTCAAAGTTATAAAAAGTAACGGCGAATACTTTGAACGAACAATTCAATTAACTTTCTTTAAAAATAAACATTGAATGTGGCTGAAAAAATTGGATTATTCATTTGTACACCTAATATTTTTAGAAATATATAAAGCAATCTTTCAGTGTACATTTATTTAGTAAATCCACTCCTCTACAGTAGACATAGTTTATGAAAATAGAAACATTGTAACATTCCCTCAGTCTAAAGTCAGTCTTCATACAGGATGTTCAGCCACCCCTGAGAAAAATTTTAATGGTAGATTCTAGAGACCAAAATAAGACGAAAATCAAGAATACTAATTTGTTTATTGAGGCTTCGTTAAAAAGTTATTAACGTTCAAGGCTATGCTTGTGAGACGCTGGCGCACGCAGCTGTACGCAGGCTGCCTATCTACAGGCGGAACTTCAAACGTTAATATCTATTTAACAAAGCCACAATCAACAAATTGGTATTCTTGACTTTCGTCCTATTTTGGCCTCTAGAATCATCCATTACAATTTTCCCTAGGGATAACACAAACTTAAAAAAATTTTCATTAATTATTTGATGTACGATCTACTAACAAAGAATTTTTACAACACGTTTTATTTAATGTTTTTAAAATTTGTTTATTTCACTTCAAAATTTTTGTAATGATATATTCAAAAATGGCTTGTGTTTCAACCCCTCGACGTACAATTTAATTACAAATAATTTTTTAAACGCATACTGTTGTATTTTGCTTATGTGACTTCAAAACTTTTTAAAAGATATATTTTCGTCTTATTTTGATCACTAAAATCACCCATTAAAATTTTTCCAAAAAATGACCGAACACCCTGTATAAATATAAGTACGAACATTTTGAGCAATATACAGAGCAATCTTTCAGCGTACATTTATTTAGTAATACCACATCTTCTCTATAAATTGGATTATTCATTTGTAGACCTAATATTTTTATTTTTATTTTTCTAAGCTCCAACGTAATTTGCCAAAGAGTGCGTTTAGTCGATCGGAAGACACGGTTCGAAAAAAGACGATTGTGCATTTCCGTGGCGCGTAACGTGCCTTTAATGGTCGGATAGGCTTCGAGTTTCCTCTTTAAAGCGTGCTTCGCACCTTGTCCAGCGAGAATAAGCAGACTGGCAGTCGCTCGCCGGGAATCCATTTAGCTCGGACAAAAGGCGCCTTCACAACTACCTGGATTCTACACCTTTCACGGTCCCTGGGTAATGAATTGCAGCTATATTTTGACAAGCTGGCGGTTTCCCAGTGTTTGCGGTCGAGTGGACGCCGTAAACGCGGAAGACAAATATTATGGTAACCGATTTTAGGTGTCGATTACACCACGCGTTCTATGATCGCCTAAATTTCTGACCTCTCGATTCGAGGAATTTTATGAGCTTCTTTGGGGGCGGGCAAAAAAATTCCAATTATAGAAATTAGGGTTGTTTGGAAGCAATTTTCCCAATTTTTGCCTCAAATGCCTCAAAATTGAATCTCACCTTTCGATTCGAGGATTTTTATGAGCTGCTTTGGTAGGCAAAAAAATTCCAATTATAGAAATTAGGGTTGTTTTGGAGGATTCGTGAGCTTGGAACGCAATTTTCCCAATTTTTGCCTCAAATGCCTCAAAATTGAATCTCACCTTTCGATTCGAGGATTTTTATGAGCTTCTTTAGGGGGGCAAAAAAATTCCAATTATAGAAATTAGGGTTGTTTTGGAGGCTTCGTAAGATTGGGAAGCAATTTTCCGAATTTTTGCCTCAAATGCCTCAAAATTGAATCTCACCTTTCGATTCGAGGATTTTTACAAGCTGCTTTGGGAGACAAAAAAATTCCAATTATAGAAATTAGGGTTGTTTGGAGGATTCATAAGCTTGGGAAACAATTTTCTGAATTTTTGCAAGCCTCAAAATTGAATCTCACCTTTCGATTTTTTGGAATTCTACGTGTTGCTTTTTTACGAAAAAAATTCTAATTATAGAATATGAAGTGTTTAGAAAGTTCGAAAATTAGAAACGCAATTTTCCAAATTTTTGCAAGCCTCAAAATTGAATCTCAGCTTTCGATTTTTTGGAATTCTACGTGTTGCTTTTTTACGAATAAAAATTCTAATTATGGAATACAAAGTATTTAGAAACTTTGTAAATTAGAAATACAATTTTTCAAATTTTTGCAAGCCTCAAAATTGAATCTCACCTTTCGATTTTTTGGAATTCTACGTGTTGCTTTTTTACGAAAAAATTTCCAAATTATAGAATACAAAGTGTTTAGAAAGTTCGTAAATTAGAAACGCAATTTACCAAATTTTTGCAAGCCTCAAAATTAAATCTCACCTATCGATTTTTTGGAATTCTACGAGTTACTTTTTTACGGAAAAAATTCTAATTATAGAATTGATGTGTTTAGAAAATTCGTAAATTAGAAACGCAATTTTCCAAATTTTTGCAAGCCTCAAAATTAAATCTCACCTTTCGATTTTTTGGAATTCTACGTGTTGCTTTTTTACGAAAAAATTCCTAATTATGGAATACAAAGTATTTAGAAACTTTGTAAATTAGAAATACAATTTTTCAAATTTTTGCAAGCCTCAAAATTGAATCTCAGCTTTTGATTTTTTGGAATTCTACGAGTTGCTTTATTACGAAAAAATTTCTAATTATAGAATACGAAGTGTTTAGAAAGTTCGTAAATTAGAAACGCAATTTTCCAAATTTTTTAAAATCTCAAAATTAAAACTCACCTATCGATTTTTTGGAATTCTACGAGTTACTTTTTTACGGAAAAAATTCTAATTATAGAATACAAAGTGTTTAGAAAGTTCGTAAATTAGAAACGCAATTTTCCAAATTTTTGCAAGTCTCAAAATTGAATCTCACCTTTCAATTTTTTGGATTTCTAGGAGTTG
Source organism: Colletes gigas (assembly GCF_013123115.1). Lineage (NCBI taxonomy): Eukaryota > Metazoa > Arthropoda > Insecta > Hymenoptera > Colletidae > Colletes > Colletes gigas. The sequence continues at coordinate 1,516,697 of NW_025106644.1, forward strand.
CTTTTTTACGAAAAAATTTCCAATTATAGAATACAAAGTGTTTAGAAAGTTTGTAAATTAGAAATGCAATTTTCCAAATTTTTGAAAGCCTCAAAATTGAATCTCACCATTCGATTTTTTGGAATTCTACGAGTTGCTTTTTTACGAAAAAATTTCCAATTATAGAATACAAAGTGTTTAGAAAGTTCGTAAATTAGAAACGCAATTTTCCAAATTTTTTAAAATCTCAAAATTAAAACTCACCTATCGATTTTTTGGAATTCTACGAGTTACTTTTTTACGAAAAAAATTCTAATTATAGAATTGATGTGTTTAGAAAATTCGTAAATTAGAAACGCAATTTTCCAAATTTTTGCAAGCCTCAAAATTAAATCTCACCTTTCGATTTTTTGGAATTCTACGAGTTACTTTTTTACGAAAAAAATTCTAATTATAGAATACAAAGTGTTTAGAAAGTTCGTAAATTAGAAACGAAATTTTCCTTACTTTTGTAAGCCTCAAAATTGAATCTCACTTTTTGTTTTTTTTTGGCATCCTTCGAGTTGCTTTTTTACGAAAAAAATTCTAATTATAGAATACAAAGTGTTTAGAAAGTTCGTAAATTAGAAACACAATTTTCCAAATTTTCAAAAATCCAATCCAATTATAAAATACAAAATTTTTAGAGAATTTGTGAATTAGAAATACAATTTTCCGAATTTTTGCAAGCCTCAAAATTGAATCTAACTTTTCCATTCGAGCAATTTTGAAAAATTGATTTGTAGATATGCACAGTAAGATGGTCAGTTGGTGTGATAAGAGGCGAGTTCTAATCTCTCCACTACACGTGGATGCGTCGAGACGCTTTCCTAGAGTCGCTATAAATACAATTCCCGGAGGTGTGACGCGATAATTACTCAATTCCCACAGCGTGGTAAGTATGTAGTCTGTGCTAAGTTGGTCGTGATAAGCCCCGATAGAGGAACGACGACGCGGCCTTGGCCGTTCCGCACGGTCAGCGGGAGGAATCGTCGTAACAGCGTTTCGTTTTCGTCCCGAATACGTCATCTTCTTGCTCGCAGACGGGCAACCGGCGAGTCGAGTATCGTTGTCGAGAAAGTCGCGTGAGTTTCCGTCGGCGAGCACCATTCGCGTACAAAACAGATCGAATTTATTTCTTCGCGGTGTCCCATTACGGACGTACGAGTTTGCAAACGTTTCCGGTTTTCGTTCGTCACGATCAGAAAATAATACTAGGAAGCGATTGCAACTCCGTCCTTCGAATGTCCATTTTTAACGAAATTTGTTCGATTTTAATATGAGATTGAATCTTAAACATGGACCGCCATATTGAATATATATTGAATTTTTTCTGTTTGAAAACTATTAACAAATAGAGGATGTTAATGGAGAACAGTAATATAATGTCGTTCATCTTATTCATTTTTAACGAAATTTGTTCGATTTTAATATGAGATTGAATCTTAAGCATGGACCGCCATATTGAATATATAATTGAATTTTTTCTGTTTGAAAACTATTAATAAATAGAGGATGTTAATGGAGAACAATTATATAATGTCATTTGTCATCTTATTCATTTTTAAGATTTACTTACTCGATTGACTTATAAATATAGCGTTAATAATTATAAATGAGAGAATTAAATTTTGACTGAAAGTCGCATTGCTGGTTAGGTTAAAATTTGGTGAGAGTATTGTTAATGTATTGGTAAGATTCTTCTGGTTAAAACGAGTCCAAACACGACCTGGTTTGGACTACTTTTTATTTTGACTTAAACTCATTTTTGAAAAATTCTCAATTTTGAATAATTAAAAATTGTCCGAGTGGTGTCGTGTTTGGACTCGTTCTCATCGGGAGAATCTTGCCAATACATTGGTAATAGAGTCGTGAAGATAAAAGAATCAAGTATGACAATTTTTCCAGATGAGAGTGATGAAATTTGAAATTTTTATACTTGTATCCTCGTGATAGTGTCATGAATATATTAACAAGATTCTCCCGATAAAAACGAGTCCAAACACGACCTGGTTTGGACTACTTTTAATTTTGACTTACTTAAACTCATTTTTGAAAAATTCTAAATTTTGAATAATTAAAAATTGTCCGAATGGTGTCGTGTTTGGACTCGTTCTCATCGGGAGAATCTTGCCAATAGATTGGTAGTACTGTCATGAAGATAAAAGAACCAAATTCCATTTTTTTTTATAGAATATATTACATTTTCAAGCAGTTTTTGAATTTTTGCTTCAGCTCATCCCGAAGTGATGACGTCACGAACGCTAACAAAAATCATTTTTTTTTAAATTAACGCTGGTTTCTATAGCTCATACTATGGCAAATTAAACCACAAAAAGTTACATCAGTTAAATGTTTATTTTCATTTCTGCAGTTATTTGTAATATGTCTTTCTTCGTAATTTCTAATAATTGCAAAAACTTTTCTCGATTAAATTTTAAAAAATTTACTATAAGTTCCTGTAGCAAAATGTATAAACATTTCCAATGGAATTATACATTTTCTCAAAGAAATCAAAATGACCAATTCGAAATTTCTAATAAAACTTGTATAAAATTTAGTCGACTGAATTTTTGAAATTTTAATTTTCTATAAGAGAATGAATAAACATTTCCATTGCATTATATATTTCTACAAACCAGTCAAAATGATGATTCATTCGAAATTGCAAATAAAATTTCTATAAAATTGACTCGCCTCAATTTTTGAAAATTTAATTCAAACAAACACTATATTTCCATTATACATTATTCCACATATCTATCATACCACTTTCTTCGATACAAATAAATCATCAGCAATCCCAGCGTTAATCCAGAATAAGGACCCAAATCACACTTACCAAAACAAAATGGCGTCCCAGAAGACGCTGCACGCCGATCGAAAGCGCAAGATAAACCCCGGTGCGCGTTACGAGGGTGCAACCTCTAATTAAATAAATCTTGGTTGCGGTATGGACGATTTCACCGTTTGAAAACCATCCCCCGGGGAGGCAGAGAGTACGATACGCGAGGGGCGAGGAAATAGTTCAAAGGGCGACGCCACGTTGGTCGCGAACGCGTGTTTCTGCCCCTATTGGGGTGCTTGTAGCCGACGGATACAATGATGTAACGCGACACCTGCGAATACTTCCCCCTCGTTTCGCGTTTTTTTTACCCCCGTCGTCGCGGCGCCGTCGTCCGCGTACGAGAATCATCAGCGGGAAAACAGATTTCCACGAAAGACGTGACAGATTGGAATCAGGTGATTTCCTCGAAAGACGAAAGACGAAATACGAAAGACGATCCCCCCTCTCCCTCCCTCAGACGATAATCTCGAGATATCGCCCCTTAAAATTCGCACGTTGTCGGCTTAGCGTCCCTGGAAATGGCGGATACACGCGTACGGGGCGCTGTGTGCACCCAGCGCCATGTGGTTGTGACGCACTGGAGGAACGGAGATGGGTGATCCAGAGAAGGTACACGGTGAGAGAAAGAGGGTAGGGGGCCAGGAACGTGGCGTGAATGGGGAGGGAGTTCATAATAACATCGAGGGGGCAACAGGGTTCTCTGTGTTCAGATGCTCTTTTCAAGAGCGAGAACCCTCCTCGACGCGCATTCAAGTGTCCCCGCTTTGTAATGCCTCTTAATACCGCTCGCTGTCGTCGTTATTAAGGATCCGGAACATATTGTCGGCATAACAGTGGCAACACCTCTATGGCGTCAAGCCTTTATTGTCGTTTCAGCGTTCTCTCACAGGAAACGGAACCAGTCCGAAATCCCGGAAAATTTCTACGCTGATGGGTGATTTTCTAGGATGGGTGGACAAGGAGGATGCTAAAAAAGTGGGAAATTTGTACCCCCCTAGGTTCCTAAAATGACTATACTCTGTTCCACAAGAGCTAAGGAGGATGCTAAAAAAGTGGGACATTTGTACCCAGGTGCCTAAAGTTGTTGATGAGGTCAGAATATAAAATAACAAACTTAGACACAAAACGAACAAAATATGAGTTTAAATAAGAGCAAAACTATGGCTGTACATAAACGTTCCGTTGGACATGAAAATATGTAATGCGACGGTCGCTCGTCGCAACGGAACATTCGAGACGAAATCTAACATTTGTAACTCGAACATTCTCAGCAGGCAATGAAGGTACATGTATCCAGTGTCTGAGAAATAAACTCGTCCTTTTTCTTAACAAAAGTGACTACACTCTGGTCCACAAGAGCCAAGGGGGATGTTAAAAAGTGAGAAATTTGCCTAAAGTGAAAAAGACTACACTCTGGTCCACAAGAGACAAGGGTGATGTTAAAAAAGTGGGAAATTTGTACCCACCCAGGTGCCTAAAGTGACTATACTCTGGTCCAGAAGAGCCAAGGAAGATGTTAAAAAGTGAGGAATTTGCCTAAAATGACTACACTCTGGTCAACAAGAGCCAAGGGGGATGTTAAAAAGTGAGTAATTTGCCTAGAGCCAAGGAGGATGTTAATAAAGTGGAAAATTTGTACCCCCCCCTAGGTGCTTAAAGTGACTACACTCTGGACCACAAGAGCCAAGGGGGATGTTAAAAAGTGTGTAATTTGCCTAAAGTGACTACACTCTGGTTCTTAAGAGCCAAGAGGGATGTTAAAAAGTGAGAAATTTGTACCTCCCCAGGCTCCTAAAGTGACTATACTCTGGTCCACTAGAGCTAAGGAGGATGCTAAAAAAGTGGGAAATTTGTACCCCCCTAGGTGCCTAAAGTGACTATACTCTGGTCCACAAGAGCCAAAGGAGGATGTTAAAAAGTGAGAAATTTGCCTAAAATAACTACACTCTGGTCCCCAAGAGTGTGTCGGTCATATTTTCTGCAAAAGAAGGACTTGGTCAACGTATGACCTCAAAATATAAGCATCGTACTACAATGCATTTACCTATTTGGTACGTCGTCCAGTCGCCATCATTGTCGACTATAGCACCCAGCACCATTTGCCGCCATTGTTTCGGGCAGAAACCTCCAGATATTTGGCGGATGATGACGTGTCAATTGTTTCACATTAAATACTCGCTTTTCCCTGAGCTTGACCTCCATTACTGCCCACAGGTTCTCGATGAGGGATCAGCGTCAGGCGACTGAGAAGACCAATCCAGTGTCCTGACGCCATTTTGACGACTTCCGTGCTTAGGGTTATTGTTGAAACTTTATTGCACAGTATATTATTTTAATTAACGTTTATTAATAACTAATATATAGTATTTAATTAACTAACGAGAAGGACAAAGCGGTATGGCACGTGTTACAGTTAGTGCATTCTATAGATCAATACGAGATCCAATAGGTGGCGATTGATTACCTGCTCTGCTTTGTCGACGCAAGTGAGACTTACGATTAGGCTTTATCTTGGTACTCCTGACAGTTATCATCCTCCATGAAGCACCCAGAAGCTGTTATCCGAGCCAAACCATCTCCCAGTAGACTTTAATAAACAATTTTGATGTATCTTGATCATCCTTTGGGCATCAAGATTGTCCGTAAACAGGTACAAAACTCCAAATCCTTGTCTAGAGAAGCAAGACATGCACCTTTACCGGGTGCTTCACTGTGCTTTGGATAACGAGAACTGCACGAGGCGGTCACGTATGCCTTGTTGCACCCCCCCAGGCCCAAGAAGAGGATTCATCCGTGAAGATAATGTTGGAGAAATCATGGTCGATATCAGCCCTAGCCCACAACAGACGCTTTTCAACATGCTTTTCGGTCAGAAATGGCTTCAACTTTGTGCATCGCCATCCATAGTCAGCATCATGCAATCGACGTCGAATTGTATCCAGGCTCACTTCTACACCCTTTCTCGCTGAAACTAGCTTGGCTTTTCGTTGGGGGATACCTGTGGTAATATGGTTATCATAGATAAGAAAGTGAACTTTATTTGTATGTCGTGGCCTAGCGTTTATTTTTGTAAGTGAGCATGACGATGTATCTAGAGAACATGTGTTTCATGGTTGAGAGAGTGAGCGACCGAACGTTGTGTCTAACAGGTAGTACGAATCAAGGATCGAGAGAGAGAGTATTAAAACAAATGTGAGCTGGAAGACGTGCCTCAGTGACAGTAGAAAGAGAAAAAGTCGTACTCGATTTTATCAGCGGGTTTTAATTGTTCGTATCTTTTGTATAGTGTCGTCGTTGTTTAAATAAATACATTTTTGCCCATTTTACTCACAATACCCAGGATTCTTAAAATTGCTTCGTCGTCCTTTTCTGACTTTGAGAGACGCTTGCCAGGTTCAGGCAGATAGTCAACAGTTTTATCTTTTTAGCCACTTCTTAAACCTTTGCACTCCGAATTATATTTCAATTTTGTTACCAGCAGCTCCCAACTAAAAAAAAATTATTAATAATTATGTATAATTTTTAGTTTTATATTAAAAATTGACCATAGTGATATCTTAAAATGAAACACAATGAAATTCTTATGACATAGCCCTATGGTACAAAAAAAAGTTACTTGATAATAAGAAAAGTTAATTTTTAGTTGGATAATAAAAATTGACTATAGTGATATTTTAAAATGAAATTACTCAGTCGAGTTAAGTGTTTTATTTGAAATTAACCTGTTAAAATATCTGTTTTATTTACACTGTTGTTGCATTTTGTAATTTTCGAGATATCTCTTTGGTTTGGATTTGAGAAAGTGTCGACTGGGAACTCGACGAAGGAGTTCCTGAGATAAAAATTTATGTCGAATCACACTCGACACAGGAGTGCAAAGGGTTAATGACGGACATTGATTTGCCCAGGTAGAGACTGGCTGTTGCGAACGACATTTTGGGTCCTTTTGGATGATTACTGAGAATCACCGCTTCGAAGAGACTAGAGTATGCTGCAATCATTGTTATTTTTGTCATCTTCAACGTGGATATCCCACACTAGTGATTTAACCTCAAAGCATTGGAGCTAAGTGTCCGAACAGTTGAATCAACCGATTGTTGAACAGATGCGCCACCTAGTGACGAGATTAGGAACGACACGCTCTTGTGGAACTGACAATGAGTGCATGAGGCATCATTCTACAGATTCTGCACTTCGAATTGTGCACAATTGTGTATAGCAAATGTGATGAGAAAGTTGTTGAAGTTGACGATGCTACGAAAGACGAATCATAACTTTCTGACTTCGAATGACTATAACTTTGAAGTGAATGCATAGGACACAATACTTAACAATTCCATTTTGTAAAGAAAAGTCAATCGAATACATACTAAGAAGGTTATAGTATTCATATCATTTTGCATCATAATAAAAAAAATGCTATTCGTGAACGTGTTAATATTGAAGAAATAGAAATTAACTTTGTTTTTTTTGGAAAATAATTTTTGTAGAATTTGTCAATAGAAACTATTCAAGAGACAATATATTTGTATCTACTTTAATGGTTGAAAGTTTCATTTATCATTGAAGAAAGAATATGAAAATAGCTACAGGTGAGCTAAAATTATCGTGCATTCGATGTACGAGTGTTAAAAATCATTGCAGTTGGAGGTTAAGAGGCTTTTTTTATAGAAGCATTTCGAGTAAAAATAGTAGTACAGTAGTCCCTCGTTTAATGACTGAAAATTGGGTTCACACCTTAATATTAATTTCAAATTCTATAGAAATACTTTCAAAAAAGGAAGCAGTACAGTAGTCCCTCGCTTGATGACTGAAAATTGGGTCTGTGTCTTAATATCGGACTCAAAACCCTTGCAAATATGTAAAAAAAAGTAAACAATAGAGTAATCTCTCGCTTAATGACTGAAAACTGGGTTCACACCTCCATATTAATCTCAATGTTTATATAAATATATTAAAAAAAGAAAACACTACAGTAGTCCCTCGCTTAATGACTGAAAATTGGGTCCCTCAACACTTTCTCATCCAATAAAAATTCTAACGAGCTCCCAAAACAGGACAAATAATTTATTCTTTAACCACAACACTAAAGTGCATAATAAGTTAACAAAAAAAAAAAAATGTTACACAAATTTGACTGCACAATAATGTGGCTTATAAATTTGACTGTTGTAAGTAGACTTGCGGATTTTTATGCAAATTCACATTTTTATTAATAGAATTAATGAAACGGAAGCTTCGCAGAGGGCTGTCTCAACCCCTAAATATAATAATTCGTATCTTACTTTAAGTATTTCTTATATTTTTGCACATTAAATGCATTCTGTAGTTTTTTGACGATTAAAATTTCCTATAAATGCATAAACATTCGCAGTCTAGTTATAAGATTCCTGTCATTTTGCATTAGAATGAAAATGAGTGCTATATGCTACATTAAAAAATTGTTAAACCCAAATCTCTAAAAATTCATTTTAATTTTAACGAACGCTTTTCAAGTCGAAACGCGAAATCGAGTGTGAGAACTCGAGCGTAGGGCTCGACGCGTATTGTGCCACGATGCAAGAGTCTTTACCTGCAGATAAATCGTGCGACTCAGCGTAAGACGATTCTGGCCGGAGACCTGCGTCCACCTTTTTTCCCACAAAACTCACCTGACACAGACCCGGCCAGATAAGAGGACGTCGAATGCGCGTGGTTGCATTTATATTAAAAACGATTTCTCGACGGCGGCCGACACGTGCTAGCCGCGGTAAACAAAATATTGAGGAAAAAAGCGACTCGGCGTTTCTTGATTGCGTTTTAAAAAAATGCTGCCGCCAAACACGTCGACCTATTCACGGACACACAAAAAAGAATATTTAGAAATCCTAAGAATGTACGAAAAGTTGTTCGTCAACACCGTGAAGTGAGGAAAAGCCTCATAAAAATCGTCCAATTTTCAAACGACCATTAAACAAACCAATTTATTAAAAATCAAAAACGAATTTTTCGGCGAAATTAAAAAAATTCAAATCACTTTGAAAAAATTATTTTTGAGTGCATGGATTAATTATGATCATTGTTGGTGAATAGACATACCTCAGAATTTCTACTCAGTTTCGAGAAAAAAATTTGATTAGGTATTGAAATTTTTCGGTGAAATTAAGAAATTTCAAATTTTTCTAGAAAAAATATTTTCAGTTGCAGGAGTCAATTAGAATCATTTTTGGTGAATTGACATACCCCCGAATTCCTATCCACTTTCGAGAAAAAAATTCAGGAAGATGGACAAATTTCTGGACGAAATTAAAAAATTTCAAATCCTTCTGGAAAAATAATTATTAATTGCAGGAGTCAATTAGAATCATTTTTGGTGAATAGACATACCCCCGAATTCCTATCCACTTTCGAGAAAAAAATTCAGGAAGATGGACAAATTTTTGGACGAAATTCAGAAATTTCAAATCGTTCTAGAAAAAATATTATCAGTTGCAGGAGTCAATTAGAATCATTTTTGGTGAATAGGCATACCCCCGAATTCCTATCCACTTTCGAGAAAAAAATTCAGGAAGATGGACAAATTTTTGGACGAATTTCAGAAATTTCAACGCCTAACTTCTGGAAGGATTGGTGGATTTTAATGTGACAACATGCAAACAACCCGTATTTTGGTGAAGAATGTTTAGAAATTCTGAGAATATTTGAAAAGTTGTTCCTTAATTCCGTAAACTGAGATAAAACCATTAAAAATGGTGCAATATTCAAACGGCCATAAATCCTACAATAGTGAATATATTGCAATGAAATTTATGTCTGATGTAGAGCTCATGAATACCCACAAAAAAGTATTAAACAACATTTCCATGCAGAGTCAAACAAATTTATTAAAAATGAAAAACGAATTTTTAGGAAAAATCGATGGGGATAGGACGATATATTTTTCGGCGAAATTAAAAAAATTCAAATCACTCTGAAAAAATTATTTTTGAGTGCAAGGATTAATTATAATCATTGTTGGTGAATAGACATACCTTCGAATTCCTACTCAGTTTTGAGAAAAAAATTTGAGAAGGTATTGAAATTTTTCGGTGAAATTAAGAAATTTCAAATCGTTCTGGGAAAAATATTTTTAGATGCAGGAGCCAATTAGAATCATTTTTGGTGAATAGACATACCCCCGAAATCCTATCCACATTCGAGAAAAAAAATTCAGGAAGATGGACAAATTTCTGGACGAAATTAAAAAATTTCAAATCCATCTGGAAAAATTATTTTTAATTGCAGTGATCAATTACAATCATTTTTGACGAATAGACATAATCCCGAATTCCTATCCACTTTCGAGAAAAAAATTCAGGAAGATACACAAATTTTTGGACGAAATTAAAAAATTTCAAATCCTTCTGGAAAAATTATTTTTGCTTGCAGGGGTCAATTACAATCATTTTTGGTCAATACACATACCTTCGAAATCCTACGAACATTCGAGAAAAAAATTCCTTACCGAAAATCTAATGTGAGGCCAGAAATGGCCCCCAAAATTTCATGCTTATCTTTAAAATATCATAACTTCTGAACGGATTGGACGATTTTAATGTTTCAAAATGCAAACAACGCGTATTTTGGCAAAGAATATTTAAGAATTCTAATAATATTGAAAAAGTTGTTCCTTAACCCCGTAAAATTATAAAACCCCCATAAAAATGGTCCAATTTTCAAACGACCATAACTCCTACAATAGTGATTGTATTTCATTGAAATTTATTTCTGAAGTATAGCTCATGGGTACCTACAAAAAAGTATTAAACAACATTTCCATACAGCGTCAAACAAATTTATTAAAAATAAAAAACTAATTTTTAAGATAAATCGACAGCGAAATTAAAAAATTTAAAAAAACGAGTCGACGTTTCTCTTTGCATTCTAAAAAATGCTGTCACCAAACACGTCGACCATTCACAAATTCAGATACACAAATAATTACAAATTATCTGCTAAATAACAATAGAACCCCTCATCGTGGTGCAACCAATATTCAGAAAGACACAGACTTATTATTATTCTTATTGAGTGACACATTTCAATGAACAATGTAATTTTTTACAAACCAACACAGCTAAAATAGAATACAAAATACAGCTTCAAACAATTCACTCAGATCATTATTATTATTACTATTATTTGACCCCTTTGACAGTTTTAGAGGTTTCCAAAAATTGTTGAAAATCCTTACCAGGAATAGAATATAATATTATACCATTTATATTCACATAAAACCACGCTTTAGACTAAAAAATTATCACAGAGTGAGTTTCTAATTTTACAAACTATGTGTACTCTATCGTGTGCTAATTATTCAATCACCAATGGCTATCCTTTCCCAGTATCGTCCACAAACCCCCACAAATGATCCTTCGAGTCTCTTAAAAAAGAAAGTTCACAGAAAACTCTTTTCAAAAGCACGCGGGACACGGTTAAAATTACTATTATTAAAACCTGCCCCAGATATCGAAATTTCTGGCAAGGTTCCCGTGATCGTTATCGAGGCGACTGAGATTCGATAGAGCGGTCGAATAAGGTCGTCCACGACAATGGACGATCTCGACGGCGCAGAGAGGACAAAACGCAAGATTTCGCTCGATCCCCTCGCGACAATAAGATCGCGTTGGCGGGAGGATTAGGCGACGTAATCCGTCGGTTATTTCCCCATTAACGGGCCCGAGAGATCGGTGCGGAAGATTCTTTAGGCTGGAGAGCGCGAACAGGCGTGAACACAGGTAGCCCCGGCTCCCGGGGGCCCGACCTTCCACGGAGGGACCCTCCTAATGCCCGAAAATATGCTCTTTATGTGTCACTGGCCACTTTATGCCACGGTTCCGTGTCACTGGTCCCCGCGCGTTGATCCGACAATGCGATTGGCCCGGCTCCCGTGCAGGTTTTACACACGCAACTTCGTTGCTGACGATTTTTTAATAATAATAGATGCTCTTTGAGTGGTCCAGCATATCTCGATGATGGAAAAAACAGTATTATTGATTATATACTGGGGAAAATTTTAATGGGAGATTCTGGAGGCCAAAATAAGATGGAAATTAGGAATAACAATTTGTTGATGGAGGCTTCGTTAAAAAGTTATTAAAATTGAAAGTTTCATCAGTAATGAATTTTTTTTTTGAAAATGCGCAGGATTTCGAGTGTATGTCTATTCACCAAAAATGATTGTAATTGACCCCTCTAATTAATAATAATTTTTTCAGAAGGATTCAAAATTTTTTAATTTTGTCCAGAAATTTGTCCATCTTCCTGAATTTTTTTCTCGAAAGTGGATAGGAATTCAGGGGTATGTATATTCATAAAAAATGATTGTAATTGACCCCTGCAATTAATAATAATTTTTTCAGAAGGATTTCAAATTTTTTAATTTTGTCCAGAAATTTGTCCATCTTCCTGAATTTTTTTCTCGAAAGTTGATAAGAATTCGGGGATATGTCTATTCACCAAAAATGATTGCATTTGACCCCTCTAATTAATAATAATTTTTTCAGAAGGATTCAAAATTTTTTAATTTTGTCCAGAAATTTGTCCATCTTCCTGAATTTTTTTCTCGAAAGTGGATAAAAATTCAGGGGTATGTCTATTTATAAAAAATGATTGTAATTGACCCCTGCAATTAATAATAATTTTTTCAGATGGATTTGAAATTTTTCAATTTCGTCCAGAAAGTCCTTCTTCCTGAATTTTTTTCTCGAAATTTGATAGGAATTCGGGGGTATGTCTATTCACCAAAAATGATTCTAATTGACTCCTGCAACTGAAAATATTTTTTCTAGAACGATGTGTAAATTCTTAATTTCACCGAAAAATTTCAATACCTTCTGAAATTTTTTTCTCGAAACTGAATAGAAATTCGGAGGTATGTCTATTCACCAACAATGATCATAATTAATCCGTGCATTCAATAATAATTTTTTCAGATTGATATGAAATTTTTTAATGTTGCAGAAAAATTTGTCCACCTACCCTCTGTCGATTTTTCTTAAGAATTCGTTTTTCTTTTTTAGTAATATTGTTTGACGCCCTATAGAAAAGTTATCTAATACTTTTTTGTAGGTACCCATAAACTCTACTTCAGAAATAAATTTCAATCAAATCCATTCATTATTGTAGGAATTATGGTTGTTTGCAGAATGGACCATTTTTATGGAGGTTTTCTCGTTTTACGGGGTTGGGAACAAGTTTTTCAATATTATTAAAATTTCTACATATTGTTGACCAAAGTGCGCGTAGTTTGTCGTTTGAAACATTAAAATCGTCCAATCCATTCAGAAGTTATGACGTTTTAAAGATATGCATGGGGACCATTTTTGGCCTCAGATTAGATTTTCGGCAAGGAATTTTTTTTTCGTAAGTTCGTAGGATTTCGAAAGTTTGTGTATTGACAAAAAATGATTGTAATTGATCCTTCCAATTAAAGATAATTTTTCCAGTAGGATTTGAAATTTTTTAATTTCGTCCAGAAATTTGTCCATCTCCCTGAATTTTTTTCTCGAAAGTGGATAGGATTTCGGGTGTATTTGTGTTCATAAAAAATGATTGTAATTGACCCCTGCAAGCAAAAATAATTTTTTCAGATGGATTTGAAATTCTTTTTTTCGTCATAAAATTTAGTTATCCACCTCCTGTCGATTTATCTTAAAAATTAGTTTTTGATTTTTAATAATGTTGTTTGACGTCCTACGGAAATTTCGTTTAGTACTTTTTTGTAGGTACCCATGAGCTATACTTCAGAAATAAGTTTCAATCAAATCCATTCACTATTGTAGGAGTTATGGTCGTTTGAAAATTGGACCATTATTATGGGGTTTTTGTAACTTTACGGGGTCAAGGAACAACTTTTTCAATAGTATTAGAATTTCTACATATTCTTCACCAAAATACGCGTTGTTTGCCGTTTGAAACATTTTAAGTACAAATTGTTAATAACTTTTTAACGAAGCCTTAGTCACGAAATTGTTATTCATATTTTGAATTTACTAAATAAATGTACACCAAAAGACTGCTCCATATATTTCTCAAAATATTAGGTGCACAAATGAATAATCCAATTATTTCAACCAAATTGAATGCAATTTTTAACAAATTTATGCAGCTAAAATAGAACACGAAATATTAAAATAATTCCAAAATATAGCAACAGACATCCAAATACAAAAATGCCTCCTCCACTTGTAAGACTCGTTGCATACTCTGGAGCCTATCGCTAAAAAACGAAATGCACTGCTAAATTCAAAAATCTACCCAAATTCAAATAAAAAAAAAATTCCAAATCTACGTCAAAAATAAATTACTGTTCCAAGCCAGGTCACTTCCCGTCGCTCCAACAAAAGATTCCACACCGAGATTATCATCCTCAGCGCGAAAATGCACCAGGTGGGTCAATGGCGTAATCGATGAACGCAAAAGTTTAACCCTAATAAGCGTGACGAGCGTCCGATTGCGTCCACGGTGAATCGACATAATTGACGACGCATTCGTGTTACCGCGATCTCCGCCACCCCCTTAGGACCGGATAAGGGTCGTCGTTTGCGGCATATACGCTCCTCCAACCCCCTCCCCCTCTTTGGTCCCATAATAATTAGCCGTCACCATAAATCTCGTAGCGCGATTAAACGACGGACCTCCTCATTTTACTAGCGCGGAAAATCGGCGTTATTCGTTATCCGGCGAGCGCCGGGAATCGTGTTTCCGGTACGACAAACATCGTCGAAAGAAAAAGAGCGTAATCTCTCGCGCGACCCACCGTCTCCAGCGACGAGACCCTTTTGTATCCCGGCCGGATACTTATTGTCAGACGCGTTTCCCGCGCGACATGTTTAGCCGGCCGCGCTCTGGAACGGGGGGGGGGGGATGATGACAGTCCGCCGTTCCAACTACCCTCAAATCACCGTGCGCGCCTAACTAACCGTGTAATCGACGATTCCGACCTATTACGACGACATCCTACGCGCTACGATTTCTCCCCCCGCGGGTAAAGTACAGGCGGCTCGTCTATTGCGCCGAGCGATAGTAATAATTAACGGACCTTATTGTTTCCAGCGCGCACGCGCGTTACCCTGAAATCACGGGACGCGTTCAAGCGATGCTGCTGCGCGAAAATATACAGGGTGTTCGGTCCAACCATGGGAAAAAACTTGAATGGGAGATTCTAGGAGCCGAAACCCCATAAAAATGGTCCACTTTTCAAACGGCCATAATTCCTACAATAGTGAATGGATTTGATTGAAATTTATTTCTGATGTAGAGTTCATGGGTATCTACAAAAAAGTACTAAACGACATTTCCGTAGGACGTCAAACAAAATTATTAAAAATCAAAAACTAACTTTTAAGATAAATCGATAGGGGGTAGATGACTAAATTTCATGACGAAAAAAAAAATTTCAAATCCATCTAAAAAATTATTTTTGCTTGCAGAGGTCAGTTAGAATCATTTTTTGTGAATACACATACCCCCGAAATTCTATCCACTTTCAAGAACAAAATTCAGGAAGGTGGACAAATTTTTGGCGGAAAAAAAAATTCCAAATCGTTTTGGAAAAATTATCTTCGGTTGCGAGGGTCAATCACAATCATTTTTGGTTAATATACATACCCCCAAAATTCTACCCAGTTTCTAGAAAATAATTCGAGAAGGTGTGAAAATTTTCAAATCCTTCTAAAAAAATTATTTCCAGTTGCGGGGGTCAAATACAATCATTTTTTATCATCACACTAACCTTCGAAATCCTACGAACTTTCAAGAAAAAAATTCCTTGCCGAAAATCCAATGTGAGACCAGAAATGGCCCCCGAAAATGCGTTTCTTTAAAACGTCGTAACTTCTGAATGGATTGGACGATTTTAATGTTTCAAACGACAAACTACGCGTACTTTGGTCAACAATATGTAGAAATTCTAATAATATTGAAAAAGTTGTTCCTTAACCCCGTAAAACGAGAAAACCCCCATAAAAATGGTCCATTTTTCAAACGACCATAACTCCTACAATAGTGAATGGATTTGATTGAAATTTATTTCTGAAGTAGAGTTCATGAGTACCTACAAAAAAGTTAAGAGGTGGAAAAATATAAATTTGGGTAAAATTTCTGAATTTTATCAAGATTAAAAAAATAACTGAAAAAAGTACTGAAACAAATTTTAGGTTATGTAATTTACAATGGTCCAATATCGAAATTTTAGGCTTACAGAAAATTGTACAGTTTCCATCTGGCGGCCATTTTGCAAATCACGTATTTGGGAGTCGCGAAAGGGTTGAAGGGACGAGGTTGCGAAGTCACTAAGGTAACTCGAGACGACGGACGTCACCTGTGTACACCAAGAATGTCAGCTTCTAAAAATAAACCGAACCGATTGTCGACGAATGAGTTATATACGCGCGGACGAAGATAGTCGCTATCTCGATGAGGCGGTGTCGGATGACCCGGCCACCAACACGACAGTCCTTGCGATCCCCGCGAGCGGAACCCGCCTCCCTTATTGTTCCACGATATGAATTTTATAGATATAAGCGTGTACCCATGTACGCGCATACCGACACCGTTTACACGGAAATACGAGATGCACCTGACCGTTCCCGACGCTCGATTCGATTGCCCGCGATATATCGGTCCCGCCAATCCAACGGAAATTCGTTTCGACCCACACAGCCACGTTCATGTGCTTTTTTTCAATTTTTTTTAGTGGGGAATTTTCGACGCCATTTTGGTAACGAATTAGAGAATTAGATATGCAATTGTATAAACTGACTCCTGAAAAGAGTTCTACCATAATCTATATTTGTTAAAAATTTACTTTCCAATTTATATATTAACAGTTTTCCACTAGGAATTTGTGACGCCATTTTGGTAACGAATGAGAGAATTAGATATGCAATTATATAAACTGACTCCTCAGAAGAGCTCTGCCATGGTTTATTAAAATTTACCTTGCAATTTATGTTATCATTTTTCCACTGGGGAATTTCAGACGCCATTTTGGTAACGAATGAAAGAATTAGATATGCAATTATATAAACTGACTTCTGAGAAGAGTTCTACCATGATTTATTAAAATTTACCTTCCAGTTTATATTATCATTTTTCCACTAGGGAATTTGTGACGCCATTTTGGTAACGAATGAGAGAATTAGGTATGCAATTATATAAACTGACTTCTGAGAAGAGTTCTACCATGATTTATTAAAATTTACCTTCCAGTATATATTATCATTTTTCCACTAGGGAATTTGTGACGCCATTTTGGTAACGAATGAGAGAATTAGATATGCAACTGTATAAACTGACTCCTGAAAAGAGTTCTACCATGGGAATTTGTGACGCCATTTTGGTAACGAATGAAAGAATTAGATATGCAAATATATAAACTGATTCCTGAAAGGAATTCTACCATAATCTATATTTATTAAAATTTACCTTCCAGTTTATATTATCATTTTTCCACTAGGGAATTTGTGACGCCATTTTGGTAACGAATGAGAGAATTAGATATGCAATTGTATTAACTGACTCCCGAAAAGAAAAGAGTTCTACCATAGTTTATTAAAATTTACCTTCAAATTTATATTATTTTTTATTATTTTTCCACAACAGTCAAATATGATTGAAATTATAAGATTTATAAAATTATATAAATTATAAAACTTGAACTCTTTCTACTCGAGGTATCAATAATTCTGATATTGTAGAAAATTGTAAAAATTAAAATTTAATAAATTTCTATATCCTTTTCTTTTTTACACCAAACAAATAATATAAATTCTTAATAAGAGCATAATGGCAACGTTCTCTGAGAATCTGGGAATTTGTGTCGCCATTTTGGTTCCATTTAAAGTACGAATTGTCGACCAACAATCGTTATACTGAATGGTACGCGACAATGTATCAACAAATACATCGAAACTCGCTACAAAAATATAGAACGATCTAATAGAAATCATCCTAAGCCTCCTAGGCAAGATTTAAACGAATAACAATAATAATAATAATAAATTTCAGTGATCTTATTTATATGGGACGACCTAATATGTGTATAAACAATCATAACTCCTGAACGGATTGAAGGATTTTAATGTTTCAAAATGCAAACAACGCGTATTTTAGTGAAGAATATTTAGAAATTCTGAGAATATTCAAAAAGTTATTCTTTAACCCCGAAAAATGAGAAAAACCCCATAAAAATGGTCCAATTTTCGAAAGATCATAACTCCTACAATAGTGAGTGTATTTCATTGAAATTTATTTTTTAAGTAGAGCTCATGGGTACCTACAAAAAAGTACTAAACGAAATTTCCGTAGGACGTCAAACAAATTTATTAAAAATCAAAAACGAATTTTTAAGAAAAATCAATACGGGGTAGTCGCTGGAGGAATTTCAAATCGTTCTAAAAAAATTATTTTTGGTTGCAGGGGTCAATTAGAATTATTTTTTGTGAAGACACATACCCTCGAAATCCTATGCATTTTCGAGAAAAAAATTCGAGTAGGTGCAAAAATTCAACGAAAAAAAATAAATTTCAAATCATTCTGAAAAAATTATTTTTGGTTGCAGGGGTCACTTGCAATCATTTTTGGTGAACACACAATCCCCAGAATCCTACACACTTTCGAGAAAAAAAATATAATATTTGACCAGTAATGTTTGGGACCTGCTGACAGTGGTTCTCACTCACAAAACTGTACTCGATACGTCAGTAAGTAGAGTTCCTCATGCTGATTGAGAACCACTGTCACGTGCAGGCAGCTGTTCGCAGATTGCCGTTCCACAGGCGCAAATTTAAAAATTAAGAATTCCTATTTATCGATTGAGATAGGCAACTTGCGTAAAGGCGCAACTGTTAATAATTTTTTAACGAAGCCTCCATCAACAAATTGATATTCCTGATTTTCGTCTTATTTTGCCCTCTAAAATCTCCCATTAAAATTTTTCCCAGGTACACCCAGAGATACACCCTGTACCTCCACCTTACTTCTTCTCCAAATCATCCTCAAACTTCTTTTTTCGGGTGAAACACAATTTTCTTGTGTGGTGTACCATTTTGGCTGTAGTTTCTACGTGAATGTTGTATCCTAGAGTCCTGTTGGATGCCCAATAGGCCAAAGATCGATACATCATAGTCTGTTAGCCACAAGGCTCATCACAAGGCTAGTCACTAGGTCTAGGGGTCCTCCTCCCCTACTATTGCTAAGACATATACCCCTTGACCTCAGGTCCCAGGGTCTCACAGTTGCACAAGAAGTCTACAGGTGTTACCACCTTGACCAAGACTCAACTTCCATTGCAAATTCCGTTACTCTTCATAGTTGAGTCCAGCATGAGTTCAACCTAAATGAACAAACTCTTATAACACAAAAGGAGCATTACTCAACCACAGTTTCTGTCACGAATACTATATCCTAGAGTCCTGTTGGATGACCAATAGGCCAAACATCGATACATCATCGTCTGTTAGTCACAAGGCTCATCACAAGGCTAGTCACTAGGTCTAGGGGTCCTCCTCCCCTACTATTGCTAAGACATATACCCCTTGACCTCAGGTCCCAGGGTCTCACAGTTGCACAAGAAGTCTACAGGTGTTACCACCTTGACCAAGACTCAACTTCCATTGCAAATACCGTTACTCTTCATAGTTGAGTCCAGCATGAGTTCAACCTAAATGAACAAACTCTTATAACACAAAAAGAGCATTACTCAACCACAGTTTCTGTCACGAATACTATATCCTAGAGTCCTGTTGGATGACCAATAGGCCAAACATCGATACATCATCGTCTGTTAGTCACAAGGCTCATCACAAGGCTAATCACTAGGTCTAGGGGTCCTCCTCCCCTACTATTGCTAAGACATATACCCCTTGACCTCAGGTCCCAGGGTCTCACAGTTGCACAAGAAGTCTACAGGTGTTACCACCTTGACCAAGACTCAACTTCCATTGCAAATACCGTTACTCTTCATAGTTGAGTCCAGCATGAGTTCAACCTAAATGAACAAACTCTTATAACACAAAAAGAGCATTACTCAACCACAGTTTCTGTCACGAATACTATATCCTAGAGTCCTGTTGGATGACCAATAGGCCAAACATCGATACATCATCGTCTGTTAGTCACGAGGCTCATCACAAGACTAGTCACTAGGTCTAGGGGTCCTCCTTCCCTACTATTGCTAAGACATATACCCCTTGACCTCAGGTCCCAGGGTCTCACAGTTGCACAAGAAGTCTACAGGTGTTACCACCTTGACCAAGACTCAACTTCCATTGCAAATACCGTTACTCTTCATAGTTGAGTCCAGCATGAGTTCAACCTAAATGAACAAACTCTTATAACACAAAAAGAGCATTACTCAACCACAGTTTCTGTCACGAATACTATATCCTAGAGTCCTGTTGGATGACCAATAGGCCAAACATCGATACATCATCGTCTGTTAGTCACGAGGCTCATCACAAGACTAGTCACTAGGTCTAGGGGTCCTCCTTCCCTACTATTGCTAAGACATATACCCCTTGACCTCAGGTCCCAGGGTCTCACAGTTGCACAAGAAGTCTACAGGTGTTACCACCTTGCCCGAGACTCAACTTCCATTGCAAATTCCATTACTCTTCATAGTTGAGTTCGGTTAAGTGAGTTCAACCTAAATGAACAAACTCTTATAACGCAAAAGGAGCCTCGACCACCCGGATCCCAACAGTCCAACCTAGACGTACGCAGGTTGCCTATCTACAGGCGGAACTTTAAACGTTAATATCTATTTAACAAAGCCTCAATCGACAAATTGGTACTCTTGACTTTCGTCAAGAACAAGATCAACAGTCCAACCTAGACTTAAACATATAGTCTATGTTGTAAACTGCCGCGTTTCAAACAAAAATCATGTGTCCTTTCGACTCTTTCCTTCGATACTTTGATTCTTCCAAGTTTTGGAGGCAAAACAAAGGCATGAACCGATCTCTGGGAAATATTTCTTTCGTGCACCATGTTCGTTGCGCCGTGTCTTCGCGCGCGAAAGCTTCGTTACGATCCTTTGTGCCCGGTTTGAAACCGTAGCTATTTGAAGAAGCGCCGACAGAGAGACGCGTCGCGTTGAAATCGTCGCAGAGAGGCGGACCAGGTTTAATTCGTCTGGATCCGCGCGTCGAGTGAAGATGCCCGTTTGTCGTGCCCGGAGGTTCAAGGGGCTGAACGAGGACGGTCGGCGGGATCGTCGGGTCGATTTTGCACAGAGCCATTTTGGAATGCAATTAAACGCAGTACAGCGAAATACGACGCCGGTGCCGGTGCCGGAGTGTTCTCCGCTCCGCTCTGTTCCGCTTTGCTTCGCTCTGTCGCGTCCCTCCGCCTGGTCCCCCGCCGCCTAATGCGCGTCGAGTTTGGAATGCCTTCGCGCGTCCAGGTACAAACGGACGAATCCTGACCGACGAGGAGCTTTTGTCGATCACCCTCCCCTCGACAGTTTCGTCCCGAGATACTTCTTTCGGCGAATTACGAGTTCTAGGTCGCGTGTGACTGCTGGAGGTGGTTACTTGGTTCTGGGAAAATTAGCTTGGTACGTTTTCTTGGATTATTCGAAGTTGAAACAGACTTGGTTGGGGGTCATAATAGCGCTGTGGCAATTAAATTGAGGTAGTGGAGTTTTTGGAGACTGTGCCAGAGTCATTTGTGACTCATAAGCATTCCTCGAATTTGAAACATCCTTATTTGGATCAAAATAGCGCTAGGGTTCATTTTTGACAGAAGTGTGCTAGCGTTTGTTGTAATTAAATTGAGGTAGTGGAGTTTGGAGACTGTGCCAGAGTAATTTGTGACTCACACACATATTTCGAATTTAAAGTGGATTTGCTTGGTTCTAAATGTCTGTGAGGTTAATTTTGTTTAGAAGTGTGTGAGTATTTGTCATAATACTATTTTTTTTCGCGTCGATCATGATCAAAATATTTGAGCATCCCGTAAGTTCGTGCTATTCGCTACTCTGAGATTGATAAAGATAAACATTTGTAATTTACAATTAGTAGAAAACAAAATTTGAAAGAAATATATATTGTATCTATAAAAACGAATTAGTAGACTTCGGAGACTGTGCCGGAGTCATTTGTGACTCATACGCATTCTTCAAATTTAATCCTTAAGTGGACTCTCAATCTCAACTGAATTATTTTATTTAATGTTGATTTTTCCGAAATTGGTAAATGGAAATCGACTTTCCCTTAAAGCAATTAAAAAATAATTAACTAATGGAGGATTATATAAATTTTCAAGTAACTACAATTGAGATATATTAAAGAATTATTAATATTGTATTATTTAAAATATTGTTTCAAGTCAGTAAAATTGGGCCCAGTGTCCACGAATATCACGAACAAATGGGAAGGAGCTAATATTCTAAAGTAAAACTGGGCCCAATTTCAATTTTTAGAGCGATTTAAAATAGTCAGGAGGCAATGAATTCCAAATGCATAATATTTCCTAGCATTATATGATTAAAATATTGTTTCAAGTCAGTAAAGTTGGGCCCAGTGTTCACGAATGTCACGAACATATGGGAACAAACTAATATTCTGAAGTAAAATTGGGCCCAGATTCGATTTGAGGGCGATTTAAAATAACCAGGAGACAATGAATTTCAAATGCATAATATTTTCTATCATTCTATGATTAAAATATTGTTTCAAGTCAGTAAAATTGGGCCCAGTTTCCATTTTTAGAGCGATCTAAAATAGCCAGGAGGCAATGAATTTTAAATTCGTAATATTTTTTAGCATTATATGACGAAAATATTGTTTTAAGTCAGTAAAGTTGGGCCCAGTCCTCACGAATGTCACGAACATATGGGAACAAATTAATATTCGAAAATAAAATTGGGCCCAGTTTCCATTTTTAGAGCGATTTAAAATAACCACGAACCAAAAAGTTTAAAATGCACAATATTTTCTAGCATTATATGATTAAAACATTGTTTCAAGTCAGTAAAATTGGGCCCAATTTCCATTTTTAGAGCGATCTAAAATAGCCAGGAGGCAATGTATTTTAAATTCGTAATATTTCCTAGCATTCAATGATTAAAATATTGTTTCAAGTCAGTAAAGTTGGGCCCAGTGTTCACGAATGTCACGAACATATGGGAACAAACTAATATTCTGAAGTAAAATTGGGCCCAGATTCGATTTGAGGGCGATTTAAAATAACCAGGAGACAATGAATTTCAAATGCATAATATTTTCTATCATTCTATGATTAAAATATTGTTTCAAGTCAGTAAAATTGGGCCCAGTTTCAATTTTTAGAACGATTTAAAATAACCACGAACTAAAGAGTTTGAAATGCACAATATTTTCTAGCATTATATGACTAAAATATTGTTTTAAATCAGTAAAATTGGGCCCAGTGCTCACGAATATCGCGAACATATGGGAACAAACTAATATTCAATAGTAAATTGGGCCTAGTCTCAATTTTTAGATCGATTTAGATTAGCAAAGAGGCAATGAATTTCAAATGCATAATATTTTCTAGCATGATATGATTAAAATATTGTTTCAAGTCTGTAAAATTGGGCCCAGTGCTCACGAACATATGGGAACAAACTAACATTCTAAAGTAAAATTGGGCCCAGTCTCAATTTTTAGAATGATTTAAAATAACCACGAACTAAAGAATTTCAAATGCATAATATTTTCTAACATTATATGACTAAAATATAGTTTCAAGTCAGTAAAATTGGGCCCAGTTTCAATTTTTGGAGCGATTTAAAATAACCACGAACTAAAGAGTTTGAAATGCACAATATTTTCAAGCATTATATAACTAAAATTTTGTTTTTAGTCAGTAAAATTGGGCCCAGTACTCGCGAATATCGCGAACATATGGGAACAAACTAATATTCAATAGTAAATTGGGCCTAGTCTCAATTTTTAGATCGATTTAGATTAGCAAAGAGGCAATGAATTTCAAATGCATAATATTTTCTAGCATGATATGATTAAAATATAGTTTCAAGTCAGTAAAATTGGGCCCAGTGCTCACGAACATATGGGAACAAACTAACATTCTAAAGTAAAATTGGGCCCAGTCTCAATTTTTAGAACGATATAAAATAACCACGAACTAAAGAATTTCAAATGCATAATATTTTCTAACATTATATGACTAAAATATCGTTTCAAGTCAGTAAAATTGGGCCCAATTTCCATTTTTACAGCAATTTAAAATAACCACGATCCAAATAATTTGAAATGCACATAATTTCCCAGAGCACTATAATATTTACCATTATACATATATATTTAAAATATTGCTTTTCTAGTACAAAACTTGACACTAACATATGGTCATTTTAATAATTCCAATATGCATTTCCCGACAGTCTTCGATATTCGTGGCGGAGAAAATCTGAGAATAATCGCGAGTGAAGTAGAGCATGCCAGGTGGAAGTAAACGACTTTTAATGGGCACCGATTTTCCCGGTAATCCGTTAAAGAAAGGGAGTCTGAAGAAGGGGGGAAAAAGAAGAGGGGCGGGAGGGGGAGGAGGGGTGGAGGAGGTGGAAGAAAGCGGTCGACATCGGGAATCCCGAGATCGTTTTGATAAGTAAGCGCGTCCCTATCCTACGGGAGTCGCGCGAGAGGGTGCGAAGGGGTGGGTGTAGGTGGAAGAGGGAGAGGAGAGAGACAGATAGGAAGCGGGGAAAATGGCGGCCCGCTGGAAATCCGACACCAAATCGAAGGAGACGCCATCGCAAAGCGCGGCGCCGCCCCTCTATCATCGGGTCTTGCTTCTGCCGGTGTCATCGTTCTGTCTAGAAGCCCCCGCGAAATTAGAACAATTTTCACACCCCGTTCGCCAAACACACACCCTTCGACCTCTTATCGAACTCCCTGATCGCGTAGAATTTTAAAGGTTACGTCTGCAATCCGTTCGCTGTCAAATCTAAATTGTACGAAGTTGTTCCTATTGCCATTTCTGGTTTTAGTGTTATTGTTTATGCGAGTTCTATTGTTTCTTGATGAGTGAATGTATTTTGGTGTGAATGTTTACCATGCATGAAATTGGACACGAGTATAATTGTGGGTGGCAGTGGATGGGTTAAAGTTAGGCTCAAATGCTTTGGAAGCATTTAGTAGTATTGTAGTCCCTCGATTAGTGACTGAAAATTGGGGTTTTAGGTTAATATTGATCTCAAACCCTTTACAAATATGGCAAAAGAAGAAAGCAATACAGTAGTCCCTCACTTAATGACTGAAAACTGGGTCCACACTTCAATATTAATTTCAAAATCCTTGAAAATATTTGAAGGAATGATAGTAGTACAGTAGTCCCTCGTTTAATGACTGAAAATTGCATCTGCACTTTAAAATTAATCTCAAACTGTTACAAGTATTTTAAGAAATCATAGTAGTACAGTAGTCCCTCGTTTAATGACTGAAAATTGGGTCTCTTACTACTTTCGTGACCAATAAAAAATTTATCGAGCTCTAAAACTGGGAAAAAAAATGTTATAATAAAATTGACTCCACAATAATATGGCTTATAAATTTGAATGTTATGGCACTAAAGTGAATAACATTAGGTGTACAAATGAATAATCCACTTTTTCCAACCACATTCAATGTTTATTTTAAAAGAAAGTAAATTGAATTGTTCGATCAAAGTATTCGCGGTTACTTTCTATAACTTTGAGTCATTTTTCAGGCAGCTGATGAATTCCATCTCGGAAAAATTTTACGTTTTTGGACCCGATAGAGTCGTCAAGCCATTTTCGGATCTCATCCACTGATTGGAAGTGTATATCGGATGAGGCGTGTTGCATCGACCGGAACAGGTGATGATCAGATTGGAGCAATGTCTGGTGAATACGCCGGGTGCTGCAAGACGTCCCAGCCAAGACTCATTATGGTGTCTTTTGTATGGGGAGCAATGTGTGGCCTGGCGTTGTCATGCAACAATTTCACTGGGACGTTCTCCTTTGCCAGTGTACGGACGTTTTCGTTCCAATGCTTGACTCGAGCAGATCAATTGACGTTGGTAGCAGTCCGCAGTAACTGTTTCACCCGGTTCCAACAACTCATAATAAACCACGCCCTTGATATCCCACCAAATGCAGAGAAGAACCTTCTTTCCGATGCGATTGGGTTTTGCAACCGATGTTGATGCTTCTCCGCGATTTACCCATGACTTTCTGCGTTTCGGATTGTTATAGAGTATCCACTTCTCATCGCCCGTAACGATTTTCCACGAGAAAGACTTTCGACGCTGCTTATTGAGATGAGAAAGACACGCTGCCACTCGTTGATTTTTGTTAGTTGCAGTGAGTTCATGCGGAACCCATCTTCCTTCTTTCTGGATCTTTCCCATCTCACGTAGGCGTTTGGAAATCGTTTGCTGGGTTACTCCTAACTGTTCTTCAAGTTCTTTTTGCGTTTGTGTCGCATCCTCAGCGAGCAGTTGTTCCAAAATCATCGTTGTCGCACTTCCGAGGGCCTCCAGGGCGTTGTTTGTCGATTAGACTCAAATCACCGCTTTTAAACCGCTTAAACCAAAATGTGCACACATCATACGATACAACACCTTCATCGAGAAAGGAACAAATCGATTCGCATGCTCTTGCAGCATTTTTCCCTTGTTGGAATTCGTAAAGAATGCAGTGTCGGATATGCACCTTATCTGTTGCCATTTTCGACTCCACTGAATCGAATACTTTTGAAGGTTATGTTGGGCCTTTCGCTAAACTATCTTTTATTTTAACTAGCTATATGTCAACACTATATGACGGCAAAAGAGCGGGAAAATCTATTGACTTTTGTTAGGGAATAATCTTCCTATAAGTTGGCGGATGCGTGAGTGTATTTTGTACTTGTAATTCTTGTGTTGGCAACAGGGTTGTATGGATGTATGTATGGCGGAAGAGTAGAGGAGCTGAACGTGGCGTAACACGTAAAAGTAAAAGTGGTGAATGAGTATTAAAAAGAATCCAAACGAATAGAAGAATATTACTTAAAATTGTTTATTTTTGTTGATCACGTTCATTGAGTTTAATAAAGTGTTATTTATGTTTATCAGAGATAACACTGAAATCTGAACTTTATTAGAACCACGTGCTAGCGCAACAACTTTAAACTTGATTTTATAACTGCTTAAGATAATTTGGATTATTCATTCGTACACCTAATAATATTTACATGAAAGTCATTGTTTAACCCATTCCCTGCCAAGTCTAAATTATATGAAATTATACCTATTGCAATTTCTGTTTCGAGTGTTATTGTTTATCCAAGTTCTGTTATTCCTTGATAAGTACACATATTTTGTTGTAAATGTTTACATGCATAAAATCAACCACGAATTTACTCGTGGTTGACAGTGAAGAACACTTTTCTATTTCTGTCTGTGGCCACAAGAGCTTTGTAGAGGGTTGTTTCAACCCCTAAATATAATAATTCGTATCTTACTTTAGTTACTTCTTATATTTTTACATATTAAGTATAATTCTGTAGTTTTTTTAGAATCAAAATTTTTACTTTAAACTTGATTTTATAACTGCTTAAGATAATTTGGATTATTCATTTGTACACAATTTCAAATAAATGCATAAACATTCGTAGTTTAATTATAACATATTTAACAAAAATCGAGCAGATTCAAAAGATTCCAAAAATTCCTTCCACGCAGTTCTAACAAAATGATTGGTTTGACAGACTTCCGAACCGGAAGTGGGAGGGGCCCGGGGCCCCGAAAAGACATAACTTTGACCCAAAACCTTTCGAATGATACCTAACTCGTGTGTTTTGGGACACGTGCTCGAGAAAACATAGTTGTTGCAAAATGTTTTTAATTCTCTTACATATATATATATATAGAATATTAATTTTAACAATTTTATACTCGACGATAATTTACCCGATTTTTGTAGCGTGAAATATTCTCTGATTATGGTCGATAGAACTCTATCCCGCGCTACAATGTGTTTTTCTATAAAAAGCGAACGTTTACGACACGCGCAATTCTGTTTTTTTTCATGATTTTTTTTTCTTCACGGTTTCAATTTAAAACGGTCGAAAACAAAACCGATTCTGTTTTTGCGAACGACTTTTTCCACTCGAACCGAAAATTGCATCGATTCGAATAAATTAAATAAAAACAATGAACTTTGCATCTTGCTCGTAGCTTTTAAATATTTAAAAACTTGATTTAGTGGAGAACAGACGTTATAATATTTATTTATGAGGTTGCAAGGCAATGGAATAATATAATACCAAAAATATATAAATAAATAATTTTTTTAGAATTTTTACCGAATGGTTCACACAAGCTATATAATAGTAAATCAAATCTCGATTTTGTGGGGCACAATGGAACGAAGATTAACCCTTAAATAGACGCACAGGGGTCCCTGTAGACCCCCCATTGGGACAGATTATGAGCTACTGTTTGAAATAAATGGGCTATTTTAAATTAAATACACTATTTACAGAACAACGATAAGGAAAGATAACATTAATTCATAATTAAAAAAAAAAAAAATCTGGAGTTTAATAAATCATTACAAATTTATTTTGCGAATATAAATGTGATCAGTGAAGGGTTAATAACAATAGTAAATTTTGCAATACACTATTTACAGTACATCTGGAGTTTAACAAATCACCACAAATTTAATTTGCAAATATAAAGGCGACCAGTTAAGAGTTAACAACAAAAGTAAATTTAGCAATATTAATATCAGATCGTTGTAAATTCGGTTAACTCGTCATTTGGTACTCATTTGTTTTATCTAGTTAAAGTATTTAATATTTTATCTGAATCTTCGTTTATTCTAAAAATCTCCATTTTGAATCGTGTCATTCTATTAATATTAATATGAATTATTTTATAATTATATTTGCAGTCAGAGGAGAAATTAAATTTTCATACATATTAGAAGCCAATTAAATGCATGGTCTAAGAGGTATAAAAAAAATAATAATTTCGTATGTAATCTAATTTTATATCTAATATAATAGTAACCACAGTTATAATTGAATTTTAACTCGTCTATTTTGTTTCCATCTGTGTCTGAATCACGAATGATTTGTGAGCCCTTTAACTCTTTGAGGTTAGGTTAAAAACTGGACCAAGCTGAGCCTTGTGTTTAAATTTTTATCCCGGGTTATTTTCATAACCCCAAAAATCTCTGAAAAGTCTCTGAACAGTCGAAATATTATTTGCAAATGATGTGTGAAATCTTTAACCCCTTAACGCTCATATTTTTCGGGTTAACCAGCAATGATCAGTTTTCTTTGTTGGATTTGTTTCTAAAAATACGGTTTTTGTTAATTACAATGTTGTATCCAACGTATAATTTGAAGGAAAACAAATATTATCATCCCTTAAACCCGTTGGATTAAAGAAATATTGTTTTTCAAAGCAGTCAGACTCGGGCATGAACGTTAAGGGGTTAACTCTTTGAGGTTAGGTCAGAAACTACTCCACCTGAGACTTTTGCTTGGCTTTTTTTCCTGAGTTATTTTCCAAATCAAAAAATTGAAATTACTAGTGTTAATAACTGAAATGAACGTTTACTTCTACTTTATTATATTCAAAAAATATTCTGTCCATTTTGGATGTTTTTTTGTTCAAAATAGTGTGCCTCGAATAGTTAATGGATGAACGCCATTTGCAAATTGGTCTTAATAGAATTGACAAAGTGGAAGCTTTTTAGAACGAAGATTTGTGAATTCTTTAACTCGTTTAGATTAGGGTAAAAACTGTTCCACCTGAGACTTTTGCTTAGCTGCTTCTGCTGAGTTATTTATCCAATTAAAAAATAGAAATACTCATGTTTAATAACTAAAATGAACGTTTATTTCTACGTTCTTATATTGAAAAATTTTCTGTCCATTTTGAATGTTTTTTTGTTCAAAATAGTGTGCTTCAAAGAGTTAATGGATGGACGCCATTTACAAAATTGTCTTAGTGTGAAGAGAACAAACTAAATGGAATACCATATTTATATTTCTCTATAAAAGTAATAATATAATAAACTCAATGCAAAATCTAAGGTTATTTATGTAAATTTATATTTTTACTAATAGAATTGATGAAATCGAAGCATTTTAGGGGGAAAATTTGCAAAAATATTATTATTTGCGAATGATTGCTGAGTTACTTAACACTTTCAGGTTAGGTTAAAATATGTTCCACCTGAGACTTTTGCGTAGCTTTTCTTGCTGGGATATTTTTCAAATCAAAAAATTGAAATACTCATGTTTCATAACTAAAATGAACGTTTACTTCTACTTTCTTTTATTTAAAAAATATTCTGTGCATTTTTAATGAAAAATGTCCCTTGCTCGGGGGTTTCAAAACATAGAACAGATTTTCAAGATGAAAATGTAAAGAGAACAAACTAAATGGAATACCATATTTATATTTCTCTATAGATGTAATGACACAATAATCTCAGATCAAAATTTAGGGTTATTTATATACATTCATATTTTTGTTAATAGAATTGATGAGATGGAAGCTTTTTAGAGGGAAAATTTGTAGAAGTTCTATTATTTGAGAATGATATATGGTTTCTTTAACTCTTTGAGGTTAGGTTAAAACCAGTTCCACCTGAAAGTTTTGCTTAGCTTTTTTTGCTGGGATTTTTTTCAAATCAAAAAATTAAAATTACTAGTGTTAATAATTGAAATGAACGTTTATTTTTACGTTCTTATATTCAAAAAATATTCTATGCATTTTGAGTGTTTTTTTATTTAAAATCGTGCCTTTCATCGAGTTAATGGATGGACGCCATTTACAAAATTGTCTTAGTGTGAAGAAAATAAACTAAGTGGAATACTATATTTATATTTCTCTATATAGAAGTACTCATCTGTTTTCCAATATTTTATCTGAATCTTCAACTATTCAAAAAATCTTCACTTATAATCGTATCAATCTACTTATATTATTATAAATTGTTTCATAATTATATTTGCTATTAGAGGATGAAATAAATTTTTATAGACATTAAAATTCAATTAAATGCATGGTCTAAGAGGTATAAAAAAAATAATAATTTTACACATATTATCTATTAAATTTTATTTTATATTTGCTATTAGGGGATGAATTAAATTTATATAGACATTAAAATTCAATTAAATACATGGTCTAAGAGGTACAAAAAAATAATAATTTTACATATAATCTATTAGATTATATTTCATGTATTTAATATTTCATATTTGCTATTGGAGGATGAATTAAATTTTTAAAAATATTAAAATTCAATTAAACACATGGTCTAAGAGATATAAAAAAAATAGTAATTTTATACATATTATCTATTAGAGTATATTTTATATTTGCTATTAGAGGATGAATTAAATTTTTATAGATATTAAAATTCAATTAAATACATAGTCTAAAAAATATAAAAAAAAATAATAATTTCACATCTAATATAATAATAGCCACAATTATAACTTAATTTTAACTCTATTTTGTTTCCATCTGGCTCCAACTCGAGTCGAACAGAAGTCGTTGATCGTGGTTTCGTGGATGTTTTGTGCGACACATCGTTTGAACGCGTCCCGAGGGGTGAAATTAGTCAAAGTCCAGCGTCGCGACGCTTCCCGTCACGGCGTAGCATCGCGGAGCGACGCACCGAAGGCAATTAGTCGGGAAAGGCGGAGCGGATTCAAAGGATTGGCGAGGCGTGGCGGGCATCGAGATTTTCCGTGCCCGTTAAAAGACATCTTCGTTCGTCTGTCAGAGTATCGGCGCTCATTGATCTACGAGACGCCCGGTGGTCCCTGGAACATCGCGCTATTTTCATCGACGAGCCTCGACTTCCTGCCGACGGGCATCGACGTCCTGGCACAGCCAGCGTGACGCTTCTTTTCGCTCTTAACGAGGGTTTGTCGACCGTGGTTCTCGCCTTGACTCGGCGGGATCGATGCACGCAAATCGATTGTTCTCGATCATCGATTTGAATGGAAGACACTGTGCTATCGTGCATCGATAAGTCATCGATATTTCAATGGTGTTTGATGATACTGTTTTATTTATATTATAAGGTTGTAAAATATTGCTGTTTTTAGTGAAAATAGGGATTCTAGAAAATACAGTTTCATTAACGCAAGAATTGTGATTTCAGGAAAAAATAAGCTTGGAAAATTGAAGGATAATTAATTGATGGATGTTTGTGCAAATTTTAATATTTTTATTAATAGAATTGATGAAGTGGAAGCTTTTTAGGATATGTGAGTTACTTAACTCTTTGAGGTTAGGATAAGAACTGTCTCACCTGAGACTTTTGCTTAGCTGAATTTCCCACGTTATTTTTCAAATCAAAAAATTTAAATGCTTATGTTTAATAACTAAAATGAACGTTTATTTCTACGTTCTTAAATTGAAAAAATATTCTTTGTATTTTGGGTGTTTTTTTAATTAAAATCGTATGCATCGAATAGTTAATGGATGGACGCCATTTGCAAAATTTTTTTAATAGAATTGATGAAATATAGTAATAAGTAAGTTTTTTTGGCGGAAGATTTGTAGAAGTTGTATTATTTGCGAATGATTTGTGATTTCTTTAACTCTTTGAGGTTTGTTTAAAAACTGTCCCACCTGAGACATTTGCTTAGCTGAATTTCCCGAAATATTTTTCAAATCAAAAAATTGAAATACTCACGTTTAATAACTAAAATGAACGTTTATTTCTACGTTCTTATATTGAAAAAATATTCTTTCTATTTTGGGTGTTTGTTTAATTAAAATCGTGTACCTCGAAGTGTTAATGGATGGAAGCCATTTGCAAAATTGTCTTAGTGCAAAGAAAACAAGCTAACTGGAATACCATATTTATATTTCTCTGTAGAAGTAATGATATAATAAACTCAGTGCACGATCTAGGGTTGTTTATGCAAATGTTAATATTTTTAAGAAATAGAATTGTTGAAGTGGAAGCTTGTTAGAGTGAGGATTTGTAGAAGTTCTGTTATTTGAGAATAACATGTGATTTCTTTAAGTCTTTGAGGTTAGGTTAAGAACTGTCTCACCTGAGACTTTTGCTCAGCTTTTTTTGCTGGGATATTTTTCAAATCAAAAAATTAAAATTACTAGTGTTAATAATTGAAATGAACGTTTATTTCTACGTTCTTATATTGAAAAAATATTCTTTGCATTTTGGGTGTTTTTTTGTTTAAAATCATTCAAAATTAAAAGTAATCCGAACTAGGTCGTGTTTGGACTCATTTTCATCGAGAGAATTTCGCCAATTCATTAATAACACTCTCACCACGTTTTAATGGATGGACGCCATTTGCAAAATGGTCTTAATAGAATTGATGAAATGGGAGCTTTTTAGAGGGAAGACTGGTAGAAGTTGTATTATCTGCGAATGATTTGTGATTTCTTTATCTGTTTGAGGTTTGGTCAAAAACTGTCCCACCTGAGACTTTTGCTTAGCTGCTTCTGCTGAGTTATTTTTCAAATAAAAAAATTGAAATACCCATGTTTAATAACTAAAATGAACGTTTATTTCTACGTTCTTAGATTGAAAAAATATTCTGTGCATTTTGAGTGTTTTTTAGTTTAA
The DNA here is from genome assembly GCF_013123115.1 of Colletes gigas. Classification (NCBI taxonomy): domain Eukaryota; kingdom Metazoa; phylum Arthropoda; class Insecta; order Hymenoptera; family Colletidae; genus Colletes; species Colletes gigas. The sequence goes on from NW_025106644.1 coordinate 1,550,161, forward strand.
AATCGTGTGCCTCGAAAAGTTAATGGATGGACGCCATTTGCAAAATGGTCTTAATGTGAAGAGAACTACTTTAGAACTAACTAAATGGAACACCATATTCATATTTGTGTATAGAACTAATGACATAATAAGTTTAGTTCAAGATTTGGGGTTGTTTATAATTTGATTGTGGATCTTTATGCAAATTCATATTTTTATTAATAGAATTAATGAAATTAGAGTTTCTTAGAGGGCTGTCTCAAGCCCTAAATACAATCATTCATATCTTACGCATTTCTTATATTTTCTTAATTATTCTGTAATTTTTAGAAAATCAAAATTTCCCATAAATGCATAAACATCCACAGTCTAATTATAAATGTACAGAAAACTAGTTAAAAATACATTATCTGTTAAACTAGTTTGTTGTTGATGATCAAATTATTTTAATAATAAAAAATTGCAATTTTTCATTCTAATAAGTATTGTTAGAAAACAGGTACAATAAACTTAATACTAGATTGAACGAACATATGCTCAATACAAGTTTGACATTGCACAAATTATTTCCACTTAAAACGCCTCAAATTACTAAATAGAAATATCACATTTTTCTAAAAATTTGCTAATCGCTTTAAGACCTTTAAGATTAGGTTTAGAAAAAAAATAGTTAAATATTGGGGTTTTATAATTTTAAAAAGATATTTTACACAAAACAAGTAGCATATTTTCCCGAATTTTTGCAATTAGGGTATGAAACAACTTATTTTGGAAAATTTGCTACTCTACTAGTTACTCTATTTACATATCACTGATATCGATAATATTATCAATAATATCGTTGAAATATCGTCAATATAAAAATAAGACGATCAAAAGCATTTATTCGAAAACTTGGAAACCAACAAATTTTCCAAAATAAGTTCCACATTCTAATATCAAAAATTCTTGAAAATATATATACATATATACATAATGATATTTCATAAGAATTTCATTGTATTTCATTTTAAGATATCACTATAGTCAAGTTTTACTATCCAATTAAAAACTAACTATTCTTATTATTAAATACCTTATTATTAAAAAATCAATCTCAAAAAGATCTCAATAAATCAGATAAATTAGATTTTAGAGCGTCATAATATAAATCAGATAAGAATCCAAGAAACGATATAAACTTTTTTATAAAACCGAGACTGTCGTTTCCGTTTCGATGGTCGAAGAATAATCGTTGGAACGACTGCGCGCGTTTGCTTTCCGGCGAAACGTGAAAGAAGCGTCGCGAACAAAAACTCGAGATAAAGAGCAGCGCGCGAGGCGGGGAATTGTTGCCGGTTGTTATGAAATTAGTCGAACGCGAGGCGTGATAGCACCGCTTAGAATCAAAACACGGTATAGGGTAACGTTGACGCGTTCCGTTTCCGGTGTTTATTGGTCACCTCCTATATTCTCGAACGCCGCTGAACTCGCGGCCTGAATTCGTTCGACCACACACGCATTCGCGGCCGATAATTCATTTACTTTGACGATGGAAACTGTCGACAGAAACCGAAAATACGATTTCCATTATCGAGGAATAGGTGTTCGAACTTTAGAGGTTCCAGAAATCGTTTCTTTTTTTGCCTCTAAATCGGTTGAAATATTATTGTCGAATGATTTGGGAGTTCTTTAAGTTTTTGAGGTTAGGTTACAAATTGATTCAGCTGAGAGGCTATTGTTTGATTTTTTGTGCTAGGATATATTTATTGCACCAAAAATTATTTCACTTTGACTCTAAATAGTCGAATGACTTGTGAGTTTCTTAAGTTTCTGAGGTTAGGTTAGAAATTGATACAGATGAGAGGCTTTTGAATAGCTTTTTATGCTGAGATATTTTTATTGCACCAACAATTATTTCACTTTGCCTCTAAATAGTCGAAATATTATTGTCGAATGATTTGTGAATTCTTCAAGTTTTTAAGGTTAGGTTAATAATTGACCCAGCTGAGAGGCTATTGTTTGATTTTTTATGCTAGGATATTTTTATTGCCACAAAAATTATTTCACTTTGACTCCAAATAACCGAAGTTCTATTATTTGCGAATGGTTTGTGAGTTTTTGAGGTTAGGTTAAAAATTGGCTCAGCTGAGAGGCTTTTGATTAGATTTAAACGGCTGGACTATTTTAATTAACCCAAAAATTATTTCACTTTGTCTCTAAATAGTCGAAATATTATTGTCGAATGATTGGTGAGTTCATAAAGTTTTTGAGGTTAGGTTAAAAATTGAATCAGTTGCTTAGCTTTTGCTTAGCTTTTTATGTTGGAATATTTTTATTGCCCAAAAAATTCATCTTAGAACTTATTATAATTAGCACGCAAAAATTCATTAATCCAAATTAAAAATTATGTCCTTTAACATTTCAACTTGAAAATTAATTTTTTTTAAATCCATACATGGATAACGTAGTAGTCAAAGTGTTAAAGCATTTAAAAAATAATAAACTAATGAAGGATTGAATAATTTTTTAGATAACTACATTGACATATGCTAACACGTTCACTGTCCATGACCCGTATATGGGTCATATCACCATGCTTTTGGATACACCGCTAAGAAATCGGACAGTGAACGCGTTAGACAATTATCAGATTTAAACTTGCGAAGGTCCCAAAAATCCACTGTCAAAATTGAATGAAAATACATCCAACAAACGTCTAAATTTATTTCCCTCGACATCTCAACTTGCGAATCAACCCAAAAGATTGAAAAAATAACAAACTAATGGAGGATTGCATAATTTTTTAGATAACTACATTGACATATGCTAACACGTTCACTGTCCATGACCCGTATATGGGTCATATCACCATGCTTTTGGATACACCGCTAAGAAATCGGACAGTGAACGCGTTAGACAATTATCAGATTTAAACTTGCGAAGGTCCCAAAAATCCACTGTCAAAATTGAATGAAAATACATCCAACAAACGTCTAAATTTATTTCCCTCGACATCTCAACTTGCGAATCAACCCAAAAGATTGAAAAAATAACAAACTAATGGAGGATTGCATAATTTTTTAGATAACTACATTGACATATGCTAACACGTTCACTGTCCATGACCCGTATATGGGTCATATCACCATGCTTTTGGATACACCGCTAAGAAATCGGACAGTGAACGCGTTAGACAATTATCAGATTTAAACTTGCGAAGGGCCCAAAAATCCACTGTCAAAATTGAACGAAAATACATCTAACAAACGTCCAAATTTATTTCCCTCGTCATCTCAACTTGCGAATCAACCCAAAAGATTGAAAAAATAACAAACTAATGGAGGATTGCATAAATTTTTAAATAATTACATTGATATATGCTAACACGTTCACTGTCCATGACCCGTATATGGGTCATAGCACCATGCTTTTGGATACACCGCTAAGAAATCGGACAGTGAACGCGATAGACAATTATTAGATTTAAACTGTCAACACAACAAATTTGAATAAAAATACATCAAACAAACGTCCACAAATCCAGCGTTGAGATATTCAAAAAGGGATGATTCCACTCTTTGTATCGAAGATAAACAAATACACCAAATTTCATCCCCCGATTCCCCGACGACGAAAATAATTCTTTCCAATTTCCCTGGAGAGGTGGTGGGGGGATATAAAGTCGCGAAATAATCGATAAATTTGACTACAAATATATGTAACAAACGTCCAAATCCTGTCTAAATTTATTTCCCTCGACATTTCAACTTGCGAATCAACCCAAAGAATATAAAAAATAACAAACTAATGGAGGATTTAATAAATTTTCAAATAACTAGAATGACATATGCTAACACGTTCACTGTCCGTGACCCGTATATGGGTCACAGCACCATGCTTTTGGATACACCGTCAAGAAATCGGACAGTGAACGAGTTAAACAATCATTAGATTTAAACTTGCGAAGGGCCCAAAAATCCACTGTCAATACAACAAATTTGAATAAAAATACATCAAACATACGTCCACAAATCCAGCGTTGGGATATTCAAAGAGGAATGATTCCACTCCAAATCATATCCAAATTTATTTCCCTCGACATCTCAACTTGCGAATCAACCCAAAGGATTTATAAAATAACAAACTAATGGAGGATTGCATAAATTTTTAAATAATTACATTGACATATGCTAACACGTTCACTGTCCATGACCCGTATACGGGTCACAGCACCATGCTATTAGATACGTCGCTAAGAGACTGGACAGTGATCGCGTTAGACGATTATTACATTTAATCTTGCGAAGGGCCCAAAAATCCACTGTCAACACAACAAATTTGAACAAAAATACATCTAACAAACGTCCACAAATCCAGCGTTGAGATACTCAAAAAGGGATGATTCCCCTCTCTGTATCGAAGATAAACAAATACACTAAATCTCATCCCCCGATTCCCCGATGACGAAAATAATTCTTTCCAATTTCCCTGGAGAGGTGGTGGGGGGATATAAAGTCGCGAAATAATCTATAAATTTGACTACAAATGTATATGTAACAAACGTTCAAATCCTATCCAAATTTATTTCCCTCGACATCTCATATATGGGTGACGTGACAGCCAAAGTGTTAAAGGATTTAAATAATAACAAACTAATGGAGGATTGAATAAATTTTCATGACATATGCTGATAAGTTCACTGCCCGTGACCCATATATGGGTCACAGCACCATGCTTTTGGATACACCGTTAAGAAATCGGACAGTGAACGCGTCACACAATTATTAGATTTAAACTTGCGAAGGGCCCAAAAATCCACTGTCAACACAACAAATTTCAACAAAAATACATCCAACAAACGTCCATAAATCCAGCGTTGAGGCATTCAAAAAGGGATGATTGCACTCTCTGTATCGAAGATAAACAAATACACTAAATCTCATCCCCCGATTCCCCGATGACGAAAATAATTCTTTCCAATTTCCCCGGAGAGGTGGTGGGGGGTTATATAAAGTCGCGAAATAATCGACCGTGCGACCGTGAGAGGCGTGGGGCACAGAGAGATTCGAGTAATCGTCTCTCGAATTCGTCGAGGACGTCGGCAGGTGAGGATCCACCGGCGAGAGGAAGCCGGGAGCCGCGTACGCCGAACGGGGTGGGTTCCGACGGGGGTAGAAGCTTGCACCGCCCCCGTGCTCGACCAATGGGACGAGCTCGCGCGCTCCCCGACCGACCAATCGCGTCGCTGTTGCGCCGCCAGCCGCGGCGCGCTCCACTCCTCCGTTTGGCCGCTGAAAAAAAAAAAGAGGGCGCTTCGAAGAGGAAGAGAGAAACACCACCGCCACTGTCGACCCCGTCCTCCAGCTACGACATCGGTGCGAAATAATCGGCAGTGGCACCACCACCATCGTCCCTGGAACCACCAGTAGCTGCACGACCGCGACACACCACGTTGTAAACGCGATTACATATTTTCGTCGGAAAGCACACGCCGCCGGGTGCTTCCTTTAATTTCGAATCGTTCTCAGTGCTCGCGCGAGGTGTTGTTCGACGACAGTGTGCACAAGTGATGAGTAATCGTGGAAACGTTTCCCGCGACCTCGCCAGGAGTACCACGAGGATTTATGAATGGAAATCGACGCGGGGACATGAATGAATCGATCGAACGTCCATCGTGTGGCGGATGCTTACTTTCGTCGCGAGACGTTCGTCCGTAAACACGCGTGTCCGCGCTCTGGGAATCGTTTTTGTTCCGCGATCGATACACGCGACGGTCGACAGCTAGCGGGGACATTCGATTCGCGAAAATCGACGAAGATGCGCGTGGATTGATCCGTGGTCGCCGTCTCGCGAGAAACGGCAAGAATCGATCGAGAATGTCCGACTGTTCGGATCAATTGTCATCGCCGAACAGCGACTGCAACAGCCAGATGGGCGCCGTGCATCGAAATGCGACCGCCGGGCAGTACAACAGCTCATCGATGCCTGGATTATCGTTGAGCCATCATTCCCATCCGCAGAATCTGACGCCAACGTCGAACGGGAGCCCGCAGTATCCGCAGGAGCTGACCAATTGCACCTCGAGCAACGCGACGGGGAATATTGGGAACATCGGGGCCCTGTCTCTGGGCAGCGCGAGCAGTAACTTTACGCCCGAGCAGATATCTTGCATGTGCGAGGCGTTATCGCAGAGCCAGGATATCGAGAAGCTCACGAGGTAAGCCCTTTGTTTCGCCGTCGTTTCGATTACAACGATCGCGAACCACCGATTCTGAGACTTTCCGTGGACGTGTATTCGAAGGGTAAAAGGATTTTGGGACTTTTGTGGGTACAAGAGAGGTGGACGAAGTTCAGTTTTAGGTGGAAGAGATAGGTAATGATATTGGATGAAAGTTATAAATTTGGGCAATTTGGTAAGCAAGAAATTTTGGGACGAATTTATGTAATAGTCCACAATTTGACTATCACCATATTTAGGATATTCATATTATAAGATAATAATGGAAAATATTGGGCCTGACGAATACGTAATAAAATTAGACAAAAATTCTAAAAATGTGCAATTTAAGACTAGAAATTTTGGGACGAATTTATGTAACAGTCCACAATTTGACTATCACCATAGTTAAGATATCTATATTATAAGATAATAATGAAAAATATTGGGCCTGACAAATACGTAATATAGTTGGACAAAAATTCTAAAAATGCCCAATTTGGTAAGGTAGAATCTTTAGGTCGAATTTATATCATTGTACACAATTTTACTACCCTTATATTTACTAAGATAATAATGAGAAATATTGGGCCCGACAAATACGTAATAAAATTAGTTAAACAGACATTCTAAAACTATGCAATTTGGTAAGGTAGCATTTTTAGGTCAAACTTCTATTGTCGTACACAATTTTACTTATGTTTACTAAGATAATAATGAAAAATATTGGGCCCGACAAATACGTAATAAAATTAGTTAAACAGACATTTTAAAACTATGCAATTTGGTAAGGTAGCATTTTTAGGTCAAACTTCTATTGTAGTACACAATTTTACTTATGTTTACTAAGATAATAATGAAAAATACTGGGCCTGACAAATACGTAATAAAGTTAGTTGGACAAAAATTCTAAAAATATGCAATTCTGCAAGCTAGAGTTTTTGGGACGAATTTATGTAATAGTGCAAAATTTGACTATCCCCATATTTACTAAGATCATAATGAAAAATATTGGGCCTGACAAATACGTAATACAATTATTTGGAGAAACATTCTAAAAGTGCACACTTCGACAAGCTAGACTTTCTAGGGTGAATTTATATTATAGTACAAAATTTGATTATCCCCATATTTACTAAGATAATAATTAAAAATATTGGGCCTGACAAATACGTAATACAATTATTTGGAGAAACATTCTAAAAGTGCACACTTCGACAAGCTAGACTTTCTAGGGTGAATTTATATTATAGTACAAAATTTGATTATCCCCATATTTACTAAGATAATAATTAAAAATATTGGGCCTGACAAATACGTAATAAAGTTAGTTGGACAAACATTCTAAAAATGTGCAATTCTGCAAAGGTATAATTTTTGGGACGAATTTATGTAATAGTGTAAAATTGGACTATCCCCATATTTACTCAGATAATAATGAAAAATATTGGGCCTGACAAATACGTAATATAGTTGGACAAAAATTCTAAAAATATGCAATTCTGCAAGCTAGAGTTTTTGGGACAAATTTATGTAATAGTGCAAAATTTGACTATCCCCATATTTACTAATATAATAATGAAAAATATTGGGCCTGACAAATACGTAATACAATTATTTGGAGAAACATTCTAAAAGTGCACACTTCGACAAGCTAGACTTTCTAGGGTGAATATATATTATAGTACAAAATTTGATTATCCCCATATTTACTAAGATAATAATTAAAAATATTGGGCCTGACAAATACGTAATAAAGTTAGTTGGACAAACATTCTAAAAATGTGCAATTCTGCAAAGGTATAATTTTTGGGACGAATTTATGTAATAGTGTAAAATTGGACTATCCCCATATTTACTCAAATAATAATGAAAAATATTGGGCCTGACAAATGCGTAATAAAATTAGTTGGAGAAAAATTCTAAAAATGTGCAATTCTGCAAGGTAGAAGTTTTAAGTCGAATTTATATAATAGTACACAATTTCACTCTCCCTATATTTAACATATCCATATTATAAAATAATAATGGAAAATATTGGGCCTGACAAATACGTAATATAGTTGGACAAAAATTCTAAAAATATGCAATTCTGCAAGCTACAATTTTTGGGACGAATTTATGTAATAGTGTAAAATTGGACTATCCCCATATTTACTCAGATAATAATGAAAAATATTGGGCCTGACAAATACGTAATACAATTATTTGGAGAAACATTCTAAAAGTGCACACTTCGACAAGCTAGACTTTCTAGGGTGAATTTATATTATAGTACAAAATTTGATTATCCCCATATTTACTAAGATAATAATTAAAAATATTGGGCCTGACAAATACGTAATAAAGTTAGTTGGACAAACATTCTAAAAATGTGCAATTCTGCAAAGGTATAATTTTTGGGACGAATTTATGTAATAGTGTAAAATTTGACTATCCTCATATTTACTCAAATAATAATGAAAAATATTGGGCCTGACAAATATGTAATAAAGTTTGTTGGACGAAAATGATAAAAATGTGCAATCCTGCAAGCTACAATTTTTGGGACAAATTTATGTAATAGTGTAAAATTGGACTATCCCCATATTTACTCATATAATAATGAAAAATATTGGGCCTGACAAATACGTAATAAAATTAGCTGGACAAAAAATTAAAAAATGTGCAATAATTCAATATTGAATTTTATGACGAATGTATATAATACTGCAAAATTTTACTACCCTTACATTTAATAAAATAATAGTAAAAGGTATTGGGCCTGATAAATAGGACCAGTTTTTATACAATACTTATTTATTAGCTTCCATGGCTAAGGTAGAATCTTTATTAACACTAGAATAACAGAGAATTATAATGTATTTATATGTACCAATTAAATTAAAACCATAGATGCGTGTAGAAATGTATAGTACAATAGAAATAAGTGTTCATTAATTTTCTTATAGAAAATTAAATTTTCAAAAATTCAACGAGTACATTTTTAAAAATTTTTATTCGAAATTGAGCAATCATTTTGACCACTTTCGATTCTAGTGTTAAATACTTTATAAATTATATGTCCAAGGCAGTATCGTCTAAAACTTCTTCCAGTACAAAATTTAACCCTTAAAATTCATGTAATTTTCCATTAGTTCATTATTTTTGAAATGCTTTAAAAAAAAGTTGATTTCCATTTACCAATTTTGTAAAAACCAACATTAAGTAAAACAATTCAGTTGAGATTGAGAACCCACTTAAGGGTTAATAAGAGTTTAGTAAATTCTCAAAAATCCTGTCGAGTAAATTTTTTATAAATTTTATTAGAAATTAGGAATGGGTCATTTTTGCTGCTTTGGTAGTTTAGTGTGAAAAAAATCATTATTAATTACACTAAAAAAAAAATCTAAGGGCTTACAATGTAATAAAATTATGGTAAATTTAAAAAAATTCAGTCGCGTAGATTTTTTACAAATTTTACTAGAAACTACGAATTTTGACTGCTTTTGGTAGTTCTAGTGTTAAATCACTGTGAGAAAGTAATTTCAAGCGCGGGGAAAAAAGCTAGTTGTAAAAAGCGAATCTAACAGTTTTGTTTTTGATTAGAGAATGAATTTTTTGACCAAGTTTGATATTAGGGCAATTATTAACGTATGGGGTGGATATTAATGCTAATAAATTATAGAATTGCACGAGACTGAAGATTTGGAGGGAATGTTTTCGATCGATTTGTTGACTAAAAACACTTATCTTGCTTATAGCTGCTCGATCGCTTTATTATTTTAACCTGTTATAACAGACGTCCTATACGTGGTCCTTAGTAAGCAATAAATAAACGCGTATAAAGCGCCATCAGTCTTTCTCAAATTGCGATCCACAGTCTGCAATAATGAACCGTCTGAATGTCTCGATTGCCTATCACGTTGGTGTGAATTGACTGGACAATATTATGTTTGGTTTCTTTAAAAAAAATATAACAATGCTAGTTTTGTTGTTGAGATGAAATAAAATAAACATAGTTTTGTAAATGAATATCAGAGATGGGCAATATTTAATTCGAATAATAAATGATCAATATATTTAACGTCTAGCAATTTATTCGTGGCATTTATTCGAATTGACTGGGCAATATTATGATTGACTTTTTGGAAAAATATAGTAATGTTGGTTTCGACGTTGAGATGAAATACAATTCGAAAAATATAGAGGTGTTCCCAAAGATGGGCCCAAAACTAGGATCGTTTGACCAAAATTTTGAAGTATTTATACTGACAACTGAATTTATGCTTGCACAGTTACGTTATTTATCAGTTGTTATAAAAGACACCCAATTGAGACTTCGATTCAAAGCGAACGTGTTCCAAAGCAAAAATACAAAAGTTAATGTGCCCAAAGACGGTCTCAAAAGCTAAAAATGTTTGACTCAAAAACATTCCAAAATACGTCCAATTGAGACATCGATTTAAATCAAGTGTGTTTCCACAAAGCCATAAATTCCAATCTTCTTAATTCCAAAAATATAAAGACGGCCCCAAAAATAGAATCGTTGGACCCAAATAAATTAGAGCTATGCTTATGTATCTCTCCACGTTATTTATCAATTATTATTCGAATAAAATGTGCCCAATTGAGACTTCGATCAAATATGCTTCATTCAATCTTTCCAATTTAAAAAATATAGAGGTGTCCTCGAAAATGGACCCAAAACTAGAAACGTTTGACTCAAAAAAAATTCCTAGAGACGTGTAATCGAGACATCGATTTAAAGCAGACGTGTTTCGATCAACTACGTTTGATTAAATCTTCTCAATTCCAAAAATATAAAGGTCAGTGGTCCCAAACTTAGAATCGTTGGACCCAAATAAATTAGAGCTATGCTTGTACATCTTTCTGTTATTTATCAATTGTTATAAAAGACATACAATTGAGACTTAAATCAAACGAATTTCGATCAAGCATGTTTGATTCAATCCTATTAATTCCAAAAATATAAAGACGGTCCCAAAGTTAAAAATGTTTGATGCAAAAAAAAAATTCCAAAAGACGTCCAGTTGAGACATCGATTTAAATCAAGTGTGTTTCCACAAAGCCATAAATTCCAATCTTCTTAATTCCAAAAATATAAAGACGGCCCCAAAAATAGAATCGTTGGACCCAAATAAATTAGAGCTATGCTTATATAACTCTCCACGTTATTTATCAATTATTATTCGAATAAAATGTGCCCAATTGAGACTTCGATCAAATATGCTTCATTCAATCTTTCCAATTTAAAAAATATAGAGGTGTCCTCGAAAATGGACCCAAAACTAGAAACGTTTGACTCAAAAAAAATTCCAAGAGACGTGTAATCGAGACATCGATTTAAAGCAGACGTGTTTCGATCAACTACGTTTGATTAAATCTTCTCAATTCCAAAAATATAAAGGTCAGTGGTCCCAAACTTAGAATCGTTGGACCCAAATAAATTAGAGCTATGCTTGTACATCTTTCTGTTATTTATCAATTGTTATAAAAGACATACAATTGAGACTTAAATCAAACGAATTTCGATCAAGCATGTTTGATTCAATCCTATTAATTCCAAAAATATAAAGACGGTCCCAAAGTTAAAAATGTTTGATGCAAAAAAAAAATTCCAAAAGACGTCCAGTTGAGACATCGATTTAAATCAAGTGTGTTTCCACAAAGCCATAAATTCCAATCTTCTTAATTCCAAAAATATAAAGACGGTCCCAAAAATAGAATCGTTGGGCCCAAATAAATTAGAGCTATGCTTATGTATCTCTCCACGTTATTTATCAATTATTATTCGAATAAAATGTGCCCAATTGAGACTTCGATCAAATATGCTTCATTCAATCTATCCAATTTAAAAAATATAGAGGTGTTGTCGAAAATGGACCCAAAACTAGAAACCTTTCATTGAAAAAAAGTTCCAAGAGACGTCTAATTGTGACATCGATTCAAAGCAAACGTGTTTCGAACGAGTATTTTTTACTCAATGTTCCCAATTCCAAGAATACAAATGTCAGTGTTCCCAAAGACGGTCCCAAAGCTAAAAATTTTTGACTCAAAAAAAATTCCAAAAGACGTCCAATTGAGTCAATCTTCTTAATTCTAAAAATATGTATAACGACGGTCCCAAAAATAGAATCATTGGACTCAAATAAATTAGAGCTATACTTGTACATCTTTCTGGTATTTATCAATTGTTATAAAAGACGACCAATTGAGACTTAAATCAAACGAATTTTTATCGAGTATGTTTGATTCAACCCCATTAATTCCAAAAATATAAAGACGGTCCCAAACCTAGAATCGTTTGATCCAAATAAATGAAAATTATGCTAGCATATCTCTCCAAGTTATTTACCAATTTTTACTCGAACAAAAAGCACTCAATTGAGACTTCGATCAAATATGTTCGATTCAATCTTAGTAATACCAAAAATATAAAGACAGTCCCAAAGCTAAAAGTCGTCGATTCAAAAAAAATTCAAAAATACGTCCAATTGAGTTATCGATTTAAAACAAACGTGTTTCGATCAACTATGTTTGATTAAATCTTCTCAAATTCGAAAATATAAAGGTCAGTGGTCCCAAACCTAGAAACGTCTGACCCAAATAAATTATAACTATGCTTGTACATCTCTCCACGTTATTTATCAATTTTTATTCGAATAAAAGGTACCCACTTCAGACTTCGATCAAATATGTTTGCTTCAATCTTATTAATTTCAAAAATATAAAGACAGTCCCAAAGCTAAAAGTGGTCGACTCAACAAAAATTCCAAAATACGTCCAATTGAGACATTGATTTAAAACAAATGTGTTTCGATCAACTATGTTTGATTCAAGCATCCCAATTCCAAAAATAAAAAGGTCAGTGGTCCCAAACCTAGAAACGTCTGACCCAAATGAATTATAATTATGCTTGTACATCTCTCCACGTTATTTATCAATTTTTATTCGAATAAAAGGCGCCCAATTGAGACATCAATTTAAATAAAACATGTTTGATTCAATCTTATTAACTTCAAAAATATAAAGATAGGCCCAAAAATAGAATCGTTGGGCCCAAATAAATTAGAACTATGCTTGTACATCTCTCCACGTTATTTACCAATTTTTATTCGAATAAAAGGTACCCAATTGAGACCTCGACCAAATATGCTTCATTCAATGTTGCCAATTTCAAAAATATAGAGGTGTTCTCGAAAATGGTCCCAAAACTAGAAACGTTTGACTCAACAAAAATTCCAAAAGACGTCCAATTGAGTCATCGATTTAAAACAAACGTGTGTCAATCAAGGTCAGAAAAGGTCAGTGGTCCCAAACCTAGAAACATCTGACGCAAATGAATTAAAATTATGCTTGTACATCTCTCCAAGTTATTTACCACCTATTATTCGAACAAAACGCTCTCAAAATGAGACTTTAATTTAAAAATCAACCGTTTCGATCAGGTTTCTCTGGTCCCTTCCACCGGGCGAGTTGCTCCGCGGCGGCGAGAGCGTGATGATGGCTAGAGCCGCGGTAGCTTTCCATCGTGGCGCGTACCACGAGCTGTATTCGATCCTGGAGAGTCACCCTTTCTCGCCGCGACGGCACACGGAGCTCCAACAGATGTGGTTCAAGTCGCACTACCGCGAGGCGGAGAAGATTCGCGGTCGTCCGCTGGGCGCTGTGGAGAAGTATCGATTGAGGAAGAAGTATCCGCTACCAAAGACGATCTGGGACGGGGAGGAGACGGTCTACTGCTTCAAGGAACGATCGAGGAAAGCTTTAAAGGAGTGCTACATGAGGAACAGGTACCCGACGCCCGACGACAAGAAGAACCTCGCCAAGAAGACCGGGCTGACGCTCACCCAGGTGTCCAATTGGTTCAAGAATAGACGCCAGAGAGACAGGACCCCGCAGACGAGAACGTGAGTCGATTTGTATTCCTTTTTCGCTTGTCAGTTTCGTTCGACGTTGATCCCTTGACGTACGAATGCTTCTTGAAGTTCGTTTTTGATTTTTGATAAATTTGTTTGACGGTGTAGGAGAATGTTTTGTAATACTTTTTTGTAGGTGTACGTGAGCTCTAGTTAAGAAATAAATTTCATTGAAATATAGTTAGTATTGTAGGAGTTATGGTCGTTTGAAAATTGGGCCATTTTTATGAGGGTTTTCTCGCTTTACGGGGTTAAGGGACAACTTTTCGAATATTTTTGGAATTTCTACATATTCTCATTAACTCCTTGACGTACGATTTCATTCCAAATAATTTTTCAAACGTATACTATTTAATTTTGTTTAAATTTGTTGGTGCAAAGAATGGTAAAAAGAATAGATTTGTTTTAAAAATTGAAAATGTGCTGGTATCTTTGAGAGGAGATTAAGGGTGGATTTCCATAGAATTGCAATACAAAAATTTCAGTTATTTTGAAAAAATCTAGTAAAATTATATTAACAAAAACTTTACTAAAGAATATTCAAAACTTGATATATATTAAAATATGGAAATTTAAAATGTGATGGTATCTTTGAGAGAAGATTAAGGGTGGATTTTCATAGAATTGCAATAAAATGAATTTCAACTATATTTTGAGGAAATCTAGTAAAGTTAGATTAACAAAAATTTTACTAAAGAATATTCAAAATTTGGTATATTTTAAAATATGGAAATTTCAAATGTGCTGATATCTTCAAAAGAGATTAAGGGTGGATTTCCATGGAATTCCAATAAGAAGTTGAACAAAAACTTTACCAAAGAATATTCAAAATTTGGTGTATATTAAAATCTCGAAATTCAAAATAAGTTGGTACCTTCGATGGTAAATTAAGGGTGGATTTCCATACAATTGCAATAAAAAAAATTTCAACTATATTTTGAGAAAATCTAGTAAAATTATATTAACAAAAACTTTACCAAACAATATCCACATTTTGGTGCACCTTAAAGTATAGGAATTAAAAATGTCCCGATATCTTCGACGTAGATTTAGTGGGGATTTCCAAAAAAATTGCAATAAAAAAAAATTTTTGGGACACTGACCAAAACCAGTAAAAACGATCCTTCCGATGGTCCCCAACGGCGATGCCCCTTTGAGGAGACGGTTGTTGCGTGAAAAGTATGGCCTTCGAGAGTGTCAACGCGCAGAAAATTCCCCGAGGAATCCTCGACGGGGGCACCAAGCGTCCCGCGGCGGAACATGCGTGCATGGAGGGCACGTGTACCAACGGGGGGTCACGACATTTTCCACCATGCAACAAGTGTTTCGACATGTGTATCGGTCCGTGCGTCCTTTTACGAGTGGCACAGCGGCCACTTCGGAGACGGTAAATCATTCTCTACGAGCCACAACGACCGACATCATCGGGGACGATTGTTTTTCGGGGGAAACGCCGCTCGAGAAATCGGTTTCCGACCGCCTCGAACGGAGTCGAATTTCCCTCGAGAAGATGCAACGAAATTTAGGGCATCTACGGGTGTTTCCAACTTCGACCTTGTTACGCTAATTACATAATTTCCACTTGAAAGTCACGTTTACACCTCCAGAATATTTTTATTACCTCTAAATAGCCGGAATATTATTTGTGAATGATTTGTAAGTTATTTAACTCTATGAGGTTAGGTTAAAAGATGTCCCACCTCAGACTTTTGCTTAGTTTTTTTTGCTGGGTTATTGTTCAAATCAAAAAATTGAAATACGCATGTTTAATTACTAAAATGAACGTTTATTTCTACGTTCTTATATTGAAAAAATATTCTGTGGATTTTGAGTGTTTTTTTTTGTTTAAAATCATTAAAAATTAAAAGTGGTCCGAACCAGGTCGTGTTTGGACTCATTTTCATAGAGAGAATTTCGTCAATATTTTAATAACACTCTCACCACGTTTTGATGGATGGACGCCATTTGCAAAATGGTCTTAATAGAATCGATGAAATGGAAGCTTTTTGGAGGGAGGATTTGTAGAAGTTCTATTATTTGCGAATGATTTGTGAGTTATTTAACTCTTTGAGGTTAGGTTAAAAAATGTCCCACCTCAGACTTTTACCTAGCTTCTTTTTGTTGGAATATTTTTCAAATCAAAAAATTTAAATTACTAGTGTTAATAATGGAAATGAACGTTTATTTCTACGTTCTTATATTGAAAAAATATTCTGTACATTTTGCATGTTTTTTTGTTTAAAATCGTGTTTCTCAAAGAGTTAATGGATGGATGCCATTTGAAAAATTGCCTTAGTGTGAAGAGAACAAACTAAATGGAATACCATATTTATATTTCTCTATAAAACTAATGATATAATGATTTGTGAGTTCTTTAACTCTTTGAGGTTAGGTTAAAATATGTCCCACCTGAGACTTTTGCTTAGCTTTTTTTGCTGGGATATTTTTCAAATCAAAAAATTGGAATATTCTTATTTAATAACTAAAATGAACGTTTACTTCTACTTTCTTTTATTTACAAAACATTCTGTGCACTTTTAATAAAAAATGTCCCCTGCTCTGGGGTTTCGAAACATAGAACAGATTTTCAACATGAATTTTCAAAACGTAATCGTGTTTCTAATACAAATTACACAAAGAAAATAGAAATTTTCTTGTTCCCTGAATTTTGATTTATAAACACGTGTCAGACCAATAGCCATGAGATTTTCTACGAGGAAAAAATATTTTCCAAAAAAAAGTTTGGAAACTGCATAACCAAAAATATATCATAATACTTATTTTCGTAACATTATTCACGAATCTTCTTAACTTAACTTAACAACAACTTAATTTAAAAAACTGTCGTGAAACGTTTCGTTCTAATTTTTATATAACGGGTGACCTATTATTTCTCGATATTTTTATTTAGACAAGTTCGTCTCAATCGTGTTTAAACTATTCTGCGAGCATTCTGAAACGTTTTAACGAGCTTATGGGAATTCCAGCGAACCTCAAACGTCCTCTGCTCGAAATCGAGAAACGCCTAATCTCTTGAGGGATTGTGTAAGTCTAGAACTAACTACGTATTCGCGATCGTTCTACCGTTATTTGTAAACCCTTTGCAGATATCTTCCGAAAGGTAGAAGAGTGTCGATTACGTAATGGAAGAACGAACAGTTGTCCTTAGATAATGCTGAGCACGCGTTTAACCGTTATTGATACAACACGGACTGCGAATTAAGATAAGATTACAA
Organism: Colletes gigas; assembly: GCF_013123115.1. Taxonomy (NCBI): domain Eukaryota; kingdom Metazoa; phylum Arthropoda; class Insecta; order Hymenoptera; family Colletidae; genus Colletes; species Colletes gigas. Next base: position 1,567,497 of record NW_025106644.1, read on the forward strand.
CCTCGACACCTCGACTGTGTTCTAATTGGGGGATGGACAAACAAAATTCTTATCTCGATCTTCTAATAACAAATAAAAAATTCGAATAAATATTTCCATCATAAAATTAAATATTTGTTAAAAAATACAAATTTTCGAATAAACGTCAGAAACAATCGAATAAAATTTTACTCATTTTTGAAATATTAAATCTACATAGATACAATTGGGGGATGGAAACTAACCCCCATAAGAAAAACAAAATTCTTATCTTGATCTTCTAATAACAAATAAAAAATTCGAATCAATATTTCCATCATAAAATTAAATATTTCTTAACAAATACAAATTTCCGAATAAACGTCAGAAACAATTAAATAAAATTTTACCCATTTTTGGAATATTAAATCTACAGAGATAATTTTTACTTCTGGTGGTTAATTATGGTTGACGAAAAATTTTCAAGCGTGCATGCATTCGCATAAATCTTCTTCATCGGTGTAGGTGGAGCATACGTGTGCAGAAAGAATGAGCGGATAGCGAGCGTTGTTATGGCTACGTCGAGCCTCGTTTACGGTTAGCTTTGGACCGCCAACGCGACGAACTATTTAATCGTACGAATCGTGATACATATTTTCGATCGACGGACTATCGACAGTTCGTGGCCGGGACGGAAAACATTTGCATATTTTTCCAGTTTACTCACCTTTATTCGTCTCAGTGAGGAAGAAAAGAAAAGAATCACAGACTCAATTGCATAGAGCCTGAGCAAATGAAACCTCGATATTTGCACGCGAACCTCGTTTCTAGCTTCGTATTGATAAATAGAATGTTCATTTAACACAATGTATATACTAAACTTACAAAAGAAAATTTTCAAGCGTAAGCAAACACAGTTTTGCAAATTACCTTTTTGTTATTAAAGATATTAAAATTGTAGTTGAAGATGTTACATAGGGTGTACAAAATGGTTGGGATCAAACCTAGAAATTAAACTCACAAAAGCCAAGCTTTAAAATTTAAAGAAAAACAGTTTTGCAAATTAGCTTTCCATTATTAAAGATATTAAAATTATGACGTAATCAAGGATGTTATACAAGGTGTTCAAAATTATTGAGACCAAACTTTGAAACTAAACTCACGAAAGCAAATATTAAAACCTAAAGAAACACGATTTTATCAAATTAACTTTTCATTATTAAAGATATTAAAGTTGTAGACGAGGACGTTATATAGGGTGTTCAAAATGGTTGAGATCAAACCTAGAAATTAAACTTACAAAAGCCAAGCTTTAAAATCTAAAGAAAAACAGTTTTGTAAATTTACTTTTTGTGATTAAAGATATTAAAATTGTAGTCATGGATGTTCCATAGGGTGTTCAAAATGGTTGGGATCAACCTTCGAAATTAAACTCACAAAAGCAAACTTTAAAATGTAATGAAACAGTTTTGCAAATTAGCTTTTCATTATTGAAGATATTAAAATTATGACGTAATCGAGGACGTTATACAAGGTGTGCAAAATGATTGGAACTAAACTTTGAAACTAAACTCACGAAAGCAAATATTAAAACATAAAGAAACACAGTTTTTCAAATTAACTTTTTGTGATTAAAGATATTGAAATTGTAACATAGTCGAGGACGTTATACAGTGTGTTCAAAATGGTTGGAACCAAACTTCGAAATTTAACTCACAAAAGCAAACTTTAAAATGTATAGAAACAGTTTTGCAAATTAGCTTTTCATTATTGAAGATATTAAAATTATGACGTAATCGAGGACGTTATACAAGGTGTGCAAAATGATTGGAACTAAACTTTGAAACTAAACTCACGAAAGCAAATATTAAAACCTAAAGAAACACGATGTTCTCAAATTAACTTTTCATTATTAAAGATATTAAAATTTTAGTCGTGGATATATAGGGTGTCCAAAATGGTTGGGATCAAACCTCGAAATTAAACTCACAAAAGCAAGCTTTAGAACCTAAAGAAACACAGTTTTGCAAAATAACTTTAGTTATTAAAGATATTAAAATTCTAGTCGAGGATATATAGGGTGTCCAAAATGATTGGGGCCAAACATCGAAATTAAACTCTCAAAAGCAAATTTTAAAACCTAAAGAAACACAATTTTTTCAAATTAACTTTTTGTTATTAAAGATATTAAAATTGTAGTCGTGGACGTTGTATAGAGTGTCCAAAATTGTTGGGACCAAACCTCGAAATTAAACTCTTAAAAGCAAACTTTAAAACCTAAAGAAACTGTTTTTTCAAATTAACTTTTCGTTATTAAAGATAGTAAAATTGTAACATAGTCGAGGACGTTATACAGTGTTTTCAAAATGGTTGGAACCAAACTTCGAAACAAAACTCACAGAAGCAAACATTAAAACCTAAAGAAACACAGTTTTGCAAATTAACCCCTCGTTATTAACGATAAAATTGTGGTCCAGGATTCTTGTGTTATACAGGGTGCCCAAAACAGACACTATTTACTACATTTGTCATTTTTATAGGAGGAGAATTTGTTTTAATGAAATATACTTTTTATACCAAAATATAGAAGAATATCAAAATCTGAGTAGAAAAGTGTTGATCTATATTAGCCCAAAACCTAATAATTTCTGAGTAATTTCACTTTATTTTTTGAAAATTTTTTTCAATCATTATTAAAATTACTCATTACTTATTAGATTTAAAGTTAATACAAATCAACACTTTTCTCCTCAGAGTTTGATATTCTTCCATATTTTGGTACAAAAAGCATAATATTCCATATAAAAATCACAAAATTACCCTTTCAAATCTCCAAAATATCTTCATCCATAAAAAAGACAAATGCACTGCATAGTGTACCCCTTCAAACCTTGCAACCTTTTTATACAAAATTTTTTCGAACATACTTTGGGAGTTACAGAAATACACAAGTTGCATAGACCACCCTATATATTACTTTAAAGTTTCATCGAAAGTGTTGAATAGCAGTTTTTGGGGGGTTGCAAACGCGAGTAAACGAGGGGGATTACGTCTCGTTTTCAAACATTTCGTCGCTACTGTTCTTGATGGAGGCGTCTCGACGCCGAATCACGGTACTCGAAAGTTTCCAAGTGCTTTACACCTCGGCAGAACGCCCACGAAACGACAAAATTCTTTCCCGACGGCGAAGGAGCTTCGTTCCAGCTTCCTCCCTCTTTCCGCCCTTAACGTCCTACCCCCACTGACAGAGGCCCTAGGAAAAGGAAACGCGACGCCCCATTACCGTTTTATGACGCAGCTTTGGTTACGTCTCGCGTTTCACCATTGAGCTGTTCGCACTACCAATAGTTTACTACATAAAGGCCACGACCGGCCCTCCGACGCTGCGTCGATTTATCTCGACGCGCGTCCCGCCGCACGGAAGCGCGCCGTCTACCTACAAAAATTACCCGCACATGCGCCAAACATCGACTATATACAATACGAAGCATAACTATAGCACCACTGACATTTACAACACGTTCACTGCCCGTGACCCATATATGGGTCACACCGCCACGCTATTGTATATGCCGCTGAGAAATCGGACAGTGAACGCCGTTGAGATTTTTGTAATTTAAAAGAAGAATTCAAAGAAAGTAATTGTATAGCATGAAGAAGTAAATAATGAACTTGAGACGAAGTATACTGTAATGGTTTGTGTATGTGTCAAGATAAAGTCGAAAAATTTTATGCAATCTGCAAAATATCATTTTTATTACGCTTTTGTTTGTTATAAAATTTTTACTTGACGCAAAATGAGATTGGCGAGATTTTCCTGATGAAAATGGATCCAAACACGACACCATTCGGACAATTTTTAATTATACGTAATTTGGGAATTTTTCAAAAATAATTTGAGTCGATCAAAATTAAAAGTTGTTCAAACTAGGTCGTGTTTGGACTCATTTTCATCGGGAGAATCTCGTCAATACATTGATAATACTCTCACCACATTTTAATCTGACCAACAATGTGATTTCCAGTAAAAGTTTAATTCTCATATTTAGTATTCTATAATTTAAGAATACAGTAACAATCTCTTGCAAAATGAGATTCGTAAGATTCTCCCGATGAAAATGAGTCCAAACACGACACCATTCGGACAATTTTTAATTATACGTAATTGAGAATTTTTTAAAACTAATTTGAGTGGATCAAAATTAAAAGTAGTCCAAACTAGGTCGTGTTTGGACTCATTTTCATCGGGAGAATCTCGTCAGTACATTGGTGATATTCTCACCACATTTGACTTAATTAGTATTTGATAAATAAAATACCATTTTTATTACGCTTCTGTTTGTTATAAAATTTTAATTTGATGCAAAATGAGATTGGCGAGATTTCCCCGATGAAAATGAGTCCAAACACGACACTATTCGGACAATTTTTAATTATACTTAATTGAGAATTTTTCAAAAATAATTTGAGTGCATCAAAATTAAAAGTAGTCCAAACTAGGTCGTGTTTGTACTCATTTTTATCGGGAGAATCTCACCAATACATTGATAATACTCTCACCACATTTTAATCTGACCATCAACATGAAATTCCTGTCGAAGAAGGATATTATTCCTAGCAGATGCTAGTGAGAAGTTAATATGGTATTGTTCTGTGAAAACATTAAATTACTAGTGTTAACGCGTTTGACTTCCCATTGACCCACATACGGGGATCAAATCGGTTCGAACTCGGGACAAGTATCGCGTATCCTGGCAATTTGAAAGATTTTAAAATTAATTATTTTTAATCAATTAGTCATTACTTTGAATTACACAGCTTGTACGTTAATCTGTGCCATTGAAATCGCCCTGACATAAACGCGACAGTAATTACTCGACGGACTGTAATATACCAGGTAATGGCGATTCTCTGGTTGCAAAGCAAAATGGTGGATTTGCAGATGAAAGAGAAAAACGATACAAACGCGACTTTGATGAAACAGATTGATTCTCATTATACATAATTCAAGTGTCATCGTGTATAACTTATTTATATTAGGTTCCATAAGTTCGTGCTCGTTCGATATTCCGAAATTGACGATAAAGTTTATAATTTAATAGAAAGTTAAACAAAATTTGTGAGGTCAGGGAATTTTTAAAATTTTAAACTAATATCAAGAATTCATAGAAATTTGAATAGACATTGTATCAAAGTTTAAAGTTTGGAATCCACACTGATTTATGGATCAAAATTCTCTTGATCGTGCTTGAGCCTAATTGCATGAATATTTTCATTAACATATAATAAAATTTTATAAGAAATAAAATACAACAATCTCCAGGCTTATTAAAGGGTAAACAATTTCAATATATGTTTTAACGAAAAACTTTGAACTACATTTTAATAAAAATATCAAAGGAGTTTTGTAGATACAATGGCTCTGCCAAAGAAAGGGGGGGGTTATTGATTTTCATAAAATTCCATTATGTGTTTAAAATATCATTGTGTAATACAAAACTCCAGCACGAACATATGGGACGACCAAATATTATCATTTTTCACCAGTAGCCAAATGTAAATAAACTATCATTAATTCTAATACTATAGAAATTTATAAAAATTAAAATTCAATAAATTAACACGTTTCCTTTTCACACCTACCAATTAATACAAATTCTAAATTAGGAGCAATGTGCTATGGGGGGACTTAATATTTATACTATATTTAAAATGGTTTGGTCCAAGATGGCGGTCGACGCGTGAACTCGAGGGAACAAAACTCGATCGTCGGTGGCCGTGCGTCTCGAGATCCAGACCTTGAAGCGCGACCATAAAAAAATGCACGGTTCACGGTTGCGAAAGGGGGTCGGAGGGGAGGTTCGGAGCCGCGTGGACGAACTACGGTCATGGGCGGAGCTCCGCACATGGGCCACCGTGCGTGTGCGTTCACCGGTGACACAGGGTAGGCCATGGGGAGGGACAGAGACGGAGGAGCCGCGCGTGCAAACGACCGAAGCGTTTGTTTCCACCGTGGACGACGAGGAACAATGCGTGAATAAAGTGGCCTTCCTCGTCGACCTTTTTTGCCCCGCGTCGGCTTCCTTAACGTCTCCGACTGAAGTTTCTCGGAACGAGCATGTGTGCGCACGCGCGCGGGGGTGACTCCTCGATCGGTCCCGGGGCCAAGGGTCACGAGATTTTTTGTCGAGGCTAACTTTTAAGACAATGGAGGAGGCCTCGAATGTGCTTCACGGTTGGAAACGCTTCGACGACTTTTCCCTTCGAAACGGAGATTTACGACCGCCGGGGTCCACGACGATTTTTCAGCGCGACACGTGCAGCTTTCGGGGAAAACACACATCGACACACGATTGTCGCGACGGGTTTCGAGCAACTCGTTCGAAACGTTTTTCTCAAAAATGTTTGTCGTGAAATCTGAATTCCTACCAAGGGCGCTCTCTCTAGCTCTCAACTATAGCAATTCCTCACATGATTGTACAATTAAAAATTCTTTAGTGACTTCATTATTGCACGAAAATCTTTTTTGCAAGTGAACATATAGCGATTAAAATTAGTAACTGCTTGCCTCGAATGAAAGTTTAGACAATTGGTTTTTTTAAAAATAAAAGTTTAAAAAGTATAGTATTTTGAAGAAAACCTTTTCATTCCAAAGAAAAATCTTATCTTCAAAATGCTACAGTTTCTAAAATTGTTCATGTTTACATATCAAAAATAATTTTGGCTTCAAAATGCTATAATTCTCGAAATTTTCCACATTTTTATAGCAAAAAAATTTTTTTTTTAATTTTTAAAAAATAAAATTTTGAAAACCATAATATTTTGAAGAAAGCATGTTTATACCAAATTTTATTAAAACTGATTGGTTTTTCCACTGATACTGAACCTATTTTCAACACAAAATATGGAAAATTTTTAAAACTATAGCATTTTGAAGTACATCAACATTTTTATACCAAAGAAAAGTTTTTTCTTTAAAATGCTATAGTTTCTAAAATTTGTCATATTTTTATGCCAAAAAAAGAAATTTGTTCATCAAAATGCTATAGTATTTAAAGTTTTCCATATTTTCATACGAAAAAAAATTAATTTATTCATCAAAATGCAATATTTTTTTTAATTTTCCATATTTTTATACAAAAAGAGAAATGTGTTCTTCAAAATATTCTAGCATATAAAATTTTCCATATTTTCATACCAAAAAAAAGAAATTTGTACATCAAAATGCTATATTTTTTAAATTTTCCATATTTTTATACAGAAAGAAAAATTTGTTCTTCAAAATGCTATAGTTTTCAAAATTTTATTTAAAAAAAATTAAAAAGTAAACTTTAATTGTAACGCTGTTACACGAGAATACCCCCTTAACTGTTTCGATTAAAAAATAATCATCAAAGTATTTACAAATTATATTGAGTCGCTGAGGCATTGAAAAAAGTTGGTCCCAAGCCTAGTTCCAACAAGAATCCTATATTTTTCGTTCCAGGGACATGTTACCGTTAAACTGCCAGGGCGGCGCAGCCAACGCGATGAGCAATTCCGTGAGCAACGGTGGTAGCATACAGTCGTTGCAGAGCATCGACTCGGACAGCCCGAATCTCGCGATGTCGCCGCTGTCGACGATGGGCATGTCACCGGTGGGCATGAACCCGTGCAGCCCGATGGGCATGAGTCCCATGGGCCCGCATCACCACGGATACGCGGCGCCCGTCACCCCGTCCTCCGTCCACCCCCATAACGGAGGCCTTAGCCCCATGAACGACGTCAAGGCCCTCTGCTACGGTCGCGGCGTTTACGAGACTGGTAAGTCAACCACGGAACGATACACACAACAATCTACGATAAATTTTATTCAGGAACGACGAACAACTATTTTTGATTCGTTCCTGAACCAACTTTTGTTCGAGGCTTTGTTTGGTTAACTATAAATATTTAAATACAGTCGAGTGTCAACACGTTCACTGCCCATGACCCATATATGGGTCATATCACCACGCTATTGGATACACCGCTGAGAGACCAGACAGTGAACGTGTTGATAACTTACATTGGGTCAAATTAGCCCGTTGAAAATCTTGATTAGTAATTTTTAAAAAATAGAATGATATTACTGGAATGAAAAATCTTGAGCTGAGGAAACAGCTACAATAAATTTTATTTACGAATAAAGAACAAAGATTTCAGACACGTTCCTGAATCAACTTTTGTTCGAGGCTTCGTTTGGTTAACTCTATAAATATTAAAATATATGTAGTCGAGTCTTAAGACGTTCACTGTCCATGACCTATATATGGGTCATATCACCACGCTATTGAATACACCGCTGAGAGACCCGACAGTGAACGTGTTGATAATTCACATTGGGTCAAATTAGCTTGTTGAATATGTTGATTAACAATTTTTTAAAAATAGAACGATATTACTGGAATGAAAAATATTATTGGAATGAAAAATCTTGAGCTGAGGAAACAGCTACGATAAATTTTATTTACGAATAAAGAACAAAGATTTTAGATTCGTTTCTGAAGTAACTTTTGTTCGAGGCTTCGTTTGGTTAACTCTATACATATTAAAATACAGTCGAGTTTTAATAAGTGACATTGGGTCAAATTTCTTTTCCATTAAAAATTTCAATTAACAATTTTTAAAAAATAGAGCAATATTACAGATTGAAACGAAGAAACTTGATTCGAATAATATTTTGCTCGTGTCTACTCTGCTTGAGCTGAGGAAACAACGTTGGGGATGGTTACGTATCACTTATCCGGGGTGAAATGTTTTCACTTAACCGAACATCACTACTGCGTGAAACTCGAGAAAATGCCCCTAGATGGAATTCAGATTTATTTTATTTTCTGTCAGGATTTCGTCTTACATAAAACGACTAGCAGCACTACCAACATGAAAACGCAATTTCTGGACGAGAATACAGATTTTTCTCACACCTTAAACATCTCTCAGAGACATTTTTCTATCATTTCTTGCAATACATTCGATTTAAAAAGACTTAAAGTATGTTCAAGAAACACATTGGCCAGCATTGCCGTTCTATTCATTTATGGCACTTACGTTACAAATTCTGAGTCTATTAACATTAGATTTACGGATGTTGAGTATATATTTATTTTTACTGAAGTGAGCCAATTTAATTCATACAACAAAATTGAAGTCGATGCACATGCTTGTTGTATTTTAATTTTTAAATCACTTATATCTATTCAAACTTTTTTTAATCCAGATCTTCTATGACCTTGAAGGTCATCATATAGTACATGAATGTAGAACACTAGATTTAGAGGCTACGCCAAATAAACTTATTTAAAATTTTATTTATGCAATATACGAAATTCTTTAACAATTTCTCATTTTAAATGAGTCTAATTAGCCTGTAAATCCAGTGTTAAACAATTTCACTCAACCCAGACCAATAACAACAACAATTAAACTTTTACCACTGAAATATCCTACAAACTATTACTCATTTCTAAATCTTTCTATCTGCCCACGGTTAGAGTTAGCACCACAATAGAACAATACCTCGTCTATGCCCTATTAATTTATATTATACTGCACATAATTCAAATACAATAAAGTATTATTGTGTAATAAACAATTATTGTACAATATTTTAGTGTATTTAGTATAATACTTTATGTAATTATATAATAATAAAATAAATTATTATCAGAATAATTATGTGCATTTTTTTGCACGTAATTCAAATACAATAATGTATTATTCTATAATAAATAATTATTGTATAATACTTTATTGTATTTGTATACGTTATTTCTATTATTATATAATATAATTGCATAATATTTTAGTGTATTTAGTACAATACTGTGCATTCTTTTTTACACATAATTCAAATAATGTATCTTGTTATTATATAATTATGTAAAGTATTATACTAAATACGCTTAAATATTATGCGATTATATTGCATTAAGTGTTATATAATAATAGAAATAATGTATACAAATGCAATAAAGTATTACACAATAATACTCTCGAGTCTCTAAACGTTCACTGTCCATGACCCACATATGGGTCATTATACAATAAAGTATTATACAATAATACTGTCGAGTCTCAAAAACGTTCACTGCCCGTGACCCACATATGGGTCATTATACAATAAAGTATTATACAATAATACTGTCGAGTCTCAAAAACGTTCACTGCCCGTGACCCACATATGGGTCATTATACAATAAAGTATTATACAATAATACTGTCGAGTCTCAAAAACGTTCACTGCCCGTGACCCACATATGGGTCATTATACAATAAAGTATACAATAATACTGTCGAGCCTCAAAACGTTCACTGTCCGTGATCCACATATGGGGCATTATACAATAAAGTATTATACAATAATACTATCGAGTCTCAAAAACGTTCACTGTCCGTGACCCACATATGGGTCATTATACAATAAAGTATTATACAATAATACTGTCGAGTCTCAAAAACGTTCACTGTCCGTGACCCACATATGGGTCATTATACAATAAAGTATACAATAATACTGTCGAGTCTCAAAAACGTTCACTGCCCGTGACCCACATATGGGTCATTATACAATAATACTTTATTGTATTCGTATATATTATTTCTATTATTATATAACATTTAACGCAATATATTCGCACAATATTTTAGCGTATTTGGTATAACACTTTCCTTAATAATATAATAACAAAATAAATCATTATGACACTAACTATGCGCATTTTTCCAGGTAAAGACGCAGAACAGAGCTCCGTCTACTACTCCACCCACTCGCCCATGCACCACCAATACTACCAACAGACGCACCATCAAATGATGACCAGCGCCCACCACCATCACCACCATCACCAACAAACCATGCCGGCCGGTTACGAGATCATGCTGCCGCCTCCGCAGCACTCGATGTGACCAACGGACTACGAGACCGATCGCAACGACGATCAACACGGCCAAAGCGACGACATATTCGCGCGTGTCCACGCGTTCGCCTGACTCCTCCACGTCCCCCACATCGAACACTGCAATCTCGATCGATCGACGAGCCAACTGACCATCTCTTAGACCATCGAACTTAACGAACGTCGTGAGAATTCCCGAATCGAGCTCGTCGTTCGCTACGAAGAAGACGATGAACGTTGGCGAAAGCGATTCGCGGAGGGCATCGCGCGATCATGGTGGTTCCGCGGGAACCATGGCTGCGATTCGTCGCCAATGGAAGGGCGAGAACGTCCGTAAAACATCTGGGTGGAGCTCGGAATGGGAAACTGGTTCCGCGCACCCTTCGAGCGATGGCGCGCTCGAGTTCAGCTGCTCCCCGGTTCTATGCTCGCGTAATGATCGCACAAAGGAGAGGAGCTCGTAAAAGATGTAAATCGATACCGCGGTACGTAGTGGAGAAGACCTCCTTCGGCAACGAACAGGAACATTTCGAAGCTCTCGAGAGATTTTCGTCGTACGCGGTGAACATCAGTGTCCAAATTTGTAAACAGAGAAAGTTGGGAAAGTTTGAACGTTTCTTCACCTATGAATCGTGTATTCGAGTGTACAAAAAAAGAAGTTCGTTTCGAAGTGTAAAATATATTTTTGATCGGGGAATCGCGTGCTGCGTGCATTTTGGACGATTCTGGGCGTCTCGAGAGAGAAAGGATGTATCCGCTTCGACGAGACATTAATTGTAAAATTATGTGATGCGCGTTGGATGTATAGAAAATAAAACATGGATGCGTGAATTATGTTACGTCTTTCTTTGCAACTCTATCTGCTGTGTTTTTTGAGAGAATTTATTTTTTAATTGTACATAAATGATGGTTTTTTTTTTTGAAAGAGATTTAGTTTGTAAGGAAGGATTATATGTTTGAGATTCTGTCGATTAAACTGTATTGCCAGAGGAAGATGCAAGTGATTTTCATTGGAGAAGCCAAAGTAGAAAAGAGGTTGTTAAGCCACTGTTGGACAATTGAATTGGAAATGACATAAAAATGTAGAAAAATTCGTTGAGTAGATGTAAACTAGTTTCGAATTTAGTATTAATATGAGACGTCTGAAATTATCTAAAGACAATAAATGTTTGAACAGACACTCCAGAATTAGTCCAAGGAGCTTGTTACACCATTCAGAGTATTATCAAAATGTAAATGAAAGAATTAAAATAGGGGATCGAAGAGAACAGTTAACTCTTATTTTGTTTAATTCTATTTATGGAGAAAAACTTTTTTATTGTGACCATAGGAATGTAATTAATTATTATCCTGCAAAGATGTGTTACCACTGATGAGGTATGAGCACAGACGAGGTATATGAATAGACCTTTCACCCAATGTAATTTTTCGGCCGGAGTTTTTGGGGTCCCGGTACCCCATTACCATTTTCGTATCACTCGCAACGTTATCAACAGATTTAGAAATTAACACAAGAGGAAGTGAGACGGAAAATAAAATTACATAAATTTTATTATTTTTTAACGGAATGAAAGCTGTATGGTCCAGAATTGAGCATCGATCGATCAATTTCATTGGAATAACCAATCGATCGAGATTATTTAAAGATTTCAAAATTATTAAAATACGTAAGGATCTCATTGATAAATACACCGCAGATCCTCTATTCTTTATTGTAAATTGTAATATATTATTTATTTAAAAACTAACTCGGCAACAAACGTATTTGCGACTCGAAATCAGTGTTATTAGACCGCACACCAGGACTAACAAGGTATGTGGAACTATAAGAAGAACGCAGCCATTAGCTCATATTATTTCCTATGTAATTAATAATCGTATTAATTACATACTAAATAATATGACCCAGGTCTCACCACGTGGAGGTTGCTGCGAGTGGAGACCCGAAGGGAGATAGATGGAATCAAAGTTCCATCGATCTCCCTTTTAGCTAAGCTTAGCTACCAAGTAATTATTTCGTTTAAAAAGGGATGAAGCTAAATTATGGGATACGCGACGCGATGCTGAACCGTGCAGCAGATCTTCGGATCGAATCAACACTGCCCTTGGTAGATTGATTCCTATTTCTAGTAATCGATCTATCATGGGTAGGCGACTAGATCTTTCGGACAAACTGGACGGCCGATCACATGTTTCGATCGATGAAACAGCGGTGATCGAAGCTAGGAACCAGAGAGTCGAGTGAAGCTACTTGTTAAATAATTACTTGGCAATATTGGGAGACGCATACAATAGGGACTTAAAATTAACGTCGAAGCTCAAGTCTGGTCAAGTTGAAACTAAAATTCGGACGATAGAAGGAAACAAAGTTCCTTGGATGTACCAAGCAATTATTTGGTTAAAAAGAGGGACGAAGTTAATTTGAGGGGCACGCGAAGCGACGCGACGCGACGCTGAACCGTGCAGCGGATCCGAGGATCGAACCTACTGCCCTTGCTAACTAGATCTCTACAGGATAACGGACGGCTGCGACTCCGAATCTAAGGTCTCCATTGCTCCAACGCAACCCGCCGGGAGCCCGAAGGACCCGACTCAAGTTGTCTGACAAAGAGAGAGTACCTCTGTTTCAGTGTCGACTTCCGCTGGAAGGTATGCGTTTCCGCAGGATACGGAAACTCCACACCTTCCAGCAGAGTACCATTTTCCCTGGATCGAGCTACCAATGGGAAGGCGGTTAGATCTGTCGGGCCAGCTACACGGCCGATCACATGTCTCAATCGATGAAACAGCGGTGACCGAAGCTAGGAACGAGGGAACGAGCGAGAGACAAGCTACTTATTGAATAATTGCTTGGTAGGACGCGGAGATACGTATAATAAAGAAGGCTTCGACGTTAATTTTAATACTCGCGACGAAGCTTAACACTTTACCGACCGGTAGCGGTTGATTAATCGGCTATCGGTCGGTATGCGTTGGTCGGTAAAAAAGTCGATTAATACGCTATCGGTCGGTAATGTGTTAAGACTAATCAACTTGCAATTAAAGGTCCCTCGGCGGTTGTGGCGTTCTCCCTCGATGTCCTTGCGATTAACCCAAATTTAAACTGAAATCAAAACTCATATGTATATTAGTGAGATATGGTAGGAAATTTAATAAACACTTTAAAATGATCTATCACCTAGCTAAAGGGAATTGAACAGAGTATATTAGCAAAATGTTACAAGAATTTTAGCTCAGAAGTAAGAATAAAGATCTTATATTAATCAGCGTCGAACAACGAACACGAACGAAAAAACGAGTCAGAGACATCGAAACAAATACGGTATATGCATCGACGCAATGTTATTCGTATCAAAACGAACACTCCTAATAATGAAAGAAACTTGGATCGAGGCACCAAGTTGAATCAACACCAAACGATCAAACGAAATGGAAGAATCGAACAAAGTACCTACGTAGAATATTACGAGAATTCGAGCAAGAACGTAAAAATGTGAATTCATGAATTTGTATAGAAACAAATATAGTGTATGATTGAAAACAATATTATATTATTATATCCTGCAATACTATACATATCAAAGCATTCACATAAATTCGACAAACAATGTAAAAGTAGAAACATAGAAAAGGAACATTCATAATAACCAAATAAAATCAGATAGATAAATACAGTTGAATTCACATCAAACAAACAAATGAAAATAATAAAATATAAATAAGTGGAGTGGACTTACTACTTGTTGTCAGTACATAGGGTAGTTACCATAAGGGCCAGCTGTAAAGTAAGAAAATATTCATATTATAGCAACATCGGTTGGATAAACAAGGCAAAATCAGTTCATTGTAGCAAAATTGGCATCAAATGATAGAATAGAAGAGGGGAGAGAAATTTTAAACAGTTCTTACCGTTGGTCATCACCGTCCGGCACTGGTCAGTAGTGGTCAGTAGTGGCAGGAACGCGAATCAGCACTGGTCAGTAGTGGTCAGTATTGGTCAGCCATGGTCAGCTGTGGTCAGCGGTGGCCAGTAGTGGTCAGCAGCGGCCAGCAGAGGTCAGCAGCGGTCCCCGGTTCTCCTCTGGCTATTCGTACACTCCCGAATTCGCGACGCGACTGAAGAAATCTTCGCAGTGACCCTGCTTATATGACTAAGGTGATGAAAGGGTGGGGAGACCAGTCAGAGACAAAGTTGAAGATAACAGGTAAGACTGTCTCGTCTACAAAGAAACTATTT
Organism: Colletes gigas; assembly: GCF_013123115.1. Lineage (NCBI taxonomy): Eukaryota > Metazoa > Arthropoda > Insecta > Hymenoptera > Colletidae > Colletes > Colletes gigas. The sequence goes on from NW_025106644.1 coordinate 1,582,608, forward strand.
CGATCGGTCCCACCTCTTGACCATTTCTGGATCTTCACTGGACCGCTGACCTTGATGTCCACCTCACTGTTGACCACCAGTGACCATAAACTAGTCATTGTTGATCATCGACCCATTAAAACCATTACGAAGATTAAAGCCTTCTTACGAGGATTCCCTTACAATTTGACGCATGATCTTTTTAACATTTTGTTCCATTTTGGAAGAGTGTATCTCGTTAATTTTTCTCTTTTTGTACGTCAGTTCGAACAATTGTCATACCGAGCGAAAAATTCGGAGGTGATTTCAACGTCCTCTTCTCATGGATGGCGGTCAGTTGAGAAATTATTCACCGAATTAGTATCGATAGGCAAACAGCTGTAGTTTTGCGTAAATCCATGTGAGTTGGCTATGAAAGGGATTAAAATTCATTTCTGAATCCGTTGGTAACGTTGCGAGTGACACAAAAATGGTAATGGGGGCCCCGGGACCCCAGAAACTCGGGCCGTAAAATTACATTAGGTGAAAGGTCTATTCATATACCTCGTCTGTGGTGAAAGCACAGACGAGATATATGAATAGACCTTTCACCTTATGGACTTTCGTGGCCGAATCTGACTGCCATACCGACCTGAAAATTCGGAGGTGATTTTAGCGGCCTCTTCTCATGGATAACGGTCAGTTGAGAAACTAACTGAATTAGCGCGATAGGCAGCAGCTAGTGCGCGTAAATGCATACCAATTGAAAAGTACGAATTATTCGCGATTCCTTGACTAGTTAAAGTTGTAAATAATTTACTAAAAATCAGTCTATCCGCGGTTTCTATCCGAGGTATCCCTCGGGTTCGTAAACAAGCTTCGCGAGACATCGGAGCTTCCCCCTTCCCGCCGCCTAATTCCCGAGCGTTGCCGAGCACAGAGGACGGCCATCATTCGTACTTTGAAAATAAACATAGCAAGACGTGTCGAGACGTATCGGCGTTTCGCGACCGAGGTGCGTATTTCTAACCTGTTTATCCTTCCACTATTACTACTCGCGTATTACTACTTACGATCTCTTGCAATACGGTTTCGATTTAATCATTACTTAATTGTAATAATCGTTTGCGTACTTTAATGCATCGTTATTTCGTTTCTGTTACAGTCTCTTATTGGAACTCGAAATTAAGAAATAATACGACTTGTTGGAACCTGCCAAGACGTGTCGGCGTTTCGCGACCAACGAGGTACATACGTCTTTCTAACCTTTTAATATTTCTTCGTTATTATCATCAATTATTGTTTAATTATGATTTAATTTCTATTTCATTTCTGTTGCAGTCTCGGATTGAAATTCGACGCCATGGAAAGTTTCATTGGCGCATAAACGACACCATCACAGATGGCAGACGAGTCGACAAATTTTCGAGGGAATATTGGTAACTTCTAAACAATTATAACAAAAAGTAATATCCATACCAATATTTATATATTTTTGTCTGATTATTACGTTATACGATGCAAGCATGATCATAATATTATAATCGTTCATTGTTAAGGTAAATTATGAAAATCTTTGACAAACCTTTTATCCACTTCGATATAATATCGAAGTTATAGAGAAATGGCGTCGGTAGATATCGACGATAAATTGAAATAATTTATATTTAACTGTATTCTGATCGCGATTGAATATTTCCGAGTGTTATTTATTTAATCGATCGTTCATATTTCTTTATGAATTGTTGTAATTGCTATTTGCATACATATCTCGATGCAAGTTTAAGAAAATGTAGTAACTTCGGCGTTTAAATATGCTATTCGAGCACAAATAACCAACGAACTTTTAATTCTTGCAAATTTCGGGATATTTATAAAAATTACGGGATATTCTAACGTTCGAGAAAGTAAACATAATCATGCTTACAACTCTAACTATGAAACTTGGTGATATAATATTTATAAATTGAATAATTACTTGTACGTAATTATTTTCGTAGATAATATTTTATCGTTGAAATTCTCATTTATTGAGAATAGTTCGCCTTTGTGGCATTGATCATGTTAAACTATGTATACAGCAGTGCTAACTAAAGCAGTATTTCTGTTGACGAACTCTTGTAAGAAGAAAAAAGAAAATCGATAGGCTAAGCACAGATGTGCTTGTTGTGTTTCTTGTATCCTGTCCCTTTTCTTTTCAGCTCTTTTCTTTCCAGGGAATTTGTTGGCCGCGCGCAATGCGGCCGGTAGATTCAGTGATCGTGCGTAGCAAACAAGTTTGTTTCTCGGGGCAAAGTGACCCCGAGTACGTTATCGTTCGCGATGTTAGGGAAACGCGAGAATAGAAGCAGTGTTTCTCACGCGGTATTAAATTATTTACAGAGCATCGTGGGCTCTTTCTGTTTCCTGAATCGCGATAATAGAGTCATTTGTTCGCCGATTTGAATCTTCGGTCCCGGTAATTAAATTTAATACTTTCCAATCAAATCAATTATTTTTTCAATTTGACATTTAAACTCCTCGTTACCGGAATTAGAGCCAGTGCATCACCGAAGAGGATTATTAGGCGATGCTCCACGAGCAAACAATGTAAGTATAAATTTATACTTTGGAATTTTTAATTAAAAATCTCTACAGTTTTGACAATAGATTCTAATTGTTTTCTTACAGTTTCTGAACATGATCCTGGGGACCAGCAGCAGTACCCGGGGGGGGGTATCGGGCGGTGGACCACGAGCGAACAACGTAAGTATAAATTTATACTTTGAAATTTGTTGATTAAAAATCTCTATAATTTTAACGATAGATTATAATTGCTTTCTTATTCTTTATAGCAGGACCATGCAGGGGGCTTTGATGACTTCCACTGGGCAGCAGCAGCAGCATCATTATGCAGTCATCCCAGAGGCACAAGTTCATCATGAGTGAGTCGCATGCTATTTGTGTTCCTCTGGCCCCCAACCATGTTGTAGGATGAAAGATCCGAATCAACACGGGTGACCAGTTGTATACTTGGTATTTTTGACGAGTTAAGTGACAGCGGTTATGAAAAATACCCATGAGTTATATTTTTTTAGTGCAGGCTAGGGTCTTCTTGCACTCGCGTTTTTCAATGTTACCAATAAATGTTACGCAACTTCATATGAATTATATAATTGAGTAGAATACGAATTAATATAATGCGAAAGCATTATATCGATCATATGATCCAGTAGAATATCTTACAACATTAACATAATTATTAAATATTCGTTTCATCGATTAATACATCATATGATGTATTTCACGTGCAAGAAGGCGTTTCGCGACTGGTCGTTTCTCGACTCAAAGGAACATGCATGTTAGTTTCATCTTTTAAAAAATTTACTTCGACGACAGAATCGACCAGAGTTAATTGAATATTTTGAATAATAATTTAACAAACTTATTTCGATTTGCAAAGTAAATTATTTTATTATGATATCATTATTAAAGTCTTCCATTTTGAACAATTAAATTTCAGTTACAAATTTTTCTTGAATAATAATATTTTTCGATATTAACGTACTCTGTTGTCGATATATTACATATAACAAGTCGAGTCATTTTAATTGAGAATAGATACCGTTTAGTTAATTACTAATAACCAGTTTTTCTAGTCAGGATTTTCAGGATACTTTTCCGTGTTCGTTGCCTAAGTTCGTGCACATGCCCAAGTGTTATTTGCACGAGCAAAGGCAACGGGGCACTCATGACTTAGTTCGTAACATTTACAATAATAATTTATCCGTGCGACTGACAATGCTAGTGTATCGTGCACGATGTACTGTCCACATATGTGTGTTTGTGGTCAGGATGTGGAAGTGCATCGTTTCAAAAGTTTATTACAATTCAGATACAGAATTTTTTGACATTAGATTCATAACAGTCACAATAATGATATTAAACTTATAGTTATTATTTACTTGGCAATTGCTCGTATTGCATATACGTCAATGATATTGTAAAATGCATAATGAATTAGCTTTTCAATCTTACATGATCATATATAGAGTATATTTTAATAAAGACTATATCAGATATATTAAAATGTTTTACATAAATAATAAAAGTACGCAATGGGCACTAGCTTTGTCAGTCCACTGCAAAAACTGGTACGTACACAATTAGAGTATGAATGAGGTTGTGTCCGGGTGTCGGAGGAACCCCGGGGAGTCCTCTCTAGTTTAGGTCGCGCCCGGACATACAGAATGAGAACCGTGGAGTGTTCGTTTGAGAGACTGAGTTTTGCATTATTTTAAATATAGGGTTAGGTAGGTAGGTAACTTATTCTCTGGTGTGTGTGTTTAAACCTAAGTAGGTAGGGTCAGGGCAGGACTGTCCACATTAGTAATACGGGTAGGCGCGTTTTCGCGTGGCAGTTCTGTTCCTGTAGTTACGATTTCGAGAGTAGAAATGTTGCTGATTCAAACGGTGCACTTGTGCTGTTTGTTTCGGCTTTATTTTCGACTCCTCGAATCGCGCGGCTCTTAAAGTCGCTCTCTCGCGCTCGCGGTCGTGATCAGGTCCCTTTCGAAACGCTCGTCCCCCTCGAAGATGACCACGTATGCTCTTTCAACGATTCGTATATTGTTGGAAGACTACGTATTGCACGAAATCTCGAGCCCGGTCTTTCGTAAGTTTCAGGCATCGGCAGGACCGCCGAAGAAAGAATAGGCTCTCGATGAGCCGAAGAGGCCCTGACAAACTGTTTCAAGAGCGGGCTGCAACAAATGGCTTTTCATCTTCATCCTCGGATGAGGATGGAAAGTCATTCCTATTGCTACTTTGTCACTTAACTCGTCCGTAGTTGTAGTTAGTTTATTTTTCTGACTGGCTCACGTATGCATGTACCTGATGGTACACGATTGCACCATACATGCCAGCCATCCGTCCCCATAACTCGCGGTTATGATATACATAGAGTCGCGAATATCCAATAATCGCGTTTGCTCGTAGAGTTGCGAATCACTGTTTTTCGCGTTTCCTTTTCAGGGTAGTGTTGCGCCTTGACACGATACGCGATTGATTTTTTGCAAACATAGGTACCGAACGTTTGCTTAAAAATAGCGTTGCGAATTATTGATAAACGCGATTGCTCGTAGAGTTGCGAAATACTATTTTTCGCGATTGCTTTTCAGGGTAGTGTTGCGAACAATCACGATTCGCGTTGCTTTTTTACTCTTATACATAGAATGGATATCAACCGCGTTTGCAATTTTCATATTATAAATTAGCGTTGCGATCTTGATCAATCGTGCGATTTTTTATTTAGCGTTGCGATATTTTCAATGCCCAAATTCTACCCCGATTGTAATACTAGTAGTAGTTAGTTTATTTTGTGGCCAGTACATGTCTACGTACATGTACCAATAGCCCCTGATTAAAGTTAGAGTTGCGAATAATATACAATGTTCGCGTTTGCTCGTAGAGTCGCGAACAAATATTAATCGCGTTGATATATCAGTGCTGCGAATAAATACGATTCGCGATTGTCTTTACGCAAACCTAGGAACCGGGCGTTTGCTTTAAAAATAGCGTTGCGAATTTTTAGTAAACGCGATTGCTATTAGAGTTGCGAATCACTATTTTTCGCGTTTGCTTTTCAGGGTAGCGTTGCGAGTAATTACCATTCGCGGGTTGCTTTTATTCTTTCAAGTCGCGTTTCGAATTTTTTCTATTATAAATTAGCGTTGCGATTGTTGATTTATCGCGTTGTTGCCCCGTAGTGTTGCGATATTTAAAACGTCTAACTTCATCCCCGTATGTGCCACTCTATCGTAGTTTGAAGTTGCTCGATGTAGTTAGATTATTTTGTGCATGTATGTTTCTAGCTACAACCGAAGACGCCAGCACCTGATACAGCGTTTTTGGGCAACGCGATTTGCATTAGCGTTGCGAAACATAAATGTATTTCCATTAAAGATAGAGTCGCGTATATCCAATAATCGCGTTTGCTCGTAGAGTTGCGAATTCCTATTTTTCGCGTTTCCTTTTCAGGCTAGTGTTGCGAATTCCATACGCGATTCCTTTTATCGTTATTTAAGAATAGCATTGCGAATTAACTGATCGGTTTGCTCTTACCGTTGCGAATTACTATTTTTCGCGTTTACTTTTCAGGGTAGCGTTGCGAACAATCACCATTCGCGGTTGCTTTTATCGTTAGAAATCGCGGTTTGGAATTTTTCTATTATAAACTAACGTTGCGATCTTGTCGCGTTTTTTATTAATTGGAGTTGCGATCCAATGCCCAAAAGCTGGTCAAAACGCTGCTCACTGTACCAGGATCATCGAGAAGCAAGCTGGGATTCTGCGAAGCCTCGAATGGCTCAACGTCGTTATTAAAATTAGTGTTGCGCATGATTGAATATGGGTGCACGCGATTTAATTAATAAAGGAACCCTGTGTGGTTCATTTTACGAATAACAAGCACCATTCGCGTATAGCATTTTATTTTATAAATTAGTGTTGCGAAAGAAAGAATGGTCCACTCACGCGTTGTTTGAATTTAACACGAGTGGACGTTTATTCCAATTATGAGTTCATTCTCAAAAGAAATACTGCTTGAAAGTACTGCTGTGAATGGATCAATTGTTTTATTCTTCGTAACGTGTTAAAATCTGTAATATATGGGAATGTATTTTCATCACAGATTTGTTATGCATTTAAAAATTCTATATTATGATTAATTTTATTGTAGATTGAATTTATGATTGCTATATAGATATGTATATCACTAATTATTCATTCTTAGTGTTGGTAATTTTTACGGGATATAATAACGTTTGCGATCCAATTGTTATTTATAAATAGCGAATTTTTTATAAATATTCTGTATACTTTGCATAAATCAAAGTTTGCTCGCGGTCATTGTTTTAATCGATGGAAAATAGAATGGTTGCATAAAAAGGGTATGCAAATTGCAATTCGATATTTCACATTGAGAATTAATTTCCGCGTAGAATCGACATTTTCGTTGGTTATTGCTTCTTCTGTACGGACGTAATTTAGTTTTGAATACAGTAAAATATAATTATTGCAATGTATACGTCTTGAAAATTTTTTTCTCGAAAAATAAAATCTACGGCAACGAATGAATAAAATTTTCAATCTATTTCTTATTTATCTTAACACTGGTACGAATTTAACTTTTCATTCGGTTTCACGTAATATTTATGTTTTTAAACTTTTTAATATAAATTTTTACTCGTGAAAGCTTTAGTTAATATATTAATTCCATTCAATTTTACTATGATCGATTACTATGAGTCTACCTTGACGGTACAGAATTATTTTTTTCTGTGTTCATTGATACACTTTCGTTTCAGCTTTTAATCCTTTGAACAAGTTTTTGTTAACAGAATATTATAATCATCGAATAATGGAATTGGAAATGGTACACGGATTCCATCTTGATCGCCCTTAGAGATATATTTCATACAATTTTATTTATCGTCCGATTTATGTTTCAGGGATACATCGTGGGATTAATAAAGACACCAAGAAGAAATATTTTTTCATATTTATTTGTTTTATCCGAGTTATATATTTTATTGGATATGAGTTTTTGTTTCAGGAAAACATCGCGGGAGTGACGAAGACACCAAGAATAAAATATCTTGTCGTATTTCTTTGTTTCATGTCGGTTATAATTTATTGTATATTAGTGTATGTTTTAGAAAAACATCGTGGGATCGATGAAGACACCATGAAGAAAATATTTCCTCACGTTTCTTCGTGTTTCTACAGATTGCGTTAGAATATAAGTAGAAATGTATATAGATTATAAGATAAAAAAGCGTTCTCCAGACGTTTATTAAATATTACCGAAAAGTGTGCGTAAATTTAAGCGGGGAATGATTAATATTATGATACGTATTGGTATTCGAATATGCAAGGTCCATACGTGCAGTTGCACATTTCTGGTTGGATCTTCAGGATCCTTTCTTCGTTTTGTACGAGTGTCTTGTTAGGCACTGTCGTAATCCAAGTATTTATTTAAGAAGGAACAATTAATAATAAAGTACGTATTGATAATTTAGTAATCGGGATTCATACGTGCCGTTGCGCATTACAATTTCGTTTCTAGAAAACATGCGATGGATTATTTCGCATGTATTGACATTTTGTTAGGTTCTTCATCTATTGATTGGGCAGTTCTTTTAAGAACTCGACCTTTGTAGTACGTTTCTAACTTTTCGATAGCTTCTCACTTGGATAGGTATTCGAATTCCTCGCCAAAGGAAGGGTGGTTGGGGCGAGGCTAGGGCGGGTCTCCATTCGCAGCAACCTCCACGAGGTGAGACCTGGGGATTATTATTTACTATGTAATTAATAGAATTATTAATTACATAGGAAATAATATGAGCTAATGGCTGCGTTCTTCTAATAGTTCCACATACCTTGTTCGTCCTGGTGTGCGGTCTAATAACACTGATTTCGAGTCGCAAATACGTTTGTTGCCGAGTTAGTTTTTAAATAAATAATATATTACAATTTAAAATGAAAAATAGAGGATTTGCGGTGCATCTATCAATGAGATCCTTATGCATTTTAATAATTTTAAAATCTTTAAATAATCTCGATCGATTGGTTGTTCCAATGAAATTAATCGATCGATGCTCAATTCTGGACCATACAGCTATCATTCCGTTAAAAAATAATAAAATTTATGTTATTCTTATTTTTTGTCTCACTTCCTCTTGTGTTAATTTCTAAATCTGTTGATAACGTTGCGAGTGACACGAAAATGGTAATGGGGTCCCGGGACCCCAGAGAAACGGGCCGAAAAAATACATTAGGTGAAAGGTGTACTCGTATACCTCGTCTGTGATATTACGAACCCGAGGGATGCCTCAGGTAAAAACCGCGGTTAGACTGATTTTAGCAAATTATTTACAACTTTAACTAGTCAAGGAATGGCGAATAATTCGTACTTTTCAACTCGTATGCATTTACATGCAACTAGCTGCTGCCTATCACACTAATTCAGTGAGTTTCTCAACTGACCGCCATCCAAGAGAAGGGGTCGCTGAAATCACCTCCGAATTTTCAGGTCGGTATGGCAGTCAGATTCGGCCGCGAAAGTCCATAAGGTGAAAGGTCTATTCATATATCTCGTCTGTGAAATCATTTCCCATAAGATAAAATCTCTATTACCATAGACAAGGTATACCATGTAAGAGAAGATAGTCTTTTCTACGGTTGCTAATTTTACGTTATCAGTAGTTCAATTGGCTGTAGTTTCGAACACCACCGTTCTGTGAACGAAGAGGTCACTCGAGAATCATGGGGTTTTTACTAGGTCGGTATTTCAGTTCGTATGGCATACATTTCCATAAGATGCATATTTTACATAGTCTATTTTATTTAATTATAACCTCGTATGCTTAACTTCAATATTCCACTCCGATTCATAGTGTAGAAAACCTTTCGCAAGCCTGCTGTTTGTGAATCATTTACTAGTAAATGGTAAGTAGATTACATTCTTACCCATGGAGACTTGTGTGTGACAACTCCATCTGTCAATAACTTTTCTGTTTGACCATTCTTACCCGTGGAGACTTGTTTTTGGCAACTCCATCTATCGATAACTTTTCTGTTTGACCATGTATATAACACATCAAGTTTATTAAGTTCCCTAAAGGAGCGATTCGAGTATGAGGGTGGATGGTGAAGCTATCAGACATTATCAGATATCGTTCAAAATAAGATTATGGAAATCAGCGGATCGTGTATACGTTTGCATTTACTCTGTACACAAATTAATATTCCAATGATTCACCCTTCCATTCCAGAGAATTCAATTACTCGAAATAAGAATAAATTTTGTGAAGCATTTATTTATTCGCGATTAAGTAAGTAATTATTGCTTAAAAGTGTCCTTGGCATCAGATTTTGTATGCAAACTATACCAATAGAACTGTGCAATCGAAATTCAATAAAGTCGAGAATTCAGGTAGCTGGTTCGATAAGCTAACGATGGATGAAGGAAATCGTTAAGGATTGAATTGTTCGGCCATCCAAACGTTACCTCCCATATACAATATCACATATTAACAATTTTATTTAGTCTCGTTTTATTTAACATACAAGAGCTATCTTTAAACATGACGCACGATTTTAATATGCATACGTGTTCGCACATATTAAATATGTCTAGGTTACACTGATATGATTTCGTTACGGTGAAACTGTACAAAGAGCGCGCAAGCACGAGACCACTGTTCGTTTCTCGGTGTCTTTCTGCGCCCGTTTATCGCCGCGTTTCGATCATCGTTCGGACCTTCGATCTTCTTACCGCGATTCTTCTAGGACTCTTCGACGATTACGTAATCGCGATGCACGTTCCCTGCGTTCCTTCTCTCGTGGCTCCGTCGAGCTTCCCTCCAAAATTCAACGATTTTTCAACCGTCAACAAGTTCGCTGTCGGTGACCCATATGTGGGTCACAACGCCATGCTTTCGAATACGTCGCTGAGAGACCGAACAGTGAATGCGTTAAACGATTTTACAACTGTCAACACGTTCACCGTCGATGACCCATATGTGGGTCACAACGCCATGCTTTCGAATACGCCGCTGAAGGGTTGGACAGTGAACGCGTTTAAAACATTTTTCAACCGTCAGCACGTTCACTGTCTATGACCCGTATATGGGTCATAGCACTATGCTTTTAAATATGCCGCTAATAGACCGGACAGTGAACGCGTTAAACGATTTTTCAACTGTCAACACGTTCACTGTCGATGACCCATATGTGGGTCACAACGCCATGCTTTCGAATACGCCGCTGAAGGATTGGACAGTGAACGCGTTTAAAACATTTTTCAACCGTCAGCACGTTCGCTGTCTGTGACCCATATACGGGTCACATCACCATGCTTTTGGATACGCCGTTAAAAGATCAGACAGTGAACGCATGAAACGATTTTTCTTTCTCCACGCGGAACGTTAGAAAGCGTCGAACGATCTCGACGATCGCGAGAAGCAAGCTCGATCGTCGTGAAAAGATCTAACTTTAATACGTAACTCAACATTGGTCGCTCTTCCAAGATTAAAGACTTTCCGGAAGATCTTTCAAAACTCAAGACCTTTTGACTCACAATTTTGAATACTTTTTTAAATTTTTAGTTTAAAAATCGTGTGTTAGAAAATCTGGAGACGAGAGACTCGCGACCCAACGCAATTTAGAGTCAACCTCACTGTTCTACGATCCACGTTTTCCTGTTGGAGAAAAAAGTGGATTCCTTTTAATCAACTTCCACGATCGATCGCCGTTGGAGTCGATTGGGCTTGCTTCCCGAGGCCAGAGACGACAAAGTCGCGCGTTTCGTACCCCTTATTACCTCTTCTTCTCTTCCCAGCGGAGAATCTCGCACGACAAAAAAAGAAACGATCCCCGTATTATTCCTAAAAACGTTCTTAGCGTACGCCAAAGAACTCCTTCTATCAAGACACATATAATCGCATCGTTGATTCTCATCTGTTCGCTTCGAGTACACGGTAACAAGATTCGAGAAACCCTTTTGTCGATGCATATTGTCTTCAAGGTACATGTACACGTACGAAATACAGCCCGCGAAATATTGATCGACGATCATTTCTGTATTAGGTACGCACGCGACCGTGATCGCGCGTACGCGAGTAACTTTAGTATTACTAGACGATAGAGACGATAGGTTATATAAGATATTACAGTAAGACGAGAGTGTCACATTGAAAAAATATATATGTATGCGTTAATTTAGGAGAGGAGGAACGATAAGACGAGTCTCTACGTGCGCGCGCGCGCGCGCCACTAACTACATGCACGGATATGTTGGTAGTCAACCTTCAATGATAGATCGGTTAACCTGCGTTGTTACAACGATACGCGAAACCTGGGACACGCGTACCAGGGATGGGCAAAATTCATATTTATGTGAAATTTTATCAGATAACGTTACTTTGATTTATGAATTTTTTTTTGACGCCAAAAATGAGGAAATTATTTTGAGGGTAGGGAGAGAAATATTTGAAAGAAATTGAGAGAAATGGGGTATGATTAACGGTATATTATTATTTGTTTAATAAAATTTGAATTTGAATTATAAAAAGTAACAATTTTTTCGAATTATAAATATATAAAAAAGTTTGGATTTGTTATTTGTTAAATAAAAATTGGAAGCTGAATTACAAAAAAAAAATTTTTTTTCGAATTATAAATATAAAAATGTATAATATAAATAGATATAAAGAAATTTGGATTTGTTATTTATTCAATAAAAATTGGAATCTGAATTTTAAAAAGTAACGAATTTTTCTAATTATAAACATGTTTGGATTTGTTATTTGTTGGATAAAAATTGGAAGTTGAATTATAAAAAAGAACAATTTTTTCAAATTATAAATATACATATAAAGAAATTTAAATTTGTTATTTGTTGACTGAAAATTAGAATTCGAATTATAAATATTATATGGAGAAATGTAGATTTGTTGTTTGTTCAATAAAAATTGAAATCTGAAATATAAAAAGTAACAGTAGTAATAAAAATAATATTTCTAATCATAGATATATGAAAAAGTTTGGATTTGTTATATGTTAGGTTAAAGTTGGAATTTAACCTAAAAAAGTAATAATTTTTTCGAATTATAAACATATAAAGAAGTTTGGATTTGTTATTTGTTAAATAAAAATTAGAATTTGAATTATAAAAAGTAACAATAGTAACAAAAGTAATATTTCGAAATTTGTTGGATAAAAATTAGAATTTGAATTCTAGTAACTTTTCGTTGGGGTTGAATTTCTAGTAACTTTTTCTAGTAACTTTTGCCCATCCCCGGCGCGAAGGATATGTCTGCGCACGCGCACACGATCGAAAACGAGACTGCAAGGAAGAACGTCGGTGCGCGTAACGCCGTCTCTCTTTTATTTTATTTTTACTCGACCGTTTGCAGCTTTTGTTTTCGTAATTTCTTCTATCACCTTTTGTTTCAGGTCTCTCGCCGTCGCTCGCATTTTTCTCTTTTCTCGTTCGTTAACGATAGGCTATATTACAATGTCGGGCTATCGCTGCTGGACGATACATCGCGATATATCGAGCCTCTGAAAACAAGCGCGGTGCAAACGAACGATTTACGTAAAACGCGCGACGCTCCGATCGACATCGAAGAAAAAGTCGTGCTTGGTTGTAACGCGTACGAATATAACGAAATCGCAATTTTAATAAGGACAAGAATTTTATCGAGATATGCCGAAATAAAATCTTTCGAACGAAAATTTTTGTGATTCGTAAATAAAAAGATTAATCGATATCTGTTATTGAATAAATTGTGTAACAGGTGTTAGGAAACTCGTTAGAAATAACTATAAATTAACAAAAATAGATACCCTTAATACACATGTAACGATTAAAATAAAATATAATTTAAAAATTGGATAATATTTTGATACATGTTTTCTTGTTTCTTTGTTTGTGTATGGTTCTTGAAATACAGATAAATAAATAGTTCTTTTCATAGTTAAATTAATCAGTGCTAGAAAAAGCCTTTGTGCGGAATTAATTTCACAAATTATTTTTCGTTAATTACACTTATATATGTAAAGATTAAATACAGGAGTAATATTATTGTATACTCCTTTCGAAACCAGTTGAACGATTAATATTAAGTGCTGTTGTAGTTTATACAAGCATAGATATGTAATTATATTATTTTTCTCCCTCCAATAGTTATTTTGCCTCTTGAATATTTTTTTAAACAAGTTATTGAGAATTACAAAATAATAGGAGGTAGATTATACTCGTTATCAATACAGGTACCCCCTCTGTAACACGGTAGTTTAGTTTTTTAATAATTTAGGTTTCAAAAATAAGCTGCATTATCACGTTCACTGTCCATGACCCGTATATGGGGCACATCACCGTGCTATTGAATACGCTGCTGAGAAACCGGACAGTGAACGTGTTATTCCTATTTTAATTATCAAAAATATGTTTACTAAAATCAAGCGTAATATATTGATGTTAAATATTTTTTCAAAATTTCATTATTCGAGCTTTCTAAATTTTTCCCTTCCAAAAAAATATAATATTCATCCGTTTACACCATTTCAGTATTTTTAATAGTTTGCAATATCTTCAACATGAACGATAAAAGGAAAATAAGGGTCAAATATCTATTACCAGAGCTTCTAAAATTTCCCCTTTTCAAAAAATCTATTTTGTAATTGATTCTCACGAGAATATAGCTATTTTTGCACTATTACTTCCAAATAGAACAGAAAATTTGACGACTGGTTTAATATTTGCAAAAGAAAATAATGAAAAAAAAATTTTGAAAATTAACACGTTCACTGTCGGTGACCCGTATATGGGTCACGCCGCCATGCTTCCGGATACACAGCTGAGGAACCAGACAGTGAATGTATTAAACGATTTTTCAACCATCAACACGTTCACTGTCGGTGACCCGTATATGGGTCACGCCGCCATGCTTCCGGATACACAGCTGAGGAACCAGACAGTGAATGTATTAAACGATTTTTCAACCATCAACACGTTCACTGTCGGTGACCCGTATATGGGTCACGCCACCATGCTTCCGGATACACCGCTGAGAGACCGGACAGTGAACACGTTAAATTTGGTCCTAAAATTGTGTCACAACGAAACCGTGTTACACGGGGGATTACCTGTATATAAAATAATAATTAGGGAAAAGTTTGTCGGTCCCTCGATGCTCGTTACAACCAAGTTCGACTGTAATTTCGTTCGTTACGCGATAGCAGGTGCCATTTAGGTGTCGATTAGATTCGCGAATATGTACAAGCGTGCGCTGGGAGAAACTGAACGCATCGAAACTGGTACTGTACCCGGATCGGAGACGATCAGGACACTCTCTCTGGTTCTTGGATCTTTCATCGAGACCACGATCTTTGCTACGTAAAACGCGTGTTCCAAATTTTGGAAAGCAAATGACACACACGACGCTCGGAATGAAACGCGCTAAACAATAAATTAAACCGCCTACCGAACCGTACAAAAATATAGAACTTTTTTGTTGTTGTTGTTTCCGCTTTGAGAAATCAGCACCGTATAAAAGTCGTATAAAAGTTTCCGGTGTCGATGCGCCTCCGATCGAGAGAGGTCAGCTCTTTTCTTTCCCGCTTGCCGTGATTTTTCCGCGTCGAAGCAGCAGAATACGAAACCAAAAAACGATACACCGCGCAGAAAAATAAGGGCGAAGCATTGTTTTCTTTATGCAACCGTCGTGATTATAAATCTTTCGATACGAAAATAGGACTGGGGCTGTTCCAATGTTTCACAGCTACTCGAATTCGACAAAATTTTTGTTTAAAAACTCCTTTTTTCAAGTTTGAAAAAATGTGAACAATAGTGTCTCTCATTGCAGATAAAAATTTTGTATGTTCTTGATTGAAGTATTTTATTATGTCGTCCTATAAATTTGTGTTGTGTTTTGTATTAGAATTTGAGTTTCTTAAATTTTCCCCTTCCAAAAAAGTATAGTATTCATCCGTTTACACTATTCCAATATTTTTATTATTTCCTTTTTCCAAAAAATCTATTTTGTAATCGATTCTCACGACAACATAGTTATTTTTACACTATTACTTCCAAACAGAACATAATATCTGACGACTGGTTTAATATTTGCAAAAGAATATAATAAAAAAAAAATTGCGAAAATTAGCACGTTCACTGCCCATGACCCGTATATGGGTCATAACACCATGCTTTTGAATACGTAGTTAAGTGACCGGAGAGTGAATGTATTAAACGATTTTTCAACCGTCAACAAGTTCACTGTCGATGACTCATATGTGGGTCACAACGCCATGCTTTCGAATACGCCGCTGAGGGGCTGGACAGTGAACGCGTTTAAAACATTTTTCATCCGTCAAGACGTTCACTGTCTGTGACCCTTATACGGGTCACATCACCATGCTTCCGGATACATCGCTGAGTGGCCGGACAGTGAACACGTTAAATGATGTTTTCATCCGTCGAGACGTTCACTGTCTGTGACCCTTATATGAGTCACGACACCATGCTTTTGAATACGGCGCTAGGAGACCGGACAGTGAAGAATTTCCCTCTTCCAAAAAATCTGTTATTAAAAATTTAATATTCATCCGTTTACACCATTCCAATCTTTTAATAATTTGTAATATCTTCAACCTGGATGACAAAAAAAAATAAGGGTCCAATATTTTTTTGAAAAAATATAAACTTCATCCATTTACAGTATTCTAATATTTTTAATAGTTTGCAACAAATTGGAGCAAATATACTTAACAGCTTCTACTTCGAGGACGAATTTCATCCCTCCAACATGAACAATAAACAAAAAATAAGGGTCAAATATTTTTGGTCTGCCAGTGTGTAAATTTTCATTAAATGTTCCTTCTTAAATTATCAATTTTATACGAATTTATGGGACGACCTAATAAAAAAAAAATACAATTATCTCAAGGAGTTTGATTTATAGATCTACGAACGTCCAGAGACACGAAAGAATATTCGACATTGTATTTCCCCGGCCCTAAACGAGCCCTCATTTTCAGGGTATAAGGGACTTTTTTTCTTCCTCCCACGACAAAACAACGGCCAGGTTTTTCGACAGAAGTATAAATATCGCGCGTCACACTCGACGTCGCTAGGTACGAAGATACACTATTCGCGTTAAAGAAAGGCGAAACATAGGAACAGTCTAGTAACACAGTTATCGGAGGCTAACCTATAATATTAAATCTACCACGCTGTTCTTACGAGCGAGGCACGGCAAAAAAGCATTTTTCATCTCTTTCGTTCGTACCCGGTTGGTCCTCGATGACAAATTAAGACGCTTGGATTTAATCCGCCGTGAAATAAAAGGTCTCCCGTGGAGCGTAAGAACGAACGTACTCTGTAACTAGGGCTCCCGCAAGCAATGCCGTGATTAACGACGCTCCGCTTCGAGAACAAAGTATCGCCTCCGACCGGTGAATTAATATTTCTTCCCGAGTCGACGTTATTCCCAGAACGCTTAACGCGCCCGCTCGATGCCGCCATTTTACAACCTGAATAGCGCACAGAGACTTTTGCAACAGGCAATCTACATCGTTCGAGGTCGAAATGCAATAGTGGGAGAAGTAGGGACTCCTCCGGGGATGAAAGTGAGGTGTGAGTCCCAAATTAAAAGAGGGGCCTTGAATATTTCTAAAGTTTTTCTTTGTTGTAAATGAATATTTGAGGAGAAACAGATTGAGATGGAGTAGAAATTTTGTGGAATAAGTAGGGACTCATCGGGGATGAAAATAACAAGGCGTAAGTCCCAAATTTTTAGAGGGACTATTTAAACAAAATTGTTGTATTGTAGATGAATATTAAGAAAGTAGGAGTAGACATTTTGAGAAATAAGTACGGAGTTCCCCGGGAAACTTCTCATGAAAGTAATAAGGTGTAAGTCCCAAATTTTTAGAGGAACATTGTTTAACAAATTTTGTTGTATTGAAGATGAATATTAAAAAGGTAGAAGTATACATTTTGTGGAATAAGTAGGGACTCCTCCGGGGATGAAAGTAACAAGGTGTAAGTCCCAAATTTTTAGAAGGATATTGGCTATTTAAACAAATTTTTTGTATTGTAGTTGAATATTATGAAGGTAGGAACAGATATTTTGAGGAATAAGTAGGGTCTCCTTGGGGATGAAAGTAACAAGGGTAGGTGTAAGTCCCAAATTTTTAGAAGGACATTGGCTATTTAAAAAAATTTTGTGTATTGTAGATGAATATTGAGAAGGTAGGAATAGAAATTTTGAGGCATAATTTGAGACCCCTCGAGGATGAAAGTAATAAGGGTAGGTGTAAGTCCCAAATTATTAGAGGGACCTTGACTATTTAAACAATTTCTTTTCTTGTAAAAGAATATTTAAGGAGGAATAGATTAAGAAAGTAGAAGTAGAAATTTTGAAGAATAAGTAAAGAACTCCTCTAGGATGAAAATAATAAATGTAAGTGTAAGTCCCAAATTATTAGAGGGACCTCGACTATTTAAACAATTTTTTTTCTTGTAAATGAATACTAAGAAGGTGGAAGTAGAAATTTTGTGGAATAAGTACGGAGTTCCCCGGGAAACTTCTCATGAAAGTAATAAGGTGTAAGTCCCAAATTTTTAGAGGAACATTGTTTAACAAATTTTGTTGTATTGAAGATGAATATTAAAAAGGTAGAAGTATACATTTTGTGGAATAAGTAGGGACTCCTCCGGGGATGAAAGTAACAAGGTGTAAGTCCCAAATTTTTAGAAGGATATTGGCTATTTAAACAAATTTTTTGTATTGTAGTTGAATATTATGAAGGTAGGAACAGATATTTTGAGGAATAAGTAGGGTCTCCTTGGGGATGAAAGTAACAAGGGTAGGTGTAAGTCCCAAATTTTTAGAAGGACATTGGCTATTTAAAAAAATTTTGTGTATTGTAGATGAATATTGAGAAGGTAGGAATAGAAATTTTGAGGCATAATTTAAGACCCCTCGAGGATGAAAGTAATAAGGGTAGGTGTAAGTCCCAAATTATTAGAGGGACCTTGACTATTTAAACAATTTTTTTTCTTGTAAAAGAATATTTAAGGAGGAATAGATTAAGAAAGTAGAAGTAGAAATTTTGAAGAATAAGTAAAGAACTCCTCTAGGATGAAAATAATAAATGTAAGTGTAAGTCCCAAATTATTAGAGGGACCTCGACTATTTAAACAATTTTTTTTCTTGTAAATGAATACTAAGAAGGTGGAAGTAGAAATTTTGTGGAATAATTAGGGATTCCTCGGGTATGAAAGTAACAAAGGTAGGCGTAAGTCCCAAATTTTTACAGGGACCTTGAATATTTATAAAATTTTTCTTTCTTGTAAATGAATATTAAGAAGGTAGGGCAACTTGATTATTTAAAAATGTTGTCTTCCTTGTAAATTAAGATTAAAAAAGTACCAAATTAAGAATGTACAAAAAACTTTTTGTGAAACAATTCGAAGTAAATTTTTCTTGTAAATTATGATCGTAAAGGTACCAAATTAAGAAGGTGTCAGTGAAAATTTTGAAAAACAAAACAAAAAATTTTTTTTATTTTCATCCCCATTGGTTCCCAGTCTCAAATTTGTAAAGGGGACTAGATTGATTATTCAAAAAATTTGTCTTCCTTGTAAATTAAGATTAAAAAAATACCAGAAAAAATTTTGAGAATAAACTCGATAAAAGAAACATTGCTCTCATCCCCTATGGTTGCCATTTCGATGATCACCGTATTGAAACCATTGCGTGGTTCTCTGTGCCGTCCAAGTAAACGGCGGAGCTTCGTTATCACAACGCGAAACAACAACGATGGTCCAGAGATCGAGGGAACTAATATGTACTACGGATCGAGACACCTGTCTCTCTTCTACGGTTCTCGATTAAGTTAGGATCTACCAGCATTACCATTAGTATATTCACTTGTTTACCATTCCACGGTAATTACGCTAACTTTTATATTATAATTTACAGGTTACAACACGATATCGTATTAAGTTAGGGGGGCTGAAGATAGTTATCGACAGCCGTGTCACGAGCTTCCGGTACTTCCTCACCACCCATCCCTTTTCTTCCATTTTAATCGCAACACCGTCCTCGCTACTTACAAATAATACTGAAGCTACGCATGGTATTTTTCAAGCCCGTTTCGCCTGACATATTTTTTTTTTTTTACTTTTTCTCGTATCCACAAAAAAAGAAAATTAGGGGACCCAGATTCGACGGTCCCAAAAATCGGGGGACTCTTCTCTCCGTCCCCGCGGTCGGATCTTTTTTTTTTTTTTTTAAATTCTTTTTCTCGTTTTCGTCAACGGTACGCGACTGGGGGGTGAACCCGTCCAGGACTTTTTCGTAATTTCTCTCGGAATTGGTTTTCTCTGTTTTTTGTTTTTTTTTTGTTTCTTTTTACAGTCTTTTACAGGGGTACGATTTTCTCGTTTCGATGCATCGGCGTGTCGTACGCGGGCACGTATTTGTAGTACTGCGACGGATACGACGCGAACGACGTCTCCGACGGCGACAGTCGTCCGCGGAATCGACTGCGGACTATGTCGACGATCAACGCCAAACAGAGCACCGATAGTATGACGATCAACGTGATCGATACCGTGCCCATGCTTCTGCTACCTTGGTGGCCGCCAGTCTCGTTCTCCTTCGAATCCTGTGGACAGGAGAGAAATTTTTGTGTTTTCACGTTAATTAATTTATTTATTTATTTATTTATAATACGTCGAATGGTTTTCGATAACGGCGATTTAGACGCGAAAAATTATATTTCACCTTGAGTCTTCTACTGTAAAACGTGTTTTTTAAATGTTGTATTTGGTATTTTTTTGTTTTTATTATTGTCGAGAAATTCAAAATTGTCAAAAAGAGGTTTGAGAATTCAAATGGGAACTTTCATCAAATTTATATTTAATTTTGTTACAAATTAATTATCACCAAATGATTCTATTCGCATAAAAAAAATTACTAAATAATAGAATATAAAAAAATTAAATGTAAATATTCTGGTTGTAAATGTTTATCGAAAGTTAATATGATTGAATTAAACAAAATTTAATTCAAATATCAGGGTCTTCTACTGTAAAACGCGTTTTTTTCTGTTCTATTTGGTATTTTTTTGTTTTTATTATTGTCGAGAAATTCAAAATTGTCAAAAAGAGGTTTGAGAATTCAAATGGGGACTTTTATAACATTTTTAAAATACTCAATTTATTCGCATTTGATTTGCATAAAAAGAGTTACGAAATAATAGTATAAAAAAAATGTATTTGGTAATTTTTGGTTTTATTATTCTCACGAAATTTAAATTCTTATAGATACACTTGTTTTTTAAAGGATATTTTGAACTCCCACTGTTATTCATCGAATAGTGTAGAGGGTGTTAGGCCAACCCTCGGAAAAATTTTGACGGGTGATTCTAGAGACCAAAATAAGGCGAAAATCAAGTATACTAATTTGTTGTTTGAGACTCCGTTAAAAAGTTATTACTGTTTAAAGTTACGCCTGTAGAACGGCGCAACGTACACGTAACAGTGCGCCGTTCTACAGGCGCAAGTTTAAGCATTAATAACTTTTTAACGAAGCCTCAATCAACAAATTACTATTCATGGTTTTTGTCTTATTTTGGTCTCTAGAATCTGCCATTAAAATTTTTCCCAGGTGTGACCGAACGCCTTGTAGATATATACGCATGAAATTTTGGGGAAACATTTCTGGCCACGAATTATATTTTCGGTAAAGAATTTTTTTCTCGAAAGTGGGTAGGATTTCGGGGCTATGTCTATTCACCAAAAATGATTATAATTGACCCCCGCAACTAAAAATAATTTTTTTAGAACGATTTGAAATTTTTGTAATTTTGTTGAAAAATTTATCCATCTACCTATGAAAATTAAATTACTTAATTAAAAAAAAATAACAGAAAATGGGATTGATAAGGACAAGATTCGCTAACTTTAAAGTTACATTATCAAAAAAGTATAAAAAATTAAAAAGAAACGAACGTAAACTACAAGCTCGTGCTGGAACCTTGACTAATACGTACCAATTTCATAACTTCTATCCCAAAAACTTAGGATAACTGCATACTAAATTTGGTTCTTTCTGATTACCTATATTCAAAATTATAATAAATTTTGATCAATCATTTTTATTCTAAAATAAAGTACCTTCCTGTGCAAGATTCATACAGTACAAAATTCAACCATTGTAATGTCATTGTTTCCTAGAAGGGGAAATATGAACTCCAAAAACAGATTTCCAAGAAGAACAGAAACGTAGATTTTCTCAGTAAAAATTAACCTATTTAAACAATTTCTGGGGGATAAATAATGTTTCAAACGAAGATCCTCAAGGGTTTGCAAACTTAATGACAGCTGAAAGTAAATAGTAAAATAGTAAAACGATATTGGAGATGGTAAAAAATCGAACTTTTTCGGGTTTAAATCGCCGTTTTCGAACACCGCGTCGCCTCTGGACCGGTACTTACCGTAATTGGACAGATTGGACAACAGGTTCCTGGCTTCGGAGGCAACGGGTTGCAACAGGCTACCGAGCAGATGGTTTCTCTGCAGCCGAGTCTTCCTCCGGCCTCGCAGGTGCACGTGGTGCACGCGTTCGGTTGCCAAGTCGATCCTTCCGGATGCGTTCCGTTCAGGTGATCGGTGCAGGAGGCTCGACAACGACATACCTGAAACGATGCAACGCGTGGTTAGCTCGAAATCGCCTTCCACTTCTTCCTTAGAGCCTACAGGATGGAATAGTTTGGTCTAGAAAATGATACAAACTTTGTTTACGCGAAGTTAAGTTCGATGGTGTGCAAGCAACTGAGTAAAACTTGTTTTTATTAACCCTGTTTTTATTAAAGTGCAAACCCTAGGAAAAATTATAATGGGAGATTCTAGAGGCCAAAATAAGACGAAAATCAAGGATACTAATTTGTTGATTGAGGCTTCGTTAAAAAGTTATTAATGTTTAAAGTTAGAACGGCGCACTGTCACGCGTACGAAGATTGCCGTTCTACAGGAGCAACTTTAAACATTAATAACCTTTTAATGAAGCCTCGATCAACAAATTAGTATTCTTGATTTTCGACTTATTTTGGTCTCTAGAATCTACCATTAACATTTTTCCCAAGTGTGGTCGAACGCCTTGTAGGTATATAGGTATATTTTCGTTTAGGAATTTTTTTCTCGAATGTACGTAGGATTTCGGAGGTATGTGTATTGACCACAAATGATTGTAATTGACCCCCTCAACCAAAAATAATTTTTTCAAAACGATTCAAAATTTTTTAATTTCGTCGAAAAATACCTACTCGAATTTTTTTCTCAAAACTGCGTAGGATTTCGAAGGTATGTGTGTTCACTAAAAATGATTGTAATTGACCCCACTAGCTAAAAATAATTTTTTTAGAATGGTTTGAAATTTTTTTTTCGCCGAAAAATTTCAGCCTGTCGATTTTTCTTAAAAATTCGTTATTCATTTTTAATAAATTTGTTTGACACGCTACGGAAATGTTGTTTAATACTTTTTTGTAGGTACTTAGGAGCTCTAGTTCAGAAAAGAGTTTCATTGAAATATATTCACTATTGTAAAAGTTATGGCTGTTTGAAAATTGAACCATTTTTATGGGGTTTTTCTCACTTTACGGGGTCAAGGTACAACTTTTCGAATATTTTTGAAATTTTCACATAGTCTCCATCAAAATTCGCGTGGTTTGCTTTTTGAAACATTAAAATCCTGCAATCCGTTCAGAAGTTATGACGTTTTAAAGATATGCATAAAATATTGGAGTGACATTTCTGGCTTGAAATTATATTTTCGGTGAGGAATTTTTTTCTCCAAACTGGTTAGGATTTCTAGGGTATGTGTATTAACCAAAAATGATTGTAATTGACCCCACTAGCTAAAAATAATTTTTTTAGAATGATTTGAAATGTTTTAATTTAATTTTTGAATAACTTTTTAACTCCCATTAAAATGTGGTGTGTCCGGACACCCTGTATAACGATATTTTATCGACATTGAGTGAATTAAGTACAATGAATTTTTCAATATTCACTTCCATTCTTATTGTTTGTTTTCTGTGTAAAATTTGTTTTTATTAACATTGAATCCACCACGACTGGATAAATGATCATTTTTAAAATTTCGTTTAGAATTTTTAATATATAATGATATTTTAGTGACATTGCGTGAATTAAATACAATGAATTTTCCAATATTGGCTTTTATTTTTGTTGTTTGTTTTCTTAGAATAATATGTAGTCTGAACGATTTATATTTTTTTGTAAAAAGCTGGGCATTGTTTGCAATTTGCAGTCAAATTCCGGTTAGCTTCCGATGTAAATAGAAGATATATGTATAGCAAAGACGAAAAGAGAGAATATTCAGTGTTCACTGTCTTGGAACAGCCTAACAACGCGTATTAAAAACAGTCAAAATTTACACGCTTGCAGTTTCGAAACTATTAAAGTTCCATCCATTATTGGGCCACCATTAGCAGCGGCAAAGCTTCCTCTTTAAAAACACCTTTTGGATTTTGGTGATTCGACTTTCCGTTTTGGAGATATCGTAATTTATGTATAAGGTAATTTTTTTAATTCGACTATCTCTGTCTCCGTCTAACGCGTAGGACCTCTTACTCTCTCTCGCGCGTGAGTCGAGACCGAGTGACGTCACGTTTACTACGATCGCGTGAGGTCAATGACCTCGCGACGTAAACAACGAAAGGTAAACAAACGCTTCGAACCCTCATATCCCCGGAACTAATTAAGCTATCGACTTGAAACAAGTCTCATTTTAAAGGTCTCTTCATCCCTTATCCAATGAACATATCAACTATTATTATTTACGTTGTCTTCTATGTTTATTTTGAAATCTACTTTGACTCTATACTCCCAAAGAGGTTTCAGCAATTCCCATCGATTATAAAACTGGTGTGCGATGAAACTAAATTATAAATTGTTTATTTAAATTTGAAATTAAAACACGAAAACTAATCATCCAATTCGTTTACAAAATTCTTACTTTCGATAGTTTGGTATTTAATAGACTCGAACCCAATGAAAATCTAATTTCTAGTTTCAAATCAATTACGAAGTTACTCAACAAACACAGATCGATGACTATAGCTCTTCACGAATTACGTTCTTGAAACTTCCTAGTAATTTACATATGAACTATGCTTTCAACTTTCAAGCAATTTCAAAATCAGTGAATCAGTTTAAAAAATTGTTTACAAAAAGGGACTTTTGTTTGGAATAGAGAATGCGGAAATAAAACTCACGGAACAGCCGCGTTTGTTCGTTTTGTAGCCAAAGGTGCATCGTTTTCTGCATCCCTCCAGGGGCGGACAGTTGGTGTTGGGCGCCCTGCACTTGCAAAACGTGCAATCGTTCTCGTCCATGACCAGACCGCGCTCGCAGTGCAAGTCGCACTTGACCTCCGGGCAAATCTTCTTTCCGGTCGCGTCGATCACGACGCTGTCGTTGGTGGGCTCCTCGAAGGTCTGTGGTGTCTGACAAGCGCACACAGAGCATCCCCCCTCGTCCTTCACGAGGTCGCAATTGAGTCCACAATGCGGCAGCTCTGGGCAAACTTTATCGACGTCCGCTGGTGGATGCACTACCACGGAGTCGTCGTTCTCCTGAAACCCGGAAACGTGGTTGTCAAAACTGTTACGAAAGACGCCTTTCGATTGCAAATTTTTGGTGTAGAATTTTGGAACATGAGATTCTTAACAATTTCGAGAGATTGATTCCAAGTGATTGAGACAAGAATTATTATATTATTATCGACTATTTCTAATTTTTAATAAGATTTGTAAAAAATTTAATCGACTCAATTTTTGAAAATTTATTAAACTCTGCACTAAAAGAAGTTTTGGACGATATTGGCTTGGATATATAATTTATAAAATAATTAAAACAGTCAAAAAGATTCATTCATAATTTTTAACATAATTTATAAAAATTTTTCTCGACTCAATTTTTGAAAATTTATTAAACTCTGTACTAAAAGAAGTTTTAGACGTTATTGCAATGGACATATAATTTATAAGGTATTTAAAACAGTCAAAATAACCCATTCATAATTTTTAACAGAATTTGCAAAAAATTTTTCTCGATTAAATTTTTGAAAATTGAAGAAGTTTTAGAAGATATTGCATTAGACATATAATTTGTAAGAAATTTAACATTAGAACTACCAATCCAGTCAAAATAACCCAACAAAATTTGTAAAAAATTTACTCGACTCAATTTTTGAAAATTTACTAAATTCTGTATTGGAAGAAGTTTTATACGGTATTGCCTTGGACATAAAATTGATAAGTTATTTAAAACAGTCAAAATGACCCATTCATAATTTTTAACAGAATTTGCAAAAATTTTTCTCGATTAAATTTTTGAAAATTTATTAAACTCTGTAATTGAATAATACCATATAATTTATAAGGTATTTAACATTGGAATTACCAAACCAGTCAAAATGACTCAATAAAATTTGAAAAAAATTTACTCGACTGGTTTTTTTGAAAATTTACCAAACTGTGCTAGAAGAAGTTTTAAACGATATTGCCCTGGACATATAATTTATAAGGAATTTAACCCATTCATATATTCATAATTTTTATATCCAAAGTTATTAAAATTGAACGTACAAAATTTTTTGGACTATTTATAAAATTTTCAAAAATATCAAATATTGGGGACTCGTTGATTTCTGTTTATTGATTTCGAAGGACATTATTTTTCCCACGTACCTTTTGCACGATGCAGCTGCAGATGGGACAATTGTTCTCGTCGTTCACGTATCCATGATCGCATGTCAAGTCGCAGTTTTCTAAAGAATTTCGGCAAGGCGGTTCGAGCTCCTCGATCGTTGCATTCGTCGGTATGGGACAGTGGGGGCAACACTCGCCCGGATTCGGAGGAATGGCGTTTTCGCAGGACTTACACATCGGTTCCTGACAGGACACTCCCTCCTCCTCGCAGACGCAGGTCACGCAGTCCGACTGCTGCCATTGTTCGCCCACCTTCTTCGCTTTGTCCTCGTAGATGCAATGTTTCGTCGATTTCGTGTCCTCTGTCGCCATCTTTACCCACAACACAGACTCTGCAATGGGGAACGCCACGTTAAATATTTTCGAAATGGAAATCAAACAAGTTTTTGGGTCTTTTTTGGGTTTTGCACAGAGTTGTCTATCTGGTTGTCTATCTAACACCAAAATATTAAAACACGTTTATTTACACTCACAGAGCCCCACGATAAACAAACATTGTTTATTTCTATTTATTTTTCAAGGTCATGTAATGTACATATCTGAATGTGTTTTTACTTCAGCGATGCAATAAAAAAAAATTATAGAATTATACGCAAAAAAAAAACATCGATAACCTTGTGAACTACGAAAAAAATTAAAAAATATTAGTTCAAATAGCATATAAAATATTTTTTGTAACCGCACAATTAGAGAAGATATTTAGGTGGTTTTATGTAGGTGAACCACCTTCTATGTGGTACTGCCTCTTTTTTGCAATGAAATCTGAGCTATCTTTGTGTGGAATGATTAATAAAAATTATAACGTTTAGTTCTAGAAAAATAGAACGAAAGTAACGTATATGTATCAATACTACAAAGAATTGTCATGAAATTCAGTTCTGGAGTCGAGGGAACATGAATAGTCGATTTATTGCAAGTATCCCTAACGCAGATTGTTGCAAGAAGCGAGGGAGAACCATATATTGATTAGTAGCCGTTGGAATAATGATTTCTGACAAGTTGTACGTTGTTTCAACACTAAGTTGCCTCTTTTCTTGCAATGAAATCGAAGCCACCTTCTTGTGAATCGATCAATACAAATTATAACATTTAATTCTTGAAAAATAGGAGGAAAGAAATAAAAATAAAAATGATACGAACAAAAATAACGTTTAAGTATCAGTAATGCAAAGAATAGTGACGAAATTTAGTTCCTGAGTCAAAGGAACATGAATAGTCGATTCCGTTGCAAGTATCCATAACGCAGATTGTTGCAAGAAGCGAGGCACTACTATATATCGGTTAGTAGTCGTTCAAATAATGGTTTCTGATGAATATGTACGTTGTTTCGACATGAAGTACCACTTACACTCTTTTTTCTACAGCCAATTGGTTCTTTTGCAAGTATCCCTAACGCAGATTCTGTTGCAAGAAGCGAGGGAGACTCGTATATCGGCTAGTAGTCGTTCAAATAATGATTTTTGGCGAGTTGTACGTTGTTTCGACACGAAGTTCCAATTACATACTTCTTTCTGAAGCCAATCAATTCTTTTGCATGTATCCCTAACGTAGATTTTTGCAAGAAGCGAGGGAGACCCGTATATCGGTTAGTAGTCGTTGAAATAATGGTTTCTGACGAATCTGTTCGTTGTTTTGTCACTAAGTTGCAGTTACATACTTTTTTCTAAAGCCAATCAATTCTTTTGCAAGTATCCCTAACGTAGATTCTGTTGCAACAAGCGAGGGAGACTCGTATATCACTTAGTAGTCGCTCAAATAATGATTTTTGGCGAGTTGTACGTTGTTTCGACACGAAGTTCCAATTACACACTTTTTTCTAAAGCCAATCAATTCTTTTGCATGTATCCCTAACGTAGATTTTTGCAAGAAGCGAGGGAGACCCGTATATCGGTTAGTAGTCGTTGAAATAATGGTTTCTGACGAATCTGTTCGTTGTTTTGTCACTAAGTTGCAGTTACATACTTTTTTCTAAAGCCAATCAATTCTTTTGCATGTATCCCTAACGCAGATTCTGTTGCAACAAGCGAGGGAGACTCGTATATCGGTTAGTAATCGTTGAAATAATGGTTTCTGACGAATCTATTCGTTGTTTTGTCACTAAGTTGCAGTTACATACTTTTTTCTGAAGCCAATCAATTCTTTTGCAAGTATCCCTAACGTAGATTCTGTTGCAACAAGCGAGGGAGACTCGTATATCACTTAGTAGTCGCTCAAATAATGATTTTTGGCGAGTTGTACGTTAGTTCAACACGAAGTTCTTGTTACGTACGTTTTTCTAAATCGATTCTGGTTATATAGTATAGTAATCGTTTTGTAATACTCCGGAGTTGCCAACTATCGAGGTCTCGGATTGTCGAGAACCCTGTAATCGTCGAATTACCTCGAGAATTTGGTCCCGAAACTTTGGAACACTCTTCGAAAAGCAATTACAGGACTTACACGTAGAAGATGGCGGCCTTCGTGGACCATAAGTCTGGGCAACGTTACTTGAAACTTGTATTTTAAGGAGAAAGGTAGATAAGTTTTGAAAGAAATTGCGAGTTTTGCTTAATCAAATGCTTTTCCAGTCAATCTTTGCAAGTTTACAAAATAGAAAGTAAATAAAAATTCAATAACACAAGCTTAAACTCGATTTTAAATAAAAATTTGTTGAAAAGAGTTTGTTCCAAAATCAAAAATATTTAGAATGATTACTTTTTTAATTTTCATTCTTCCTAATACAGTTCTTATTTTCTTTCTACAATACTAAACGTTTCGTTCGACGAATCGAGAACAAAATGGCGGAGCACGATCTTCCGGTAGCGACGTTCGCGAAGAACAACCGGACAAACCGGAGTTTATGTTTACCAATTAATCGATGTTTGTTAACAAAACAGACAGAGCTCTACAGGAGCTGAATGCCCATCGAAACGGCTCGATCAATATTTATTATCGTTACGTCACTAATTATGTCGAAAGCGTAATTAAACACTCCGTGGTACCGGGTGCAGCTACGGAGCCAGAAACTCGAAATTTCGAGATTGCTGTTAGCGAAATTGAAATTTAAATCGAATTTCCTCGTTTACCGGGTTGCAAATTATTTTCTACCAATGACGAAAGAGGAGGGGAGGTGGTCCAATTGCCATTACAGAAACGTCAAAGATCAATATTTTCGCTTAAGTGATTAACAAACATTAAGGTTTGAATTTTGGATTCTTTCAGGTTGACGATTGTTTCGATCGTCGTGGTTTCGTAATTATTCCCAGCGATCGTCATTAAATTTCAAAATGGATGGCTATTGGAGCTTTGTGGGCGGTTATGGTGTCCGGAGCACTCGTTAACGCGTTCGCGAGATGAGAATAGTCACTAAACACTGCGTGCACCATATATGGTACACGTTAAACTTGACCATCACGTCACGTGCACCATATATGGTACACGTTATACTTGACCATCACGCCACGTGCACCATGTATGGTACACGTTAAACTTGCCCACCACGCCACGTGTACCATATATGGTACACACTTAAAATCGAATTTCCTCTCACCGGATTGCAAATTATTTTCTGCCAATGACGAAAGAAGAAGGGACGTGTTCCAATTGCCATTACAGAAACGTCGATGATTAGGTGATCAATAAACATTAAGATTTGAATTTTGGGATTCTCACAGGTTGACGATTGTTTCGATCGTCGCGGTTTCGTAATTGTTCCCAGCGGTCGTCATTAAATTTCAAAATGGATGGCTATTGGAGCTTGGTGGGTGGTTGTGGCATCGGGAGCACTCGTGAACGCGTCCGCGAGATAAGAATGGCCTCATTAAAATTCAACAGGTAAATCGAAAGTTTGCGCGGCGCCGGGCCAAACCTGGTCCCCCGCGTATCTCGAAACTTAAAAGGCTTTTTCCCAGCCACCCGGCGCGCGGAGATCAGCCGGAGCTTTCTCGCTGATTATAATCGAGGCGACTCGAATTTCTAATGTCGGCAAGAACGTCGAGCGGCGCAATTTTCAACGAGAGCCACGGCTTTAATCCTTAATTACGGTCGTGCTGGCTCCGAGGGCCGCGTCTATTGTTTCTTTCTCACTTGGAATTCATTTAACCTTAACGAACTATACTTTCCGGTGGCTTCTTTAATCCTGGTTTTAGGCTTTATGTATGTAAGAGCAAGCACTGCACCAGCCACTCCGGTAATTTCTATTCTTAACTCTCTCACAAGTGAAGAGCGACGAGGATTTTTTATTAAAAGATTGGCGCAATCGGATTTTTGTAATAAGAATTCGTACGACAGTAATCCCTCGCTTAAAGACGGAATTGTAGGACCGGATTGAAGATAGTGGGTCATCCCCACTACTGTTCTAGGTTCGTTTGGATCGATTCTAGTGAGCCACAGTTGTGAAATTTAGAATATATTGGTCAAATTTCAATGTTATTAATGTTTGCTAAAAAAGATCATGATTGTTATTAAAGGACAGTGCAAGGTTTTCTTATTGGAAATAAATTCCAAGACAAATTTTCCTCATGTGTCAGTAAAATCAGTAATCCCTCGCTTGAAGACAGAATTCCAGCCCACCACTCTTCAAGTGTCTTTGCATCGATTCTAGTTGACCACACCTTTGAAATTATAGATACACTGGTCCAATTTCAAAGTTAATTCAATATTAATATAATCTGAAAGTTTATAATTATTATTAATGAGTTAGTGATGATTTTCCTTGTGAAAATAAATTATAACATGAATTTTCTTCATAAGTACGCGATAGTTTCTACATCAGTAAAATTCAAAAGTAATCCCTCGCTTAAAGACAGAATTCCAGCCCCGCATTGAAGACACTGAGTCATCCCCACCACTCTGCTAGTTTCTTTGGATCGATTCTATTGGTATAAACTTTCTAGAGGCTTCTTTAATCCCGGTTTTAGGCTTGGCTCTTTCACAAGCGAAGAGTGACGAGAATTTTTATTAAAAAATTGATGCAGTTGCATTTTGCAATAATAAGTCGAGATAAAAGAAGAGTGGAGGCGTCCGAATGCTTCGTTGCATTTTTAAAGCTAGGATTATAATTTGATGGGTTTTTTATCCGATTGGGCACATAAATTTATTAAATTAGGTACCCATCTATGAGGAATTCTTTTTAGAGTGGAAAATCCACGAGAATGTAGGAAAATTTGTTCAATTTTGGAGAGCAATATTACTTGCAATATGTTGATTGGCAATTTATTTAATTAGGTTCTCACCTATGAGGAAATTATTTTACTGTGCGAAATTCATCGGGAGAAATATAGGAAAATTTGAGAATTTTTGGAAAACAATATTACTTGCGATATGTTAATTGACAATTTATTACATTAGGTTCTCACCTATGAGAAAAATATTTTATCGTGTAAAATTTATAGAGAAAAATATAGGAAAATTTGAATTTTGAAATTTTTGAAAATTTTTGAGAAGTAATATTATTTACAATATGTTAATTGGCAATTTATTACATTTATGAGAAAAATATTATATTGTCTAAAATTCGTCGAGGAAAATACAGGAAAATTTGAAACTTTTTGGGAAGTAATATTACTGCAATATGGTGATCTTATTCGTAGGAGTAATTGAATAATGTATGTATGTGCATGCATTAAGCGGGGTTTCTGCTCGTATTAGAAATAATCAAGTACCGAGGAACTAGATTCCCCAAACAATGATTTTCTACATATGGGTCACGGGGTTAATCTATTTTGAAGTGAGCGAGCTACAAGGACTTTCTGGTCCTTTAAATCCCCTAGACCTCAATCCTATATTGACGTTATAAATTTATGTAGATGTATACAGGTTGGTACACGCAACTGTTTCATGTCATAAATCCATTGTGAATGCAGTTGGAGAAAATGTCAGGGGAACAATATGAATGGTTAAATAAGCTTTACATTTGTATTTTATGCACAACAGTCTGTCTATTTAATATTTAGATAATTACGATTCAATTAAAAAACATCAATTTTTTTTTTCTCTAGAGGGAAAAAGCAGAGAATATTCGCTTCACAATGTTATTGTTTTTTTTATTTCTTGCATGTTCTTAACGTTAATATTTAAATAATTGTGGTTAATTAAAGAACATTAATTTTCTTTTTTCTGAGGAAAATGTAGAAAATATTTACTTCACTGTATTATCGTTTCTTTTATTTCTTTCATGTTCTTAATGTTTGAAGATTGCAATGTAAAAATGCCTCATTTTTATAAATTGTTTCATCAAACTTTCTCTGTGCTTTGGACAGGAAAATGCGCACAATACATCTCGAATTACACTGCATAATACAGAGAAATGAGATCTCGACGGGTTTAAATATCTCACTAGAAAGATAAGAAAAATTCCAGAGGGAGACATTCATTTTGAAAAAGATGAATACTCGAGGAGCAATAAATTTATATCATCGCGGAGGTAATATTAATATTTGCTGTACGAAAGCAATTCAGTTCATACATATCTCTAGTTTTAAGGGGGATACGTCTTTGATCTTGTAATAGATATCCATGGAAACGATTTTTTTATCGTTCACAACCTCGTATCTTCTATCGATCGTACAGAGTACCTCGAGATCTCATTTTTCTTGCTACATAGTGTAGTTTAAGGAATGTTCTATGCATTTTTCCGATCTGAAGCATGGGAAACGTGCTACAGCAAAATTCATACTAATTAAGAATCGTTCACGTTCCTTTCTCTCTTTTCTTTTTTCTTCAGAAGCAACTATGTTTGGGAATATACAGTACCATAAATTTTAATTTCTTTTCGTTTGAAACATTTTTAAATATCATTGAAATATGTACAAATAAAACTTGCAAATTTGACTGCAAAAACTCTTATAGTTTTTTCGAAACAAATTCTCCAAGAAAGTCTAAAAGAAACACGCTTTTTCACACTATAGGGTCCCAGTAACACATTTCCGCGTCACGTGTACCATTTATGGTACATGTTAAACTTGACCTTCAGGTCACGTGTACCATAAATGGTACACACATTTATTTAATTCACCGAGAACATCATGGCTTAAATAAATATGTCTGTGTGTACCATTTATGGTACACGTGGCCCGAAGGTCAAATTTAACGTGTACCACATATGGTACACGTGACCCGAGGACCAAAATTAACGTGCCCCACATATGGTACACGTGACCCGAAGACCAAATTTAACGTGTCCCACATATGGTACACCCGATCCGAAGGTCAAATTTAACGTGTACCACATATGGTACACGTGGCCCAAGGCCCAAATTTAACGTGCCCCACATATGGTACACGTGCCCGGAGACCAAATTTAACGTGCCCCACATATGGTACACGCGTCCCGAAGGTCAAATTTAACGTGTACCACATATGGTACACCCAGACATATTTATTTAATTCACTGAAAATATCATGGTCTCAGTGACAATTCGAGCAAAAACGACTTAGCAGAGATCGTGTTAAATAGATTAATGTAAAATTTGGATTAATTCCCAAATATCGGTTCTCCAAATCCCAAATCCCAAATTTCGAATTTGGACCCCTGTTTCCGGGGTGAAATTTGCCCAATGAAAACGAATCTCGACACAAAAATTGCGACGTCTCGCTCGCGGCACCAGGAAACGCCGTACACCTATGTTACAAGCACGAAGGAATGGGAGGTTTGCCCAGTGGAGGATCGCGATTGGAGAGCAACTCGAAGGCACAGGAGTACCGGGTGCAGGCGAGGAGGAGCAGGTAGATCGAAGATATCGACCCGTTAGACAGGGGGGCGCATTCCCCGCGTATCGGTTTGACCGCCGATAGGAGAGCGGGAGAGCCTCGATTACGACCTTTCGTAATTACCTGAGGGTCTGCAGTCGTAGAGAGGGCAACAGCTACCGGGTGTCTCGCGATCGAGGTCGTCCGTCACCTGAACGGGACGATAACCGGCCGGACAGCTGGCTGGTGAACAGGGAGCGCATTCGCACTTTCCATCTTCCGTTAACGCGCTGTTTTCGGGACACGGGTCGATGCCTCGGGAGTCTTTCACAGGAAAAACGACACTTTCAGATGGTTTCTGTCGCGAGCAGAGTCACCCGGGGGAGCCACGGCGTCGCGGACCGATCGTTTCCCGCCGCGACGGACACCGTGGCTCATCGATCGTGATCGACGAACGAACCTCGCGGCGGGATACGTCGTCGGGGGTGGACCGTGTCGCGTTTCGTCTTTCGTGTCTAGGTTCTCAGTGTTCGCTGGTTATTTGGTATAGTTCGGGCCACGATATAGCGAGATCGTAAACTAAGCTCTTGAGAGTACATGACATCTTGCTTGAGGGTGCCTTTTTCCATTTTCTACATTCATATATTATGAGCAGATAAATTAATATATTAAAGACTTGAGTGAGACCTTTACCTCTAGCGGTACCTCTAAAAATGGCTTTCTAAAAATGACAACACTGAATAAAACACTTCGTACGGCCTTGACCATGGTCTAAAGGCCTTATCTATTCAATTTGCTTGTTCTGGTAGCTGAAACATCTTTACTTTCTACTCGATTTTACGAGCTCGCTATATCGTGGCCCGGACTATGACACGGTTGGACACGATGGTTGCTTACCTGAGGGTACGCAATCGTAGCGGGCGCAACAGCTACCGGGAGTCTGGGGATCCGCAGCCTTCACTTGAACGGGGCGTTGACCCTCCGGGCAGACCGCTGGAGGACATCCGGTCGCGCATTTGCAACCGCCGTTCTCGTCTCGGACGCTGTCCTCCGGACACTCGGCGCCACTCGCGTCTCCTGCGGACAGAAAGATCGGAAAAGTTTAATTGGATCGTCCGTTGCGTCATCTATGGATAGAACAGAGCGAGGGAGAGGGGCGCAGGTTGTTCGATTCGTCTAATTCTTAAGTAGAAAGCCTCAATTTTATGTTTCTTAACAATCAGGTAGTAGTAGAATCTTCATATTCGAAAGAGATATTTTATATAATTTTTCATGGTTAATATTCTGAGCTTAAGGCTACACTAATGTGGTTCAATATGGTACTACTGTGGCTCTATAGCTTTTGTTGGAGTCCTTAGTTAAGTGATGGAGCCAATAATGACAATGCATGCCATAAAATCGTCTCTTTATGGTAGTTTTTTCTCTTTTCTAATGAAAAATTAGCATCTAATGTACACTGTAAATTTTCAATGGTATTAAAATCCAACTCTGAAATGGTCATTTAAATAATTTTACACAGGAATTCTCAAAATATTTTTCCAGAGATGGATAAAAATGTTTTTCTACAATCCTCTCTACAAATGCACTGTTTTCCCTCGCGAGATTGATTCGTTTAACGCAATCTCGGACGTTCGGTGGAAAATGTTTCTCGTCGCGGAAATATTACATTATTCGCCCTCCACGAAATATACGTCACATCAGAGGAGAAAAATTGCGCGAGTGAGCGACAGGAAAGTTCGAAAAAACTTCGTAAGGTATGCGAGAACAGGGTGTCGGGATGTGTACATGAAAGATGGAATGCGGCGCAAAAATGCAAAAATGCAAAAACTAAACGCTAGACTGCAATTTGATGTTACGCGAATGTTCTCCGCGACAGGATGCGTCTCGTCGGTCGACGTGCAACTTTCGAGGCTGCGCTGTTTCAAAAAGAAAAACGACGTACCCAAGGTAATCATGGTAATTCGCGAGCATCATCTCGATATTGGACGCTGGTAAATTCATCGTATACTTGCTTCAATTATAACAATACATTACAGATATTGAAAAAAAATTCTGTTATATTACTTTTTTTATTTCGATACTCAAAAAGCAAACGTTGTTATTCGCCAAAAATTCTCCAAAGAAGCCAAAAAGTAACACTTAGAGGACCCCCTTAACGCGTTTCCATGCCATGATACACGTTGAACTCGGTCTTCGAACCACGTGTACCACATATGGTGCACGTTGAACTTGGGCTTCAAGTCACGTGCACCATATATGGTACACGTTGGACTCGGTCTTCAAACCGCGTGTACCATATGTGGTACACGTTGAACTCGGCCTTCAAGTCGCGTGCACCATATATGGTACACGTTGAACTTGGGCTTCAAACCGCGTGTACCATATGTGGCATACGTTGAACTCGGCCTTCAAGTCGCGTGTACCATATATGGTACACGTTGCGACTCGGCCTTCAAGCCACGTGTACCATATGTGGTACCCGCTGAACTCGGTCTTCAAGTCGCGTGTACCATATATGGTACACGTTGAACTTGGGCTCAATCCACGTGTACCATAAATGGTACACGCAGACACATTTATTTAATTCACTGAAAACGTCGTGGCCTGACAGACAAGTTGGGCAAAAACAGCTTGGAACGTGTTAAATAAATTAATGTAAGATTTGGATTAATTCCCAAATATCGGTTCCCTAAATCCCAAGTTTCGAATTCCGAATTTTGACCGAATTTAAAAAAAAAACGACATACTCAGATGATCATGGTAATTCGCGAGCATCGTCTCGATATCGAACACTAGTATATTCACCATATACTTTCTTCAATTACAACAATATGTTATAAATATTGATAAAAAAATTCTCCTATATTACTTTTTTTTTATTTCGATACATATTTTTCCTCCCCAGTATGGTTAGCTTAACGTTGATTGGAATATACCGTTAAAAGATATTAATACCACAACATTCTGCAACAGTCTCCTTCCGTGAAGGTTCAAAAAGCTCGCGAAACGCGTTTCTGTTATTTTTCAATATACTCTCCCTCGACTCTAATACACTTTTCGCATCTCTGAATTAATTCACCATTCCCTCCCCTCTGGCCACTCCGTGAAAATATCATCGGTCCACGGTTTTAAACTGCGGGCTTCGATTTTTCGAGGCTGTCGAATTTTCCCTGGAACGTCGATCTTTTGTCGGTTGAATTTTGTCACGGGTACTCGTCGCCGAACACGAACACGAACACGAACACGAACACGAACGCGTACGCGACCAGCGACGAAACAATAAATAGGGAAATATAATTCCGGGCGCGAAACGCGCGGAACGTGCACGCGACCAGCGTCAAAGCGCGGTAACTTCTTCGGGGCGAAAACTCGATGAAAACGCGACGGGGACGCGACGTGAAATACGTATGAGACACACAAAGCGTGACGGGGCTGGAGACGAACGCATTCCCGCGCGACGATTCGGTTACGCGTCCAGAGTCACGCGTTGGGTATTTTTATTTTTTTATTTTAAAAGGTCGAGAGAGCAGAGAGTCAAAGAACAGGCCGCGCTTTTATCGTCACGGACGGAAAATTTGCATAGGTCGACGCGTCGCTGGGAGCTCCTTGCGACTCGGTTATTAAAATGTCGCGACGTTATTGCGAGACGACTTGCCGCGCGAGCGACAAAAGCGCCGTTTGTTTGGCACGGGGCTTTCAAACTGGAGCTAGCTAGCTTTCACGCTATCTAAAGATTACTACTAATGGCGGGCGCGACGGGGTTCGACTGAGCGAGTACGACAGTAATTCCTCGCTTAAAGACAGAATCCTGGAACCGTATTGTTGATACCAAGTCATCCCCACCATTATTTCGGTGTCTTTTGATCGATTATAGTGGTTAAAAGCTGTGAAGTGGAGAATGTACTGGCTGAATTTTGAAGATATTAATGGTAATTGAAAATTTGTTATTGTTATTAATGGGTAGGACAAGGTTTCCTTGGTAAAGATAAATTTCAAGACGAATTTTCTTTGTGAATCAGTAAAATCAGTAATCCCTCGTTTAAAGACAGAACTCCAATACTGTATTGTTGATACTGAATCATCCCCATCACTGTTTTGGGTCTCTTTGGATGGATTATAGTGATCAAGAGCTGTCGAATTTAGAATATATTGGTCAAATTTCAATGTTATTTAATAATTATTCAAAATTATTAATGTTAACTAAAAGTTTATAATTATTATTAATGTCTTAGTAGTGATTTCTCGGTGAAAATAAATTTCAAATTTTTCTCGCAAGTACTCGATTTTTATCTGTATAGAGACGGATGTAAGGCACTCCATGCTGGATAGAATTGTTTGAAATGGGTCGGGGGATGCCAGTATTAAGAGATACTTCGGTTTTATATCGAAGCAGATGCGATATTTTCCTTGGGCGAGACGCCATCCAATATTTTGCGTCGGTTCTACCCGGAAGACTATAGTTTCCGATAAGATCGATCCCTTTGCGGGGGAGAGTAGCGAAAAGGAAAAAGGTAAAGACGACTGTTTTCCCCCCGCGTCGTCAGTCAAACGATGGTCTGGCAGACGACCTGCCTCCCAGTCGTATCACCGAGTCGCTCCTTACGAAATTTCGCAGAAAAATCAAAGACTTTTGAAAAGATTCGAATCATCCAAGAGGTCTCCCGAAAATTTTCGAATCGAAAATCTATTCATATTCCTCGATTCAAATCTACAAAAACAGTCCCAAAAATCATTGTTTATTTTCCCCCATATATATTAAACGATGCTTCTCGTAAGTTTGCAACGATCCAAGGTATGAAATTTGTCGCCGGGGACATTATTGTAAACATCAACCTTGCTCTTGCATCCCGGGGGAATTTTTATGTTTCATTTCCTCGTCGCGTGTTTTTATCATCGACGTCGCGCTCGTAGCTCCAAAAACAAAAAAAAACTACGAGCCGGGGTCAAAGATTAATTTTCAGCTTTCATTTTGTCCGCCCGCGCGCGTTCGCGTTTCACCATTTTCGTCTATCGTCGAACGAACGTTCGCGTATAAAAGTCTGTGACAAAGAGCACTGGTGTACCGAACGGATGGCAGAATTTATTTCAAGGCCATCGATCGTAAATACAGGGTGTTCGACCACCCCTGGGGAAAATTTTAATAGGAGATTCTGGAGGCCAAAATAAGACGAAAATGAAGAACAACAATTTGTTGATCGAGGCTTCGTTAAAAAGTTATTAACATTTGCAACCTGCGTACAACTATGTGCGCTGGCGTTTCACAGGCATAACCTTAAACGTTAATAACTTTTTAATGAAGTCTCAATCAACAAATTGTTATTATTGATTTTCCTCTTATTTTGGTCTGTAGAATCTCCAATTAAAATTTTTCCCAGGTACGAACACCCTGTATACGCAAACCACGAGGGTGTGCAACGACGAGGAGAGTGATTCCATTAGACCGGAAATTCTGGAAAGATAGGAACAACGAGGCGTTGTCTCGCGTCGTTGGAGAAATTTCGAAGTCGATAACGCGCGTGGAAACATCGATAATAATTCCATTGGGGGGAAAAGGGAAAGGGAAAGGGACGGGGGATCGGTTTCAGAGCCACGTTACCGCATGCAACGGCGTATTCTACTTGCAACAGGGGCAACAATAAGTTCATTCGGTATGCAAGGGTTACCGCTGTCCAGGACAAGGCTAATACAATTTCTCGTGAAACGGTCGTCCCAGCATTCGCTTCCCCACCGGTCGTTTGCCGAATCCGATACCCTTCTCGGTTCAATTCTCCATAGATCCAGGCGTAACAATGTTCATCCTATGGATTTTCACGTTTCCGGTACCTAATTGCACCCCTAATTCACGAGTCTCAACTGACTACCGAGTTGTAGAATTTCAACTATTCTCCTGGAATCGTCTTGGATTCTCCGTTGGAAAATATTTACAGAGAGTTGCGATCGCGTTAGATTCAAGAAAATGTCTCGACTCGAATCAGTCTTTGGATTGAAATCATCCTAGTTGTGTACGTGATTTCTAAAAATAAAAAAATATTCTCTTCAACAAACATGTAAATACCTATAATTTAAATTTTATTCATAAATGAAACTCGAATCACTGGAGTGCAATGGAAACGCGATTTTTCTTTCAACAGGAAGTGTTGACAAATAATATTTACGAGTTCCTTAACGCATTCACTGTCCGGTCTCTCAGCGGTGTATCCGGAAGCATGGCGGTGTGACCCATATACGGGTCACCGACAGTGAACGTGTTGACTGTTGAAAAATCGTTTAACGCATTCACTGTCCGGTCTCTCAGCGGTGTATCCGGAAGCATGGCGGTGTGACCCACATACGGGTCACCGACAGTGCACGTGTTGACGGTTGAAAAATCGTTTAATACATTCACTGTCCGGTCTCTCAGCGGTGTATCCGGAAGCATGGCGGCGTGACCCATATACGGGGCACCGACAGTGAACGTGTTGAAGGTTGAAAAATCGTTTAATACATTCACTGTCCGGTCTCTCAGCGGTGTATCCGGAAGCATGGCGGTGTGACCCATATATGGATCACCGACAGTGAACGTGTTGACGGTTGAAAAATCGTTTAATACATTCACTGTCCGGTCTCTTAGCGGCGTATCCAAAAGCATGATGTTATGACCCGTATATGGGTCATGGACAGTGAATATGTTAACGTTTGGAATCTGTAGAATAAAGAAACGTTAAATAATTTTCTCTGCAACGTGAATTTAATAGAGAAAAGAACAATTTCCTAGTACCTCCCTCGGTAACGTTCGCTACCCAGCGATCCTTAACGAGGGATCCCTATTACAAACAGGCAGAGATTCCTGACGTTGATTCGAGTCACTCATCCCCGTTAAAAGGACGAATTCGTCAGGTTCTGGAGCCGGTAGTCTGATTGTCTGGGAAGGTTGAGTCTGTTTTACAATTCCTCCCACCCCACCACTCGACGACGTTAACGCGTTAACGTAGACTCTCTTTGCGTATACGTCGAGAACCTAATTTACCTAGGGGCACAGACTCTCCGGTAAAGGTCCCCCTACGTCTGTCTGCGTCTGCCACCGTCGCTAATCTCTCCGTACTCCGCCATTGACGTCAAAGCTAATGGTCCCGGGTGCTAGGCACACAAGCCTCGCCACCGAATTCTCGACCCATCGAACCGTAGCATACCGGGAGCACCCGGTAAAACGCGTCGCCTCTGTCTCCGCGTCGAGGACATCAAACCTTGGCGGCCGCGTATCGCTTGGCATATGGGCAAACATC
Source organism: Colletes gigas (assembly GCF_013123115.1). Taxonomy (NCBI): domain Eukaryota; kingdom Metazoa; phylum Arthropoda; class Insecta; order Hymenoptera; family Colletidae; genus Colletes; species Colletes gigas. Next base: position 1,623,854 of record NW_025106644.1, read on the forward strand.
TGCGGCTGCACTGCAACGGATAGTTTGATGTCCGATAAACCAATTAAACGAGGATCGAGAGACTCCTGGGCATCCCCCGTTGCCTGCGGGTGGTGTCTTTCAAAGACACACGCCGACACATGGTTACCCGTCGACTTGCGTCAGCGTTGGCTCAAAGTGTGTGGTGATCTCTCAATCAGCTTGAGAGGTCTCATTTCATTTTTTTTTTTTTTTTGATGGAAATAACACGCTGTTTATATTTCTGTGACTTAGTTCCACTGATACACTTTGAGAGGATCTGTTTTGAAAGTTGATCAGCGTTTATGGAGACTTCGTGTGTGTTTGTGGAGATGTGGTACGTCCACGTGAGCACAGAGTGTGGTGATATCTCAATCAGCTTGACAAGATTCATTTAATTTTTTTTTTTTGGATAAATTATTTAGGAGATTCACACACGATGATGGAAATAACACGCTGTTTATGTTTTTGTGACTTAGTTCCACTGGTACACTCTAACCAGTTAACTGTTTCTGACGAGTATACTCGTCGTGAAAAAAGTGTAAAATTTTGTGTTATGACGAGTATATTCGTCATGAGTAATAAGTAGTGACAATTTGCAGTCTAAATTGAAATTTTAGTGTTTGAAATATTTTGAGGCCCGTCGAAATAAAAAGGACAAATAAAAGTTTACGAGTTCCTTAACGTGTTCACTGTCCAGTTTCTTAGCGACGTATCCAAAAGCATGGTGCTATGACCCATATATGGGTCATGGGCAGTGAACGTGTTAACCTTTGGAATACGTTGAATAGTTTCCTCTATTTCACTTTACAACATGAATTTAACAAAGAAGAAAACTATTTCCTATTACTTCCCTCGATAACGTTCGCGAACTGCGAATATTAACGAGGGATGACTGTATTAAGATAAATTTTGTGTAGTTTACAATTGTTTAAAATTAAAATTTTCATCCCTTGAACAATATTTACGTGCTTTTTAATGTTTAAAATCTATAGAATAAACAAATGTTAAATAGTTCCCTCTATTTTATTCTACAACGTGAATTTAACAGAGGAAACAACAATTTTCTATTACCTTCCTCGATAATGTTCGCACGCTAACGAAGCTTAACGAGGGATTACTCTACTAATATAAATTTTAAGTTATGTACGTGACTTCTAAAAATAAAAAAATATTCTCTTTCCCAAAAAAGTGTATAAACATCTATAATTTAAATATTACTCATAAATGGAATTCAAATCACTGGAGTGCAATAGAAACGTGATTTTTCTTTCAACAAAAAGTGCTAAGAAATAATATTTACGAATTCTTTAACGCGTTCACTGTCCAGTCTCCTAGTGGCGCATCCAAAAGCATGGTGTTATGCCCCATATATGGGTCATGGACAGTGAACGTATTGTTTCACTCTGCAACGTTTTAACGAGGGATCACTCCACCAATACAAATTTTAGGCTGTGTACGTGACTTTTAAAAATAAAAAAATATTCTCTTTCACAAAAAAATGTACAAATACCTATAATTTAAATTGTATTCATAAATGAAACTCAAATCAGTGAAGTGCACAGAAAACGCGATTTATTTTTCAACAAAAACGGCTAAGAAATAATATTTACGAATTCTTTAACGCATTCACTGTCCAGTTTCTTAGCGACGTATCCAAAAGCATGGCACTATGACCCATATATGGGTCATGGGCAGTGAACGTGTTGACGTTTGACATCTACAGAATAAACAGACGTTCAATAGTTTCCTCTATTTCACTCTGTAACGTGACTTTAACAGAGAAAAGAAAACAAATTTTGTGTAGTTTACAATTGTCTAAAATCAAAATTTTTGTCTCTTAAACAATATTTACGAGTTTCTTAAAGTTTGGAATCCGTAGAGTAAACAAGCACTGAATTTTTCTTTCAACAAGAAGTTGTATGAAATAATATTTACGAGTGTTTTCACCGTTTGGAGTCCGAAACCCGTCGAATCGGGCGCGTTAACCTAGTGTTAACGTAAACAAATGCACTTAACTTTCGTTTCTACCTCCGGTTCCAGGAGCGGAAGAACGTCGAGGCGGCGAGGGAAGGGGCAGAAACCGGCTTTCCGCGGCGCGTAAAGGGAAACGAGTCGGAAACGAAAATAAAGTCGGAGTCGACAGGTGAATCGGCGATGTTAAAGCGCGGCTGCGCCCGACAAAGTCGCCGGAAAAACGCTGCCAGCGAAAGAGTAGAGGAATAATTTAAATACCGTTCCCGTGGCTCCATTAATGGGTAATTTGCGCGACAGCGGGTTCTCGCAGAGCGCGGAGCGTCGTTGCACACCGCGACCCATTTGCGGCCCGAGTGGGTTTCGCGAACGCTGCCGGAAACCCCTGACCCGTGTCCTCGGGCTCTCAGCGGTCGTCCGGATTCCTTTTCGCGGCTAAATATTACGGTGTCCCAGAAAGTATTACGTATTTCAAACTCGTTTGCTTTCTAGGTATTTTTGAATCGCCCTCGAAATGAAACAGGGCCCAGTTTTACTTCAGAACGTTACTTTATTCGACGTACAAAGATGTACAGGGTGTTGGTACCTGGGGAAAATTTTAATGGAAGATTCTAGAGACCAAAATAAGAGGAAAATCAAGAATAACAATTTTTTGATTGAGGCTTCGTTAAGAAGTTATTGATGCTTAAAGTAATGCATGTGAGACGCTGGCGCACGCAGCTGTACGCAGGTTGCAAATGTTAATAACTTTTTAACGAAGCCTCGATCAACAAATTGTTGTTCTTCATTTTCGTCTTATTTTGGTCTCTAGAATCTTATATTAAAATTTTTCCCACGGGTGGTATGAAATTTCGGGGAAACATTTCTGGCCACGCATTATATTTTCGGTAAAGAATTTTCTTCTCGCCAGCGCGTAGGAATTCGAGGGTATGTGTATTCACAAAAAATGTTTGTAATTGATCCCTGCAAACAAACATAATTTTTGCAGAATGATTCGAAATTTTTCAATTTTATCGAAAAATTTGTCCACCTACTCGAATTTTTTTCTCGAAAGTGCTTAGAATTTCGAGTGTAAGTCTATTGACCAAAAATTATTGTAATTTACCCCTGCAACTGAAAATAATTTTTTTAGAACGATGTGAAGTTTATTTTTCGCTGAAAAATTTCAGCACCTACCCCCTGTCGAATTTTCATAATAATCAGTTTTTGATTTTTAGTGACTTTGTTTGACGCGCTATGGAAAAGTTGTTTAATACTTTTTTGTACATATCTATGAGCTCTACTACCAAAATAAATTTCATTGAAATATATTCGCTATTGTAGGAGTTATGGTCGTTCGAATGTTTGTCAATTTTTTGGGGGGGGTTTTTCGCATTTTATATGGTTTATGGAACAACTTTTTCAACATTGTTAGATTTTCTAAATATTCTCCATTAAAATACGCGTTGTTTGCCTTTTGAAACATTAAAATCCTCCAATCTGTTCAGGAGTTATGATCTTTTATGTATACCTATGAAATTTCAGGGGAATGAATCAATATTTGGTCAGACATTGTATTCTCGATAAAGAATTTTTTTCTCGGAAGTGCGTAGGATTTCGGGGGTATGTGTATGCACTAAAAATGATTGTAATTAACTCCCTCTATTAAAAATAATTTTTTCAAAATGATTCAAAATTTTTTAATTCCGTCGAAAAATTTGTCCACCTATTCGAATCTTTTTCTCGAAATTACATAGGATTTCGAGGGTATGTGTATTCATTAAAAATGATTGCAATTGACCCCCTCAATTAAAAATAATTTTTTCAACAAAATTGTTTAATTTGCAAACAATTTCCTTGCGAAAGAAAGGTGCAAAAAGGGAAGCGATATTCTACAGAGAAATGCTCCGCTCGGATAAACCAAGTTCTGCCTCAAAACTCGGTCAAAATCGCGACTATGGGTTCGCTGAGTCAGCCCTGCGAGCAATCGAACGAAATTTCTATTTTTGCAACCTTTTCGTTCGAACTCCCGAACCATGAAACGAATCAATTAATATACCAGAGAGATGATTGTTCTCTTGGAATTCTTAACGAGATTTTCTGAAGCGCAATCATGTCCCCAATAAAAACTCCCCAGACATTAATTTTCTAATTGCTATCTTGCATCCCTCATCAAACGAATATATCAATTTCTGGAAAAATTCTATTTCTACCAAACTCGAAAATATACCTTTCGAAGAAAGAAGTCTATCATTTTTATTATTATTATTCATTTATTAACGGTATTAAACCCTTTAGTACAAAAATGTATTAGGTGCACAAATGAATAATCCAAATTATCTTGAGCAGTTATAAAATCAAGTTTAAAGTTGTTGCGCTAGCACGTGGTTCTAATAAAGTTCAGATTTCAGCGTTATCTTTGATAAACATAAATAATACTTTATTAAACTCAATAAACGTGATTAACAAAAATAAACAATTTTAAGTAATATTCTTCTATTCGTTTGGATTCTTTTTAATACTCATTCACCACTTTTGCTTTTACGTTTTACGCCACTTTTAGCTCCTCTACTCTTCCGCCATACATACATCCATACAACCCTGTTGCCAACACAAGAATTACAAGTACAAAATACACTCATGCATCCGCCAACTTATAGGAAGATTATTCCCTAGCAAAAATCAATAGATTTCCCCGCTCTTTTGCGGTCATATAGTGTTGATATATAGCTAGTTAAAACAAAAGATAGTTTGGCGAAAGGCAAAACATAACCTTCAAAAGTATTCATTTCAGTGGAGTCGAAAATGGCGACAGATAAGGTGCATATCCGACACTGCATTCTTTACGAATTCCAACAAGGGAAAAATGCTGTTAGAGCATGCGAATCGATTTGTTCCTTTCTCGGTGAAGGTGTTGTATCGTATGATGTGTGCACATTTTGGTTTAAACGGTTTAAAAGCGGTGATTTGAGTCTAATCGACAAACAACGCCCCTGGAGGCCCTCGGAAGTGCGACAACGATGATTTGGAACAACTGCTCGCTGAGGATGCGGCACAAACGCAAAAAGAACTTGCAGAACAGTTAGGAGTAACCTTGCAAACGATTTCCAAACGCCTACGTGAGATGGGAAAGATCCAGAAAGAAGGAAGATGGGTTCCGCATGAACTCACTGCAACCAACAAAAATCAACGAGTGGCAGCGTGTCTTTCTCATCTCAATAAGCAGCGTCGAAAGTCTTTCTCGTGGAAAATCGTTACGGGCGATGAGAAGTGGATACTCTATGACAATCCGAAACGCAGAAAGCCATGGGTAAATCCCGGAGAGGCATCAACATCGGTTGCAAAACCCAATCGCTTCGGAAAGAAGGTTCTTCTCTGCATTTGGTGGGATATCAAGGGCGTGGTTTATTATGAGTTGTTGGAACCGGGTGAAACAGCTACTGCGGACTGCTACCAACGTCAATTGATCTGCTCGAGTCAAGCATTGGAACGAAAACGTCCGTATACTGGCAAAGGAGAACGTCCCAGTGAAATTGTTGCATGACAACGCCAGGCCACACATTGCTCCTCATACAAAAGACACCATAATGAGTCCTGGCTGGGACGTCTAGCAGCACCCGGCGTATTCACCAGACATTGCTCCAATCCGATTATCACCTGTTCCGGTCGATGCAACACGCCTCATCCGATATGCACTTCCAATCAGTGGATGAGATCTGAAAATGGCTTGACGACTTTATCGGATTCAAAAACGTAAAATTTTTCCGAGATGGAATTCATCAGCTGCCTGAAAGGTGGCTTAAAATTATAGAAAGTAACGGCGAATACTTTGATCGAACAATTCGATTTACTTTCTTTTAAAATAAACATTGAATGTGGCTGGAAAAATTGGATTATTCTTTTGTACACCTAATAATATGTAAGTAACTACAGATGTCGCTTTTACATAGTCAAACACTATCGCTTAGTGAATTTAACAAAAATAAATTAATTTACAATATATTGCATGGATAATTTTAGACTTTCTAATGATTGTTCAATTAATTCAAATTCATCAATTATTGCAACATCGTCCTTGGATTTGTATAATTTGTAAATACCATATTTTCTGGGACACGATAAATAGATCGCGTGCATTCGAGACGCGTCGACTGGCTTTTTATTTCGCCCTCGTTTCATCGAGATCCAACGCGATCCCGTATCAGAAGGGTTAAACCAATTACCCGGAAGCTCGATTACCAGTCTAGGAAGGGTCGATCGATAATCCCAGTGTACGCGGCCGGAGGCTACCCTTTGTCGTTTAAAGCTCGGAATGAGGATTATAGGCTTCAACCCTTTTCCTGTCACGTGCGTCAAAACTACCCTGTCATCTTTCACGTGCCATTTCTTACGCGAAAACTTAGCTAAAACAAACTACACTCATCATATTTACAAATACAGGGTGTCTAACCACCCATGGGAAAAATTTCAATGGGAGATTCTAGAGGCCAAAATAAGACGAAAATCAAGAATATCAATTTGTTGATGAAGGCTTCGTTAAAAAGTTATTAACAATTAAATTCAAAAATTTCCAATCGTTCTGGAAAAATTATTTTCGGTTGCGGGGATCAATTACAATCATTTTTGGTGAATACACATACCTTCGAAATCCTACCCACTTTCTAGAAAAAAATTCGAGAAGATGTGAAATTTTACGATGAAAAAAAAATTTCGAATCGTTTTGAAAAAATTATTCCCGGCTGCGGGGATCAATTACAATCATTTTTGGTGAATACACATACCTCCGAAATCCTACCCGATTTCTAGAAAAAAATTCGAGAAGATGTGAAATTTTACGACGAAAAAAAAAATTTCGAATCGTTTTGAAAAAAATTATTTTCATTTGCGGGGGTCAATCGCAATCATTTTTGGTCATTACGCATACCCCCGAAATCCTACACACTTTCGAGAAAAAAATTCCTAACCGAAAATCTAATTTAGATGCCTAAATTTTTCGACGAAAAACAAAATTTTAAATTGTGTGAACGTGTTAAAAGAAATAGTGTTGTGCATCGTTAGATGTCATAAATTATTAATTCAGTAGGATAAACATTACTAGATTCGCCGGGCAAGATACTGTTCGTATTATACGGGAACGGCGGCCATCGAGCTAATTAATTCGAGTGCGTTCATCTGAGGAGCTCGCGAAGCCACTTCAACGCGTTGCCATAAATTTTCATATTCCACAATTTGCTGGCTGTTCGCCTCTAACGTATCCGCTACGAAATTACCGAAGAAACTTAGATTAGCGATACCTGCTTTAAACAACGCCCACGCTGCTCGACGTATAAACCTGTCCGAAGCGGATCTAATTAACTTTACGGAACGAAAAGAAAATTAATGATGTAAACGTTGTTTCTTAAATTTAAAGTTCGACTACTTTCTTCGTTGGACGAATTTTACACGCGTTGCAGGACTTTTTTTAAAAATTGATGAAACAATGGGAAAATAGTTGAATATATGTGTTGAGGGAAAATGTGAGAGAGTTTCACGGCAGGTTATTGAACGTGCACCAAATAAAGAGCCTCGGGTTTCGTTATAACTGATTTATTATAAGAAAGTTTAAATTACAACGAGGCAACACGAGATCGAGCAAACAACGCGAACCAAGGAACAGATCAGACAGACAAAAGAAATGAAGATGTGCCCGACACCGGGTGGCGCGTTTGAAGCCCGTGTATCGTTTATTCCAACAAAAAAAGTCAAATCTTATAACGAAGAATTTATGAAACAGGCATTTTTTAAAGTTGATCAAACAATGGGGAAATAGTTAAATATGTGTTGAAAAAAGGGACAAAAATTAGATTGAAGAATTTATAGAACAAGACTTATCTAAAATTGATCGAACAATGGGAAAATAGTTGAATATGTGTTGAAGGGAAAAGTCAAGTCTTGCAATGGAGACTTGATGAAACTGGCCTTTTTTAAAATTGATTCAACAAGGGGAAAATGGTTGAATATGTGTTGAAGAGGAAAGTCAAGTCTTGCAATGGAGACTTGATGAAACTGGCCTTTTTCAAAATTGATTCAACAAGAGGTAAATAGTTGAATAGTGTGTTGAGGAAAACAGTCCAATCTTACAATGAAGAGTTGATGGAACAGCCCTTCTTTAAAATTGATAAGACAATGGGAAAATAGTTGAATATATGTTGAATAAAAAAGTGAAAAATTAGATTGAAGAATTTATAAAACAGGCCTTTTTTAAAATTGATCGAACAATGGGAAAATAGTTGAATATTGTGTGTTGAGGAGAAAAGTCGAATCTTACAATGAAGAATGTATAAAACAGACCTTTTTTAAAATTGATCGAACAATGGGAAAATAGTTGAATATTGTGTTGAAGAGAAAAATCAAATCTTATAATGAAGAATTGATGGAAGAAGGCCTTTTTTAAAATTGATGGAACAATGGGAAAATAGTTGAATATGTGTTGAAGGGAAAAGTCAAGTCTTGCAATGGAGACTTGATGAAACTGGCCTTTTTTAAAATTGATTCAACAAGGGGAAAATGGTTGAATATGTGTTGAAGAGGAAAGTCAAGTCTTGCAATGGAGACTTGATGAAACTGGCCTTTTTCAAAATTGATTCAACAAGAGGTAAATAGTTGAATAGTGTGTTGAGGAAAACAGTCCAATCTTACAATGAAGAGTTGATGGAACAGCCCTTCTTTAAAATTGATAAGACAATGGGAAAATAGTTGAATATATGTTGAATAAAAAAGTGAAAAATTAGATTGAAGAATTTATAAAACAGGCCTTTTTTAAAATTGATCGAACAATGGGAAAATAGTTGAATATTGTGTGTTGAGGAGAAAAGTCGAATCTTACAATGAAGAATGTATAAAACAGACCTTTTTTAAAATTGATCGAACAATGGGAAAATAGTTGAATATTGTGTTGAAGAGAAAAATCAAATCTTATAATGAAGAATTGATGGAAGAAGGCCTTTTTTAAAATTGATGGAACAATGGGAAAATAGTTGAATATGTGTTGAAGGGAAAAGTCAAGTCTTGCAATGGAGACTTGATGAAACTGGCTTTTTTTAAAATTGATTCAACAAGGGGAAAATGGTTGAATATGTGTTGAAGAGAAAAGTCAAGTCTTGCAATGGAGACTTGATGAAACTGGCCTTTTTCAAAATTGATTCAACAAGAGGTAAATAGTTGAATAGTGTGTTGAGGAAAACAGTCCAATCTTACAATGAAGAGTTGATGGAACAGCCCTTCTTTAAAATTGATAAAACAATGCGAAAATAGTTGAATATATGTTGAATAAAAAAGTGAAAAATTAGATTGAAGAATTTATAAAACAGGCCTTTTTTAAAATTGATCGAACAATGGGAAAATAGTTGAATATTGTGTGTTGAGGAGAAAAGTCGAATCTTACAATGAAGAATGTGTGAAACAGACCTTTTTTAAAATTGATCGAACAATGGGAAAATAGTTGAATATTGTGTTGAAGAGAAAAATCAAATCTTATAATGAAGAATTGATGGAAGAAGGCCTTTTTTAAAATTGATGGAACAATGGGAAAATAGTTGAATATGTGTTGAATGGAAAAGTCAAGTCTTGCAATGGAGACTTGATGAAACTGGCTTTTTTTAAAATTGATTCAACAAGGGGAAAATGGTTGAATATGTGTTGAAGAGAAAAGTCAAGTCTTGCAATGGAGACTTGATGAAACTGGCCTTTTTCAAAATTGATTCAACAAGAGGTAAATAGTTGAATAGTGTGTTGAGGAAAACAGTCCAATCTTACAATGAAGAGTTGATGGAACAGCCCTTCTTTAAAATTGATAAAACAATGCGAAAATAGTTGAATATATGTTGAATAAAAAAGTGAAAAATTAGATTGAAGAATTTATAAAACAGGCCTTTTTTAAAATTGATCGAACAATGGGAAAATAGTTGAATATTGTGTGTTGAGGAGAAAAGTCGAATCTTACAATGAAGAATGTGTGAAACAGACCTTTTTTAAAATTGATCGAACAATGGGAAAATAGTTGAATATTGTGTTGAAGAGAAAAATCAAATCTTATAATGAAGAATTGATGGAAGAAGGCCTTTTTTAAAATTGATGGAACAATGGGAAAATAGTTGAATATGTGTTGAAGGGAAAAGTCAAGTCTTGCAATGGAGACTTGATGAAACTGGCCTGTTTTAAAATTGATTCAACAAGGGGAAAATGGTTGAATATGTGTTGAAGAGGAAAGTCAAGTCTTGCAATGGAGACTTGATGAAACTGGCCTTTTTCAAAATTGATTCAACAAGAGGTAAATAGTTGAATAGTGTGTTGAGGAAAACAGTCCAATCTTACAATGAAGAGTTGATGGAACAGCCCTTCTTTAAAATTGATAAAACAATGCGAAAATAGTTGAATATATGTTGAATAAAAAAGTGAAAAATTAGATTGAAGAATTTATAAAACAGGCCTTTTTTAAAATTGATCGAACAATGGGAAAATAGTTGAATATTGTGTGTTGAGGAGAAAAGTCGAATCTTACAATGAAGAATGTGTGAAACAGACCTTTTTTAAAATTGATCGAACAATGGGAAAATAGTTGAATATTGTGTTGAAGAGAAAAATCAAATCTTATAATGAAGAATTGATGGAAGAAGGCCTTTTTTAAAATTGATGGAACAATGGGAAAATAGTTGAATATGTGTTGAAGAGAAAAGTCAAGTCTTGCAATGGAGACTTGATGAAACTGGCCTTTTTTAAAATTGATTCAACAAGGGGAAAATGGTTGAATATGTGTTGAAGAGAAAAGTCAAGTCTTGCAATGGAGACTTGATGAAACTGGCCTTTTTCAAAATTGATTCAACAAGAGGTAAATAGTTGAATAGTGTGTTGAGGAAAACAGTCCAATCTTACAATGAAGAGTTGATGGAACAGCCCTTCTTTAAAATTGATAAAACAATGCGAAAATAGTTGAATATATGTTGAATAAAAAAGTGAAAAATTAGATTGAAGAATTTATAAAACAGGCCTTTTTTAAAATTGATCGAACAATGGGAAAATAGTTGAATTGTGTGTTGAGGAGAAAAGTCGAATCTTACAATGAACAATGTATAAAACAGGCCTCTTTTAAAATTGATCGAACAATGGGAAAATAGTTGAATATTGTGTTGAAGAGAAAAATCAAATCTTATAATGAAGAATTGATGGAAGAAGGCCTTTTTTAAAATTGATGGAACAATGGGAAAATAGTTGAATATGTGTTGAAGGGAAAAGTCAAGTCTTGCAATGGAGACTTGATGGAACTGGCCTCTGTTATAATTGATCGAACAATGGGAAAATAGTTGAATATTGTGTCGAGGGAAAAAGTCAAATCTTACAATGAAGAATTGATGAAACAGGCCTTTTTTAAAATTGATGGAACAATGGGAAAATGGTTGAGTATGTGTTGAAGAGAAAAGTCAAGTCTTGCAATGGAGAATGGATGAAACAGGCCTTTTTTAAAATTGATGGAACAATGGGAAAATGGTTGAGTATGTGTTGAAGAGAAAAGTCAAGTCTTACAATGAAGAATCTATGAAACAAGCCTTTTTTAAAATTGATCAAGCAATGGGAAAATAGTTGAATATATTTGGAAGAAAAAAGTCAAAACTTCGAATGATGAATTTATGGAACGTAAAGTTAATTAGGATTTTTGGGAGATTTTGATGCTTTTTTGAAATTTCCCAGTAATTTCGCGTTCACTGAGCTTTCAAATATTTATTCTCCGATTCCCAGTGGACGAGCGACACTCTGCAGATTTACGGAACATTGGAGAGGATCGTGGAAGAGGAAGATAAAGGGAATAATGTGCGTCGCGTATCAGAATCCTTTTCAGGTGTTACGATTTCGACGAAGCAAAGGGTAGCTTTAGGAATATTTTACAACAATGCTAATCGCCAGAAAGTAAAAGAATACTACGGTGAAAATTTTAACTCTGCAATTCGGAAGGCAGAATGAAATTTATTCAATTTGTTTTAAATTACGTATTTTAAATTTTGTGTCGCTTTGTGATTGTTCAATTTGTGGGATTTTATTGAAAATTAAATGGGTTAAAGTCGTGAATATTATAAGTTCATTTTATTAGGTGTGTGCTAAAATTTGAGTTTTTTCAAGCATCGAATTATAATTATTTTCAAAAAATACAATTTCATGATCAATTTATTTTAACTTCATAATCGATTTTTAAAGATAAATTCGTAAAATAACAATGAAAACTGTACACAGGATAACAAAAAGTCGTATGAATTGAAAATTAATTTGCAATACGTCTAGTATGTAGAAAAATAAAGAAAAAGACTAAAACTTTTGAAAATAAAAAAATTGAAATTTGGAATTGAAAATTAATTTGCAATGCGTGTACTATACATAGGTAAAATTAAAAAATTAAAAAAAAAAAGAGTAACTTTTGCAAATTGAAAAATTAAAATTTGAAAATTAAAACAAAAACTTGAAATTGAGAATTAATTTGCAATATGTGTAGTATGTATAAGTAAAATTGAAAAATTAAAAAAAAAAGGCTAAACTTTTGCAAACAAGAAATTCAAATTTTGAAACGAATCTTTCATATTAAAAAAATGTTCAACAACTCCAGGTTGCTTAAAAAAATCAGATTATTCAGAAATCCAATGGAGTAAATTTTTTACAATTTTTAGTAGAAATTACGAATTTTGAACACTTTGGTAGTTCTAGTGTTAAGAACATTTTTTTGTTGCCATTAAAAATCACGTCTATACAATTTTAAATACTCAATAAAAAAATATTAAAAACTGTCCAAATGTCTAAAAAAAAAAAATGTAACGAATCTATCGTATTAAAAAAATTATTAACAACTCCAGGTTGCTTAAAAAAAAAAAAACAGAGAATTGTTATTTAATTAAAATGTGCACGGCTGCAATTGAAAAGTACACATATATATGTATATACTTCCATATGAATATATAGATAATGACTAAAAAAAAAAATGTAACGAATTTACAATATTAAAAAAATGATCAACAACTCCAGCTTGCTTAAAAAAAAAGCAAAGAATTGTTATTTAATTAAAATGTCCACGACTGCAATTCCATCGCGGGAAAAGAGGCTCGATGGTTGGGAAAAGCGCGATTTCAAAACGACCGTAAACGTACCCCCGGACAAAAAAAAATCGTCGAGCGTTTACTCGAACGCGCGCAATTACATCGTCTTCTCGTGTTTCGCTTTCGATTGTATCCGGCGTCGCGTCGCGTCGATACGCTCCCGTTCATCCGGCAATCTCTTCCGTTCGCCGCGCCAGTGAAAAGCCTTTGCAATTCTATTGCAGTCGACGAGCTTCGCTTCGTCATCGGGTTCGCGAGGAATCCACGTTCCGCGTTGACAATGCACCGTCTCGAAACAACAAACCGATTTCGTCGGGGGGGGGGCGACGCGATCGATGCGCCATCTACGCGACATCAAACGCGAACGCGCGCCTTTGAACGTGTCCACGACCTCGAAATATGTACATACATACAGGGTGTTCCGCCAACCCTGGGAAAAATTTTAATGGGGGATTTTAGAGGCAAAAATAAGACGAAAATCAAGAATACCAATTTGTTAATGGAGGCTTTGTTAAAAAGTTATTAACGTTTAAAGATCCGCCTGTACTGAATTTTTTTTCTCGAAAATGCGCAGGATTTCGGGGGTATGTGTAATGACCAAAAATGATTGTAAGTAACCCCCGGAGCCGAGAATAATTTTTCCAAAACGATTTGAAATTTCTTTTTTCGTCGTAAAATTTCACATCTTCTCGAATTTTTTTCTAGAAAATGGGTAGGATTTTGGGGGTATGTCTATTCATAAAAAATGATTGTAATTGACCTCTTCAACCAAAAATAATTTTTCCAAAACGATTTGAAATTTTTTTTTTATTGGCTCGAAAAGTGAGTAAAATAGAGAGAACTATTCAACGTTTATTTATTCTACAGATTCCAAAATCGTTCAGAAATCTAAGTATATATATGTTTTCTATTTTTTCAACTGTAAAATAGAGAAATCTATTCTTTTCTGTTATATTTTTAATTTAATGACAATTTAATTTTATGTCATATTCTTATGCATTTCTTTTTTATTATTTTATTTATTTTATATGTTTTTTTTTTAAATTGCACAATTCTCGTATAGTATCTCAACTTTAAAATAACGAAGTCTTTCTACCACATTTTTAATTTCAATGATAATTTAATTATGTGCTCCGTTGTTATGCATTTTCTTATTCTAGTATTTTTATATTTAATTTACACGTTTTCCAGGAAGTTTAATCAGTCTTGTGTATGTTTTTAAATATTCATCTCGTCGACGCAGTTCCAGGAATGATGAGAATGGCTTCGCGAATAATATGAACGGTCTATGGTATTTATTTCCATAACCTCGCTAAAATTCATGAATCCTGTGTAAATTCATTTTCTTCGACATTTATAAATATTATGATAGAACAGCATACCTTCCTCCTTCTCTTCGTAAAAACTTTCTGTTGCATCGTCAGAACGTTGTAAACAAATACGACCACTTGGAAACTCTTTTAAACAAGTAAAGGAGACGCCATGTTTTTTTTTTGTCTTTGTAGTTGAAAATAGCGAATTGTGACAATACAATTATCTTCGTTGCAATGGCGAGACTCGATGCGTGTCTCAAGGAAAGTGACGAGTCAATAGTGACTCTGGCACAGTACTGGGAGAGTTAATACATAACAGATCGAGTTTTCGATAGCTGGTTGTACTATAAATCAAGTTATTTTACATCGTAAATGGGATACAAGTCTCATAAGTTCATTGTAAGTTGGGAAATAATCCTCAAATGTGTCAAATGTGTCTGTTATCAAAATACAAATGAATGAGAAATTTTCGAGTTTAAATTGTAAATTTTAACAAAAGAAATGGGAAAGTCTAATGAATTTTTTTTCTATGGTAAATGGTTTATCCTATTTTCTTAAGTTTCCAAAGTTTTGAACTTTGCAGACTGTGCCGGAGTCATTTGTGACTCATATTGATATTTCTGACATTGCCACTAATTTTGACTATTTCTCGTCGTAAAATTGTGTGAATATCACTGAAAGAGTAATGAATATATCAGGTGTACAAATGAAGAATCCAAATTATCTTGAGCAGTTATAAAATCAAGTTTAAAGTCAAAATTTTGATTCTAAAAAAACTACAGAATTATACTTAATATGTAAAAATACAAGAAGTAACTAAAGTAAGATACGAATTATTATATTTAGGGGTTGAAACAACCCTCTACAAAGCTCTTGTGGCCACAGACAAAAATAGAAAAGTGTTTTTCACTGTCAACCACGAGTAAATTCGAGGTTGATATTATGCATGTAAACATTTATAACAAAATATGTGTACTTATCAAGGATTAACAAAACTTGGATAAACAATAACACTCGAAACAGAAATTGCAATAGGTATAATTTCATATAATTTAGACTTGGCAGGGAATGGGTTAAACAATGACTTTCATGTAAATATTATTAGGTGTACAAATGAATAATCCAAATTATCTTGAGCGGTTATAAAATCAAGTTTAAAGTTGTTGCACTAGCACGTGATTCTAATAAAGTTCAGATTTCAGTGTTATCTCTGATAAACATAAATAATACTTTATTAAACTCAATGAACGTGATTAACAAAAATAAACAATTTTAAGTAATATTCTTCTATTCGTTTGGATTCTTTTTAATACTCATTCACCACTTTTACTTTTACGTGTTACGCCACGTTCAGCTCCTCTACTCTTCCGCCATACATACATCCATACAACCCTGTTGCCAACACAAGAATTACAAGTTCAAAATACACTCGTGCATCCGTCAACTTAAAGGAAGATTATTCCCTAACAAAAGTCAACAGATTTTCCCGCTCTTTTGCGGTCATATAGTGTTGACATATAGCTAGTTAAAACAAAAGATAGTTTAGCGAAAGGCCCAACATAACCTCCAAAAGTATTCAATTCAGTGGAGTCGAAAATGGCGACACATAAGGTGCATATCTGACACTGCATTCTTTACGAATTCCAACAAGGGAAAAATGCTGCAAGAGCATGCGAATCGATTTGTTCCTTTCTCGATGAAGGTGTTGTATCGTATGATGTGTGCACATTTTGGTTTAAGCGGTCTAAAAGCGGTGATTTGAGTCTAATCGACAAACAACACCCTGGAGGCCCTCGGAAGTGCGACAACGATGATTTTAGAACAACTGCTCGCTGAGGATGCGGCACAAACGCAAAAAGAACTTGCAGAACAGTTAGGAGTAACCCAGCAAACGATTTCCAAACGCCTACGTGAGATGGGAAAGATCCAGAAAGAAGGAAGATGGGTTCCGCATGAACTAACTGCAACCAACAAAAATCAACGAGTGACAGCGTGTCTTTCTCATCTCAATAAGCAGCGTCGAAAGTCATTCTCGTGGAAAATCGTTACGGGCGATGAGAAGTGGATACTCTATAACAATCCGAAACGCAGAAAGCCGTGGGTAAAGCCCGGAGAAGCATCAATATCGGTTGCAAAACCCAATCGCCTCGGAAAGAAGGTTCTTCTCTGCACTTGGTGGGATATCAAGGGCGTGGTTTATTATGAGTTGTTGGAACCGGGTGAAACAGTTACTGCGGACTGCTACCAACGTCAATTGATCTGCTTGAGTCAAGCATTGGATCGAAAACGTCCGTATACTGGCAAAGGAGAACGTCCCAGTGAAATTGTTGCATGACAACGCCAGGCCACTCATTGCTCCCCATACAAAAGACACCGTAATGAGTCTTGGCTGGGACGTCTTGCAGCACCCGGCGTATTCACCAGACATTGCTCCAATCCGATTATCACCTGGTCCGGTCGATGCAACACGCCTCATCCGATATGCACTTACAATCAGTGGATGAGATCCGAAAATGGCTTGACGACTTTATGGGGTCCAAAAACGTAAAATTTTTCCGAGATGGAATTCATCAGTTGCCTGTGTTGAGGGCTCGTGCAATGTGTTGCACGTCAAGAGCTCTTCTTGCACGTCTGTTGATATGCAAGGCGTTGGTTTGTTGTAGTGGACTGTATTTCTGTTGGACGTAGGCCATCTCTCGTTCGTACAACGGTGTATGATGTTTCGACGTTTTGTAATTAGTGTGTAGTATGCTAAATCTCGCGCCTTATATCCTGATGCAAGAAGCCAACTGCATCCAATCAGAACCCCATTCGTTCTGGATTCATGCGCTGGTAATTCTTGCATTTGCGGACCACGCATCCTAGGTATCTGGAAGAACCCTGGCCCAATGGTCAGGACCAGGTCGCGAGGTGGCTGAAACGGGCCCTTTATGGTGGTTATTATGTGATTTAGTATACATCGACACTAAAACCACCTAGCTAATGGCTTGTAGCATCAATGCAAACGCTGAATTGCCATTATAAGACGCAACAGCCTGAAAGATGGCTTAAAGTTATAGAAAGATCTTTCAAATAAACATTGAATCTAGCTGACAAAATTGGATTATTCATTCGTACACCAAATATATGCGAAACGGCGACGCAAGAGCTTGCGTAGTCTCTTTATAAAAAGGTACCTAATAAAAGGGAATCGGACTTTATCGCGTATGAATCACCGTTCTCCAGCGCCGTGAGTCGTCGCGGACGGTCCTCTTAATAAATCAGTTTTATCCGTCGCGTCGGTTCGAATCGCCGGGGAGTAAAATTGGCCAGCCTGCTCGGCCCGTCCGGGGGAAAAGAAAATTATTTAATCCCCGTCGCGTCCTTTTCCGGGGTGGGGAGTTCCTCCGCGAGCGTGGCGCGCCTCGATCGAAAATTCACCGGCGATATCTCTCGACGACAGAGGAGTCGAGAGGTCCTCGATATTCTTTCCGCTATGAATCACCCCGGCTGGGAAAAATGCGTCGTCTCTCCCGACGCGAGGGCACTTAATTTCACCGGGAACGTTCTCGCGATCCTCCCACCGTCTGTTTCTCTCCGTCTCTCTTTCGCCACTCGCGTTCTCCGCTCTTCTCGTTTTTTTCCCCCGGAGTGGTAAAGCTGCCCGGGAGCTTGGTAACTCATTTACAGTAATACATTGGTGGAAAGCCCGGGCGCGGAGCAGAAGAGGAGAAAGATCGACGGGGAAAGGAGGACGAGGGTGGAGAAAGGCGAGTTTGTAGGGTGAACGGCGGCGGGGCGGGGGAGATTTGGAACAACGTGGGATTCGGAATGGCGAGAAAGAGTCGGCCCGCCATTAATTCTTTTCCGGGGGCTTTTGTCTATTCCGTTGGTAGCATCCGAGCCCCGCCGGTTGCCGTCTCTCGACACTCCGCATTGTTCGCGTCGTCCGCGTCCTCGGAGCTGGCGCGCGCTATCGTTCGAGCGCCCCCTCCACCCCCCCCCTCGCCCGCGCGACAAACGAACTTTTCGTGCTCTTTCTTTTCGTTTCACACCAACCGACGTGACTCTTTGTCTCGCCCCGGGCCCGTGCCACGGGGCTTCTGTATCTCCATAAACCCGGAAAACCGCCGGAAAAGGCTACCAGACTTGGCGACGTTCGCGGAATCGGCGAAAAAACGACGCCATTTTGGGAACTCGAGGACTCGGGATTCGGGGCGGAGGGATCTGCTTTTGGATGGGGACTTTGAGGGCTTCACAAACGCGCTTTTTTACTTTTTTTTTAGTGTATTGTGACCGTGGTTTTTTTTTTTTAACTGTATTTTACTGTATTTTGATGTATTTTGATTGTATTTTAGTATATTTTACTGTATTTTGATTGTATATTAGTGTTTATTACTGTGTTTTTCCTGTATTTTGATTATATTTTAGTGTATTTTACTGTGTTTTTGCTGTATTTTACTGTATTTTGAGTGTATTTACTGTATTTTACTAAATTGTACTGTATATTTGTTGTATGGTACTCTATTTTTTCTGTATTTTGCTATATTTTATTCTAGAACAAAACTTAGAGAGTTTAAGAAAGGCTATCTTTTACTTTTTGTTCTCTTTTTATTGTATTGTAACAGTAGTTTTTTGTTTAACTGTATTTTGACTGTATTTTACTATATTTTGATTGTATTTTGGTATGTTTTACTGCATTTTTGCTGTATTTTATTATATTTTACTGTGTTTTTACTCTATTTTACTATATTTTACTGTATTTTCTGTATTTTACAACGATGTACTGTATATTTGTTGTATGGTACTCTATTTTTTCTGTAGTTTGCTATATTTTATTCTAGAACAAAATTTAGAGAGCTTAAAGAAGTATCTCTTTTTCTTTTTTATTGTATTGTAACTGTAGTCTTTTTTTAACTGTATTTTTCTGTCTTTTGATTGAATTTAATTATATTTTACTGTATTTTACTATATTTTACTGTGTGTGTGCTGTATTTTACTACATTGTACTGTATATTTGTTGTATGGTACTCTATTTTTTCTGTATTTTGCTATATTTTATTCTAGAACAAAATTTAGAGAGCTTAAAAAAGGCTGACTTTTTCTTTTTTTGTTATTTTTATTATATTGTGACTGTTTTGTTTTGTAACAGTATTGTGACCGTATTTTACTATATTTTACTGTATTTCGATTGTATTTTAGTATGTTTTACTGCATTTTTGCTATATTTTACTATATTTTACTATATTTCACAGTGTTTTTGATGTATTTTACTATATTATACTCTATTTTTACTGTGTTTTCTGCATTTTGGTACATTGTACTGTGTATTTGTTGTATGGTACTCTATTTTTAGAATATTTTGCTATATTTTATTCTATTTTTACTGTATTTTGTTATATTATATTCTAGAACAAAACTTAGAGAGCTTAAAAAAGACTCTCTTTTTGTTTTTTTTTCTCCTTATAGTATTGTAACTGTAGTTTTTTTTTTAACTGTATTTTGACTGTATTTTACTGTATTTCGATGTATTTTGATTGGATTTTAGTATATTTTACTGTATTTTCATTGTATTTTATTATATTTTACTGTGTATTTGCTGTATTTTACTGTATTTTAGTGCATTCTACTGTATATTTGTTGCAGGGTACTCTATTTTTACTGTATTTTGCTATATTTTATTTTAGAACAAAACTTAGAGATCTTAAAATGGCGCTCTCTTTCTTTTTTTTTTCTTTTTGTTATATTGTGTCTGTATTTTGTTTTCAACTGTATTATGACTGTATTTTAATATATTTTGATTGTTATATTGGTATGTTTTACTGCATTTTTGCTGTATTTTACTATATTTTACAGTGTTTTTGCTGTATTTTACTATATTTTACTCTATTTTTACTGTATTTTCTGTATTTTACTACATTGTACTGTATATTTGTTATATGTTACTATATTTTACTGTGTTTTTGCTCTATTTTACTACATTTCATTCTTTTTTTACTGTATTTTACTGTACTTGAATTTTTTAATGTATTGGACTCTCAAGTTGGAATTTACTCTTTGCCTTGCCAAATTTACTAACACACATATTTAAAAGATCCTTTAAAAGAATACAAAAAGAAACTAGAAATTTTCTTGCGATTTACAATAGAAGACCCTCTTAAAAGAAACACCATGAAATTCCTCACGGCTCCAAAAAAAAAAAAAAATAACGGTCCAATTTGTTCTCGTCAATCGATCAAAAGACACTAAATACCATACAATGTCTCGTTAACGGTCGCGGGAGTTCTAAATAGATTTTTTTTTTTTTTATTCCCATAAACTACAATTTCCTGGCGAACTGTCCCAAGGGCGTCGAGGATCGAGCAGAAAAAAAAACGCGATGGATTAATTCGCAGCGCGCGCGCGCGACCGCATTCAACCGCGCTGAAAAGCTGCCAGGGAAACTTTCGGCGAATAATCCGGCCAAAAACCATCCCGCCCGGAAATGATACATCCCCCCTCCCCCCTCCTCTTTTTCCCCGCCACCGTGAAATCATTAGCCTAATTGAAATCGGATACGCGCGTGAAACGAACCTAATGACTGGACAGGGGGGTGGGTGGGGGGGTCGATTCGTTTTAAGAACGCTCGAAACCGCGCGGAATCAGCGCGATTGATCGTCACCCAGTGGTGCCGTTTCCCGAAAATGTGGTAAAAAACATTGTCTGACTGATCACATACAGTATCTTACGAGGCATTGAAAAAATCGAAAAAGTATTTTTACAAAATTTTTTTATTTTTATAAACAAATTATGTGGTTTAAATAATTTTTGTGTAAGTGGAGTGGTGGTGCAATGTCATTTTTTTGCTAACTTATACAGCTAAAACAGAATTCAAAATACTAAAATTATAGTAACAGATATTGTAAATTCAAAAATTAAAATTAAATATTAATGAAAAAAATAGTAAAATAGAATCATAAACGTTGATAGAATTTTTCTATTAGTTTGAAGGATCGTTTACAAAAACGAAGATTTTGAATTTTTCGATAACATTTAAAAAATAATTGTAACAGATATTGTAAATGCAAAAATTAAAATTAAATATTAATGCAAAAAATAGTAAAAAAGAATCAAAAACGCTGATGGAATTTTACTATTAGTTTGAAGGATCGTTTACAAAAACGAAGATTTTGAATAGTTCGATAACATTTTGGTAAAATTCAGGATACTCAATGAGTTAATTGAATGAATAAATAAATGTTTTTTTATTTATTTTTTAACAGAGCATTTTCGGATATAAGTTTATAAGAACCTTTTTTATTTGTTTCACCTCAGTAACACGTAGAATAAGTCTAGTCACTATTTTATTGAACATTCTCTATACACGAATAGATGATCAGTCGAGCACTTGCGAGAAAGGTACAAGTTGAGCGTAGCCCTCTAGTGGCGAGCGTTGGAAGCACAGTACGAAGTTATAAATTCAACAGATCTTCTATATTTAATAGTTTTAATGATGTTGCCAATGTCACGTAATTTAGGTTTTTGAATTATTTAAATTATTTTAATAATTTCTCGATTCGATGAAATAAAATTCATATAATAGGGGGTTGAAATGCTCGTAATCAAAATGGCGGTTCTATTTGAGAGATTTTAAAGGTTTTGATTATAATTTCACCGAAATATTACTAATCCCAACCTTTTTGGACACCCCGTATATTTAATAGTTTTAATACCGTCGCCTATATCACAAAATTTATGACATTTTAAATTATTTAAATTATTATAATAATTTCTCACTCGAAAAGTAAAATAAAATTCATATAAGGGTTGAAGTATTTCTAATCAAAATGGCGGATCAATTTACGAGGTTATGAAGGTTTCAATTATTATTTGATCAAAATATTACCGATCCCAATCTTTTTGGACACCCTGTATATGTAACAGTTTTAGTACTGTCGCCCATATCACATAATTCACTACATTTTAAATTATTTAAATTATCAAAATAATTTCTCGTTCGAAAGATAAAATAAAATTCATATAACAGACGATTAAAATGCTTCCAAACAAAATGGCGGCCCAATTCGCGATGTTATAAAGATTTCTAGTATAATTCGACCGAAATATTACCGATACCAACCTTTTTTGACACCCTGTATATTTAATAGTTTTAATACTGTCGCTCATATCACATAATACACTACATTTTAAATTATTTAAATTATCATAGTAATTTCTCGTTCGAAAGATAAAATACAATTTATATAAGATTTGAAATTCTTTTAATCAAAATGGCGGCCCAATTCGCGATGTTATAAAGATTTCAGGTATAATTGGACCGAAATATTACAGAACCCAACCGTTTTGAACACCCTGTATATTTAATAGTTTCAGTGCTGTCGTCCATATCACAAAATTTACTACATTTTAAATTATTTAAATTATCATAATAATTTTTCGTTTGAAAAATTAAATAAAATTCATATAAGGGTTGAAATGCTTTTAATCAAAATGGCGGATCAATTTACGAAGTTATGAAGGTTTCAATTATAATTTGACCAAATTATTACCGATTTCAACCTTTTTCGACACCCTGTATATATGTATAATAGTTTTAGTACCGTCGCCCATATCACAAAATTTATGAAATTTTGAATTATTTAAATTATTATAATAATTTCTCATTCGAAAGATAAAATAAAAACCATATAAGGCTTGAAATTCTTTTAATCAAAATGGCGGATCAATTTACGAGGTTATGAAGGTTTCAATTATAATTTCACCAAAATATTACCGATCCCAATTTTTTTGGCCACACTATATATTTACTAGTTTTAATACTGTGGCTCATATCACTCCATTTAAAATTTTTTAAATTATCATAATAATTTCTCCGTCGAAAGATAAAATAAAATTCATATAACACACGATTAAAATGCTTCCAATCAAAATGGCGGCCCAATTCGCGATGAAATAAAAATTTCCAGTATAATTCGACCGAAATATTACCGATGGCGATGTAATTTCAGTTTTAAGCTCTCAGACGGACAGGCTTCCTCCCGATAGAAGACTTTGCGTCTTAAAGTTACCGTTCCATTCTTTCGTTTCTATCGTCCACAAAGCGAGAGAGACGGAGACATCCAGCTTTGGTTCTCCCGCCTAGCGAGAGAAGAAGAAGCTCGAGTTAAATTTGCACTTCGTCCCGTTTCTCTTCGAGGAGCGAGGGAAAATTTTCGACGGCGTGTCGTTACTTAGAAGCTCCCTCGCGCCCGTTTTCCAACGGCTTTTCGTCGTCGAAGCGACTCTCGCGGAATGGAATTTCGCTCGAACAAACGCGGTTACGAGAACCGAACGGGAACCGCCGTATAACGATATTATCCGCGATCTTTTCTAATCAAGCGAAACGTTATTCCCGGACGCCTCTCGCACTTTCTAATCACGACCTTTTCCGGTGAAATAGAATCCGCCTCTCTGCATTACCGACCGTCGGTACAAATATTTACGGGCGAGGGCGTTTCTTTAATCAGAGCTGCGTTTCGTTTAACCCTTTTCACCAGAGGCTGAAAGAACTCATCAACGGTCGCGAGAAATAAATTTGCACGGGGGAAAACACATACGCGGGAAAGTTGCAATCGAGAAACTGTCGCGTCCGCCATTGCGGAGTTTTTCGTTGGAGACTCATATTTTCACGCTGACGTGGCGCGAAAACTATCGAAAAGCGCTCTGAAAAGCTTTGGTGGGAGACGTTTCACTTTGAAATCGAGTTCCGGTTTAAAGAAGACGTAATATACATATAGTAAAGATCGTCGAGATTCGAAGAAAACAATGGCGGCGGGTGGAACGAAAAAGTGACAAATTTTTTTGGATGAAAATTTTGTATTCGGAATATTAATGAATTATAAAATAAATTGCAATATATTTGACTACTTTTTTAGTTGAACGTTATTTAAATTATTTTTAAATAAATTCAATATCGAGATAATTAAAAATGGTTTTTAGATCGATGAAGAAGTAATTCATTGTAAAGATGGCGGAGATCCAAAAAAAAGTGGGAGGAACGAAAAAGTGACAAATTTTTTTGGATGAAAATTTTGTATTCGAAGTATGAATCAATATTTAAAATGAAATATAATAAATTTGAATATTTTCAGTCAAAATTTAAAAAATTTTAATTTTCAAAATTTTTAACTACTTTTAGTGTCATACGTTGTACGAATTATTTTTAAATAAATTCAATATTGTATAATAAAAAGTGGTTTCTAGCTCGATGAAGAAGTAATTCATTGCAAACATTGTGGAAATCCAAAAAAAAAAAATGGCTGTGACGAAAAAAAAAATAGTAAGGTTTCTTCGATCGATGAAAATTTTGTATTGAGAATATTAAAGAAAATTTAAAATTTCAATTTATTTGACTATTTTTAGTCTCATACTTTATTCGAAATATTTTTAAATAAATTCAATATTGTATAATTAAAACTAATTCGATGTGTTTGGAAAAGAGTATCAATTTCAAATGTTTGTAAACGCGAGAATTAGTAATGTTTTAAGCGTTGATCCAGTATGTGCGTTTTGTATCGAAAGCCGTCGGGGGACTTTCCGTTTCCGGATCGCGTGTCGTTCGTTGGAAACTTCAGCGTTCGTGCGGCAACTTCCACCGCAATTTCAGCTAGCAAACACGGAAATTGACTGGAGGCGAAAGGCTATTACCGAGCCCGTATTATGGACTTACAATTGTAAGCCGTTAATATTTCGTGGTTGCTTTAGCATGGGATCGTTCTAGTTGAAGGGCGTTCAATCTCCCCGAAGTTTCGACGAAAACGTGTTCCGGAAGGCTTCGCCAATACAAAGTGGAGTGAAAGTTGCGGGGAACGATAGTTTTCGATAAGGGCCTCGCCGCTATCCTTTCTCGATCGTGGCTCTCGAAACTTTAAATTAGCGTTGCGAAGGATCGATGGACGATCCCAACGATTTTTACATGAAAGACTGCTCTCCTTTCACGATTTAGTACCCCCATAAACATACGTTACAAAGAACAGTTGTGTTCGTTATATGCGAAAAGATTTGCTTCGATATATGCGAAACATTTTTATATTTACTTTTGCAAAAGTTATGTAGAAGCACTTGGTTAGATAGAAATATTTGTTTTTACCGAAAAATACATTTTAAAGATGTGGAGAGATAAGGAACAATAGTGTTCGTTATATGCAAAAAGTTTTGCTTCGATATATGCAAAACATTTTCATATTTCCCATTTTATAGTTACTTTTTCAAGAATTATGTAGAAGTACTTAGATGCAAATGAATGGGTCAAAATTAATTAAAATAACTGATTTTTAATTTTTATTTAATCTAATAGAATTAGACATCAATTAGATAACAATTCTTCCTTTTGTCGAGAAATACATTTTAAAGGCGTGGATAGACGAAGAACAGATGTGTTCGTTATATGCAAAAAGATTTGCTTCGATATATGCGAAACATTTTTATATTTGCTTGTGCAAAAATTATGTAGAAGCACTTGGTTAGATAGAAATTAATAGATATATATTTTTGTTTTTACCGAAAAATACATTTTAAGGATGCCGGGGGGGACGAAAAACAGTAGTGTTCGTTATATGCAAACATTTTTATAGTTATATTGGCAAGAATTATGTAGAAGCACTTGGTTAGATAGAAATTAAGAGACACAAATTTTTGTTGTTACCGAAAAATACATTTTAAAGATGTGGAGAGACAAGGAACAGTAGTGTTCGTTATATGCAAAAAGTGTTACTTCGATATATACAAAACACTTTTATATTTCCCATTTTATAGGTACTTCTGCAAAAAATAGAAGTACCTGGTTAGATATAAATTAATAGGTAAAAGTTAATTAGAATAATTGATTTTTAATTTCTATATAATCTAATAAATTTAGATATAATTGCATAAAAATGTTTTCTTTTACTGAAAAATACTTTTTAAGGACGTGAAGGGACGAAGAACAGTAGTGTTCGTTATATGCAAAAAATTTTGCTTCGATATGCGTAAAACACTTTTATATTTCCCATTTTATGGTTACTTTTGCAAAAAAATCTGCTGAAACACTTAGATACAAATAAGTAGATAAAAATTCTTTTTTTTCTATGGAAATATACATTTTAAGGACGTGAAGGGACAAAGAACAGAAGTGTTCGTTATATGCAAAAAGTTTTGCTTCGATATATGCAAAACATTTTCATATTTCCCATTTCATAGTTACTTTTGGAAGAATTATGTAGAAGTACTTAGATGCAAATGAATAAGTCAAAATTAATTAAAGTAATTGATTTTTAATTTGAATTTAATCTAATAGAATTAGACACAATTAGATAACAATTCTTCCTTTTGTCGAGAAATGCATTTTAAAGACGTGGATAGACGAAGAACAGTAGTGTTCGTTATATGCAAAAAGTTTCGCTTCGATATATGCAAACCTCTTTTATATTTACTTTTAGAAAAATTATGCAAAAGCACCTAATTAAATACAAAATAATACATCAAAATATATTTTTTTCTATTGGAAAATACATTTTAAAGGCATGGAACGACAAGGAACAGTAGTGTTCGTTATATGCAAAAAGTTTTGCTTCGATATATGCAAAACATTTTCATATTTCCCATTTTATAGTTACTTTTTCAAGAATTATGTAGAAGTACTTAGATGCAAATGAATGGGTCAAAATTAATTAAAGTAATTGATTTTTAATTTGAATTTAATCTAATATAATTGGATACAATTAGATAACAATTGTTCCTTTTGTCAAGAAATACATTTTAAAGACGTGGATAGATGAAAAACAAGTAGTGTTCGTTATATGCAAAAAGTTTTGCTTCGATATATGCAAACCTCTTTTATATTTACTTTTAGAAAAATTATGCAGAAGCACCTAATTAAATACAAATTAGTACATCAAAACTTATTTTTTTCTATCGAAAAATACATTTTATAGGCGTGGAGGGACAAAGAACAGAAGTGTTCGTTATATGCAAAAAGTTTTGCTTCGATATATGCAAACCTCTTTTATATTTACTTTTAGAAAAATTATGCAGAAGCACCTAGTTAGATACAAATTAATAGATCAAAGTTTATTTTTTACCGAAAAATACATTTTGAGACCCTCTCATGTTGTCATTTTTGTGTTCCATATCCTCGTCACATTGCACGTAAATTTTTTCTTTAGTTTTAACAGTTCGATTCAAATAATTCTCCCAACTCCAACTCTAAGACTTCTTCGTTGTCTATGAATTTTTAATTAACCAGTTTGACAAAATATTTCTCATAAAACCATCCTTTTCGATACCAAACAAGAGACACTAGATCCAAATAGTAATTTATTTGCAACGTCTCGAAAACAAAACCCTCCACTGAAATTGCTAAAATTAATTAAGAACTGAGAAGGGGAGCAGCACGGAACTGTCGCGTCGAAATGTATTCGTCAGACTGTCGATTCTTTTCGTCGCTTTGGCAAATCGAGTTGGCGCTGGTGTTCGCGAAATAAGGTGTTTGCTGCTCCTCCGTGCGCCGATCTCGAACGACGCGAACCTTTGTGCCCGCATATCCGGTAACTCGCCGACGCAAATTCGACGGCTAGAAAGGATCAAAGCCCTTCCACCCTTTATTCCGTTCGTTCGTCGAGTTATATTCTCCCTTTCCCCCGTAGCTTTTCCCCGGTCTCGTGCCAGAAACTACATTATTCATGCTTAACGAACACGTCGCTGAATGGCCACTCGTTGCAGCCCCGCGTCAACCTTTTTTCCGCCATTTTCTAACGCTTTTCAAGGTCCGGTCGAACCAGCAGCGTTTCCGTCGAGGCTCCAGAAACGTTTCTGAAACTCCTTATCCGGCCTCTTCGGCCAAAGACCACGACTTTTGAGAACCTCAATGGGACCTTTTCACGGATTTCAACGATTATGTACACTTCGTTTATGAAAACGAAGTCTCGTTTGGGAAATTTCGCGGTCTTCAGAATTTTCGGATCGGTGAACGCCATCGCGATGTTTGTGGTTCTTTTTTCTGGGCTTTTTTAGCGAGGAGATTAATTTTTTGCAAATGAATTCTCTTTACGATTTGTGTTAAAGGTTTTTTAAAAATTTGAAATTGTAATCGAAATTTAAAATAACAAATGAATTTTGAAATTTGGATTTAAAATAACAAATGAAGCTTGAAATTTGGATTAAAATAACAAATACAATTTTAAATTTAAATTTAAAATGATAAATGAAATTTGAAATTTGAATTTAAAATAACAAATGAAGCTTGGAATTTGAATTTAAAATAACAAATGAAATTTGAAATTTGAATTTAAAATAACAAATGAAGCTTGAAATTTGGATTAAAATAACAAATAAAAATCGAAATTTAAATTTAAAATAATAAATGAAATTTAACATTTGAATTTAAAATAAAAAATGAAGCTTGGAATTTGAATTTAAAATAACAAATGTCATTTGAACTTTGAATTTAAAATAACAAATGAAACTTGAAATTAGAAATTAGAAATTTGAATGTAAATTAACAAATCAAATTAGAAATTTGAATGTAAATTAACAAATGAAATTTGAAATTTGAAGTTATAATAACAAATGTAGCTTGAAATTTGCATTAAAATAACAAATAAAATTTGAAATTTGAATTTAAAATAACAAATGAAGTTTGAAATTTGTATCTAAATTAACAAATGAAGCTTGAAATTTGAATTTAAATTAACAAACGAAATTTGAGATTTAAATTTAAATTAACAATTGAAATATGAGATTTGAATTTAAAATAACAAATGAAGCTTGAAATTTGAATTTAAATTAATAAATGAATTTTGAAATTTGAATTTAAAATAACAAATGAAGCTTGAAATTTGAATTTAAAATAACAAATGAAGCTTGCAATTTGGATTTAAATTAACAAATGCTAATTTGATATTTGAATTTAAATTAACAAATGAAATTTGATATTTGAATTTAAATTAACAAATGAAGTTTGAAATTTGAATTTAAAATAACAAATGAAGCTGGAATTTTAAATTTAAATTAACAAATGAAATTTGAATTAAAAATAACAAATGAATCTTGAAATTTGCATTAAAATAACAAATAAAATTTGACATTTGAATTTAAAATTAGAAATGAAGTTTGAAATTTGTATCTAAATTAACAAATGAAGCTTGAAATTTGAATTTAAATTAACAATCGAAATTTGAGATTTAAATTTAAATTAACAATTGAAATATGAGATTTGAATTTAAAATAACAAATGAAGCTTGAAATTTGAATTTAAATTAATAAATGAAATTTGAAATTTGAATTTAAAATAACAAATGAAGCTTGAAATTTGAATTCAATTTAACAAATGAAGCTTGCAATTTGGATTTAAATTAACAAATGCTAATTTGATATTTGAATTTAAATTAACAAATGAAGCTTGAAATTTGAATTTAAAATAACAAACGAAGCTGGAATTTTAAATTTAAATTAACAAATGAAATTTGAATTGAAAATAACAAATGAAGCTTGAAATTTGGATTGAAATAACAAATAAAATTTGAAATTTGAATTTAAGTTAACAAATGAAGCTTGAAATTTGAATTTAAATTAACAAACGAAATTTGAGATTTAAATTTAAATTAACAATTGAAATATGAGATTTGAATTTAAAATAACAAATGAAGCTTGAAATTTGAATTTAATTTAACAAATGAAGCTTGGAATTTGGATTTTAAAATTAACAAATGAAATTTGATATTTGAATTTAAATTAACAAATGAAGCTTGAAATTTGAATTTAAAATAACAAACGAAGCTGGAATTTTAAATTTAAATTAACAAATGAAATTTGAATTAAAAATAACAAATGAATCTTGAAATTTGCATTAAAATAACAAATAAAATTTGACATTTGAATTTAAAATTAGAAATGAAGTTTGAAATTTGTATCTAAATTAACAAATGAAGCTTGAAATTAGAATTTAAATTAACAAACGAAATTTGAGATTTAAATTTAAATTAACAATTGAAATATGAGATTTGAATTTAAAATAACAAATGAAGCTTGAAATTTGAATTTAAATTAATAAATGAAATTTGAAATTTGAATTTAAAATAACAAATGAAGCTTGAAATTTGAATTCAATTTAACAAATGAAGCTTGCAATTTGGATTTAAATTAACAAATGCTAATTTGATATTTGAATTTAAATTAACAAATGAAGCTTGAAATTTGAATTTAAAATAACAAATGAAGCTGGAATTTTAAATTTAAATTAACAAATGAAATTTGAATTAAAAATAACAAATGAATCTTGAAATTTGCATTAAAATAACAAATAAAATTTGACATTTGAATTTAAAATAACAAATGAAGCTTGAAATTTGAATTTAAGTTAACAAATGAAGCTTGAAATTTGAATTTAAATTAACAAACGAAATTTGAGATTTAAATTTAAATTAACAATTGAAATATGAGATTTGAATTTAAAATAACAAATGAAGCTTGAAATTTGAATTTAAATTAATAAATGAATTTTGAAATTTGAATTTAAAATAACAAATGAAGCTTGAAATTTGAATTCAATTTAACAAATGAAGCTTGCAATTTGGATTTAAATTAACAAATGCTAATTTGATATTTGAATTTAAATTAACAAATGAAGCTTGAAATTTGAATTTAAAATAACAAATGAAGCTGGAATTTTAAATTTAAATTAACAAATGAAATTTGAATTAAAAATAACAAATGAATCTTGAAATTTGCATTAAAATAACAAATAAAATTTGACATTTGAATTTAAAATAACAAATGAAGCTTGAAATTTGAATTTAAGTTAACAAATGAAGCTTGAAATTTGAATTTAAATTAACAAACGAAATTTGAGATT
The DNA here is from genome assembly GCF_013123115.1 of Colletes gigas. Taxonomy (NCBI): domain Eukaryota; kingdom Metazoa; phylum Arthropoda; class Insecta; order Hymenoptera; family Colletidae; genus Colletes; species Colletes gigas. The sequence goes on from NW_025106644.1 coordinate 1,655,074, forward strand.
TAAATTTAAATTAACAATTGAAATATGAGATTTGAATTTAAAATAACAAATGAAGCTTGAAATTTGAATTTAATTTAACAAATGAAGCTTGGAATTTGGATTTAAAATTAACAAGTGAAATTTGATATTTGAATTTAAATTAACAAATGAAGCTTGAAATTTGAATTTAAAATAACAAATGAAGCTGGAATTTTAAATTTAAATTAACAAATGAAATTTGAATTAAAAATAACAAATGAATCTTGAAATTTGCATTAAAATAACAAATAAAATTTGACATTTGAATTTAAAATTAGAAATGAAGTTTGAAATTTGTATCTAAATTAACAAATGAAGCTTGAAATTTGAATTTAAATTAACAATCGAAATTTGAGATTTAAATTTAAATTAACAATTGAAATTTGAGATTTAAATTTAAAATAACAAATGAAGCTTGAAATTTGAATTTAAATTAATAAATGAAATTTGAAATTTGAATTTAAAATAACAAATGAAGCTTGAAATTTGAATTTAATTTAACAAATGAAGCTTGGAATTTGGATTTTAAAATTAACAAGTGAAATTTGATATTTGAATTTAAATTAACAAATGAAGCTTGAAATTTGAATTTAAAATAACAAATGAAGCTGGAATTTTAAATTTAAATTAACAAATGAAATTTGAATTAAAAATAACAAATGAATCTTGAAATTTGCATTAAAATAACAAATAAAATTTGACATTTGAATTTAAAATTAGAAATGAAGTTTGAAATTTGTATCTAAATTAACAAATGAAGCTTGAAATTTGAATTTAAATTAACAAACGAAATTTGAGATTTAAATTTAAATTAACAATTGAAATATGAGATTTGAATTTAAAATAACAAATGAAGCTTGAAATTTGAATTTAAATTAATAAATGAAATTTGAAATTTGAATTTAAAATAACAAATGAAGCTTGAAATTTGAATTTAATTTAACAAATGAAGCTTGGAATTTGGATTTTAAAATTAACAAATGAAATTTGATATTTGAATTTAAATTAACAAATGAAATTTGAATTTTGAGTTTAAAATGACAAATGCAATTTGAAATTTGATTTTAAAATATGAAATATTTAACGTTTTAGTGGATATTTATGTTGTTAATTTCAGTTTCAATTTCAAATGATTATTATTGTCTAATTTCTTTTTCGAATTGGTTATTATGTTCTAATTTCTTTTTAAAAAATCGTTATTTTCTCGTTTCCCTTTAAAAAATGGTTATTATAATCTAATTTCTCTTTGTAAAATGTTTATAATTTTCTAATTTCTCCTTTTTAAAATGGTTATTATTTTCTAAATTCCCCTTTTCAAAATGGTTCTTATTATATTTTCTAACTTCTTTTTTCAAAATCGTTATTATTTTCTAATTTCTTTTTATAAAATGGTTATTATTTTCCAGCTTCCTTTTCAAAAATGGTTATTATTTTCTAATTTCTCCTTATTAAAATGGTTATTATTTTCTAATTTCTGCTTATTAAAATGGTTATTATTTCCTAATTTCTTTTTTTCAAAATCGTTATTCTTTTCTAATTACTCTTCTCAATATCATTAGTATTTTCTAATTTCCTTTTTCAAAATCCATATTATTTTCTAATGTATTTTTTAAAATGATTATTTAACGTGTCCGACCATTACTATAAAATTCTACTTTACACTGTATTATTTACTTCAATTGGTTCTAATTAATCAAATTCATCCATCATAAGTAGAAACAGATAGCAATGATCAAACACAATTTACCCAATTCGTTCTAAATCATTTTCGTAATTATTTTCCTCGAAAAAATATCATTTCATATTTTTATTTTCCTACAAAATTAATCTTGTAAATAAGGTAATAATAAGTCATCCAGCAGAGTAAATGATCTGAGAAAAATAACTCGACAACTGTTTTTCAAAGGGTCAACGTTCCCAGTGATTCGGTAAAAAAGCAGAAGGATAGTTTTTGTTTTTGTTTTTTGGTGCTCGCGAGTATCGTGGGTGGAAAGGAAGGTCCGAGTTAAGGAGAATGTAGTACTATTGGTAGACAGAACGTAGATAGTCACGAGTAACTTTTCTTCGGTTACAGTCGTTGCGAGGGCTGACTAAAACGTCTCACCCAATACAACTCGCAATTTCTTCCTCGATTTATCTTCCTTTCTTCCCACAGTTTTCGCTGGAAAACGATACGTACTGTTCGACGTCGATTTTAATGAAACTCTGGGCAAATGTCCGTTGGACCAATCTAAAAACTAATTTAGAAGCTGTTATTTTTCGACTTTAATGGAGAAACAGAGTCAACCATTTATAGCAGAGTCAACCATTTTACTTATATTTATATAATTTTCAAACGTCGAATTAAAAAATGTTTCAAATTAAATCTAAACAGTTTCTAGGACAGTATTTATTTTTCTGGATCCCTTCTTTTTATTTTGAATATTTTTTTTCAACAGTTTTCAATATTTGTAATAACAAGACTGAAATTTGTTTAATTTTGGTGTCGCAATTATATGTAATAGAATGTAATTTAAAAGTACTGTGAAATTTTAGATTATTATGTTGTTTATAGACAATTTCCATATTCGTATTTGTGGAGTCCTTTCATCAATTTAGAAATTAATTTAGTTGCTCCCATTTTTAGATTTTAATGGAGATCCTTATATCAGAGTCACCCATTTTAATTATATATTATTTTCAAATTATGAAAGATGTTGAACAATGTTTCAAATGGAATTTGTTCAGTTTCTGGGACAGTATTTATGTTTTTCATACCTTCTTTTTATTCTGAAATTTTTATTTCAAAGTTTTCAGTGTTTGTAATAGGAAAACTAAATTATTTTAAAATTTTGGTGTTGCAATTATACAGGGTGTTCGCTAACGTAGGGAAAAATTTTAATGGGAGATTCTAGAGGCCAAAATAAGACGAAAATCAAGAATACCAATTTGTTGATGGAGGCTTTGTTAAAAAGTTATAAACAATTAAATTCAAAAACTTCAAATCGTTCTGAAAAAATTATTTTCGGTTGCAGAGGTTAATTGCAATTATTTTTGGTGAACAGACATACCCCCGAAATCCTACTCAATTTCTAGAAAAAAATTCGAGGAGGTGTGAAATTTTACGACGAAAAAAAAATTTCAAATTGTTTTGGAAAAATTATTTTCGTTTGCAGGGGTTAATTACAATCATTTTTGGTCATTACACATAGCCCCGAAATCCTGCGCACTTTTGAGAAAAAAATTCAGTACGTATGGAACTTTAAACGTTAATAACTTTTTAACGAAGCCTCCATCAACAAATTGGTATTCTTGATTTTCGTCTTACTTTGGCCTCTAGAATACTCCATTAAAATTTTTCCCAAGGATGGCGCTAAACACCCTATACATACTCTGTGAACACCCTGTATATGCTCTGGATTTTATATATTATGAACCATATAAGAGTCTTCCATAATAACAATGTTTTCCAGAAACGTAAATGGTATACAGGAATCACGACAAACTCCCTATCTGAAAGGACAGACAAGACAAATTTGTAAACATGATATTTTTTATACATATACACATATCTCTTTGAAATATTTGATTCCTGAATTATATATAATATATATTACATGTTTATCAAGAAGAAAACCGTACGTGTTCAATATATCCAAAGAAAATGGATACTCAATTTTTTTAGGATTTGGGGGATCGAACGCGAGACCTCCAGAGTCGAAGAAAAGCGTCTAACCACCACAGCCACGGAGGGCTCCCAAAACAAATACCTATCTTTGCTATAAAATATCTTACAGTAAAAGACATAAATTTCCACTTTTTAGAACAAATCAAAACATTTCGATAGTTATAAATACGAATCAACAATAGTCAATACTTCGACGAACCAATTCTAAATTGAACAAAGCATAGCCATTTTTTAAGATATCAAATATTAACTCGTTACAAATAAAAAGTTTACACCGAATTAAGTATAAATTAATACTCAACATTTAATCCATACCATTTTTTTCTAAAAATCGACTTACACCTTCAAAATAAACGGTCCATTTAAAACACTCTTCTTCGTATCTAAAATCCGCCCAACACCGAAAATAACCATCGAGGGTAAGACTGTCCAGACGTTCGAGCGAAACGAGAACGCTGCAACACGCGATCCGCTAACAAAGTCCAGCGAGATTCGGGTCGAAGAGGATCAACCCAGAGATTCGTCTCCGTCGCGGTAATCGCGAGCGATCGTTTGGCGCCCGCGACCAGCCCCTCGAACGCGCAACACCGGGTTTTGCATAAAATAAACGATAAGCGCGCGGATTTTTACGGCCGCCGCGGAAATTTCCAACGGGCCAGAAACAACGGGGGGGGAAAAAAAAAGAAAAAAAATCTGGAATATTCTCTTTCGTTGTCTTGCCAGCCGGTCGACGCGCGACGCCGGTTGCAGCTAGTTGTAAAATGCAAATCGAGATCTCCGTGAGACGTATGGAGTTCCGTATCGGGTGGGGTCAGGGATGGCGCGTACGTATGTACGTGCAACCGATATAACGCTTGGGATGGGTGGGTGGGAGAGCCTGTGTTTGCATTGCCGCGTCAGCTGGCCCGTTACCGCTGATAGCTACGCCGTAGACATCGCTATAATGGAACGCGTCAGGTTGCCTTTATGTCTTTCGCGATACCGAACCCATCGCCTTCCGTCTCCCACTGAACGCGACGAGGCTTTCTCCAGGAACAACGACGCGTCTCCTTTTCGACCCCTCGAGTCACGGATGCCATTCCACAGGCAGCCACACGCCCGGATTAAAGCAACGTCGCGACGCCTTATCGTCTACGCGAAGCACAGGAATCCAGTAAGCGACCGTTGTTGCGTTCAGTTGCTGCTACCGATTTGCGTTACTATTTATGGGGAATCGTGGAAACTGCTGCTCGCGAGGAGCCAATTACAAGGTTTTGGAGGATCGACGATCTGGGGCGTCGTTCGAGATACGGGGGAGATCAGTGAAGTGAAGTGGAGAGCGTAAAGTGTTATGGGAGTACATGTAATTGGCTTGCAAACCGAGTCGAACGTCTTCAAACCGTTATGAATTGAATAAAATGATCATTGCACTTGAGTGGGGGACATCAGATCTTAGGAGAGTCAATGCAGTTACTCTGTAAACCGATCAAAACGCCTTCAAATCATCACTAATCAAATAAAACGATCATTGCACCAGGTTGAGAGCCACAAAATCTCAGGAGAGTGTATGTAGTTAGCTTGCAAACTGATTCAAACGTCTTCAAATCACCACTAATCAAGTAAAATGGCCATTGCATTAGAGTGGGATGCATAGAATCTTAGGGGAGTCAATGCAGTTAGCTTGTAAACCTATTCAAATGTCTTCAAACTGCCACGAATCGAATAAAATGACTATTGCACTTGAGTGGGGACAACAAATCTTAGGAGTGCCCATTGCAAATCGATTCAAACGCCTTCAAATCACCACGAATCGAATAAAATGACCATTGCACTGGAGTTGGGTGCATAAAACCATAGGAGAGTCAATGCAGTTAGCCTGCAAACTGATTCAAACTCCTTCAAATCGCCACTAACCAAATAAAATGATCATTGCACTAGGTTGGGAGCCACAAAATCTCAGGAGAGTGTATGTAGTTACCATGCAAACCGATTCGAACGCCTTCAAACCACCAGGAATCGAATAAAATGACTATTGCACTTGAGTGGGGGATATCAAATCTTAGTAGTGCCCATACAAATGATCATTGCATTAGAGTAGGGGACATAAAATCTTATGAGATTCCATGTAATTAGCTTGCAAACCGATTCAAACGTCTTCAAACCACCACGAATCTAATAAAATGACTATTGCACTTGTGTGGGGACATCAAATCTTAGGAGTGCCCATTGCAAACCGATTCAAACGCCTTCAAATCACCACGAATCGAGTAAAATGACCATTGCACTGGAGTGGGATGCATAAAACCTTAGGTGAGTCAATGCAGTTAGGCTGCACACTGATTCAAACACCTTCAAATCATCACAAATCAAGTAAAGTGATGATTGCACCAGGTTGGGAGCCATAAAATCTCAGGAGAGTCAATGCAGTTAGCCTGCAAACCGATTCAAACGTCTTCAAACCACCACGAATCTAATAAAATGACTATTGCACTTGTGTGGGGACATCAAATCTTAGGAGTGCCCATTGCAAACCGATTCAAACCCCTTCAAATCACCACGAATCGAGTAAAATGACCATTGCACTGGAGTGGGATGCATAAAACCATAGGAGAGTCAATGCAGTTAGCCTGCAAACTGATTCAAACACCTTCAAATCGCCACAAATCAAGTAAAATGATGATTGCACCAGGTTGGGAGCCATAAAATCTCAGGAGAGTCAATGCAGTTAGCCTGCAAACCGATTCAAACGTCTTCAAACCATCAGGAATCGAATAAAATGACTATTGCACTTGTGTGGGGACTTCAAATCTTAGGAGTGCCCATTGCAAATCGATTCAAACGCCTTCAAATCACCACGAATCGAATAAAATGACCATTGCACTGGAGTGGGATGCATAAAACCTTAGGAGAGTCAATGCAGTTAGGCTGCAAACTGATTCAAACACCTTCAAATCATCACAAATCAAGTAAAGTGATGATTGCACCAGGTTGGGAGCCATACAATCTCAGGAGAGTCAATGCAGTTAGCCTGCAAACCGATTCAAACGTCTTCAAACCACCACGAATCTAATAAAATGACTATTGCACTTGTGTGGGGACTTCAAATCTTAGGAGTGCCCATTGCAAATCGATTCAAACGCCTTCAAATCACCACGAATCGAATAAAATGACCATTGCACTGGAGTGGGATGCATAAAACCTTAGGAGAGTCAATGCAGTTAGGCTGCAAACTGATTCAAACACCTTCAAATCATCACAAATCAAGTAAAATGATGATTGCACCAGGTTGGGAGCCATAAAATCTCAGGAGAGTCAATGCAGTTAGCCTGCAAACCGATTCAAACGTCTTCAAACCATCAGGAATCGAATAAAATGACTATTGCACTTGTGTGGGGACTTCAAATCTTAGGAGTGCCCATTGCAAATCGATTCAAACGCCTTCAAATCACCACGAATCGAATAAAATGACCATTGCACTGGAGTGGGATGCATAAAACCTTAGGAGAGTCAATGCAGTTAGGCTGCAAACTGATTCAAACACCTTCAAATCATCACAAATCAAGTAAAATGATGATTGCACCAGGTTGGGAGCCATAAAATCTCAGGAGAGTCAATGCAGTTAGTCTGCAAACCGATTCAAACGTCTTCAAACCATCAGGAATCGAATAAAATGACTATTGCACTTGTGTGGGGACATCAAATCTTAGGAGTGCCCATTGCAAACCGATTCAGACGCCTTCAAATCACCACGAATCGAGTAAAATGACCATTGCACTGGAGTGGGATGCATAAAACCTTAGGAGAGTCAATGCAGTTAGGCTGCAAACTGATTCAAACACCTTCAAATCATCACAAATCAAGTAAAATGATGATTGCACCAGGTTGGGAGCCATAAAATCTCAGGAGAGTCAATGCAGTTAGTCTGCAAACCGATTCAAACGTCTTCAAACCATCAGGAATCGAATAAAATGACTATTGCACTTGTGTGGGGACATCAAATCTTAGGAGTGCCCATTGCAAACCGATTCAGACGCCTTCAAATCACCACGAATCGAGTAAAATGACCATTGCACTGGAGTGGGATGCATAAAACCTTAGGAGAGTCAATGCAGTTAGGCTGCAAACTGATTCAAACACCTTCAAATCATCACAAATCAAGTAAAATGATGATTGCACCAGGTTGGGAGCCATAAAATCTCAGGAGAGTCAATGCAGTTAGTCTGCAAACCGATTCAAACGTCTTCAAACCATCAGGAATCGAATAAAATGACTATTGCACTTGAGTGGGGGATATCAAATCTTAGTAGTGCCCATACAAATGATCATTGCACTAGAGTAGGGGACATAAAATCTTATGAGATTCCATGTAATTAGCTTGCAAACCGATTCAAACGTCTTCAAACCACCACGAATCGAATAAAATGACCATTGCACTGGAGTGGGATGCATAAAACCTTAGGAGAGTCAATGCAGTTAGCCTGCAAACCGATTCAAACGTCTCCAAACCACCAGGAATCGAATAAAATGACTATTGCACCAGGTTGGGAGCCACGAAATCTGGGAAGAGTGTATGTAGTTAGCCTGCAAACTGATTCAAACGTTTTCAAACCACTACAAATCGAATAAAATGACTATTGCACTTGAGTGGGGGTCATCAAATCTTAGGAGTGCCCAGGCAAATGATCATTGCACTAGACTAGGGGACATAAAATCTTATGAGAGTCCACGTAATTAGCCTCCAAACCGATTCAGACGTCTTCAAACCACCACAAACGATCGTGCTTCCCCATAAACCGTGAATCAAAGTTATAAAATATGTATTCCTATATATAGAATAACAAATACATAGTTTATTCAATACTAAATATAATTCTAATTCAAATAACGATTACATAGTTGATCTGTCATACGTAATTATCCTGCAAACAGATCCAAACACCTTCAAACCACCACAAACTATCGTGCTTTCCCATCAATCGTGAATCAAAGTTATAAAATATTTATTCCTATAAATAGAAATACAAGTGCATAGTTTATTCAATACTAAATATAATTCTAATTCAAATAACGATTACATAGTTGATCTGTCATGCGTAATTATCCTGCAAACAGATCCAAACATCTTCAAACCACCGCAAACTATCGTGCTTTCTCATAAAATCTTAAATCAATGTTAAAAAAAATATTTATTCTCATACCCAGAATCACAATTACGTTTATTCAATACTAAATATAATTTCAATAATCATCTCTAAGATTAAATATCTGAAACCTGCCACTTGAAACCTGCATTTAAATTTTACAACTGAATTTTGAAATTCCTAGCGATTCACCAGTAGCTTTGCCCGAACAATTCCAATTCCACCGGACTACGAGTTTCGTTGAAAGTCTCTCTCGATTCTTTTGTACGCAATTCCGCCCCCCGTTACACCGTCTTACGCCCCCTCACCCCCCCCCCTTTTCTAGAGGGCGTGGTAAAACTATCCTGGTATTAATCCCTTGATTTTTCTCTTTGGGGCCGCGGAACCGCGGAAGTCGACTGTGACGAGTTTTTATTAAATTCCCCCGTAACAGGGGGAACAAAAAGTTATCGCGTTGCGATTGCTCGGTCGCGTTTTACACGCGGCGATATCGCCCCGCGATAAAGCTGCACGCTCCACGCGCCGTTGCACCGCACAGAGAACGAAAAGCGTTATTTTTCGACTCATTCCGCGCCGCGGGATTCGCCACGGAAATCTTCCCGTTCGGCCCGGATGAACCGAGCGCGAGTTTCACGCTCCGGCTGGCAAAACGATCGACCGGTATAAAAAGCTTAAAAGCGTAAAGCTTTTTCGACGAACAGTGTCGCGACGGAGCCTCCGATGCACGACGCGGCTGCAACGCGGAACGTCTGCCTTTCGGATCCGCGTTCCTCTGATCGAACGAATAACTCTCCTATTATAGTAGATAATATGTAAAATCCGGAGCATATGTACAGGGTGTTCGGCTAAACCTGGGAAAAATTTTAATGGGGGATTCTAGAGGCCAAAATAAGAAGAAAATCAAGAATACAAATTTGTTGATTGAGGCTTCGTTGAAAAGTTATTAACGTTTAAAGTTATGCTTGTGAGACGCTGGCGCACGCAGTTGTACGCAGGTTGCCTATCTACAGGCGCAAATGTTAATAACTTTTTAATGAAGCCTCAATTAACAAATTGTTGTTCTTCATTTTCGTCTTATTTTGGTCTCTAGAATCTTCCATTCAAATTTTTTTTTAAATTCAAAATTTCAATTTATTAAGATTTGCCCACCTACGTGAATTTTTTTCTCAAAATTGCGTAGAATTTCGAGGTGTAAACTATAAAGTAAACCATCTACAATCAGCAAAATTAAAATACAAAAGGAAGTTTCAGAAAGTAATGATTAATTTACAAGCTTGATTCATAATTTTTCATTACAAAATTTAAGTTACATGTTGTTATTCAAATAAATTTCACAGACACATGCCCATATATGGACCATTATATTGCCTATTATATTTAAAAATAAAATGAAAGTTTACAACCATCTATAATATTCAAAATTAAAATACAAAAAATATTTCAAAAAGTAACACTTAATTTACTAGCTTGATCCACAATTTTTCACTAAAAAAAATCTAACCTACATGCATTGACATGAACAAATTTCACAATTATAATGCATCAAAAATTTTTAGAGCATTTTTCAGTACCCAATTAACGAGAAAAACCATACCATTCGAACGAATATAAAAATTTAATAAATCGACGTAGACTCGAGACAAAGCCTCGTTGTTCCTATCTTTCCAGAATTTCCAGTCCAGTGGAATCTCTATTCTCGTCGTTATACACCCTCGTGATTGGCATATAGGGTGTTCGGTGACGTAGGGCAAAATTTTAATGGGGGATTCTAGAGGCCAAAATAAGACGAAAATCAAGAATACCAATTTGTTGATTAAGGCTTCGTTAAAAAGTTATTAACGTTTAAGGTTATGCTTGTGGGACGCCAGCGCACGCAGCTGTACGCAGGTTGCCTATCTACAGATGCAAATGTTAATAACTTTTTAACGAAGCCTCAATCTACAAATTACTATTCTTGATTTTCGTTTTATTTTGGCCTCTAGAATCTACCATTCAAATTTCAAATTATTAATAAAATTTGTCCACCTACGAGAATTTTTTTCTCAAAAGTGCGTAGGATTTCGAGGATATGTGTATCCACCATGAATGTTTGTAATTGACCCTCGCAACTGAAAATAATTTTTACAGAACGATTTGCAATTTTTTGATTTCGTCGAAAAATTTCCTAGTCACTATGCGATTTTAAATGGTAATAACTTTTTAACGAAGCTTCAATCTACAAATTACTATTCTTGATTTTCGTCTTGTTTTGGCCTCTAGAATCTTCCATTCAAATTTTGTTTAAATTCAAAATTTCAAATTATTAATAAAATTGTCCACCTACGCGAATTTTTTTCTCAAAAGTGCGTAGGATTTCGGGGATATGTGTATTCACCAAAAATGTTTATAATTGACCCTCGCAACTGAAAATAATTTTTCCAGATCGATTTGCAATTTTTTGATTTCGCCGAAAAATGTTGTAGTCGGTATGCGATTTTAAATGTTAATAACTTTTTAACGGAGCCTCAATCTACAAATTACTATTCTTGATTTTCGTCTTATTTTGGCCTCTAGAATCTTCCATTCTAATTTTTTTTTAAATTCAAATTTCAAATTATTACTAAAATTTGTCCACCTACGCGAATTTTTTTCTCAAAAGTGCGTAGGATTTCGAGGATATGTGTATTCACCAAAAATGTTTATAATTGACCCTCGCAACTGAAAATAATTTTTCCAGATCGATTTGCAATTTTTTGATTTCGCCGAAAAATGTTGTAGTCGGTATGCGATTTTAAATGTTAATAACTTTTTAACGGAGCCTCAATCTACAAATTACTATTCTTGATTTTCGTCTTATTTTGGCCTCTAGAATCTTCCATTCTAATTTTTTTTAAATTCAAATTTCAAATTATTACTAAAATTTGTCCACCTACGCGAATTTTTTTCTCAAAAGTGCGTAGGATTTCGAGGATATGTGTATTCACCAAAAATGTTTATAATTGACCCTCGCAACTGAAAATAATTTTTCCAGATCGATTTGCAATTTTTTGATTTCGCCGAAAAATGTTGTAGTCGGTATGCGATTTTAAATGTTAATAACTTTTTAACGGAGCCTCAATCTACAAATTACTATTCTTGATTTTCGGCTTATTTTGGCCTCCAGAATCTTCTATTCAAATTTTTTTATTAAATTCAAATTTCAAATTATTACTAAAATTTGTCCACCTACGCGAATTTTTTTCTCAAAAGTGCGTAGGATTTCGAGGATATGTGTATTCACGAAAAATGTTTGTAATTGACCCTCGTAACTGAAAATAATTTTTCCAAAACGATTTGAAATTGTTTGATTACGTCGAAAAATGTTGTAGTCGGTATGCAATTTTAAATGTTAATAACTTTTTAACGGAGCCTCAATCTACAAATTACTATTCTTGATTTTCGTCTTATTTTGGTCTCCAGAATCTCCCTTTAAAATTTTTCCCATTATTATATTGCCTTGTTATATTGAAAAGTAAAATGAGTCTACAATCATTAAAATTAAAATACAAAAGAAAGTTTCAAAAAATAACACTTAATTTATAAGCTTGATACATAATTTTTCATTACAAAATCTAAGCTACATGCAGTGATTCAAATAAATTTCACAGACAAATGCCCATATATGGGCCCATTGCATATTATATTGCCTATTATATTTAAAAATAAAATGAAAGTTTACAACCATCTATAATATTCAAAATTAAAACACAAAAAAAATTTCAAAAAAATAACACTTAATTCACAACCTTGGTCCACAATTTTTCACTAAAAAAATCCAAGCTACATGAACAAATTTCACAATTATAAACCACCAAAAATTTTTAGAGATTCATCAAATCAAAACCAAGGATTAAGTATCAAAAACCAACGAAAATCCCGGATTCCTGGATTTCAAAGCGGTCGAAAGCCCGGTGACGCTTTTAATTTGCAAGTTCCAGGAAACGGCCGGAACAGAAATCCACCGCAGTATTTCTCGCGTCGATTCAACGACTACTTTGTCGATTATTCCGAGTCGTTTGGCAGCACTGGAGTTCTTATGCGGCCATCATTAGCGATAACCGTGAATTCTGTTTCGTTTCGAAGTCGTTCCTCCGGTCGTAACGTTTCCTATCGGCTCGGGCACAGACGATGATTCGTTTATGGCCGATTGCGAGTCGTATCTCTTTCATCGGTGCGGTTACGATCCAAACCGTTGATCGGATTAAACGTTTCAACGATCGCGATCAGAGTGTCGCGACTTCGAGGGAAATGTCGTACGACTAAACTTTTTTTTTTACGCTTTTTTTCGTGGGAAATCGACGTTCTCTATTTATTCGAGGGGAAATTTATGATTTATAATTTATTTCTTAACACGTTGGAGGATAGTGCAAATTTTAATGAACTGCAAAAATGGTGATTCACGTCAGATGTTGAAATTTTATTTAATTTATGTAATTTGTTTAGCTAGAAAAAATTTTTAAATACACGGGGATAGTATAAAGGGACTATTACAGTAAAGTACTAAATAATTTCAAAAAGTAAAGACCTATGTAGAATTGAGTGCATAATAATGGGACTTATGACCTTGGATGTTACAGCATTGATTTTCGTTATGATGCAGAATGATATGAATGCTAAAGAAACTTTTAAATACATATAAATTTTGTAATAAAAAAAAACTTGCCCCTTAACATTAAAAAATAAAAACTCTTTCATAAAATACACCTGATAAAAATAAATTTTAAAAATTCATAAAAAAACAAGTTTCCTGTTCCAGTTACAGTTACAGTGAAATAAAAAAAAAACTGTTTCATAGAATACACCTGATAAAAATAAATTTAAAAAAATCATTAAAAAAACAAGTTTCCTGTTCCAGTTACAGTTACAGTGAAATAAAAAAAAAACTGTTTCATAAAATACACCTGATAAAACTAAATTAAAAAAATTCATAAAAAAACAAGTTTCCTGTCCCACTTACAGTAAATCATCATCATAGACTACCAATTAATTTACTCTATAAATTCGAAGAATTTCAAAAAGTTTCCTCGATGTTTGCTCGTCCAAGTTTCTCGAAATCAAATTTGAGATCATTCAGCATCATTACGATTCTGAAAAGTCAAGTTCTCAAGATAATACATCCACGGTCGCCCGGTATTCCGGAAGCAGATATCATTGAAACAGTATCTTTGCGGGTAACTTTGGCGCGATGGGATCCAGCAGATTTACATTTAGAGATGTTAAGAGAGAGATTGCTCACGAAGAGGGGCCTCGAGAGTTCTCAGCGGATCCTCCTTATCCGGACGGACGCGTCCGCGCGGAAAGCTTCCACGCCGCATATTTTCAACGATACTCGCGGATAATACTGTATCATCCGGGATCATTGGACGGTTCTCGTCTTCGCGCTTCAAGCGTCTTCGAGGCGCGCATATTCTTCTTGGGAATCGGCGATGTACCAACCGCGTGATGTACGGGTGACTTTTCACCTGCGAACGCTGACCGCGCTCTGTGTGAACCCTGCTTCATCCTAGGCTATGAATCTTCTATAGAAAACCCTTAACCATCCGTCTGTAGTGATCCTTAACACTCTCTGTACACCGAATGCACACGGTTACTTTGAATCGACTGTGTGTGTGGGGCTGTTACCGTGTTGCATGTTCGATGATGAATGGAAACTTTCGACCTGTGGCGCTGGTTAGCTGGTCGAAAGAAATCGAGAAAGGTCGTAAGAGGCTAGTGGACTCGTCAGTAGGCGGTCGAGGGGTGTATACATTGTGTTGAAATCCCACAGTGCATGTATTGAAACAAATTGTTGCGTGTAAGTAGGCAACATTGTGTTCAGTCGTTACGCTAAATTTGATAGCAATGTGACAACCAGTGTGATCACAGCAGTTATTTACACCTGTTGATCTTGAGTGTGCTCTGCGATTGATGCGATGGAAAGAACTGTCGAGCAAAGAATTTGCCTTAAATTTTGCGTTTCTAATGAAATTTCTTGTGGCGAAGTGTTAAAAATGTTAGAGGAAGCCTATGGTAAGTGGGTGCCTATCAAAAACGCAAACATACGAATGGTGCAAGGCGAAGAGGGCTGTTTCGGCCGCGAAGCACTATGCCTACGTTCTATGTACTGCGTGGACTGTGCGTATTACACAGCTCCTTAGTGTGTTCCCTTTCCTTGTGCTCGAAGGACCACCCCAACTGGTGTTTGGGAAATACCGATAACTGAAGCCCATTGCTTCTGATTGAAAGCCAGTTGCTCTTCCGTGTTGCACAAGAGTATGAAACGCCTTGTGGAGAGTCTAGTCGAGTTCGTAAGGCTCGATCAAAAACGAATCTAATCCGAAAACTTAATGCTACCCTTAACCTAGGGCTTCCCCTACCAAGGTGACGAAAACACGCAGCGCTAACCGGTGGGGAGGATTGGTCAAGCCGATCCTCAAAGTCGTCACCTTGGCAGGACGTTTCCTGCTTTTTGCAACATTCCCGCCCACCCTGCTGTCCAACGTCCAGGTACACCATGTAAAACTGAGCAAGAACGTTGCCTTTTTTATAAACATTTGGGGAAAGCCAGAGCCTCCAAGACTCCGGTGGTCTGCAGATGTGCGCTCCCGTGGGTTTACGATACGTCGATCGCTATTGAGGCAAGGAAGAGCTCCAAGGATTCCAAGTCCCGTGTGGAGTTTGGAGTTTCCTTAATGACCGTAAAGTAAGTTGTCAAGTAAAAATGTCTCGAAGGCCTGATCCTCAAAAATAGCGGAGAAGTCACGTCCGTATCATGAACCCCGCGATGTGAAGGTTCCTTAAGAATCCTTAACAAGGGCCTTGAAAAGGACCGAGAAGAAGTGCAAGATTTGCCGCGTGCCGGCCGACCGTCAATGGTTTCGACCGACGAAAACATCGAAAAGATAAACAAAATGGTCGTCGATAATCGTCGCACGAGTGTTAGAGAGGTGGCTCATGAAGTGGAAATGTCTCACATGTCCGTGCATAACATTTTAACTGTAGTAGGTGGCCGGGGATGAAGGAGATTGGTGAAAAATTAAGTATCACGTGGTCAACCTTAAAACTGCTTTATTTCGGGCTGTGACACGGGAGACGACCAAACTGCGTGTAGCTGGGCGTCTGCTCGCAGCGCCCTCACCTCGATCTACCGAACCTACGCTAGCTTCCGCTACTACGCTATTATGCATACTAACTTGGAGCAAAAACTTAGCAAATGAAAAAAACTAACAGTTTGACAAGTAGATAGATGCTAGAACAAAAGAGTCTACTTTTAATATCTTTGATATTATAAAATAAAATTTGTATTTTCGAAAGAACTTGAATTACAAAAAATTAACTTTCAAAAACATTGAAATCAATTTTATCAACAAAAAAATTTCATTTAAGTGGTTTTTGACAAAACAATAAAAATATATTTAATTCTTTTACATTTTTTATAAGTATCTGTGAAAATAATAAAAGCAAACTTCTATTAATATCTTTGATATTATAAAATAAAATTTGTATTCAAATTTGCTTCTTTTCAGAAGAATTGGAATTACAAAAAATTAATTTCAAAAAGCATTGAAATCAAGTTTACTGACTTCGGTTAAAAATTTTGATTCAAAATGGCACCTGGTAAGGCAATAAAAATATATATTTATTTTCTTTGCATTTCTTTTAAATATCTCAGAAAATTATTAAAGATACGACACGAATTCTTATATTGAGACAATTGTTGAGACAATCCTCTAAAAAATTTCCATTTCATTAATTCTATTAATACAAAATTTGAATTTGAATAAACATCCACAGTTTAGCGACCATACATGTTAAAGGAATCAAACCCTTTTTAAATAAATAAAAATAAAATTCTTGAAAATGTTTGAGTAACTGCATTGAAATAATAACGTTAGTTATTTATTGCTCCAAAACAATTCCATATTCGTACAAATATAGTAGCCATTGAAGTAAACTGAGTAAAATAAATCTTATTTTTAAACAAATTTGGAATTATTTTTACCATAATAAATAAAACAAGATTTCTTTTTTTTTGCATTGATTTGGCCCTCCATCTAAGAAATCTTTAAAATCAATTTTGTATTTTTGAGAAACTTGTATTTAAAATCCTGGAAGGCTTAATATCAATTGTTTCGATTGTTGCATCGGTCTCTATACTTGCACCCCTAACGTTCAGCGTCAACGTTAAATAAATAAAAATAAAATATGCGAATATATTTGAGTAGCCATTGAAGTAAACTGAGTAAAGTAAATCTTATTTTTAAACAAATTTGGAATTGTTTTGGCCATAATAAATAAAGCAAAATTTCTTTTGTTTTTACTATGATTTGACCCTCCATCTAAGCAATCTTTAAAATCAATTTTGTATTCTTGAGAAACTCGTATTTAAAATCCTGGAAGGCTTAAAATTAATTGCTTCGATTGTTGCATCGGTCTCTATACTTGCACCCCTAACGTTCAGCGTCAACGTTAAATAAATAAAAATAAAATATGCGAATATATTTGAGTAGCCATTGAAGTAAACTGAGTAAAGTAAATCTTATTTTTAAACAAATTTGGAATTGTTTTGACCATAATAAATAAAGCAAAATATCTTTTGTTTTTACTATGATTTGACCCTCCATCTAAGCAATCTTTAAAATCAATTTTGTATTCTTGAGAAACCCGTATTTAAAATCCTGGAAGGCTTAAAATCAATTGTTTCGATTGTTGCATCGGTCTCTATACTTGCACCCCTAACGTTCAGCGTCATTTCCCCGACGCGTTGCTTTTTCCGCACGATGGTCCCTCGTTACTTGTACGAACTGTTCTTTCGTGCTCTTAAGAATAACGGGATCCCGTTCCCCGTGAAATTTTCCGCCGCAATTACTCGGCCAAGACTCGCTCGAGCGATAAAACGAAAGGAGAGAGCGTGGAATAATCCAGCGTTTCGCCATCGAAGTAGTCGAAGACTGAGATCTAGCAGATCTCCCAACGACTTTAAGCCGGACGATGGTGGCCTTTAGTACCGTAAACTAACAAAAGGTGGATCGTTGGTGGAACAGACTAGTCCGGGGATCGTTCTTTTTCGCGTCATTTTTCGGCCACTAAGAAATCCCCGTGGATCTTCGAGACTGCAGTCCATCGAATGCGTTTTATCCGCTTGAAAAATGTAGCAAAAACTCTCTAATTCTGGTTTTTCATTATTCTTTTAGATACTTAAAAGAAACGCAAAGAAATTAAATATCTTTATGGCCTCGTCAGGTGCCATTTTGAATACAAATTTTTAACAAAAATTAGTAAAATTGAGTTCAATACTTTTTAAAATTAATTTCTCGTGATTCAAATTCTTCTGAAAAGAAGCAAATATGGGTAAAAATTTTATTTTATAATATCAAAGATATTAAAAGTAGTTTGCTTTAAGTATTTCTTATATTTTTGCATATAAAGTGAATTTTATAGTGTTTTGAGAATTTTAATTTTCAATAAATACATAAATATCCGCAGTTTATTACTCAATGATGAGAAGTACATTCTTGGAAATTTTAAGATGCCAATGTCTGAATTGCTCGATTTCTTTCGAAAAGTTCGGATCTACCGAAATATCTAGGTTCGATTCGGGTCATTCAAACGTTTTTATCTTCTCTTCCAATACGTCAGCTTGTAATAGTAATACTCTATTTCAGACACGTGCTCGAAAAATATATATTTTAGATACGTACAAGGTTCTCTTAAAGAAATCAAATTTATGGAGAATACTATATTAACAAATAAGAACTGTAATTACAGTAACTAAACAATATATAATTCACTTTTATTTCATTATTCAATATTCTATGGATCATTTAAGATGCCAATATCTGAATTGCTTGGTTTCTTTCAACGAAATCGGATATACCGAAATTTCTCGGATCTATCGAAATTTCTCGGTCCGATCGAAATTTCTTGATTCGAATCCAGTTATTCAAACATTTCCAATGAGAAGGTTCTCTTGAACAAACCAAACCTATCGAAAAAATTACATTAACAAATAAGAAGTGCAATTGCAGTAACTAAACAATATATGATTGATTTCTAATTCATTACTCAACGTGTATTCTTGGACCATTTAAGATGTCAATGACTCAATTGCTCGGTTTTTTTCGAAAAGTTCGAATCTACCGAAATTTCTCGAATCAACCGAGATTTCTCGGATCTATCGAAATTTCTCGGATCTACCGACGAAATTTCTCGGTTCAATTCGAGTTATTCGAACATTTTCGAAGAGATTACATCACTACCCATCGACAAGACTACACAAATGAATAAAAAGTGCAATTGGAGTAACTAAACAATATATAATTCATTTCTAATTCATTACTCAACGTATATTCTTGGACCATTTAAGATGTCAATGTCTAAATTGCTCGCTTTCTTTCGAAAAGTTCGAATCTACCGAAATTTCTCGAATCAACCGAAATTTCTCGAATCAATCGAAATCTCTCGGATCTACCGACGAAATTTATCGGTTCAATTCGAGTTATTCGAACATTTTCGAAGAGATTACATCACTACCCATCGACAAGACTACACAAATGAATAAAAAGTGCAATTGGAGTAACTAAACAATATATAATTCATTTCTAATTCATTACTCAACGTATATTCTTGGACCATTTAAGATGTCAATGTCTAAATTGCTCGCTTTCTTTCGAAAAGTTCGAATCTACCGAAATTTCTCGAATCAACCGAAATTTCTCGGTTCTATCGAAATTTCTCGGATCAACCGAAATTTCTCGGACCTACCGACGAAATTCCTCGGTTCAATTCGAGTTATTCGAACATTTTCGAAGAGATTATTATATATTTAATAAAAAGTGCAATTGCAATAACGAAACAACATACAATTCGTCCACCATTGATCCCAAACAACATTCTCCGAATTACAGTAAAAAAATCGATCGAAAAATGCAAGGAAACCGTCGTGGGTTTCTTCCGTGGCGGTCAGAGATGCGGAATTCCGCAAGGTGTCAGTCAAACGCGGACGCAGGTCGCCGCTGGACGTGCGGTTATCTCGATTCCGTGCGCCGGGACGCGGCTGGACGCCGCGACGTCCGTGCAACGGTGACGCATTAGCGTCGCGTCGTGCCGCGACACCGCATTCTATGTTAAACGCGCGACGCGGGAGTTTCGGGGGCGACAGATGTCCACTAGTTTGGTCGCGCTAAGCCCGGACGGCCGACTGCGAGCCGCACCACGGACTTTCGAGAGTTTATCGAACACGCACCAGGCCGGAATGTCGTCCCCAGACTCCGACGGGACCTTTTCCAGCTTCCACTTCGCGATAAATTGTCGACGAACTCTAACTTTCGCGATCCAGCGTCCCGCGATTACGACCAACCCCCAACTCGGTGCATCCCCCGCAACATTTTTCGCATTATTCGCCTTTCTAGGAACAAAGGATGATATGTGGCTTTAAATAATTTGTGGATAGATATTCCAAAGTTTGTTTTGGAAATATTATTTAAAAATTGTTGTTTGTTTCTTATTTTGGTACAAACAACCCTTAATAATGCATCCCCTGCAATATTCTTTTGGATTATTAAACGAAGATGACTATTCTGAGTTCTTTGTGGATAGATATTCTAAAGAATATTTCAGAAATATTATTTAAAAATTGTAATTTATTTTGTTTGGTACGACCAACCCCTAATTGTGCATCCCTTAGAATATTTGTAGCATTACGAATAAACGTCGATGTCTCTTTTAATGCTTGACGGATAAACATTCCAAGGAACGTCAAAAAAATATTATTTAAAAATTGAAGCCCATACTGTTTTGTTTGTCCAACCCCTAATCGAGCATCCCCTGCAACATTTTTTCAAATAATTCAGCCGAGATTGAGAGCCCACTTAACGATTAAATTCCTGAAGAATGGCAATGTTTGGTAGGCCTGCGTATTTCTGACGAGCGTTTGACGCAACTTTCGAGCCCATTGGGGGTTGCAGCAGCCGCCCGGAGAAACTTGCGTGGAAGGGGGAAACATGTTCGACGGTATTTCGGCAGTCCCCGCTCGTTCGAAACGTTTGTCCGTGGATTCTCGTGATGGCGCCGGCGGGTATTACCGCCGGATCGAAGGCGCCGTGCAAGGAGGAAACGTGCAATTCCGCGCATACAGCGCGTCATAGGCGCGGCCGCAATCTTCCTGGCGAGCTGCGATTGTTGGAAACTCGCGGCAGCTAACCGCAATACATTTCGAAAAGTTTGCCATTGCAACGAATAAAAATACTTCGCGAATATGTAATGAATATTCTAGGTAGTCATTTATTACAAGTATTCCATGTGTGTTTTTTTTATGGTCCATGCAATACATTTAGAAAAATTTGCTATTCTGACGAGTAAAAATACTACCCAACTATGTCATGAATAATGTAGGTGGTAATTTATAACAAGAATTCCATGTGTTTTTTTTTCATGGTGTATGCAATACATTTAGACAAATTTGGTATTGTGACGAATAAATATACTTTGCAAATGTGTAATGAATATTCTAAGTAATTATTTATAACAAAGTCTTTCATGTGTGTGTTTTTTTATGAGGTATGCAATACATTTAGAAAAATTTGCTATTGTGACGGGTACAAATACTTCGTAAAATGTTTCGCGAATACGTAATGAATATTGTAGGTAGTCATTTATAAGAAGTATCCCATGTGTTTCTTTTTCATGGTGTATGCAATACATTTAGACAAATTTGCTATTGTCACGAATAAATATACTTTACAAATATGTAATGAATATTTTAGGTAATTATTTATAACAAAGTCTTTCATGTGTGTTTTTTTTATGAGGTATGCAATACATTTAGTAAAATTTATCATTGCGATGTGTAAAAATACTTCGTACAATACTTCGCGAACTTGTAATAAATATTTTATGTACTTTTTTATAATAAAAATTGAATGTGTTTTTTTTGCCGGTATATGCAATACATTTAGAAAAATTTGCCATTGTTATTTGTAAAAATACATCGCGAATACGTAATGAATATTTTAGGTACTCATTTATAACAAGTATTCCATGTGGTTTTTTTTAGACGGTTTATGCAATACATTTAATAAAATTTATCATTGCGACGTGTAAAAATACTTCGTACAATACTTCGCGAACTTGTAATAAATATTTTATGTACTTTTTTATAATAAAAATTGAATGTGTTTTTTTTGACGGTACATATATGCAATACATTTAGAAAAATTTGCCATTGTGATATGTAAAAATACATCGCGAATACGTAATGAATATTTTAGATAGTCTTTTATAAGAAGTATTCCATGTGTTATTTTTTTCGTGGTGTATGCAATACATTTAGACAAATTTGCTATTGTGACGAATAAATATACTTTGCAAATATGTAATGAATATTCTGGGTAATTATTTATAACAAAGTCTTTCATGTGTGTGTTTTTTTATGAGGTATGCAATATATATAGAAAAATTTGCCATTGTGACGGATACAAATACTTCGTAAAATGCTTCGCGAACATGTAATGAATATTCTAGGCAGGTATTCATAACAAGCATTCCATGTGTTTTTTTTTTGATGGACCATGCAATACATTTAGAAAAATTTGCCATTATGATAAGTAGAAATACTTCTTAAAATGCTTAACAAATACGTAATGAATATTTTAGGTACTCATTTATAACAAGTATTCCATGTGTGTTTTTTTTAGACGGTTCATGCAATACATTTAGAAAAATTTAACATTGCGACGAGTAAAAATACTCTTCTTTCTACTTCGTGAAATACTTTTCAAGGTGCCGTACATGGAGGGAACGTGCAATTCCGCGCATATAGCGCGTCGTAGGCGCGGTTGCAATCTTCCCGGCGAGCTGCGATTGTTGGAAGCTCGTGGAAGCTCACCGAGAAGCTCCGCGCTGTACTTTCCCCCGTCTGGTTTCTCCGTGGCTGGTACGGAAGCGGGGTCCATTCGTCGGGATTATGTTCTTTCAGTGCGAGGATGTCGGTCACCGGAAGTGCGTCGTAAATCTGAAACGTTGCCAGTGAAAAATGCCGCCGAGACCGCCCGAATATCGGTATCCTCCGACGTACAATAATTTTCATTGGCCGACCACCATTTTTACACCGAATTTAAGCAACCGAATCATCCCCTTTATTTTTAAAACTTTTTATTAGCACCTTTGTAAATGTGAATTCAAACGTGACACAATTCTTCTATCCTTGTACAATTCCTCTGTATGATCAATTTACGAATCATATCTGAGTTCATTTTACGAATCATCGCTGGGCACACCAATTCGTATCGTATTTTAAATGTTATCTTTCATACTTTATTAAATTCTCCTACACCTCAGTTGAGAAGAATCGAAATTTTCAACTTACGAAACACATTTGGAGTTCATTTTACGAATCGTTGCCCGGTACCTCAGCGCATATCGTGTTTTAAATAACGTCTTTCATGGTTCACTGAATCTAAGAAGGATTCCCCTTCTCCAGTTGGGATGAATAGAAATGTTTCATTTCCAAATCACATTTGGGGTTCATTTTACGAATCATTGCCCGGCAATCCAACTCGTATCATTTTTAAAATGTAGTCTTTTATGCTTCACTGGATCCAAGTGAGATCTCTCCCTCCTCAGTTGAGAGGAATAGAAATTTTCAACCTACGAATCACATCTGGGGTTCATTTTACGAATCATCGTCCGACACTCCAGTTTTTATCGTTTTTAAAATATTATCTTTCATATTTAACTAGCACCAGAGAGAAATTACTCCCCCAATTGGAAAGGATAAAAATATTCAACTTACGAATCACACCTGAAGTTCATTTTACGAATCATTACTGTACAAGTCACAATCGTGAATTCGAGACACTAAATAGACAAACTTCTAATAATATAAAACGATTGTACAGATAATGTTAACAAAATAAATGTTTACTATTTCCATTCTACCCCTCTTTTCCAAATCAGCTAAAAATCTATTCTAATAGGAAGCATGGACGAAGTTAACGAAATATTTAATATTTTTACGTATACAAGTTCGCGTAACCGCGGAAAATCGACAACCCCTCGAGGTCTGCAGAGTTCAAGTTAGGAACCAGCGATCTATACAACGTACGGAGCTGGGGGTCTAATGGGTTAATGCAAGAAGCGAAGCAGCACTATAATTTGGTTCATCGCAATGGGAACGGATCCCGTAGTCGAGTTCTATTCGCGAGCCAAGGCGCGGAAAATCGCGACTCGATATCGAGAAAATGCTCATCTTTTCTGCGCGGAGTACTTCCCTCCGGTAAATTTAGACTTTTCATCGTCTCCCGCGAATAAAATCGAATAAATTCGATTTCGTATCCAATTCAACTCGACCCTACGGGATCGCTGGCGTACAGCGGCTCGCCCATTATTGCCATCGTCCTTGCACACGGGAGGGAGGGGGAGAAACTCCATTATTAGGTTTTCCCTTCGTTTTCGATTCATTCGACTCGTTCTTCTTCTTCTTCGAATTTCTGCTCCATCTACGTCCGCATCTTTGTCTAACAAGCAATAACGGGAAACGCTCCCCGTTTGTTTCGCGGCCACTCGACTTCCATTGCAAAGTACTCGACCAGTCGTCGAACTATCATCGACAGGTTCCACTCTGACGCGCGTGAAATATGTACGAAGATCTTCGTGAAATACTTCGCGAATATATTATGGATATTCTAGGTACTCATTTATAACGAGTGTTTCATGTGTGTTTTTTTGTGGTGTATGCAATACATTTAGAAAAATATGCTATTCTGACGAGTAAAAATACTTCACGAATTTGGAAAGAATACTCTAGGTAGTTATTTATAATAAGTATGATCCGATGTGTTTTTTTTTTAAGAAGTATGCAATACATTTGGAAAAATTTGGCATTATGACAAGTAAAAATTCTTTGCGATATAATGAATACTCTAGGTACTCATTTATAACGAGTATTTCATGTGTGTGTTTTTTTATGGTGCATGCAATACATTTAAAAAAATTTGCTATTGTGACGAGTAAAAAGACTTCGCGAATATGGACTGAATATTCCAGGTAGTTATTTATAACGAGTATTTCATGTGTGTTTTTTTTATGGTGTATGCAATACATTTAAAAAAATTTGCTATTGTGACGAGTAAAAATACTTCACGAATATGGAATGAATATTCTAGATAGCTATTTATAACGAGTATTTCATGTGTGTGTGTTTCTTTATGGTGTATGCAATACATTTAGAAGAATTTGCTATTGTGACGTGTAAAAATACTTCTTACAATACTTTGCGATGTATTGAATACTCTAGTTGCTCATTTATAACGAGTGTTTCATGTGTGTGTTTTTTATGGTGTATGCAATACATTTAGAAAAACTTGTCGTTCTGACAAGTAAAAATAGTTCTCGAATACGTAGTGAATATTTTAGGTATTCTTTTATAATAAAAATTTGATGTGTTTTTTTGACGGTATATGCAATACATTTAGAAAAATTTGCCACTGTAACAAGTAGAAATGTTTCTTAAAATACTTCACGAATGTGTAATGAATATTTTAGGTACTCTTTTATAACAAATATTCCATGTGTGTTTTTCTAACGATGTATGCAATACATTTAGAAAAATTTGACCTTGTGACGAATAAAAATACTTCGTACAATACTTCGCGAGTTTGTAATGAATATTTTAGGTACCTTTTTACAATAAAAATTCAAAGTGATTTTTTTGACGGTATATGCAATACATTTAGAAAAATTTGTCACTGTAACAATTAAAAATAGTTCATACAATACTTCGTACAATATTTCGCGAATATGTAATGAATATTTTAGATACTCATTTATAATAAGTATGCCATGTGTTTATTTTTATGGTGTATGCAATACATTTAGAAAAATTTCTCACTGTGACGAGTAAAAATAATTCACGAATATGTAAGGAATATGTTCGGTACTCATTTATAACAATTTTGCCATGTGAGTTTTTTTACGGCGTATGCAATACATTTAGAAAAATTTGTCACTGTAACGATGAAAAATACTTCGTACAATACTTTGCGAATATTTAATGAATATTTTAGGTACCCTTTTATAAGAAATATTCGATGTGTTTTTTTTTTACGGTGTATGCAATACATTTAGATAAATTAGCGTTGGTAAGCACTCAGGACATTAAATTATTTTAGTTCACATAAAACAACGAACTAATTTATACATTTGATCTTTCTTGCTCGATCGCGTTAATTGGTTCGCGTCTGTAATTCGAGCGGATCGATCTCGTTTCGAGGGGAAACCGCGATAATCGCATTAACGAGAACGCCAAGTTTTTATTTAAACTTCGCCCGGAACCGAATGCTTTAACATAATCCGAGCTCGCCATTTTCCCGCGCGGTTATTAGCCCCGGGATTACCGCGACCGCAATGTATTCGAAAACAAATTCCCCCAAGAAGCAAAACTTGATCCACAGAAATCGAAGCGAATTTAAGCTCGTTAAATATTTCATAAAACACATCAGTAGCATTTTTAAAAATATTATCCAAAAATTTGATATTTTAAGGTTAATTTCGTATCAATTTTTTCATTTGGATTTTTTAAAATTAATTTCGTATCAATTTTTTCTTTTTGATTTTTTAAGATTAATTTCGTAACAATTTTTTCTTTGATTTTTTAAAATTAATTTTGTATCTTTTTTTTGCTTTTTGACAATTTTTTCATTGATTTTTTAAGATTAATTTCGTATCAATTTCTTCTTTTTGGAAAATCACCACCTCTTTTGACACACTCCCTATTGCAACGCCAGCGAATTTGGGCGAAAACTTCCCCCGTTGGAAACGCACCCATTCATAATCCCCGCGATCGTAAAATATTTTACGAGTTGTTTCGTTTAGTTTCCGTCCGACTCGTTTGACGCGTATCGGCTTATCCGTTGCACGGATCCCCTTTTTTTCTTTTTATTACTATCCCGCGTCGCGCGTAATGAGCGTTGCGGAGAGAGTTACTCTCCAAACGCGAAGCGTTTTACGAGCGTATCGAGGCCGGTCGTTGGTCGCGTTCGTTTCCATTCCGCGATTTGTTCGACGTTCCTCCGGAAAGGAATAAAAATCCGCCCGGTTTACGTCGGCCCGCGATCGAATCTCGATCGTCGGGGATCGAGACCGCGCGCACACGGTCCCGCGAGCCAACTTTAACAGCGGAAAGAGTGGCTCGCGAGAGAAGATAAAGAATTCTAGACGTACGGTTACATCGTACGCGGAGAGCCCGCGTCTTATTCCCCCTGTGAAACTGGTGTCTCAAGGTTTTCCAGGCTCGTTTGCCTCGAGTCTCCGGGCCGATCCCGACCTTTTATGTGTAACGAAAGCGACACGAGACTCCTGTTAAGGATTCTTAAGGAACCTTCACATCGCGGGATTCATGATACGAACGTGACTTCTCCGCCATTTTTTTCTTAAGAAAATTCAGCTCCTTCGGAACAAGTCATTTTCTAAGCGATATTCCGAAGATTGTTGACTTGTTTGCATATCGTACTCATAAACCCATGTTTCGTCACCGGTTATGATGCGTCTCATGATGGTAAAGTCACTAGAAGCTCGTGAAATCATGTCTTCAGCAACAGCTTTTCGATGTTCTTTTTGCAGAAAATTCAGCTCCTTCGGAACAAGTCGTGCAGCGACGCGTCTCATGCCCAAAACTTCAGTTATATAGTGTATGACTAGCGTAGTAGCGGAAGCTAGCGTAGGTTCGGTAGATCGAGGTGAGGGCGCTGCGAGCAGACGCCCAGCGACACGCAGTTTGGTCGTCTCTCGTGTCGCAGCCCGAAATAAAGCAGTTTTAAGGTTAACCACGTGGTACTTAATTTTTCACCGATCTCCTTCATCCCCGGCCACCTACTACAGTTAAAATGTTATGCACGGACATGTGAGACATTTCCACTTCATGAGCCACCTCTCTAACATCCAGGCGACGATTATCGATGACCATTTTGTTTATCTTTTCGATGTTTTCGTCGGTCGAAACCATTGACGGTCGGCCGGCACGCGGCAAATTTTGCACTTCTTCTCGGTCCTTTTCAAGGCCCTTGTTAAGGATTCTTAAGGAACCTTCACATCGCGGGGTTCATGATACGGACGTGACTTCTCCGCCATTTTTGAGGATCAGGCCTTCGAGACATTTTTACTTGACAAATTACGTTACGGTCATTAAGGAAACTCCAAACTCCACATGGGACTTGGAATCCTTGGAGCTCTTCCTTGCCTCAATAGCGATCAACGTATAGCAAACCCGCGGTAGCGCACATCTGCAGACCACTGGACAGCAGGGTGGGTGGGAATGTTGCAAAAGGCAGGAAACGCCCTGCCAAGGTGACGACTTTGAGGATTAGCTTGACCAATCCTCCCCACCGATTAGCGCTGCGCGTTTTCGTCACCTTGGTAGGGGAAGCCCTAGGTTAAGGATAGCATTAAGTTTTCGGATTAGATTCGTTTTTGATCGAGCCTTACGAACTCGACTAGACTCTCCACAAGGCGTTTCATACTCTTGTGCAACACGAAGAGCAACGGGGTCTCAATCAGAAGCAACGGGGCTTCAGTTATCGGTGTTTTCCCAAACACCAGTTGGGGTGGTCCTTCAGGCACTAGGAAGGGGAACACAGTAAGGAGCTGCGTAACACAACACATAGCACGGGGCCATAGTGCTTGGTGGCCAAAACAACTCCTTAACAAGAAAGCATGTGGACCTCGAGCGAGTTTAATCTGAATTTGTTGCACTTTGGTTGAAAGAGATCCAACCTTACAGGGCTACATTTGTAAAAGAAATCTCTGTCTTGGTAGTTTGCTCATTTTTACGAGATCTCTTTCTTAAGAGTCTGACGGCCTCATAATTCATGCAAGTACTCCCGACGACGGGGACACGAGATCATTAGCGGAGGGGATCGGTTGTTCAGCTTTATTAAGTCTTATTAAGTTTCTGTCGCTTGGACAGTTTAGAAGAGGTTCTATTTTTCACTGTCAAAGGTACCCGTGATCCGATTAATTTGCTTAACATTTTGGACACGGAGGATTCGTGGAACTTGTAATTTTGTGCTATGGAGAGCTTCTCGTGGTCGCCGCTAGAAGACTACGCTTGATTTGTACTTTTCTCACAAGTGCTCCACTGAACATTGATTTGTGTATAGAGGATGTTCCAAAATGTTGAGGCAAGACTTATAGAGTAAAATTTTGATTGTCCGGAGTAGTTGGAACTGGGGTAATGCAGGGAAATCAAATATGCTGAATAAGTGGACTATACCTACATGGGAAGTGATAAAAACGAGGAATTGGACCATTTATGTGTGGGTTTTCTCACTTTATGGAGCTAGGAAACAACTTTAGGATATTCTTAGAATTTGTAAATATTCTTTGTTAAAATATGCGTTATTTGCATTTTGAAATATTGAAATCCTTCTATCCCTTCTGGAGTTATAACGTTTTAAATGTACGACGTTGCACAAACCCTGGGTAATTTATGACCCATTCTTGTTCCATGTCCTAGTCACTATCCTAGTCCTAGTGATCAACACATGAGGGTTTGCAGAATGTAGACAATTCTGGACCATATTCACTGTCTGCTCCTAGAGGAAGCCTCTGAATCTCCCTCTTATTGCCTTCTTGGAGGCGTTCGATGTTCAGATTGGGCCTTGTCCTACCCAATCCGAGTTTTGGTCAATTTTTGGATTGTGCAACACCCATAGTCTGGTTTGTTTCATCCTGCAAATCACAGTTTGCAAGATGTTGAACAATCCCTGAATAATTTATGACTCATTCTTGTTCCATGTCCTAGTCACTATCCTAGTCCTAGTGGTCAACACATGAGGGTTTGAAGAATGCAGACTGTCTGGTCCTAGAGGAAGCCTCTGAATCTTCCTTTTAGTGCCTTCTTGGAGGTGTTCGATGTTCAGATTGGGCCTTGCCCTGCCCATTTCAAATTTTGAACAATTTTTGGATTGTGCAACGCCCATAGTCTGGTTTGTTTCATCCTGCAAATCAAAGTTTGCAGGATGTTGAACAATCCCTGAGTAATTTATGACCCATTCTTGCTCCATGTCCTAGTGACTGTCCTAGTCCTGGTGGTCAACACATGAGGATTTGCGTTACATCAATTGCCCTTTAGGGTGATCTAACGGGGGACCATTTCCAGAAAAATCTGAAACCGTCATCCAACCAAGTCTAGTCCTTCAGAAATGACACGCAGTCCATGAAAAATGGCGACTTCCTCAAAAACGGCACTGTTCATCGTCGACTGCAGCGTTCACCCGTCACGTGGCGGCAACACTGCCAGCAGCCCAAGCAGCGCCACAAGTACAATTGACCCATTCCCTGAAGCACCCAAAGTCCAAAAGGTAAAACGCGGGAGAATATTCCTCCAAGGATTCGGTAACGCTCGTGAAATTCGCTTTGGGAATCGACGAACGGGCCACGCCAAGGATGAGTGTAATTCGTCGTTTCAGCGACGTCGCGTGGCCAGGGGAGCGAAAGAAGTCGAAAGGGACCCCGGCTGATTCGAAGCGGAAGAGCTCGAGGCGCTTCAGCGATGGCGGTCGACGCAGACAGAAGGGTCGCAATTAGCTGGTTAACGGGGCGCGGGAAATGCCGTGGAATTAGCCCTGGCAGCTTGTGACGAAGTTCTCCGTGGACTGGCGGAACAGGGGTGGGGGGGGAGGGTGAGGATCTCGGTGAAAAGTTTGCGCGGAAAAGCCACTCGCGAGGAGGAGAGGCAAGAGCCAGGTTTCTCCGGAGCTGCCCTGAAAAAGAGCTTCGCGACTCCTCGCGGGGCGGAGAATGGGGGTGGGAGGGGGTGGGGGGTGAAACGAATTTTTCGCGGCGCCCGGGACGAGACGGAAGGAAGAGATATTTCTTCGGGAGGAGACGGAAAGATACAGACGAGGAAAGTTCCTCTACTGGAAATATGCTTTAGAAATCTGTGGAAATGTCTGCTCCGGTTAAAAAGAGTCGAGAAGTATACTGAAAGTCTCCCCGGTTTCAGGCGATATTTTTATTTAGTCGCTCGTATCGACGGATGGAATTTAATTTGAATTATAGATTGAGGTTTTTAGTTATCGATGTCTATTCGAAGGTTCGATTTTTGATTTTGTTTTGTGACATGATTTTTTTTATTATTTTTTTTATTTACACTGATATGAAATGATCAATTTATAGATATTTTTGTTGTTGATGTTTATTTTACTTTTCAATTTTTATTTTTATTTTGTTTTTATTGAAGGAGCAATGGGTAATATTTTTATTTGTATTTTGTTTCGTTGTAGAATTTTTATTTTTATTTCAAAACCAATGGATACTATTTCTATTTGTATTATATTTCTCTGTAGAATTTTCATTTTTATTTAAGAAGCAATGAACACTATTTTTACTTATACTAACGTGAAATTATCAAATTATAGCTACCTGGTTCTTAATGTCCATCTAACTTTTCAATTTTTTTTTAATTTTGTTTTTTTGTAGAATCTTTATTTTTATTTTGTTTTTTTCGAAGAATTTTTATTTTTATTTCGTTTTTTTGTAGAATTTCTATTTTTATTTGAGAAGCAATGAACACTATTTTTATTTGTATTTTGTTTCGTTGTAGAATTTTCATTTTTATTTAAAGAACAATGCATACTATTTTCATTTCTATTTTGTTTCGATGTAGAATTTTTATTTTTATTTAACGACCAATGAACATCATTTTTGCCTACAATTATTTATCGAAATAAATACATGATATCTTTTATTCCAAGCAAAGCAGAGAGGCGAAAACAAGGTTGAGATTGGTTGCATTTGCTGGTAGCACAAATAACAATTTGTCTCGACGTTTCGGTGAAAGGGTGCTGGTCCACTCCAACAGAAATGAAAATATATTTATATAAAAGCTACAAAATACAAAAGTAAGAAATATGCAATATTGTAGTTGGAAAGACTTGATGTCCACGTTGTTAACACGTTACTGTCGTGGGGGTCACCGGTGACCGTCGCTTCAATCCTACATTATTTTTAAAATTGCTTACAATAATACATTAAAAAGATGCAATCATTTGACAGTTAACACTTAATTGTATATTCTCTCGAGAAAGTTTGAGTTTTGGATTTTTTTTATAATTCTGGTATAATTTTACAAATTAACATCCAATTGGATTTTCGACGTATTATACTCTTATATTTTGAAAAATTATTTAAATTCGTAATATTCTACATCCTCAAATTAACAAAGGTAAAATTTGTAATTTAATAAAAAACAAAATTTGAAATAAATATTGTGTTAATAAAATCGAACTGGAGATGAAAAATAAAGTAAATAGAATAATTTTTAAAAAAACAGTGTTGAACTGCATTTTAATTAAAATCAATTTTAATCAAATTAACAAAGATAACATTTGTAATTTAATAGAAAACAAAATTTGAAACAAATAAATATTACAATTCATAAATAAATAAAATAAAAAATAAAATTTGAAACAAATTAATACAATGATTTTCAAGTTTACATGTGGATAAACAATTTAAAAATGTCAACGTTTTAAAAAACAACGTTGAACTACATTTTAATAAAAATCAAAAATAATTTGAAATAAAATTTGGCAATAAAATCGAACTGGAGATAACAATTAAAGCGTATACAATAATTTTCAAACTTACCAGGGAATTAACAATTTAAAAATGTCAACGTTTTAAAAAACAACGTTGAAACTACATTTTAATAAAAATCAAAAAACTTTTTTTAACGACGATTTTAATTCTTCAAGTTTTCAAACGTAGTACTTTTCATAAAAATTTATATCATTGAAATACTATTGTTTAAATTACTCAAGTTGACGACTTAATAATTCCAGTTTTGTTTTTCAACGAGTACCAAAAATAACAATTTCTCGCCACGATTTCGAACCGACAATGTTCGATTCTTTGATTAACCGCGTCGAGGATATTCGATCGACCGAATCCGCTGTCGCGATTTATTCTCCTTGATAACGGTCTCGATTTATAGGAACGCGATCATTGAATCGCGGGTCCGTGTTTTGCACGGACCGCATTATAAATTTCAAAGAGTTAAATCCAACGGTTATTATCCAAACTGTACGAAACGCGCTCACGGCGTCGTTGCGCGTATGATTAACGGGTGAACGTATTATTGAAATTTCCATGCGATATGCATATTGCGCGACTGGTAATTAATAAAGTCGGTCCATCGAACGTATAAATTAGACGGGCATAAAGCGGCGCTGGCGACGCGGCTCGCGAAGAAGTCGACTGTTTCTGCCACGCGGATAGATGTCGCGGTTAATTTCCATTCAGCTTCGAAAAATATGAGACGATAAAGTTCGTTCGTTTTGTTCGAATAACACGTTTTATAATTTAATGTTTGTTCTTTGTTAACCTAGATCAGTTTTTTTTATAATATTTTTTGGAAAACACGTTGATAAAAAAAGTAGAATAAGTGGTTAAAATTGTGAAATATATTGCAATACTTTGATTATTATTATTATTGTTGAATTTTTGTTGGAGACCATTATTATGGAATAATATATTTTTGGGGGTGGCTGGGGATATATTAAAAAATTTGAGGTGTCATATACACTGTATTTTGATTTGTTTACAGGATAGAAGTTGCAGTTAATTTCAATTCAGCTCGAAAAGTACAGGATGATATCGCGTAAAGTTCGATATCATTGAAATTCTAGATATTTTTTCAAATTATAGCACAACAAAATTATCAGTAGTTCAATGGGGAAGTAGCTCCAGTTCCAGTAGACCCTATTTGTGTGAAATTATTTCTACCCGGTTATGTGAAATCATCTTTCCCCGGTTAAGTGAAATAAGTTTTCCTTTAGACGTACGAAATAATTTTTTCAGTGGTTCTTTGAGAAATTGGAACTCCACCTTACTTAGTTTCAAGAAAAGAGACATTAAGAGTTTGCAATACATGTTTTTGAATCATGTTAACGAAAAAATTCACGCCTATTATGGTTTGAAGATATGTCAGTCGTCATCAACATGAAATTATTTCTACTCGGTTATTTGAAATCATCTTTCCCCGGATAAGTGAAACGAGTCTTTCATGCAAAATAATTTCTTAAATTATAGCATAACAAAGTATTCAGTAGTTCAATGGGGAAGTAGCACAAGTTCTAGTAGCCCCAATTTGTGTGAAATTATTTCTACCCGGTTATGTGAAATCATCTTTCCCCGGTTAAGTGAAACGAGTCCTTCATGCAAGATTCTTTCTTAAATTATAGCATAACAAAATATTCAATAGTTCAAAGTGGTTGTACTTGCTACTTTGTAGCATTCCTAAAGTTAATATAATTATTAACAAACTTGCAAGTATTAAAATTTATATATTGTAAGCGTTTTAAAAAGACATTGTGGAATTCAGTTTTTCGTGATGTTATTTTTAACAGTCGCTTCAGTTCATGTAGCCCACATTTACGTGAAATCATTTTTACCCGGTTATTTGAAATCATCTTTCCCCGGTTAAGTGAAATAAGTTTTCCATTACACGTACGAAATAATTTTTTCAATGGTTGTTCGAGAAATTGGATCTTCACCTTCCTCAGTTTCAAGAAAAGAGACATTAGAGTTTAAATTTCATGTTTTTGAATCATGTTAATGAAAAAATTGACAAATATTATTTGATATTGAAACTATATGGTTTATGGGGTGTGTCAACAATCTATATGGGTTTCGAGGATGTGACAGTCATCATCTACGTGAAATTATTTCTACCCGGTTAAGTGAAATTATCTTTCCCCGGTTAAGTGAAATAAGTTTTCCTTTAGACGAACGAAATAATTTTTTCAGTGGTTGTTTGAGAAATTGGACCTCCATCTTCCTCAGTTTTAAGAAAAGAGACATTAGAGTTTGCAATACATGTTTTTGAATCATGTTAATGAAAAAATTTTCGAATATTACGGTTTGAGGATATGTGTAATTTCTATTCACATATTCCACTATTGAAAGAGCACAAATTCAACTTCTAATTTTAAACATTTGCAGAGTATACATATCTATTGTAGTACAAATATTTAGAATTAGTACTTAATCGCCTAAAACATATATTATCACTCTTTCAATAACAGAATGTATAAATAATGTATAAATTCATTTAAATTCTTTAAAATTGATATTGAAATAGTGTATTAAATTAAATATAATATCAAATGAATTAATATATATACATATACTGTATTTTGTTTGTTTATAGAAAAAATGGTTAAAATTCTAAAATATATTGCAATACTTTCATTATTATTATTATTATTATTGAATAATATATCTTAACGAGCAATGCCCTTTTTTTATAAACTTATACACCTAAAATAGACTCGTAAGACTTGTTAAATATTCCTTTTGAGATTATTCAGCGATATATTAAAAAATTAATAATGTCAAATACACTATATTTTGATTTGTTTATAGGAATGTAGAAAATCTATTTCTCAAATGTCCAAATGGTCTGTAGAAATTTACTAACACCAACAATTATGGACAATTTATACTATTATTAACTAATTCGAATAAAAAGATAATATCGAGGATTATTCCTCGATTTTTAATTGATAACGAGTATATTGATATTCAAATTATCCACATCCCAGGAAACAGTAATTTACATTTTCAAAACATGTATTATGTTTATACATACTACACAGAAGTGTTACCGGAAGTTTGTATTGTACGAAAATCGTGAATCATTGCGATCAAAATAAAATATTTATTACGAAGGAGGAGATGTTTAATGCGGTGAATTCATTAAAATTATTCGCTCTGTGCTTTGGCATATAAATTCGCGAAAGGTTACAAAAGTAAGTGGAATTTCGTCGAGGTCATGTTGGTGGACTCGTAATTTATGTTCCAAACCACGGGACGAATAATTTTAATGAATGCTCGACATTGTCTAATTCACATTTATATTTAATCTGTCGATCCGACGGTGGATTATTATTTAGTACATAGAAATACAAATAGTGACCTCTTAACGATAATATTCAACTCTCTTTTTAAGCTATTTCTCTTATAAGAATATTATTTCATACTGAATATATACATATATATATATATATGTATATATCATATAACATTTTTTCGTTAATTTTTCACAAATTTTTTTTCAACATTGGGAAACACTGTTCCAGGTTACTTAGAGTCACTCATCAACATTTCTGTCATTTCGAAACACTATACTTTTAATATTATACAGTGAACAATTTATTATATTTTTTTAACATTTTTCTAGGAGTGAATAAATAATTAACGTGGTCCAACGAGTCTGTTTTTGTTCATTTCTTGGGGTATAAATTTTATAAAATACAATTGAATTGAAAGACTAAGAGCAATTACAAATGTGGAAGGAATTTAATTTTTTAAAAATGGACGACTTATATACTAAGAGATTAATAAAAAGAGACTCATCGAACCACGTAAAGTTTTTTGAAAATCTTGGAGCCACAATTTTGTGATTTCTCGAACGTTGGTTTTATTTCGTCCGTTTGGAAACACGAGAATTTTCTGGTGTCCTGATAAAACAGGAAATCACCGCGCATGCACAGTTTCCTCTTTTCCCGTTCTCTGTCGAGTTTCTTTCGTCGCGTAGAAAATGTACAGCTAACAACCCTCTCTGGCGTAACGAACGAATCGATAGACGCGTCGTGGTACGGAGTCGTTACGAAAGGATTTCCAGAAACTTTGAGAAAACGAACCGAGTGGCTGAGAGATAAGAACGGGCTTCTTTATTTCGCGGTGGCTTGATTTCCGCGCCATTACGATAACAGGTGGCGAGCTATTTCTCTTGTTCCCGTTGTTTCGGGTAGAATAATGATATTAAATCATTGCTGTGCTCCGTAAACCGAGATTTAAATTTAACACGTTCACTGTTATGCCAGTTTTCTCTGTTTGGGGATATTATAGATATTTTTTTCAAATTATAGCATAACAAAATAATCAGTAGTTCAATGGGGAAGTAGCACAAGTTCTAGTAGCCTCCATTTGTGCGAAATTATTTCTACCCGGTTAAATGAAATCATCTTTCCCCGGTTAAGTGAAATGAGTTTTTCTTTAGACGTACGAAATAACTTTTTCAGTGGTTGTTCGGGAAAGTGGACCTCCATCTTCCTCAGTTTCAAGAAAAGAGACATTAGAGTTTAAATTTCATGTTTTTGAATTATGTTAACGAAAAAATTCACGAGTATTATTTGATATTGAATCTATATGGTTTATAGACTGTGTCAAACAATCTATATGGATTTGTGGATGTGACAGTCATCATTTACGTGAAATTATTTTTACCCGGTTAAATGAAATCATCTTTCCCCGATTAAGTGAAATGACTTTTTCTTTAGACGTACGAGATAATTTTTTCAGTGGTTGTTCGAGAAATTGGATCTTCACCTTCCTCAGTTTCAAGACAAGAGATATTGAAATTTACATTTCATGTTTTTGAATTATGTTAATGAAAAAATTCACGAGTATTATTTGATATTGAATCTATATGGTTTATAGGTTGTGTCAAACAATGTATATGGGTTTGAGGATGTGACAGTCATCATCTACGTAGAATTATTTCTACCCGGTTATGTGAAATCATCTTTCCCGGTTAAGTGAAACGAGTCTTTCTCTGGTCGTGCAAAATAATTTTTTAAATTATAGCATAACAATATTTTCAATAGTTCAATGTGGTACTTGTTAGTTTGTAGCATTACCAATGTTAATCTAATTATTATACAATTTTCAAGTATCAAGGTTCATTTATCATATCCGTTTTAAAAACTCGTTGTAGAATTTAGTTTTTCGTGACGTTATTCTTAACAGTAGTTTCAGTACAAATAGCCCCACATTTAAGTGAAATTATTTCTACCCGGTTATATGAAATCATCTTTCCCCGGTTAAGTGAAATGAGTTTTTCTTTAGACGTACGAAGTAACTTTTCTGTGTTTGTTCGAGAAATTGGACCTCCACCTTCTTCAATATTCGTCAGTTTCAAGAAAAGAAACACTAGAGTTTGCAATACATGTTTTTGAATCATGTTAAGGAAAAAATTCAGGTCTATTATGGTTTGAAGATATGTCAGTCATCATCTACATGAAATTATTTCAACTCGCTTATTTGAAATCATCTTTCCCCGGTTAAGTGAAACGAGTCTTTCATGCAAGATAATTTCTTAAATTATAGCATAACAAAATAATCATTAGTTCAAAGTGGTAGTACTTGCTACTTTGTAGCATTCCTAAAGTTAATATAATAATTCACAAATTTGCAAGTATTAAAATTTATATATTGTAAGCGTTTTAATAACACGTTGTAGGGTTCAGTTTTTCGTGACGTTATTCTTAACAGTAGTTTCAATTTAAGTAGCCCACATTTACATGAAATTACTTCTACCCGGTTATTTGAAATCATTTTTCCCCGGTTAAGTGAAATGAGTTTTTCTTTAGACGTACGAAATAACTTTTTCAGTGGTTGTTCGGGAAAGTGGACCTCCATCTTCCTCAGTTTCAAGAAAAGAGACATTAGAGTTTAAATTTCATGTTTTTGAATTATGTTAACGAAAAAATTCACGAATATTATTTGATATTGAATCTATATGGTTTATGGGCTGTGTCAAACAATCTATATGGATTTGTGGATGTGACAGTCATCATCTACGTGAAATTATTTTTACCCGGTTATATGAAATTATCATCCCCCGGTTAAGTGAAACAATTCTTTCATGCAAGACAATTTCTTAAATTATAGCATAACAAAATATTTAATAGTTTAAAGTGGTAGTACTTGCTATTTTGTAGCATTCCTAAAGTTAATATAATTATTAACAAACTAGCAAGTATTAAAATTTATATATTGTGAGTGTTTTTAAAAGACGTTGTAGGATTCAGCTTTTCATGATGTTATTCTTAACAGTAACTTCAGTTCAAGTAGCCCCCATTTACGTGAAATTACTTCTACCCGGTTATCTGAAATCATCTTTCCCCGGTTAAGTGAAACGTGTCTTTATTGGAGAAAATATTCAATAGTTCAAAGTGGTAGTACTTGCTACTTTGTATCATTCCCAATGTTAATGTAATTATTAAAAAAACATATAAAAATATAAATAATAACAGCTTCGCGACGTTGTTACAAGAAGCAATGAAACCGAGCCGAATAATAAAATCAAATTATCCGCGTTCGAATTTCCCCGCGGTGGCCGCAGATTTTCAATTCTTTTTTTTCCGAGAGATTTCGTCCCGAAAAAACGAAACGCGATATCAAAGCGAACAATAACGAACTCGACGCATCGATTTCTAACGGCGCTCCTGGGAACGATGAACGAGTGGCCGCGTTATCGAAATCGATTTAATTACCGGACCCATTACGATAATTGCCGCGGGAGACGGTGCCTTTTTTCGCCGATCATTTTGCCGCGCGATCCACGGATCCCTCGATGGGATCGCGCGTACCGGCAATAATTTCATCTCGATGTCAAAGGTCGCGAGCATCGAGGAATTACGTGCACCTGCGTAA
This sequence comes from Colletes gigas, assembly GCF_013123115.1. Classification (NCBI taxonomy): domain Eukaryota; kingdom Metazoa; phylum Arthropoda; class Insecta; order Hymenoptera; family Colletidae; genus Colletes; species Colletes gigas. The sequence goes on from NW_025106644.1 coordinate 1,694,377, forward strand.
TCGGGGCTCGTATCGCGCGTAATTTTCGAAAGGTCGATTTTCGATCGAAAGGTCGAGGACGATCGATTTCCCGGACGAGGTCGCAACTGTTCGACAAGGATCGTGTAACGGTCCGCAACGCGGTGCAGTTGGCTGAGACCTAAAGACACCATAAATGGGAACAACAGCTCGGTTTGAATAACGTATACTGGGCACGATCGAAAAGGTGGCGATTTTCCTTGCAGGAATGGTCGAGACTATAGAATATAAATATTTTGTCGATACGGAGCTCCGTTTTCGAGGAAATCTCTGTTATTATTGCTCTGCTTCCTGAGGTAATATCCACGTCTTATTTTATTTCTAAGGAACCATTAAAAAATATTATATCGTCCTGTAAGTTCACGATGTTCGATATTTTTAAGTTGACGAAGAGAAAATTTATAGTTTAGTAGAAAAGAAAATTTGAAATTTGAAACAAATGTGTAAATTTTAACAGGAATGAAAAAGTCTAATGTATTTTTAGTCTATGATCGATGGTTTACCCTATTTTCTTAATTTTCTGAAGTTTTGAACTTTGTTTACTGTGCCAGAGTCATTTGTGACTCATACCGATATTTCACTAATTCAAATATATTTTCTCCTGCTTGAATGAAGAAATTTCCCACCATAAAAGACCTGCCCATTTGCACGTTTAAAACCATACCAATTTTACTATTAAAATTTATCGAACAATCTCACAAATTGGAAATTAAAAAAGTTCGACGATTCGTTCATTTTGTGTCATAAAAAGGTACGTGTTGCCACCTTGAAACTTGGAGGTAACACGAGAAAGATAGAGTTACGTGTCGAGGCCTAAAAATGTTGGCCAGTTCCGGCGGAAGTTGATGGTACGGGTAATTCGTCGATCTGGAAACGGTTCGTGACGAGCGTACAATGACCGAGATCGACTTGCTCTCGTTAATGTCCATTGTCCCGCGAAGTAAAAGCCTTCGTTAACCACCCCCATCCACGTCCTTGTTCTAGCTTTTTCACCCATCGTCTCCACCCCCCCCCTCGAACGACGATGTCTTGCTTGGTGCTGACCGACCAGCGAAAAGATTTTCAACTTTCTCCAAACGCGATCGACCTATCGGAAAATTTAGCTCTTCGGGACGAAGGAGAGAGGCCCTCGTCTCGTTTGATAAATTGCTCATCGTCGAGTGCAAAATTTCAGAGCTGTTTACGTGCAAACGACCAAGGAAACCTTTAACGAGACCTCTTCTGCTGTTTCGTTTCAGGGGAGTGTTATTAGGGAGTCGTAAAATGTATTTTAAAGAGGAAGATAAATCGAGACTCTGCAGTTTGAAATTTATTCATTATTTATTTGTTAAGGTTCTCATTGGCTTTCTTGGAATCTGGACTAGCAGAGTTGGCCACCATTTTGTATGAACAATAAACAATTTTGGACAATGCAATGCAAATATTTATTTGCAATGGTTGTTCAAATTCATTTATCAGGTTTTCCCATCTAGTAGTAGTTTAAATAATTAAGTTCCTAAAGAGAGGAAAATGCCACCATTTTATGTGAATAATAAATAATTCTGTCCAACTATTTACTTGCAATGGTTGCACAAATTTATTTATCAATTTCTCCCAACTAATAGTAGTATAAATAATAAACTTTTTAGGGGGAGGAAAACACCCCATTTTGCTTTTCTTGGATCTGGAAGAACAGAGTTTGTCGCCATTTTATTCAAAAAATAAACAATGTCCAAAAATTTTGTCATGTACTAATAATACAAATAATTAAATTCTTAGGAGGAGGAAAAGGCACCCATTTTGTTTTCGTTGGATCTGGAGGACCAGAATTGGCCACCATTTTATACAAAGAATAAACAACTCTATTCAAAAATTTATTCTCAACAATTATTCAAATTTATTTATCAATCTGTTCCATCTAGTAATAGTATAAATAATTAAATTCTTAAGAGGGTAGGAAAGGTCTCCATTTTGTTTTTCTTGAATCAGACAGACCAGAGTATGCCACTGTTTTATTTGAACAATAAATAATTTTACCCAACTTTTAATTTACAACAGTTACTTAAATTTATTTATCAATCTTTCTCAACTATTAGTAATATAAATACTCTAATTCTTAGGGGCCCAAATGGCCACCATTGTGCTTTCTTTAAATCTAAGGAACCAGAATTTTCCACCATTTTATTCACAAAATAAACAATTCAATCCAACAACTTATCCCCACCAGTTCCTCCCATTAATACTAATCCCCAAATAAATTGCCAAATTCGTGTGAAACCCCCATGTCAACCAGACACTTACCAACAATTTACACCACCTATAAAACGTCAGACAAAAAAAGGGCCCATCTCCAACGTGTTCAACATCACCAAAAAGGGACCCCTCACAGATCTTATGGAAAACTAGTATGCCCCCCCCGTCACGGCTTCGCCCGACCTTGTGCAAAAGCAATTTATGATCAAACTTTATTATTATTCGTGATTGATTGCAGTACCTGGGGCTGGGGGTCCTATAACCTGCATTTAGAGTAATTGTTAGTGCCTGGTACATATTTATGTTAGTGTGGGGTTGTGGTATTTCATGCGTTCAGGCTCGAGGGAAAACTTTCAAAAACCTCGTTTTCATGCGTCATGCGGTTAGTTTCGTAGTGGAGGGTTGTTAGCTGAGGATGAGTTTGGGTGTTTTTATCCGTGTCAATTTATGACCAGACGATCGTCCTGACATATAGTATATCCGCGATAATGCAATTCTCTCGCGAGAAAGTGCTCGAGAAGCTTCGCCACCTGGCGGTAACATCGCAGTACTGCTACGGGCGAGGTATCGCGCGGGCCGAATATGCGCATGCGCGCGCAAGTAGACTGTCGTATACAGAGGTCACGTGGTCTGCCAAACAGTCGTACACATGAAATCTTTGCATACAAATTACATGTTAATAACGCGCTTCTGAGACACGCTACATAGCCTATGTTCGTCCTAGAGTATGCAGGAATAACGTGTCAAAATTTGAGGAAGATCGGTTCAATAGGTCTTGAGTTTTGCGCGAACATAAAAATCGGCTCTCTCTCAATAGTATAGATGGCCTCCGGTTAAATTAGCTGAACTTTTGATATGATGTAAAACATTCGATCATTTGTTCGTGGTCGAAACTGTACGTTTAAATCTCCCGCCACTCCCTTGTATGAATTAAATTTCGAGTCGATGACGACGGTTGACGATAACGTTGACCCGAAAATACATCGCGAAGAAACGAGGGCGTGTTCGTTGATTCCAGGGAGCCCGGGGGCTTATCTGTTGGCGCCGTTTCGATAATAAAGATCAATCCTCCGCCGCGCCTTTCGCGCTAATGGATTCCCCGCGTTAAAAAGCGAATCATCGTTCTCGATAAGGTACCCGTCCGGTAGTTTTACGAGCTGAAGATATCTTTCCAGGGCGTACGCGTCCCGACGGGGTAAATAAATCGGCTGGCAGAAACTCGATAGACGGACACGCCGGGGCCTTTTTATGCGTCGACTTTTCAATTTACCCGTGCGCCGAGGAAACGCGGTCGGTTCATTTATATCAATCGGACGCCGCCTTTGTCCGACTTGGATTACCCGGATGCCTCGAAACCGGCGGGAAAGTGGCTGCGGATAGCGGCAGTTGGGCAAAATTGTTAGAAATTTAAAATTTGAAATGTGTCTGTTATCAAAATGTGAATAAATGTGGAATTTTCGAGTTAAAATTGTAGATTTCAACGGGAGGAATAGAAAAGTCTAATGTATTTTTACTCTGTGATCGATGGTTTAGCCTATTTTCTTAATTTTTTGAAGTTTTGAACTTTGTTTACTGTGCCAGAGTCATTTGTGACTCATACTGATATTTCACTAATATAGATATATTTTCTCTTGCTCAAAACTGGAGCACCTCTGTATTTAGTGTACATATGTCTTTTTTGAAAAGAATTATAATTAAGTAAAGTAGACACCATGTTTTTTTTTGTTTTTTTTTGTGCCTGTCTTGCTCGTAAATCTATAGTTGAAAGTAGTAAACTGTGAAAACACAATTATCTGCGTTGCACTCAGTGCGTGGCTCGAAGAAAGTGACGAGTCAAAAGTGACTCTGGCACAGTACTCGGAAAGTTAATTCATAAAAAATCGAATATTCGATATCTGGTCGTGCTATAAATCAACATTACATCGTTTAAATCGAGTACAAGCCCCATAAGTAAGAATATTCCCAAATTGAAAAAATCAAAATATTTAATTTAGTGAAAAATAAAATTTGAGGCTGTAGAATATAAAATTTTCCTATATGGTCCACCATTTTCGAGAAAAATTTCTGTTATTAATGCTCTGCCTCGTGAGTCTAGCGATAAATATAGTCTGCTCGAGCGATCTATGTTGCCGCACGCTTGTGCCGGGGGAACCGTGTAATTGTAAACATTCGTTTATGCTTGTAATTACGCGGGAAATTCGACACGCAAGACGGTCGTCGTTGCGGAAAACGCGGGCGCGCTCAAGGCGGAACTATTTCGATGCTAAATAATTTCGGGACGCTACCCGTACGGCTGGAAGAGTTTTACATAATTGCACACACGCGCTCAAATTTATACCCCTAAAATGGTAGGCGGAGCGTGTCGGGGAAGTGAATTAAAGGGAGCAAGTTCGGCGCTCTGCAGTCTAATAAAATTTCGCGTCGAGTTGGCTCGTCCTCAGGTTTCGATAAATTGCCGCTATCCCCGAGAGTCAAAATCTGGTTACGTTGAAAAATTTACCTGATTCCGTATGCAGAGACACTGCAGTCTTTTATGGATAAAACAGGCAATTTGTCTGCGTCGTTTTATTAAATTTTTATATTCGCTCGAATGGTTCGGGGTTTTTCGTTAATTGGGTACTGAAAAAGTTTGTATAGTGTTCGACAACGTAGGGCAAGAATTTAATGGGAGTCTCTGGGGACCAAAATAAGACGAAAATCAAGAATAACAATTTGTTGATTGAAGCTTCGTTGAAAAGTTATTAACGATTAAAGTTATGCTTGTGAGACGCTGGCGCACGCAGTTGTTATCTACAGGCGTAAATGTTAATAACTTTTTAACGAAGCCTCGATCAACAAATTGCTATTCTTGATTTCCGTCTTATTTTGGCCTCTAGAATCTTCCATTCAAATTTCAAATTATTAATAGAATTTGTCCACCTACACGAATTTTTTTCTCGAAAGGGCGTAGGATTTCGGGGGTATGTCTATTCACCAAAAATGATTGTAATTGACCCCCGCAACCGAAAATAATTTTTCCAGAACGATTTGAAGTTTTTGAAATTAATTGTTAATAACTTTTTAACGAAGCCTTTTTGCCAAAAATGAGGCAATCGAAGTCGCAATTGATATCACAACCTGACAAATCAGTTAGCGATAATAACCTAAGTACTTTTTTTTTTATTGTTTTTGAATGTTACTAAATAGGTGAAAGAGGTCTTTTATACTAATGAAATTGTAAGGTTTTGACTAGAAAATGGAACGAAGTCGTATTTTGGGGTCATTTTCACTAAAACGAAAAATCATCGACGAAAAAAATTTAATAAAAATATAGTGGAAAATCGTTTAAAAATTAAAGAACTTATGTTGATACAAATACATAAATAAAAGGGGTGGTTTCACCCTTACAATCTAATAATAGCACCAAGTAAATACAGAAATTATCTCCATTCACCCTGTATAGATTTACGAAAAAATTGACAACAGAATTTGATGACCACATAGGTCCAGGTACACATAAAAATTTAAAATAAGATTCATTCCAAAATGAAGGAAGATGAAGACCATCGTACGCCAGAACGTTGTCCGGATTTGAACTTGCAGATTTACGGGCTACCATTCGGGACAGGTGGTCCATAACTGGGAGCACGGTTTGAGGAAAATTAGCAAGGAAAGCGGCCCATTAAACGGAGAATTACGCGCGTAGCACGCGTGGTCATTAAACGGTTAAGTGTCGTGTTTCTGCGGACTATTTAGCAGGACACGAGCCCCACCACATTCTAGCTTTCGTGTTTCCTCCGTGGAACGACATGCAATCGATTGTGGAACAAGAAATAACCTTAGTTTCAGTGCTGTATAACGGGTACCTCGATATAACGACGCTAGCCCCGATCGTGACGTTATATCGAGGTAGGCGATTTTATTTCGAGAATAATTCGATTTTGGAACAAGAAATAATCTTAGTTTTAGGGCTACGTAATGTTTACCTCGATATAACGACGCTAGCTCCGCCTTATCGTGGCGTTATATCGAGGTAGGTGATTTTATTTCGAGAATAATTCGATTGTGGAACAAGAAAGAACCTTAGTTTCAGGGCTACGTGATGGTTACCTCGATATAACGACGCTAGTTCCGCCTTATCATGGCCTTATATCGAGGTCGGTGATTTTATTTCGAGAATAACTCGATTTTTGTACAAGAAAGAACCTTAGTTTCAGGGCTGCGTAACAGGTACCTCGATATAATGATGCTAGTTCCGCCTTATCATGGCCTTATATCGAGGTAGGTGATTTTATTTCGAGAATAATTCGATTTTTGTACACGAAAGAACCTTAGTTTCAGGGCTGTGTAACGGGTAAATCGATATAGTGACACTAATTCCGCCTTATCGTGACGTTATATCGGGATAGGTGATTTTATTTCGAGAATAATTCCATTTTGGAACAAGAAATAATCTTAGTTTTAGCCTTATCGTGACGTTATATCGAGGTAGGTGATTTTATTTCGAGAATAATTCGATTTTGGAACAAGAAATAACCTTAGTTTTAGCCTTATCGTGGCGTTATATCGAGGGAGGTGATTTTATTCCGAAAATAATTCGTTTTATCTCGATCTGAGTATGGAAATGGAGAACTGGGATAGTGAATATGGAAAATCAGTGAAAAGGTACGCACGCGAGTCATCCTACTAATGAAAATTAAAACTTTTATATTCTTATGCGTGTTATACTTTCGCGAGAGTATATTATCTCTGCATTTGCTTCTCGCAGGTTTTTCTTCAAGAGATAAGCTTAGTTTCAGGGCTGCGTAACGGGTACCTCGATATAACGACACTAGCCCCGCCTTATCACGATGTTATATCGAGGTAGGCGATTTTATTTCGAGAATAATTCGATTTTGGAACAAGAAATAACCTTAGTTTCAGTGCTGTATAACGGGTACCTCGATATAACGACGCTAGCCCCGATCGTGACGTTATATCGAGGTAGGCGATTTTATTTCGAGAATAATTCGATTTTGGAACAAGAAATAATCTTAGTTTTAGGGCTACGTAATGTTTACCTCGATATAACGACGCTAGCTCCGCCTTATCGTGGCGTTATATCGAGGTAGGTGATTTTATTTCGAGAATAATTCGATTGTGGAACAAGAAATAATCGTAGTTTTAGGGCTGCGTAACGGGTACCTCGATATAACGTCACGATTTGGCGGGGCTAGCGTCGTTATATCGAGGTACCCGCTACGCATTCCTAAAACTAAGGTTATTTCTTGTTTAATCGAACGAATCTTGACCTAAATTTTGTAGTGTTTCCAAAGACTACAGAAAACATTTTTTTCTGTTGTAAAAATTAAATTCCCTATGTACTTTCTTACACATCTTCCTCCATTTTTCGAAAGAACTTTATTCGAAATTTTATGTATTCTTATATCTATGTGGGCATCAAATTCCATTGCCAATTTTCCCTTAAACATATACAGGGTGAATGAAGAAAACCTAATTTCCCTATTTGGTTGGTGCTATTATTAGTTTGTAAGGGTGAAACTACCCTTTTCTAGCTTCTTCCTCTTATTTATACATTTGTAAATCATAAGAAACATACCAAAAAAGGATTCAAATAAATTTTGTACCATTTCCAAAGACTATAGAAAACTTTTTAACTGCTCCATTTCCTTATATTTTTCATGTGTAATTGTACATAATCATAGAGTGATTTTTTCAAATTTTGACCATCTTCCCCTAAATTAAAAATACCTAATTCCATTTAAAACCATAACAGTAACCTTAACCTCTTCAGGGACTTCGTTTTTTATTTTATTTTTTTGCCTCTACTTATTATTGACAGTAACTATAGTTATAAAAAAAAAAAAACTAAATGTCCACATATGTGGCCAAGGGCATGAAGAGGTTAATTTCCCATGGAAAATCAATTTCTTCAAAAATTCAAGCCACTGCATTTGTCATTAACTTCGATAGGAAATATTTTTTATTATTGACAGTAACTATAGTTATAAAAAAAAAAAAAAACGAAACGTCCACATATGTGGCCAAGGGCGTGAAGAGGTTAATTTCCCATGGAAAATCAATTTCTTCAAAAATGTAAGCAACTGCATTCGTCATTGACTTCGATACGAAATATTTTGTTACTACTTCGTGCCCCACCCTGTATAATTTTGGATCGACTGCAAAGTCCCGATCGTCTCGAAATGCGTCGATGATTGGGTCGTTTCGCCTTCCTTAAAATCCATGGCCACGACAGTCCGTCGTAAAATAAATTTCACTTGGTCGCGTTCCCCCGAAAGAGGTGAACCGATTTAACCTAACCGTGGGGGCCGGCTCGTTCGAATTACCATGAGTACGTGGCGGCACGGAGCGTGCCTGGGAAAAGTTATTTCGCGAAACGGAAGTTTGTCCGGGCGATCGCGTACGCGCCACCTAGGGCTATGACATACAAATTAAACGAGACTCGGAATGTTAATTACTCGATTAGCGTGGCACACGTGCCAGCTACGCCGCGTGATTTATGGCCGAGATGCGCCGTGGTAATTGAGGCATCGGAACATTAATGGCGAAAGCGGAATCGCTGCGCCCCACCGCCACCCCACCCGCTAATGAAGAGAACTTTATTAGACATTGTTCGCGTTATCAATCGCCTCGCCACGAGTTATCCTTTAGGGGGCCTGGAAACATCATCAATTGCTAGAGCGTTATTGAATTTGCAATTACAGTGATTGTCGCTTTCGTTGTAACGAAAATTGTTTTTATCTGGTGATGATGGGATTGGAAAATGTTTTGAGAGAAGTTTTATTTAATTCATTAGCTGTTCAGATAGCATTATTTGAAATTATTTATATTGTTATTTATGTTTTGAATGTTACTGTTTATTTAAGTTAGGTGGTGTTTGATAAGTGCATATATTTTGTTATTAAAATTTGTTTACTCATATTTATGTATGTATTCGTGGTTGGCAGCGAATAGGTTAAAGTTAGGCTCAAATACTTTAGAAATATTTTAATTCTTATTCATTTAGAAAAATACTGCCCCCACATAATATAAATTAACAATTCAAAGAAGTCAAGAATTCTGTAACCTCGATACTTAATACTTATCTGTCAGAAGTATGGGTAGTTAAAAGTGCATAAATTTGAAACGTTGAAATGTTATTCCAGAAATGATGATAATACCACCCTTAAAATCGCGATGTTGGCGTAGTTACCCAGTTATTTATAATTTAAATTAGTTCTAATGAGTTCATGTTTCGACTCGTTTTCACCAGATAAACCCACGAAAAGCCAATGCAGAGATAATATACTCTCGCGAAAGTATAACGCGCATAAAAAAATGAAAGTTTTAATTTTCATTAGTAGGATGACTCGCGTGCGTACCATTTCACTGGTTTTCCACATTTACCATCCCAGTTCCCCATTTCCATACTCAGATCGGGATAAAACGAATTATTCTCGAAATAAAATCACCTACCTCGATATAACGCCACGATAAGACGGGGCTAATGTCGTTATATCGAGGTAACCGTTACATAGCCCTGAAAGTAGGGTTATTTCTTGTTCCAAAATCGAATTATTCTCGAAATAAAATCACCTACCTCGATATAACGTCACTATAGGGCGGGGTTAGCGTCGTTATATCGAGGTACCCGTTACGCAGCCCTGAAAATAATGTAATTTCTTGTTTAATCGATCGAATCTGTGTTCGTTAAATAATATTGTAACTTGCAAAGATTTTGACCTAAATTTTGTAGTGTTTCCAAAGATTAGAAAAAACATTTTTTTCTTTTGTAAAAATTAAATTCCCTATATAACGACGCTAGCCCCGCCCTATCGTGACGTTACATCGAGGTAGGCGATATTAAAAATATTTCCACGTATAATGGCGGAGAATGATTTACGTAGATTTCTGGCAGATAAAATTCTTGAAAGACACGTGCGTTTTCAGTTGACAATAACTATTAATATCCATTGACGTAGAGCAAACTGTCGTATAATATACTGGAACGAATTGCAATCGTCGTATAACTCTGTGAATCATGCATGCGCGGAGTGATGGTGGCAGTTCCAAGCAACACGAGAATTCACACTTGTGTCAACATTTCGATTCGCACGTGTGCGTTCGTACGCAGTGGTTTTGTGGTATACCACGACCTAGCTGCATTTGAGAATGATTCCTCGAATTATTTTATACTAAAAAATGTATTTTTATAAATCTGTGTGTGATAAAAATGATCTTTTTATCGAAAAATATATTTTCAAGACCAGGAGAGACAAAGATCAGCAGTGTTCGTTATAAGCAAAAAGTTTTGCTCCGCTATATGCAAAACAATTTTATATTTGCATTTGCAAAAATTAGAAGCACCTAGTTAGACACAAATTAATAAATAAAAAAAAAAAATTAAATCAATTTTTAATTTTCATTTAATCTAATAAAATTATATACAATCAAATAAAATGTATTTTTCGATACACAAAAATTTATTAACGACCTGGAAAGACAATACATGATGAATAACAGTACCTAAAAATTTTAATTCGTCAAATATAGTCTCGTTTCCATAATTCGACCCCATAAGAAAATATTTCTCTCGTTTATTGGAGATTAAAAAAAAAAATGGCGCCCATAGTTTCAGATTGGTTTGCAGCGATCATTATCTACATGGGGGTCAATAAATACAATGTAACAGAGACGATAACGAGGAAACTGTAAAAGCTTACCCTCCCCCTCCCCTCTCCAGTGGCCATAATGAGAGAAATAGGTCGCGCGCGTTTAACGGTTCTTAATTTATACAAGGAGTTCCTAAAACGCTCGGCCATCGTCGATGGTGGGTCGGTTTCGTCGGGAAATTAACCCGGGGGAAGCAATTTATCGCGATATCGAGCCCCGAGCGCTCCACCTCGCGGAGGCGCCAATGAAGTTCGATTAACTGGGATATTACGCGAGTTACAGCGGGTGACCAAAGCGCGTCGCGCGACGGGTATCCCCGAGCTTACCAAATTAGAAGCGACTTGGCCGAACTCCTCCGGGCCAGAGTTCCACGAAATTAACCTCGGTCGTAGGGCGAAATTATTCGAGGAACGTCGCGAACCCCAAAGATACTCCACGACAAAACGTTGCACGACGCGAGATTGATCGATGTGGATATCGATTTTCAATTTAAAAATCGCTTTTTCGTATTTTTTAGTAGTGCATGTGAATGATTTGGTTGATTCTAAGCGCTAAAAAGTATTTATTTTTTCGAATAGAGTGATGATTCGTAAAATGAACGCTTGATTCCTAAAATGAACACGTGATTCGTAAATTGGCCGTGTGATTCGTAAAATGAACACGTGATTCTTAAGTGGAACGTATGATTCGTAAAATGAACAAGTGATTCGTAAAATGAACACGTGATTCGTAAAATGAACACGTGGTTCGTAAAATGAACACGTGATTCGTAAAATGAAAATGTGATTCGTAAATTGAACATGTGATTCGTAAATTGAACGTGTGATTCGTAAATTGAACGTGTGATTCGTAAAATGAACACGTGATTCGTAAGTGGAACGTATGATTCGTAAAATGAACACGTGATTCGTAAAATGATCACATGATTCGTAAGTTGAACGTGAGAGAAATTTTAAAGAAACAGCTGGTGTCTAATTTCGTCTTAGCTGTACGAAAGATAAATATACCAAACCTTGATGTTCATTTTAAGAATCATTATTGTATAACAAAAGATTGTATAACAAAAGTATTTTTCTTTTTTTTTATTTATTTATTTTCTCTAATAAATACTCTTGATGTTTGTATTTTCTTTATTAATTGAACAAAATTAAATTAACGTGTCAAAGAAGAAATATTATTTTTTTAGGCCTTCTTTGCAATATTTTCAAAAAGAAAACCGCATTGTATTTTGTTTTTTAATATTAATTACAGCTTCAAAATATAATAGAAATCTGTTCAATGAAAGCCATTCAATGCCTTCTTTGCAATATTTATTCGAGGAACAACGACGATTTTTAACGTTTCGAACTTTTCACAATTCGACGAATTTTACCAGCAACTCCAATTCATTTAATAATTTTTCAAGCCTGTATTTTTTCATTCACTGACGAGTATTGAATTGTTAAAAATTTAATATTTTTACATTCATTTAGAATTTAGTACAAGCTTGATTTTTCGGATTTACTGTACGGAGCATTTTTGTAATATTATTTTAATTGTTAGTAGCTCCATCAATCGTGCAGTATTTGGAGAGGGAAATGTATTGTAATCGGAGTTTTTATTATGTCGATAATTGTGACGTTAAAAAGAATGAAATGCCTCATCGACAGCATGTCGATAATTGGGACGAGTCGAGTATTTTGTGCGTCTCTTTTGTTATTTCGTGTGTTCTGTTCTGCTTGTATTCCATTTAAACGACGTATAGTTGATTTATAGGACGACCAGCTATCGAAAATTCGATCTATTATGTATTGACTCTCCGAGTACTGTGCCGGAGTCACTTTTGACTCGTCACTTTCTTCGAGCCACGCACTGAGTGCAACGAAGATAATTGTGTTTTCACAGTTTACTATTTTCAACTATAGATTTGCGAACAAGACAGAAACAAAAAACAAAAAAAAGCATGGTCTTTTTAATTAATTATAATTCTTTTCAAAAAAGGCATATGTGAAAAACAAATTTTTCCCATAAGAAACACGCTGTATTAGTAAAGTATCAGCATGAGTCACAAATGACACAGGCAAAAATACATCGATGGACAATTAAAACTCAGTTTACAGAATTTTCATTTTATTTTTTTAGAATTTCAATTTTATTCCAGTAGAATTAATGGTGCTAAATATTTTTGCAAAATTGAAACGAGTATGCAATATTACACTAAATTTGGAATTTTATAAATATTAAATTTAATGTCGACAAATTATTTAAAATTATGGAATAACATCAAAATGTACACACATATTTATGAGACTACATATATCCTAAAAAAAAAATTAATTTTTCTGGCGCTTTACAGTAGAAAGCCACCTTAATGGTTCTCGTCCTATGGGCATGAAACGCTGGTAGTCGATCACGCTTCATAAACATAATCAGAGGTTGCTCGAATCGTATGTAAAACTTGTCCCAGGAACGCGGAAATTGCGGGAATTAGGATTCCCAGCATGAGCGATCAAAGAGGACCCCGATTACATTCAATTTGCGCGTTTTAGCGAGTACAGGGTACACATTGTTCCCGCGCAGCTGTAGCAGAGGGTGCTCCGAGGTAGCCGGGGTTGTCGTTTCGTTTCAGAATCGACGGACGCAGCTTAGCGAACTCGTCGAGCTCGGAGAGCGAACAGCGAGAGCCGTAATTAGAGGATTTAATCAGAGAAGTTATCGAAGCGCTCCTTCGCCCGTATTCTTGCCCTCACTTTGCCAACTTCGACACGCGCGGCTCCACGGACCGACAAGAATCGTATCGACGATAGAAGGACCGCCGCGAAGTCTCGGGCACACTGGATTTGGTCTGCAAATTTCATTAGATTTACTGTTTCTCAGCCTCGGATCGCTCAAATTTTTAGTTTTTAATGAGATACGCCACTCAAAAGGGACGTGGGTATCGATTTTCAATTTCAAAATCGCTTGTTTGTATTTTTTAGTTGGGCATGTGAATGATTTGGTTGATTCTACGTGCTAAAAAGTATTTACTTTTTCGAATAGAGTGATGATTCGTAGAATGAACACTTGATTCGTAAGTTGAACGTGTGATTCGTAAAATGAACACGTGATTCCTAAGTTGAACGTATGATTCGTAAGTTGAACGTGTGATTCGTAAAATGAACACGTGATTCGTAAAATGAACATATGATTCGTAAAATGAACGTATGATTCGTAAAATGAACACGTGATTCGTAAGTTGAACACATGATTCGTAAAATAAACAAGTGTTTCGTAAAATGAACATATGATTCGTAAGTTGAACACGTGATTCGTAAAATGAACAAGTGATTCGTAAGTTGAACACGTGATTCGTAAATTGAACGTGTGATTCGTAAAATGAACACGTGATTCGTAAGTTGAACGTCTGCCCTTTGAAGCCAGTGAAGCGTGAGGGACATTTAAAGAATCTGCTGGTGTCGAATTTCGACTTCACTGTATGAAAATTGAATATACCAACTCTGGATGTTCATTTTAAGAATCATTACTATATAACAAAATATTAGAAGTATTTAATGGTATATTTTTTATCGAGTTCAACTGTCCCCATTTTGTTCAATTAATTCTCTATTAAATACTCTTGATGTTTGTATTTTCCGTATTAATTAAATAAAATTAAATTAATGTTTTAGAGGAGGCATGCTATTTTTAGGCCTTCTCTGCAATATTTTCAAAAAGGAAACTGCTTTGTAATTTTTTTTTATATTAATTACAGCATCAAAATTGAAATCTAGTCAATGAAAGCCATTTATAAAGCCAAATATTATAGCATGCAGTTTTGTGATACTAGCTGTATGCTATAATATTTGCTTAAAAATCGATTTCCACGTCCTCCCTTTGTTAAACTCAAAAATAATACTATAACTGGATTCATTTTTCACAAAAAAGTCCGGTAAATACGTATCATTTTTTTATTATTATTTCCCCCCTCAACCTAGCTGCGTTTGGGAATGATTTCTCAAATTATTTTACACTAAAAAATATATTTTATTAAATCTGTGTGTGGACATTTTTAATTTTTAATAAATTCGAATTTCTGTGTTTCCTAACAATTTTAATTTGCAATAATTATTTTCATACATTTATTATTTTAAATTACTCAGGCGTGTGTGTGTGTGTGGACATTTTTAGTTTTTAATAAATTCGAATATCTGAGTTTCGTAACAATTTTAATTTTCATACATTTATTATTTTAAATTACTAAATTGTATTTGTACTGTATGTATTTTTATAAATTTCTGTGTGGATATTTTTAGTTTTTGATAAATTCAATTTCTCATGTTTCGTAACAATTTTAATTTTCAATAAGAATTTTCACATATTTATTATTTTAAATTACTCAGGTGTAGGCGTGAAAATTTTCAGTTTTCGATAAATTCAAATTCCTGTGTTTCATAACAATTTTAATTTTCGATACGAATTTCTACATGCTTATTATTTTACATTACTTAGGTGTGTGTGTGTGCGTGGACATTTTTAGTTTTTAATAAATTCAAATTCCCGTGTTCCATAATAATTTTAATTTTCGATAAGAATGTCTACATACTTATTATTTCACATTACTCAGGTGCTTGAAGGGAGCAGAAAACGTGTAATAAAATCCTCAAGCCCTAAAAGAAATGGTCCATATTTTCGTCTTATTTTGGCGCGCAGAATCGCTCCCTAATATATCGCCCACCTGTAGGTAAACACCCTATATATCCCATTCCATCGCGCGCTCGCGCGAACATCTCGTAAATTGAATAAACAGTTAACGTGGATTACGTATTCAACGTCCACGCGACATTTCGCCGGGACAGCCGTCTATTCTTCGACGGGACTGGCGCCACGCGTACATTATTGCAGCAAGAAACGTCCCCGAAATACTTTGGCGATGCTCGCGCCATCTATCGACTCCGGCGATCTCGTCGAGAGATGCTGGCCGAGATAAATGCTCGACGGAAATCGAAGGCGGAGATCTCACGCGACGATATTAAATCGAATAAATCGCGACGGGAACCGTTGCCAGAAAGTATCTACGAAATTTATAACTCGCGTCGCCGACGGGGCCCTCGCGATTTATGCCAGTTTTTAAAACGTCAATTACCGTTTACGCGGACGTTCCCGAATTGGTCTCGCGCGCTTTATGGAATAAAAAACAAAATACCCAGCGTCCGCTGGTCGCGCTGAGCGTGGTAAATATTGGGCAAAATTTTTTTATCACGGGAACAGTAATCCTTGGAGAATGAAAAAGTATCGAGCGACGAGCTTTGTGCTCGTGTCGCTGGGAAAAATCTTTCGACGGTACCCATTATTGTAAAATCTGGGTTCGTCGAAATATTGTTCTCGAGTCGTATTGATAACTATTGAAATGGTTCGATTTGTTGTGGAAAGTGGAAATTAATTTTTTCTAGTGTGAGGTATTTCACATGAAAGATTATCATTCGTCTTGGGAGCCCTCTATGGCTGTAACGGTTAGACGCTTGTCTTTGATTCTCGAGGTCTCGAGTTCGTTCCCTCAAATCTGAAAAAATATTGTGTATTCATTTTCTTTGGATTTATTGAACGTAGATGGTTTTCTTCTTGATTAAACTATATAATAAACGTGTGTAATTATTATATATAATTTAGAAATCAAATATTGAAAGAGGTGTGTGTGTGTATATATAGAAAATCAATCTAATACTGTCTTTGTCTGTCATGATGCCTAGTTTCTGAAGAACACAAATTACTAGTGTATGAGAATCCTTGTATAGTACAATAATAATGCATGCATAATCCACAGTATATATTTATATGTACAAAAATAATAGATGAAACAATATAAAAGAAAAAGAAAAAAATAGATCACAATAAAGAAGTAGTAACAAATTAGAGGGCGTTTTAAGGGTTAAGAAAAATTGTTTAACCACGGAATAATCCAATAATTACAATAATGTTATACAACAATTTCTCCGCAAACGTAAATATCAATAAACAAATACTGAATTTTCATTCACACGGTTCGTGATTAGTGAAATGTCAGTATGAGTCAAAAATGACTCCGGCACAGTCTCCAAAGTTCAATACCTCCAGAAAGTGAAGAAAATAGGATAAATTATCCACCATAGAAAAAAAATTCAGTGTAAAACAAATAGTGAATTTTATTCCTCCTCCCCCCCCCCCAAGAATCGATTTCCATTTTCCCAAAGCATTCTTTCAGCCCCACTTGCGTTCTTTGTTCGCAAAAATAGTCCAGTGCACAGCTATTCGCGTGCATAATACACGCGGTTCGCGCTATCAGCATACACTGACGCCGCTACACGTTCCCTTATCTCTTCGGTCGTGTCCTAGAAATCCTCCCTAATGCATCCTGCTCGCGCGGGACGGGACTCCAGGGGGGGGGGACGTTGCAGCTTCTGCCGTTACAAACGCCTCTGGCACGGGATGTTTCGTCGACCATGCGGAACGGAGAGAGAAAATTCGTCGCGCTGGCTCGCCTAGGAAGTCGCGTGTCTCGCGAAAGGGGAAGCCCCGATCAATTATGATCGTTCGAATTCGCGAGGCGACGAGAGTAGCGGACCCTGAACACTACAATGGCCGCACGTTGTCCGTCACTACTGATGATGTACACCAAAGTGAGATACACGAAGATGCTAGGAATTGTAAATATAACCTCAACAAACGTAATAAGTTGAATGTATGATGAAATGGTGACTGATACAGTTGTTATAGTCCGGGCCACAATATAGCGAGGTCGTAAACTCGAGTAGGTGTCAAAGTTTGCACGTTTCAGCCCACGAAACAAACGAATTTTCAGAAATATGAGCAGCTAAGAGCCTTGGACCATAGTCAATACGAAGAACTGTTTTATCTAGAGTCGCCATTTTTAGAAAGCCATTTATAGAGGTATCGTAACAGGTAAAGGTCTTATTCAAGTCTTTAATATCTTAATTTACCTGCTTATAATATATGCATGTAGAAAATGAAAAAAGGTAGAAAGGCATCCTCAAGCAAGATGTCATGTAAGGCCCCAAGTGCCGCAGCAGTAGTCGGTCCCAACCCTCAAGAGTTTAGTTCACGACATCGCTATATTGGGGCTCGGACAACACGTTCACTGTCCGGTTTGTCAGCCCCGTATCAAATAGCACAGTGACGTGACCCATATACGGGTCATGGGCAGTGAACGCGTTGACGCATTCATCAACTTTCTGCAAGTACTCCTATAGTAACTCAATTTTATAAAAAGTGATCCCTTTATAAGGTTCGCTGACTCGCGAACGTTATCGAGAGAGGTACTACAAAATTGATAATTCTCGCCTCTCTCAAGGAATATTCAACAAATTTCATGTTTCCCCTATAGCAACTCAATTTTAAAATAAGTGATTCCTTCGTAACATTCCTTAGCTCGCGAACGTTATCGAGGAAAGTACTAAAAAATTGGTAATTCTCGTCTCTGTCACTTCTCTTGTTACATATCACTCATGTATGGGACTGAAACGTTTGGTAGCTTGGACGTTGGTCCCATCATCTAGCGTGCAACCCCTCGAACGGGTTTGACTCATGCCATATGTGAGCACCCGGCCCAATTTTCATTACCTTATATGGTAATTCCTCGTCACAGTAAGGGCTCAATTTGTAGTATATAAGGGCCGCGTTTTCTTACTCGAGGAGCTCAGTTTTTCTAAAACTCTCGACACAACGTTAGTTTGACACTCGAGGCAAGATCTGGCTATAATCCCCATCGAGCAACCTACCTACCTTAGCGGTTTTATCAGCGAGTGTTCATTAGACTGATCGATAAGTAGCTCCCGCGAACGCGTCGCGTAAAAGCCGACATAGAACTTCCGCCGTCAAGGCAACCTAGCAATAGTATTAGTTCTGTTAATTGACCATTGTACTTGAGCGTCGACTAGAATATATTCAAGTAGTTATCCTCACTTGCATTATTCACTTAATACAACCCTGAGCCCTATTAACAGTAAGACTAGGGACATCTCACGAACCCGGTACACCTTTACCGCTCAAGGTGTACCATCACGACAGAGCAAGATCCTAAAAACATCCTAAAAACCTACGTGGCTCCCAGGGTATAAAGCCCCAGGTTCGTCCACTCCTTCTAGCGGATCCCAGGGTATAGAGCCCCTGGTTCGTCCGTGAAACCATACACTTTCCTTATAAATCTAACCTCGTGGCTCCCAGGGTATAGAGCCCCTGGTTCGTCCACGTGACCTCCTCCTACGGCTCCCAGGGTATAGAGCCTCTGGTTCGTCCGGAACTCCTTTCTGTTCCCTAACCATACCTAAAACCAGCGAGTACCGCCCTCCACCGAATCCAGGATCTCGTTCTTGCGCTCGTAACACAGTAGATCACGCGCACGTGACAGTGGCCAACGTCTACTAGCTCGCAAAGTCACGTATACGTGACAGCAACTGTTAAAGTGTCAAGATTTTGGCACCGGCCAAGAGGATAATCGGGAAGTGGCGAGGGATCGTGTTTCGCGAGAGAAGAGACGCACAGTGGTGTTATTATGTTCCCCCAGGGGAAAGAACCTGCGGGGTACTTGTGGGGGGAAGGGGAGCGCAACACGACGCCGCCAGTGGGTCGGGTTTCTGCGACGATGTAAACACAGCTGCTTGCTGGCGTCCACATATGGTGGCGTCCGTGTATCCCGTGATTTAGTGGTTCTGCATTAAGGGGATAAACCACTGTGACGACTCGAAACAATGTTTTCACGAATTTTTTGTCTTATTTTTGTCTTTGTATATTTAAAAATATTAATAACAATAACTATTGATAGATATAATTTCTGTAGGCTTTTCGTTTTTATGAAATTGTTCAATAATTTTCTTTGCTAATTTTCATTTATAAACGTAGAAAATTCGATCTTTTTTATTGTTTTTGAATATTAACAACAATTCGTATTATTTATATTTTAAGTTACATTTTACTTACTATTGGTATTAAAAAATAGATTCGAGCAAGATGATGTCGTTTGAGCACTCTACCTCGATAAAACGTAGTTTCTTAATCTCTTAATGAGGTGGAGCTAGGGAATAAAAGGCACTATTTTCGAAATCTGTGGATTGAGCTATCATAAGCTACTATTCATTTATACCAAGCACCAAAACGTAGAGTAACAATATGAACCTCAATATGAGTTCATAAAAAATAGATTCGACCACAATGGCGTCGTTTAAGCACCCCCACTCAATAATTCCTGTAATAATCCTAAAATGGTGGAGCTCAGAGGGTGGATACCATATCCAAAATCTCTGGATTAAGCTATCGTAAGCTACTCCGTCCGCTTATACTAACAATAAGAGATGCTGCGCGGAGTCTCAATATGGATCTCGTTTCTTCGGTTCTTCGTTCCTGGGAGAGTAAATAATAGACTCTACCGGAGGACGAAGACCCCAAGAGAAAACGTTCTCACGATCAAATATACTCTGGCCAAGTAGATTCCTCGAGTACACTTGATGTTCTAACATTAAAAAAAAAGTTGCAGAGACGGGTTATTCCGAGTCTGGTAATTCCCCGAAGGCGGTGTCGCTAGAGGGGATGCAAACTTCGTGATCTTCCTATCAGACAGTCGTAGACTTCCCAGCTGGGAAACTTCGAGCAGAACTACAATCAATGTCTTTGTTTAAAAGTTACATACTGGATGAGCAGTAAAATTTTTCAGTAAAATAAACTCGAGAGGAAACGTCCTTCAAACAATTCTTTTGGTATTTTTTTATGAAGAGATCTTGCAAGTTTTTGGATTGGTGTTTCGTATATATATTTATTACTGTTTCAGTGAAATTCACAAATTTTTACAACGAGAAATAGTCAAAATTAGGGGCAGTGCAGCAGTATCAATATGAGTCACAAATGACTCCGGCACAGTCTGCAAAATTAAAAACCTCAGAAAATTAAGAAAATAGGATAAACCATCTACTTTTGCACATATATTTCTAAAATTATATTCTCTAAGAAAATGCAAAAAAAAAATACAAAATTTTTGGCGGTTTACAGTAGAAGATCCCCTTAAATTCTTTTCGAGCAAGGCAACGCGCGTTAGTTAGAAAATATGAAATCTTGAGGAAATCGCGAAACACGCGGGTGGCCAAAGAGACTCCGGTTTGCTGTAAACGCGAACCGATTAAAATCACTCGTAGCTACAACGAGATCAGCGTTAAGCTAAACGAACTTTGCTGCTTGGAGGATCGCGATCCGTCGTATTTAATTTCGTTCCAACTTACTGTAACCGGAGCACTTTTGAAGGCTCGTTCCTCGAAAGCTTTCAACGCGGTTTAACGTCGAAGCGATATCTGCTTAAGCGATAGCGTCACCTGACGGACGTCGACGCAGTATCGGAGTTTTCTCAGGAACGAATGGGTCTTCGAGAACCGTTTATAAAGAACATCATCGCTTTCAAGTGAAATATCAGGATAGTGGGCTGCTACTGTTGAATTTTTCTTACATTCGAGTGGAATATTTGAATGGTCGAATATTATTCCAATGTTGTCGTTTACAATTATTATTCCTCAAAGAATAGTAAATGGAAATTATTGACTGTGAATATGTATATAGGATATATAGAAAAACGTCTGTTTATTCTATACGTTCACTGTCCATGATCCATATATGGGTCATAGCGCCATGCTTTTGAATACGCCACTAAAAGACTGGACAGTGAATGTATTAAACGATTTTTCAACCGTCAACACGTTCACTGTCGGTGACCCGTATATGGGTCACACCGCCATGCTTCCCGATACACCGCTGAGAGACCGGACAGTGAATGCGTTAAACGATTTTCCAACCGTCAACACGTTCACTGTCGGTGACCCGTATATGGGGCATGCTTCCCGATACACCGCTGAGAGACTGGACAGTGAACGCGTTAAAAAAAATTTCGAAAAAAGTTTAGCCTCATATATGAACATTTAACAACTAACAACGTATATTTCATCACAAATGAAAAACTAGCGAACCTTAGAGAGAGACAGCACCAGAAACAACTACAATACTCGACTAATTTCCCCTCTCGACATCCAACCATACCATCTCAACATCCAATACCAGGAATTTTCTGTTCAATTTATCGAGCCAGCACATTCCCCAAACACCTTTCACAGAGATATTCCGTGTTCTTTTTTTCCTTTTCTTTTGTAGCGCGATGAATTTGAAACGCTCGTACAAAGCGTTCCTGAAGGCTGGCCCGCGAACGAGACTCCGCCGCACGATCCACAATGAACGTTATTAATATAATTTCCCGGCTTTAATCGGGCGTTCCGTGGCCCCCGGAGAATTCAATTTGGATCCCAACTAAATAGGCACGCGTTTCCCGAGTAGGCAAGCGAACGGTTATCGGATTACTTGACATTTTCCATTACCGGGGACCGGCCGACTAGCAACGTCTAAAGCTTATCATCTTGATTCGAGCGGTATCAGTTTTCCCTACCTCTCGAGGATTTAATCTTCTCCTGGTTTACCGGTACGTGTATAACCGGTGACGCTAAAATTGGGTGTGTATCTCAATATTGATCTCAATTCCCTTACAAATATTTAAAAAAGTGATTCTAGTATAGTAGTGACTTGTTTAATGACTCAAAAGTGGGTCCACATCTTAATATTCATCTCAAACCCTTTAGAAATATTTAAAAAAAGAAGGCAGCACAGTGGATCCCCACTTAATGACACAAAATTGAGTCTACATCTTAAAGTCAAGCTCCAAATCCTTTTAAATATTTTAAGAAATGATTCAAATATAGTAGTCCCTTGACTAATGACCAAAAATTGGGTCTGTATCTTAATATTAACCTCAATACCTTTGCAAATATTTAAAAAAATGATACTAGTTCAGTAGTCCCTCGATTAATGACCTAGACCTCAAAATTAAACTTAAAATCATTGTAGATATTTTAGGGAATAATTGTAGTAGCCCCTCGTTTAATGACTTAAAATTGACTCTACACCTTGAAGGTAAGTTCAAACCCCTTGGAGATATATTATGAAATGATATTAGTACAGTAATCCTTTGGTTAATGACCAAAAATTGGGCCTGTATCTTAATATTGACCTCAATACCCTTGAAAATATTTAAAAAAATGATACTAGCACAGCAGTCCCACGTTTAATGAATGAAAACTGGGTCCACATCTTAATATTCATCTCAAACCCTTTAGAAATATTTCAAAAAAGAAGGCAGTACAGTGGTTCCCCACTTAATGGCATAAAATTGAGTCTACATCTTAAAGTCAAGCTCAAAATTCTTGTAAATATTTTAGAAAATGATTGCAGTATAGTAGCCTTCTCGTTTAATGACATAAAATTGACTCTACACCTTGAAGTTAAGTACAAACCCATTGGAGATATGTTAAGAAATGATAGTAGTACAGTAATCCTTTCCTTAATGACCAAAAATTGGGTCTGTATCTTAATATTAACCTCAATACCCTTGCATATAGTTTAAAAAATGATAGTAGTACAGTAGTCCCACGTTTAACACTTTGACTGCCACATCAGCCATATATGGGTGACAGGATTTACCATTAGGATACTAGAAAAATGAATTCTCAAGTTAAGACGTAGAAAAAAATGAATTTGGATAGAATTTATGAATTTTAACAAAGTTACAAAATAAATAATGAAACAAATTTCAGGTTAGGTAGCTTACAATAGTCTAAAATCAAAATTCTACTTTTGCAGAATATTATACGGGTTTGACCTGGCAGTGAACGTTTTAATGACTAAAAATTGGGTCTACACCTTAATATTCATCTCAAAACTCTTGCAGATATTTAGAGAAGTGATAGTAATACACTAGTCTTTCACTTAGAAACACGAAATTGAGTCTACACCTAAAAGTCAAGCTCAATATTCTTGTAAACAGTTTAGGAAATGGTTCCAGTATAGGAGCCCCTCGACTAATGACCAAGAATTGGGTCTACACCTTAATATTTATCTCAAAACCCTTGGAAATATTTTAAAAAATGATACTAGTACAGTAGTGCCTCGTTTAATGTATGAAAAGTGGGTCCACGCCTCAATATTCATCTCAAACCCTTTACAAATATTTCAAAAAAAGAAAGCAGTACAACAGTTTCCTACTTAATGACACAAAATTGGGTCTACACCTTAAAGTCAACCTCAAGATCCTTGTAAATATTTTAGCAAATTATTGTAGTATTGTAGTCCCTCGATTAATGACCAAAAATGGGCTCTGCATCTCAATATTAACCTCAATACCCTTGCAAACATTTTAAACAATAATACTATTACAGTAGTTCCTTGTTTAATAACTGAAAACTGGGCCCACGCCTCAATATTCATCTCAAACCATTTACAAATATTTCAAAGAAAGAAAGTAGTACAGTATACCCCCAATAATGACACAAAATTGAGTCTACACTTTAAAATCAAGTTTACAATACTTGTAAATATGTTAAGAAATGATAGTAGTAAAGTAATTCTTTGCTTAATGACCAAAAATTGGGTCTGAACCTTCATATTAACCTCAATACCCTTGCAAATATTTAATAAAAATGATACTAGTACAGTACTCCCTCGTTAACTGACTAAAAACTGGGTCCACACATTAATATTCATCACAACCCCTTTACAAATATTTGAAAAAAGGAATGTGGTACAGTATTCCTTACTTAATGACACAAAGTTGAGTCTATACTTTAATATCAAGCTCACAATCCTTGTAAATATGTTAAGAAATGATAGTAGTAAAGTAATTCTTTGCTTAATGACCAAAAATTGGGTCTGAACCTTCATATTAACCTCAATACCTTTGCAAATATTTAATAAAAATGATACTAGTAGAGTAGTCCCCTGTTAACTGACTGAAAACTGGGTCCACACCTTAATATTCATCACAATCCCTTTAGAAATATTTGAAAAAAGGAATGTAGTACAGTATTCCTTTCTTAATGACACAAAGTTGAGTCTATACTTTAAAATCAAGCTCACAATCCTTGTAAATATGTTAAGAAATGATAGTAGTAGAGTAATTCTTTGCTTAATGACTGAAAATTGGGTCTACACCTTAAAGTGAAGCTCAAACCCCTTGCAAATATTAAAAAAAAAATGATACTACTACAGTAGTCCCTCCTTAAATGACTGAAAAGTGGGTCCACACATCAATATTCATCTCAAACTCTTTACAAATATTTCAAAAAATGATGGCAGTACATTAGTCCCTCCCTTACACAGCTAAATACGCTTCCTGTATCATCCATGGGTGTATCAGACGCCTCAACAAGGGACAAAGATAAAGAAAACGATAAAAATAAATCCAGAGTTGATCTTCGGGAAGATAATACCGTCGCGAGAAAATAGAGGAGGCGAACAACGAGGAGGCGCTAATTAACGCCTGGGAACAATGGTTTGGGTTGGTGTAACGCGAAACGCAAAGGAAATTCCTCCGATGCTGTTGATCGCGGCGACGCAACGACGGATCCGTGCCAAAGCGTCAGGGGATCCGTCTTTCGAGTTTACGGAACGCTCAGTGGTTCTCAAATGAATGTTTAATTTTAGTTTTGTATTTGTATGTTTAAAAATTTCTTCATCATTCATCTTGTTTTGCATCAAAATAAAAATGAATGCTATAGCATTCACGTCTACGAACGTGTTAAAAATTTTGAATCTTCCTCGGGGTTTACGGAACGCTCAGTGGTTCTCAAACGAAATTATTTTGCTCGAATTATACGAGCTTCTACAATTTATATATAATTAGTAATTGATAAATAAATATTGTCTAAATACTGTAATCTTTATGGGAGAAAAAAGTGTTGAAAGATCAGTGGTTCTCAAATGAAATTAATTTACTCGAATTATATGAGCTTCTACAATTTATATATAATTATTAATTTGTAAATAAATATTGTATTAATACTGTAAATTTTATGGGAGAAAAAAGAGTTGAAAGATCAGTGGTTCTCAAATGAAATTATTTTGCTCGAATTATACGAGCTTCTACAATTTGTATATAATTATTAATTTGTAAATAAATATTATATTGATACATTAATTTCTATGGAAGAATAATGTGTCGAAAGATGTTTATCTCGTTGCATTGAAATTTTTGTTTATGTTTTCAGAAGGTGACAGTTTCATCGTTTTGTTAAATTGGCGCCAAAATTTATCTCGAACGATGGGTGATCTATAAAATCAACGCACAAACAACGAAACAAATTTATTCATGACGTTTACGCTATCGAACAGCTAAATATTTATTCATTCCACGCGGAATATCTCATTCTATTATTGGAATTTTTATTTAACGGGTTAACAATGCTTTTTATTGCGTTGTTTACTCGATTTTCGGTGTTTTTAACTAAACTGTTGCTCTAGATCCAATTAGAGATTCTCGAAAGCCTGACTATCGATGCAATAATTTGCTTTGGAATTCAATTGTTTTTTAATTAGTCAAAATATAAAATTTCTTAACTATAATAAGTGTACGCATTTGCAAAAATTTTACTCACGTCAAATACAGTCGAACACTATGATATGAGCTCCAAACTTACCTGAAACAAACGAAAAAATTATAAAATTATTATAAAATCACAAACATTCGGTGGGTATTTATTTTTATTGATTATTTCTATTCTTTCTCCCAGTTTTAATTTGTTTAACATGTCGATCATCAAGTTTCATGAAACTTTCATAATTGAATTAATATAATTATGTGTGTATATAAACATTTTTGTTTATATATTTTTGTAATTTTATCGAAAATCACAAATCTTACTCGAATTTATTTTTTATTTTATTTGAAAATCTAAATCGTGGCACTAATTGCATAATTACCTGGTATGTGTTTATAAAATTGTACGAAGCAACATTTTTGTTTATATATTTTCGTAATTTTATCGAAAGTCATGAATTCTGTTCAAATTTATTTTTCATTTTATTTGAGAATCTAAAACGTGGCACTAATTGCATAAATAGTTGGTGTGTGTGTTTATAAAATTATACGAACTAACATTTTTGTTTATATATTTTTGTAATTTTATCGAAAGTCACAGGATCCTACTCGAATTTATTTCATAGTTTATTCGAAAATCTAAAACGTGGCACTAATTGCATAATTAACTGGTCTGTATTGTTTATAAAATTGTACGAGTCGACATTTTTGTTTATATATTTTTGTAATTATATCGAAAGTCACAGAATCCTATAAGGATTTATTTTATTCGATATCCAAGGTTTGGAAGAATCTATTCGAAATATTTCGTGGACGATTTGGGGCATAAAAATGCAAGATGTTTTCCTCGAACCGCGAACAAACGTTAAGGCCAACGGACGGGATAGGCAGCTGAAATCGCAAGACCGGTTTCCGGCCGACAATGCTGCAAAGTAAGAATGACAGCTTCACGTTTCGTCGATAATGTGTATCTCGCATTTTGACAGACATGGCGTCGAACATAAGTATTGGCACATTTTTCCCTACAATATTTCAATAATAAATGGGAAAATCACTCGCGATTTTTGAGAACAGATTTATGTAGAAACTCCTCGAGAACTATCTAGGGACTCATAGTATTTGAAATTGGCGCCACAAATATTTTCTCCAGCCTCCAGAGAATATCCAAGATGGCTGAAGCAACGATTTATTTTATTTTATTTATTTGAAAAACGAGAAGCCCTATTAGTATACAAATTTAAATGGAGAAATCACTCACGATTTTTGAGAACAGATTTATGTAGAAACTCCTCGAGAACTATCTAGGGACTCATAGTATTTGAAATTGGCGCCACAAATATTTTCTCCAGCCTCCAGAAAATATCCAAGATGGCTGACGCCACGATTTATTTTATTTTATTTATTCGCAAAACGAGAAGCCTTATTAGTATATAAAACAAATTAATTTATTTTAATTTTCTTCGTCAATTTTTGTTTATAAATATCGAAAACTCAATCTATTTTATTGTTTTTGAATATTAATAACAATAACTATTGATAGATGTAGTTTCTTTAGTTTTCTCATTTTTACAATAGTGTTCAATAATTTTCTTCGACAATTTTTGTTTATAAACAAGCACAGCTAGATCTTTTTCATTGTTTTTGAATAGTTTTTGAATTTGTATCAAATTTGAATTCGTACAATATCAGACTTTAATTTGTCAAATTTGTCAAACTTAAATTCATAAAATTAATTAGATTCTAATTTGTGAAATTTGAATTTGTAAAAATTGTCACATTTCAATTTCTAACATTTGTTAAATATTAATTTAAAGCGTGGAATTTTTACAAATCAAAATTTCTATTTTACTCCATTTTGAACAAACATTAAGGACATTTTTAACTACTGAAAAACTGGTATGTGAACAGAAAAATTTTCCAAGCCACCCTTTCTTAGTACGATTGCAAACTGTTGCAAACCGTAGAAAATCCATGGAATTCGAAAACACAACCAACGCACTGACGTCAGTCTCTCGACCGCGTCTGATAAGCCGTGTTCTGGACGGATTTGCGACGGCTGTGTAGGTAAAGACCGGGCTCCAATTCCGCAAAGCGAAGATCCGGCGTACCTCGTATTACCTCGTATCCGGTGAACCGTTCCTGGGAGCATCGTTGACCGGGCAAACGCTCTTCTCCAACCTCGACGCGTCAAACTGTGTAAACTCGAGCGAGACAGCGCTTCCTCGGGAGCAACATCCATATTGATTCCTTCGAAACTATTCCTTTGCTGGGACTGTGTCGCAGCGTCCCGAGAGCTGGTTCGATTACCATTCGATTCTCTCTCTACGAACGATGATGGCTGTACTAATTATTCATCGTTCAACCGTGTCGTCGCTGGCAGACTTTCCAGATAGAGGCCCCACAAATAAACAATTTGCATCGCGGTTAAAGTGCTCGATCGAAACGCAGAAATTCGAGTTGATTTAACACGTTCGCGGGCAGTAAACATTTAAATTGTGAAACTGTGAGAAAAATTGAGATTTATGTCGAGTGTTGCGATTCTATTTAATTTATGCAATGTGTTGGAAGAAGTTTTTAAATACACGAAGACAAAATAAAAGAAAAGAAAAAAACAATGTTAGACTTTAAAGTGAATAATAATTTTAAGAAATAAAAAATTTACAATATAAGAAATGATAGTAGTACAGTAGTCCCTCGTTTAATGACCAAAAATTGGGTCTGTATCTTAATATTAATCTCAGTACCTTTGCAAATATTTAAAAAAATAATACTAGACAGTAGTCCCTCGCTTAATGGCTGAAAATTGGGTTCACACCTTAATAGTAATCTCAAACCCTTGCAAATATTTTAAGAAATGATCGTAGTACAATAGTCCCTCGCTTAATGACCAAAAATTGGATCTGTACATTGAAATTGAGCTCAAAACCTTTGCAAATATTTAAAGAAATGATAGTAGTACAGTAGTACCTCGTTTAATGACTGAAAACTGGGTCTGCACCTTAACACGTTTGTGGACAGTACACATTTTAATGGACTGCAAAATTAAACAGATGATTTATTCTTTAGCTCTCACATTAAAGTGCATAATAATATAAAAAAATAAAAACTATATGGAATTGAGTGGCTTATAAATTTAAATATTATATCATTCATGTCATTTTGCAATACAATGAAAATAAATACTATAACATCCAAATTTATAAGCCACACTATCATACCTTCAATTCCATATACTCTTCTTTTTTAAATTATTATGCACTTTAATGTAATGGTTAATTGCTTCATGCAGTATTTTCATTTTATTTTTGTCTTTGTGTATTCAAAAATTTCTTTAGCATTTTTGTCATTTTCCATCAGAATGAAAATGAATACTATGACATTTAAATTTCTAAGCCACATTATCATAACTCCAATCCCATATAGTTTTTATTTTTTTTAAAATTATTATACACTTTAATATAATGGTTAACTGGTACATTGAGTGTTTTCATTTTATTTTTGTCTTTTCATATTTAAAAATTTCTTCATCATCCATATAATTTTGCATCACAATAAAAATGAATGCTCTAACATTCAAATTTATAATTTTCTTTTTTAATCATTATACATTTTAATGTGAGGGCTAAAGAATAAATCACGTGCCCATTTTTGCAACTCATTATAATTTGCACTTCTCGCGAACGTGTTACTGTACGCGGACCCAATTTTCAGCCCTAAGCGAGGGACTACTGTTACCATTTCTTAAAATACATGGTTCCTCTTTTTCGAAATTACAATGCGCTTTAATGTAACGGCATTTTTATTTTATTCTGTTTTCATTTATTTAAAAATTTTTTTAGTCAAAATATTGAAATCAGATGTCAAAAGTATTGAATTAGACGCAAATAAAATTTAAAAGTAGCTAATTGCGACCATATAGGGTGGTCTTTTTCTCCCCAACTGTGTCGACGAGAGATTAAAGCGACGATTTATTACTTTTTCTTCGACTTTCGTCGATCATCGGTCAGCGTTACGAGCAACGAGACTTCTCAGGTGAGTGAGACGGGAACAAACGTTTTACGCGACGATGCCGGAAGCGTCGAGTCCCCAGTGTAGCCGATCGAACGACTACAAAAGGCTTAAGAAGCTTTGGGGAGAACGAGCTCGAGATAAATAACGGTTATGGCTGCGCATTGTCCTCCTTTTTCCTTTATTTGCTCGCCCCTCGAACGCGCGCCTCCCCATCGATCGCGATATTAATGCGCGTTTAAGTAGAAATTGATTTCGTTGTTCGTGGCACGCCGCGAAAAATTGAAAATATACTCGAAATCGATGGACCGTACAGTTCCACGATTTTATTCCCATGTATCGCGCCAATAGTTTATTTATTAGTTTCGCGCTGTGGAGCCTCGTATCGAGGGCTGTAAAATTACATAATATCGACCACAACTCGATTTAAAATTTATAAACATAGTTACGAGAACAGATGAAGAATTTTTAATTTACAAAAACTTATATATTTCTCTGGGGAAAAAGGCGATTTTAATATTTTAAAAATGGCATCACAATATTGTATTTAAAAATATGATCCTATTAAAAAGAATTTTTGGAGAGCAAAGGGTTAATAATATAAGAAGGGTAAAACAGAATTGCACAAAAAGAAATGAAGATTTTTTAAATTACAAAAATTTCACTGGGTAAAAAGGACTATTTTAATATTTTTAAAATGGTACCACAAATTTGCATTGAAAAATATGATCCTATTAAAATGAGTTCTTGTAATGCAACAAAAAATTGATTCTATTAAAAGGAATTCTTGTAATGGGGGAAAAAGTGATCTTATTAAAAAGAATTTTTGTAATGGAAAAAAAAAATTAATTCTATTGAAAAGAATTCTTGTAATGCAAAAAAAAAAAATGATCCAATTGAAAGGAATTCTTGTAATGTAAGGGATTAATAATATAAAAGAGGTAAAATAAATTTACACAAGAATTCTTGTAATTGAAAAAAAAATTGATCCTATTAAAAAGAATTTTTGTAATGCAAAAAAAAAATTGATCCTATTAAAAAGAATTCTTGCAATTCAGAGGGTTAATAATATAAAAAATCTAAAATTAAAACAAAGTTACTCATACATACAAAATTTAATAACTTAAAAATGAAAAATATCGAAAAATGCAAAATACGTTATAAATTTCATATCGAAAAACAATCGACAAAATAAAAAAATAGAAATTGTTATCTTCGGTCGAGGATTTATTTTACATATTCGCGAGCTTTTTCGTTAGCTTTCGTAATCGCTAAATCCGTCCATTCGACTGTCGAACGATACTCACGGAGATCGAGAATCGCTTAAGTCGATCGCGCCAATGGAGCGTGCGCGCGTCTGTCGAGTGTTTGCGGTGAACACGTCCTAGTAGCTTCGATTATCCAGCTTTGCGAACGTGCCTGACGCCAGGTGGCGCGAAGGACGCGCGACAGTCGCTACGGTACGCGTTTCATTGGGAATCGGATTACTGGAATACCCGGTTAATAACCGTGACGTACACAGGATCGAGGAATCTCTATCATCTTTCGCGTTACGTGGCTCTGTGTCGCGAATGCGACGTTCGAGCATCGATGACGCCAACGAGTCCTGCTCGAATCGATATCATTTAAAAAGGACCCCGGCACAGATATTATGGAAAATGGCCCCCGGTCAAATTAGCTGAATTTTCGATATGATGTAGTTCATGATGTCTTGATGAAATGTCCCAATATGCCCAAGCTCATAGATTGAACAGTTTTCGAGATACGGGGGGATCGAAAATCAATAATAGTACGCCTGTGGTGGCGCTGCTTGCTGCGGGTATGAACTTGCGAGAATCTCGTTAGAGGCGTGAAAAGGAAAGGAGGGGGGTGCGTTTCGTCCAGGCCTGCTAGTGGACTCATCCGTAAGGCTTTCTAGCCGTGGAATATTGGGAAGTCGTTCGAGAAATGTATACTTGAATATATATTTGAGTATCTTCTTCGATAAAGACATTTTTTGAAAATATCTCGAGATCTAATAACTTTTTTGCCATGGTACCCTAATCATTTTTTACGTAGAATGAACAGAAGAATCGATCTGTGTAAAAAAAAATATGCATTTCTACTTAAAGAAATGATGCAATTGTTAATTGCACATGCACTGCTGCATCTAAAAAAAATTTAAAGGCCTACAGATGTAGTGCTCTTCGAACCATTTATCTTCCTCCTTTGGCATTTTTTCGTAAATGCAATAATAACGGAGTTATGACTTGAAACAATTGCGTGGACCACCCTGTATAGCAAACCGAGGAGTTGATCGAGCGCTTGTGAGAGCGCGACACCATCTGGTGGCGAGCATGGAAGGCGACATTCCTTTAAACTTTCAAAACGATCTAAAAAAATTACTTGCAGTTGCAGGGGTAAATTATAATCATTTTTGGTCATTAGACATAACCTCGAAATCCTAACCATTTCCGAGAAAAAAATTCCTTACCGAAAATATCATTTCAGGCCGGAAATGTCACTCGAGAATTTTTCTACCGAAGTAAATCAATGTTTCCACGAAAGTGAGTGCAAAGTAAGTCATCCCAGACTTCGAGCACCGGAAACAGACGCACTCTGGACAAGAATACATAATGAACCGAAACGAATTATGAGAACGTACGATCCACATACATACATTATAACTTCGACAAATTTCTCGAAGTTGTAAGTTCCCATTCCCGTGCATTATGCGGTACCATCGAACTTTGGAATTAAATAACTTTCTACCATAATATCAGAACAATTTTCCATCACAAAATCAGTAAAATTATATCAGATACCAAACATCTGCCACTAAGACTAGAACAAACTGTTGTTTTACTCTTTAATAAACTATTTACATATTTGTCTAGCTCATAATCATCTATCCATCAATGTTCCTCAACAACAATCTGAACTATCTCAAAAATGACAATTTTCCATCACAAAATCAGTAAAATTATATCAAATACAATACATCTGCCACTAAGACTAGAACAAACTGTTGTTTTCTATGTTAATAAACCGTTTGCATGTTTGTCTAGCTCCATATTATCTATCCATCAATGTTCCTCAGGTTCAATATCCCAAAAACAACAATTTTCCATCACAAAAACAGTAAAATCCTGTCTCAAATACAAAATGTCTGCCACTGAGACTAGCTCAAGCTGTTGCTTATCTCTTTCATAGACTATTTACAATTTTTGTCAAGCTCATAACCATCTATCCATCAAATGTTCCGCAACAACAATCTCAACTATCTCAAAACCAACAATTTTCCATCACAAAAACAGTAAAATCCTGTCTCAAATACAAAATGTTTGCCTCTGAGACTAGCTCAAGCTGTTGCTTTTCTCTTTCATAGACTTTTTACATATTTCTCTAGCTCCATATCATCCATTCATCAAATGTTCCTTAAATCTTATCAAATACAAAATGTCTGCCATGAAGACTACCTCAAGCTATTGCTTTTCTCTGTTCAATAAACTATTTACATATTTGTCTAGCTCCATACATCATCCATCCATCAAATGTTCCTTCAGTTCACTATCTCAAAAACAACAATTTTCCATCACAAAAACAGTAAAATCCTGTACCAAATACAAAATGTCTGCCAGTAAGACTAACTCAAGTTGTTGCTTTTCTCTTTCATAGACTATTTACATATTTGTCTAGCTCCATATCATCCATGCATCAAATGTTCCTCAAATCTTATCAAATACAAAATGTCTGCCATGAAGACTACCTCAAGGTATTGCTTTTCTCTGTTCAATAAACTATTTACATATTTGTCTAGCTCTATACATCATCCATCCATCAAATGTTCCTTCAGTTCACTATCTCAAAAACAACAATTTTCCATCACAAAAACAGTAAAATCCTGTCTCAAATACAAAATGTCTGCCAGTAAGACTAACTCAAGTTGTTGCTTTTCTCATTCATAGACTATTTACATATTTGTCTAGCTCCATATCATCCATTCATTGAATGTTCCTCAAATCTTATCAAATACAAAATGTCTACCATGAAGACTACCTCAAGCTATTGCTTTTCTCTGTTCAATAAACTATTTACATATTTGTCTAGCTCCATATATCATCCATCCATCAAACGTTCCACCGGTTCAATATCTCAAAGACCGTTGCAAGAAATTCGGTGTTATTTTTTTCCTCGTCGACGGGAGCACTTCAATTTTCATCGAGACTCGCTGGGCGCCTCCGCGAAGAAGCGATTGATTGTTTCGCGGAGGCGTTCGCGGATCTTGGCAATTTCGTGATCGAGTTCGCGCCTTTGCCTGGGAGACGACGGTAACGCGCGAACAAGAAAGAGAAGAAAGCAAAAGAAAAAATAGGGGGAAACAAGGTACGCGCGTTCCTGGTTCTTCCATCTACTAAATTAAGCAGGAAAATTGCATCGATCGCGGCAGCTGCGTCTCCTCGTCCCTCCGGGCCGCTCGGTTTCCAAGTTCGTCCCGCTCTCGTTTCATTTCCAATTTTCCTGGTCAAATATTAGCCGAATCTTTGGATATTGCCGAATCCTTTAGTGGACGTAATTGAACTCGTAACGCGACGCGAGGCGCCCCGTCAACGTGCCGTTACTCTCGATTTATTGGCCCCTCGAGTGCTTGGGCGGGGATCCCCAGACGTCAACTGTGTTTTTTGAAAATCCATCGAGTCTCAGCGGGAAATAATAATTTTATTTGGCAAAATTACTATGGAAGTAGCGTTTGAATTTTTAGGCAGATTTTTTATTTTTATTATTCATTTATTAGTGGGAGAAATAGTTTAGTATTTTTAGAAATGTTATTATTTATGAAAGTTAGTGAAATAATTATGGTATGCTGTAAGGGTCTTTTGAGACGTTTTTTTTTGTTAGAATATGGTTTTTAAACGAGATTTGGGGGTCAGAACACCAAATTTCGACTAGTTTCACTTCAAAGCGATGCTTCGGGGAAGATCATTTGAATTTTCGTATTATGTTATTATTACTATCGCTCATTTATTCACAGTGAAACCGTTTTTAAAAAAAAAAGGAATGAATATAAGGAGAAGTTAAATAAAAATTATGCAACAAAAAATATTATTGTTTATAAAAATTAGAAAAATAATTACTGTACGCTGTAGGAATAGGTAGAGACTTGATTTTTCTTAGAATATAGTTTTCAAATGGAGATTCGAGGGGTCAGAAGTTCAAATTTCGACTAGTTTCACTTCAAAACGATGCTTCGGGAAGATCATTTGAATTTTTGTATTATGTTATTATTACTATCACTCATTTATTCACAATAAAAACCCATTTAATAGAAAAAGAAGCAAATATAAGGAATATCAAAATAAAAATTATGCAATAGAAAATATTATTGTTTATAAAAGTTGGAAAAATGATTATTGTACTCTGCAAGGACAATTTGTGTCTTAATATTTCAGAATGTTAAGTCTTTTAAACGATGTTGGAGTGGTCAAAGCTCCAAATTTCGACTAG
Source organism: Colletes gigas (assembly GCF_013123115.1). Lineage (NCBI taxonomy): Eukaryota > Metazoa > Arthropoda > Insecta > Hymenoptera > Colletidae > Colletes > Colletes gigas. The sequence goes on from NW_025106644.1 coordinate 1,730,171, forward strand.
TTTTACTTCAAAGCGATGCTTCGGGAAGTATTTTCGTCTCTGTTAATTTCTCCCTCGTTTTTAAAATGATTATTGCACGCTCCAAAGGTAGTTCCAGGCTTCATTTTTCTTCGAACATGATTTCAAATGAGGTTTGGGGGTCAGAACACCAAATTTCGACTAGCTTCACTTCAAAGCGATGCTTCGGGAAGATCATTTGAATTTCCATATTATATATTATTACTACCACTTATTTATTCACAATAAAAACCCATTTAATAGAAAAAGAAGTAAATATAAGGAATATCAAAATAAAAATTATGCAATAGAAAATATTATTGTTTATAAAAATTAGAAAAATAATTATTGCACGCTGCAAGGATAGTTAGAGGCTTATTTTTTCTTAGAAGATCGTTTTCAAACGAAGTTTAGACGTCAGAACACCAAATTTCAACCAGCTTCACTTCAAAGCGATCGTTCGGGAAGAACTTTTACGGTGTCTCAACTACTTTAGCAACTTTACCCTATAATGTATTTTCTAATTTAACTTCACTAAGTTTGAATATTGTTATCATTATTCATTTATTCATGGGGAAAAATCCTTTAATAAAAAATGCAGTATTACATGTAAACAAAAGCAAAATAAAATAATTATTGTACGCTGAATGGTTGTGATTTATATTGAAATATGATTTAATTTTTTTAATTTTCCTTTAATTTATTTCCTAATATATATACATTCAATAATATTGAATATATTATAATTTTGAATAAATTAGAATTTTTGAATAAATTCATTCCAAACATCACCTGCGTTTCAAAAAGAATTTTATAATTTTTTAAATATTTTATTCTATTTTGAAAATTCTAAACTAGTTGTTGAAGCCTCCACAATGAAATAGAATACTAAATACGAGTATTTAGCAAGTGGTGGCACATAAAATAGTGTTTTTAGACGACCTTAGAAGCAAGTTTCGAGTTCTTCTCTCGTCAACGAGTTCGCTATAGTTCTGATGTTTACGAGGTAATATCTATTCAAGTTCTCGCTGGGTTCTAATCGAGTTCTGATGCGTTCCCTCCGACTTCTAATTGAATTCTGTCTACGCGCCGCTAAATCGTATTTTACGTTTATGTTGCTGTTGTCTGATTGGGTAAGTTTCCGTGTGCTGGAGGTGGATGGGTTCGTTGAACGATGAATGACAGTTCTTGTGGGTGTGTCGAGTTATTTGAGGCTACACAAGAAGAGAGCAAATTGCTGTTTTTCCTTTCTTGCGCCGTCCTGGAATTCCTGGGGCGACTAAAAGCGAAACACATCGATCGGAACTGTGCGGGAATTACAGATTACGATGATTAGGAGGCATTGATTAGGCGTTGAAAGCTTGGGAAGCTTCTAAGTAGCGTTAAAAAAATTTTAATTAGAAAAATTTTCGAAACTGAGAATTTTAGAAAATTAGAAAAATTTTCGACACTGGGAATTTTAGAAAATTAGAAAAATTTTCGACACTGAGTTTAGAAAATTAGAAAAATTTTCGACACTGAGTTTAGAAAATTAGTATAATTTTCGAAAATAAAAGAGTCAATTAAATATTATTTTTTGCGATTGTTTTTTGTCAATAATTAAAATTTTTTAAAAATTAAATTTATAAATAGTGAAATCAGAAATTGACAAAATTTCATTCGATGTATAAATAACCAATAAAATAGTTCAATTTTTATTTTTTTATTGTGAAACATATATATGTATATATTTTTATTAATATAACCTAAATTTGAATTTTTATTTGTTATTTTAAATTTGTTTTTGGATAAGAATTTTATCTGTTTTGTTAGATATGGTGAACCCCCACCTTTTTTATTTCCCATTATTATTGGTATCATCAAAAAAATTAAAATTGAAATAAATTTCGAAGCTGAGTCTAGATAATTTATTATAATTCTTGTAAAACAAAGGAGTCAAATATTATTTTTTACGATTTTTTTTTTTGTCAATAATTTAAATATTTTAAAAATTAAATTTATAAATAGTGAATTTTTCAATTCTCGAAGCTGTGTCTAGATAATTTATTATAATTCTCGAAAATAAAAGAGTCAATTTTTTTTTGTCAATAATTTAAATTTAAAAATAGTGAAATCAGAAATTGACACAATTTTATTCTATGTATATATGTAGGTAACCAATAGGACAGTTCAATTTTTATTTTTTTATTGTGAAATGTTTGTATAACCTAAATTTGAATTTTTATTTGTTATTTTAAATTTGTATTTGGATAAAAATTTTATCTGTTTTATTAGATATGGAGAGCCCTCTTTTTTATTTCACAGTAATAAAACATGAAAATATCGAGTCTTTACAACTAGATCTCAGTATCGATACAGCAAATGGAGTTCCTCGTATCAGATCCAGCTGCTCGATGGCTCGTGTCGTGTATCTCTTTCGAAACACAATAACAACCCTGTATCTTTCACGTTCTTTCAGAATGAACAATTGATCGATGACTCTCGTATTACAGTCTGCTGATTGTCTGCAAGCCTGTTTGGCCAATAAAACTTGCAGCCTTAACCCCTGGAGTACAATGGCACTGCTCAGGTTTATTTTAACTATTTCAGCAAGACGATTTGTCATTTACTTCTCAATTTTTGCAAGACTATAGCAATTTATTATTTATTTCTCAGTCTTATTTTAATTATTTCTGAATGGCAATAGCAGTTTGTAATTTATTTGTCATTTATTTTCAATTTTATTTTAATTATTTCTGGAAAATAATAGGAATTTGTTATTTATTTGTCAGTTTTATTTTAATTATTTTTGTGGGAGGAATTAGGTTGACTAGTGAATGACCCCCTTTCTTATTTAACAATATAACATAAGTATACATTTTAATACATTTCTCACCACGTGCGCATCACGCTCTCTTCCATACAAGAGACTTCACGCGTCGTCACTCTCGCGCACCAGCGCTGCCAACACCCATTCTCATTCATACCACACTCACTCACCAGGCATACCACTCAATAAAAATAACCCCACAATTTTTGCAAGACAATAGCAGTTTGGAATTTATTTAATTTTATTTTAACTATTTTTGGATGACGATAGTAATTTGTCATTTATTTTTCAGTTTTATTTTAATTATTTTTGGAAGATGGTAGCAATTTGTTATTTATTTCTCATTTTTATTTTAATTATTTCTGCAAGACGATAGCAATTTGTCATTTATTGCTCAGCTTTATTTTAATTATTTCTGGAAGGCAATAACAGTTTGTAATTTATTTGTCATTCATTTTTCAGTTTTATTTTAATTATTTATGGAAGATAATAGAAATTTGTCATTTATTTTCCAGTTTTATTTTAATTACTTCTGGAAGGCAATAGCAGTTTGTAATTTATTTGTCATTTATTTTCAACTTTATTTTAATTATTTCTGAAAGATAATAGGAATTTGTTATTTATTTATCAGTTTTATTTTAATTATTTCTGGAAGATGATAGCAATTTCTAATTTATTTCTCAGTTTTATTTTAATTATTTTTGGAAGATGGTAGCAATTTGTTTTTTATTTCTCATTTTTATTTCAATTATTTTTGCAAGACGATAGCAATTTGTCATTTATTGCTCAGTTTTATTTCAATTATTCCTGGAAGACAATAACAGTTTGTAATTTATTTGTCATTTATTTTTCAGTTTTATTTTAATTATTTATGGAAGACGATAGCAATTTGTCATTTATTACTCAGATTTATTTTAATTATTTCTGGAAGGCAATAGCAGTTTGTAATTTATTTGTCATTCATTTAATGTAGACTAGTTATAATTCGCGCGCGTGAAGCAAACAAAGAAAACGCGTGTTATTGAGTCCCACCGCTGTGCGGCGCCCTTGTCGTCTCAGCTTGGTCGCTGTATGCGCCGCGTGTGTTATAATGATAATACTTTGATCTTATTAATGCTGATTATTGCCAACATATTGTTCCTACTATGTGTTTATACTAAATATATTATCTTTTTTAATCCTGGTGTGTTTGTTTTCACTCACTGCGCCAACATTTAATTTTATTTTAACCATTTTTGGAAGACGATAGTAATTTGTTATTTATTACACAGTTTTATTTTAATTATTTTTGTAACACGATAGTTAAAATTAAACAGTGAGAAATAAATGACAAATTGCTATCGTCTTACAAAAATAATTAAAACAAAATTGACTAATAAATAACAAATTACTATCGTCTTCCAAAAATAGTTAAAATAAAACCGACTAATAAATAACAAATTGCTATCCAGCTACCCTTAACGAGTGATCACTATACTGAAACAAATCTCAAATTATATCCTTCACCCCAAAAAATAAAAAAATATCTCCTTTCCCCTAAAAATGTCTAAAATACCTCACCAATTAAAATTTTATTCATAAATGAAACTCAAATCCATCTACATTTTCTATAATCTTCATCATCAGTGGAATTCAAACGATTAAATTTAAACCAATATGGACGATTCCAACACCAAAATGATCGAGAATCTCAAATTTCGAAACCACTCGTCACTCCATTTTCTTCTCCCTTGCATTCCCTCGTACGCAAACGTGATTTTTCCATCTTGTTACCCTAATAAATAAATGAATCCAGGTGTCAGCGCGACAGGGGGGCTGCTCGCTGAAGGGAAAATTACAAATGGGAATTGCGCCCTCGCGCCTGAATAAATAGCGAAGCTTTAATCGCTAGTGGAAACTCGCGGTCGACGGGCGAGAGACTGGAAAGAGAAATAACGATTCTTCGAGTTTTCTGGAGATTTCGCGTTTAAGAGGCGGTCTCTCGGTTAAGGAGCCGTGGCACCGATAAAAAGTTTCCCGGAGCACGGTGCACCAGAGCACGTTGTTACGGTAGCTGAAGCGAGATACGCTCTTCCAAGAGCCTCCGACGCTGCTTGTTTCGCGAATGTCCGCATTCCTTCTACGAAGAACATTCCCCCTTTCCATAACGTAGTTTCTTCTAGCCGCGATGATCATTTTGAACACATCACCGTGGTCCATGTTCGATGATAAATGGAAACTTTCGACCTGTGGCGCTGGTTTGCTGGTCGAAAGAAAGCGAGAAAGGTCGTAAGAGGCTAGTGGACTCGTCAGTAGGCGGTCGAGGGATGTATACATTGTGTTCAAATCCTACAGTGCATGTATTGAAACAAATTGTTGTGTGCAAGTAGGCAACATTGTATTCAGTTGTTACGCTAAATTTGATAGCAATGTGACAACCAGTGTGTTCACGACAGTTATTTACACCAGTCGATCTCGAGTATGCACTGCGATTTTAGCGATGGAAAGAACTGTCGATCAAAGAATTTGCCTTAAATGTTGCGTTTCTAACGAAATTTCTTGTGGCGAAGGGTTAAAAATGTTAGAGGAAGCCTATGGTAAGTGGGTGCCTATCAAAAACGCAAACATACGAATGGTATAAGGCAAAGAGGGCTGTTTCAGCCGCGAAGCACTATGCCCACGTGCTATGTGTTGCGTGGACCATGCGTATTACACAGCTCCTTACTGTGTTCCCTTTTCTTGTGCTCGAAGGACCACCCAAACTAGTGTTTGGGAAAATACCAATAACTGAAGCCCGTTGCTTCTGATTGAGAGCCCGTTGCTCTTCCGTGTTGCACAAGAGTATGAAATGCCTTGTGGAGAGTCTAGTCGAGTTCGTAAGGCTCGATCGAAAACGAATCTAATCCGAAAACTTAATGCTATCCTTAACCTAGGGCTTTCCCTACTAAAGGTGACGAAAACGCGCAGCGCTAATCGGTGGGGAAGATTGATCAAGCCAATCCTCAAAGTCGTCACCTTGGCAGGGCGTTTCCTGCCTTTTGCAACATTCCCGCGCACCCTGCTGTCCAGTGCCCAGGTACACCATGTAAAACTGAGCAAGACCGTTGCCTTTTTTATAAACATTTGGGGAAAGCCAGAGCCTCCAAGACCCCTGTGGTCTGCAGATGTGCGCTCCCGCGGGTTTGCGATACGTCAATCGCTATTGAGGCAAGGAAGAGCTCCAAGGATTCCAAGTCCCGTGTGGGGTTTGGAGTTTCCTTAATGACCATAAAGTAACTTGTCAAGTAAAAATGTCTCGAAGGCCTGATCCTCGAAAATAGCGGAGAAGTCACGTCCGCATCATAAACCCCGCGATGTGAAGGTTCCTTAAGAATCCTTAACAAGGGCCTTAAAGAGGGCCGTGAAGAAGTGCAAGATTTGCCACGCGTTGGCCGACCGTCAATGGTTTCGACCGACGAAAACATCGAAAAGATAAACAAAATGGTCATCGATAATCGTCGCCTGAGTGTTAGAGAGGTGGCTCATGAAGTGGAAATGTCTCACATGTCCGTTCATAACATTTTAACTGTAGTAGGTGGCCGGGGATGAAGGAGATCGGTGAAAAATTAAGTACCACGTGGTCAACCTTAAAACTGCTTTATTTCGGGCTGCGACACGAGAGACGACCAAACTGCGTGTCGCTGGGCGTCTGCTCGCAGCGCCCTCACCTCGATCTACCGAACCTACGCTAGCTTCCGCTACTACGCTAGTCATACACTATATAACTGAAGTTTTGGACATGAGACGCGTCGCTGCGCGACGTGTTCCGAAGGAGCTGAATTTTCTGCAAAAAGAACATCGAAAAGCAGTTGCTGAAGACATGATTTCACGAGCTTCTAGTTACTTTACCTGCATGAAACGCATCATAACCGGCGACGAAACATGGGTTTATGAGTACTATATGCAAACAAGTCAACAATCTTCGGAATATCGCTTAGAAAATGAACCAAAACCCTAAAAAACCGCGTCAAAGTCGCTCGAAAATTAAGGTCATGCTCACTGTTTTCTTCGATTATCGTGGTGTTGTTCATTAGGAATTCTTTCCAGATGGACAAACAGTAAATAAAGAATATTATTTGAGCATCATGAGACATTTGCGTGAAAATATTCGTCGAAAACGGCCAAATGTGTGGAAAACAATTGCATCCTGCACCACGATAATGCTCCGTCGCACACATCGATCTTGGTACGCGAATTTCTGGCCAACAACTCAACAAATGTGATCGAACAAGCGCCGTATTCACCAGATATGGCACCCTGTGACTTTTTCTTATTTCCAAAACTCAAATCAACCCTTCGGGAAAGGCGTTTTGAGTCGATAGAGGCCACAAATGAAAATTCGCAGGAGCTAAAGGCGCTACCTTCTTCAGCGTTTAAAAAGTGCTTTGAAGCTTGGGAGAAGCGTTGGCGTATGTGCATTGCTTCTGATGGGGCCTACTTTGAAGATGACAAAATAAATTTGTATGATTAAGTAAGCAATTTGAGTCTTATTTACAAATTCCGGGTACTTATTTTACATAATGTATATAGCAACGGAGGGGTCAGTGGAGCGCTTGCGAGAGAGACGAGAGCGTGGCCCTCTGGTGGCGAGTATGGAAAGTGACGCTACAGACCTTTCGAGTAGGTATAAATATAGTTTGCCTTACACAGCTTTGTACTATTGACGAAAACGTGTTTTGAAGACTGGGAGAAGCACTAGCGTATGTGCATAGCTTCTGATGATGCCTACTTTGAAGGCGACAAAATAAATTTGAACGATTAAGTAAGCAATTTGAGTCTTATTCACAAATTACTGGTACTTATTTTACATAATGTACATCAAACACGTTCGTGTTAATGGTGGCCTTCCCCAAACTATGTAACAATAAAACCAAGCTCCACAGTCCACTAATAAAGTACTAGACTGAAGGTTAATTTGTACTCCATTCTCCACCCAGAATTTTCGACAGTTCTGTCACCCCGTTTGCAGTATGCAGTCTCACTCTACGCAGTGACGCGAGAATTTCATCGGCTCGTCGAAATGGCGACGAGGTATCGCCATCCCAGTTACGACGATCCCGGAATTTCGCGGATGCTTCGTGTTCCTGGCGTACGTCGCCCACCTCCAGCATACCGGGTCGCGAAGAGAAACGACGCAATCGAGCCCAGGCGAATCGTCGGGCCGATTAACCGGGGCTGTCGGAAGGAAGAAACGAACGCCACCGGGGAAATCATGTTGCGTCGCGCGGCTGGAAGTCGTGTAACTTATTCCCGACCAGTCTCGGTGATTCGCGGCGATGGCGGGGGCAGAGCGCCCTCTGGTGACTAGCAGTTTGCGTCACCTCGAGATTTCTGACGCGCTGCAAATCGCGCGTCAGCCTCGCCTGAACCAGAGACTGCCCTAAATTTTTGCGCCTTAACGGATCTCGCGGGGCAATTTGCGCGGATAATTGGAGCACATGACGGACGTCAACTACGGAATGATTCGAGAAAGCACAGATTGGTGGTGGAGGGAGAACGTCTTCTCGAGGAGACGCTCGAAGCAACGACGCCAATCTGGTGATTAAACTCGCGAGATCCAAGCGAAGGAGTTCCCCTCCATGGGATTCCCCATAGCGCTTATGACTATAAAAATGTACATTCGATAAAATAGTGGATGTTTTTTTTATGTATATTTATTTGATCAATGGTTGACAACGTGGTGTATAAAAGTATATATTCAATAAGATAGTGGATGTTTTTTTATGTATATTTATTTGATCAATGGTTGACAATGTGGTGTAAACTTTATAACAAAAAAATGTGGTCTAGATTGAAATTATATAGTGAGAAGAAATGGCTGATTTTTTAGGAGAGGCGTGACAATGCGCAGAGCGCCAAAGTTATGGATGTTGGCCACACTCATTTGGGACTTGACGCCATCTAGGAACGTAAATTTGAATCAGAGTAGCACTAACAGATAGAATTAAACGAACCTTAAAAAGTAAAACTGAGAAAAATGGGGATTACTATTTTATTGTGTAAACCACTGCATAATATATGGTTTTGAAAATTGAAAATAAATGGTTTTGATCAATATTATGGTTTTGAAAGTTAAAAATAAATGGTTTTGATTCGTATTATGGTTTTGCACATTGAATAAATGGTTTTGGTCCATATTATGGTTTTGGCAATGGAAAAGAAATGGTTTTGATCCATAATATGGTTTTGAACATAGAAATGAAATGGTTTTTATTCATATTATGGTTTTGAAAATTGGAAAAAAAATGTTTTTGATCCATATTATGGTTTTGAAAAATGAAAATAAATGGTTTTGTTAAATATTATGGCTTTGAAAATTGAAAATAAATGGTTTTAATTCATATTATGGTTTTGAAAATTGAAAATAAATGGTTTTGAAAATTGAATAAATGATTTTGAAAATGGAAAATAAATGGTTTTGATCCATATTATGGTTCTGAACATTCAATTAATGGTTTTGATCCATATTATGGGTTTGAAAATTGAAATTAAATGGTTTTTATTCATATTATGGTTTTGAAAATTGGAAATAAATGGTTTTTATCCATATTATTGGTTTGAAAAATGAAGATAAATGGTTTTAATCCATATTATGGGTTTAAAAATTGAAAATAAATGATTTTGATCCATATTATGGTTTTGAAAATTGAATAAATGGTTTTGAGAATTGAAAATAAACGGTTTTACCCCCTATTATGGTTTTGGCAATGCAAAATAAATGGTTTTGATGCATATTATAGTTTTGGAAATTGAAAATAAATGGTTTTGATCAATATTATGGCTTTGAAAATTGAAACTAAATGGTTTTGATCCATATTATGGTTTTGAACAGCGAATGAATGGATTTGATCCATATTATGGCTTTGAAAATTGGAACTAAATGGTTTTGATTGATATTATGTGTTTGAAAATTGAAAATAAATGGTTTTGTTCAATATTATGGCTTTGAAAATTGAAAATAAATGCTTTTAATCCATAATATAGTTTTGAAAATTGAATAAATGGTTTTAAAAATGGAAAATAAATGGATTTAATCCCTTTTATGGTTCTGAACATTGAATGATTGGTTTTGATCCATATTATGGTTTTGAAAAGTGGAACTAAGTGATTTTGATCCATATTATGGGTTTGAAAATTGAAAATAAATGGTTTTGATCCATATTATGGTTTTGAAAATTGAAAATAAATGGTTTTGGCCCATATTATGGTTTTGAAAATTGAAAATAAATGGTTTTGATTCATATTATGGTTTTGAAAATTGAATAAATGGTTTTGAGAATGGGAAATAAATGGTTTTGACCCCTATTATGGATTTGACAATGTAAAATAAATAGTTTTGAGCCATATTATGATTCTAAAAATTGAAAATAAATGGTTTTAATCCATATTATAGTTTACAAAATTAAAAATAAATAGAATAATTACTCTATTAACAAAAAAACAATTTCACAATTGACAAATATAAAATAAACGCTTTCCACCTATACATGTATATGTATTTCAAAATTTTATAATTTCAATACACTCCACACTAAAATTCTGATATAACAACTCTATAAATTATCTTTAAACGATCTGGTTTCCCTCCAATAACGTATCTTTAGCCATAACATTAAAGGTTCAAAAAACCATTCACCGGCCAACCAATAAATCTTGCTGGAATAGAAAGCAAAGGACTCTAATTTGTCCCGGCTAACTGGATAACCGTCGTTTCTATAACCCCAAGCATTAATTTAGTTTGTCGTTATTGCAACACTTTATGCTCCCATAATTTACGTATATTTCTCCGGCCTGACCGGACGCAAATAGTTATTTTGCATTCATGAGAATTGAATTTTGATCTCTGATCTATTTCACGACCGCATATTTGGCAGGGCTTTCGATGCACTTTCTCAACAGATATAACTGCTCCACTTCTCTATTCGAACCTTAATATTCGTCGATTTAATTGTTAATAAATTATTAATATATTAATAAACAAAAAATAATAATAATAACAATAATATATTAATAAACAAAACTACAGCGCGGTGCAGATATCAAATACAAATCTCCTACAATATTTATATTAACAAATTAATATTTATTAACATATTTATTAGTTTATTTATTAATATGTTAATATCGATATTATAGGAGATTTGTATTTAATATTTGTACAGCGCTGTAGTTTTGTTTATTAATATATCATTATTATTATTATTTTTTTTTTTATTAATATATTAATATAAATATTGTATTTGTATTTGTTACTGGAATGGGTAACCAGAAAAACAGACACAATTGATGATATTAATTTGTGTAAAAAGATTGTGTGTTTGGTGTGTTTTGAATTTGTTTATATAATTATATCAATTATACCGTTTGTTCCAAATACAATTTTCTTTGTTAAATCCTACAATATAAATATTAATTGTTAATAATATATTAATGAATTTGTATCGAGATAATTTGAGTCGTTGGTATCGAAATGAAGATTTTGAGTTTCAATTTTTAGTGTTTGCCTTCACTTCAGAATATTAGGTGTTTATTTGCCGGTACTGGGGAGGTTTATTTGATGGCGATGGAAGTATCACGTTCCGTACGCGAGTATCGAATGAAATCGGAGTCCACTTCGGATGTTGATACTGAGATTTACATCGGATTTATGTAACAAAATCATCTCCAACCCCCCTCTGCTTATATTTACGCAGTCGACTCATTGGCTCGAGGCTGATATCAAAATTTACACTGCTTTGAAGCAAAATGAAACGTTTCTTCAGTTTCAGTGAATTGCCAACTTCAATGGCTGAAAATTCTAGATAGGGATGAGATACGCAAGATCAAATTCCATCCACTACTGAAAAGAAATCAAATCAATTAACTCTCAATTTCAAAATTTTGCATGGAAAAGGCTCCAGGGTTTTCTTCATTTTTTAATTTGAGTAGTTAAGGGACACGTATATTGTGTGTTGAAAAAATTGATGATAATCTGTTTCAATTTATTCAGTGGAGCACTCAAAACTTATATAAAGAGTATTTAAAATTGTTAATTTAACTAGTTAGGGGATATATGTACCATATATTGAAAAAATTGATGACAACCTGTTTCAATTTGTTCAGTGGAGCACTCAAAACTTATCTAAAGAATATTACAAATTCTTAACTTAACTAGTTGGAGGATATGTTTATTGTATATTGACAAAATTGATGGCAATTTGTTTCAATTTGTTCAGTGGAACACTCAAAACAGATATAAAGAATAATACAAATTTTTGATTTAATTAGTTAGGGGCTATGTATATTATATATATATTAAAACAATTGTTGACAATCTGTTTCAATTTATTCAGTGATACATTTAAAATTGACATAAAGTATACTACAAATTTTTAATTTAACTAGTTTGGGGCAACTTGTACTACATATTGGAAAAATTCTTGACAATCTATTTCAATTTGTTCAGTGAAACACTCCAAATTAATATAAAAAATATTATAAATGTTTAATGTAACTAGTTAGGGTATACTTGTACGACATATTGGAGAAATTCTTGACAATCTGTTTTAATTCATTCAATGATACATTTAAAATTGATATAAAGAATATTACATTTAACTAGTTAGGGGATAGATGTATTCTATATTGAAAATATTGTTGACAAAGTATCTCTTTCAATTTGTTCAGTGGAACACTAAAAATTTATCTAAAGAATAGTACAAATTTCTATTTTAACTAGTTTGGGGATATGTATATTGCTTATTGAGAGGACTGTTGACAACCTGTTTCAATTTGTTCAGTGGAGCAACCAAAATTTACTAAAGAATATCAAATTTAACTAGTTAGGGGATACCAGTATTGTATATTGAAACATTTGTTGACAATCTGCTTCAATTTATTCAATGATACATTTAAAATTGATATAAAGAATATTACATTTAACTAGTTAGGGAATAGATGTATTCTATATTGAAAATATTGTTGACAAAGTATCTCTTTCAATTTGTTCAGTGGAACACTCAAAATTTATCTAAAGAATAGTACAAATTTCTATTTTAACTAGTTTGGGGATATGTATATTGCTTATTGAGAGGACTGTTGACAACCTGTTTCAATTTGTTCAGTGGAACAACCAAAATTTACTAAAGAATATCAAATTTAACTAGTTAGGGGATACCAGTATTGTATATTGAAACATTTGGTGACAATCTGTTTCAATTTATTCAATGATACATTTAAAATTGATATAAAGAATATTACATTTAACTAGTTAGGGGATAGATGTATTCTATATTGAAAATATTGTTGACAAAGTATCTCTTTCAATTTGTTCAGTGGAACACTCAAAATTTATCTAAAGAATAGTACAAATTTCTATTTTAACTAGTTTGGGGATATGTATATTGCTTATTGAGAGGACTGTTGACAACCTGTTTCAATTTGTCTAGTGGAACATCCAAAACATACTAAAGAATATCAAATTTAACTAGTTAGGGGATACCAGTATTGTATATTGAAACATTTGTTGACAATCTGTTTCAATTTATTCAATGATACATTTAAAATTGATATAAAGAATATTAAATTTAACTAGTTAGGGGATAGATGTATTCTATATTGAAAATATTGTTGACAAAGTATCTCTTTCAATTTGTTCAGTGGAACACTAAAAATTTATCTAAAGAATAGTACAAATTTCTATTTTAACTAGTTTGGGGATATGTATATTGCTTATTGAGAGGACTGTTGACAACCTGTTTCAATTTGTTCAGTGGAGCAACCAAAATTTACTAAAGAATATCAAATTTAACTAGTTAGGGGATACCAGTATTGTATATTGAAACATTTGTTGACAATCTGTTTCAATTTATTCAATGATACATTTAAAATTGATATAAAGAATATTACATTTAACTAGTTAGGGGATAGATGTATTCTATATTGAAAATATTGTTGACAAAGTATCTCTTTCAATTTGTTCAGTGGAACACTAAAAATTTATCTAAAGAATAGTACAAATTTCTATTTTAACTAGTTTGGGGATATGTATATTGCTTATTGAGAGGACTGTTGACAACCTGTTTCAATTTGTTCAGTGGAGCAACCAAAATTTACTAAAGAATATCAAATTTAACTAGTTAGGGGATACCAGTATTGTATATTGAAACATTTGTTGACAATCTGTTTCAATTTATTCAATGATACATTTAAAATTGATATAAAGAATATTACATTTAACTAGTTAGGGGATAGATGTATTCTATATTGAAAATATTGTTGACAAAGTATCTCTTTCAATTTGTTCAGTGGAACACTAAAAATTTATCTAAAGAATAGTACAAATTTCTATTTTAACTAGTTTGGGGATATGTATATTGCTTATTGAGAGGACTGTTGACAACCTGTTTCAATTTGTTCAGTGGAGCAACCAAAATTTACTAAAGAATATCAAATTTAACTAGTTAGGGGATACCAGTATTGTATATTGAAACATTTGGTGACAATCTGTTTCAATTTATTCAATGATACATTTAAAATTGATATAAAGAATATTACATTTAACTAGTTAGGGAATAGATGTATTCTATATTGAAAATATTGTTGACAAAGTATCTCTTTCAATTTGTTCAGTGGAACACTAAAAATTTATCTAAAGAATAGTACAAATTTCTATTTTAACTAGTTTGGGGATATGTATATTGCTTATTGAGAGGACTGTTGACAACCTGTTTCAATTTGTTCAGTGGAGCAACCAAAATTTACTAAAGAATATCAAATTTAACTAGTTAGGGGATACTAGTATTGTATATTGAAACATTTGGTGACAATCTGTTTCAATTTATTCAATGATACATATAAAATTGATATAAAGAATATTACATTTAACTAGTTAGGGGATAGATGTATTCTATATTGAAAATATTGTTGACAAAGTATCTCTTTCAATTTGTTCAGTGGAACACTAAAAATTTATCTAAAGAATAGTACAAATTTCTATTTTAACTAGTTTGGGGATATGTATATTGCTTATTGAGAGGACTGTTGACAACCTGTTTCAATTTGTCTAGTGGAACATCCAAAACATACTAAAGAATATCAAATTTAACTAGTTAGGGGATACCAGTATTGTATATTGAAACATTTGTTGACAATCTGCTTCAATTTATTCAATGATACATTTAAAATTGATATAAAGAATATTACATTTAACTAGTTAGGGAATAGATGTATTCTATATTGAAAATATTGTTGACAAAGTATCACTTTCAATTTGTTCAGTGGAAAACTCAAAATTTATCTAAAGAATAGTACAAATTTCTATTTTAACTAGTTTGGGGATATGTATATTGCTTATTGAGAGGACTGTTGACAACCTGTTTCAATTTGTTTAGTGGAGCAACCAAAATTTACTAAAGAATATCAAATTTAACTAGTTAGGGGATACCAGTATTGTATATTGAAACATTTGGTGACAATCTGTTTCAATTTATTCAATGATACATTTAAAATTGATATAAAGAATATTACATTTAACTAGTTAGGGGATAGATGTATTCTATATTGAAAATATTGTTGACAAAGTATCTCTTTCAATTTGTTCAGTGGAACACTAAAAATTTATCTAAAGAATAGTACAAATTTCTATTTTAACTAGTTTGGGGATATGTATATTGCTTATTGAGAGGACTGTTGACAACCTGTTTCAATTTGTCTAGTGGAACATCCAAAACATACTAAAGAATATCAAATTTAACTAGTTAGGGGATACCAGTATTGTATATTGAAACATTTGTTGACAATCTGTTTCAATTTATTCAATGATACATTTAAAATTGATATAAAGAATATTAAATTTAACTAGTTAGGGGATAGATGTATTCTATATTGAAAATATTGTTGACAAAGTATCTCTTTCAATTTGTTCAGTGGAACACTAAAAATTTATCTAAAGAATAGTACAAATTTCTATTTTAACTAGTTTGGGGATATGTATATTGCTTATTGAGAGGACTGTTGACAACCTGTTTCAATTTGTTCAGTGGAGCAACCAAAATTTACTAAAGAATATCAAATTTAACTAGTTAGGGGATACCAGTATTGTATATTGAAACATTTGTTGACAATCTGTTTCAATTTATTCAATGATACATATAAAATTGATATAAAGAATATTACATTTAACTAGTTAGGGGATAGATGTATTCTATATTGAAAATATTGTTGACAAAGTATCACTTTCAATTTGTTCAGTGGAAAACTCAAAATTTATCTAAAGAATAGTACAAATTTCTATTTTAACTAGTTTGGGGATATGTATATTGCTTATTGAGAGGACTGTTGACAACCTGTTTCAATTTGTTCAGTGGAACAACCAAAATTTACTAAAGAATATCAAATTTAACTAGTTAGGGGATACCAGTATTGTATATTGAAACATTTGTTGACAATCTGTTTCAATTTATTCAATGATACATTTAAAATTGATATAAAGAATATTACATTTAACTAGTTAGGGGATAGATGTATTCTATATTGAAAATATTGTTGACAAAGTATCTCTTTCAATTTGTTCAGTGCAACACTCAAAATTTATATAAAGCATATTAAATTTGTCTAGGTGGAAGATACATGTATTCTATGTAGAATGAAAAAATTGTTGACAAGGTATCTCTTTCAATTTGTTCAGTGCTACACTCAAGACTTATAATAAAGAGTTGTACTATACATAAATAACTTATATAAAGAGTTGTACTATAGAAACTTGTACTATACATTGAAAAAAGTGTTGACAATCTGTTTCAGTTCCTCCAGAGAAACACCCAAAATTAATCTAAAAAATTCTTAAATTGCTTCTTTGTTTGGGTTGCTCTAAAAACAATTTCAAAGATGGAGTACCCTAGAGCAGCCAGGAAAACTCCAGATTCCAATTAGGACGTGGTTCGAGTCCCTTTCTGACTCTCATTACCCATCGACGTATCCTAAACCCACGTTAGGGCAATTCAACGAGGGACATAACGGTTCGACGGCACCTTCCAGCCAAGTTCTATAAATTACAGCGCCGGTGCACCGTTTCTGCATGGTTTACCTTAGGGTCTCATGCAGTAGGGCGAGCCCAAGAGTTTTGCAATGTGTGGGAAACCGACCATCTGAGGAATTCTATTAGTTTGATTAGTTGTTGGATCCCTCCACTTTGAACCACGTTCCTGAACGACAGCTACTTTCAGAGCTTTTTCTCAAACTTAAATTAGTTTTTGCCAAATCTTGGTTAGGCTCTGAGTCAGGACAATAACATTCAGTAATTATTTCACCTGAAACAAAGTCCTTTTTTGTTCAAATTTAAAAAAAATAAAAAATAGGGTTGATAATTTCTTTTGTTAGGTCTGAGTTAGATTGTTAGGATTGATTATTCTTTTTTTTATTGTTTATGTATTCAGTATTGGCTGGAAATATTTTATAATGTTGCAATAGTGGGATATATAAAATAATTGAGATCTGTATATTGTTCTTTGGACTTTCTGAGGCTTGGAAATATATTTTGGACAATTTTGAAGTTTTTAGTATTATTTTGTAATATTTTATAACTCTTTAAAGGAGAATATTTGAAGGGCATTGTACCACATATTTTTTAGTGTAACAATAGAAGGATTTGTAAAATAATTGACGCATGTAAATTGTTCCTAAGATTCCATGAAACTTGGAAATATATTTTAGACAATTTTTAGCCATATTCTGTAATTTTTTATCACTTGTTAGATGAGAATATTCGAAGGACGTTGTTCCAAATATTTTTTAATGCACCAATAGTAGGGTATAAAATAATAGACACATGTAAAATATTCCTTTGACTATGTAAGACCCAGAAAAAATAAATTTTGTAATTTTCAGCTGCATTTTGGAATTTTTTAATTACTCTTTAGATGAGAGTGTTCAAAGGACATCGTTCTAAATATTTTTTAGTGCAACAATAGTAGAATATATAAAATAATAAACACATGTAAAATATTCCTTTGACTATGTGAGACCCAGAAAAAATAAATTTTGTAATTTTCAGCTACATTTTGGAATTTTTTAATTACTCTTTAGATGAGAGTGTTCAAAGGACATCGTTCTAAATATTTTTTAGTGCAACAATAGTAGAATATATAAAATAATAGACACATGTAAATCGTTCCTTAGACTCTGTGAGACTTGAAAATATATTTTAAACAATTTTGAGTTACGTTTTGTAATTTTTTTATTACTTCTTAGATGAGAATATTCAAAGGACACCGTTCCAAAGCGTATCAGTGTCGATTACGATAGCAACAGGCGAAAGTCGGGTCACCGTGACCCGGCATTCGAGCAAGCAAGGGTTAATAGCGATCGAGGCATTAGGGTCTAAGCAGTGTCCTTTGAGGAGCTGGCCAGCTCCTTCAGGGGTCAAGCGACACCACTGATATTGGCGTGTGTTGTGTGGTTTAAGTCTATTTAGGGTAGCTGTGATCGTGTCATGGATCATTGGTTACAAATCAACTAGCTCGTGTCCGTGGATCATTGGCCACCAATCAGACCTGTTTTAATTGTTCTGCCAAACCACACCACACACGCCAATGTCAGTGTTAGACACCTCAGAATCCAGATAAATATCTAATATTTTATTTTTTATTTGCACCAAACAAGTCTCGTTCATCACACTTTATTGCCTTTTTCAATTTAACTGAAAGTCATAAATTTGTAATAAAATGGCCAATTTTCGAACTTCAATTTTGTTATTTCATTGTTTGGCACAAATTGCATGGTAAATTAATTTAAAAATAGCCAAGGTTGATTTGTTAGTAATGTTATATGTTTTAACAACACGTTCACTGTCCGGTTTCTCAGCCCCATATAAAAAAGCACGGTGATGTGGCCCATATACGGGTCACGGGCAGTGAACGCATGGACGCATCCATCAACTTTCTACAAGCTATAAATTTCTAACAAAATGGCCGATTTTCGATCTTCAAGTCTCAAAATATTCCATCAACAATTCCCATAGCAAAATATTAATTTTAAAACTTCGATATTTATAAGTGGAAGAATTAATTAATTTTGTTATTTTAACTCAAATTACACACGTCTAAAATTGTGTATAATTTAATTTCTGTAATTTTTACCAAAATGACCGATTTTCGAATTTCAATTTTGTTAACTCACAGTGGAATTTTCTAGTTAATAATTTAAAGGGAAATGTTTTACAGTGCACGATTCTCTCAGACAGAGTGTAGGAAGAGGAAGGCCCAGCTGGTTTCAATAGTTTCGTCAAATAAGTCGGCGAACAGCACGTCTCGCTTATATTGGACGTTCTCGACGTGTCGTCGAGTCTCTAGTCAGCCATGAACGGAATGCAAATTTTTTCAGAACGCGTTTGCATGTCGCCGTCGACCGCCAAACAGGGAAACTCGAGGCACCCGGGCACCGATTCCGTGGGAAGAATCAAACATAACCTCTGTGTTCCTTTATTCTATGCTCGCTACAACGCCCACGCGTTCACCTTGGCGAACTCGAGGATATTGCGAGTTTTGGGATTTCCGGGGGAATCCGGCAAGCTGACACGACGAGATCGTCATCTTTCAATCGCTTTTTTAAGCAAAGATGGCGAACATGAGAGAGAGAGAGAATCGTGTTAGACGATTTATAAGCGCAGCAGGTGAAAATATTAGATAGAGATTTATTTTTGGTTGCAGAAATTTATATTTTATGGGGATGAAATTTACCTTCAAGACTAGGGTCTATTTAGAAAAAGAATGATTTAGAACAAAGTTGTTTCTTAAATTCATATTTAGGAGAAAGATGTTTCTTGAATTCAAATTTAGGAGATGAAATGAGCCTCCAAGACTAGGGTTTATATAGCAAAACATAATGTACAAGAAAGTTGCTTCTTAAATGTATATTTAAGAGATGAAATTAACTTTCAAACCTGAGGTTTATTTAAAAGAAATTTACTCGGTACAAAATTGATTCTAAAATTCATATTTAGAGGATCAAATTGGCCTTCAAGATTAGAGTCTATTTAGATAAAAATAATGTAAAAGAAAGTTGAATTTTAAATTTATATTTTGGGGATGAAATTGCCTTCAAGGCTAAGGTCTATTTAGTAAACAATGATATAGGAGAAAGATGATTCTTGAATTCAAATTATGCGATGAAATGGGCCTCCAAGACTAGGGTTTATATAGCAAAACATAATGTAGAAGAAAGTTGCTTCTTATATTTATATTTAAGTGATGAAATTAACCTTCAAGATTGGGGTCTATTAAGAAACAGAGTTACTTAAAACAAGGTTGTTTCTTAAATTCATATTTGATGAAAGTAATTAACCTTCAAAGCTAGGGTCTATTTAGAAAAAGAATGATTTAGAACAAAGTTGTTTCTTAAATTCATCTTTGGGGGATGAAATTGACCCTCAAGATTAGTGTCTATTTAGAAAAAAATGATTTAGGAGAAAGATGTTTCTTGAATTCAAATTTAGGAGATGAAATGAGCCTCCAAGACTAGGGTTTATATAGCAAAACATAATGTACAAGAAAGTTGCTTCTTAAATGTATATTTAAGAGATGAAATTAACTTTCAAACCTGGGGTTTATTTAAAAGAAATTTACTCCGTACAAAATTGATTCTAAAATTCATATTTAGAGGATCAAATTGGCCTTCAAGATCAGAGTCTATTTAGATAAAAATAATGTAAAAGAAATTTGAATTTTAAATTTATATTTTGGGGATGAAATTGCCTTGAAGACTAAGGTCTATTTAGTAAACAATGATATAGGAGAAAGATGATTCTTGAATTCAAATTATGCGATGAAATGGGCCTCCAAGACTAGGGTTTATATAGCAAAACATAATGTAGAAGAAAGTTGCTTCTTATATTTATATTTAAGTGATGAAATTAACCTTCAAGATTGGGGTCTATTAAGAAACAGAGTTACTTAAAACAAGGTTGTTTCTTAAATTCATATTTGATGAAAGTAATTAACCTTCAAAGCTAGGGTCTATTTAGAAAAAGAATGATTTAGAACAAAGTTGTTTCTTAAATTCATCTTTGGGGGATGAAATTGACCCTCAAGATTAGTGTCTATTTAGAAAAAAATGATTTAGGAGAAAGATGTTTCTTGAATTCAAATTTAGGAGATGAAATGAGCCTCCAAGACTAGGGTTTATATAGCAAAACATAATGTACAAGAAAGTTGCTTCTTAAATGTATATTTAAGAGATGAAATTAACTTTCAAACCTGAGGTTTATTTAAAAGAAATTTACTCGGTACAAAATTGATTCTAAAATTCATATTTAGAGAATCAAATTGGCCTTCAAGATTAGAGTCTATTTAGATAAAAATAATGTAAAAGAAAGTTGAATTTTAAATTTATATTTTGGGGATGAAATTGCCTTCAAGACTAAGGTCTATTTAGTAAACAATGATATAGGAGAAAGATGATTCTTGAATTCAAATTATGCGATGAAATGGGCCTCCAAGACTAGGGTTTATATAGCAAAACATAATGTAGAAGAAAGTTGCTTCTTATATTTATATTTAAGTGATGAAATTAACCTTCAAGATTGGGGTCTATTAAGAAACAGAGTTACTTAAAACAAGGTTGTTTCTTAAATTCATATTTGATGAAAGTAATTAACCTTCAAAGCTAGGGTCTATTTAGAAAAAGAATGATTTAGAACAAAGTTGTTTCTTAAATTCATCTTTGGGGGATGAAATTGACCCTCAAGATTAGTGTCTATTTAGAAAAAAATGATTTAGGAGAAAGATGTTTCTTGAATTCAAATTTAGGAGATGAAATGAGCCTCCAAGACTAGGGTTTATATAGCAAAACATAATGTACAAGAAAGTTGCTTCTTAAATGTATATTTAAGAGATGAAATTAACTTTCAAACCTGGGGTTTATTTAAAAGAAATTTACTCCGTACAAAATTGATTCTAAAATTCATATTTAGAGGATCAAATTGGCCTTCAAGATCAGAGTCTATTTAGATAAAAATAATGTAAAAGAAATTTGAATTTTAAATTTATATTTTGGGGATGAAATTGCCTTCAAGACTAAGGTCTATTTAGTAAACAATGATATAGGAGAAAGATGATTCTTGAATTCAAATTATGCGATGAAATGGGCCTCCAAGACTAGGGTTTATATAGCAAAACATAATGTAGAAGAAAGTTGCTTCTTATATTTATATTTAAGTGATGAAATTAACCTTCAAGATTGGGGTCTACTAAGAAACAGATTTACTTAAAACAAGGTTGTTTCTTAAATTCATATTTGATGAAAGTAATTAACCTTCAAAGCTAGGGTCTATTTAGAAAAAGAATAATTTAGAACAAAATTGTTTCTTAAATTCATGATTGGAGGATGAAATTAACCTTCAAAACTAGGGTCTATTTAGAAAAAGAATGATTTAGACCAAAGTGGTTTCTTAAATTCATGATTGGAGGATGAAATTAACCTTCAAAGCTAGGGTCTATTTAGAAAAAGAATAATTTAGAACAAAATTGTTTCTTAAATTCATGATTGGTAGATGAAATTGACTTTTAAGATTAGGGTCTATTGAGAAAAAGAATGATTTAGAACAAAATTCTTTCTAAAATTCATGTTTGGGAGATGAAAATAATCTTCAAAGCTAAGATCTATTTAGAAAAGAGTTGTTTCTTAAATTCATGATTAGTGGTTGAAACTAGACCTTCAAGATTAGGGTTTATTTAGAAAAGAATTGATTTATAAAGAAGTTATTTCTTAAATTCATATTTATAGGATGAAATTGGCCTTTAAGATTAGGGTCTATTTAGAAAAAAATGATGTTGTATAAAGTTGATTCTAAAATTCATATTTAGGGGTTGAAATTGGTCTTCAAGACTGAGGTCAATTTAGAAAAAAATAATTTAGAAGAAAGATGTTTCTTAAATACATATTTAAAGAATGAAATTAACCTTCAAAACTAGGGTCTGTTTAAAAAATAATGATCTTGAAAAAAGTTGCTTTGTAAAACCATATTTAAAGCATAAAATTGGCCTTCAAGGTTAGAGCAAATCTATTTAGAAGAAAATGATGTAAAATAAAGTTGTTTTTAAAATTAATTCACAAATTGAAATACTACATATAGTGACCACTTATGGTGGAATGAATAAAAATCACACATTTATCTTTTGGTTGTAAAAATTCATATTTGGGGGATGAAACTGGCCTTCAAGATTAGGGTAAATCTGTTTTAAAAAAAGTAAATAAAAACGAATAAAAATATTTGATACCATATTTTGATTTCAATCATGTCTGACCATCAATCGTTGTTTCTACTTGTGTTAGTGCACATTAACGTTAACGATGGTACAGTATTATCTGTTTCTCGTCGACTATCTCGTAAAAAAAATTAACATAGGAATGGTTGCCCCGTATCTCAAATCGTTGAACAGTAAAAAATCAGGTTGGTCGTGAAGAGCAAAAAACCGAGGCAGAGAATAATTTTATTGTAACAAATTTTTTTTTACGTGTCGGTCCACTGGATCGTGGGCACTGTTCGAAAAACGAAAACAAAAAAATTAATTTACATAGGAATGGCTGCTACGTTTCTCAAATCGTTGAACCGTGAGAAATCAGGTTGGGCATAAATAGCGAAAAAAACGGAGATAGGAAATAAGTTTACTGTAATGATTCTCCATATGTCTCGAATCACTCGTTTTTTACCTCTTAGTAGCATAGAAAATTTCAAAATTAGAATAAATAAAAAATGTTGTTCTAATCACAGGAAGGCAAAAATTATAATTTAAATAATAAATTTCATTCTTTGTTTTCAATTTTTTTCACTAATTTGATTTTATTTTCTAATTATATGCAATCAAATTTTAATTTAAGAAAATACAAATATTTCTAGAAATAGTTCTAATCACGGAAAGTAAAAAATTAAAATTTAAATAATAAAATTCATTCTTTGTTTTCAATTTTTGTTATTTCTCCAACCTGATTTTATCTTTTAATTAGATACAATCAAATTCTAATGTAACAAAACACAAATATTTCTAAAAATAGTTCTAATCGCACATAGCAAAAAATTAAAGTTACCTATATACAATCAAATTCTATCTCAACAAAACACAAACATTTTATTTCTCATCATAAAAAATATTATTCTAATACCAACATAATATCATATCACTTATTTTTCTTTACTTCAGTTATAATTAGTTAAAAATCACCAAAAATAATAAACAAACAAAGAAGACTACTCTAATACCAATGCATCTTAAATTATCCCAATCCCATCGTCGAATTTTCTTTAGTTCCTTCATAATTTTAAAACAATTTTAAACAGTTTACCAAAACTCCAGAAGTAGAAACAGTCGACAATGGTCAGACGCGTTTGCCACAAATTTGCTTCCTCTTTTTGCATTCATTTCTGTGCCAGAAATCACCCTAAGTTGGATGGTAGCATCAGTCCTCGCCCAGTTTGTGTACACAGCGTCATCTATTGGTCGATGTATCGTCTTGTTCTATTTCAGCTCGTTCCTGATACACAACCACTGCGCCAGACGTACACAGTTGCGTCACTGGGTCGGGTCGTTGTCTTAGCTCTGTTTACATTGTCGTGGAAACGCAATCCGCAGGCGGAATCGAGAAACATTCGCTTTGCCTCGTAATACCTCTCAGTAGGTCCATTCTCGTGACTTGGGAACAGCTCTGTCGAGGAAACTAAATTACAACTGTCTTGGGCAAGTTTCTTGTGGTCCATTGGTCAGAATTTTGAGCACACATTCGTAACACACATAAAGGTTTCCTTGAAACTCAATAAGTGCTTCTCTTTACCAGTGTTAAAACCTTTTAAATAAGTAAACTTCACATTAAAAGTGGACAAAGAATAGTGAAAGTATCGTTAAACAGGATTTTATTGATAATTTTTTGAAAAAGTTTTTGATAATTTCAATTATTTTTGTGGTAAAGGATTCTTCACGCGAATAAATGAATGATAATGATATTTAAACTTAGTGAAGTTGAGTTAGAGAATGTATTATAGGCTAAAGTTCTTCCCGAAGCATCGCTTTGAAGTGAAAGTAGTCGAAATTTGGCGTTCTGACCCCTCAAACTTGGTTAAAAACTGTATTTTGGGAAAGAAAGGTGTTTAGAATCATCGTGGTAGTGTACAATAATTATTTCATTAATTTTGGAAACAATAATATTTTTTACTGTAAAATTTTTATTTTTTTTTTTTTATATTTTATTTCTTTTAGTTAGAAAGGAATTCATAATCTTCTTTTGAGGCAGTCTTTGTCAATTTGTAAATATTTTAGAATAAATCACTAAATATAATATTTCCAAAGGTATACATTTCTATTTTTAAATATACTACATAAATTATTCTTTTAAGATACCTAAATCACTAAATATAATATTTTCAGAGACATACATTTTTATTTAATCTACTCTTACAAAAAAAAAGATAAATAATCACACAACTGGATATTTTTTTCAAAATACAAATAAAATTACAAAAACTACATGAAAAACAGTTCACGAGAAGTCAATATTCTCATCAACTCTAGTATAAAATTATGACTATATTACACAGCTATCGAGAGAGTGGAAGCTGGTGGGGAGTGAGTGGTTGCATATACGCGGACCACTGATCGTTGCATGAAGCGAGGCGCTATTGCATGCATCGAAGAAAACGATCCCTCCGAACAAATTGAACAGTATTTCTAAGAAATTGGCGGGACAATCTCTAATGCACGGATTGCGTATTACCTAGAAGGGCGTGCATAATAGCTACTATGGAAACAGGAAATTAACTCCGTCATTTCGTCGTCGTAGTTGCGTAATGAGAATAAACACAGAGTCGTCAGTCAAGTACGACGCGTGCACAGAGCGACGCCTCCAGCAACGGTAATTACCATAAATTACAATAATTCGTTAAAGCGAACCGCAGCCTCATTATAATATTAAACGCATCGTCGACTCGGTACCCACGCGTTCGTTTCTATGAACTCAAGAGGAACAAAGAACTTGTTTAAATGGGGGAAAACAGAGACAACGACGTGATAATACTTGCATCGATTTGTAAAAGGTTTTTTATCGCGTCGATCATTCGAAAGACTCGTTGGATTTCGGTTTAGCGAATTTGCAAGTATCCGAACGCGTGACTTTTGTGACGAGGCATTATTTGCATCGATTTGTAGAGGGTTTTTGATCATGGCAATCATGCAACTCTTGTTGAATTTCGATTTAGCGAATTTGCAAGTATCCGAACGCGTGACTTTTAGGACGAGAATAGTCGCTTGTATGTTATTTTCGATGAATAATGTGGTTTCGACACAAATGGAGACAAATATATAGGCCTGCAGCCAACTGGAAGACTTGTTAGAGATTTCTTGTTGAAATTTGATCAAATTTGACAAATTTAAAATTGACAAAAGAATTTAACAAATGCTTTTTTCTGTGAATTTGTGAGATTATTATAAGTAAAAGGCTTTTCATTACGTCAAGCATGCAAATCTCGTTGGATTTCGTCCTATCAAATTTGCAAGTATCCGAACGTGTGACTATTACGACGAGAACAGTCGCTTATAAGTTATCTTCGACGAATAATGTAGTTTTGACGCAAACTAAGACAAATATTTAGGCTTGCAGCCAACTGGAAGACTTGTTAGAGATTTCTTCTTGAATTTTGATCATTTTTGACAAATTTAAAATTGCAAAAAATATTTAACAATTGTTTTTTTTTGGTAAATTTGAACAATTGTTATTATTGATTTCTTATGCTACATAGATCGCGATCGAGACCACTCCTATTTATTAACGACATTGCCACAGTGTTTGAGCGCTCTAAATTTTTACTATTCTCGGACGATCTATAAATATTTTACTGGGTCAACTACGTGTGCCATAATGATCCAATGTAATAAAAGAGGAATGGGCTACAACCTATCATTAAATGTCGAATACCTTTAAATACATACTCCCTGACAAGATTCAGATGCATATAGTCGTTTTTTTAAAATAAAAATTGACATAAAATTAAAATTTGTAGATATTTGTTAATAGAAAATTACCCTATAAATATATCATTAAATATTGTATATACCTGTAAATACATACTCCCTGACAAGATTCAAATTCATATATTCGTTTTTTTAAATAAAAATTGATATAAAATTAAAATTCGTAAATATTTGTTTATAGAAAATTACCATACAAATTTATCATTAAATTTCGTATATACCTGTAAATACATACATCCTGACAAGATTCACATACAAATATTCTTTTTTTTTAATAAAAATTAACATAAAATTGAAATTTGTAATACACCAAAATGCATTAATTTAAAATCAAATTACCATCACTAATGGATAAAATTACGTTGTATGGATTATATAGGCTCGAGGATGGGAGCATGAATAATTATTTGCGTCGAACACAAGCGATGGCCTAATAATTACCATAATATCTTATACTTTACGCCAGTTCTCTCGTATTTGGAATATTGTTCTCCCATTTGGAATCTATATCGGCCACATTGGGCTGTTGGATGGTATTCAGCATAAATTTCAACGCCTCGTCTAGTACAAATTAGGGAGGACCATGGGCAGATTTCGTCGCGATCGATCGATCAATCATGCGATCCAATCATGCCCACGATATACATTCTCACCCTCGAACAACACCGTGACGCCTCAGATCCTCGTCGGTAAAGAGAAAACCGATGTTCTTTGGTTTTTACGACCCCCAAAAAATTATGGCACTTCGTTCCAGATTGGATGGAAAAATCATCGGTGAAAATTGTTGAAAGATTCCATGTCTGAGTTGGCTAATCAAATTTTGAAAGAAATTTTAATTAAACTTTGGCAATATGCAACAAATTTTGGAGATAAATTTTGTATAAGTGAACAATTTTAGGGTAAACAGCAATTTTTTAAAAAATGTAATTTTACTTAAAATAAAATACTAGTTTTTGAATATCAATTTTAAAAAAAGCTTTGAATTTGTTGGAAATTTAGAGAAAAGTTTATTTTTATACACATTTTCCCGCGATTTTTTATATTTTATTTTTTGCTATATATTATAAAAATTTTGGAGACACATCTTCTATAGAAGAAGAATCGTAGAGAGAACGATTTTTTAAAAAAGATTTGAAATTTTTGAATTTTGTAGAAAAATTTCACATCTTCTCGAATTTTTTTCTTTAAAGTGGTTAGGATTTCGGGGGTATGTCTATTGACCAAAAGTTATTGTAATTGACCGCTGCAACCGAAAATAATTTTTCCAGAATGATTTGAAATTTTTTAATTTTGTCGAAAAATTCAAATTTTCTCGAATTTTTTTCTCGAAAGTGGGTAGAAATTCGGGGGTATGTCTATTCACCAAAAATGATTGCAATTGACCCCTGCACCTGAAAATAATTTTTTTAGAACGATTTGAAATTTTTTGTTTTCGTCGAAAAAAGGGACTTCCACCTGTCGATTTTTCTTAAGAATTCGTTTTTGATTTTTAGTAATTTTGTTTGATGCCTTATAGAAAAGTTGTCTAATACTTTTTTGTAAATGCCTATGAGCTCTACTTCAGAAAAAAGTTTCATTGAAATATAATCACTATTGTAGGAGTTATGGCTGTTTGAATATTGGACCATTTTGATGGGCTCTCCCTCATTTTGCGATGTCAAGGATCAACTTTTTGATTATTTTTGGAATTTCCACGTATTCTTCACCAAAATACGCGTCGTTTGCGTTTTGAAACATTAAAATCGCCAAATCCGTTCAGGAGTTATGATATTTCAAAGATTTACATAAAATTTAGGGAAACTATTTCAGGCCTCAGATCATATTTTCGGTAAGGAATTTTTTTCTCGAAAATAGTTAGGATTTCGGGGGTATGCCTATTGCAAAAAATGGTTGTAATTGACCCCGACAACCGAAAATAATTTTTTTAGAACGATCTCATAATTTCTTAATTTTGTCAAAAAATTTCACTTTCTGTAATTTTTTTTTCGAAAGTGGTTAGGATTTTGGGAGTATGTCTATTGACAAAAAATAATTGTAATTAACCCCTGTAATCGAAAATAATTTTTTTAGAACGATTTGAAATTTTTGTTTTTCGTCGAAAAATTTAGGGGCTTCCCCCTGTCGATTTATCTTAAAAATTCGTTTTCGATTTTTAATAAATTCGTTTCACGTTCTACAGAAAAGTTTTGTAATACTTTTTTGTAGGTATCGATGAACTCTACTTCGGAAAAAAGTTTCATTGAAATATATTCACTATTGTAGGAGTTATGGCTGTTTGAAATTGGATCCATTTTTATGGAGTTTTTCCCATTTTGCCGTGTCAAAGAATAACTTTTCGAATATTTTTAGAATTTTCACATATTCTTCACCAAAATACGCGTTGTTTGCATTTTGAAAAATTAAAATCGTCCAATCCGTTCAGGAGTTATGACATTTTAAAGATTCGCATGAAATTTTGGGTTACTATTTCAGGCCTCACTTTAGATTTTCGCTAAGGAATTTTTTTCTCGATAGTGGGTAAGATTTCGGGGGTATATCTATTGACCAATAATGATTGTAATTGAACCCTGCAACTAAAAATAATTTTTTTGAAACGATTCAAAATTTTTTAATTTTGTCGAAAACCTACTCGAATTTTTTTCTCGTAAATGGTTAGGATTTCGGGGATATGTCTAATGACCAAAAGTTATTGTAATTGACTCCCGCAACCGAAAATAATTTTTCCAGAATGATTTGGAACTTTTTGACATTTCAGGGGAATCCCCTTATGTCAAGGTCAGACATTGTATTTTCGGTAAGGAATTTTTTTCTCGAAAATGCGTAGGATTTCGGAAGTATGTATAATGACCAAAAATAATTGTAATCAACCCCCGCAACCGAAAATAATTTTTCCAGAATAATTTGAAATTTTTTAATTCAATCTTTTAATAACTTTTTAACGAAATCAAAAAATTGATATTCTTGATTTTCGCCTTATTTTGGCCTCTCGAATCTCCCATTAAAATTTTTCCTAATTTTCATTCGTAAAACAAATCTATTCTTTTTTCCTTGCACGATCAAATTCAAACAAAATTAAACAGTATACGTTTGAAAAATTACATGAAATCGTACGTTGAGGGGTCGAAATTTCTTGGTAAATTACTTCATACTCGACAGCGTGCACGGGAATTTGTCACCAGTCGCATACAGACTTATGAAAGAGTATTCAGCCTCATTGTCTTCATCTAGGATCTTTCGAGGCGAGAACTTCCCGACTTTTCAACGAAGAATACGGAAATGGCCGCAGAGCCAGGTCAAAATGACCCAGCATCCGCTGGGTAAGAGTTAATCGACGATCTCTTCGCCGGAAACTCCCCGGAATTCCGCGCGACGTTCACGGCACCCGTTAGACCGCCCAGCCGCGTTCCGACCATCAGTTGGAATAACACACTCCCGTAATGGATTGCGTCGGAATTGAGTCGGGACGGTCTCTTTGCACAGGGAAATGTTTCCGGTCGCGGAATCTCTCCCGTATAATCGACGCTCTGCGACGACGTCTCCGCGTCCCTTCGAGAACTCGTTACCCCCCCTGTTCTACTCTCACAAAATACATACACACGCGTTTCCATGTAATTCCATCGCGGGGGACGTTTGCGTTTCGATGGTTGATTCTTGCTCGAGGTGGTACCAATCGTAATAGGTACGGCTTAGTAGAGGCTAAAATGTTAAAAATTGGTTTCTAGAGGAGACTATGGGGCAGAGTGTTACGAGTGCTAGCTCATGTTTGACCCGGTAGACTTATCACCTCTCTGAGACGTCATTGTAACCTAAGGGGTGAAACGACTTAGTTCTGTTGCAAACAAATAAAATAGCAAATGCTTCATATGTAGTTCTTGCTATCTATGCAGGTTCTTTCCCCTGGGGGAACATAATAACACCACTGTGCGTCTCTTCTCTCGCGAAACACGATCCCTCGCCACTTCCCGATTATCCTCTTGGCCGGTGCCAAAATCTTGACACTTTAACAGTTGCTGTCACGTATACGTGACTTTGCGAGCTAGTAGACGTTGGCCACTGTCACGTGCGCGTGATCTACTGTGTTACGAGCGCGAGCACGAGATCCTGGATTCGGTGGAGGGCGGTACTCGGTGGTTTTAGGTATGGTTAGGGAAGAGAAAGGAGTTCCGGATGAACCAGAGGCTGTATACCCTGGGAGCCGTAGGAGGAGGTTACGTGGACGAACCAGAGGCTCTATACCCTGGGAGCCACGGGGTTAGATTTATAAGGAAAGTGTATGGTTTCACGGACGAACCAGGGGCTCTATACCCTGGGAGCAGCTAGAAGGAGTCGACGAACCAGGGGCTTTATACCCTGGGAGCCACGTAGGTTTTTAGGATGTTTTTAGGATCTTGCTCTGTCGTAATGGTACACCTCGAGCGGTAAAGGTGTACCGGGTTCGTGAGATACCCCTAGTCTTACTGTTAATAGGGCTCAGGGTTGTATTAAGTGAATAATGCAAGTGAGGATAGCTACTTGAGTATATTCTAGTCGATGCTCAAGTACAATGGTCAATTAACAGAACTAGTAGTATTGCTAGGTTGCCTTGACGGTGAAAGTTCTATGTCGGCTTTTACGCGGCGCGTTCGCGGGAACTACTTATCGATTAGTCTAATGAACACTCGCTGATAAAACCGCTAAGGTAGGTAGGTTGCTTGATGGGGATTATAGCCTGATCTTGCCTCGAGTGTCAAAGTAACGTTGTGTCGAGAGTTTTAGGAAAACTGAGCTCCTCGAGTAAGAAAACGCGGCCCTTATATACTAGAAATTGAGCCCTTACAGTGGCGGGGCATTACCATATAAGGTAATGAAAATTGGGCCAGGTGCTCACATATAGCATGAGTCAACCCTGTTCGAGGGGTTGTACGCTAGATGATGGGGCCAACGCCCAAGCTACCAAACGTTTCGACCCCATACATGAATGATATGTAACAAGAGAAGTGACAGAGAGGAGAATTATCAATTTTTTAGTACCTCCCTCGATAACGTTTACGAGCTAGGGAATGTTACGAAGGAATCACTTATTTTAAAATTGAGTTGCTATAGGGGAAACATGAAATTTGTTGAATATTCCTTGAGAGAGGCAAGAATTATCAATTTTGTAGTATCTCCCTCGATAACGTTCGTGAGTCAGCGAACCTTATAAAGGGATCACTTTTTATAAAATTGAGTTACTATGGGAGTACTTGCAGAAAGTTGATAAATGCGTTAATGTGTTCACTGTCCATGACCCGTATATGGTGCATGTCACTGTGCTATTTGATATGGGGCTGAGAAATCGGACAGTGAACGTGTTGTTAAAATACATAACGTTATTAACAAATTAACCTTGGGTATTTTTAAGTTGATTTACCATGAAATTTGTTGAAAATTCCTTTCAATTTCACTCACTCTTAGTGTATCTTATTTTTAATGTCAGTCATTCTTGCCAGAAACAAGAATTATCAATTTTCTAATGCCTTCCTCGATAGCTTTTTTAAAAATTGAGTTACCATACGAGAAACATGTGATTCGTGGAACATTTCTATTTCACTCAGTGTATCTCATTTTCTCATTAAAAAGTGGTAGAAAATAAGAAAATTGAAATTCGAAAATTGGTCATTTCGTTGCAAATTTATAGCTTGCAGAAAGTTGATGAATGCGTCGACGCGTTCACTGCCCATGACCCGTATATGGGTCATATCACCGTGCTATTTGATACGGGGCTGAGAAACCGGACAGTGAACGTGTTGCCAAAACACATAACGTTACTAACAAGTCTGTCTTGGCTATTCTTAAGTTAATTTACCATACAATTTGTTAAACATATATCTTTCTATTTCTCACAATCTCACTGTATCTCATTTTTGCCCGCAATAATTCTTGCCAGAAACAGAAACCACTTTTCTAAAAATATACCTATCACAGAGAAAGATGCAATTTTGTTAACATTTCTTTCTGTTTTATTCACTCCGAGTCTGCTATAATTCTTGCCAGAGACAAAAATGATCAATTGCCAATTTCCACCCTCAATAAAGTTCGCCAGCGGCCCTTAAAAAGGGATCCATTTTTTTTTTTAATTTTCCACTCACGTATTTCGTCCTAATCGATCTAAATCACTAACATACACCCAAAAAAGGAGTCGTGTCGAGTTATTTAGTCTCTGCACATTCTCCCAAAGCCATATCACAGCTAAAAACAGACATTTCACTAAAAGTTCACTCAAGTATCCATACTCAAATTTGACTTTGATTCGTCGTTCGCGATCTGCCATTCTCCTCGAACGTTTGTCGCGTCGTATTCGGATGGTTTCGAGCCTCGAATCGACGTACGATGAATGCCCATTTCGCACATAAAATTACGAAAAAAACTTTACGCGCTCGCGAATGGCCACTTCGCCGGCAACAACCTAATACGTTTGGCTCGTAATCCGTACCGCGTGGGGCTGCGCTGAATGTTATAGAAAAGTGGCTGGCAACCCTCTGCTCGAGAAAGACCAGTGTTGCAGCAATGAATGTAGTCGGTCGTGTTAACTCGAGAGGGTATGGGAGTTTAGAGGGCGGTAAAACGCGGTAATTTCGAGGGCGTATACGAGCTGTAAATTGCCAAGTATTGTGTATTCATAATAGAAACCTACGAAAATGTTTTGACGGGTATATAAACGGAGATATATTTTAAACAAGCTCAAATTAACATTTACGTATTAACATAATAAAATTTAAAATTTTTAACATTTTTAAAAGATGCTCAAATTAAAATTTACATATTAACATAATAACATTTTAAACTATTAATATTTTTCGAAGACGCTCAAATTAAAATTTACAAATTAACATAATAACATTTTAAACTATTAATATTTTTCGAAGACGCTCAAATTAAAATTTACAAATTTACATTTTAAGATTTTTAATAGGTGCTCAATTTAAACAAAGTCACTATAGTTTGGCTATTTTTTCGATGTGGATTTTTATAAGCAATATTTTCGTCTCGAAGTTGATCGGTTAAACCAATTTGTAATTGCAGCGTGCCCCGTTTCAGGAAGCAGAGTTTCGAGACAATCGCGTTTAAAGTTTCATAACGCAATAACGAACTAGGGGGCACCACTAACGCTAACAGGCTGTAGCTCTCGTAAAAATAGAAATTCCGATATGGGACCGCGACCTACGAATTTATTGGTGAACGAATTATTGGAATTTTGGAGTACTGGGCAACTTTAAATTAACTGGGGAAAAATTCAGTTTATTAAAAATTGCAAAATGGTGATGCAATCATGCTTTGTGGTTTTGATACAATTTCATAAAATTTTAGACAGTATGTGAAATATTTTTTAAAATTTCTGATTTCACTGAAATTAAATTCCTGAAAATCAATATTAAGATTCCAATAAATAGTGTTATATAAATTCAATTAGTTAAAAATTGAAAAATGGTGGTGCAATCATGGTTTGTGGTATTGGTACAATTTAATACAATTTTAGATAGTGTGAAATATTTTCTAAAATTTATGATTTCACTGAAATTAAATTTCGTAGATATCAATATTAAGATTCTAATGAATAATGTTATAAAAATTTAGTTTATTAAAAATTGAGAAATGATGGTAAAACCATGGTTCTTGGTTTTGGTAAAATTTCATATAATTTTAGACAGTATGTGAAATATTTTTAAAAATTTCTGATTTCACTGAAGTTAAATTCCTGAAAATCAATATTATGATTCCAATAAATAGTGTTATAAAAATTTAGTTTATTAAAAATTGAGAAATGATGGTAAAACCATGGTTCTTGGTTTTGATACAATTTCATACAATTTTAAAAAGTGTGAAATATTTTAAAAAATTTCTGATTTCACTTAAGTTAAATTTCTAGATATCAATATTAAGATTATAATAAATAGTTTACTAAAAATTACGAGATAACCTATACACCCCCATTGTAGTTGGTCAGAGTTATAATAATTGACTTCATTAAAAATAAAAAAATGATGGTTGTACCATGGTTTTTGGTTTTGATAAAATTTTAGAAAGCCTGAAATATTTTTTTAAATTTCTCAATTTCACTGAAGCTAAATTACTGGAAATCAATATTAAGATTCTAATAAATAGTGTTATAAAAATTCAGTTTGTTAAAAATTGAAAAATGGTGGTGCAATCATAGTTTTTGGTTTTGGTAAAATTTCAGAAAGTGTCATGAAATATCCATTTTTAATTTCTGATTGCATCAAAATTTTTGAATATGAATATTAAGATTCCAAATGAAGAATTTACTAAAAATTACAACATAACCTATACACCCCCATTGTACTTGGTCAGAGTTATAAAAATTGACTTCATCAAAAACAAAAAAATGGTGGTAGAACCATGCATTTCATATTCTATTTCTAATATTACATAAAGATTCATTATATAACAAGAAAAAAATATTTTTTCCATGATATGAAATAAATATTATCTGTATATTAGGAAAAAATATTCTATTTCTAATATGGAATAAAGATTCATTTAATATTCAGAAAAACATATTTTTCTCGTAACATGAAATACATATTTCCTGCATATTTAAAAAAAAATATTTGTTACTTAATATGAAATAAATATTGTATGTATATTTGAATATTAAAAAAAGATTGTATCTCTTTTTAATATTATATGAATGTGTATAAAATATTTTGTGCTACTAGGGTGGTTTTCGGTTTTGGTAAAATTTCAGAAAGTGTCGTGAAATATTCATTTTTAATTTCTGATTGCATCAAAATTTTTGAATATCAACATCAAGATTCCAATAAAGAATTTACTAAAAATTACGAGGTAACCTATACACCCCCATTGTAATTGTTCAGTGTTATAAAAATTGCCTTCATTAAAAATAAAAATATGGTTTTTGGTTTTAGTAAAACTTTATAAAGTGTCGTGAAATATCCATTTTTAATTTCTGATTGCATCAAAATTTTTGAATATCAATATCAAGATTCTATTATATTAAAGAATTTACTAAAAATGACAACATAACCTATACACACCCATTGTAGTTGGTCAGAGTTATAAAAATTGACTTCATTAAAAATGAAAAAATTGTGGTTGTACCATGGTTTTTGGTTTTAGTAAAATTTCAGAAAGTGTCTTGAAATATTCATTTTTAATTTTTTAATATCGATATTAAGATTCCAATAAAGAATTTACTAAAAATGACAAGAGAACCTATACACCTATTGTAGTTGTTTAGAGTTATAAAAATTGTCCTCATTGAAAATAAAAAACTGGTGGTAGTACCATGGTTTTTGGTTTTGGTAAAATTTAAAAAAATTTTGAAATATTCTTTTTTAATTTCTGATTGAATCAAAATATTTAAATATCAATATTAAGATTCCAATAAAGAATTTACTAAAAATGACAACATAACCTATACACCCCCATTGTAGTTGGTCAGTGTTATATTGGGAGGGATTGAATAACTATTGTATCGTGCGAGGAGGACAGTTAAGGGATCCAAACAAATAAATTGGACGCCTCGTTTCTGGGGAGAAAAAATTCCCACTCGCGGCAGATTGATTCTCATCGAATTCGCGTGGCCCGCTGGGATCCCGTAGATTGCTCGAATCCACGGTCGGTTCATCCGCAACGTAGTCCCGGCGAAATAGCTTTTATATATCGACGGATCGCGCGATTTTTCCCTCGCCCGCGTCTATCTCTTCCGAAACGAAAGATTTTTTATTAAACCGCATGGACGAACCCGGTTGCTTGATTAACAAAGCGAGCCGCTGCACGAGAATGGAACGTCGTTGCAGTAATTACTGTTCTCGTGTGACAAATTCGAGCGCCGGTTCACTTGAAAGCGGGCACTTTCATTGTTCATCAATTTTATGGGATTACATTATTCAAACGATGCAATATCAAATTTTATTTTGTGAGGAGATCAACACAAACGATACTAAGCAACCTGGCTTGTAAAAAGTGATTTGGGACGTTATTAACAAATTTGAGCGTTAATTCACTTGAAAGCGGGCAATTCGTCCCTTGAACGATGCAACAACAAATTTTATGTAGAAAAAGGATCAGCGCCAATGATATTAGGCGAGCTAGCTTGGAGCAATTGCTTTCGAAAATTATTGACAAATTTAAACGTCAGTTAACTTGAAAGCGGGCACATTGATTGTTCATCAATTTTATGGGATTACATCTTTCAAACGATGCAATAACAAATTTTATTTTGTAAAGGGATCAACACAAACGATACTAGGCAACCTGGCTTGTACCAATTGATTTGGGAAGTTATTAACAAATTTGAGCGCCAATTCACTTGAAAGCGGGCAATTCGTTTCTTACGCCATGCAATAAGAAATTTTGTTTGAAAAATGGATCAGAGCCAAGTGTGCATAAGCAAATCAGCTTGTACCTTCTACTTTGGAAAATTGTAGACAAACTTGAACGCCAATTCACTTGAAAGCGGGCAATATGATTGTTCGTCAATGTTTCAAGCTTGCGTCCCTTAAACTATGCAATAAAAAATTTTATTTCGAAAAGGAATCATTGCCAACTGTTCCAGAGAAACCAACTGGTACCAACTGCTTTGGAAAACAGTCTGCCAGATATAATCCACGCGCTGGTTTAAAAACGAAACGTCGCGTCGTCCCGCCGTTGCAAATACACGAAACTCGGAAATAATACAGTCGCGTCGCCCTCCTTTCAAGCCAAACTTCTGTTGAAGAGTCCTTCTCTTCTCCCGCGGGACTTTTTGGATCAAAGTTTTCGCCAGTCTCGCGAAAACTCTCCCGATAGAGACGACCGGAAAGAAAAAGTGGCTAGGAAAGCCACGAGCCGGACGAATATCCGGAACTGAAAGTCGATGATGCGCGCTTCAACCGCTTAAAGTTCGCTTTCGACGATCGAGATTGTTCGAGGTTGCGGCCATATTGATTTTCAATAATTCGATATAATCGAACAAAATGGCGATTGACTGGTGTATTATTATTACAATCACAAGACTAACTTTAATTTTAATTTTAGATATGATTGTTACTAGCTATGTTTATTAAAATTATGTGTCGATATAATCAAACAAAATGGCGACTGACTGGTGTATTATTATTACAATCACAAGACTAATTTTAATTCTTAATTTTAGATATGCTTGTCACTGGTTATGTTTATAAAAATTGTGTGTCGATATAATCAAACAAAATGGCGATTGGCTGTTGCATTATTATTACAATCACAAGACTAATTTTAATTTTAATTTTAATTTTAGATATGCTTGTCACTGGCTATGTTTATAAAAATTGTGTGTCGATATAATCAAACAAAATGGCGTATGGCTGATGTATTATTATTACAATTACAAGACTAATTTTAATTTTTAATTTTAGATACTCGTCACTGGCTATGTTTATAAAAATTGTATGTCGTTTTTGATCCACTAGAACTATTCTAAATTTAGTATTTCACAACTGTCGAAAATTTAAAATTTTACAAAAATTAATCTTGTGTATTCGAAGATAAGGAGTTGAATTTTGCAAAAATAAATTTGATGATAACAAAAAAAATTGTAATTATAGATGGTACAATAAATAATGTGGATTGAGTTAAGAAAACAAGGACAATTGTTGCTGACTAAATGGAAAAAATAAACACGTCAAAGTCTACTAAGAATTAAATAAAATAAATAATAAAAGAAAAAATTGATAGTGTTCAACACAATATTTAACGTGGACTTTAGATATTATCAAACAATTAAATACCGTAAAAAATTGTTTGAAAATGCGTCTTAAACCCATCACTACGGACGTAGAAAAAGGAATGGTCGGGCAAGAAGGGCAAATGTTGCTCACTAAATAGAAAAAATAAACACGTAAAAGTCTACTAAACAAGAATTAAATAAAATAAATAATGAAAGAACAATAAAAAATAATAATAAAAGAAAGAATTGATAATATTGAACTCAATATTTAATTTGGACTTCGTATATTATCAAACAATTAAACACAGTAAGAAATTGTTCGAAAACGCGTCTTAAACCCATCACTACGAGCTCAGAGAGAGAAATGGTCGCGTAAGAAGGGCGAAGTCGGTAACTTTTAACGAGGGAGATGGACGAGTGATGTTTGTATCTGCGTTCGATCGACATCGGCGACGAGGAAGAGAGACAAGCGCGGAAACATTCTGAAGAAAGGGGCCATAAGTACGGCGAGGAGTGTTTGTTCGAATCTGGCCGTGCAGCGGCGGCAGTCGATCTTCCAGCGAGAATTGGCTCGTCGCTCTTCGACAA
Source organism: Colletes gigas (assembly GCF_013123115.1). NCBI lineage: Eukaryota > Metazoa > Arthropoda > Insecta > Hymenoptera > Colletidae > Colletes > Colletes gigas. The sequence goes on from NW_025106644.1 coordinate 1,769,262, forward strand.
TGTATGCTTTGCCCGGCTTGAAATATAACCGGCGGTTGCGAAACCGCGGAACCGTTTTCGTTCTGACTCCACGCGCGCCCTCTATCGCGACCGTTTACTTGTCCACGGGTTTCCCCGCTTACTTCAAGCCGCCATGTTTCTCCCATCTAGCCAAGAAACACTGGCGATTCTACTCGACGTAAATTGCAATTTACAGTTGCATTCAATTCTATTAGTTTCTGGCAATTTTTGGTGGAAATTTTAATCTCGAGTTTTTTTAATATTAGAAGGTGATTAGGTAAAAGAAAATTTTTGAAAACTAGTTTGACTGTTTTGTTGATAATTTTGAGGTATTATCGACATCTGTCTACGTATTTTTATTTCTTTCAAAATGGCGGTATCAGTCAGAGACATTGATTTCGAGTTTTTTTAATATTAGAATTTTGGAACCTAGTTTGACTGTTTTGTAGATAATTTTGAGGTATTATCTACGTCTGTGTACGTATTTTTATTTCTTTCAAAATGGCGGTACCAGTCAGAGACATTGATTTCGAGTTCTTTTAATATTTTTGAAAGATGCTGAAATTGAAAAAAACGCTTTGTAAGTTAGGTTAACTATTTTGTAACTAATTTTATATTTTCATCTATTTTCACATATTTCAATTTTAAAAACTCTCTAAAAACTAGTTTGATTATTTTGTAGCTAATTTTACGTTATTATCCAAGTCCTTGCAACCATTTTCACTTTTTAAAAATGGCGGCTTCAGTTCGAAACATCGACCTTGACTTTTTCTAACACTTTTAAAAGATGCTCAAGTTAAACAAAACTATTTACAAACTAGTTTAATTATTTTGTAGCTAATTTTGCAGTTTTATTCTTCTCAAAATGGCGGTGCCCCCCTCTCCACACCGGATTCGTCTCAATTTAAATCGCAAAAATTCCATTTGAATTTTGTTCCCCCACCCAGCACGCAAAATCGATTCGAAACAATGACACGCAAAGGTCCCGTGTAAAATACGACCGCCCTATGGAAATTTAACGAAAATAGAATTCCATGGCGGCCAACGAGGGCCACAAAAAAGTGTCGCACGGAGAAAATTTGCCATTAAGCCGCGAAAATACGGCTCGGTTTTTTCAACGAACCACGGCTAAATTTTGGCGTTCCTTTTTTTTTTTTTAAACTTCCCCTCGTTACCGTTCGGACCGACGTGTCCCGGACTCGTTCGGTTCAGATTCCGCTGCACCGTAACAGTACCTGGAACGAGAGGATCCCGGGCGCGCAGAGGGCGGCCATTGTAACCGCGAAAAGTGCCGATACAGCCGAACGATGTCCCCTTTAATTTATATGCAAAGCGGTCCATTGAGCATATTGTTATTTTAATTGATCGAGTCCACGGTCTATGGCAACGGGGCATTGGCAGTTCGATTATACGCGGGTCCCTTGCAATTTCGAGCATCGAATGGCGAACGGGAAGATTTATCCTTGTCATCCCCTCTTGTAACCCATTCCTGACTTTTCTGTCTCTCTTTCGCATTCGTTCGTTTCACATAGTGGCCTGGAAACTCGAAAAAGTGGGATAAAATAACAAAATCGGGGTTCGAAAATCGGCCATTTCCTTAAAAATTTATAGCTTACAGAAGGTTGATGAATGTGTCAACGCGTTCACTGCCCGTGACCCGTATATGGGTCATATCACTGTGCTTTTTTATATGGGGCTGAGAAATCGGACAGTGAACGTGTTGTTAAAATACATAACGTTATTAACAAATCAGCCTTGGCTATTTTTAAGTTAATTTACTATGCAATTTGTTGAATATTTCTTTCTATTGTAGCTATTGTTAAGTTAATTTACTATACAATTTGTTGAATATTTCTTTCAATTTGTAGCTTACAGAAACTGGATTCTACACAATTTTGATTAACGATAATAACAAAATTAATTAATTCCTCCACTTATAAATATCGACATTTTAAAATTAATGTTCTTCAATGCGAGTTGTTGATGGAATGATTTGTGACTTGAAGATGAAAAATCGACCATTTTATTAGAAATTTATAGCTTGTAAAAAATTGATGAATGTGTCAACGCGTTCACTGTCCATGACCCGTATATGGGTCATATCACCGTGCAATTTGATACGTGACTGAGAAATCGGACAGTGAACGTGTTGTTAAAACAAATAAAGTTATTAACAAATCAGCCTTGGCTATTTTCAAGTTAATTTACAATGGTATATTTGTGTCGAACTATAGATTTGATTAACGATAATAACGAAATTAATTAATTCCTCTGCTTATAAATATCGAAGTTTTAAAATTAATGTTTTTCGATGGGAGTTGTTGATGGAGTGGTTTGTGACTTGATGATAGAAAATCGGCCATTTTGTTAGAAATTTATACCTTGCTAAAAGTTGATGAATGTGTTAATACGTTCACTGTCCATGACCCGTATATAGGTCATATTACCGTGCTATTTGATACGTGACTGATAAATTGGACAGTGAACGTGTGACATGTGTTGACAATCAATGTTTTTCGTGGGAACTGTTGACAGAATATTTTGAGATTTGAAATTCGAGTGACTGCCATTTTGTTAGACGTTTATACATTGCAGAAAACTACATTATATACAATTTAAAATTCGTCTAATTTCAGTTAAAGTGGTACATACATAACCCTTCCCTGACCTTTCTGTCTCTCTTTCGCATTCGATCGTTTCACACAGTGGCCTGGAAACGCGAAAAACTGGCATGAAATAACAAAATCGGGGTTCGGGAATCGGCCATTTTGTTACAAATTTATAGCTTGCAGAAAGTTGATGAATGTGCCAACGCGTTCACTGCCCATGACCCGTATATGGGTCATATCACCGTGCTTTTTTATATGGGGCTGAGAAACCGGACAGTGAACGTGTTGTTAAAACAAATAAAGTTATTAACAAGTCAGTCTTGATTAATTTTAAGTTAATTTACCATGGAATTTGTTGAATATTTCCTTCTATTTCAATTTGTAGCTTACAGAAACTGGATTCTACACAATTTTAAACGTGTGTAATTTGAGTTAGAATGGTATTTTTGTGTCAAACTATGGATTTGATTAACGATCATAACAATTGTTTGAAAACTATATTCTAAAAAACAAAGAAGTCTCAAACTCTCCTCAGAGCACGAAATAATTATTTAAAAAATGAGAGAAATCAAAGAAGTTGATAACATCACGATGCTTCCAGAATCGTCGCTTTGAAGTGAAACAACTCAAAATTTGGTGCTGCTACCCCCCAACCTCATTTGAAAAACCACATTCTAGGAAAACAAAAGTCTCAAAAACAATCCTCAGAGCACACAAATAATCATTTAAAAATCAATGAAGAAATCAACGAAGACTCTTGCGTCACTATGCCTCCAGAACCCTCGCTTTGAAGTGAAACAACTCAAAATTTGTTGCTGTTACCTCCCAACCTCATTTTAAAAACCACATTCTAGGAAAACAGAAGTCTCAAAAACAATCCTCAGAGCACAAAAATAATCATTTAAAAATCAATGAAGAAATCAACGAAGACTCTTGCATCACTATGCCTCCAGAACCCTCGCTTTGAAGTGAAACAACTCAAAATTTGTTGCTGTTACCTCCCAATCTCATTTTAAAAACCACATTCTAGGAAAACAGAAGTCTCAAAAACAATCCTCAGAGCACAAAAATAATCATTTAAAAATCAATGAAGAAATCAACGAAGACTCTTGCATCACAATGCCTCCAGAACCCTCGCTTTGAAGTGAAACAACTCAAAATTTGTTGCTGTTACACCCCAACCTCATTTGAAAAACCACATTCTACGAAAACAGAAGTCTCAAAAACAATCCTCAGAGCACACAAATAATCATTTAAAAATCAATGAAGAAATCAACGAAGACTCTTGCGTCACTATGCCTCCAGAACCCTCGCTTTGAAGTGAAACAACTCAAAATTTGTTGCTGTTACCTCCCAATCTCATTTTAAAAACCACATTCTAGGAAAACAGAAGTCTCAAAAACAATCCTCAGAGCACAAAAATAATCATTTAAAAATCAATGAAGAAATCAACGAAGACTCTTGCATCACTATGCCTCCAGAACCCTCGCTTTGAAGTGAAACAACTCAAAATTTGTTGCTGTTACACCCCAACCTCATTTGAAAAACCACATTCTACGAAAACAGAAGTCTCAAAAACAATCCTCAGAGCACAAAAATAATCATTTAAAAATCAATGAAGAAATCAACGAAGACTCTTGCATCACTATGCCTCCAGAACCCTCGCTTTGAAGTGAAACAACTCAAAATTTGTTGCTGTTACCTCCCAATCTCATTTTAAAAACCACATTCTAGGAAAACAGAAGTCTCCAAAACAATCCTCAGAGCACAAAAATAATCATTTAAAAATCAATGGAGAATTCAACGAAGACTCTTGCATCACTATGCCTCCAGAACCCTCGCTTTGAAGTGAAACAACTCAAAATTTGTTGCTGTTACCTCCCAACCTCATTTTAAAAACCACATTCTAGGAAAACAGAAGTCTCAAAAACAATCCTCAGAGCACAAAAATAATCATTTAAAAATCAATGAAGAAATCAACGAAGACTCTAGCATCACTATGCCTCCAGAACCCTCGCTTTGAAGTGAAACAACTCAAAATTTGTTGCTGTTACCTCCCAACCTCATTTTAAAAACCACATTCTAGGAAAACAGAAGTCTCAAAAACAATCCTCAGAGCACAAAAATAATCATTTAAAAATCAATGAAGAAATCAACGAAGACTCTTGCATCACTATGCCTCCAGAACCCTCGCTTTGAAGTGAAACAACTCAAAATTTGTTGCTGTTACCTCCCAACCTCATTTTAAAAACCACATTCTAGGAAAACAGAAGTCTCAAAAACAATCCTCAGAGCACAAAAATAATCATTTAAAAATCAATGAAGAAATCAACGAAGACTCTTGCATCACTATGCCTCCAGAACCCTCGCTTTGAAGCGAAGCAACCCAAAATCTCTCCCTCCTTACCCCTAACTAAACACTCCCATCGTCTCTGCAATACATTTCCCTCGCTCCTTATCCATTTATTTACTCCTCCCCTCCACTTCTCCAGCATCGTGCCATCCATATTTGCTGTTTCTTCGATCCCACGCAGATCGAAACGTTCGCCAATGGCGAAACGAACCACCCAACAGCGACCGTGCCTCGGTTGAAGCAGCTCCTCGGTTTTGTTCGCCTCGGATCTGGCTCGTTATATCGACTCGACGCGTCGTTACGAACGAATTTCACCGACGTTCCCCGGTCGACGAACTTCCAGTCGAAGTTGCGTTAACGTAACGAGCTTCCACGGGGCGGAAAGTTACGAGTCGAATTCTCTTCCCGCGTAATTGTTGGAACAGCAGGCGGCCGGGGAGGCAGACTTTCGGGGTAATTTCATTTTTAATCGTTCCTCGGGCCGGAGTTTCCTACGCGAAGCTGCTTCCCGGGGACGGAAATCGCTCGCCAGGGAGGATCCTGCAACGTCCCAGACGCGTGCCACCGAGACTTCCGGCCGTAATTACTGGCGGATTCGCGCGAATTATTCACGCAAGCTATCGAAGTTGGCGGGAAATTTGAATCTTTAATTGATATTTCGACGAAATGGAATAGTCGATGTTATAATATTTGGAGATTCGTGTGAAATTTGGTAGGGAATTGTTCTGTATTTTGTATTTCGTCTCTAGTGATGGATTATGGGAGTATTTGGATCGTTTGGGGTCGATTTTGACGAAAGGACTAGTCCTGTGCGGGGAATTTTTTTACGCTTTGAGTAATATGGAGATTGAACGCACATGGGCGTTTGACGCACACTGACGACTGCATGTTTACATTATTTATTTATTGGAGGTTTGGGAGATTCTAGAGGTCAAAATAAGACGAAAATCAAGAATAGCAATTTGTTGATTGAGGCTTCGTTAAAATGTTATTAACGTTTACGGTTATGCCTGTGAGACGCTGGCGCACGCAGTTGTATGCAGGTTGCTTGTCTACAGGCGCAACTTTAAACATTAATAACTTTTTAACGAAGCCTCAATCGACAAATAGGTATTCTTGATTTTCGTCTTATTTTGCCCTCTAGAATCTCCCATTAAAATTTTATATGCACGATAATTGGACTATATCTACATATGAAGTGATGAAAACGAAGAATCTAATCACAAATCTCTGGCCACCCATTATATCTGCGGAAAAGAATTTTTTTCTCAGAAATGGTTAGGATTTCGAGGTTATGTCTATCGACCAAAAATGATTGTAATTGACCTCTGGAATCGTAAATAATTTTTTTAGAATGCGTTCTGGAAAGCGTTCTTGCTTAAATATGAGTGTAAATATAAATTGAAATAAATAAATAAAAAATTGATAGTTTTCTCGAATATAAATACGGGTTGTAAGGGGTTAATAAGAATGCGTATCTCGTTTCGAGACACCGTGTGGATGGCGGGGAACTGGGTCGAGAGAGAAGAAAAGGCTAGGTGCTAAGTCGTGGGGGGCCATTCATCGCGAGAACGGTCAAAGAAAGCGCAGAATCGTGGAGGGTGGAACACGCGTTCCGTGGCCAGGGTCAGTGTGCCGCGTTCGTCGCATACGTCGAGCTGGTCGACTCGAAGATGAGGGGACCCCCGTACACTGGCGTCACGCCAACCACCTTTCGGGAAATCTCTTTAATGGAGAACCGGCTGACTGGCTGACTCGGTTGGCTCGCGTTCCGCCTCCCACTCGCGCCCACCGTCCACGCGACTCTACATTTTCGCTCGTCCCTGATCATTTATTCAGGCGAGACAGCATCGAACTGTGCGTTCGCCAAATACACCATAGACTGCAATACGATGGTGGTAAATTATTGGTATTTTTGGGTTAGTGTTATGTTAGGTTGGAAATTGAAGATAATATGTAGGACGTCAAAATTTTTTTAGACAGTTTTTGAAGCTGCTGTGGTTAGAGTTGCAACATGGAAGACGTTAGTGTAGTGTTTTTTTGGGATTCTCAAATTTTTGGAGAAACATAATGTTTTCGAATATTTGAAAGTTTGTGAAGACAGCATTACGTTTAATAGAAATTGTGAGGTTGACAAAATTTCATCTCCTTGGTCTTTGAGATGCCACTTGAAGGACATTAGTATAGTGTTTTTTGGGGGACTTTCAAATTTCTGAAGAAACACAATATTTTGGAATATTTGAAAGTTTGTGAAGACAGCATTACGTTTAATAGAAATTATAAACTTGGCAAAATTTTATCTTCTTGTTCTTAGAGATGGAACCTGAAAGAGATTGCTGTAGTGTTTTTTGGGATTCTCAAATTTCTGAAGAAACATAATGTTTTGGAATATTTGAAAGTTTGTGAATACTTCATTAAGTTTAATAGAAATTGTAAGGTTGACAAAATTTGCTCTCCTTGGACTTTGAGATGCAACTTGAAAGACATTAGTATAGTGTTTTTTTGGGATTCCCAAATTTCTAAAGAGACACAAGGTTTTGAAATATTTGAGAGTTTTTAAAGACAGCATCGAACTGTGCGTTCGCCAAATACACCATAGACTGCAGTACGGTTGGAGGGGTGGATCATCCCCAATGGTGGTAAATTATTGGTATTTTTGGGTTAGTGTTACGTTGTGGAAATTGAAGATAGTATCTAGGTAGTAGATAGTATGTAGTAAAAATTTTGTTAGACTGTTTTTGAGGCTGTTGTGGTTCGAGTTGCAACATGGAGGACGTTAGTGTAGTGTTTTTTTGAGGATTCTCAAATTTTTGGAGAAATAGATGTTTTGAAGTATTTGAAAGTTTGTGAAGACAGTTCTAAGTTTAATAGAAATTGTAAGGTCGACAAAATTTCATGCCCTTGGTCTTTGAGATGCAACTTGAAGGACAGTAGTATAGTGTTTTTTTGGGATTCCCAAATTTCTAAAGAGACACAAGGTTTTGAAATATTTGAAAGTTTTTAAAGACAGCTTTAAGATTAAAGAAATTGTAAGGTCGACAAAATTTCATCTCCTTGGTCTCTGAGATGCAACCTGAAAAACATTGCTGTAGTGTTTTTTGGGATTTTGAAATTTCAGGATGTTTTGAAGTATTCGACAGTTTGCAAAGAACGTATTAAGTTTAATTAAAGTTGTAAGGTCGATCAAATTTGATCTCTCTGGTCTTTGACATGCAATCTGACATTGCCGTAGTGTTTTTTGGGGGATTCTCAAATTTCTGGAGAAACACAATGTTTTGAAATAATTGGAAGTTTTTAAAGACTGCTTTAAGTTGAATAGAAATTGTAAGTTCGACAAAATTTCATCTCCTTGGTCTTTGAGATGCAACTTGAAGGACATTAGTGTAGTGTTTTTTGGGATTCTGAAATGTCTGAAGTAACAGAATGTTTTGCAGTATTTGACAGTTTGCAAATAGAGTTTTAAGTTTAATTAAAGTTGTAAGGTCGATAAAATTTGATCTCCCTGGTCTTTGAGATGCAACTTGTAGGACATTGGTGTAGTGTTTTTTGGGGGAGTCCCAAATTTCTGAAGAAACACAATATTTTGGAATATTTGAAAGTTTGTGAAGACAGCATTAAGTTTAATAGAAATTGTAAGGTTGACAAAATTTTATCTTCTTGTCCTTTATGATGCAACATGAAAGACATTACTGTAGTGTTTTTTGGGGACTCTCAAATTACTAAAGAAACTAAATATTTTTTCAAATATTTAAAATTTTTCCAAGTCGTTCTAGAAAAATTATTTTTAGTTGCAGGAGTCAATTGCAATCCTTAACCAAATTAACACAAATGCATTTCAAATATGTCGTCAGATTTATATTCAAAAATTTTCTTAAAAATTAAACTCTTCGTTCTCGAAATTAAAAACTAATTTGAGAAATTAAACTTAAAATTTATATTTAACACATCGTGTTAATTTAAAATTGGTTAAATTTAATTCCTCAATTGATTTTCAAATTTGATTTCTCGAACGAAGGATCTAATTTCTAAGAAAATTTTTAAACATAAATCTGAAAACATATTTAAAGTCCATCTTTGTACATCACGATAAGATGAAAGGGAATCAAAGTAAAAGGAGAGTCTACGGACCACTCGGGAAACTGTATGGGTGAATTGGGACGAATAGATATAGTTGGTAATTAATCGACTTCCGTGCACTTACAAGAACTAATTACTCGATACCCCGTGATGGGCAGGCTGGTTTAAGTTTTCTCGTCGCGAGGATCCTGTTTCCAGAAACTTTGACAAATTGCAACTCGTTTGTTTCGACCCTGTCGCGAGGCTCTCCTCGATCCACGAAAACAGCGTGGTCAAAATTCGTCGAAACTTTTTATCCAGCCATCGTTCTCCAAAACTCTTCGATCGTAGTTCTAAAAATCGGGAAATCTCACTGTTCCGACGAGAAAAACAATTACAATGTATTCTGTGTTGCAGCGTAACAGTAAATTCATAAAGCCATCGGATGTAGTGTCAGACCTTTCAAACATTCAAGTTTTGACTATAATCCAATGCCATAAAATGGCTATTTAATTATTAAACTCAGTCATATCTGCATGACACTCCAAACCCCGGCGTTCTATGACTTTACTACCTGCAATAACATCGAAAGCCAGTGCCAGATGTTTTATGGCGAGCCAGGTATGGCAAGAAACATCTGGCCCCAAGCGCTGACCTGGGCCCGTCGCCGCCTCGCAGAAAACCCCAGACGAGGGAAAATTATTAAAAAGAACAGTTACATGCCGCCTCCCACCGATCAACTTCGTCTGCCAACTGATTGGCCAGTATTGTTACACTATTTCACCAATCTTGGACCGATGCTGCCTCCCATGGCCTTGGGTACGCCCATGGCGAGGTTAGCTGCTTGGACAACCTTGGCCCAGAGACCAGATCAGACTTAACACTTTACCGACCGATAGCCTATTAATCGACTGTTTTACCGGCCAACGCTTACCGACCGATAGCCTATTAATCGACTGTTTTACCGACCAACGCTTACCGACCGATAGCCTATTAATCGACTGTTTTACCGGCCAACGCTTACCGACCGATAGCCTATTAATCAACTGTTTTATCGGCCAACGCTTACCGACCGATAGCCGATTAATCAACCGCTACCGGTCGGTAAAGTTAACACTAGAACACAAGACTGTAAACATTTCGGCTATCCGACTTAGGAGAAATAATTATTGCTTGTTACCAACTCCACTGGTTGTGATTAAAGTTTACCTTCCGTATCCCGCAACAATTCACTCGTCATTAACGTTGACGTGTGAAGTTGAGTATATTAGAAAGCGTCTTTCAACAAATCATATTATTTTGCTCAACCCCTCAACACTCACTTTGTTTCACATACAGTAGCAGAAAGTCAAAGGAAGAACTTTTGCTATAAAGATTTCACTGCTCGTTTTACTGCATTTTAAGCACCTTTGGAGTAGTTTCGTTTCCTGACGTACACCGTTCCCTATGTTCCCCCCATTGTCAAAATGCTTCCTGAAACGCACTTTCTATTATCCAACGCACAGTTCTCTTATCGTATTTCGTTCGGTAACGACACCGTTTCGAAGTGGTATCAAGTTTGGGAAACGGGACGAAGTTTCCCCGGATAACTGCAACATCCAAGTCGGGTTTTACTCTAATTTCGACTGATTTGAAACTTGTTTATTTCAGAAATGCAGAAATTCGAAATTCGGCATTATACTTAGCAGGATGTGTTATATATAAATTTTGAATTTAATTTCTGAAATTAGTTAAATTTAATTTCTTAAATAAATTTTTAATTTAATTTTTCGAACGAAAAGTCTAATTTCTAATTTAAGACATTCTGTTAAATATAAATTTTAAATTTAATTTCTCAAATTAGTTAAATTTAATTTCTGAAATTAGTTAAATTTAATTTCTTAAATAAATTTTTAATTTATTTTTTCGAAAGAAAAGTCTAATTTCTAATTTAAGACACTCTGTTAAATATAAATTTTAAATTTAATTTCTCAAATTAGTTAAATTTAATTTCTGAAATTAGTTAAATTTAATTTCTTAAATAAATTTTTAATTTAATTTTTCGAAAGAAAAGTCTAATTTCTAATTTAACACATTCTGTTAAATACAAATTTTAAATTTAATTTTTTAAATTAGTGGATCAAAGGAAACGTCTAATTAGTAAGAACATTATTTTTATTGTTATATAAAATTACATGAATGCTATAACATTCAAATTTATAAGCCACATTATACATGCATTCAATTCTATATTCTATTTTTTTAAATTATTATGCATTTTAAAGTAATGGCTGGAGAATAAGAATAGTACAGTTTTGGAGCTCATTCAAATTTGTAATTTTTTTGAACGTGTTAAGGTGTGGACCCAGTCTTCAGTCATTAAACGAGGGATTATTGTACTGCTTTGTGTTTTTGAAATATTTGTAAATGGTTGGGGATTAATATTAAAATGTGGATACAATTTTCAGTCATTTAACGAGGGACTACTGAACTACTATAATTTTTTTAAATATTTGCAAGGGTTTTGAGATGAATATTAACACGTGGATACAATTTCCAGTCATTAAACGAGGGATTATTGTACTTCTTTTTGTTTTTGAAATATTTGTAAATGGTTGGGGATTAATATTAAGATGTGGAAACAATTTTCAGTCATTAAACGAGGGATTACTGCACTACTACCATTATTTAAAATATTTGCAAGTATTTTGAGATTAATATTAAGATGCAGATCCAATTTTAGGTCATTTAACGAGGGACTACTGCATTACTATGAATTTTTTAAATATTTGCAAGGGTTTTGAGATGAATATTAACACGTGGATACAATTTCCAGTCATTAAACGAGGGATTATTGTACTTCTTTTTGTTTTTGAAATATTTGTAAATGGTTGGGGATTAATATTAAGATGTGGAAACAATTTTCAGTCATTAAACGAGGGATTACTGCACTACTACCATTATTTAAAATATTTGCAAGTATTTTGAGATTAATATTAAGATGCAGATCCAATTTTAGGTCATTTAACGAGGGACTACTGCATTACTATGAATTTTTTAAATATTTGCAAGGGTTTTGAGATCATTATTAAGACGTAGACCCAATTTTATGTCATTTAACGAGGGGCTACTGTATTACTACCATTTTTTAAAATATTTGCAAGAATTTTAAGATTAATATTAAGACGCAGACCCAAGTTTTAGACATTAATTGAGGGACTACTTCACTACTATCATTTTTTAAAATATTTGCAAGGATTTTGAGATTAATATTAAGATGCAGACCCAATTTTAGGTCATTTAACGAGGGACTACTGTATTACTATCAATTTTTTAAATATTTGCAAGGATTTTGAGATTAATATTAAGACGCAGACCCAATTTTTGGTCATTAAGCGAGGGACTACTGTATTACTACCATTTTTTAAAATATTTGCAAGGTTTTTAAGATTAATACTAAGACACAGACCCAATTTTTAGTCATTAAGCGAGGGACTACTGTGTTACTATTTGTTCTCAAAATACTTGCAGAGAGTTTAAGCTTAATTAATTTATTATTGCGATGGTAAATGACACAAATGCTATAACATTCAAATTTACAAGACCCATTAACATGCATTTTATTTTATATAGTTTTTATTTTTTGAAAATTATTATACACTTTAATGTAATGGCTAAAAAAAAATTACCATGTGCATTTTGACAACTCATTAAAATTTTTATATAAAGAATTTCAGTGAGGCAGAAAAAATTGATGCAAGAAACGTAAATAAATAAAATGATTAACTCGAAATGAATTAGAGCCACGCGAAACACTCGAGACTTCGCTCGCGGGGTTACTTTCTACTTCGAAACATGAAATCGACGTACTAATTTTACCGCAACCCTCTTCGGTCTGGACGAAACTTCGCGATTTCGCGAAATCGGGGAAAACTACGGGAAACTCGCATTGGGCTAATTAATTAAATAATTTAAAAACTGGTGCATTTCCAGACACGGGTTCCCATGCTCAAAATACTTGCCTAATGGACCTCTACTTACCCTATGATTTTTGCCAAAGTTATCGTTTACACCCTGTATTTCAATTTTGTTACCAGTAGCTCCCAACGCCTTTAAGTGTTTTATTTGAAATTTACCTGTTAAAATATCTGTTTTATTTACACTGTTGTTGTATTTTGTAATTTTCAAGTGTACGATATTTGGTTTGGACTTAAAAAATCAGACTTGACATAGGAGTGCAAAGGGTTAACGAACAAATTGTCAAGGAGTGAACGTATCCTTTCCCAAGTTCGTAGCAGATTGTAAACGAAAGTGGAGGGGGATGGGAGTACACAGAACCGGAAGGATGCTACGAATGGTCATTCGAAGTTAGATTGCTGGTGAAAATGGGTTCGAAAAGAGTCTAGGGGACGAATGAAGAGAAATGGTGGACAGAGAAGTCGAGGAATCAAGGGAGGGAAGGTCGCACTGTAAAGAGGGAAGATGTACGAGCGGGGGCGGACTTCGATCGAAGAATATCGAGTAATTTGGGTCTCTCGAGACGCGTCCTCGACGAGTTTAGCAGACGATAGCTGCACGTGTCGGCTCGGTTTTACGACCCTTCCCTCTCATCCCTTCGAGGATTTGCAAGTTGCACTTTCGTTGGTACGTTTCACTTGCATTCCATGCTCTGGTTTCTCTCTTCGTCGTTTACAACCCCACAAAGAAAGGACCCCGTAGAGATTTTATGGAAAATGGCCCCTGGTCATTTGCAACATTCAAAAATTTCACCATTTTATTCAAAAAGTTAACTATTCGATCCACCAGTTCCTTCCATTAGTACTAATCGTTGAATAAAGTGTCAAATTTTTGGGTGTTGGTTATTAACCTTTTGACTGCGGCGCGTCCTAGGAAGAATCCATCAACATAGATGGCGCGATGGTCGCATGCCTGTAGATTTAAGAGACCATTCTTACGGTTTAAAAAAATAATAAATACAAATAAATTAAAACATCCAATTTTTATCCAATTCCATGTCGAATCAATTGGTAAAACAGTAAAAGGCGTTATAGTGAAAAAAATGCAGAGGGCGTAAATTTACGCTTTTCGTATATATTGATGGATACGTGAGGGCGTATATTTACGTCTTTCGTATATATTGATAGACTTGTGAAAGCGTATATATACGCCTTTAGCAGTCAAAGGGTTAAACGCAGTTAAGGGAATATTTATTAAAAGCTCGATAGAATATACGCCATAAATACAGAACAGCTCGTCGGAGATGCGACATGTAACACAAACGGTTGAATAAAACAGTTGTTACCAACAGCAACAAGAACAGATGAGGCTAATGCCTATACGGGTACAAGTAGGCGCCGGAAGGACGCGTTCTTAAAATGTCCGTGCATCGTCGTGTGAACACAACCAATTGCTCACAGTGGGAAATCCCCATATCAAATGACACTTTTCAACACTTTTACAGCATCTATAAAATGTCAGACAAAAAAAGGGACCCTTTTCAACGAGTTCAATGTCATCGAGAAAGGGTTCTACTTCATTTGACTCCCACAATCCTCTTTATTGTTCGTTTTTTTCGCTCCTCAAGCTGTTTAGAAAGATCAGAATTGATTATTATTGTTTTGTTAAAATTGCAATGTGCATTCTTTTTTAATTTTCAACTTCTTTGACCCTCCCATGTCTTTGTGTTTAGTGTGACAGTTGATGTGTGAACAAAGTAGAGTGATCCCTTGTTAAGGTTCGTAGAAGCGAACGTTATCGAGGGAGGTACTAGGAAATTGATCATTTTTATTTTTATTAGGCTCGAAAATGGGAAATATTGAGTGTGAGTGAAATATAGAGAACTATTCAACGTTTTTTTATTTTAGAAAGTCTATAATATGTTTACGAGACCAAATTTATAAGAACAAAAAGCTTATATAAATATTGTTTACAAGACCAAATTTATAAGAACGAAAAATTTATATAAATACTGTTTACAAGACCAAATTTATAAGAACAAAAAGTTTATATAAATATTGTTTACAAGACCAAATTTATAAGAACGAAAAATTTATATAAATACTGTTTACAAGACCAAATTTATAAGAACAAATAATTTATATAAATATTGTTTACAAGACCAACATTTTGATTTTGAACAATTGTAAACTTAAAATTTCTCTTACTACAGTGATCCCTCGTTAAGTTAAGAATACAAGATAAACCATCTATTAGAAACCATCTATAGAGGAAAAATTCATTAAACTTTCCTATATCTTTTGTTAAAATTTACAATTTGAACTTGAAAATTATTTATTTATATTTTGATAATAGACACATTTAACCAGAATTATTTTCCCCATAAGAAACACACTGTATTAGTGAAATGTCAGGATGAGTCACAAATGACTCCGACACAATCTGTAAAGTTCAAAACTTCATAAAGTTAAGAATATAGGTTAAACCAGCTACCATGCATAAAAAATTCAATAAACTTTCCCATTTCTTATGTTAAAATTTACAATTTCAACTCGAAAATTCCACATTTACTTATATTTTCATAATAGACACATTCAACCAGGATTACTTTCCCCCATAAGATACACACTGTATTAGTGAAATGTCAAGATGAGTCACAAATGACTCTGGCACAGTCTTCAAAGTTCTAAACTTCAGAAAATTAAAAATATCTACCAGGCATAAAATAATCATTTAATTTTCCCATTTCTTTTGTTAAAATTTACAATTTGAACTTGAAAATTATTTATTTATATTTTGATAATAGATACATTTAACCAGAATTATTTTCCCCATAAGAAACACACTGTATTAGTGAAATGTCAGGATGAGTCACAAATGACTCCGACACAGTCTGTAAAGTTCAAAACTTCATAAAGTTAAGAATATAGGTTAAACCAGCTACCATGCATAAAAAATTCAATAAACTTTCCCATTTCTTATGTTAAAATTTACAATTTCAACTCGAAAATTCTACATTTACTTATATTTTCATAATAGACACATTCAACCAGGATTACTTTCCCCCATAAGATACATGCTGTATTAGTGGAATGTCAGTATGAGTCACAAATGACTCTGGCACAGTCTTCAAAGTTCTAAACTTCAGAAAATTAAAAATATCTACCAGGCATAAAATAATCATTTAATTTTCCCATTTCTTTTGTTAAAATTTACAATTTGAACTTGAAAATTATTTATTTATATTTTGATAATAGATACATTTAACCAGAATTATTTTCCCCATAAGAAACACACTGTATTAGTGAAATGTCAGGATGAGTCACAAATGACTCCGACACAGTCTGTAAAGTTCAAAACTTCATAAAGTTAAGAATATAGGTTAAACCAGCTACCATGCATAAAAAATTCAATAAACTTTCCCATTTCTTATGTTAAAATTTACAATTTCAACTCGAAAATTCCACATTTACTTATATTTTCATAATAGACACATTCAACCAGGATTACTTTCCCCCATAAGATACATGCTGTATTAGTGAAATGTCAGTATGAGTCACAAATGACTCTGGCACAGTCTTCAAAGTTCGAAACTTCAGAAAATTAATAATATCTAACATGCATAAAATAATCATTTAATTTTCCCATTTCTTTTGTTAAAATTTACAATTTGAACTTGAAAATTATTTATTTATATTTTGATAATAGACACATTTAACCAGGATTATTTTCCCCATAAGAAACACACTGTATTAGTGAAATGTCAGGATGAGTCACAAATGACTCCGACACAGTCTGTAAAGTTCAAAACTTCATAAAGTTAAGAATATAGGTTAAACCAGCTACCATGCATAAAAAATTCAATAAACTTTCCCATTTCTTATGTTAAAATTTACAATTTCAACTCGAAAATTCCACATTTACTTATATTTTCATAATAGACACATTCAACCAGGATTTCTTTCCCCCATAAGATACATGCTGTATTAGTGAAATGTCAGTATGAGTCACAAATGACTCTGGCACAGTCTTCAAAGTTCTAAACTTCAGAAAATTAAAAATATCTACCAGGCATAAAATAATCATTGAATTTTCCCATTTCTTTTGTTAAAATTTACAATTTGAACTTGAAAATTATTTATTTATATTTTGATAATAGACACATTTAACCAGAATTATTTTCCCCATAAGAAACACACTGTATTAGTGAAATGTCAGGATGAGTCACAAATGACTCCGACACAGTCTGTAAAGTACAAAACTTCATAAAGTTAAGAATGTAGGTTAAACCAGCTACCATGCATAAAAAATTCAATAAACTTTCCCATTTCTTATGTTAAAATTTACAATTTCAACTCGAAAATTCCACATTTACTTATATTTTCATAATAGACACATTCAACCAGGATTTCTTTCCCCCATAAGATACATGCTGTATTAGTGAAATGTCAGTATGAGTCACAAATGACTCTGGCACAGTCTTCAAAGTTCGAAACTTCAGAAAATTAATAATATCTAACATGCATAAAATAATCATTTAATTTTCCCATTTCTTTTGTTAAAATTTACAATTTGAACTTGAAAATTATTTATTTATATTTTGATAATAGACACATTTAACCATGATTATTTTCCACATAAGAAACACACTGTATTAGTGAAATGTCAGGATGAGTCACAAATGACTCCGACACAATCTGTAAAGTTCAAAACTTCATAAAGTTAAGAATGTAGGTTAAACCAGCTACCATGCATAAAAAATTCAATAAACTTTCCCATTTCTTATGTTAAAATTTACAATTTCAACTCGAAAATTCCACATTTACTTATATTTTCATAATAGACACATTCAACCAGGATTACTTTCCCCCATAAGATACATGCTGTATTAGTGAAATGTCAGTATGAGTCACAAATGACTCTTGCACAGTCTTCAAAGTTTGAAACTTCAGAAAATTAATAATATCTACCATGCATAAAAAAATCATTAAATTTTCCCATTTCTTTTGTTAAAATTTACAATTTGAACTTGAAAATTATTTATTTATATTTTGATAATAGACACATTTAACCAGGATTATTTTCCCCATAAGAAACACACTGTATTAGTGAAATGTCAGGATGAGTCACAAATGACTCCGACACAGTCTGTAAAGTTCAAAACTTCATAAAGTTAAGAATGTAGGTTAAACCAGCTACCATGCATAAAAAATTCAATAAACTTTCCCATTTCTTATGTTAAAATTTACAATTTCAACTCGAAAATTCTACATTTACTTATATTTTCATAATAGACACATTCAACCAGGATTACTTTCTCCCATAAGATACATGCTGTATTAGTGGAATGTCAGTATGAGTCACAAATGACTCTTGCACAGTCTTCAAAGTTTGAAACTTCAGAAAATTAATAATATCTACCATGCATAAAAAAATCATTTAATTTTCCCATTTCTTTTGTTAAAATTTACAATTTGAACTTGAAAATTATTTATTTATATTTTGATAATAGACACATTCAACCAGGATTACTTTCCCCCATAAGAAACACACTGTATTAATGAAGTGTCGGTGATATGCTTTTGCACATATATTTCTAACACTGTATCCTTGAAAAAAATGCAAAAAAAAACCAAATTTTTTGTCGATTCGCAGTAGAAGACACCCTTAAATGAAGAAGCGACGCAACGTCGAAAGGGACCTTTTTATCCTTACGACTTGTTTTGCGCGTTCAGGCCGCAGTGGGGCAAAGTCGACGTTGCGGCGCCGTCGACAACTGCATTTCCATATATAAACGGAAGGATTCGTTGGAGGGTCTGTCGGTTTACTGGCGTCCTGCCAACTCGTTCGTGCCTCTGGCTACTACTCCATTCGCTCAGCCAGCGACTGGATAGCTACGACTAGGTAGTCAGCAGTTGGGTACAGTTCCGGTCTCTCTTCTCGGGACGCTGGCCAGCACGAGCGTGTTACTCCATCTGCGACGCGTACCCTTTTTTTTTCTCTCTCTTCTTTAATTAATTTTAACCTCCGCGCACCTCCTGAACCATTAGCGACGCTGTAACCGTTAAATTACTGGGCGTCGAGCGCGAGAGAATTAAAAGAATCGTTACGCGTAACAGCGATATGGAATATTCTGGGCTCGCGAGAAGCTCTTAGAACTATCGTTGCTCCATGGCCCGGTCAACCGAATCGCGGAATAAAATAAAAATACGACCAACGGTACTGACAGCATGTCACTTTATTTGTTTGCGACCATCGAGTATGATTGATAGGCTGGGCTGGATGGTCGAGCTACAACTGTTACGTGTCATAGTTCATGTTTCGACGAGTGACTTTTTTATTATTTATCGGGGTATGTCAAAAACATTGAGGATAGGGGGACAGGAACGATTACGAACAGTCTTCTTGGGGGAAAAATTATTTGGGTGAGATTTGACCCGACATCATTGACGGGTTAGAATTGTTTTTATGTAACAGTTGAATCAACTGATTTAACCTGTATAATGATATGAAGTAATTAATGAAGAGCATGGTACAATATTTAGCGTGAGGATTACAGTAAACCGGGTGGGAACGCTGGGGGAATCTATGGAGCTTCGTTTGGAGATTAAAATATTTTTTATGGAGCATCTGAATCCACTGATTTAACCTGTGTAATGATATAAATTGGAGAACAAAGAGAACGGTACAATATTTACCGGAAGAATTACAGTAAACCGGGTGAAACTGCCAAGAATACATAAAGCTTCGTTTGGAAGATTAAAATATTTTTTATGGAGCATTTGAATCAACTGATTTAACCTGTATAATGATATAAATTAGTAAACAAAGAGAACGCTATTATATTTACTGGAAAAATGACAGTAAACCGAGTAAAACCGCTGAGAATCTATCGTGTTTCGAGTGATAGATGAAAACGGTGATTTGCCTTGTATAATAATATAAATTAATACACAACGTGAACAACTACAATATTTATCATAAGAATTACAGTAAACCGGGTAAAACCGCTGAGAGTCTATCGTGTTTCGATTGAAAGATGAAAACAGTGATTTGCCTTGTATAATAATATAAATTAATACACAAAGTGGAGGCTACAATATTTATTCGAAAAAATTACAGTTAACCGGGTAAAACTGCTGAGAGTCTATCGTGTTTCGTTTGAAAGATGAAAACATTTTTTACAGAGCAATTGAATCAACTGATCTACTTTGTATCATAATATAAATTAATAAACAAACATAACGCTATTATATTTACTGCAAGAATTACAGTAAACCGGGTAAAACCGCTGAGAGCCTATCGTGTTTCGATTGAAAGATGAAAACAGTGATTTGCCTTGTATAATAATATAAATTAATCCACAAAGTGAAGGCTACAATATTTATTCGAAAAAATTACAGTTAACCGGGTAAAACCGCTTGAGGATCTATCGAGGTTCGTTTAGAAATTAAAACATTTTTAACAAATCAATTGAATCAACTGATTTACCCTGTATAATTATATAAATTAAAGAACAAAGAGAATCGTACAATATTTACCGCAAGGATTACAGTAAACCGGGTGGAACCGTTGGGAGTCTATCGTGTTTCGTTTGGAGATTTCACGCGGACGTATTTCTCGTTTGATCATCCGGTCGAACGCTAATTAACATTTGGAAACGCGACACTGGTAGAACGTTGCAAATTGATTACGCTTGTCGGTCACAGTTGGGCACAAAAGTAACAGCAACCGCAACGTTTCGATATTACGAACGCTTAAAACAGTTACTCGAACTCCGCATCAAATAATCGTTCTGTACAATTGAGCTGGGATAATTATTTGCGGCGCGACGAATCGAAGTAATTGCGCGAAACAAACACTACCGCGAAACATAATGAAATATTTTGAGGGAATGTCATCGTTGTTGCTACAACGCAATATTGTTAACATCGTTAATAACGTTAATATTGGAGTGGAAGATGGGTGAGAATTATGTTATTGTCGCGTTACAGTGATGTCTTTCAGGTTGTGGCTCAATCGAGACTAAGTTGCGACAGCTTAAAAGACAGGTGGGCAAAATTTTGATGACTTTGGAATTTGGAATAATGTTAATATTGGAGTGGAAGATGGTGAGAATTATGTTATTGTCGCGTTACAGTGATGTCTTTCAGGTTGTCGCTGAATCGAAACTGGGTTGCGACAGCTTGAAAGACAGGTGGGCAAAATTTTGATGACTTTGGAATTTGGAATAATGTTAATATTGGAGTGGAAGATGGTGAGAATTATGTTATTGTCGCGTTACAGTGATGTCTTTCAGGTTGTCGCTGAATCGAAACTGGGTTGCGACAGCTTGAAAGACAGGTCGGCAAAATTTTGACGACTTTGGAATTTGGAATAATGTTAATATTGGAGTGGAAGATGGTGAGAATTATGTTATTGTCTCGTTACAGTGATGCCTTTCAGGTTGTCACTCAATCGAGACTATGTTGCGACAACTTGAAAGACAGGTGGGCGAATTTTTGTCGACTTTGGAATTTCTATTAAATTGAAATTTGTCTTTGCAAACTTTTAAATATTTCGAAAAATTGAGTTTCTTTAGCAATTTGAAAATCACTAAAATCATCACAATGTTCTGTGACAGCTTGAAAGACAGAGAGGCGAAATTTTGTCACCCTTGATATTCCTCTTGAATTTTAATTAAAATATAAATAAATATAAATTCTAATCTAGTGGAGAATTAGTGGAAATTTTTAATTCAACTAATATTTAAATAGCAATTTGAAAAAAGGTGCCCATGAAATTCGCCTAAGTGCCAAGGAAAATTGAAGAAAAAATAGTTTAAGTACCATCAGTCTATAATACAAAATTTCTGTGAGCTTAAAAAAAATTCATAATTACAATTTTCAAAAAGCAACAATTATTTATAATAAAATATTACTGTGAGCTTAAAAAGAAAATTCATAATTATAATTTTCAAAAAGCAATTATTATTTATAATACAATAATTCTACGAGCTTAAAAAAAAATTCATAATTGCAATTTTCAAAAAGCAACTGTTATTTAACTTTGAAATCAGTGGTAGGTTGAAAAAAAATTATTATCTCTCCTCTCATCGAAACGGTGGACAGAAATAGCACGAATCGATGATTCGAGCGATTAGGCTGCGGCGATAGGCTACGGTCGTCAACGAGGTCGTGAAATCTCTGCGTTTCGACGATTCATTAATCGCGAACCGCGTCGATACGGACGTCACGAGCCAGGACCATTAACACTGACGAGGACCGCTTAATCGACGATCGAAGCCCGCGATGCGTCATCCATAATATGCCTTTACGATAATTAATAACCTTTAAACGACTAAAACGTGTCCCTGGATATTAAAGAGCCAAGTCCGATTCAGTCGGAAAAATCGAGTTGCTCTGTTGTCGAGGTCTTGGGTTTCGTTCGAGATTATCCGTTGATAGGTTCCTTTCTTCCGACAGGACCTGAAATTTATCGTGAAATCCCCCAGGAGACAGTGCGTGAAACCGAAAAGTGAGTCGTCTTACCAGAGACGCGATTAGAGTCTTCGATGCTCTTTCATCTCTGAACGATTTTCAAAAATCTTCAGTTTTGATTGTCGTCTGCTTTCATTCGGTGATTTATTTTCAACTACATTTTATGATAACACACATACAGTTCACTAATAGTGTTTTTTCCATAATTGAATCACTGATAGAAGTGGTAAGGCCTCCTTTTTAAAATGGTTTTTGGTTTTTGACGATCGGACATCCCGTTTTCGAGATATCGTAATTTATATAAAAAAGCGTAATTCAATAATTTTCACTATCTCTCTACGTCCGCCTCACGAAAGCCTATGGTATCACGTATTAAAAATAGTAAAACTTTAGACACGTGCAGTTTCGAAACTATTAGAGCTTTATCCATTTTTGAACCGCCATTAGCAGCGGCAAAGCTTTCTCTTTAAAAATGTCTTTTGGTTTTTTGCGATTCGACTTTCCGTTTTCGAGATATCGTAAGTTATATAAATAGTAATTTTTTTAATTCGACTATCTCTGTCTCCGTCTAACGCATAGGACCTCTCACTCTCTCTCGCGCGTGAGTCGTGACCGAGTGACGTCACGTTTACTGTTTACAGCGATCGCGTGAGGTCAGTGACCTCGCGACGTAAACAATGAAATGTAAACAAACGCTTCATATCTCCGGAACTATCCACCGCGTCGACTTGAAACTAAAATCGCTATATCTCCGGAACTAATGAAGCTATCGGCTCGTACAAACGCTCATTTTAAAGGGCTTTTCATCCTCTATCCTATGAACGTAACAACTACTATAATTTATGCTAACTTCTATGTTTATTTTTACATTTACCTTGACTCTATACTCCCAAAAAAGTTTCAGCAACTCAGTTTCAGTATTTAATTGAACCTGAATTTAAATTTGCATACAGGGTGTTCGCCTAATTACTAGTCAGCATTTGACTCGAAACAAACCTCGTTTTCAAGACCATTTTATCACGTATCTGATAAAAATTATACAATTTCAACCAATGTATGATATCGGATTTGGATTAATTACTATTTGAAAATATAGAAAGTTCGAATTCTCGACACAATCTGAGAGTTCTCAGGGAGCAAAGGGGATAAAATTGGCTCTCCCAGCGGGACAAAATGTGTCCCAATATCACTCCATGTTTGTTCCATTCGTACAGTTTCAATCGCGGAACGACGATACGGAAACTTTACGAGAAGACTCGTCGTAAAAACCGTGGCGGGGCTATCGTGGGATTTAATATCATCTCGAATCTCGTGATTTTTACGATGAAAATGGGAATCCGCGCGAGGTAAATAATGACGTGAAAGCTGCCACATTCACGACCTCTCGAGTAAGAGGGATATGCCCTGGAGCCGAGCCATTACTGCTTACATCGCGCTGCTTTTAGCTTGTAAAGCAACGCGGTGGATATTTACCGTGGCACCGCGTGCCCGATATTCGTGCTTTTATCGCGTCAATGGCTGTCTTTTCGCATCGGGGATGGCGTCGACGCGAAAAAATTCACCGTAGAAGGGAGACTGGTCGACCTTAATCGTCCTGATCGTCGCCGTTAAGCTCTACCTCTTATCCGTCGTCGTACGATACGTCCACGAATCGATGCGTTTGGTCGAAATTGTGTAGGGGTGTTTAGGGTTTAGTCCCTCGACGTTGATTTGCTACGTCAACGTTTGGCAATTTGGTGATTTATAGTCTTCAACCTGAGTCTCCTTTAATCCATGGTCGACCATTTTGTACTACGGAGGGAAAGCCAAAAGAAATACTGTTTCTCCTAAATTGAGTGTATTTAATGTATAAATTTTATTCACATTTTTATGTACTATTCAAAATTTAAACAAATTTATATTGTTACTGTAAAATAAATATTGCCCAGAAAAATTTATATTTTTAACGTGTTGAGTACCAGGAAATTTTGATTTATTTTGAAAAATTGTTGGTAATTTCAATATTTTATTTCTCAATGTCCATATGATAATAATAAATATTTATATTTAACCTTTTCGATTCTTCTAACTTCTCTAAATAGTGTAAAATTTTTTCGTGCCATTTAAGTCAAACACAGAGAAATTTTGCAATTTATTTTACTACAAACGGGAGAATCAGGAAAAGAAATAAACGTTCGTGGACGCGAAGAGGTTAACCGGATATCGGGTTCGACGAAGCGACAGTTACGGAAATTTGGGAAACGGGACCGCTAAAACGTTCGTTGTTTCGAAGAAAAATACGATTACGCGGTAACGAATAATACTGTTCGCGCGGGTGACGCGGTTCGAATCACATTCCCGGGAAATTCGCGCGTAAAATGGCCGCGGTTCGCCTCGTCCCGCGCGCGGCAACGCCGCGGAAGTAATGGACTGACGAAGCCACAAAGGCAGCCGCGGGAATGTTCGTAAATATTATGCGCAGATGTCCGCGCGGACGTTCTTGCGAATATAATGTTACTTATCGGGGCACGTGAACACGCGGAACGTCGCTGCATGGCACCAGTTTATCTTCGCGAACGACGCCGATCGCGTTTTACGTTCGTTCGTAAATTCACAGAATTTGGGAAAATCTCTGAACTGAAATAATGAGTCTCGTGGAAAGGCTATATACTCGGTGGAATGTAAATACAGATGGTTCGTTGAAAGATTCTGCACTTGGAAATGTATTTTTTGGGGATGATTTTGTATTTTGAGATTTCGAAAAAAAAAAATTAATCTAGCTTCTAATTTTTAATGTAAAAAGAAGTCATTTTCATTTAGAAAATAGTGCAATTGAAAGATTCTGTACACAAAAATATATTTATCCCTAAAAAAATAGACAATATTTAAAATAAAAAAAATAGTCAATTAATTAAATACACTTAAAATTCTAGCCTCCAATTTTCTATTTAAAAAAAAACAGAAATTTTCATTTAAAAAATACTGCAATTGATATTCCCTTCTATTTTCGTTGAGAACACAGGAATAGTATAACGCTGTTATTAGAATCGTTCTGTGCAAGTGTAAATTCCATTATTCGAATCCGGGGTATAAATTGGGTCTCGAAGGAGAGATTTTCTGCAGATAGTAGCTTGTAACAGATATGCCTCGTACAACACCCCAGCACTCGAACTCCGCGGAGTGTCGAATAACACGGCGAAAAATTGCGACACTCCTCGAATGTCACAACGCTCGAGAGTTGTATAGAGTTTCGAATAACAAAGTCACGCAGCGTGTTGCATTTTAGAATTTTCACATTGAGTGCGACAAGTGTTTGCGACAGAGTAAAAAGGGATCGAGCGAACGAATTCCGAGTGGTCTCGTCGAGATTTTGGTTGCTGGGGAACACAAACGAGACCGGGGCCTTGAAAACGAGAATTGGCGACGAAAGAGTCCTCTTAGAGTGTTTTGTTTGGCGAAAACATAGAGTTCTTTGGAGATCAAAAGGGAGAGGAATTTTTAAAATTGGAATTTCAATTTTTGTCGACGATCGATCTGGTAAAAATATAGTGAATTGTTTATGCAATTTTTGCTATGAATATTTTTCTTTTGAGATGTAAATACGTTTTGTTTAAATCAAATTTTTTTATGGATAGTTATCAAAAGAATTATTTAAAGTTTTTGTTGAAAGTAAATAACGTGAAAACAAAGAATTTTTTTTGAGCTCAAAAAGGAGAGGAATTTTTTAAACATTGAAATTTCAATTTTCGTCTTACGATCTATGAGTTAAAAATATACTAATTTATGAGATTATCCTTGAGCTTAAATTACAATAATAATATACAGAGAATATACATTTTTTTTTTTAGAAACAAATAAGTTTTGTTCAAATCAAAATTATCCATGAATAATTCTTATCAACGTTTCTGTTGAAAATGATTTTCAACACATTATAATTTATTGAAATTTCAAATTTTATTTATATTTTAAATTTTGAAAATTAACAGCTTTTTTAACTTAAAATTTCTAATATTACAAATTTTCTATTATTTTGTAATTTTTTTTTATAAATATTTAATTTGAAATGGAAAGTTATTCGATTTTATCGATATTAAAAATTAAAAAAATTAATGAAATTGAAAAAAAAATAATTAATGAGATAATATACTAATATACTAATTTATGAGATTATTCCGAAGCTTAAATTATAATAATATGTATGAAATATTTTTTTTGAGATGTAAATACGTTTTGTTTGAATCAAAATTTTCCATGAATAATTTTTATCGACGTTTCTGTTGAAAGTAAATCGTGAAAAGCGAACAGATTTGCGGTCTTCAAGATGGTATTCCCCCCTAAGTGCTACTTACAGTTCACGGACTGTGCCAACACGAGCTCCCCGGGACTTACCTGAAACGAAAGAAAACAAAGAGTTAGAAACGATCACACAAAACACACGATAAAATATTATAGTGCAGAGAATTATTAAAATAAACTACAATTTTGCATTAAAGTTTTCAATTTGGGTGTCATTTTAAATATTTGTCAATTATTTATTGTAAAATACTTATCATAAAAGTGAATGTTGTTAGTGTATTACACGATAAAATATTATAGTCCAGAGAATTATTAAAATAAAGTACAATTTGTATTACAGTTTTCAATTTGGGTGCCATTTTAAATATTTGTCAATTATTTCTTGCAAAAAAATTATTGTAAAAGTGAATGTTGTTACTGTATATAAATTATCATTGCACGAACGAATTAAAATAATCAGGCTTTCGACAATCGTTGTCAAAATGGTGGTATTTCCATGTGTTAGTTGTTAACAATTATTTTATTGTCCCGTAAGCAGAACCAAACCGTCTAAGACCATTACACGGAACAAGTAAACTAAACCCAATTAGTAAAGGGGAGCAAACGCTAGGGAATATATACAATCACTGCTAAATGCGAATGCTTTGCAGACAAACGACCGTTTAAGGCAACGTTGCTCACCGACGAAACTTGTAAACGTATATACTATCGCTAATAGTTGCGTACAATCACTGTAATCTACACATTTATGGAAACACATAAAGTGTACATTTGATAACTGAAACAGACAATTCCATTCCAAACGATGTCAGGGAAAAAGTATATAGGAGGCCATATTGTTGAAAATATTTTCTCACAAACACACAGAATGTACACAAAATGTCTATTCAATCTATATAAAAAAATCTCATTTATAGAAAAATATACATTTGTGAGAAAAAAATTTATACTAATATTTTAGGATGTTTGATTGGACACAAACACACAGAATATATACAAAATGTGGATTCGATTTGTATAAAAATATCTCATTTATAGAAAAATATGCATTTGTGAACAAAATATAAAAGTAATATTTTAAAGTATATTAAATTGTTCAAAATGACCACTGTAATTGATTTATGTATAAAAATCTCATTCACAGAAAAATATATTTCAATGAATTTGTGAACTAAATTTTAAAATATTATTTTACAGCATACTGAACAATTCAAAAAGTTTGGTCACAAACACACAGAATATACACAATATCTAGTATCAATTTAAACAAAAAAATCGGTCTCATTTATAGAAAAATATGCATCGATACATTTCTAAACAAAATTTTAAAATGCAATATATTTTCAAGTATTAAACAGTTCCAAAAATTTTGATCACAAACACACAGAACATACACGAAATCTAGTATCGATTTATCTAACAGAAATTCATTTCTACAAAAATGTGCATCGATGCATTGCCAAACAAAATTTTAAATATTTTAAAGCTTATTATACGAGTTACAAAATTTCATCAAAATAATATCAGATCTCGTCCTCGTAAATATACGCAGTTGTTGACGACGAGACAGTGACTTTGCCCAAGCCCAGTGGCTCAAAAAAAAACCTTCGTCGTAGTCCTCGAGGCTCGCGTATCGTTGGATAACAGTCGTAAAATCCGGCGCGGCCAATTCCAGGAATCAATCCAATTAACGAAGGCCATCTGGCGTTCGTATTGTCCCCGAAACGTTGGTCCCCGTCTTCCAGAAACTCAGAGTGCCCAGTCACGTTCGACAAACCCCTAAATAATCGTCAACGAGCCGACGAGAAGCACAGTCGACAGTGACGAGTGGAAGACAACATTAGCAGAACACATTGATTTTGTTGGAATTTCAATCGCGATTTCCAGCTTTTGAATTTGGCGCGTGTTATTGCTCTCAGCAGATGGCGCTGAGCATGGCCCAAAAAGAACAGTTTTTCTGTGTCACGCAGTACGGTGTCGTTCATTGTGCAATCACGTGTTGCGTTATACCTCTTTTCAAGTTTAATTTGTGTGCTTGAATCATTCAATCTCATTACCTCAACAGATTCTATGTAAGTACTAATGTACGTTCATCACATTTGTTATTTACATTTTGGCTGGCAAGTCACTCATATATGGGTTATCTACTGCATACTCTCAGCAGATGGCGCTGAGGATGCCCCCAAAATACAAATAGACCTTTCATCTCATGGATTTTCGTGGCCCAATCTGACTGCCTCAAAATTCATAGGTGATTTTCATGGACATAGGAATATAGGGACGGAGCAATGGTCGAGGGGGGTGAAGCAGCTCCGGGGAGCTGCAAACTATGGTCACGTGGTACTCTGATGCCGCATTGGCGATTGGTTGTGATAGCGCAAGCGCAATCTCATTCTCATCGAGTAAGAGTGAGTGAGAAGCAGTGTAAAAGGCAGTGAAAGAGTAGACTGGTATTACTGTGAGCAGTAGCATCAGTGAATTATACAGTTTTTTTTCTAAAAAAGACAGATATATATTTGTTTTTACAATGCCACTGTGCGTTGTAATAGGGTGTAAAAATCGTACGGCAAGTCGTCCCGTTTTGGGAGAAAAGTAAATAAATAATCTCTTTATGCAATAGAAAAATAGATATTAACAGTTGTATAATTTATTAAAGGATAAATTACCAATATTTAGGGAATTAGATTAACATTTTATAATAAAAATTTTAATATTGCATTATAAGACTATGACCATATATGTTGCAAAATTCGTTAAATCATATTCTTAAGTCGAAAAAAGTGAAAGATAACCTCGTAGTTATATCTATCTATTCCTAAATAGTCATGTTTTATTTATTGACAGATCTCATCAAATAATAATGCAAACCGTACTGAATTCATTGCGTAGTTGCAAATTTAAATATCAAACGAAAGTAATAAAGATTTTTCATATCTATAGATTCAAACTTTTAACCATTTAATTCTGACATCTCAATCACCATTAACATTTCAGTATGTTGATTTATAAATAAAACATTTTGTGTCTCTGGTTTACTAAAAATATTCTATCGTACATTTATAATTGTAAAGAAACTAAAGCTTTCATTTTTAAATTTCGCGCATTTAGGATAGCACCAATCACGAATGCGGCACCAGAGAGTACACCACGTGACCGTGATTTCCCCCCGCAAAGCTGCTTCACTCCCCTCGCCAACAGTCGCAACTATTGCTCCGTCCCTATATTCCTATGTCCATGGTGTGAATGCATACGAGTTGAAAAGTACGAATTATTCGCGATTCCTCGACTAGTTAAAGTTGTAAATAATTCGCTAAAATCAGTCTATCCGCGAGTTCGTAATGTAAGCTTCGCGAGACATCGGAGCTTCCCCCACCCCGCCGCCTAATTCGCGAGCATTACCGAGCACAGTCGAACGGCCATCATTCATACTTTGACGTCAAGACGTATCGGTGTTTGGCGACCGTGGTGCGTGTTTCTAACCTGTTGATCCACTATTACTACTCGTGTTTTAATTACGATCTCTTGCAATACAGTTTCGATTTAATCATTGCCTAATTATAATAATCGTTCGTGTACTTCAATGCATCGTTATTCCGTTTCTTATCGGAATTCGAAATTAAGAAATAAGACTTGGTGAAACCTGTCAAGACGTGTCGGCGTTTCGCGACCAACGAAGTACGTATTTCTAACCTTTTGCTATTTCTTCATTGTAATCAATCATTGTTTAATTATGATTTAATTTGTATTTTATTTCTGTTGCAGTCTCTGATTGAAATTCAGTGTAAACTTTCCGTGGAAAGTTTTATTGGCGCGTGGAGTACGCCATTACAGATGGCAGACGAGTCGACAAATTTTGGAGGGAATATTGGTAACGTTTGAAACAATTATAACAAAAATTAACATCCATATTAATATTTTATCATTTTATTACGTTATTCGTTGCAAGGATGATCTTAATTTTGCAATTTTGTCATTGTTAAGATAAAATATTGAAATCGTTAACAAACTTTTTATCCACTTCGATATGTATCGAAGTATACAAAAATGGCGTCGGTAGATATCAACGATAAATTGGAATAGTTTATATCAGACTGTGTTCTGAACGCGATTAAATATTTCCGACTGTTATTTATTTAATTGATTATTTATTTATTGTTGCAATTGCAATTTTCCAATAAAATTAATTATTTTTTCAATTTGAAATTTGAACTCCTCAGTACTAGAATTAGAGTCAGTGCATCACTGAAGAGGACTATTGGGCGATGCTCCACGAGCAAACAGTGTAAATATAAATTTATACTTTGAAATTTTTAATTAAAAATCTACAGTTTTAACAATGGAGTCTAATTGTTTTCTTACAGTTTCTGAACTTGATCCTGGAAACCAGCAGCAGTACCCAGGGTGGTATCGAGTGATGGACCACCAGCGAACAATGTAAATAAAAATTTATACTTTGAAATTTTTAATTAAAAATCTCTTTAATTTTAACAGTAGATTCTAATTGTTTTCTTGCATTTTTCTTACAGTTTCTGGGCCTGAATCTAACTAGTAGGACCATGCTGACTGATGGATGACTCTGAGGACTTCCAGTCATCATTGGTGAGTCGCATGTTGTGTTCCTCTGGTCCCCAACCGTGTTGTAGGATGAAAGATCCGAATCAACACGGGTGACCAGTTGTATACTTGCTATTTTTGACGAGTTAAGTGACCGTGGGTAGTAACATCAACTGTTATATCTTTTAGAGCAGGTTCTAGGGTCTTCTTGCACTCGGGTTTCTTAATGTTGCAAATGAATATTACACATTACGATTACTATAAAATTTTTACAAATATATATAATAGAATCTTTATAAAATATATGAAATATTTTTACTAACTTTATATGAGTTGATTGAATAGAAAATGAATTAATATAATGTGAAAACATGTGATCGAGTAGAGTATGAATGATAATTAATATGACATTGTACAATAATATTTACAAGATTAATATAAATTATTAAATATTGATCGCTTATTTAATTAATACATGATATGATGTATTTAATGTGCAAGAAGGCATTTCGCGACAGGTCGATTTTTTAGTCAAAGTAACATGCATTTTATGCTAGTTTCATCTTTTACAAAATTTACTTTGACGACAGAATCGACCATAATTGAATATTTTGAATAACAATTTAATGAGTTCATTTCAATTTTTGAAGTAAATTATTTTACCATGAAATCTGAATTAAAGTCTTTCATTTTAAATAATTAAATTTCAATTATAATAGTTTTATTGAATAATAGTATTTTTCAATATTAACGTATTTTATTATTACAAGTCATTTTAACTAAAAATTAAATACAAAATACCGTTTAGCTATTAACCAGTTTTTCTAGTCAGGATTTTCAGACTAATTTTTCCCATGTTCGTTGCCTAAGTTCATGCACATGCCCAAGTGTTATTTGCATGAGCGAAGGCAACGGGGCACGATGACTTTATTTATAATAATTCAATAATATATTGACGACTGACATTGGTTAGTGAATCTTGCACAACGTACTGTCCACATGTGTGTGTTGTGGTTAGGTTGTGGAAGTGCGTCGTTTCAGATGTTTTTATAATTGTAATTTACAAA
Source organism: Colletes gigas (assembly GCF_013123115.1). Classification (NCBI taxonomy): domain Eukaryota; kingdom Metazoa; phylum Arthropoda; class Insecta; order Hymenoptera; family Colletidae; genus Colletes; species Colletes gigas. The sequence continues at coordinate 1,801,591 of NW_025106644.1, forward strand.
CAGAATTTTATAACATCAGATTTTTATCAATAATAATATCAAATTTCAATTTACCATTTATTTGAAAACTGCTGGTCTTAATGAATTTAAATTTTAAGAGGTTTCAATCCTCAATGATACATTCATGCAATATATTTGGTCAAAGACTATATTCCATGTATTAAAACGTTCTATACAAATATTTATGTATATAACTAACTACCTAACTAACTACAAACTAACTAACTAACTTACTAACTAACTAACTGACAAAATAACATACTAACTGACAAACTAACTAACTAACTAAATAACTAACTAACTCACTACCTAACTAACTAACTACAAACTGACAAACTAACATACTAACTGACAAACTAACTAACTAACTCACTACCTAACTAACTAACTAAGTAACTAACTAACTACAAACTGACAAACTAACATACTAACTGACAAACTAACATATTAACTGACAAACTAACAAACTAACTGACAAACTAACTAACTAACTCACTACCTAACTAACTAACCAACTACAAACTAACTGGCAAACTAACAAACTAACTAACTGACTAACTAGTTAACTATCTAACTAACTAACTTACTACAAACTAACTAACTAACTAATTAACTAACTAACGCAAAGATCACTAGCCCTTGTCAGTCCACCCCAGAAACTGGTAAGTCCACAATTAGAGTGTGAATGAAGTGAGTTATGTCCGGGTGTCGGGGGAACCCCGGGGAGTCCCCTCTAGTTCAGGTCGCGCCCGGACATTGAGAATGAGAACCGTGGAGTGTCTGTTTGCATGATTGAGTTTTGCAATTTTTTAAATATAGGGTCAGGTAGGTAGGTCACTTTCTTTCTGGTATGCGTGCTAAATCTAAGCAGGTAGGGCCAGGACAGGGCTGCCACATTAGCTACTCGGGTAGGCGCGTTCTCGCGTGGCAGTTCTGTTCCTGTAGTTACGATTTCGAGGGTAGAAATCTTGCTGATTCAAACGGTGTATGCTGTTTGGTTTAGCTTCAGTTTCGACTCCTCAAAGTCGCTCTCTCGTGCTCGCGGCCGCGATTAGGTCCCTTTCGAGATTCACCACGTATGCTCTTGCAACAATTCGTATATTGTTGGAAGACTACGTATTGCACGAAATCTCGAGCCCAGTCTTTCGTAAGTTTCAGGCATCGGCAGGACCGCCGAAGAAAGAAGAGGCTCTCGATGAGCCGAAGAGGCCCTGACAAACTGTCTCAAGAGTGGGCTGCAACAAATGGCTTTTCATCTTCATCCTCGGATGAGAATGGAAAGTCATTCCTGTTACTACTTTGTCACTTAACTCGTCTGTAGTTGTAGTTAGTTTATTTTTCTGGCTGGCTCACGTATGCATGTACCTGATGGTACATGATCGCACCATACATGCCAGCCACCCCTCCCCATAACTCGCGGTTATGATATACATAGAGTTGCGAATATCCAATAATCGCGTTTGCTTTTAGAGTTGCGAATTCCTATTTTTCGCGTTTCCTTTTCAGGGTAGCGTCGCGAATAATTACCATTCGCGATTGTTCTCATGCAAACTTAGGTACCGAGAGTTTGCTTTAAAAGTAGCGTTGCGAATTATCGATAAACGCGATTGCTCGTAGAGTTGCGAATTACTATTTTTCGCGTTTGCTTTTCAGGGTAGTGTTGCGAATAATTACCATTCGCGGGTTGCTTTTATTCTTACAAGTCGCGTTTGGAATTGTTTCTATTATAAATTAGCGTTGCGATTGTTGATTTATCGCGTTGTTGCCCCCGTAGTGTTGCGATATTTAAAACGTCTAACATCATCCCCATATGTGCCACTCTATTGTAGTTTGAAGTAGCTTGATGTAGTTAGTTTATTTTGTGCATGTATGTTTATAGCTACAACCGAAGACGCTAGCACCTGATCCAGCGTTTTTGGGCAACGCGATTTGCATTAGCGTTGCGAAACCTAAATGTATTTCCATTAAAGATAGAGTTGCGTATATACAATAATCGCGTTTGCTCGTAGAGTTGCGAATTCCTATTTTTCGCGTTTCCTTTTCAGGGTAGCGTTGCGAATTCCATACGCGATTGCTTTTATCGTTATTTAAGAATAGCGTTGCGAACGTACTGATCGGTTTGTTCTTAGCGTTGCGAATTACTATTTTTCGCGTTTACTTTTCAGGGTAGCGTTGCGAATAATCACCATTCGCGGTTGCTTTTATTGTTACAAGTCGCGTTTGGAATTTTTCTATTATAAACTAGCGTTGCGATCTTGTCGCGTTTTTTATTAATTAGAGTTGCGATTCAAAGCCCAAAAGCTGGCCAAAACGCTGGCCACTGCACCAAGATCATCAAGAAGCAAGCTGGGATTCTGCAAAGCCTCGAATGGCTCAACATCATTATTAAAATTAGTGTTACGCATGATTAAATATTGGTGCACGCGATTTAATTAATAAAGGAACCCTGTGTGGTTCATTTTACGAATAACAAGCACCATTCGCGTATAGTTTTTTTTCCCAAAACAATTTGAAATTTTTTTTTCTGTCGAGAAATTTCACACCTCCTCGAATTTTTTTTCTAAAAATTGGGTAGGATTTCGGGGGTATGTCTATTCACCAAAAATGATTGTAATTGACCCCAGCAACCGAAAATAATTTTTTTAGAATCAATTGAAATATTTTAATTATGTCGAAAATTTTGTCCCCTGCTCGAATTTTTTTCTCAAAAATGCGTAGGATTTCGAGGGTATGTGTACTCACCAAAAATGATTGCAATCTACCCCCGCAACCAAAAGTAATTTTTAAAAAATGATTTGAAATGTTTTAATTTCGCTGAAAAATTTGACACAACTCGAATTTTTTTCTCAAAAGTGGGTAGGATTTTGAGGGTTTGTCTATTGACCAAAAATGATTGCAATTGGCCCTTGCAACCAACAATAATTTTTTTAGAACGATTTAAAATGTTTTAATTTTGTTGAAAAATGTATCCACTTATTGAATTTTTTTATCGTAATTGGTTAGGAATTCGAGGGTATGTATATTGACCAAAAATGATTGCAATTGACCCTTGGAACTGAAAATAATTTTTCCAGAACGATTTGACCAGATTTTCCAAAATTTCAGTGAAACATGTCAACGCATAGTCAGACATTGTATTTATTTTCGGTAAAGAATTTTTTTTATCGAAAGTGAGTAGAATTTCGAGGCTATATGTATTCACCAAAAATGATTGTAATTGACCCCTGCAACTAACAATAATTTTTTTAGAACGATTTGAAATGATTTAATTTTGTCGAAAAATTTATCCACTCGTTGAATTTTTTTATCGAAATTGGTTAGGAATTCGAGGGTATGTATATTGACCAAAAATGATTGCAATTGACCCTTGCAACCGAAAATAATTTTTCCAGAACGATTTGAAATTTTTGAATTTAATTGTAAATAACTTTTTAACGAAGCCTCCATCAACAAATTGGTATTCTTGATTTTCGTCTTATTTTGGCCTCTAGAATCCCCCATTAAAATTTTTCCCAGGGTTGACCGAACACTTTGTATAAGTTACATTTATTGAATATGAGTTTTTGTTTCAGGATAACATTGTGAAATTAACAAAGACACCAAGAAGAAAATATCTTGTCATATCTTCGGTTTATATCGGTTATATTTATTGTATATGAGTGTATGTTTTAGAAAAACATCGTGGGATTGATGAAGACACCAAGAAGAAAATATTTCCTTATATTTCTTCATGTTTCCACAAATTGCGTTAGAATATAAGTACAAATGTATATAGATTATAAGATAAAAAAGCGTTCTCCAGTATTTTATTAAATACTACTGAAACATGTGTGTAAATTTAAATGGGAATGATTAATATTAAGGTATATATGTAAGGAAGGCATCCTTAGTCTGTTTGAATGTGGCGCGTGAGTAGTATGTCGCGATCTTCATACGTGGCGCTAGAGTGACGAGTCGAGGGAGATGTGCCACGAGGGTAAATGCGACATTTATTTGAAAGAGTGATTAGTGTACAAGAAGGGTGTGAATAAGAACATTGAATGTTGTTTTATAATGTATTATTTATCGGTAGGTTGGTGGTATAAAATAAGTAGAAGTGTTTCTCTGTAAGAACAAAGACTTTTATTAAATTCAACGCAATGCAATATGACTACTTAATGAATTGACAGTCAATTCTACCTGTAAAAACACTCTTTCAAATAAATGTCGCATTTACCCTCGTGGCACATCTCCCTCGACTCGTCACTCTAGCGCCACGTATGGAGATCGCGACATACTACTCACGCGCCACATTCAAACAGACTAAGGATGCCTTCCTTACATATATTAGTATTTTACTATGCAAGGTCCATACTTGCAGTTGCACATCTCTGGTTGGATCTTCAGTGTCTTATTAGACACTATCATAACAAAAGCATCCATTTAAGAAGGAACAATTAATAATAAAGTATTGGTATTTTAATAATCAGGATTCGTATGTGCAGTTGCACATTCCAATTTTGTTTCTAGAAAACATGTGTTGGATTGTCTCATATGTATCAACATTTTCTTAGGTTTTTGATCTCTTCATCAGTCAGAGTTCTTAGGTGCAATTGCACATTTCAATCTCGTTTCTAGAAAACATGTGCATCATTTCACATGTATCAACATTTTGTTAGGTTCTTGATCTCTTCATCAGTCAGAGTTCTTAGGTGCAATTGCACATTTCAATTTTGTTTCTAGAAAAACATGTGCTGGATTATCTCACATGTGTCAACATTTTGTTAGGGTTTTGATCTCTTCATCAGAGTTCTTAGGTGCAATTGCACATTTCAATTTCGTTTCTAAAAAAATGTGATGGATTATCTCACATGTGTCAACATTTTCTTAGGGTTTTGATCTCTTCATCAGAGTTCTTAGGTGCAATTGCACATTTCAATTTTGTTTCTAGAAAACATGTGCATCATCTCACATGTATTGACATTTTGTCAGGTTCTTCATCTCTTCATTGGGCAGTTCTTTTAAGAACTCTCCTTTTGTAGCTCATTTCTAACTTTTCTGTAGCTTCTCCCTTAGATAGGTATTCGAATTCCTCGCCAAAGGAAGGGTGGTTGGGGCGAGGCTAGGGTGGGTCTCCATTTGCAGCAACCCCCACGTGGTGAGACCTGGGTCATTGTTATTTAATATGTAATTAATTGTATCACTTGGAACTGTTTTATATAATTAATAATTATTTGGAACGATTTAATATAATAATTATATAGATAATACATAGCAAATAATATGAGCTAATAGCTGCATTCTTCTTATAATTTCACGTAACTTCTTCGCCCTGGTGTGCAGTCTGATAACACCGATTTCGAGTCCCAAATACGTTTTTGTCGAGTTATTTTAAAAATAAATGATATATTTTATAATTATTAAAAATTGAGAAATTTGTATGTTTTGTATAGAATCAAATTTAATTTTCATTTTTGAAATTGCAATGTATTATGAAAGGTCTGAATTTTGTGAATCACGAAATTAATCGTTTTAAAATTTTTGATCGAGATTAGTGCAAAATTTGTGAATTTGTAGTTATTAAAAATTGAGAAATTTGTATGTAGTTTATAATAGGTAATGAAATTGAAGGTTTATATGTTTAACAAAATTAGAAGAGCAAATATCACACTAATATATTGTACACAATAAGAATAAATTTATTTATTTGTTATCTCAGGTGCTCTGTTCTGGATATGTGTATGAAAATATCTTTTATGCTACTGCACTGGTAACAATAATCTTATCTACGATGCACATGCAATTTCTTTATTGAATCCGGTACTCTATTCCTGACACGTGCTCGAGAAATATTTCCTTTAGATACGAGGAAGGTTCTCTTAAAGAAACCAAACCCGTGGGAGAGATTATATTAACAAATAAGAAGTGCAATTCTAGTAACTAAAAACATAAAATGAAATAATTCGTTTATAATTCATTACTCATCGTACATATTATTATATTCTTGGACCATTTAAGATGTCAATGTCTGAATTGTTCAATTTTTTTCGTAGCCTTCGGATCAACCGAAATTTCTCGGTTCGATTCGGATCATTCGAACAATTTTTATCTTTTGTATATTTATTTTTAACTCACTACTTGATATACATATATTCTTGGACCATTTAAGCTGCCAATTTATTAAATTACTCAATCTTTTTCTTAACCTTCGGATCAACCGAAATTTCTCGGATCTATCGAATTTTCTCGGTTCGTTTCGCATCATTCGAACATTTTTATCTTCTATATATTCATTTGTAATTTATTACTCAACGTACACATATTCTTTGATTATTGAAGCTGTCAATTTACAAATTACTCAATTTCTATCTTAACTTTCGAATAAACCGACATTTCTCAGTTCGATTCGGGTCATTCGAATTTTTTATTTTCTTTATATTCTTATGGTAATTCATTACACAACATATATACATATATTCTTGGACCATGTAAGCTGTCAATTTATAAATTTCTCAATGTCTTCTATAACCTTCTGATCAACCGAAATATCTCGGATCTACCGAACTTTCTCGGTTCGTTTCGCATCATTCGAACATTTCTATCTTCTTTATATTCTTTTGGTAATTCGTTACTCAACATACATAAATTCTTAGACCATTTAAGCCGTCAATTTATAAATTTCTCAATTTCTTTCTTAACCTTCTGATCAACCGAAATATCTCGGATCTACCGAACTTTCTCGATTCGTTTCGCATCACTCGAACACTTTTATCTTCTGTACATATATTCTTTGATCATTTAACCCGTCAAATTACAAATCTTTCATTTTCTTTCTTAACGTTCGGATAAACCGAAATATCTCGTATCTACCGAATTTTCTCGGTTCAATCCCCCATCACTCGAACATTCCCATCTCTCCCAATACATCAGCTTATAATACCAATATCTGGTGTCCATTATGAGTCACTCATGAAAACACGCGTGCATAAAAGTGTCTCCAGCTTTCCCACGACGAGGGGGAGCGAGTGTGGATGGAGGGGCGCGCGAGACGAATCGTCGGATATTGGCCACGCTTGGGTAGGCCCTTAATGACATTTCTGAAATCGCTCGGGGCAATATTCGGGGCCCCCCCCCCACTGCCTCGCGGATCTTGCAGTTTGTGGGTGTAAGACACACCTTAATAGATATCGGTTTAATACGGCTCGGGTGAGAGCGTCGTCTTAACCGAATTCAGGTGCACCTTCCGCGACGAGTCTACGTTCCTCTTGGTCGTCGACGATGTCCTCGCGCGACTCTCGAGGCCTGCGGGTTTACCCTCGATCCTCGGTACGAAGTTAAATCCTCGTTAAGGCGAGATTAACGGGAGGATCCCGAGCGTCGTCGAGCACACCGCCATCTATACGTCGATAGAGCGTTTAGAGCTGCTCGCTTGGGCTTTTTATCTGGCCCTCGGCTCTAGTGATCAACTTCTTTTTAGTTTAGAAGCGTTGATGAGCCAAGTAAACTGGTCTTTATTTATTTATTTGATGGGTAAAAGGCTCCTGGTAGAAGAATTTGGTCTTTCCATTTAAGATAATTCTATTGATATTTATCAATTTTTAGTTTTTCGAAAATCTCACAATATAAATTCTCTCGAATTTTCAATCCAAAGAATCAGATAATTCCATCTATTTTTGTCATATTTTATTTTTTAGAAAATCTCATAATATAAACAACTTTGAATTTTCGACCCAAAAAATCAAATAATTCCATTTATTTTGATCACACATTATTTTTTAGAAAATTTTACAATATAAATCCCCCCAAATTTTCAACCTAAAAATTCAGATAATTCCATTTATTTTCATCACATTTTAGTTTTTAGAAAATAAGTCCTCCAGCAATTATTAAAATCACACCAAACAATAATTCTAACAATCCACTCAAAAATCTCAACTTCCTATTTTTTTTTACTATTTTTACAAACACCCTAAAAATTCAAATCGAATTTTCAAAAAATTCATTCAAGTTACAAAAGTGCAATTGTAATTACTAAAATCACTCAAAAATCTCAACTTCCAATTCTTTTTTACTTTTTCCAAACTCCCTAAAAATTCTCAATCCAATTTTTAAAAAATTCACTCTAGTTACAAAAATACAATTGCATACAAAATTAAAACCCTCCCCTAATTTTCAAAATCACTCCAAAAAATAATCTTTCAAAAATAAAAATTAAAAAATCAAAATCCACTCAAAAATCTCAACTTTCGAAAATTCAAATCCATTTTTTTTTTTAAAATTACAGACCCCTTTCTCAATCCAGCTGCCTATTTTCCCCACCTTTTCCAAATCCCATTTTCAACCCTTCGACTTAATTCACCCCTTTCGAATTGCAATCTCTAATATACCTAAACCCACTCAGCCTTTTATTTAACAAATTTCCGTTCTCGTCTGACATCTTCCCCGCTTGTAATTATTACAACTACCCGTTATAGTCTGTTCTCCGTTGTTTGTTCCTGGTTCGTATCGACCATCCCGTTAAAACTACCCCTGTCGTCGTTCCTTTTATCCGCTCGGGTATTAATCCTCCCGTTTACGATCGCCGAGCCAGAAAAACATAAACACGCGTTTAACGTTGGACGCCACTTCGCTATCAGTCCGTGCAGAGCATCGATCCATCGTGCAGGTGGCTTCCTTTGTCGACTTCCGGTTCTAGAAGCACCCTCCAACCATACAACCAGAATTTTATTCGAATAGAAAATCTGGATTCGTAAATTACCTCGCGTTTAAAATACGTTTTCGTTCGTTAATTCGTTTATTTTAAAACGCGTTTGTATTCGTCGAATACAAAGCATATAAATTCTACTGTTACGTGAAGTAATAACAGTTGGAAAATAACGAGGGAGTCGAGTGTCTAATTGCCGCGAAATTTAATTTTTTACTGGCTGGGAAAAATTTTAATGAGAGATTCTAGAGGCCAAAATAAGACGAAAATGAAGAATACTAATTTGTTGATTGAGGCTTCGTTAGAAAGTTATTAACGTTTAAAGTTACGCCTGTAGAGCTGCGCGCGCCAGCGTCTCACAAGCGCAACTTTAAACGTTAATAACTTTGTAACGAAGCCTCAATCAACAAATTGGTATTCTTGATTTTCGTCTTATTTTGGCCTCTAGAATCTACCACCATAATTTTTTCCAGGGTTGGTTGAACACCCTGTATAACGTCAGGACACGTTACAATGGCGTTAATTATTTTATATGGGAGTGATAAGTGACTCTGCGATTTTCTGGAGATATTAATTGCAACTTGGAGGGGGAAAAAATTACTCTTGTGACATGATTGTAGTAATTTCATAGTGGTCAGGATAAATGATCGAGATGTTGTTAGAGGGTTGCAAGTAATTGACGATTGCTTTAGATGAGGATGAACCAGAGCGTTGTATTAAAGTTTAATAATAAATATGGTTGCAAAGTGGGGAGAAACGTGGATAAGAAGCTTAGAAACTTTGTTCATTAGATTGTTGTAAAGCTTGGTAAATGAGAAAGACGAAGTAAATGAAATGTGGTCTCCTATGTTGTTTAAGGTGGTTGAAGGTAGTGTTCAGAATATAATTAAAATGTTTCTTTTTTTTTTTGAGAATTTTATGCTCCAATTAATTTTCAATAATATAACAGATACAGCGAATGGATTTTTTAATAAACTTTGCTCCCAGTCCTGCTTGGGATTAATTTTACCTTGATAAGAATTTTAATCTGAAAATGAGATCCTCTTAACACTTGAACGCTCGCTTTTATGATGAAAAATGAAATATTATTAACGGTTTTAATCATGATAATTTTTATAGTTTCCTTGAGAAATGCTGCAATTATTTTTAAATACTATATTTATCGAAGTAGAAAGAAAAATATTGCATAGTTTAAAATTTTGGAATTTTCAGAGAGTATATTATTCGAAGATAATTTAATATTTATAAAATAATAATTTTTCTCAGATTTTATTTTTTTACAGTTATGTACATACTATTTAATTACACAATGTTTACTGTTACTATTTTCTTATTTTGACCAAAAATTTTACGAAAATTTTACAAAAATTTCACAAAAATATTAGTTTGGAATATTTTTATGTATGTCGTACATTTTCGAAGTTCAAAATTTACAAATTTTTATGGAGTATATTATTAGAACATTTTAAATTAAGAATAGAAAAATTTCCTATGTTTACATATAGATGATTCTAAAATACATGCATTATAAAATTGGAGCATTTGTAATTAAAAATAGAAAAATTTTCAGTTTTTAGATATAGAAAATTTTAAAATACATTCGATTACAAAAATAGAACACTTTAAATTAAAAATAGAACATTTTAAATTAAAAATAGAAAAATTTGTCATTTTCACATGTAGACAATTTTAAAATACATACGATCATAAAAATAGAAGATTTGTAATTCAAAATAGACAAATTTTTAATTGTTACATATAGACAATTTCAAAATACATATATTATAAAAATAGAGCATTTGTAATTCGAAATAAAAAATGTTTAAACTAAAGTCAAAATTCTAAAAAAATAAAATCAAAATTCGAAACTTAATACGATATTGCAAATTTCAATTTTGCAAAAATATTTAATACTACTAATTCTTCCAAACTAAAATCAAAATTCCAAACTGAATACAATTTTGCAAAAATATTTAGCACTATTAATTCTTCCAAACTAAAGTTAAAATTCTAAAAAGAAAATAAAATTAACATTCTACAAATTAAGTTTTAGATGCCCCTTTGAAGGTTGGTTTTTTCGAAAGTTTCGATTCGGTCATCGATGTTAAAATGTGGCTCCGGAATCCATGAATGCTCGAGTACGAGAAATCGGTATACCTCCGGGAGATGACATCGCCAACTTCTCGGAATATTGGATTCAGAAGAAGGTGGGGGCGTGCATCATTTTTATCGAGGCGATTCGATGGGTCGTTTCTCGGTCGTCAAATATTCAGTTCCGGTTTACAAAACGCTCCGGTCGTCGAATGAATGGCGGGCATCGCGCCACTCGATCGAATCAATTTCCGCGCGCATGCGCGTGCGCCATCTTACGATCGCGATACCTAAATCGTTTGTTTATTAACCTATACGCGCCATTGTCAACGAAATAATACTTGGGGTCGCGACAATAAAGCACGATTTGATATTCCGTTTCGATTTCGTACGATTAATTCCTATAGAGACGCGTTATTTGTTCGACAAATATCAAAAATCGACATTATATGATCAATGTGTCTTTCATAGCGAACGAATAAAAAGAGGAATAACGATCGAATAAACCTCTAAACAGAGTTTCGATACGAGGTCGAATAAAATTTTCCATGATTCTGATTACGACTATAAAGAGCATTGAAACTGTCAAAAATAACCGTGCAAAATTTTATGCGAGGTTATGGATCGAACCAGTGTCCATAAAGACGCGATTTTGATGACTGGAGTTTACTGTATATTGCACGATGTGGTTTTAATGGAAAGAGCAGTTGTTATGGATGAATTGTCCATACGTAAAAATTAAAAATTTTTCTATTTTGAATTTAAAATGTTCTATTTTTATAATGTATGTATTTTGAAATTGCCTATATATGTAAACAATGACAGTTTTTCTAATTTCAGTTTGAAATGCTCAATTTTTATAATGTATGCGTTTTAAAATTATCTATAAGTAGAAATTGAAAATTTTTCTATTTTGAATTTAAAAGGTCCTTTTTTTATAATGTGTACATTTTAAAATTGTGTATATGTCAAAATGACAAATTTTTCTATTTTAAATTTAAAATGTTCTATTTTTATAATGTATGCATTTTAAAATTGTCTCTATTTGAAGGTTACAAATTTGTCTATTTTGAGTTACAAATGTTCTATTTCTATAATGAATGTATTTTAAAATTGCCTATATTTGGAAGTTGCAAATTTGTCTATTTTGAATTTAAAATGTTTTATTTTTATAATCGTATGTATTTTAAAATTGTCTATATGTGAAAATTAAGCATTTTAATATTTTGAATTACAAATCTTTTACTTCTATATGGCATGTATTTTCAAATTCTTTATATGTAAAAATTGGAAGTTTTTCTATTTTAAATTTAAAATGTTCTAGTTTTATAGAAGAAAGTTACAAAATTGTCTATTTTGAATTACAAATGTTCTATTTCTAGGTTGGATGTATTTTAAAAATAACTATAATAGGAAGTTAAAAATTTTTCTATTTTGAATTACAAATGTTCTATTTTCATAATGTACTTATTTTAAAATTGTCTATTTGTAAAATTAATAATTTTCCTATTTTGAATTAGAAATCTTCTACTTCTATATGGCATGTATTTTCAAATTGTTTATGTGTAAAAATTGGAAGTTTTCTATTTTAAATTACAAATGTTCTATTTTCAAATTGTCTATATGTAAAAATTGAAAGTTTTTCTATTTTGAATTTAAAAGGTCCTTTTTTTATAATGTATACATTTTAAAATTGTGTATATGTCAAAATGACAAATTTTTCTATTTCAAATTTAAAATGTTCTATTTTTATAATGTATGCATTTTAAAATTGTCTCTATTTGAAGGTTACAAATTTGTCTATTTTGAGTTACAAATGTTCTATTTCTATAATGAATGTATTTTAAAATTGCCTATATTTGGAAGTTGCAAATTTGTCTATTTTGAATTTAAAATGTTTTATTTTTATAATCGTATGTATTTTAAAATTGTCTATATGTGAAAATTAAGCATTTTAATATTTTGAATTACAAATCTTTTACTTCTATATGGCATGTATATTCAAATTCTTTATATGTAAAAATTGGAAGTTTTTCTATTTTAAATTTAAAATGTTCTAGTTTTATAGAAGAAAGTTACAAAATTGTCTATTTTGAATTACAAATGTTCTATTTCTAGGTTGGATGTATTTTAAAAATAACTATAATAGGAAGTTAAAAATTTTTCTATTTTGAATTACAAATGTTCTATTTTCATAATGTACTTATTTTAAAATTGTCTATTTGTAAAATTAATAATTTTCCTATTTTGAATTAGAAATCTTCTACTTCTATATGGCATGTATTTTCAAATTGTTTACGTGTAAAAATTGGAAGTTTTTCTATTTTGAATTACAAATGTTCTATTTTCAAATTGTCTATATGTAAAAATTGAAAGTTTTTCTATTTTGAATTTAAAAGGTCCTTTTTTTATAATGTATACATTTTAAAATTGTGTATATGTCAAAATGACAAATTTTTCTATTTCAAATTTAAAATGTTCTATTTTTATAATGTATGCATTTTAAAATTGTCTCTATTTGAAGGTTACAAATTTGTCTATTTTGAGTTACAAATGTTCTATTTCTATAATGAATGTATTTTAAAATTGCCTATATTTGGAAGTTGCAAATTTGTCTATTTTGAATTTAAAATGTTTTATTTTTATAATCGTATGTATTTTAAAATTGTCTATATGTGAAAATTAAGCATTTTAATATTTTGAATTACAAATCTTTTACTTCTATATGGCATGTATTTTCAAATTCTTTATATGTAAAAATTGGAAGTTTTTCTATTTTAAATTTAAAATGTTCTAGTTTTATAGAAGAAAGTTACAAAATTGTCTATTTTGAATTACAAATGTTCTATTTCTAGGTTGGATGTATTTTAAAAATAACTATAATAGGAAGTTAAAAATTTTTCTATTTTGAATTACAAATGTTCTATTTTCATAATGTACTTATTTTAAAATTGTCTATTTGTAAAATTAATAATTTTCCTATTTTGAATTAGAAATCTTCTACTTCTATATGGCATGTATTTTCAAATTGTTTACGTGTAAAAATTGGAAGTTTTTCTATTTTGAATTACAAATGTTCTATTTTCAAATTGTCTATATGTAAAAATTGAAAGTTTTTCTATTTTGAATTTAAAAGGTCCTTTTTTATAATGTATACATTTTAAAATTGTGTATATGTCAAAATGACAAATTTTTCTATTTCAAATTTAAAATGTTCTATTTTTATAATGTATGCATTTTAAAATTGTCTCTATTTGAAGGTTACAAATTTGTCTATTTTGAGTTACAAATGTTCTATTTCTATAATGAATGTATTTTAAAATTGCCTATATTTGGAAGTTGCAAATTTGTCTATTTTGAATTTAAAATGTTTTATTTTTATAATCGTATGTATTTTAAAATTGTCTATATGTGAAAATTAAGCATTTTAATATTTTGAATTACAAATCTTTTACTTCTATATGGCATGTATATTCAAATTCTTTATATGTAAAAATTGGAAGTTTTTCTATTTTAAATTTAAAATGTTCTAGTTTTATAGAAGAAAGTTACAAAATTGTCTATTTTGAATTACAAATGTTCTATTTCTAGATTGGATGTATTTTAAAGTTGTCTATAATAGGAAGTTGCAAATTTGTCTATTTTGAATTACAAATGTTCTATTTTTATAATGTACTTATTTTAAAATTGTCTATATGTAAAATTAAAAATTTTCCTATTTTGAATTACAAATCTTCTATTTCTATAATGCATGTATTTTAAAATTGGCTATACGTAAAAATGAAAAATTTTTCTATTTTTAACCACAAATGTCCAATTTTTATAATGAATTTTACATCGATGATCAATTAAAACCAAAAATATAATTCCTCGAGTACATGGTCCAATGAGTACCCTCTATAACAAAGGAACAATTCATTGATTTTATTTTTTCAAAATAATTCACCGACATTCACCGATTTTTGTTTCAAATAATTTTTAATACGTTAAACCCTTTTCCGAGGCATTTAAATCCAAGAATAAATGGACGTTTGAAACGTTTAAATTAAGCTTCTCTGTACGGTCCAATGGACACTCACTTCGCAACGTATTATCGGTGACAGCCAAAAGAGCAATAAATTCCGTCGAGATTATCTTGTTGAAATTTGATGACAGCCGTTCAACGAAAAGTACGGACTCGACAGGACAGTTTTCTCTTTCTTCGATTTTTATCTCTTGCGCTTCGATCGAGAGACTTTTCAAATTATATCAAAGACGTCGGAAAAAAAGAAGAAAAAAAACGAATCGTATTATGTAAATGAAAAACGAACTCTTCGCGAGGCATTTAAATCGAAACGTCAATGGACGATTAATACGCGAAAATGGAGCTTCCCTTCATGGTTCGATAAATGCTCGCTTTGCGATGCATTATCAGTGTCAACCGAACAAATTCATTGAAATTATCTTGTTGAAATTTGACGAGGGCCATTCGACGATAATAAATTTTTCGAGACTTTTCAAATTAGATATTTAAAGACATCAAGAACCGGGCTTGAAAGGACGTTTTTATTGGAAAATAAATTTTTATTGAAATATCAATGGGACATTCAGGACGTTAAAAGTAAACTGCTTTTGGTGGAATGAATTTTCCAATGCATTATCAGGAACGATCGAAAGAGCAATAAATGCATTGGAGTTATCTTTCTGAGTATTGTTTTATTGTTTGGTACGTTCAATTGTTTGTGCGGTACCTTTTATGAGAAACGTTGTTTTGGGATACTTTATTTCCATTGTGTAGTATGAATGATAAAGTACATTGGTTTCGTTCAATTTATTAATTCTTCTTTTTTTTTTTTTATTAATTTATTAGCTTGTTTTTGGTTTTTTGAATATTCAAATTTGATTTAGAATGTATTAGTGGATTTTGTTTATATTATAGTTTATTGTATGATGATATATTCTTTATTTTGAATTTAAAATATTTTATTTTTATAATCGTATATATTACAAAATTGCCTATATGTGAAAATTAAACATTTTTCTATTTTGAATTTAAAATATTTTATTTTTATAATCGCATATATTACAAAATTGTCTATATGTGAAAATTAAACATTTTTCTATTCTGAATTTTACATATTCTATTTTTATAATGTATGTATTTTAAAATTGCCTATATGCAAAAAATAAAAATTGTTCTATTTTTACAATGTACGTATTTTAAAAATATCTAAATTTTTCTATTTTGAATCTAAAATGTTCTATTTCTATAATGTACGTAATTGTCTATATATGTATAAAAATGGAATGTTTTGCTATTTTGAATTACAAATCTTCCATTTTTATAATGTATGTATTTTAAAATTTGCTATATGTGAAAATTAATAGTGCTAAATAAGGTTTTGTACAAAAGTTTTAGTTTTCTTTGACGTAGACATACTATACGTATTGCAAATAAATTTTCGAAATATATTCTAAAATTAACACTAATTACATTAATTTTCTAAATTAATACTATTTCACAAATTTATCGTTAAAAATCGATCATAAAATTTCCAAAATACACAAAAACGAGAGAAATTGTATTTTTAAAAAATAATTCTACTAATATCAAAGAACAAACGATAATCGAGGGTTAATTTGAAAATTACAATAATCTTCTTTCGCTTGATATATCGAGAATAGTTGGCTTTTGAATTTCCCGCCAAAAAAACAACCGCGTGAAACACGCTGTTCGTCGAGAAATTTTTATATTGGGTGATTTGGGTGAAAAATCGATCATAAAATTTCCAAAATTCACAAAAACGAGAGAAATTGTATTTTTAAAAAATAATTCTACTAATATCAAAGAACAAACGATAATCAAGGGTTAAATTGAAAATTACAATAATCTTCGTTCGCTTGATATATCGAGAATAGTTGGCTTTTGAATTTCCCGCCAAAAAAACAACCGCGCGAAACACGCTGTTCGTCGAGAAATTTTTATATTGGGTGATTTGGGTGAAAAATCGATCATAAAATTTCCAAAATTCACAAAAACGAGAGAAATTGTATTTTTAAAAAATAATTCTACTAATATCAAAGAACAAACGATAATCAAGGGTTAAATTGAAAATTACAATAATCTTCTTCTGCTTGAAATATCAAGAATAGGAAATTTCTATTCATATAGAGTAGATGGTAATTGGCTGATATATTATGAATAAGTTTACACTCGAAACAGACCCATTCTCGCGTGTGTTTACATTCTGATTTTTTAAACGATGTATTAACACTTTACCGACCGGTAGCGGTTGATTAATCGCCTATCGGTCGGTAAGCGTTAGTCGGTAAAAAAGTTGATTAATACGCTATCGGTCGGTAAGTGTTGGCCGGTAAAAAAGTCGATTAATAGGCTATCGGTCGGTAATGTGTTAAAACACGAAGATCGATGGAATCGTTGGGTAAGATTCGCCATTTTGAATGACCGCGTGTAAGAAGATGGCGGATGAGTATAGTCGCGTGTTAGGAGAACGTTGACGATGTACAAATCTGGCAGATGTGTCTTACGAGCTGAAAACGTCACTCCGTGATCGTTTAACCAGCCAGAAGACCGTTAGAAGCGAAAATTGCGCGTAATTGCAGCTGCTTTGCCCGTCCAATTTTGCCTTGCAATTTTCGTGCTTGCTCGTTCTAGGATTTTGCGTCGTGCAAGGATTTATCTTTCAAGGCTGTTGTAAAAATCGTTCTGGATGTTTAAGAAGCCCAATCAGGATATTGCAAACAAAAAATAAAAATTATTTCGATGCATCAACGTACTAAAAATTCGAGACTTTGAAAAGGAAAATAAAAAAAACTTAAATTAATCCAAGAAAATTATTTACGAATGTCGAAGTAAATTTATTAAAAATTCGTTGTTTGGAGAGAAAAATAATAGAAACAAAATAAATTAATTGGGAAAGAATTGTTTATAAATGTCGAAACAAATTTATTAAAAATTCGTTTTTTGGAGAGAAAAATAAATTAATTGGGAAACACTGCTTTCGAATTTCGAAACAAAATTCAAAATTCATGCATTCGAGAAAAAAAAAATAAAGAAAACATAAATTAATCCAAAAAAATTATTTACGAATGTCGAAATAAATTTATTAAAAATTCGTTGTTTGGTGAAAAAAAATAGAAACAAAATAAATTAATTGGGAAGAATTATTTGTAAATATCAAAACAAAATTAAAAATTCGCACTTTGAAAAGAAAAATAAAATAAACATAATAAATTAATCCAAAAAAAATTATTTAGGAATTTTAAAAGAAATTTTAAATTTTTTGGACCACCTTTAACGTTCCTAAATTTACAGTTGAGTGATAACGAAATATTTTGTACCTCGTATTTCCCGATTCTAAAAAACAAAACTGTGTGAACGTAGCTTTTGAAACAAACTTTTTAATACCGATGAAAATTATTTTTTTCTTTCCCGACACAATCGGTCCAGCATGTTACGATACACCGCGACTGTGTTAATTGGCTAGAGAACTTTCACATCCTTTTATTTAAAAAAAAAAAGTTAACATTTTCGCAGAATTTTTCCACTGAATTCATATTTCCAACTGTACGTTACAAATCAGAATTTGTTATCGTGTCAATATTTCTCTGTACACTGTAAAATTTTTTGAAAAATTTAGTAGCAATAATATCTCGTTTACAAATGTCAATACACTAAATTTCACGATTTTCTGATAAATCAATCACAAGATTTAAATTAAATCAATGGAGGTATGTAAAAAAATAATAAAATAAAATCAGTGTTTATATAAAGCAAAATTTAATATTTCTATTAAATAATTTTAAATAATTCTCATAGAAAAATTGCACTACCTACAATAATTTCGAATAAAATTTTCTAATAAAAGGGGTAGTTTTGTATCTTTAAAGAAGAAATTTCTCAGGATGCAAACAAATAATTGTAAATTTCACAATTTTTTGGTAAATCAATCATAAGATTTAAATTAAATCAATGGAGGGATGTAAAAAAATAATAAAACAAAATCAGTGTTTATACAAAGCAAAATTTAATATTTCTATTAAATAATCTATACTATTATATAAAGAGAGAGCCGATTTTTATGTTCGCGCAAAACTCAAGACCTATTGAACCGATCTTCCTCAAATTTTGACACGTTATTCCTGCATACTCTAGGACGGACATAGGCTATGTAGCGTGTCTCAGAAGCGCGTTATTAACATGTAATTTATATGCAAAGATTTCATGTGTACGACTGTTTGGCAGACCACGTGACCCCTGTATACGACAGTCTACTTGGGCGCGCATGCGCATATTCGGCCCGCGCGATACCTCGCCCGTAGCAGTACTGCGATGTTACTGCCAGGTGGCGAAGCTTCTCGAGCGCTTTCTCGCGAGAGAATTGCATTATCGCGGATATATATGTCAGGACGATCGTCTGGTCATAAATTGCTTTTGCACAAGGTCGGACGAAGCTGAGACGGGGCATGCTAGTTTTAAATAATTCTCATAGAAAAAATTGCACTCGCTTCAATAATTTGGAATAAAGTTTCTTAATAAAAGGGGTAGTTTTATATTTTTAAAGACACAATTTGCCAGGATACAATAAAACATTTGTAAATTTCACAATTTTTTGGTAAATCAATCGTAAGATTTAAATTAAATCAATGAAGGGATGTAAAAAAATAATTAAATAAAATCAGTGTTTATATATGAAGGGGGTTTGCTCGTCCCACCGCAGCGCCATCTTTGTATGCGCCATGTAGTCGTGCTTAGGCGTATGCTTATTTGAGTTTGTATTTTTTATGCTTATTATATGTATATGTGTATTATGTGTCTGTATTATGTGTGATAACTAAATATATATTGAGTTATGTGTGCAAGTGGAATTATTCAAAACCCCAACAAAGGGTTATGGGCCCAGCAATATAAAATTTAATATTTCTATTAAATAATTTTAAATAATTCTCATAGAAAAAATTGCACTACCTTCAATAATTTGGAATAAAGATTTTTAATAAAAGGGGTAGTTTTGTATTTTTAAAGACACAATTTGCCAGGATACAATAAAATATTTATAAATTTCACAATTTTCATATAAACTAATCGTAAGATTTAAATAAAATCAATAGAGATATGTAGACAATTAATAATGCAAAATCACTATTTACACAAGATTAAATAATTCCCTAGAGAAAAAATTGCACAAAGTTTCCTAACAAAAGGGGTAGCTCCATATTCGTACAGAACCAATTTTTCTCCAGATTATTCCAAATTATATTCTTCAGTAAATTTGCCAGTGTAATACGATTAAAAAATATTCTTGACGTTTTATTTTAAAGTCTCAGGTGGCGTTTAAAATCCCTGCAGGGATGAAAGAGTTAGACGTTGCAGGATATAATAAAACATGTGTAAATTTCACAATTTTCTGATGATAACAATCCTAAAATTTAAGTTAATAAAATACGTAAACAATTGATAACGTAATATCAGTGTTTAAACAATGCAAAATTAAATAATTCCCCATACAAATAATTGCAAACAGTTTCTTTATCAAAGGGGTAGTTTTATATTTTTACAATTTGCCCCAAAATTATTTTAAATTATATTCTTCACTAATTTAGTCAGTGTAAAAGGAGAAAAAAATATTTTTAAAATTTTAAAGTTCCCAGGTATTTTATTTTAAAATCCCTGCAGGGGTGGAGGGGTTAAACGTTGCAGGGTACAATAAAACATGTGTAAAATTCCATATGGTCGAACTGACCGGACCATTTACACGGTCGAACTGTCCACAACGAGCGTTATCGTTACTTTCGCGTAACTGTAACGAGCGAAAAGGTGGCCTCTCGTTCATCGTCGACGGTTTTACTATCCACCCTTTGTCTCGGATCGTTAAATTGCCTTTCGGGACAGCCTGTAATTCCGTCCAGGGTGAGAATATTGCCCCGCGATTAAGAACGAGCATTACATGCGTCGCGACGAGAGGCTTCCCCCCCCCGGAACAATAAGTTCTCCAAAACAGTGTATATACGAGCTACGGGGGTAGCCATCTAAACAACCCTGCCCCGAAACAACGTCGTTGCTGCTATCATGACAACTTTACGACCGCCTCTCTCGTTCTCCCCCGTTTAACCTGTGAACCTTTACACCTTGTAACATTCACCGCGTTACAAACTGCCTGGCGACCGCGTCTCGTTGGCTTTTGAATTTCCCGCCAAAAAGATAACCGGCGCGAAACACGCTGTTTCTCGAGAAATTTTTATGCTGAATGATTTATACAACTTGTGCACCTCTAGAACTTCCAAAGTATGCGTTGTTCAATAATATTTTCTATAAAAAAAAAGTTGCATTGTTTTGTCATTGATTTGAATTTCCCGCCAATAAAGAAACCGCGCAAAACACGCTGTTCGGGGAGAAATTTTTATTCTGGGTGATTTATACAACTTGTGCACCTGTAGAACTTCCAAAATATGCGTTGTTCAATAATATTTTCTATAAAAAGAAGTTGCATTGTTTCGTCATTGATTTGAATTTCCCGCCAAAGAAAAAACTGCGCGAAACACGCTGTTCCTCGAGAAATTTGTATACTAGATGATTTATACAAGTTGTGCACCTCTGTAACTTGCAAAATATGCGTTGTTCAAAAATATTTTGTATAAAAAAAAGTTGCATTGTTTGAAAGAGTACATTATGTAGTGTATTTGTCTGTTTTGAAGAGCAATTTAATTTTTTTAAATGTAATACTATAATTTTTATGAAAAAATCAATACTTTTTCACTAAAAATTTAATCTTCTTCCACATAATATCTTCCAAAACTATTTTTATGTAGATTTGGAACTCGATCAGGAGTATCTGTTGAGGAATGCAGTGTCGCCACCTATGAGACCGATTAGAATGGGACTCCCCCACGCTATGACTAGAACGTTCGCTGTACTCGATGATATTACATGCCTTTTTCAATTTATAAAAGTTAAACTATGTAGTCTGAAAGTATTATTAAAGTAATAACAAGTCTATGAATACATTCGTGTTAATAGCGATCTTACCCAATACATAACATTTCTTAATTTTAATACTGAACGCAGTGAATAAAACTATTCAAAGAGTATACATGGATCTATTGTAGAATTTAATTATTTTCACAATATTCCTTCCAAATACGACTGAATTCCAATATTTATAAAATTTTGAATATTGTCATTGGGACTATTATAAAATATTAATTACTCGATCGAATTTATATTTATATTTTTCAAAATACAATCCAAGCAAATTTCGAGAAACAAATGTGGAAACAAATACTATATAAAATAAAACTTTTGGTGCTCTATTCTTTGTTGATGTGGCGGCTAACGTCACAGGCGTAACAAGCGCCATCTAGTTAAGTTCCTAGTCTAGTTAGTTTTAGTTAGTTTAAGTAAAACCACAGTCACTAGTTTGTAGTATTAGATTTAAGTTGGCGCACCCCTTGGTACATGGCCCAAGGGATGAAAAGTCCCCAGTTCTGTTCGACGCACTCGAGAGGACAGAAGCATAGAAAACCGAAGCGTGTATTAAAATAAAGTCTTTGTTAACGCAACCGCATTAAGTTTATATTAGAAGACTCTCCCAGCAGATACCTATCCACCACATTGAGGAATGCAGTGTCGCCACCTATGAGATCATCGCTGTACTCGATGATGTCACATGCCTTTTTCATTTTCTAAAAGTTACACTATGTAGTCCTAAAGTAATGACAAATCTATGAACACATTCGTGTTAACAGTGGTCTCACCCACAAACCATGACACTATCAAAATTCGAAATTATCCTCACTGGCAATTACGTATCCCAATCTGTCAAGAAAACGTGATGCTCAGTAAAGACGACGGTGGAAGAAGAGCAAACGTCAGATGGATTCCAGGGTTTGGTAGAAATTCCGCGCCGATGTCAGGTTCAGCAGGGGCGCGTCGAGTGTGTTTCAGCGAGGAATCCTCGAGCGGCGGGGCTCGTAATAAGCGGGTCACGGTACTCTTGGTCCTTTCAGACACAGCCGACCGTGTCACTGGCTTGACTTACGAACGTATAAATGCGATGTTCACGGCGACGCGAATAATAACGTCTGGACGAAGTAGGGCCTCGTTTCGACGCGGGTCGCGGAAACGGACGTTGAATAAAAAACTGCTCGTTATTAACGCGACGTATTAAGGCCGGTGCTCGGGCATCGAATGTTTCACGGTTTTGGTCGCGAGACCCCCGGGTCTTCTTCTTCGTTGAACCATCCCGTTGACCTTTCGAACGAGATAAAGGGCTCGCGCCATTTGTAATTCGAGCAATTTTCCGAGAATGCTGCTCCGAGCTTACGGCCGAATTAAGACGAATGCCCGGCGTGCCTCCGAGCACGATACACTGAATCCACCCCAGGCTGCATTCCTGCTCTAGAGTAGCGAAATTGGGAACACTGGGTCGCTCGAAAATTTGGGGGTGGGGGGGTTGTTTATATAGGTGGATTGGTTCGAGAAGTTTTGGAATGATTAGAGATTTTTTTTAGAGGCACTATATAGATTTCGTTAAAATTGTGATTCGACCCTTAAATGTAGTGTTTTTGGAAAATTTAAGTTAGTAATTTTGACAATCCAAAATATGGAAATAGAGAAAGCACCGACTTCCTTATAGAATTATTTTTATTGTAATTTATTACATAAAACAGTAGAGTATAATATTAATTATAAAGAATCAACAGGGGATGATTACATAAGGGGTGGTTTTTTTGGAGATGAGAATTGTTTAGGATGATTAAAAAATTTTTTTTAGGGGTTGTAATGCATGAGTAATGTACATGTTGTTAAAATTGTGATTCAACCCCTAAATATAGTGTATTTGAAAAATATAATCATGCAACCCTCATATTACACGCTAATATATTTTGTTTCAGGTACAAATGAATTTAGTAATTGTCTGAAACATTGATTGAATCAATTTCCACCATCCGAATTAGTAGTTTCATCCTCCTCATTTCAATTCTCTCAACAACAGAGTCTATAATGCAACCTCCTAAGTGATTCAACCCCCCAAATGATACAACCCTTCCATTCCATGCTAATAATATTCTCTCCCAGTTACAAACAATATTAATAATTGTCTGAAACATTGATTTAATCAATTTCCACCGTGGGGGGACTAGCATCGTCCTATTCAATTGAGTCTTCTTATGGACATAGTCTATGATTCAACTCCCTATGTGATGCAACCCCCATATTACACGTTAATATATTTTGTTTCAGTTACAAATGAAATTAGTAATTGTCTGAAACATTGATTTAATCAATTTCCACCATCAGAGTTAGTAGTTTCATCCTCCTCATCTCAATTCTCTCAACAACAGAGTCTACAATGCAACCCTCTAAGTGATTCAACCCCCCAAATTATACAACCCTTCCATTCCATGCTAATAATATTCTCTCCCAGTTACAAACAATATTAGTAATTGTCTGAAACATTGATTTAATCAATTTCCACCGTGGGGGGACTAGCATCGTCCTATTCAATTGAGTCTTCTTATGGACATAGTCTATGATTCAACTCCCTATGTGATGCAACCCCCATATTACACGTTAATATATTTTGTTTCAGTTACAAATGAAATTAGTAATTGTCTGAAACATTGATTCAATCAATTTCCACCATCAGAGTTAGTAGTTTCATCCTCCTCATCTCAATTCTCTCAACAACAGAGTCTATAATGCAACCTCCTAAGTGATTCAACCCCCCAAATTATACAACCCTTCCATTCCATGCTAATAATATTCTCCCCCAGTTACAAACAATATTAGTAATTGTCTGAAACATTGATTTAATCAATTTCCACCGTGGGGGGACTAGCATCGTCCTATTCAATTGAGTCTTCTTATGGACATAGTCTATGATTCAACTCCCTATGTGATGCAACCCCCATATTACACGTTAATATATTTTGTTTCAGTTACAAATGAAATTAGTAATTGTCAGAAACATTGATTCAATCAATTTCCACCATCAGAGTTAGTAGTTTCATCCTCCTCATCTCAATTCTCTCAACAACAGAGTCTATAATGCAACCTCCTAAGTGATTCAACCCCCCAAATTATACAACCCTTCCATTCCATGCTAATAATATTCTCCCCCAGTTACAAACAATATTAGTAATTGTCTGAAACATTGATTTAATCAATTTCCACCGTGGGGGGACTAGCATCGTCCTATTCAATTGAGTCTTCTTATGGACATAGTCTATGATTCAACTCCCTATGTGATGCAACCCCCATATTACACGTTAATATATTTTGTTTCAGTTACAAATGAAATTAGTAATTGTCAGAAACATTGATTCAATCAATTTCCACCATCAGAGTTAGTAGTTTCATCCTCCTCATCTCAATTCTCTCAACAACAGAGTCTATAATGCAACCTCCTAAGTGATTCAACCCCCCTAATGATACAACCCTTCCATTCCATGGTAATAATATTCCCTCCCAGTTGTAAATAAAATGACTAATCGCCAGATGGATCGATTTAATCAATTTCCACCGTGGGGGGACTAGCTTCATCCTCGTTAATTCGTCCCGCTCGCGCGCAGGAGGCGTTCGCGGGACGCCGCGCAGTTTCGCGTCGTTAGTCGGCAGCGAACGTAACGAATTAACTCGAGCCGGAAATTGCACGGTCCTAAGTTACGAGTCCGGGGATCGCGGCGTAGTTCCCCGGGACAACTCGCTGCACCGTAACGAATGATACAAATTCATTTTCTCGTCTCTCTTGACGACCAGCCACCGAGCCGCGCGAATTCGTAATGGGACGAAGAGGAATCCTCGTTTCACCTTGACGCTGTAACGAAAAGCGGCTTTTAATTAAGGGGCTCTTCTACCGTAAACCCCCCAAAGAATTCCATTTTGGATTTTCTTAAAGGATATCATTTTAGAAACATACAGGGTGTACGTTCAACCCAATTATCGTGCATATAAAATCTTAATATCACTGAAAGAGTTAAAAACGCTGATATAAGAAATTGCATAGTTTTTTTTATAAAAAAATACCAAAAAGAACATTTAAAAAAAACGCGTTTTACATTAGAAGACCCCCTTAAGCCGACACGTCTCGACGAATCGTACGTTTTTGAAAAGAAAAAAAAAATTCTCGATGGCGCGGTGGGGAGGAAATACCGCGGAGAACAACGCGTGTAATTAAACGCGCGCCGTATCGGCGACGAGAGTTATAATTAAAAGTCTCGCGCGGTCCTTGTTACGAAATTACCGGCCGAGTTTAACAACTTCTCCGCAACTAATTTGATTGCAACGGAAATTCCGGGAGCTTCTCCGATCTCGCGATTAGCCGCGAGATTTTGGACGCTGACTTTGACTGGACGAACATCGACGAAATGTTTGTTTCTTTTCCAAAAATACAGACAAACAGACAAAATAAATAAGCACATCAGTCGAATCAAGAGTCAAAATTTGTTTGTCTCATGAGTCTACACCCATATCTATCTCAAGTTTGAACATCTAACCTAGAAACTGTAGTTGACATCACTATAAGTTGTAACAGTACATAGTATACAAACACATCAGCCAAATCAAGAGCAAAAATTTGTTTGTCTTACGTATCTACATTCACATTCATCTCAAATTTGAGCATTTAATCCAGTAAAACTGTAGTTGACATCAATATAAGTTGAAACAGTACATAGTATACAAACACACCAGCCAAATCAAGAGCAAAAATTTGTTTCTCTTACAATTCTACATTCAGCCCCATTAATATAAGTTGAATTACAAGTCCCATTTAATTTAATCGAGAAAACTGTGGTTGACATCACTATAAGTTGAAACAGTACATAATAAAGGAACACACCAGCCAAATCAAGAGCAAAAATTTGTTTGTCTTACAATTCTCCACTCACATCCATTTCAAATTTGAGCATTTAATCCAGAAAAACTATTGTCGACATCATTATAAATTGAAACAGTACATAAACAACCACACCAGCCAAATTTAACTCCAATACAAAAAATGATGAAACACCAATATCTCGAGACCAAAGCACAATAAGAAAACATACTATTCTACGTTTTGCATCCAATTTTCTCCGGAAGGATCACTTCCCCGCCACTCCGTGCAACAACTAACGGAACAGAGCCTATATTTAGCCGGGGTTTCCAAGTTGCCAAGATCCTCTGACGTCGTCGGCGATCGATGATACGGTTTACCTTGGCCAGGCGGGTTATTAACGACGATATTCGTAAATAATGGCGAACGTCTCGCGGGCAACGTGATTCAGCGCATCGTACTTGGCCGCAATCCGAGCTGGCCGTCACCTAACGATAACAACCTGCGGCTCGAAAACAAACGTGGTTCTGCTTAATCAAGAAGAATCGGAAGCGCCGGGGAAAAAGGAACTCTTCGAAGTGGTTTCACGTACGAGCGGACAGCCAGCGTGCACTCGTCTTCATTCCGCCTCGGCGCCGATCGGGAAAGTAGTCTGTTCTCGTTTGGCTCGTTGGTGAACCATCTTGGACTTATCCACACACACACACAGGCGCACACAGAGACCATAAGCTTGATCCTACGTTCCTAGATGGTACTTTCCAGGCGACGTAAAATTTCGTGACATTTATGTGCAACGTTTTAACCCTCGCCTGGTCTTTCTTTCCCGGAACTTTAAAATCCCTTTTTCGTATTTTTCAGCAGTAAATGTTAGTTCGTTCCACGTGTTAAGAGATATTTATTTTTTATAATAGAGCAATGATTCGTAAAATGAACACGTGATTCGTAAGTTGAACGTCTTCATCTTTGGTTAATTCGTTTCACGTGTTAAGAAATATTTATTTTTTTTCAATAGAGCCATGATTCGTAAAATGAACACGTGATTCGTAAAATGAACACGTGATTCGTAAGTTGAACGTCTTCATTTTTGGTTAGTTCGTTCCACGTGTTAAGAAATATTAAGTTTTCTTAATAGAGCAATGATTCGTAAAATGAATACGTGATTCGTAAGTTGAACGTCTTCATCCTCGGTTAGTTCGTTCCACATGTTAAGAAATATTTACTTTTTTTCAATAGAGCCATGTTTCGTAAAAGGAACACGTGATTCGTAAAATGAACACGTGATTCGTAAGTTGAACGTCTTCATCATTGGTTAGTTCGTTCCACGTGTTAAAAAATATTTAGTTTTTTCAATAGAGCAATGATTCGTAAAATGAACACGTGATTCGTAAGTTGAACGTCTTAAAACAAATTTATTAAAAATCAAAAACTAATTTTTAAGAAAATCCACAGTAGGGCAGAAAGGATTAAAATTTATTCTACATTAAATTTTGTAAGATTCATGATGAGTTCAATTTAAGAAAAAAATTATTTCATGTCTACTTTCCACTTATTACTGTGTATGTTATATAATAATTTGTTAACATTCATGTTGAGTTCAATTTAAAAAAAAAAATTGTTTCATCCCCTACTTTCCAATTATTACAGTTTACATTATATTTTAAAATATCTATGATAAATTTTTACCTTTGTCACTGTTAGATTCAGTGGTGGCAACATATCGTTTTATTCTGAAAATGGTAGGTTGATGAACAAGATAATTGATTCATAAACCTGTCAGAGCAGAATTTAAATGAAATTTCCGAATTTAATTTCGACGAAATGTGAAGGGATAAACTCGAGATCCTCTAAACGCCAAATCTCTTTCATTTATGCTATCATTAACTCGACTGCAAACCCAAATTTAATTATCCCAGAATATTTACATAGAAAGATTTTACTTTTGCGGGGAATTTTTGTCGCTGCTCGACGAAAAGACCCTTTGGCGTTTAAAACATTTTTTTTTTTTAATATGACCAACCATTTTTGCATTTCTTTTAAGAATTAAATATATTACAAATTTTGTTTACTATTTTAATTAAATTCGTGTCACTATAAAGGAAATTTGAATAATCATGACACCATGTTATGAATTTTGGTCTCTGAAATACAAAGTAGTTTTTTAAATTAAATTTTCCAAATAACATATACTGTTGAAAAATTATGAAACTCATACAAGTACTTTAAAACTATTATTTTTAATTATTCATTCTATATATTATATCCTCCAAAAATTGCTTTGAAACTTAAAATAAACGAGCCTTGAAAATTGCAAAATTTTGACTAATTTCGTCTCTAGATGGCACTTATGTTTCCCAGAATTTCATTTTTTCTTTATTTTCCCGGATAGAGTAATGATTCGTAAAATGAACAGATGATTCGTAAGATGAACGTCGCCCCTTTGGAGCCAAACGACATTTAAAGAATCTTATAGAATGAACGTGCTGACCAGGGAGCGATGTTCATTTTACGAATCATTACTAAATACAATATATTAAAACTTTTTAATTGTAGATTCAGTCCAATTTTTTACTTAATATTCAACTATTTATATAGTGTATAGTAATACTCTAATTATTTATATAGTGTATAGTAATAATTATAAGAGTATAATAATACTCTTTTGATACATTTTACATTTTTTATATTAATATTCTTCATTTTATATTAATTTCCAAGGATTCACAGTTAGATTACGCCTAAAAAATGGCTCCGAAACGCTCACAATAAACCAAACCTAAAACTTGCAAAATCTTGACCAATTTTACCAACAAATTAAAAGTCCCTAGATTTCAATTTTCCACAAAATTGAATTATACGTTTACATAAAAGTTGACTTAGTTTTCTTTGCATTTAATTTGCCTCGAAGTAAAATTATTCGAGTTTTGTGCAAAATTGAAACCTAGAGATTTTTAATTTGTTTATGAAATTGGTCAAAATTTTACAAATTTTAGGTTTGGTTTATTGTAAGTTCATTGTACAAAAGGTGATTTGTTTTTTTTTTTGCATTTAAATTGCCATGAAGTAAAATTATTCGAGTTCTGTGCAAAATTGAAATCTAGGGATTTTTCATTTGGTGGTGAACTGGTAAAAATTTTGCAAATTTTAGGATTGGTTTATTGTAAGTTTATTATATTAAAGATGATTTAGTACTCGTAATACTATAAGTACCTATACTATATACTATATAATAAAATTACAATAAACCAATCCTCAAATTACCAAATTTTTGACAAATTAAACATCTTTAAATTTCAATTTTGCACAAAACTCGAATAATTTATTTTGAGTTTAAATTAAATGCAAAAAAACTAACTTAGCTTTTATACAATAAACCAACCCTAGAATTTGCAAACTTTTGACCAATTTCACCATCAAATTAAAAGTCTCTAGATCTCAACATTACTCAAAACTCAAATAATTTATTTTGAGGCAAATTAAGTTCAAAAAACACTAAATCTACTTTTATAGAATAGCTCAAAATAAACCATCCCTAAAATTTGCAAAATTTTGACCAATTTCATCAAAAAATTAAAAATCTTTACATTTCAATTTTGCCCAAAATTCGAATACAAATTAAATGCAAAAAAACTAAGTCAAATTCAACATTCGGGGCAAATTAAATGCAAATGAACTAAGTCAACTTTTATAGAATAAACTTACAATAAACCAACACTGAAATTTCCAAAATTTTCACCAATTTCATCAACAAATTAAAAATCTATAGATCTCAATTTCGTACAAAAATCAAATAATTTATTTTGAGGAAAATTAAATGCAAAAAACACTAGATCAACTTTTATAGAATAACTTTAAATAAACCAACCCTAAATTTTGCAAAATTTTGACCAATTTCACCATCAAATTAAAAATCTCTAGATCTCAATTTTACCCAGAAATCAAATAATTTATTTTGAGGCAAATTAAATGCTAAAAAACACTAAATCAACTTTCATGGAATAACTTTAAATAAACCAACCCTAAAATTCGCAGAATTTTGATCAATTTCACCACCAAATTAAAAATCTCTATATCTCAATTTTTCACAAAACTAAAATAATTTATTTCGACCCAAATAAAATACAAAATCCCAAATCAACCTTTATATTATCCACCTCCACCCCAAAGCATTCTATTCAAACGAAAACTTCCCCCAACAAAGGGGTAAATAAACGCCCCTCGAAACATTCTTTTCCCCTCTTATCAATTAAACATGCTACCCTAAAGATGGTCGTTTGTATCCACCAACTTTTCCTCACCGCCCCACAAAAAAAAGTCCCAACAGTCATTTAAATAATGGCCTCCTGCTAATGGCAATCCTCCATCCCTCTCGAACCAAATGCGCCACATTTATCAAACTCTCGTGTATTTTCGAATAGCAAATCAGCGCTACTCGAGTCCCTCCTCCCTCCCTAAAAAAGCAGTAAGAGTTCGACGTCCCGCTTTGGCGAGCGTTGCTCGCGAAAACGCGTCGATTCATCGCCTAAAATACGATCCTCGGGAACAGAAAATGGATTTCCTCCGCCAACCCCCCGCGAGGAGTAATCGCCGCCGAAACTCCGGTTTATGGGGTACTTTTTTCCCCGTCCCATGAACGCGGTTCTTCGTGCTCGGGGGACCGTGAAACAGACGTAATTAAAACGAATGTAATTACCGACGCAGACGAACGGACGCGGTTTTGGAGGGGGTTGAAGCGCGTTTTCGAAGCCCCGACGCACGCGCTCGCGGTCTTTTAACCCCTCAAGCGCGGGTAAATTTTCCGCGGGCTTCCCCCGAGCGTCGGGAAATTATCGTTCCTCTTTGAATATCCGCGTGTTTCGGATCGCAAAAGCCCACGACGACGTCCGCTCCTACCAACCCTTTCGTACTTTCCTCGAAAGCGCGCCGCTAATGAAAGAACGATTGTTCCCCTCTTCCTCTGTCGCTCTGTTTCCCTCCCCTCTCCTCGTGTCACTCGCTTTTGCGCAGCATTGTTTTAATTGTTGATCCAATTCCCCACTTAATATTCAATTATTTAACTAGTGAATACTATTTTTGACACATTTTGTATTTTTTTTATTAATATGAAAATTGAAATTTTTCATTTTTACAAGGATTCAGAGTTAGCCATTTGACGAATTAATAATATCTCCTAAAAATGGCTTTGAAACGTTCACAATAAACCAACTCTAAAGTTTGGAAAATTTTGACCAATTTTACCAAGAAATTAAAAATCCCTAGATTTCAATTTTGTACAAAATTGAAACGATTTATTTTGAGGCAAATTAAATCAACTTTTATACAATAGCTTGCAATAAACTAACTCTAAAAGTTGCAAAATTTTGACCAATTTTAACAACAAATTAAAAGTTCCTAGATTTCAATTTGTACAAAATTGAAATAATTTATTTTGAGGCAAATTGAATACAAGAAAACTAAATCTACTTTTATACAATAGCATACAGTGAACCAACTCTAAAACTGTCAAAATTTTGACCAATTTTACAAAGAAATTAAAAATCCCTAGATTTCAATTTTGTACAAAATTGAAACGATTTATTTTGAGGCAAATTAAATCATCTTTTATACAATAGCTTAAAATAAACAAACTCTAAAACTTGCAAAATACTGACCAATTTTACCAAGAAACTAAAAGTTCCTAGATTTCAATTTGTACAAAATTGAAATAATTTATTGTGAGGCAAATTGAATACAAGAAAAGTAAATCTACTTTTATACAATAGCATACAATGAACCAACTCTAAAACTGTCAAAATTTTGACCAATTTTACCAATAAATTAAAAATCCCTAGATTTCAATTTTGTACAAAATTGAAACGATTTATTTTGAGGCAAAGTAAATCAACTTTTATACAATAGCTTAAAATAAACAAACTCTAAAACTTGCAAAATACTGACCAATTTTATCAAGAAACTAAAAGTTCCTAGAATTCAATTTTGCATAAAATTGAAATAATTTATTTTGAGACAAATTAAATGCAACAAGAAGTAAATCAACCATTATACAGTAGCTTATAATAAATCAACCCTAAAGTTTGTAAAATTTTGACCAATTTCACCATCAAATAAAAAATCTCTCAATTCCATTTACATTCCATTTGCTATTTCATATTTTCTATTTTTCCACAAATATTTACATTGCATTTACTATTTTCCCACATCCCTGTCAAAATATTTTACAAGAAAAAGAATTGACGTCACATTGTGTAAGGTAACAATTATTTAAATAAAGCAACCCCAAGCTGGGTGTAATTTAAAACTTAAAGCGAGTCAAGACACCGGAAGAGCCCTAAGGTTAACTCGGAGGTGACGGATCCGTCGTCGTCGACAGCCATAATTCCGCGCCGACTGCGCCTTCGAGAGGTCTTCGCGAAACTTGTTCCGCGATAAGACCTCCCTCGTTTGCCTCGCCTTGGAGACTTCTTTCGCGACAGCACGGTTATTCGCGTCACGACAATAAGCGCGTACCGGCGCAGAATATCGCGGGGAGACCCCGTTGACTGCTCATAATGGCGCGGCTTTGCAGCGCGGAAAAGAGACGAGGCTCCTCTCGAAGCAAAAGATTTCCTGTCTACGGTGTGTATACGCTTCGGCTTTCCTCTTTCCGTCCCTCCCCCTGTCTACCCCGC
Source organism: Colletes gigas (assembly GCF_013123115.1). Classification (NCBI taxonomy): domain Eukaryota; kingdom Metazoa; phylum Arthropoda; class Insecta; order Hymenoptera; family Colletidae; genus Colletes; species Colletes gigas. The sequence goes on from NW_025106644.1 coordinate 1,834,848, forward strand.
GTCGAAAGGACGGGGCTCCGCTCCGCAGATTCGCGACGCCGATAAATCACTAGGAAATATTCCAAAGGACGCGCTAGGAACACCGACAGCGCGTCGTCTGCGTCTCCTCGACGCATCTTAACGCTCCCCTCTCTTAGGCGCCATCTTTGTCGATGCTCGCGCCATCTATTTTCTTTCGTTTCACTTCTCCTCGATTTATTAATTATAGAATTGTATAGTAAGAATGATTGGTTTGTAATTTGTAATAAACTTTGTCTTGTCGACACGTCTTAACGCCCCTCTCTTGGCTGCCATCTTTGAAATTTAGTTGGTGTAATATGCAAACGATTTATTAATTCTAGATTTATATAGTAAAAATTATTGGTTTGCAATTTTTGTTAAATTTTTTCTTGTCGAGAGATCTTAACGCCCCCCCCCTCTAACGATCGCCATCTTTGATATTTAGTTGGAATAATATGCAAACGATTTATTAATTTTAGAATTGTATAGTAAAAATGATTGGTTTGTAATTTTTAATTAATTTTTTGTTGTCGACACGTCTTAATGCCCCTGTCTTGGCCGCCATCTTTGGAATTAGTTGGAATAATATGCAAACGATTTATTAATTTTAGACTCATATAGCAAAAATGATTGGTTTGTAATTTTTAATTAATTTTTTGCTGTCACCACGTTTTAACGCTCCCCTCTCTTGGACGCCATCTTTGTCGACGCTCGCGCCATCTACTGTGATTCCTTTCACTGCTTCGTGGCCCGGGAAATTGGCAAAATTTAGTTGGAATAATATGCATACGATTTATTAATTATAGAATTATGTAATAAACATGATTGGTATGTAATTTCGTCTTGTCGACACGTCTTAACGTCCTTCTCCTGGACGCCATCTTTGTCGACGCTCGCGCCATCTATGGTTCCTTTCACTACTTTGAGGATCCGAGTTACAACTCATGGGTACCTACAAAAAAATAGTATACAACTTTTCTGTAGAGCGTCAAATAAATTTATCGAAAATCAGAAACTAATTTTTAAGAAAAATCGAGAAGAGATAGGGGGTATTTCTTTGATATTTAGTATAATAAATAAAAATTCTATAATTCCAATTTGGCAAATAAGTATTCTATAAAAACCAGTCGTATTTGGAGGCCAATATTGAAAATTGACAGGTCCAATATTTTTCATTATTATTTTACCAAATATGGGGATAGCAAAATTTTCTACTATGATACAAATTCGTCCAAAAAATTCTATCTTCGACATATATTTTACCCAAAAACTCATCATCATCTATACATATAATTTTTAACTACTTAATTTTCAACATGTGAATATCCAAAATAAATTTTTCTCATAAACAAAAATTCATATACAACCTAATCAAAATAACTTTCCGATGGATGAAAAATTTTCCAATTTAATTACACCACTGAAAAAACGTTACAGTCGAAACTCCATAATTCAATCAAATCAATCTCCGTTGAGAACCAACCCCCGTGCCCAAACAAATTTTAATCAGCCAGGAGTTACGTCAGACCACAAAGTTGTTTCGCGGGTAAAATAGAAGGACTCGAGCGTGGAAAATGCTGGGCAAAAGCGGGCGACAGGAGGAGGGCGGGAGGGAAACAGAGGGGCAGAGGAAGAGAGGAACAATCGTTCTTTCATTAGCGGCGCGCTTTCGAGGAAAGTACGAAAGGGTTGGTAGGAGCGGACGTCGTCGGGGGCTTTTGCGATCCGAAACACGCGGATATTCAAAGAGGGACGATAATTTCCCGACGCTCGGGGGAAGCCCGCGGAAAATTTACCCGCGCTTGAGGGGTCAAAAGACCGCGAGCGCGTGCGTCGGGGCATCGAAAACGCGCTCCAACCCCCTCCAACACCGCGTTCGTTCGTCTGCGTCGGTAATTGCAAACTATTGTGTAAAAGTTGAGTTAGGTTTCTTGAATTTAATTTACTTAAAAATAAATTATTTCTGCAAAGATTGAAATCTAGGAATTTTTCATTTTTTTTGGTAAAATTAATCAATATTTTGCAAGTTTTGGAGTTTGTTTATTGGAAGCTAATGTATGAAAGTCGACTTGGTTTTTTTTGTATTTAATTTGCCTCAAAATAAATTATTTGAGTTTTGTACAAAATTGAAATTTAGGGATTTTTAGTTCGACAGTGAGATTGGTCAAAATTTTGTAAATTTTAGAGTTCGTTTATTGGAAGCTATTGTATAAATGTTGACTCAGGTTTCTTGTATTTAATATGCTTCAAAAGTAAATATGAAATAGGAAATGGAATAGCAATAGTGAATAGTTGTGGAAAAATAGTAAATATGATATAGTAAATGGAATTTAAATAGTTGTGGAAAAATAAGTTAATATAAAATAGCAAATGGAATGTAAATAGTTGTGGGAAAATAGTAAATGTGATGTAAATAGTTGTAGAAAAATAGTAAACATGAAATAGTAAATAAAATGCAAATATTTGTGCAAATATTTCAGAAATGAAATTTCTCGAGGATTTGAAATTCCTGTTTTATTACTGAGAAGAAAAACGAAGATTTAAATATTTGAAATAATTATATTAAAACAGTCTACAAAATTATTTTTGCAACAAAATTTGAGTTATTCATTAACTTTCTGTGAGTTTTGTTTATTAACTCTGACTTTGACTTTGATTTCCCATTTATACATATATATATATAGAAGCCTACCAACGCCATTTTGAAAAGAAATTAAAAATATGAGTAGCTATATTCATATGTATATTAATTCTTCTTGAAACACACTCTCCATTCAAAATCTATTTAAATATTTGAAAGAATTATATCAAAACATACATATATTCATATGTATAATAATTCTTCTCAAACCACCCTCTCAATTCAAAATCTATTTAAACCTTCAAATGAATTATATTAAAACATATATTCATATGTATAATAATTCTTCTCAAACCACCCTTTCCATTCAAAATCTATTTAAACCTTTAAATGAATTATATCAAAACAATCTTCAGAGTTATCCTCCTATATTCTTAACACCTCAACCTTTTATGTCAGTTTCTTGATTTATAATCTAATTACTCCAAAAGTCAACTTTGTATAACTGTGTATAACTTTGTGTTGCAGGCAGAAGAAAATAATAAGGAATTTCGAGGAGAATTATTATTCCTATTTCACTGGATGACAAGGGCTATCATCAACTATCCAGCAGTGTTTACTAGTCAGTCCATTGTGCCAAGAAATCTCTGCATTTCTACAGTTAAATAGAGTGCATTAGGAGTAATTAATTGTCCTGTCATAAGTGGAATAATGCCAGTCGTGGAGATGAGTGCTTGTCTAATAAATCTGCAATTTTCACGTGCTCTTGATTCCGTTTGTTAATTCTGGATATTTATTGACTTTCCCAGGTACTCTGTACGAGTGTGGTGTTGCAATCGACCTAATAAACATCTGCAGTCTGCAAGCATTCTGGATTTTGTTCGTCCACTCCTCTTATTTGTTTACTTTTACCTCATTGGTGCTACAGAATGTTGCAACAGCCATGTTTTGGAAGAATTTTATTTATTGACCTTGCCTTGACTTTGATTTGTTACATCTGATGACGCCATTTTGAAAATAAAATTATTAGAATTTAAGAAAAATTATATTAGAAGAATCTTCAAAATTATTTTTGTAACAAAATTCAAATTATTTATTCACCTTGTCTTTGACTTTGATTTGTTACATCTGATGACGCCATTTTGAAAATAAAATTATTAGAATTTAAGAAAAATTATATTAGAAGAATCTTCAAAATTATTTTTGTAACAAAATTCAAATTATTTATTCACCTTGTCTTTGACTTTGATTTGTTACATCTGATGACGCCATTTTGAAAATAAAATTATTAGAATTTAAGAAAAATTATATTAGAAGAATCATCAAAATTATTTTTGCAACAAAATTCAAATTATTTATTGACTTTTCTAGGTACGTTTTCGGTGGGTATTTATTTATTTACTTTATATTTGACTTTGATTTGTTGCATCTATAGATATAGAAGCTTATTGACGCCATTTTGAAAAAAAATTAGGAGTGTGAGGAGCAATATTTATATGTAGAACAGTTCAAATGTAGATCTTTATGCAAATTCATATTTTTATTAATGGAATTGGAAGCTTTGTAGAGGGTTGTTTCAACCCCTAAATATAATAATTTGTATCTTACGTATTTCATACATTTTTGCATTTTAAAGCATTTTGTAGTTTTTTGAGAATTGAAATTTCCCATAAATGCATAAATGTTAGAAATGTAATAATAATTTTTTTTGTAACCACCCTCTCAATTCCAACGGTATTTAAATATTTAAGAGAATAATAGTAGAACTAAGATATATAGTGCATATATATGTATACAGGGTGTTTGGTCACACCTAGTAAAAATTTTAATGGTGGATTCTAGAGGCCAAAATAATACGAAAATCAAGAATACCAATTTGTTGATTGAAGCTTCGTTAAAAAGATATCAACGTTTAAAGTTCCGCCTGTAGATAGGCAACCCTGCGTACAGCTGCGCGCGCCAGCGTCTCACAAGCATAGCCTTAAACGTTAATAACTTTTTAACGAAGCCTCCATCAACAAATTAGTATCCTTGATTTTCGACTTATTTTGGCCTCTAGAATCCCCCATTAAAATTTTTCCCAACGTTGGCTGAACACCCTGTATACATATAATAAATCTAGAGCCACCCTCTCAATTTAAAAGCTATTTAAATGTTGGAAAGAACGATACTAAAAAAAAATTTTCAAACGAAATTCAGTCCTGAAATTGAAAACTCGCCCACTTATGAGTCATATATTAATCCATTGACCCAAAGTCAAAGTTTTTCACCAAAAATGAAGCCTACGATTCTGAGGGTCTAGTTAGGCAGAGCGTTCTAGATCCCAGAATCTGTATTCGTTTCATCGAGCGTACAGGCTCCTGGGATAGAGCGTGTCCACGTCAAAGATTTTTTTGCTCTATGTTTGCGGAACACTGAAGATCGCGAAAATCAGCGTTTCCGTCGAGGAACGCCTCCCCCCTTTTGCTTTTCCTTTGACGACGGTGCCTCGTTTCGCGCTCGAGGCTGCCGTAAACAAAGAGCCAGCAATACCCGTCCGAAGTAACAAAGTGCCGACGTAAATAATGCTTTTAATGAAAGCGGCTCCTGTTTAAGTTCGCGAAAATATATTCGAGCGTACGCCTCCTCCGCGTTTTACAGCGTCGCGAGTTCCCCGCGGTGTTCGATCCTCCGGCTGTTCGCGATTAACGATCGTTACGTAACCGAAATTGAATCGGAAACAAACGGCCAATTACACGTTGGTCGTTCGTTCCGGATTATCGAATCACCGGGAGGTACGCGGGATCTCTTCGTTTCTCGAAGCAGGGCGATAATACTCGAGGCTACGGTCGTAAGGCGAGCGCGAGAAATTTAGAAAAATCGTTGGCTCGAAATGGCTTCGCGTGGAGCGTCGAACGCGACGCGCGTGCCACGACTTCGACGGCGGTGGCGCTGCGTACTATAGTGCTCGGTTTTAAGACCGAAGTCCTGCCCCGCATTCAAGACTTGAAACACTGTGTTTGGTTTTATCGCTCGGGAGATTGAATTTCAGCGTGCAATAAAGATCGGGGGATTCGTTCCGACGACAGTTATCGTTTATTTAATACTTTTCTGTGATTGGGTACATGGTGTATACAGGGTATTGGGCCAACCTTGGGAAAAATTTTAATGGGGGATTCTAGAGGCCAAAATAAGACGAAAATCAAGAATACCAATTTGTCGATTGAGGCTTCGTTAAAAAGTTATTAACGTTTAAAGTTGCGCCTGTAGACAGGCAATCTGCGTACAGCTGCGCGCGCCAACGTCTCACAGGCGCAGCTTTAAACGTTAATAACTTTTTAACGAAGCCTCAATCGACAAAATGATATTCTTGATTTTCGTCTTATTTTGGCCTCTAGAATCCCCCATTAAAATTTTCCCCAGGGGTGGCCGAACATCCTGTATATTTGTATTTTTGAAACGAGCAAATATTTTTAGTCACTATATTTAATTCGAAATAAACCTTCTTATTTCTTCAAGAAATTTAATAGTTTATAGGTGTATATGTATATAAATCTTTATAATGAGTGACTTTATTTCAAATTCAATGTTTTCAACCACAATATTTAAATTGAAATAAACTTTTCTATTTTCCCAACAAATTTAATAACAGTATATATGTTTAATATGAGTGAATTTATTCGAAATTAAATACTTTCAACCACAATATTTGATTCGAAATAACCTTTCCTATTTTTCAAACAAATTTAATTGTTTATAGGTATATGTATCTATATTTATATTTTTACAATGACTGAGTGTTTTCAACTACAATATTTAATTCAAAATAAACTATAAAATGTAATTTGTTATTTAAATACCGAATTACAATAATCGATCAGTGTTCAATAAGACCCATAAGGCCCAAATAATATAGGATATTTTAAATATGAAAATTTTCTGACATTTCAATTTCGTACATACTTACATTATCAATAGATCAACTATTTTCATCTTTCAAGGTTCAAAGTTTGACCATTTCATAATAAAAACTGTATTCCATTGCAATTATAATTCTTAATTCGAACCATAGTCGTACTACCAACGATTGCAAAATCTTTAATTTAAATACCGTATTGCCATAATCGATCAGTGCCCAATAAGGCCCAGTAAGGCCCAAATAGGCTCAATAAGGCCCAAATAGACCCAATAAGGCCCAAATAACACGATATTTTACACTCGAAAATTTTCTGACATTTCATTTTCGTACATACTTACATTATCAATAGATCAACTATTTTCATCTTTCAAGGTTCAAAGTTTGACCATTTCATAATAAAAACTGTGTTCCATTGCAATTATAATTCTTAATTCGAACCATAGTCGTACTACCAACGATTGCAAAATCTTTATTTTAAATACCGTATTGCCATAATCGATCAGTGCCCAATAAGGCCCAAATAGGCTCAATAATGCCTAAATAGGCCCAATAAGGCCCAAATAGACCCAATAAGGCCCAAATAGACCCAATAAGGCCCAAATAACACACGATATTTTACACTCGAAAATTTTCTGACATTTCATTTTCGTACATACTTACATTATCAATCGATCAACTATTTTCATCTTTCAAGGTTCAAAGTTTGCTCGTTTCATAATAAAAAATGTATTCCATTGCAATTATAATTTCTAATTCCAACCATGGTCGTACTATCAACGATTACAAAATCTTTAAATACCGAATTGCAATAACCAATCAGTGCCCCATTGCAGCGCTTCGTTTCTCTCGTTCCCTTGACCCACTCTCGACCAAACGAAATTCTCGATAATTTGCTCAGAAATTATCGCTCGAAATACGCGGATCCCGGGAGTTTCTTCGACGGTCTTAATGGGATACGAATACTCCGCGACGTTGTTTGCCGCTCGCAAACGGCCGAAAACAAACGTCGAGGCGGCGCCGTCGGCGTGTGTTTGCCTATTATAACGTATGTATGCAAATGTCGAAGTCCGCGAGTTCCTGCAATGCGGGTCTTGATAAAATATTTGATTAACAGGCGCTTCCTTAGGTACGTGAATGGGCGTCTCGGTGACGCGCGCAACCAAAACCCGGGTAGAACCCAGGCAATCAACAAGTAACGACATTTCCATTCGACGGTTACCAACGGCGACGAGTTCCAGAGCAAATATTTTGTTCAATTTAAAACTTTGCCCGCCGCGGGAATCGCGCTGCAAACGGACGACGTCTAAATTACTTACCACAAACCCGGCATTATTTACAGAAAACACACTACTCGGAAAGTAATTTTATTTCCCCTTCCCGCTCTTCACTTAGGAATTTGTTCTTTTCGTCGATGACACCGGGAATGCGATTATCGAGACAGATAAGGTATAATAATATACGGTAGACTTTCTTTCCTTTTGGTATGAGTTTTGAGAATTTTTTTTGATTTTGAAATGACTCAAAATTACATCTTAGTGTTATGTCAAAAATTTATGTGAACTATGTATTTGGAAACACAGAAGTGTTTCTTTTTTACCAATGGGAGAAAAAAAACAACTTCTGATTGGATTTGATTTGCTATATTTTGATATTATAGAATTTTTTGAATTTGATAGAAATTACTCAAAATTACATTTTCTTAATTTATGAAAAATTTATGAAAGCCATTTGAAAACACAAGTGTTTCCTTTTTACAAATGGAAAATGAAACAAACTCAAATTTATATTTTGTAAATATAGAATTTTTTGTTTTTGATACAAATGACTCAAAATTAGTCTCTAATACCCAGAAATTAATATATTAAATTAGAAGATCGCCTCTCGTGTTTTACCTGAGAAATAATATTTTTGTAAATTTTCTCCGACAAGTAGGTAAATTTCGAGACGAAAATCTCTTTCCCCCAAGTGAAATCTCTAGTTATTTCTTCGTAAAAAAAAAATTCCCTAGACTGTGTTATACTACGAATTTTTCACTATGAAACTGAAACAATTAATTCTCAAGCTGAAACGTGAAAGGAAATAAATTTGAATTTAAATGAATTTTAGAAAAGTTACGAAATTAAATATTAAGACAAATTTTAGGTTATTATTTTATTTACATAATAATGTTCAACATAAAATAATTATTTCGACTATCTCTTCAAATTGATTATAGGTAAATTTCGAGACGTAAACCTCGTTCCCCCAAGTGAAATCTGTAGTTATTTCTTCGTAAAAAAAAATTCCCTAGACTACGTTACACCTCGAACTTTCCACTATGGAAGTGAAACAATTAATTCTCAAGTCGAAACGTCGAAGGAAATAAATTTGAATTATAGAAAAGTTACGAAATTAAATATTAAGACAAATTTTAGGTTAGTATTTTATTTACATAATAATGTTCAACATAAAATAATTATTTCGTCTATCTACTCAAATTGACTATAGGTAAATTTCGAGACGAAAATATCGTTCCCCCAAATGAAATCTTTAGTTATTTCTTCGTAAAAAAAAATTCCCTAGACAGTGTTACACTTCGAACTTTTCACTATGGAAGTGAAACAATTAATTCTCACGTCGAAATGTCAAAGGAGATAAATTAAAATTTTGGTGAATTTTAGAAAAATTACGAATGTAAATATTAAAACAAATTTTAGGTTACTAATTTATTTACAAAATAATGTTCGACATAAAATAATTATCACGACTACATGTTCAAATTAACTGTAGGCAAATTTCGAAATGAAAATCTTGTTCCACCCAGTGAAATCTATAGTTATTTCTTCGTAAAAAAAAAATTCCCTAGTCTGTGTTGCACTTCGAACTTTTCACTATGGAAGTGAAACAATTAATTCTCAAGTTGAAACGTCAGAAAATAAATTTGAATCTTTATGAATTTTATAAAAGTTACGAATTTTGATATTGAAACAAATTTTAGATTACTATTTTATTTTCATAATAATTTTAAACGTAAAATAATTATTTCACCTATCAACTCAAATTGACTATAGGTAAATTTCGAGAAGAAAATATCGTTCCTCCAAGTGAATTCTGTCCTTATTTCTTCGAAAAAAAAAATTCCCTAGACTGTGTTACACTTTGAACTTTTCACTATGACATCGAAACAATTAATTCTCAAGTCGAAATATCAAAGGAAATAAATTTGAATTTTAGTAAAAGTTACGAAATTAAATATTAAGACAAATTTTAGATTATTATTTTATTTATATATTAATTTTAAACATAAAATAATTATTTCTTCGCGAGCGATGGAATATTCAGTCTGTTTCGTTCAAAGTTAAAATCAAGATTCAACGATTATGAAACTACTTGTAACGCTATGTAACTACTTATGAAAATACTAAAAATACCCAGAAATTAATACATTAATTTGAAAAATTGCGTTTAGTGTTTTACCTGAGAAATAATATTTTTATAAACTTTCTCCGACGAGCAGAGAATTTTTAATATCGTTGGAAGGGAAGTTCCGCGACAAAGTCAGCGTTCGCGAAAAAAAATTAATTGAAATCGGTGAGGCAAAGGTTCTGGAAAGTTATAAGTTCTCAAATAGCTGTTATTTACAGAAGTTAACAGTTTCATTCGATCCCTGGTTTCAAGCAGAACCACGGAAAAAGCAAACCAGAGTCGAAGCGATATCGTGGATCCTAGTGTTTATTAACGTATTGGCGAACGAGGGAGGTACACAGAAATAGAAAAAGAGAAATACTCTTTCTGGAACAGTATCGAGGGGGTTTAACTGCCGTCATCGATCTGATTCCGGGTTATTTTCGAAACAGAATTTTTCGATCCAGTACTTTGTCCAGTCGACTCAAACGAAAATGCATTTAATGGAAAAGTAATATTTTTGAAAATTGATAAAAATATAATTAATACGGGGGAAAATATACCTTTTGGATTCTGGATTTAGAAATTTTCAAAAATTTTCAGAACCGAAATTAATTGGTGAAAATTTGTCATAACCAGTCGCCTCAAAACGAAAATGCATTGCATGAAAAAATAATATTTTTGCAATTGATAAAAATGTAATTAATACGTTCCGGATTTTAGATTTAGAAATTTTCAAAAATTTTCAAAGCCAAAATTAAATGGTTTAAATTTATTATAACCAGTCGCCACAAATGAAAATGCATAGCATGGAAAAATTATACTTTTGGAAATTGATAAAAATATAATTAATCTTGGAAAAAATATACATTCAGGATTTTAGATTTATAAATTTTCAAAAATTTTCAGAACCAAGATTAATTAGTGGAGATTTATTATAATTATAATAATTCAATTCATCTTTTATTGAATTGTCAGGTACTTCAGAAATATTTTTAAATATTTTAAAACAGTTTTTTTAAATTTTATATATAATTGGATTTTTGTATGCAAAGAACTGAATTTGTCAAAATTGAATTCGTAGCATTTGTCAAATTTGGATTTGTTAAAATTTGCTAAATTTTAATACGCGAAATGTCAAATTTGAATTCATAAAATGTCAAATTTGTCAAATTTGAATTTCTAGAATGTCCAATTTATCAAATCTTAATTTGTAAAATATCAGACTTCATATTTGCAAAATATCAGAATTTATAAAATTTGTCAAATTTAATTTCGTAAAATTTATAAAATTTGAATTCTCAATATTTGTTAAATTTTCATTTGTGAGATTTGTCAATTTGTACAATTTGTTAAATTTTAATTCGTACCATTTGTCAAATTTGAATTTGTAAGATTTATTAAACTTGAATTTGTAAAATTTGACAAATTTGAATTCGTACCATTTGCCAAATTTGAATTTGTAAGATTTATTAAACTTGAATTTGTAAAATTTGACAAATTTTAATTCGTAAAATTTATAAAATTTGAATTCTTAATATTTGTTAAATTTTCATTTGTGAGATTTGTTAAATTTTAATTCGCAAGATCTATTAAACATTAACTTGTCAAATTTGAATTCGTAACATTTGTCAAATTTGGATTTGTTAAAATTTGCTACTTTATAATACGTGAAATGTCGAATTTGAATTCATAAAATGTCAAATTTGTCAAATTTGAATTTATAAAATGTCCAATTTGTCAAATCTTAATATGAAAAATATGACTTCAATTTATAAATTTGTCAAATTTAAATTTTCATTTTTGAGATTTGTTACATTTTAATTCGCAAGATTTATTAAACATTAACTTGTCAAACTTGAATTCGTAACATTTGTCAAAATTTGCCAAATTTTAATACGCGAAATGTCAAATTTGAATTCGTAAAATATCAAATTTGACAAATCTTAATTTGCAAAATATCAAATTTGAATTCATAAAATTCATCAAATTTGAATTCCTAAAATTTATCAAATTTAAATTCCCAAAATTTCTCAATTTTGAACTCCCAAATTTGACCAATTTTTCGATCCAAAATTCCCAAAACTGTTTAACCACTCTATCTGTAGCCCTGTTCACAGGAAACTAATAATTCGCGATCTTGGACATCGATGTTCCAGAGTCCAGGATGGCAACTGGCGAAAGGAAATCCGGAACCGTCGATTTCGCGGAAGAACGAGACAACCGTAGACCCGACAACGATCCGGGGAATCCGAAAATACGGTGAAACGCGACGCGCGATGAACCCTCCCAGCGCGTAACGATTTCTCGTTACCGGAAATGGACGTTGTTTCCTGTTTTCGAGGAACTCTCGAAGTACTCGCGCAGCGACGAAGACGTTTCAAGGAAACGACGTCGTACCATTAACATCTTCGCAACAACGTAGCGCGTGATTCGTTAATTACTTCGCGAAATGCATGCAACTATAAAACGGAAAATTAAAAAAAAAAATTATTTGAAAAATTCATATATTATACATTCCATCTGATCTATTCTTAATGAAATATACAGGGTGTTCAGCCACCCCCGGGAAAAATTTTAATGGGGGATTCTAGAGGCCAAAATAAGACGAAAATCAAGAATAAAATGTTATTAACAATTAAATTCAAAAATTTGAAATTGTTCTGAAAAAATTGTTTTCGGTTGAGGGGGTCAATTACAATCATTTTTGGTGAATAGACATACCCCCGAAATTCTATCCATTTTCGAGAAAAAAAATCGTTTAGGTGCCGAAATATTTCGACGAAAAAAAATTTTTTCAAATCGTTCTAAAAAAAATATTTTCAGTTGCGGGGGATAATTACAATCAGTTTTGGTCATTACACATACCCCCGAAATCCTACGCACTTTCGAGAAAAAAATTCTTTACCGAAAGACTAATGTGAGACCAAAAAACCCCCTAAAACTAGTCCAATATTCAAACGGCCATAACTCCTACAATAGTAAAGTTATCTCGTTGAAATTTTTTCTGGAAGCAGAACCCATGGGTACCTACAAAAAAGTATTAGACAACGTTTCTGTAGAGCGTTCAACAAATTTATTAAAAATGAAAAACGAATGTCTAGGAAAAATCGGCCTGGGGTAATCCCCTTTTTCGGCGAAAAAAAAGATTCCAAATCGTTCTAAAAAAATTATTTTCGGTTGAGGGTGTCAATTACAATAATTTTTGGTGAATAGACATACCCTCGAAATCCTACCCACTTTCTAGAAAAAAATTCGAGAAAATTCGACGGGAAAAAAAAAATTTCAAATTGTTTTGGAAAAATTATTTTCGATTGCATGGATCAATTATAATCATTTTTGGTCATTACACATACACTCGAAATCCTAGGCACTTTCGAGAAAAAAATTCTTTACCGAAAAACTAATATGAGGCCAAAAAACCCCCTAAAACTAGTTCAATCTTCAAACGGCCATAACTCCTACAATAGTGAATATATTTCAATGAAACTTTTTTCTAAAGTAGAGCTCATGAGTACGTACAAAAAAGTATTAGACAACGTTTCTGTAGAGCGTTCAACAAATTTATTAAAAATGAAAAACGAATGTCTAGGAAAAATCGGCCTGGGGTAATCCCCTTTTTCGGCGAAAAAAAAGATTCCAAATCGTTCTAAAAAAATTATTTTCGGTTGAGGGTGTCAATTACAATAATTTTTGGTGAATAGACATACCCTCGAAATCCTACCCACTTTCTAGAAAAAAATTCGAGAAAATTCGACGGGAAAAAAAAAATTTCAAATTGTTTTGGAAAAATTATTTTCGATTGCATGGATCAATTATAATCATTTTTGGTCATTACACATACACTCGAAATCCTAGGCACTTTCGAGAAAAAAATTCTTTACCGAAAAACTAATATGAGGCCAAAAAACCCCCTAAAACTAGTTCAATCTTCAAACGGCCATAACTCCTACAATAGTGAATATATTTCAATGAAACTTTTTTCTAAAGTAGAGCTCATGAGTACGTACAAAAAAGTATTAGACAACGTTTCTGTAGAGCGTTCAACAAATTTATTAAAAATGAAAAACGAATGTCTAGGAAAAATCGACATGGGGTAGTCCCCTTTTTCGGCGAAAAAAAAGATTCCAAATCGTTCTAAAAAAATTATTTTCGGTTGAGGGGGTCAATTACAATAATTTTTGGTGACTAGACATACCTCCGAAATCCTACCCATTTTCTAGAAAAAAATTCGAGAAAATTCGACGGGATAAAAAAAATTTCAAATTGTTTTGGAAAAATTATTTTCGATTGCATGGATCAATTATAATCATTTTTGGTCATTACACATACACTCGAAATCCTAGGCACTTTCGAGAAAAAAATTCTTTACCGAAAAACTAATATGAGGCCAAAAAACCCCCTAAAACTAGTTCAATCTTCAAACGGCCATAACTCCTACAATAGTGAATATATTTCAATGAAACTTTTTTCTAAAGTAGAGCTCATGAGTACGTACAAAAAAGTATTAGACAACGTTTCTGTAGAGCGTTCAACAAATTTATTAAAAATGAAAAACGAATGTCTAGGAAAAATCGACATGGGGTAGTCCCCTTTTTCGGCGAAAAAAAAGATTCCAAATCGTTCTAAAAAAATTATTTTCGGTTGAGGGTGTCAATAACAATAATTTTTGGTGATTAGACTTATCCCCGAAATCTTGCGCATTTTCGAGAAAAAAATTCATTATGAGCGGAACTTTAAACGTTAATAACTTTTTAACAAAGCCTCCATCAACAAATTGGTATTCTTGATTTTCGTCTTAGTTTGGCCTCTAGAATTCCCCATTAAAATTGTTCCCTGGGTGGCCGAACACCCTGTATGTAATTATTCGAGGTCGACGTGCATATGTACGAACGACGCAATCTCCGTGTAATTTCGTTCCGAGAGTCCATCGCTTTTCACTCCAATAACGGAGAAAATTTACGAAATGCGCTCCCAGAATTAATTGAGCCACACGACTGGTCGATTTTTCCAGACCATCGAACGGCTGTTATTAGACTTTCGTAGAGAGATAATTCATTACAGAATATTCATCGAAATGAAACGGAAACGTTTCGATGAAAATTTTAATTTTATTCCCGATGTTCCAATATCTCGTGCTCGCTAAATAGTTTTTTGAGAAAACGAATGAAATTCGAGCGTCTGCAATTTCGAAATAATAATCTGTTTGAACGAGTATGGATCGTTTAAATTATACACAGATATGTTCACATATTTTTAAATGATATAAATGGCGATCTGTGTGCTTCGAAAAGCATTTTCAAAAAATTAGAAATCTTATAATTTTTACATTTTTTATTTTCATATTAAATATACATATTTGAATTATTTTTGTCAATGAATTTATTTTGTTTGGAAAATGACCCACTTATGGGGTTGTATTTTCATTATTCATTTTCTGTATATTCTCCCCCTCTACCACTCTTCTAATCAAAGAATTCAAAATATTTAGTAATTTTTCATTTTCATATTAAAAATATATATTTGAATTGTGTGTTTGTTAAGAAATTTATTTTTTTTTGAAAATAGCCCACTTATGGGGTAGTGTTCTCATTACTAATTTTCCATATATTCCTCCCCAACAATAAAACAATTCAAAATAGGTAGAGAAGTAAAACTTCTTCAAATCCAATTTTGTCATTCTTAATTTTCATATCAAAAACACATATTCGAATTATTTTTGTATGAAAATAACCCACTTATGGGGTAGTTGTCTCATCATTAATTTTCCATATACTCCTCCCCAATAATCAAAGAATTAAAAATAAGTAAAAATAAAAACTCTTCAAACTCAGTTTTGTCATTTTTAATTTTCATATTAAAAACATGATGGCGCCGCAGGGTTAGAGTGAACGTGTAGTTTATATGAACACAGTGTATTTGAGATATAGGCAATAAAAAATAGGTTACATATTTATAGAATACACAAATGGAGTAATATAAATGACAGTATATAATAGTAATAAACTTTTACGCGGTTAGATCTTTAACACGTGCCACAAGCAACAAAAAACCGCAGCAGCGAGCGAAGCGACGCGCCACGGCGGGCCCTAACGTTACTCGCCGCGGGAATTATAACCCAATTACAAAACACATAATTGAATTATTTTTTCTAGAAAATAGCCCACTTATGGGTTCGTATTTTCATTATTAATTTTCCATATATATATTCCTCCCCAATAATCAATCAAAAAAAACAATTATATCAAATAATTTTAGAGAAGTAAAAATCCTTCAAATCCCCAATTTCGTCATTCTTAATTTTCATACTAAAAATACACATTTGAATTACTTCTACCAACAAATTAATTTTTTGTAGAAAATATTCCCACTCATATGATAGTATTTTCATCATTCATTTTTCAAGATTTTTCCAATCTCGTTATCTCTGTTATCACATTTCTTCCCCAAGAGATACGCCGCGATTATAATTTGTTTGCATTTTTAATATCAAATAAAACGGTATCAGGGGGCCAATAACGATGCAAAGGATCGTCCAATGACGAATTCCAGCCCGGCGGGTGCAACGGTATTTTTCGATTGGCTCGTTAATCGACGGTCGACGTCTTCGAGAGTCGATAGTTACTCTCGTCAGGCGCGTATCGAAACGACGCGTCCCCGTATATCGATTAACGAGCTCGAAGTCCTTAGACACGAACGATAACGTTCCGAGTGCTACGAGTATCGATGTCGCGGATTAAATCGATGCATTCCGATGCATCGCGACTCCGTTCAACCTGAATCCTTTTCAAACAAGCGAACTGCGAATCGACGAACGTTAAAAATTTTGTAAACAAAATTATAAAAAATTAATTCTCACGATCAGATGTTACAAAAAAAATTTAACAAGAATGTAAAAATAAATTCAATAACAAATTGTGAATTTGAAGCGAACTGCGAATCGACGAACGTTAAAAATTTTGTAAAAAAGATTATAAAAAAATTAATTCTCAAAATTAGATGTTACAAAAAAAAAATTAACGAGAATGTAAAAATAAATTGAATAACAAATTGTGGCTAGTTTCTAATCCTCTAAAAACAGAGATTCCATTTTCAAAATTTATTTTTATAAAAACAAAAATATTTCTTTCAATTCTTAACCAAATAATTCTTACAAAGTATCGTATAATAATTCCTAGTATCGAATAATTTTTAGTATCATATAGACAAGTAAATAAAGTTTACTTATACGTATAGGAATAGTACTATATTTATTAATCTCCATTGAGAGTTATTATTATTATTGTTATTGTTATTGGATAATACATTTTAACGAGCAATGTTCTCTTTTACAAACTCATACAGGTAAAACGAAATACAAAATAGTGAAATAATTATTTTATTCACGTAATAATTTCTCGCAATAATTTTTGCAATAACTACTTTATTTATATAATAATGAACAACATAAAATAATTATTTCGACTACCTGTTCAATTTGTAAACCTGTAAATTTTGAGACGAAAATGTCATTGTCCCGTGTGAAATCCATAGTTATTTCTTCGTAAAAAAAAATTCCCTAGACTGTGTTACGCTTCAAACTTTTCACTATGGAAGTGAAACAATTAATTCTCAAGTCGAAATGTCAAAATAAATAAATTTGAATTTTGATGAATTTTAGAAAAGTTACAAAATTAAATATTAAAAGAAATTTTAGGTTACTATTTTAGTTACATAATAATGTTTAATATAAAATAATTATTTCGATCATCTATTCAAATTGACTATAGGTAAATTTCGAGACTAGAATCTCGGTCCCCAAGTGAAATCTATCGTTATTTCATGGTAAAAAAAAATTCCCTAGACTCTGTTACACTTTCAATTCTTCATTATGGAACCGAAATAATTAATTCTCAAATCGAAATATCAAAGAAGATAAATTTGAATTTTAGAAAAGTTACGAAATGGAATGTTAAGATAAATTTTAGGTTCCTATTTTATTTACATAATAATGTTCAATATAAAATAATTGATTGGACTATCTATTCAATTTGATTGTAGGTAAATTTCGAGACTAAAATCTCGTTCCCCCGCGTGAAATATATCGTTATTTCTTTGTAAAAAAAAATTCCCTAGACTCTGTTACACTTTCAATTCTTCACTATGGAATCGAAACAATTAATTCTCAAATCGAAATATCTAAGAAAATAAATTTGTATTTTAGAAAAGTTACGAAATTGAATATTAAGACAAATTTTATGTTCTCATTTTATTTACATAATAATGTTTAATATAAAATAATTATTTCGACTACGTGTTCAAATTGGCTGTAAGTAAATTTCGAGACTAAAATCTCGTTCCCCAAGTGAAATCTATCGTTATTTCTTCGTAAAAAAAAATTCCCTAGACTCTGTTACACTTTGAATTCTTCACTATGGAATCGAAACAATTTATTCTCAAATCGATATATTAAAGAAGTCAAATTTGAATTCTAGAAAAGTATACGAAATGAAATGTTAAGACAAATTTTAGGTTACTATTTTATTTACATAATAACGCTTAACATAAAATAATTATTTCAACTACCTATTCAAGTTGACTATAGGTAAATTTGGAGAAGAAAATCTCTTTCCTCCGCGTGAAATCTATCGCTCTTTCTTCGTAAAAAAAATTCCCTAGATTGTGTTGTTCTTCGAACTCTTCACTATAAAACTGAAACAATTCTGAAGTCGAAATACCAAAGAAAATAAATTTGAATTTGAGAAAAGTTATGAAATGAAATATTAAGACAAATTTTATTTTAAAATTGTTAAAAATAAAGTTTTTGGCCACCGTAAAGAATTTTAACGTTCCAGCCAACGCGTTAAGAGAGTTTCTTGTTCCGTATCCGGTCCCCAGTAAATCTCAGCAATATTTCAACGACACTTTTTCTCCGTAGACTTTGACGGACTCTGGCGAGCACGGGGACTCGACGTAGAACGAAAAAACGTACATTTGGGTAAATATTTGCACGGTGGCGTTTCGCCCGAGTGGTTCTCCGTCTCTTGTCGCGGCTCGAGTGGGGTATGCAGCGCGCGTTGGTATTAGTCCCGCGCGGAATGTTCGTCAGTTGGCACAATGATAAACTCGCATTCCATTCGCGAGCGGCGGACTAGCACGGAGATATCGGTATTCCAGCCACTCGAAACAGATAACGCGTATCTTGATGCGCGAAAGCGAAATTTTTGACCGGGGAACACGCGCTAGCGCAAACACACCGAAAACATTCCAAAATGCCAGCCAACTTTGTTATCAGCGCGACGAACGCTCGAAATATCTTTCAATCGTCCCGGTTAATTCGCGACCGATTTTGCAACTCGAGCTCAAATAATCTTTGTGTATTATCGGAATTCTAATATTTATATTTTCATTTTAAATATTTTGGAAATTCTGAAAATTTGTTTTTTTTTTTTCTTTTTTCTTTTTGGCAATCGAATTAGAATAATTTTGAATCGACCTAGATAAATAATTTTCGTATGTTATGTGAATTTCAATATTTATATTTTTATTTTGAATTTTTTCGAGAACCTGAAAATTTGTTTGTTTTTAATTTTCATTTTTGGCAATTGAATTAGAATAATTTTGATTTTTGGAGAACGTGAAAATTTGTAATTTTTTTTCTTTTTTCTTTTTGGCAATTGAATTAGAATAATTTCGAATCGACGTTGACAAATAATTTTAGTATGTTATATACAATTTCAATATTTATATTTTCAAATTGAAAATTTACAATTTAAAAAATTTTTTTTTAGTTAATCGAATTAGAATAATTTTGAATCGATCTACAAAAATAATCTTAGAATGTTATTTGAATTGTAATATTTGTGTTTTTATTTAGAATTTTTGGAGAACCTGAAAATTGATATTTTTTTTTTGTTTTTTTTTTTAGGCAATCGGATTAGAATAATTTTGAATAGACGTGGGCGAGTGGAACCGTCTAAAATGGCCGATTAAGTTACCTAAGCGGAATATTCCGTCCCGCGGACGAACAAACGCGAAAGTTGCGGGACCGTTCCATTAACTAAAACGACCCCCACGATCCCTGACAAGTTCGTCGACTCGTTTCCTCGCGAGTTTTCGATTAATCAGCTCGCGTGCCAGTTCTACTTCGTCGTCGATTGCTCGTTCGACAAATCGAGTCGAAAAGGTCCGCAGACGTCGACGTGTCGTTTAATTATAAATTCGAACGTACGAGCCGGAACATTAGAAATTACGAAAATAAAGAGACGTTGGAGAATCTATTTATAATAGATATGTACTACCAACCCCCAAAATAGAAGATAACAAAGAGTACCTCCAAGATACCTCCTAGAGGTTGAAATAAAATTGTTATATTTTACTATTTTAAAAAATTGTCAAATTTCTATTCGTAAAATGACAAATTTTAATTTGTCAAATTTGGTGGACCTTAATCCATACAAATTGTCAAATTTAATAAATTTTTGTTCAAATAATCAAACTTGGATTCCTAACATAAGCCACATTTGAGTTCACAAAATTTGTCACATTTGCATTCACAAAATTTGTCAAACTTCAATCTGTAAAATTTGTTAAATTCTAATTCATAAAAATTGTCAAATTAGAATTCGAAAAATTTGTAAAATTTTAATTAGAGAAAATCAAATTTGAATTCCTAAAATTTGTCATATTTGAATTCATAAAAATTCGCAAATTTTAATTCACAAATTTGACGATTTATAACGGGCTTAAATTATCATATTTGATTTCTTAAAATTTGTCAAATTCTAATTCGTAAATTTGACGATTTTTACTAGGTCAAATTTGTTAAATTTTGATTCGTAAATTTGGCGATTTTTAATACGTCAAATTTGTCAAATTTTAGTTCGTAAAATTTGTTATATTTGAATTCATCAAACTTGTAAAATTTTAATTCACAAATTTGACGATTTATGACGGGCGTAAATTATCATATTTGAATTCCTAAAATTTGTCAAATTCTAATTCGTAACTTTGACGATTTTTACTAGGTCAAATTAGTTAAATTTTGATTCGTAAATTTGGCGATTTTGAATAAGTCAAATTTGTCAAATTTTAGTTCGTAAAATTTGTTATATTTGAATTCATCAAACTTGTAAAATTTTAATTCACAAATTTGACGATTTATGACGGGCGTAAATTATCATATTTGAATTCCTAAAATTTGTCAAATTCTAATTCGTAAATTTGGCGATCTTTACTAGGTCAAATTTGTTAAATTTTGATTCGTAAATATGGCGATTTTGAATAAGTCAAATTTGTCAAATTTGAGTTCGTAAATTTGTTATATTTGAATTCGTACATTTGGCGATTTTTAATCGGTCAAATTTTTCAAATTTGAATTTTCAAAAACTGTTACATTTTAATTTGTAAAATTTGTAAAATGTCAAAATTGAAACTATTTATTACATTATCAGATGCAGATTACAAAATCCAAAAAATTTAAATAAAAACGAAAGAATGCGAACCATATCCACAGAATCTCTCAGTCGGTTGAATCGGGTTCCAAAAATGTCAAATTTGACAAATATGAATTAGTAAAATTTATCAAAATTGAATTCAAAAAATTTGTCATATTCGAATTCCTAAAATTTGACAAATTTTAGTTCGTATCAATTGTCAAATTTGAATTGGTAAAATTTGTTAAATTTTAACACAAGAAATGTCAAATTTTAATTTCTAAAATTTGCCAAATCTAAATTTGCCAAATCTTAATATGCCATATATCAAATTCGAGTTCATAGAATTTATAACATTTCAATTTGTGAAATTTGTTAAATTTGGATTCGTAAAATTTGTCAAATTTAAATTTAAAAAATGTCAAATGTAAATTATTAAAATTTATTAAATTGTAATTCATAAGATTTGTCATATTCGAATTCCTAAAATTTGACAAATTTTAGTTCGTATCAATTGTCAAATTTGAATTGGTAAAATTTGTTAAATTTTAACACAAGAAATGTCAAATTTTAATTTCTAAAATTTGCCAAATCTAAATTTGCCAAATCTTAATATGCCATATATCAAATTCGAGTTCATAGAATTTATAACATTTCAATTTGTGAAATTTGTTAAATTTGGATTCGTAAAATTTGTCAAATTTAAATTTAAAAAATGTCAAATGTAAATTATTAAAATTTATTAAATTGTAATTCATAAGATTTGTCAAATTTAAATTCCTAAAATTCATCAAATCTTAATTTGTTAAATATCAAATTTGAATTCGTAAAATTTGTCAAATTTGAACTCGTAAAATTTGTCAAATTTGAATTCCTAATATTTGTCAAATTTAAATTTCTAAAATTTTGTATATTTTAATTAGAGAAATGTCAAATTTGAATTCTTAATATTTATTAAATTGTAATTCGTAAGATTTGTCAAATATAAATTCTCAAAATTTGAAATTCTAAAATTTGTCAAATCTTAATTCGTAAAATATCAAATTTGAATCCATAAATCAAATTCAAAAACTTTTTCTACATCCAAATTTCCAAAATCCTCCAAAAACTAAACACACCTACTGCCTCCAAAGAATTACCTAAAAAACAATCCACTTCCCATCCATACACATTCCAACACATCTCCTCACTTCTCCTCACCAAGAACATCGAAAGAATCCGGACCATAACCGCGGAATCTCTCAGTCGGTTGGATCAGGTTCGAGAGCAGAAGCGTTCGCGCGGGGACGATTTGCGTGAAAAGAAGAAAAACGACTTCACGGCTCCTGTAATTCGCCTCGACAAAAAGTAGAGTCCCCCGGTAAGAAGGGTAATAATCACTCAACAGGTTTTCTCTCGGTTGGTCGACCAAGCACGCTCTCCAGTCTCCATCTCTCTCTCTCTGTTCGCATCTCCCGTTTAGGACGGTCGAGCAAACGTGCTTGGAATAAATTACAATCATATTCGAATCCCGGATTGGCGGCGTTTTTCGGGCCAGTTGGCCGGGAGTAGTTGTCGCTCTCGTTGTACGCCGCGTGGATGGATGCGCGACCATCGACGGTGTGGGGTGGTGGGTGGAGGGGAAGGAGGACGGTTTAATTAAACGATCTCTCGATTCCGCGTTCGCCCGTTCGAGGTAGCCTCTCGACCGGAAAACGCGAGATTCGTTCCCCCCCGTTGCAGGAATTCAACGATTGCCTGGTCGATTACGGGTCGACTGTGGTGGCCGGACTAACTTTTTGCTCGTTCCGGGCTCCACCGAAGGGCTGAAAAACGACAACGGTGAAAAATTACCGCCTGGGACGGGGGGATTTCCACGCGCGTCGCGCCACTGGTGTTTCGTGGCGTTCGATGCACCTTGAAGTTGGGGTTGAGCATTTTGAAGATATTTTGGGAAAGGATAGTTGTTGGATAGCAGTATAGTAGAACGCTTGATGACAGGAAAATTGGGTTAGTGTGGTAGAGATAGGATCAAATGTCTTGTAGAAGTCTTGTAAGTGTTTTAAGAAATGATGGGAGTACAGTAGTCCCTCTTATAATGACTAAAAATTAGGTCCAGACTTTAGTATTAATCTCAAACACTTTACAAATATTTCAAAAAATGACAGTAGTATAGTAGTCCCTCGCTTAATGACTGAAAATTGAGTCTACACCTTGAAATTTAGTTCAAAACTCTTGTAAATGGTTTAAGAAATGACAGTAGTATAGTAGTCCCTCGTTTAATGACTGAAAACTAGGTCCAGACTTTAATATTTATCTCAGACTCTCTACAATATTTAAAAAAATGAAAGTAGTATAACAGTCTCTCGCTTAATAACTGAAAATTGAGTTTACACCTTGAAATTTGGTTCAAAGCCCTTGCAAATATTTTAAAAAATGATAGAAGTACAGTAGTCCCTCGCTTAATGACTAAAAATTGGGCCTACACCTTGAAATTTAGTTCAAAACCCTAGCAAATATTTTAAGAAATTTGATATATTTTAAATTGTAAAATTTGTCAAATTTTCATTCGTAAAATGTCAGACTTTAATTTGTCACATTTTAATACATAAAATTTGTTAAATTCTAATTTGTCAAATTTGTCGAGTTTCAATTCGTATTCAATAATGACAATTATACTCATGCATAACTGCGATAAAAATAACAGTACGGCGCAGAATTTCAAAAAGTGACTCCAAACCGATCGGTATGACCGAAAAATCCGATTCGCGTTCACGGAGGCGGGGGGTTCGTAAAAACAGTGTGACGCGATTATAGTAAATGGAATGTGGACGGAATAAATGCCGCTTACCGAATTAATTACATCGATATCCGGGACAAACGGTGTATAATGAACATGGCTGGCTGGTCAGCGCCAAAATTGTTCAACAATCGGGACGTCGACGGATTACGATAAATGTGATTAAACGCTTCAATTATGTCGACCGGTCGATATGTTCGATTAATCGACCGAGGTAAAGCAAACACACGCCGGGCAGATTTTTATCTGCGGTTATTAAATTCGAATCGAACGTTTCGGACGTTCCCAAACCGAATCGAGCATTCTGTCGATGCTGAACGAAACGGAATAATTACACGTCCATACAGGGTGTTCAGCCAACGCTGGACAAAATTTTAATGGGGGATTCTAGAGGCCAAAATAAGACGAAAATCAAGAATAGTAATTTGTTTATTGAGGCTTCGTTAAAAAGTTATTAACGTTTAAGGCTATGCTTGTGAGACGCTGGCGCACGCAGCTGTACGCAGGGTTGCCTATCTACAGGCGGAACTTTAAACGTTGATATCTTTTTAACGAAGCTTCAATCGACAAATTGGTATTCTTGATTTTCGTCTTATTTTGGCCTCTAGAATCCACCATTAAAATTTTTCCCAGGGGTGGCCGAACACCCTGTATAAATCCTTTCTGGCTCGCGGATGACATTTTTACACGACACATTTATATTGTATCTTTTAGTACACGATGTATACAATTGCAAAAATTCTATGAATTCATGAATATTTATGTTTTGATTTATTTAGAAATATTTTTTAAAATACACTGTGACGTTGGGATTATAAATCATTTGAGAATTTATTTTTAGTTTCAGAAATCTGAATGGGAGTAAATCAGAATGAAATTCGTTTTTAAATTGAATTTTTTTTTCTATTATTTAATAATTTTTGTATGAAAATTAAATTACCATTTGATAGTACGTAAAGTATAATAAAATGATTAGTGATTATATTGCAATCTATAAAATTAGTATTACTGTGATGCCCCAAACAATCAGGATTTAAAATTAAAAATTCTCAAAAATACTGTGATATTTAAATAACAAATTTCTTGAGAATCTATTAAATTTTCAAACTTGAATTCTTAAAATTTGTCAAATTTGAGTTTGTAAATTTGACGATTTTTAATGGGTGAAATTTGCCAAATTTGAATTCGTAATTTTGACGATTTTTAATAAGTGAAATTTGTCGAATTTGAATTCATGAATTTGCCGATTTTTAATAGGTCAAATTTAGATTCGTATTAAGTGAATAATGCAACTGAGGATGACTACTTGAATCTAGTCAATGCTCAAATACAATAGTCAATTAACAGAACTGGTACTATTGCTAGGCAGGAGCTACTCCGAGGAGTAGACTTGAGGTCTAATGGACACTCGCTAATAAAACCACTAAGGTAGACACGTTGCTTGCTAGGGATCATAGCCTTTGACATCGAACCCCATAGAAATTGAGCCCCCACAGTGGCAGAGCACTACCATACCAGGTTACGTGGACGATCGAGGGGCTTTATACCCTGAGAGTCACATAGGGTTTTAGGATGTTTTAGGATCTTGCTATGTCACAATGGTACACCTCAAGAGGCAAAGGTGTACCAGGTTCCTAAGATACCCCTGGTCCTACTGTTAACAGGGTCCAGGCTTGTATTAAATGAATAATGCAACTGAGGATGACTACTTGAATCTAGTCAATGCTCAAATACAATAGTCAATTAACAGAACTGGTACTATTGCTAGGCAGGAGCTACTCCGAGGAGTAGACTTGAGGTCTAATGGACACTCGCTAATAAAACCACTGAGGTAGACACGTTGCTTGCTAGGGATCATAGTCCTTGACATCGAACCCCATAGAAATTGAGCTCCCACAGTGGCAGGGCACTACCATACCAGGTTACGTGGACGAACGAGGGGCTTTATACCCTGAGAGTCACATAGGGTTTTAGGATGTTCTAGGATCTTGCTCTGTCGCAATGGTACACCTCAAGAGGCAAAGGTGTACCAGGTTCCTAAGATACCCCTAGTCCTACTGTTAACAGGGTCCAGGCTTGTATTAAGTGAATAATGCAATTGAGTATGACTACTTGAATCTAGTCAATGCTCAAATACAATAGTCAATTAACAGAACTGGTACTATTGCTAGGCAGAAGCTACTCCGAGGAGTAGACTTGAGGTCTAATGGACACTCGCTAATAAAACCACTAAGGTAGACACGTTGCTTGCTAGGGATCATAGCCCTTGACATGAAACCCCATAAAAATTGAGCCCCTACAGTGGCAGGGCATTACCATACCAGGTAACGAAAATTGGGCCTAGTGCCCACATATAGCAGGAGTTAACCCCATTCGAGGGGTTCTAAGCTAGCTAATGAGGCTACCCAAGTCACCAAACGTTTGAGTCCCATAGATGAGTGATATGCAACAACTATCAAAACAAACTATTCTTGTTAAACGGTCAGTTGTGCCTGCAATGGCTGCCCGGAAGCCTGTCGTGCGACTCACCGGAAGTCCTCCACCTCCCACACGCCTATCCAGATCCCAGGGAAAGCGTGCAAAGAGGACCAGTTTCGTTTCGAAGCTTCAGACTCGTTTCCCTGTCTCCACAAAGGATTTTCGCTTTATTTCCAGGTTGAGGGGGTGTGTGTGGGGGGGTCGTTGTCCCCGGTGGCGTCTCATTAATTTACGTACAAAGGCAGCACGCGCGCGCGTAAACATCGCGGGATCTGTTATCGTTAGAAGAGTCCCTTGTCATTTGCACTGATTAAGCTCGTTACGGCCAGGGGTCCCCCGTTACTTTTCCCGATGTATCAGTCCCGGCGTGCCTAACGATGAAATATCGAACTGTCCGGGTAAACAATTTCGTCGATTACCCGGGAATAATTTACGCGGCGATCCATTAAGCCGCGTGTCGATGGAAATTTCGACGCTGGAAATATCGTTTCTCGATTGGTTAAGTGAGGAACATTAAAAAAAAAATTATTATCTTTTTATTCAAAGTCAAAATTACAATTGATTGGACTCTCCAACATCTTAAGAGTTTTCTATTGTCGATAGACATCGATTTGTTTATTTATAAATGTGACAAAGTTTGTGTCAAATTATCCCCTCCTTAAAAAAATGTGAATTTATGAACCTGGATTTAAGGATCATTTGCACGTGACAGTAATGTCAAACTGTCATAAACATTTAAAAGTATTAAAATTATTTTTTCCACCCCTAAAAAAAAATTTTAATTTCAAATTTTAATGCATGAAACTTTTTTGTATGATTTGAAATAATGAAAAAAGGTATCATTTTATTTTTTCTAGTGTCAAACTTACGAATTCAACCTCAAATGATAGTAAACATTCGAACATTTTAAAATTATTTTCTCAACCCTTAAAAAAATTTAATCCTAATTCCAGCATCTAGGGATTTTTAGTTTTGAATCACTAATCAATTTTATTTACCAAAAAGTGAAAAATAAATTGTCCCTCTAATTTGGATATTTTATATTTTTTATTGTAAATGTAATTCTAATTCTAGCATCTAGGGATTTTTATTTTTGGATCACTAATTAATTTTATTTACCAAAAAGTGAAAAATAAATTAACCCTCTAATTTGCATATTTTTTTATTTTTTATTATAAACGTAATCCTAATTCCAGTATCTAGGGATTTTTAGTTTTGGATCACTAATCAATTTTATTTACCAAAAAGTGAAAAATAAATTAACCCTCTAATTTGCATATTTTTTTATTTTTTATTATAAACGTAATCCTAATTCCAGTATCTAGGGATTTTTAGTTTTGGATCATTAATCAATTTTATTTACCAAAAAGTGAAAAATAAATTAACCCTCTAATTTGGATATTTTATATTTTTAATTGTAAATGTAATTCTAATTCTAGCATCTAGGGATTTTTAGTTTTGGATCACTAATCAATTTTATTTACCAAAAAGTGAAAAATAAATTGTCCCTCTAATTTGGATATTTTATATTTTTAATTTTAAATGTAATTCTAATTCTAGCATCTAGGGATTTTTATTTTTGGATCACTAATCAATTTTATTTACCAAAAAAAGTGAAAAATATATTATCCCTCTAATTTGGATATTTTTTTATTTTTTATTATAAATGCAATCCAAATTCCAGCATCTAGGGATTTTTATTTTTGGATCACTAATCAATTTTATTTACCAAAAAAAGTGAAAAATATATTATCCCTCTAATTTGGATATTTTTTTATTTTTTATTATAAATGCAATCCAAATTCCAGCATCTAGGGATTTTTATTTTTGGATCACTAATCAATTTTATTTACCAAAAAGTGAAAAATAAATTGTCCCTGTAATTTAGATATTTTATATTTTGAATTGTAAATGTAATTTTAATTCTAACATATAGTGATTTTTATTTTTGGATGGCTAAACAATTTAGAAATTTAAATTAGAAATTTAAGTGCATGAACAAAAAGTAAAATGTTACAAAATGTAAAAAATAAATTAACCCTCTAATTTGCATGTTTTTTTATTTTTTATTATAAATGTAATCCTAATTCCAGCATCTAGGGATTTTTAGTTTTGAATCAGTAATCAATTTTATTTACCAGAAAAAGTGAAAAATAAATTATCCCTCTATTTTGGATATTTGATTTTTAACAATGAAAAATAAATTAATTTGGATATTTTATTTTTATTTTTGATCGTAGATGTAATTCGAATTCTATAGGGGTTTTTATTTTTGAATGGCTGGACTGAATTTAACGAGATGCACCGAGAAGGTCGTTCGGGGTCGTGAAAGGCCATAAATTGACGATCGATGGAGAACGTGCACGGAGGTCGGTTAAATAAAAGGCCGAATCAATTATCACCAGCAACGATCCTCCATTGCATCTCGTTGAACTCGTCAAAGGCATTATTGTGACAATGACACGAAAGATGGAGGTCAGTCTGAATCGGTACACCCTTGATGGAACGACGATTTAATTTGTTCAAAAATACAGAGGGGAAAAAATAGAAAATAACGCTCGTAATTACGGGGAACGAAGATCGAGGAGAATGATTAAGTTTGCGCATATAATTTACTTGTTAACAAATTCTAACGATGGAATCTGAGTCGATCGGATTAGATTCTTACGATCGATAAAATGGAAACACGTTATATTCTACGTGGAGGCCTCGAGGAATGATTAGTGTCCATTAATCTCGAGTTACAAACGTTGTCAACAAAGCAATTAATAATTTCTAAAGAAACGATTGCATCAGTTAAATGTTCTTGAATATTTTTTTATTTAATTTTGGATTTGTTTATAGTTAAATTTGGATCGTAAAAATGTCATCAAAATTGCTTGTTTTTAGTCGAGGACAAATAAAATTATTCATATTTTGTAAATTTTGAAATATTTCGAAATTTTAGTAATAGGGATTTTTCTTTAGTTAAATTTGAATGTGAAAAATTTCATAAAAATTGTTCGTTTTCGACGGAAAGTCGAAAACATTTTCCCGAAAAAATTGTCAACATTTTGTAAATTTTTAGCTTGTTTGAAATTTTAGTAAAAACGATTTTTTTTAAATTAAATTTGGATCCTAAAAATGTCATCAAAAATGTAATTAACAATTTCAAAATAAACGATTGCATCAGCTGAATGTTCTTGAATATTTTATTTTATTCACATATCTTGACAAATTTAATAATTCAAGATCTTGCATAAATAATAATCGGTTAATAATGTTAAAATATGTTGGATGGTCTCGCGTGAAATAATTAATATTGTATTGCATATGCAAGTACTTATCAGTACTTAACAAAGAGCCAATATTTTGGGCAATAAGAGGATTAAGAACTCAAAGTACGATTAATATAAAATATTCCAATTAATGCAAAATAAGGTTACATGCATTATTCAGTAAAATTCCAAATGGCTAAAATCACAAATATATTCAACTAAATAATAATAAATATCTACCAATTTTCGAGATTAAAAAAAAAAATACTGGCCAAAAGACAGATTTAGAATGAAATTTTCAAAAATCTTTGCTATATTTTCACTTCTATTTAATAAAAATTCAGCAATTTATTGCATTTAGTGCAAAATAACGTTGCATGCATTATTCAATAAAATTCTAAATAACTAAAATTACAAACTTATTTAACTAAATAATGACGATAATAAATATCTATCAATTTTCAAGATTAAAAAAAATATATTCGTCAAAAGACAGATTTAGAATAAAATTTTAAAAAATTTTTGCTATATTTTTACTTCTATTTAATAATAATTCAGCATAATTAACCAAAAAAAAATTATCCAATAATACCAAAAATACATTCTCAATTTTTTTCAAAAATCAAGTATAATTAGCAAAAAAAAAATTATCCAATAATACCAAAAATACAACTCTAATTTTGTTCAAAAACCATATAACATAACCATACTTAAAATCAAGCATAATTAGCAAAAAAAAATTATCCAATAATACCAAAAATACAACTCTAATTTTGTTCAAAAACCATATAACATAACCATACTTAAAATCAAGCATAATTAGCAAAAAAAAAATTGTCCAATAATACCAAAAACACATCCCCAATATTGTTCAAAAACCATACAACAATTAAATATTCATCCAATACCAAAAATCATCTTCTCTAACAAATTATTTCCCCAAAACAATTTCGCAAAAGAACAAAGTCAAATAAATAAAAACGATCGATCATCGTTAGGAGCGTTCCTAATTGCGATCGATCGTCGTTACACCGGCCAGGGATCAACGATCTATCGCTGGGTCGGTTGCGTAACCGGAGGTTCTGACCGCGTGATCGCAGAAAAAAAGTCCCAGTAAATAATTTCGTTGGCGCAGGTTTCGATAAATCTCGATCTCGTCTCGACTGGCCGTATCGAGAGCCAACCTGATATACCTACGCGCGAGTTCGAGTCGTTGCACCATTGTTTGGCGCGCTCGACGCCGGTCCAGCTTTCGATATTTATCGATCATGTCGCTCCTAGTAGTCCGCTCGTTGCGCAATAGTCGCAGATCGCGCGAAACAGCCGCGACAACTCGACCTCCTCGCGAACGACCGATCGACGTTTAGCAGTTATCGTTCCGCGTATTTTCGCGTCGAACTGTTCCGTCGTTACGGTGAAATACGTACGCGCGGACAGTTCGAGGGACGGACACAACGGACGACATTTGTTCCGGGGGAAAAGTAGGCGAACTCGTACACTGATCGCTCTCGAGTGAAACAAACTGGCGCAAACGGTTCAAAATTGACGATTTTTTGGGGGAATTTATTGCGAAGAAAGTAATGCACTAATCGGTTTCAAATTTTCAGAATATGTTAGTGTACTATTAGAGTACATGCATGAATTTTTATTAATTGAAAGAACCATAAACATCGGAGTTAAAAAAATTATTATTTGAGCATAGAAAAGACTGTTCTACTAGGTAAAGACAAATAGCTGAAAAGCATCAATTTTTGAAAATTTATCGCGAAGAAAGTAATGCACTAAGAATTTTCAAATTTTCAGAATATCTTACTATACTATCAGAGTACATACATGAATTTTTGTTAATTGAAAGAACTATAAATATAGGAGTTAGCAACATTATTATTTGGGCGTAGAAAAGACTCTTTTGTTAGGTGTGGGCAACCTGGTGCAAATAGCTAAAAAGCAAGAATCTTTGAGAATTTATTGCGAAGAAAGTAATGCACTAATCATTTTCAAATTTTCAGAATATGTTAGTGTAATATTAGAGTACATCCCTGAATTTTTGTTATTCGAAAGAACCATAAATATCGGAGATAGCATAATTATTATTCGGGTGTATAAAATACTAGTTTGTCAGGCAGAAACAACCTGGTGCAAGCGATTTTTCGAGGATTTATTACAAAGAAATTAATCAAGAAATTATTTTCAAATTTTCAGAATATCTTACTATACTACTAGAGTACATAACTGAATTTTTATAAATTCGAAAACCTATAAACATCGGAGTTAACAAAATTATTATTCGAGTGTATAAAAGACTAGTTTATTAGGTGGGCTCAGTCTGGTGCAAATGGTCGAAAACCAACAAATTTTTGAGAATTTATTTCAAGGCAAATAATGCACTAATCATCTTCAAATTTTCAGAATATCTTGTTGTTATATTAAAGCATATAACTGAATTTTTATTAATTTGAAAAACCATAAACATCGTAGTTAACAAAATTATTATGACCACATGTAGAGAATGGAACAACCTGGTAACAACTGTTGAAAATCAACGATTTTTCAAGAATTTATTGCAAAGAAACTAATGTACCAATCATTTTCAAATTTTCAGAATATCTTGTTGTTACATTAAAGTATATAACTGAATTTTTATTAATTTGAGAAACCCATCAACGTTGCAATAAAAAAATTATTGTTCTAGTATATAAATGACCAGATGTAGGGAATGAAACAACCTGGTAAGAACTGTTGATAATGAACAACTCTTCAAGAATTTATTGCAATGGAACTAATGTACCAATCATTTTCAAATTTTCAGAATATGTTGTTGTTATATTGAAGTATATAACTGAATTTTTATTAACCAAAAAAACCGATAGACATTGCAATAAAAAAATTATTATTCTAGTATATAAATGACCAGATGTAGAGAATGAAACAACCTGGTGAGAACTCATGAAAAATATCGATTTTTTGAGAATTTATTGCAAAGAAACTAATGTACCAATCATTTTCAAATTTTCAGAATATCTTGTTGTTACATTAAAGTATATAACTGAATTTTTATTAATTTGAGAAACCCATCAACGTTGCAATAAAAAAATTATTGTTCTAGTATATAAATGACCAGATGTAGGGAATGAAACAACCTGGTAAGAACTGTTGATAATGAACAACTCTTCAAGAATTTATTGCAATGGAACTAATGTACCAATCATTTTCAAATTTTCAGAATATGTTGTTGTTATATTGAAGTATATAACTGAATTTTTATTAACCAAAAAAACCGATAGACATTGCAATAAAAAAATTATTATTCTAGTATATAAATGACCAGATGTAGAGAATGAAACAACCTGGTGAGAACTCGTGAAAAATATCGATTTTTTGAGAATTTATTGCAAAGAAACTAATGTACCAATCATTTTCAAATTTTCAGAATATCTTGTTGTTACATTAAAGTATATAACTGAATTTTTATTAATTTGAAAAACCGATCAACGTTGCAATAAAAAAATTATTATTCTAGTATATAAATGACCAGATGTAGGGAATGAAACAACCTGGTAAGAACTGTTGATAATGAACAACTCTTCAAGAATTTATTGCAATGGAACTAATGCACCAATCATTTTCAAATTTTCAGAATATGTTGTTGTTATATTGAAGTATATAACTGAATTTTTATTAACCAAAAAAACCGATAGACATTGCAATAAAAAAATTATTATTCTAGTATATAAATGACCAGATGTAGAGAATGAAACAACCTGGTGAGAACTCGTGAAAAATATCGATTTTTTGAGAATTTATTGCAAAGAAACTAATGTACCAATCATTTTCAAATTTTCAGAATATCTTGTTGTTATATTAAAGTATATAACTGAATTTTTATTAATTTGAAAAACACCCCAACATTGCAATAAAAAAATTATTATTCTAGTATATAAATGACCAGATGTAGGGAATGAAACAACCTGGTAAGAACTGTTGATAATGAACAACTCTTCAAGAATTTATTGCAATGGAACTAATGCACCAATCATTTTCAAATTTTCAGAATATGTTGTTGTTACATTAAAGTATATAACTGAATTTTTATTAATTTGAAAAACCCCCCAAAATTGCAATAAAAAAATTATTATTCTAGTATATAAATGTCCAGATGTAGGGAATGAAACAACCTGGTAAGAACTGTTGATAATGAACAACTCTTCAAGAATTTATTGCAATGGAACTAATGTATCAATCATTTCCAAATTTTCAGAATATCTTCCCATACCACCAAACTACACAACCAAATTTTTACAAACCAAAAAACCCCCCAAAATTGCAATAAAAAAATTACTATTCTACCATATAAAATCCACTGTACAGAAAATTAGTCACACACACATACCTGACAGCAAAACCTCGATTCTAAAATAGAAACGATGAATAATAACGCCTAATACCGTTGGGAGATAACTCTCTGGGAGTTATCGGTTGAACAAATACAATGTTTACTAAGAGAAGGAATCCAGTTCGTCCAACATAGTCGATGTAGAGACGTTTATAAAATTTTCCAAGAACGCACGCGTCGGCGATCTTTGACTAAAAAGACGACTCCGTTCCCCCCGTGTCGTTCGCGGAAGAAAGATCGATTCGATTACGACGTCCACGGATGATGTATAGTTTATTCCCGATGATTCAGCCGCCGTGGAATTCGTGCAGCGTGTTTGCAATTTTTATTTTTTTTTTTTTATTTCGCTCCCACGCCCGATGGAGACTTTATTCGACTAACGAGTAACGGAAAAACAATCCGACGATTTTTTTATTCGACCCGCCGCGCGTTCGTTAGACAATACGACCAATGACGTTACAACATCGGTGGCTGAAAACCATGCTCGTCCTAAAAATAACCGTATAGAAAATAGAAGAGAGTCGCGAGCGTGGTCGGGGGGCAACATTTTCTTTCTCTTGGACATATTTATGGGCCTTGCAACGTCTTATAAGTTTCGTCGCCATTTCTCCGCCAAAGAAGAGATTTCGACGAAAGTTGGTCGCGTTTGGGTGTTAAAAGCGTCATAAAAATTGTTTGCTTTCAGCGGGGAGTTTGGAAGACACTTTCCAAGGAAAAATTATCAATATTTTGTAAATTTTTGGCTGCTTTGAAATTTTAGTTAGAAGGATCTTTTAAAAGTTGAATTTCAATTCTAAAAATGTTGTCAAAATTGTTTGTTTTCAGTGGAAAGTCGAGGACACTTTGCCAAAAAAAGTTATCAAAATTTTGTAAATTTTTTGGTCATTTCAAAATTATAGCCAAGTAATCAGGATTGTTTTTAGTTAAATTAGAATGTTAAAAATGTGATAAATATTGTTTATTTTTTGGTTGAAAATCGGCCATCTTCAAAAAAATAATTATCAAAATTTTGTAAATTTCTGGCTGCTTCGAAATTTTTATTAAATTAAAAGAATGTTTTTTTATGTTAAATTTGAATGCGAAAAATGTCATAAAAATTGTTTGTTTTCAATAGAAAATCGAAAACACTTGAAAAATTATTAAAATTTTGTAAATTAATGGCTGCTTTGTAATTTTAGTAACATGGATTTTTTTCAAGTTGAAATTGGATCCTAAAAATGTCAAAATTGTTTGTTTTTAGTCGAAAACAAAAAATTATCAAAATTTTGTAAATGTTTATCTACTTTGAAATTTTAATTAGAAGGATTTTTAAAGGTTGAATTTGGATCCTAAAAGTGTCATTAAAATTGTTTGTTTTTAGTCGAAAACAAAAAATTATTAAAATTTTGTAAATTTTTAGATAATTCGGAATTTTTATTGAGTATTAAGAATGTTTTTTAAATTACATTTGAATACTGAAATTGTTATAAAAATTGTTTGCTTTCAGTAGAAAGTCTAGAGGACACTTTTCAAAAAAAAATTATCAAAATTTTGTAAATTTTTAGCTACTTCAAAATTGTATCCAATTAGGATTTTTTTTTAGTAAAATTTAGATGTTAAAAATGTCATAAAAATTGTTTGTTTTCAGTGGAAAGTCGGGAGGACACTTTTCAAAAAAAATTATCCAAAATTTTGAAAATTTTTAGCTACTTTAAAATTTTACTAATAAGGATTTGTTTAAAGTTAAATTTGAATCCTAAAAATGTCATTAAAGTTTTTTTATAATTATAGTTACTGTCAATAATAAATAGACATGTGTGGACATTTAATTTTTTTTTTATAATTATAGTTACTGTCAATAATAAATAGACCCAAAAAAAATCGTCCCTGAAGAGGTTAAGAAAATTGAACGAGAAGAGGCTCCTTTTGGCTTGCAAAAGAAATTCAAAACCTTCGTTCCGTTTCCATATAATTTACACATTTTCAAAAGGTAATGTCGAACACAATTAAAAGAAAGGTTCTGAATTGTTCTCGCAAGGAAATGAAGCCAACCTTTTCCTCTCATTTGCACGCACTTTAATATTCCCTCTTCGTCTGTGAAAATTTCACGAAAAATGTAACTCGCGGTTAACCTAATTCTTGATCAAAATTGTTTCGGGTAAAAAATGGGCGATAACGGCCTTTCCCGCGGACAAATTTTTTACCAGAGTCGCTTTGCGCGCAAACAGCCCGGATACATATGGAGAATTTGTTGTGTAATTAAAAAGTCGTACGCTTCATCTGCGCGAAAACGTTGAATTTCGCTGGGGTAGGAAACAAATCCTCATTTGGTACGAAACAAATGACCTCATTTTCCGACAGCCTTTTTGCTCGAGCGGTTTCTATGTTCGTTCGGTTTTTATTTCCCGGATGTCATGTTCTTCCCCTAAACGAACTAACGAATGATAGCTTCCAGTTATTCTCCAGCACGATACCCACATTGCAGAATTAAAAAAAAATTAATATTTCTATGTTTCAAAATACACTAATGATTTTTCTTTCGAAAAATGGAAGCAAAATGTTCGAAACTATTCATTAAACAACATTCATAATATATAGACGGCTGCAAAAATGATTTTACAAATTCATATATACAAGGTGTTAGGACAACCCTGGGAAAAATTTTAATGGGGGATTCTGGAGACCAAAATAAGACGAAAATCAAGAATATTAATTTGTTGATGGAGGCTTCGTTAGAAAGTTATTAACGTTTAAAGCTCCGCGCACGCAGCGCGCGCGGTTCCCGTTTCACAGGCGTAACTTTAAACGTTGATATCTTTTTAACAAAGCTTCAATCAACAAATTGGTATCCTTGATTTTCGTCTTATTTTTGCCTCTAGAATACTCCATTAAAATTTTTCCAAGGGTCATCGAACACCCTGTATATGAATATTTTTGTGTACCATGGATACACTTTTTCTAGGTCCAGATTTGATTAAAATTTTAATTAGTTATATCTAATTTTATATGAGACAATTTCTCTGAAAAAAGTTAAATAAAAAAATATAGAAATTTTATTCGATTCTGTTTCATGGTTTCAAATTTTATCATAATTTGCCATTTTATCGCTTTTTGATTGACAACGATTCAGTTTTTGCAAGGCCACAGTTGGCAGCGCCGCGATTGCGTCTGATTTTTAGTAACGTCGTAGTTCACAGACGCGATATCAGTTTCAGGCGTTCATAGGTGGGACAAAGTCGAGCCTGGCGACGCTGTAAAGAATGCAAGGCCGCGGAAAGATCGTCCGGTTCGCGGAGGTGAGGCTCGTCAGTATTTTTCGCCGTCAGCTGAGCAAAGATTGACATCACCGCGTGCCAGAGCGGTGATTCACCGCGAAGAAAGTGCTCGAGAGTCGATGGTACCCGGGAACTGGATCGAAATAGCCGCTCACCGGCAATTAAGATTATCGAACGTGGCAGCGCCATCGAGAGACTTCGTTAATTTCCTCCCAGAAGCCTCCACACGCTCGCGAGCCACGTTTCGTTCGAGCACTAATCGCGACGACTTTAATGAACTGTACTTTCCGACTTGTAACTTTCCACAAAGTTCGATTCTCACATTTAATTCACGATTTAAATCTGAAGGAACACTAAAAACGATTTTTCTTTGTCATTTGATATTTGTAAATGATTATTTAAACGGAAATTATTCGTTTGGGTTAATGGCTGACCAACAGCAGCGCGCTCTATGAGACCAGAGGCTCACTAGCTTCGAAGCAACGTGCGTTTCTATGTTCTTCGTTGGCTTGCAATTGAAAACAACGAAAACAGATTAGCGTTTCTATGTCTTTTCAATTGTAAGACAAGGAGGAGCATAAAAATGGACGTCGTTTCGACGCTCGTGTGCCCCCGGCCTCATAGAGTGCGCTGCTGTCGGTCAGCCATTATGAATGGACAGAACTTTTAACAATGGGACTAAAACAATTAATTCTTAAGTTGAAATGTTAAGGAAAATAAATTTTAATAAGCTTCATAAATTTCAATGTGGTCACAAAAGAAACTACTGCGACAACTTTTAAGTTGTGTAGTTTACAATTCCCTAAAATCGAAGTATTGGTCTCGTAAGCAATTTTAGGATTTTAGACTGGCAGTCAACGTGTTAAATAATTGTTTACGAAAGACGAATGCGAAACAAAAATCATTTGTAGGCTTTGTTGAAATTTAGACAGATTTTTAGTCAAATTTTAGGTTAGTTTCTTCTGAACGACGAGAGTGGAGACTACAAGCGTCGCGTTGTTAATAGTATACGGTTATTTTTCCACTTATTGTTTGTGCATTTAATTTTTACATTTTTATATGTTCGAAAAACTAATATTCTAAAGTTAGATACAGCGCATTGCTGTCAGTAAATAATTTAAACTGCACCTTCGACTTGTAACTTTCCATGAAGTTCGATTTTTACGTTAAATTCACGATTTAAATCTCGAGAAATACTAAAAATGATATTTCTTTGTCATTTGGTATTCGTAAATGATTATTTAAACGGAAATTATTCGTCTGGGTTAATGGCTGACCGTCAGCAACGCGCTCTATGAGGCCAGGGGCACACTAGCGTCGAAGCAACGTGCGTTTCTATGTTCTTCGTTGGCTTGCAATTGAAAACAACGAAAACAGATTAGCGTTTCTATGTCTTTTCAATTGTAAGACAAGGAGGAGCATAAAAATGGACGTCGTTTCGACGCTCGTGTGCCCCCGGCCTCATAGAGTGCGCTGCTGTCGGTCAGCCATTATGAATGGACAGAACTTTTAACAATGGGACTAAAACAATTAATTCTTAAGTTGAAATGTTAAGGAAAATAAATTTTAATAAGCTTCATAAATTTCAATGTGGTCACAAAAGAAACTACTGCGACAACTTTTAAGTTGTGTAGTTTACAATTCCCTAAAATCGAAGTATTGGTCTCGTAAGCAATTTTAGGATTTTAGACTGGCAGTCAACGTGTTAAATAATTGTTTACGAAAGACGAATGCGAAACAAAAATCATTTGTAGGCTTTGTTGAAATTTAGACAGATTTTTAGTCAAATTTTAGGTTAGTTTCTTCTGAACGACGAGAGTGGAGACTACAAGCGTCGCGTTGTTAATAGTATACGGTTATTTTTCCAC
Source organism: Colletes gigas (assembly GCF_013123115.1). NCBI lineage: Eukaryota > Metazoa > Arthropoda > Insecta > Hymenoptera > Colletidae > Colletes > Colletes gigas. Next base: position 1,874,154 of record NW_025106644.1, read on the forward strand.
TTATTGTTTGTGCATTTAATTTTTACATTTTTATATGTTCGAAAAACTAATATTCTAAAGTTAGATACAGCGTATTGCTGTCAGTAAATAATTTAAACGGAACAAATTCGTCTGAGTTAATGGCTGACCGACAGCAGCGCGCTCTATGAATCCAATGCCTCGTATTTCAGTTCAACTTTAGGTTAGTTCGTTCTGAACGACGATACTAGAGAGTACAAACGTCACATTATTAATAATATACGGTTATTTTTCCACCTACTGTTCATGCATTTCATTCATATATCTTTATAATGCATATAGCTATCAGTCTCTCCTAAAAATAAATTCAATTATATGGGAAAAAAGATGTGTAATATTATTTTGAGGTTAAAAAATAATTGCTTGCCAAAACAAGAAATTCTGAGCCTTCTATATGCAATATACCACATAAAATTTAATAATTACTGTTATTCGAGCAAACAGAAAGATTTTTAAACTAAAATGGCTGCCGAAACTTGCAGATAAAATCATAGAATGACATAGATTCCATTAGACAATTCCTCTCCTAAATTAATAAGATATTCTCCATCCAAAAATGTTTACATTTCTCGCATATAAAGCGAGCTTGCGAAATTTTTATTCCTCCTAAAAGCAGAAATAAAATTATTTTCGTGAGCGTATTCCCTCCCCCACGCATCGACAGTAAAACAAATCGGCGATAAAAATGGGCGAGTAACGCAGCGATCGCGGGGATCGTTCGACTCGAACGGAACATCTTGCACGACGAGATTGTGCAGCACGAAGCACAGGTTACGACTGGAGAAACAATTCGCTCGGTGCTCGTCGCTTGTAAATCCGAACGATTAACTTCGTCCGGAATTTCGGCCGGAGCGTCGTATTTATTTTACCGTTTGTCGCCGCCAGGGGTAGCCCGTTTTCGGTAGTGCCAAACGTTGTTGCGTCGTTTCGACAGCCACTCGCTTCTTCCGTCGACTACGGAACTCGGGGAGCTTTCAATTTTTTTTTATCTCCCCCCCTCCCCCACAACGCTACAATCTCGTCGGTACATCGAGTTTGCGCACTTTACGCTAAAAAGGGACGCGTGTCGCGCCCGATATCGTCGCGTTCTGGAAAAAATGGTTCGGAAAAAAAAAAGGAAAATGGCGGCGGACAACGATGTTCCGCGAACGAAACATCGTCTTTCGTTCTCTACGTTTCCGTGCCGCCGGTGCGCTCGTATCGTGTAACAACGCCGTAAAAACGAACGTGCTTCGCCCATTGGTGCACGCGTTGCGAACATTATTTCGTTCTTTTAATGCATTTCCGGTTGCGTTATCGAACAGACTGTTTCTGGAACGTTGGTATATACTTAAAAATCGAAATAAGTATGAATTAGATAATACTGAGCTGTAAATTATTTTTGTCACGTTGTTAAACAAATATTGTGGTGGAAAATATTTTTAAACGTGAGTAATGACCATTTGGTACTGTGTGTCTTCGAAAAGCTTGTTAAGGGGGCGTTTACTCCGCCTATCTTCACTTTCACTTCGTCGTCGCGGCCAATAGGGGGCGTGGGCGTGTCAAGCTGGGGCGGGAAGCCAATTAGACCCGCCTATTTTTCACTTTGCAACTTCTCGAGGACACACAGTACACAATAAATACTTTTGTCACGTTGTTAAACAACTATTGTGCTGGAAAATATATTTTAAATCTGAATGATGACCATTTCGGTACTGTGGGTCCTAGAGAAGGTTGCTAGGGGGCGTTTGCTCCGCCTATCTCCACTTCCACTTCGTTGTCTCGGCCAATAGGGGGCGTGGGCGTGTCAAGTTGAAGTGGAGAGCCAATCAGACTCGCATTCCTTCCACTAGACAACTTTTCAAGGACGCACAGTACACAATAAATACTTTTGTCACGTTGTTAAACAAATATTGTGGTGGAAAATATTTTTTAAATGTGAGTGATGACTAGACTGCGAATCTTTATGCAAATTCACATTTTTATTAATAAAATTAACGAAACGGAAGCTTCGCAGAGGACTGTCTCAACCCCTAAATATAATAATTCGTATCTTACTTTAAGTATTTCTTATACTTTTGCATATTAAATGCGTTCTGTAGTTTTTTGAGGATTAAAATTTCCCATAAATGCATAAACATCCGCAGTCTAGTGATGACCGTGGTATGATAGTGGTATTTGATACTGTGGGTCTTTGAAAAGCTGACTAGGGGGCGTTTGCTCCGCCTATCTCCACTTCCACTTCGTCGTCTCGGCCAATAGGGGGCGTGGGCGTGTCGAGCTGGAGTGGAGAGCCAATCAGACTCGCATTTCTTTCACTAGCCGACTTCTCGAGGACACACAATACACAATAAATAGTTTTGTCACGTTGTTAAACAAATATTGTAATGGAAAATATATTTTAAATGTAAATAATGACCATTTAGTACTGTGTGTCTTCGAAAAGCTTGTTAAGGGGGCGTTTGCTCCGCCTATCTCCACTTCCACTTCGTCGCCACGGCCAATAGAGGGCGTGGGCGTGTCAAACCTGAGTAGGGAGCCAATCAAACCCACATTTCTTTCACTAGTCGACTTCTCGAGGACGCACAGTACATTTGCATCGTTTTATTCGGTATTTTAATAGTGTTTTTCATTACCTATCGTATAATTATGTAGTGTGAGATTAAAATAATTGCTCAAGACTTATATTCTAGATATACACGAGCTTCGATTTCGCGTGGGGAATTCCCATTCGGGATTTTAATATTTGTTTTCAATTTAACGAAGTTCTGCGTGCACGTCGACGAGGAAGATGATTTGTATCGCGGGGATAGTCGAGATAAAAATCAGGATTGAACTCTGTTTCCGGTGAATACGAGCAAGAAATGGCTTCGCAACTTTCCTCGGGCCGGAGATGGATAAAATTTAATTCCTACAACAACGTCGGATAAATAAAAGAGCGGAAAGGGTAGATTGGCGATGTCTGTTCGCTCGAAGATTTATTCGGATAACTTAATATTTGCTCGATACGGGATGTACCATCGTTGCTTAGTTAATAAAGTAATGTATAGAGGGAACAATTTTGATTTTTCAATCTTATACTGTGTTTACACAAAAATTCAATCATGATTGGAATATTTTGTTTAGAAAAATAATATCGAATGCTTGTTTAAATTAATAACATAAATTTATTTAATTCTATAACTATTTTTCAAAAAGTTGATATTGAAAAATTCCAAATGTCTAAAGAATTTAACAATAAAAATTCATTTATTGAATATTGTAAGTAAAATTATAATTTTCGTCGAAGGAATCTTCGATTTGATATTCAAAATTTGATTTAGAAAAATAATTTCAAATACGTGTTGAAATTAACAATACAAATCTATTTAATTTTGCAACTATTTTTCAATAACTCTTTTTAAATAATACAAAATACAAAACGTCGAGTTGATATTGAAAAATTCCAAAAGTCTAATAAAATTTTGACAGTAAAAATGCATTTAGTGGATACTGATTGGATATAATAGTTGTAAAAATATAAATTAACAAAACAAATCTATTTAATTCTGCAACTATTTTTCAGAAACTTTTTTTAAATAATACAAAATATAGAACTTCGACTCGATATTGAAAAATTCCAAAAATTCAACAAAAATTTGACAATAAAAATTCATTTATTGGGTACTCTATGTACAATATAATTTTTGTAAGTGCTTTAATTAGCAACAGAAATCCATTAAATTCTGCAACCATTTTTCAAAAATTCCTTTCGAAGAGTCCAAAATACAAAACTTCATGTCGATATTGAAAAATCTCAAAAAATCAACAAAAATTTGACAATAAAAATTCATTTATTGAATAGTGTATATAGAATATAATTTTTGTAAGTGTTTTAATTTAGGAACAGAAATCAAAACAAAATAAAAAAGGTCGAGTTGATTTTGAAAATTTCCAAAAATTCAACAAAAATAAAAATAAAAATTCATTTATTGGATACTGTGTATAGAATATAATTAATGTGACTGTCTTAATTAACAACAGAAATCTATTTAATTCTGCAACCATTTTTCAAAAATTCCTTTCAAATAATCCAAAATATAAAACTTCATGTCGATATTGAAAAATTCCAAAAATTCAATAAAAATTCATTTATTGGATACTGTATATAAAATATAATTTTTATACGTGTTTTAATTAGCAACAGCAATCTATTAAATTCTGCAACCATTTTTCAAAAATTCCTTTCAAAGAATCCAATATATAAAACCTCGAGTCGATATTGAAAAATTCCAAAGGTCTAAAAAAATTCATTTATTGGATACATTGTTCGTAGAACGAAATTTTCGTCGGGTCTTCGGTTCGTGCGTTCGAAATTATTATCCGGCCAAGAGTTTCCGAGAATTTTTTTGCTCGCTACGGCCGTCGGATGCCTTTGTCTTCGTCGCGGCGTTGTTTTTGGTCGCAGTCGGCGCGCGGAAAGAATGGCGGCCGTCGATGAAAAACTACGGCTGTTTCGCACTTCTCTCGAGCTTCATTCATTTTCCCAACGTACCCGTCTTTTTTGTTTGTTGACTCCGGCTCCGCCCTTTCCCGCAGGGCTCGCCCGCGCTTCTGTTTGCTCTCGCGGGAACGGAATTACACGATGCTTCCGTTTCCGCGGCGCTCGCCTCTTTTTCGAGTTTATTTCGGGAAGTCTGGATCGCGGAGCCGCGTTCCAACCTTCGCCAGGGATCTTCCCGCGCGCCGGATTTATCATCAGAAATATCTTTACGAGACTACGAATCATCCCACACAGGCACAAAGTGTCAGACTAATTTATACAATTTTATATAATTTTTTTGAAGCGATTTTATTTTCTTTAAATTTTTCAAATTTTTTGAAAATTATTTTTTTGTATAATTTTTGATCTCCAAAATTTTCCTATAATGAACACTCTTATCTATTATACTTTCATCCCTTAAAATACTATATATCCTTCCACCAAAAGACAGTTCAAATTAATTAAAATCTTTTATATTTATATTTTTTAAATTTCGTTTTTTCGTCATTAATTAGTCTCTTTTACAAAACATTTATTTTATACAATTTTTTGGGGAGGGTGCTACATTCTCTAATCTAATATTTGGTTAAATTTTTTAAAAATCATTTTTGGGATAATTTTTGGTTCTAAGAATTTTTGTACAATTAATACTGTTGTATATCATACTTTCATCCCCTAAAATGCTACTATCCCTTCCACCAAAAAATTGTTGAAATTAATTAGCTATGTATATTTATATTTTTTAAATTTTGTTTATTATTATCAATCAGTCTTCTTTATACGACTACGAATCATTCAATATAGATACAAAGTGTCAGACTATTTTATAAAATTTTATATAACTTTTTTCTGGGGATGCTACATCCCCTAATTGAATATTTTATTTTCTTTAAATTTTTCAAATCTTTTAAAAATCATTTTTTCTATAATTTTTGGTGTGTGTTAGGTCTGGAATCTTTTATTTTTTTTAATTTTTCAAATCTTTTAAAAATCAATTTTTGTATAATTTTTGGTCTCAGAAATTTGTCTACAATCAACACTTTTGTGTTTTATACTTTCATCCCCTAAAATTCCATTTTCTCTTCCACCAAAAAACCTTTTAAAATTATTTTGAGTCATGTATATTTATATTTTTTAAGTTGCTTTTTAATTGTCATTAATTAGTCTACCCACATTAGTTGTTTTATTTTTTTTACTATAGTGTTTGTTGAATATTTGTATGAGGTTAGGAAATGGGCGATAAAATATCAAATATTTGCAACGATTATATTTGCTTTTCACGTTCTGAAAATTTTAATTCCAAAATATGGAATCACATCCATTTGACGAGGAGGAGTCAAGGGACTTAATATACTCTTTCAGAATTCAAAGCGTAGCTTGTGTCAAGAGTAAAAGGAAAATAGTGAAAAGAGTAGACGATCTATTTTGCTTTCTATGGAGAGGCAAGTTCAAGAAAGGAAGAAAGGGGGATGAACTGCTGGAATACCAGCGAAATATGCGAGGAAAGCGAAACTGCGCATTGGTCGATCTTTTCCGATAAAAAGGGATGCTTTCATTAAACTAAAATGCTCGTGTCAATAATAAAAATTATTTAAAAAATTTTATTTTTATACTATATCTTATTCTTGCTAAAAAAAATATTTTTTATACAATCAACCCCTTACGATTCTAACAAAATTTCGTAAATGGTCGTGTCAATAATAAAAATTGTCTAAGCAATTATTTAAAAAATGGTCAATTTTTATAAAATCGAAATAATCAATGACTTATGCATTACAATTTTTGAACGATTTTAGAATTTTCAAAACAAACATTAAACATTGCTTTTTATTTCACTCATTTTCAATATATTTCGAACAGTGTGTCAAACAAATTTATTAAAAATCAAAAACGAATTTTTTCGTAAAAACGACAAATTTCAAATGATTCTGAAAAAATTATTTTTGGTTGCGGGGGTCAATTACAATCATTTTCGGTGAACAGACATATCCCCAAAATCCTACGCATATTTGAGAAAAATATTCAAGAAGGTGAACAAATTTTTCGACAAAATTAAAAAATTTAAAATCGTTCTGAAAAAATTATTTTTCGTCGCAGGGGTTAATTACAATCATTTTTGGTTAATACACATATACCCGAAATCTCAAGCATTTTCGAGAAAAAAATTCATCAAAATACAATGTCTGACCCTGAATGTCTGTTTCTCCTTCAATGTCATGATTATGTTTAAAACACCATAACTCCTGAACGAATTGGACGATTTTAATGTTTCAAAATGCAAATAACGCGTATTTGGGCGAAGAATATTCAGAAATTCTAAAATTGTTCGAAAAGTTGTGCCTTAACCCTGTAAAGTTAGAAAAACTCCATAAAAATAGTCCAATTTTGAATCGACCATAACTCTTACAATAGTGACTATATTTCAATGAAATTTTTCCCCGAAGTAGAGCTCATGGATGTCCACAAAAAAGTATTAAACAACATTTCCATAGCGCATCAAATAAATTTATGAAAAATCAAAAACGAATTCTCAAGTAAAATTGATAGGAGGTAGCTGCTGAAATTTTTCGCCAAAAAAAAAAATTTCAAATCGTTAAAAAAAAATTATATTTGGCTGTGGGGGTCAATTACAATCATTTTCGGTGAACAGACATATTCCCAAAATCCTACGCATATTTGAGAAAAAAATTCGAAAAGGTGACCAAAATCGACAAAATTTAAAAATTTCAAATCGTTAAAAAAAAATTATTTTTGGTTGTGGGGGTCAATTAGAATCATTTTTGGTGAATACATATACCCCCGAATTCCTGCTCATTCTCAGTATCTTTCAATTTTGAAATAAGAACAATTTCCTAGTGCCTCCCTCGATAACGGTCGCGAGCCAGTGAACCTTAACGAGGGACCACTGTATACTTCACTATAACCTAAAAACAGCACCACTAGTAATTTATCTATTATCAATATATTACATATAATTTTATATCAACAATACAAGCAACAATGAATTTTAATTATTAATTATTATTACCAATTATTTTAAAAATTATTATTATTAATAATTTGTGCAGTGAATCAGCCCTACTTGAATTTTTCCACTCAATGGACACATAGTATATTTTTCAATCTGCCAATAAATTTATTTCACTACGAAATCTGAGACTTCCTAGTCGCTGACTAGCGATCGTTGGAACGCCGCGCTCATCGACGCGTATTTTATTTCAGGAAACATTATCGCCAGCCCGGATATGCGGCGGGAGTCGGTAAACAGTCGGCACGAGCAGGAAATGGAGGTGAAACGGAATCCAGATGTTCCCCGAGGGTACCCTTTAACGCGGCCACGAGGCCACGATCGGATCGTTAACAGCTGTTGAGGTATTTCAATTTCATTGTCAATCGGTCGTTTGCACGGCTAACGAGCGCAGAATGAATCGTCGGTTCGTTTCAGCGCCGATCTCGAATGGCAATCACGATTTCGCAAAGTATCATTAATGAACGGTGGCGTGGATTCCGTGTGGCCGACGTACGCCGTGACGCGACGCCAAAATACGCGACTTGAATTCCCCCATTCATTCGCGCGGTCGTGTCGCGTGCGCGCGCACCATCGTCGCGTGTCGCGTTACGGCACGCACTCGCGCGCATACGCACGCGCCCGCCCGACGAAGACGGCCGTTCATTCATCGACTCCGTCTCCGTTCGACGAGCGTCCTCTTCTTACTCGTCCGCCATTTTCGCGCGACGATCCAGGCCGCTGAAGGCCCCCTCTGTCGAGTATTTCTTTGATAGATTTTTGTTTTGTTTTATGTGCAATTTTAAGAGGCGAATTTCTTCAGCAAAACTATTTTTTTAAATTTTATAGTTTCTTCGATTGGGTAATGGAGGACCTAATATAAAAATTGATCTAGGTTAGGCGACAATTTAGCTACTTTTAATTGTGTATTTATTTACAGGAGAGTCCTATAATTATGTAAAATAATTGTTTAAAATTTTATACCCAATTTTAAGAATCTTTTTTTTAAGTTTTGGAATTTCTTCACTAAAATTGTTATTTAAAATTTTATATCGAATTTTAAGTCATTCATAGCGAATCTGGAGTCAAATTTTTCTATTAAATATGGAAAACAAAAAAATTAAGATAAAAATATAAAAATTAACAAAAACAAATGTGAAATAGCCTCTTCTGTCAAGAATTTCTTTACCAGATTTTTTTTCCATTTTATATGCAATTATAAGAGTCGAATTTCTTTAGCAAAACTATTTTTTAAAATATTATATAGAATTTTGGGATATTTTTTCAATTCAATATGGAGAGCCTAATATAAAAATTAACACAAATGAGACTGAAACATTTTTCATATTTTGTGTTTGAGCAAATCTGGGTTAAGTCCAATTTAGCTATTTTGAATTATTTATTTATTTACAAGAGAGTATTCTGATACGTATTGTTTCACCAGATTAATTTTTTAAAATTTGATATGCAATTTTAATGGTCGAATTCCTTTACCAAAATAATATTTCAATGTTAATATCCAATTTTAGAGGTCGTCAATTACATATTTTGACTTAGATTTTTTCTAGTCAATATAAACAACCAAATATATAAATTAATAAATACAAATCCGAGACATTTTTAATGTACTGTGTTTGAACAAATTTATCCTAAATTTATATATAATACAATTTAGTTATTTTTATTTTTTTATTTGCAAAAGTACCCATAATTCAATACACATAAATTTAACATTATAAATGTTAATTCTTCCACAAAATCCAATGTTGTTTCAATTTTATGTCCAATTTTACGGTTTTTCGACACTCCCTTTCATCTTGTCGCAGTCGAGGTCTGGCGACAGTGACATTTTGAAAGGGATTCGACGATCGACGCGTAGAGTCGCACGGTTCGCGAATTCCGTGCTAGTTTTCTACTTCATCTTTATTTTTAGACGCGATAGAATCGATTAGGGGAATTGCGTCCACGGAAATGGCGGCTACGGAAAGTTTACGATATCGTTTCGTGTCCAGTCGACGAGTCGCGTGTCGTTGTTTTATCGACGAAGAAGGTAATGATGTAACGAGCATAAATTCGATAAAACGAACGGTCATTGTAGATATTTTTCTTGGAATAGCCTAACCGATTGCAGTACATTATCATGCAAAAGTTTTGGAATTTTTTTTAGAAAATACTAGAAGTTAGATTAGAGTTAAAAATAGAAAAGACACTTTGACGAAGGTTGACGAAATATTGGGAAATATATCGATGAGTATAAAAGTGTAAATTTTGTAAATTTTGTGTAATATTTTCAAAAAAAAAAAAGACTGACGAAAGTTATGGAACAAGTATTTGGGAATAATATTTTTTCGAATGATTATGAAAGTGTAATTCGAGTCAATGTTTAAAAAACTTATTTGGAAAATTTTTGGAAAATTCTTTTCGTTTTCAAAAATTAAAAGAGAATACTTTGACGAAAGTTATCGAACAATTATTTGGAAAGAATATTTTCTAGAATGATTATAAAAGTGTAATTCGAGTCAATGTTTAAAAAAATTGTTTTGAATATTTTTTCTAAATTTTTTTTTTGTTTTAAAAACGAAAAAAAGAGACTGGCAAAATTTATCGAATAAGTATTTGGAAAGAATATCGACGATTATGAAAGTGTAGCTCGATTCAACATATTTCAAAACCATTTTGTATATTAATTTCAAAACAGTAAAATTGAATCAATTCAAAATAAAAATAAAAATTATGTTTGTTTTATAAAACCAAAAAAATTCCTAAAATCTTCCTAAAATTCCTGCAAAATTTACTTAAATTTATTATTGTAGCTAACAATATTATTAATTATAATTATTCATAATTAAATTAAATTAAACAATATTAAGAATTATAATTATTCATAATTAAATTAAATTAAACAATATTAATATAATTATTTATAATTAAATAAAATTAAACAATATTATTAATATAATTATTCATACTTATCCACCTCATGGCAGAAGCATGTGCAATACGATAAATTCAGGAATTCGAAGTTGCTAAATTGTACAACTTGCATTCATAAATCAAGCTTAAGAGCATAATCGCCATTGTTATCTAACGTACACACGGTTTCGACGTGAAGTCAGGAAAATGGAGGCTCGAACGTTCGAAATAGATCTGAGCAGAGAAAATATGGAAGTTTCTGTCCGCAAGAAAGAACGATTTACGAATTCATAGCGATTCGAGGCTCTTCAAACTCTGTTTGTTTTAAAGTCGAACGAATCTCCATGTTCTCAGGGAGCTCGTAGAGTCCATCGCGATTAACGTCCACTCGTTTTCGCCGTGGAACGCTACGAAGTCACGCGATAAGACCATCGACTCCCCTAATCGCGGCCAAGATCCGTAGGTAATCGACGAAAGAATTCGAAAACAGTCGTGACTGGCCGAAAGAACGTTATCTGATTCGATGCTTGTTTTCGTCGGGATCGCATGAATCATCAGCGTGCATAGCGATTAAAGAATCGTGCCACGATCACGTTATCGTCTCTTGGTCTTTTTATCGTAACAAGGGAACGTGAAAAAGATCGAGAATTAATCGTCTTCGAAGATAATTACTATTACGAGAAAGATGCCAATTAGTTAATTATCGTAAATAAAATTACAAACTAATCGATAAATTAATTTGGATATATTGTATAAATTAAAAATTTTTACTTTGTTTATTGCAAAGTTATATGATAGTACTCGAAATAGAAATTGGTAATTAAATTAATTTATTACTGAATTTTCTATATTTTTATTTCGACTGAATTTTATACTATTGCAAGAATTTATTAATTTAAATAAATAATCTTCACTTCTACAATAGTGAATATATTTCAATGAAACTTTTTTGTGAAGTAGAGATCATATATACCTACAAAAAAGTATTGGACAACTTTTCTGTGGGGCGACAAACAAAATTACTAAAAATGAAAAACAAATTTTAATGAAAAATCGACAGGGAGTCCCCTTTTTCGACGGAAAAAAAAGATTTTAAATCATTCTGAAAAAATTATTTTCAGTTGCAGGGGTCAATTATAATCATTTTTGGTCATTAGTCATACCCTCGAAATCCTACTCACTTTCGAGAAAAAAATTCGAGAAGGTGTGAAATTTTTCGTCAATATTAAAAAATTTAAAATCGTTTAAAAAAAATTATTTTTATCTAAAGAGATTAATAACAATTATTTTTGATCATTAGTCATAACCTCGAAATCCTACTCACTTTCGAGAAAAAAATTCTTTGCAAAAAATTGATTTCTTGATTTTTAATAAATTTGTTTGATGCTGCACGGAAAACATCGTTTAAGACTTTTTTGTAGGTATCCATGAGCTCTACTTCATAACTAAATTTCATTGAAATATATTAACTATTATAAGAGTTATGGTCGATTCAAAATTGGACTACTTTTATGGGGTTTTTCTAATTTTACAAGGTCAAGGAACATCTTTTCCAACATTCTTAAAATTTCTAAAAATTCTTCACCAAAATACGCGTCGACTGCATTTTGAAACTTCAAAATCCTTCAAATCGTTCAAAAGTTATGATTTTTCAAACTACACCACATTTTATTTACAAATTAAAATCTACAAACGTCCATTTTAAATTGACTTATTCGTTAAAACGTCCATTTTAATCTAAATTTTCGAACGAATCGCAAAAGTTTATTTGCATGTCGCGAATAAAAATTGTCCAACTCTGAAGTAAGGTGACGCAACGCGACAAAAGTCGCAGCGGAGGAGAAGCTCTCCGACAGAGAAATAAATCCGTTCGAAGGCCGATGACGCGAGTGCACTCGTTAAAGCGGCCGCGGTTAAATCACACGTAACGACCGAACGAGTAATAATTATACGAGCAGGTCGCGACTTAAATATCGCCTCGGATCGCCAGATGCCTCCGTATCGTTGCGTCTGCACCGCGACCGTCCACTCGACCGGCCCATCCACTCGATAAACAGCATTAATGCAAACGAGCGTCGCGTTTCGTTCCGACGATTTCGATCGGATCGGCCTCGATCTGCATTCGATCGATACGCCTGGCATTAACGAGGGCCAGGTGTCGCGTGGTCATTTCTCTTAACGATTCGCGCCCGGATATCGTTCCTTGTTTCTCCGGTTCGTGTTCTCAGACGGGAGAAACCGGTTTATTAGAATCGTTGGCGGAACGAAATAACGTCCACGCGTCCCGACCGCTAGGAGTTTCCTACGCGTTTTCGATAATCGTCGATTTCTATGCTTCTGCGTGGCACTACTCGGTCGATTTTACGTAACGTCGCGAGAATAGATATAATTGTTGAATAATATCAAGTCACCTTAAATAAATATAAAAAAACTTTTAATGGGGGATTCTAGAGCCCAAAATAAGACGAAAATGAAGAATAACAATTTGTTGATGGAGGCTTCGTTAAAAAGTTATTAACGTTTAAAGTTACGCCTGTGAAACGCTAGCGCACGTTAGGAACTTTAAACGTTGATATCTTTTTAACAAAGCTTCAATCAACAAATTGGTATTCTTCAATTTCGTCTTATTTTTGCCTCTAGAATACACCATTAAAATTTTTCCAAGGGTAGTCGAACACCCCGTATATAGACAATGTTGAAATGTTAAACCACTTTAATTATTACTTAAGTATTACATACATAGTTTAACGTAAGAAATTACAGTAAGGCTGGCCATGCGGTTCTAACAAAACGACGCGACTCGACACGAACGAATGACACGGGAATCCCCGCACGATCCTCAACCTCATAGGTGTCGCCACTTTGGCCGCGAGATTATGAACGACTCGACAATTTCGGGAGTAGGTCTGTTCACCAAAAATTATTGTAATTGAACCCTGCAATCGAAAATAATTTTTTCAGAATGATTTTGAAATTTTTTAATTTTGACGAAAAATTTGGCACCTTCTCGAATTTTTTTCTCGAAAGTGAGTAGGATTTCGAGGGTATGACTAATGACCAAAAATGATTATAATTGACCCCTGCAACCGAAAATAATTTTTCCAGAATAATTTGAAATCTTTTTTTTTTACCGAAAAAGGGGACTACCCCCTGTCGATTTTTCTTTGAAATTTGTTTTTCATTTTTAGTAATTTTGTTTTACGCTCTACAGAAAAGTTGTCTAATACTTTTTTGTACATACTCATGAGCTCTACTTTACAAAAAAGTTTCATTGAAATATATTCACTATGGTAGGAGTTATGGCTGTTTGAAAATTGACCCATTTTTATGGGGTATTTTCTAACTTTACGGGGTCAAGGAACAACTTTTTCAGTATTATTAAAATTCCTACATATTCTTGACCAAAATACGCGTAGTTTGCCGTTTGGAACATTAAAATCCTTCTATCCATTCAGAAGTTATGTCATTTTAAAGATACGCGGGAATTTTTGGAATTTTGTATGGAATTTTTTTCTCGAAAATTTCGAGATTGTGATTTTTTTCGGTCCATAGAAGTAATTTTGTGCGTTTTCCCAGCAGCTCGAAGTCTCGAAAATATTTTCCACGTACTTGGACTTTAAAATTCGAAATATTAAGGAAGATCTAGCACTTTTGCCCGAGCGCGGCTCAAGTATGCAAATGTATACGGCACTGTTTGTCCCAAAAAGAGAACACGTGGTTTTAGCATAATAACCAGCTTTAGTAAAACCGTTGGATGATGGAGATACCTAGAGACGAAGCATTTAGTCAGTCATCGCGTTGGAATGGCAGATTAATTACGTGTAGCTGTAATTATCTCTCATTATCTCCCGGGGGCTCTAAAGTCGTTCTCGATATCATATTTCTCAAAACGTTGGCTGGCATAGCATTCCAAGAGCAATTTTAAACACAAATTATAGGTACGAAGGGAAAAGAATTTTATCATCCATCTTTTATTTATTTAATTAATGTGGATTTTAGTATAGAAAATAAAAATAATAATTAGTGATGCTTCATAAAAATAATTATTTGAATAATTTTGGTGGAGCAAATGCAGTGATTATGATGAAAAGAAAATTTATAAACTATATTTTATTTAGTAAATAAATTTTGCATTAATGTAGTAAGAAATTATGTAAATAAATTTTAGTATAAAAAATAAAAATAATGGTTCTTGATGCTTTACAAGAATAATTATTTCAACAAAGTTGAAGAATCCAATACAGTGATCACAAAAAAAAAAATTCCATTTTTCACAAATTAAATAAATTTTTTCCCAACACAATTTTAAAAATTAAAAATAAAAACAGTGTCCCAATGCCTCAGAAAAATAATTGTTCCAACGAAACTGGAGCAAACACGTTGATTATGGCCCCAAAGGAAATTGATCATCCATCAAGGATCCCCACCCACGCGATCACGAGCGCGAGCAGCGACGTTTCAGAAGCCTTCTGGAAACTTTTTTACGCCCCCCCCGTCCACTGCCGTTTTCCACATTGACTTAATTCGTAATTTCCTTGCAAACGGGACCCAGGCAGCTTCGGTATCCGAGGACAGAGCGTAATTTGGACGAAGAGCGCGTCGAAACGTCTACGGGATCATATTGGCGGGGATCGATCGCTGGATATCGCTGGATTTTCGTCGACTTGTACCGTGTTCGCGTAAATGTCCCCGTCGTTACGTCGAGGAGACGTTTTTTAGCGAGTCGTCGGCCGCGTTTCGACCTGGGAATCCGTTTGCGCCGCGGACCGATCGTTCGCGGAGCGATCGTTCGCGCTGAAAGAAACTGCATCGACTCTACGCTCGTTCTCGACGTCAGACGCACGGAACAACGCGGAGAAATATCGTCGCGATTCCCAGCCGGAGTTATTGAGTTATCGAAGCCTCGGAGAAGCGACAGTTGCGCCAAAAGGAGCACGAGGACCGAATTTGCTTGAGAATTTTACCCAGGATATCTAATTTTTTAAATTATTAACGCTGGTTGGAGGCAATCGTTCTCCTCTGATCAATTTTCTTTTGAGGAATTTCTATGCAATAAGCAGGGAACCAATTTCAATATTTTCTTTATTTTCTTTAGCATTATTTACAATTTCACAAATATTACAATTCTCCTAGTGTAATTAATATTAATAGTAATATTGTATTTTTATATATTTTTAACCACCGACAATAAACAGGGAAAACAAAAATTATAATCTATGTATTTTTATTAGTATTTTAGAATATAAGAAGCTACTAATTGTAGACTTCTGGATTCTGATTTTTGTACATTCTTAGTTACAGTGTAAAAGGTTTTTTTAAACTATACAAAATCTCAAAAAACCAGTTACTATATTTTGATGGTATATGTGAATTCAAAGTGACGGTCACCGGTGACCACCGTAGCAATCAACGTGTTATTTTAAAATTGTGACTGTTATTTTATAATGTATCAAATTAAAGAAGCTTTATTTGTAATTTTACAACATTAGAATCTTTCCATTGTAAATAATATTGCATCACGTTGTGAAGTTCAACCTGACGGTCACCGGTGACCACCGTGGCAATCAACGTGTTATTTTAACATTGTGACTATTATTTTACAACATTCCAAATTAAAGTATTATCATTTACAATTGTACAACTATTACAATACTCCCATTCTAATTAATATTCCAAAAATTGTGAGTTCAAGGTATCGGTCACCGGTGACCACCGAGACAATCAACGTACTATTTTAAAATTGTGACTTTGTTATTTTACAGTGTTTTAAATTAGCTTTATTTATAATTTCACAATTTTAGAATCTTTCCATTGTAAATAATATTGCATCATGTTATGAGTTCAATGTGTGACGGTCACCGGTGACCACCGTTGCAATCAACGTGTTATTTTAAAATTGTGACTGTTATTTTATAATGTTTCAAATTAAAGAAGCTTTATTTGTAATTTTACAACATTAGAATCTTTCCATTGTAAATAATATTGCATCACGTTGTGAGTTCAACCTGACGGTCACCGGTGACCACCGTGGCAATCAACGTGTTATTTTAAAATTGTGACTATTATTTTACAACATTCCAAATTAAAGTATTATCATTTACAATTTAACAACTATTACAATACTCCCATTCTAATTAATATTCCAAAAATTGTGAGTTCAACGTGACGGTCACCGGTGACCACCGCGTCAATCATCGAGTTTTAACGAATTAATTCCTACTGATTCCGTTCAGTCGGATTTTGATCTCGATAAACTCGTGGTTCAGCGATGTTTTAACAAGTTGATCTCGCGAAAAACGAAATTCTCCCATTATCTCCGGTGGAATTCGAAGGAAAGGAGGCACGCGAAAGTCTCGAGTCTCTGTCGGGAAACCTCTCAATCCGCCACTCGTGGCTTCTCTCTTTCCAGCGAGAGGCCACGGTATTCGAAGAACGCGGGATAACATTGAACGTAATTCGTGGTTTCCTTTACGCGGCGCGAGTCGGTCGGTCGACGCGCGTCAACGAAATTGCGTTCTCGGGGAAAACTTACCTCGGTGAACTTCGTCCTCGTTTACCCGAAACATTCAATCATTTCGCGTGGCGAAAGTAATGTACAGGAGTCGCGAAATTTGATCGAGTTGCACCTCCTTTATGGTTGATATCGCAAAGAAATAACTTCGAAGGACGTTCTGTGACGAGCAACTAACAGAAATAAAAGAAATTGAAATTTGAAGCTTATTATATTTTAAAATACTTTAATTTAGAACACTGTAAAATGACAAAGTCACAATTTTAAAATAGCACGTTGACTGCCACGGTGGTCACCGGTGACCGTCACGCTGAACTCACAACATGATGCAATATTATTTACAATTGAAGGATTCTAACATTGTGAAATTATAAATAAAGCTACTTTAATTTCGAATATTGTAAAATAATAAAGTCTCCATATTAAAATAACAAAATTGTTACGGTGGTCACCGGTGACCGTCACTTTAAATGCACAATGTGATGCAATATTATTTACAATGGAAGGACCCTAAAATTGCGAAATTGTAAATAAAGCTAGTTTAATTTAGAACACTGTAAAATAACAAAGTCACAATTTTAAAATAACACGTTGATTGCCACGGTGGTCACCCGTGACCGTCACTTTGAATTCACATATACAGTATTGTCTCTATAGAAGCGACGCTCTCGGGGCTCAACGCTCGGCTATATCGTGGACGAGAAACGATTCTTGATACTTTGTTGACGCCTACTGGAGGCGGCGAGTATAGAAAAGAACAGCGAGCATATGACAAAGAGGGACTGAGCGGCCGAGCATCGCCGAATTTGCTATCGCTTCCTTCGCTTCGGGTCGGCTGTAACGAAACACAGGCGATGTTTATGCGAGCCTATACGAAATCGGTGTTCTAATTCTGACTTCTACCTCTCTTGGTAGAGGTCGCAGAATGAAATACTGATTCTGTATAGGCTCGCGTAAACATCGCCTGTGTTTCGATACAGCCGACGTGGAGTCACTTGAGCGATGCATGCCTTTGATTTCTTATTGCGTTAGTAAATAGGACCTAAATTGTATATCGTATTTGGTGTCATTTTAATCAGAAAAGTGTCACGAATATGTTGATGAAGTTTGAAAAAAGGAAGAACAAAAATAAAGATGAATTTCGTTGTTGATTTAATATTGTATATGTACTAGTTAAATCGTGTCATAACTTCAGTACATATATGTATGTATCGATCGTTTACTGCAATAGTGATATAACCCGAAAAGATATACATAACTTGCGAATTTAAACTGTTTAACCAACTTATTTTACTCTGAGTTGTCTCACGATTTCGGCAAATAAATGATAGGCCAATTAAATTACAATTCCTTTTTTCAGATGAGGATACACTTTAAAGAAAGGTCAAATGTATATTATAATTTATGAAAAACAATAATAAAAATTATGTTGTACTTGATCTTAGTTAAATCAGAAAACTGTCACAGACATGTTAAAAGTTTCAAAACAAGAAAACGAAAATAAAAAATTTGTATTATTGCACTAGTGTTGCCTTAGTAATTTGAGCCCGTATCGTATGACAATGTTCGACGACCGACTGTCAAACGCGCCGCTATCTTGGGGAACCGCCCATAGGAAGGCATACTCGCCGATACAGCGAGTGCTTAGTTCTAACGGTACGCAGTGGGGATAAGTAGAGGGGATATGATATTTGCCTATATCGTGGACGAGTTCCGAGCTTATATAGAGAAAATACTGTATCATCAAAATATAGTAGCTTGTTTTTTGAGGTTTTGTGTCAAACTAAATAAATCACACAGATTTTAATATTTGCTTTTTCTTTTTAGGTTGGTAGTTAAAAATAATTAAAAATACAATAAAAATATAGTAGTTAGCTTTTTACAATAGCTCACTATGCTTTAAAATACTAATAAAAGGACACAGACTTTAATATCTGCTTTTTTTTTTTAGAAATATCGTTACAAAAATTTTTAAATATTATGAGGCTATAATTCTTAGTTTTTCGAGGTTATGTATGGTTGCATTTGTTCGTTTCTAGTAATTTGTGTGTTGCTTACGCTTCGAGTGCCTGGCTTTCCCCGGGATTAGTGGAAAAATACAATATGTATGTACCAGAGTTTATCCGGGTTAGAGAGTTAAGTAGTTAAGGACATAACCCGAGTTAACTCGGTTTTGATGTAGTTTGGAATATCCGTTATCCCGAGTTAACTCGGACCCACTGACCCACTTTAAGTAAGTTATTCAAAAACGTGTATATTCATGAGCCTCGATGCTCGTTTTTCGTTTTCCTGGCAAAAACCTATATTGGACTAGTATGAAGAAAATAATATTATACCTTTTCCTCTTTTTACCATCAACTACTTCGATATATTATCCTTCTTTGCGAAATAAATAAATTTTTGAATCTCACAATACTATAAATTATTTGTAAAATTAAATCTCATCAGTCAATAAAATATCAATTTTATTTTTTAATAAAAACTGAATTTTAAATAGTGAAATTTTTATTTTTATTAACAGAATTAACGAAATGGAAATTTTCTATATTGTCTCAACCCCTAAATATAGTAATTAGTATTTTTCTGTATTTCCTATATTTTTGAATATTGATTGCATTCTATAATTATTTGAAATGTTATTTCCTAATAAAAATTGAATTTTAAACACTGAAATTCACATTTTTATAAATAAAATTAATGAAATTGGAAATTTTCTACATTGTCTCAACCCCTAAATATAATAATTCGTATTTTACTTTATTTCCTATATTGTTGAATATTGTTTGCATTCTGTAATTTTTCGAGATGTTATTTTCTAACAAAAATTGAATTTTAATAGTGAAATTCATATTTTTATTAATAGACTTAACGAAATGGAAATTTTGTTGTTTCAACCCCTGAATATAATAATTCGAATTTCACGTTATTTCTTATATTTTTGAATATTGATTGCATTCTGTAATTTTTCGTGATGTTATTTTTCAATAAAAACTGAATTTTAAACACTGAAATTCACATTTTTATAAATAAAATTAATGAAATTGGAAATTTTCTACATTGTCTCAACCCCTAAATATAATAATTCGTATTTTACTTTATTTCCTATATTGTTGAATATTGTTTGCATTCTGTAATTTTTCGAGATGTTATTTTCTAACAAAAATTGAATTTTAATAGTGAAATTCATATTTTTATTAATAGAATTAACGAAATGGAAATTTTGTTGTTTCAACCCCTGAATATAATAATTCGAATTTCACGTTATTTCTTATATTTTTGAATATTGATTGCATTCTGTAATTTTTCGTGATGTTATTTTTCAATAAAAACTGAATTTTAAACACTGAAATTCACATTTTTATAAATAAAATTAATGAAATTGGAAATTTTCTACATTGTCTCAACCCCTAAATATAATAATTCGTATTTTACTTTATTTCTTATATTGTTGAATATTGTTTGCATTCTGTAATTTTTCGAGATGTTATTTTCTAACAAAAATTGAATTTTAATAGTGAAATTCATATTTTTATTAATAGAATTAACGAAATGGAAATTTTGTTGTTTCAACCCCTGAATATAATAATTCGAATTTCACGTTATTTCTTATATTTTTGAATATTGATTGCATTCTGTAATTTTTCGTGATGTTATTTTTCAATAAAAACTGAATTTTAAACACAGAAATTCACATTTTTATAAATAAAATTAATGAAATTGGAAATTTTCTACATTGTCTCAACCCCTAAATATAATAATTCGTATTTTACTTCATTTCTTATATTGTTGAATATTGTTTGCATTCTGTAATTTTTCGAGATGTTATTTTCTAACAAAAATTGAATTTTAATAGTGAAATTCATATTTTTATTAATAGAATTAACGAAATGGAAATTTTGTTGTTTCAACCCCTGAATATAATAATTCGAATTTCACGTTATTTCTTATATTTTTGAATATTAATTGCATTCTGTAATTTTTCGTGATGTTATTTTTCAATAAAAACTGAATTTTAAACACTGAAATTCACATTTTTATAAATAAAATTAATGAAATTGGAAATTTTCTACATTGTCTCAACCCCTAAATATAATAATTCGTATTTTACTTTATTTCCTATATTGTTGAATATTGTTTGCATTCTGTAATTTTTCGAGATGTTATTTTCTAACAAAAATTGAATTTTAATAGTGAAATTCATATTTTTATTAATAGACTTAACGAAATGGAAATTTTGTTGTTTCAACCCCTGAATATAATAATTCGAATTTCACGTTATTTCTTATATTTTTGAATATTGATTGCATTCTGTAATTTTTCGTGATGTTATTTTTCAATAAAAACTGAATTTTAAACACTGAAATTCACATTTTTATAAATAAAATTAATGAAATTGGAAATTTTCTACATTGTCTCAACCCCTAAATATAATAATTCGTATTTTACTTCATTTCTTATATTGTTGAATATTGTTTGCATTCTGTAATTTTTCGAGATGTTATTTTCTAACAAAAATTGAATTTTAATAGTGAAATACATATTTTTATTAATAGAATTAACAAAACTGGAAATTTTCTACATTGTCTCAACCCCCAAACATAATAATTCGAATTTTACTTCATTTCTCATATTTTTCAATATTAACTGCGTTCTGCAATTTTGTGAAAATTAAAATTAGCACATAAATGCATAAATATCCTCAGTCTAGTGATTAGGTATAGCCCACCGGTGGTTCAATATACGGTGAATCATGGCAGTTTAGCAGTACACATTAGAAATCCCCGAGATTTGGACGCAATATCGGGGAATGCATGATATATGTTCAGCAAATTAGAGAGTGGATACGAATACGATGCCAAGATCACGAAACGAGGATATCCTCTCCGGGGAGCCGTTATTTAGCGTGCGCAAATTAAAACAAGGATCCAGCACGCCCCGTCTAACTCGACTGAGACGTTCGTGCGTGTTAATAAACATTTTGTTTGCGTTGCACCGGATCCTTGGATTATTTAAATCAGACCATAATTGCGTGTCTAGCTGGGAAGTTAATTATGCGAGAAAGTTTAAGGTCGTCGACGTAGTCTAATGAAAAATTACACTTGTTAATTTCCTCGATGATGGAAATTGAAAAATAGGAAAAATAGCAATTTATAGAAAGCTGGAGGTTATTAATTTTGATCGATGGATGTGTTTTTTATTATCTTAGAAATCGATGGACTTTGTCAATTTTTTTAAATATTTAATCTGTAGATGCAAATTTATGATATTGACAAAAATTTTTTTTTGATAATATTTATGATGTTGTTTATTTGGTATATTTATTTATTAATACAGTGAGAGCTAGATCAAATGTATTATTTATAACTATATAAATTAAAATTCGTCTTAGTATTTATTTTTGCAAATTTAATTTATTTAAATTCATGAATTCTGTTCAATTTTGATTTTTTTTTAACGTTTCAGCTTGAGAGCTAATTTTTTATATTGTAAATTCTATTCATATTTATTTAGAAACGAATTTTTGACGAAATTATAATTAAATTTGCATCAATATTTTTATTTATAGAGACAGTCAATGTAAAATTAAAATAATAAATTTCCTTATATTTAATTATTTATGAATTTTCAAAACACATATTATTTGCATCAGTGAAATCAGTGGACTTTCACTGTCAATTTTGTTAAATATTAAATCTGTACATAAAGTAGTAAGTCGGAATAACTCTAGATGGCGCAGAAACAAATGGCGCTTTACTTCTAACAAGCATTTGGTTTTTTGAGCTTTTGTATAGTTTAAAAAAACGTTGTACAGTGTGTAATCAGAAACCTGAAGTCTACAATTAGCAACTTATTATAATAAAAGAACACAGACTTCAATTATTTGTTTTTTTTTTTTTAGGTTGGTGATTAACAAATATTAAAAACTACATAAAAATAAGATATTAATAAAGAAATAGAGACATTAATATTTGCTTTTTATTTTTAGAAACGTGACTCAAAATATTCAAAAATATAATCGAACTATAATATTTGCTTTTTTGTGGTTATGTAAAGTTCAAAAGGACATGTGTACTGTTGATATACTAAATCTCCTCATATTTAATTATATAAAAATTTTCAATACAAACATCATTCGCACTACATTTAAAAAAAAAAGAAAGATTGAATCAATCTCGAAATAATTGACGCAACCTGTAGCGCGCTGGAGACGTTCGAGGAATTCTTCGAGGGAATCGATTGTCCCGAGCGACGCCGTAAGAAAGAAGAATTCCGGAAACTCCAGGCGCGAATCCTCGGATGAATCGGTGCCGAGGGGTAGTTCCGATTGCTCGTTAAAGCTCTACGCGATAGAATGGGTTAATCGTTGCATCGATTCGAACGGGTGTTTAAAGTCGTTTAACGCCTCGCGCGGATCGTGAAAGTAGACGGGAGTTGAACAAGTCGTTGAATCTCGCGATTTTTACAACAGCGAAAGCGCTCGAGCCGGAAGCTGCTTTTGTACAGGTGGAACAAGTCAATTGCCACCTGAAATAACTCTGTATTTAACGATTCATCCCCCCACCCCTCACTTGGAAAACTATTTTATGCAATGTGTGTGTCGCATTCGAAGGTACTTCACCTTTTCTTTGGTGGTCTTAAAAAGTGGTCTTAAAATACCTGAATATTGTGGCCATATCTTTGGTGGTCTTATAGTGGTCTTAAAATTCCTGAAGAGTGACCTTTTCTTTGGTGGTCATTAAAGTGGTCTTAACATTCCTGAATATTGACCTTCTCTTTGATGGTCTTTAAAGTGGCCTTAAAATCCCTGAATATTGTGACCTGTTCTTCGATGGTCTTAAAAGTGGTCTCAAAATTCCTGAATATTGACCTTTTCTTTGGTGGTCTTAAAATTCCTGAATATTGACCATTTCTTTGGTAGTCTTTAAAGTGGTTTAAAAATTCCTGAATAGTGACCTTTTCTTTGGTGGTCTTTGAAGTGGTCTTAAAGTTCCTGAATATTGTGACCTTTTCTTTGGTGGTCTTTAAGTTGGTCTTTAAAGTGGTCTTAACATTCCTGAATATTGACCTTTTCTTTGATGGTCTTAATAATGGTCTTAAAATTCCTGAAGAGTGACCTTTTCTTTGGTGGTCATTAAAGTGGTCTTAACATTCCTGAATATTGACCTTCTCTTTGATGGTTTTTAAAGTGGCCTTAAAATCCCTGAATATTGTGACCTGTTCTTCGATGGTCTTAAAAGTGGTCTCAAAATTCCTGAATATTGACCTTTTCTTTGGTGGTCTTAAAATTCCTGAATATTGACCATTTCTTTGGTAGTCTTTAAAGTGGTTTAAAAATCCTGAATAGTGACCTTTTCTTTGGTGGTCTTTGAAGTGGTCTTAAAGTTCCTGAATATTGTGACCTTTTCTTTGGTGGTCTTTAAGTTGGTCTTTAAAGTGGTCTTAACATTCCTGAATATTGACCTTTTCTTTGATGGTCTTAATAGTGGTCTTAAAATTCCTGAAGAGTGACCTTTTCTTTGGTGGTCATTAAAGTGGTCTTAACATTCCTGAATATTGACCTTCTCTTTGATGGTCTTTAAAGTGGCCTTAAAATCCCTGAATATTGTGACCTGTTCTTCGATGGTCTTAAAAGTGGTCTCAAAATTCCTGAATATTGACCTTTTCTTTGGTGGTCTTAAAATTCCTGAATATTGACCATTTCTTTGGTAGTCTTTAAAGTGGTTTAAAAATCCTGAATAGTGATCTTTTCTTTGGTGGTCTTTGAAGTGGTCTTAAAGTTCCTGAATATTGTGACCTTTTCTTTGGTGGTCTTTAAGTTGGTCTTTAAAGTGGTCTTAACATTCCTGAATATTGACCTTTTCTTTGATGGTCTTAATAGTGGTCTTAAAATTCCTGAAGAGTGACCTTTTCTTTGGTGGTCATTAAAGTGGTCTTAACTTTTCCTGAATATTGACCTTCTCTTTGATGGTCTTTAAAGTGGCCTTAAAATCCCTGAATATTGTGGCCTGTTCTTCGATGGTCTTAAAAGTGGTCTCAAAATTCCTGAATATTGACCTTTTCTTTGGTGGTCTTAAAATTCCTGAATATTGACCATTTCTTTGGTAGTCTTTAAAGTGGTTTAAAAATCCTGAATAGTGACCTTTTCTTTGGTGGTCTTTGAAGTGGTCTTAAAGTTCCTGAATATTGTGACCTTTTCTTTGGTGGTCTTTAAGTTGGTCTTTAAAGTGGTCTTAACATTCCTGAATATTGACCTTTTCTTTGATGGTCTTAATAGTGGTCTTAAAATTCCTGAAGAGTGACCTTTTCTTTGGTGGTCATTAAAGTGGTCTTAACATTCCTGAATATTGACCTTCTCTTTGATGGTCTTTAAAGTGGCCTTAAAATCCCTGAATATTGTGGCCTGTTCTTCGATGGTCTTAAAAGTGGTCTCAAAATTCCTGAATATTGACCTTTTCTTTGGTGGTCTTAAAATTCCTGAATATTGACCATTTCTTTGGTAGTCTTTAAAGTGGTTTAAAAATTCCTGAATAGTGACCTTTTCTTTGGTGGTCTTTGAAGTGGTCTTAAAGTTCCTGAATATTGTGACCTTTTCTTTGGTGGTCTTTAAGTTGGTCTTTAAAGTGGTCTTAACATTCCTGAATATTGACCTTTTCTTTGATGGTCTTAATAGTGGTCTTAAAATTCCTGAAGAGTGACCTTTTCTTTGGTGGTCATTAAAGTGGTCTTAACATTCCTGACTATTGACCTTCTCTTTGATGGTCTTTAAAGTGGCCTTAAAATCCCTGAATATTGTGACCTGTTCTTCGATGGTCTTAAAAGTGGTCTCAAAATTCCTGAATATTGACCTTTTCTTTGGTGGTCTTAAAATTCCTGAATATTGACCATTTCTTTGGTAGTCTTTAAAGTGGTTTAAAAATCCTGAATAGTGACCTTTTCTTTGGTGGTCTTTGAAGTGGTCTTAAAGTTCCTGAATATTGTGACCTTTTCTTTGGTGGTCTTTAAGTTGGTCTTTAAAGTGGTCTTAACATTCCTGAATATTGACCTTTTCTTTGATGGTCTTAATAGTGGTCTTAAAATTCCTGAAGAGTGACCTTTTCTTTGGTGGTCATTAAAGTGGTCTTAACATTCCTGAATATTGACCTTCTCTTTGATGGTCTTTAAAGTGGCCTTAAAATCCCTGAATATTGTGGCCTGTTCTTCGATGGTCTTAAAAGTGGTCTCAAAATTCCTGAATATTGACCTTTTCTTTGGTGGTCTTAAAATTCCTGAATATTGACCATTTCTTTGGTAGTCTTTAAAGTGGTTTAAAAATTCCTGAATAGTGACCTTTTCTTTGGTGGTCTTTGAAGTGGTCTTAAAGTTCCTGAATATTGTGACCTTTTCTTTGGTGGTCTTTAAGTTGGTCTTTAAAGTGGTCTTAACATTCCTGAATATTGACCTTTTCTTTGATGGTCTTAATAGTGGTCTTAAAATTCCTGAAGAGTGACCTTTTCTTTGGTGGTCATTAAAGTGGTCTTAACATTCCTGAATATTGACCTTCTCTTTGATGGTCTTTAAAGTGGCCTTAAAATCCCTGAATATTGTGACCTGTTCTTCGATGGTCTTAAAAGTGGTCTCAAAATTCCTGAATATTGACCTTTTCTTTGGTGGTCTTAAAATTCCTGAATATTGACCATTTCTTTGGTAGTCTTTAAAGTGGTTTAAAAATCCTGAATAGTGACCTTTTCTTTGGTGGTCTTTGAAGTGGTCTTAAAGTTCCTGAATATTGTGACCTTTTCTTTGGTGGTCTTTAAGTTGGTCTTTAAAGTGGTCTTAACATTCCTGAATATTGACCTTTTCTTTGATGGTCTTAATAGTGGTCTTAAAATTCCTGAAGAGTGACCTTTTCTTTGGTGGTCATTAAAGTGGTCTTAACATTCCTGAATATTGACCTTCTCTTTGATGGTCTTTAAAGTGGCCTTAAAATCCCTGAATATTGTGACCTGTTCTTCGATGGTCTTAAAAGTGGTCTCAAAATTCCTGAATATTGACCTTTTCTTTGGTGGTCTTAAAATTCCTGAATATTGACCATTTCTTTGGTAGTCTTTAAAGTGGTTTAAAAATCCTGAATAGTGATCTTTTCTTTGGTGGTCTTTGAAGTGGTCTTAAAGTTCCTGAATATTGTGACCTTTTCTTTGGTGGTCTTTAAGTTGGTCTTTAAAGTGGTCTTAACATTCCTGAATATTGACCTTTTCTTTGATGGTCTTAATAGTGGTCTTAAAATTCCTGAAGAGTGACCTTTTCTTTGGTGGTCATTAAAGTGGTCTTAACTTTTCCTGAATATTGACCTTCTCTTTGATGGTCTTTAAAGTGGCCTTAAAATCCCTGAATATTGTGGCCTGTTCTTCGATGGTCTTAAAAGTGGTCTCAAAATTCCTGAATATTGACCTTTTCTTTGGTGGTCTTAAAATTCCTGAATATTGACCATTTCTTTGGTAGTCTTTAAAGTGGTTTAAAAATCCTGAATAGTGACCTTTTCTTTGGTGGTCTTTGAAGTGGTCTTAAAGTTCCTGAATATTGTGACCTTTTCTTTGGTGGTCTTTAAGTTGGTCTTTAAAGTGGTCTTAACATTCCTGAATATTGACCTTTTCTTTGATGGTCTTAATAGTGGTCTTAAAATTCCTGAAGAGTGACCTTTTCTTTGGTGGTCATTAAAGTGGTCTTAACATTCCTGAATATTGACCTTCTCTTTGATGGTCTTTAAAGTGGCCTTAAAATCCCTGAATATTGTGGCCTGTTCTTCGATGGTCTTAAAAGTGGTCTCAAAATTCCTGAATATTGACCTTTTCTTTGGTGGTCTTAAAATTCCTGAATATTGACCATTTCTTTGGTAGTCTTTAAAGTGGTTTAAAAATTCCTGAATAGTGACCTTTTCTTTGGTGGTCTTTGAAGTGGTCTTAAAGTTCCTGAATATTGTGACCTTTTCTTTGGTGGTCTTTAAGTTGGTCTTTAAAGTGGTCTTAACATTCCTGAATATTGACCTTTTCTTTGATGGTCTTAATAGTGGTCTTAAAATTCCTGAAGAGTGACCTTTTCTTTGGTGGTCATTAAAGTGGTCTTAACATTCCTGAATATTGACCTTCTCTTTGATGGTCTTTAAAGTGGCCTTAAAATCCCTGAATATTGTGGCCTGTTCTTCGATGGTCTTAAAAGTGGTCTCAAAATTCCTGAATATTGACCTTTTCTTTGGTGGTCTTAAAATTCCTGAATATTGACCATTTCTTTGGTAGTCTTTAAAGTGGTTTAAAAATCCTGAATAGTGATCTTTTCTTTGGTGGTCTTTGAAGTGGTCTTAAAGTTCCTGAATATTGTGACCTTTTCTTTGGTGGTCTTTAAGTTGGTCTTTAAAGTGGTCTTCAAGTTCCTGAATGTTGTGACCTTTTATTGGTGGTTTTTAAAGTGGTTTTACAATTCCTGAATACACTTTGACCTTCTCTTTGATGGTCTTTAAAGTGGCCTTAAAATCCCTGAATATTGTGACCTTCTCTTTGATGGTCTTTAAAGTGGTCTTAAAATTACTGAATATTGACTTTTTCTTTGATTATCTTTAAAATGGTCTTAAAATTCCTGAATATTAACCCCCCTTTTTGGTGGTCTTTAAAGTGGTCTTAAAATTACTGAATATTAACCGCCCTTTTTGGTGCTCTTTAAAGTGGTCTTAAAATTCCTGAATATTAACCCCCCTTTTTGTTGGTCTTTAAAGTGGTCTAAAAAATTCCTGAATATTGCCCCCCCCCTTTTTGGTGGTGTTTAAAGTGGATTTTTTTCTTAAATGTTACTTACAAATCGAGCCTGTGTCTATGTATAAGAGCTTCTCTGGACTTACCTGGAACAAAAGAAAATTCAGAGTTACATGTTGTGTTAATTTTCACACTGGATTAGTTTAATAATATTTATTCACGGTTTTTGTTATGGTTTGGGTAAGACCACTATTAACACGAATATATTCATAGACTCATTATTACTTTAATAGTACTTGAAGACTACATAGTGTAACTTTTACAAAATGAAAAGAGTACAGCGAAGGTTCTAGTCATTGAGCGGGGAAGTCCCATTCGAATCCGTCTCATAGATGGCGACACTGCATTCCTCAACAGTTTTATATTTGCAATAAAACATATTAATTGAACATTTCCAGGGAATATAAAAATAAATAGAAGATGATACAATATAAATATAGTGTAAACATTTGTCAATAAATTTTATAATAATCGAACACTTTCAGGGATAGAAAAATAAATACAGTGGAAGATGATACAATAAAAATATAGTGTACCTAGTTATATCTCTAGTTATATCCTAGTTATAAAAAATTCCTCCCTCATTAGATCAGTGAATAAATAAATTCTGACCAGGTTTATTTCGCGAAACATAGCAAGTATCGAATGATACTTTCTTTCGAGGGATTCTCGAAGCCCCCAGACGCAACCATGTTCCTTTTTTCAATATTTGCACAGAATCCCGATTCGATTATCGGTAGCCACGTAATTCGACGAACAATCGTAAACAAACACCGGAACAGGAATTATTTCAGCCACTCGATCGAACGAATTATCTGGAAACTGCGACAGTATACAGGGTGAGACACTTAGTCCAGTATGTTTTTCTCGGTAAAGAATATTTTTCTCGAAAGTACGTAGGATTTCGGGGGTATGTCTATCCATCAAAAATGATTGTTATTAACCTCCTTAGATAAAAATAATTTTTTTAGACCGATTTGAAATTTTTTAGTTTCACCGAAAAATTTGTCAACATACTCGAATTTTTTTCTCGAAACTGAGTAGGATTTTGGTGGTATGTCTATTCACCAAAAATGATTGGAATTGACCCCCGCAACCGAAAATAATTTTTCCAAAATGATTTGAAACTTTTCATTTTCACCGAAAAGTTTAGGGACTTCCCCCCTGTCGATTTTTCTTAAAAATTCGTTCTTGATTTTTAATAAATTTGTTTGACGTTGTACGCAAATGTTGTTTAATACTTTTTTGTAGGTATCCATTAGCTCTACTTCAAAAATAAATTTCATTGAAATATATTCATTATTGTAAGAGTTATGGTCGATTCAAAATTGGACTACTTTTATGGGGTTTTCCTAATTTTACAGGGTCAAGGAACAACATTTCGAACATTTTTGGAATTCCTACATATTCTTCACCAAAATACGCGTTATTTGCCTTTTTAAACATTGAAATCCTCCAATCCGTTCAGAAGTTATGACATTTTAAAGATTCGCATGTAATTTTGGGGCAACATTTCTGGCCATAAATTACATTTTCGGTAAGGAATTTTTTTCTCGAAAACGCGCATGATTTCGAAGGTACATGTAATGACCAAAAATGATTGCAATTGACCCTCGCAACCGAAAATAATTTTTTTTAGAACGAATTGAAAGTTTTCAATTTTGCCGAATTTCAGGGGAATCACCATTCATGGTCAGACATTGTATTTTCGGTAAAGAATTTTTTTCTCGAAACTGCGTAAGATTTCGGGGGTATGTCTCTTCACCAAAAATCGTTGCAATTGATGGCCCCAGGTAAAAATAATTTTTTCAGAACGATTTAAAATTTTTTAATTTCGACGAAAAATTTTTGCACCTACTCGAATTTTTTTCTCGAGACTGCGTAAAATTTCGGGGGTATGTCTATTCACCAAAAATGATTGTTATTGACCCCCTTAGCTAAAAATAATTTTTTCAGAACGATTAGATATTTTTTAATTTCGCCAATATGGCAGTCAGATTGGGCCACGAAAGTCCATGAGGTGTAAGGTCTCTACTCCTATACCTCGTCTATGGTGAGAACCACCATCGTGCGCACGCAGCTGTTCGCAGATTGCCGTTCTGCAGACGGAACTTTAAACGCTAATAACTTTCTACCAAAGCCTCAATCAACAAATTAATATTCTTGATTTTCGTCTTATTTTGGCCTTTAGAATCTCCCCTTAAAATTTTTCCCAGCGGTGGTCCAACACCCTGTGTACATTGACAACATATCCACGCCCCCGAACAAAGGGATCGACGAATCGAGTTTATTTTTTTGTCGCAAGGAAACGTCTGCTACTCGTTTGGGAGGGGGGTGGGGGGTGGGGGGCGCTAAGAGCTTTTCCTCCGCCTGGTCGAGCTTGCCAGGGAAGTTTGTTTCGCGGTTTTGAGACGGGGAGAATAAAAGTTTCCCGTGGCATCGATTTCGTCGGACGAGACTAGCGGAGACAGGCTCGTTAAACCGAGATCAGGGCTCTCTCCGTTTCCACTTCTTCTGTGGGCGTATATACAGGGTGTTCGGCCAACCCTGGGAAAAATTTTAATTGGGGATTCTAGAGACCAAAATAAGACGAAAATCAAGAATACTAATTTGTTTACTGAGGCTTCGTTAAAAAGTTATTAAAGTTTAAAGTTACGCCTGTGAAACAGCGCACGCAGCTGTACGCAGGTTACGCATCTACAGACGCAACTGTTAATAACTTTTTAACGAAGCCTCAATCAACAAATTAGTATTCTTGATTTTCGTCTTATTTTGGCCTCTAGAATTCCCCATTAAAATCTTTCCCAGGGTTGTCGAACACCCTGTATACGTTGGTCTACGTTGGGACTTCGTGAGCACTCCTTTCCCCGGACCACGGTCCTCTATTAACGCAACACCGACGAGTTTCTGCTTTCCACCCTTCCCCGTTGCCTTTCGTCGCTCCAATGCGCCGCGAAACTTTCTTCCACGGCTCGAGATTTGTCGAAACGCGACGAAATCGATGGGGGAACCCCGATCAAACGACGCCTCGGACTCATCTCCCGCGGAAAAATTATATTTTACAAATTTTTTTCAGTGGGAGAAATTTCAATACTGGGATTATAGAAACTACCTAGATATTTGTTTATTTATTTATTTATAAAAATTAAAAATAATAAAATAATAAAATTAAAAAAATAAAATTGGATTTTAATAAATAATTACAAAGAGATGCCAAGTGAAGAACATTTAAAAGGGTTATGGAAGCCATAAAATGTTCGATGGTGATAATAAATATTTGTTTATTTATTTATTTATAAAAATAAAAAATATTAAAATTAAAAAAGCAAAATTGGGTTTTAATAAATAATTACAAAGAGATGCCAAGTGAAGAACATTTGAAAGGGTTATGGAAGCCATAAAATGTTCGATGGTGATAATACAAAATGACGTACCATTCTGGAAGGAACATTAAATGTAAACTATATGATAAAGGTAAAACACTCTTTGAGAGAGGCCTTATAAATAATCGAATAGTGCATCCATTATAGAATCAAATATTTATTTTTTCAAATAACCCTTCGAAGAAATAATACAATATTAATATCATATTATACGATCCCTCTACTCTTAACCTCTTCTATATATCAATAATTATAGTTACTACCCATATCAATTCTAAATTCGTACATTAAATTTTTCAAATTTCATTCTAATTCTAATTTTTCTGCACTTTGTTGAGGAATGCAGTGTCGCCATCTATGAGATCGATCCGAATGGGACTTCCCCGCGCGACAACTAGAATGTTCGCTGTACTCGATGATGTTACATTTTTTATTTTTGTGGTCCCATAGAATATAAAACTGTTTCGATAGTAATACACACGCACGGGAATTCCCCGCGACTGACTGGCGAGCTCTACTTGGAGGTTCCCCTATGGTCGACCAGTACTCCAACGTAAATCGCCATCTTGCGGCCATATGCACGCCACAATTTTCTAAAAGTTACACTATGTAGTCTTAAAGTATTATTAAAGTAACAATAAATCGATGAAAATATTCATGTTAATAGTGGTCTTACTCAAACCATAACATCGATCAAAAGAATACAAAAAGGTTATGTGTATTGGGAGTTCCCCTATGGTCGACCAGTACTCCAACGTAAAGCGCCATCGTGTGGCCATAACATCAAACGAAAGAATATAGAAAGGTTATGTGTAATGCATAAGCAAAAAATAACCCCAATATACTTCCAAGAAACAATACAATATTAATATTATATTATACGATCCCACTACTCTTAATCTCTCTCATCTACCAATAATTATAGTTACTTTCCATATCAATTTCGAATTCGTACATTAAATGCCTCAAATTTCATTCAATTTCTAACGTTTCTGCACTTCGAGCGAAAGAGTACGGAAAGGTTACGCCGTATGCGCGCGCAGCGAGAGCAGACGCGCATGCGCGGGCGCATGGCGCGCGCGATTCGAGTGGTTCTCCGTTCCCATTGCACGAAATCGATATTATCGCGGGCGGTAACCTCAAATAAAAAATTAATCCCGAGCCTGACAGGGGTAAGAGAGCCCGTTACACGAATAAATCGCGTTAATTCGAACGGATTATTAATCCTCTTGGCAAAACCAGCGGAGGCGATTCCGAGTCGGGCAAAGTTTCGATATTAATACCTTCCACTGATAGCGGTGCCCGCAGACTTACGTCGCTCATTCGTCTCTGTTAACTCGAAGCGTTTCGATTTCCCCTTACTAGTAACGCCAACAACAGTTGTTAATTATAATTTTAAATGGCCTCCGTTACATGTTCCGGTTTACAGCGGTGGCTTTATTAACGCCGAACGCCGCGATTCTCGTCGGTCGGGAAATTTAGTAGCGAAACATGTATGGACGACGTTCGAGCTCGCGGCATGGAACAAACGAATTCCAGGAAAAGTATCGTACACGTGTTCGGGGTAGCGATGGGAACGATTCTTTTGGTCAACACAATTCGAAAAAAAAAAATATATGTATATATAGATTTGTACAAGCATACAATTTTGAGTGTTTTATAATTATTTTGAATAAGTTATTTAGTAAAATTAGACGAACAATAAAAATTAACAATAATGAAAAGCAGAAATTTTTATTACGACCTCTTTTAATTATGAAAGCAAAATTTTTAAATTTATTTTAAAAAACTAATATTAGAAGCAAAATATATTTTTGAATTCAATAAATTTTAAATTTCTGTGTATATATTATATATATTTTCAAATTCAATAAATTTTAAATTTCTGTGTATATATTATATATATTTTCAAATTCAATAAATTTTAAATTTCTGTGTATATATTATATATATTTTTGAATTTAATAGAAAATACATTTAAAAATATATGTAATATATATATATATATATATACAGAAATTTAAAATTTATTGAATTTAAAAATATATTTTGCTTTTAGTAGTTGTTATAAAATGAATTTAAAACTATACTTTGTTTTTGAAATTAAAAGAGGTTAGGTACACAAAATTACAAATCTCTGTTTTTCGTTATTGTTAATTTTTATTGCTTGTCTAATTTTGTATCTTGGATTTTTATATCTAACCTCTTTTAATTTTAAAAACAAAATATATTTTTAAATTTAATAGAAAATACATTTAAAAAAATATATACAAAAATAACAAAATTATTTTCTATTAAATTTAAAAATATATTCTGCTTTTAATATTAGTTATAAAATAAATTTGACAATATATATAGAAAGAATAGAATTATTTTGTATTAAATTTAAAAATATTCTTTGTTTTTACAATTAAAAGAGGTTAGGTACACAAAATTACAAATATCTGTTTTTCGTTATTGTTAATTTTTATTGCTTTATGACCCTGAATTATGAAACAAGGCTGATTTAAAATAATTATAGAATATTAGGAAGTGTTTGATTGTGCAAATCATGCATAAATGATGAATTTTGTCCAAGAAAAATATTGCATGGTCACGATTTGTCGATAAAATTGTATTAATTCTGTCTATGGACGTCCTCGAACGATCTTAGATTTATCGTGACGTGCAATTATCGTGCCGATGTCTATCAATTATGTCAAGTTTGACATCTGTTTGGTTATTGATGGGGACAAGTCGTTGGATCAGACATTTAGAGTTCAGCCATCTTGAATAAATCCACGTTTCTTTAGATTTATTTCCATTTAACGATTTTATTTATTAAGCAAAACTGAAAAAATAAAATATACTTGAAATAAAGCAATTTTAAATTCTAACCTAAATTTTTTTTAGAAAATTCAAAATTTTGTTTTTTTCTGAAATTTGAAAATTTGGAAAATTCTTTATAATCTTGGTATTTAACCCAGAATTATCGAGCCCACTGAATTTTGAAAACTGCCATACTCTCTCAAATTATTCACAATTTACAATAACCAAAAAAATAAAGGTAAAATAAAATTTCTTATTTAACAAAATCAAAAATAATAATAAGATATAATTATCTTATTATCCAAGATATTATCGTCCAAGATATAATTATTAAAAATTTTTAAAACAGAATTTCAAAAAATTTTCGAAAATTTAAATTTGAGAAGAAAATTTAACCATAACAAATTCCAGAATAACATTAAAATAATTCTACCAAATTAATGATGGGTGAACGAATATAATTTGATATTTTGAAAATTAATTACAACATCAAGTTTGTACGTTTCATCGTTAATTTTGTAATAATTATTCGAAACAATTTCTGCCATTGTTTCGTTTCTAAGTTTTCATTTTTCACACACACGATTATTGAGATAAAAATTTATTAGAAATAGTAATTTATATACACGTTTATCTTGACACAATGCTTAGTCATTGAATAGCTTCTGTATTAACGAGTATGTCAGAGGTTCTCAAACTCTGAGTCGCTGAATGTTTCCAATTTTCGAGGAAAACACCTTACTAACTAATTCACCAGCAATATTCAGAAAAAAACGCCATTTCTTTTTTGCAACGTCGTATTTTCGAGGACCAAAAAATTCAAGATAAATTTCCACCATTGACACGTGCACCAAATTTCATTTTGCGTTGATAATATTTCCTCAGAAAATTAATTTTTTAATCGAAGAATTATTAAATATTCTTTTAGTTCTAAATATAGAAAATCGCCCATTTATGTGGAAATTTACAATTTTTTAAATATTTTCTCTCTCAATTTCAAAATTATATTTTTGATGTTAATAAGAAATCTTTTATTTTTTTTTTAATTTTATTGACGAATAGTTTTGAAATTGAAAAAGAAAATATTCTAAATATTAACTAAAAAATATTGAATAAATCTTCAATTAAAAAATGGATACACTTTAAATAATGTAGACTTCCATATATGTATGTAATTTTACAATACTAATTTATTTTTAACCTCTCTTAACTTCAAAATTATATCTTTAAATTCAATAATTATATTTTTTATTTTTATTTTTCATCAATACAATTAAAAATAAAAATTTAAAAAAATATAATGATTAAATTTTCAAATATAATTTTGAAGTTAAGAGAGTACAGGAATAAATTAGTATTTTCCATGGGCTTCTGAATGGTGTATAATTATGCAATTTTTAAATATAATTTTGAAGCTGAGAGAGGTTAGGAATAAATTAGTATTTTCCATTGGCTTCTGAATGGTGTATAAAACATACTAGTCGCCTTCTGTGTGTTGTTGACGCAAAAGATCGGTTGGAAACACGATATATATACTAACTCGTTACGAAATCACTGTATGGTAACTTAATGTTAACAACTAGCAACGTGGAATACAAAATCATGGATGCTTATAAACAGTTACACCCCTTTGTAAACAAACCTGCACAACAGAAAATTTAAATATACACCCATGGTAACTAATTCACCAGCATTGCAATAATAGAGGCTGATTTTATAAGAATCGAGAGAATTTTTAAAAAAGAAACAAAATTTGTAAATTTGAATTTTGTATATGAGAAGCTCAATAGTGCCAAGTTTGAGAAAACATGATATTTTTATCCCTCAAAAGACTCACAATACTGCTCATATAAAAAAAATATCACATTTTCAAAATAATTCAAATCTATATTTTTTTTCTTCAGATTAATTTGTTAAATAAATATTATTATTATTGTAAAAGTAGACGAAGATGGAAAGGTGAATTAATAATAATAAATAAAATAAATTCTGTATATCAATTCATCTACAGAGTGTTCGGGAAACCCTGGGAAAAATTTTAATGGGGGATTCTGGAGGCCAAAATAAGACGAAAATCAAGAATACCAATTTGTCGATGGAGGCTTCGTTAAAAAGTTATTAACGTTTAAAGTTACGCCTGTGAAACGGGAACCGCGCGCGCTGTGAGCGCGGAGCTTTAAATGTTAATAACTTTTTAACGAAACCTCTATCAACAAATTACTATTCTTGATTTTCGTCTTATTTTGGCCACTAGAATCCCTCATTAAAATTTTCCCCAGGGTTCTCGAACACCCTGCATACACAGATGACTGAACTTGTTAAATAAATATTATTATTGTTGTAAAACTAGACGAAGTTGAATTAATAATAATAAATAAAATAAATTCTGCATATCAATTCATCTATAAATTATTTTTTTTTAATGTCTACACAGATAATTAATTTGCAAGGTTTGGGAACCCCTGGGGCACATCGTGGATCGAAGCGAACGAATCCCCGCGAGCAACGACAACGTAATTTACACCGGGGGGACAATTACAGCGGGGCCAGCTGTAGAGGTTACTTCTGTCTACGATGCACAGCCGAATGATTAAAGGCCTGTCGAGCCCGATGGCATCTGCATTCCGCGGCCGCGCGATATATCCTCGCGGCGGGAACGTGTATCGAGACAGTTCGGGGCTACGAAAAAGCCCAAGGTGGCTGACTGACGGCCGCCGCGAAAATAGAACGAGTACGCGGCGCTTTTAACGAGCACCAGAAATAATTGGCGTCTGCGGATGACGTAGTTGAAATATTTCGAGAATGATACGAGTATTGCCTCGCGGGCGCGACTTAATAATAGACGGCCGTAACAGCGTCGGGCTCCAGCGACATCCGATGCAACTCGACGAGAAATCGATCGCAACGGTGTCCGTGGATCCCCTTCGATCTGTCCAATTCCACGGAATCGCTCTTATTCTGGCAACGCGTGCAAATTTAAACGAAGTCCTTAACTTTCGTGGCTGTGACGCGAGTGACAACCTGAAGGGTTGGTATACTATTTTTCTGGGAGGGGCAGATATTACATATTTTTGGTTTTTTAGGGTCGAGGAATTGAAATTATACGTATTTGGGCGAATACAGCAATGTTCGGATAACTGCAAGTTACTTTCGATCGGATAAGTGAATAGTAGCCATCCCCACTACTGAGAGGGGACTTCCCTGGACACACCACGTGAAGCTCGAGGTCTAGTGGACAGTGTAACCTGATCTGAACTTGACATTTGCGCCTATAGATTTCTTTTTCATTTTTTTTTTAAATATAATTGAAATTTAATTGTGGGGGGAAATTTTAATGGGGGATTCTAGTGGTCAAAATAAGACGAAAATCAAGAATACCAATTTGTTGATGGAGGCTTCGTTAAAAAGATATCGACGTTTAAAGTTCCGCCTGTAGATATTCAACCTGCGCACAGCTGCGTGCGCAGCGTCTCACAAGCGTAACTTTAAACGTTAATAACTTTTTAACGAAGCCTCAAACGAAAAATTGTTATTCTTGATTTTCGTCTTATTTTGGTCTCTAGAATCTCCCATTAAAATTTTTCCCACGGTTTCCCGATCACTCTGTATATTTTTGCCAAAGTCGTAGGATCGAATAAGTAAAAATCGCTCGGAGGGAAATCTGGAACGCAAGATGGTCGCGTCAGGGAGATTCCATTTCAAATTTTTGATTGCTTCCATAGTTTTCCAGACTCGCGTTGTCTTGGAGGGAACAAATCGAATCTCTTTCTTTCTTTTCTGTTCTCTTTCTCGCTCTGATCGGATCGCGCGATGCCTCGCATTGTCTCCGCGGAAACAAATCCGATCTACGCCTCACTTTGACTCTTTGTTTCCCGTAGAAAAGAATGTTGACTGGTAGAACTTCGTTGATTATTCTACCGTGTAAAGGAAGATTGTCAACAGTGTTTTCAATTCCATGAGAAGAATTTCATTAACCCTTTGGGATCTTATGTCGTGTTTGACGTAGAATTTATATAAATATAAATAAATCCTATCTGAATCGTACGATGCTACAAATTATTCATAAATTATTTATCACGTTGCAAGAAAATATATTTATATATGTATATATATTTTTTGCAATGTTATAAATAATTTATTAATATTTTGTAACATCGTATGATTCAGATAGGATAGGAAAAACAGTGAATATGCAGTGATAAATATTTCATGATTGATAATTAAATTCTAGTGATATTATAAAATTGATAAAATTTGTGTATTTAAATGAACATGAATTTTTGAAGAGTCAGATTTAAAAAAGAAGTGGAATAACTCCAAGAATAAATTTTTTTATTAGTCTCGACATGTGTCGTTTAATTGAAATTAGACCCACTCGACTCCGAGCGATCGCTCCGGCGACGAAAATCGTCGCAGGACAAAAATTCGACACGCTATACTGTAGGAAAAAATCAGGGGAACACAATGCCGTCGTTAAAAGTACAGGTCGTTGTGCTCATTTCCGAGGAAAAACAAAAAAATTTCTCAAAATTCGAGATAAAACAGAAATTAAATAACGAGTGCCTCGAGACTGATAAAAAAATTTATTTTCAGAGTTACTCCACTTTTTTTTTATTAGTCTCGACACTCGTCATTTAATTTCTAATTTTAATTAAAAACAAAAGATATAAAATTGTTGAAATTAAATGACGAGTGTAGAGACTAATAAAACAGTTTATTTTTAGAGTTATTCCAATTTTTTCTATTAGTCTCGACACTCGTTATTTAATTTCTAATTTCAATTAAAGACAAAAGATATAAAATTGTTTCAATATGCAAATTTTATTTTATTTTTCTTTTTCTCGTAAACGAGCATGGTGACCTGTACTTTTAACGATGGCATTGTGTTCCCCTGATTTTTCTCTAGACGATAGCGTGTCGAATTTTTGTCCTACGACGATTTTCGTCGCCGGAGCGATCGCTCGGAGTCGAATAGGTCTAATTTCAAGTAAACGACGCGTGTCGAGGCTAATAAAAAAATTTATTCTTAGAGTTCTTCCACTCCTTTACTAAATCTGACTCTTCAAACAGTCATATTTGTTTAAATATGCAAATTTTATCAAACAAAAATTTCTAAAAGTCAGATTTTTAAAAAAAGTGAGGTAACTCTAAAAATAAATTTTATTATCAAACTCGACAATTGCAACACAATTTCTAATTTCAATTAAAGACTGATGGATATATTTCTAGCCAAAAAAATTTCGATCCTCGTCGATTACAGTCGAAACATAGACGTATGTAGCTTTTTTGCTAGGGTTGCGTCAGTGTCCACGTTTTTCATCGTTTCTCGAGCCATTCATCGTGGGAATGCGTAGAAATAAAAAAAAAAAAAAATGAAGGAGGACGACAGACGGCGGACGGCGCCCGGCAAATAAACGCCGGCTCAGCTGATCGACTCCCCGTGTTTTTAGCGTTTGCATACACGGTGCGTCTATTAGCGGCCACGCGATTAAAACGGGTGGTTACGCGAGCATACCGGACGGAAATAGACCCCGTAGCAAAACACGCTAACTTATCCTTCTCCGTTGCGTTCCTGCACCCCACCTTTCGTTCACGACGCCTTGCCCATCGGAATCGAATTTTTCCACCGACGAATGCGACTCGAACCGCGTGCCAATTGTTCCGCGCCGCATACCGGAAACCGAGTTTCCTTGTTTTTGCAACCTTCGCGCCTCGAAAACCACGCTACGCGCCTCGAATCGCCAAAAGTGATGGAATTGGACACCAAATAACGATATTCGTAGGGGAAGATTGAAATGCTTTTTTTTTTTAAGTTGTTACAATTTTGAAAATGTTGAATTTTTTTTTGAAATCGATTTTGCTGTAGTGATTTGTAAAATCACATAAATATGTTATTAAAAACAAATCATGTGGAGAATTTTATTTTTCTGAATATTTTTTGAATATTTTTGACAATGGCTTCCAGCTATAAGAAAAAATTACAATTTGTAATAATTATTGCAAATGCAATATTTTATAATTTTCTACCACTTGACCATTTTTCTAAAATAACAAAAAATAATTGTAAGCTACTTCAAATAAAACAAAAATTAATTTATTTTATTTAATCTTGAAAAATTGGTAATTTTGAAAATTTTTGACAATGGCCTTCTAGCTATAAGAAAAAAATACAATTTGTAATAATTATTGTAAATGCAATATTTTATAATTTTCTACCTCTTGACCATTTTTTTAAAATAACAAAAAATAATCGTAAGCTACTTCAAATAAAACAAAAAACAATTTAATTAATTTGATTTTGAAAGACACCAAATAACGATATTCGTAGGGGGGGGTATTGAAATGCTTTTTTTTAAGTTGTTACAATTTGTTGAAAATGTTGAATTTTTTTTTAAATTCGATTTGGCTGTAGTGATTTGTAGAATCACATAAATATGTTATTAAATACAAATCAAAATGTTGGATTTTTTTTTTAATTCGATTTTGTTGTAGTGAATTGTAGAATCACATAAATACGTTATTAAATACAAATCATGCGGAGAATTTGATTTTTCTATCTCTGACGTTCCTGGAATTATTCTTGTTCTCCCTACAGTGCATACAATCAATAAAAATATTCTTTTATAAATATATTACTGAATCAGAATCACATAAATATGTTATTAAAAACAAATCATATAGAGAATTTTATTTTCCTATCTCTGATTTTCCTGGAATTTTTCTTGTTCTCCCTACAGTGCATACAATGAATAAAAATATTTTTTTATAAATATATTACTGAGTCAGAATCCAGAATGAGGTTATGTACTTTCTGACTACGGTGACATTGTTTCAGGGAATTTATTTATTCGTCAGTGTGAATTTTGCGTTGAAATGATTACAGAATGAGGTTAGGTACTTTCTGACTACGGTGACATTGTTTCAGGGAATTTATTTATTCGTCAGTGTGAATTTTGCGTTGAAATGATTACAGAATGAGGTTATATACTTTCTGACTATGGTGACTGAGTCAGAATCACATAAATATGTAATTAAAAACAAATCATATAGAGAATTTTATTTTTCCATCTCTGACGTTGCTAGAATTTTTCTTATTCCCCACACGATACAAAAATTGTCCTCCCGTAATGTTTCCCTTTGTAAACCTGAAAATTAAAAATATAAGCGTCTCGTGCAGCCCAGGTTTAATCGCTTAAAATTCTCGTTGAATCAGTAACCGAAGAATCACGGCGATTAATCGTACA
The DNA here is from genome assembly GCF_013123115.1 of Colletes gigas. NCBI lineage: Eukaryota > Metazoa > Arthropoda > Insecta > Hymenoptera > Colletidae > Colletes > Colletes gigas. The sequence continues at coordinate 1,916,319 of NW_025106644.1, forward strand.
GCATCGTTTATTTAGACGATTACGTTGGCGACCATTTGAAGTTTCCAGGAGCGCCACGGGGTGGCGGTAGAGTCGAACGGATCCCCAGCGCCGCATGGCGGAACAAAGGGGGAAACGAGGCTGGAGAAATAATGCAACGCAGCGAGTACTCGCAAAGTTTCGAGCAAGCTTTGAAAATGCTCTTTGTCCGGATCAATTAGATAATGGATCGGACAGATGACGCAGCTAATGGAGCAGCTCCCGGGAGCGAGAAAGCTCGGCGCAATTTTCTCGTGCTTTCGTCGCTAATCTCGATTTTTCCTGTCTGCAGTCGAACCTTTGTCTCGTTCCTTCGTCGCGCGTAGCTACGGGGAAAAAGTGGAGGTGGCGCCCCCCCCTGTGATTATTTTCATCGACTGCAGAAGAGTCCGCCGGACGGGCAGCTTTGCGCGACAAAAAGCACATTGCTGGCCCCGTTAATACCGATTCCTGGCTCTGTTCGAGGATCCTGTAAATCCCCTCGATCCGGACTATCGCAGATCGATGATATTTTTAAGGGAGCTCGTGTTTTAGGGATAATTGTGCGTCGCGTTCGTCGAATATTTAATTCGACCGTATTTTCAGCGGCGAATCTTTCGAAAATTAACGAGAAAATTGATATAAATAGAGGTAAAAATGATAAAAATTTATGTAAAAATTTTGAAAGCAAATTGTATCTGTAAAAAGATAATTAATTGTATTTAAAATTAGATATTAAATTCGTGGAATACCAAAATGTTTTTGACCGTACTTTCAGGTCAATTTTTCAGTAGAATTTTTTGCAAATTAATGGACAAATTTGACATATGTAGGTAAGAGTAAGGATTATAATATTCTATTTAAAAATTGAGAAAGCAAATTATATGTGTAGAACTAATATTAATTAAATTTATTGATAAGATAGTGTGCTAAAATTGAAGGTTATTTGATCTCATCAGGTAATAATTTGGAGCTTCTACAGGGGCTAGTGACTCCTCTGAATTCAGCGGTGAGACTGACCTAGTAAATTTTGTCTTAGACGCGTCCTCCTCTTGGAAACCGTCTCCTGTGAGAGAAGCTTTTAGATCCGCCATCTATTGGCTAAATTGCTATTAACCCTTTGCGCTCTATAATTATTTCAGCGTGTCGTTCCAGCAACTCGATAATCGAGAACAGAGTTCTCCAGGAAAAATTTATGATTATATCTTTGCTGTGAAAAACAAATACAATTGCATTTCTAACAAATTTTATATTTTATAATTTTCAACAAACAAAAATCAATTTAATTTATTTAATCTTGAAACATTTGATTTTAGAGAAAATTTGAAATTATTGAATATTTTTGACAATGGCTACTAGCTATAAGAAGAAATTTCAAATTTGTAACAATTATTGTAAATGCAATATTTTTTAATTTTCTATCTCTTGACAATTTTTATACAAAAAAATAATAGTAAGCTAATTCAAAATAAAACAAAAATCAATTTAATTAATTTGACATTGAAAGATTCAATTTTAGAAAAAATTGGTAATTTTGACAATTTTGACAATGGCTTCATAGCTATAAGAAGAAATTACAATTTGTAATAATTATTGTGAATGCAATATTCTATAATTTTCTACCCCCTGAAAATTTTTATAAAAAAGAAGAAATTACAATTTGTAATAATTATTGTGAATGCAATATTCTATAATTTTCTACCCCCTGAAAATTTTTATAAAAAAAAAATAATTATATGCTACTTCAAATACAAGAAAAATTAATTTAATTAATTTGATTTTGAAAGATTCGATTTTAGAAAAAATTGGAATGTGTTTTAAATAGAATGACACAAAATTCAAAATAAATTTGTTATTTGAAATTATTGAATATTTTAGACGTTGATTTTGTAGCTATAAGAAGAAATTCTAATTATTAATAATTATTGAAAATGTAATTACTAGTGTATTTTACAGGCCAAGATAAGTGTAGAAAATTATATCAAGATATCAGAATTATATAAATATTAATATCTGCGAGCAACCGTGAACGTTCTATTTGATAATGCACATAATTACCCCTGATATGTAGCTAATATGACGATTATATCACATGGCGGAGCATATGCTGTATCGATCGTCATCCTAATGCGAATTCTATCTTTGCATTCCATTTTGCAGTTATGAACCGATCCAAAGTCGACATAGATACGTTTAAAATAAATAATAAAAGAATAAAATATAAATTGACTCTGCATTAATCGAGTAAAAATTAATTTGAAGGTTTTGAGTTTTGTTTAAAATGATAAATAAATAAGATATTTTTTGAAATGGTGCACACGATGATTTATTAAAAATTAATAATAAATATTCTCACTATGTGATTTCTGGTATTCAACATTTGTGTTGGGAGTAACATTTTGATTACTTTTGCTGGTCGAGTAGGAGAAAGACACTAGTTGGCTCGGAGCCCACCTAACCACTGTGCGGGGGGAATCACTGTAGTGGACAAAACATGTCATCCTAGTAACTGACGTCTGTAATTTGTGGGACCCTGAATGCAAAACAATTTGTATCCCGCGCGGACAGAACCTAATTTTCAGAAGAGAGAGAAAAGGACGTGGAAATAGCGAAGCTCAAAGAATACTAATTGCAACGATGTCAAAAAAATTATTTTTAAGCTCGTGCTTCTAAATGCAAAATTCTAGTGTGAACTTAATAATAGTGAAAAATAATTATTAATGATCGAGATTAAGTTAAAAGAATTGTAAATGTGAATTTTTATAGAAAAATGTTATTTTTGGTGAAATAATTATAGTCTATGTTAGATGCATTTCAACCATTTTAGTAAATTTCTGGGTTCAGTTAAAAATACTCGAAACGTTATCAAAATTCTCTATTTTGTAATTTGGTAATTTTGTATTTTGTATTTTGTAATTTTGTATTTTGTAACTTGGTATTTTTGTATTTTCTAATTTTCTAATTTGTACTTTGTAATTTTCTAATTATTGTAATGTGCTAATTTTGTATTTTGTAATTTTATAATTTTGTATTTTGCAATTTTATAATTTGGTAATTTTGTATTTCTATAATCTTGTATTTTGTAATTTTGTAATTTTATATTTTCTAATTATCTAATTTTGTACTTTGTAATTTTATAATATTGTATTTTTAGAATCTTGTATTTTGTAATTTTATAATTTTGTATTTTCTAGATTTCTAGTTTTGTACTTTGTAATTTTATAATTTTGTGTTTTTTAATCTTGTATTTTGTTATTTTATAATTTTGTGTTTTCTAGTTTTGTTATTTTGTACTTTGTAATTTTACAATTTTGTATTTCTATAATCTTGAATTTTCTAATTTTATAATTTGGTAATTTTGTATTTTTATAATTTTGTTATTTGTAATTTTATAATATTGCATTTTTAGAATCTTGTATTTTGTAATTTTATAATTTTGTATTTTCTAGTTTTCTAGTTTTGTACTTTGTAATTTTATAATTTTGTATTTTTATAATCTTGTATTTTGTAATTTTGTAATTTTCTAATTTTGTACTTTGTAATTTTATGATTTGGTATTTTTATAATCTTGTATTGTATTTTGTAATTTTATAATTTATGTAGTTTGGTAATTTTGTATTTTCATAATGTTGTAGCTTTAAAATTGCAGTAAAAAAGATATGTCGTACAGGTTGTTATTGGATTTCGAAGGACATAGAGCCATCCATGTAAAGGGGTTCCCCGATAAAATTAATATTATCATTGGAGAATTTTAATGTGTATATTTCCGAGCTCGATCGTATTATCCGCGCGAGGAATCCGCTCCGGCGTGACCGCTCTGTTTGCGCGCTGGATTACACGGGCCCGCGTAATTCCGAGCGCGTCGGATTAATCCGCAAGTAATTCCGCGACAGACTGATAACTGCGCGCGCAACGCGGCCTCCGCTAATGAATTCCGCTCGGATAAACGTAAACCAGTTGCATCGCCTTGGGGGCTCTTTCCAACCCGCGACCATCCTGTTCCCGCGATAAGAAGTCGCCTTGTGAAGCTGCGACTGGATTAATCCCGATACGTCCACTTTCGAAAACTTAATCGTTCGTTTCGAATTTGTCGACAGAAATCGACAAATTCAATTATTACATCGGATATTGTGAAATTTTTCCATTTGAGACTTCAAGCTCTACCAAATTTGGATTCTTCGAGATTTTAGACGATGTAGAAAATAATTTTATTTTTGGGCCTTCGACAGAAGCGCCCCCTATGAGTCAATGCATGCAACTGAGTTGTAATATAGGTTAGTTTTGTACGAAACGATGATAATTAATCGTCCGCTTCGAATTTTCGACAAAGATCGAAACATCCAGTTTATTAAATCAAATCTTGTAAAATATTTCCATTTCTAGGATCAAATTCTACGAAATTTGGATACTTCGAGATTTTGGAGAATGTGGAAACTAATTTTGTTTTTTTGGTTCGTTAAAAAATTGTATTAGTGTTAACGGATGATCGACATCAACGCCCCCTATGAGTCAATGCATGCAACTCAGTTATAATATAGGTTAGTTTTGTATGGAACGATGATAATTAATCGTCCGTTTCGAATTTTCGACAGAAATCGACAAATTCAATTATTACATCGAATATTGTGAAATTTTTCCATTTGAAGCTTCAAACTCTATGAAATTTTAGTTTTTCGAGATTTTTAAAGACGTAGAAACTAGTTTTATTTTTGTGATTCGTTAAAAAATTGTATTAGTGTTAACACATGATCGATAGAAGCGCCCCCTATGAGTCAATGCATGCAACTCAGTTGTAATGTATCAATTAGATAAGAATATCGTACACATACCCGCCATTTTGTTCTACGACCTTCCACCATTTATTGGAGAATTTAAATATTTCTCAAAAGATGTCACTTTATTTATAAGAACAAAGTTACGTGCGTATTTATTTAAGTAAAAATTAATTTTGTGCAGGATTTACTTGATCAATGATATACAGCGCCATTTTGTTCTATAACCTTCTGCCATCTTGGAATAATTTACATATTTCTTCAAAAGGCGTAGCTTTACTTATAAAAAGAAAATTACATGCATATTTATTTCAGTAAAACTTAATTTTGTACAGAAATTACTAGATCAACGACGTCCAGCGCCATTTTGTTCCATAACCTTCTACCATCTTGGAATAATTTAAATATGTCTTAAAAGATGTCACTTTATTTATAAGAACAAAATTACGTGCGTATTTATTTAAGTAAAAATTAATTTTGTGCAGGATTTACTTGATCAATGATATATGGCGTCATTTTGTTCTATAACCTTCTGCCATCTTGGAATAATTTAAATATTTCTTCAAAAGGCGCAGCTTTACTTATAAAAAGAAAATTACATGCATATTTATTTCAGTAAAACTTAATTTTATACAAAAATTACTAGATCGACGACATACAGCGCCATTTTGTTCCATAACCTTCTACCATATATTGAATAATTTAAATATTTTTCTAAAAGTCGTCTTTACTTATAAAAAAAAAATTATATGCATATTTATTTAAGTGAAACATCCCAATCATGCTACGATAATTTTCGTTTCATCATACAAAATTCTTAAAATAGATCATTTATCTTACCACTATTAGTAAACATAGTAATTCTATAAATCTGCATAGCAAAATCGAGGTTAGAATATCAAACACTGCCAATTTTGTACAAAATTTACTTGATCAACAAAATACGTCGCCATTTTGTTCTATAACCTTCTACTTTTTTTTTCACAATTTAAATATTTTTCTAAAAGTCTCTTTACTTGGAAAAGAAAATTACATGCATATTTATTAAAATTAAACATTCCAATCAAGCTACAATAATTTCCATTCCACCATTGAACATACAAAATTCTTTTTTGTTGATTATATGTACTGCATGAAGAACAAAAAAAATTCCCAGAACGTCACAAGTAGAAAAATAAAATTCCTCGACATCATTCGTATTTAATCACAAGTCTATATGTTTCTGGTTCACTAATTATTTATAGAAGAATTTTTTTAATGATCGTGTATGTACTGTACGGAGAACAAGAAAAATTCCAGCGACGTCAGAAGTAGGAAAGCAATGTTCCTCGGCGTCATTCGTACCCAGTGACGTGTTTCTGTGTTTCTGGCTCGCTAGTTGGGTGTTTCAAGAACGGGTGAAAGCAGATGCCAGCGGGAGAAGTTCGGCCAATAGGCGATGCCGTTTATGATTGCCGCTTAGCACCAACCTAACAAAGGCTGCGTCAAGTATTCAGGCGAATTTGCTCGACATGGACACGAACCGCGGTACAACTCCTAGTTATTTCTCTAGATTTCCCTAGATTATACAAGTTGGCCCCTAAACAAATTTCCCCCACAGATAGAAACTTTAGAATAACGAAAAAAAGATAAACAACAATAGACAAAAATTTGAATTTTCTCAATTTGAATTTTGAAAATCGCTTTTCCTTTTTCTATAATGAAATTAAATTGTGAAATTTAAATTGAAAAGAAAAAATTGAATTATAGAAAATTAAGTGGAACACGTCGAATAAAATAGAATAAATAATAATTAATAAAACTTTCGAATAACGAACAAAATAGACAAAAATTTGAATTTTGAAAATCGTTTTTCTTTTTTCTATATTGAAATTAAATCTTGAAATAAAAGAGCAAAGAAAAAATCAAATTACAGAAAATTAAGTGGAACACGTCGAATAAAATAGAATAAATAATAATTAATAAAACTTTCGAATAACGAACAAAATAGACAAAAATTTGAATTTTGAAAATCGTTTTTCTTTTTTCTATATTGAAATTAAATCTTGAAATAAAAGAGCAAAGAAAAAATCAAATTACAGAAAATTAAGTGGAACACGTCGAATAAAATAGAATAAATAATAAATTCAAATATACTATAATTTTTTTAACAATATTTCGGAATTAAATTTTCCCAATATGGCTGTCGATTCTTCGAACGTTTTAGAATATCGACGAGTTTGATTCCATTTCGAAAAATCGACGGTAAGCTCGAGTTAAAAAAAAATAAAAAAAAAAACAGAGATAGAAAGAGTCAAAGGTTGAAAAGTTAAAAAGTTTTAAAAGCTACTTCGTTCATCGCGGAGAAGGGTCCTTGACGAGAGCGAAACAGAAATCATGGCTCGTTTGCATCTTCCGGAGAGGCTTTACGACCGATTCCCTCTTCCCGGAGCGCCGTTGCTTTTAAGTATAATTAGGGAAATTGTGTTCGAAGTAATTGCGAGGAAGCACGAAGAACTCGCGAAACTATGGCCTGGGGGAACGAGATAGGGCCGTGGATCGTCGATTTTCGAACTTATTTTAATTTATTTAAAAAAAAATTCAAATAAAAATTATAAATAAGTTTAAATTTTGAACACTCATGAAGGAAGTTTGAAGACTGATGTGGTCCAAGAAATGAGAATTTTCAATTTCATTGTTGTTAAAATATCGTGAAATACTTTTTGAAAAAATTTTGATTTGGTCAAATTTTCGATTTTTTAAAAGGGGTATAATCTCTTGATTTGGTGAAAGCAGAAAAGAATTAAAATATTTTTATGAATTGTGTGCAATATTTATGCTTTCGAGTGACAAGATTGAGGCCTGGGTTTACTTGTAAGCGGGGTAGGTAGAGATTCTTGTTTCATACTAATGGGGGAACCATATTGAATTTTAGTAAAAATTATAAAATGTTCAGTGCTTAGAAAATATTTTTATCAATTGCATAGAACACTCAAGGTGTCGAATGAAATAATTAGACTCGACTGTTTTCACTTGTAAGCGGGGTAGGTAGCGATTCTATCCACCATATTGATTTTACGAACTATATTGAATTTTAGTGAAAATTATAAAATGGTCAGTGCTTAGAAAATATTTTTATAAATTGCACAGAACACTCAAGCTCTCGAGTGAAATAATTAGACTCGACTGTTTTCACTTGTAAGCGGGGTAGGTAGCGATTCTTGTTTCAAATTAATGGGGGAACGTATCAAATTTTATAAAAGTAGTCAGTGTTTAGAAAATGCTTTTATAAATTATACAAAGCATTCATGATTTCGAGTGAGAAAATTGAGGTCGTCTGTTTTCACTTGTAAGCGGGGTAGGTAGAGATACTTGTTTTAAACTAATGGGGGAACGTATTGAATTTTGGTCAATTTTATAAAATAGTCAGTATTTAGAAAATATTTTTATAAATTGCACAGAACACTCACACTTTCGAGTGAAATAATTAGTCTATTTTCACTTGTATGCGGGGTAGGTACTGATTCTTATTTCAAACTAATGGGATTATGTGTCGAATTTTGGTGAATTTTATAAAAATAGTCAATGTTCAGAAAATATTTTTATAAATTGCACAGAACACTCACTTTTGAGTCAAATAATTAGTCTATTTTCACTTGTATACGGGGTAGGTAGTGATTCTTATTTCAAACTAATGGGAATTTGGGTAAATTTTATAAAATAGTCAGGGTTTAGAAAATATTTTTATAAATTGTAGAGAGCACTCACACTTTCGAGTGAGACAATTGGGCTTGTGGATGTTTACTTGTATGCGGGGTAGGTTGCGATTTTTATTCCAAAGTAATGGGAGAACATATTAAATTCTGGTAAAATTTATAAAATAGTCAGTATTTAGAAAATACTTTTATAAATTACACAAAATAATTTCACTTGTCCGTTGTCACTTGTAAGCGGGGTAAGTAGCGATTCTTATTTCAATCTAATGGGAGACCTTATGGAATTTTGGTGAATTTTATAAAATAGACAGTGTTTAGAAAATACTTTTACAAATTGTACAAAACAGTTACGCTTCCAAGTGAGAAAATTGAGGTAGGCTGTTTTCACTTGTAAGCGGGGTAGGTAGTGATTCTTATTTCAAAGTAACGGGAATATGTATCAAATTTTGGCAATTTTTATAAAACAGTCAGTGTCCAGGAAATGCTTTTATAAATTGTACAGAGCACTCACACTTTCGAGTGAAATAATTAAACTATTTTCACTTGTATGCGGGGTAGGTAGTGATTCTTATTTTAAAGTAATGGGAATATGTATCGAATTTTGGTAAATTTTATAAAATATTTTTATAATTTCTACAGTCATCTAAAACAGTCACTTTTTTTAGTTAGAAAATTGAGGTCGTCTGTGTTCACTTGTAAGCGGGGTAGGTAGCGATTCTTATTTCGATCTAATGGGTGACTTTATGGAATTTTGGTGAATTTTATAAAATAAACATTGATTAGAAAATGCTTTTAAAATTATATAAAACAGTTACGCTTCCAAGTGAGAAAATTGAGGTCGTCTGTTTTCACTTGTAAGCGGGGTAGGTAGTGATTCTTCTTACAATCTACTGGAAGACGTTATCGAATTTTGATAAATTTTATAAAACAGTTAGTGTTTACAAAATGCTTTTATAAATTTCACAAATCCCTCACTCTTTCCAGGTGAAACAATTAGACTCGCCTCTTTTCACTTGTAACCGGGGTAGGTAGCGATTCCAATTTCAAACCAATGGGTCCCCATATCTTCCTTTCTTCCAACCCTGTATTTTTAAATATACTAAATCCATTCACCCCAAAATTTTAAAAAATTTACCTGGGGTCAATTGTGACCCGTCCCCCAGTGATTCACAAATGTCACTCGTGTCTTATAAGACAAATGGCGCATATAGATTCCGTCACTCGAATCCCCGATAAAAATTATTAGAAAGCGTGGATTAGCGCACTTTCTACCGTATTGCGCGGCGACCAAAGTGATTTTTTCGCATTATGCAACCGACTTTCAGTCATCTCGAGCGTCCCTGGCGGTGTCGGTGGCCTCGAAGGTTGGACTCCGTGCAATATAGCTGCTAAGGAGTCCGGTGCGCGCGGACGTCACGCCGAGAGAAGAGCGGTACGGATGTAATTTACCTTCATTAGAAAACGGTCGGGAGAGTATTATCTCATAAAGGGGCCGCGAGAGCAAACCGCCAAGTAATGCGACTGAATCTTAATTAGAAAATTCATTTCGGGCGTCGACGGTGCCTCGGGGGCGTCGGAATTTCAGGCATTCTTGTTACACCCCCCCACGTCACCCTTCCGTCTTTTCTTCGCCAGGCGTGTCGCACCCGGCGCTGTTCTCCCAGTTGTTCGCGTTTGGGGGATGCACAGGGTGTTTCTCGAGTCCTCGAACTTTACAAGCAGGGGCCTGGACGAATAACTTTGATCCCCTTAATTATCCACGTTATCTTTCGAGATACAAAAAACTTTGCTAGAGACTTTACTTCCTACTTTTGGAAATGTTTTATACTGTTTTGTTAAAAGTATGAATATTTTGAGAAGAAATGAAATTTTGATGTTCTGGATGATTTGATTGTTTCAAAAATTTAGTTTATCAAAAAGTGATGTTTAAAAAATTTATATAAATTTTGAAAATAAATTTTTTTGTATACTAAATTTATAAATTGTATGCTTTGTGATTTTTCGTATATAAATGTCATTATATCAAGAAAATTCAACATGAATTATTGTAATTTATAAAAATGAAAGAAATTCTACTAAAAGTACAAGATTTGATTGTTTCAAAAATTTACTGTATCAAAAAGTGATATTTATAAAAAATTATATCAATTTTGAAAATAAATTTTTTTGTATACTAAATTGACAAAATATGTATTTTGAAATCTTTCGTATATAAATGTCATTGTATAGAGAAAATTCAACATGAATTATTATAATTTTTGAAAATATTCTACACCTTTTTGTATCGAAAGTATGAAAAATTTTGAAATGTTAAAAGTGAAAGAAATTTCACTAAAAATTCAAGATTTTATTGTTTCAACAATTCACTGCATCAAAAAGTGAAACAAAAAATTTATAAAAATTTTGAAAATAAATCATACAGGGTGCGAAAAATTTTAATGAAAAATTCTAGAGACCAAAATAAGACGAAAATCAAGAATACCAATTTGTTGATTGAGGCATCGTTAAAAAGTTATTCACAAAATTATTGTTAAAAATTATTGATAAAATTTGTCCATCTACACGAATTTTTTTCTCGAAAATGCGTAGGATTTCATGGGTATGTCTAATCACCAAAAATGCTTGTAATTGGCCTCTGTAACTAAATATATTTTTTTTGGAATGATTTGAAATTTTTGAATTTCGTCTAAAAATTTCAGTATCTTCTCGAATTTTTTTCACGAAAATGCGTAGGATTTCAGGGGTACGTCTAATCACCAAAAACACTTGTAATTGAGCCCTGTAAGTAAATATAATTTTTTTAGCATGATGCAAAAGTTTTTAAATTCGTCTAAAAATTTCAGTATCTTCTCGAATTTTTTTCTCGAAAATGAGTAGGATTTCAGGAGTACGTGCATTCACCAAAAATGCTTGTAATTTACCCTACTAACTAAATATAATTTTTTTAGTATGATTGAAAACTTTTCGACCTTCAGGGGAATCGGAATGTCAGGGTCAGACATTCTATTTTCAATAAGGAATTTTTTTCTCGAAAATGCGTAGGATTTCAGGGGTATGTCTAATCACCAAAAACACTTGTAATTGACCCCTGTAAATAAATATAATTTTTTTAGTATGATTTGAAATTTTTTAATTTCGTCTAAAAAATTCAATACCTTCTCGAATTTTTTTCTAGAAAATGCGTTGGATTTCACGGGTATATGCATTCACCAAAAATGCTTGTAATTTACCCTTCTAACTAAATATAATTTTTTTACTATGATTTGAAACTTTTCGACCTTCAGGGGAATCGGAATGTCAGGGTCAGACATTGTACTTTCAATAAGGAATTTTTTACTCGAAAATGCGTAAGATTTCGGGTGTATCTCTAATCACCAAAAATGCTTGTAATTGACCCCTGCAACCAAAAATAATTTTTTCAGAATGATTTGAAATTCTTAAACTTTAAGGGGAATCGAAATGTCAGGGTCAGAGGTTCTATTTTCAATAAGGAATTTTTTCCTCGAAAATGCGTAGGATTTCAGGTGCATGTATAATGACCAAAAATGATTGTAGTCTACCCCTACAACCAAAAATATTTTTTTCAGAATAATTTGAAATTCTTAAACTTGAAGGGGAATCGAAATGTCAGGGTCAGACATGGTATTTTTAATAAGGAATTTTTTTCTCGAAAATGCGTAGGAATTCATGGATATGTCTAATCACCAAAAATGCTTGCAATAGACCCCCGCAATCGAAAACAATTTTTCCAGAATGATTTGAAACTTATTAAACTTAATTTTTTAATAACAATTTAACGAAGCCTCAGTCAAAAGATTGATAAAATTGTTCCCAGCGGTGGCCCAACACCCTCTATGTTACTTTCTCTCCGTACTAAACAATTTTTTAACCATAAATAAATGAACAACAATACCATAACACGGAAATTGAAACGTTCCTCCCGAAGCATCGCTTTGAAGTGAAATCAGTCAAAATCTAAGTTCTTTTCCACCGCGATACAATTCCACGCAACGTCGGGGAGTGAAAAGACGGAGAATTTTCTGCAGTAACACCGATTCGTCGTGCACGGATATCCACGCGAAGCCTTGGCGCTCGTAAACAGGTCAATCTTATTGGATGGTTCTCGTTCGCGCAAGTATGCGGACGTCGGACGAGAGAAAATTAAACCCTATTTAACCCTTGACAGCTGGGCGAGATAGCTTTCCTTGAAACGGTTTCCTCGGGGACGAATCGCAATACCATTTGAGCCTCTTAGTTGACAAAGGAAGTAACTACCTTTCCTTAAAATTAGAACACCCGTGAAATGGCGGGCGTTAATTTTGACGGAGGTCGAACGCAAGAATGCGTTGGTTGGTCCTCAGATCGAAAAATAAATCGAGCTCCAATTTGCAACAAAAGGGCGGGGTAAAATAAACAATTTCATTTTTAAATATCCACGTTTTACTCATCGAATTATCTAGCTACCAGGGGTTGTTAAAAAAAATTTTATTCTCCCCAGTAAACAATGGAAAATCGTTATTGCAAACACTCATTTTTTTATGGGGGGATAAATGAGAATGAAATGGAAATCCCGAGGTAATGAATGCAATTTATTATACGAGACGTATGAAAGCTGTTGCATTGCATTCTACGCTATTGTTGTCAAGCGACTGTTAAAATGACCATTATGGCTGAAAATTCAACTGTCCGTCATCTCGTGTTATTATTCCTGCACGTACGCGTTGATATTAGCCATAAATTACGTATAGAATGTCTGTGCTCCAAATAGACGTTTCTTCTAGAGAAATTATTATGCAAGAAATTTTTTAAATATCTCTTTTTAGTGTACTTAAACTGGAATGTTAAAACATATTTTTTTGAAGGCCCAATTTTTATTATTTTTGGTTCAAAAAAATACTGTATATACATTAGATGGTGCTTGATGTGTGTTATAAATATTATACAAAAAGATCTCATAGTTTTCTTGCAATAAATTCTCAAAGTGAGCTTAAAAAATGGTATTCTATATTGTCCCCCTACTATTATTATCACAGAACCCAAAATTATTATTATTTTCAATTGAAAAAAATTCTATCCATACACAAGATAGTACTGAACCGATCGTATAAAAATCATACAAAAAAGTCCCACCGTTTTCTTACAATAAATTCCCAAAGTGAGCTTAAAAATACTACTCTAAGATTGTCCCCCCTACTATAATTATCACAGAACCCAAAATTTTAATTATTTTCGATTGAAAAAAATACTATCCATACACAAGATTGTACTGAACATATCCTATAAAAATCATACAAAAAAGTCCCACCGTTTTCTTACAATAAATTCCCAAAGTGAGCTTAAATTGTACTCTAATTACTCTAAAATTGTCCCCCCTACTATTATTATCACAGAACCCACAATTTTTATTATTTTCAGTTGAAAAAAATAACGTATATATATAAGATAGTACTGAGTATATATCATAAATATCATACAAAAAGATCTCACCGTTTTCATGCAATAAATTCCCAAAATGAGCTTAAAAAATGGTACTCTAAAGTGTCCCCCCTACTATTATTATCATAGAACACGCAATTATTATTATTTTCAGTTGGAAAAAATAACGTATATACACACGATAGTGCTGAGTATATATCATAAATATCATACAAAAAAGTCTCATCGTTTTCTTGCAATAAATTCCCAAAGTGAGCTTAAAAAATGTTCCACTAAAATTGTCCCCTCTATTATTATTACCACAGAATCCACAATTTCTATTATTTTCAATTGAAAAAAATACTATCCATACACAAGATGACACTCAACACATCCTATCAAAATCATACGAAAAAGTCTCACTGTTTTCTCGCGAAATATATTCCCAAAGTGAGCTTCTAAAATGTTCCTCTAAAACTGTCCCCCCTAATATTATTATCACCGAACACGTAATTTTTATTATTTTCAATTGAAAAAAATACTATCCATACATAAGATAGTACTGAACATATCCTATAAAAATCATACAAAAAAGTCTCACCGTTTTCTCGCAATAAATTCCCAAAGTGAGTTTAAAAAATGTTTCTCTAAAATTGTCCCCCCAACTATTATTATCACAGAATCCACAATTTTTATTATTTTCAATTGAAAAAAATACTACCAATACATAAGATAATACTCAACACATCCTATAAAAATCATACGAAAAAGTCTCACCGTTTTCTCGCAATAAATTCCCAAAGTATCCTTGAAAAATGGTCCTCTAAAATTGTTCCCCCTACTATTATAATCACAGAATCCACAATTTTTATTATTTTCAATTGAAAAAAATACTATCCATACACAAGATGATACTCAACATATCCTATAAAAATCATACAAAAAAGTCTCACCGTTTTCTCGTAATAAATTCCCAAAGTATCCTTAAAAAATGGTCCCTCAAGAATGTACCCCCTAATGTTATTATCTCAGAACGATAAATCTCTATCTATCCAAGTAGGTATCTCGCATGTTTCGTACGTCGTAGCAAGTATGCGGACGTTCAACAAGAGAAAATTAAACCCTATTTAACCCTTGACAGTCGGGCGAGAGAGAACTTTCCCTGAAACCGTTCCCCTCCCAAGAAGACGCGGTGCCATTTCTCGGGCGCTCCAACGCAGAGATCGTCTCACGCGCCTTTTAATTAACCAGTCTGAAAACGGCTAACGGTTCCCAGAGGGAATCAATCAGACGTCTGCGCGCGCCGGTATTACAACCTAATTAAAACCCGAACCGGTTTCGCGTGTCGTTGAAATTTTCGTGACGAGATATTTTACTTGTTTTTTTTTCTTTGTTCCCTGGTAACTTTCCCCGCGTTTTCCCGTGCAGGGATTCCTTTCTTCGCTAGAGAAAACAAGGGGACACATTAACGGAGAAATCGAGCCATGAAGGTTCCCGAAGCATCGGTTTGAAGTGAAAATAGTCGAAATTCGGTGTTCTGACCCTCCAAACTGATTCAAAATTTATATTCTGAGAAAGAAAGTCTAAAACTATCCTTGTAACATACGTTAATTATTTTACTAATTTTTATAAACGATAATCTTTTTTAAAATTTTTTTTTTAAATTCTTTTTTATACAATTTTTGTTTTGTATTTCTTTATATGTTACTTCTCTTTGAACTAAAGCATTTTTTTACTGTGAATAAAAGAATAATGATAAGAATATAATAGAAACACTCAAATGTTCTTCGCGAAGCATCGGTTTGAAGTGAAACTAATCGAAATTCATACTTCTGACACCCCAAACCTCGTTTAAAAACTATATTCTAAGAAGGAAAGAAAGTCTAAAACCATCTTTGCTTTGTACGTTAATTATTTTACTAACTTTCATAAACGATAATAATTTTTTTTATGTAATTTTATAACCTACCAGAGGGAATCAATCACACGTCTGCGCGCGCCGGTGTTACAACCTAATTAAAACCCGAACCGGTTTCGCGTGTCGCGTGGAATTTTCGTGACGAGCCATTTTTCTTGTTTTTTTTTTGTTTCTTTCTTTGTTCCCTGGTAACTTTTCCCGCGCGATCGTGTTCGCTCGGGCGATCCATTAATTATGCTCGCTTAAAGTGCTGCCGAAGATAAATGGGAGTCGCGGGAAACGACGAGGAAAACACACGGGCCAGAAAGTGAAAGAGAGAAAGATGGTTGGAGATGCTCGTTCGCATTGATTTCGTAACGCAAAACCAGAAGATTGCATAAGGAGAGCGAAAAAGGGTGAACACGAGGGCGCCAGATGGGGAAACGAAGAGGGAAAATGGAGCAAACGAACCGTCGGATTTCAAAGCGAGTACTCCCGCGGATGCAGCGGCTGCGTACGCCCCCGCGTAACGATCCGTTCGTTACAATGGCAGTTCGTTCGGGGGATTAATCGCCTCGGTGTATCTGACGCGCGATTTTATCCACATTGTGTTTTTCTAAACGATCGATTAGACGAGCGAGTCCGTTTCGCGTCCGCGATCGGGACCTCCCGATGAAACCGCCATTTTGTACGCCCAGAGATCGTTTCCGCTTTTGTACCCACTTGGATGAATCTTTTTTTGGCGATTGCGGACTGGAAATAATATTGATATGAGAAAGGATTTATTATTTAAATTTTTGAAATTTTATTATTATTGTTTATAAAAAAATTAATAAAATAATTAACATGCACTGTTAAAGGATAGTTTAGGCTTTCTTTCTCAGAATATAAATTTTGAACAAGTTTGGACGATCAGAACACCGAATTTCGACTAGTTTCACTTCAAAGCGATGCTTCGCAAAGAACACTTGAATGTTTCTATTATATTACTATTATATTACTATTATGATTCATTTAATCACTATAGAAAACGATTTAGTATAAACACAAGTAACATATAAGGAAACACAAAATACAAATTATAGAAAAAAGTATATTATTGTTTATAAAAATTATTAAAATAATTAACATGCACTGTCAAAGGATAATTGTAGACTTTCTTTCTTAGAATATAAATTTTGAACTAGTTTGGAGGGTCAGAACATCGAATTTCGGCCAGTTTCACTTCAAAGCGATGCTTCGGGAAGAATACTTGAATATTTCTATTATGTTACTATTATTATTATTCATTTAATCGCGATAGAAAACGATTTAGTACAAACAGAAGTAACATATAAGGAAACACAAAATAAAAATTACATAAAACAAAAATTTTCGTTTATAAAAATTAATTAAATAATTAACATGCATTGTTAAAGGATAGTTTTAGACTTTCTTCCTCAGAATACAATTTTTGAACTAATTTGGACGGTCAGAACATCGAATTTCGACTACTTTCACTTCAAAGCGATGCTTCGGGAAGAACACTTGAATATTTCTATTATGTTACTATTATTATTATTCATTTAATCACGATAGAAAACGATTTAGTACAAACAGAAGTAACATATAAGAAAACACAAAATAAAAATTAAATAAAAAAAAAAATCATCATTTAAAAAATTAATAAAATAATTAACATGCAGTGTCAAAGGATAGTTTTAGACTTTCTTCCTCAGAATACAATTTTTGAACTAATTTGGACGGTCAGAACATCGAATTTCGACTACTTTCACTTCAAAGCGATGCTTCGGGAAGAACACTTGAATATTTCTATTATGTTACTATTATTATTATTCATTTAATCACGATAGAAAACGATTTAGTACAAACAGAAGTAACATATAAGAAAACACAAAATAAAAATTAAATAAAAAAAAAAATCATCATTCAAAAAATTAATAAAATAATTAACATGCAGTGTCAAAGGATAGTTTTAGACTTTCTTCCTCAGAATACAATTTTTGAACTAATTTGGACGGTCAGAACATCGAATTTCGACTACTTTCACTTCAAAGCGATGCTTCTGGGAGAACATTTGAATGTTTCTATTATGTTATTATCATTATTCTTTTATTCGCAGTAAAAAATTCTTTAGTTCTAAAAGAAGTAACATATAAAGACCCTCAAAATAAAAATTATATAAAAACGAATTTTCAAAAAGAATTTTAAAAAAGATTATTGTTTATAAAAATTAGTAAAATAATCAACGTATGCTACAAGGATAGTTTTAGACTTTGTTTCTCAGAATATAATTTTTGAACTAGTTTGGACCGTCAGAACATCGAATTTCGACTAATTTCACTTCGAAGCGATGCTTCGCGAAGAACGATTGAATTTTCGTATTATGGTATTATTATCCATTTATTTATAGTAAAAAAATTGTTTAGTTTACTAAAGAAATAACATATATGGATACAGAGACTAAAAATTATGCAAGAGAATATTATTATTGTTTATGAATGTTAGTGAAACAATTATTTTATGCTGTAAGGATAGCTTTAGACCTCTTTCTTTCTCAGAATATAGTTTTTAAACGAAGTTTGGGGAGTCAGAAGTATGAAATTCGACTAGTTTCACCTCAAAGCGATGCTTCGGGAAGAATACTTGAATATTTCTATCATGTTACTATTATTATTATTCATTTAATCGCGATAGAAAACGATTTAGTACAAACAGAAGTAACATATAAGGAAACACAAAATAAAAATTACATAAAACAAAAATTTTCGTTTATAAAAATTAATTAAATAATTAACATGCATTGTTAAAGGATAGTTTTAGACTTTCTTTCTCAGAATACAATTTTTTAACTAGTTTGAACGTTCAAAACACCGAATTTCGACTACTTTCACTTCAAAGCGATGCTTCGGGAAGAACATTTGAATATTTCTATTATGTTACTATTATAATTCATTTAATCACGATAGAAAACGATTTTGTACAAACAGAAATAACATATAAGGAAACGCAAAATACAAATTAAATATAAAAAAAAAATTTCCATTTATAAAAATTAATAAAATAATTAACATGCACTGTCAAAAGATAGTTTTAGGCTTTCTTCCTCAGAATACAATTTTTGAACTAATTTGGACGGTCAGAACATCGAATTTCGACTACTTTCACTTCAAAGCGATGCTTCGGGAAGAACACTTGAATATTTCTATTATGTTACTATTATTATTATTCATTTAATCACGATAGAAAACGATTTAGTACAAACAGAAGTAACATATAAGAAAACACAAAATAAAAATTAAATAAAAAAAAAAATCATCATTTAAAAAATTAATAAAATAATTAACATGCAGTGTCAAAGGATAGTTTTAGACTTTCTTTCTCAGAATACAATTTTTTAACTAGTTTAGACGGCCAGAACACCGAATTTCGACTACTTTCACTTCAAAGCGATGCTTCTGGGGGAACATTTGAATGTTTCTATTATGTTATTATCATTATTCTTTTATTCGCAGTAAAAAATTCTTTAGTTCTAAAAGAAGTAACATATAAAGACCCTCAAAATAAAAATTATATAAAAACGAATTTTCAAAAAGAATTTTAAAAAAGATTATTGTTTATAAAAATTAGTAAAATAATCAACGTATGCTACAAGGATAGTTTTAGACTTTGTTTCTCAGAATATAATTTTTGAACTAGTTTGGACCGTCAGAACATCGAATTTCGACTACTTTCACTTCGAACCGATGCGTCGGGGAGCTTCGTCTCGCGATTTCACTGTTAATTTCTCCCCCGTTTTTTCTACCGAATAAAAAACGGAATCCTGCTCTGCACCGAGGATCGAAGCATCCAGGAATCGTCGATTCGACTATCGAAACAGAACGGGGAGGTTATTTATAGAGCGGCTCGATAAATAAAGTCGTCGACTTGGCAAACTTGTATCCGTCCGAAGGACGGTTTCTCGGTCGGTAAAAAAGGAACGGAGAAGCAAAAAAGGGAAATAGCCGAGTCACGGGGATCCGTAATTAAGCTTAAATACGGTCTTTCCACGCCGACCCGGGGAATCTTTCGCCGCGGCTGTGTACTCGCCAAGCCGTATCGCTCTTTAATATAAATGTCGGGCGTATTATTAAGTAAGTAGGGTACATGGACTGCGAGTATCGAGCTCCCGGTAATCTCTCTCCATTTTCCAAGGAACCCTCTGTCCGATCGATGGGCTACCTATCGAACGTAGAATGTTTTGCATTTTTTATGCCGAATACCCGATCGAGCGTAATAGCTCGTCGAGCATGCTAGAACACGTCCAGCTATCCCGTTCGTACGGCAAAAATTCTAACGAGCCTCTCTCGTTCCTTTCTTTGGTACTGGGGGGGGGGTAAAAAAAAAAAATAATTCGCCTCCAGTAAGGCGGGAACACACGCAATTAAGGATAATCGTCCTGAATTAACGACGTACTTTGGCATTTACATATTCCGGCGGTGTTCCCTCCCACTCCCCCAATTCCACGCGGTTAACTATGATCTACACCGGCGACCATAAGCGTTACCACACTTGGGGTGGAATCGTTTCAATATTGTACGGCCAACTGTTTACTTTTAAGTGCTTATAGCGAATTACTTGGAGGGTTCTTACGTGGGGGGAAAATGTTCAAAGTTGAAATATTTTTTTGATGATCCAAATTACTAGAAATTTTGAGACCAAAACTCCACTAGAAGTGGATTTCAAAAATTAGTCTCGAATAAATAAAATTTTTTTTTTTTTTTTATTTATTTATTTATAGTTGTATCAACCATATAAAATTTTGTAGACTTCCAATTTGAAAAATTAATTTCGTCAAAAATTAAATTAAACTGTATTGTCTTGCGTTCTTATATCGAATTATTTCAAAGGTCCTTATATGGGAGAAAATGTTCAAGGTCGTAGAAAGAGGTTTTGGAAATTTGAAATATTTTTTGGATAATTAAAATTAGTACAAATTTTGAGACTAAAATCCACCTAAAAGTCGATTTCAAAAATTAGTCTCAGGCAAATCAAATTTTGTAGATTTTCAATTTGAAAAATGAATTTCGTCAAAAATTAACTTAAACTAAAGTCTATACATCGAAGAATTTTTAAAAAATCGCAAATATTTCTACTTGGATACGATAAAAATTTATTTCTTAATAAATATATATTTCAAATAGTTTGACTTATAATATTATAATTATTATTGTGCTTCTATCTATTCTTGCGTTCTTATATCGAATTATCTGAAAGGTCCTTATATGGGAGGAAACGTTCAGGGTCGTAGAAATGGTTTCTGAAAGTTAAAAATGATATAAAAATTATGTAAAAACCAAAACCCTCTTGAAACTCAAATTAAAAAATCACTCTCAAATATAAACAAAATCTTGCAAATCTTAAATTTGAAAAATGAATCTCACTAACACATACCTAAAAATTAAATTAAAGCAAAATCTATACATCGTAGAATATAAAAAAAATCTAAAATATTTCTACTTGGATTCGATAAAAATAAAATTGTTAACAAATATACATTTTAATTTTTTACCAGGTTAAATTTAAGGTTATGTCAATTTTCACCACGTTTCAGATTTCTGTTTCTAACAAATGGCAATAAATATCGATAGATATCGATAAATATCGATGAATATCGATGAATATCGATTTACGGTTCTCTCGATAGCAATGGCGTCGATTAATCGAATCGAATTTCCGATAGGTCGCGAGACAGGGTTGCGTCATCGATATTAAAAGAAAAGTCGCGTGTTTACGTTCCTCGACGCAGTTTTCACCTGCCTCGCTCGTCCTTCGGCATCCTTAAAATCGCATGCAGGCAAGATGACGTCAGTCGACTGCAAGCAAACCGGTTGTTGGCCGAACGAAAACCGCTAGCCGCGACCTCGACTCCGCCACGAAACGCGCCGCAACCTTATACGATCTTGCTCGATCATGCTCGACCGACGTCCCGCTTGCCTGACTTTCGACCGTGCATCCAGCGAATTATCCAATCGATATCGACCCGAAAGATCCTTGGAATACTTTGAGAACAACACCATCAAAATGTCGCCATTTTTAACAACAGTCAATTGCAATATATCTACGCCATTGTATTTTTGTCAAACATTTTCTATATATGCAATAGCAAGTAACCAATATTCGTGTTAACATTTTTATTGGCAGATAAAAATCGTAGAATATTCTGCAAAACTAAAATTTTGATTCTGGAATATTGGGAACTACATAACCTACAATTTGTTTCTGTACAGTTTGTAAATTTGCAATAGTAGGTAATCCATAGCAGTGTTAACATTTTTATAGGCAGATAAAAATCATAGAATATTCTGCAAGTGAAAAATTTTGATTTTGGTTCATTACAAACAACATAACCTACAATTTATTTCTGTACAGCTTCCAAATTTGACATAGTAGCTAGTCCATAGACGTATTAAAATTTTTATTGGCAGATAAAACTTATAGAATACTCTGCAAGATTTAAATTTTGATTTTAACCAATTGCAAAATACATAACCTACAATTTATTTCTGTACAGCTTCTAAATTTGTAATAGTAGATAGTCCATAGTCGTGTTAACATTTTTATTGGCAGATAAAACTCATAGAATATTCTGCAGGACTAAAATTTTGATTTTGGACAATTCCAAATTACATAACCTACAATTTATTCTTGTACAGTTTCTAAATTTGCAATAGTAGGTAACCCCTAGCTGTGTTAACATTTTTATTGGCAGGTAAAAATCCCAAAATATTCTGCAAGACTAAAATTTTGATTTTGGTCCATTATAAGCTACATAACCTATCATTTGTTTTTGTACGTCTTCTAAATTTGCAATAATAGATAATCCCTGATCATGTTAACACATTCAATGTCAGATAAAAATTGTAGAATATCCAGCAAGACCAAAACGATTATTTTATGATGACACTATTGCAAAGTACATAACCTATAATTTTTCTCAGTACATACTTATTTTCGTGACCTTACTAAAATTTATAAATCCTCTCCAAATTAATTTCTTTCAACTCGAAAATTTTCCTAGTTCCATACATGAATGATGTGACAAGCAAAATAATAATCGAATCCATTGTACATTTTCGACGATTCAAATTTCCCGCCATTTTCAAAACAATTATCCCTATGGAGTCTCAGGATTTCTTTCAGACTCAAACTTATGCTTATTAAATTAATGCATACATTATACAAAATATTCCAGAGATTTTAACGATAAAAACATTCCTAGAATATTTTTCAAGTATAAACCAAAAGAATATTATATAAAATTTAATTAACTATTTAATGTTCGTGTAAATTTATTTTCATGAATGACATTACAGTCAAAATAATAATCGAATCCATTGTACATTTTCGACGATTCAAATTTCCCGCCATTTTCAAAACAATTATCCCTATGGAGTCTCAGGATTTCTTTCAGACTCAAACTTATGCTTATTAAATTTATGCTTACATTATGCAAAATATTTCAGAGATTTTAACAATAAAAACATTCCTAGAATATTTTTCAAGTATAAACCAAAAGAATATTATGTAAAATTTAAATAACTATTTAATGTTCGTGTAAATTTATTGTCATGAATGACATTACAGTAAAAATAATAATCGAATCCATTGTACATTTTCGACGATTCAAATTTCCCGCCATTTTCAAAACAATTATCCCTATGGAGTCTCAGGATTTCTTTCAGACTCAAACTTATGCTTATTAAATTTATGCATACATTATACAAAATAATCCAGAGATTTTAACGATAAAAACATTCCTAGAATATTTTTCAAGTATAAACCAAAAGAATATTATGTAAAATTTAAATAACTATTTAATGTTCGTGTAAATTTTTCTGGGAATATTCTGGGGAAATACCCCACCGAATTCAGGGACGTGTAAACGCGGAATAATTCCCCGGGACGTGTTCGACGTCAAACGGTACATCACGCGTAAATAAATTATTATTACAATAGGCGTCGTTCGACCGCGGATCCAAACGTCACGTTTGAAAAACACGATTGCGTATGCACATATTTCGCGACGATGCGAACGTATCTTTCAGATTCGTTCTCGCTCGATGCACCTGGACCGCGGGTTCCGACGATAAATTTCGCCTAAATCGCGACGATGTTCCGCGGCCGGGACGGGGGCGAATCGGCCGTTAGACATGCAGGTTCCAACGATTCGCGCGGTCTAGGGATACGTCCAGGGCCGTACCTAGAAATTTCGACGCCTCACCCAATTTTTTTAATTCGTTCATTTCCAAAAAATTAATATTCTTTTCCTAACTGTATAAATTCTTGACTATTTAAGACATTGTGAAGTTTGCAACGTTTATTTCTATATTATTTTCTATTCATATTTTGAGAAACGAAGAAAACATAAATTTTATTGCAAATAGTGTTTATAAATAGTTTTACATTATTTAGTATGAGAATATTTGTTTTAGTTTTAAATTGAAAATTAGATATAAGTATTCGTTTTATATAATTTATGAAATTTGAATTTATTATGAAATTGTTATTAAACCATTATTATAATTCATCGCGATTTGAGAAACCTAAAGCTATACATCGTTTAAAAATAGTAACAAAATTGTTGAAATGCAAACAATCGATAGAATAATAATTATTTAAACAATAATAATAAAAAAATTGTATAGTAAAACGTATAAATATTGTTGGAAAAAAATTATTTATTAAAATATCGATATATTAGCGTACATGTAACTTCAAAGTGACACGAATTGCGATTGTACAAGATGGTTCCCTTGGCTTGTATGTGCAGATAGCTTACAAAAAACACTGACTTTAATATTTTTTAATATTAGAGGTGATAATTGCGATTAGAAAAAATAAAATATATATAGAATAAAAATCATTTGATAATTAATGAAGAAATTACGTAACGAAACGTACAAACATTGTAGAAAAACAATTTTGTAATGAAATATCGATGTATTAGCAGATGTAACTTCAAAGCGATGCGTCGCGATAGAGGGTTGGGGCTCATTCGACGTAGAAAGTGAAATTCGGAGGTCCCAATTGAAATAACAATAAAATTACATAACAAAACGTATATACATTGTAGAAAAAAGAATTTTTTAATAAAATATCGATATATTAGCGTATGTAACTTCAAACCGATGCGTCGCGATACAGGGTAGGGGCTCATTCGACGTATAAAGTGAACATCGGAGGTCCCAAGTGGAGCAATAAAGAAATTATATAACAAAACGTATGTATATACATCGTAGAAAAAAAATTTTGTAATAAAATATCGATGTATTAGCAGATGTAACTTCAAAGCGATGCTTCGCAACAGAGAGTAGGGTCTCATTCGACGTACAAAGTGAAATTCGTGGGTCCCAATTGAAATAACAATGAAATTACATAATAAAACTTATATACATCGTAGGAAAAAGAATTGCTTAATAAAATATCGATGTATTAGCGTATGTAACTTCAAAGCGATGCGTCGCGATGGAGGGTTGGGGTTCGATGGACAAAGCGAAGGTCGGAGGTCCCGGTTGGAGTACTTTTCTCGTCGCGCGAACAGTCCGGTTGGCTTTTCGCGAGCCCCGGATGGCTAACGTCCTCGGTAAATCCAATCTACCGCTAGGCGAGGTCGAGCCCTCGATTCGTGCTCGTTACGGCTCGTCACGCGTGTACATGTACACGGGAACGCAGAGCCCGTGCTATTGGATCGGAAGGCATTGTCGCGGCGCACGTACAGAACATTAATCTTTGCCCGCTGTTTATCCGTCTTCTGTTTAATTTCCTCTTTCTGACGTGCCCATTTCCTCGACGACGAGACCCACGTTCTACGCGCGACGACTTCTCTCGTCGGGACGGGGCCGGAAAGACAGCCTGACGGCAGAAAAGAAGTGGTCGCTCTCGATCGTCTTGTCGCCCCGCGTTTCGTCCGCATCAATTTTTCGCTTCGTCGACGGAATGCTCCACGCAGATTTATTATTCCGAGATATAACAAACCACCTCGAGGAACTCGCCTCGTGCGTCAGTCGCGCGGAGTCCTTGATCCTGTCACTCCCGCAGAACCTATTTCCGGTCACCCTGTCTTTGTGAAATTTGTTGCTAATGTCTTTGTGAATTGATGTTTTTACGTTCGATCTTGGGTGAGATGAAGACAAATTAATTGACTGTCCTTCTAAGGAGCACACTTTTGTCTCAAACGAGTGACAGGATGAAAGACATCTCCGTTTTTGAGGCATGTTTTTGTTTAAATATAAAGGAAAAGGGTAACTATATAAAATTTAGTATCCTTCGAAAGTGCACTCTTTTGTCTCGAACGGGTGACAAGATGAAATACATCTCTGAATTTGAGGCATGCTTTTTTATTAATGTAAAGGAAAAGGAGCTGTATAAAATTTCATGTCCTTCTAAAGAGCACTCTTTTGTCTCGAACAAGTGACAAGATGAAAGACATCTCCGTTTTTGTGGCACATTTTCTTTTTAAATGTCACAGTTATATAAAGGAAAAGGATGACTATATAAAATTTAGTATCCTTCGAAAGTGCACTCTGTTGTCTCGAACGAGTGACAAGATGAAAGACATCTCCATTTTTGAGGCACATTTTTGTTTTAATGTAAAGGAAAAGAAACTCTATAGAATTTGATGTTCTAAAGAATATTCTTTTGTCTCAAACGAGTGACAAGATGAAAGACATCTCCGTTTTAGTGGCACGGCCTCCTTTTTAATGTAAAGGAAGAAGAACTCTATAAAATATGATGTCCTAAAAAGTATTCTTTTGTTTCGAACAAGTGACAAGATGAAAGACATCTCCGTTTTTTAGGCACATTTGTTTTAAATGTAAAGGAAACGAAACTGTATGAAATTTGATATCTTTCTAAGAAGTACTCCGATGTCACGAACAAGTGACAAGATGGAAGACATCTCCATATTTAAGGCACATTTTCTTTTTTAAATATCGCAATTATATAAAGGAAAAGGAACTGTATAAAATTATGCAGATAAAAAAATATTCTTTTATTTTAAAAAGTATTGAAAATAATTACTGTCAATTTCCCATATACTTTCGAATACGATAAATTGAGACAGCCATCATGCGTAAATGATTCGATCGATGGATGCACTAAGCAAATAAATAAATAGAATAGGTTATTTCGTCCAAAACACGAAGTTTTCCGGGCCCGGAGACACAAAGGGGCGCACAAATCCCCGTTAAATTGAAAAATAAATGGCATGCGACTATTCCATGCCGTTTGAAGTTCAACAATCGAGTTATTCGTGGCGCGTTGGACGCGATTGCGTAGGATCCGGAGGCCCAGGGGAGGGGGAGGGGATATTCGAACAGGAAGTGGATTCTCGCCCAGCGAATGAAGAAAACGTACGACGGAGGAACCGATTCCGCGGCGCAAGATCCGTAATGGAAAATTTTTCGCGGATGCATGCACGCGACGGGCACAAAAGTGAACTTTACGTTCCGCGAGACGGGTAAATGCAGGACAACGAGCGGGAGGCCGGGGAACGACTCCGAGATGCAGGCGATCTGCCAAAAGTCCTATCGCAGATGGAATATTCGAGGAGCCGCGCGTCTGCGACGGAAACGGATCGAATTCCGGTCGCGCTAGCTGAGAAACTCGATACTGCTCGTCTTGCTGGACAGATAAGGGAACTGAAACTGTGAACAAATGCAACCGAAAAATGAAAAAGCACTGATTCATTTTGCCAATTTTCAATGTTTCGTCAGTGTTGATGAAGCACATAACCTTTTTATAAGAAAACTGTGTTTCAATACTGATGGGAATGTTTCTCATTTCCATGTTGGCAAACATGCACGCCATCTTTTGTTTTTAATATGACAGCTGAATAGCGTTCAGATAATGTATGCAATGATATGTGCCATATTAAAATATAACCTATAAAATATGCGTGTTTTTTTATTGTTTAATTCTATAACCTCTGCTACAGACACATCTCCTGTCTCGCGTGTCGCAAGACGTACTAACCGATCGGCTAGGTGGCGCTCTCACTGATAGACTAGGTGGCGCTGTCACCAATCGACTAGGTGGCGCTCTCGATCTACAATTGACTTCAATAGCCAGAGTTTGGACGAGGCTTTTATTTAGGATTTTTTTGCGACAAAACTATGCTATCGATCGATTTGAAATTTTGTATGTTTGTTCCCTATATTCATGACAATATATACAAAAAAAATTGAGAGAAAATATGAGTTAGTTTAGTAGATACAGGGAATATTCAATAAGTGTCAAAAATCAAAGTATCGGGATTCCCCAAACAATATTACAATTTTGTTTCGACAATCAACTAATTTCCGGTACTCGACGCAGTAGAATTGGATTATTGCACCGATGAGGGCAATTAGAGGGACAAGGTCGCTAAACGCAGCGCTCGTAAGCGACGCGTACTGCTCGTGACTACTTTTCACTTCATTAGTCAGCCCCCCCCCCCTCCCCCCGTATCGTTCAAACCCAATTTCTAGCAATAATCGAGGTTCTATAGGAACGTGAAACAAATTTCACCCGATTCCGTCGTTTCCTATCGCGCGCGTTTCTCTTCCCAGCCGCCGGTCACTTATCGATTCTCATTATTATCGGGATTACGAACTCGGCCGTGACGTATTAACGTTAATGACGCATTCGTTGGACGACGGGGGGCGAGTGTTCAGTGGCCGTGCACCCGACCCGAGAAATAATCGCGTCATAACGTCATCGGGCCGTCAGCGGGCGCTAACAAAGTATACATCGCGAGTCACGATTTATCGGACGTGAACGAGATAAGGCCGAAGAGAAGTCTCCCATTGTCCCGGGGGGCTATTGATTTTTGGTTGATTCGAAGCGACGGATTATCTATTGACTGGCGCGGGTATAAATATCGAGATATCGGGGGATTTGCGCGCCCGTTCAACGTGGGGCTTCGAAACGATAACGATTCCACCGAAAGACAAGTAAAAGTCCCTATGATTTTCATATAGACATGGCAAAAGGAATTTTTAACTAGTGATGGGGAAATTTATTTGAAATACTGTTCATGTGCTATTTTGTCAATTCGATGTCAAAGTTTTGATTTACTTCTAATTATTCATTCATATATATGGGTGATGAGGGATTTATGAAGATTCTTTGAATAAATTTTAATATGGCCTTAGGGAAAGTTTCAATAAATATGATTAGGGGGAACGCTTTGTTGATTGGTATGTGGGAGAGCAGAGGACCATGCTTTTATTTCTCACTGATCACTGTTGGCTATTGCTGACCACTGCTGACTATTACTGACCACTGCAGACCATTTCAGGCCATTGCAGACCACTACTGATAGATGCTGACACTTTGGGCATCCTATTATGGCCATTACTGACCACTGTTGACCACTGTTGACTACTGCTGGTCACTACTGACCATGGCAGACCATTACAGCACACTACTGATAGATGCTGACACTTTGGGCAACCTATTATGGTCATTACTGACCACTGTTGACTACTGCTGGCCACTGCTGGCCACTGCTGGTCACTACTGGCCATTACTGCCCATTGCAGACCATTGCAGGCCATTGCAAACCATTATTGATAGATGCTGACACTTCTGACAACCTATTATGGCCATTACTGACCACTATTGACCACTGCTGACCACGGCTGGAAACTGCTAGTCACTACTGGCCATTACTGAACAGTGCAGGCCATTGCAGGTCATTTCAGGCCATTGCAGACCACTACTGATAGATGCTGACACTTCTGACAACCTATTATGGACATTACTGACCACTGTTGACCACTGTTGACCATTACTGGACACTGCTGGCCACTACTGGCCCTTTGATGACAACGTATAACGATTACTACTGGCTAGAGTCTGTTTCTAATAGCCTATGCTCGCCTCTGCTTACATCTGCTTGAGTTTATTGACCTCTATTGACCACTGCTAACCATTGCTGACCATTGCTGACCACTGCTGACCATTACTGGCCACTGCTGACCCTTTGAAGACAACGTATAACGATTACTACTGACTACGGTCTGTCTCTACTAGCCTATGCTTGCCTCTGCTTGCATCTGCTAGCCTATGCTTGCCTCTGCTTCCATCTGCTAGCCTCTGTTGACCACTGCTGACCATTGCTGACCATAACTGACCATAACTGTCCACAAATGACCACAAATGGCCACAGCTGACCACTGCTTATATTTCTGACAACGTACCATGATTGCTACTGACTATTGCTAGCCTTCGCTGGCTCCTACTTGCCCCTGTTGATCCTTTCTACCCTCTGCTAACCACTACTGACAACTTCTGACATGCAAAAAACACACAAACAAACATACTATTTATATATTATTTTGTTAATTAGATGTCAAAGTATTAATTCATATTTAATTATCCATCCACACATGGGTGTTAAGGGTTTTTTGATAGGGCAATTTGAAAATCCTTCGAGAGTTCTGTGTGACCGTACAATGTACATCTGAGAATCTTTGACTTTTTGGGGTTCTATAGTTTCCAGTTTCTACTTTTATATTTGCAAATGACACTTTAACGTTTAATACCGATTATTATACGTCAACATGATAACAACCAAACGAATATATACGTCACAATAAAATTCTAAAACACTGTCTCTTTAATATTCTTCGAGAGTTCTGTGTGACCGTAGAATATTGATCTGAGAATCTTTACTACTTTCAAGGTTTCTTACTTTCTATTTTTATATTTATGAATCAAACTATAACCCATTTAATACCCTATATACTAAATTATCATATTATGTACCTTCATGACATAAATCCTGCGGTTTAAATTTCGTACAAATTTTTACAATTTTAACCTTTGGTAGTCAACATCTCACTACCAATATTTAATTCTTACCCTCATTTATTAAATTACAATCTATTAACAAATTTTTTAAATCGATAAACAAATTTCAGAGTTAAAAAAACTGTTTAACTAATTCACAATTATTAAATAACAAATAAATTTTTCAAGTGCCCGCGTGAATGAATGGGTGTTGAAAAACATTGAACGGACCGATGGGAAAATGTTTTTCTTCGCGTTTAATTTTATAGAGCAGCCCAGGCGTATATTGGCTTTCCTTTCGCAGCGATAACCTTATTTTCGTTAGGGAGCGCTGAAATATAGTTAAAGCTTCGAAATTGCGTTACTCATTGTGCTCCATCCACGCCTATTTACCCCGTCGAAACCTTTCCGGGTTCGAGCGAGGCCCGATTGGCTTATCCCTGCGTCGACGGCGCTCGAGTCTGCACGCGAGCAGCGCCGTTTTAATCGAGTACACGCGTCACGCCGGACGACGGAGGCGTCGATACGGCTTCTTCTGCGCCGCACGCGCGCGAATCAAAATTGACACTTGCCTCCCGGAATTACTGGGTCAAGGCTCGCGTTCTTCGCCTGGCAATTAACCCTCTTCGGAGCACAGAGTGCTCGGGCAGAAATAATGACACCACCTACGGGCTAAGCTCACTTTTCAAGACTCTGATACGCGCCGGAAAGGCAGAAAGGCGATTATGTTTTTTAATGGTTCGAAAAGTTGTCGAAGACTGGGAATAGTTTTCATTTAATTTGCATATGTTAATGGAGACCAAATATTAATTTGACAGTTCCTGTCTATTTTGTATGTTTGATATATTATAATTACATTCGTTTCATTTTGACTAGATTTTATGGTTGAATAAATATCAAGGATGTGTGGAATTTTGTTATTATATTTAATTGTGGTCTTAGGGAAAGTTTGAGTAAGTATAACATCGGAGAATGCTTTTCAATTGGTATGCAGAGAGCAGAGGAGTATACTTTTATTTTTCATTGACCACTGCTGACCACTCTTGACCACTTCTGACCACTGTTGACCATTGTTGACAGCTGTTGAAACTTCTGACAGCATCTAACAACTTCTGCCAACTTTTTATTATTACTGCTAGCTACTACTAGCTATTGCTGGTTATTGCTGACCACTGCTGACCACTACTGACCACTACTGACCACTGCAGACCACTGTTCACTACTGATGATCATTATTGATAGCTGTTGAAACTTCTGACAGCATCTAACAACTTATGACAACTTTTTATGATTACTGCTAGCTACCACTGGCTCTTGCTGGTTATTGCTGACCACTGCTGACCACTACTGGCCACTACTAACCACTACTGACCATTGTTGTTAGCTGGTAAAACTTCTGACAGCAGCTAACAACTTCTCACAACCTTTTACGATTACTGCTAGCTACTACTGGCTATTGCTGGTTATTGCTGACCACTGCTGACCACTGCCGACCACTGTTGACCACTGTTAACCATGGTTGATAGCTGTTGAAACTACTGATAGCAGCTAACAACTTCTGACAACCTCTCACGATTACTGCTGACCACTGTTGACCACTGCTAACCACTACTGACCACTTATGGCCATTACAGACCACTACTGATACTTTGATGACAACGTATTATGATTGCTACTGACTATTGCTGGCCTTCGTTGGCCTCTACTTTCCCCTGCTGACACCTTGTAGCCTCTGCTAACCACTGCTGACAACTTCTGACGTGATATGTGTGTATTAACGTTTGTGTAATGTCAATCTATGGCAATACGAGCTATAAAACAGCAAGTAGAGGCCAGCAGAGACAGGCAGAGACCCACACATGCTAGCAGACGTCAACAGAGGCCAGCATAGACAAACAGTAGCCTGTAGTAATACGTTATACGTTGCCACATATATCAGAAGTGGCCTGCTGTGGTCAGAAGTGGTCAACAGTGGTCAACAATGATCAACAATGACCAACAGTGGCCACCAGCAGTTATATTCGGTGGCTTTCAGTGGTCAGTAGTGGTCAGTAGTAATGAGCAGTTATATTCAGTGGCTTTCAGTGGTCATCAGTGGTGAGCAGTTATATTCAGCAGCTTTCAGCGGTCAGCAGTGGTGAACAGTTATATTCAGTGGCTTTCAGTAGTCAGCAGTGGTCAGTAATGGTCAGCAATGGCCAGCATAGACAAACAGTAGCCTGTAGTAATCGTTATTCGTTGTCACATATATCAGAAGTAATCTGCTGTGGTCAGAAGTGCTCAACAGTGATCAACAATGGTCAGCAGTGGCCACCAGCAATTATATTCGGTGGCTTTCAGTGGTCAGCAGTGGTCAGCAGTAGTGAGCAGTTATATTCTGTGGCTTTCAGTGGCCAGCAGTGATCAGCAGTGATGAGCAGTGGTCAGCAGTGGTCAGCAGTTATATTCAGTGGCTTTCAGTGGTCAGCCGTGGTCAGCAATT
Source organism: Colletes gigas (assembly GCF_013123115.1). NCBI lineage: Eukaryota > Metazoa > Arthropoda > Insecta > Hymenoptera > Colletidae > Colletes > Colletes gigas. The sequence goes on from NW_025106644.1 coordinate 1,949,394, forward strand.
ATATTCGGTGGCTTTCAGTGGTCAGCAGTGGTCTGCAGTTATATTCAGTGGCTCTCAGTGGCTCTCAGTGGTCAGCAGTGGTCAGCAGTTATATTCAGTGGCTTTCAATGGTCAGCAGTGATCAGCAGCTGCTACCAGGTGCTAGCAGTGACCAGCTATCCTCATTAAAACATAGAAATACCAATAATGACGCTAACAATTTACAAAAAAAGTTATAGATAGTATTCTGCATGATTAACCCTCGAAACGAGGGAACGAGTGGGAGATACGGATTGGAATTCCGATCAGATTAGCGAAACGAACGTCTTCGCAATTAGATAATGGTATGATGTAATGAACAAACAGCTGCAAAGCTAGGGCGACGACGAGAGATACGACCTTACGAGCCGGCGGGAGAACGAAACGGGGTCAATTAGAAAAAACTGGTAGCTCGACGGATCCGTCGACGTACAGAACGGACGATAGAAATTCAGCATGAAACGCGGTTCCAGCGTCGGGATAATCGACCGACGAAACAAACGTTCGAGTTTTTCCATGGGGCAAACGCAGTCGTTCCGTAAACGGTTACGTTTCTTCTCTCGCGTCTTAACTTTCGCCCGCGCGAAAGTTTTTCCACTTTTCACGCTAAACGTTTTCCCCGGATATCGCATCGAACTTTGAAATATCCATTTCAGGCTACAAATTACTCTAACAAACCACGCGAACGCGAACACGAACACAAATAGGATACGTAATTCTGTTTAGAATTTGGTTACATGCTTGCTATAAAAATACTATATTATCCAGAGTATACATATATTTGTACAAACATTCTTTGGTAAAGACCGAAATTAAAAAGTAGAAATCTGTGAACATCATTGTAAGTATTAAAATTCACCACGGTTCTTGAATTTCTACCAATGATATGCAAGGACTATCTTTCATGATCCAGAGTGTACATATATAATTACAAAATAAGGAGTATATATAGTAGCATAAAATGAATAAATATTGTAAGCATTAAAATTCAGCACGGTTCTTGAATTTCAACCAATGATATGCAAGGACTATCTTTCTTGATCCAGAGTATACATACATTATTACAAAATAATGAGTATATATATTAGCATAAAATGAATAAATATTGTAAGCATTAAAATTCATCACTGATTATTGAATTTCAACCAGAAGTATGCGAGGACTATTTTTCGTGATCCAGAGTATACATATTATGCAAAAAAAGAAGAGTATATATATTATTACATAATAAATAAATATTGTAAGCGTTAGAATTCACCACAGTTCTTGAATTTCAACCAGAAGTACTCAAAGACTATTTTTCATGATCCAGAGTATACATACTATCACCAAAGGAATAGTATACATATCACCAAAATAAATATAAACATACTATAACTATTAAAATTCACCACAGTTCCTGAATTTCAACCAGATGTACAGAAGGACTATTTTTCAAGATTCAGAGTATACATACTATCACAAAAAAAACAGTATACATATTATCCCCAGAATAAATACATACTATAACTATTAAAATTCACCAAAGTTCTTGAATTTCAACCAGAGGTACACAAGGACTATTTCTCATGATTCAGAATATACATACTATCACGGAAAGAATAGTATACATATTATCACCAGAATAAACACATACTATAACTATTAAAATTCACCACGATTCTTGAATTTCAACCAGAAATACGCAAGGACTATTTTTCATGATCCAGTGTATACATACTACCACCAAAAGAATAGTATACATATTATCACCAAAATACACTCATACTATAACTATTAAAATTCACTACAATTCTCGAATTTCAATCAGAAGTACCCAAGGACTATTTTTCATTATCCAGAATATACATATTATTGCAAGAAAAAAAATAACTTCGCCGTTAAACGCGAATACAAGAACAGAGTCGCAAAATTGCTTAGAACGAATAGATTTCCCAGAATATCGATTAAGAATCGAGAGTACCCCGTCGACGTTCTTCGGGGTTAAACAATTCCCGTTGGCGAAGTGTTCGAATGGTCGTTGAGCGTCGAAGAGTGCTTGCGTTTCGAGAAGAAAAAAGGGGGTAGCAAATAGCCCCGGAACAGCCAGGGCTGCTCCCCCGACGCGGCGTTGTTCCAATTTGCGCGGTTCTAATGCAACGTTGCGACGTTGCACGCACGCGATGCATAATGCAGCAGCCGGTGGAGGGGGGAGGCCGCACGGTTTTTCCGCGGCGCGCGTCCAGGATTTAACGAAGTAGCTGTCCCGGCCCGGGCGACCGTCTCCCAGCGAACCTTCTGTATATCATAGAGAACGTTAGGAAATTGCGATTGCCGGAACGTGCGAGCGCAAAAGGAACTCTGCCAAATGTTTTTCCATTAAACCATGTCCCGGCCCGTGACTTTAGGCCAGGGACGCCTGCATTCTTGGCGAGATAAAATTTCTGAATAACCGTCAAACGGTAAACAACTCGTTCGTTGAATAAAATTCTACACACTTTCTCAGAAACAGGTTATTTTTTTACGATTTTTCGGTTGGTACTGTACTCTTCATTTTTGTTCACTTTTTATCTATCTGTTCTCAAAATTTTACAACACACGAGATGCACGAAATTTAATAATGGAGAAACGAAGTATCGAGGTGAGAATTATTGACTCAGCTAAGTCGGCCATTTTGAATTTTCTTCCGCGGTAGATAGTTCTAATTGAGAGCAGACATTTTGTAAGTAGATAGCTTCTATTTAGTGACGAAATATTTTAACTTTAATTCCCATTTTTATTTAACGAGTGGAAGAGTTTGTTCATTTTTTTTCTTTCGTCATTGGAAGTTCTCGTCTAGATGAAAAGTTCGACCGTTTCCTGGTGTCCAAACAGAACAGTCAGAAGGTGAAAAATAATTGCCCAGCCACTGTTCCCTTTCGTATTATTGTAATCGTAAAAGTAAAGCTGGATAGCTGGAGACGACGTAGCTCGCGTGGCGAGTGGTTCGAGCTAAATTCTGAAAGCAAAAGGACGACGGGGACACGTTATAAAGCGCGCACAATGGCCGGGGAAGTACAAAGTAAGCGCGGTAAGAAAGTTGGAAGAGGAAAGCTAGAGGAGCCCGGTCGTCCGCGGCACGTCGCCGTGAAGAACTTATGTAGAAAGTTAGGACGAAAAAGTTAACGTTCGCGAGAGTGCTCCGGGGTTCATGAAAGTCAAGTCGTCGGTGGTCGTACATAAAGTGCAATGGTGAAAATGTAAAAGCGTCGTGACTCGGACACGCTAGATACTCGGACGAATGGCACCGCTTGAATTATTGATAACGTGTCACTTATCAAAATTTTACTTTATTTTTATCGAAAATCTTCGTACGGATGGTTAAATAAAATTGCAATTTTTCCTTGTTATATAAATTAAATAAATAAATAATATTTATGGATTCTGTAATTTTAACATATTTTATTTAATTTTGTTATTGTTTGGTATTTTGAGTTCTTTTGTAGTGTTTTGATACTTTGTTTACTTTTAATTTGAACAAATTAATTGTTGAACGGGATTAGAAAAAATAGTTTGCACGAGATAATCTTTTTATAAGAAAATTGTGTTTTGATGCGTCTTCTCTCTCACGTGTCGTAAGACGTACCTGACTAATCAAGATGGCGCATTTGGTTTAACTATGGTGGCGCCCTCAGCGATCGACTAGGTGGCGCTGTCGATCTACAATCGACTTCAATATTAATATTATCAAAGTTGTATTTTATTTTTATTGAAACCCTTCGTACGGATAGTTATATTAAAATGCATTTTTTTTTTAATTATAATTTAAATAAATAAATAATATCTATAGGTTCTATAATTTTGTTTTAATTTTTGTTTTGGGTCTAATTTTTTTATTGTTTGGTATTTCTAGTTCTTCTATAGTGTTTCGATACTTTTATTAGTATATTTTATAACTAATATTACTGTTATTTTAAAAAGATATTTTGATTGAAATCATCGAAAGAATATTTTGATAAATTTTTATAATTTTACATTAATGTTCCAAAAATTGAATAAATATAATTTCAAACGAACGTTTTCAGAGTGAATTGTGTATAAAAAATATATTTTGATTGAATTCATGGAAGGATAGGTAAATTTTTAGAATTTTAGGCTTTTGTATTCCAAAATTTGAAATGACAACAATATGAATTGATTAAATATTTCAACCAAGCAACAAAATTTCTAAAAAGAACCAGAAAAATAAACATAAATTCTAGAAAATCGAATGGTGGACATCGAGTCCAATTTTTTCCAATGTAAAAATTAATAAAAAAATACAAGATTTAAATATTACGATTTAGTTCGTCGATGAGGGGATGATAATTTAATTTTTAGAATTTTAAACGAACGTTTTAAGAGTGAATTGTGTATAAAAAATATATTTTGATTGTATTCATAAAAAGGATAGCTAAATTTTTAGAATTTTAGGCTCCTATATTCAAAAATTTGGAATGACAACAATATGAAGCTTATTTTGTAAAATATTCTCGTCTCATTTTTTGAGGTTATGGTCTATCTTCAAAAGCAATGCATATTACTGTTATTTCAAAAAGATATTTGGATAAAAATCATCAAAAAAATATTTCGATAATTAAATTTTTAGAATATTACGCTCTGATATACCAAAAATTGAAATGGCTGCAATATGGACGCCATTTTGTAGAAATCTGTCCTCTCGTTTTTTGAGGTTATGGTCTACCTTCAGACGTAGTATATATTACCATAATTTTAAACGATATTTTGATTGAAATCACCAAAACAAATTTTATTTTGAATTTTGATTTTTTGAATTTTAATTTCATTTTGTAGAAATCTGTCCTCTCATTTTTTAGGGTTATGGTCTGTCTTCAAACGTAGCATATATTACTGTTATTTGAAAAAAATATTTTGATAGAAATCACCAACAAAATATTTTAATAATTAAATTTTTAGAATTTTAAGCTGATATTCCAAAAATTGGAAAAGGCTCTAATATGGATGCTATTTTCTAGAAATTATCTGTCCTCTTGTTTTTTGAGGTTATGGTCTGCCTTCAGACGTAGCATATATTACTAACTATTATTTTAAAAAGATATTCTGATTGAAATCACAAAAAAAATTTTATTTCGAATTTTGATTTTGAATTTTAATTTCATTCTGTAGAAATCTGTCCTCTCATTTGTTGAGGTTATGGTCAGCCTTCAGAGCATATACATATAACTGTTATTTAAAAAAAAAATATTTTGTTGGAAATGATCAAAAAAATATTTTGATAAATTTTTATAATTTTACAGTAGTATTCCAAAAATTGAATAAATAAAATTTTAAACAAACGTTTTAAGAGTGAATTGCGTATGTTTGGGAAGAAAAAATGGCGGCTAATCGGTGGCTATCGTTCCGATTCCATCGAGTTCCGGGTTGCAGGAACGACGTGAAAGAAGAAATAAAAGCTCGATCGCGGACTTAACGAGGAAGAAGAACGATAGGAGGCGGTCCAACTGACATCCTTCTTGTCACGCGAAGTGCTTTACCGTCCCGTTTCGTCGAAGAGGATACGCTCGGGAATGGAGATATCATCTCTCGACGGACGATAGTCAACGGGACCCCGAGCAGTAAATTCACGCGCAACAAACTGCCTCCGTCCGATTCGAAAGTCGCGATAAAGTCGACCTTTCCTCCGTTTCGTTCCGTCCCGTTACTCTATTACTCGAATTTTGCAAATATACCAAACATTTAATGCGCAATCTCCCATCCAACATCATTAAAATTCAAAACATCCACCTAAAAATTAATTTTAGTTTCCTAATGAAACCATTAAAAAATTGTAATTTCGTAAAAAAAAATAATTACAAACATTTTAAATATTGCGTTTGTATCTGTTTCAGACTCGTGTATGAATTTTTTATATCAAATTTTAGACCATTGTAAGTTACATAACCTAAAATTTGTTTACTTGTTTTTGTAACCTTATTAAAATTCACAAATTCGTGGCAGTGAAAGTGTCAAGTTATAAATATTTTATTCTCGTGAATTTTAATACAGGGTGTTCAACAACCCTGGGAAAAATTTTATTGAGGGATTCTAGAGGCCAAAATAAGACGAAAATCAAGAATACTAATTTGTTGATGGAGGTTTCGTTAAAAAGTTATTATTAAGTTTCATATAGCATAAAATACTTTCATTCAAGCAATGTATTTCAAAATTTATTATGTTTACTATTATTATACAATTTCTACATTACATACACCGTGATAATTTTATTTTTGCACGAGCAAAGAATGTTTCTCGGAAACAGTTATATAAAGCTGGTTATTTTTTCACGGTTGTTCGGTTGGTATTGATGTACTCTTCATTTTTGTTCACTTTTTATCTATCTGTTCTCAAAGTTTCACAACACACGAGTTGCACAATATTTAATAACGGAGGAAGGAAGTGTCGAGGTGGGAATTACGGAGTTTAGTAGGTCGGCCATTTTGATTTTAGTCTTATTTTGCGCTCTAGAATCACCCACTACAATTTTTCCCTGGGGCTGTCGACCACCCTGTATATTGGAGGTTATGGCTGACAAAAAGGTACTTGCAAATTACTAATATATATAATAAATTATGAAGACTACTTAAATTTCGTTTCGATTATAAAATGCATATATCTTTCGACGTGGAGAGAATTAAAAATTCGTGACGAACGGATTTTTCACGGAGGCGATCAGCCATGCGCGATGGATCGATTTAGAATCTCATAACGCGTCCAGTCGGGCCAATCGAACGGTATTGTAAAAGTACTCGACAAAGGGCTATTCCGAACGAACAGCGGGCCGCGATTAAATAACCGCGACGGGGGTGGAAACTTTCACCGACAGCTTGTGTCCTTCCTTTCCTTCTTCCGGTTCTTCCGACCCAGATTATGGCCGCGTCGAGCTCGAGAGCTTTTGTCGACGGACGAGTGTGTGCGTGTGTGTGTGTGCTCGGTGCTCCTGTTTTCTATCTGTTCAGGAACGACGGAGTCGTCCGTTAGTTTTCGAGGTCGGAAACGAGACGAAGGAACGTCGATCGAAGCCTCCCAGGCATGCACAAGATGAATATTGTAATGTTAGTGATGGGTAATACTCGGATACTGGGCACGCAATTAGCCTTTTTCAAGCGTATTTGAAAAATTTTTGGGCGAAATTTAAAAATTTCAAATCGTTCTGGAAAAATTATATTTGGTCGCAGGGGTCAATTACAATCATATTTGGTGAATACATGTACCCCCGAAATCCTACGCATTTTCGAGAAAAAAATTCAGACATGTGGATAAATTTTGTCGACGAAAAAAAAAATTTCAAATCGTTTTAAATAAATTATTTTAGGTTGCAGGGGTCAATTACAATCATATTTGGTGAATACATGTAACATCGAAATCCTACGCATTTTCGAGAAAAAAATTACTTAACGAAACTATAATGTCTGATCTTGAATGTCTGTTTCTCCTGCATGCGAATGTTTGAATCGTCATAACTCCTGAACGAATTGGAGGATTTTAATGTTTCAAAATGCAAACAACGCGTATTTTGGCGGAGAATATTTGCAAATTCTAAGAATATTCGAAAAGTTGACTCTATATACCGTAAAGTGCGGAAAACCCCATAAAAGTAGCCCAATTTTCAAACGACTATAACTCCTACAATAGTGAATATATTTTAATGAAACTTTTTTCTGAAGTGGAGTTCATGGATACCTACAAAAAAGTATTAGACATCTTTTCTATATAACGCCAAACAAAATTACTAAAAATCAAAAACGAATTTTTAAGAAAAATCGTCAAGGGGAGTCCCTAACTTTGTCGACGAAATTAAAAAATTTCAAATCGTTCTAAAAAAATTATTTTCGGTTGTGGGGGTCAATTACATCCATTTTTTGTCAATAGGCATACCCCCGAAATCCTACGCATTTTCGAGAAAAAAATTCCTTACCGAAAATATGATCTGAGGCCTGAAATAGTTCCCATAATTTGATATGAATTTTTGAAATATCATAACTCCTGAACGGATTTGTCGATTTTAATGTCTCAAAACGCAAACGACGCGTATTTTGGTGAAGAATATGTGAAAATGACAAAAATATTCGAAATGTTTTTCCTTGACCCCCAAAATGAGGAAAATCCCATAAAAATGGTCCAATTTTCAAAACAGCCATAACTCCTACAATAGTGAATATATTTTAATGAAACTTTTTTCTGAAGTGGAGTTCATAGATACCTACAAAAAAGTATTAGACTACTTTTCTATAGGGCGCGAAACAAAATGACTAAAAATCAAAAACTAATATTTAAGAAAAATCGACGGGGGGAAGTCCCTAACTTTGTCGACGAAAAAAAAAAAATTTCAAATCGGTCTAAAAAAATTATTTTCGGTTGCAGGGGTCAATTACAATCATTTTCGGCCAAAAGACATACTCCCGAAATCCTACGCATTTTCAAGAAAAAAATTCCAGAATGTGTGAAATTTTACGACAAAATTAAAAAATTTCAAATCGTTTTGAAAAAATTATTTTCGGTTGTGGGGGTCAATTGCAACAATTTTTTGTCAATAGACATACCCCCGAAATCCTACCCATTCTCGAGAAAAAAAATTGCTTATTGAAAATATAATCTGAAGCCTAAAATGGTTCCCCTAAAATGCTAATCTTTGAAACATCATAACTCCTGAACGGATTTGACGATTTTAATGTTTCAAAACACAATCAACGCGTATTTTGGCGGAGAATATTTGCAAATTCTAAGAATATTCAAAAAGTTGACTCTAAACCCCGTAAAGTGAGAAAAAACCCCATAAAATTGGTCCAATTTTCAAACGACCATAACTCCTACAATAGTAAAGATATCGCATTGAAATTTTTTTCTGACGCAGAGCTCATGGGTACCTACAAAAAAGTATTAGACAACTTTTCTATAAGGCGCCAAACAAAATTACTAAAAATCAAAAACGAATTTTTAAGAACAATCGTCAGGGGGAAGTCCCTAACTTTGTCGACGAAAAAAAAAAAATTTCAAATCGTTCTAAAAAAATTATTTTCGGTTGTAGGGGCCAATTACAATCATTTTTGTTGAATACACATACCCCCGAAATCCTACGCATTTTCGAGAAAAAAATTCTTTACTCGTTTCAAATAGAATTAATAGAGCTGCAACAAAGAACATACAAAAACTTCCAATATACTTAGAATTGCAACAAACAACGTAATAACAATTACAATATACTTAATATTACAACAAAGAAGGTAATAATAATTCCAATATATTTTATTTTAAACTCCGCCACAATCAGAAATCCACGAACAAGAAAAATTTCAATTCCTTTTCCCAGCGACTCTGTCCGAAAGATCGGACTCGTCAGCGATTAGTTTCAACGTCCCGCGACGGAAGTTCGCCGCGAAGAAACAATGGAGCGCCAGACACGCGATATCTTCCGACAGGAACGGCGGGAATGCGTTGCGCCAGCAACTCGAATCCGATTCCCTCGAGTTGCAAGGGGGGGTTCTCGCGTTACCACTTCGCGGAGTAACGACGCGCATCGTCGACCGTGGCACGAATTCCCGTCGACTCGCCCCCCCGAGTAGATTTCGGCGGCCGTTGCAATTTCTGACGGCTCCCGCCCGGCCGACAGGTGGCGTCCCGTTCGTCGTCGCGCGCCGGGAACCGTGTAACACGCTCGAGTATCCCTTTTCCCGAATGGGAAAAAACCGAAAAAAAGAAACGCAAACAAGAAGAAAACAAAACCGGCTCGCGTCCAATAACAATTCAGCTTGTTTATTCGCGCTCGCCGGGACGTCGATGGTTCGATGGTATTTTTCTCGTTGTTGGAATTAGACCGGCTCGGTACCCGCGATAGGGAGGCAAATATTTTACGTATTTTATGGACGCGTAACGCGAGCGTTGAAACCCGCGGGAGAGGGGGGGTGAGGGGGGAGGCTCTCGTCGACAAATACGATCGTCGATAATCCGTCTACCGTCCGTTTCTTCCCGTCGTTACAACGTTCTGTCTGCTACGTCCAAGCGTATTAAAAAAGTATAAATCTTCGGTTCGACGGCCGTTTGAGCCTCCGCCGGAGCGATGGCTCGCGGGCGAGGACGAACTTTTCTTCTTTTTTTTTTTAATGGACTCGTTAACCTTTAATCAAAACGTAATCGTAGGGCATTTCAATGACTCGAGCTACATTTTTGTCGTAGCAACTTTCATTTGGGATTAAATATTTATTTGCAGGGCTCGTTATAAAGTGGAAAATAAATTTTTTATGGAAAAGAGGGGAACTTGGAGGCTTTAGTGCCAATTTTTGGTAATTGCAATGATTACAATTTTTCTTTTTCTTTAATAAAAGACTGTGAGTGATATTTATTTTCAAAATTATTTTTTTAGAGGCTATAATAGTCTGTGAACATTTTCTACAATTTTTCCTAAAGTTTCTTTATATTATTTTCATATTTTTAATATTATATACTGAATACACGTTTCTCTATTACTGTAATATAACCTTAATATTTAACAGAATAATAGAAATATTTGTTTTGGAGGGAAAAAAGGAAATCTATAGGGTGGACTATTAGTATCAATTTTTGGTAATTGCAATAATTCTTTATTAAAAGACTATGATTAATAAAAGGCTTTATTTTGAAAAACAAAGGTCTAGAATTCTAAAAATTTAAAATCTTATATTTGTTAATTAATTTTTAAATTTGAAAAAATTGACTCAAAATTCACCATTCGATTTTCTAAAATTTATGTTTACTTTTTTGGTTCTTTTTAGAAATTTTGTTGCTTCGATGAAATGTTAAATTGATATAGTGTGGCTTGTCGAGTAATTCGAGGAGAAAATAAGCGCAAGTTGAGCGATATTTGTGAGATAATCCAGTATTATTAATTTCATACGTAAGCCGCTGTTCCCAATCGTTTCTGGTACTGATAAAGCGTCTCGAAACGAAGAGTAATTGCTTGCGATACGACTCCAGACGTTATCTGTTCTTTCACTTTATTTATTTGTTGTGCTAGACAAAAATTAATTGGTATTACGTAGCCTCTTATAAGTAGGCCAGCTTGTATCTCAATCTTCGTTGCATCTCGACACTTTCTAATTAAAATAATTCTATTTAAACGATACTAGAAAGATACTAGAAATATTTCAAGGTCATCGATGATTTTTAATGAAAATTAGAACGCTACAAAATTACTCAATTTTATTTATTTTATATTATTTATTTATAACTAAAATTGTATTTAACGATAAATAATAAAATAATTTTATTCAAACAATACTAGAAAGACACTAGAAATATTTCAAAGTCATCGATGTTTTTTAATGAAAATTAGAACATTCCTTAATTACTCAATTTTATTTTATATTATTTATCTATATCCAAAATTTTATTTAACGATAAATAATAAAATAATTTTATTCAAACGATACTAGAAATATACTAGAAATATTTCAAGGTCATCGATGATTTTTAATGAAAATTAGAACGTTCCAAAATTACTCAATTTTATTTATTTTATATTATTTATTTATATCCAAAATTCCTCAATGGAAATTTTATTTAACGATAAATAATAAATAAAATAATTTTATTCAAACGATACTAGAAAGATACTAGAAATATCTCAAGGTCATCGATGTTTTTTAATGAAAATTAGAATGTTCAAAAATTACTGAATTTTATTTATTTTGTATTATTTATTTATATTAAAATTACTCCATAAAAATTTTATTTAACGATACAAAATAAATAAAATAATTTTATCCACACGATACTAGAAATATACTAGAAATATTTAAGGCCATCGATGATTTTATTAAAAATCAATTATTTATCGTTAAATAAAATTTTTCTCATCTCTGAGAAATCTAATATCCTTAAATTTTTAATAATAAAATTAAACAATATAATCAAGGTCATCGCTGGTTTGCACTGTAAATAAAAATTGGAACGTTCCAAAATGCTCAATCTTGATTTTATTTATTATTTATCACTAGAATAAAATTGTTCACATCTCTAGATAATCTACTTAATTAGATATTATTTATTTTTAAATTCAGTTGATATTGCATTTGAAAGAGAAAGAATTTGTTTTTAATTTTATGGAATTTTTGGAATTTACAAATGAATGTTCTAAAAATTGAAAAGACAATATGGATGTTATTTTGTGGAAGGCTTTGGGCTCACTTTTTAAGGTTATAGTCTGCCTTCAAATGTAATATAATATTACTGTTATTTAAGAAATATATTTTGATTGAATTCATGGAAGAATAGCTAAAATTTTAGAATTTTAGATCCTCATATTCTCAAATTTGGAATCTCAACAATGTGAAGCTTATTTTGTAGATGATTCTCGTCTCATTTTTTGAGGTTATGGTCTGCCTTTACAAACAATACATATTACTATTATTTAAGAATTATATTTTAATTGAATTCATGGAAGAATAGCTAAATTTTTAGAATTTATTTTCTAAATGATTCTCGTCTTATCTTTTGAGGTTATGGTCTGCCTTCAAACGTAGCATACGTTACTGTTATTTAAGAAATATATTTTATTGAATTCATGGAAGGATAGCAAATTTTTTAGAATTTATTTTCTAAATAATTCTCGTCTTATTTTTTCAGGTTATGGTCCCCCTCGAAACGTAGCATACGTTACTGTTATTTAAGAAATATATTTTATTGAATTCATGGAAGGATAGCAAAATTTTTAGAATTTTAGACTCCTATATTCCAAAGTTTCAAATGACAACAATTCGAAGCTTATTTTGTAGACGATTATCGTCTCATTTTTGGAGGTTATGGTCTGCCTTTAGAAACAGTACGTATTACTATTATTTAAGAAATATATTTTAATTGTATTCATGGAAGGATAGCTAAAATTCTAGAATTTATTTTGTAAAAGATTTTTATTCAATTTTTTGAGGTTATAGTCTGCCCTTAGAAGCAATTACTGTTGTTTAAAAAACATATTGAATTCATGGCACTATAGCTAAATTTTAAGAATTTTAAACTAATATTCCAAAATTTGGGATGACAACAATGTGAAGCTTATTTTGTAGATGATTCTTGTCTCATTTTTTGAGGTTATGGTCTGCCTTTACAAACAATACATATTACTATTATTTAAGAATTATATTTTAATTGAATTCATGGAAGAATAGCCAAATTTTTAGAATTTATTTTCTAAATGATTCTCGTCATATTTTTTGAGGTTATGGTCTGCCTTCAAACGTAGCATACGTTACTGTTATTTAAGAAATATATTTTATTGAATTCATGGAACGATAGCAAATTTTTTAGAATTTATTTTCTAAATAATTCTCGTCTTATTTTTTCAGGTTATGGTCCCCCTCGAAACGTAGCATACGTTACTGTTATTTAAGAAATATATTTTATTGAATTCATGGAAGGATAGCAAAATTTTTAGAATTTTAGACTCCTATATTCCAAAGTTTCAAATGACAACAATTCGAAGCTTATTTTGTAGACGATTATCGTCTCATTTTTGGAGGTTATGGTCTGCCTTTAGAAACAGTACGTATTACTATTATTTAAGAAATATATTTTAATTGTATTCATGGAAGGATAGCTAAAATTCTAGAATTTATTTTGTAAAAGATTTTTATTCAATTTTTTGAGGTTATAGTCTGCCCTTAGAAGCAATTACTGTTATTTAAAAAACATATTGTATTCAAGGCACTATAGCTAAATTTTAAGAATTTTAAACTAATATTCCAAAATTTGGGATGACAACAATGTGAAGCTTATTTTGTAGATGTTTCTTGTCTCATTTTTTGAGGTTATGGTCTGCCTTTAGAAACAGTACATATTACTATTATTTAAGAAATATATTTTAATTGATTTCATGGAAGAATAGCTAAATTTTTAGAATTTATTTTCTAAATGATTCTCGTCTTATCTTTTGAGGTTATGGTCTGCCTTCAAACGTAGCATACGTTACTGTTATTTAAGAAATATATTTTATTGAATTCATGGAAGGATAGCAAATTTTTTAGAATTTATTTTCTAAATAATTCTCGTCTTATTTTTTCAGGTTATGGTCCCCCTCGAAACGTAGCATACGTTACTGTTATTTAAGAAATATATTTTATTGAATTCATGGAAGGATAGCAAAATTTTTAGAATTTTAGACTCCTATATTCCAAAGTTTCAAATGACAACAATTCGAAGCTTATTTTGTAGACGATTATCGTCTCATTTTTGGAGGTTATGGTCTGCCTTTAGAAACAGTACGTATTACTATTATTTAAGAAATATATTTTAATTGTATTCATGGAAGGATAGCTAAAATTCTAGAATTTATTTTGTAAAAGATTTTTATTCAATTTTTTGAGGTTATAGTCTGCCCTTAGAAGCAATTACTGTTGTTTTAAAAACATATTGAATTCAAGGCACTATAGCTAAATTTTAAGAATTTTAAACTAATATTCCAAAATTTTGGATGACAACAATGTGAAGCTTATTTTGTAGATGATTCTTGTCTCATTTTTTGAGGTTATGGTCTGCCTTTACAAACAATACATATTACTATTATTTAAGAATTATATTTTAATTGAATTCATGGAAGAATAGCTAAATTTTTAGAATTTATTTTCTAAATGATTCTCGTCTTATCTTTTGAGGTTATGGTCTGCCTTCAAACGTAGCATACGTTACTGTTATTTAAGAAATATATTTTATTGAATTCATGGAAGGATAGCAAATTTTTTAGAATTTATTTTCTAAATAATTCTCGTCTTATTTTTTCAGGTTATGGTCCCCCTCGAAACGTAGCATACGTTACTGTTATTTAAGAAATATATTTTATTGAATTCATGGAAGGATAGCAAAATTTTTAGAATTTTAGACTCCTATATTCCAAAGTTTCAAATGACAACAATTCGAAGCTTATTTTGTAGACGATTATCGTCTCATTTTTGGAGGTTATGGTCTGCCTTTAGAAACAGTACGTATTACTATTATTTAAGAAATATATTTTAATTGTATTCATGGAAGGATAGCTAAAATTCTAGAATTTATTTTGTAAAAGATTTTTATTCAATTTTTTGAGGTTATAGTCTGCCCTTAGAAGCAATTACTGTTGTTTAAAAAACATATTGAATTCATGGCACTATAGCTAAATTTTAAGAATTTTAAACTAATATTCCAAAATTTGGGATGACAACAATGTGAAGCTTATTTTGTAGATGTTTCTTGTCTCATTTTTTGAGGTTATGGTCTGCCTTTACAAACAATACATATTACTATTATTTAAGAATTATATTTTAATTGAATTCATGGAAGAATAGCTAAATTTTTAGAATTTATTTTCTAAATGATTCTCGTCTTATCTTTTGAGGTTATGGTCTGCCTTCAAACGTAGCATACGTTACTGTTATTTAAGAAATATATTTTATTGAATTCATGGAAGGATAGCAAATTTTTTAGAATTTATTTTCTAAATAATTCTCGTCTTATTTTTTCAGGTTATGGTCTCCCTCGAAACGTAGCATACGTTACTATTATTTAAGAAATATATTTTATTGAATTCATGGAAGGATAGCAAAATTTTTAGAATTTTAGACTCCTATATTCCAAAGTTTCAAATGACTACAATTCGAAGCTTATTTTGTAGACGATTATCGTCTCATTTTTGGAGGTTATGGTCTGCCTTTAGAAACAGTACGTATTACTATTATTTAAGAAATATATTTTAATTGTATTCATGGAAGGATAGCTAAATTTTTAGAATTTATTTTCTAAATGATTCTCGTCTTATCTTTTGAGGTTATGGTCTCCCTCGAAACGTAGCATGCGTTACTGTTATTTAAAAATCATTTTACTTGTGATGTAGGTGTTGTGAGGGTTTCGTAGTTCTCTTTTTACAGTTGTATTAATATTCTCGTTGCCCGACGGAGGATTCAAAAGCGATCCTACGGCTGATTTGCTGCATCAATTGCAGCATTGTCGAGCCCAACAAAAGGAATTGTTCGTTACGCGCGCGATTCAGTCGTGAATCGTAAAGCGCTGCATAAGGGTTTAGCGTTGATTTATAACAGACAATGGACAAAAAGCGTCTCGGATACGGATCCTTGGGCGCAAATAAACCATAGCCTTGACACCTGATTCTCCCGTAGACACCATTCTGTCAGGCGCGTTTTCGCCGTGGCTATTCATCATCCTTAACATAACAGTTCCCGCCGAAATCGATCCCGTTTACTTGGAACTACGTACGTCCAACGGTGATGTATGCACTGCCAATCGTAACGGGTGAATACGATCAGAGATATCGCGGAAGGAACTTCCTACCGGAGACTCGTCGCCTGGACGACGAATGGCCAACTTTGAACTTTGCGCCAATTCGCGGTACATGAAACCAAAATGGTGGAAGCTTCGAGATTAATTATTCCACTCGAAGAGTACAGTATGTTTAGTATTAAATAGGATAGGAGGAAATTATATTTGAGAGGAGGGGGATTTATTTTAAAATTGAGTGGGTATTGCATTTGAAAGTAAAAGAATTTTTTTTTTAATTTTATGGAATTTTTGAAATTTACTAATGAATGCTCTGAAAATTGGAAGAAATTGTTATTTTGTGGAAGACACTGGGCTCATTTTTTGAGGTTATGGTCTGCCTTAAAATGTAATATGATATTACTGTAATTTGAGAAAAATATTTTTTTTAAAGAATTCATGGAAGAATAGCTAAAATTTTAGAATTTTAAATGCTCATATTCCAAAATTTGGAATAACATTAATGTGAAGCTTATTTCGTAAAAGATTCTTGTCCCATTTTTTGATGTTATAGTCTGCTTTTAGAAACAATACATATTACTATTATTTAAGAAATGTATTTTAATTGAATTCATGGAGGGGTAGAAATATTTCAAGGTCACCGATGATTTTTAATGAAAATTAAAACGTTCCAAAATTACTCAATTTTATTTATTTAACGATAAATAATTTTATTCAAACAATACTAGAAAGATACTAAAAATATTTTATTCATTATTTATTGCTAGAATAAATTTTTTCACATCTCTGGATAATCTATTTAATTAGATAGGGTGGGGGTAATTATATTTGAGGGGGGGGGATTTATTTTAAAATTGAGTGGATATTGCATTTGAAAGTAAAAGAAGAATGCTCTAAAAATTGGAAGAAATTGTTATTTTGTGGAAGGCTCTGGGCTCATTTTTTGAGGTTATGGTCTGCCTTCAAATGTAATATGATATTACTGTTATTTGAGAAATATATTTTGATTGAATTCATGGAAGGATAGCCAAATTTTTAGAATTTATTTTGTAAAAGATTTTTACCCAATTTTTTGAGGTTATGGTTTGCTTTTAGAAGCAATACATTATTATTGTTATTTTAAACGAATATTATGATTGAATTCATGGATAGGTAGCTAAATTTTTAGAATTTTAGACTAATGTTTGAAAATTTGGAATAGCAACAATATGAAGGTTATTTTGTAAGCAACATCGGCTCATTTTTTGAGGTTATGTATACTACTGTTATTTAAAAAATAAATTTTTAGAATTATAGGCTTTTAAATACTAAAATTTGGAATGACAACAATATGAAGCTTATTTTATGAAAAATTCTCGTCACATTTTTTGAGGTTATGGTCTGCTTTTAGAAGCAATACATATTAGTGTTACTTAGAAAATATATTTTGATTGAATTCGTAAAAAAGACTGATAAATTTTTAGAATTTTAGACAAATGTTCCAAAATTTGGAATAACTCCAATATAGATCTCATTTTGTAGATGACTCCAGTCATATTTTTTGAGGTTATGGTCTGCCCTCAAACGTAACATATGTTAGTGTTATTTGAAAAATATATTTTGATTGAATTCATTGAAGAATACCTAAAATTGTAGAACTTTAGACTTTTATATTCCAAAATTTGAAATGACAATAATATGAAGCATATTTTGGAAAAGATTCTCGTCTCAGTTTTTGAGGTTATGGTCTGACTTTAGAAATAATACATATTACTGTTATTTTAAACGAGTCTTACGCTTAAATTAGTGGATGGATAACTAAATTTTTGGAATTTTAGACTTTTATTATAAACTAAATTTACTATATTTTAATTTAAATTAATTAATTTGAATGAAAATTAGTTTTTTTAATATGTTCCAAAATTTTGGATTGACAACAATATGCAGCTTATTTTATAAAAGATTCTCGTCTCAGTTTTTGAGGTTATGGTTTGCCTTTAGAAACAATACATATTACTATAATTAAAAAAAAAATTTTTTTTAAATTCATGGCAAGGTAGCTAAATTTTTAGAATTTTATACTTTTACATTTAAAAATTTGGGATGGCTCTAATATGAAGCTTATTTTGTAAAACATTTTCATCTCTTATTTTGAGGTTATGATCTATCTTTAAAAACAATACATATAACTGTTATTATAATCAAATATTATGATTGAATTCATGAAAGCATAGTTCAATTTTTAGAATTTTAGACTTTTACATTCCAAAAATTGAAAAGACTCCAATATGGACGCCATTTTGTACAAAACTCTTCTCCCATCTTTTCAGGTTATGGTCTGCCATCAGACGTAGCATATATTACTGTTGTTTTAAACATTTTGATAATTAAATTCTTAGAATTTTAGACTAATATACCAAAAATTGAAAAGACTCCATTATGTACGCCATTTTGTAGAAATCTCTGCTCCCATCTTTTGAGATTATTGTCTGCTTCCAGACGTAGCATATATTACTATTACTTTATCGAAATCATCAAAAAAATATTTCGTCAAATTTTCAGAATTTTACACTAATATTCCAAAAATTGTAAATGCTCCAACATGGACGCCATTTTATACACTCGCCTCTCACATCTTAAGATTACTATCTCCCTTCAAACACAATTAATATCAATTAAAAAAAATATTACAATCAAGTCCATCGAAGACACCTTAAAATCTTGAAAATCTCCAAATAAATATTCCAAAAATTCAATTTTTTATAAACAATAAACATCAAAGACCCACCAGGTGGGTCACTACAGAGGCTGTAGAAGCTTCTCAGTCGTTTCCAGACCGGCAGATAGCAGTGATGGCGCTGTTGTCGGAGCGCGTGTAGGTCTTCACGATCGACGCGACGTTGATGGATACGAGAAAGAGTTTTCCACCGCGAGTGGAGAGCTGTACAGTGAAAAGGGATCGCGGCGCAAAAAGGGACAGATAAGGGTGGAAGACTTAACGACCGAGAAGAATACTGGCCCCTAGTTTTCGTTCTTCCACGCCGGAGAATTGGTTTCTCTTCGACTCCGGTCGCCTCGAACTCCCAACTTCTTTCGACACGACTTTCCTCGACAATAGAGGAAGTCATCCACCACTGTGTTCCACCTATGGTCGACCCGTTTTTCGTATAACTTCTTGCTTACTCCGCAAACGTCACCTGGCTGTCCAATAAGCACGACTTCCGTTCAGTTAGGAAAAATGTGATCCGGACTATATTCATCTCTGTGCTATTACATGTTACTGTAATTATCTTTTTACAGTGAAATTGTTATTGTAAATCACTGAAAAATATGAAACTTGTCTAATTATCGCCTGATGATACCAATTATCTCACTCACCTATTTAACAAAATCATTTTTCACCATTCGTGTCATTTTTCCTTTTTTTTTTTAATATAATTGAAATTTAATTGGGGGGAAAAATTTTAATGGGGGATTCTAGACGCCAAAATGAGACGAAAATCAAGAATACTAATTTGTTTATTGAGGCTTCGTTAAAAAGTTATTAACGTTTAAAGCTATGCTTGCGAGACACGCGCACGCAGCTGTACGCAGGTTACAGGCGGAACTTTAAACGTCGATATCTTTTTAACGAAGCCTCCATCGACAAATTGGTATTCTTGATTTTCGTCTTATTTTGGGCTCTAGAATCTCCCATTAAAATTTTTCCCAGGGTTGTCGAACACCCTGTATAATTATATCGTGGAAAATTTAATTAAAAAAATATTTCTACCCAAAGTAAAGAGAAAAAATTTTATTCAGACGATAAACAATAAATAAAAATAAAACTGAGTAATTTTTATAAGGGATAGCATCGATGACCTTGATTACACATAATTTTATAATGAAAAATGTAACGCGCCATCATTGTAAGAGACTGTTCGCAAAACTATTTAATTATCATTTTCTGCAAAATATTAAAATTGAAGTGCAGCAAATTAATTTACAAAATTAAATATCCAGAATACGAAGCCTCGCACAAAAACATTCCAATCCACGTTTTCCACTTATTTTTGCACGAACAATTTTTTCATTTTCATAAAATACTCGAAATTAAATTCTCTGCCTGGTTCTACCTCTCTGAGAGATTCCATTCAAGCAACGTATTTCGAAATTAATTATGTTTACTATAATTATACAATTTCTATATTACATACACCGTGATAATTTTACTTTTGCATTAACAATTTACAAAGTTCCACTAAATCCTCGAAATTAAACCCTCTGTGTTGCATTACTTTTTCTGTAAGATTCCATTCAAGTAACATACTGTTATTATTAAACCTGAATAATATTTTTTATTTGTTTATTTATTTGTATTTTTATTTTTCTATTCTGTGTAGTAATTCAAAATAAATTCAGTGTATTAATACTCATTTCATCGACTTTAATTTTACGTATTAAAATTGCACAAAATTAATAATAATAATAATAATAATAATATTTTTGATTTGCTTATTTTAATTTTTATTTTTTCTTTTCTCATCTATGTAGTAATTCCAAATAAATTCAGTGCATCAATACTAATTACATTGACTTTCATTTTACGCATTAAAATTGCACGTAATTAATAATAATAATAATAATAATACTTTCGATTTGCATATTTTAATTTTATTTTTACTTTTCTATTTTATGTAGTAATTCAAAATAAGTTCATCGACTTAAATTGCACGTTTAGATGAACGTAATTAATAGTAATAATAATAATAATGATAATAATACGTCCTAAGTTTGTTTTTAGAACGCTATTTCCACGCGATGCCAGCTTCGAAATCGCCAGGGACTCGCGACAAGTATCGGTGTCTTTTCTTTGACGCAAACTACGTTCCAACAACTTCGTAATCGCGCGTCCCCAAAGGGTAACGAAAGAAAAGAAGTTCCCCCCCTCCCGCGACGAGCGACGAGTATTTGATTTCATTTAGCAACGGATATCTCCGGGGCTAAGCAACACGGAGAACGAGAGGAATAACTCCGGCCGCGAGCGCCGTGCTTGTATTAAACCTTCATTTTATGCAAAGTAGTCAACGGTATTGCATAACTCTGTTACCCCGTATTTTCCAGCGTCAATTAAAAATTTAATAAACGCCCCGATGCCGGGGCCGTAATTAAATATTTTAACAAACGGAAAACGCCGCGCAGCACTCGATCCCCGCTGATAGCGTTTAAAAAATGCAACGCGAGAACGATGTTATCAGAGACGAGGTGGAGGGTGGGGGAGAGGGGGTGGGGGTGAAATTCTTATCTAAATAAATATTTCGAAAATCGACTGGGGAGATAAATTGTTTTATTTTGACTTTAATTGTGGAACGATGTATCGGGAGGTTAACAAATGCAAATTTCATTGTTTTGGTATTTGGAAGGACATTTTTTGGAAATTTTGAATTTGTAATAGATTTTGAAATGCTTTTATTTAAATTTGATAAAAAGAATTTTGACAATGAGGAGAACGAGTTAACTAATTTTTAATTGTATTATTTTTATATTTTTAAATTTGCAAGTTATAATTCTTTTTGAATTACAAAAATTTTAAAATATAATATTGAAAGAATTTTTATCTTTATCATTATAGGTTGTTGTCATTGATTAAACAAAAATTTTTGAAAAAAACCTTCAAAAAAAATTTTTTGAAATATTAAATTTGTAATATCTCTTAAAATATTTTTATTTAAATTTGATAAAAATAATTTTTACAATGAGGATATATTTTTCATTCCTCCAAGTAATTTTTGATGAGTCAAAGAAGAAATCAACCCCTACATTCAAGTGACTTTTTCATCCCCCAAAACCTCCCTTTTTTATTTATAATTTATCGTCTCAAAAATAAAGTGATGATTATTTAGTGGAAAATTTGTTTTATTCAATAAGTCTTCATTAACTATCAATTGTGGATAATATTAATTATTCACTGGTGTCATAGTGAACTTTACCATGTTCGAGGATTAATTAAAAAAGCTAGTCGTTGGAACAAGCGTAGAATAGAAATGAAAAGGTGCACGATCGGTTAATGTCGATTTTACTCGATGCTACTACACAGTGCCGGGTTTCCTTTTGCGGCGTGCACTATTCCCAGAAGGAACGCGACACGGCAAATCACGAGGATCGTGTCGAGCATATTTAACGAGCCCCCGGTATTTCACTTTCGTTTCCATCGCCCGACATCAGCCGTCTAATGGCGCGCGCGCAACCACGGAAAATCTGATTCGAACCGTCGTCACCGCGAAATCTCTTTCAATGCATTTTAAATGTATCTTGGCCTCGAAAATAGACAGCCAGTCGATACGCGTAGACGTCATCCCCCAATGTGCCACGACTTAAAAAAAAAAAAATAAAAAAAAAATTCGAAGGGTTGCTGGATAAAATTAACCCTGGTCAAATAAATCAGATAGGAAGGGTTAAAAATACATTATACAACCTTGGAAATGAGTTTCGAAAAAATATGGTTTCGTAAAAAAATTTACCCTTTAAGAATATATGTCCAAAAATATATCATGTAAAATTGAGAAAAAATTTTGAAAAAATTGGGGTAGTACACGATTCTAGTCTCCTATTTTATCATAGAGTCAAGCATTTATTTTTGTTAAAAGATATGTCACACAAAATTGAGAAAGAGTTTCGAAAAAAAATTTACTCTTTAAAAATATACATATGTTTAAATATATATCATACAAAGTAGGGAAAAAGTTTTGAAAAAATAGAGGAGTATATAATTCTAGAATAACCTACTAATAATTCTAGAATTATCTACTCCCCTATTTTTTCAAAATTCGTTCCCCAATTTGGTATAATACAATTTTAAACACATATTTTCAAAGGGTAAATTTTTTTTCCAAAACCCTATTCTTACGAAACTCTTTCCCAATTTTTAATAATACATTTTTTACCAAAAATAAATACTTGGAACTATCGACGCCAAATTCGATCGCCAATAAAAATTTGCATCTATGTATATGCACACAGTCTTTGGCAAGGCGACAAACAAAAGCTTCCCTAACAAATTTCGAAAACAATAGCACAAGAATTTATCCACCTTAAAACTAATAAAAATTCCTCCAAAAAATTTCCCCCACCGTAATCTTCCAAAATTCGAAATAATTTCAAATTTTCTCAAATTTCATTTTAATTTTAACCCCCACCCCCAACAAAAACCCGATAAAAATATCGAGATATTCGGGGGACAGGTGACAGGAATTAAATTTTTATTCCTCGCAATTTTAGTTTTAGAGGCAAGAGGGGTATAAAAATTTGAACGACCCTAACCCCAAAACGTGATATATCGACACTTGGCTGGAGCAAAGTTCTTTAATAAGAAGTTTCGCGAGTCTTTATTTAGTATGTCGAGAGGGGGTGATTTACACTAACGCGTACAACGGCGTTATTTAAAAGACCGAGACTATAAATCGTCAAAATGGCCGACTGCACCGCGAAGTATCGTCGTCTCGGATGCACATGGACGTGGGAAGAGACCCTACGTGGCATCAGCGTATCCGACGCGACCAAACTTTCCGCGTTTTCTTCACCGTCGGTCTTTTATCTTGGCCGACTGTTCGCAATAAAACTCGGTGGCCCGATTCCGCCACCGAGTCTATGCATACGAGCTAGCGATCGCTTTAAAAGTTCCAAACTTCGAGCTTGCGGATATAGTTCGTTCGCGACAAAAATTGGGTTTCCACGGAGCAGACAGAATGACAACGGAATCCGTCGAATCTGTCGCGCGACACGCACGACTCTATCGGGAGAATTTATAACTAAACGATTCTCAGATCGACGCCATCTTGGTCCGCCATCTTGGCCCTGCATCTTTCTTTGTCTTCGCTGTTAGAATCACTCATAGATTATCAATACTATTTCTATAGTAAAGAAAATATTATTTATGAATTACAATTGTTATGAAAATAAGAATTCAAATTTATACACTTGTTGTAATAGTGTGTTCAGCAAGGAGATTATTTGCAATAATTAATTTTTGTTTTGGGGGAGATAGTTTTTAGAATTTAAGCCGATTTTTGTAGATAGTAGTATATTTTATATTTTTTAATTTTAATACCGAATGTAGTGAATAAAAATAGTGGAAAACTAGGGAATTTAATTATTTTCACAATATTCCTTTGAAACAGAAGTGAATTCTAACTCTAAAATATTAATTACTAGATCGAATTTATATTTCAATTTTTCAAAATACAATCCAAGAGAATTTTGAAAAACATTAATTTTAAAAATTCAAAAAATATGGAAACAAATATTATATAAAATTAAATTAATTTTAAGAATTCAAAAAATATTCTTAGTGTAGGTTTTCCAATAAAATTTTGTAAATCGTTGTGAAGGTAACTGAAAGCATTTATTAGTTAATTTTCTAGGCTCGATCGTGACTATTCAATAGTCGAGGAACAAAAAAGGACCGACGGAGAGGCGATAAACGGGTTTAATTGCCTGTCGGGGGTTCCCCCGGTTTGATTTTTAGCGAATGACTCGACCGGAATCATTAATCACCGATTCGAGTCACACGCGACCGATCCCAAATCCCACGTAATGGCCAAGTCGATAACGATCGACGCTGGATCGCCGGTGGAATTTTAAACCGAGAACAAAAGACCGCTTCGGATGCGTTTCGACCGTGTCGCGCAACGCGACTTACGTAATCCGTGTTGCGTCGCGGGTTTGCCTAACCAGATTTGCTACATAATTCGACGGATGCGACAGAAACACATTCGTTCACCCAGCGTACCAATTACCTCACTCACCTATTCAACAAAATCATTTTTCACCATTCGTGTCATTTTTCATTTTTTAAACAAAAATAATTGAAATTTAATTGGGGGGAAAAATTTTAATGGGCGATTCTAGAGCCCAAAATAAGTCGAAAATCAAGAATACTAATTTGTTGATAGAGGCTTCGTTAAAAAGTTATTAACGCTTAAAGCTTCGCGCACGCAGCGCGCGCGGTTCCCGTTTCACAGGCGTAACTTTAAACGTTAATAACTTTTTAACGAAGCCTTAAACGAAAAATTGGTATTCTTGATTTTCGTCTTATTTTGGTCTCCAGAATCCCCCATTAAAATTTTTTCCATGTGTGTCCATAATGGTAATAAATTAATTTTCGAAAAAAAAATTTGTATCTTTAATTTCCAATGTAAAATGATTATTAAGTAACATATTCGATCATATGTCAAATTTAGTTCATTTGACCTCCCCTCCCCTCGCTGCTGTTCGCGTTTTATCGCGTCGAAACGCGATCAGAATGGTCCGTAAGCAGCGTCTGGCGAGCCCCGCCGCGATAAGTTAATTAACGGACCGGCGCGAATCGGATTAATGCGTCGCGCGACGCCAACAAATCTTGGGTTAAACTCGGTATCTTAATGGCTTTAAGGTGTCGGAGGCGTCGGTTTGAGGTTTCCCGTCGCGACGTTGGCCCTCGTCGTCGGTACGTGTACGGTTTGGATACGTCATAAGGGGAACAGCCGAGTTTCTGCATACACGAATCCGTCCGGGAAACGAGGTCGTCCCGACGCGCGAAGTTTCTCCGGCCGGATTTGCTCGTTTCCTCCGCGCTCGTCGCGGAAGCGCCGGGGACAAATCGACCCGCGGGAAAAATTAATTGAATTCATCGGTGCACGGCGCGTGCAGCGCGAAAAATCTCATCCTTCGTCGTGGACGTTGTGTTTCCGAACGTAATATCGCGCGCACGAATTAAATTCATTTCGGTCCATGGTAATGGAGTATCGATTTTCTCGATGGACGAATCGAATTTGAACGAAACGTCGCTTGAAACGCGCTGTTGGCCTCTAGAAGTGTTTCTTTGTTGGGCATTTTTGTTAAGGAACGAGTAGTTTCATTTTTAAATTCGATGCATTGGAGATAAAGCTGCGCTCGGATAAGTGAAAATCGTGTTCGATCGGATAAGTGAATGGTAGTCGTTCCTATCACTGAAAGGAGACGATTCGTAGCGCAGTAAGAAGGTTAAGTTTCATTTTTAAGTTCAATGCATTGGAGATAAAGCAATGCTCGGATAAGTGAGAGACGTATTCGATCGGATAAGTGAATGGTAGTCGTTTCTATCACTGAAAGGAGACGATTTGTAGCGCAGTAAGAAGGTTAAGTTTCATTTTTAAGTTCAATGCATTGGAAATAAAGGAATGCTCGGATAAGTGAGAATCGTGTTCGATCGGATAAGTGAATGGTAGTCGTTCCTATCACTGAAAGGAGACGATTCGTGGCGCAGTAAGAACGTTAAGTTTCATTTTTAAGTTCAATGCATTGGAGATAAAGCAATGCTCGAATAAGTGAGAATCGTGTTTGATCGGATAAGTGAATGGTAGTCGCCCCCACCAATGAAAGGAGACACTTCGTGGCGCAGTAATAATGTTAAGTTTCATTTTTAAATTCAATGCATTGGAGATAAAGCAATGCTCGGATAAGTGAGAGACGTATTCGATCGGATAAGTGAATGGTAGCCGTCCCCATCACTGATAGGAGACTTCTCTTAACACAGTAAGAAGGTTAACGACGAGCAGAGATCTGAGCTCGAATATCGGCGAGACAATATATGCCATAAATACAAATTGGAATCTGACATTTTAAAAATTCAAATTTGACAAATTAAAATTTAGCAAGTTTCAACGGACACAAATTCGATAATCTAAATTTTTCCTATAACTATCTTTCCTAACAAGATAGAGGGTTGAGACTTGGAAACAACCGAAAATAATTTTTTTAGAAAGATTTGGAAATTTTTAATTTTGTCGAAAAATTTCACATCTTCCGGAATTTTTTTCTTGAAAATGCGTAGGAATTGTGGGGTATGTCTATTGACCAAAAATGTTTGTAATTGATCCCTCCAACTGAAAATAATTTTTTTAGAACGATTTGAAATTTTTTAATTTCGTCGAAAAATTTAGGGACTCCCCCCTGTCGATTTTTCTTAAAAATTCGTTTTTTATTTTTAGTCATTTTGTTTGATGCCCTATAGAAAAGTTGTCTAATACTTTTTTGTAGGTATCCATGAGCTCTACTACAGAAAAAAGTTTCATTGAAATATATTCACTATTGTAAAAGTTATGGCCGTTTGAAAATTGGACCAATTTTATGGGGTTTTTCTCATTTTGCGGGGTCAAGGAACAACTTTTCGAACATTTTTGGAATTCCCAAATATTCTTCGCTAAAATACGCGTTATTTGCATTTCGAAACATTAAAATCCTCCAATCCGTTCAGAAGTTATGACATTTTAAAGATTCGCATGAAAATTCCGGCAGCCATTTCTGGCCAGAAGTTATACTTTCGGTAAGGAATTTTTTTCTCGAAACTGAGTAGGATTACAGGGGTATTCATATTGAACAAAAATGATTTTAATGACCCCCCGAAAACGAAAATAATTTTTTCAAAGTGATTTGAAACTTTTCATTTTCGTCGAAAAATTTCACACCTTTTGGATTTTTTTTCTCGAAAGTGGGTAGGATTTTGAGGATATGTCTATTAACCAAAAGTGATTATAATTGATCCCTGCAACTAAAAATAATTTTTCCAAACTGATTTGAAATTATTCAATTTCGTCGAAAAATTTGCCCCCTACTCGAATTTTTTTCTCGAAAGTGGGTAGGATTTCTGGGGTATGTCTATTAACCGAAAATAATAGTAATTGACCCCTGCAACTAAAAATAATTTTTCCAAACTGATTTGAAATTATTTAATTTTGCAAGCATCATCGAGTATCATCCAGTGATTTGACTTTATTATTGCTTAATTTTATTCTTAATGTTGATATCTACGTATCTGACGTTAGTAAGAGTCTACGAAATGTATCTTCTATTATGAGCGCCAACACGAGATCCTGGATTCGGTCGAGGGCAGTACTCGACCAGTGGTTTTAGGTATGGTCAGGAATGAGAAAGAAGTTCCGGACGAACCAGAGGCTCTATACCCTGGGAACCGTAGGAGGAGGTCACGTGGACGAACCAGGGGCTCTATACCCTGGGAGCCACGGGGTTAGATTTATAAGGAAAATGTATGGTTTCACGGACGAACCAGGGGCTCTATACCCTGGGAGCCGCTAGAAGGAGTGGACGAACTAGGGGCTTCATACCCTGGGAGCCACGTAGGTTTTTAGGATGTTTTTAGGATCTTGCTCTGTCGTGATGGTACACCTCGAGCGGTAAAGGTGTACCGGGTTCCTGAGATGCCCCTAGTCTCACTGTTAATAGGGCTCAGGGTTGTATTAAGTGAATAATGCAAGTGAGGATAACTACTTGAATATATTCTAGTCGATGCTCAAGTACAATGGTCGATTAACAGAACTAGTACTATTGCTAGGTTGCCTTGACGGCGAAAGTTCTATGTCGGCTTTTACGCGGCGCGTTCGCGGGAGCTACTTCTCGATCAGTCTAATGAACACTCACTGATAAAACCGCTAAGGTAGGTAGGTTGCTTGATGGGGATTATAGCCTGATCTTGCCACAAAGTGTCAAAGTAACGTTGTGTCGAGAGTTTTAGAAAAACTGAGCTCCTCGAGTGAGAAAACGCGGCCCTTATCTACTAGAAATTGAGCCCTTGCAGTGGCAGGGCATTACCATATGAGGTAATGAAAATTGGGCCGGGTGCTCACATATGGCATGAGTCAACCCCGTTCGAGGGGTTGTACGCTAGATGATGGGGCCAACGCCCAAGCTACCAAACGTTTAGGTCCCATACATAAATGATACGTAACACTTCGTTTGTTGCAATTGTCGTACTTTTTCGACTATTGTAGGTTCTGTTATCGAACTCGAAGTCTCAGTCTCTGGCATCCGTTAGCCGCGACTTACATCCAGCTAACGACTGTTTGAATTTGCCAGAATTCGCGGGGCTCAGATAACGCCGAACTTCGCGGCGAACTTCGCGACGATTGCCAGGTTCCGGGGCGAAACGTCCGGGAGAAACGGAGGATCGTTAGGGTCGACGAAAACGGCCGAGAATTATAGGGGTCACCGACGTAACGATTTATCGTGCGATAAGTTATACGGCCACGCTCGACGCCCGAGATGATAATTGTGAAATGTGCCAGGGGTTAGCGTGCCCGGTTTGTCGTAGGGCAGTGTCTCCCAAGGCGGCCATTTTGAATATTATATCGCTTAATCGAGAGTACGGCGCAACGTTTGAGTCGTTTTTCCAGATGTTTGGACCCGTTTTTCAATAGAAATAATGATAATTTAATGATAGTTTTAGTGAGATACTGGGGTCCTCTTTTTATGTTTATAATTGTAAATATAAATTTAAAAATTGTTTTTATTTTTCGTAATTTTGTATTGTTGAGAGTGGTTTGGTTCTGGATGGAAATGAGTTAATAGTTTTAGTGAGATATTGATATTTTCTGTTTATATTTGTTGCAACAATTTGAAATTGTGAGCATGATTAATATTTCAAATATGTTTGTTCGAATAATTGCTGCTTGAATGAAAGGGATATAAATAGAGGAAAGAAAGTTACATATTAGGCAACACTGTATGCCTCAGAAGGCTTATGCTTATGAAATAACCTGTGAAAAGTAGAAGAAAATCGATTTTTTGCTTGAATCCGGGGCGAAAATTTGGTCTTACAAACGGGGACTAGTATATTTCCTAAGCATAAGCATAGTTACACTGTTTTTTAAGAATATTTTATCAAGTCATAGCAAGTATTGAGAAGTGCTAACGACACAACTCATGAAAAATTGAAGAAAAGTGTTTTTTGCTTGAATCCGGGGTGAAAATTCGATCTTATAAGCGGGGACTAGTGTATTTCCTAAGACTAAGCATAGTTACACTGGTTTTTGGCAATATCTTATCAAACAATAGCAAGCATTGATACTTGCTCAAGGAAAATTGAAGAAAATTAATTTTTTGCTTGAATCCGGGCGAAAATTCGATCTTGTAAGCGGGGACTAGTGTATTTCTTTAGACTAAGCATAATTATACTGGTTTTTGGCAATATTTTATCAAACAATAGCAAGTATTAATACTTGCGCAATGAAAATTGAAGAAAATTAATTTTTGGCTTGAATCCGGGGTGAAAATTCGATCTTATAAGCGGGGACTAGTATATTTCCTAAGAATAAGCATAGTTACACTATTTTTTAATAATATTTTATCAAGCCATAGCAAGTATTGATACTTGCTAACGACAGAACTCAAGAAAAATTGAAAAAAATTGATTTTTGCTTGAATCCGGGGCAATTATTCGATCTTATAAGCGGGGACTAGTGTATTTCTTCAGATTAAGCATAGTTACTGCTTTTTGAGCGATATTTTAACGAACGACAACAAATATTGCTATTTGCTGACGACACAACTCAAAATAAATTGAAGAAAATTGATTTTTTACTTGAATCCGGGGCAAACATTCGCTCTCATAAGCGGGCACTAGTGTATTTCCTAAGACTAAGCATAGTTACACTACCTTTTAGCAATATTTTATTAAATAGCAAGTATTCCTCAAGAAAAATTGAGGGGATTCGATTTATTGCTTGAATCCGGGGAAAAGATTCGGTCTTATAAGCGGGAACTAGTGCGCAATCCTCCTAAAATCGAACATACGTGGGGAAAAAGCAATCTAACCAGATTCGTACTAGGTAACAGGATCCTATCATGCTTCAAGCTTCTCTTCCAGAGATTTTACCCGATTTCTGACGAGCTCCCCGCTCGTTGCATTGATTTTTCCCAGTCGTGGACAGGAAAGTTTCGAGAAAGGACTTCGCGGCCTTCCGTTCCCGCTTCGTCCGTGGAAATTCTTTTCTTTTCATCGTAAATTGATTCACAGCCCAACCCGATCTCCCCGTTTCTCTCTTTCGCCGTACGTATGCTGCAAACTTTCGTCGTGTTTGAGTTATAGCCGTACCTGAGA
The DNA here is from genome assembly GCF_013123115.1 of Colletes gigas. Classification (NCBI taxonomy): domain Eukaryota; kingdom Metazoa; phylum Arthropoda; class Insecta; order Hymenoptera; family Colletidae; genus Colletes; species Colletes gigas. The sequence goes on from NW_025106644.1 coordinate 1,980,529, forward strand.
CTCCAACGACCACGGCTAAGAATTTTCTTTAGAGTTTTCCCCAGTTTCCCATTCTCGCCCAGCCGGGGAAATATTTCTCAAAATCAAGGGGCTATCCCTCCCTTCGTGGAAGATTTACGCGAACAACGATCAATTCTAGGATCACGAACGCTGACACCGGAAGTGGAACCGATGCGTTACGAGATTATCGAAAATTTTGAATTTTAAATTTTGAAATTTAGAATGTTTTTTTGAACACCACTGGTAAGTCCCAAATCAATTTTTGAAAAATATATTATTTTTGTATATTATAATTTCATTGGTATTGGCATGATTAAAATATAGACAGCCATTTTTAGGGTTCCAAAGTGAATGTTTTTTTAAACTGGTAAGTCCCAAATCAATTTTTGGAAAATATGATATTTTTATACAGCATAATTTCATCGCTATTGGCAAGATTAGAATTTAGACAGCCATTTTTAGGGTTCCAAAGTGAATGTTTTTTTAAACTGGTAAGTCCCAAATCAATTTTTGGAAAATATGTTATTTTTATACAGCATAATTTCATCGCTATTGGCAAGATTAGAATTTAGACAGCCATTTTTAGGGTTCCAAAGTGAATGTTTTTTTAAACTGGTAAGTCCCAAATCAATTTTTGGAAAATATATTATTTTTATTCACTATAATATTCATCGCCATGTATTATGAGATTATCGAAAATTTTAACAAAATTTTAAAACAGAAATTTTACATTTATTTGGGCCCATATTTTTCTAAATTTATTTGATTGGAAATAGTGATGGGTTAAAAATACATTGTTGCAAACAAATATTTTTAGAGCCTCGTTAAAATTCGAGAATCCAATTTTGCGATTCATTTTTTTCAACATATAATTTTGAAAATGAATTTTTTTTAACTTCTTACTGAAAATTCTATCAATTTTTTCTAAACAATGATGTATAATATATTATTCCCATCTTTAATAACAAGATTTGAATATGCAACTATTTTTGGGTCCCTAGAATGGTTTTTTAAACAGCACTGGTAAGTCCCAAATCAATTTTTGGAAAATATAGTATTTTTATACGCTATAATTTCATAGCTATTGGCATGATTAGAATATAGACAGCCATTTTTAGAGTTCCAAAGTGAATGTTTTTTTAAACTGGTAAGTCCCAAATCAATTTTTGGAAAATATGTTATTTTTATACAGCATAATTTCATCGCTATTGGCAAGATTAGAATTTAGACAGCCATTTTTAGGGTTCCAAAGTGAATGTTTTTTTAAACTGGTAAGTCCCAAATCAATTTTTGGAAAATATATTATTTTTATTCACTATAATATTCATCGCCATGTATTATGAGATTATCGAAAATTTTAACAAAATTTTAAAACAGAAATTTTACATTTATTTGGGCCCATATTTTTCTAAATTTATTTGATTGGAAATAGTGATGGGTTAAAAATACATTGTTGCAAACAAATATTTTTAGAGCCTCGTTAAAATTCGAGTATCCAATTTTGGATTTATTTTTATCAAAAAAATAATTTTGAGAATCAATTTTTTTTTGAGTTCTTACTAAAAAGTCAATCAATTTCTTCTGAACAATGTGAATATTTCTTTAAACAGCTCTCGTAAGTCCCAAATCAATTTTTGGAAAATCTATTATTTTGATAGATTATAATTTCATGACTATTGGTAAAATTAGAATATAGACAGCCATTTTTATGGTTCCAAAGTGGAACATAATAATTTTAATATTGTTGTGTATTACAGGATTCATCGTTAGGATTCGAAGTGACTTCGATCGCGATGCCTGGCCTCGTTTCTATCGCGTTGCACGTTGCTACGCAAAGCGAAATCCGAGATCCGCTCTGGGCGTTATCAGTCGGTTGTTCCGGTCGCCGTGGTACCGAACACTCCTCACGTGGTAATCTGGCCTCGCCGCCGCGACGCAGCTGGGAACAATTCGCAAGGAGAACCGAGGCGACGTTAAAAATAAGCGTGACGACGAACGCGAAAATATTTTTACGCTCCGTTCTACCTGTACACACGCCGCTAATGGACGGAATTCGCCGCGAAAACGGAACAATATTGGGGCATCCGCCATACAATGAAGAGGAAACCACGCCGCCATGTTGGTTTTTACGAAAAGAAAAGAAAGACGCTCTTTCAATCCTTTATTCTTTTTTCACGCGAAAATTAACCAAGAAACTAACGCAATTGGGGAATATTTATATAGATAAATTAATATTACTAATATAATTGTTTATTAAATAAGAAATTTCAGTAGTTTTTAATAATTATACATAATGATGTGGAAATTTTTTTTCCACGCGAAAATTAATGAACATAATAATTCAATTGGGAAATATTTACATGGATAAATTGACAATTCAAATAAAACTTTATTAAATAAAAAAAAGGAGAATAATTGTAGTAGTTTGAAATAATTGTGGGAATAATTGTGAAAAATTAAACGTAAAGTTTAAGTGATGAAGGTTTAAATAAATTCCAGCAGAGAAACTCCGCCGCCATTTTGGTTTTTAAGAAAATGGAAGAAAGACGCTCTTTAAATTCTTTATTCTCTGTCCACGCGAAAATTAGCCAACAGAATAACGGAATTGGGAAATATTTACATGGATAAATTGACATTACAAATAAAATTTTGTTATTAAATAAAAAAAAAAAATTTTTTATTAAATATAGAATTTCAGTAGCTTGAAATAATCGTAGAAAATGAAACGTGAAATTGAAGTGATGAAGGTTTAAATAATTCCAGCTGAGAAACTCCGCCGCCATGTTGGTTTTTAAGAAAAGGAACAAAAGACGCTCTTTAAATTCTTTATTCTTTTTCCACGCGAAAATTAACCAACAGAATAACGCAATTGGGAAATATTTACATGAATGAATTGAAATTACAAATAAAATTTTTGTATTAAATAAAAAATTTCAGTAATTTTCAATAATTGTGGGAAAATGAAATGTGAAATTGAAGTGATGAGTGTTTAAATAATTCCAGCACAAGATACCAATGTTTGAACAGTCAGATGGTCGTTTACATTGTCTATTAATGTTTTTTAAACACGGTTTGTCGTTTAGATCAGTTGGAAATTTAGCAGATGGACCTGAGTCAGATTATTTGACACCGTCTTTGTTATGTCTACGACCGAGCGATAACCATAAATAGTATCAGCTATTGGCTTATCTCAAAGAGACTCGTCTATACACAGTGTGCATAGTTTGCCTCTGAATAGAATCCGCATTCAGAATTTTTGAAAAATGCAAAGTTGAGTTATACGTCTGACCTGTGACGACCTTCGACCTTATGCTTCATCTTCCGTTCTAAAGTGGGTAAAAACTAAATTTTACGTCATCTCTTACTAATTTGCAATTATAATACTATATAGTTATGTTTTACAATGAAGAAATTGGAGATTGGTGACTGTTGGTGCCCCACAAATAATTTTGATTGGTATTTACATGAAATAATATGTAATAAATGAGAGTTTAACAAAGAAATTTCACCTCATTATTTGTTAATTTGCATTCCAAACTATACAACTATATTTTACAATGGACAAATGGGAGATTTTTAACTCTTGGTGCCCCAAAAATAATTTTCATTCGTATTTCTACCAAATAATGAATAATAAATAATAAATGACAGTTTAAAAGAGAAATTTTACATCATTATTTGTTAATTTGCAATCCAAACTATACAACTATATTTTACAATGGACAAATGGGAGATTGGTGACTGTTGGTGCCCCAAAAATAATTTTGATTGGTATTTACATGAAATAATATGTAATAAATGAGCGTTTAACAAAGAAATTTCACCTCATTATTTGTTAATTTGCATTCCAAACTATACAACTATATTTTACAATGGACAAATGAGAGATTTTTAACTCTTGGTGCCCCAAAAATAATTTTCATTCGTATTTCTACCAAATAATGAATAATAAATGATAAATGAGAGTTTAAAAGAGAAATTTTACATCATTATTTGTTAATTTGCTATCCAAACTATACAACTATATTTTACAATGGACAAATGGGAGATTGGTGACTGTTGGTGCCCCAAAAATAATTTTGATTGGTATTTACATGAAATAATATGTAATAAATGAGCGTTTAACAAAGAAATTTCACCTCATTATTTGTTAATTTGCTTTCCAAACTATACAACTATATTTTACAATGGACAAATGGGAGATTTTTAACTCTTGGTGCCCCAAAAATAATTTTCATTCGTATTTCTACCAAATAATGAATAATAAATAATAAATGACAGTTTAAAAGAGAAATTTTACATCATTATTTGTTAATTTGCTATCCAAACTATACAACTATATTTTACAATGGACAAATGGGAGATTGGTGACTGTTGGTGCCCCAAAAATAATTTTGATTGGTATTTACATGAAATAATATGTAATAAATGAGCGTTTAACAAAGAAATTTCACCTCATTATTTGTTAATTTGCATTCCAAACTATACAACTATATTTTACAATGGACAAATGGGAGATTTTTAACTCTTGGTGCCCCAAAAATAATTTTCATTCGTATTTCTACCAAATAATGAATAATAAATAATAAATGACAGTTTAAAAGAGAAATTTTACATCATTATTTGTTAATTTGCTATCCAAACTATACAACTATATTTTACAATGGACAAATGGGAGATTGGTGACTGTTGGTGCCCCAAAAATAATTTTGATTGGTATTTACATGAAATAATATGTAATAAATGAGCGTTTAACAAAGAAATTTCACCTCATTATTTGTTAATTTGCATTCCAAACTATACAACTATATTTTACAATGGACAAATGGGAGATTTTTAACTCTTGGTGCCCCAAAAATAATTTTCATTCGTATTTCCACCAAATAATGAATAATAAATAATAAATGACAGTTTAAAAGAGAAATTTTACATCATTATTTGTTAATTTGCTATCCAAACTATACAACTATATTTTACAATGGACAAATGGGAGATTGGTGACTGTTGGTGCCCCAAAAATAATTTTGATTGGTATTTACATGAAATAATATGTAATAAATGAGAGTTTAACAAAGAAATTTCACCTCATTATTTGTTAATTTGCATTCCAAACTATACAACTATATTTTACAATGGACAAATGGGAGATTTTTAACTCTTGGTGCCCCAAAAATAATTTTCATTCGTATTTCTACCAAATAATGAATAATAAATAATAAATGACAGTTTAAAAGAGAAATTTTACATCATTATTTGTTAATTTGCAATCCAAACTATACAACTATATTTTACAATGGACAAATGGGAGATTGGTGACTGTTGGTGCCCCAAAAATAATTTTGATTGGTATTTACATGAAATAATATGTAATAAATGAGCGTTTAACAAAGAAATTTCACCTCATTATTTGTTAATTTGCATTCCAAACTATACAACTATATTTTACAATGGACAAATGGGAGATTTTTAACTCTTGGTGCCCCAAAAATAATTTTCATTCGTATTTCTACCAAATAATGAATAATAAATAATAAATGACAGTTTAAAAGAGAAATTTTACATCATTATTTGTTAATTTGCTATCCAAACTATACAACTATATTTTACAATGGACAAATGGGAGATTGGTGACTGTTGGTGCCCCAAAAATAATTTTGATTGGTATTTACATGAAATAATATGTAATAAATGAGCGTTTAACAAAGAAATTTCACCTCATTATTTGTTAATTTGCATTCCAAACTATACAACTATATTTTACAATGGACAAATGAGAGATTTTTAACTCTTGGTGCCCCAAAAATAATTTTCATTCGTATTTCTACCAAATAATGAATAATAAATAATAAATGACAGTTTAAAAGAGAAATTTTACATCATTATTTGTTAATTTGCTATCCAAACTATACAACTATATTTTACAATGGACAAATGGGAGATTGGTGACTGTTGGTGCCCCAAAAATAATTTTGATTGGTATTTACATGAAATAATATGTAATAAATGAGCGTTTAACAAAGAAATTTCACCTCATTATTTGTTAATTTGCATTCCAAACTATACAACTATATTTTACAATGGACAAATGAGAGATTTTTAACTCTTGGTGCCCCAAAAATAATTTTCATTCGTATTTCTACCAAATAATGAATAATAAATAATAAATGACAGTTTAAAAGAGAAATTTTACATCATTATTTGTTAATTTGCAATCCAAACTATACAACTATATTTTACAATGGACAAATGGGAGATTGATAACTCTTGGTGCCCCAAAAATAATTGTAACTGATATTTACACGAAATAATAAATAATAACTAAGAGTTTAAAAAAGAAACTATACGACAATTTTTTACAATAAACAAATGAAAAATTGTTGACTATCGATGCCCCTAAAAAAATAATTTATATATACATGAAATAATTCTATTTTACAATGAATAAAAGTGAGGTTGTTGGTACCCCCCCAAAAAAAATAATTTTAACTCGCACGAAATAATGAATAATAAATAATAAATAAGTGGATTTTCTCGACGTTTGGGGGGGATGGATGAACGCATGTGATTTCGTTTATTACGCGACAAATTACCGACGAAACTCGCGGTGCAACTTTAAAACGCATTGCGCTGCCTCGTCGTGACTCCGCGTCAGCGTGGCACCACGACTTACCCTCGTAAAGCTGTAACGAGCGCTGTAACTGACATAATTACGAAACGAGGAAGGCGTGATGGTAATACCGATTGCGCGCCCTGCCACAGCCTCCTCGAAGCGAATATGCTGCGAGAATATCTTCTTCGCGATTAAACGCGAGTACTCACGATCGCATTGTACATTCGGACAACGAAGATCTTGGATAATGGATCGACGTAAAAGGAAGAAGCCCCGGCGATATCCGTCGGCGGGATCGATCTTTAACATTTTCGTGCAACGCGGGCGATTTAAAACCCCCCATTTGTACTACTTTTCAATTTACGTCTTTAAGAAGCGGATCGTCAGAAAATAATTCATACTTGGCTGCAATTTTTGTAATAAAATTTGTACCAGATATTAATTATAATTTATCTGATGATCGAATTGTTAAAATTTGACATTTTAGGAAGAAATTTTTTTTGTGGATTATTTACAATTATAATTTACTTATAATATAATTATAATTTGGTTATTTATAATTATAATTTACTTATAATATAATTATAATTTGGTTATTTATAAGTATAATTTACTGATAATATAATTATAATTTACTTATAATAGAATTATAATTTGGTTATTTATAATTATAATTTACTTATAATATAATTATAATTTGGTTATTTATATTATAATACATCTGCTAATCGAACTGTAAAAATTTGAAATTTTGGAAACGTTACAGAATTTTTTTTCTGGACCATTTATAGTTATAATTTAATTATAATGTAATTGTAATTTGATTGTTTATATTATAATTTATCTGACGGTCGAATTGTAAAAATTTGACATTTTGGAAACGTTACAGAATTTTTTTTTGAGAATCACTTCTAATTATAATTACATTATAATATAATTATAACCTGATTATTTATATTATAATTTATCTGATGATCGAGTTGTTAAAATTTGTCACTTTGGAAACGTTACAGAATTTCTTTTGTGGATTATTTATAATTATAATATAATTATAATTTGATTGTTTATATTATAATTTACCAGATGATTGAATTGTTCAAATTTGACATTTTGGGAACGTTACAGAAATTTTTTTTGTGGATTATTTACAATTATAATTTACTTATAATATAATTATCATTAGGTTATTTATATTATAATTTGTCTGATGATCGAATTGTTAAAATTTGACACTTTGGAAACATTACAGAATTTTTTTTGGGGATCATTTATAATTATAATTGAATTATAATATAATTATAATTTGAATATTAATATTATAATTTGTCTGATGATCAAATTGTTAAAGTTTGACATTTTGAAATGTTACAGAATTTTTATTTGAGGATCATTTATAATTATAATTAAATTATAATATAATTATAACCTGATTATTTATATTATAATTTATCTGATGATCGAATTGTTAAAATTTAACACATTGGAAACGTTACAGAATTTTTTTTTGTGAATTATTTATATTCTATGATTAACAATACTGAAAATAATCTCAATAAAATTCTAAATGAAGTTCGTATGAAATCGATCGAGTATTAAAATTCAAAATAAAGCATTTTCTGTAACAATTTCGTAGATATGAATTAAATAGTCAGAGATTCAATTACGAATTCTAACAATATTGCATTTTTTTTAATTTACTTGGTGTTATTCAATATTTTTAATTATTTTTAATTATTGAAACTCTGCAGCTTTCAAAATCTCTGGTTTTATTTATAAATTTAAAATTATATTGAAAATTCTGTAATATTTTTTGCATTGAATTTAATTCTCCGAAAACACACATAACAAATTTAATTTTCATCTAACAATTTTTCATATACAATTAAACATATGGAAATTTAACAAAATTATATTTATAATATAAACATTCTACTTAACCCTGAACTTGTCAAATATTTCTATCAAAATATCTGTCAAAATGTCATTCATACAAATTTCAAAATAATTCAAAAATTCTTTAAAATAATTTAAATTTTATTTAAATTATCCAAAATTAACTTAATTGCGTTAATTGCTAATTAGAAGGGACTTGTAACTCTTCGAAGGGGGAAAAAGAGGGGGAAAAAATTGGATCTTCCCCGTTCGCGTGTGTCTCGCCAGCTTTCACCTAATTTCGCGCGAGCAAACCATCTACATATATAGTTTACCTTACAGCCGAGAAAGTAAACGGCCTTAAAACGCCATCCTGATTGGAGCAAGTCCTTAAAAGGACCGTGCGCCCGAAACGAGAAGCATAAATCAAAATTACATTTCTTTCGCATAAAAAAAAAAATCGCGATCTTGATTCGCCCTGAACCGCGCAGCAATCAATCTTGAAATATCCCGCGCGAATGGCGCGCATGCGCAACGACGGGATTAGATCGAGAATCACGACGCGACACTTCGAAACGCGAGAAATTTTATCGAAATTCGAGGATATTTTAAATTTGAGATCGGGAAACCACTGTGGAGGGGTCGAAAATGTTTTTTTATAATTTTTTTAATTGGTAGGTTGGTTATTATATTGATAAAAAGCAAGTTTTAGTTCGATTGAATAATTTTAGTATTGGAAATAATTTAGTGAAATATTGAATAAGAGTAATAAACTTTTGAATTATTAGTGATTGATTTTATTTTGTTTTGGGGGGACAAAATGGGGTACAAAGTACTACGTACTGACGTTTGTCGTTCCACCATTCGAATACAATTATAAAATAACAATTTTGGTTGTTAAAAAACCAAATTACAATTTCACGTGAAATTAATGATTTTTGTAACTGTTTCAAGGAAGAAAATGGTGAACAAACTTCCAAGTTCCTATTTATATTCGTGATTCTATTATTTAAATAAAATTCCAAAATAACAATTTGAGTCGAAAAACAGAATTATAATTTTGCGATAAATTAGTGAAGATTTTATTCAACTATTCTAGGGGACAAAATGGGGAATGGAACACCAAACTTTCATTTATATAATTATCTTATTATTTAAATAAAATGCGAAAATAAAAATTTAAATTATAAATTAAAATTACAATTCAGAGTCAAATTAATGAACATTTATCCAACTGTTTCAAGGAACAAAATGTCCAATAAACTTTCAAGCTATCATTTATATTGAGGATTCCAATATTCAAATAAAATTCAAAAATAACAATTTAAGTCACAAAACAAAATTAAATTTCTGTCAAATTAGATTCGATCTAAACGTTCCAAGGAACAAAATGGTGAAAAAATTCCCAAGTCTCCATTTATATCGATGGTACCAATATTTAAATAAAATTCAAAAATAACATTTTAAGTCACAAAATTACATATCACGTTAAATTAAATTAATAAAAACGTTCCAAAGAATAGAATGGTGAACAAATTTTCAAGTTTCTATTTGTATCGATAATCCCAATATTCAAATAAAATTCAAAAATAACAATTTAAGTCCCAATATTCAAATAAAATTCGAAAATAACAATTTCAGTCCCAATATTCAAATAAACTTGAAAAATAACAATTTAAGTCTCAATATTCAAATAAAATTCAAAAATAACAATTTAAGTCCCAATATTCTAATAAAATTCAAAAATAACATGAAAATAAAAATTAAATTAAAAAATAACATTTAAGTCGCAAAATTACATAGCACGTTAAATTAAATTAATCAAAATGTTTCAAGGAACAAAATAGCAAATAGTCTGCGAAGATCCCATTTATATTTATGATCCCAATATTCAAATAAAATTAAAAAAATAACATGTTAAGTCACAAAATTACATATCACGTTAAATTAGATTAATAAAAACGTTCCAATGAATAAAATGGCGATTTCTTAAGTTCCCATTTATATTGACAATCCCAATATTCAAATAAAATTCAAAAAATAACATGTTAAGTCACAAAATTACATATCACGTTAAATTAAATTAATAAAAACGTTCCAAAGAACAGAATGGTGAACAAATTTCCAAGTTTCTATTTGTATCGACAATCCCAATATTCAAATAAAATTCAAAAATAACAATTTAAGTCCCAATATTCAAATAAAATTCGAAAATAACAATTTAAGTCCGAATATTCTAATAAAATTCAAAAATAACATCAAAATAAAAAATAAAATTCACAAATAGCATGTTAAGTCACAGAATTAAATTTCGCGTCAAATTAAAAAATCCAACCGTTCCAAAGAACAAAATGGTCGAGTGACACGTTCCCCATTGCCCATATTTAAGGCCCCAATTATCCCCCAAAAATTCCCCAAAAACATTCCCCGAAAATTTCCCCAGAAAATTCCCCGAAAAATCAGACAAAATTCACCAGAATAATTCTCTAGAAAAATTTCGGAGCGTACACAATATATTATCACTGAAATATTTTGGGCGCGCGAAAACGCATAAATGTTGAAGGACTCACCGATGGCGCAACAGAGGATCAACAGCGCAGCCACTCCAGACACTCTCATGGTGGATTTCCTTTCTGGAATACTCGCGACGGAAGTACACCAAAGTGTTTTCCTCTCGTCACGTCATAACAGGCCGTCTCGTGAACGAACTTCGTGACCTTCTAACCGCGCGTCTTTCAACGGACCGCCATTATATCCTGGCCGACGACGAGCTTGGTAATTAACGCTCTTTCGCGCCGGCACTAGAACCCGACGGTGTTCGCTAATAACTTCGTTCGACGAGTTTTCCTCGCACCTACGGCCACCTTTCTTCCCACTCCGTGTTTCTCTTGCGAATACGTCGACGCACGCACTCTCACACACACACACCACACAACACTCCACTGATATCTCCGTGGTCCCACGATACGCGTCTTCGAATATCTTCTACTGAAATACCTTGCACATTTTTCTCTGTTTTAGAACTAAATTTTAGCTTAGGTTCTCCTTCCAACAATTACGATCTTCACATCTATATACTTTTAATTTTTTTAAACAAAATTTGAAGCAACAATTTTAGGTTAGGTTCTTCCAATAACTACGATCTTCACATCGAATATCTTGCACACTTTTATTTATTTCAAAAACAAAATTTGAAGTAACAATTTTAGGTTAGGTTCTCCACATCGAATATTTTCGACTGAAATATCTTGCACACTTTTGTTTTTTTTTCAAACAAAATTTGCTGCAATTTTAGGTTAGGTTCGTCTTCCAATACCAACGACCTTCGAACAACCTCTAAAATACACTTTTGTTTGTTTCGAAACAAGATATGACAGAGCAATTTTAGGTTAGGTTCGTTCCAAGACGCATCTGCTCGCCGGAGGACTGTCAACGACTCATCGTCCTCGCATTTATCGATCACGTCTGCTTTCTCCGACCGTTTCTCGGTGTCGATTTCTATCCACGAGCTTCCTCCTCCCCTAGTGTACACGTGTTCGTGTTTGCTGTGGTACTTCCTTCGGAACGCGGGACAGGGTTTTCTTTTTCACAGTTACTTCTCTCTCTCGCTCTGTGTACACTCGAGCTGGTCCTCGCAATTCCAGTAATTAATAGACCCCCTCCCCCGCCCGTTGGTTCGATCGATAATCGCTTTTCCAAGCCAGTGCTTTCCTTTAAACTTTTACCCGGGTATTCCCATCGTCTGCGGAGACGATTGAAACTTTGTTATCGCAGAAATTGCTCGTCCGTGCAGCGACGTAATCTTGAACTCGGTTGCTTTGGTGGGCTGTTCGCCTCCCCCCGCCCCCCGCCCCCCTGCTGTTAATTAAACGATTCCCGGTCGAACTTGGTGTTTTTTTCTCTTCGTTTCTTTTCTCTTTTTATCTTTTTCGTGTCTTTTTTTTTTTCGCCCCCCCACCAAAAACTTGCGATTCACGCGACACGCCAAAGGAATTAATTAGTTTAGGGGGACACCACCCCCGTTTGGTGCACGGGACTACGGACGAAATTGGCGTGTCCCAATTCCGCCGGCTCGCGGGGGCGGCTGAGGGTAATTAAGAAACTTGTTACTCGATAATTCTCTCTCGAGACGTAGCCAGAAATTCGTCGCTCATTGGTTTCCAACGTTTCCCCTTTCTGGTTTGCTCGCGTCGTCCTCCTCTTCCTTGATTCTTTTTTTTTCGTCTGCGCCACGTTTCTTCGCCCTTTTCCCTAACTAGTATCCAGCGCCGTTACTGCCTAAGAGAGTGGGGGAGCAGTGGTCAGAGATTGGGGAGAATTTTTTTTTGGGGAGATAAATAGTGGAGAGAGTCACTCGATAACTAAAGAGATCAAGTGTTTTTGTCTTTTTGAGGTGTGGGAGGAAGCTAGTAAGGTGCCTTGGACGCCTATGTAGTGAATGAACAGTCGAGAGGAGCAAAGCAGTCGAGCACTTGTGAGAGACTCGAGAGCGTGGCCCTCTGGCGGCGGGCGCGGGAACTATCGCCAGAGTCTCTGTAGTTATCGAATGACTGGTAAATTTGTACCTTCTGACAATCTTTCGGTGATTATTTACCATGTTAAAGACCTTGTCACTATGTTTATTTATTATAGAGGATTTTTAACAACATTCTTGTTACATTTAAGTGTTCAACCAAGTGTATTATAATAGTAACCAATTTATTAATGGAGAGTTACTGTTTTTAAAGAATATGGATCATTGCACCTTGGTATGTTAGGAATTATGACATGATTTATTAGGTTAATAGCAATACTAATTTCTTTTTGCATGAATCTTTTATATATTGAAACTCGAGAACCTAGAATTAATTATAGAACTTTTTGAATGTTAAAAATTGTAATAATATTTGCTGAGTTAACAGAAAATACTAATTTATTTTTGTATAATTTTTTGGAATTTTTTGAATGTTCCTGAAATTTTCTAATAATATTTTAGAGTCGTGCTCGTGTGACTAGTAATCATGCACAGAAATATAGCTTTTAATTGTTCACTTGCTCGCGAACCTTGTCCACAGTTGACAATAATTACTAGCATTAGTCTCTACCACGCAAATTTCAATGGCACTAAAGTGTACTAAGGAAATAGGCTCGCGAGTATTCCAGAGCGAAAAATAATAGTTTAAATTAGGTCTGGGTCCGAGTTCAAGACAATAACGACGAGCAAACGATTCTAACTTGAAAATAAATTGTAATTATAGCTTAACAAGTTTAACAAGAGCCTTGAAGTAGTGGCGGGGATGGCACGCGATTAGACTACCATCTAAGCCTATGTACATAGCTCTCACTAGCATATACGATCTCTAATATTGTTTAACAAATATAACTCGTCAAATTTTTATTCTTAAACAAACGAAAAACTGACGTAGTACTTAGTTTTGTAATCATGTCGAAATTCATTAATTTTTCATTTCTGAGGGGGGAAAAACCTTGTGAACCATATATGTTTCACCAGACAGTTAACGCGTTGCCAAACAATAATTTTCGATAATCGAAAATCTGATGTAGTACTTAGTTTTATAACCATGTCGAAATTCATTAATTTTTTGTTTACTGGGCGCAAAAAATCCTCGTGAACCATATGTGGGTCACCTGGCAGTTAACGTGTTGCCAAAGAAAAAATTTCGATAATCGAAAATCTGACGTAGTACTTAGTTTTGAAATTCATTAATTTTTCGTTCTAACTCGAGGTGAAAAGATCATCGTGAACCATATATGGGTCACCAGACAGTTAACGTGTTGTCAAACAAAACTTTTCAATAATCGAAAATCTGACGTAGTACTTAGTATTGAAATTCATTAATTTTTCGTTCTAACTCGAGGTGAAAAAATCCTCGTGGGCCATATATGGGGCACCAGACAGTTAACGCGTTGCAAACAAAAATTGTTGAAAAGTTGACAAAATTTGATAAAAACTAGGGTTTTTGTTTAGCTTGTTATGCTATATCTATTTATTTTTCTCTTCTAATGTGCTTCGAGGTCGTTAACATGGTGAATAATTACCAAAATTCTGTTATTCGTGGAATAGAAATAATCTGAATATCAATGGGGTAATTTGCAATGTTGTTCAGTCTTTGATTGGTAAATAGTTGAAATTAAATATTGCTTGTTGAATAAATAGACTTTCCAGTATTTTTACTAGATTAGAATAGTTAAATTTAAAGCAAAAACAACTGGATTAGCTTGAAAGGGATCGATGAATAATAGAACAAAATATAATATTAATTGATGAATCTGAGGAATACGTGAATGCATCTGTAATGGCGAGAGTAACACGACGAAAACGTTCGACAGAAAATCGATGCAGCTGTCTGTAATTTTACTCACTGAACAATACTGTTTCTTCGAAGATGACCCCAAAAATAGAGGTTAAAAACCACATCGACTAAATCAATTTCAACTAAAATCGACAGCATTTGACGTGGAACAATGTTGCAATTAACACATTTAAAATAAATTTATTTTCGAATAACAGATATATTTGTCTTCTGTTCGATTCTTTACTTAAATAAACATTCTTAATTATAAGTGGTTATATTGCCAGGTGCCTGTTGATTGCAGAAACGATCGATTGAAGCCTTTTTTAAAAAACGATTTTCTCCAAAATTTGCAAATTTTTCATTTTTTTGAGACGTCATTTTCTCAGAAATATTTGAGTTTCACAATTTCCCAAAAATTTGCAATTTTTTTATGAGATGTCATTTTCTCTGAAAAATTTGAATTTCTCAAGTTTAATTTTCTCAAAAATTTGCAATTTTTACAATTTTTTGAGACTTCATTTTCTCAGAAAAATTTGAGTTTTTTAAGTTTAATTTTCTCAAATATTTGCAAGTTTCACAATTTTTTGAGACGCCATTTTCTCAGAAAACTTTTAGTCTTACATTTTAATTTTCCCGAAAATTTGCAAATTTTAATTTTTCGAGACGTCATTTTCTCTGAAAAATTTGAGTCTCACAAGTTTAATTTTGTCAGAAATTTGTAAATTTTACATTTTTTGAGACGTCATTTTCTCAGCAAACTTTTTTCAAAAATTTGAATCACTTAATTTTCTCAAAAATTTGCAATTTTTACATTTTTTTGAGATGTCATTTTCTCAAAAAAATGTGAGTTTCATAGTTAATTTTTCTCAAAAATTTGCAAATTCTACGTTTTTTGAGACGTTATTCTCTCAGAAAAATTTAAGTCTCAAAATTTAATTTTCTCAAAAATTTGCAAATTTTTACAATTTTTTGAGATATCACTTTCTCAAAACAAATTTGAGAAACTTGGACGACCCTTTTGGTAGAGCTGATCAAATTTTATTTCCAAACCAAGGAATACAAATTTTAGATTCGTTCAAAAACGACATCCAAAAATAAAAGTTGCGCAAAAAATAATAAAATATAAATCGTCGAATAAAACTAGTCCACCATCGACGTTTTGTAATCTCGCTTATAATATTAAATCGCGAACCCTGCGATGCTTCTCCGCGATGGAATACAGCCACGTACACACGTTGCACGAGTTTTCTCTTTTATCCTCGCGTTACACGAGCCACAAACGCCTACCTCTTTGCGTTACGTTGATAGATCGTTCCGATAAATTAGTTATCTTAATTGCAATCTGATCGAGCCATGTTCCGTGAAACCAAACAAAGGTTACAGGCTATTACCGATATTGCTTCGATGCTAGGTCACGTTCTTACCTCCCCCTATTTGTAACAAATAAAGTGATCTTATCGATCTAGTTCGAGCTATAGGATCCGGTAGGCTTCGCGGGAAAAGATCTAATCCTTGTTCTACACATCTCGCGACGAAAGGCGGCATGTACGACGGAGACACTTTATTCCATCGGTACAATCCACGAAATGAATTTTTAAACCTTTCAAATTACTCTCCTTGGGTCACTGGAGACCCGAATCAAATTCAAGATTTTTATAAAAGTCTCTCAATTTCAGATTAATATTTCTATCGAAGAGGAGTCACCTAATCAAGAAACGTTTTAATCAGATTTGTATATATGGAAATAAATAAAATTTATTTTACACTACATAGAGTGTTCGACAACCCTGGGAAAAATTTTAATGGGGGATTCTAGAGGCCAAAATAAGACGAAAATCAAGAATACCAATTTGTCGATTGAGGCTTCGTTAAAAAGATATCAACGTTTAAAGTTCCGCGTGCACCAGCGTCTCACAGGCGCAACTTTAAACGTTAATAACTTTTGAACGAAGCCTCCATCAACAAATTAATATTCTTCATTTTCGTCTTATTTTGGCCCCAAGAATCCCCCATTAAAATTTTTCCTAGGGTTGTCGAACACTCTCTATATGTTTTTATATTATGCCTCCTAAATTATCATTTATATGAAATTTGGGAAACATAAAGTGTCTTTAAAATAAAAATTAAGTGTAAAACTTTCCTTTTTGCTTGTGGAGGGTCGAATACCATTTTATAATTAGAGAAAATTGTTTTTCCGGAAATTTGTTTTGTACTTATAAAGTTAAATAAAAATACAATTTTTTAAATTATTATTTGTACGAAATTGAGAAACATAAAGTGCCTTTAAAATAAAAATTTGCTTTTTGCTTGTGGAGGGTCGAATACCATCTCATAATTAGACGACGTATGCAATTGTTTTTCTGGAAACCAAGTTCCCAGTAATCGTATAGTCTGGAATGTGTCAACTGTCAGCTGACACGTTATATTATCGAACGAAGAATGCCATTACACTGCACCGCAGGTCTGTTTTCAATAGCGAGGCGCGATCATATTGTTGCATTATAGCAACAGCCTTGGACACCTAATATGAAATTGAAGAGAATTCGAATTACCTCGAACGTGCGAATTTTGCGATTTCAGATCGCGAATTCCTCCACAATTTTAAATATATTTTTAATACGAGCGACTACCGATTTGAAAATAATTTTTTGGCGCCATTTTTGGAAAATTAAAATTCCTTCGTTGGGCAAGAATTTTTTCCATCTTTTATTAGCGATATATATATTATTTTTATTTGATAATATCCTTCTATGGAAAGTAAAATATATTTTTGGTATTTTGTAAGTTTTGGAGGCCATATTTCAGATTTATTTTATTAATTCGGTTCTTAATTTCAATTTATTTGTGGTGCATATTACTATATTTATACCAATGTAATTGTGCACAATTTTAAATTTTAAATTTCTGTACAATTTCAGATTTAAAAATTAAAAACGTCCATATTGTTTCATTTTCTTAAAAACTCTAGAACCCCCCATTAAAATTTTTCCCAGGGTTGGCGGGACACCCTGTATAAAGAAAAAATCGACGATAAAAAAAATGGCAATTTTCAAGCCTAAAGCGTCGTTCCCTTAAATTGTGCGTTCAACCGATAGCCGTGCCTTCGAATTCGACGTTTATCTTTATAACTCAAACGTGCTTTATCGCGCGAAACCGTACACGGCGCCAACACGAGCCAGCGTTCGCGTAGTAATTCAGGTGCACGCTAAACGTGGACATCTTATCGCTCGCTATCTGAAATTAGGTCGCGCCGGTATCCAATCTTTACACGCATCGTTCACACGCGTCCACATCCCGGAAAAGGCTTTATTTTCTTATAGATCCGACAACAGATACCGACGACACGTGAGAAACGAAAGAAAAAAAATCTTTGACGCTTCGAACACGACTCAACCGTGCAACAACCCACTAACGCTCCTTAGTCGACACATGCGTTAAGAATGAAATTTATAACTCGTGAAATTCTGTATAAAATTCTTTCTAAAAATTTCTGATGGTGGTCCAAGTATGTCTAAATATCTATGCAAAACAAAAACCTCGTAAGGCTATTAGTTTTCTCCTAATTAATTCTAAAAAATCACAATTGAAAACACTTTAAAGTGGATGACAATCGCATCCATGAATATAAAAATTCGTAACTCGTACAATTTTGTACAAAATTCTTTCTAAAAATTTGTGATGCTGGTCCAAGTATGTCTAAGTATCTATGCAAAAGAAAAAGCTTGTAGGGCTATTAGTTTTCTCCTAATTAATTCTAAAAAATCACAATCGAGAACACTTTAAAGTGGACGACAGTTACATCCATGAATATAAAAATTTGTAACTCGTACAATTTTGTACAAAATTCTTTCTAAAAATTTGTGATGCTGGTCCAAGTATGTATAAATGCCTATACAAAACAAAAACTCTGCAAGACTATTGGTTTTCTCCTAATTAATTCTCAAATAGCAGAATTGAAAATGCTTAACGTGAACGAGAGTCACATCCCTAAAGAAAAGAAAATTTGTAACATGTTCAATTTTGTTCAAAATTCATTCAAAAAATTTCTGATGGTGGTCCACATGTATATAAATACCTATTCAAAACAAAACCATCGTAGGTTCCTCAGTTTTCTCTTAATTAATTCTCAAAAATCACAAATAAAAATGCTTAACATGGACGAGAATCATTATCCATGAAGAAAATAAAAATTTGTAACTCGTTCAATTTTGTACAAAATTCTTTCTAAAAATTTCTGATGGTGGTCCAAATATGTCTAAATACCTATGCAAAACAAAAACAGCGTAGGTCCATTGGTTCTCTCCTAATTAATTCTCAAAAATCACAATCGAAAACGCTTAACGTAGACAATAACCAATATAGAATAAAATTTATAACTCGTCTAATTTTACACAAAATTCTTTCTAAAAATTTCTGATGATTGTCCAAATATATATAATTGTTACTAAAATTACTAACATTTTTAAACATTAACAATTACTAAAATTTGACAGCTTTAAAAATTACTAAAATTTCTAAGTATTAGAATTTTCTAAAATTGTTGAGCATTAAAAATTACTAAAATTATTAAGCATTAAAAATTGCTTAAAA
This sequence comes from Colletes gigas, assembly GCF_013123115.1. NCBI lineage: Eukaryota > Metazoa > Arthropoda > Insecta > Hymenoptera > Colletidae > Colletes > Colletes gigas. The sequence goes on from NW_025106644.1 coordinate 1,999,897, forward strand.
TTCAAAAATTATTGCTCACAATTCTCATTATAAAATATTCTACCTAAAAAACTAAAAATAAAAACCAAATAAATAAATCTCAAAGACTAAAAAATTTCATAATTAAAATTTCCTTTCAATTTTTTAAATAATCTCTAAAACAGCCATCTTCAATTACACTCTCAAGCACAAATAAATTAACAATAACTATTACTCCATTCACTATTAAAAATTTAAATCTGAAATGACCCTATTAACATCCACAAAAAAAAAAGTCTTTCAAAAAATTTTTTCACCCATTATTTTCACGAAAAAATAGTCCCTAGAATTTTTTATTATCATTCAAAGTGACAATCGTCACAAAAGGACATACGTTTAACACAGTTTTTTGCATATTCATGTTTTCCATAGGAACACAATCTAGACACCGATAGCCCTGTTCAAAGTCACGAATCTATTCGTAAAAAAAAACGAAGAATCTTTTGTTGGAGCGTCGTGTAAGCACTCGACGACGCGTCGCGAGGCCAATACAAGTTTTTAACGCGCCCATTGAGCTCGAGGAATTAGTATCTGGCTGTTAATTCGGCGAAACTGTCGTGCGTGGCTCGACTAACGAAACGGTCTGAATAGGCCCCTTTTATCGGCTCTGTCGCCCGGCACATCCGAAACAAACCTACACGAACACCTGTAGGCGCGCGGGCAAAGAGTCATTAATCAAGCCCCGATGGGTCTCTCCATGCTACGATGCAAATGAATCGCGTCCACGTTACGTGACACGGTGACTCGTGCCGCCACGAGAACGCGAATCAACCGCCATCTGTGGGAGAAAATCGATCGCGAACTTGAGTCAAAACCGGATCAGACCGGTTTCTGGTGTTTGAAATGGTTTGAGAGGGTTTGTGTTGATGAGGTCAGGGATATAAAATAATAAACGTAGACACAAAACGAACAAAATATGAATTTATAAAAGAGCTAAACCAAGGCAGTACACAAACGTTCCGTTGGACATGAAAATATGTAATGCGACGGTCGCTCGTCGCAACGAAACATTCGAGACAAAAAGAATTTGTTGTAACTGGAACATTCTCAGCAGGCAATGAATGTACATGTATCCAGTGAAGGAGAAATAATCTCGTCCTTTTTCTTAACAGTTTGAATGTTTGAAGATTTTTTTTTATGACCAATGGAAGGTTGAGTGTTTGGAAAATTATATTTTAGATTGTTGGAAACTTAGGATTTTATTGAAGTTTATTTAAAAAATTGGAACTTTTATTTTATACTCGATCAGAGTTAAATATAATTTTTTTTGTATTTTAAACTCGACCAGACCGGTTTTTGGTGTTTGAAGGGGTTTGAAGGTTTGAATGTTTGAAGATTTTTTTTTAATGAGCAATAGAAGGTTGAGTGTTTGGAAAATTATATTTTAGATTGTTGGAAACTTATGATTTTACTGAGGTTTGTTTATTTAAAAAATTGAAACTTTTATTTTATACTTGATCAGAGTAAAATATAATTTTTTTTTTTATTTTAAACTCGACCAGAACGGTTTTTGGGGTTTGAGAGGGTTTGAATGTTTGGAGGTTTTTTTTTTATGGGTAATAGAAGGTTGAGTGTTTGGAAAATTATATTTTAGATTGTTGGAAACTTACGATTTTGTTGGAATTTGTTTATTTAAAAAATTGAAACTTTTGTGTTTTATGGTTTGATAATGTTTGAAGCTGTTTGAAATAATTGGAGAAATATTATTCTTGATTATTGAGATTATTGGGATTTGTTTATTTTAAAAATTGGAATTTTTGTGTTTCATGGTTTGATAATGTTTGAAGCTGTTTGAAATAATTGGAGAAATATTGTAGTCAGTTATGGATCTTATGGGGATTTGATTATTTAAAAAATTATAATTTCTGTGTTTTATGGTTTGAAAATGTTTGATAGCGTTTGAAGTAATTCGAGAAATATTATTCTTGATTATCGAAATTATTGGGATTTGTTTATTTTAAAAATTGGTATTTTTGTGTTTCATGGTTTGATAATGTCTGAAGCAGTTTCAAATAATCGGAGAAATATTGTCGCTAATTAAGGATCTTATGGGGTTTTGTTTATTTAAAAAATTGGAACTTTTATATTTTGTGGTTTGACAATGTTTGGGACTGTTTGAAACAATCTAAGCAATATTGTTATTAATTGTCGATTTCACCTGGACTTATTTATTTAAAAAAATGGTATTTTCATATTTTATGGTTTGATAATGTTTGATAGCGTTTGAAATAATTGGAGAAATATTATTGCTGATTGTTGAGCTTATTGAGATTTGTTTATTTTACAAATTGTAATTTTTGTGTTTTATGATTTGATATTGTTTGAAGCTGTTTGAAATAATAAGAGAAATATTATTGCTAATTATGGATCTTATGGGGGTTTGTTTATTTAAAAAATTGGAACTTTTATATTTTGTGGTTTGTCAATGTTTGAGACTGTTTGAAACAATCAAAGCAATATTGTCATTAATTATTGATTTTATCTGGAATTATTTATTTTAAAAAATGGTACTTTCATATTTTATGGTTTGACAATGTTTGAAACTGTTTGCAACTATCAAAGCACTATTATTATTAATTATCAATCTTATCAGGACTAATTTATTTAAAAAAATGGTACTTTTATAATATATAGTTTGCTAATGTTTGAGACAGTTTTAAACAATCAAAGTAATTTTATTATTAATTATCAATCTTATGAGGACTTATTTATTTAAAAACTTGGAACTCTTATAATATATAGTTTGCTAATGTTTGAGACAGTTTGAAACAATGAAAGCACTATTATTATTAATTATCAATCTTATCGGGACCAATTTATTTACAAAAAATGGTACTTTGATATTTTATGGTTTGTCAATGTTTGAGACAGTTTGAAACAATCAAAGCAATATTGTTATTAATTGTTGATTTCACCTGGACTAATTTATTTTAAAAAATGGTACTTTCATAATATATAGTTTGCTAATGTTTGAGACAGTTTTAAACAATGAAAGAAATATTATTATTAATTATCAATCTTATCGGGACCAATTTATTTACAAAAAATGGTACTTTTATATTTTAGTCTTTTAGTGTTTGCCAATGTTTGAGACCGTTTGAAGCAATTAGGGTAATATTATTATTAATTATGACCCATTACTGAGACTTATTTCTTGATGGTGTCCTGTATCCAAACAATTACTCGATAGTTTGTTAGGAGGTAATTAGTTGCGCCAGACTGTTCAAAAGATTTATGGCATTACGTTTAAAACAGAATCTGCTGTATAATCCTACCTGATGAGTCCAATTAGCGAATTCGGGAAACGCGGCGTAACTGTTTCCGTTTTTAGGTGATAAATTAGAGATAGTGCTAATTCGCTTGAAAGCGTCCAAAGGGGACCAAAAGTGGAATAAAATGGCGGAAAATATTGCACACATTCGGAGAAGTCGTTGCAAAGAAGAGTAATCAATATTGAAACTCAATAATTTTAGTGCAAAATTTTTTTAACTTGGATATGTGACAATAAAATATTCCATTAAAAATAACTCAAGAATAATTTTTGAAGGACTTCTTTTACACCATAGGGGTGTTTAAAAGACATTGGGATACATTGCACTAGATTCTTCGTTGTGGTTCCGGACGTCAGGTACATTTATGAAGAATAAAATTTGTAACTCGTGCAATTTTGTATAAAATTAATCATAAAAATTTCTAAGGGTGGTCCAAATATGTCTAAATACCTTTGCAAAACAAAAACTTTGTAGGGCTACTGGTTTTCTTCTAATTAATTCTAAAAAATCACAATCGAAAACACTTTAATGTGGACGACAGTCACATCCATGAATATAAAAATTTGTAACTCTTACAATTTCGTACAAAACTCTACCTAAAAATTTGTGAGGTTGGTCCAAATATGTATAAATGCCTATGCAAAACAAAAGTTTCATAGATCCATTGGTTCTCCCAAAATTAATTCACAAACGTCATAATTGAAAACACTTAACGTGAACGACTCACCCATGGAGAGTAAAATTTATAACTCGTCCAAATTTCAACAAAATTATTTCTAAAAATTTCTGTTGCTGGTCCAAATATGTCTAAACACCTATGCAAAACAAAATCTTCGTAGATCCATCCATTCTCTCCAAATAAATTCTCAAAGATTACAATCGAAAACGCTCAAAATGAACGACATCCATAAAGAATACAATTTATAGCTCGTTCAATTGTGCACAAAATTCTTTCTAAAAATTTCTCTTGCTGGTCCAAATACGTCTAAACACCTATGCAAAACAAAACCTTCGTAGATCCATCCATTCTCCCCAAATTAATTCCCAAAAATCACAATCGAAACCGCTCAACATGAATAACACCCACAAACAATAAAATTTATAACTCTTCCAATTTTGCACAAAATTCATTCTAAAAATTTCTAATGCTGGTCCAAACATGTAGAAACGCCTATGCAAAACAAAAACTTCGTAGGTCCACTGATACTCTCCTAATTAATTCCCCCAAAAATCACAATTCAAAACGTTTATCAAATTCAGTGGATGGATCATTGAGTTCTTGGGGATCGAAAGACCAGCTGGAGAAGCGTCTGGGAGGGAAACGGATAAACACGAAAGCGCGCTCAACAGTTTGGAGATTCCACGGATTCCAGTTGTTTGTCGGTGGGGGCCATTAAACGGGAGATGGGTAGACGCGATGTCCTGCAGGGTTCGAGGAGATCCGGCTTCGACGTCGTTGCCCCGCAAAGATACCGGTGTACGTGCGACCGTTCAATGTCCCGAGATTACGTAGGTATGTACAATCGCAAAGCTCCCGCTATGTACCCGCGAGAATGCCGAGGAAATCGGAGAGTTACAGTTACCTACAAACACCGATGGCCAATGCGATCGATCGCGATTCTAATCCACTATTCAAGCCGGCGCGCGGAGACGCGTTGCTCGACTGCACGTTTCCTCCTCCTCGAGATGTCCCATCCCGTGTTTTCGACGATTATCGGCGCTGGAATCTGGCTAAAAGGAAACCACGACCCCTTTGGAATTTGTTAAAATTAAAATAATGGTTTATTTTTGTCAATTGAGGGGGGTACAAGTCCCCTTTTTGTGTGCTTCGATATAAGTCCACATGGTACTTCTTTGTATATGACTCTAAATCGAGCTTCATTTCTTAAAACTTTTTCGATACAGCCAATACAATTTTTAATTTTTGAAGAAAAAAAATATACATAGTCTGTTGAGGTTTGTGCTTTTGTCAAATCTTTATGGTCCAGCCAATACAATTTTCAATTTTTATGAGTTGAATAAAATGAAATCTAAGGAAAGATATAGAGTTCGTTGAGTCAGTAATGTTTTAAAAATAAAATGATGCTCTATTTTGGTCAATTGAGGGGGGTACAAGTCGTGTTTTTGAATGCTTCGATATAAGTCCACATGGTATTTCTATGTATATAACTTTAAATCGAGCCTCATTTCTTAAATCTTTTTCGATACAGCCAATACAATTTTTAATTTCTGAAGAAAAAAAATATACATAGTCTGTTGAGGTTTGTGCTTTTGTCAAATCTTTCTTGATCCAGCCAATACAATTTTCAATTTTTATTAGTTGAATAAAATGAAATCTAAGGAAAGATATAGAGTTCGTTGAGTCTGTAATGTATTAAAAATAAAATGATGGTCTATTTTGGTCAATTGAGGGGGGGGGGGTACAAGTCGCCTTTTTGTGTGCTTCGATATAAGTCCACATGGTACTTCTTTGTATATGACTCTGAATCGAGCCTCATTTCTTAAATCTTTTTCGATACAGCCAATACAATTTTTAATTTTTGAAGAAAGAAAATATACATAGTCTGTTGAAGTTTGTACTTTTGTCAAATCTTTCTCAATCCACAAACTATTATTTTTAATTTTGATGAATTGAATAAAATCAAAGTTAGATGAATATATAATGTATTATCATATAAATAATGGTCTCCTTTGATCAATGGAGAAGGGGTACAAGCCTTTATAAAACCCCCTTTTTGTATGCTTCGATATAAGTCCACTTGGTACTCTTTTGTATATGGCTCTAAATTGACCCCCTACTTCTCAAATCTTTCTCGATACAGCCAATACAATTTTTTATTTTTTATGTGTTGAATAAAATTAGAGCTGAGAAAAGATACACAGTCTGTTGAGGTTTGTGCTTTTGTCAAATCTTTCTCGATCCAGTCAATACAATTTTCAATTTTTATAAGTTGAATAAAATCAAATGTAAGGGAATATACAGAGTCTGTTGAGTCTATAATTTAATAAAATTCAAATAATGAATTCTTTTGATCAATGGAGAGGGGGTACAAAACTTTGTAAAACCCCCTTTTTGAATGTTTCAATATAAGACCATATTATACTTCTTTCTATATGACTCTAATTCCTACCCCACTTCTCAAATCTTTCTTAATCCAGCCAATACAATTTTTAATTTTCATGAATTAAATAAAATCAGACTTAAGGAAAAATATTCAGTTTCTTGAGAGGTTTGTGGATCATGAAATTTTGCTTCTAAAAATTTATTTAACAAATCTAATGATATCTACAAAATGTTATTATCACGATGGTGCTTCAAAAATGAAAATGATGAATATTAAAGAATTTTACTTGTTTCACTGAAAAATTACATCATTACTGTAAGCTTCCTTGCTTTTACTGCTATTCTAACTAATACAGTTTCTAACCTATTGTAGATAGAGTCATTAGACGTCACTAAACGTTCTCGTGGAAGCTCATACATATTTATATTACATAAATTGTAATCTGCCTCATCAACGTAAACGTACAAATAGATTCAAACACAGTCAAACACCTGTACAACATGGTAGTTACATCTCTTACAAAATGGCGGAACTGAATATTACTAAGATGTCTCTCTAAGAAGATTTTAGCGAATAATAAAATTACTATATTTCTGACAAAATGGCGAAACTGAATATTACTAAGACATTTCTCTAAGATTTTAATGAATAATAAAATTACTATATTTCTGACAAAATGGCGGAATTGAATTTTACTAAGACGTCTCTCTAAGCAGATTTTAACGAATAATAAGATTACTATATATCTGACAAAATGGCGGTACTGAATATTACTAAGACGTTTCTCTAAGAAGATTTTAACGAATAATAAAATTATTATATTGTTTAAATAATAAAATTATTATAATTGAGTGATTGTAATAGACACATTACAACTTTTTAGAGGGGGAGAGGGGGAATATGGCCCCTGTTGAGAATCCCTGATCCAACTGACGAGGAACACAGTTCGCTGACATCACCACTCGTATTACATTAGCCTACGTAAACGTTTGTACGCGTGTACGCGCCGAGCACGCGTCCATTTTTACCGTATAGCGAACGGTTCGGGTTTTTTTGCCGCTGCGGAATCTCGCGACGGAGAAAAAGGAACGTTGTTTGCGGTCGTCTGTAAAAAGGACTTGAACTTGACACCGTCGAAGAAGACTGCCAAGTTTGTCTATGCAATTTCAATTTCACCTCGGGGACGTTCGACGAATCAATATACAGAGAGTATAATGTGTACGTTTGGAGACTTTCACAAACGATTCTCAGTTCGATCGATGGAGGACGTTTGGGAGGGGAGAACTGCATTTTATAATCTATTCTAGGGAAAAATATTTAAATAGTTCGACGAAGTTACGTAATGGCGCCATATTTGAAACTTAAATTCTGTGTTGAGATGGAGTAAATTGTAATTAATAGTTGTGGAATAATAATGTGTCTATATTTTTTGATATTCAATTTAAATATTAAGAAAAATTGCAAACTTTATTTTATAATTTATTCTATGGAAAAACAATTGAACAATTTGATGAATTGACACCTAAAATGGCGCCATATTTGAAACTTAAATTCTGTATTGAGATGGAGTGTAACTAGTAATTAATAATTGTGGAATAATAATGTGTGTATACTTTTTAATATTGAATTTAAGTATTATAAAAATTGCAAACTTTATTTTGAACTATTTTATAATTTATTTTGTGAGAAATTATTTAAATAGTTCGAAGAAGACACGTAATGGCGCCATATTTGAAACTTAAATTCTGTATTGAGATGGAGTGTAACTAGTAATTAATAATTATGGAATAATAATGTGTCTATATTTTTTGATATTCAATTTAAATATTAAGAAAAATTGCAAACTTTATTTTATAATTTATTCTATGGAAAAACAATTGAACAATTTGATGAATTGACACCTAAAATGGCGCCATATTTGAAACTTAAATTCTGTATTGAGATGGAGTGTAACTAGTAATTAATAATTGTGGAATAATAATGTGTGTATACTTTTTAATATTGAATTTAAGTATTATAAAAATTGCAAACTTTATTTTGAACTATTTTATAATTTATTTTGTGAGAAATTATTTAAATAGTTCGAAGAAGACACGTAATGGCGCCATATTTGAAACTTAAATTCTGTATTGAGATGGAGTGTAACTAGTAATTAATAATTATGGAATAATAATGTGTCTATATTTTTTGATATTCAATTTAAATATTAAGAAAAATTGCAAACTTTATTTTATAATTTATTCTATGGAAAAACAATTGAACAATTTGATGAATTGACACCTAAAATGGCGCCATATTTGAAACTTAAATTCTGTATTGAGATGGAGTGTAACTAGTAATTAATAATTGTGGAATAATAATGTGTGTATATTTTTTAATATTGAATTTAAGTATTATAAAAATTGCAAACTTTATTTTGAACTATTTTATAATTTATTTTGTGAAAAATTATTTAAATAGTTCGATGAAGACACGTAATGGCGCCATATTTGAAACTTAAATTCTGTATTGAGATAGAGTGTAACTAGTAATTAATAATTATGGAATAATAATGTGTCTATATTTTTTGATATTCAATTTAAATATTAAGAAAAATTGCAAACTTTATTTTATAATTTATTCTATGGAAAAACAATTGAACAATTTGATGAATTGACACCTAAAATGGCGCCATATTTGAAACTTAAATTCTGTATTGAGATGGAGTGTAACTAGTAATTAATAATTGTGGAATAATAATGTGTGTATATTTTTTGATATTCAATTTAAATATTAAGAAAAATTGCAAACTTTATTTTATAATTTATTCTATGGAAAAACAATTGAACAATTTGATGAATTGACACCTAAAATGGCGCCATATTTGAAACAAATTCTGTATTGAGATGGAGTGTAACTAGTAATTAATAATTATGGAATAATAATGTGTCTATATTTTTTGATATTCAATTTAAATATTAAGAAAAATTGCAAACTTTATTTTATAATTTATTCTATGGAAAAACATTTAAACAATTTGATGAAGTGGAACTCGTAATGGCGCCATATTTGAAACTTAAATTCTGTATTGAGCTGGAGTAAATAATAATTAATAATGAATAATTGTGAAATAATAATGTTCCAGTATTTAGAACTATTTTATAATCTATTTTATGAAAAAACATTTAAATAGTTTGATGAAGTGGGATCCACAATGGCGCCATATTTGAAACTTAAATGCTATCATTTAGTTACTAAACAACATTTTTCGACAATGAACTAAATCATTTAAGAAAAATTGTTGGCTCCAAAGAAGTTCGAAGACGTTATTTGAAAAATCAAATAGAAAACATTAAATATTAATAACGCAATATGTATACCGTATTGCTCTTGCTAGATTTCATTTTAAATGCGACTCGACAAGCTGAAATATTACCCTTCCTAAAACGCGATTCACGACACTACCCTCGTGATTCTTGCTTTTGTTCTACTTTGTTAAACAGGGGTAATTGAAATAAAACGTTCGATGGAAATTCTTTGTTATTTTGTCCTCTGATTACTTCGCACGGAATAAATTGAAAATTCGATATTCATTGGGCTTCGGAACAATCCGCGATGCGATGCACAAACCGGAATAGGAAAACACATCAATTTTCAACGACTGTGCATATCATCATCGGTGTACGTACGCCCCTGCCAGAACAATTTTTCTTATTTCATTAAATATAGTATTTTATTCGGGGTGTTTTATGAGTTTACATATATATGGAAGCTCAGATTTCATATATGGGAGCTCATGAAGCCCAGATTTTATGAATGGAAGCTCATGAAACCTAGAGTTCATAAATGGAAGCTCATGAAACCTAGATTTCATAAATGTAAGCTCATGAAATCTAAATTTCATAAATGGAAGCTCATGAAACACAAATTTCATAAAAAGAAGCTCATGAAATCTAGATTTCATAAGTGAAAGCTCATGAAACAAAGATTTCATAAATAGAAGCTCATGAAATCTGGAATTCATAAATGAGAGCTCGTAAAACCCAAATTTCATTTAAATATACTATTTTATTCGTGATATTCCATGAGTTTCCAACTATGGAAGTTCAGATTTCATATATGGTAGTTCATGAAACACAGATTTCATAGATGGAAGCCCATGAAACCCAGATTTCATAAATGGAAGCTCATGAGACCTATATTTCATAAATGAAAGCTCATGAAATCGAGATTTCATATATGGAAACTCAAGAAACCCACATTTCATAAATGGAAGCTCATGAAATCTTGATTTCATATATGGAAACTCAAGAAACCCACATTTCATAAATGGAAGCTCATGAAATCTTGATTTCATAAGTGAAAGCTCATGAAACCCAGACTTCATAAATGGAAGCTCATGAAATTTAGAATTCATACATGAGAGCTCGTAAAACCCAAATTTCATATATGGAAACTCACGAAACTATGAAATATTATACATTTATATATATGGAAAATGAGTTTTTATTTAAATATACTATTTTATTCGTGATATTCCATGAGTTTCAAACTATGGAAGATCAGATTTCATATATGGAAGCCCATGAAACACAGATTTCATAAATGAAAGCTCATGAAACCTAGATTTCATAAATGAAAGCTCATGAAACCAAGATTTCATAAATAGAAGCTCATGAAATCTAGAATTCATAAATGAGAGCTCGTGAAACCCAAATTTCATGTATGGAAACTCAAGAAACACCACAAATAAAATATTATCCTCTTATATATATATAGAAAATGAGTTTTCATTTAAATGTAATATTTAATTCATGGTGTTTCATGAGTTACCAAAATGGAACATCACAAATGAAACACTATAAGTTTATATATATGACAGTAGTTTCAACACTACACATTTGCATATGTATTTTACTAATTCCCATAACGAACAACTTAGACTTACATTACATTAACTCTGAGGTTCAGATATAGTGTAAACAATTTTCTACTATATCCAATATTGTAAGTTGAGTAAGTTTGTGGATCTAAATATATATATGAGATACTTTTAGAATAGTTACAGAAAAAATGCCTCCATTTTAATAACATAAAAGTAACTCATAGCTTATTGCATATGACAATAGTTCCAATACTAAACCTTTACAAGTGTACTTTACTAATTTGAATTCTATCTTACTAGAAACACCATGAATAAAATATTACATTTAAATGGAAACTAATTTTGCATATATATATATAAATATATAATACTTTATTCGTGGTGTTTCATGAATTTCCAAATATGGAAGCTCAGATTTCATATGTGGAAGTTCATGAAACCTAGATTTCATATATGGAATCTCAGGAAACACCACAAATAAAATATTATACATTCATATATATGGGAAATGAGTTTTCACTTAAATATAATATTGTATTCTTGGTATTTCATAAGTTTCCAAATATGGAAGTCCAGATTTCATACATGGAAGCTCATGAAACCCAGATTTCATATATGGGAACACAAAGAAACACCAGAAATAAAATATTATACATTCATATATATGGGAAAAGAGTTCTCACTTAAATATAATATTGTATTCTTGGTATTTCATAAGTTTATAAATATGGAAGTCCAGATTTCATGTATGGAAACTCATGAAACCCAGATTTCATATATGGAAACTCAAGAAACACCACAAATAAAATATTATACATTCATATATATGGGAAATGAGTTTTCACTTAAATATAATATTGTATTCTTGGTATTTCATAAGTTTCCAAATATGGAAGTCCAGATTTCATACATGGAAGCTCATGAAACCCACATCTCATGTATGGAAGAGCCCATGAAACCTAGATTTCATGTATGGAAACTCATGAAACCCAGATTTCACATATGGAAACTCAGGAAAGACCAGAAATAAGATATTATACATTCATATATATGGGAAATGAGTTTTCACTTAAATATAATATTGTATTCTTGGTATTTCATAAGTTTCCAAATATGGAAGTCCAGATTTCATACATGGAAGCTCATGAAACCCAGATTTCATATATGGGAACACAAGAAACACCACAAATAAAATATTATACATTCATATATATGGGAAAAGAGTTTTCACTTAAATATAATATTGTATTCTTGGTATTTCATAAATTTCCAAATATGGAAGTCCAGATTTCATACATGGAAGCTCATGAAACCCACATCTCATGTATGGAAGAGCCCATGAAACCTAGATTTCATGTATGGAAACTCATGAAACCCAGATTTCACATATGGAAACTCAGGAAAGACCAGAAATAAGATATTATACATTCATATATATGGGGAATGAGTTTTCACTTAAATATAATATTGTATTCTTGGTATTTCATAAGTTTCCAAATATGGAAGTCCAGATTTCATACATGGAAGCTCATGAAACCCACATCTCATGTATGGAAGAGCCCATGAAACCTAGATTTCATGTATGGAAACTCATGAAACCCAGATTTCACATATGGAAACTCAGGAAAGACCAGAAATAAGATATTATACATTCATATATATGGGAAATGAGTTTTCACTTAAATATAATATTGTATTTGTGGTATTTCATAAGTTTGCAAATATGGAAGTCCAGATTTCATATATGGAAGCTCATGAAACCCACATTTCATGTCTGGAAGCGCTCATGAAACCTAGATTTCATGTATGGAAACTCATGAAACCCAGATTTCATATATGGAAACTCAGGAAAGTCCAGAAATAAGATATTATACATTCATATATATGGGAAATGAGTTTTCACTTAAATATAATATTGTATTCTTGGTATTTCACAAGTTTCCAAATATGGAAGACCAGATTTCATATATGGAATCTCATGAAACCCACATTTCATGTCTGGAAGAGCCCATGAAACCTAGATTTCATGTATGGAAACTCATGAAACCCAGATTTCATATATGGAAACTCAGGAAAGACCAGAAATAAGATATTATACATTCATATATATGGGAAATGAGTTTTCACTTAAATATAATATTGTATTCTTGGTATTTCATAAGTTTCCAAATATGGAAGTCCAGATTTCATACATGGAAGCTCATGAAACCCACATTTCATGTCTGGAAGAGCTCATGAAACCTAGATTTCATGTATGGAAGCTCATGAAACCCAGATTTCACATATGGAAACTCAGGAAAGACCAGAAATAAGATATTATACATTCATATATATGGGAAATGAGTTTTCACTTAAATATAATATTGTATTCTTGGTATTTCATAAGTTTCCAAATATGGAAGTCCAGATTTCATACATGGAAGCTCATGAAACCCACATCTCATGTATGGAAGAGCCCACGAAACCTAGATTTCATGTATGGAAACTCATGAAACCCAGATTTCACATATGGAAACTCAGGAAAGACCAGAAATAAGATATTATACATTCATATATATGGGAAATGAGTTTTCACTTAAATATAATATTGTATTCTTGGTATTTCATAAGTTTCCAAATATGGAAGTCCAGATTTCATACATGGAAGCTCATGAAACCCACATCTCATGTATGGAAGAGCCCATGAAACCTAGATTTCATGTATGGAAACTCATGAAACCCAGATTTCATATATGGAAACTCAGGAAAGACCAGAAATAAGATATTATACATTCATATATATGGGAAATGAGTTTTCACTTAAATATAATATTGTATTCTTGGTATTTCATAAGTTTCCAAATATGGAAGTCCAGATTTCATACATGGAAGCTCATGAAACCCACATCTCATGTATGGAAGAGCCCATGAAACCTAGATTTCATGTATGGAAACTCATGAAACCCAGATTTCACATATGGAAACTCAGGAAAGACCAGAAATAAGATATTATACATTCATATATATGGGAAATGAGTTTTCACTTAAATATAATGTTGTATTCTTGGTATTTCACAAGTTTCCAAATATGGAAGACCAGATTTCATATATGGAATCTCATGAAACCCACATTTCATGTCTGGAAGAGCCCATGAAACCTAGATTTCATGTATGGAAACTCATGAAACCCAGATTTCATATATGGAAACTCAGGAAAGACCAGAAATAAGATATTATACATTCATATATATGGGAAATGAGTTTTCACTTAAATATAATATTGTATTCTTGGTATTTCATAAGTTTCCAAATATGGAAGTCCAGATTTCATACATGGAAGCTCATGAAACCCACATTTCATGTCTGGAAGAGCTCATGAAACCTAGATTTCATGTATGGAAGCTCATGAAACCCAGATTTCACATATGGAAACTCAGGAAAGACCAGAAATAAGATATTATACATTCATATATATGGGAAATGAGTTTTCACTTAAATATAATATTGTATTCTTGGTATTTCATAAGTTTCCAAATATAGAAGTCCAGATTTCACACATTGAAGCTCATGAAACCCAGATTTCATATATGGGAACACAAGAAACACCAGAAATAAAATATTATACATTCATATATATGGGAAAAGAGTTCTCACTTAAATATAATATTGTATTCTTGGTATTTCATAAGTTTCCAAATATGGAAGTCCAGATTTCATACATGGAAGCTCATGAAACCCACATCTCATGTATGGAAGAGCCCATGAAACCTAGATTTCATGTATGGAAACTCATGAAACCCAGATTTCATATATGGAAACTCAGGAAAGACCAGAAACAAGATATTATACATTCATATATATGGGAAATGAGTTTTCACTTAAATATAATATTGTATTCTTGGTATTTCATAAGTTTCCAAATATGGAAGACCAGATTTCATATATGGAAGCTCATAAAACCCTGATTTCATGTATGCAAACTCATGAAACACCACGAATAAAATATTATACATAAATAAAAACTAATTTTCCATATGTATAAATATACAATATTTTATTCGTGGTGTTTCATGAATTTCCAAATATGGAAACCCATATTTCATATATGGAAGCTCATAAAACCCTGATTTCATGTATGCAAACTCATGAAACACCACGAATAAAATATTGTACTTTAATGGAAATTAATTTTCGATATATATATATACAATATTTTATTCGTGGTGTTTCATGAATTTCTAAATATGAAAACCCAAATTTCATATATGGAAGCTCGTGAAATCCCGATTTCATAAATGAAAGCTGATGAAACCCAGATTTCACATATGAAAACTCATGAAACACCACAAATAAAATATTACATATTTATATATATGGAAACTCAACACCACGAATAAAATATAATCTTCCAAACATGTAAACCCAGGAAATACACCAACGAATAAAATATCACACCCAGCAAAATAAAAAAAACCCACCCTACCGGGGGCGTACGTACAACGAAAGTACGTTGTTCGGTGTTAGCGAACGCGTCCGTTCGCGATCCATCAGTGGTACTTCCCCACCCGAACATAAAAGTGCAATCGGATGTCGTTGAATTCCAACGTTCACTTATCTCCGGGGGTGTAGAAAAAGCAAATCGACGGGCGGGAGAGGACGTTGACAAAGTGGCGCGCACTATCGACGCGGACGAATCGTTTTTGGGGAACCTCACCCCCCCTCGCCCGACCCGGAAAGTCGAAGGGAAACGTCGTCTCGTCGACGACGACGGGGAATCACGGGCGTGCAGTGTTCTCTGTTCCCAGGGGAGGATCTCTAAGCAGGATGGGTGTCTAAGCACGTTCGCTAAACAGCCAGATACGTTCGCCAGATAGGAGATACTTATGGCACTTCGGGGTATGAACTCGTGACCGTGGAGTCCCTCCGCAGGATATAGTCGCCCCTCCTGGTACGCCTCCGCGATTCTCTCGCCTGGCCTGGCCTCTGGCGTGGATATATTCCACGATATAACGGGTATCTTTCTCTCGAAGCGAAAGGGAGGACTTCCTGGAATCGTAGGTATCTCTTGTGCACGCACAAACATTTTCTACGGGGGCCTTATCCGACTCGCCTAAGGAGTATCCTCGTTCGAAAACTAAACGAGTATCGACGAAATGTAAATCCTTGAAAAACATTTGGTATTTTTTTATTTGTACCAACTGAGTCATCTTGCATAGTTAAATATATAGGTAAATCTGAAGTTAATGTAATGTAGGTGTAAGTTGTTTGTTATGGGAATTGGTAGAATATATCTGTACATGTGTAGTGGTGAAACTACTGTCATATATATAAATAATATAATATGATATATATATAATATTTCAATCGTGGTGTTTCATGAGCCTCCATATATGAAATCTGCCTTTTGTAGACACGCTATAGTAATCACGACGTTTCTCGATATCGCGACATCTATTATTGGACCACGAATTTTTAACAAATTACACTCGATATGGCCCTAACCTCTAAATTGTTACGTTCATCAATTCGAATTGGAGCAAATTTTATTCTGGGATAAAGAATACTAATTTTAGACCCATTCGTGGACTGTATTTTGAAGAAAACTTGAACCTAACCTCTAATTCATTACGATTCATTAATTCGAAGTCGAGCAAATTTAATTCTGGAAAAGAGAATACAAATTTTAGATTTTTATAAGTTCGTGGACTGTATTGTGAACAAAACTTGAACCTAACCTCTAAATTGTTACTATTATTTAAATAAAATTTAACTTTATTATTAGCAAAATGATACGAATTTTTCCCCCACCAAAATAAAAATTTTATTCCAAACGAAAGGAAGGTTTCCATTTTCGTTGCGTCAAAATAACCTGTCGAAGTAATTTGTGACGAGAATGGCCAATTTTTGGACCGACTCGAACACGTCGAGGTGGAGATTTACAGTAAAATTTATGATGCGTGGAAAAAAAAAAGGTTTGCACTTATTTCATAAAATTTGACAGGGAAAATCGATAAAATTTGAAACTTTCGGTCACGTAGCGGATCCCGCGTATACGGTAAAAGCATAGAAATGGTGGTGGTGCATTGTTACCGCGGTCAAATGTACCATTTCTCTGCTGCAAACAGAGGAATACCAGCTGCAGCAATTTTTACAGTCGCCATTATTAAATATTGTGTAAAAATCTGTTGTATATTTCATTTTAAACCCCCATCAAATCTCTAGATTAATAAATACTTAGCACTCCACGTTAATAACAATATCTGAGCCGCCATTTTGTTTGTATTCCTCTGTTTCTTAAATTGTATATCTTCAAATGGTGCAGTGCACCCATTTTGTTATTTTGTGAAGGGTTAATGGATCACAGGGATAATTAATCGATACAACGCAAATGCAAAGAATAAAATACACTTTATTGATAGTCATAAATCCATAAATTAACGAAAAGTATAACCACGTGCTACTGGAAGGACAACCTAACCAAGACTGGCCAGTCGTCTCGCGAAAGACGACATGTGATCGATTAGTTCCTCAAGTGGCGTACAGAGGTCTCCACTGGAGGACCTTAATTTCATATATCATTTAATTACCACCTGTTTCATTAGAATTTTTTGGTGCAAAATTAATTACGTCTTCTCTTTATCTATAAGAAACTAGAAATTGTGACCACAGAGGCATATTATTAGTGCATTTATGCTTGAATATTGAATTAAATCAAGGTGAATGAAAATTAAGGTTAACCAACGCGATTAATAAAATGTTAAAACTCGAGGACACAAACCACCCACTTGCACCATCCGCGCTATACTTCGATGACAGAGATTGATATTCATAGTGCACAGAGCGAAGCACTTAACATGCTCGCCTTGAATAACCCATAAACCATGCGCTGTATGAAAAATTGTGCACAAAAGCTACACGAAGTTTCTAAGGAGACACCGCGTAATATATGTAGATGGCGTTCTCCATTGATCGCGATTCGAAACGGAAAATTCGGCCATCTTTCTTTCCGCGCGAAGTACATTGAAAAAATTTAAAATTATTCAGTTCGTGGGATTCGTAATTAAGAAAAAAAAAATACTTTCGGAATTCCTGGTCTTGATTATCGATTTTATTCGAACAACATCCACTTTATCTGGCCGTTTAGATGCAATTTAAATACTGTCAACTCCGCACAACGCTTCATTATTTTACTTGAACGACCTATATTTCCAGTAATGAACTTGCTTAAAATAAGAAACCACTTTGATTCTAAAGAAGACTTGAAACGTCCAATTTCCCGTTCTGTTCGCTACGAGAACCAATAAGGAGCTTAATTATACTCCCGAGTCGGCCAATTATTGTCTCCTTGACAGTATCAATAACCATACTCGTTTCTAAAAACCAAATCAGGCTTCCAATGTTATTTTAAATAATTTGCAAATTCCTCGATATTTTTAATTTTGAGTAAAATTGAATTTAGAAATGAATAAAATTTTAATTATAGGCATTTATACATGGGGGGGGTAAAAAGAATATTTTTTTATTTTTTAAAGTCACTACAAAATTGCATTTTTTATTGATAGTTCAAGCTTCCAATATTATTTTACAATGTGAATAAATTATTAATTGTAGGTATTTGTACATTTTTGTGGGGAGGGGGAAAATTTTTTTATTTTTAAAAATCACACCACAAAATTGCATTTGGTATCAAGCTTTCAATATTATCTTACAATGTGAATAAAATTTTATTTATAGATATTTATACATTTTTGTGGGGAGGGGGAAAATTTTTTTATTTTTAAAAGTTACACCACAAAATTGCATTTGTTATTGATAATTGTTCACAAAAATGTATACTCTTTAAAACAATCGAGTTGTATAGGGTTCAACAGAATTTCTTGATCGGCCATTCTGCAGAACTAGATTGCCCATTGGCGTGGGACGAGTCCGTAGTTGTAAGTCTCGTACCGACAGCAATCTAGCGATACATCGTATGCATTGCACGCGTATCCCAGGAGCCGTTGCACGTCGCGTATAATATCGGTGAATTAGCGACGTGCGTTAGTTCTAATTAGACCGGATTCGCGAACCCCTTTTACCCGCTGAGAATCGATACTACGACAATGCATCGAGGCCCCCCCATCGGTGCACGCGTCCGCCGACCGAAACCGCCGCTGTGGTTTCCTTTCCCAAACAGATCAGTCGCGAAACGTCGATCACGATTTCCGGCACGGTGGGGGCGTGTTTCGATCTCCCCCCTCCCCCCTCTGCTCCCGGAAACTTGTCAACCGTCGGAGAACACATCGACGAGACACCCGTGGCTCGTTTCGTCTCGTTAGAATCTGCGGCAAGGGGTGAGGGGGGACACTTGACGAACCAGGAAATCTATGCGATAATTTTAATCGATGGGGGGGAAGGGGGGCTCTCAGGTCGATTTTAGGGTTCCTCGAACCGCCTAAACTTATTACCATACGATCGAACGACGTTTCCCGTTAAATTCCAATCAAGACGATAACAGAACTCTATTTTGGCGATAAAAAACGCTTGAGAGTCGAATTTTATATGAATGATGGGGCTATTTTTAACGTGGGATGTTTTATGTTTTGTTTGGGAGTGCTATGATTCGATAGAGCATGCTTGAGATAGTAGAATTTGTTTTGTTTCTCGTTAGAATCACTTTTAGACATTTTTATGAGGTTGGAGGCGACGCTAGCGCCGCCAACGGCGCTGCATATGCGCAAGGTGGGTGCGCAGAAGACCATCCGCCATCTTGATCACGAAAATGAAAGCATATTTGCTCGTCCAAAGGGTACTAAACTAAATCCCATAATTCCTAGACTTTTTCTAATACACATATCCAGTATTCAAAAACATTCTGAAACAGAATATCTAATAAATCTTGGAAAGAGAGTTAAAGAAAGAATTATTCAGTAAAATTTGTTTTATTTCTCGTTAAAATTACTCTCAGTCTCTTTCGTGAGGTTAGAGGCGACGCTAGCGCCACCAACAGCGCTGCATATGCGCGAGAGGGTGCGCAGAAGACCATTCGCCATCTTGGTCACGAAAATGGAAGCATATTTGCTCGTCCAAAGGGTACTAAACTAAAACCAAAAATTCCTAGACTTTTCCAACACACATATACAATATTTTTAAAAATTCTGAAACAGAATATCTAATAAATCTTGGAAAGAGAGTTAAAGAAAGAATTATTCAGTAAAATTTGTTTCATTTCTCGTTAAAATCACTCTCCGTTACTTTTGTGAGGTTAAAGGCGACGCCAGCGCCGCCAACAACGCTGCATATGCGCGAGGTGGGTGCGCAGAAGACCATCCGCCATCTTGATCACGAAAATGGAAGCATATTTGCTCGTCCAAAGGGTACTAAACTAAAACCAAAAATTCCTAGACTTTTTCCAACACACATATACAATATTTAAAAACATTTTGAAACAGAATATCTAATAAATCTTGAAAAGAGTTAAAGGAAGAATTATTCTCTATCTTCTCCAATAAATATAACCCTAAGCCACATTAATACACTATAAAATTTTCTTAAGTTTGATTTTTAAAAATTCGGGGCGTGTGTGAGTTTTCATGGGTGTTAAAGTATCTTTGGCAGGCGCGAAATCCCTCGTTATGCGTCGACCGGGGAAGTTTCAATCGTCCATTACGGCAAATGGGAGACGCGGGCTTGTCGCGGTTGAATTATTGATTCAAAGTGATCGTTATCCGCGCGCGCGAGCGCGAATAGTCGGTTTCCTTGTCGCGAAGTGCCGTTAGCGGAGTTCCGACCGCACGCACGCACCCACGCGGCACGTTTTCCGCCGCGGAGACGAGAAGCAGCCAACTTTCGATTGCAGCCCAGCTTCCTCGATCAAAGATAGAATTTCAGCGCGGGATTAAGAAAACTGAATCATTCCTACACATGTACCTTGGCACATCTATTTAAATTTACGCAACTGGGCAAAAATATAATTTATTTACAAATTTTTTGTGGTGTTTGTTTATGTTAAAATTTGTTATAATGATTGATAGAATTTTTTCCCATTTTTTCTGATACTTTTGATGCCATAAGAAACATATAATACACTGTTTCGTCATATAAGCGGGCCCAGTTTTGAGCATTAAACGAGGGAATATTGCACTCCATAAAACTTCTACGAATTTTCTATCAATTACGTATCTTTTTTATTTCTAAGTTAAATATTCTCAATGTGTATGTTACAATTAAACAAAAAACAGTTGGAATGAAAATTTATTTTTTCGAAAAATTGTAACAAAGTGTCTGTTACTAGCTCCAGGAATGGAAGATTAATTTTCTTCGATATTAATGAACCAGAATTAGAAAACTCTTTTAACAAATATTAACAAACAGCAAAAGTCATTTTTATTGTCATAAACTGTTCAAATGAAATCTACAAAATTTATTTATTTACAAAAAAGTTTTCAGAGACTTTTGTTTGTGTTATAATTTGTTTCAATTCGATTTGTCGTCTTTATAATGATTAATACTTCTTTCGAGTCTATAAGGAACATATAACACACTGTTTCGTCATATAGGCGGACCCAGTTTCGAGCATTAAACGAGGGAGTATTGCACTCCATAAGACTTCTACGAATTTTCTATTAATTACGTATCTTTTTCGTTTGTAACTTACATATTCTCAATGTATATGTTATAATTGAACAAAAAACAGTTGAAATCAAAATATTTTTTAAAAAAATTAATTTTTTCGGATTTTAATGAACTAAAATTTGAGAACACGTTATATTGGTAACATATTCGATACAAAAATTATATTTGATTGAAAAATGGTTAATAATTGTTGCAAAATTCTCCTGTAAATGGATTGTACAGTCTTCCAAGAAGTCTACAATGTGATATATTGCTTTGGAGTGCCAAAGTATCCCTCCTACTGGACTAATCTGCTCGAAAACGGCGAATTAACGGAAATGACGTCTCTGTCCATGTCGGTGCATGGATTCTGGCTCAAAGAGCGAGCTCCGCGAGCCAGTGACGTCCATTTCGACCGGTCGTTTGAAGGATTTCCACCGGCGACGCGATCAAATAGCTGGACAGCGCGTGACTTTAAACGCTCGCGGCCCACGCGACCGCCTACACGTCCAACCGTTATTTTTATTCTATAAACACACTTGGTTTTGTAAACCACCGACTCAGTGAAATCCTGTAAGTGGACCGCGGAAATTTTAAATATGTAGCGGCTAAAATATTTTTAGGGAGTTGTGCGTGACGATGATTTAAACAAATTATGTTCGGGGAAAATATGAAATTTTATAATGAAATAAAATTTTGAACTTTATTATGATGAAATACAATTCTGAATATTATAATGAAATACAATTTTGAATCTTATAATGACATGCAATTTTGAATGTTATAGTGTAATACAATTTTGAATGTTATAGTGTAATACAATTTTGAATGTTATAGTGTAATAAAATTTTGAATTTTATAATGAAATACAATTTTGAATGTTATAGTTTAATACAATTTCGAATTTTATAATGAAATACAATTTTGAATTTTATAATGGCATGCAATTTTGAATTTTATAATGAAATATAATTTTGAATGTTATAATGTAATACAATTTTGAATCTCATAATGAAATACAATTTTGAATGTTATAGTGTAATACAATTTTGAATGTTATAGTGTAATACAATTTTGAATTTTATAATGAAATACAATTTTGAACGTTATAATATAGTACAATTTTGAATTTTATAATGATATGTAATTTTGAATTTTATAATGGAATATAATTTTGAATGTTATAGTGTAATACAATTTTGAATGTTATAGTGTAATACAATTTTGAATTTTATAATGAAATACAATTTTGAACGTTATAATATAGTACAATTTTGAATTTTATAATGATATGTAATTTTGAATTTTATAATGAAATATAATTTTGAATGTTATAGTGTAATACAATTTTGAATGTTATAGTGTAATACAATTTTGAATTTTATAATGAAACACAATTTTGAATTTTATAATGAAATACAATTTTGAATTTAATAATGAAATACAATTTTGAATGTTATAATGAAATGAAATTTTGAATCTTATAATGAAATACAATTTTGAATTTTATAATGATATACAATTTTGAATCTTATAATGATATGGAATTTTGAATTTAATAATGAAATATAATTTTGAATGTTATAATGCAATACAATTTTGAATGTTATAATGATATACAATTTTGAATCTTATAATGTTATACAATTTTGGATTTTCTAATGAAATATAATTTTGAATGTTATAACGTAATACAATTTTGAATTTTATAATGATATACAATTTTGAATCTTATAATGAAAGGCAATTTTGAATTTTATAATGATACACAATTTTGAATCTTATAATAATATACAATTTTGAATTTTATAATGAAATATAATTTTGAATATTATAATGTAATACAATTTTGAGTTTTATAATGACCTACAATTTTGAATCTTACAACGAAATGCAATTTCGAATTTTATAATGAAATATAATTTTGAATCTTATAATGAGAAGCAATTTTGAATTTTATAATGAAATAAAATTTTGAACTTTGTTATAATGGTATACAATTTTGAATTTTATGATAAAATGCAATTTTGAACCTTATTATAATAAAATAAAATTTTGTGTTTTATTATAATGAGATAAAATTTGGAATTTTATGATAATGAGATAAAATTTGGAATTTTATAATCAAATATAATTTTGAATGTTATAATGCATTAAAATTTTGAACTTTATTATAATGAAATAGAATTTTTAATTTTATAATAAAATGCAATTTTGAACCTTATTATAATAAAATAAAATTTTGTGTTTTATTATAATGAGATAAAATTTGGAATTTTATAATAAAATATAATTTTGAATGTTATAATGCATTAAAATTTTGAACTTTATTATAATGAAATAGTATTTTTAATTTTATAATGAAATATAATTTTGAATGTTGTAATTAGACGCAATTTTGAATTTTATAATGAAACATAATTTTGAACTTTATTATAATGATATACAATTTAGAATCTTATAATAAAATGCAATAGTGAATTTTATAATGAAATATAATTTTGAATCTCGTAATGAGACGCAATATTGAATTTTATAATGAAATATAATTTTGAGCTTTATTATAATGATATACAATTTTGAATCTTATAATGAAATGCAATTTTGAACCTTATTATAATAAAATAAAATTTTGAATTTTATTATAATGAGATAAAATTTGGTGTTTTATGATGAAATATAATTTTGAATGTTATAATGCATTACAATTTTGAACTTTATTATAATGAAATAGAATTTTTAATTTTATAATAAAATGCAATTTTGAACCTTATTATAATAAAATAAAATTTTGTGTTTTATTATAATGAGATAAAATTTGGAATTTTATAATAAAATATAATTTTGAATGTTATAATGCATTAAAATTTTGAACTTTATTATAATGAAATAGTATTTTTAATTTTATAATGAAATATAATTTTGAATGTTGTAATTAGACGCAATTTTGAATTTTATAATGAAACATAATTTTGAACTTTATTATAATGATATACAATTTAGAATCTTATAATAAAATGCAATAGTGAATTTTATAATGAAATATAATTTTGAATCTCGTAATGAGACGCAATATTGAATTTTATAATGAAATATAATTTTGAGCTTTATTATAATGATATACAATTTTGAATCTTATAATGAAATGCAATTTTGAACCTTATTATAATAAAATAAAATTTTGAATTTTATTATAATGAGATAAAATTTGGTGTTTTATGATGAAATATAATTTTGAATGTTATAATGCATTACAATTTTGAACTTTATTATAATGAAATAGAATTTTTAATTTTATAATGAAATACAATATTGAATCTTATAATAAAACACAATTTTTACCTTTTTCATGAAATACAATTTTAAATCTTACAATATAACAAAATTTTGAAACTTATAATGAGACTCAATTTTGTATATTATAATGAAATACAATTATGAATCTTATAATGAAACACAATTTTGAACTTTATAATGAAATACAATTTTGAACTTTATTATAATGAAACAAAATTTTGAATTTTATAATGCAATACAATTTTGAATCTTATAATATAATACAATTTTGAATTTTATAATGAAATACAATTATGAATCTTATAATTAAACACAATTTTGAACTTTATAATGAAATACAATTTTGAATTTTATAATGAAATATAATTTTGAATCTTATAATAATATACAATTTTGAATTTTATAATGAAATATAATTTTGAATGTTATAATGTAATACAATTTTGAACTTTATAATGAAATACAATTTTGAATCTTGTAATAAAATAAAATTTTGAATTTTTTAGAGTGATAACATTTTAAATTTTATAATGAAATTTTGTTTTGATTTCTGTGATTATAATAGATGACAGGATGAATTGAAATTATATGATGTTTTTTGTTTTGTTTGGGAGTACTATGATTCGATAGGGTATGCTTGAGATAGTAGAATTTGTTTTGTTCAAATTATAGTAGTGAAAAGTAGTGTTAAATATTAGAATTTGTAAGATGAATTAACTCCATTTTAATTTCAAATTACAAATTTTAAGATCACGTTTTTAGTATAAAATTGATAGCTTCTACTTGTGATAAAATCGAGGAATATTTAATATTGCATTTTAAATAAATGAAAAACAAAGTTTCAAAAAAAATTTCCATAAAAAATCTCGCGACAACCTGAAGTTTACTTCGTTTTGTAGGGGATCGAAAAGACGCTTAGACAGTCGAGTATAATGATGGATTTACGACTGAAACGAATTGTGTATGCGTACCGATGCGACTGGAAAGCGATACGCGGCAGGCGCAGAGACATTTCAACTTAATCTCCTCAGAGATGGCCTACTTTTGTTTCGAGTACACAAAAATTCGAACTAGTATTAACCTGTGACATCTATCAATCATCTGACAGTGTCGTCGTGTCGCACCGTGGAATCTATGAATCATATTTATTACAAATGACAAAGCATCCAAATAAAAATACTTGTAAAATATTCAAAATTAAATAAACATTATTATACAAACAGAAATATAAATCCAAAAAACATAATTGCACGAATTTTAAATATTCACAACATTCAGAACATAAATATTTTTAATTTGCAATTTTTAAATTTAGCTAACTTAATAAATGTAATTTATATTCAAATAATTAGTTGAAAAATTTATTTTTTGATATTTCAAAAATTAATGAAAATGTCTACCAAAGAATAAAAATAGAAATTCTTGTAAAATATTAAAAATTATACACACACATAGCAACATAAATTAAATTAAAAAAACAGAGGTGTATGAATTTTAAAAATTCATTTGCATTTTATAGGTCATATCAAAACATAAATCATTTTAATTAGTAACTTTTACAGTTAACTATCTTAATAAATATGAATAATATTCCCAAAATAATTAATTGAAAATAATCAAAAATATCAAAAATTAATTTCTGAATATTTTTTTACAGTTTTCGTGGTTAAATTAATATTAGAATATTAAAATTAACCTAAAATCAGATCAAAATATTCATGATCCAGTGTTTCTTCTATTTTTGCACGATCTAGATGTCGCTGAATGGCCAAATATAATTACGTATTCGCGATCGAATTGTGCTTCGCGGACCGATGCGCGGCGGCGAAATCGACACGCGGCGCGAACGAAGAAATATTTTCTATT
The DNA here is from genome assembly GCF_013123115.1 of Colletes gigas. Lineage (NCBI taxonomy): Eukaryota > Metazoa > Arthropoda > Insecta > Hymenoptera > Colletidae > Colletes > Colletes gigas. Next base: position 2,026,851 of record NW_025106644.1, read on the forward strand.
GGTGTTCGCTTAACCCCTTCAGTGTCGAATTATTTTCTCCGAAATACGCTCGATTCTCTTTTTACGAAATACGTACTTTTTACATACTTTTACGTACGAAATCTTTTTCGTACATTTCGTGGCTTCGAATCGATCCATTACAGAAACTCGATAATCGATATTTTTATTTAGGGTATCGGCGAGGACGATAATTAAATTTTTAATTTGCGGTACCCTTTGAACGTGGAAGTTTCTTTCATCGATACTTTTTATACTCTCATCATAGTTTCTTTGAAAAGGTTTTACATGCATTTTGTGTTATTTTGTTCGATGGATGTTAAGTTTGTTTATTGATTAATCTATGGTTTATTTTTATGGATTATGGAGAAGTTTGATAATGTTTTTGAAAATTTCTGCACCTTGGATCCCTGAAATTGGGTCATATCGTGCGTACTAACAGAGCACAATTATTCTCAGTCGTCTGAATATGCAAACATTGGAAGCTCGTGGGAAAATGGTGGATGCCGTCTTCCTTCTTCAAATTAATTGTCAAATAAATTACTCTGCCTAGAGTTAATAAAATTTAATGCTCGACCTCCATATTTAGTGGTGGCTATTATTCGTTGCTTCGTCGCGTTCTGCCATTTTAATGTGTCGTGGAACAAAATGACGATTCAATCAAAATCGATTTGATTGATTTTATCAAAATTAGATTCTGGTTCATATTAGAGTGATGCAAGTTTATTCATTTTATGATAATTTATACATTAGTATAGAATATTGATCGTTTTTAATACAATTTAAAATATTTGGAAAAATGCAAAATTATTTTTAAAAAAATTGAGTAGCGAAATTGTGGCCAATATCGTCTGAATTTGAAGGGGTTGAAATCACAAAAAAATGAAAAATTGAAAAATTTGTGTCATCACAAAAATAAAAATTTTTGAATATAAAAATTTCACAGTATAATATATATCTATATACATATAATTTTTAATGTAATAAGTATGGACACAATTATTCAATCCCAAAACGAAATAAAATTTTAGAAAAGATTGATTGGAATATAACCTCAAAAGTATAAAATGCACACATTCTAGGAAAGATTCCTTGAAACATAACCTCAAAAATATAAACTACACACAAATCTGGACACAATTATTCAATCCCAAAACGAAAAAGAATTCAAGAAAAGATTCGTTCAAACATAACCGCAAAAATATGAAATGCACAGGGGTCTGGACAGAATTATTTAACCCCCAAAAGAAAAAGAATTCTACTTTAAGGAGAAAGGTCTCGTTTTATTCGAGAAATTGTCGAGATTTGTATAAAAATAAGTGGCGGGAAAAGCGAGACGACAAGGCCGTCGTTGTTGCTTTGCGACTCGAAATCTCGTCGACGAAATTAAACGAGGGTTTACGTAATTTTATCCGCGTCGGAGTAATAGGAAAATGGATGGACAGTAACGAGCACAAAAGTCGCGCGACCTTTCGCTATCTCGCCGCCAGGGCGATAAAGCACGATCGAGCCGCGAAATTTTCACGTTTCCGGTCGTGGAGGGGAGCCATCGAAATGTCATTAAAAAATGTTGCCTCGATTCTTGCAATTACTCGCAACGACTCGCGAAACAACGTTCTCGAACGATTCGATATAAATTAAGAATTAAGCGATAGTATCGAGATCGAGATAAGCGATAGATATCGATTAGATCGAACGAGATTAAATTTTTTGTAAATTCCTCTCTTCATTTCGGTATTGTAGTTGTCGTTTTTTTAAGCGATTAAAAATTATTTTACACGGTGGACAGTATATTAAAAATCATATATTACTAGCATGCCTCGTCTCGGCTTCGCCCGACCTTGTGCAAAATTAATTAATGACGAGACGATCGTCCTGACATATATATCCGCGATAATGCAATTCTCTCGCGAGAAAGCGCTCGATATGCTCCGCCACCTGGCGGTAACATCGCAGTACTGCTACGGGCGAGGTATCGCGCGGGCCGAATACGCGCATCATAAAAGTGCGCGTATAACGCATATTCGTAGAAATTTTTCGATGTTTTTTTTTTATAAACCATCAGTGAAAGTAGACATTTCCAACGCATGTACTCGTTTGAAAATCGGTTGAGTGGTTCTCGAGTTATAAAATCACGAACATAGGACAACTTATTTTTATATATATAGATATTATATTGTTGGATTTATATTTTTGACAATTTTTATTTTTGTGGTGATATCTAAATTCAATTTTTTTTCTCGTGATTTCAACCCCTTAAAATTTAAACATTATGGATATTAAAAATAATATATGGATATATATTGCATTGTGAGATTTTTATATTTAAAAGTTTTTATTTTTGTGCTGACATACAGACTATTGAATTTTTATTTTTTCGTGATTACAACCCCTTCCGATTTAGACATTACTTTCAAAATTATATGGTAATAGAAATATATTATATTGTGAGATTTTTATATTCAAAAATTTTACTTGTGTGCATTTTATTTATATTTTTGAGGTTACGTTTCAACGAATCTTTCCTAGAATGTGTGTGTTTTATATTTTTGAGGTTATGTTCCAACGAATTTTTTCTACAATTCATTTTCATTTTGGAATTGAATAATTGTGTCTAAATCTATAAGTATTTTACAGTTTTCAGGTTATGTTACAACGCATTTTTTTTAGAATGTATTTTATATTTTATACTTTTGAGGTTATGTTCCAACGAATCTTTTCTAAAATTCTTTTTCGTTTAGAATTGAATAATTGTGTACAAACCTTTGAGTATTTTATAGTTTTGAGGTTATGTTAGAATGAATTTTTTCTAGAATGTATTTTATATTTTCGAGGTTATGTTTCAACGAGGCTTTCCTAGAATTCTTTCTCGTTTTGGGATTGAATAATTGTATCCATACTTGTGTGCATTTTATTTATATTTTTGAGGTTATGTTCCAACGAATTTTTCCTAGAATGTGTTTATTTTATATTTTTGAGGTTATGTTTCAACGAAGCTTTCTTAGAATTATTTCTCGTTTTGTGATTGAATAATTGTGCCAAGACCTGTGAGTATTTTACATTTTCGAGGTTATGTTTCAACGAAACGATAAATTTAGTGATCGATCGTTGGAAACGAGCCAGGAATTTGGAATTTATATTTTTATTTGAGAAAGAACGAGTCAAGGTCGCGATTTAGAAGTTTTGAGATTAATATTTGATATACTAGAATTATTGGTTCTTTTTTTTATCTATTTTCAGAGATTGAAAATATTAAAATTGCAAAAATATGGCCAACAATTTTTATTTTTAAAATTCTATCAGGATTTAGTATTACATAAGTATTCAATTAGAAATAAAGGAGATTGAAAATTGATTTCTGCAAATATTAACAAAAAACAAAAATTGAATTTATGTTATAAAATGGTCATAGAATATAATTTTTTATCTATTTTTAGGGAACAATTTTTCTAAATATTAAAATTGCAAAAATATGGTCAACAATTTTTATTTATAAAATTCCATCAAGATTTAGAATCACATTATTATTAAATGAGAAATAAAGGAGATTGAAGGTTGATTTTTTGTAATATTAACTCGAATTGTACAAAAATATAATTTATTTACAAGAAAGTTTTCTGAGACGTTTGTTTGTGTTATAATTTATTATAATGATTGGTAGAATTTTTTCCTATTTTTTTTTATACTTTTAATGTCATAAAGAATGTGCAATACATTGCTTCGACATATAGGCGGACCTCAGTTTCGAGCATTAAGCGAGGGAATATTGCACTCCATAAGACTTCCATGAATATTCTATTAATTACGTATCTTCTTTGTTTCTAAGTTATATATTATCATTGTATATGTTATAATTAAACAAAAAATAGTTGGAATGAAAATTTATTTTTCTAAAAATTGCAACAAAGAGTCCATTACAGGGTCCAAAAATAAACAACCAATATTCCTCGATATTAATAAACTAAAATTACAAAACTCGTTAAACAAATATTAACATAAAGTAAAAATCACTTTTCTGTCACAAAATGGCCACAAAAAAAAATTTAGAAACGTCCTAGAATTGATTATAATTTCAATAAAAGATTGAAATACAAAAAATGAGAAATTCTATTATCTAAATATACTATAAATAAACAAATTACAATGGAATGAGAATTTATTTTTCTAAAAATTGCAACAAAGAGTCCATTAAATGGTCCAAAAATAAACAACCAATTTTCTTCAATTTTAATGAACTAAAATTACAAAACTCGATTAACAAATATTAACAAAAAGTGAAAATCACTTTTATACTACAAAATGGCCCAAAAAAAAAATCTAGAAACGTCCTTGAATCGATTATAATTTCAATAAAAAATTAAAATACAAAAAAATGAGAAATTCTAATATCTGAATATAAATTCTGAATATACTATAAATAAATAAACTATAGTTGGAATGAAAATTTATTTTTTTTTAAATTGTAACAAAGAGTCTAAAAATAAACAACCAATTTTCTTCGATATTAATAAACTAAAATTACAAAACTCATTTAACAAACATTAACAAAAAGTTAAAATCACTTTTATGTCACAAAATGGCCACAAAAAAAATCTAGAAACATCCTTACATCTATTATAATTTCAATAAAAAATTGAAATACAAAAAATGAAAAATTCTACCAACCAAATATATTTACAAAAAGACAAAATATTTAAATAATGTTTATGTGGGTATTATTCCTCTTTCAATTGCTATAGTCTACAACTATAATAAAAGGGGTATTGTTGGTATCTCGATATTCATGTCCATCCAAAAAATGCAGATTTTTACGTTTGCAGGGAAACAATAGCCGCCATTGGAGCGAGAAAGTCTCGAAAAATGGCGTCCCCATTCGAATGCGTCAAAGCTGTCGCGAAGAACGAAGCGAAGATAATTCACGGCGATAGGAGAAACTCGTAACAAAAATCGTAATATCAAAATAGCTTCGCGTCTGGTAAAATTAGTCGTGATGACATAACATCAACAGTCACACAAAGTTCTCGGTATCGTATCATTAATTTTTATCGAATGCCTCGTGAGTTCGGATCAGTAAATTTGCAGCGAGCCGTTCCACTATTTACGTTCCTCAAGATTGGCTGCATGAAAATAGCTCGACATTCCGACAAGTTTATCGTTCGTGAAATGGAATGAAACGAATTCCTTTCAACTAAACAGTTAGAACGATCAATAACAAAGCTTAACAAAAATACGACGACCCGAATTGGCTCGCCATTCAACCTTTACGCGATGAAAGGGAAAAATAATTTCGTATTTTAAACAAACATTTTCCTGTACGAAACTCTGACTTCATTCGAAAAGGAAAATCTATTTTGCGAAGGTCATTTATGATTAATTTTTGGACTTGAAATTGACAAATAAATTTTCTTGAGAATTTGTACAGAATATTGTAAGAACTGTATAAAATAAAATGGCTGATTTTTTCATTCAATTTTAAATATATTTAATTCTTAATTTTTATAAAAAGACAATTTTGTGAAGCAAATTTCTGATTAATTTTTGGACTTGAAAGTGAGTAATATATCTCCCTTTTTAATTCAATTTTAGAAAACATTATTCTTGTCAAAATTTTGTACAGAAACTCAATTTTGTGTAGCTAGATTTTGACTAATTTTTGGACTTCAAAGTGACAAATAAATTTCCTTGAGAATTTGTATAGATTATTGTAAATATTGTACAAAAGAAAATGGCTGATTTTTTCATTCAATTTTAAATATATTTATTTTGACAAAATATGCTATTTTTATGGGAAGTCAATTTTGTGAAGTAAATTTCTGATTAATTTTTGGACTTGAAAGTCAGTAATATATTTCCTTGAGAATTTGTATTGATTATTGTAAAGATTGTATAATATAAAATGGCTGAATTTTTCATTCAATTTTAAATATATTTATTTTGACAAAATATGTTATTTTTATAAAAAGACAATTTCTTGAAGCTTGTTTTTGATTAGTTTTTGGACTTGATAGCGAGAAATATATTTCCTTGAAAATTTATATTGATTATTGTTAAGATTGTACAAAATAAAATGGCTGACTTTTTCATTCAATTTTAAATATATTTATTTTGACAAAATATTCTATTTTTATAGAAAGACAATTTTGTGAAGTTAATTTCTGATTAATTTTTGGACTTGAAAGTGAGTAATATATTTCCTTGAGAATTTGTATAGCTTATTGTAAAGATTGTACAAAAGAAAATGGCTCCCTTTTTAATTCAATTTTAGATACATTATTCGTGTCAAAATTTTTTATAGAATCTTAATTTTGTGGAGCTAGTTTTTGATTAATTTTTGGACTTATAAGAGAGAAATAAATTTCCTCGAGACTTTGTATTGATCATAAAATAATTGTACAAATGAAAATGGCCGATTTTTTAATTCGATTTTAGATATGTCTTTTTTTTCAAAATATGTTATTTTTATAGAAAGACAATTTTGTGAAGCTAGTTTTTGTAGATTATTGTAAAGATTGTGCAAAATAAAATGGCTGATTTTGTCATTCAATGTTAAATATATTTTTTTTTTTCAAAATTTGCTATTTTTATAGAAAAATAATTTTGTGAAGCTCGTTTCTGATTAATGTTTGGACTTGAAAGTGAGTAATAAATTTTTTTTGAAAATTCCCATTGATTATTGTAAAGATTATGCAAAATAAAATGGCTTATTTTTTCATTCAACTTTAAATACATTTTTTTTCTTCAAAATTTGCTATTTTTACAGAAAGTCGATTTTGTAACACTTGTTTTTGATTAGATTTTGGACTTGAAAGTGACAAATAAATTTCATTGAGAATTTATATTGATTACTGTAAAGATTATACAAAATAAAATGCCTGATTTTTTCATTCAATTTTTGATATATTTTTCCCAAAATTTTTTTGGAAAGCGATTTTGTGAAGCTCGTTTTTGATTAATTTTTGGACTTATAAATAACAAATAAATTTCCTTGAAACTTTGTATTGACCATAAAAAAATTGTATAAAAGAAATTTTTTTTTTTTAATTCAAAATTTTACATATATATTACTTCCCAAAATATACCACTTTTATTAGTTTATTTTTACTGTAATTTCATGTACCTATGTCGTAAAATATTATTATTCATTTTTTATGTAGTTTTCACATTTCCAATGACGAATTATAAAATTCAAATTTATTTTCCACTATTCGCTGTAGAAAATTCTAAATTGAAAAACATGGTTTTCTTTTCCTATTTTTATACACTTTTCTATTTTCAACTGAACTTGTAACAGCGAACTAAAATTTTGAACAATTAAAAAAAAAAGTACCATAGTCAAAATACTTTTATCCCATCATAACTATTTATTTAAAAAAATTTGTAAAATAAGAATCTATTTATAATGTACGAAATTTTATTTCGAAAGGTCAATTTTCGATAACAAAAAAAATAGAACAAGTAATGTGATTATTTCGAAGATATCAAATCTATCTTGATCGATCTTTGTTATCAAAAACGATGTAAAATTTGAGAGCTCGAATTTTCGATTATCATAATTAAATTCTTTGGCACGTTCTGTTTTTGAAATACAAACAGTATCTAACATTTCGATCATATCTTGAGAACACTTAGTTTCATCTTTCGATAAAGAGATAACTTCGATTTTTGTGTGTTTTTAAAAAAATTCCTACGAAACCTAAATATGTTTACTTTCGTAGATAGACTTGACCTGACTATAAAACTTCTAAAGCATTTATCACTTACATTATCGTAAGAGAGATTGCAACGTTCTTTCGATTATTCGTTAATGGCGGCACGAATTCTAATTACTCGGCCTTTCGTGAACCCTGGTGTTATGGATTGTTCGATATAAACGTGCTCCAACTTTCCCCGCAATAAGAAGTCCATTAGCGCGAGGTCTAAGCTAGATAAGCGAAGTGGCCACGATAAAGCTCCATTTTGTCAAAACTCGACGATTAGAAAATCATCGATGGAAATAAATTTCGTGTTAAATTCCAACGTTTGATACTCGACGATCATATCACAGTTCTAAACACTTTTTAATATCAATTGCAATTAAAAAAAAAAAATATATCAAGGACTTCAAAAATTAAAAAAAAAGAACAGTCAAAATATTTTTGTGTTGACAACTATTTGTTTAGAAAAATGTTTAGGTAGAAAATTCTGGACAATAAAATATTGCAAAAGGATATTTTTAATCTGGACAAATATGAAAAAATATTTTTGAAAATAAGGAGCAATGAAACAAAAATTTTATAAAATTGTTAGACGTAATCAATAACAATTTTTAAATAGTTACATGTTGTGGTACTGTATAAAATAAAAAATAGAAAACATCAATGATTTTCAACATTCTAAAAAAAAAAAATACCAAAGTCAAAATACTTTTGTCCCATTACAACTATTTATTTAAAAAAATATTTAGGTGCAAAATTCTAAAAACTAAAATACTAAAAAATAACATTTTTAATAAAAAAAAATACAGAGAACTAAAATATTTATTCGCATTGATATATTAATTTCCAAAATTTGAAATATTCTTTCCCATAAATTTTGAACCTATGACTCATCTTTCCAGTAAAAATTGTTCTTTCTTTTTGCAAAAGGATTGCAAACCACCGCGTCTCGAGGGAGGTAAAGTGCGTAATAAAAGTGTACTCCGCGAGAGAATTTATAACCAACCTCGAGTTTCTCGGTACCAAAACGGAGGACGTGGTGGATCTGCTTAAATTTATTCCCAACGATTCATCATAGATTTTTCAAAGCACGAATGGCCGGCGCGTTTAGCCCCGACGAATCTGAAATCAAGAAACCGAATCTCGCGCATTTCTCAAATGAGCCGTGGAGTTTGACGAGAGTTTAGGCGGGACAGGAAGAACAGGCTGACCGTTTGAGACCAGCATTCCCACGTTTCCACGATCATCGATCACGTACCACGGTTGCGTCATTGTGAATTCCCGATACCGTGTACGTATATCACGGAGCACCGTGTGTGTCCCCCGTGAAACGTGACAAATGAAAGGCAAAGAGAATTCACGAATTCGGGAAACGACGTTTGCAGACTGAAAACGATTATTTTCAGAACGGAAATAATTACTTGGAGATGTCAAGATTGGCGCGAGAATGTCTTCACTTTTGATTCGACAACACGTTTTCGATCTTAGAATTTTGGTTTAACATTAGGTTTGTTGAATGATAATTATAGAAACAATTTTTTGGAGGCATTGAAATAGTTTTTATTACGATTTTTAAATAGTTTGGTACTGTATTCGAGATTATGGGAAAAGTAGGTTTCAAAATATTTTTGAAAATGTGTAATTATTATTTAATTGTTGTATAAAATTGTTGGAGGCAAGCAAGGTCCACTGAATAGGAATTTTTAAATAGTTATTTGCTTTGGTATTGTCTTTGAAACAATGAGAGCAGTTAGTAAGATGAGAAATATTTTTTTGAAATTATAGAGCAATTCAATAATTATATAAAATTGTTAGAGACAAACAGAGGACTCTAAATAACAATTTCTATATAGTTATCTGTTTTGGTACTATATCTGATTTGATAGGAACAGTTGTAGAGAGGACAAAAATTTTTTTGAAAATATAGAGCAAACAAATAATTATTTGAAATTGTTAGAGACAATCACTGTACTCTAAATAGCAATTTCTAAATAGTTATTTGCTTTGGAAATACATTAACCAGACAAAGGAAGCAGTTGGTAAGATAACAAACTATTTTTGAAAATATAGAGCAATTCAATGAGTATATAAAATTCTTAGAGGCAATCAGAGTGGTCTAAATAGCAATTTCTAAATAGTTATTTACTATGATACTGTGTTTGACACAATGAAAGCAGTTGGAAAGATGACAGATACTTTTTTGAAAATATAGAGCAAGTCAATAATTATATAAAATTGTTAAAGTCAATTACAGTAGTCTGAATAGCAATTTTTTAATAGTTACTTACTTTGGTACTGTGTTTGACACAATGAGAGCAGTTGGTAGGATGACAGATAGTTTTTTGAAAATATAGAGCAATTTAATAATTATATAAAATTGTTAGAGACAATCAGAGTACTTTAAATAACAATTTCTATATAGTTATCTGTTTTGGTACTATATCTGATTTGATGGGAGCAGTTGGTGAGATGACAAACTATTTTTGAAAATATAGAGCAATTTTATAATTATATAAAATTGTTAGAGGCAATTGGAGTAGTCTGAATAGCAATTTTTAAATAGTTATTTCCTTTGGAAATACATTACCAAGACAATGGGAGCAGTTGGTGAGATGACAAACTAATTTGAAAATATAGAGCAATTCAACAATTATATAAAATTGTTAAAGGCAATTAGAGTAGTCTAAATAGCAATTTCTACATAGTTATTTACGTTCGTACTGTGTTTGAGACAATGAGAGCAGTTGGTAAGATGAGAAATATTTTTTTGAAATTATAGAGCAATTCAATAATTATATAAAATTGTTAGAGACAATCAGAGTACTCTAAATAACAATTTCTATATAGTTATCTGTTTTGATACTATATCTGATTTGATGGGAGCAGTTGGTGAGATGACAAACTATTTTTGAAAATATAGAGCAATTTTATAATTATATAAAATTGTTAGAGGCAATTGGAGTAGTCTGAATAGCAATTTTTAAATAGTTATTTCCTTTGGAAATACATTGCCAAGACAATGGGAGCAGTTGGTGAGATGACAAACTAATTTGAAAATATAGAGCAATTCAACAATTATATAAAATTGTTAAAGGCAATTAGAGTAGTCTAAATAGCAATTTCTACATAGTTATTTACGTTCGTACTGTGTTTGAGACAATGAGAGCAGTTGGTAAGATGAGAAATATTTTTTTGAAATTATAGAGCAATTCAATAATTATATAAAATTGTTAGAGACAATCAGAGTACTCTAAATAACAATTTCTATATAGTTATCTGTTTTGATACTATATCTGATTTGATGGGAGCAGTTGGTGAGATGACAAACTATTTTTGAAAATATAGAGCAATTTTATAATTATATAAAATTGTTAGAGGCAATTGGAGTAGTCTGAATAGCAATTTTTAAATAGTTATTTCCTTTGGAAATACATTACCAAGACAATGGGAGCAGTTGGTGAGATGACAAACTAATTTGAAAATATAGAGCAATTCAACAATTATATAAAATTGTTAAAGGCAATTAGAGTAGTCTAAATAGCAATTTCTACATAGTTATTTACGTTCGTACTGTGTTTGAGACAATGAGAGCAGTTGGTAAGATGAGAAATATTTTTTTGAAATTATAGAGCAATTCAATAATTATATAAAATTGTTAGAGACAATCAGAGTACTCTAAATAACAATTTCTATATAGTTATCTGTTTTGATACTATATCTGATTTGATGGGAGCAGTTGGTGAGATGACAAACTATTTTTGAAAATATAGAGCAATTCTATAATTATATCAAATTGTTAGAGACAATCACAGTATTCTAAAGAACAATTTTTAAATAGTTATCATCTTTGGTAATATATGTAACATGATGGTACCAGTTGATGGAGCAACAAACATTTAAAAAAGAATGCACAGCAGCCATTTTGGTTCCTCAACAATGTATTAACATTTCAAGATTAATGGCATCGAAAATATTTTGCATTAGGAGCACGATTACATGTACGAAATCCTCGTTAAAAATTCCAGAAGCACAACTGTGTCTCCAATATATTCCAGTGGACTCCACGTTTCAGAGATTCTAACCAAAACATACAAAAATACAAATTTCATCCAAATAATCCTACAGGACTCCGGTGAAACAGAATTTTATCAAGAAATTTCTCATTTTTTAATCCCCCCAAATACAATTTTTAAATAATAAAATTACACGGAATTTTTCCTAATGAATTACGATGGAAATGGATATTTACAAAATGGCGATTTGTCTCACGCGGTTGTCGAGTTCCACGGACTCGGATCCCGATCGATCGTCGATCCTTCCGGCGGGATAAAAGGTCGAGGAATTCGACGTCGATGCATTTGGTTTTAAATCCGACTTGGCAAGAGTTCGATAGCTGGCATTCTCAAAACGGTGACGCACCGGCGATAAGATAAGTGACGCGAATAAATCTCACCTTCTCAAATTGCTGCCTCTTCCACGAACCCGAACGAACAAAGAAAGAAACCAGACTCGAATTAAATCCACCTCCGGGAGAGGTTGAACCGGCGAACCACGCTGAATTAACAAGTTACGTCAACTTTCGGGCTAAAATAAATCGAAACAGTTCCGTTCTCACACAAAATGGACGCTCAGAAATTATATGAAAAAATGGACGCTCAGAAATTATATAACAAAGATTGAGAATACCTTTCAACACTAAAACTATTAACAATTATGGTGTATTTATTTTTCATCAAAAAAATTAAAATGATAAATACTTTGAAATAAATATTTATTTATTCTCTTATACAAAAGTATGATCAATTTTCAAATATCCAGTCAGGTCTATTACAATCTTACAATTTTTATTAGAAAACATGAATTGGAAATAAATATTTATTTATTCTCTTATATAAAATAATGATGAATTTTGAAAAATTCAGTCGAGTCAATTTTTTACAATTTGTATTAGAAATCATGAATGGGTCATTTTGACCATTTTGTTAGTTTTAGTGTTAATAATAGTAATAATGGTAAAATTTGAAAAATCCAGTCGAGTCAATTTTTTAGAATTTGTATTAGAAATCATGAATGGGACATTTTGACCATTTTGTTAGTTTTAGTGTTAATAATAGTAATAATGGTAAAATTTGAAAAATCCAGTCGAGTCAATTTTTTACAATTTGTATTAGAAATCATGAATGGGTCATTTTGACCATTTTGTTAGTTTTAGTGTTAATAATAGTAATAATGGTAAAATTTGAAAAATCCTGTCGAATAAATTTTTAAAAATTCTTATTAGAAATCTTGAATGGGACATTTTGACCATTTTGTTACTTTTAGTATTAATAATAGTAATAATGGTAAATTTTTGACAATTTTTATTAGAAATCTTGAATGGGACATTTTTACCACTTTCTTAGTTTTAGTGTTAACAATAGTAATAATGGTAAATTTTCAAAAATCCAGTCGAGTCAATTTTTTAGAATTTGTATTAGAAATGATGAATGGACCATTTTGACCATTTTGTTAGTTTTAATGTTAGTAATAGTGTATCCAAAGTAACAATTGATGAGTTTTAGTAAAATTTCTAACGTTTCATTAGATATTTCAATTCTATTTCAACAGATAGCTATTAGTTTCTTCCATGTTTAGCCTCTGGCTATTTATTTCTGACTATTATCTTATATTGCCAAGATACTCAAACCACACCTTACGTATCTATACCACCCATTATACCTTGACCTTTCCAATCCCATTGTATTGCACTTATGCTAGTACCTGCTCGTTCTTACGTTTTGATATTTCTATTCCTCAATTGTTTTCATAGTGTACTTCAAATCCAATTAATTAATAAACGTTTGCAACTCTGATTGAGGTCCAGTTTAATACCAAAATTACATGCAAAATATATAATTTCAAAAATTATATATAAATTTAGTTAGAAAAACAGAGTTAAATAAATTTAAATATATTTCTCAATTTTAATGTGACTAATTCACTTTTATATTTTTGGGCTCTAAAAATTAACCTAAATGCCATTTAATTTTTCTATCACTATTATAAAGACATGACTGTGTTTCTTAATAGAAATAGAAACAGATGTTCCCAAAACTAAGGAATATTTCTTCTAACATAATAGTTTAGTCCTCCCCCAATTATTATAAATTATTAGATATCCAAACTCTGTTCGTGGTTATAAATCACCAGATTTTTCAACAATTTTTCATGCTCTAGAATCTAATGGAAGCACTAAATTACTCGAAATGGAAATTTATGCTTCCTGATTTCGTTTTTGTGGTCTCCACATACAAACTATACAGGGTGTTCTCGACAACCATGGGAAAAATTTTAATGGGGGATTCTAGAGGCCAAAATAAGACGAAAATCAAGAATACCAATTTGTCGATGGAGGCTTCGTTAAAAAGTTATTAACGTTTAAAGTTCCGCGTGCGCTCGCGTCTCACAAGCATAGCCTTAAACGTTAATAACTTTTTAACGAAGCCTCCATCAACAAATTGCTATTCTCGATTTTCGTCTTATTTTGGTCTCCAGAATCCCCCATTAAAATTTTTCCCTAGCTTATCGAACACCCTGTATAAATTCTTTCTGCTAACAACGAGTAGAACGAATAAAAGAATCTACATATAACAGAAGCTCTGGATCCTCAAAAAACAATGGTTAAAAAATTGTAAAACACTTAAATCACAAACATAAAAGGCTAAAAATTCAATAGTCTACAATGAAAGAGAAAATTACTAAAAGACGATTAAAATGATTTAAAAACGATTTTTCAGAGTCTAAGGATCCGAGAAGGATCCAGCAAGGGCCGAGTGAAAGTAAAATAAAAAGTTTCAAAGCTGATGTGAAAAAATGAACGTTAAAAACTTTTAACGAGTTTCCCTTGAAAGAATGGTTTAAGCTCTGATAACCGTTAAACCGATGAAACCCTGATAAAATTTACTAATATTCTTCGTCCCGTTGCTTATCGTGTGACGTGCAATTTTTATTTTTAATTAGTTTCGAAAATGCAATGAAATTACGACTAATTACTAACTGCGTTCGACACATCTAATCCAAACGAAAATAAAATAAAAATAAAAATAAAATAAAAATATAATAAAATTAAATTACACGTCGAAAATAATGAAATTAAATTTTGAAATTTAGAGATTAAAAAAAAAATCGTTTTTAAATCAATTTAATTGTCTTTTAGTAATTTTGAATTTCTAGCCTTTCATGTCCAAATTAAAAGAGACCAAAATTAAATACTGTAATTTTTTGAAATTTTAAATTGGAAACAAATTGCACATGTCAAAAATAAAGACCTTAATTTTTCATTTGAGAATGTTAAATTCCACGATTAAAATTCTGATTTTTATTTTGCAAGTGCAAAGTATGATTTTGGAAATCGTTGCAACGCAACTGTATTTTTCACCAAGCTTGGCTCTCGAAGTGGATTGTCTTCTTCCGTTCCCACGACCGCGTCGTTTCGTAATGGGTCTTAAAGCGAGCACCTGGGCGGTAGTTTGATCGCCGCCCGAAATATCCGACCGTGACGTTAAATCGATGCCACGTGCCTCGCGAACTTTCGAACCGAAATACTAACTAGCCTCTCCGGCACGACCTAAGGCAACCTCTCGACGCGTGTCTCCGCCTGGTTTCGCGCTTAAATCTGTCGCCGACTCGAACACCATTAAGACCTTCTCCCACGCCAACAAGAAAATAAGCAAAGGCTTCAAAATAATCGTTTCGAACGACACACACGATTCTCGACCAGCAATTTTTGCGATTACGTCGCTCAGAATAGAAAAAAGACCTTAAGCCCTTTTCCCACTTGACTTATTGGATGATTGATAAATTCTATCGATGGACAAAATATAAATAACATTGTAAAGACTCTATAAATTTGAATAGAGATGATTTTCACATGAAGATTTGTTTTTTTAATGAATTAAGCCCTTCTTCCACTTGACTAAGTGGACGATTAATAAATTGTATCGATGTACAAAGTATAAATAAGAATATAAGGATTCTATAAACTTGCATAGAGATGATTTTCACCTCATGATTTCTTTTCATGGATTAAGCCTTTCTCCCACTTAGTGGACGATTGATAAATTGTATCGATGGACAAAGTATAAATAACATTGTAAGGATTCTAGAAACTTGAATACAGATGATTTTCACCTGAAGATTATTTTTAATAGATTAAGCCCTTCTCCCGCATGAGCTATGTGAGCCCAAAAATAAGTCTCAAGAATAGACATTTCGAACAACATAGATCATTTGCGACTACTAATTGTTTCGATTACGTTGCTCAGACTAGAAAAATAAACCTTAAGTCCTTCTCTCACTTGACTTACTGGGCGGTAGAAAAATTCTATCGGTGAATAAAGTATAAATAACAGTGTAAAGATTCTGTAAACTTGAATAGTAAAGACTATCATCTGATGATTTCTTTTGATGGATTAGGCCCTTCTTTCACTTGACTTTATGGACGACAGAAAAATTGTTTCGACGACCACAGTACAAATAACAATATAAAGACTCATTTAATTTGAATATAGATGATTGTCGCCTCATAGTTTCTTTTAATAGATTAGGCCCTTCTCCCACTTGACCTTATGGACGATAGAAAAATTGTTTCGACACCCACAGTACAAATAACAATATAAAGACGCCTTAAACTCGAACAGATGTAATTGTCACCTCATAATTTCTCTTAGTGAATTAAGCCCTTCTCCCACACGAGCCATTCAAATCACAAAAATTACTAAAACTCCAAAATATCCAAAATAACCATTTCAAACAACGCAGACAATTCTCCTCTACTAATTAATTCAATCACGTCTCTCAGACTAGAAATATACCTTAAGCCCTTCTCCCACTCGACTTTATAAACAATCTAAAAATTGTAACAACGGACCCACTACAAATAACAATGTAAACATTCCATAAATTTGCACAAATACGATCGTCGCTTAATCGTTTTTTTTTTTTAAAAGTTTCCCAAGTGGGAGAATAGCTTAACGATGCAGATTCCACTGTTGCAGTGACTCCGGATAATTGTCACGCGCCACTTTACAAGAGGATCCGACGTTTACGTCGCGCAAGCTCCATGAAAATTACGCTAACGCGTTCTAATTATTGCCTAGAGTTCTCGGAACCGCCAAATAATTCGCTGTCGACTGTCGGCTCGCTCGGCTAAAGTGCGCCGCTATCTCTCGTCGACGGCGATGCTCCATTTGCATACCACTGCCAAATCGTCGCGACAATAAACGGCGAACGAAACGCTCAGGAAAATTTCGCCAGACGCGTCTTCCGAAGTTCCCGAACCGTAACGTTCCCCGGGGGCTTCCAAGAACCACCGAAACGCGGACGGCACCTTTGAGGTTAGGTTCGGAATCGGGGTTCGACTTCCCACTACATTAGACTTCAAAATTAGCTCTGGCAAATAAAATTTAGAAGATATTCTTGAAAAATAATTATGGAAGGAAAACTAAAGTCAATTTTTTTTTAAATACAAAAATTAATTTTTAGTTGTTTGTGCTGCTATCTATTTCTATGCATGCGTCAATAATTTTGTAATGATACTTTTTGAGGTTATGTTCGACATCAGTGACCAGTTCGACTTAAAAATTTACTCTATGATGAATAAAATATAGAAAATGATATTCTCAAAAATAATTATGAAAATAAAATGAAAGTGGATTCGATCTTTTTTTGAATAAAAAATTAACAATCTTTTGTTGTTTTTTTTCATTCTTTGTGCTCCTAGCAACTCTTACGCATGCGTCAATAATTTTGTAACGATATTTTTGAGGTTATGTTCAACTTCCCACTACATTAGACTTTAAAATTAGCTCTGGCAAATAAAATGTAAAAGATATGCTTGAAAAATAATTATGGAAGGAAAATTGAAGTCAATTTTTTTTTAAATACAAAAATTAACAATCTTTTGTTGTTCGTGTTGCTATCAGTTTCTACGCATGCGTCAACAATTTTGTAATGATACTTTTGAGGTTATGTTCGACATCAGTGACCAGTTCGACTTAAAAATTTACTCTATGATGAATAAAATATAGAAAATGATATTCTCAAAAATAATTGTGAAAATAAAATGAAAATAGATTCAATTTTTTTGAAATAGAAAATTAACAATCTTTTGTGGTTTTTTCATTCTTTCGAGCTCCCATAGAATTCTGCATGCGCCAACAATTTTCTAATGATTTTTTTGAGGTTATGTTCGACATCAGTGACCAGTTCGACTTTGTACTATATTCGACTTTAAAATTTACTCTACGAAATAGAATATAGAAAATGATATTCTCAAAAATAATTGTGAAAATAAAATGAAAATAGATTCAATTTTTTTGAAATAGAAAATGAAAAACAATCTGTCGTTGTGTCTTTCACCTATCATGCTCCTATCAATCTTTGCTTGCATCAACAATTTTGTAACGATAGCTTTGAGGTTAGGTTCGACACCAACGTTCTACTTTGCCCTGCATTAGACTTTAAAATTAACTCTACTAAGTAAAATATGGAAGATATTTCGAAAAATAATTGTGAGAAGAGAAACAAAAGTGCATTCGATTCTTTTGGTTTACGAAATCCTTTTTAAATAATTAGTATGGAAGAATATTTGGTTGCCTCTTTCACCCTTAGTGCACCTATCAACTACTGCGCATGCGCCAACAATCTTGCACCTCTTTATATATTCACGAAACGTGATCATCATGTTTGAGGTTATATTCGACATTTGCATTCAATTTCACACTACATTCGACTTTGAAATTAACTCTACGATTTATAATACAGAAAAAGATATTCACAAAAATAATTGTGAGAAAAAAACCAAAGTGATTTCGATCCTTTTGCCTTATAAAACCTTTTTTTACAATAAACAATGTGGAACAATCTTTCGTTGCTTCTTTCACCCTTCGTGCACCTATCAACTACTGCGCATGCGCCAACAGTACCTCTTTATATATTCACGAAACATGGACGAAATTTTTAAGGTTACATTCGAAACCCAGTAATTTACTTTAAAATTATCTCTGCTAAATAAATCACAGAAAACAATATTCTCAAAAATAATTACAAGAAGGAAACGAAAGATTCCATCATTTTGGCTTAGCAAAATCTTCTTTTAAAATAAATAATATGGAACAATCTTTCGTTGCTTCTTTCACCCTTCGTGCACCTATCTGCGCATGCGCCAACAGAAGCTCTTTAAATATTCACGAAACGTGGACATTTTTAAGGTTACATTCGAAACCCAATAATCTCCTTTAAAATTAACTCTACTAAATAAAACACAGAAATATTCTCAAAAATAATTACAGGAAATAAAAAATGGATTCGATTCTTTATACTAATGAAATCTACTTTTAAAAAAAGAATATGCAACAATCTTTCGTTGCTTCTTTCACCCTTCGTGCAGCTATCAACTATTGCGCATGCGCCAACAGTACCTCTTTATATATTCACGAAACGTGGACATTTTTAAGGTTACATTCGAAACCCAATAATCTCCTTTAAAATTAACTCTGCTAAATAAAAAACAGAAAACAATATTCTCAAAAATAATTACAAGAAATAAAAACTGGATTCGATTCTTACGAAATCCATTATTAAATGAAAGATCGTGAAAGAATATTTCGTTATTTCCTTTCTATTAATACCTGTGTACATAATTCCGTATGTTGGCGAAACTTGGAAACGTCGGTGTTTGTTCTTTTCGTTCGTGCTTTATTGACCGTGGCTAAACAGGTGTGCTGGCGCGGGGCGACGCTCAGGAAACGTTTCGATTCGCTCGTTAAGCGATACAAATTACCGAACGTCAATGGCCTTCGCCGTAGCGCAAACGACACGACCCCATGCGCCCCCTCGCGAACGAAAACACATGGTCGGTTGACTTCCCTCTCCCATTAGTCAATTCTGACCGCCACCTGTGGCTTTGATAGTCTTTCACGGCCGCCGCGGAATTCCTGAAGATACGCGGGGCACGAAAAAGCGCCGGCGCGAGCCGAGCGCCACCGCTCCGTAGTTAACGCCTCGTGAAAAATAAACGTCAACCGCGGCCGGGGCGATAAGCGGAGCGGTCCCCAAGGTCAATCCTGAAATTCCAGTTCCGTTCCAGACCAACGATACGCGACGGTGGAATTAAAATTACGCGACTCTGGAAACCCCGGTCGACGATTTCCCTTGTTTACACAAAAAAGACCAAAACCAACAAAAGTTAAAATTTCACGATTTCCCCCCAGAAACCTCGCATCAGATTCTACGTATCCATCGATAACAATTTTGAGACGCACACCGTGTGCGGAAGCCTCTATTTAGTATCCTTATACACGCGCACCAAACGCCCATAGGCGTTTCCCGCACATCATCGACAGATCAATTACTAATATTCACCTAACAGCTACCAAAAGGGTTTGATCTCTACGTCCAAGCTTCACGGAAAGATTCACTTCCCAAGATCTACCAACTCCCCAAAGACTATTCTATTTTATGCCAGTTTACGTGGCATCCTTTGCTTCCCCACCTGACCCAGCGATATTTCTCGTCTTCGATCTACGGATCCACGGATCTGGCACAGGCACCGGGCAATATACCTCTGGTACTTACATGCTCCTGATCGACGATCGACGGAACACCACGCGATCCTGGCGCGGCGACGCTCGCCATGAAACGTCACAACAACTCGACGAGGCACTGCATCCGTGGAGATCGTCGCGATTCACTGAGAGAGAACGGTGGGGTCTTTCTTTGGGCGAACGCGTTGACACACTCGCGCGAACGAGAGAAACCGCTAGCGCCGCGACGGACCGGAACGAGACTCACGCGAGGCGCGAGGCGAAACTGACTCGAGCCGTGACTCGCTCGCCGGTTTTATACGAGTGACTGGTTTCCCCCGCGCGGAGGCGACGGTTGGCCCACGATGCGTGTGTACCACGCACTCCGCTGAGAAGCCCACCGACGTACTTACCTGCGGGTCTCCGTTTGACCGTACGCCGGCGTTCGTGCTTGACCCCGCGGAACCGTGGCGAGCCTGGTCACTCGATCTAACCGCGGTGTAATTTATGCCGAACCATCGACTTTACCGCCTATGAAATTCCGTTTCTTTTCCTGGGAGGCGCTGGCGGTGACGTAACACCGCCTCTGCTGCGACGGGGTCTCCCACCCGAAACGCTGAATGGCGGTATTGGAATGGTAAATACCGGTAGCGGAGGCCTTGCCAACCCCTACAGAGAATATCAAGATGGCGGACGATAGTATTTTTTGTATTTATGATGTAGCTATTTGTACCATAGAAATTAAGAGGATAGATTCTCGAAGAAATAACGATATTTAATCAATTGTCTTCCTAATCATTAATATAATCAAATTTTCTTGATTTGATTTTATAATTATTAATGATTGGTATTGAATATAGCATTAAAATTGATATAAATAATATTAAAACACCGGGTTTATTTGACTGTGTATTAGATTGGTAAATACCGGTAGCAAGAGGGCTTACCAGCCCTATGGAAAATATCAAGATGGCGGACGATGATTGAGGTGTTTATTGTGTTTTTGATGTAGTTATTTGTACCATAGAAATTAAGAGGATAGATTCTCGAAGAAATAAGGATATTTAATCAATTGTCTTCCTAATCATTAATATAATCAAATTTTCTTGATTTGATTTTATAATTATTAATGATTGGTATTAAATATGGCATTAAAATTGATATAAATAATATCAAAACACCTCCTACTTTATTTGACTGTGTATTAAATTGGTAAATACCAGTTGCAGAGGGCTTACCAACCCTATGGAAAATATCAAGATGGCGGACGACAATTGAGGTGTTTATTTGTACCATCGAAATTAAGACGATATATAATTGTATAAGAGAATAAAATATAAACTATAATCGTTTAAAAATTTGTTTAAAGCAGGGCTTACCAATCCTATGGAAAATATCAAAATGGCGGACGACGATTGAGGTGTTTATTGTGTTTATGATGTATTTATGTGTACCATCGAAATTAAGGAGATAGAAATATTGAATATTAGTTAAATTCTGTAATTTTCAAATTTTTAAATAGTTACTTATGGTTGTTAACCTAAAAATTTATAACAAAAATAAAAAAAGATACATTTTTTGAATTTAAAGAAATCTATTTAACATTTTTAAATAACAATATATACCGAATATACACAATCAGAAGAATGACTTAATTTTGATAGAATACAAATGATAATTTACGATAAGATACGAAATTTAACCCGTTTTGCAAATATTTTTTGAAACGTTTGCAAACAGTTTTCGAGGTATAATAATTTACGTGCCATTTTTAATATTTATCGACACTTCGTCACGCGATTTATTCCCCGATAAAACAGAAAATTCAATTTATTAGTCGTATATATAAACAAAATTTAAACGTTAACACGTTATTGCATCTCCCCCTAAATTTATGTATCCTTCGGATCGATTAATTTCAACTAGCGTTTAAAAAGAGAATGCATGTAACAATGGCGACGATTTACGGGCACAGAAGAATATAATGGAAACCCGTAAATTAAATTCAAAATTGAACTTAACGTGCATTGTTGCTGACGATGGAAAATGTCGAAAATCGTTAATGACGTTAATGGTAGTTTGATGCGAATATAGATTTTGTCACTGTTATTAAAACTGTATATACGGTGCTGTTATAATATATGCTGTGGCGGCCATTTTGGACCACGCAAAAAACTCGATATAAAAATTGTAAAAAAAAATTGTAAATTTCTGAAACTAATCTAACAATGTAAATTTCAGTACAAATTTTAGTAACAATTTTAGTAAAAATTTACACTGTAGTAATTTAGTAAATTTTAATAAAAATTTATACTGTAGTCATTTAGTAAATTTTAATAAAAATTTACACTGTAATAATTTAGTAAATTTTAGTAAATATTTACACTGTAGTATTTTAGTAAATTTTAATAAAAGTTTACACTGTAATAATTTAGTCAATTTGAATAAAAATTTACACTATAGTAATTTAGTAAATTATAGTAAAAATTTACACTATAGTAATTTAGTAAAATTTAGTAAAAATGTACACTGTAATAATTTAGCAAATTTTAATAAAAATTTACACTCCAGTAATTTAGTAAATTTTAATAAAAATTTACACTGTAATGATTTAGTCAATTTGAATAAAAATTTACACTGTACTAAATTAATAAATTTTAATAAAAATTTACACTGTAATAATTTAGTAAAATTTAGTAAAAATTTACACTGCTTATTAAATTATTTATACAAAAGCTTGAAAGATTAATTTATTTATACGATCAAAAATCTGTTATTAAATAAATAATATATCTGTAACTTATTATATGTTATTTTACAAGTTATAAATGTGTGTCTATTTTAGTAATAGTATTCGTCAATCTTTGTGAAGTCTGAGGTCTCTTTTGACTAATATAAATCTTCTCCGACTCTAAATTCTAAGAAATGTTTAGTTTGGCCAACGCGAGATTCTTCAAACTGCTTGCAATAATTAATCACACCACACAAGTGTAAAATCATCCACTCCAAAAATAGAAATTTATTATTATTATTTTAACAACTAAATTCTGAAGACAAATTAAAAATAAAATAAAAATCAATTATTAAAAATCTATAACAAAACAACCCTCCCAAATCTACAATAAAATTTCCCATTCAAAATCAAAATCAAAAATAACTAAAATCATCGACTCTAAAAATAGAAATTTATTATTATTATTTCAGCAACTAAATTTTGAAAAAAGAAAAAATAAAAGTCAATTATTGTAACTTTATAACAAAAACAACCCTTCGAAATCTATAATAAAATTTCCCCTTCAAAATCAAAATCATCCACTCTAAAAATAGAAATTTATTATTATTATTTCAACAACGAAATTCTGGAAAAAAAATAAAAATAAAACCAACTATTGAAACTCTATGACAAAAACAACCCTTCGAAATCTATAATAAAATTTCCCCTTCAAAATCAAAATCAAAAACGTATAAAATCATCGACTCTAAAAATAGAAATTTTTATTAGTATTTCAGCAACTAAATTCTGGAAAAAAATAAAAATAAAATCAATTATTGAGACTCTGTAACAAAACAACCCTTTGAAATCTATAATAAAATTTCCCCTTCAAAATCATCGACTCTAAAAATAGAAATTTATTATTACATATTCTTTCAACTAAATTCTGAAAAAAAATAAAAATAAAGAAAAATTAATTATTGAAACTCTATAACAAAAACAAACCCTTCGAAATCTATAATAAAATATCCACTTCAAAATCAAAATCAAAAACGTATAAAATCATCCACTCCAAAAATAGAAATTTATTATTATTATTTCAACAAGTAAATACTGAAGAAAAATAAAAAAAAAATAAAAATCAATTATTAAAAATCTATAATAATACAACCCTTCCAAATCTATAATAATATTTCCCCTTCAAAATAAAAATCAAAGTTGCGATGTTATTTCTCAAAAAAATCCAGACCCAAGTATTCAATACCACTTTCATTCGCCTCCAGCCATAACCTCAACTCGTTATTACGTTGTTTCTCGGTTTCGTAACGCCGATAAGGGCCGAACGATTAACCGTGGACTTGCAAAGGAATCGAAGAACGAAACTCCGTGGAGCACCGTAGGTGAAAGTAACGAATTGCGCGGGTGGATCGTTTTATTTTGAATACGACGAAAACCAAGCCTTCGATGTCGCGGCACGTGAGTCATCCTCGGCGCTATCGGGTAGGCGAGAGGAGCACGACGACCCTGACTGCGCGTAACTTTATTTCTGTCCTTCACCGAGAGAATTTAATGCGCGCCATTGCCAGGCGATCGGTGTCAAACCGTGGCTCATAATTCCGGTCCGGAGGAGCTCGACGACTTTACGAACACGCCCCTTACGAACGATTTTCTTCACGGTGACTACCAACCAATGGGGAAAACACAATAGGGTAGCTGATAGATCGCCACGAGGGAGAGGGTACGGGCCACGTTTATTGGCTACGTTATTTTTATGGCGTTGTTTACAGTCTGGCCACCATTAAACTTTTTTTTAGAAATTTTTTGGATTCTATTGGATATGACGACGTAATATAAATTTTAAGTCTAATAATAGTAACTGTATTAGAGAAATAAATAAATAAAATATACATTATAATCGTTTTTTAAATTTTTGGGAGGACAATTTTAATTCTCAGGAGCAGTACTATAAAATTATTTTGAAATTATTGAATGTTTATATTGGAAATAATTTTTGAAGTGCAGAGGGCTTTTTTAGGGATATTTAAAATTAATTTTTTGTGTTCTAATGGCTATAATCGATATCATATAAATTTTAAGGTTAATTTCGAATAATACAAACTGAATTAGAGAAATAAATTATAATCATTTTTTAAATTTGGAAAAACAATTTTAATTCTCAGTATCATAAAATTATTTTGAAATTGTTGAATGTTTATAATGGAAATAATTTTTGTAATGCAGAAGGTTTTTTTTAGAAATTTTTAAAAATTAATTCTTTGTGTTCTAATGGCTATGGTGACATAATATAAATTTTAAGGTTAGTTTCAAATAATATTAACTGCATTAACGAAATAAACAAATAAAATGTAAATTATAATAGTTTTTAAATTTTTGTGAGAACATTTTTTTTAATTCTTAGAAGCAGCACCATAAAATTTTTTTTTAAATTGTGAAATGTTCATATTGAAAACAAGTTTTGAAGTGCATGGGGTTATAATGTAAATTTTCAATTTTGCTTTTTTTAATGTATTGTTTCCTTTTGTATTGAAGGACCTTTTTTACGAATAAATGAATAATATAAAAATTACTAGATTTGTACTGTTGTTTTTAGTAACGAAAGCATTTTGTAATTTCTTTCAAACATAATTATTTAGTGGAAGTGAAATATTGAGAAATATTGGTAGACAGTTTGCAATTTAGTATCGTCAAAAAACGAAAATGGCGACTCTTAAGTCCCCACGTGTCATATTCCAAAAATTGTTTTCGTCTATAAGGGAGCCATTTTGTAATTTTTTTGAAGTATATAATTATTTAACAAAAGTGTTTGGTGTCCTGTTTGTGAAATCAGATTGAATATTCATAGATAGTTTGCAATAGAGAGTCGTCGAAAAACAAAGATGGCGACTCTCAAGTCCCACATGCCACATTCGAGATGCGATTTTCCTTAGTAAAAGGACCCATTTTGTAATTTCATTCAGACATAATTATTTACTAAAAGTGAAACATTCTGAAATATTGAAATATTGTTACATATTTTGCAATCAAGAGTCTCTAAAAAACAAAGATGGCGACACTCAAGTCCCACATGCCACATTCCAGAAACGATTTTCCTCAGTAAAAGGACCCATTTTATAATTTCTTTCGAACATAATTATTTAATGAAAGTGAACTATTCAGAAATATAGAAATATTGGTACATATTTTGCAATCGAGAGTCGCTAAAAAACAAAAATGGCGCCCACTCTTAAGTCTCACGTGTCAGACCCAGTCTTATCGACCCTCAGTGTTCGCCCACCCTCAGGCTCCTCCTCTCTCTAAAAATGATCGTGTATGGAAAAGTGAGAATCCATATCCTCAGTACGACGGAGACAGATCCTGCCTCGCTGCCAGATCCTCGCCAGGATCTCCAGTTCCCCGCCGCTCTGACTCCGGAGTCGTAAGATAACGCGCGTCAGAGCCCCCCAAAGGCTGCGAGTTTACTCACGGAAAATTGCCTTGGCGTGCACCGAGAGACTCCAGCATGTGCATCCCCCGCTTATATACGCCGACCGTCTCTCTATGTGTACCCACGTAAAACGAGAGGGTCTATGAAAATACGTACGCTCGTCGTATACTCGTACGGAGCGAACCCAATCTCCGATCGAAAGTATCTTATCGCCCGCTATCGGCCGTCGCGCGAAATATCAACTGTCCCCGGGTAAACAACAACAACGATAAAACGAAACTCTTTTTTTCTTTCGTTCATTTGCTGACGCACGATGCGTAACGTAAAGCCGCGTCCCCACTGGGTCGGCTTTTGCCGTTCGGCACGGCCGATCGGCAAAAGCCGAGAATTGCGTCTACACTGCGTCCGCATCTGTCATCTAGCACGGCCGATCGGCACCCTAAGTACTTCTCGGCAAAGCCAAACACTGCATCGTCTTGGATAGCATGGCTTGAAAAGCCGACCGGCATGCCGACGAGTCGATCGGCACGATGTCGGTAACCATCAAAAGAGATCGTGCCAAGACACGAGAGCACGAAAGTTTCATGTCAATTTCGTTCCAAAACCATCATCGAGATACAAAGATACAGGAACTTTAAACGTTAATAACTTTTTAACAAAGCCTCCATCAACAAATTGGTATTCTTTCGCGATCGAACGGAAAATTTCACAGCGCGACGATTGCTACCTCCAGTTCTGAAAGGCCCAGGCAGGGCCATAAAGCCCCGTCTTGTAACCAAATATGGTCATAGGCGAAAGATTTTTTCCTCGTGCCCATATTTTTGCATAGTCGATGTTTCCGGAGCCCGTTTCTTCCTCCGATACGCGATTTTGGGGGTGTCAACCGAATTTGGTATTAACTTTTAGCTCGACCGATTGGTCATCGACTAAGGGAAGGAGGACCCATTTTCACACCCCGTTTGGGAGGAAAACTCTTTCCTCATACCTGAACGTGGTGGAGGAAGACTTCCAGGTCACCCCCAGAACGAGGGTGCCCGAGGTTTTCTCCCCAAGTCGAAGGCTACGTTAATTTATCGAAGAAAAAACGGGACTCCGGATTAGGACGCGACGAGTGGCCGCGCGTGTTTGACAGCTGTTTTATGGCTATACACAACGATTTGCAATTTTTTTTCTCCGTTGAAAAATTTAGACACCTAATTGGATTTTCAGTAAGGAATTTTTTTCTCGAAAGTGCGTACGATTTTGGAGGTATGTGTAATGATAAAAAATGATTGTAATTGATCCCCGCAACCGAAAATAATTTTTTTAGAACGATTTGAAAAATTTCAGCACCTACTCGATTTTTTTTCTCGAAAGTAGATAGGATTTCGGAGGTATGTGTACTCACCAAAAATGATTGTAGTTGACCCCCGCAACCGAAAATAATTTTTCCAGAACGATTTGAAATTTTTGAATTTAATTGTTAATAACTTTTTAACAAAGCTTCCATCAACAAATTAGTATTCTTGATTTTCGTCTTATTTTGGCCTCTACTATCGCTCATTAAAATTTTTGCTAGAGGTGGCCGAACACCCTGTATATTCTTCTGCTACGTAAACTCGGACGCATCCAAAATCTTCGTTTTTTAGGCATTTTTTTTGCATTTGCTATTACTATAACTGCAGCAGCACCAGTTATTACTTCGTCGTCACTGTACATTTTTTGTGTACTGAAATGGCTTTGCCGCGGTGCATAGCAGTGGCACGGCCGTGCCGCCTTTTGCCGAACGCTGTGCCGATCGGCAAATGCCGAGCCGTGCCGACCCAGTGGGGACGCAGCTATCGGCAAATGCCGAGCCGTGCCGATCCAGTGGGGACGCAGCTTAATACTGCGTGGACGAATCGTATATTTGTTTGGAGGTTATAACAGTTATGGGAGGTTCGAACTTTGGACATAGATGGCGCAAGGTTCGATGAAATTAAATAAAATAATATTCTCTGGTGAATTCTGGACTTGGGAATAGAATAATATAATTGTGGTTGTTATAGTATCGAATTAATTTTAGGAAATATTTAGTGGATATGGGTTGGTTGAATTTTGGTGAAGAAAATTAAAATGGTGACTTTTAGTGAATTTATGAACCATGATATTTGATGGAATATTTAATTCAAGTGTTAGGTGAAATATTAATTTACTGATTTGAGAAGATGGAGTAAATGGAATAGTGCATTTTTTTAATCTTTTGAATCTTCAAAATGGCTACTTATAAAGCACAACATTGTTGAAATATTTAGTACAAATATTATACAAAATATTAATTTATTGATTTTGCAAGACGAAGTAAATGAAATAGTTAATTTAAACAATTTTTTTATAGTATAGTATCTAATTTATTTAAAAAAATATATACTTGATGTAGGTTGATAGGATTCTAGTGAAAAATCAAAATGGCTACTTTTACTGGACTTATGAAGCACAACATTGATGCAATATTTAGTTCAAGTGTTATGTAAAATATTAATTTATTGATCTGGGAAGATTAACTAAATAAAATAGTTAATTCTTTGAATACTTTTATAATACAGTATCTAATTTATTTATGAAAATATATACTCGATCTAGGTTAATAAAATTCTGCTAAAAAATTAAAATGGCTACTTTCACTGAAATTACAAACATTGCATACAATACTAACCTACTGACCTGACAAAACAAACTAAACAAAATAGTTAGATTTTTGTATTATTTTTTGTGCAATAAATTTCAGTTTTTAAATCATAAATAGAATGTTTGTGTTAGTTTTTGTACAAAAAATGGCTACTTTTACTGGAACCACAAAGCATTGGTAGAACATTTAGTACAAACATTGCACACAATATTAACCTCCAAATCTGATAAAACAAACCAAATAAAATAGTCAAATAATTTTGGATTTATTTTTTCAGCAATAAATTTCAGCTTTTAATAGAATGTTTGTACTACTTTTTGCAGGGGTTGATTTAGGTTAATAAAATTCTATCAAAAAATCAAAACTTTCTTGAAATTATTTCAACTTTCTACTAGTTTCATTGAAATTATAAACTATTGAAGTCGAATGTAGATCGAGAGCGTCACGTAGTCGATTGGTGAGGGCGCCACGGTAGTCGATCGGTGAGGACGCCATCTTGATTGACTAATTCGTACCTCTTGCGACACGTAAGAGAGAAGATGTATCGAAATACAGTTTTCTTACAAAAAGGTTATAAAAAGGTTGCCCTATTTAACTCCTACCACGCACCTCATCAACATAAACATTGGCAGAACATTAAGTGCAAAAATTACACACAATATTAACCTCCAAATCTGACACAACAAACCAAATAAAATAGTCAAATAATTTTTGAATTATTTTTTCTGGAATTTTCAGCTTTTAATGGAATGTTTGTGCCAGTTTTTGCAGGGGTTATGGAACAAAGCAGTCAGGGGGCCTTGATAGACCGGCTAATTGCGTAATTCTTAATAACGATAAATAGAATGCACGCGCGTACGTGCACAGATGAGATACCGGGAGACCACAACGGTCGGAACCGCGCGCGAAGTATTAATTTCTTGCTGTATCCGGCGTAGCTCGTCCGCCACGTTTGTATGTTTGCGCGACAACGCATATAACGCGGTAACCCTTGCACACGGCACCGCGAAACGTAACGTGTTATACAACGCGATGCACCGGGTCGGGTTATGGCCGCGGGTGGAACTCGTATTTCTCCGCTTCCAAAAGTTGGATTAACGAGTGCCTGGGGGGGGGCCTCGGTTTCGTAGACGGTTGACCGCGCCGGCGCTCGTTGTTCGTCCATTTTGTATAATATGGATCGAAGAAATTTATGCCCCACACATCATATTTAATTTTCAAAAATTGAAGTATGATTTTTTTTAGTGAAAAAAGAAAAAAATTTTTGTTTTTGGTCAATTTTACTATTATTTGCTAATTAAATTATTTTTTATGAAATTTGTAACCGATAAAAAATTTTGTAAAATGGAGATCGAAGAAATTTATGCCACGCATCGTATTTAATTTTCAAAAATTGAAATATGACTTTTCTTAGTGAGAACAGAGAAGAAAAATTTTTTTTTCTGGTTTATTTTGCAATTATTTGTTAATTAAACTTTTTTCTATGAAATTTGTAATCGATATAAAATTTTGTAAAATGGAGATGGAAGAAATTTACTCTCCACTCGTCATACTTAACTTTTGAAAATTAAATAATGATTTTTCATAGTGAAAACAGAGAAGAATATTTTTGTTTTTGGTTTACTTTGTTATTATTTGGTAAATCAATTTTTTTCTATGAAATTTGTAGTCGATATGAAATTTTGTAAAATGGAAATCAAAAAAATTTATGCCCCACGCAATGTATTTAATTTTCAAAAATTAAAGAACAATTTCTTCCTATTTTTTAACTAAAAAAAACTAAAGAAATATATGTATATATAAAAGGGTTCAATTGTATTTCGCTCTCGTGCTTTAGAATGTTCAGCAACTGGTAATATTAAATAGTATGATTATTCTACATGAAAAACTGAATCGAAAATGTAGAATGAAATGTTTTCGTAGGATGCTTCATTTTCGAGAAAACTCATTTCAAAAATTCTTGGCGCACCGCCTGCCGAACGCAGCGCTCATCAGCCATTATTTCGACTCGTATCGATGTCTATAAATTCTAATTTAGAATTATTTCCTTCTTTTTCTTTAATCTTCCTATTTTTTAACTAAAAAAAACTAAAAAAAAAATATATGTATATATATATATATAACATTCTTGGAGCACTGAAAAAAAGGAGAAAAAAATTTTTGTTTATGGTTTACTTTGTTATTATTTGGTAGTTCAATTTTTTTCTATGAAATTTTGTAAAATGGAAATCGAAGAAATTTATGCTCCAAACTTTCGACTCTAATTATTAAAAATTAAATAAAAATTTTTCTTAGTCAAAACAGAGGAGAAAATTTTTGTTTTTGGTCTATTTTGCTATTATTCGTTCATTAAATTTTTTTCTATGAAATTTATAGTCAATATAAAATTTTGTAAAATGGAGGTCGAAGAAATTTACACCCCTCGCATTGTATTCAATTTTTAAAACTTAAGTAACAATTTTTCTTACTGAAAACTGAGTAGAAACATTTCATTTTTGGTTTACTTCACCATTATTTGATAATTAAATATTTTTCCACGAAATTTGTAGTCGCTAAAAAATTTTGTAAAAGGGAGATGGGAGAAATTTACACTCCACCCATCATACTTAATTTTCAAAAATTAAAGAGTGATTTCCCCGCTGTGAAAACAGAGAAGAAACTTTTCATTTTTGGTTTACTTTACCATTATTTGAAATTTGAATTTTTTTCTACAAAGTTAGTAGTCGCTACGAAACTGTAATTCGTAACTGAAATTAAGCGTAAGAAGATGAAACTTTAATGGAACCACGAGTGACGAGAAAGGGGTAATTGCGACAGGGAGGAAGAAGAGAAATATTGCGTGTAAATTTGGAGCTAGTTTCGCAGCTTTTGTTCGTAGCAACGGAAGAAACAAAATGAAGAAACGAAGGTAATGTAACCGTAGGAAACAATGCCGCGATACTGTAGGATAAATTAAACGTGGAACACGTTGGTATTGCGTCTGTGAATGAATATTTCTCCCTGGGATCTTTTCAATTCTGAGAATAACTCGGTATAATAATATGGAATTAAAACGATGATAAAACTCTCTATTATTAGTTCCACCGTGCGGAGATTATTCTATATATTGCTATAAATATAAAAATAGTTTCATAGACGCATTTATCTATTTTTTTTTTTAGATCAGAAACGATATCGATTCTCGTACAAAGTTACTATTAATATATATACATATATATAACATTCTTGGAGCACTGGTGAAAAGGATTAAATTATATCTCTTTCTCGTGCTTTAGAATGTTCAGTTATTGGTGATACTAAATAGTGTAATTATTCTACATGAAAAACTGAATCGAAAATGTAGAATGAAATTTTTTCGTAGGACGCTTCATTTTCGAGAAAACTCATTTCGAAAATTCTTGGCGCACCGCCTGACGAACGCAGCGCTCATCAGCCATTATTTCGACGTGTATCGATGTCTATTAATTCTAATTTAGAATTATTTCCTTCTTTTTCTTTTATCTTCCTATTTTTTTACTAAAAACAACTAAAAAAAATATATATATATATATATGAAACTAGTCTTATAATAATTAAAATTATCTTTAATGAATTACTTAATATAATTATTCGTCAGTTTCATTTTTGTTTTTCAATAAATCAATTAATAAAATTATTCGTTGGTTTCATTTTTGTTTTTTAATAAATAAATTAATAAAATTATTCGTAAGTTTCATTTTTGTAGGTTATTCTGCGCGAGTCTGCTGCAAACGAAGAAAACGTATTTAATTCGTTGCATTACGAACTGTCCCGTATTTGATTTCTTCAAAGCATGGATTAACCTAGTAAGTAACTTCTGTTCCCGTTCGTTTCCATATAATTTATTTGCGTTGTCCGTCTCTCTATACATTTTCCATCCTTGTTATATTCTAATTTTTAAATTTAAATTCAGGAGACTACCGTGGTCACAAATACGATGGAACGAAACGTCGACCAACAAAATTTTATTCCCGTCCGTTCGATGTTTACGACTAAATTGTGGACTAAACGGACAAACAATTCAAAATTTTGAAAAATATTTTTTTTTTTAAGAACATCCATGCATTCGTTGACGTCAAATTATACACTGGTTCATGTTTACACGATTATTACGTTTTGTTTACATTTTTAGATTAAATGTAATATTATTTTGTATGAAAAATTGAATCAAAAATATTGTATAAAATTTTGGATTGGCATAGTATGTTTTTTTTAGTTAAAAAATGGAAAGATCAAAGAAAAAGAAGGAAATAATTCTAAATTAGAATTAATAAAAATCGATACGAGTCGAAATAATGGCTGAGGAGCGCTGCGTTCGTCAGGCGGTGAGCCAAAAATTTTCGAAATGAATTTTCTCGAAAATGAAGCATCCTACGAAAAAATTTCATTCCACATTTTCGATTCAGTTTTTCATGTAGAATAATCATACTATTTAATATTACCAGTTACTTAACATTCTAAAAACTGGGAACGAAATATAGTTTAACATCAAAGAATACTTGCATTATCTACGTTTCTTTTGTTTGGTTAAATAGTTATAATTTTATAAAATTGAAAAGATCCCTTTTTCTTGAAGTATTCCAAGAATTTTCGAATTGAATTTTCTTGAAAATGAAGCATCCTATGAAAAAATTTCATTCTACATTTTCGATTCATTTTTTCACATAGAATAATTATACTATCCAATATCACTAGTTACTAAACACTATAAAGCATGTAAAGGAACTACAATTTAATCTTTTTCTCGTGATGCCCCAAGAATTTTCAAATTGAACTTTCTCAAAAACAAAGCATCCTACAAAAAAATTTCATTCTACATTTTCGACTCACTTTTTGACGTAGAATTATTATACTATCCTATATCACCAGTTACTAAACATCCTAAAGCACGAGAACGAAATATAATTTAACCCTTTTCACGTGGTGCTCCAAAAATATTCAAATTGAATTTTCTCAAAAACGAAACATCCTACAAAAAAATTTCATTCTACATTTTCGACTCACTTTTTGACGTAGAATAATTATACTATCCAGTTTTACCAATTACCTCACACCCTGAAGAACAGGAACGAAATATAATTTAACCTCGAAGGATACTTGCATCATCCAACGTTTCTTTTGTCTGTTTTAATTTCATAAAATTCCAAATGTGTCCAATTCTCTTAGAATATCCTCGAAAATACCCCCGTGCAACCGAATGCATGCAGATGTCCCCGGATATAATTTAGGATTTAATCGCGACCGCGGGCGCAGACTGCGGCTCCGAACTTAAGTCCCGCGGAGGCTTGTATCGCGTTAGAGACAAAGGCTTCTTTACGAGACGCTTAGGTTACTCCGTTACGCTCGCCGCCATATCGAGACATCGATTTCATAACATTACCTGGCACGTGGCGTCCTACGCGGAAACGTTTTCCATCTCGTCCTGCCTCGAAGGCGATGAAATTTTAAACGGAACTTCCCCCGTTTCTCGTTCGACTTTAATAAAACACGAATAAATAATTCCGAACGAGACGTACACTTTCGACAGCTATTTCACGAAAGAACGCGTGGGAGTTTATTTTTTCGCGCGTGGGAAACGCGCGGATAAATCAAACGGAAGAAATTCGACGCGGATGTACGCCAGATAAGCCCCCAGCTGAGCCGGAAGCGCCAGAAAACAGAGAATCGAGGAAAAGAAACGGTTTCTGGGGCTCCACATTGGAGGGGGAGGGGGGGGTCAACGATCTCAGAAAAGTGGGGGAGTATTTCATTGAGGATTCTGACTTTTGGGGGATGAATCTTACTCGTGGGAATCCCACGAGTTTAATTTTCCTCAAAAAAAAAAAAAAAAAATGGACTCAAAAATCTTCCATTTTTTTTTTTTTTTTGTAGTGGTCATTGAACTGGAACCAAGGCTTATCAGCATCTAAAGAATTCAATTTTTTAGTAAATGAAAATAAATTACATTTTTTGGAAATGAGACTTTTTTGATTTTATTTCTTCCAATAAAATGGACTTTCAGAAATTTTTTTTTTATTGTTTATGTGTCACTTAGCTGGAACCAAGGCTTGTCAGCTTCTAAAAAATACAATTTTTCTAAAAATAAATAGTATTGAAAATTTCCTGGTCGATAAAACAGGAAACTGCTTGGAAAAATAAAATAAAACGGTAAAAATCAAAACAAAATTCTTTTTGAAGAATTTTAAAGTCCAAATTTATTACTGAATCTCCACTAAGACACAAAAAAAATAAAAAAAACAAAACCTCATGAAGTTTAATTTTCCATCACAAAAAAAATAAAAATAATTTTAAAATCGTGGAAGTGAAACGTTTTGCAGGAATCTTGTGGCAACGGGATCGTTGTAGCGGAAGGGTGGGCGAGAATATTAATCGAGGGTTTGAAAAGTATCGTTGGCGAGCGGTGTTTCGAACGTGGCGCGAAAACATACAAGGAACAGTAATTGCAAAGCAATCGATCCCCCCACGCGTGCATCTCGTTGGTCACCGCCTACTAATTAGAACGAAGTTTACGCGCAGGCAACCGATATGCTTTGTCGAAACGCGCCCAATGATTTCTGATTCCCGGAGTATACGTGTACTCGATTAACGGTTTGATACGCGCCGGAACGACCGTACAGAATTATTTACTGTAACGCGATCGCATATGTCCCAGTAGAAACCCGACGTTCGACTGGTGGAGAGTACTTACGAGATTTTATGGACTGGAATATTTATGAAGCTCTCGATCAAAGGGACTCCGGGATGGTTTACGAGCCGGGGAAAATTTCCATTCGAGCCTTTTCGAATTATTATCGGGGAGACTTCTGGAGGAAATTATACGACAAAACCATTGATAAACACTGACGATAGTCCTGTAAATTCTACTCTCAGTATCGTATCAGCATTTTAATTAGTTCCAAATCAGGATTTATTGTATATTTAATTTACATTTGTAGTTTTCTACGATTATATATAAAGATTTATTATTATTATCACTGTTAATTGTTTATTTAATTGCTACAAGTTAGTGAAGAAGTAACTAATTTGTATCGAGTTTGAAAAAACGGATTTCTTTTTTTTTTAATTCTCGGGGAATCGAACTTGAGACCTCGAGAATCGAAGACAAGCGTCTAAGTCACATAGCCACGGAGGGCTCAATTAAGTTCTATCGAGTAGCAGTATTTATCTGTCACAATTGTAGTTGGTATTTTTTTTTATTATAAATAAGGATTTTTTTTATTTTTTGTTCTGTGTAACTTGTTTATTAAATTTGTTACAATTTAGATAGGAAATGTATATAAGTTAAACGATAGTAGATACTACATTCTACTTATCATGTGAGTCTCATGTGAACATTTTAATTAATACTTTTAGACAGATCTTGTATTTTATCTATATTTATATATTTTTCTTCGATTTTTCTTGTCAATTGTTTATTTAAAATTTGCTATAACTTAGTTACGAAATAACTAACTTATATCAACTTTTAAAAAACACATGATTTGTTTTTTAATTCTCAGGGGATCGAACTCGAGTCCTACAGAATCGAAGACAAGTGTCTAAACCACGCAGCCACGAAGGGCTCAATTAATTTCTATCGAGTAACAGTATTTATAACTGTTAAAATCACACTTGGTACTTTTTCTTATTATAAATAAAGATTCTTATCTTTTGTTTTGTGAATTATTGAATTTGTTACAATTTAGATAAGAAATATATAATATAGTAGACGATATAGTAAACAAATTATACTTCAGTCTGATTTGAACCTTTTAATTAATACTTTTAAATAGATCTGTGTTGTATTTTGTTTATATTTATATTTTTCTCAGATTATAAATATTACTATACTTAAATAGTACTATTACGTATACTTATACGTGTACTTAAATATTACTATTTGAATTTCTTTTTAAATTGTGGGCCATCCATTTGGTTTTATACTATAAATCGTTGATTTCAGCATATTTTTGTGTTTTTTTCATTTGGTACAAAAAAAGCATCATATATTAAAAAATTTGAATTTTTAAAATTCGATGAATTGTTAATTTCTATCAAGTAGGAGCATTTAACCTCTTCAAGGACAATTTTTTTTTCTTCTTTTTTTGTGTCTATTTATTATTAACAATAACTATAATTATAAAAAAAAAAAAACTAAACGTTCACATATGTGGCCAAGGGCATGAAGAGGTTAATTGTTAAAACCATAACTGATACCAAATTAATAATAGGATTAAATTAAATTTTGAGATTCCACCTATACACTGAATTATGCAAAATTAACAATATTTTTTATGCACTAAAACTCTATAATAGTGATATCTTTTTATTTTTTTAAAATGCAAAAAAAACAGTGTAATACTAATTATTATTTATATTTAAAAAATTCCAAGGATCCAACTATTACAAAAACTGGTCCAATTTCGTCGATCTGAATATATTTAACGAAAAGAAAATTGTACGTATACATTATTTGAATCATCCAACGACAGAGTGCTTCCCGATGAATAATATTAAATATTCAATGAAGTTCCCCGATTCGGTAGGGAATCGATTCGTACAAAGCAAACGAGATAGTCCCATTTCGAAATAAAGTGCAACCCGCGCCGATGCACTTAGAGGGAAAAGTCGCTTGGTAGGAAAATAGACGCCATTAAACCGTACGAAATTATCCTACGCGATTGTTCAATCTCCAATTAGAACAGAGGTGACCCAGTTCCTGGTATTCCCCGGACTTTCTATCTTATTAAATTCCCAACCACCTCATTATTATGGGAAACGAACTGTCCTGGAAAACAATGGCAACTTTGTATCGCCGGACTTACCTCGATACTAGCGCAACCACAATGGCGTCGAAATCTACGAAACCTTCTTTGTAAACACGATTATCGAACCTCGAAAGGAGAAAACCCAACTCTCGACTGTCAGCGATATTCAGCCCTGCATAGAAACGCGTTGCATTGTAAGAGAATCCAGTAATTATCGAACATCTTCCAATATACATATATTATGTCTGGATTTTATATATTATATGTATTATATAAGATTCTCTTTAATGATACACTCTCTCTTTTTCAGAAACGTAAATAGTATACTGGAATCACGACAGACGAGATAAATTTGTAAACATGATGGATTTTTTATTTATAATTCTCTTTGAATATTTTATTTCTAAATTATATATTATAATTACATGTTTATTATATAGTTTAATTAACAAGAAAACCATCTATGTTCATTAAATCCAAAGAAAATGAATATACCAATTTTTTTAGGATTTCGGGGGATCGAACTCGGGACCTCGAGAATGGAAGACGAGCGTCTAACCACCACAGCCATAGAGGGCTCCCGAGATGAACGATTATCTTTGATATGAAATAGCTTACAGTAGAAAAAATTAATTTCTATTAAAAATAAATCGAAATATTTTGATAGTTATAAATACTAGTCGAGTTAGTATATCTACGAAGTAATTCTAAATTGAATTCTGTAGTATGTTCTTGCAGACTTCAAATGCGTTTCTCTCGAAATGTTACTTTCTCAATTGGCGTGGATGAAATCTCAAAAACCATACGTTCGATTGCTCTGAAATTTTTACACGTTGCTCCGCATAGTAATAGCTCTCGCCCATATCAAAATTATATTTTTATAACAAGTCTATCATACACTTTTATTAAAAAGTATGCGGAAAAAATGGCAAAATTTGACAATTTTTAATTTAATTCATCATTTTCAGCATAAATTAATTATTTTGATAAAAATCCTACCGAATAAAAATTTTTTTTTTTATTTAGTCACCCTTGAGGGCTGCTATCATCTACAAATAGTGTTCAAATACACATGTTCACTGTGGGCGTGATAAAAGCTTGAAAAGTCAATAAAAGTTATTGAAAAATTTATTTTGTATTCCCCGAAAGGATAGTTAAGTAAATTGTAGCGTTGGATGTAACATTTAGTTAGAAAAAAAATGAATAAAGACAATCGAATATTTGCACGCGGTAAATCGCGCGATGGAGTTCGGGGATAATTTTTGGTCGATCGTCGATGTGCATAATAAATAAACTGTAGCCGATCTGGAGAGATTTAAGCCCCGGATGTTTATATTCCGCGCAGGTTTACGCGACCACGCACATACACACGAACGTCGAACCCGGGAATGGCGCGTGTTCGAAATTCAAAGGTGGTCGTCGCCCCGACGCGGTTGCATCGTTTTGCACGGGGAGGAGGAGGGGGAGGAACGTCGATTTACAAAGCCAATCCGTACCTGTCCCGAACAGTGGCTGTATTTTTTTTTATTCTATTTTCGACACTACCGAAAATATTGGGACAATCTTCGACGTACAGTCGTGTTTCCAGCGATGAAATTACGTTACGTTCGAGGTGGGAATAATTTTTGATGTCAGGAGTGTCCAAGAGCTTCTTTCGTTCGAAATTTGTTGCAATATATTTTTATTTTGTGTTTTTTGATTGATGGTCTTGTATGTTGAAATATTTTTGGTTCAATTTTTCTTATATTGTGTGGCAACCATTTTGTTTTATATTATGAGTTGTTGATGGTATTTTTAATTTTGTGTGTTTTTAATTGGTATAACAAATGGGGTTGTATATTCAAATATTTCTGTTTGAATTCTTTTTATATTGTGGGGCATCCATTTTGTTTTATATTATGAGTCGTTCAGGATATTTTTATTTTGTGTTTTTTAACTGTTATTAACAGATGGGTTGTATATTGAAATATTTCTGTTTGAACTTTTTTTAAATTGTAGGAAACCCATTTTGTTTTATTATAATTTTCCTCAGAAAATTATAAATTGTTTATTGCATTATTTTGTAAATTGTTTATTTAATTTGCTACAATTTAAGTTAACCTTGAAAAAACACATCATTTTTTTTTAATTCTCGGGGGATTCGAACTCGAGACCTTAAGAATCGAAGACAAGCGTCTAACACACGCAGCCACGGAGGGCTCAACTATTTTATGTCTGGTATAAAATATGTATCTCATATTGAAAAATTTCTATTTCAATTTTTTTAATCATCTATTTTGCCTTTTGCTATGAGTCAATAAGATCAAAATATTTTTGTATTTTTTATTTAACATAAAAGATGCATCGTACATTAAAATATTTTTAATTTTGTAAATTTCGAGGCATCCATTTTGTTTAGTACTATGAATTATTAAATCCAATATAAAATATCATTTTTAGACATTGAAATTTGTCTAAAAAATGTGAAATTATTTTCATAAATCCAGCATAAAATATCATCTTTAGACATTGAAATTTGTCTAAAAAATGTGAAATTATTCCCATAAACAATGATAAAGAATATTTGGTCCGACGATAACGATAATGAAATCGACAAACTAAATTTTTATTTTTTTTTTATTTCTTCGGGAGTCATTGACGAACGGATGCGATATATCCTGCCGATTCAGTTTGTCTACGTTTGCTATCGTGCCGCAAATACAGTATTACGCACTCTATGGATGTGCGGAGGCCGTTCTGTATCGATTCGGGGTTTCCCCATGTCCGATAGAGAGCAAAGCTGCCCGCGAACGGATTAAAATCACGCAAAACGCGGACACCGGTTTCATCGACTTTTCGGTTCATTCCTTGATTAAACTTTTATTTCTCCCCGGGGCTCGCTAATGGTCCGCACATTTTGCAAACCGAGCTCACCGTGTCGGTTGTTAAAGGACAACGTCCTAAAACAGCCATTTTTCCCGCTCGTTGAACGCCCACGCGCCTTTTTAACCGTTTCCATGTTTATTTATTTTATTTCGCGTTTTAATCCCGGATATTTCTCTCAATTACGCTGTGTGGTAACCTCAAAAATTGAATCTGGGATCCCAAGAGTCGCCATTTTGTAAATTACTTTTCCCAAATAAAGAAAATGGCCGTTATTACAGATACTGCGAAACGATTTCTTTATAAGCGACTGAGTTTGAGAAACTCTGGGACCGCCATTTTGAATTCTTTTGGGCCCAAAAAATTTTAAAACAGTATTCAAGTATGTGTTAATAAACCTTGTAAATTTGGCTGCAAAAAGTGGTATAGTTTCTTTGCAAAAAATTCCCAAAGTTAAACACTCATGGATACGGTAGAACGATTTCTTTATAAGCGACTGACTTTAAGAGGATCTAGGGCGCCCATTTTTAGCTTAACTGGACTCAAAAAAATTGTACATATTATTCAAGTGTGTGGTAATAAATCTTCTAAATTTTATTGCAAAATATAGTATAGTTTCCCTGCAAAAAATTCCCAAAGATAATCGCGTATTGATACTCTGGAACGATTTGTTTAAAACGTCTGAATTTGAAAGGATCTGGAGGTGTCATTTTGAACTTTCCGAGTTCCAAAAAATTGTGAAATAGTATTCACCTAGGTGTTAGTAAACCTTGTAAATTTCATTGCAAAATACAGTATAGTGTCTCTGCAAAAAATTCTCAAAGTTAAGCAATCATGGCTATCGTGGAACGGTCTCTTTAAAAGCGTTTGAGTTTGAGAAAATCTGAAGCCACCATTTTGAATTCTTTTGGGCCCAAAAATTTTTGAAATAGTGCTCAAGTATGTGTTAATAAACCTTGTAAATTTCATTGAAAAATACAGTATAGTGTCTTTGCAAAAAATTCCCAAAGTTAAGCAATCATGGCTATCGTGAAGCGGTCCCTTTAAAAGCGCCTGAGTTTGAGAAAATCTGGCGCCACTATTTTTGGCTTAACTGAGTTCAAAAAATTTGAGAACAGTACTCAAGTATGTGTTAATAAACTTTGTAAATTTGACTGCAAAAGATGGTACAATTTCTTTGCAAAAAATTCCCAAAGTTAAACACCCATGGATACCGTGGAACGATTTCTTTATAAGCGACTGACTTTAAGAGGATCTAGGGCCGCCATTTTTGGCCTAACTGGGCTCAAAAAATTTGGGCATATTATTCAAGTGTGTGGTAATAAATCTCCTAAATTTTATTGCAAAATATGGTATAGTTTCTTTGCAAAAAATTCCCAAAGTTAAAAACGAAATGCTAACTCCTAATTTGTTCCAGAAGTTACTTTAGCTTTCAGTTTCTAACGACGCTGGGCAATACGACCCGAGATGAAAAACGTGGAAGGGGGGTGGAAATATGGAGAAACGGCTACGTAACGGACGCAGGCGTTCCAGCAACACCGAGACGTCAAAGGAACAAGGCGAGAATCAATTACATCGAGAAAATGCAATTGCTCGTGAGAAGCTCTTTGAAACCTCTTACGTATTCGCAGGGTCCGAAGAATAAGGCACGTTCCGGTTCGCTGCGGGGGAGGAAGCTCGCGGAAGGTCGTATAAGAGGAGGTTTCAAGGCGAGGAAGCGAGCTCCCTCTTTCGCATTCCTGCAAGCCACCTTACGTAGACTCATTGATTTCCACGGTACGTGACAAGAAGCGATCGACCGTGAGTATTTTCACTAGTCGAGCGCGCCCCGGAACAATGGGAATGGATCCAAAACTTCTGCCCTTTATCTTTTTTTTCCACGGTAAGAACGTCCAAGTGGATTGTCTTGTTTTCCAGATCAACGAGGAACTTGATTTCATTCCCAGGAAGGCTACGAAAACCTGCGAGGGAAGGCTGGAATTTTCTTACTGACGCGTCCATTCTCTCCCTCGATTGTGCTCGCCCGACGTTTCTATCGCTGTGATTCCCTATAATTTCGTTTCACAGGGATTCCGAGAGGCCTTGGCGTTGTTTAGGAATATACAGGGGGGGAGAGAAAACGGTTTGGGGGGACGATATTCTTCGTTGCGTCGAGCTTAGTCCACTCGTCGACGCCTGGAAACGAATTCTAATTGGTTTTGTACAATTATCGAGGTTTAGTTTTGGTCGCTTCGATATTGGCGAAAAGGGATTTTGGTAGATGAAATTCGTTGTTATTATGATTTTCTTCAAAAGAAATTGTTAGAAATAATATAAAATGAGAGAGAGAGACATAGTTCATTTGTTGACACCATATGATGGGGGAAAATTTCATGCAATAAACGGGGTACTAGTGTTGTGATAAGAGAAGTTGATGAAAAATTCTAATATTGCACAGGTATTCGAACGTTGATAATATGTGAGTATTTGGTTACTATTATTTGTATATTTGAATATTTGACTAAATTTGACAATGTTATTAAATGATTTCGATATATGCAATAAATATCTCTAATAGAAAAGGGTTTTGGTAGGTCAAATTCCTTGTTACCCTGATCTTCTTCAAGAAGAATTCTCCTAAATAAAATAAAATGAATGTAAGAAACGCAGTCCCCTCTTTGATTGCATATAACGAGGACAAATTTCATGCAGTAATCGAGGTACTACTGTTATGACAGGAGAATTTGTTGAAAAATTCAAATATTGCACAGGAATTCAAACGTTAATAATGTGTGAGTATTTAATTACTACTATTTGTATGTTTGAATATTTGAAAAAATTTCACAATGTTATTAAATGATTTCGATATATGCAATAAATATGTCTAATAGAAAAGGGTTTTGGTAGATCAAATTCTTTGTTACTATGATTTTCTTCAAGAGGAATTGTCCTAAATAAAATAAAATGAATGAAAGAAACACAGTCAACTTGTTAATTTCATATGATGGGGGAAAATTTCATGCAGTAATCGAGGTACTACTATAATGACAGGAGAATTTCATGAAAAATTTAAATATTGCTTAGGTATTCGAAAGTTAATAAGTTCTTGATATTTGAGTGTTTACTATTATGTGTATATTTGAATATTAGACTAAATTTTACAATGTTATTAAATGATTTCGATATATGCAATAAATATTTCTAATAGAAAAGGGTTTTGGTCGGTTAAATTCCTTATTACCCTGATCTTCTTCAAGAAGAATTCCCCTAAATAAAATAAAATGAATGTAAGAAACACAGTCCACTATTTAATTGCATATAACGAGGACAAATTTCATGCAGTAATCGAGGTACTACTGTAATGACAGGAGAATTTGTTGAAAAATTTAAATATTGCATAGCTATTCGAATGTTAATAAGTTCTTGATATTTGAGTGTTTACTATTATGTGTATATTTGAATATTAGACTAAATTTGACAATGTTATTAAATGATTTTGATATATGCAATAAATATTTCTAGTAGAAAAGGGTTTTGGTAGATCAAATTCTTTGTTACTATGACTTTCTCCAAGAGGAATTCTCCTAAATAAAATAAAATGAATGAAAGAAATACAGTCCACTAGTTACTTTCATATGATGGGGGAAAATTTCATGCAATAAACGAGGTACTATTGTTTTGATAAGAATATTTGATGAAAAATTCAAATATTGCACAGGAATTCAAACGTTAATAATATGTGAGTATTTAATTACTACTATTTGTATGTTTGAATAATCGAAAAAATTTCACAATGTTATTAAATGATTTCGATATATGCAATAAATATCTCTAATAGAAAAGAGTTTTGGTAGGTCAAATTCCTTGTTACCCTGCTCTTCTCCAAAAAAAACTGTCCCAAATAAGATAAAATG
Organism: Colletes gigas; assembly: GCF_013123115.1. Taxonomy (NCBI): domain Eukaryota; kingdom Metazoa; phylum Arthropoda; class Insecta; order Hymenoptera; family Colletidae; genus Colletes; species Colletes gigas. The sequence continues at coordinate 2,071,430 of NW_025106644.1, forward strand.
AACGAAAGAAACACAGTCCACTTGTCGACACCATATAACGAGGGACTCTTTCGTGCAATAATCGAGGCACTACTGTCACGTCACGATAATATGCTTTGAAAACTTCAATACTGCAAAGATATTCGAACATTAATCAATTCTTCATACCTAAGCATTTAATTACTATCATTTGCAAACTATTATTATTTTTAAAAACTTCTACAATATCAATAAATATTCCAGTGAATCTAATATCAATTCCAAAATAAACAAAACCTCTAATACTCATTCCAACCTAATTTTTATCACACTTTAAACTATTCTCAGGTAAATATGTCTCAAAAAAGTGAAATTGATTGCCTTGTTGTCATTTTTTAAGCGCCTTCAGCTACCCCCCAAGTATCCATCGAATTGCATCCAAAATGGAGAAGGTGGCTCACCTGGAAGGTCGAAGGTCGCAAAAGGACGAAGACTTCGGGGAATAATTCCCGGGTTTTGGCCGGGAAGTTTTTCAGCCTCGTGGAACGGTAATATGTAGAGTGTTGTACCAACCACGGAATTCGCTGTCGAGCCAAGTCCTCCGTAGCGTAACGCGAAAACTACGCGAAGGCACGCGAAGTGCTTCGAAACGGTTTGGCAAGTGCAGGTAACTTTGCCGGTGAACCGTGTCGGCCAACAGCCCGTCCCACCCTCTTTGTTTTCGTTCGCCAATCGCGATTAACCTGGCCACCGGTGCCACCGGGAACTGTTACGCCGAAGGCCGCGGAGCTTGTCGAGCCCGGGCACGTTTATCGCCATTTTTATCGGGAATCAACCTTTAACGGTCGAAAGGCCACGCGGTCGCCATCTTGAAAAACGACTACAAGTACCAAAAACCCTTGTAAATGTTTTGGATTTGATTAAAACTAAATTTCAACTGTGTTATTTTTATTTATATTTTTATTTTTATTAATTTTAACCAATATTACAAAATTTATTTACTTCTACTGGAAAGTGTTCCGTTTAAAATAAAAAACCTTCATAAAAATATGTCCCCTTTATTATAAGATGCGATTTTATTACAAATGTTTTGGATTTTCTTGAAATTGAATTTCTACTGTGTTACTTTTATTTTTATTTTTAATTTTATCGATTTTAACCAATATTAAAAAATTTATTTATTTTTATTCTAAAGTGTTCCAATTCAAAATGCCTAAAAAACCTACAAAAAAACATATCCTCTTTATTATAAGATTCCAATAAAATAATTTGAAAAATTAGATCTGTTAATAATTAAATTCAAAAAATAAAATTATTTACATATTTTGAGACTACATTTTAAATCAATTGAAAGGACTTTTACTATAAAAAAGGACTATTTTAGCAAATTATTATAGAAATAGTGTTAGTAACAAACAAAATGTTTTCGTCAACTGAAATTAAATTTACAAGCTACATCAAAAAAATTTATTTTACATTTTATTTTACAAAAATTGTGCAATTAAAGATTCCAAGGAAATAAAATTTGCCCTGCCTATGTTTTCACAGAGCAGACTGCACAAAAGTGGAACACACGTCTAGAACACACCACGATAACAGAGATAATTATTTTTCTCGTCCATAAACAAAGTCTACGCATAGATCATCATGTTTTCTGTCTTAAATCCGAGGCGAACGCTTTTGCATACTCCCAAAGAAGCCACTGCAATCTAGTTATAAATCAAAGCAACGAACGCGAATCAAAAATCCAAAATCAAAAATTAAAAATCCAAAATCCAAAACCCAAAATCCAAAATCCAAAATCCAAAATAAAAAATAAAAAATAGCACAATATTTGGGGGTAGGTAGTGTTTCTGTAATAATTCTTGTCTGAAGATATATTTGGACTCAAAATTCATAGTAAAATATAATAATTGTTTCTGCTTCACTTATTTGTAAAAAGTTACCCCTTTATAATAGGTCTATCATCGATATTTTAAACTGAATACAAATTCCAAACAACGATCAAAAATCAAAAAATAAATCAGAAATCCATAATTCAAAATCCAAAATCGAAAATCCAAAATTAAAAATCAAAAATCAAAAGATCAAAAAATCAAAAATAGCACAATATTTGGTGGTAGGTACTGTTTCTGTAATAATTCTTGTCTGAGGATATATCTGGACTCAAAATTCATAGTAAAATATAATAATTGTTTGTGCTTCCCATATTTGTAAAAAGTTACCCCTTTAAAATAGGTCTATCATCAATATTTTAAACTGAATAAAAATTCCAAACAACGATCAAAAATAAAAAAATAAATCAAAAATCAAAAATCCAAAATCCAAAATCAATAATAAAAAAATAAAAAATAGCACAATATTTGGGGGTTAATTTCTACAAATGTAAATTACATGTCTATATATGCTCTATGCATCCCCAAAGTTCTAGAATTTTTTGAATTTCCAAGGGGTAACCATCCCTTATCAGTGGAAAATGATAAATGTAATGAAAGATTTTTAAATTAAAACATCGCATTTCCCACACAAGCTTCCATCAAATATGTCAAATATGTGTAAAATAGGTCTATCATCAATATTTTAAATTGGATAAAAATTCCAAAATCTAAAATCAAAAATCAAAAATAGCACAATATTTGGGGGTTAATTTCAACTAATGCAAATTACATGTCTATACCAATAATCAATACCAATATACCTATAAAAATTCTACGAACGAAAAAACTGGGGAACATTTACAGTTGCGTCTCGCGGGATTCCCCAGAAACTTTGTGTCGCGTTGTAGCCCAGGTATCCAACTGTCGACGATGGATCGTAAATTTCCATCGTGTATCCGTGGCGATCTTTTGTACGTCGTACGATGACACGAGCGGTAAAAAAAAAAAACGAAAAACAAAGATGGCGGGGGGGATACGCGGGGAAGCGCGATAAGCAACGACTTAATCGTCCTTCCCAGAAACGAGGAGCACTCATGAGCGGCGAAACGAGCGTACTTACGCTGGTTATTTACGGCTTTGGTATAAAGCGGCCGGAACGGGGCGAAGCGTGGCTGCGGCCAAGGAGAATTTGAAATATTTACGTCTGGCGCGCAGCGCAGTGCTTTCAGATAAGGACGTTTGCTCACGAAACACTTGCACGACATCAGTAAACAAAGTGTTGTGTGTACTTACTTGGATGCAAAGCCCCGGCCGTAGCTCTTCGTGGCTGTAGCTACCGTCGCGAATTCGAGAACGTAACGAAAAACTAACCTTCCGCGGTGTACTCGCGAGATAATTGAGATGGCAAGATGGCGTCTTGCCTTGAGAAATTGAATTATTTTAATTGTCAATTTTTTAAGGTGATAGGGAGGATATAATATTGGGGAAAAATTGGAGAATTCTATTCTTCTGAAAATTATATACACAGAGGCAGAAATATTGAGATTATTGTGGCTTTGAAGGGTTAAGAATGAATGAAGAGATCGCGAGGTGGTCAAGATGGCGACCTCGATTCTTCGAGAATTTGAATGATTTTAATTGTCAATTTTTTGAGGTGATATGGGGGATGTAATATTGGGGAAAAATTGGAGAATTCTATTCTCCTAGATACTGTACACACAGAGATAAAAATATTGAGGTTATCATGACTTTAAAGGGTTGAAAACGAATGAAGAAATCGCGAGGTGATCAAGATGGCGCCCTCAATTCTTCGAGAGTTTGAACGATTTTAATTATCAATTTTTTAAGATGATATGGGGGATGTAATATTGGGAAAAAATTGAAGGATTCTATTCTCCTGGGAATTATATACGCAAAGGTAGAAATATTGAGGTTTTCTTAGCTTTGAAGGGTTGAAAACGAATGAAGAAATCGCGAGGTGATCAAGATGGCGCCCTCAATTCTTCGAGAGTTTGAACGATTTTAATTATCAATTTTTTAAGATGATATGGAGGATGTAATATTCGGGAAAAATTAGAGGATTCTATTCTCCTGGAAACAGTATACAGATAGGTTGACATATTGAGGTTATCGTGGCTTTGAAGGGTTGAAAACAAATGAAGAAGTCGCGAGGTGATCAAAATGGCGCCCTCGATTCTTCGAGAAATCGAACGTTTTTGATTATCAATTTTTTAAGGTTGTATGGGGGATGTAAAATTATGGAAAAATTAGAGAATTCTATTCTCCTGGAAACTGTATACACACAGATAGAAATATAGAGATTATCGTGGCTTTGAAGGGTTGAAAACGAATGAAGAAATCGCGAGGTGATCAAGATGGCGCTCTCGATTCTTCGAGAAATCGAACGATTTTGATTATCAATTTTTTAAGATGATATGGGGGATGTAAAATTGTGGAAAAATTAGAGAATTCTATTCTCCGCGCAATTATATACACAGAGATAAAAATTTTGAGATTATCGTGGTTTTCAAAGGTCGAGAACGAATGAAAAAGTCTCAAGGTGATCTAGACTCACAAGACGTTAAACCTATTTGTTGTTTTTTATTGTATGCAATCGGCGCAGAAACTGCACTTTACGGAGGCCTATTAGAAGTAAAGCGCCATTTGTTTCTGCGCCATCTAGAGTTCTTCTGACATACTACTTCTGAACCGTGTGTCTTTCGCCTATAACGAAGCCTCGTGCTCATTAAAAGTGTGTTCCTGAGAGAAAGTCGAGTTTTGCTCATTTGACCCCAGATTCTCACAGTATCCTCCCTTTAGGGCTCGCTAAAAATCTCAGAACGATGTATTTTGACCAAATTTCGCGTCCCCCGTAGAAGAGCAAACGTCGCGAGCGCGACGGAGTCGTACGTCGCGTTGGATTTCTCGCCGGAACAGAGGAAACCGGAGCAGCCCGGGTCATAGAAGGATCAGGTCGAATGGATGCTCTTAGTGATTACATTTGCAAGTCAAACGAGCTAGTCGACAAGATGGTGTGTATACTTATATACATACAAAGGACATCGCCGATAGGGTCAAAGGGAGGGATGGAAAAAAATAGGATATATCGGCCCGGAGGAAGTTACGGTGGCCTCGAAGGGCGTCTGAAACGAGGAGGTGGCCGAAATTGTAGGGGAGGGCGGGGCTGGTACGATGGGTTGACGAGTTTCGCGAGGGGGTGAGGACACAGGGGGTACGGAAAACGAGGCGAATCGTCGAAGAGAATGTGTCATTGCAACCCCTCCCTTTTGGACAGAGTTCTGAGGGGGAAGGACGGGGGGGGTAAGTAGATGAGGGGTTGGTTGGAGATTGAGGAAAAAGTCGAGAGAGAGAGGTCCAGGGTGAAAGAAGGCGGGCGAGGAGCGACGAAACGACTTGGTAGGTTTATCCCGGACTAGCTTCATTTTCAGCCCTCGTCTGAATATAAAAGACAATTTAATTATAGGGGGATTTTCAAAGGCGAGTCGAGTTCCACCCTGCTCCACGCCCGCCCGGACGCGTCTTCGTTTCATCCCTTTATCTGTCGACCAGGGATTATTCCGGGAAACGGAAGAAGAATGCACCCATACACGTGCTTTATGCGGAACCATAACCGGGACTAAACTCTTGGAGAACCGATGCTTCGGGGAAAGAATGGGGGGATTAGGTTCTCGGTGTTTATTTCGTTGATGATTTTGGTTATTGTTCGTTTCGATGTATATTTTTTCGATGATTTTTTTCATTGTTTATTTCGTCGATGATTTTTTGTATTGTTTATTTGATATTTTCGATAATTTTTTTTATTGTTTATTTGAGTTTCTCGATGTTTATTTCGTCGATGCATTTTTCATTGTTTATTTCGTTGATGAGTATTTTCATTGTCCATTTCGGTATTTATTTCGTCGATGATTTTTCGTATTGTTTATTTGTTTTTTTCGATGATTTTTTTAAATCTTTATTTGTTTTTATCGATGTTTTTTTATCGACGATTTTTGTCATTGTTTGTTTAGATCTTTATTTTGTCAATGATTTCTTTCATTCCTCATTTCTTCGATGATTTTTTGCATTGTTTATTTCGTCGATGATTTTTTTCATAGTTCATTTCGATGTTTATTCTTTCGATAATTTTTTCATTGATAATTTCGTCGATGATTTTTTTCCTTTTCTATTTCGATGTTTATTTCGTCGATGATTTTTTTCATTGTTGATGATGTTTTTAATTGTTTATTTCGTTGATTCGTTTTTTCTATATAAAATAAATAAAAAATATCAAATATTTGGGGATTAGCTCTGGGTTAGGTTAAAGTAGATCTACCATAAACATTTTAAACTGAATAGAAATTCTAAATAAAGATCAAAAATACAAAAATTAATAAAAAATCAAAAACCAAAAAATAAAAAAAATAAAAAATAGAAAATATTTGGGGATTAGGTCTGGGTTAGGTTAAATTAGATCTACCATCAACATTTTAAACTGAATAAAAATTCTAAATAAAGATCAAAAATACAAAAATTAATCAAAAATCAAAAACCAAAAATAAAAAAATAAATGATAGCAGAATACTTGGGGGTTAACTTCCATAGTTAAAAAAATGCAAATTACATGTCTATATTTGCCCTGTGCATCCCCAAAGTTCCAGAATTTTTTAAATTTTTTAAATTTTCAGAGAGGTAATCATCCCTTGCTAATGAAAAATGAAAAATTTTTCATTAAATTTTCTAATATTCCAAAAATGCATGGATAAAAAATTTCTCACATTTTTCGAAAAATTCACGAAATAATCGAAACGAAAATTTTAATAAAATTCGCTCGTCTCGAAAGAAAAATTACACAGCGATTAGTCCACTTTGGTTAATATGCGAGAAGAGGGAAATTCTCGCGTTTAAAATTGCTCCTTTCTCGCCGTTTCTTTCACGAATTTCACTTCCTGTTGCTATATCTCTGCGCAGTCATTTACCATGCTGTGTTTCCACCGATTGTACCATTTTTTTCTCATTAATTTTTCCGCGTGCTTATTCAGATCTCTGTAGACTCAACGCAGACTCACTGTTGGAGGGTTTTAAAATTGTGGTCGGGGGTTGACAGTACTGCTTTCTCCCTCTGTGAGGCTCTGTCTGCATTTTCATTTTGAGAAATCTCGACGAGTACTGAATATTGACTCGCCTCGCTGAAATCTACCGGGTGTACCATTTTAATCTTCCAATTACGAGAATAAACCTTTCAAACACACACTTTACGTTTCTTAATCGCTATCAAATTCTTAATTTTCAAAATCCAATTTTCCAATAAGAGTCATTGAAAATTATTCAAAATTAAATTTTAACAACCCCTTTGAGGCCCAGAATATAAACGAATTTAAAAATGATTTTTACTGAAATCACGTCAAATTTGAATTTTATCAACCCCCTTGGGGGGCCCAGAATTTAGACGAATTTAAATAATATTCACTAAAAGCAAAGTCAAATTTGAATTTTATCAACTCCCTTGGAGGCCAAGAATTTAAACAAATCTAAATAATTTTCAAATGAAGAAGCAAGTCAAATTTAAATTTTATCAACCCCCTTGGGGGGCCAGAATTTAAACGAATCTAAAAATGATTTTCACTGAAAGCAAGTCAAGATTAAATTTTATTAACCCCCATGGAGGTCTACAATTTAAACGAATCTAAAAATGATTTTTACTGAAGGCGATTCAGAATCAAGTTTTATGAATTCCTTTGGGGCCCAAAATTTAAAAGAATGCAAATTTTCACTCTTTACTAACTGATGACTGCTTTGTAATAAATAAAGTAGTGAGTGTAGTTAATAAAAACATAAATTTCATGACTTTGAATTTATTCCAAAAAATTGAGGCCCAAAATTTAAACGAATCTAAATAATTTTCACTCATTCCTAACTAATAACTGCTTTGTAATTCATAAAATAGTGAATATTGTTAGAAGAAACATAAATTTCACTAGTTTGAATATATTTCAAGAAATTGAGGCCCAAAATTTAAACGAATCTAAATGATATTCACTCTTTGCTAACTAATAACTGCTTTGTATTACATAAAGTAATGAATATTGTTAATAAAAACATAAATTTCATTACTTTGAACTCATTACAAAAAATTGAGGCCCAAAATTTAAACGAATCTAAATGATACTCACTCTTTGCTGTCTGAAACCTGCTTTGTAATAAATGAAGTAGTGAAATATAGTTAGTAGAAACGTAAATTTCATTCCTTTGCATTTATTCAAAAGACTTGAGGCCCAAAATTTAAGCGAATCTAAATAATTTTCACTCTTCCCTAACTAATAACTGTTTTCTAATAAATAAAGTAGTGAATACAGTTAACAGAAACATAAATTTCATTCCTTTGAATTTATTTCAAAAGACTTGAGGCCCAAAATTTAAACGAATCTAAATGATATTCACTCTTTGCTATCTGAAACATGCTTTGTAATAAATAAAGCAGTGAATATAACTATATTCTATATTCTACTAACTAGTAGAAATATAAATTTGATTACTTTGAACCTATTACCTATTATAAAAACTTGGGGCCCAAATTGTAAACAAATTTGAATGATATTTACTTTTTGCTAACTGATGGTTGCTTTGTAATACATAAAGTAGCGAATATAGTTAGTAGAAACATACATTTGATTATTCTGAATTTATCACAAAATATTGAGGCCCAAAATTTTAACGAATCTAAATGATATTCACTCTTTCCTAACTAATAACTGCTTTATAATGAATAAAGTAGTGAATATAGTTAGTAGAAACATAAATTTGATTACTTTGAATTTATTCCAAAAACTTGGGGCCCAAAATTTAAACGAATGTAAATGATACTCACTCTTTGCTAACTGATGACTGTTTTGTATATAATAAATAAAGTATTGAATGTAGTTAGTAGAAACATAAATTTCATTACTCTCAATTTATTCCAAAAACTTGAGGCCCAAAATTTGAACGAATTTAAACAATTTTCACTCTTTCCAAACTAATAACTGTTTTCTAATAAATAAAGTAGTGAATACAGTTAACAGAAACATAAATTTAATTCCTTTGAATTTATTTAAAAAATTTAAGGCCCAAAATTTAAACTAACCTAAACGATTTTCTTTGAAGTAGTGAATACATTAAGTAGAATCCTAATTTTGATTTATTTATTACACACAATCTCTTACAAAATAAAACAATAATTTATTTATTTCGAATTTATTTAAAAAATCATCCAACCGTAACAAAACCAAATTATTTTACTTTTCCATAAAAATTCAACCCCTGACGACCGTTAAACGCAACCCGTTCCACTTCCCAGCGTCCATAAGAACGCTCCCCCAGTAAAATCATCGTTATTATTAGCGGTGTTCACGCGACCGAAAGGGCCCAGTTTCGATGAAATTTTAATAACGCTGAAAGGGTCTACGTCCGGCAAAGTTCGCGTCGGTACGTTCCCCGTAAAAAGCCAAGTAAATTATGGACAAAGTTGCACACCGAAACGGTTGTTTCGTTCGTTGGCAGCTCGTAAATCGAACGACGTCAAACACGCGTCCAGCGCGCGGTGCCCGTCGAAAAATAGAATTAAATGGATTCGATATAATTTGCGCGGCGTTTGTTCGGGCTGAAAGAGCTTCGGTAAACGCGTTTTAAATCCGCGCCTCTGTAATTCGCTCACGACTTGACCCGTTTTCGCCGGTGAATCGCGGCATAATCCCCGCGCGTGTGTTTTCTTTGCGCGGCTGAAAGCGACAGCTCGTAGGTGGCGCTGGCGTAGCGCCGGCCAGGACCCACAATCGTTAATTCGATTAAACGCACGGGCGTTGAAACGTTCGTTTGTTGCGTTGGATAGCGGGGCGTAGGTCCAAAACGAAACACGCTGGATCTTTGGCGACGCGAATTTTTTTTTTTTCAACCCCCTCCATCCCCCTTCTGGGGCGTCGAATATGAAAATACTCGTTTGGCGCACCGAGCGGGTTAATAAACGATGCAACGAGCGCGTATTGTGAGCAAAATGCAACAGATGTCGAATCAAGCGAGGGTAGAAATTAACCCTTTGCTATTAGAGGGGTTTGTTCCGTTCGAGTAAACGCTACTCGGGGCACGATGTTTTATAATTGCAGGGTAATTCGTGTCAATAAATTTTATGAACTTTTGGATTTTTTTTTTTTGAAGCAATTTTTAGATTTTTATTTTTTTTTTAGGGAATATAAAGGGGTGGAATTGTATGTAATTTTGTTGTAAAGTTGTAATGAATTTTTGGGGGACAAAATGGGGTTGATTTGATTAAATGGAGAATTATTATATTGTTGAGTTTTGTAAATAATTTTTCGTGAAAGTTTTGTGGTATAAAACGAGGGTTGTTTGGGGTGTATTTGATTAAATAGAGTTGCAATGAAATATTAAAATTTTAAGCAGAATTGCAATGAATTTTTTGTTGTATTAATTTACAAATTTTTTTTTTAAGGGATACAAAGGGGTGGATTTGATTAAATGAAAAATTATTATATTGTTGAATTTTGTAAATAATTTTTCGTGAAAGTTTTTTGGTATAAAATGAGGGTTGTTTGTGATAATTCGTGTAATTTTATCAATCTTTGGATTTTTCTGTGTCAAAATTATTGTAACAATTCTGTATTAATTTTTAGATTTTTTATTTTTGTTTATTTAGTGGATCCAAAGGGGTGGATTTGATTAAATAATGTTACAATAAAATATTAATATTTTAAGCACAATTGCAATGAATAGTTTGCTGTATTAATTTTTGTTTTTTTTTTAAGGAATACAAAGGGGTGGATTTGATTAAATAGAGTTGCAATGAATTTTTGGGGGATAAAATGGGTTTGATTTGATTAAATGGGGAATTTTTATATTGTTGAATTTTTTAAATAATCATTCAGGACTGAATTTACACATTTATATTTACTAGGGGAAAAAGTTACTAAAGTTACTAGGTTTCAAAATCACCTTCTTTTGAATTGCAATTAATTTTTTTGATATAAAATGGGGTTTGCTCCATTCAAATAAATGCTATCTGGTGCACAATGTTTTATAATTGCAGGAAAATTCGTGCAAATAAATTTTATGAAATTTTGGATATTTTTTTTAAGCAATTTTTAGATTTTTATTTTCTTTTTTAGTGAATACAAAGGGGTGGATTGGATTAAATAGGGTTGCAATGAAATATCGTTGCAATGCAAGATTTAAATATTAAATAAAATTGTAAAGAATTTTTAGGGTATCAAAAAGGGTTTAATCTATAAATAGATTAATATAAATTCTACCCTTTTGAAGAATTTGAATGAATACAAAAGAGAATGGGTTTAATTAAATAGAGAATTATTCTATTGTTGAAGTTTTAAAATAATCCTTCATGGCAAGATTTACCCACGTGTCATCTGCTAGGGGAAAAAATAATATCGAAGTTACTAGGATTCAGAATCACATTGTTCTGAATTGCAATTCATTTTTGGGGGGATTAAATGGACTTTAATATTAAAAAATAATACCTAAAAAAAAAAATATTTTGAAATATCTACTGAGCCACTAATAAATAATTCAATTGATGCACCTATGAACAAATAAATAAAAGAAAATAAAATCTAGTTCATAATATATATTTATAATTTTTTTAATTAATTGCAATTGATTTTAATAAAAAAACAAATTGAAAAAGTGCAACTTCTTTCAATGCAACACTCAATTTTCTATTTTGGGACATTTTTTCAGACCAATACAATTGTGAAAAAAATTTTTTGCCTATTTCAAAAATATAAAAATAAATTATAAATAATATAAATATCGTAAACAGAGTTCACATATTTCCCCACTGAATAGGTAATTAATTTCAAAATTTCAGTTTGTAAAAACTGTGAAACTTTGGTACACTTAATTATATTAAGTAATTTATTTATTTAATAAATTTTGATAGCCCATTTCTCGATAAAAATTAAATTATCTGCCCTCTGTGTATATTTCTTTACGCGTGCATAATATGTTTCAAGTAAATATAAAAAAGCACGGAATAATTAAAGGGGAGCACGTGTAAATTCGACGAACAAAGAACGCAGAGGAGAACAGAGCGAAGTGGAAATGTGGTTTAAAAAACGAACTCCGTTATGGCTGTTTCCGTGCCGGCGGTCGCGCGTACAATTAATTTTCAAAGTAATCTTTCTGGGAAACAAAGCCCCCGCCGCGACAAAAATTCATTTTTCATCGTTTCGACTCATTTTCAGTCGCGAAACACCTTTTCCTTTTGCGGGGGCTTCCCCATCAGTCCGTACAAAAGCTTTCGCGTTGCAAATCACTGTTTGCAGACTGGACTGTGTCCTCAAAATGGTAAAAAATGACACTTTTACCGGGAATTTTTTACCTCAACATTGGTCATCGCATATTCAAATTTTGTGCATTTTATACAAAATTTATTAATGTATATTTTATTTTATTTTTATTTTTATTATGCAGGGTGTTCGATAAGCCTGGGAAAAATTTTAATGGGGGATTCTAAAGGCCAAAATAAGACGAAAATCAAGAATACCAATTTGTTGATGGAGGCTTCGTTAAAAAGTTATTAACGTTTAAAGTTACGCCTCTGAAACGCTGGCGCACGCAGCTGCGTATCTACAGACGCTACTGTTAATAACTTTTTAACGAAGCCTCAAACAACAAATTGGTATTCTTGATTTTCGTCTTATTTTGGTCCCTAGAACCCCCCATTAAAATTTCTCTCAGGGTTGTCGAACGCCCTGTATACCGAATGCAAAAGCCCCGAATTAATTCCTAACTCCGAATCGGACCCACCAGAGTTCGTGTTCGTCATTCCGTAGTATAGTTTGTCAGAGACCAGGCTCGTGGGAGTGTTTGCGTAAGCGGGTGAGCGGTCAGGCTTCTTTCCAGCGGCCGTTCGTCGATACGACAGTTATTCGTGAAAGGGATATCGAGGTTGAGGCGATCGCGCGCGGACAGTTGACCTAAAAACAGCGACCAGACTGTCCCTTTCGCGAACAACGGATAAACCAGCGACGATAAAAAGGACGGCACGGACGTACACGGTGTTGAATTCGAATGAAACTGCGGTAAGTTTAATCCTTTTATGATATGCATCGCGAATGCGGGAAACGGTCCCGGCGATACGAGACCTCGCATCGTTTATCCGGCGCGATTTGCAAAGTAAACAGCGGCCTAACGATGCGCGCGGTCGCATAACTCGTATTTGTTAATTATCGCGATTAGGGGAGGATTACGAATTCATCACGACCGTTTGATCGATGGCGCACGGAACCACGAAATTTTGGGGCCATTTTACTCTTCCAAGAAGCCTCTCGTGGGCATTTAATAACGGATTTATTAAGGAAGTCAAAATAACTCGGTTCGCCATTTGCATTTTGATTTGATTTTTTGGTTTTGAAATTTTTTGATCATTTCATTGAAGCATGTTTGGGGTTAATTTTATTTATGTTTCTTTAGGTACACTTAAATGGACCATTTAAATAATTTTTTAGAAAACTAAATGCAATTTAGAAATTACTTATTTGATTATTTTTAATAATTTTTTATACATCTTAGTATTTGATATTTTTTGACAATTTTATTTGAGCTGTATATACCCAGATGTGTAATTTTCATCCCTTTAATTTTCTCACAAAATCTTAATCCGATCCAAATACATCTTTAGAAAATTGAATAGATTTCAAAATTTACACACTGTCTAAAAATTAGTTTATTTATTGTTTTTTTTATATTCTCTATAGCCACCACTTGAACATAAAATATATGTATCGATATTCTTTTGTTTACTCTAACCATTATTATTTAACATACACATACAATATATAAAAATAAAATGAAATACACATTGATAAATTTCGTATAAAATGCACAAAATTTGCAAAGCAACGACCTTCCATTATGGTTTCATTCAACTTCCAAATCGTTCTGGAAAAATTATTTTCGGTTAGGGGGGTCAATTGCAATCATTTTTTATTAATAGACATACCCTTGAAATCCTACCCAGTTTCGAGAAAAAAAATCATAAGGTGGACAAATTTTTCGACGAAAATAAAAAATTTCAAATCGTTCTGAAAAAATTATTTTTGGTCGCAGTGGCCAACTACAATCATTTTTGGTCATTACATGTACCCTTGAAATCCTAACCATTTTCGAGAAAAAAATTCCTTAGCGAAAATATAATTCCAGGCCAGTAATGTCGCTCCAAAATTTAGTGCGTATCTTTAAAACGTCATAACTTCTGAACGGATTGAAGGATTTTAATGTTTCAAAATGCAAATAACGCATATTTTAGCGAAGAATATGTAAAAATTCTAACAATACTGAAAAAATTGTTTCTTGACACCGTAAAGTGATAAAACCCCCATAAAAATGGTCAAATTTTGAAACAGCCATAACTTCTACAATAATGAATATATTTCAACGAAATTTATTTGTGAAGTAGAGCTCATTGGTACCTACAAAAAAGTATTAGACAACTTTTCTATAGGGCGCCAAACAAAATTACTAAAAATGAAAAGCGAATTTTCAAGAAAAATCGACAGGGGGAAGTCCCTAAATTTTTCGCCGAAAAAGAAAAATATTAAATCGTTCTAAAAAAATTATTTTTAGTTGCAGGGGCCAATTACAATCATTTTTGGTCATTAGACATACCCTTGAAATCCTACCCACTTTTGTGAAAAAAATTCCTTACCGAAAATCTAATGTGAGGTTAGAAATGGTTCCCCAAAATTTCAAGGGAATTTTTAAAACACCATAACTCCTGAACGGATTGGACAATTTTAATGTTTAAAAATGCAAATAACGCGTATTTTAGTGAAGAATATATAGAAATTCTAACAATATTGAAAAAATTATTCCTTGACACCGAAAAATGAGGGAAACCCCATAAAAATGGTCCAATTTTCAAACGGCCATAACTCCTACACTAATGAATATATTTCACCGAAACTTTTTTCTGAGGCAGAGCTCATGGGTACCTACAAAAAAGTATTAAACGTCTTTTCTCTAGGATATCAAATAAAATTACTAAAAATCAAAAACGAATTTTGAAGAAAAATCGACAAGGATTTTGGATTTTTCACAAAAAAAAAAAAACAAATACTTTCCAACCTCCACAATAATTTTCACGGGTCAAAACAGACCCAAAGCCAGCAAAACAAGAATCAAAATAGGCTAATCGCTCTCAGGCGGCCACCCCCCATACTCTTTCACCCTCTACACACAATGGAGGTGTTTGTTCCACACAGACGCGTCCTCTCGACGTCGGATAGGCGACACCGGGGTCGTTCAGGGGGATACTTAATCGCCCTTCGTGTAAATAGAGCCCCGGACGAGGGACGTTGTAACGAGCTCAGGGGGGACGGGGGGAAACGAGAAAGAAAGGGGAGACGCAAAGCAACGACTTTCGTGGCACTTCTCGTTTGCTCAGGTATCTTTCGTTGTTCCAAGGAGTCGAGACTACAAACGCCCCCTTATCTTATCAACTTTTAAATAGTTCAAATAATTCTTTAGAAAATTAAATACATTTTAGAAAGAAATCGTTTCAAGATTTGCAATAAAGATTTTTGGTACATTTTAGTTTTTGAAATTTTTTGACAATTTTATGGAAGCATATTGGTGATTAATTTTATTTATGTATATCTATATATACTCAGATGGATCATTTTCATCCCTTAAATTTATCATAAAATTTTGATACAATTCAAATACTTCTTTGGAAAAGTGAATTTCAAAATTTACACACCGTCTAAAAATTTGTTTACCTATTTTTTTTTTTAGATTCTCCATAGCCACCATTTGACTATAAAATATATTTTTATTATTGAACATATACATGCAATAAATAAAAATAAATTTCATATAAAATGCAAAAAATCTTCAAAGCAACGACTATCCGTGGCCTCTCTCGTTCGCTCAGGTATCCTCCATTGTTCCAAGGAGTCGGGACTACAAACGCCCCCTTATCTAATCAACTTTCAAACTCTGCCTAGTTTACGTCTCCCATCCCCCTACCAGGGGTGGCTCAAGAAATTTTCGTCCCGACGGTCTGGTTAATTTCGTTATTACGCGAGATTATACGGGGGTGGTCGGAGTGATTCAAGCAACGATCGGACCTGGTCACGATACGTCACCACGATTTAAAAGCACCGAGAGGCTGGAACGTCCATGGCCGGCCTGGAAGCGGAAAATTAAACGCGAGTATGATTTTAGGCGGGGCAATTTATATGTAAATGACAAACCACGACCCAGCTACAACCATGGCTACCTCTAATCTCTCTTTCCCTCTGTCTGTCCCTCTCCCCTCGTCTTCCATCGCCCCCCCCCCTCCCCCCCCCCACCGAAAATGTTTAATAATGCTCATTGTTTCGGCGTCGCGATGATTTACAACGAAGACTGATCCCCACGCCACGGGCTGCGAACTGGACTCGAACCCAGGTTTTCCACCGGATCTCTCGTGATATAAATGGCCGACCCATCCCCACCACTCCTCCCACCTCTGAGAAGTCCACGATATTCGGTGGTAGACTGTGAAATAGTGGCGATCATGAATAAAGGGGGTGGGGTGGGCTTTTGATTCCGTGCTCCGCAGCATCTATCAAGTGGAAATGAAACGGCGACGCGATTCAGGGCGCAGTAAGTAATGTCCTTCGAGTTCCAGCTGGAACGAAACGCGACGCGCGCACCCTGACGGGACGGTTGTGCGAAATTTGATACGGCCACGTCGAACTACGATGTAAACTGATTCAGGGGTATAGGCCAAAATAAGACGAAAATTAAGAATACTTGTTATAGAATATTATCTGTGTTATATGTTATATATGTTATATCATGTATATGTTATATAATGTAATTATATGTTATAGAATAGTATATGTTGTATAATGTAATTATATGTTATAGTATAGTATATAGAATATTTGTTGATTGAGGCTTCGTTAAAAAGTTATTAATAGTTGCGCCTCTACGCAAGTTGTCTCACTAAAGACGCAACTGTTAATAACTTTTTATAAAACTGAAATAATTATAATTATTAGATTTCAAAAAGGGTAAAATTCGATGACAATCCATTATTTTTCACTATATTTATCATTTATTTATCTCGAGCATCTCTTCAGTATTTGTACATATTTTAATTGCATTTAATTTTTTATGAATACCTCGTCAATATAAAAATGTGTCAATTTTAATATACATGGTGTTCGGCCAACCGTGGGGAAAATTGTAATGAGGGATTCTAGGGACCAAAATAAGACGAAACTCAAGAATAGCAATTTGTCGATTGAGGCTTCGTTAAAAAGTTATTAACGTTTAAAGTTACGCTTGTGAAACGCTGGCGCACGCAGCTGCGCATCTACAGACGCAACTGTTAATAACTTTTTAACGAAGCCCCAAACAAAAAATTGTTATTCTTGATTTTCGTCTTATTTTGGCCCCTAGAACCCCCCACTAAAATTTTTTCTAGGGGTTGCCGACCACCCTGTATATTTATTACAAAAATAAAATTAAAAATTATCTATCACGCCTTAAAATTAAATATTAAAAATTCCATTATTATGCATTAAAATACCCCTTACAAAAAATTATAAAAGTTTTCAAAACTGTTGTAAGTCACAAAATTACTAGTTTTAGCTTTTGTTGGGTTAAAATTTCAACGAATGAGACAGAGATCTCACTCATAGCCAAACATCTGGACTTCACGAGTGTACACAGTCGAGTGGACACATACTTGTCGCCCAGTGCCAGCCACGGAATTTCCATCGTAGAAGACGCTGACTATCCCCGAATACATTATTATTCATATTTGAAGTGGTACCTATAGCGGATAACGCAAACTCTCGACGAGACGCAGAACCAGCCCAGCTGCATCGCGTTTGAAATCTGTTTTCGTTGTCGAAAACTGCGAAACGAATGAGTCTCCTACTGCAGACCGCCAAAAAAATTCGTTTTTTTTTAATTTTTATATTTTCTTAAAATTTTTATTATTTTTATTTTTATTTTTATTTTTAATTTTTGAAAATTATTAAACGCGTTTTTCTCGAGATCTAGTCAACCAATTTCGTTCAAAGTTGGCGTGTACCTTCAGCACATGTGTCACTATAGCCCATATCAGAATAAAGCTAAAATCATTATACTTTCTGTTTTCTTTTTTTTAGCCTGCTAAAATTAAAAACAAGACAAAAATCGATATTTTAACTTCTAAACGTTGCTATTATTTTCACAAATGTATCCTAATTAAGAATTTTTTTCCTTTTTTTTGACTCAAACGAAGGGATCATGGAAGCCATTAGAACACTTGGGAACCCCGGGAAAAATTTTAATGGGAGATTCTAGGGGCCAAAATAAGACGAAAATCAAGAATACCAATTTGTTGATGGAGGCTTCGTTAAAAAGTTACTAACGTTTAAAGTTGCGCCTGTAGAATGGCAACCTGCGTACAGCCGCGTGCGCCAGTGTTTCACACGCGTAACTTTAAACGTTAATAACTTTTTAACGAAGCCTCAATCGACAAATTGGTATTCTTGATTTTCGTCGTATTTTGGCCTCCAGAATCACCCACCAAAATTTTTCCCAAATCGATCCAAGAATTTGCGCAATTTCTTCATAAAAAAATACCTAAAAGAACATGAAGAAACGCGTTTTAGAAGAACCCCTTAAACCGGATATTCTTTGTGCAGTATCGCGGTTCCTTTCGCATTCCACGTGAAAACTGACGAAATATGCGATTGAGAGAGGACTCGCCCGGAGGAAAACTGCAGCGGGAAACTGTTGCAGACAATGTCCCGATGAATTCTCCGCGGACCGCGGCGGAATAATCAAGCCTGTCCTTACGCGTTCATGGAAATTGCAGGAAAGCCTCTGGCTCCGCTTGTATATTTCATACTTTACGATGTGTACGCTGGTCCATCACGAGAGCAAATAGAGGAGGACGCTGGGGGAACAAGGAGACGGAGAAGTTGAAACTTCCTGCGGTGCATTCCACTGCAGGCGAGCCTGGCGTATGATGCATTAACCAAGCATTTACGTAAGGCGAAGATTCTACGCATATTTTTTTTTTTTTTTGCGAAAAATTCAGATTTTTTTAGAACGATATTAAGTTTTTAGCAAGACTATTAGATTATAATACTATGAGACTATTAAAAGACTGTAACTAAGTTGACAAAAATATTAATTTTTTAATACCAAGATTTCAGGCACAATTTTAATTCACAAAATTCACAATTTTAAATTTAGTTGATATTATTCCTGGATTTTTTTTTTCTACGAAGCAACTATTTAAAGGGTTTTGATGATCAAATGATGATTAGGATTCAAAAATAGCTAGATTTGTATGGTTTTTGTTGATGATTATGAAAGTGATTGAGAAATCAAGAAAATTGAGATTTGAATTTATTTTGTATCACGAAGATTTATTTTTTTAAATTATGAGGTTTTTTCATGCTGCGTGGAATATTTCGATGGTAGTGTGAGTGATGTATTTTGACGCAATTTTTACGATAAAAAAGTTTGGAAATATTGTAAAATAAAACGAAGCATTGATGGACATGGAAAACATGTTAAATATTAATAGGAAAAATAAATGAAAAATGTAGCAATTTTTTTGCCTTAACCTGTATCTACAGAATGCAATTTCGATTTCAAACACACATAAAAAAAACAACGACGAAATTTAAATGTAATTTATTTTTATATATTTTTCGAAGACTAAAATTGATCTGACAGTTTAAAAATTACTATTGTAAAAAATAAGATGACTACTAGACATGTTCAGTTAATACAAACTGAAACAAACACGAACAAATAAAGTCAAAAGTTACTAGTGATTTATTTTTATACATTTCTCAAAAACTAAAATTAATTTGACAATCTACTAACTACTATTGTAAGAAATAAGATGACTACTAGACATGTTCAGCTGATGCAAACTAAAACAAATACGAATAAATAATGTAAAAAGTTACTAGTGATTTATTTTTATAAATTTCTCAGAAACTAAAATTAATTTGTTAATCTACTAAGTACTAACTACTATTGTAAGGAAAGAGATGACTACTAGACATGTTTAGCTAATACAAACTAACACAAATACGAATAAATAGTGACAAAAGTTACTAGTGATTTATTTTTACAAATTTCTCGAAAACTAAAACTAATTTGGCAATCTACTAACTTCTAACTACCATTGTAAAATATAAGATGACTACTAGACATGTTCAGCTGATACAAACTGAATCAAACATGAACAAACAACCTCAAAATTTACTAGTGATTTATTTGTACAAATTTCTCGAAAACTAAAATTAATTTGGCAATCTACTAACAACTAGCTACTATTGTACAAAATAAGATGACTACTAGACACGTTCAGCTGATACAAACTAAAAGAAACACGAACAAATAAAGTCAAAATTTACTAGTGACTTATTTTTATAAATTCCTCGAAAACTAAAATTAATTTGGCAATCTATTAACTAATAAACTACTATAGTAAAAAATAAGATGACTGTTATACATATTCAGCTGATACAAACTAAAACAAACACGAACAAATACAGCCAAAATTTACTAGTGATTTATTTTTATACATTTCTCGAAGACAAAAATTAATTTGACAATCTACTAACTATTAACTACTATTGTAAAAATTAGGATGACTACTAGACATTTTCAGCTGATACAAGCTAAAACAAACACGAACAAATACAGCCAAAATTTACTAGTGATTTATTTTTATAAATTTCTCGAAAATTAAAATTAATTTGGCAATCTGTTAACTACTAACTACTAGTAAAAAAAATAAAATAACTAGTAGACATGTTCAGCTAATACAAACTAAAATAAACACGAACAAACAAAGTCAAAATTTACTAGTGATCTATTTTTACAAATTTCTCGAAAACTAAAATTAAATAGTAAAAATTAAGTCTGCTAACTACTAACTACTACTGTAAAAAATAAAATAACTAGTAGACATGTTCAAGTGATAGAAACTAAAACAAACACGAACAAACAACGTCTAAAGTTTCTAGTGATTTATTTTTATAGATAAATTTCTCGAAAACTAAAATTGATTTGGCAATATACTAACTACTAACTACTATTGTAATAAATAAAATAACTAGTAGACATGTTCAGCTGATACAAACTAAAACAAACACGTACAAACAACGCCAAAATTTACTAGTTATTTTCATACATTTCTGGAACACTAAAATTGGTATGTTGCTTTGCATGAAAATATGAATTTTGTTATTTAACGGACCTTTGGCTCTGTATAGACACAATTTTACGGACATTTGGATTTAATGGACGTTCGAATCTAACGGACATTCCCGCCACCAATTTGTCCACTAAATCAGGTTTTACTGAAGCTCGTTCGTCGAGGATGCGTCCACGCATGGTGGTGAAAATTGTCTACTTTACATACTCGACCAAACAGTAATTTAAAAGGGAATTCGGGGTAATATGACTACTGTGAATATATCGAGACTATTGTTCGTGTGCTTTGAATAGGAATTTTTTATTTCCCCTCTCTGTGCCTCTTTTATAATTATGTGTGTCGGTGGAATTGTTCTGCAATGTATTGTAATCGTAAAATACAACGAGTACGTAGAATTATTAACACTGGATTTGCAAACGAACGATTGCACGAATTTCTATTGATACTCGTATTAAATGAAATTTTTATTTTAAATAATATATCGTTACAAATTATTGACGAATAATATTCATGAGTTCTATAAACCCATTGCACTCCAATTGTGCCAGATTTAATATTCATAACTCGATTCGAAGTTTATATATGGCAAAATTTAATTAATGAAACAATTTTAAATTGCAAAAACTTTAAAAACTTTTCTGAGAAAAAGGACAATTTGAATTCCCTAGAATTGTTTTAAAATAACTAGACGCTTTTATTATGATACATTTTTGGAATGCAAAAATTTTTCTGAGAAAAAGGACAATTTTAATTCCCTAGAATTCCCTAAAGTAACTAGTTACTTTTATTACAATAAATTCTTGAAATGCAAAAATTTTTCTGGTAAAAAGGACAATTTTAATTCCCTACAATTACACAAAAGTAACTAGTCACTTTTATTATAATAAATTCTGGGAATGTAACATTATTTCTGAGATAAAGGACAATTTTAATTCCCTAGAATTGCTCTAAAATAACTAGTCGCTTTTATTATGATACATTTTTGGAATGCAAAAATTTTTCTGTGAAAAAGGAGAATTTTAATTCCCTAAAATTATACAAAAGTAACTAGTCGCTTTTATTATAGTAAATTCTTGGAATGCAAACGTTTTTCTGGTAAAGAGGACAATTTTAATTCCCTAAAATTACACAAAAGTAACTAGTCAGTTCTATTATAATAAATTCTTGGAATGCAACAATATTTCTGAGAAAAAGGAAAATTTTAATTCCCTAGAATCGCTCTAAAATAACTAGTTACTTTTATTATAATAAATTCTTGGAATGCAAAAATTTTTCCAATAATAAGGACAATTTTAATTCCCTAGAATTGCTCTAAAGTAACTAGACACTTTTATTATAATAAATTCTTGAAAGACAAAGGGTTAGATGTGAAATTTAAAATTAAAATTGATCCAGAAATATTTTATTTCCATGTGTAATAATTAATTTCTGATTTCTTGAGTTACACAAAATTTTTTGAAATGTTTTTCTTCAGCCATTTTCCAAGCACTGTCCTCGTGGACGTTTCCATCCAGCTCGAATGACGGTCTGCGACCACGAAATATTAATAGTACTGTTTTCAACCGCAAACGAGCAGGATGGTTGTGATATTACTTCTAGGTTTATTAGTCGACTCGGAGACTAATTCCCGGCGTTCCAAATATTCCTATATTCGATGACAGCGCACGTCCGTGTTCGTAATTATACATGACGATACCGAAATAGGAGATCCCACTTTAGGTAACATATTCAATTCTATCTAAAGATGATGACAGATCAACCAAACGGAGATTTTCTTATTACTATACCAAACAGTATATCTTCATTTTTAATTTCAACGAATAGAATCTATTTTATAAAAAAATAGTTGAACAACTGAACTTAAAAAAACAACTGAAAGATGTTGTATATATTATAAGTTTTGAATTTTATTTCACACATAAAAATTGCAATAATACAAATTGGCAAATATTTTTAAATAAGATAAAATTAGAGTCTACGATTTTTGATGGTATAAAAAAATGTCTGAGGTGGAAAATTAATAAGTATAGTCTATTTTGTAAAATAGGGTGAATCTACGTGAAAAAGTAAGTCGAAAATGTAGAATAAAATTTTTTCATACGGAGCTTCATTTCGTAATAAATGGATGTTAAATATTTTTGGAGCATGTGGTGAGTGCTCCAAGAATATTTAACATCGATTTATTTCGAAATGAAGCTTCGTACGAAGAAATTTCATTCTACATTTTTTACGTGCTTTTTCATGTAGATTCACCTCCCTTTTGGCTTGCTACCTTTCTACAATATCGTCGACGATTTTTGAATATACGAGATTGTTAAGGAATTGGTAGTGCACGTGGGTGAATATATAGGAAAAAACAAGTCGAAAATGTAGAATAAAATTTTTTCGTACGAAGCTTCATTTTCGAGTAAATTGATATTAAACATTCTTGGTGTACGCCTCCCGTGCTCCACGTGCATTTAACATCGATTTACTCGAGAATGAAGCCCCGTAGAAAAAAATGTTATTCTACATTTTCGACTTCGTTTTTCACGTAGATTCACCCACTTGCATCACCAATTCCTTAACACCCTTGTATATTCAAAAATCGTCGACGATAATGCAGAAAAGTACACAAACTACTTCAAACCTGGTACAACAAACAGTGAATTTTGTCTCATACTCAAAATTAGCAAATATTTGTAAATAATAAAAAATTATAGTCTACAATTTTTGAAGCTGCATCAAACCTGGTGCAACGAACGAGGGTCGAAACAAACATATTCAAACCTCTGGGGCAGGTTCTTAGCCACGTGGAAGAGAATTCAGAAACTCAGTACGAAACAGATTGCATTAGAAATGCAAGATGTTTCTCGCGAAACTGTAGGGTGAATTTTCGAGAGAAAATTGTTTATACCCTTATTACACATGAAGCTTGCAAGAATTACCACCATGGGGCACATCAACAAAACGATAATTCTCACTGGTACTTGCAACGATACATTAACAACCATGTTTCAAATTTCAAAATAATAAAAATGGATTTTGAAACCTGATATATTATCTTTGAAATTTTATTCTATTTTATTGTAATAACTATTTTACAATACTTCACACTAAAATGGAAATAGTTGGAAATTTTCATATTTCAAATTTCAAAAAACTAAAATTGATTTTTTAAACTTGAAACTTTATTCAATTTTATTGCAATACAATAAACAATAATACAATAACAAATATTTTACAATATTCCCCTCTAAAATGGAAATGTTTTGAATTTTAGAAATTTTTATTGAAATTTCTTTTTCAATTTTTATCTCATTATTAAAATCCAAAAATCAAACCAATGTCAAACATAATTCGAACCACAGAAAGTTTGAAAACTAGTATCAAACTTAAATAATTACCATTGTTAAAACACTCCACAATAAATAAAACGAGATCTAATTTCGAAAAAGAAAGTAACTAGAGACACGAAAGAAAGACCTGCACGTTTCTTGCAACGGTGCAAAAAGAAGGAAATTGATATATCGCGGGGTTATATTTTTAATGTCGCTCGGTTCACTGCTTGACCCAATTAATTCCGACGGTTCGGTAATTTATCGTCGAACCATCGCGACGTTGCGACTCGAAATCTCATTTCGAATTTATAACGTGGCCGTGCAAGCGTTCGCAACTAAATACGCGTGAGTCGGAATCGCTCAGGCACGCGCGTCGAACGAAACGCTGCCGGACCGATCAGTCGCGGCGAAAGCGACCCGTCGGGGGACTATTCGTCATGGAAAACGTTTGTCAATCCGAATTTCTTGCTTGTTCTCGGTAATACTACAAACAAAAGGCAAATTCAAACGTTTCTTGCCACGATCTGTCCAAATAAAAATTGCAAAAAAAAACATGGCGCCCGCGAGGGGTGGTTTAATTTCGAAATTTCGGCTTCACTTAATTTCGATATTGTAACAAGCCTTTCAATTTCCATGTTTCATGGTATCGACACGCGTTTCATTATCGAACAATTTAATTTAAATATTTTGAGTTTCGCGATGTCGACCAATTAATGGTTTATCGATCGAAAAGTAACATTTTACGTTAATTGACGGCTGGTGCATGTTAAGTCTTTTTCGAGGGGATTAAGTTTATTCTGAAAAAAATAAAAAAACAATGCAAGATTTCTGTAAGTGCTGGAATAATATTTGTCTATTTATCCATGCATGTGTGTTTGATTATTTATATTTGCCAACGAATGGAAAATTTATTTTCAAGAGAAATAAAATTTTGCTCGTTTCTAGAGGCGGGAAACGATGCAGTTCGATTGATATGACAGACACGAGACAAAAGAATATTTCGTTCCAATATTCCAAGGAATCGAACAACAGCATTCCCTCCCTTTATGTTGTACATAAATCAGCAGAATTTTGTTTCAGATCCGAATTAAAGGCTACGGAGCCTTCGTCGAAAATAAAATATGCTAGTTTCGACGGCGTTCCTCCATAATAAGATACAAATAAAAGGCAAATTTCCGCGCGTCCCCGAGGGACGCAAACGCGAAATTGAGGGGTGGAACGATCGAAGGCAAAGGGCGAATATTCTATGAAAGAAAAGGATTTCGGCCGGAATTTACGACCTGGATGTTATTTAAGCGGAGTTGAAACGAGGGTGCAAAAACGATAGGATAAAACCGATGAATACTTGTTCCTTTAAACAGCACGATATCATAGAGGGTGTTACCATTCGTTGCAAACGAAAAGAGGGTGAATCTACATGAAAAAGCAAGTAAAAAATGTAGAATGAAACTTTTTCGTACGGAGCTCCATTATCAAGTAAATCGATGTTAAATATTTTTGGGGCATGTGATGCGTGCTCCAAGAATATCTAACATCGATTTATATCGAAATGAAGCTTCGTACGAAAAAATTTCATTCTACATTTTTGACCTACTTTTCCATGTAGATTCCCCTCCCTTTTGGCTTGCCACTTTTCTGCATTATTATCGATGATTTCTGAATATACAAGGGCGTTAATGAATTGATGGTACAAGTGGGTGAATCTAGGGGGGAAAATAAGTCGAAAATGTAGAATAAAATTTTTTCGTACGGAGCTTCATTTTCGAGTAAATTGATGTTAAACATTCTTGGTGTACGCCTCCCGTGCTCCACACGCATTTAACATCGATTTACTCGAGAATAAAGCCCCGTCGAAAAAAATGTTATTCTACATTTTCGACTTATTTTTTCATGTAGATTCACCCATTTGCTCGTACCACCCTGTATATTCAAAACCAACGACGATAATGCAGAAAGGTGACAAAAGAAAAGAAGGTGCGAGTGGAAACGAAAACATACCGCGAGCTCCGCCATCCAGTGTTATCAAAATTGAATTTACAATCGCCAAGAAGAGGTGTACGAGCACCCATGGAGAATCTACGAGCCCCTCCGGCTGTTCCATCGTTATTTATGTCCCCAACGTACGGCTGGGCAGAACCGTTCTCGATATACAATAGAAATTTGTTCGAGCGACGTGTCGAGCAATTCGAACAGAAACGGAAACGAAAGAAGAGAAAGAAGAAAGAAAAAAAAGGGGGGTTGGGTGGGAGCCTACGAAGTGAAGAGTTTTCGAGTTCCACGGTGTTTCGGGACCGTGAAAAGCGTTTCGAATCTTTGGCAGGTCTTCCTGCGGATCGGGTCAAAGAGAACGAGGAGGGGAGGGGGGCAAAGGGCAACACCGGGGTCAGATTGATTGCTCCTTTCACCCTGGGTGCTTCAAGGCCGAGCTATAGATATATTTGCGACGCGGACAAGCGCAATTCGTGACCCGAAATCGAATCCCGCGTCACCTTCGGTTCCGATTCCCTTCCGCGACCCGAATTCCCCCGCTGGGCCGCCATTAATTGGACGTCAAAGATTGGGTGAACGAAATCACGGCCAACCCCCCGCGTCAACCGCCATTTTTTCCGTCCGTGAAATCCCTGGCTGCCCAACACGACGTCATTTGGTCGTATTTAACAGTTCGATGGCGAAACTGGGTCAGAAATGACCCACGCTTACTTGTAAGTGATGAATATATATAGTTTCGGTGATATTTGCTGGATTTAAATATTCACTATAGTGTTGGTATATCTATATGTAACTGGACGAAAGAATTTGGAACGTGGAGTATTGGAAATATTGCAGACTTTTTTTGAAATTTATTTTAGCATAGTGGGAGGCCAAAATGTATTAAAAATTTTGAAGTAAAAGATATTCAGATAATTTGTAGATATGTGTTGGGACTTGAGAACACAATTACAAGAAAATGGCGTGAAGAAACTATATTTTTGTAAAAAATTATTGAAAAAAAAATAGTTTCTTAAAATATGTCAAAATGTATTGGATTTAGGAAAATAATTAAAAGAAACATGGCGTCGAGAAACTATATTTCTGCTCCCTAATGGGAGATTAACACATCGATTTTACGTCACTATGTCGTATAATTAATTGCACGGAGTTTTAAAAGTTTTATTATTAGCAGCCGTGGGATATTTTACTCGAATGACAGTTTCTGAACGAACGATTTTTTAATAAATGGATAGATCCACGTCGCCAAATTTAAATACGCCGGGTTTTCGTAGCCCGGCCACTTAAAAATATTTGTTCGTTCGCGGTTGGAATACTTTGACAACGTATACGAAAAAGCCGCTAATAAATCGGGCAAAATATCCGAAAACATTTGTTTGCGCCGCTCGTGCAAACTACGTTATATCTTTTTGATTTATCTAATTTTTCGAAAAACACTGGGGCTATAAAGTTTCGAATACTGGCGATAACCGTGGTTACATAACCTCCAAAACATCCTAACGGTTCGTTCTGGAACTAATCGTTCTAGAAATTTACATTTATCACCGTGCATGATACGTATATTACGATTTTATCAAAATCTCCGAACAGCGACAAATTCTAAATAATAATACATATATCTGCCAATCGAGGTTAACGTTATTTTCAATATACCATAGCCAATCCCAATATTCACAAAGCACCTGGCGACGCATTCCTCCGATATTTATCAAATACTGTCAGTTTTTAATATCTCTTTGTGAATAATATTTAATAAATCACTGCGTTCCCGGCTATTTCCCACGCGTTGGATATTCAGGTTATAAACACTTATACTCGGGACGAAATATCAATAAACCAATGTCAACGCGTTCTTCAAAACTTTCAAAAAGAATCGATGCAAAAAACTTTCATAATTTACTAAATATTCGAGTTGTAAAAAACAGTTCAAACAAAAATAATAATTATAATATAATGGTCAACAATGGTTAATTATGATAATTGATGTCCAAGAATGATCAACTTATGGCCCTTAATGGTCAACACTGGCTACCTTACAATCACTAATCGTCACTAATGGTCAAGAATAGTTAGATTATAGCCACTAATGGTGAAGAATGGTTAATCGAACACATTGATGGTCAACAATGGTTAGTTACGGCCAACAATGATTACATTATGGCCATTTATGGTCAACAATGGTTAATTTATAGTCACTAATCGTCACTAATGGTCAAGAATAGTTAGATTATGGTCACTAATGGTCAAGAATAGTCAGATTATGGTAACTAATGGTCAAGAATAATTAGATTATGCGCACTAATGGTGATGAATGGTTAATCGAACTCATTGATGGTCAACAACGGTTAGTTACGGTCTACAATGGCTAACTTATAGTCACTAATCGTCACTAATGGTCAACAATGGTTAGTTATGGTTAACAATGATTGCCTTATGGCCATTAATGGTCAACAATGGCTAACTTATAGTCACTAATCGTCACTAATGGTCAACAATGGTCGGTTATGATCATTGATGTCCAACAATGATTGACTTATGGTCACTAATGGTCGACAATGGCTAATTTATAATCACTTATTCGTCACTAATGGTCAAGAATGGTTACATTATGGTCACTGATAGTGAAGAATGGTTAATCGAACTCATTGATGGTCAACAACGGTTAGTTACGGTCAACAATGGGTAACTTATAGTCACTAATCGTCACTGATGGTCAATAATGGTTAGTTATTATGATCATTGATGTCCAACAATGATTGCCTTATGGTCATTAATAGTCAACAATGGTTAGTTATGATAATTGATGTCAAACAATGATAGACTTTTGGCCATTAATGGTCGACAATGGCTAATTTATAATCACTGATCGTCACTAATGTTCAAGAATGGGTACATTATGGTCACTGATAGTGAAGAATGGTTAATCGAACACATTGATGGTCAACAATGGTTAGTTACGGCCAACAATGATTACCTTATGGTCATTAATGGTCAACAATGGCTAAATTATAGTCACTAATCGTCACTAATGGTCAACAATGGTTAGTTATGGTTAACAATGATTGCCTTATGACCATTAATGGTCAACGTTGGCTAACTTATAGTCACTAATCGTCACTAATGGTTAACAATGGTTGGTTATGATCATCGATGTCCAACAATGATTGACTTATGGACATTAATGGTCAACAATGGCTAACTTATAATAGCTAATCGTCACTAATGGTCAAGAATGGTTAGATTATGGTCACTAATGGTGAAGAATGGTTAATCGAACTCATTTATGGTCAACAGTGGTGAGTTATGGTCAACAATGAATATTAAATTTCTTTGTTTTGAAACGTTCGATAAAAAATTTCAGAAATTTCGCCAATTAATCTACGTACGTGTTAAGTACAAGTATTGAGTATTTTATAGGTGTTAAAAAAAGATTCGAAGCCTAACAAAGGACCCTAAGTGATAGTACATATGTTTCTAATGACATGTGTACAATATTAGGTATGGATTACAATTATAAACCCAATCTATATACTCTAAGTACAGATAATAATATTGAGGTAGTGTTGGCTAAGTGAGAAGAGTGCTTCACTGGTAAATCCAAGGTCCTGAAGTTCGATTCCCGGTCCCAGTGATGTGATTTTTCTGTTATAAAAATTATTGTATTTACAGTGTACATGGTGCTTGGATGATAACTGCCATAAATGCAATAAAAAATATAATAAATCTTACTTAATATTTGAAGTGTAATGATTTAGAAAAAAGTACGAAGATTCTCGGAAGGGTTTTCGGACGTTATCGATCGACAATGTGTTTGGATCCCGGTTGGAGCGGAACGAGGGCAAGATTATTTAAATTATCTCTGAAAGCGAATTCGATTACCTCTGAAAGTAAGCTACAAACGCCGCGCAGGCTAATCCGACGCGTCCGGCCCCGAGGGATGGTCGACGAACCAATTAACCGAATTATCGAGCGGCCATTAACCGAAAAGCGTTCGACTTTCCCCTAATGCACTCTGCATTGAAAACGTTGCTTTAAATTCGACGCCACCGTGTGAATACCATTCGCGCCGTCGGCGTCTCTCTCACATATGTATTTTATTCGGCCTGCGCGGCGCTCTGCAGCGAAGATTACCATCGGGAATGGGATTACGCGCATCCGCCGAAAGAGGTTTTTCGCCAAAGAACGCGGGGGATGAATAAGACCGCCGGGGCGTCCCGGAGTCTTTTTCAACATTTTCCCCGGGCCATTCTGGGTCATGGAAAAGAGCAGCGACGAAACACAGAGGAAGACGGATAATTATTACGATACTTCGTAAAGCGTCGCCTGGATGTCGACGTCCTCCCGCGAGGGCAGCTTTACTGCAAAGAGCGGACGTCCAAAGGGTCGCGTTCGAATCGAGTGGGAACGTTTAGAGCCCCTTGGAATAATTAAAAACGTCGACGATCGCGTACTTTTTGGCTTTTCGACGTCTCGATTTTGGGGGGATTAAATTTTATTTTTTTTTTTAGAGCACGTTTGTGTAATTTGTAATATTGTTTCTTTGATAGTTTTTTGGAATATAATAATAATCTTTAAAAAAACTAGCAATTTTAATATTGATTAAAATAAATTGGGAATATTTACTAGTCACAGGTAATTAAAAAATTCGATTATAAAATTCCTTTTTTGAAATTCAATTATAATTATTCCTGTTTTGTCAAAATTCTCAATTATTATATTAAAAAAATAAAAATTGTTTCTTCTATGGATTGTTTTGTATAACAACATCTAATTTTATTTCTTTGACAATTTTTTGACATCTAATAAAATGGTTTCTTTGAACTTATTCAAATTTGCTATTTAAAGTGATTCAAAAGTGTAAATTAGAAATGTTAATATTGATTGAAATAAATTGGGAATATTTACTAGCCACAGGTAATCAAATACTACCTTTTTTGAAATTCAATTATAATTATTCCTGTTTCATAAAAATTACATGCAAAATTCTCAACTGTTATATCAAAATAAAATATTTATTTCTCCTACGAGTGGATTCATATAACCTCAATTTAAAAAATTCTCCGAAAGCAAATACGAAGATAAATAAATGATAAACGATGAGAAAAATCATGGATTTTTTTAAATGTAAATAAACTTTACCACATAATTAAAACAATAATTACCCCAGCGTGTTGGACCGCGCTTTTTCAATAATTACAACAACATTATCGCGTCGTTATTACCACATGCAAATGCAAGTTAATATTAACATTTTCCCATTCCAGTTTGAATAATGCATTGTCCCTTAATTTGTATTTAGCGCGTATCTGTAGCGCAAAGCGCGAGATTCAGCGATAGTCCGCTATTAAATCTAATCCTGCGACGACGTTAAACGCGGACGCGTAGAGTTGTTTGCATACAAAGAAGCGGAGTTACTGCAGAGGGATGGAATTGCTTTCGAAACAATGGCAGAAGATCGTAGATCCACCGAGCTCGAAGCTATGTTATGTTTGCAATTTAATAAATTCAGATTGCACGCGATACGAACCGTCGAAACGCGTGTCGCTCTTTATCAAACAATTTCCAACGATCGATAATGGATCCTAACCTAAAACAGCCATTTTTGCTGTTCGAGCTCAACCCCTTGACATGCAATGACGAGTCTGACTGGTTACAAGTTCTTAATGTCAAGTTTCATGATCATAAAGCTACTCATCATATTGTCTTATACAGGGTGTTCGACCACTTTTGAGAAAAATTTTAATGGGGGGTTCTAGGGACCAAAATAAGACGAAAATCAAGAATAACAATTTGTCGATTGAGGCTTCGTTAAAAAGTTATTAACAGTTGCTTCTGTAGATGCGCAGCTGCGTGCGCCAGCGTTTCACAGGCGTAACATTAAACGGTAATAACTTTTTAACAAAGCCTCTATCGGCAAATTGCTATTCTTGATTTTCGTCTTATTTTGCTCCCTAGATTCCCCCATTAAAATTTTTCCTAGGGTTGTCGAACACCCTGTATATTAAAATCAACATATTTCTATATTGATGAGGTATTCATTAAAAAATCCAATTGTTCAGAGCAAATTTAAATAAAATTGAATACGATTGAAAAATTATTTGGAATCAGATGGTACCGTCGTGGGGTTAACGAGGGCGTATAGAAATTCGTGTCGTCCGACTGCTTAGCGGGCAAAGAAACTTCGGAAGAACCGTAATTCCGCATTTATTCAAAGGTTACGGTCGACTCGAGCCACGTTCTATTTCTTGCAAATTATTTCGCGAGTGGAAGGCGAGAAGGAAATCGAGAACGTGGCATACATTAAAGCGCCGCGAGGATCCTTCGTCCTTTGAGGATTCCTGGCCCCGGCGACGCGCGATCGCTTCGAAATTTACTTTTACTTGCAAATACACCTTAACCATCTTCGCGCCATTCTCGTCCTGATACTCCAAGACTCCGCAAACGCGACGATACTGGATCAAATTGTTAATTCTAGCCCGCCATTTTAACTCTGAGAGGAGTCCAGAAAATTTAAAAAATATTTCTCGAGTTTCGGAAAATTTTTCAAAATTTGCAATTTTTCTAGTATTTACATTTTTAGATTTTATCCTGGTCTGATATATATATTTCATGTGTTCTAAATTTTTAGAAATGTCTTTTAACAAAATAGTTGTGAAAATTGTTTTTTAATAGTGTCTGGTGAGAATATAAATTTCTCACAAAAATTTAGGGGATGAAATTAATTATATAAAATTCTTTGAGTATAATAGTATTTTAATTTTAAAATTTTGTTCACCTATGTTATATATATATTTGACCTGTTTTAAATTTTTACAAATTTATAAATTGGTTCAACCCTTTGTCCCTATTAATCAAAATTCTTTTACCAAAACAATTAGTTACCCTATATGAAAATGGTTTTTTAACAATGTAAATTTTTCACAAAAGTTTGAGGGATGAAATTTATTATATAAAATTTTTTGAAAAGTTTTTTTGAAAAGCATGATAAAATTTGTTCCCCAGTGAAAAATAAAATTATTAAAAATTCCGTTCCATTTCAAAAGAATTACTGTAATATTGGGGGAGCAAGGGATGAAAATATGGCGGTCGAAAAATTTTATAAAATAAATCGTGAAATGTGATCTGAGGGTACGAGTATGTATCCTTTCGCGAAGTTTTGGGGAGTCGGAAGTAACATTCGTTGGCTGTTAGTAGCTTCGTTTCGCGACCGTCAGAGACCCTTGTTTCAACGGGGATTAACGCCACGACACACTTTGAAATCCACCGCCAACCCGGCGCGCTTCCTCTCCTTTTCACCATTAGGTGTAATTCCATTCGGTGCTATTAGCGAGTAAGATGGTCTCCCGCCGCCCGTGGGAGTTACTTTTTAACAAATGGTTTCGTTGAACTCCTCCAGCCCCGGGGGTTGTTCGCACTTGAGATTCCTTTTTCTTGGACATCCCCTACACGAAACGTTCGAATTTCCCGCGAGATCTTATAACGGACGCCATTGTTTACACTCTAAATCACATTTGAGAACATGTAACTTTCGTCGTTTCAATAGACGACAAATTATTTCAATTATTTATCACGCTTTGATTGTAAACAATTGACTCGCGGAAGATTTTCTTTCTTAAGGAGTTAATATCAAGATACTTGCACGTGTTTTTTAAGCCTGTCGTGGCTCCGTGAGTAGCACGCTCGCCTTCGACTCTTGGGGTCCCAGGTTCGATCCCCAGTGAGTTGGAAAAAATTATAATCACGGCTTGACATGGTTTTTCTTCTTAAAATATTAAATGTTATAACCATAACTTGACCACTTAATATTATAAAGGGTGTTTTATAATTATAAGTAATGGTTATAAGCGATAATAACCATTATCGATTGAGGGAAGATTCATATTGGTGTTAACAGTTATGAAATGATATTCGTTCTACTTTGTAAGAATATAAAGGATGGTTCACAGTTACAAATAGTAGTGGTGGTTATAAGCAGTCGATAACCATTATCGATGGGAGAAATTGATTCTACTTTATAACCATATAATAAAGAATGATTTCAGCCACAAATAAATAGTGGTTATAAAAAGTCGATAACCATTACTATCGATGGAAGAAATTAATTCTACTATATAACCATATAATAAAGATTGTTTCCCCAGTTATAATAATGGTTATAAGCAGTCGATAACCATTATTATCGTTGGGGGAAATCAATCCTTCTATATAACCATATAATAAAGAATGTTTCCCAATTATAATAATGGTCGATAACCATCACCGATGGGGGAAATTAATTCCACTTTATAACTATAATATAATAAAGAATGTTTCCCCAGTTATAATAGTGATTATAAGCAGTCGATAACGATCATCGGTAGGGGAATTTAATTCTACTATATAACCATATAACAAAGAATGTTTCCCATTTATAATAGTGGTTATAAGCAGTCGATAACCATTATTATCGATGGGGGAAATTAATGGTGATTATAAGCAGTCGATAACGATTATCGGTAGGGGAATTTAATTCTACTATATAACCATATAACAAAGAATGTTTCCCATTTATAATAGTGGTTATAACAGTCGATAACCATTATTATCGATGGTAGAAATTAATTCTACTATATAACTATACAATAAAGAATATTTCTCCAGTTATAATAATCGTTATAAGCAGTCGATAATCATTATCAATTGGGGGAAATTAATTCTACTATGTTACCATATAATAAAGAATTTTACCCAGTTATAATAATGGTTACAAGCAGTCGATAACCATTATTATCGATGGGTGAAATCAATCCTTCTATATAACCATATAATAAAGAATGTTTCCCAGTTATAATAGTGGTTATAAGCAGTCGATAACCATTATTATCGATGGGGGAAATTAATAGTGATTATAAGCAATCGATAACCATTATCGGTAGGGGAATTTAATACTACTATATAACCATATAATAAAGAATGTTTCCCCAGTTATAATAATGGTTATAAGCAGTCGATGACCATCATCGATGGGAGAAATTAATTCCACTATATAACCATATAATAAGGAATGTTTCCCCAGTTATAATAGTGGTTATAAGTAGTCGATAACAATTATTATCGATGTCGGAAATTAATTCTACTATATAACCATATAATAAAGAATGTTTCCCCAGTTATAATAATGGTTATAAGCAGTCGATAACCATTATTATCGATGGGAAAAATTATGTCTACTATATAACCATTTATAATAAAGAATATTTCTTCAGTTATAATAATGGTTATAAGAAGTGGATAACCAATATCGATGGGTGAAATTAATTCTACTATATAACCATATAATAAGGAATGTTTCCCCAGTTATAATAGTGGTTATAAGCAGTTGATAACCATTATTATCGATGGGGGAAATTAATAGTGATTATAAGCAATCGATAACCATTATCGGTAGGGGAATTTAATACTACTATATAACCATATAATAAAGAATGTTTCCCCAGTTATAATAATGGTTATAAGCAGTCGATAACCATTACCAATGGTGGAAATTCATTTCGGTTGCCCGTGTAACAACTATAAAAAAATGATTCGTTCCCTGCTACGATTAAGTTTACGGGCCGTAGATTCTGGTGATTTTCGCGGCACGAAAAAATCCCCAGGACCTGGGGAAAACGAGACCAAGGAAAATTAATCTATATAAGAAACCCGGAGAGAAAAGGGTGAAACGATTGGGAAACGGGTGTTCCGTAATTGAACGTCGCCGAAGTTTTCTCAGCCGCTCAGGAACGCGCGGAAAATAAATTTTCAATGAAATTAATACCCAGGCAAGGGATGTATTCGACGGGC
Source organism: Colletes gigas (assembly GCF_013123115.1). Taxonomy (NCBI): domain Eukaryota; kingdom Metazoa; phylum Arthropoda; class Insecta; order Hymenoptera; family Colletidae; genus Colletes; species Colletes gigas. The sequence continues at coordinate 2,107,636 of NW_025106644.1, forward strand.
GGAATTTCTCGAAACTTCTCCAAATTCACTTTAAACGGTGAGCGATATTTTAATAGAAAAGCTTCGTTTCATTTAACTCTCTCACGGGTGCAAACTTTGTTTTTATCGATATTACGGTCCCTTTTTTCTCGTTTCTTTTACCAGATAGATTTCCTTGCCTTTTTTTTTAAGCGAAAAACACGGAGAAACTTTCGTCGCTGGAACGCCGCCGCGGGCGACGCGTCCCCGTGCAGCAGCGTACGTTACGCCGCGGAACCGTCTTTTCGTTCCCCTTTCGCGTCCCTTCGCGGCGCTGGCTGATAAAAAGGCCCGTCGCCGCGAGACTCGGGACAATCTGTACGTTTTATCGGCGCAAATATGCTCGAGGTCCGCGGACGCGGCCAACGCGCGACGCGTATCTCTCCCGGGGATTACCAGAGCTTTCCGCGGCGCTGCGGGGAAACCGCGATTCCGAGTGTATATTTTCTGCATTCGCGCGGATAAACGCGTCGTCGTCCCCTGTTTAATCCAGAGACCCCCCCTGGCGGGGACGAATAAAATAATATTTATAATCAACTCTAGCTGTGTAGGCATATATTATGATTCGTTGTTTCTTGTGTTTTTTTAAATAAATTGCAATTTGTTAGGGATTAAAGAACAGTCTGAGAGTAGAAAAAATCCGAGATTTTTTTGAAAGTAAAATTGTAAGAAATGAAAAGGGTATTAGCTGAGGATTTTGCTATTATAGTTTATTCTATATTGTTTGTTAAAATTGTATGATTGGGAATAATAGGGATTGTATAGTGAAATAAAATATTTATTATCAACCCCAATTCAGCTGTGTAGATAAACAATATTATAATTATTTCTTGTGTGTTTTTTTAAATAAGAATGATGTATTTATTTTTTTAGTGATTAAAGAACCATCTGAAAATTGAGAAGGTTGAAATTTTATTAAAAATAAAATTGAAAAAAAGAAGGTATTGACATTTTATAAAATTAGCAAAAGACTTCTCTATTATTATACATTTTTTAAAATGTTAATATAAGGTAATAATATAAATTGTACTGTGGAATAAAATATTTGTTTCGAATAAATATTAAGCAACAAATTAAAGAACCGTCTAAAAATTATTTACATAAAATTGAATTTTATTGAAAATAAAATTAAAAAAAAATTAACATTTTATAAAATTATCTGAGAGTTTTTCTATTATGATAAATTTTATAAAAATTGTTTTATTGACAATAAAATGAATTATACCACAAAATAAAATATTTCATTGATCAAATATAATCGAAAAAATATTTCTCGTCATTAGTAATGATTATGGGCGATTGAAAAATGTTTTGATGATAAATTATTAATTATTGTATAACCAAAAGATTTAGAAATTGATTTTCTTCAAATTTTACGATTATTATTTTCAACTTACAATAAAAAGTATTATTTTCATTTAAGTAACTATTCTTATTTGGCCTCTGGTATGAAAAATCAATTACTGAATGCACAAAAATGGAAAATAAAATGATATATGTGATACATTATTTGAGTATAATAAAATATAAAACGGAATAATTTTTAACTGTTAATTTTCTGACACTAGCACCAGAGTTGGGCGAAACGTAATCTGATCAAACTTTCCATGACATAATTGAACGCAATTGCACTGTGATTATAGTCTAATTACGGTATAATCGTAATAGCAAATCTTTAAAACGTGCAATAACCCTCCAATTAACCTGTGATTACAGTGTGATTATGTGTGGTCGTATCGCGGCAAATCAGATTACATTTTCCTCGATTCTGCTCCCAATCCTATCTAAATGTTCACGTTCCACAATTTTCATCCCTTGTGTGGACCACGGTTCTATCTATACATCCACAAATTACAAATTAAATTCCAATTGTTTAAAAATAAAAGGAGTCAACGATTTAAAATAACAAATAATATACTTGTTTATTTACATAACAATATAGTATTCTTGTTTATTTATTTAAAGATCACGTTCCAAAATTTTCAACCCTTCTTTGGACCCTGATTTTTTACATAAATCAACAAATTTTACATTAAATTCAAATTTTCTAAAAACTAAAACGTGTCAACGATTTAAAATAACAAATAATATATTTGTTTATCTATCTAAAGTTCATGTTCCAAAATTTTCATCCCCCACCAGGAATTTTATTTTATTTTTATTTTTATTTACAAATTTACAAAATTCAAATTAAATTCAAATTTTCTAAAAACCAAAACGAGTCAACAATTTAAAATAACAAATAATATACTTGTTTATCTATCTAAAATTCACATTTCAAAATTTCCATCCCCTATATAGACCCTCATTTTATTTATAAATTCTCTAATATAAAATTAAATTCCAATTATCTGAAACCCATATTTGTGGATTTAAAATAACAAATAATATACTTGTTTATCTATCTAAAGTTCATGTTCCAAAATTTTCATCCCCCACCAGGAATTTTATTTTATTTTTATTTTTATTTACAAATTTACAAAATTCAAATTAAATTCAAATTTTCTAAAAACCAAAACGAGTCAACAATTTAAAATAACAAATAATATACTTGTTTATCTATCTAAAATTCACGTTCCAAAATTTCCATCCCCTATATAGACCCTCATTTTATTTATAAATTCTCTAATATAAAATTAAATTCCAATTATCTGAAACCCATATTTGTGGATTTAAAATAACGAATAATATAGTTGTTTATCTATTTAAAATTCACAATCCAAAATTTTCATCCCCATCAGGACCCTGAATTTGTTTATAAATCCACAAATTTCAAATTAAATACCAATTTTCTAAAAACCAAAAAGAAATAACAAATAATAAACTTGTTTATATATCTAACAATATAAAATACTTGTTTTTCAATCTGAAATTCACGTTCCAAAATTTTCATCCCCTATCAGGACCCTGATTTTATTTTTTCTATTTCTATTTACAAATCCACAAATTTCAAATCAAATTCCAATTGGCTAAAACCAAAACGACTCAACGATTTAAAATAACAAATAATATACTTGTTTATCTATCTAAAATTCACGTTTCAATATTGTTACCCCCATCAGGACCCTGAATTTATTTATAAATCCACAAACTTCAAATTAAATTCCAATTTTCTAAAAACCAAAACGAAATAACAAATAATACACATGTTTATCTATCTAAAATTCACAATCCAAAATTTTCATCCCCATCAGGACCCTGAATTTATTTATAAATCGACAAATTTCAATTAAATTCTAATTTTCTAAAAACCAAAAAGAAATAACAAATAATAAACTTGTTTATATATCTAACAATATAAAATACTTGTTTTTCTGTCTGAAAATCACCTTCCAAAATTTTCATCCCCCATGAGGACCCTGATTTCATTTCTATTCTTATTTACAAATCCACAAATTTGAAATCAAATCCCAATTATCAAAAACCAAAACGACTCACAAATTAAAAATAAACATACTTGTTTATTTACAAATTTTTTAATACATTTACCAAGCTTCCCCCCGTAATTTTATGCGCCCCTAACGCTCGAGTATTCATCCCCGTACCACTTGAAAACGATCGTCGCCAGTTCCTCGAAACTTGGACGAGTCTCCAAGAAGCGTTCCATGAATTCGAAGACGACCGAACTCCGGGCAATATTCAACTTTGCATAACGATTTGACCACTTTCTCAAGCCAACCCAAAGGGAATCGTCCTTTAACGTTCGCTTTACGTCCCCGGTGGACGCGAACGGTACAGAAAAGTAGTCGATCCGTTTAATAATGCCCGCCATTTTGTGACGTCGCCTCCTTTAAGCACCGCCGATGCATCCTCGGTGCTCCGCTTCTTAAACGGATTCATATTTATTTATTTATCGTACATCCTCCGGTACCTCTTTCTTTCACTGCTGTATTATTATTATAGCTTACAATCCCTTTCTATCTTTCTTCTACTGCTACATTTTTATTCGCTTTTTTATCAACCTTAAACTCCTTCCAGTGCACAGCTGTCGTATTCATGGCTAAGTACCGACCATAACTCTTTATTATTCCTACTATGATTTTTCTCCACTTCTTCACCTCGACGCCATTGCTGTTTACTCTTGAATTTTTATTTGTTTAACTTAATAGTGTATAATTCACTATTTTCTATAATTATTATATGACAATGCACCCCTACAAAAATTTTATCGTTCAAGCTTGTATAATTTTATTATTTTTATATTATATTTCTCAATTTTAATTTTGATAATATTTAAATGACCATAACCCTCAAATAATTCACTATTTTTTATAATTATTGTATGAAAATACAACCCTACAAAAATTTAAATTTTATCGTCTAATTTGCGAAATTTTATTTTTTTTTATTTATTAATTTTAATTTTAGTAATATTTTAATTTAATTAATTTTTTGATAAGAAAATAGTGTATAATTCACTATTTTCTATAATTATTATATGAAAATGCAACCCTTCATCACTGTTGGCTTTCGTACTTCTTCATCTCGACGCCGTTACTATTTTACGTGTCGATTCATGTTCTCTAAATATTTATTTAATTTAAATAATTTGTAAATTATTTTTCACTCACTTAGCAACGTTAGATAATGTTTTTAAGTTGTAGAAAATTTATTTGGATAATTTTGGAAATCTCGAAACGTTCCAAAATTGGGGATAGAAATTCGTTAAAAATGATAAAAAGTATAAAAAGAAATTTCATCGTTACAGGGGAGGCCGGAAAGAACAAGAACGATTTAAAATAACGTTCCAGAAAAGCGGGAAGCGCGCGGAAACTGGCAAACTGCTATCGACTGCAGAAACTCGAAGTATTCCGGTAGTCCGTGAAAGCGCGAAGACGTTCCGCGGACTTCCACATATTTGTTAAGAACTCGAAACTGGAAAAAGACGCCGATCCGGAATTGTATTCCTCGACAATTCCCTCCCCAGACCGTGCCACGGAGTTGCTATACTAACGAGTTGGCGAAGATTCGCAACAACCGACGCGACTTCCTGAAAGAAAGAGGAAGGAAAGTTACCAGGAACTTCGAAACATCTCGTTGCGGACGAGTATACATATTTCAGGGAAAAGAGATATCGTGCCTTGGCGAATCTCTGCCAGAGAAATGGTTCTCTTTGTCGAGGAATATCTGGAATGCACGATTCTTTATTAACGTTAAACCTAACCTTCATGTATACTGATAGGAAATAAAACTCCCTTGGAAAAGAATTTTGTGTCAAGTGACTTCAAATTCTCTTTGTGTATCTTCAAACTATAATAAAATATTCCTAATGTAAGTAATATATAAGCGTCGGTCACCGGTGACCACCAGTCAACGTGATATTACAACGCAAATTAATAGCTTACTATGATAAATAAATCGGATATGAGTAGTCAGTTCCGGAGAAAATAATTATTTACAAAAAAAATGCTGACTAATTATGCAAACATTATGTATACAAATTTAAATTCATCTTCAAATAAAGAATTTATGGTCCAATTTTGTCGCACACCAGTCGTATAATCGATAGGAATTGGTGAGACTTCTCTGAGTGTATAACGCCAAAGTTAATGTCAAAATAAACATAGAAGACAGCATAAATAATAATGATTGTTAAGCTCGTCAGATAGAGGATGAAATGCCCTTTAAAATGAGTGGTCGTACAGGTCGATAGCGTAATTAGTTCCGGAGATATAACGATTTTAGTTTCAAGTCGACGCGGTGGATAGTTCCGGGGAAGGCTTCGCAGCGTTTGTTTACGTTTCACTGTTTACGTCGCGAGGTCACTGACCTCACGCGACCGTAGTAAACAGTAGATGTGACGTCACTCAGTCTCGACTCACGCGAGACAGAGAGTGAGAGGTCCCATGCGTTAGACGGAGACAGAGATAGTCAGATTGAAAAAATTACCTTTTACATAAATTACGATATCTCGAAAACGGAAAGTCGGATCGACAAAAACCATAAGACATTTTTAAAGAGGAAGCTTCGCCGCTGATAATGGCGGCTTAAAAATGGATAAAGCTCTAATAGTTTTGAGACTACAAGCGTCTAAACTTTTAGTATTGTTAATACGCGATTCCGTAAGGCGGGCATAGAGAGACAGTGGAAATTATTGAATTACGCTTCTTTACATAAATTGCGATATCTCGAAAACGGAAAGTCGGATCGACAAAAACCAAAAGACATTTTTAAAGGGGAAGCTTCGCCGCTGCTAATGGCGGCTCAAAAATGGATAAAGCTTTAATTGTTTCGAAACTACAAGCGTCTAAAGTTTTAGTATTTTTAATACGCATTAATAGACTTGTAAGACGTCTAAAAATCATCCGTTGATTTAAATTACGATATCTCCAAAACGGAAAGTCAGATCGACATAAACCAAAAACCATTTTGAGGTCCTACATATTTCCTATTTAACTTAGAATTTTGCAAGTCAGAATTCTGAGATTTCTGTGCTTTGTAAAAAATTTACAACCTGTAAAATTGTATCAATATTTATTATGAAAAATTCCAACATTTTGTACGAAACGATTTGTTCCAGAAAAATTTTAAAAATACACTTGCAGGGTTATTAATCCCCCACGATTAAGTTTTGCATATTTTTGGGGGGATAAAAAATGTTCTCTCGCGTCTCGTTTGAATTATAGCACGTCTCCCCGGAGGAATCGCCTCTTCGGAAGATACCGGTCTATAAATACCATAACTTCGAGCTTATAACCCAACGGTTATCAAACTTTTTGGTCTCCGGAGCCCTTTCTAGTCCGAAATATTTATGCCCCGTGGAACTTCTCTGTTTACGAGCTCCCTGCTTATCGATATTTACCCGTATTTAAAGTCGAAACTTCCACGAGAAATTTCGCGGGAAGTTAAACACGCAGCTCGTTTAATTTTAAATCGTGTTGTTCTATCCGTAACCGATAAAATAATTTCGAACGCAATAACCGCGGTGCCTGAACAATAAAAATTAACCTCGTTAATCGATTATCGTGCCCTGCAAATGCTCGTTCGACTTAACAAGCAATCAGGACGAGTCGTTTCCCCGTAATCGCGGTCTAATTTCGTTGAAACGCCTAAGAATCCTTAATTGAGATCACTTCCGACACAATCTACCGATTCAACTTTTAATCGGGGGATGAAGTTAATCCCTTCGAACATTTTACACCGGAAAATTCGCCAACTTCGCGACAATTATATATCCAAAGAATCCCAAGGAACCTTCTCGACTCGAGCGCCGCTCGAACACTGACGAACTAATTCCATCCCGGGATAGTTTCGACGCCGCAGACGCGCAGGAATTTCTTCTCGTTAAATTCGATTGGATAACTATACTCGTTCGAGAAGGCGCCCCTAACCTTTCAATTTAATTACTTTAACCGGTTGTAATTTTTATTCAGCTCGTGAGCGAAATTTCATTTAAGGCTTGGAATTGTTTAACAATTTTTTTTTCTAGGTTATTTTTTTAAATTATAATGTTTCTAATGTTAGTAATATTGTTAAAAAAATTATATATATTGAGATTTATTTATTGGTAGCGTTTTGAAGACACGTTTGAAGCGCCGGTCACCGGTGACCACCAGTTGCGTTTTTTAACAATTTTCTTTTTCTAAGTTTATCTTAAAATTATGACAAAATATTCCTGATGTAAATAATATTGTTAAACAGGTTATAAATATTCAGATCTATTTATTGAGCTCGAGAAACGACCTTCCATTTGGGGATTGGAATTGTTTAACAATTTTTTTTTAGAAGCATTTTTTTTTAATTTATTAATTTTAATTTTAATATTTCAATGACCATGCCCCTCAAATAATTCACTATTTTCTATAATTATTATATGTAAAAGCAACACTACAAAAATTTTATCATCCAAGCTTGCATAATTTTATTTTTTTTTATTTTAATAATATTTCAATGACCATTGTTGCTTCTTGTCTATTATTCTATAAAACTTCAATTCCTCCCTGAAGAATTATAAAACTACCTTCAATTGGAATCTCTGTTTTTGTTTTGATACGATCCACCAATTGTTTTCGACCATTTTGGAAAAGTGACATGGGTACTTTCAAATAATTCACTATTTTCTATAATTATTATATGAAAATGCAACCCTGCAAAAATTTTATCATCTAAGCTTGTACAATTTAATATTATTAAAATTAAAATTTATTAATTTTATTAATTTTATTAATTTTATTAATTTATTAATTTATTAATTTTAATTTTAATAATATTTCAATGCCTATATTGTACGAACTGGAGTCATGATAAAAGTGTGATTAATAACTTTTTTTACCCCGACTATAATTAACATTTATTGCATCGAAGAAAGTGAAAGAGAAAATGGCGGCGGTAATTCTTCGCGCCGGAAGTCGTCCATTGAAGAACGAATCTACGATGAAGCGCGCGAAAGAAAAACGTTCTTATCGTGTGTTTTGCCCCGGGGCCAACCTGCGGAGCCAAATTGAACCACCCTTGGATCCCAGCTGAGCGGAACAATTTAATTGCCCGACCCCCGTCTTCGTTTTTACGATCGTTCCGGTAACTCTGTGTTTGCCCGACATTATCAAGTAACGAGTAAACGTTGCAAATTACTAGACATTGAACGCGAATCGCGTGTTTGCGTTTCTTCTTCGATCGCTTTTTCCGTGGATCCCATTTAATCATAGGTTTCCATATGGGAGTCAAATTCGTTGCTCCAATTGTTGTTATGAGGCGAAAAAAAATTGATAAAAGTAGGGTTATGGGTTTTAGGCTCTCCTTTTATTGATAATGATTTATTAATATTGGAGGAAAATTAGTAGATTGTAATTGTAAACACTGGGAGGCACGAAAATTTTGGAAAATGATACTTTAAATAAAAAATTATTAATACAAAATTTATTAACTAATGGGTTATTGAATGTTCGTTAAATAAATCATTATTTTCTAGAATTATTTATTATGATATTGCAACCCTGCAAAAATTGTGTAATTTAAATAATTTTATTTTAGAAAATTTATTAACTAATGAGTTAATAATGATCGTCAAATAAATCACTATTTTCTAGAATTATTTATTATGAAAATGCAACCCAAAAAAATTGTATAATTTAAATAATTTTATTTTAAAAGATTTGTTAATTAATAATGTGTTAATCATGCTCCTCAAATAAATCACTATTTTCTAGAATTATTTTATTATAAAAATACAACACTACAAAGATTTTATCGTCGAAGCTTTTATAATTTAAATAATTTTATTTTTTTTATGTTAAATTTATTTTTATTTTAGTAATATTTCAGTGATCACATTTATTGGAGTATACAAATTGATAGTTAAATAATTCTGAGTTTCTGTGAACGATTTTTAGGGTTGCAGACAATTATTAGAATATATTACCTCATTTTCAAAATGGCGTCTCTATGAGTAATTGGTAGATTAGGTTTTATAGAAATAAAGTCCTTTAAAGGCTATTTAAATATCAATTTCATTGAAATTAATATATATTGAAACGTCCAATTGTTGTTATCAGGTGAAAAAAATAGTTAATAATAATAATTTATTATAACTGGAGAATAATTACCAAACTATAATATAGAAGGACAAATTGGACAATAAAACTTGAGAGCCTAGAGACTCCTGAATTTCTGTAATTAATTTTTTAGGCTTGCAGATCACTATTAAAGTGTATTAGTTCACTTTCAAAATGGCGTGTCTCTAAAATCATTTTCCTTAGAAAAAAAATTCCTTCAAAGACCATTTATCAATTCTACCCAAATTTTATACATAAAAATAATTGAAACTAAAGTTACTAGACTCGTCATTTTCTCTTTTAAGTCTCCAATTCCAGTTTCTCAATTATTGCAGTCATAAAAAGAATAGATAAAAGTGAATAGAGTCTGTGGTCCATCAGAATGACTTACAATGGCCTCTAAATCTCCTTTTTAATAATAATAATTTATGGCAAATAGAAGAAAATTACCAGACTGTAATTTCAAAGGGAAAATTGAACTATTTATGAAAATTGTGAGAAATAGTTTGATGAATCCAGAGTTTCTATAACTAATTTTCAAGGCTGCAGACCAGTGTTAAAATATATCAGTCCACTTTCAAGATGGCGTCTCTCTAAGTAACTCTTAAATCACTTTCCTCAGAAAAAAATTCCTTCAAGGACCATCAATTGCATCCAAATGTTAAACATAACAAAAATTGAATCTGAATTTACAGGATTCACACCATTTCGTCTTTTTAATTCCAGTTTCTCAATTATTGCAGTCATAAAAAGAATAGATAATAGTGAATAGAGTCTGTAGTCCATAAAAATGACCTACTGTGGCCTCTAAATCTCCTTTTTAATAATAATAATTTATGGCAAATAGAAGACAATTACCAGACTGTAATTTCAAAGGGAAAATTGGACTATTTATGAAAATTGTGAGCCATAGTTTGATGAATCCTGAGTTTCTATAACTACCTGTAAACTTGTCCAACTTCAAGTTGTTCACTTTCAAAATGGCGTCTCTCTGAATACCTCTTAGATCACTTTCCTCAGAATACCATTAAGGACCATCAATTCCACCCAAATGTTAAACATAAAAAACATTGAAACTAAACTTACTAGACTCGCCATTTTCTCTTTTAAGTCTCCAATTCCAGTTTCTCAATTATTGCAGTCATGAAAAGAGTAGATAAAAGTGAATAGAGTCTGTAGTCCATCAAAATGACCTACTGTGGCCTCTGAAGCCCCACTTTAACAATAATAATTCATTGCAAATAGAAGACAATTACCAGCCTATAATATCAAAGAGAACTATAAAAATTGGGTGCCATAGTTTGATGAATCCTAAGTTTCTATAACTAATTTTCAACGCTGCTGACCAGTGTTAAAATTCTATATTAGTCCACTTTCAAGATGGCGTCTCTCTAAGTAACTCTTAGACCACTTTCCTCAGAAAAAAATTCCTTCAAGGACCACTTATCAATTCCACCCAAATGTTAAACATAAAAAAAATTGAAACTAAACTTACTTGATTCGTCATTTTGTCTTATGGGTCTTCAGTTCCATCTACCCAATTGTTGCAGTCATAAAAAGAATAAATAAAAGTGAATAGAGTCTGTAGTCCATCAAAAAGACCTACTGTGGCCTCTGAAGCTCCTTTTTAATAATAATAATTGATTGCAAATAGAAGACAATTACCAGACTGTAATTTCAAAGGGAAAATTGAACTATTTATGAAAATTGTGAGCCATAGTTTGATGAATCCTGAGTTTCTATAACTACCTGTAAACTTGTCCAACTTCAAGTTGTTCACTTTCAAAATGGCGTCTCTCTAAATACCTCTTAGATCACTTTCCTCAGAATACCATTAAGGACCATCAATTCCACCCAAATGTTAAACATAAAAAACATTGAAACTAAACTTACTAGACTCGCCATTTTCTCTTTTAAGTCTCCAATTCCAGTTTCTCAATTATTGCAGTCATGAAAAGAGTAGATAAAAGTGAATAGAGTCTGTAGTCCATCAAAATGACCTACTGTGGCCTCTGAAGCTCCTCTTTAACAATAATAATTCATTACAAATAGAAGACAATTACCAGCCTATAATATCAAAGAGAACTATAAAAATTGGGTGCCATAGTTTGATGAATCCTAAGTTTCTATAACTAATTTTCAACGCTGCTGACCAGTGTTAAAATACTATATTAGTCCACTTTCAAAATGGCGTCTCTCTAAGTAACTCTTAGACCACTTTCCTCAGAAAAAAATTCCTTCAAGGAACATTTATCAATTCCACCCAAATGTTAAACATAAAAAAAATTGAAACTAAACTTACTTGATTCGTCATTTTGTCTTATGGGTCTTCAGTTCCATCTACCCAATTGTTGCAGTCATAAAAAGAATAAATAAAAGTGAATAGAGTCTGTAGTCCATCAAAAAGACCTACTGTGGCCTCTGAAGCTCCTTTTTAATAATAATAATTGATTGCAAATAGAAGACAATTACCAGACTGTAATTTCAAAGGGAAAATTGAACTATTTATGAAAATTGTGAGCCATAGTTTGATGAATCCTGAGTTTCTATAACTACCTGTAAACTTGTCCAACTTCAAGTTGTTCACTTTCAAAATGGCGTCTCTCTGAATACCTCTTAGATCACTTTCCTCAGAATACCATTAAGGACCATCAATTCCACCCAAATGTTAAACATAAAAAACATTGAAACTAAACTTACTAGACTCGCCATTTTCTCTTTTAAGTCTCCAATTCCAGTTTCTCAATTATTGCAGTCATGAAAAGAGTAGATAAAAGTGAATAGAGTCTGTAGTCCATCAAAATGACCTACTGTGGCCTCTGAAGCTCCTCTTTAACAATAATAATTCATTACAAATAGAAGACAATTACCAGCCTATAATATCAAAGAGAACTATAAAAATTGGGTGCCATAGTTTGATGAATCCTAAGTTTCTATAACTAATTTTCAACGCTGATGACCAGTGTTAAAATACTATATTAGTCCACTTTCAAAATGGCGTCTCTCTAAGTAACTCTTAGACCACTTTCCTCAGAAAAAAATTCCTTCAAGGAACATTTATCAATTCCACCCAAATGTTAAACATAAAAAAAATTGAAACTAAACTTACTTGATTCGTCATTTTGTCTTATGGGTCTTCAGTTCCATCTACCCAATTGTTGCAGTCATAAAAAGAATAAATAAAAGTGAATAGAGTCTGTAGTCCATCAAAAAGACCTACTGTGGCCTCTGAAGCTCCTTTTTAATAATAATAATTGATTGCAAATAGAAGACAATTACCAGACTGTAATTTCAAAGGGAAAATTGAACTATTTATGAAAATTGTGAGCCATAGTTTGATGAATCCTGAGTTTCTATAACTACCTGTAAACTTGTCCAACTTCAAGTTGTTCACTTTCAAAATGGCGTCTCTCTGAATACCTCTTAGATCACTTTCCTCAGAATACCATTAAGGACCATCAATTCCACCCAAATGTTAAACATAAAAAACATTGAAACTAAACTTACTAGACTCGCCATTTTCTCTTTTAAGTCTCCAATTCCAGTTTCTCAATTATTGCAGTCATGAAAAGAGTAGATAAAAGTGAATAGAGTCTGTAGTCCATCAAAATGACCTACTGTGGCCTCTGAAGCCCCTCTTTAACAATAATAATTCATTGCAAATAGAAGACAATTACCAGCCTATAATATCAAAGAGAACTATAAAAATTGGGTGCCATAGTTTGATGAATCCTAAGTTTCTATAACTAATTTTCAACGCTGCTGACCAGTGTTAAAATACTATATTAGTCCACTTTCAAGATGGCGTCTCTCTAAGTGACTCTTAGACCACTTTCCTCAGAAAAAAATACCTTCAAGGACCACTTATCAATTCCACCCAAATGTTAAACATAAAAAAAATTGAAACTAAACTTACTTGATTCGTCATTATGTCTTATGGGTCTCCAATTCCAGTTTTTCAATTGTTGCAGTCACAACAAAAAAAATAGATAAAGGTAGATAGTCTGTGGTCTACCAGAATGACCTATTGTGGCCTCTGAACAATAATAATTTATTGCAAATAGAAGACAAATACCAGCCTACAATTTCAAAGAGAAAATTGAACTATAAATATTGGGAGCCATAGTTTGATAAATCCTGAGTTTCTATAACTAATTTTCAACGCTGCTGACCAGTGTTAAAATACTATATTAGTCCACTTTCAAAATGGCGTCTCTCTAAGTAACTCTTAGGCCACGTTCCTCAGGAAAAAACTCCTTCAAGGATCATCAGTTCCATCCAAATGTTAAACATAAAAAAAATTGAAACTAAACTTACTTGATTCGTCATTTTGTCTTATGGGTCTTCAGTTCCATCTACCCAATTGTTGCAGCCGTAAGAAAAAATGGGATCGACGCGCCCCCACGCGTTTCCAGACCTCTTATCGAGGCCAAAGACCAGAGATCTACGAAAAAGACTCGACGTTTTAGCGTTCCCGCGGGTGTGCAGGGAATTTTCTTCGTTACCCCGGTCGTTTCCCGGTGATGTTTCGTCCTTTCTCATCCGTGAACGCGTCCCGCCTAAAAAGAGAAGCTCTCACGGGCCGGGGCATTGTTGCCCTTTCGATCTCGTTCAAGAAGAGGCGAACCGCACTCGCCTACCAAATTGAATTAGTTCCTTCGCGCCTCGTGGATGCGAACGACTGACCCTCGCGACGGCTTCCAACGTCTCCCAGAGTAATTCAATTCCTCGCTTATGCGAGCCCCAACGTCCCCCAAAACGCCCCACGTGCTTCCAACCGAAAACCGATAAAAGTAAGTAATTTTGCTCCTTGAAGAGGGGGGGGGGGAAAAAAAAATTCTTTCACAAATTCTTTTGTACCATTCTCAATTTTATTTAAGTATGTATAGTCAGAATTTTTGTTAACAGGTTCGTGTATAATTTTGTCAATTTTTTATACTAAAACTACTGTAGAAGCGCTCGAAATGATTTTAATGATTTTGTATTTTTAATTAATTACAAATATGTAATTTTGTATTTTCAATGAATTACAAATATGTAATTTTGTAATTTCGATGAATTACAAATATGTAATTTTGTATTTTCGATGAATTACAAATGATTTTGTAATTTCAACAAATTACAAATCATTTAAAAATTTCCAATAAAAATTACAAAAATTTTTCTCAGTTAAATTTTTGAAAATTGACCATAGTTTTTTTTAACAAAAAAATAAATAAACATTTATTTCGATTACATTATAAATTTCTCTTAGTATCTATAATTTTAATATCTTTGTTACAAATAAATAAATAATTGTGGGTATTTCTAGCGTTAAATCGTCTCATAAATTGTTTCTCGTGTTTTGAGTGTTTTTTTTTTATTTAAAAAACATTATAGCGAAAAGAATTCTATTCCATCTCAACGAACCTCTTTCCCCTCTATTTCGATTTTTCTAAAATTTCTCGACCGGAAAGAAATTGCATCGACAGCTTTGGAATCAGAAATTTCAAACAGTTTTTTTTTAAATGGAAACGAACAGCTGATCGAGAAGAGGAAGTCTTTGGAAACGATCGATCTGTCAATGATTAAAAACGCACGGATGAATTTATAAAAAAAAAAAAAACGTTACATCCCCCTCAATGCAATCTTTTGATGAAATTTTTTTTTTAATAAGTACGTCGACGTTAAGTGAAATTTTAATGATTAAAATTTCTGCCCTGAAAAGCAAAAAAGAATATCGACGATGGCTTACGCGTTTGAATGCATAAAATATTTTTCAAGCACAAAAAATTAATTGGCGTAAGAAAATGATTTAATTTAAAAAAAAAAAATACCTGTAACGTGCAATATTTCTTCTGTGAAATTTTATTCGAATCAAATTCGAGATACAAACCGGTCCTGATTGCACGACACACCTTGTATATAAATTACTTAGCTTTTAAAAATCTCTCGAGTATTCTCGATTTTAATTTCGAGCGAATAAATCTTCAAAAATTTGAAACGTCCAGGCGCTTAAATACGGAAAAACGGAACGCGAAAATATAACCCTTTTGAAAACGCTCAGCCAGAAAGAGTGAGCGACTTTTCGTGTAAAAAAAAAAAGTCGAAAATTCGGGATAGAATATTTTCGCCCGGGGGCTCTGTTTTCGGGGAAATCGATTTTTCGTATTTTATACGCGGAGCCACTTCTGCCTTTTTTTCAGCGTTTGTAAACACAAACAGTGGCCATTGTATTATTTATATTTCGTCTATCTTACTGTTTTGTATGTCGATAATATTTCAAAAGTAGAAAATTTAAAATTTTTTAAATTTTCAGGATAAGCAAATATTTTTTTTGGAAACTTAAAGATTTTCTCTGAAAAGAAGTATTAAATAATTTTATTAGACATTTTCGATATAGTTTTAATCAAAGAATTACCATTTTTATTTAAAATAAAATTTTATGCAATCCAAAATCGAAGAATAAAGTGTATAATTCAACTCGTGATGGAATAATTTCTTAATAGTGTCTTTCGAGGAAAATTTTATCATTTTTTCACTTCAAAATGAGAATTTTCTTCAAAAATAAAATGAATTTTTCATTTCAAAATATCCTATACTGAGAGTTTTGTTATCTTAAATAAGTACAATTTTTTTTTTCTTTTTTTGTTTTGTAGATACAAAGAAACACCCAATTTCGATAAAAGTAAAATCTTATACATCGACCGGACACACGAAGTATCGTTTCTACTAAAAATATCTATATCAAATAACAAACAGAATTTCTCGAAAACGTAGCAAAAACTGTGCGCATTTTTCGTTTACCTTTGCACGAAGAATCATTGCCCGCCAGACTTTTTCCGTGGACACAAAAACCACATTCATTTATTGTTATATTTGCTCTACTCGTGTTTACATGTAATACCATACCACGTTCAATATTTGCGAACCACAATACAATTAACGCGTTCGCTGTCCAATCTCTCAGCGTCGTATCCAATAGCACAGTGGTATGACCCATATACGGATCACAGACAGTGAATGCGTTAACGATCGTCAAATGGTACGCAATATTCAATATTTAAATGTTTAAAAATAATATTTTCTCCTAACCAAGCTTCAAATAAAAATTCGTGATTTGTTAAATTATTTTTAATTCAGAAAAATCGACTTTTTTTTGGTTTAGAGTGTATTAAATATTTCGAAGAGCCATTTTCTAGGATCGTTTTGAAAATTCCCCAGACGCTTATTGGGGCTGTAATATACGTGCACAACGACGTTGATTCGAAATGCAATTAACGCGTTCACTGTCCAATTTCTCAGCGTCGTATTCAATACCACGGTGGTGTGACCCACATATGGATCACAGGCAGTGAATGCATTAACGATCGTCAAATGATACCAAATATTTAATATTTAAATATTTTAAAATAATTTTTTCCCCTAACCAAGCTTCCAATTAAAATACTTTATTTGTTAATTTATTTTTAATTCAGAAAAATCGACTTTTTTTGGTTTAGAGTGTGTTAAATATTTCGAAGAGCCATTTTCTAGGATCGCCTTGAAAATTCCCCAGACGCTTATTCGGCGAAATACAATTAACGCGTTCACTGTCCAATCTCTCGGCGTCGTATCCAATAGCACGGTGGTGTGACCCATATATGGATCACAGACAGTGAATGCATTAACGATCGTCAAATGATACCCAATATTTAATATTTAAATGTTTAAAAATAATTTTTACTCCTAACCGAGCTTCAAATAAAATTTCGTTATTCGTTAAATTATTTTTAATTCCAAAAAATCGACTTTTTTTGGTTTAGAGTGTATTAAATATTTCGAAGAGCCATTTTCTAGGATCGTTTTGAAAATTCCACAGACGCTTATTGGGACTGTAATATACGCGCACAACGACGTTGATTGGAAATTATTGGTGTTACACCAATTACGCGGTGGGGGGAAAAAAGTTTTTCCATGCTCCCCTTGATGCACACGCGAAACGATCGCGGGTTATCAAACATATTATTGGATACACGATATTGACGGACGAGAAACAACCGGTTTTCATCGACGATATTAATAAACGTCGATCGATGAGCAGGAAACAGAGAAACGAACAGAAAAATGTTACAGAATCCCGAGCCGTGAAGCCAAACCGGGGATAAATTTCAATTTATTATTCTAAATTAACAACGCCTACGAACCGGAAGTCAACGTCACAGGAAAATATCATACAAATAATCTCAAACAAAATTTACGATTTAAAAAATATGTTTTTAATTTTTAAAAATTTGTGCAAAGATGTAACGAAGTGGAGAAAATCTGAGTATTGATTTAAACCTTAATAATTGTTCAATGTACGTCGATGAAATTATTTAAAAATTTATGTAATCTTCCATTGGTTTATTATTTTTAGGTTCAAGAAGAATCACTTTTGAAACGCTAGTGGGTGTAACTTATAATAAATGATTATAATACAAGTTATAATACATTAAAATGGGCCTTTGTTCTCGAGATATACGGTTACAAGTTTTGTATGCACCTAGTAATTGAATTATTTAATTATTTTACATTTGTTCCTATAAATATAGTATTTTAAAACACACTTTTCGAATAATATTTGCTCCTACAGTCTTATTTCAATATACTAAGTCACGAAGTGAACCATTTACGCGACACGAGTTGTCAGCCATATTGGAATCTTTCTAGTTTCTTCAAACTAACGTTTAGTGAGTTTCAAAGCATTTAATCCAAGATCTTACTATTATTTTACCTTTGTTCCTATAAATACAGTAGTTTTGAACATAATTTTCGAGTAATACTTGCCTCTATAGGCTTATTTTAATATAATAAATCACGAGTCGAGCCATTTACGCGATATGAGTTGTCAACCATCTTGGAATCTTTCTAGTTTCTTCAAACTAACGTTTAGTGAATTTCAGAGCATTTAATCCAAGATCTTACTATTATTTTACCTTTGTTCCTATAAATACAGTAGTTTTGAACATAATTTTCGAGTAATACTTGCCTCTATAGGCTTATTTTAATATAATAAATCACGAGTCGACTCATTTACGCAACACGAATTGTCAGCCATCTTGGAATCGTTCCAGTTCTTCAAAACTGTTCTATTATTTTTTAAATGCTTCAAAGGAGAGTTGATTTCCATTTACCAATTTGTTAAAAATCAATATTGAGAGAAATAATTCACTTGAGAGACCTAAGGGTTAAAAGGAACCGTGATTTCCCCTTTATCTTCTCGATTCTGCACGAGGAACGAAATATCCTCGTCACTGACGAAAACGACGAGTCGCCCACCCGATAAAAGTACGAACGATTCGAATCAGAGTCGGTTCGTTAACGAAACGCCAAACACGCCCGGCGTAATTTCACTTTAATCCCTCAAACTCGATCGCTGATGAATACTAAACACACTCAATTAAAACTCCAGGTTCCCGGGGAACTTTCGAAATTGACTGAAAGTGACTCACCTTCGGTGTCGTCGGCGGCCGTGTCTCCGGAACTAAAGAGGTCATCTGAAACAGAAGTTTATCAGCATCAGCCTCGCCGTAGCTTGGGCGGAAGGTGCTAGACGCAAATCAATTAACCGTTATTTTCCACCCTCCTTAACGCGCTTCATTAGATTACGTAACGAGACGATCGCCCGAACAAACGACGCAATTAAACGGACGCGAGCATTCCGCTGCTGCGAATCAAAGTAAATCGTTCATCGAGAATCCTCGCGAGCGTTTTCAGAATTACAAATTTCCCAATCCGACTGATAGTAATAACAAATACAAAATTATTCGTAAATTTTTTAAAATTCGTGCAAGGGTGGAATAATTTGGAGAAAATCAGAGTATTAATATATGTTAAGGCAGTTATTTGAACATTTATGTAATCCTATTTAATTATTTTATATTTGTTCCTACAAATGTGGTAGTTTCGAACATAGTTTTCGAATAATACTTGATGCTATAGGCTTATTTTAATGTAATAAATCACGAGTTGAGATATTTACGTTGTATGAGTTGTCAGCCATATTGGAATCTTTCTCGTTTCTTAAAACTAACGTTTAGTGAGTTTCAGAGCATTTAATTCAAGATCTTACTATTATTTTGCATTTGTTCCTATAAATACAGGAGTTTTTAACATAATTTTCGAGTAATATTTGCTCCTATAGGCTTATTTTAATATAATAAATCACGAGTCGAGCCATTTACGTCATATGAGTTGTCAGCCATCTTGGAATCTTTCTAGTTTCTTCAAACTAACGTTTAGTGGGTTTCAGAGCATTTAATTCACGATCTTTCTATTATTTTGCATTTGTTCCTATAAATACAGTAGTTTTGAACATAATTTTCGAGTAATACTTGCCCCTATAGGCTTATTTTAATATAATAAATCACGAGTCGAGCCATTTACGTCATATGAGTTGTCAGCCATCTTGGAATCTTTCTAGTTTCTTCAAACTAACATTTAGTGAATTTCAGAGCATTTAATTCAAGATCTTACTATTATTTTGCATTTGTTCCTATAAATACAGTAGTTTTGAACATAATTTTCGAGTAATACTTGCCCCTATAGGCTTATTTTAATATAATAAATCACGAGTCGAGCCATTTACGTCATATGAGTTGTCAGCCATCTTGGAATCTTTCTAGTTTCTTCAAACTAACATTTAGTGAATTTCAGAGCATTTAATTCAAGATCTTACTATTATTTTGCATTTGTTCCTATAAATACAGTAGTTTTGAACATAATTTTCGAGTAATACTTGCCCCTATAGGCTTATTTTACTATAATAAATCACGAGTCGAGCCATTTACGTCATATAAGTTGTCAGCCATATTGGAATCTTTCTAGTTTTTTCAAACAAAGGTTTAGTCAGTTTCAGAACATATAATTCACGATCATTCGATTATTTTGCATTTGTTCCTATAAATACAGTAGTTTTGAACATAATTTTCGAGTAATACTTGCCTCTATAGGCTTATTTTAATATAATAAGTCACGAAGTGAACCATTAACGCGATGTGAGGTGTCAGCCATCTTGGAATCTTTCTAGTGCCTTAAAACTAACATTTTGTCAGTTTTAGAACATTTAATTTACGATGTTTCTATTATATTGCATTTGTTCCTATAAATAAAGTATTTTAAAACATACTTTTCGAATAATATTTGCTCCTATAGTCTTATTTTAATATAATAAATCGCGAGTCGACTCATTTGCGCAATACGAATTGTCAGCCATCTTGAGATCGTTCCAATTCCTTAAAACTATTCTTCTATTATTTTTTAAATGCTCCAAAGTTGATTTCCATTTAAAAATAAACATTAAGTAGAACAATAGGGATTGAGAGTCCACTTAATGATCACAGAGAATCTTTGAGAGGGTTTTTGCAGAATTACAAATTTCGATCCCGGAAACCGTTAATAACGCGTGACTGTCCTGGATAAAGTTTCGTGCAGTTTGGAAACCTTGATTTATTAAAACTATCGTCCCGCGAGGACCGTGGGTATCGAAACTGGGAGAATAAATTTTCGTGCGTGGGATGAATGTGTAGGTGGGATTGAGAGATTTCTAAGTTTTTTTAGGAAATATTCTGTGCTTCAATTTTTAGGTTCACCTTGAGGTTTTAGATTTACTTGGAACTAAGAATTAGAAGTATTATTATTAGAATGTCGAATAAAGTGAAAGTAAAATAAAATTAAAATTCATTTAGTGGAATAAAGTAAGCTAACCTAAAATAAAACAGAAATTAAATTGAAACTGACTGAAACTAAAAAAGCAGTAAAATTCATAGAATGATATAAAATAAACTACAATATAAAAGTCATTAAATTGAAATAAAGTAAAACTAAAAAAAAATTAAAATTCATATAGTGAAATAGAGTAAGCTAACTTAAAATAAAACAGAAATTAAATTGAAACTACAAAAAAAAGTACAATTCATAGGAAGATATAAAGTAAACTAAATTATGGCAGAAATTAAATTAAAATAAACTAAAACTAAAATTCCTACAATAATAACGAAAAAAAAAAATAAATTAAATATTACTATATTTAGTCTGCTAACCATCTACAAAAACGTACTTCCCCTGCAATATTTCACTAGCCACTAAAATAAATTTCCCCACAAATTAAAATTCAAGATCACAACTATGAGAACATCCTTCAAACAAATTAATTATTTCCCCAGAGGGCGAAAAAAAACTCCTAAAATCCCTGTAAATTACTAGACGTACAAGTCTGAAGAGTCCCCGCGAAACATACGAACGCACAATTTCGCGCTGCTTCGCCTAACAGACCCCCCAGCCCCGGAGTACGAATAAACTCGAGGGGCATAAAGTTTCCAGGAATGACAGTTGTTTATACTTAACTAGAAACGTAACTTTTTCTTATTTTTTTCCCCGTTCCACTGCCCCGGTGGAATAAACCGTGCCCGTATTACCCTTTCCAGATAAATAACCCCGACGCAAAGTGACTAAAACGCGCAATACTCGCCGAGACATCCTAATATTTCAAGACGCCTGGAAGACTACGGGAGCGACTTTACGAGTCGACTCAGCGCCATACTTTATCTTCGAGCCTTAGATTGCAAACATTTTCGCGCATTATGTGCGCGTACGCGCGGATATATTACAGATTACCGAGTTTACCCGTGCTCGGCCGGCTCGATGTATCATCCATCCGTGGACATTTATTATGCAAATACCCGAATGGATTACCGAACGGCTAATATGGGAAGTAAATTCAGGCGCAACATCGACGCTGGATCCTAAACAAACGCGAAGTTATCCGGAAGTGGCCACGGGGATACTCAGAAGGGAATCCTGCCTTAGTGGAAATCGCGTTTGAAACGATAGTGCATACCAGATATGGTATCTGGTATCAAAAAACCGTAGTAGGTTTCTTTATGTCGTACGAGTTGTCAGCCATATTGGAATCTTTCTAGTTCATTGAAAGTAACATTTAGTCAGCTTCAGAGCATTTAATTCAAGATTTTTGTATTATTTTATGTTTGTTCCTACGAATATAGTATTTTAAAACATAGTTTTCGAATATTATATGCCATTACAGTCTTATTTCAACATAATAAGTCACGAAGTGAATCATTTACGTCATATAACTTGTCAGCCATATTGGAATCTTTCTAGTTCCTTAAAACTAACATTTAGTTACTTTTAGAGCTTTTAATTCAAGATTTTTGAATTATTTTACGTTTGTTCCTACAAATATAGTATTTTAAAACATAGTTTTCAAATTATATTTGGTCCTACAGTCTTATTTCAATAGAATAAATCTCGAGTCGACCAATTTACGCGATGTGAGGTGTCAGCCATCTTGCAATCTTTCTAGTTTCTTTAAACTAACGTTTAGTGAGTTTCAGAGCATTTAATTCAAGATCTTACTACTATTTTACATTTGTTCTTATAAATACAGTAGTTTTGTACATAATTTTCGAGTAATACTTGCCTCCATAGTCTTATTTCCATATAATAAATCACGAGTTGTCTCACTTACGCGATACGAGTTGTCAGCCATCTTGGAATTCCATTCAAGATCTTTTTATTAACTTTTCTATTATCGAAGGAAATACTTCGAAACAATAATCAAATCACTAAAATATAAAAGTCAAAATCCATGTATTTGTGAGATAAATTTCAGCAGTAATGGATCAACCAAGCTGGATCCTAAACAAACGCGAAGTTATCCGGAAGTGGTCACAGGGATACTCAGAAGGGAACCCTACGATAGTGGAAATTGTGTTTGAAACGATAGTACGTACCAGTTATAATACCTAGTATGAAAAAACTGTAGTAGGTTCCTTCATAGTGGCCCTTCGTTTTCTAGATATTTTTATTTCGAGTTTTGTATGTATCTAGTAATTGAATTATTGTATTATTTTATTATTTTACATTTGTTCCTTTAAATAAAGTGGTTTGGAACACAGTTTTTGAATAATACTTGCTTCTATAGACTTATTTCAATACAGTAACTTACGAGGTGAACTATTTACGCCATATGACGTGTCAGCCATATTGAAATCCTTCTAGTTCCTTGAAACTAACATTTAGTCTGTTTCAGAGCATTTAATTTAAGATTTTTGTATTATTTTACGTATGTTCCTACAAATATAGTATTTTAAAACATATTTTTGGAATAATATTTGCCACTACAGGCTTATTTCAATATAATAAGTCATGATGTGAACCATTTACGTCATATAAGTTGTCAGCCATATTGGAATCTTTCTAGTTCCTTAAAACTGACATTTAATCTGTTTCAGAATATTTAATTCAAGATCTTACTGTTATTTTACGTTTGTTCCTATAAATATAGTAGTTTTGAACATAATTTTCGATTAATATTTGCCCCTATAGGCTTATTTTAATATAATAAATTACGAGTCGAGTCACTTACGCGATACGAATTGTCAGCCATCTTGGAATCGTTCCAGTTCTTCTATTATTTTTTAAATGCTCCAATGGAAAGTTGATTTTCATTTAAAAATCAAGATTAAGTAGAATAATTGGGATTCAGAATCCATTTAATAATTACAAACAAATTCACAATTATTCCAATATTTTTTAAAATTCGTGCAAAGATGGAATAAATCTAAGTATCAATATAAGTCCATTTAATCATTTGAAAATGTACATAATCCTCCATTGGTACATTCATTTTTCAATGCTTCAAAGGAAAGTTGATTTCCATTTACCAATTTGGTAAAAATCAACCTCAAATAAAATAATTGATATTTAAAGATTAGTTTACGTTTGTTCCTACAAATATAGTATTTGAAAACACAATTTTCGAATAATATTTGCTCCTACAGTCTTATTTCAATAGAATAAATCACGAAGTGAACCATTTACGTCATATAACTTGTCAGCCATATTGGAATCTTTCTAGTTTCTTAAAACTAACATTTCGTCAGTTTCAGAGCATTTAATTCAAGATCTTACTATTATTTTACATTTGTTCCTATAAATACAGTAGTTTTGAACATAATTTTCGAGTAATACTTGCCCCTGTAGGCTTATTTTAATATAATAAGTCACGAAGTGAACCATTGACGTCATATAACTTGTCAGCCATATTGGAATCTTTCTAGTTCCTTAAAACTAACATTTAGTCACTTTCAGAGCATTTAATTCAATATCATTGTATCATTTTACATTTCTTCCAATAAATATAGTATTTTAAACTACACTTTTCGTATAAAATTTGTCTCTACAGCCTAATTTCAATACAATAAATCACGAGTTGTACCATTTACACGATACGAGTTGTCAGCCATCTTGGAATCATTCTAGCTTCTTCAAACAAACTTTTAGTCAATTTCAAAACACTTAATTCAAAATCTTTTGATTAATTTTTCTACCATTAAAGGAAATTCTTCGAACCAATAAACAAAAATCACTAAAATATAAAAATCAAAATCAATGAATTTGTAAGATCAATTTCAGCAGTAAATATCATCCAAAAAATTATTTTACGTTCATTTAAAAGCGATTATTTATTAATATTTACGTGTACAAGGGGGCAATACATTCCCACCACTCTTAAGTATTAATGAAACTTAATGTTTCCACAGCGAAGGTATAATTTATTAAATAAAATCCAGATAATTCCAGATTTAATAAAGTGGAGGATTTGAGCGTTATTCCAGTATATTTCGTTAATCTTTTATCGTAATCGGTACGATAGGTAGCTGGATGTAGACGTTATTATAAGATTACCGGGATACCTTCTTTCGTACACTCCAGTGACCAATAACTTCATAATTGGGTCGTTAGACGGACGTTTTATTGATCGAGGGATTCAATTTAATTCGAAAACGTGCCCCAGGGCACGGCACGTGTTCGAGAAACGTCACCAAACAGACAAGAAGCTCGTATTATTCCGTTAAAATTCATTATTCCTCGAACCAACACTAAATATACTCCCATTTTCGTGCAATTTTTAAAAAAAACTGGAAAATTCTATGTAAAATTTTCGCTCGTTTCGGACGGGGAAATTTAATTTCTGTTCTTTACGAAATACCGAACTGGGTTGCGTAACTCGAACACGCGGAAGCCTCGAAATTTAGCGCAAACACGAAGGTACGATATTTGTACAGCATAAAGAAACCCCGGTCGAGTTTTTAGCATCTAAAAACGTAAATTTAAGAAAAAAGCGAAGGCAATACGGGGGCGCTGTAAGGCATCGATATCGCGTTCCGAAACGTTTTCTTGTATATTCAACGAATGGAAAGTTATTTCAAACGGTTTCGAGTCGCCGGCTTCGTATTTCGCCTCGTTCGACTCGGTTTTTTTTTCAAGAACGTGAAAGGTTTCGGTGTCTGGAATTTCGAAAATCGAACGAACGCGGCGAATGGTAACAGCGATGATTAGGGCAAAGAGCAGTTACGTGTTCGCAAATATTAATGGCAAACACCGCGACGTACGTGGAAAATTCTGACAAGGGTACAGTACGGTAGTGGGAATCGCTTTTGGAACGCTATTAGGTGTTATAATACCTGGTTATAATAGAAGTTATGATACATCACAATCTTCGTTTTGGAGATATTTCGATTACAAGTTTTATGCACCTAGTAATTTAATTATTTAATTATTTTACATTTGTTCCTATAAATATGGTAGTTTAAAACATGGTTTTCGAATAATACTTACTGTCATAGTCTTTTATCAACATAATAAGTCACGAAGTGAACCATTTACGTCATACAACTTGTCAGCCATATTGGAATCTTTCTAGTTTCTTAAAACTATTATTTAGTCAGTTTTAGAGCATTTAATTCAAGATTTTTCTATCATTTTACATTTCTTCCTATAAATATAGTAATTTCCACCATAATTTTCGAATAATACTCGCCCCTATAGCCTTATTTTAATATAATAAATCACGAGTCGAGCCATTTACGCGATACGAGACGTCAGCCATCTTGAAATCTTTCTAGTTCCTTAAAACTATTCTTTCGTCAGTTTCAGAGCATTAATGAGTTATCAACCATCAAAATTAATGACCAACAAAAGCCAACATGTATTATAAATTAATATAAATATGAGTTGTCGAAGGAAAAAGTAATTTGGAAAATCCAAATAATATTAGAATTAATTTATAAGAAGAAATTATTTAAAATTACTAAATATAAATTTAATAAACTATTATTTAGTCAGTTTCAGAACATTTCATTTCAGATCCTTCTATCATTTTACATTTGTTCCTATAAATAAAGTATTTTTAAACATAATTTTCAAGTAATACTGGCTTCTATAGACTTATTTCAATACAGTAACTTACGAGGTGGAGAGTTTTATTCATTATTTTATCTTTTATTTATATTTTATTTATTATTTTGTATTTATCGTCGTTGATATTTGTTACTGTAGTTCTGTTTTTATATAATAAGTCATGGCTTGTTCTATTTAAGCGATGCAAAAGTCTCAGCCATGTTGGAATTTGTCAAATTTCTTAAAACTATTATTTAGTCAGTTTCAGAACATTTAATTCGAAAGCTTTGTATTATTTTAGTTTTGTTCCTATAAATAGAGTAGTTTTGAACATAGTTTTCGAATAATACTTGCTTCTATAGACTTATTTCAATACAGTAACTTACGAGTTGACTATTTACGCCATATAACTTGTCAGCCATATTGGAATTTTTCTAGTTATCTTAAAACTAACATTTAGTCAGTTTCAGAACATTATATTCACGATTTTTCCATCATTTTACATTTGTTCCTATAAATAAAGTATTTTAAATTATACTTTTTGAATAATACTTGCTTCTATAGACCTATTTCAATACAGTAAATTGCGAGGTGAACTATTTACGTCATATAACTTGTCAGCCATATTGGCATCTTTCTAGTTCCTTAAAACTAACATTTAGTCAGTTTCATAACATTTAATTCAAGATTTTTGTATTATTTTACATTTGTTCCAATAGATATAGTATTTTAAAACACCAGTTTTCGATAAATATTTGCCACTACAGTCTTATTTCAATATAATAAGTCACGAAGTGAAACAGTCACGTCATATAACTTGTCAGCCATATTGGAATCTTTCTTAGTTCCTTAAAACTAACTTTTAGTCATTTTCAGAACATTTAATTTCCTTTCCATTATTCTCTTCACAACCCCATACATTTCGACTCGTATATTTTAGTGATTTATTTCCTGTTTTAAAGAGTTTCCCTTGCACTTTGATAATCCTCTTTGTGTGGTGGATTGTGCGTGTAGAAGACGGTTCCAAAGTGTTCTGTAAAGCCAGCGAAGCAAGCAGTTCTGGCGCGACGCGACATTACGATGTTTCCCAGTATCATCGAGGCAAAGAGTGATTGGATCCGCGACGTGAGAGGAGTGCTTATGTACAGAAACGAGCCTAAGAAATTCCTAAGGGTGCTGGGGAATCGAGGGATCCCTTCGATTCAACCGATTCTCCTGACGCGAGCCTTTCCCGCCGATACGATTCTCGACTCTCCGTCGCCAGAGAACCGAGAGGGTCGAAAACATTTATGTCCCCCGTTCGATTCTTTTGCACGAACGAGAAAACTTCGTATCCCTCGTGTTTTACAACCACCATCGAAAAGCAGAAATACTTCGAAGGGTTCGAAAGTTGGATACTCTCCCGTCGAACGTATTTGTCGCCATTGCGCGATAATAATCGACGATGGATGGCGAAAGTTGTTGCAAAAACGAGTCGAAACGATGGCGAGCGTGGATTACGAGCATTAATATTCGGATATCGTTAACGAAACGTTCATTTATTTAATTCGTATATTACTTAATGTATTTGTTCACCGTAGAATGTATTTATTTAATTCATATAGTTCTCGCACGTCGAGGGGATAATGTTCAATTTTAGCGTGAAATATCCGAGTGCAAAATGTACATTCGGTGTATTCGTTCCGATAAATCAGCCCGAATTATCTTTGTATGCGAACATAAACTTTACATTTCTATGTTAATGCGTTGCAACAAAATTCTGGTAAAACGTTTCGTGGGAGAACGAGACCCAAAGCCGAAAGTAACTAACGATTTATTTACATTGGGCAAATGGGAGTTTTAACTTATTATGTTGAAAGAAAACCATAGCTGCAAGTATGATGGGGAATGTAGGTACATAATTATCTTATTTATACGACAAATAATAGAAAGATCTTGAATTGGATGCACTGAAACTGAGTGAATAATAGTTTTAAGTAACTAGAAAGATTCCAATATGGCTGACAACTCGTATCGCGTAAATAGTTCAACTCGTGATTTATTATAATAAAATAAGACTGTAGGAGCAAATATTATTCGAAAAGTGTGTTTTAAAATACTTTATTTATAGGAACAAATGTAAAATAATAGAAAGATCTTGCAAACTATAGTTACTATTTAAGACACCACACCACTCAAGTTACAGCACAGACTATCCTAAAACAAGATATCCTTTTCATGTCTAAAGAAAATTCTCATCATGTTTATTGCATCTATCATGCTTGCAACATCAAAAAAGAAAAAAGCACACTATTGTTAGATTCTCATGATGATCGTTGGATTCAACCAACGTATTTACAAAATCAAAAAAGAATAAAGGGAATTATAATAACTGTTTAAGATACCAAACCTCTCAAATAGCAGTAGAGGATATTGTAAAATAAGAAATCTTTTTCATTTGTGAAGACAATTCTCATGGTGCTTGATGGATTCAACGTATTCGCAACATTAAAAAAGAAAAAAGCAAACCAAAGTTAGTATTTAAGATACCACACCTCTCAGGTTGCAATTTATATCATTGTGAAGTAAAAAGTTCCCTCTATTTTTGAAGAAATACTATATTTATAGGAACAGATGTAAAATAATACAAAGATCTTGGATTAAAAGTTCTGAAACTGACTAAAGAATAGTTTTAAAGCACTAGAAAGATTCCAATATGGCTGACAACTTATATGGCGTGTAAAGGGTTCACCTCGTAATTTATTATATTGAAATAAGTCTACAGAAACAAGTATTATTCGAAAACTGTGTTCAAAACTACTTTATTAATAGGAACAAATGTAAAATAATACAATGATTTTGAATTAAATGCTATGAAATTGATTGAAAAATAGTTTTAAGGAAATAGAAAGATTCCAATATGGCCGACAACTTATATGGCGTAAATGGGTCGACTCGTGATTTATTATATTAAAATATGCCTATAGGGGCAAGTATTACTCGAAAATTATGTTCAAAACTACAATATTTATAGGAACAAAGTTATAATAATAGAAAGATCTTGAATTAAATGGTTTGAAACTCACTAAATGTTAGTTTGAAGAAACTAGAAAGATTCCAAGATGGCTGACACCTCATGTCACGCAAATAGCTCGACTCGTGATTTATAATATTGAAATAAGACTATGTGGGCTACTATTATTCGAAAACTATGTTCAAAACTACTTTATTTAGAGGAACAAAACTAAAATAATACATAGATCTTGAATTAGATGTTCTGAAACTGACTAAATAATAGTTTTAAGACTCTAGACGAATCCCAAGATGGCTGACAACTTTCACATCGCATAAATGGACCAAGCCATGACTTATTATATAAAAACAGAACTACAGTAACAAATATCAACGGCGATAAATACGAAATAATAAAAAATATTCTAAAAATTCCCCAAAGAATAGTTTTTATGAAAACCACGTCCGAACAGAGGTTCCCAAGTATTAAAAGGAATGCAGCAAAGCTGGTGGCTCGTAAACACCCGTGCATAAATGAAGTAAATCGCGGGAAAAGATTAATGCTCGCCGTGCCGCGGTGGTTTTAAAGAACAAACGTGCCGGAATAATGCCGGCCGTGGACGAAAGTAAATTCGACGCGTTTCGGTACCGATAGAAGAAAAATGGCGCTACGTAAACTGGAGCCAAGAACTAGAAATAAAATAACTCGGACCCCGCAACCCCATAAAGCACGATAGCGGAAATCGGATACATAGTTTGAGGGCGCGTTTCACCGGCCGCGTAGAATTTAATAAAACGTGCTACCGACACGAACGCTCGTTACACTTTTAAATTCAACCAGGATAATGATCCGAGACATAAATCACGAGTGGTTCAGGAATATTTATACCAGCGTTGGAGTCGTTTCCACTGACTTTTTTTTTTCTTCCTAAACGATTTACGGTGGCAAAATATTAAAACCCGTTTCCCCGACTCGTTAAGAAGCAATTAATTCGTCGAATCGATGTTACGATGAACGACAGTGTGTATTTTGTTTAATGGGAACGTTTTGGGCAATCTAAGCACGCATCGATTAGCTACGAAGTTAGTTTCGTACGTGGACAGACTCGACGCGGAGCGGCAGGAAATGAAACCGAGAAGCAATAGGCTAATATAAACTGAAACTGAAGTTGTTGTAAAGTCGATCCAACACTGTTCAACTCGGTCCTCGTACGATGGAAGTGGTATTAATATCTTCTAATGGCGACGGGGATACGGGAACGTTTGTTGAATTCTGGTAAATACGATGGAAATTACCCCGCCGTTTCGCTCGATCGTGCTCCGCGGAGCCGATTAATAACCGCGGGCGAAAAATATTCGCGAAATAACCGATACACTGGTTAAAAATTGTTTATCGAAATACGTTACAATTCGGCGGTACGTTTAAAACGTAAAGCCATTTTAATGGGAATCCGATTCCGATGCATTTGTCGGTCTCGTGGCGGTTTTATTATTTCGTTCGCGTCACGATATTTTGCGATTCGTTCGACCTAATTTAGGGGCCGTGTGGGCCTAATAAAAAAATGTGATGGCGTAAGTTTTGGTATTATCGAATGTTCGAGATCGTTGAATAGTATGGAAGTGTGTAATTTGAATTGTGGTGGAATATATTCTTGGTGGAGTGTGAAGAAAGTTTCTACTCATGATAAGTATAATAGTAACTATAGTTTGCAAGATCTTTCTATTATTTTACATTTTTTCCTTCTAATATAATATTTTAAAACACATTTTTCGAATAATATTTGCTCCTATAGCCTTATTTTAATATAATAAATCACGACTCGACTCATTTACGCCATATAAGTTGTCAGCCATATTGGAATCTTTCTAGTTCCTTAAAACTATTCTTTAGTCAGTTTCAGAGCATTTAATTCAAAATCTTTCTATTATTTTACATTTGTTCCTATGAATAAAGTAGTTTTGAACACAGTTTTCGAATAATACTAGCTTCTGTAGACTTATTTCAATATAATAAATTACGAGGTGAACCCTTTATACGCCATATAAGTTGTCAGCCATATTGGAATCTTTCTAGTTCCTTAAAACTATTCTTTAGCCACTTTCAGAACTTTTAATCCAAGATCTTTGTATTATTTTACATCTGTTCCTATAAATATGGTATTTCTTCAAAAATAAAGGGAACTTTTGTCTTCACAATGATATAAACTGCAACCTGAGAGGTGTGGTATCTTAAATACTAACTTTGGTTTGCTTTTTTCTTTTTTAATGTTGCGAATACGTTGAATCCATCAAGCACCATGAGAATTGTCTTCACAAATGAAAAAGATTTCTTATTTTACAATATCCTCTACTGCTATCTGAGAGGTGTGGTATCTTAAACAGTTATTATAATTCGCTTTATTCTTTTTTGATTTTGTAAATACGTTGGTTGAATCCAACGATCATCATGAGAATCTAACAATAGCGTGCTTTTTTCTTTTTTGATGATGTAAGCATGATAGATGCAATAAACATGACGAGAATTTTCTTTAGAAATGAAAGGGATTTCTTGTTTCAGAATGTTCTGTGCTGTAACTTGAGAGATGTGTAATCTTAAATAGTAACTATAGTTTGCAAGATCTTTCTATTATTTTACATTTGTTCCTACAAATATAATATTTCAATATATTCTTTTCGAATAATATTTGCTCCTACAGTCTTATTTCATTATAATAAATCACGAGTTGAACTATTTACGCGATACGAGTTGTCAGCCATATTGGAATCTTTCTAGTTTCTTCAAACTAACGTTTAGTGAGTTTTAGAGCATTTAATTCAAGATTTTTCTATTATTATACCTTTGTTCCTATAAATATAGCAATTTCCAACATAATTTTCGAGTAATACTTGCCCCTATAGCCTTATTTTAATATAATAAATCACGAGTCGACCCATTCACGCCATGTAAGTGGTCGGCCATATTGGAATCTTTCTAGTTTATTAAAACTATACTTTAGTCATTAATTTTTTCTATTTTGGTGTTGCAAATCGAAGAATAAAATGAAAGTGTATTCAAATTATGATGAAATAAATTCTGGATGGTGTCTTTAGAGGAAAACTGAATATTTTTTCAGTTCACAATGTAAATTTCTTTCAAAAATGAAAAAATTCTTCCTTTCAATGACTTGTGCTGCAACTTGGGGGTTTTAGTATCTCAAATAGGCACTATAGTTAATTTTTTTCGTTTTTGGTGTTGTATATCTAAGAATGAACTGGAAATATCTTCAAATTCTGATGGAATAAATTCCTACTGAAGTCTTTACAAAAAAAACTGAAAAAAATATAATTTCATGATGAGAATTTTCTTCACAAATGAAAAAGATTTCTCATTTCCTAATATCCCCTACTGCAATCTGAAAGGCTTGGTATCCTGAAACACTTCTAGTAATTGTCTCTTCCTTTTCCAACGAAATGATCCCAATAAACGCAACGACTTCAGGTTATCTGTGGGGTTAAACGAAAGAACTGCGTACGAAATACCCCAAAAAACTTCGCGATCCGCCGCCCTAACCCCAGCAATTACTCGACCCGCGCAAATATTAGACTTCGCGACGAGTGTAGCTCGTTATTGTGCGACCCGGGGAACGTATTACTATTTAAATTTTCCAGCCTGACGGTGGAAGGCGCAATAACTCGTCCCCTCCAAGAAATATGCGTGGAATAAAAATGCATCGGCCTGCTGGCCGGTGGGGGTTAATAAAGGGAAATTCTATGGAAAACGGTCAACAGCGGCGCGTTTGTGCGCGCGGGAATTTATAAATACCGTTGCACGACACGTGGAGTGGTCTGTCCCCGAGTGGTATACGGAGAACGCTCAGAAAATAAAAGGTTGGACGGATTCTGTACCTTAAAATTACCGCGAAGAAGAAAGAAACGCGGAGGAAATTAAGCAAAATTGCATTTTTCGAAGTAACGAATATTGTTTATACGAGTTGCTACATCATTAGTTGATAGTTCAAGGTACGATTCTTCGAAAAAAGAAACAAATCATTTTGTTTGTGAAGAAAATAATAGAAGGAAAATTATTGGAGAGATTCCAAGATGGCTGACAACGTGTGTCACGTTAATGGCTCGACTCGTGATTTATTATATTAAAATAAGCCTATAGGAGCAAGTATTAATCGAAAATTATGTTCAAAACTACTGTATTTATAGGAACAAAGGTATAGTAATAAAAAGATCTTGATTTAAATGCTCTGAAACTGACTAAACGTTAGTTTTAAGGGACTAGAAAGATTCCAATATGGCTGACAACTCATATCGTGTAAGTGGCTCGACTCGTGATTTATAATATTAAAATAAGCCTACAGGAGCAAGTAATTTACGAAAATTGTGTTCAAAACTACAATATTTATTGGAACAAAGGTATAATAATAGAAAGATCTTGAATTAAATGCTCTGAAATTGATTAAATGTTAGTTTGAAGGACTTAGAAAGATTCCAAGATGGCTGACAACTTGTATCGTGTAAATGGCTCGACTCGCGATTTATTACATTGAAATAAGCCTATAGGAGCAAGTATTATTCGAAAAATATGTTTTAAAATACTATATTTATAGGAACAAATGTAAAATAATAGAAAGATCCCGAATTAAATGCTCCGAAACTGACTAAACGTTAGTTTTACGAAACTAGAAAGATTCCAAGATGGCTGACAACTCATATGGCGTAAGTGGCTCGACTCGTGATTTATAATATTAAAATAAGCCTATAGGAGCAAGTGTAACTTGAAAACTATGTTCAAAACTACTGTATTTATAGGAACAAATGCAAAGTAATAGAAAATAATAGAAGATTTTCTTTTGTTTTTTCACCCCCCTCCAGAATGGACTCGAAAATTTTCGTCGTGCACTTAACTCCGCAGAAAGAACAATCCGTCCTGGCTTCCACCTTTAAACCACGTACACGATTAAACTTTTCCCCGACGAATCGAATTTAACTTTCCTCACCGGCGGTGGTAACTACTTTTGTTACTCGCTCGCTAACAACTTCGTTACAGACTCGACGGAGAAGCGCGTCCAGGACAGACCCGGACGAAGTTTTGCTGAATGAAAAGACGAGTTAACTATTGATTCTATACAACCGCAGAGGGGAGATGGTCCCCTCGGGAGCGTCATTATCGTCAAATTTATTTGATAACCAATACACCAAGAAAGAACAAAAGTGTAATTACGCGGGGAACACGCTTCTTCGTTGCTGGAATTCATTAACATAATAAGGAAACGATATTCTTGGTAGATCGTAGAGACTGCGTTCGTATTATACGCGATTATGGAAGTTTCGCGGTAACAAAGTGTTCCTCTGTATCGCGGCTCTTGTGGAAAATAATTTGTTTAATTTGTGCAGTTTTAATTACGCGAGATAAAAAATACAAAAAATTATTTTTTTCTTTTCCTTGGAGAAATAAATTGTGATTAAATTAATAATTTGTATGTGCATTTTAAATTACACGAGAGAAATCAGTTTCTCATATGGAAATAAAAAAAATTAAAAATATATATAAAAATAAAAAATTAATTAAAATTTTTTTTTTTAATAATATTTGATTAAATTGATAATTTGTATGTACCATCAGAATATTAAGAAATCACCTTCTATTTCATTTTGAAAGGCATCGTATAATTTTTGGATCTCAAAATTATATAAATAGAATTAAAAAATTGATATAATTGAAGAATAATTAGAAAGTGTAAAATTATCCTTGCAGTGCTTTGTAAATTTTGCACTAAACAATAAAATAAAAATAAAATAAAAATAAAATAAAAATAAAATAAAAATAAAATAAAAATAAAAATAAAATAAAAATAGAATAAAAATAGAATAAAAATAAAATAAAAATAAAATAAAAATAAAATAAAAATAAAATAAAAATAAAATAAAATAAAAATTAATTTTTGCACTAAACAAACTAGTTTTGCACTAAACAATAAAATAAAAATAAAAATAAAATAATAATAATAATACGTACTTTTGTAGTCTCGTGTGTTTCCTTCTGGATTTTCTTCAGTAAATTTCATTTATGCGAAATCAAATGAAATACAATGTGAAAATATAGGGAAACTCCTGTTACTGAGATCAAATATTGTGCAAAATTAAATTTTATCAATGATAAATAATCGAATTATACAATAATTCATTCGTGACGTTCGTTCGGTCAAACAGTTAAATATTTATTCGTTTGTTGTGAAATATTCCATAATTGAAATTTTAATTCCTGTTTAACGAGTAATGGATCAGACATTGTTTATATTTTATTCGTCGTTTCACATTTTTATTTCGATACGGATTACGTCTATTTGTATACAGGAAGCCTAGTTTCGGATAAATAAATCGTTAAAATTAATGAGCTACGATTATTTTTCTCAAGTGTCTGACTATTATTCGATATTTCTACTTGCTTTTACGTTTTTAAACATTGATACTAGGATACAATAATGTTATTTATTTAAATTATTTCTTATTCGTTACATGGTAGCAATATTGACGTATAATTAATAACAACGCATCGTTGTCAATGTTTATACGTGCCAGAGCAAGTAGAAATAATGAGATGTGGTCAGACATATTGGCCCAGAAATTGATGTACACAAAACCCAGTAAATATTTTAACAGTTTTAAATCTGTATCGAATTAAAAACTCTAATTTTATTATTTAGTTCAAAATTGGTGCATATGTAAACATATTTGTTTAAGAACAAGTAGAAATAATCAGGTATGGTCAGACGTGTTAAGCAAGGAATTGATGTTCATGAAAACTAAACCTAATACAAAACAATTTTACATAAAAATAGATCCAAAAGGGACTATAAACTATAGTATACAAACCCAATAAATATTTTTGAATTTTTATTTATACATGGAATTAAAAATTCTAATTTTGTTATTTATTTTAAACGTCTAATTTCTGTTCATGAAAACCAAACCTAATACAAAATAATTTTACATAAAAATAGTTTCAAAAGGGACTATAAACTATAGTACACAATCCCAATAAATATTTTTGAATTTTTATTTATACATGGAATTAAAAATTCTAATTTTGTTATTTATTTTAAACGTCTAATTTCTGTTCATGAAAACCAAACCTAATACAAAATAATTTTACATAAAAATAGTTTCAAAAGGGACTATAAACTATAGTATACAAACCCAATAAATATTTTTAAATTTTTATATATGCATGGAGTTCAAAATTCTAATTTTGTTATTTATTTTAAGCGTCTAATTTTTATGTCAACGTTTTAAAACAAGTAGAAATAACGAGTTATGGTCAGACGTGTTAACCAAGGAACGAAATTCATGTTATGAAAACCTTACATAAAATAATTTTGCATAAATATATTTTCGAAATGGACCACAAACTATAGTACACAAAACCTAATAAATATTCTAATACTTTTATATTTGTTTCAAATTGAAAATTATAATTTTATTATATAGTTCAAATTTTGCCATTTGTAAACATATTTGTTTAAACGTGAATTGAATAAACGTTCGATTGTACCTATCACGTAGCGATTTCCATCGATATTAATGCCTTCAAACTATATCGAACTGGGTAAAACAGATGATGCACCATCGTCAGCAGTTGCAAACTCAAACAGAAGTAGAAACAGTAAGCAATAGATAGACAAGTTTACTATACAATCGAAATAGTATTTTTCCAGTAAACAACCACAAATATTTGTTTCTATTTACCTAAAAATTTAACATTATTAAATAACCTTCTATCAATAAAAAAATTCCAAGCCATTGCAAGGCGTTAAAAATTGTTAAAAATATTTCCAAAGTCCAAAAAGTTTCAAGAATAATTGCATTAAAAATTTATTAAAATTATATTTAGTAATTTCAAATAATTTATTCTTATAAATTAATTCTAATATTCTTTGGATTTTCCCAATTACTTTTTCCTTCAAAAACTCATATTTATATTAATTTATAATACAAATTCTGTTGGCTTTTGATGGTCATTAATTTTATATTAATGCTCTGAAACTGATGAAAGAATAGTTTTAAGGAACTAAAAAGATTCCAAGATGGCTGACAACTCATATGACGTAAATGGCTCGACTCGAGATTTATAATAGTGAAATAAGCCTATAGGGGCAAGTATTACTCGAAAATTATGTTCAAAACTACTGTATTTATAGGAACAAATGTAAAGTAATAGAGAGATCTTGAATTAAATGCTCTGAAACCCACTAAACGTTAGTTTGAAGAAACTAGGAAGATTCCAAGATGGCTGACAGCTCATATCGCAAGAACTCATATTCATATTAACATATAACATAAATTTAGATGGCTTTCGATGCCTAAAAACTCATTTTTACATTAACATATAAATACATATAAATATAGTACTCCATATTACGATCACTATGAGTCTAATATGAAAAATAATGATCTCAGTAAAAAAAAAGTGAACATTCTCTAAACCATTATTATATTTTAAATTTGCCTGTTACCTATCAAACCAACACAAAATTTCCTATAAATTCGTAATATTTAAGTTGTCATCAAAATTCTAAAAGCAAGTGGAACACATATAAGCCATTACAAGACGTTAAAAATTGTTAAAAATATTTCCAAAGTCCAGAAGGTTTCAAAAATAACCACATTAAAAATTCATTAAATTTATATTTACTATTAAAAATTCATTAAACTTATATTTACCAATTTTAAATGATTTATTATTGCAAATTAATTCCAATATTCTTCGAATTTCCCCAATTACTTTTTCCTTCGACAACTCATATTTATATTAATGCTCTGAAACTGACGAAAGAATAGTTTTAAGGAACTAGAAAGATTCCAAGATGGCTGACAACTCATACGACGTAAATGGCTCGACTCGTGATTTATTATATTAAAATAAAGCTATAGAGGCAAGTATGATTCGAAAATTATGTTGCAAATTACTATATTTATAGGAGCAAATCTACAATAATAGAAATATCTTAAATTAAAGGCTCTGAATCTCACTAAACGTTAGTTTTAAGGGATTAGAAAAATTCCAAGATGGCTGACAACTTGTATCGCGTAAATGGCTCGACTCGTGATTTATTATATTAAAATAAGGCTATAGGAGCAAGTATTATTTGAAAATTATGTTGGAAATTACTATATTTATAGGAATAAATGTAAAATAATAAAAAGATCCCGAATTAAATGCTGTGTAACTGACTAAACGTTAGTTTGAAGAAACTAGGAAGATTCCAAGATGGCTGACAACTCATATCGCGAGAACTCATATTCATGTCAACATATAATATAAATTTGGATGACTTTTGAAAGCTGACAACTCATATTTACATTAATATATAAATACATATAAATATAGTACTCCATATTACGATCACTATGAATCTAATATGGAAGATGAAGACCTCAATAAAAAAAGTGTACATTCTTTAAACCAAAATCATTAAAAATATTTCCAAAGTCCAGAAAATGTCGATAAAATAACTACAATAAAAATTCATTAAAGTTACATTTACTATTAAAAATTCATTATACCTACTTTTACTAATTTTAAATGATTTATTATTGCAAATTAATTCCAATATTCTTCGAATTTCCCCAATTACTTTTTCCTTCGACAACTCATATTTATATTAATGCTCTGAAACTGACGAAAGAATAGTTTTAAGGAACTAGAAAGATTCCAAGATGGCTGACAACTCATACGACGTAAATGGCTCGACTCGTGATTTATTATATTAAAATAAAGCTATAGAGGCAAGTATGATTCGAAAATTATGTTGCAAATTACTATATTTATAGGAGCAAATCTACAATAATAGAAATATCTTAAATTAAAGGCTCTGAATCTCACTAAACGTTAGTTTTAAGGGATTAGAAAAATTCCAAGATGGCTGACAACTTGTATCGCGTAAATGGCTCGACTCGTGATTTATTATATTAAAATAAGGCTATAGGAGCAAGTATTATTTGAAAATTATGTTGGAAATTACTATATTTATAGGAATAAATGTAAAATAATAAAAAGATCCCGAATTAAATGCTGTGTAACTGACTAAACGTTAGTTTGAAGAAACTAGGAAGATTCCAAGATGGCTGACAACTCATATCGCGAGAACTCATATTCATGTCAACATATAATATAAATTTGGATGACTTTTGAAAGCTGACAACTCATATTTACATTAATATATAAATACATATAAATATAGTACTCCATATTACGATCACTATGAATCTAATATGGAAGATGAAGACCTCAATAAAAAAAGTGTACATTCTTTAAACCAAAATCATTAAAAATATTTCCAAAGTCCAGAAAATGTCGATAAAATAACTACAATAAAAATTCATTAAAGTTACATTTACTATTAAAAATTCATTATACCTACTTTTACTAATTTTAAATGATTTATTATTGCAAATTAATTCCAATATTCTTCGAATTTCCCCAATTACTTTTTCCTTCGACAACTCATATTTATATTAATGCTCTGAAACTGACGAAAGAATAGTTTTAAGGAACTAGAAAGATTCCAAGATGGCTGACAACTCATACGACGTAAATGGCTCGACTCGTGATTTATTATATTAAAATATGGCTATAGGGGCAAGTATGATTCGAAAATTATGATGGAAATTACTATATTTATAGGAACAAATCTAAAATAATAGAAAGATCTTGAATTAAATGCTCTGAAACTCACTAAACGTTAGTTTTAAGATACTAGAAAGATTCCAAGATGGCTGACAACTTGTATCGCGTAAATGGCTCGACTCGTGATTTATTAGATTGAAATAAGACTGTGGAAGCAAATATTATTTGAAAAATATGTTTTAAAATACTATATTTACAGGAAAAGATGTTAAAAATATGTCCAAAGTCCAGAAGGTTTCAAAAATAACTACATTAAACATTCATTAAAGTTATATTTACTATTAAAAATTCATTATACATACATTTACTAATTTTAAATGATTTATTATTACAAATTAATTCCAATATTCTTCGGATTTCCCCAATTACATTTTCCTTCGACACAGTTGGATTTCTCGCTTAAAACGTGTCTGTATCACCCTTTTCCCGTCGCAGTTATTTTTGGCGGCTTTAATCAGAAACAAAGAATCGCGGAGAGACGTCGCCCCCGCAGTTGTGTCTTTTTCTCATTAACGCCCGGCCGTCCAACCCTTCACGACCTTTCGTTTTTTCTTAGTCACCATTGTTCCCTCCTTTCGCTACTATTTATGTTTTCTTTTCATTAACGGGCCGACCGCGGGACAGTTTTCGTTATTTCAGCCTTCTGCGCCCCTTTTCGCGCTCCTTTGTCGCCGACACGCCGATGTTCACGCGAGAATGGACGCGAGACAATTAAATAATTAAACAGTCGCGCGATATTTCAATCACCGTGGACGACGACGGGGGAAACAACGATTCGAAACCGTCGACGAAAATCCAGGATTGCCAATTTGTAATGGCGCACGGCCGTTATTAAAAAGGAATGGAAAACCGGGTACAAATGCAGTGGATTTGTTCGACAATCCCTGTTTATTCTCTCCGATATCCGCGTGTAATGCAAACATCGCCGCGCGGAACAGCGGCCTGGCCATACGCGAGATTACGTTTCAGTCGGATATTCAAAATTCTTTTTTTTTTCTATCACGAAATATCGATCTACTCCCACCCCAAAGGGGGAGGCAATTTTTTCTTTTTTTTTTTTTTGGACTGCATTGAATTGTTCGCTGGGCACAATTTCGGAAAGAGGACCATTATTTTCGTACCGTTTCTATTGTCAATTTATTTGCAATAAATATTGATATAAATTTTATGTTGATGATATTTTTTTTTCCAAATTGTAAACGAGAATGTAATAGTTTTTAAAGCTTCGATGTTTGTGTTATGTTTGTAGTGACATTTTTCTTGTTTTCTTTATTTGGTTTTGAATTTTGGCGCCATTTAAATTACGAGTGTGTTTAGAAGGTTGGCAATAAATGAGATTTGATAGTTGGAAATTTTTTGATACTGATAACAGTGACATTAGGAACACTTCTATTTGTCAAATTACATTTTTAAAAAATTATTCAGTATTTCAGACTTATTTGCAATATTCATCGACAAAAATTTTATGTTAATAAAATCATTTTTTAAAACATAAAACGAGAATTGTAGTATATTGTATTTTCTAGAATTCTAATATTTGTATCATGTTTGTTAGCAATGCAATTTTTCTCGTATTCTTTATTTTGGTTTTCAAATTTCGCGCCATTAAAATTATGAATGTGTTTAAATGGTTGGCAATAAATGAGTTTTGATAGTTGGAAATTTTTTGATAATGATAATAGTGACTTTGGGAACACTGCTATTTGTCAAGTTAGAACTTTAAAAAATTATCAGTCTCTCAAATTTATTTGCAATATTCATCAACAAAAATTTTATGTTAATAAAATAATTCTTTAAAATATAAAATGAGAATTTTAGTGTATTGTATTTTTTAGATTTCTAATATTTGTAGCAATGCAATTCTTCTCGTATTCTTTATTTTGGTTTTCAAATTTCGCGCCATTAAAATTATGAATGTATTTAAAACTCTTACAATAAATGAATTTTAATACTTGGAAATCATTTGATAATGATAATAGTGTCACTAGGAACACTTCTATTTGTCAAATTACAATTTTAAAAAATTATTCAGTGTTTCAGATTTATTTGCAATATTCATCAACAAAAATTTTATGTTAATAAAATATATCTCTAAAATATAAAGTGCGAATTTTAGTGTATTGTAATTTTTAGATTTCTAATATTTGTAATATGTTTGTTAGCAATGCAATTTTTCTCGTTTTCTTTATTTTGTTTTTTAAATTTCGCGCCATTAAAATTATGAATGTATTTAAAACTCTTGCAAAAATGAATTCTAATACTTGTAAATTATTTGATAATACTAGTAGTGACATTAAGAATACTTCTATTTGTCAAGTTACAATTTTAATAATATAAAAATTAAATATAATATATTTAACCTCAAATTTGAAATAATTAACAATATTTCAAAATTTACAAAATATTAATTGACCAATTTTAGGAAGAAATCTGACGAGGGAAAGGAAAATATTTTATTTATTTTTAGTTGAACCATAACCTCAAATTTGAAATAATTAACAATTTTCAAAAATTTATAGACATACGAGTCGACCAATTTTATAAAGAAATATAAGGAGGGAAAGGAAAATATTTTATTTATTTTTAGTTGGACCATAACCTCAAATTTGAAATAAGTAACAATTTTTCAAAATTTACAAAATATTAGTCGACCAATTTTAGGAAGAAATCTGAAGAGAGAAAGGACAAGATTTTATTTATTTTTAGTTGGACCATAACCTCAAATTTGAAATAATTAACAATATTTCAAAATTTACAAAATATTAGTCGACCAAGTTTAGAAAGAAATTCCTGAGAAAAGGATTATAAACGAATAGACACGAAACGTGTGCGATCATATTCGAATAGATACTAATCTGGTTCGCATTATATGAGTCATAAGGTGCCATATCTGATGTCATACACGCAATGACCACGACTGACCATACGCGTGCGACAATATCGTACATGAACTTGTATTATCGCCCACGATTCTATAAGATAATATCTAACCGTATACGTCACCTCATGCATATATGATTATATATGAATTCATATATGTAGGAATCGTGGAAAAAGAGAGGTACGGGGGATTCGAAACCACGAATCACGGAATTGCTGATCAGCAGTCCTGCCAACCTCAGCATCAGCCACAGGGCTGGCCAACATTATTCGAGATTGACGAATAAAAATTTCAAACTCATTCGGAGAAAAATAAATCAGAATTCATAAACGAGCATTTTCTAAATAAAATT
This sequence comes from Colletes gigas, assembly GCF_013123115.1. Lineage (NCBI taxonomy): Eukaryota > Metazoa > Arthropoda > Insecta > Hymenoptera > Colletidae > Colletes > Colletes gigas. Next base: position 2,151,252 of record NW_025106644.1, read on the forward strand.
ATAAATACTGTCATTATGAATGTAATAATAAATAAATTGTTACACGAATAAAAATTTCGGATTTATTAGAAAAAATGTACACAAATCAAAATTCATACATTACCTTTTTTTAAGTAAAATTATAAATACTGTCATTGAGAATACAATAATAAATAAATTGATACACAAATAAAATTTATTAACAAAATATACATAAATCAAAATTCATAAACGAACATTTTCTAAGTAAAATTATAAATACTGTCATTATGAATGTAATAATAAAAATAAATTGTTACACGAGTAAAAATTTCGGATTTATTTGAAAAAAATGTACACAAATCAAAATTCATACATTACCTTTTTTTAAGTAAAATTATAAATACTGTCATTGAGAATACAATAATAAATAAATTGTTACACAAATAAAATTTATTAACAAAATATACATAAATCAAAATTCATAAACGAGCATTTTTTAAGTAAAATTATAAATACTGTCATTGAGAATAGGATAATAAATAAATTGTTACAACATTGTATAATCGAATATTTACTATTTATTACATTATATTTTGAACTAACCTTCGAGAATCTAGCGTTGGTAATCTATTTTATTACAAACTAAATTATATTATTGATAAAATTAACAATAATCCCTCCAAAGAATATTCAAATATTCTAAAACAACGAAAAACGACACATGAATCGTGTTTCTGTGAACTTTCTAACCTAAAAAATTTGATATCGCGTTTTCGTAAATTTTCTAACCTAAAAAATGTGGAGAAACTCTGGGTTTAATATGAACACGGAATCGAACGTAGGAATCGTCGAAATCACTATATTTTGAACTAATCTTCGAGAATTTAGCATTAGTAACCTATTATATTACGAACTAAATTATATTATTGATAAAATTAACAATAATCTCTCCAAAGAATATTCAAATATTTTAAAACAATGAAAAACGACACATGAATCGTGTTTCTGTGAACTTTCTAACCTAAAAAATTTTGTATCGCGTTTTCGTAAATTTTCTAACCTAAAAATTGTGGAGAAATTCTGGGTTTAATATGAACACGGTATCGAACAAATACGTGGGAATCGGAAAAGCAACGATAATATCGCGAAAAGTAATTTCCTATTTCGTCTGGTGTTTTTTTCGATTCGCAGTCGATCGAAAGCGTGGAATAAACGGTGTGTGAAAAATGACGGGGAACTTACCGTAACCGGTTTTGGCGGCCAAATTGAGCTTGCACTCGTGTCGCGTCGCGTAAACGTAAGGCCGTGGCTCGTCCGGACACCAAGGCACCGACGGTCCGCAAACGCATTTTCCGGTCGACAAAGTATTTCCGTTCTCTCCGGTGATTGCTTCAGAAACCAAGTTGCATCCCGGTTCCGACATTATCGGCCCGCGCGGACAATGCCTCCTCGATCTGCCCGGAATCTCTGCAAAAATTGCACGCGGATATGAGAAATGGCGTCCAAAGTCGTTAAAAGGATTTCTATTTACACTATCAAACGTTGTAATCTTTTTTCACGATTTTTTATTGACTTTGTGTTTCAGGACTTGCATACGTGGTCCTGAATTAATAGGTTTGGGAACACATCAAAAATTGTTTCTGGGAATAATATTTTGGTAGGTCAAAGTAGTGACAATTCACTTGATTTGATACCAATAAAACATTGTATCAAGTAAAGTTAAATGCACATACAATTTTTAAAAATGAATAAAATTAATTAAAGTGAAATTTTGTAATATTGATTGCACTAATTTCAAGTATCAGGGTTTGCAAATATGGTTCTAAATTAATAAGTTTGGGAACAGATCAAAAATTGGTTCTGGGAATAATATTGTGAGGTCAAAGTAGTGACAATTCACTTGATTTGATACTAATAAAACATTGCAATGAGGAAAAGTTAAAGGCATAAACTGTATATAATTTTATTCATTTCTAAAAATTGCATTCTTCTTTTAAAGTGAAACTATATAATTTTGATAACACTAATTTCAAGTTTTAGGACTTGCAAATGTGACCTTAAATTAATAGTTTCAAAGAATTCTTAACACATTACCGACCGATAGCCTATTAATCGACTTTTTTACCGGCCAACACTTACCGACCGATAGCGTATTAATAAACTTTTTTACCGACCAACGCTTACCGACCGATAGCCGATTAATCAACCGCTACCGGTCGGTAAAGTGTTAATAGAATCACAAAAACCTACAGAAACACATAAAGAATTGGTTCAGAATATATTGAGAAGTCAAAATAGTGATAATTGACCTGAACTAACACTAATAGAAAATCTTATAAGAAAAAGTTAAATGCAGGAGCTGAATACAATATTATTTATTTTTAAAAATTGTATTCTTCTTTTAAAGTGAAACTATATAATTTTGATTACACTAATTTCAACTTTTAGGACTTGCAAATATGGTTCTAAACTAATACTTTCTAAGAATTCTTAATAGAATCACAAAAAGCTTTAGAAACACATAAAGAATTTTTCAGAAAATATTGGAAGTAGTGACATTTGAATGCTAATAAAAATCCTTATGAGGAAAAATTAAATGCACAAGCTGAGTACAATTTAATTTATTTCTAAAAACGTTGGAAAATGTTGAGAGTCGGTACAATGAAATTTCATTTGAACAAATGCTAATAAAAAATTTAATGAGGAAAAGTTAAATGCACAAGCTGAGCACAATTTTATTCATTTCTAAAACCATTGTCAAATATTAAGAGTCAGAGCAGTGAAATTTCATTTAAATCAACACTAATAAAAACTTATGAAGAAGATTTATGTGCATAAGTTGAGAACAATTTTACTAATTTCTAAAAATATTGGGAAATATTGAGAGTCAGAGCAATCAAATTTCATTTGAAACAACGTTAATAAAAAATCTTGTGAGCCAAAACTAAATGCACAGGTTAAATACAATTTTATTTCTTTTTAAAAAACTGTATCTATTATTTAAAGTAAAACTCTATAACTTGGATTGCACCATTCAATGCAGCTTTTTAATATTCACAAGTATTAAAGTATTCATGCCCTAAATAATTCAGGAGATAAAAGTGTGGGGTTATTTTTATTGTGTGGTATGCCTGACGAGTGAGTGGGGAATGAATGAGTGTGGATGTTGGCAACCCTGGGGCGCGAGAGTGGAACGCGCGGAAGTCCCATGTATAGAGAGAGTGTGATGCACTCGTGGAGAGAACATTGTGAAAAATATATACGTTAATTTGTTAAACAGAAAGAGGCTCATTTAATTTGACTACCAAATTCCTCCCACAAAAAGTTCACTAAATTATCTGAAGACATAACCTCAATTATTTACCAAAAAATACTCAAAGAACACATCAAACTAACCTCAATTTCAGTAATCGGGTTTTCATGTACAGAAATACTGATGAAACACTATTGTAGTCGTTCGTGGATACAAATTTAATTGTAAAAATACTATAATAATATAGTAACGATTCTTTTTAACAAATAATTCTGGAAAATTGATAAGAATCGTCATCGAACGCGGTAGAAAAATCGCCACGAGTCGTCTGCGTGTCTCGTTGAGGCTGTCTCGCATCATAACCTCAATTACGTACCAAAAAATAACCAAAGAAAACAGTAAACTAACCTCAATTTCAGTCATCAGGTTTTCATACGCAAAAATAATGAAGAAACACAAATGTGACTCTGAAATAGAATAATAATGTAGTAACCATTCTTTTTAACAAATAATTCTGGAAAATTGATAAGAATCGTCGTCGAACGCGGCGGAAATATTGCCGCGAGTCGTCCGCGTGTCTCGTCGACGCGTTTTCGCCCGTTCTTTTCCCCTCTTCTCTATTTATTCGGTTTTCTTTTTGCACTAGCCCGACCATGAATAATTGCAAATAGCGCGTCGATTGAATTCGAGATCGAGAGCGCGGCTGGAAATGCGCACCGTTGATTCCCACTCGTCCGACGCTTTCATTATTCACCGTGATTGTGACTGTGACTTTATCGTTTACGCGGAACCTTCCATTATTTTCTGCACGACCATACACGGTGTCCCGGGTCGACCCTAAACGCGGAAAACAATTAAGGGATACCGGAGAACGAGTAGCTTTTTACTGGCGGTTATCGATTGTCCCCTCGACGGAATCCATAACTGTAATAATATCGTTTTGCTATCGCCAATTCAAATTTTCGCGGGTAAAAGACTGTACGTAATATTACATGTGGCGGATATATTAACTTAATTGGCTTCTTACAAATTAAATCGGTATTTTAGTAGGTACAATAATTGGCTTAATTAAATTAAATAATTAGTCACTGCCTAACAACTTTAAGTAATGAATAAATATTTATTCACCCATCCAAAACTTTATTTATCCTGCAAATAGAAATTCTACGCAATATACCAGCAAAGCTCGTACTGGAAATCTCTTAAACACGTTACAGATTTATAAAAACCGTTGCATTGGGTGTAATTATATTAATTAGTAAACAAAAAATATTTATGCATTTATGAGAAATTTAAATTTTCAAGAAACTTCAGAATATGTACTTGAATAGTCAAAATAAAATACGATTTATTATATTTGAGAGTCGAGACAAGAAAATAAGTCTAAATCCGCCATTTTGGAAGGAATTTAAGGAATCGAATCGTTCAAAATGGCGGACCAAACTTGTATAAACCGTGTTCCAGTTTCCACAGAGTGGAAAGGCAGAGTTTATTTGTTACAGAGGCGGATTCGATTTATAAAAATCGTTGCATTAGGTATAATTATATTAATTAGTAAACAGGGGATACTTATGCATTTATGAGAAATTTAAATTCCCAAAAACCTTCAGAATACTTGAATAAATAGGCAAAATAAAATACGAATTATTATATTTAAGGGTCGAGTCAACAAAATAAGTCTGAATCCGCCATTTTGGAAGGAATTTAAGGAATCGAATCGTCCAAAATGGCGGACCAAACCTGTATAAATCGTGTTTCTGTTTCTGTAGAATGGAAAGGCAGAGTTTATTCGTTGCAGAGGCGGATTCGATTTATAAAAATCGTTGCATTAGGTATAATTATAGTAAATAATAAACAAAAATTATTTATGCATTTATGAGAAATTAAAATCTTCAAGTAACATCAGAATACTTGAATAGTCAAAATACAATACGAATTATTATATTTAAGGATCGAGACAACAAAATAAATCTAAATCCGCCATTTTGGGAGAAATTTAAGAATCAAATCGTCCAAAATGGCGGACCTGTCGTGTATAAACCGTGTTCCTGTTTCCGGTAGAGTGGAAGTAAAGAAACAAGGGCAGAGTTTATTCGTTACAGAGGCGGATCCGTAAGTTCGTTGCGACCAACTTCCGGTCGAGGAACAGCGTAACGTCCCGTCCCGTCCCGTGGCAGCGTCGGCCGCTAGATCGATAAGTTTAATAATCCACGGTCGAGCGCCCCAGAAATCGAATTTGCCAATCGGTTTGCCGATCGACCCTCCGCGCTGAAGCAAACCCTAAACGCGAATTCATTTCGAGTTAATGGTCTGAATGCGCTTCCGGCTAATTGGCCGCGGTTCGCCGGGTACACACCAAGGGAGCGAAACGCTCTCGGCCGAGCCCGGCTTTCGATCAAGAAAATACCAAATCCTACGCGAACTTGCTCAAACACGGAAACCAACCGAAATTACCACAAATCTGCGGAATCGTACGATTTCGCTGCGTGGTTGCGTTTACGAAAGATTATAGCGTGGCCTACGGGGAGGAGGAGCAAGACGAATCGAAACGACCCCTTCGAACCGAAATCTCCCTCGACTTCGATAGGAGACGAATGATGTCTCATTATATTTCTAGGTATATTAGAATGTTCTAAAAAAAAAAAAAAACAAATATAGGTGTGATTTTTGATTTTGATTTGTTTTCATATTTAGGGGGTGGAATGAGAAATAGAAACTATTTTTGAAACTGATTAAGAAGTGTAGTATAGTCAGTATATTTGTAGGTTCTATTCATACCATTTATATTCTATTCTAGAATGTTCATCCCCTCATTTCATCCCCCAAATATGGAAATAGATGAAAGCAACAAGTCACAGGTATTAGTGTGAAATGTATTCTTTTTAACATTCTAGGATATCTACAAATATAATGACAAAGAATGCATTTCTTATGAATTTTAAAAATAGTATTTGTTCCTCATTTCATCCCTTAAATATGAAAACAGATAAAAAGAATATTTCACACAGGTAAGTGTGATTTTTTATTTTGATCTGTTTTCATATTTAGGGGGTGAAATAAAAATAGTTTCTTTCCTCGTTTCAACCCCTAAATATGAAAATTTAAAATGGGGGTGAAACGAGGAAAAAAACTACTTTTGTTTCACCCCCTAAATATGAAAATAGATCAAAAAAATATTTCCCACAGGTAAGTGTGATTTTTTATTTTGATTTGTTTTTCATATTAAGGGGGTGAAATGAGAAAGAAAAATTATTTTTAAAAGTTCATAAGAAATGCATTCTGTGTCATTATGTTTTAAGGTTTTTCAGGATGTCTCAAAAAACTATTTCAAACACATATGTACATTTTATTTTGATCTGTTACCATATTTAGGGGGTGAAATGAGAAACAAAAACTATTTTTAAAAGTTCATAAAACGTGTATTTGGTGTCATTATTTTTGTAAATATTCTAGAATGGTAAAAAAAAAATATTTCATACATGTACGTGTTACTTACCCCTAAAAAAATATTTCAAATACATATGTGCCTTTTATTTTGATCTGTTTTCATATTTAGGGGATGAAATGAGAAATAGATCTATTTTTGACAGTTCTCAAGAAGTGCATTTGGTGTCATCATATTTGTAGGTATTTTAGAATGTTCACCCCCTCATTTCATCCCCTAAATATGGAAATATACCAAACCAACCAACAAGTCACAGGTATATGTATGAAATATTTTTTTGATCTGTTTCCATATTTAGGGGGATGAAATAAAAATAGTTTTTTCCCTCGTTTCACCCCCATTTTAAATTTTCATATTTAGGGGGTGAAACGAGGAAAGAAACTATTCCAAAATAAGAAGCACATATGTGTTCGAAATATTGTTTTGATTACTTTTAATGACACTTAATGCAGTTCTTATTAATTCTCAAAAATAGTTTTTGTTTTCCATTTCATCCCCTAAAAATATGAAAACAGATCAAAATAAAAAGTCACACATACATGTTTGAACTATTTATTTGAATTTTTATCATATTTGGGGGATGGAACAAAAATAGTTTTTTTCCTCCTTTCACCCCCATTTTTAATTTTCATATTTAGGGGGTGAAACGAGGAAAGAAACTATTTTTGTTTCGTCCCCTAAACATGAAAACAGATCAAAATAAAAAATCACACTTACTTCTGTGAAATATTTTTTTGATCTGTTTTCATATTCAGGGGATGAAATGAGAAACAAAAACTATTTTTGAAAATTCATAACAAGTGCATCCGATGTCATTATGTTTCTAGGTTTTTCAGGATGTCTCAAAAAAATACTTCAAACACATATATCCTATTTTTATTTTGATCTGTTTTCATATTTAGGGGGTGAAACAAGGAAAAAGACTATTTTCCGAGATCCATAAAAAGTCTAAAAATTCCTATAGCATATTTGGTTTGAAGATCACTTAAATTAAAATTTACTACCGCAGTTTACTGCATGAATGATGTTTTCACCCCCAATCACACTCATCAGGGGGGTAAACTACCCCTAAAAAATATTTTTTCTCCCCCGATTTTTTCGCGATTAAATTCATGCAAATTTCTTCATATTTGACAACAGTTAATTCTCGCGTGAAATTTCATAGTACGCCGAACGCTCGGATCGATATACAGAATCATGTTTTCCAATTTTGTGGCCAAGTGAAGAGCCTTGTCAATATTTTATGCAACGAACAAAACTGGGTCGACGGAATCACTGACAGATTCATTTTCCAGATGAGATTCAGGATCCCAGGGCTTTGTAAACTCGTAACGTATTTTCGAATTTGTAACACATTTTATTGCGTTTGTAAATTCGCGACGAATTTTTTTATCCCGTCCAGATACTTGTTCGATTTAAAAACTGTAAATATCGTTCGTTGGAAATGATATTAATCACTGGAAAATTTATTATATTTTTATGTCTTGGACGCCATTTTGAACTGAATTCGAGTTTCATTAATTTGTACTCCAATGCGAATTTTTATTTAATTTTTGCGTTGTTATATTTTTAAATTCCTCGTTTATTATTATTATTAGCTTTTACTAGAATTATTAGCGAAAAGTGAAATATTCTAAATCAAGTTTCTACGAATCAAAATGGCGCCAGAATTAAAAATCACTGTTGGAATAATATTGAAAGTACAATTATGTGAAATGTTTCGATATGCAATGGGTTTTTCAGCAATAGACAGAGGGGAAATATATATTTTCGACGTAAATTGATATTGCGGAAAACAAACCGCGTAAATCAAGTGATTATTCACCGCGAAAAACGAAACTCGTGTAAAAAAAAAAAAACTCGAATCGAGGTACCGCTGTTGTTCTCAGGATTCATCAGAATATCGAATTTTGTATGAAAAAAAAATAGCAATTCAAGTTTAAAAAAAAACTGCTCACATCAAATTATAAAAATGAAAATAAAAAGTCTAATTAATTTATCAAATTTAAGTTTCGACTGCAATTATCGAATTTAATATTTGATTAATCCACTTTGGGGACTAAAAAGAGTAACAAATGAGATTTTATACAGGGTGTTCAGCCAACCCTGGGAAAAATTTTAATAGGAGATTCTAGAGGCCAAAATAAGACGAAAATCAAGAATATTTATTTCTTGACTGAGGCTTCATTATAAAGTTATTAAAAAATTAAATTAAAAAATTTCAAATCGCTCTGGAAAAATTATTTTCGGTTGTGGGGGTCAATTACAATCAGTTTTGGTTATTGGATATAACCCCGAAATCCTACGCATTTTCGAGAAAAAAATTCATTACTGAAAATGTAATGTCTGACCATAACTGTCTGTTACCCTGAAAATTGAAAAATTTCAAATAAATCTGAAAAAATTATTTTTAGTTACAGGGGTCAATGACAATCAGTTTTGGTCAATAGACATACCCCAGAAATCCTACGCATTTTCGAGAAAAAAATTCGAGAAGGTTTGAAATTTTTCGTCAAAATTAAAAAATTTCAAATCATTCTGAAAAAATTATTTTCGATTGTGGGGGTCAATTACAATAATTTTTTATCATTAGATATACCACCGAATTCCTACGCATATTCGAGAAAAAAATTCATTACTGAAAATGTAATGTCTGACCATAACTGTCTGTTGCCCTGAAAATTAAAAAGTTTCAAATCACTTTGAAAAAATTATTTTTGATTGCAGGGGTCAGTTAAAATTATTTTTGGTCAATAGACAAACCCTCGAAATCCCACTCACTTTTGAAAAAAAAATTGGAGAAGATGTGAAATTTTTCGACAAAATTGAAAAGTTTCATTCACTCAGAAAAAATTATTGTTAGTTGCAGGGATCACTTACAATCAGTTTTTGTCATTAAACATACTCTCGAAATCCTACCCGCTTTCGAAAAAAAAATTTTTTACTAAAAATACAATATGTGGTGAGAAGAGGTACCCTGAAATTTCATGCGTATATTTGAAACATCATAACTTCTGAACGAATTGGACGATTTTAATGTTTCAAAATGCAAACAACGCGTATTTTAGTGGAGAACATATAGAAATTCTAACAATATTGAGGAACTTGTTCCTTGACACTACAAAATGAGAAAAACCCCCTAAAACTGGTCCAATTTTCAAACGGCCATAACTCCTATAATAGTAAAGGTATCTCCTTGAAATTTTTTTCTGAGGCAGAGTCCATGGGTACCTACGAAAAAGTATTAGACAACTTTTCTTTACGGCTGCAAACAAATTGATTAAAAATGAAAAACTAATTTTCAAGAAAAGTCGACAGAGGGTAGTCCCCTTTTACGTCGGAAAAAAAAAAATTTCAAATCGTTCTGGAAAAATTATTTTCGGTTGCAGGGGTCAATTACAATCATTTTTGGTCTTTAGACATATCCTCGAAATCCTACCTACTTTCAAGGAAAAAAATTCGAGAAGATGTGAAATTTTTAGTCAAAATTAAAAAATTCCAAATCGTTCTGAAAAAATTATTTTCGATTGCGGGGGTCAATTACAATAATTTTTGGTGAATAGACCTACCCCCGAAATTCTACCCACTTTCTAGAAAAAAATTCAGTACTGGCGGAACTTTAAACGTTAATAACTTTATAACGAAGCCTCCATCAACAAATTGGTATTCTTGATTTTCGTCTTATTTTGGCCTCCAGAATCTCCCATTAAAATTTTTTCCAGGGTTTCCCGAACACCTCGTGTATTTTTCAACGAGCTACAAAACTATCTGAAGTTATCCTTACGTGGGAATTATGGACGCCATTATTGTATTTTGGTGCCTAACGTTCGTTTCATCGTCCATACACATCGTATTTATATTAGCGACGCGTTTAACAGAATTCGTCTCGCTCGTAATAATCGTAATAATAGTAATAACTTTGCCGGTGAATTTGCGAAACTCAAAGTTCGTTAATGCGCTTTCGCTCAGAGGCAACACAACATCCATATAGCGTGCAGTTTAGTTTTCCCGTAGATTATATCCACGTTGTTTCCGACTTCGTAACGCGAAATTCGAAAAGCCCCGTGTAAATCGAATCACAAAGTAGAAGCTACGCTGCAACGACTCCGAAAAGGGCCCGTTTTAACGCGTCCCTGTCGTTCGTCAACGCGATATTCCTCGAAAACTGGGTACCGCGTCTGGTTTTTAACACTTCGACGCTTTATTTCGGCTTCGAAACATCGCGACGAGCAAACAGAAATCCTATTTAGAGACGTTCGTCCAGCCATATTAAATTGTCGACGCCCACGTGGCGCACGAGGGACAAAGAAGTTGACTTATGCGAACCCTCGCCTAAATTGGACCACGCTGATGAATTGTACTGTGGGGTACTGTTGATGAGAGCACAGTGGTATACGAGCAGACCTTACGTACAATGTATTTTTTCGACCCATTTTTCTGGGGCTCTACAGCCACATTACCATTTTCGTGTCACTCATAATATTACCAACAGGTTACACAAATGGACGCAAGAGAAAGTGAGACAGAAAATGAAATCACAGAAACATTTCTGGTCATATATTAGATTCTCGATTAGGAATTTTTTTCTCGAAAGTGAGCAGGATTTCGGGGGTATGTGTATTCACTAAAAATGATTGTTATTGAACCCTGGGAACGATAATAATTTTTTTAGAACGATTTGAAATTTTTCAATTTCGCCGAAAAATTTGCCCAGATTCCTGAATTTTTTTCTCTATAATGCGTAAGATTTTGAGGATACGTATATTCACTAAAAATGATTGTAATTGACGCCTGCAATCGAAAATAATTTTTTTAGAACGATTTGAAATGTTTTTTTTTTTCGTCGAAAAATTTAGGGACTCCCCCTTGTCGATTTTTTTTTTAAATTCGTTTTTGATTTTTAATAATTTTATTTGACGTCCTAGAGAAAAGTTGTCTAATACTTTTTTGTAGGTACACATGAGTTCTAATTCCTCCCAAAATTTCATTGAAATATATTCAGAAGTGTAGGAGTTATGGTCGTTTGGAAATTGAACCATTTTTATGGGCTCTCCCTTATTTTGCGATGTCAGGGATCAACGTTTTGATAATTTTTGGAATTTCTACATATTCTTCACCAAAATACGCGTTGTTTGCATTTTTAAACATTACAATCGGCCAATCCGTTCAGGAGTTATGATATTTGACACATTCGCATGAAGTTTCTGGGGAAGATTTCTGGTCATATATTATATTCTTGATTAGGAATTTTTTTCTCAAAAGTGAGTAGAATTTTTGGGGTATGTCTATCCACCAAAAATAATTCTAATTGACCCTTCCGTCCAACAATAATTTTTCTAGAACGATTTGAAATTTTTCAATTTCGTCGAAAATTTTGTCCACATTCCTGAATTTTTTTCTCGAAAATGCGTAGGATTTCGGAGATATATGCGTTCACCAAAAATGATTGTAATTGACCTCTGCAACCAAAAATAATTTTTTTAGAACGATTTAAAATTTTTCTTTTCCGTCGAAAAATTTAAGCGATTTTTCTTAAAAATTCGATTCTCAATTTTAATAAATTTAGTGGACGCTGTACGAAAATGTTGTTTAATACTTTTTTGTAGATATCCATGATCTCTACTTTAGAAATAAATTTCAATGAAATACATTCACTATTATAGGAGTTATGGTCGTTTGAAAATTGAATTTTTAATCCCTTCCATAGTCAACTCAGATATGTATTTACCTCAGATACTAACACAGCTGCTTTTTGGCCAACCAATATTAATTCTGTGAATAGTTTCTCAACTGACCGCCATCCACGAGAAGAAAACGCTAAAAAATCACCACCGAATTTTCAGATTGTTATGGCAGTCAGATTGGACCACGAAGGCCATAGGATATAAAAAGTCTACTCATAAAGCTCGTCTATGATCCTATTTCAGACGCTGCCATATTGAGAATTGATTGAGGAACGTATATGGAAAGTCGATCGAGCGCTTGCGAGAGACTCAAGCGCGTAGCCCTCTGGCGGCGAGCGCCAGAATCAACGAACCCCACAGTACATATCACTACCATACAATTACGTGCTATTACTAAGGAATAAAACCAAGGAACGTGGGTCTATAAATTACTGACTTGTACCAATTTTTCTAAAAACTAAAACTAATACAAAATAACTAAGACTCCAAGAAATTTAATACAAAAATTTCTAATTATGCAAAATAGAACCAATTTTACGCATCCAGGAATAAAATCTCTTTTTACACATTTCCCCAATCAAAATGAAACAACTCGACAACGACGCCATTTTTGGTGTTGCAAATAATTAAGAACCATCTTTCCAGAGCACAAGCGAATTTCCTAGGACTTCCCCCATTCGAGGAACGCGGAACAAAATCAATAGTTAAATGTAATCGCGTTCGTCGAATCTGATTATATCGAAGCACGAGAGAGAAAAAATTCACAGCACGTCGTCCCCCCCCCCTTCTGGGGGGGATGAAACAACGTCGTGTTCCGAGACAACGAAATGCAGATTCCCCGGTTACGAAGTAAATGGCGTTATGAAAAATAACGGCCCCGTCCGCGCTAAGTAAATTACACGCGCGAAACGAGAGGCGTGTTAATCAGTCCGCGCACGTCCGCGGACGAATCGTGCCCGCGGAGTCCGCCCGCTGACGGAACACGCGAAAACCGCGCGGAATATATTTTTTTCCTCGCGAGTTCGTCCGCGATGGAAATAAAAAAAAAAAAAAAAAAGAATGTGACATCAGAATGCACCGTCCCCGCTTGACAGCTATTTGTTTTTCCACCGTCCCGACGCGGCGCGTCCGTAACAATTAAACGAACCCCGGGCGACTGGGGAACTATGCTTTCTCATTATCCGCCGCCCGCGAACGATGATCGATGATCCGGGACAATTATGCGCCGCGTTTATTATTGTTTGTTCGTTCGAAACTCCCACCTCCCGATCGCGAACTTCACCGTCCGGTATTACACATTTTCTGCCTTTGTTTACTAGGAATTGGTGGCTCTTCTTTACCTACGGTCGGTAACGTTTTACGTGTCTGATTATTGTAGTGAAATATTGGATACTTCTGTGGAATTACTATCCTGGAGGTATGATTAATAATTTACCGACTGGTAGAATATTAATTGCTTCTTTACCGACCAACGTTTATGTACTTACCGACCGGTAGAATATTAATCTGTTGTATCGACTGTACTTTTTACGAACTTACCGACTGTTCATCGTGATATATCTGGTATGAGAAAACAGAGACGTGAAGTTAAAGATTGCACTGGAAAATATTGCGAATGGAATACGAATTAAATTCTTAAGCGTTTCTCAGAGTGCCAGACAATTTAAAAATATGATATTTTCATTAATAAAATTAATACAATCGACGTTAAGGAAGAAATGTATCGACAGAGGTATGATTAACACTTTACCGACTGGTAGAATATTAATTGTTTCTTTACCGACCAACGTTTATGTACTTACCGACCGGTAGAATATTAATCTGTTGTATCGACTGTACTTTTTACGAACTTACCGACTGTTCGTCGACTTACTCGACTGAATGTTTGAAAATTTATCGTAATTTTCTATGAGAGAATATATAAACACTTATTTCCATTGCATTATATATTTATTCGCGTATCTGTCGTTTCGATTTCTTTGGTACAAATAAACGCAGTATAATTGTCGGTAGTTCTAGTGTTAATCGTGTTGAATACTTTTGTAGTTTAAGTCTGTTTTATATGAGTAATTAATTAACTTTGCTATAATGTATTTTTTAACTGTATTTTATCATGAAAATAATAAAATTGTTAAATAGTGTGTTAGACGGAGTTTAAAACTGACAGTCTTGGCGCCATGTTTTCATTGGTTACGCGCTGGCGGCGAGAACCAATCACGTTCCTGCGTTCTCCAGTCGACGCAATTCGATCGTCCAATGTACACACGTCAATCATAAAATCATTACGAACTAAATATATCTGTAAACACAATCCTCTTAATATTTGCAGAACCATAGTAAATGTCTATTTAAAATCGATCTATATCTCTAACAGGTTATGTAACAGAATCATTTCCAATAAAGTGCGAAGCAAAGTGAGGTTATGCACACACGTAGCGTCGCACTATGTAGAATTCTAGCATGAAATACTGCTGTGTCGAATTAAATTACACTGTGAAACAGTAGTGAATGTTCCTCTGTGGCTAATAGGTTATTTAGAGAACGTTCGATGAACTACAATGCGGCTTTTCCACGAAACTGAAAAGCACACGTCAATCATAATATAATTGCAAATTATATTTCCATCTGTAAATTCAATCCTCTTAATATTTGCAGAACCATAGTGAATGTTTATTTAAAATCGATCCATATCTCTAACAGGTTATGAGACTGAGTGACTAAAACATTTCGAATAAACTGTCTCCCAAAGTAAAATGAGGTTATGTACACACGTCAAGTTGCACTATGTAGCACTGTAGCATAAAATACTTGTATCAAATGAAATTACATCGCAGAAAAGTAGTGATTATTTCCCTAGTAGGTTAGGTTATGCTAATAGGTTATTTGGTAGGCCTACAGGATGACCCAGGTGCTCATCGAGCATGGTTGCTTTGGTGAGTAGCTGTGTCGAATCGGGAAAGAGGCGAAGAAGGGGTGCCACCATTGTGGAGACCCTCAGAACATGGCGCAGCACACGCTGGAAGCCTGCCTGGGCAGTTGAGCACCGTGTCCTGGAGCAGGAAGTTGGAAGGAACCTCTCTGCTGGCCCACAGTAGGTGGCAAGATGGTGGCCAGCGAGAGGACATGGCAAGTGGTGGCCTCCTGCGAGGTACTATACAGTGATGACTTGATGACTAGGCACCAACAAACTAAACGGGACAAGGGCAAGGAGAGAAGGTCTACGCGCCGCCTATTCCCACCATAGAGACCCGCTCTGACGTCAGGCTACATAGTAGTAAGGTCTCCATAACCACAAGTGATACACTTTTGTTCTATTCATGGCTAGTATTTTGAGCGTATGGTTACGTCAATGCCTCTCAGTCTTGTCCTACCCTACTCTGTTTCTGTACGTTTCGTTCGCGTCCCATGTCACGTGATGGAATTGTAGTTGTGGGCGACTCAGCCAATAACGACAATGCGTGTGAAAGCAAGCGTCGCTATTAAGCTACGGTCAATCGGTGTGCCTAGCCATCAAGTCATCGCTATATAGTAGTTATGTCGCAGAAGGAGGCCACCGAGCGGGAGGGCTCGAAAGAGAGCCAGGACGAGGTGGTCATCGTCTCCTGGCCCCCTCCAATAGTTCTGAGGTCCTGAGGGACCTCCAAGATGAGGAGCAGCCTGTCAGTGCTCTCCATCGACCACCACAACGGTGGCTAGTGAAACCTACAGCTATAGGTGCTCGATGCAAGGGGCTCGAGCACCAAAGGCAGCTCCAGGGCCACGGGCGTTGGGTGACCTGGCGCCCAGAGAAATCAGAGATCCTCCCGGGATGAGCCTCGACAGGCATGGCGTGACGTGGAACTCTGTGATGCCTCACTAGAGTACCTGGTCCACCGCTACAACGCCAGAGGACGGTCACCGTGGGGTTTTAGCCGGTAGGAGCGAGGTGCCCTTCGTCTCTTGACCCCCTACAATAGCCCTGGGGTCCTGAGGGACCACCAAGATGGAGGAGCAGCCTGTCAGTGCTCTCCATTGACCACCACATCGGTGGCTGGAGGAATGATGGGCTGCAGGTGCTCGGTGCAAGAGGTCCAAGCACCAAAGGTAGCTACAGGGCCACGGGCGTTGGGTGACCTGGCGCCCAGAGAAATCAGGGAGGCAAGGACATGTTCATCCTTCCTCCCAGGATGAGCCTCGACAGGCATGGCGTGGCGGAGGACTCTGTGATGCCCCACTAGAGTGCCTAGACCCCCGCCGCAACGCTGGAGGATGGTCACCGTGGGGTTTTAGCCGATAGGAGCGAGGTGCCCTTCGTTTCCTGGCCCCCTCCAATAGCCCTGAGGTCCTGAGGGACCCCCAAGATGAGGGTCGGCCCGTCAGCGCTCTCCATCGGCCACCACATCAGTGGCAAGAGGAATGACGGGCTTCCTCTGGGGGCTGTAGGTGCTCGATGCAAGGGGCTCGAGCACCTAAGGTAGCTCCAGGGCCAGGGGTGCTGAGTGACCTGGCGTTTGTGGCGAAGAAATCAGGGAGGGGATGAGCCTCGACAGGCATGGCGTGACGGAGGACTCTGTGATGCCTCACTAGAGTGCCTGGACCCCCGCCACAGCGCCAGAGGACGGCCACCGTGGGGTCTTAGGCGGTAGGAGCGAGGTGCCCTTCGTCTCCTGGCCTCCTCCAGTAGCTCTGAGGTCCTGAGGGACCACCAAGATGAGGAGCAGCCCGTCAGTGCTCTCCGCCGTCCACCACATCAGTGGCTAGAGGAATGACGGGCCGCCTCTGGAGGCTACAGGTGCTCGGTGCAAGGGGCCCAAGCACCAAAGGCAGCTCCAGAGCCACGGGCGGTGAGTGACCTGGCGTCCGTGGCAGAGGATTCAAGTGTAGGGGCGAGGTGACCTTCATCTCCTGGCCCCCTACAATAGCTCTGCGGTCCCTCTGGACCTCCAAGATGAGGAGCTCGACTTCCTCTCACTAACACACATTTAATGAGCACAAGACTTCAACACACGGTACAATAGTAGTAAGTCAAAAGAATTGTAAGTGGCTTAAGAACAAATGGCGCTTTATTTCTAACAATTATGTAACTAGGTGCCTAGAACTCTTCGAATAAACTATCTCGCCTAACAAAGTGAGGTTATCCACACAAGTCTCGTTGCACTATGTTGCACTGTAGCATAAAATACTTATATCGAATGAAATAACATTGCAGAAAAGTAGTGACTATTTCTCTGTGGCTCTAATAGATCATTTAGAGGCTAATGTTCGACGAACTTCCACGAAACTGAAAGACTGTAACAGACCAAACGAGCACGATACTGTACATATTCCGGTTCCAACATATCCCGAGTGGTTAGGTGAAACTAGAGAATCTAAAAATCGAACATTCGGAACATTTCCGCGGATACAAGAGCACGGAACGAGCCTCGACGTTGATTTATACGGCCCGATGTTTCCCGTCCGTTCTTATCGGGACTATTGCGTTTGCCAAAAATGGAATCGCGGGGGATAGCAACGTGTGCGAACTAATAATGCAACGGGTCGTAAGAATTTCAAGAAACCGTGTTCCGTACTTGAGAATTAAATCCGTGCCGATTCGCGATAGGTCGTAAAGAAAAATAGAACCCGCGAGGAGAATTTAATGCCACGTACCCCGCTAAATGACGATGAAAATGGGGTCGGTTCGTCGTACGGGCAGAGCCAACCGATTCCGTTCGATGCGTACAGAGCGATTTTCAGAGAGAGATCATGAATGTTTCAGAAGCGCCGTGGCTCATAGGGGATACGTTTTATTTCGAAATCCCTATTTTTCCAAGCGCCTCGGAGACCGATCGAAGGAAACTCGGGCTTGTTTCTACAGTATACGTAATGTACGATGCCGTGGAGAATTATAGTAAACTCGACGGAACGCGATGCAACATGGACGAAAAATTTTCTGCCGAATAACGAGCGTATTCCATTAATCCGTCGGTTGATAATTCCTCCGCGAAGCAGGTTCGAAGTTATGACGAATACGTGGAAAGATTCGCGGGGAAACTTTCGGGAAGCTGGGCTTTAACGTCGAGCCTAATTCTCCTGGAACTTTGGGAATTATTCTCTTTGCGAACACGACCGTGGTGCATCCTAATTAACGCCGGAAATTGAATCGCGCTGACTACTTAGCGCGTTTCCAACGGTCACCGTGTCATCTTCGTCCAATCGGAGCGTTCCTACGACTAGGAACTGGTGCATGAACTCGCATAATTCAGTATACAGGGCGTTTGGCTAACCCTGGGAAAAATTTTAATGGGGGATTCTGGAGCCCAAAATAAGACGAAAATCAAGAATAACAATTTTTTGATTGAGGCTTCGTTCAAAAGTTATCAACGTTTAAAGTTCCTAGCGTGCGCCAGCGTCTCACAAGCATAACCTTAAACGTTAATAACTTTTTAACGAGCCATTAGGCGAGAAATTGGTATTCTTGATTTTCGTCTTATTTTGGCCTCCAGAATCCCCCATTAAAATTTTTGCACCGCTTCCCATACTCGCCACCAGAGGGCTCGCGTTCTCACAAGCGCTCAAATTAAACGGGTCCGCAATTAAATATTTTCTATTTTTTTGAAATATCAGAAATTGAACAAAAATTTTTTAAATACTTGAAAGTGTTGAAAAAAAATCTACTTGTACTAGAAAAAAAGGGCTATGAAATAAATAGTGCTTATTGTATAATTATAGTATTATTATTGTTATTTTCTGGAATATCAAAGATTTTAAATAATTTTTTAATGAAAGTGTCTGAAAGAAAATCTTGATTACAATAAAAAATTACACTTTGTATTGTTGAGGAGGTACGTGGAAGGAGTTAAACAAGGTAAAAAAATAGTTTACCACGAGATTAGCCTTCTAGAAGAAAAATGTATTACGGTACATCTCTCGCGCGTGTCACAAGACGTACTAACGAATAAAGGTGGCGCGTCCGCTTATATTATGGTGGCGCCCTCACCGATAGACTACGTGGCGCTCTATATCTACAATCGACTTTAATATGTACTGCAAAACGTGGACTATAAAATAAATAATGCCTATTGTTGGGGTATTTTAAATGGGAAAATAAGTAGCTATTTATTTTATAATAAATATTATGTATAACTATATTATTATTGTTATTTACTGAAATGTAAAAAATTTGAAATATTTTTTTAATAAAAGTGGCTGAATAAAATTCTTGATTATAATAAAAAAATTACACTTTGTACCACAAAAAGGTGGACCGTAAAACAAACACAGTATTTTCTCTATATGCAACGCCTATTGTTGTAGTATTTTAAACAGTGCAGGAAATACAGCGGGCGATACGATCGAATGCAAAAGAGTTTTAAACGGTCCAAATGGAGTTTGGTCTTTCAAGAGTTAATACGCGCCGACACAGCCGGAAATGGGGGCGATGATGCGCATAACAAACTCCAAATAATTTCTGTCGAACGAAATCTGGTCGCGTCGCGAGCATTTATCGTGTTCCCGTGTTATTCGTTGGACGGGTTCATCCTGCTCCAGAACATTGTCGGGGCAAAATGTAACCTGATTAATGATTAACGACTATAATTACCGTGTAATTAAACTAGCTACGATAATTACCGAGAAATCAATAGTGATGATTAATGAATAATACAAGTGTCCAGAGCGAATGTTAATATCACCTATGATCGACTTCGTTCGCCCTGTAATCACGCGATGATTCCATCGATTCGCGATTCCAATCACGAAATTAATGATACGCGAATATTCTTTTTTGGGGGGTAACGCGTATTGAACGACGCGAATGGGCAATTAATTATGAAAAGGAAACTAGAGAATTATTAAACGAATACAAATGTACAATTTGCTTTTAGCACGACCCATTTCGAACGTTTCATGAACTCCATATAATTAAAATATTAATATATAACATATACATATTATATAATTTTTATTTTACGAAATATGAACGTTGAATTGGAATTATTTAATATTATTTTATATAGGGTGTTCAGTTAACCCTGGGAAAAATTTTAATGGGGGATTCTACCGGCCAAAATAAGACGAAAATCAAGAATAACAATTTGTTGATGGAGGTTTCCTTAAAAAGTTATTAACATTTAAAGTTCCACCCGTACTGAATTTTTTTCTCGAAAATACGCAAGATTTCGAAGTTATGTCTATTTACCAAAAATGATTGTAATAGACCCCCGTAACCGACAATAATTTTTCAAAAATGATTTGAAATTTTTTTTTTCCCGTCGAAAATTTTACATTCTCGAATTTTTTTCTAGAAATTGGGTAGGATTTCGGGGGTATGTCTATTCACCAAAAATAATTGTAATTGACCCCTCTAACCGAGAATAATTTTTTTAAAACGATTTGAAATTTTTTTTTCATCGAAAAATTTAGGCACCTAATTAGATTTTCGGGGATTTTAAGGAATTTTTTTCTCGAAAATGCGCAGGATTTCGGGGATATATCTATTTACCAAAAATGATTGTAATTGACCCCCCCAACCGAAAATAATTTTTCAAAAATGATTTGAAATTTTTTTTTTCCCGTCGAAAAATTTCACATTCTCGAATTTTTTTCTAGAAATTGGGTAGGATTTCGGGGGTATGTCTATTCACCAAAAATAATTGTAATTGACCCCTCTAACCGAGAATAATTTTTCCAAAACGATTTGATATTTTTTTTTTCCAGTCGAAAAATTTCACATTCTCGAATTTTTTTCTAGAAAGTGGGTAGGATTTCGAGAGTATGTGTGATGACCAAAAATGATTGTAGTTAACCCCCGCAACCGAAAATAATTTTTTTTGAACGATTTGAAATTTTTTTTTCCGTCGAAAAATTTCACAAATTTTTTAATAATTTTGTAATGAAGCCTCAGTCGGGAAATTAATATTCTTAATTTTCGTCTTATTTTGGCCTCTAGAGTCCGCCATTAAAATTTGTCACCCTGTATAGTCAAAAAATATATGCAGTGATTTATAATTGCAGATTGCAGGTTTAAATTTTGGAATTCGTGAACTAATCGTACGATGATCAAGTATTGTTAAATTTTCGACCAGATTGCCCGTAATTTCGACGATAAATACCGTTTGATGGGACAGGAAAATGGCGACAAATGATGGATCCGCTCCAAACTCGACGTCGTTTCGTCCACATGAAAGTTCCTGATCGCTATGAGGTTATGTTACACGCGCGTGGACCGTGAACATGATTTGATGCGACGACAGAATGATGAAACTGTTACGAACCGCGTCGCAAACATCAATGTTAGCAACACGTGCACACAGCTACAGAGTCCAAACAAACGTTTGTGTTTGCATTGAGGTTACGCGACGAGGTTACGTTACGTGCAAATAGACACACATGTATTGCATGGAGTTATAAAAAATGACCTCGCGCTATATACGCGATGTCAAAAAAATTGGATACCCAACTCGTGATATTCTCGTTTTACAGAAATTTTTTGCCTCGCTAATGGTTACTTTAGACGCAAATAAATTTACAAAATTTAATTTCATACGTATTTACGTTCTTTTCGTATGTGTAATATTGTACAGAGTTATAAAAACAAATTTACTATTAACAAATTTGGAAAATTTAGATACATATTCTTTTGGTAGGTTTTGTATTGCATGAAGTTATAAAAAATGACCTCGCGCTATATGCTCAACTAAAACAAAATCAAATCTCTAATTTATGAAATTCTCCCACCTTTTACAGAAATTTCACATCTTATTAATAGTTATTTCAGACACGACCATAATTTTCAAAATTTAAATAAATATTTACGTTCTTTTGGTACGTATGATACTTCATAGAAATATAAAAACAAATTTGCAAAATTTAAATACATATTTACGTTATTTTGGTAGGTATTGTATTGCATGAATTTATAAAAAATGACCTTGCGCTATATGCTCAACAAAAAAAAAATCAAATCTCTGATTCATGAAATTCTCCCTCCTTTTACAGAAATTTCACCCCTTCCTGATGATTATTCCAGACACAAACAAATTTACAAAATTTAAATAAATATTTACAATCTTTTGGTACGTATAATACTTCATAGAAATATAAAAACGAATTTGCAGAATTTAAATACATATTTACGTTCTTTTGGTATGAATTGTATTGCATGAATTTCTAAAAAATGACCTCGCGCTATATGCTCAACAAAAAAAAAAAATAAAATCTCTGATTCATGAAATTCTCCCTCCTTTTACAGAAATTTCACCACTCGCTGATGATTTTTTTAGTCAGAAACAAATTTACAAAATTTAAATACATATTTATATTTTTTTTGTACGACTGATATTGCATAGTTATATAAAAACAAGTTAACAAAATTTAAATACATATTTACGTTCTTTTGGCACATATTGTATTGCATGAAGTTATAAAAAATGACCTTGCGCTATATGCTCAACAAAAAAAAAATGAAATCTCTGATTCATGAAATACTGCCTCCTTTTACTAAAATTTCACCCTTCGCTGATAATTACTCCCAAACTCAAAAAAATTTCCAAAATTAATATACCCATTTACATTTTTTTTTTGGAGGTCATATGCAACGTGTATTTCGCGAAAACGAGTCGACGTCGTCGTTAATCAATAGTTGGCGCGATAGGGGATCTTGACAAACAGCGAAATAACGTATTTTTCAAAAAATTCTGATTACTCGATCTGAATTCCATTCGGTCGCAATCTCTGCCGCCTCGCCGGTATACGTCCGTCCCGATGCAATATGTTCCGTGCCGGCGACACAGTCTTTCGCGACACGGTGAAAATTACAGTTTACCCGTGTTTGCTTTTCCTCGATCGGTATCCTATCAGATTTAAAATCCCAAAATCCATCGGACGCATTCGGGTCATCGGCGTGCATTCATCGATGTTATAACATCGTGTACCTCTCGCTTCGGATCCTCCCGTTACCTACCGATTCGCGTAATGTCACGAATCGCGCGCCCCACTCGACCCGATATTCCTCCGACTCGTCGCCTGTGTAATAACACAGCCGTGCTCCCGGAGGATCCGCGTGAAATAAAACGAGTAATCGATCGCAGCCCGTACATACACACACTGTCTATTGACCTGCCAGGAATGCACCATCCTTGGCACTAAAACACCGTCGAACGATCAGAGAAATCTCCTTCTTTGCGTGACACCCTATAGAACTCGTGCAAACATGGGGATAGGGAAGATTGATGGGCTCAAAACAGTTTTTGTTAGCTTCAAGTCTGGGAAAATGAGTCTCGAAATGTTCCCTCGTTAACGTTCGCTGGTCCCTCGATATCGTTCATGGGGGTCCATTAATTTGTGAAATGGTTATAAAATGTTTATAGATAGGGGACCAAGCTTTTTTGAAAATTCTAAAAGAAGAATTTAATGTTGAATTTATGGGGTATAATGTTATTAACACTTTACCGACCGATAGCCTATTAATCGACTGTTTTACCGGCTAACGCTTACCGACTGATAGCCTATTAATCAACTGTTTTATCGGTAATAAATCAGGACTGCAAAATAATCTCTTTCTTGAGATTCAAATTGCATTAATAATAATAATAAAAAAAAAAAAAAAATCAGGGTTCGTTATTTTTTTTTTGTGGTCTATTTATTATTGACAGTAACAGTAATTATAAAAAAAAGAACTAAACGTCCACATATGTGGCCAAGGGCGTGAATAGGTTAAAGTTAAGTTACTTATGAGAATTATGGAATTTGTATTATAAAAGACACTACACATGTACTTCTGAATGAATTAAAAATAAATAAACAAACATTGAACAATTTTAGTGTGCCTCCCTCGATAACGTTAACAAGTCAGCGACTCTTAACGAGGGATCCCTATTAATTCACTGATAGAAGACCACAAGAAACTAAAACAAGAATATTTTAACACTTTACCGACCGGTAGCGGTTGATTAATCGGCTATCGGTCGGTAAACGCCGACCGATAAAACAGTTGATTAATAGGCTATCAGTCGGTAAGCGTTAACCGGTAAAACAGTCGATTAATAGGCTATCGGTCGGTAAAGTGTTAACTTTGGAATCCAATTTTACCCCGATTGTGTTTTTCTAGAGTTATTGTTATTATTGTTATTGATATATTATTGTTATTGAGAATTGTGTCTTTTTGTAAGTTTTCTTGACGAATGTTTTGAAATGTTCTGATTTTCAGGGGGGGGTGGAAGGTTCCTCGACAACCCCTGAAGCGCACACGTGAAGCTGAAATATATTTCCGCGTTTCTCTGCCACCGCGTCAGGAATAACAGCGGTATCTGTGCTGGTTAACGTACCAACTATCCTGCGGTCTCGTTTCCACGACCGCCATTGGTCGGAGCAATGTCTACGTTTATTCGTCTTGCGATCTTCTACCCTTAACGGTGCGGTCTCCGCTCCAAGTAGAAGATACACGGCGCTATTAAAGCGTTTGGTTAAACCTTTATTAACGTTATCTACTGATCACGTCGATGAACAAATATTGCACATCCTTTGGTAGCTTTTTGCTACTAAATGACAAAGCTTTTAACTTTAACTTTTGTAACAATATTTATTCTCCCCAAGTGTCTTATATGGGGCTTCCAGACAAAAGAAAAATAGAATTCGTCCATTTTAATAGTTCCCCGGGAAAGGGGTGTGATTTTTTGATTTTGAGAAGAAAGTGATTAGACAGATTCTAAAATTCGTTTAGAAATATACAGAATGTTCGGCTACCCCTGGAAAAAAATTTAATGGGGGATTCTAGAGGCCAAAATAAGACGAAAATCAAGAATAACAATTTGTTGATGGAGGTTTCGATAAGAAGTTATTAACGTTTAAAGTTCCACCAGTATTGAATTTTTTTCTCGAAAATGCACAAGATTTCGGGGGTATGTCTATTCACCAAAAATGATTGCAATTGACCCCCACAACCGACAATAATTTTTCCAAAACGATTTGAAATTTTTTTTTCGCCGAAAAATTTAGGCACCTAATTAGATTTTCGGGGATTTTAAGGAATTTTTTTCTCGAAAGTGCATAGGATTTCGAGGGTATGTGTCATGACCAAAAATGATTGTAATTGACCCCCGCAACCGAAAATATTTTTTCCAAAACGATTTGAAATTTTTTTTCCCCGTCGAAAAATTTCACATTCTCGAATTTTTTTCTAGAAAGTGGGTAGGATTTCGAGGGTATGTCTATTCACCGAAAATGATTGTAATTGACCCCTGTAATCGAAAATAATTTTTCCAAAACGATTTGAAATTTTTCATTTTCGTCGAATTTTGGCACCTAATTAATTATGAATATTCAAAATAAATTTTAGACCAAGAAAATTGTATAAACATGTTTGTTGGATTTTTGCAAATGTGATATAAAAGCAATTAATTTGTTATTTAAACTTTAAACAATACCACCTTGTCATAACATTGAACAAATTAATTATAAATATTCAAAATAAATAAATTTTAATGTAAGAAAATTTGTATAAATTTGGATTTTTGCAAATGTGATATAAAAACAATTAATTTTTTATTTATACTTTAAACAATACCACCTTGTCATATCATTGAAAAAATTAATTATGAATATTCAAAATAAATTTTGGACCAAGAAAATTATGTAAATATGTTTTTTGGATTTTTGCAAATTTAATATAAAAACAATTAATTTTGTATTAAAATAAATTTAACAGAAATGTATTTTATCTACAAATACCAGGAAGCAAAAATCCTCCTATTTTTTAGGTGTTTGGCATAAAGTTTGAAAGCAACGATGCAGCGAGGAAAGCTCTTAACATTCTTGGCCTTAATATTCGCGTTCCCCGTCGCTTTAAAAATATCTCCGCTGTTAAACTTTTATACAACACTCTGGTTCGTCCCCGCATTTAATACCGTTCAATTATCCGGTGCCCTTACTTTAATGGCCGTTGCGCCATCGCTGGACGAGTACAGCGTAAACTTCTTGAATTTATCTTTCATAAATTGGATGCACCCCTGTCAATGATGTGTCGCGACTCCCTCTAGTAATTATGATTAATAATTCTGGAAAAACTCTGCACCAAGAACTTATTAATTTTTTTCTAAATTGATCGCGTTGTTTAACCATTACACGACATATTAAGTTCCGTGTGTCAATTGGAAGTCTGAGACATTCATCGTTATTTTATATCAAACACCTTCAAACTCTATCAAACAGTATTAAAATTAATAAATTTTCTAATAATATCCGTTAATACTCTATGATTTTTTTTCTTTATTTAAAAAAATTAGATATATTTTCCAGAAAAAGTAAGCAATTTCAGTTTGATAATGTTTGAGACGAGATTTATGCTTCTTATATAAATTGATTAGCTGTAAGGTTGTTTAATTATAATAAATAATTTTAGTAGATATTAGAACGACAGGTTGGTTTGGGGGCCTGATTTGCTACAAAAGGGACCACAATCTTGTAAATCAAATTTTATTCTATGTTTGTTACGGTTTTCCTCATTACTTAGACTAAGTTTGATCAATTATGACAAAGTTTGATCAAGTTTAATCAAGTTTAATCAAGTTCAACCAATTATGGTAAAGTTAGATCAAGTTTAATCGAGTTGGGTCAAGTTGGATCAAGCTTAATCAAGTTGAATCAAGCTTCGTCAAGTTGGATCAAGCTTAGCCAAGTTAGATCAATTTGGACCAAGTTTAATCAAGTTTGATCAATTATGGCAAAGTTAGATCAAGTTTAATCAAGTTTGATCGAATTTGATTATGTTTGATGATAAAAATCCGAGTTACTCTGTGTATTTAGATCGTTGTCTCGTGTATGAAACTATTTACCCAAACTCTGACAATTTTCCATTAATGCTGTTGCAATCTATGTCTTTCAAACCAGGTTTTCTACATAGTTTGCAGAAACTTACTCTGATTTGAGAAGAAATGAGAACGATCCTTTGGTTTGGGTGCCTGATCTGTTGCAAAGGGGCCACAATCTTGTTTATCAAACTTTATTCCATGTTTGTTACGTATTTGTTTTAGTACTTAGATCGAGTTTGACCAAGTTTGATCAAGTTTGATCAAGTTGCTGAAAATTTGATCATGTGTGATCAAGTTGGTCAAAGTGTGATCAAGTTGGTCAAAGTTCGATCAAGTGGGCTAAAGTTCATTCAAGTGGATCAAAGTTCGATCAAGTTTGGCAAAGTTTGGTCAAGTGTAATCAAGTTTGACCAAATTTCAATATGTTTGATGATTAAATTGGGCCCACCCTGTATTTTTCGATCATTGCCTGGTGCATGAAACTATTTACCTAAACTCTGACAATTTTCCACTAATGCCGTTGCAATCTATGACTTTCAAACCAGGTTTTCTACATAGTTTGCCCAAACTTACTCTGATTTGAGAAGAAATGAGAACGATCCTTTGGTTTGGGTGCCTGATCTGTTGCAAAGGAACCACAATCTTGTTAATCAAATTTTATTTCATGTTTGTTACGTTTCTTTTTATTACTTAGAGCAAGTTTGATCAAGTGTGATCAAGTTGGTTGAAGTGTGATCAAGTTGGTTGAAATGTGATCAAGTTGGTTAAAGTGTGATCAAGTTGGTTAAAGTGTGATCAAGTTGGTTAAGGTGTGATCAAATTGGTCAAAGTTCGATCAAGTTGGTTACAGTTAGATCGATTTGGTTAAAGTTCCATCAAGTTGGTCAAAGTTCCATCAAGTGGGTCAAAGTTCGTTCAAGTTGATCAAAGTTCGATGAAGTTTATCAAAGTTCCATCAAGTTTGATCAAGTATTGCCAGTTATTTTGCACAAACACGCTCCGATTCGAGTAGAAATTAGAACACCGCGTGCAACACGCTCGAAAGCATAAACGAGTGAGAATAAAGCCAGCGAAATAAATGCATACGAGTTTGTCGATGTAACCGCAAAATACCACGTGACCACCGAACAATTTCTATTCCACGGTGCTTGTCCATGTTGTTGGAAAGGTTTTGCAAATATATTTTGGTTGGTGGCACGTGCAGAGCGACGGTTAATCCAAGAATTCGTTCGATACGTCACGTCCTTTGCGCCCGAATAATTTTCCAGCGTTATTTCGCGTTTGAAACATTTATACGGTCGAAATCGCAGGTAAACAGATTTTATCGCGGCAGATTCCGTGTTTCCTTGCTCGTTCGCTCGCCGCTGGGGTGAATTTTTTACGCGATGGACAGTTTTCCCCGATTCCCCCGGCAGATTTAATTAAATTCTTATAACGGGTGTCTCCGAATCGGACGGCCGTGTCCTATCGATCGACGAAGAACATCGTGAAAACGTACGTCGATTGGAAACAGAATTTTTGGAACTACCATTCTCGTCTATTTACGTTCGAAACGAAGAACGTAGGTATGATAATGTTTGAGGGGAGATTGGAGGAGATACCAGGAGGAACATTAGCATTGCAGAGCGGTAAAGTTAATAAGAAACACAACTAGGGACTAGCGAGAACTTTGTTTCTTCTGTATTTTTCTTTTCCTAAATTTTCGTTCCCCCCCCCCCCCCCCCCGTAAGTTTCCTTATGTTTTCTGTTGGCTTTCTTACTTTGCTACTAATGTTACTTCTGTATTCCAATCTCGATTCAAACGTTCTCATTGTTTAGTTTTTAGAAAGTATATTTAGATTTTTGAAATAAAGAGAAATGGTAGAGTATTGACGATGTTATTAGAAAATTTATTAGTTTCGATTTATGATATAAAATAACGAGGTTTCAGATTTTTGATTGACTCATAGAACATAATCGTACTGTCATTCTACTACCAACTCAATCGAACTTTGACCAACTTGATCGAACTTTGCTCAACTTGAGCGAACTTGATCAAACTTGGTGAAACTTGATCGAACTTGATCAAACTTGATCAAACTTGACGAAACTCTATTAAACTGGATCAATGTTGATTAAACTTGATCAAACTTGACGAAACTTTATTAAAATGGATGAAAGTTGATTAAACTTCATCAAACTTGATCGAACTTGATTAAACTTCATCAAACTCGACATAAGTAACGAAAAAAAAAACGTAACAAAATTGGAATAAAATTTAATTAGCAAACTTGTGGCCCCCTTTGTAGCAAATCAGGCTCCCAAACCAACGCGTCGTTCTAATTTCTACTCGAAGCAGTGTAACTTTGCGCAAACTACATAGGAAACCATGGTTGAAAGACATAAGTTGCAACAGCGTTGGTGGAAAATTGTCAAGTTTGGGTAAATAGTTTCATGCAACAGGCAATGATTGAAATACACCTGGTAGCTCAGATTTTAATCATCAAACATAATCAAATTTCATCAAACTTGATTAAACTTGATTAAACTTCGACAAAATTTGATCGAACTTTGACCCACTTGAACGAACTTGGTCATAATTAATTAAACTTGATCAAACTTGATTAAACATGATCAAACTTGATGAAACTTTATTCAACTGGATCAAAGTTGATTAAACTTGATCAAACTTGGTCATAATTGATCAAACTTGTTGAAACTTTATTTAACTGGATCAAAGTTGATTAAACTTGATCAAACTTGATGAAACTTTATTAAACTTGATCAAAGTTGACTAAACTTGATCAAACTTGGTCATAATTGATCGAACTTGATTAAACTTGATCAAACTCGACATAAGTAACGAAAAAAAAACGTAACAAACATGGAATAAAATTTGATTGGCAAACTTGTGGCCCCTTTTGCAGCAAATCAGGCTCCCAAACCAACGCGTCGTTCTAATTTCTACTCGAAGCAGAGCAACTTTGCACAAACTACATACGAAACCATGGTTGAAAGACACAAGTTGCAACAGCGTTGGCGGAAAATGGCCAAAGTTTGAATTAACAGTACCCGCACTGCAGGTTTCTACTTCGTTCGATACCCGTCGAACATAAATTAGAAAAAAAGTAAATTTACAGGGTTGTTATTTTCCCCTCGCAACGTTGTTTATGGAAACGTTTATCGGGACCCGTTTATAGACCTTCCGGCTTTGTATCGCCGCGACATAGAATGATAATGGGCTTCTAAGGTGAGGGTTGAAAGCCATTTCGTGGCTGTGGTTTCGCCCCGCGAAATGAGGGTAGTTAGATTTCTTTCGCGGGAGTATACAAGTTCGATTCGAGCGTGCAACGAGGGCGTGTTGGGGTTTCTATGCGCGGGATCGAATCGCGCGACGGTGATCTATGGACTTTCACGGTTCTGTATACTCGTTCGTATAGAATTCGTAGGGTTTACCAATGGCTGTGCTCGCAGACGAAGCGTTGCATAGGAATGCCATCCAACAGCGCGGCTCGCTTACGGGCCATTCTCGAGATTTGTTGCTTGACGTTGAGAAACTGGACTTTCCTATCTCGTGTTCGCTCGCACGGAGCCTCTCGGTGGCCAGGGATTGCGAACCAACGATCGAAATACACCGGGGAGCTCGGCTTTTAATGGTTACACTTGATCAAACTTGGTGTAAGTAAGTAATCGAAAAAACAACGAATGTGGAATAAAATTGTATTAATGAGATTGTGGTCTCTTTGTAGAAGTTCAGGGGCTTGGAACAATCATCGAAATATATAAGATAGCCTGAATTTTGATGACCAAACTTGAGCAAACTTGTTCGAACTTTATCGAACTTGATCGAACTTGATCGAGCTTGATCAAACTTGATCAAACTTGGTCGAAACTTGGTCGAAACCTGGCCAAACTTGATCAAACTTGATCAAAGCTTGATCAAACTTGATCCAACTTGATCACATTTCCTTTATAATTCAACGAATAAATAACTGTTATTTTCATTTTACAATTCACATCTCTTCAGCGTTAATTTATTTTATTCTACGTTTATTAGATTAGAAATATTTTTTTTTTTCCAAATCAGTGGTGAGAGTTAGGTCCATGGAGCTATCGAATATTTCTGTTTTTGAAATTTGACCAAACGACGAGTCGTCTGGTTCGTTGGCGCCGCATTTAATAATTTTTAAAAGGAACCAGTGTCGTCGCGCCGTTTCGCCAGATCCAAAGGCGCCGATTCGCGCGCACTCGAATCCACTTACGCGTCAATTTGCATTTAACCCGGTCGCGCGGAGCAGTTTGCGTTAAAAGCGACCCGCGAACGGTAACATTGTACCTTGGTAACCCGATTACTAAACAACCGGGGTCATTCAGATTGTATATTACGAGAAACGTTCGCGCAAATGCAACTGCGCGGCCCTATTCCCGTGAATTTCGAGAAACGGTCATTGAACCTTTGATGTTTGGTTCGATAATAATTTTCCCGGCGGGGAAAAGACACGGATATTAACACTTTTGCAACAGGGGTTGGCCTTGCATTCGCAAACGACGAGTCAAAAATTGAAATTCGTTGTCAAATGTCCTATTCTCCCTTTATTATTTGGTTAAAGGCAAAATTTTTGTTAATAAAACGGGAGATATAAGAAGGAATCTATAAAATATTTATTTTTTTATATATCAAATTCGTTAAGTTCGTTTTTTTATTATTTAGATTGAGTTTGATTATTAAAATCTGGAGTGTTATGTGTATTTCATTCTTATTGGCAAAATTTTATTCCAAATTTGTTAAGTTGGTTCTTTTTCATTACTTAGACCAAGTTTGATTACGTTTGACCAAGTTTTAGAAAGTTTTGACTAAGTTTTGATCAAGTTTGATCAAGCTTGACCAAGTTTGATCAAGTTCGATCAAGTTTGTCAAGTTTGGCCATGTTTTATCAAGTTTCGTCATTAAAACTGAGGCTATCCTGTATATTTCGTTCGTTGGTTCGAGAGCTTGATCTGTTGCAAAGAGTTTTATCAAATTTGATCATTAAAATCTGGTCTATTCTAATGATTTCACAATCTTATTGATAAAATTCTATTCCACATTCGTTAGGTGTTTTCTATTTCATTACTTAGACCGAGTTTGATCAAGCTTGACCAAGTTTGATCAAGTTCGAACAAGTTTTGATCATGTTGTGACCAATTTTGACCGTTTAATCAAGTTTACCCAAGTTCGGCTAAGTTTTGATCAAGTTTGACCAAGTTTTATCAAGTTTGCAGAAGTTCGACTAAGTTTTGATCAAGTTTGATCAAGCTTGACCAAGCCTTGATCAAGTTTGATCAAGTCTGATCATTAAAACCCAGGCTATCCTGCATATTTTGATTTGTTGGTTTGATAGCTTGATCTGTTGCAAAGAGTTTGATGAAATCCAGCTTTGATCATCAAATCAAGTTTCATCAAGTTTGACCAAGCTTTAATCAAGTTTGATCAAGTTTGGCCAAGCTTTAATCAAGTTTGATCAAGCTTTGATCAAGTCTGATCAAGTCTGATCATTCAAATCCAGGCTATCCTGTATATTTCCTGACAATTTTCTTTTCTAACTTATTGTTTGTAAATTTTTAAAATGTAGATTCAAAGACAAACCGAAAAGTCTGATACATTACACTGTAAATAAAATAAAAGAAATTGCATTTTCACTCGTAAAAAGAATGATGAAAAATACAAACCAATTTTACAAAAATCGTAAATTTTAGATGTTGGTTTTTTTTGTAAATAAATACGAAACCAGCAAAATGATGACTTAAACTACCCCTAATATCGTATGGTCTACATCATATTCAATTTTAAACAAAATCCCAGACATTGACCTCAACAGTGATTAATTTGGTATGAAATGTCCTTAAATATAATCACATAAGCATTCAATTTTTGTAATCCAATAAACAAAACAGAATTTTCAATAACTAATACAAAGTTTCCAATTTAAAATTATATTAATAACCTGTAATACCTCTTTCAAAATTAATATTAATTTTTCTTTTCTCACTTTTGGCTGTTTAAAAATTTTAAAAATATATATGTAAAAACAGAAAGAAAACAACATTTTCATCCTCAAACAAAAATTAATTCGTCCCAAAAACCATAAAAAAAAAAATCGTATTAAAAAGATGGATTTTCTATAAAACACAAAAATAAAATTTTACAAAAAATAAAGTCTCCAAAGCTTCGAATTCGTGCTTCGCCATTTTACAAAGTGCTAATAAAGGGAGCCTTTTGCGTCTGGAATCGACCTAGATTCCCCTTTAATTGTGTACGGTGGGGAAACCCCGTAAAATGGCCAGTGCGTGTGCATCGTCGGATATTTGAATTTCCTGTAAGGCCGCAATAAAATCGCAAGGGTCGCGCAATAGTTGGCCTGCGGTCGGGAGGCGGGATTCGTCTGTGCACGGAGGCGGCGGTGGTTCGCGCTGGAGAGCTCGTTTCGAATCAAATAAACCAAGAATAGTCCGTTTTACCAACGACGTACGCGCCTGTGGAGGTGCTTGATATCAGCGGGCGTGTGCGTCCCGTTGACATAAACAGTAGTTTGCGTCGTCCCTACGACTCGACCCGCGCAGATACAGCATTATTTAGGGTGTTCGGCCAACCTTGGCAAAATTTACACGAGCGATTCTAGAGACCAAAATAAGACGAAAATCAAGTATAACAATCTGTTGATGGAGGCTTCGTTAAAAAGTTATTAACGTTTAAAGTTGCACATGTGAGACGGGAACCGCGCGCACTGCACACATTAACTTTAAACGTTAATAACTTTTTAACGAAGCCTCCATCGACAAATTGGTATTCTTGATTTTCGTCTTATTTTGGCCCCTAGAATCCCCAATTAAAATTTTTCCCAAGGGTGATTGAACACCTTGCATGTATTTCACGCTCACCGTTTATATAGATTTATACACGGAAAAACGCTGATAAATACTATTTCAAAATACATCTGAATATTACGATTTCATATAATCCTCAATTATTTTCCGAAAACTGTCGAAAACCAGCTGCATCATTGCCGACTGTCGGTAAAGTAGATTTGTGTTATAATACTTTTGCATCGCATTGTATATTTACTAATAAATTATAAATGGTATTGTATCATATATTTACTAATAAATTGCATTACAATATTACTTTTTTTTTTTAATTTATATTCCATAACCGTATTATTTACAGTTCAATTATCCGCCATATTTGATTATCAGAAAGTAGACCCAGTGCCAAGAGTCCATAAATGAGTACGTGTGTAATAAAATACCACCGTCGAAAATGAACTCGATTCTTTATGAGGCTAATACCAAGTTAGCGAAGGGCGCTTAACAAAATAACGAACAGTCGAAGCGATAAAAAGTTGAAAAGTGCCGTTAAAAGAACGAACTCGAAGCAACGAATGGAATTTAATATTACAACAGAAGGACAGGGGAAAAAGAAGATTGGAATACTTTTTTTCCTATTACTCGCGTTTAATATTTTTATTTCCATCCTTCTCGCCCTTAATGTTGCAGTATTAAATTCCATTTGCTGTCGATGATTCTTCGATATTTCTTTACGACTTTTTATCGTTTCGTTTGTCGTAACTTTATCAATACAGGGAAATGTGCAATTTCACTACAAATTTATTCCATATTTTGCACGTGTCAATTACATTCTCGATATGTTATTTACTCGATATGTACAGATTTACGATATTAAAGGAGTTACTAAAACAATAGACATACAAATGAACCATAAAGAGCTCAACAATGGTCAATAATGGTTAATAATGGTTAGATTGTGGTCACTAATGATCAACAACGGTTATGGTTACTAATGGACAATGACGGTTCGCTCATGGCCATTAATGGTCACCAATAGTTATTTTATGGTCACTAATGGCCACCAAGAGTTACTTTATGGTCACTAATGGCCACCAATAGTTACTTTATGGTCACTACTGGGCACCAATAATTACTTTGTGGTCACTAATGGCCACCAATAGTTACTTTATGATCACCAATAGTTACTTTATGGTCACTAATGGCCACCAATAGTTACTTTATGGTCACCTGTAGTTAGTTTATGGTCACTAATGGCCACCAATAGTTACTTTATGGTCACTAATGGCCACCAATAGTTACTTCGTGGTCACTAATGGCCACCAATAGTTACTTTATGGTCACTAATAGCCACCAAGAGCCACTTTATGGTCACCAGTAGTTAGTTTATGGTCACTAATGGCCACCAATAGTTAGTTTATGGTCAATGATGGCCACCAATAGTTACTTTATTGTCACTAATAGCCACCAAGAGCTACTTTATGGTCACCAGTAGTTAGTTTATGGTCACTAATGGCCACCAATAGTTAGTTCATGGTCAATAATGGCCACCAATAGTTACTTTATGGTCACCAATAGTTACTTTATGGTCACCAATAGTTACTTTATGGTCACCAATAGTTAGTTTATGGTCACTAATGGCCACCAATAGTTACTTTATGGTCACTAATAGCCACCAAGAGCCACTTTATGGTCACCAGTAGTTAGTTTATGGTCAATGATGGCCACCAATAGTTACTTTATGGTCACTAATAGCCACCAAGAGCTACTTTATGGTCACCAATAGTTACTTTATGGTCACTAATGGCCACCAATAGTTACGTTATGGACACTAATGGCCACCAATAGTTACTTTATGGTCACCAATGGTCACCAATAGTTTCTTTATGGCCACCAATGGTTACCAATAGTTACTTTACGGCCACCAATGGTCAACAATGAGATTAACATCGCAGTTAGTGGCCCAATGAAAATTCAGGAATGCCAGAAGGCTTTAACCATCCGCTTCGCGATAGTTTGAATGAGTCATTCGATGGGCAACACCAGAAAAGTGAAGATAACCAAATAGGAATGTAAATAGTACTGGAGACAATGGTCACAAGGTAAATTTCACCAATTTACTGTCGCCTCCACCACCTGAGACACGAATAATGATAAAAAATTAGTATTTTGGCTGTCTTCAAGGGACTTTCGATGGCCACAGGACAAAAGAAACGCGATTTTCGTCTTAAACACGCCGTCGTCGCTGGGGTGAAAGAACTGCTTTAAACAAATTCATCTTTCGAAACGGCCCCGACCGCCACTTTCTCCATTCCGGGGGATGAATCGTGTCCTCGCGTTAAGGGCTTCTCCTCCACTCCTAGCGCTGCTGCATAAAATATACCGGAACTGCGCGCTCGTGACGCGCGTATGCATCTCCTCGACTCCGCGGAATCGAGGACACAGGGACTCTTTTTTTCCTCCCGAACGGCGGATGAATAACGACGAAACGTCCGAACGATCGAAAGAAACATCGAGTCGGAAATTTCCATCGCCTCGACGCCCATTGTATTGTGTGTTTTTTTTTTTAGGTCAATAATTTTTACCGATGCACAATCATCGAGCTACCGGTCGATTGAAGCCGACGAACTCCGGCGCTCGTTTAATTTCCGGGAACAAAGAGCAGGAAGAAGTCGGTTATCGCTGGAACGAGATAACGCGGACGGTTTTTCGCCCCGTGTCATTTACGAACGCTTTGGAAAAAACAGAGCGATCCGTTAGGTAGTCGACAATGGTTATATTATGGTCACTGATGGTGAAGAATGGTTAATCGAACTCATTTATGGTCAACAATGGTTAATTATGGTCATTGATGGTCAACAATGGTTAGTTATGATCATTGATGGTCAACAATGGTTAGTTATGATCATTGATGTCCAACAATAATTGGCTTAAGGCCATTAATGGTCAACAATAGCTAACTTATGGTCACTAATCGTCACTAATGGTCAAGAATAGTTAGTTATGATCATTGATGTCCAACAATGGTTAGTTATGATTATTGATGTCCAACAATGGTTAGTTACGATCATTGAATTCCAACAATGATTGATTTATGGTCATTAATGGTCAAGAATGGTTAATTATAATCATTAATGGTCAACACTGGTTAGTTATGATCATTGATGTCCAACAACGATTGCCTTATGTCCATTAATGCCCAACAATGACTAACTTATAATCACTATCCGTCACTAATGGTCTAGAATGATTAGATTATGGTCACTAATGGTCAAGAATGGTTAATCGAACTTATTGATGGTCAACATTAATTTACTTATGGTCATTAATGATCAACAATGGTTAGTTACGATCATTGATGTCCAACACTGATTAACTTATGGCCATTAATGGTCGACAATGGCTAACTTATAGTCACTAATCGTCACTAATGGTCAAAAGTGGTCAGTTATGGTCATTAATGCCCAACAATGATTGACTTATGGTCATTAATGGTCAACAATGGGTAGTTATGATCATATGTCGTCCAACAATGATTGACTTATGGCCACTAATGATCAAGGATGGCTAACTTATAATCACTAATCCTCACTAATGGTCCAGAATGGTTAGATTATGGTCACTGATGGTGAAGAATGGTTAATCGAACTCATTGATGGTCAACAATGGTTAGTTATGGCCAACAATGATTGCCTTATGGCCATTAATTGTCGACAATGGCTAAATTATAGTCACTAATCGTCACTAATGGTCAAGAATGGTTACTTATGATCATTGATGTCCAACAATGATTAACTTATGGCCTTTAATGGTCAACAATGGCTAACTTATAATCACGAACCGTCACTAATGGTCAGGAATGGTTAGATTATGGTTACTAATGTTGAAGAATGGTTATGTTATGGTCATTAATGGTGAAAAATGGTTAGATTATGGTCACGAATGGTCAAGAATGGTTAGATTATGGTTACTAATGGTGAAGAATGGTTAGATTATGGTCACTAAAGGTGAAGAATGGTTAGATTATGGTCACTAATGGTGAAGAATGGTTAATCAAACTCATTGATGGTCAACAATGGCTAACTTATAATCACGAATCGTCACTACTGGTCACTAATGGTGAAGGATGGTTAATCGAACTCATTGCTAGTCAACAATGGTTAGTTATGGTCAACAATGATTGACTTATGGCCATTAATGGTCAACAATAAGATTATTATCGCGTTCAGCGGTCCAATGAACATTCATGAATGGCCAAAAGGCATTAATCGTCGCTTCGAAAATTCTTTTGCGCGTCATTGAACGATTATGGGGGCTTTTCAGAACCACCCAACGAAACACGATCTCGTGATACGGTTCCATTATCCGTGATCTGGAATTCTACGTTAGAAATGGAATTCGTATTGTAACTTGATCGATCGAGCGTCTCAGACTGGAGAACCTTCCTTTAAATTATATCAGATTTCGTGATTATGAGTATCAATCCAACGAGAAGCTTCGTAAAAAATATTAGGTCATTCCACGAGATCGTATCGAATTTTATACTGGAACTTGTAGGAAATATTCATTAAAATTGTTAATATCGAGTTTTTATCCGCTAAAAACGATTGATTTCAATGCAATTCAATTGATAATTTCTGTAGTGAACTCAAATATTTTTTTTTTAACACATTTGCAAAATTGTCAGGATAAAAATCACTTTGTTTCTGTCTTTCACTGTGGAAATTTTTCTAATTAACTACAAGGTGGTACAATAAAAAAAAGATTATTCTCTGCACAGAAATAAATCAAAAGTATGGAATAACATTCTTTAAACCAGTAAATAAATAATATTTCCAATTCTTATAGCTTGAAATCGACGAGATGTTAAATAAATTGGATATTTCGTGTCGTGGAAATTCGTATCTTATTCAATATCGGTAATTTTGTCTACAATCAAGGATACGTATATACACGACGTGTGGAGAAACGTTAGCTGTTTACTAAGAGCTGGATATTAATTGCTTCCGTATAATTCTCCGATTGAAAACGTCTCGAAAACGTCCTCGACACTGATTGTCCCGCCACGAAGTGAAATTAATTTATGTGTGACTCTGCATATTCCGCGGTAAATAAATTCTAAAGTTATCCAACGACTCGTACAAAAATAGAAATATTCCGATTGATCGACACTGACAATTACTCTGCTATTTAGAAAAAATATTATTAAACGTTCCAACATAAAAACAGACGTTCTATCGGGAATCGATTCGAATTGTCCTTGACAAAGGACTTTTCCGTCTGGAGTAGGAATAAACTAAATATTCATACTTGATATCCCGCATAAAATAAAATTCTAAATGCATAGAATATTCTCGTTGGAAGGAAATAATTTTACGTTCGACGTTCGATTCTTATCGTCCTTGAAATCTATTCATGTATCTAAGAAAGGAAGAATATTTTTACGAACAAAACAGAATTGCACATGAAAAATGTGAATGATGAAAATTAAATAATTATTATTAATAAATATTATTTATTATTTATATTATTACTAGATGTCATTTATTATTTATATTATTACTCAATATTATTTATTATTTATATTGTTACTAAATATTATTTATTATTTATATTATTACTAAATATCATTTATTATTTGTATTATTAATAAATATTATTTATTATTTATATTATTAACAAATATTAATTCCAATCACGATTTTGGAATAAAAATTCATTGAAATTTTCGATCGTAATTTCTATCTTTCGTAATTGTTAATAACTTTCATTGGACAGTAGATGAAATAGTTATTAACAATATCTAGATAGAAAATGATGGTTATAAATATTGTTTTCTAGAAAATATTAATATTTCGTGAAATCATTTCTTGGAGGATCTAACAAATCATTGATCTCATTAATGGATCATTGGTTACTCGATGGTCAACAATGGTTAGTTTATGGTCATTACTGGTCAAGAATGAGAAGATTCAGAAATGGTCAGAAGGCTTTGATCATCAGCTTCGTGATGGTTTTAATGGTTCATTGGTTATTCGAGTGGTCAATAGTGGTTAGTTTATGGTCATTAATGGTCAAGAATGAGAAGATTCAGAAATGGTCAGAAGGCTTTAATTGTCAGCTTCGTGATGGTTTTAGTGGTTCATTGGTTATTCTAGTGGTCAATGGTGGTTAGTTTATGGTCACTGATGGTCAACAAAGGTTACCTCATGGTCAAAGATGGTCAAAAATGAGGTTAACATAGACAACAGCGGTGAAGATTCAAAAATGGCCAAGAAACAGGTCAAATTGAAATAGTTCTTCTGTATATGAAATAATCTTGACTGTCAAATTTGACCTTGCGTTTCCCCCACCCTTCAAGATCTTGCAAGGAGGGATATAAAGCCGCTGCTGAGGAAATCCAGTTCAGTTTCGCGCGACATCGCGGGCCTACCTCTGGCCATAAGTGAAGTGATGACGACTGGTGACCACAGCTTACCATTACTGACCACTACTGGTCATTACTGACTACTGTTGATCATCGATGGTCATAAACTGACATCTGTTACTCGTCACTGGTCGTAAACTGACCACTGTTACTCGTCAATGGTCATAAACTGGCCACTGTTACTCGTCAATGGTCGTAAACTGACCACTGTTGCTCGTCAATGGTCATAAACTGACCACAGATGCTCGTCGATGATCATAAAGTGACCACTACTAACCAATGATGGCCATTAACTAACTGCTGGCCATCGATGACCCATTAAAACCATGACAAAGTCAATAATTTATCGTCGAACGTACGATCTATTACAGTAAATTTCCTGTATAAGTGGAGGAATCTAATACTTTGAAAATATTTCTAGCTGTTGTCGTGTCTTCAACAGAACTTCCTGAAACCTGGAAATCGGTGTTACACGCAATACAAATGTCATTCTTCGTGGGTAACATCAAGCTGGTGGCTGCTAATTAAAATTGTTTAGGATATCAGAGATAACTAGAGCTTCTGATGATCATAAACTGACGACTGTAGGTCATCTGTGGCCACAAACTGACCACCGTTCGTAATTGGGGCCATAAACTGACCACTATGTCTCGTCAATGATCATCAACTGACCACTGCCCTTCGTGAATGGTCATAAA
The DNA here is from genome assembly GCF_013123115.1 of Colletes gigas. Classification (NCBI taxonomy): domain Eukaryota; kingdom Metazoa; phylum Arthropoda; class Insecta; order Hymenoptera; family Colletidae; genus Colletes; species Colletes gigas. The sequence continues at coordinate 2,192,307 of NW_025106644.1, forward strand.
CTCACCACTGTTGGTCATTTGGGGCCATAAAGTGACCACCGCTGGCCGTTTGTAGCCATAAACTGACCACTGTTGATCATCGATGGTCATAAACTGACCACTGTTGATCATCGATGGTCATAAATTGATCACTGTTGCTCGTCGATGATCATAAAGTGACCATTACTAACCATCGATGGCCATTAACTAACCACTGTGGCCAGAGATCACCCATTAACCCCTTAACGTTTATGCCCGAGTCTGATTGCTTTGAAAACAATATTTGTTTAATCCAACGGTTTAAGGGATGATAATATTTGTTTTCCTTCAAATAATACGTTAGATACACCATTGTAATTAAAAAAAACCGTATTTTTAGAAACAGATCCAATAAAGAAAACTAATCATTGTTGGATAACCCGAAAAATATGAGCGTTAAAAGCACGACAAAGTCAATAATTTGTCGTCGAACGTACGATATCTTACAATAAGTTCCCACAATAAGTGGGACAATCTAACAGTTTGCAAATATTTCTAGCTGTTGCGTCATCCAACAGAACTTCGTGAGACCTGATAATCGGTATAACACACGATAGAAAACTCATTTTTCGTGGGTAACACCGAGCTAATGGCTGTTAATTAAAATTGTTTAAGATATCAGGGAGAACTAGAGCTTCTGATGACCATAAACTGACCTCTGTTGGTCAACTGTGGCCACAAACTGACCACTGTTGATCATAGATGGTCATAAACTGACCACTGCCCCTCATCAATGGTCATAAACTCACCACTGCTGGTCATTTGTGGCCATAAAGTGACCATCTATGGCCATTTGTGGCCATAAACTGACCACTGCTCATCATCGATGGTCAAAAACTGACCACTGTTGCTCGTCAATGGTCATAAACTGACCACTGTTGCTCGTCAATGGTCATAAAGTGACCACTAATGGCCATCGATGACCCATTAAAACCATGACAAAGTCAATAATTTATCGTCGAACGTACAATATCTTACAGAAAGTTTCCATAATAATTGGGACAATCTAACAATTTATAAATATTTCTAGCTCTCGTCGTGTCTTCCAACAGAACTTCCTGCGACTAAAAGGATAGATATTCCCATTGGGAACAGAAGATTTTAAACAAGATATCTCACCTAATCATTCGCTTTTACAATTCTCAGAATGATTGTTACACAACACACTTTCCTTGCGCTTAAGACTGCATGGAAAGCAACTCTGATACGCAATAAATTTATTCCAGATGACACGGGGGGCCGTTCTTTCGTTCCCTTTACGGCGATCCTAAATTATGAAGCAAAGAAAAGGTACGAAACTTCCAAGTGTTGTTTGATCCCTCAGGGGCTGTGTCCGGCAATCGTCGGCCGCAGTACGGGGCGTAGCGACCCCGAGGTACCTGAAGCTAATCACACCGTAAGCCTCCTGTTGGTCGTCACGACGACCCATTCACAATTCCTTTTTTGGTTTTGTGAATGGTACGTGACGGCAGGAGAAGCGGGGGCCTTGGCTTAACCGCCTGGGCCAAGAGTATGGCGACTCTATAAAATCGCCCTCCAATCCTAAGCTATGGTGCGCGGCGATGGGATGCATGGTTGGGGGAGAAGGCCCAATCCCAAGCGACCACCTCCGGGGCACCTGCCGAACCCCCGGAGTATTAGGCTTACCCGGGTAAGGCGGCTCTGCCCGGGTGGACCTTTATTTCCGACCTACTCGTGGGATTCATACATGGATTTTCAAAATAAAACGGGGATGGGACGGGTTATATTGGAGGGGAAGGACGATGACGGTGTTGGGGCTAGGGTGACGGCGCTCGCGCCTCACTCAGCGCCTGGCCCGGCTTCGTGGAAGGTGGAGGAGGACGACGAGACTGCGTCAGTCTCGTCCTTCTCCTCCACGAGGAGCCACATAGGCTCCAAGAGGAAGCGGACGGGGCAGGCCGTCGACGGAGTGGACCGGGCGATGAACCCGGTCGTGATGGTGAGTTGCCTCAGGGACGAGGTAACCGAGGAGATATCCGAGAGGATCTCCTCGTCCCTGAGGCGGGTGGAGAAGGTGGCCGCGGCCTGCTCCTCGAAGGGGCAGAAGACCTGCGGGGCAGACCCCCTTAGGGTAGCGGCCCAGAGGATGAGGGAAGCGACACAGGAGTTGTGTGGGCGAAATGCCCGGCTGCAGCTCCAGGTGGAGGAGGAGCGACGGGGGAGGATGAGGGCAGAGGCGCGCTGGAACAGCGCAGCCCTCCCTCCTATCCTCCCTCCTCCTCCACCTCCACCACCACGACCCACGGTCGTGGAAAAAAAGCGGAGTGCGGCGGCGGTGTTGCGGGGACCTTCCACCCGCACTCCGCCCGTGCAGAGTTCCCCATCCTCCTCAGAGGACGAACTTCTGAGGAGGATCGGGAACATGATGGATAGTAAGCTGGCCGCCTTCCGGGAGGAGCTCCTCCACGGAGGTGCGGTCAGCAACAAGAAGGCGGTGCCTCCCCGACCAAAGTCGGTTCAGGCGGGGAAGGCAAAGGTGGGGGGAGGGAAGGCTCCACCCACCGTGGCAGTTCCGGTGCCGCGGGTCGCGGCCCCCCAGGGGGGTAGTGTACCCGCGGCCCCGGTGCGCGCGTCCTCCGCGGCACCATCCCAAGGGGGGGTGTCGTGGAGCGAGGTGGTAGGGCGGAAGGCGAAGAGGGCGGCGAGGAAGGCCTCGCAGCCGCGACCTGCTACCTCGCCGCCCGCGGCCAAGGGAAAGGCCGCGAAGGTGCGACCAGGGCGCCCCCCTAAAACGGCAGCAGTTACGCTGACCGTTCCTCAGGGGGGCGACCTGACACTCGCGGGGGCGATGCGGCTCGCCAGGGATAATGTATCCCTGGAGGAGCTCGGCATCGCTTCCGTGAGGGCGAAGAGGGCCGTGACCGGGGGTCTCCTGCTGGAGATCCCTGGTCCAGAGGGCGGCGAGAAGGCGGACCGACTCGCCCAGAGGCTCCAGGAGCAGCTGGGCGAGCGGGGTGTCCGAGTCGTCCGGCCCACGAAGCGCACAGAGATGCGCATATGTGGGTTGGACGACTCGGTCACCGCGCAGGAGGTGTCCTGTGCCCTAGCGAGGGCGGGTGATTGCCCCGAGGGAGACGTGCGGGTCGGAGAAATCCGCAGGTCTCCTTCCGGCCTGGGGTCGGTGTGGGCCCGGTGTCCCCTCTCCGCCGCCCGAAAGGTGGCGGAATCCGGGAGGGTATTGGTGGGGTGGGTTTCGGCGCGAGTGGAGATACTCGCGCCGCGGCCACTCCAGTGTCACCGCTGCCTCGAGCTGGGGCACGTGAGGCAGTGGTGCACCTCGCCGGTGGACCGCAGCGGTCAGTGTTACCGCTGCGGGGCGAATGACCACCGCGCGAGCCAGTGCTCGGCGGCCCCCCACTGCCCGCTATGTGCGGACATGGGGAGGCCAGCCGATCACAGGGTGGGGAGCAAAAAGTGCTCTCCCCCCTCCCGGAAGGGGAAGAAGGGGCCCACCCCGGGTCAAGCACCGCGGTTGCTGGCAGCGTCCACCATGGAGGTGGACGGTGCCACAGGGGACGGACAGCCGGGAGGAGGCTGGGACGGCCGTTAAATAACGGCGCCCCGCCTCCTCCTCCAGGCCAATCTCAACCACTGCCGCGCGGCACAGGACATGATGTCCCAAGTCCTCGCGGAGTGGGGGGTTGGCCTGGCGGTCGCCGCCGAGCCGTACCGCGTGCCGGATCACCCACATTGGGTGGGCGACGCGGACGGTTTGGTGGCGACGGTATGGGGAGGTGGCGACGGGTCCCCGCCGTTCTCCATTCTGGAGCGCGGTCGGGGTTTCGTCGCCGTGGACTGGGGGGGAGTCGCCGTAGTGGGGTGCTACATCTCGCCCCGCAGCGGTCACGCCGCGTTCGAGCTGTACTTGGCCGAGGTCGCGGCATGCGTGCAGCGCTGCGCGGCCCGGCCGGTGCTGGTCCTGGGGGACTTTAACGCCAAGTCGGTGGCTTGGGGATCCCCTAGGACCACCGTTCGCGGCGGGATCCTGGGCGACTGGGCGGCGGGGCTCGACCTTCGGTTACTGAACCGGGGGTCGGAGCACACGTGCGTGCGGCGATATGGGGGGTCTATCGTGGATGTTGGATTCGCGACCCCCAACGCCGTGCGCATGGTGTCGGGTTGGCAGGTGGCCCCGGAGGCAGAGACACTCTCCGATCACCGGTATATCCGGATGGAGGTCTCTGCCGCCGGGGCTGCGTCCCGGCACCGCCGCCCGGATGGCACCCCACCGCGCCGCTGGGCGCTTCGGCGCCTGGACAAGGACGCCCTGATGGCAGCTGCCCTCGCTGCAACTTGGCCGCAGGTGGCGGCCGAGTTGCCAAGCATGGAGGAGGAGGCTGCCCGGCTCGGGGTACTAGTCGCAAACATTTGCGACGCGTCGATGCCCCGGGTCGGGCGAGCTTCTCCTCGCCGGGCGGTGTACTGGTGGTCGGCCGCGATCGCGGAATTGCGGGTCGCGAGTGTCCGCGCCCGACGCCAGTACGCCCGCGCGCGCCGTCGTCTACGACCGGACGATGGCGTGGCGCGAGCGAGGGCAGATGACCTGTATGAGGCATACCGGATGGCGCGGGTTGCTCTGCAGGTCGCCATCAAACGGGCCAAGACCCGGGCATGGAAGGATCTCCTCCAGACCCTCGATGACGATCCTTGGGGGCGCCCGTACAGGGTGGTGCTGAAGAAGCTCCGCCCGTGGGCGCCCCCCGTCACCGAGGGTCTTGACCCCCGGCTGCTGGAGGACGTGGTCAATACTCTTTTCCCAATTCGGGTGAGGGGACCACGTCCTCCGGCGGAGGCGGCAGTCCCAAGGGAGTGGGCGGCCGAACTGGGGGTCACTCAGGGGGAGCTGGCCGCGGCCATCAGACGGCTCGGGGCGCGTAACACGGCCCCGGGTCCGGATGGTGTGCCCGGCCGGGTTTGGGTCTTGACCCAGGGCGTCCTTGGGGCTGACCTCAGGCGGTTGTTCGACCGATGCCTGAGGGACGGGCGATTCCCCCCCAGTTGGAAGGTGGCGAGGATGGTCCTCCTCCGGAAGGAGGGTCGGCCCGCGGAGTCTCCCTCCGCATACCGGCCCATCTGTCTCCTCGACGAGGTGGGCAAGCTCTTCGAGCGGGTGATTGCTGCCCGCCTCGTCGAGCACCTGGCGCGGGGTGCCCCCGGCCTGGCCGACTGCCAGTACGGTTTCCGGGAGGGTCGATCGACCATCGACGCGATAGGTCGTGTCAGGGCCCTCTCGGAGTCGGCCGTCTCCCGGGGAGGGGTGGCTTTGGCAATATCCTTGGATATTGCCAACGCCTTTAACACCCTGCCCTGGGAGGAGATAAGGAGGGGGCTCGAATATCATCGGGTCCCCCCTTGTCTCGGGGCGGCCATCGGGTATTATCTCCGCGGCAGGTGGATCGAGTATCCGAGCCGGGATGGGCATATGCGGAGGGAGGTGTACTGCGGTGTTCCGCAGGGGTCGGTCCTCGGGCCACTCCTGTGGAACATCGCGTACGACGCAGTGTTGCGGGCCGACCTCCCCGACGGCGTCAGCGCCGTGTGTTATGCAGATGACACACTGGTGCTGGCCGTCGGGGCGCACTGGGGGAGGGCCAAGCGTCTCGCGGAGAGGGGGGCGCAACGCGTCGTCGACCGGATCAGAGGGATGGGGATGACGGTGGCGGTCCATAAGACCGAGGTGATAGCGTTCCATTCACCTCGGCAGGATCCGCCACCTCCTCTGATCCGCGTGGGTGAGGCTAATATCGAGGTGAAGCCCCTGATGAGGTATCTGGGGCTGATCCTCGATAGCCACTGGCGCTTCGAGGAGCATTTCCGCTGCCTGGCCCCCCGGCTGGAGAGGATGGTCGGGGCTTTGGGCCGGATTCTGCCCAACCTGGGGGGCCCGGCGGGCCGAGTTCGCCGCCTCTATGTGGCAATGGTTCAGTCGGTGGTCCTATACGGGGCCCCCGTCTGGGCGGACGACCTGGCGGCCTCCCGGCGCGGCATGACTATGCTGCGTCGGGTGCAGAGGCGGATGGCTCTAAGGGTCGTCCGCGGGTACCGGACCGTGTCACATGAGGCGGCGACGGTTCTTGCGGGGATGCCGCCCATGGATCTCCTCGCGCGGTCGCACGCGATGATGTATCGTCACCGCGTCGACCGTCGCGCGGGGGTGGGGGCGGTCCCGGGTGTGCAGGAACCTGCTTGGGGCGAGTTGAAGCGCCAGGCCCGGCAGTCCGTGGTGCACGCGTGGCAAGAGCGGTTGGCTCTGCCTACCGCGGGGCACCGGACAGTCGGGGCTGTTCGGCCACTCCTATGTGAGTGGCTGGACAGAGGCCATGGAAGCCTCACTTACAGGATGGCACAGGTGTTCTCGGGGCATGGCAGCTTCGGGAGATACCTGTGCCGGATAGGGAAGGAGCCGACGGCGCGTTGCTGCCATTGTGACGCTGAGCAGGACACGGCGGAACATACCCTCGAGGTATGCGCTGCATGGGAGGGTGAACGCCGTGTCCTGATCGGCGTCATCGGGCGGGATGTCTCGCTGCCGGGCATGGTGCGCGCCATGCTCGGCAGCGAGGAGAAGTGGAGGGCCGTGGCCTCCTTCTGCGAAATCGTAATGTTGCAGAAGGAGACCGCGGGAAGGGAGCGCGAGCGTCAGCGGCGTGCTGAGGCTCGCGCTCGTTTGGTGGCGAGAGAGCGTCGCCTGGGCGTCAGGCGACGCGGGCGGCCCCCTCGGCGTGGCGCATGACCCAGGCTGGGAGGGGGGTCCTGATAGGAGCCCCCTCCCGCCAGGCGGCGTAGGGTCGGACCGGATGGGGTGGCAGTGCCTCCTGTCCGGGTCCGGCGCACGGAGCGGCACCCTCGGTGGCCTGGTGCGGCCATGAGCTGCCGGCCTCCGAGGGGTAGAAAAGGGGTCGCGGCGGTTGCGAGTTGGGGCTCGCAGCCGCCACTAGACGCGGCCCCGGGACGGATGGCGGCAGGACGATGTGGCCTCGTCCTGCCGCTATGAGACAGGGCGATTACCGGGGGGACCGTTTGTCCCCCCGCGGGTGGGCGCAAAGCGCGGGCACGGGGAGGATACCGGAAGTATACTTCGAGCGATTCCCGGTATCCTCCCAAATCGTGCGGAAGGGTCACCGTGGGGTTTTTAGTGGGTAGGTCCCGCGCCCGTTATAATGGGCGCGGGGAATCCCACACACCCCTCCCGCCTCTCCCCAAAGAGGTGGGAGGGAGTCTTTCGAAGATTTTCCCCACGAAAAGTGTTGTTTGATCATTCTTCCCTAGGAACGTTATTTTAGGGTAAATCCCCAGGATAAATGGGACTTGGGAAATTTTAGTTAGTCGGTAGGGGTAGGCTATAACTTTGAAAATATCAGCTCTATGCATTCTACTTTGCTGAAATATTCCATCCTCTGCAATGTTCCGAGTTCCCTTCAAACCGTGAGAATGGATGGGTGTTACATAACATTTTCTGATATTTCCACCGCGATTCCTGCTAATTCTAAATAAATAACGCGCGACAAGAAAGCTCCTAAATCGCGGCACAGAAAATTCTATCGAACGTTTGGTTCATTTTGCGCGCCTTTCGTGGCTATAATTCAGCCGTTCTCATCGAGGAAATCCGAAACACTAAAATGTTTCATGGCGGCGACGCTGTTCCGGCGTTTCGGGACTCGGAAAATGTCGCTTATTCGTTGCTGCACCGGCGATAGTAATATTTATGAAAATCGACCCCGCTGGCCGCGTGTCCCATTCCTGCGTCGTACCGCTTCGTTAATATTTCCGCATAAATTAAATGGGTAATAACACGCCACCGCGTAATGTCATCCAGTGCATAAGTGACGAGCGTAAACCATATTTTCACCAAACAAGCGCAAACACTACGGGAATAAATAATAGCGACCCTTCATTCGAAACTCTAATTTTTCTTCGAAATCCAAAATTGATCAATTATAAAAATATTTTCTCCATATACAACATTCTGCATGTTATTCAAAATAGGTTGATATTTTCTGTGTTTTAAAAGCTTGTTTGTTATGAATGTGGAACGTTTCCCAAAGAAGAGTTAAAATATTCTAATTAGTATCTTTCATGGCGGTTGTTCGAAACAAGTTGGTATTTTCTGCATTATAGAGTTGTTTGTTATCAATCTTGAGCATGTATTTTTAACATTTATAGCTCTCTGTTGTATTTTAATTGGGTTAAATTGTGGAGCAGGCTTGTTTGGAGAACCTCGGGCGTCCGCCATGATTGTTATGGCACGGTCAGCCATTTTAACACGTCGAGTGGCGGGAATTTCAAACGACAGAAAATTCACAGACCAAATAAAACGATATAAAATCGCAAAAAAAAAATAGAAAATACAGAGGCGAAATAAAGTGAAATGAGGCAATATCAAATCTTCAAAAACATGATTTTTCGACCTTCTACAAAAGTTTTTCGATATTTGGCGTGTAATAAAAATTGCAACATCCCCTCTGGTGTATTTTAATTCTGTTAAATTGTAAAACAGTCTTCTTTGGAGATCCCCAGGGGTCCGCCATGATTGTTATGGCACGGTCAGCCATTTTACCATGTCGAGTAGCGGGAATTTCAAACGACAGAAAATTCCAAGACAAAATAAACCGAATAAAATGAAATAAAATCGTCAAAAAACTTTTGTAGATGGTCGAAAAATCACGTTTATGATATTTGGCGCGTAATCAAAATTGCAATAACCCGGCTGCTGTATTTTAATTGAGTCAAATATTAAAACTGCCGTAGTTGGAGAACTTAAGGCGTCCGTCACGATTGTTATGGCATGGTCAGCCATTTTAACAGGTCGAGTGGCGGGAATTTCAAATGACAGAAAATTCAGAGACCAAATAAAACGTTATAAAATCGTCAAAAACAAGATTTTTCGACCATCTACAAAAATTTTTCGATATTTTGGCATGTAATAAAAATTGCAACATCCCCTCTGGTGTATTTTAATTCTGTTAAATTGTAAAACAGTCTTCTTTGGAGATCCCCAGGGGTCCACCATGATTGTTATAGCACGGTCAGCCATTTTACCATGTCGAGTAGCGGGAATTTCAAACGACAGAAAATTCCAATACAAAATAAACCGAATAAAATGAAATAAAATCGTCAAAAAACTTTTGTAGATGGTCGAAAAATCACGTTTATGATATTTGGCGCGTAATCAAAATTGCAATAACCCGGCTGCTGTATTTTAATTGAGTCAAATATTAAAACTGCCGTAGTTGGAGAACTTAAGGCGTCCGTCATGATTGTTGTGGCATGGTCAGCCATTTTAACTCGTCGAGTGGCGGGAATTTCAAACGACAGAAAATTCCAAGTCAAAATAAACCGAATAAAATGAAATAAAATCGTCAGAAACACGATTTCTCGTCCATCTACATAAATTTTTCATCGTTTGGCGTGTAAGAATAATGGCCATCTGAATTTCAATGGACGAAACGTTGAACGCGTAACCCCGAAGCAACTGGTACGAGTACGTGAGCCCGTTGTACGCACGTGCACGATCCAGGCACGTCCATAAATCTCGGGTTGAAACGCAGAACAAGACGAGGAAGGGGAACACCCGGATCGCTGGTAGCGTTCGGTGAACGACGGTAGCTCGATTCCTTCCTTTCGTACGGACGCCGGATTAAAAATTAAATTATGCACGCCCGGCGTGGTTTTGCGGTGAAATATTGACCGTAACACTATCTGCGCGAACCAGGTATCCTATATACGTACGTACATACATAATACGGCGCGTACGCATCGTTTGCATGCTCGCAAAGTGATACCGGGCTCGATTAACCAGCACGAGCGACGGTACCACCCTCTTACGGGTAAGGTGAGACCCTCAGTCATCCGTGAACAACGTTTATACGATCAATTAATCACGACACTTCAAAGCTGGATGTACGAAATCTGGGGAACAAGCTTTTTGGGTACCCTCAACTCTTCCCTCAGAGTCCCAGAAACGATTCAGAGGGTATTTTTAGTGTTCGCCAAAATGGAGATTTATGTATCGTGGTTTCTGTAAGACTAGTTGATGCCTATATTTGAATAATTGATGTATAAGAAAGGTTGTTTAGACTGGTACAACTATTACAACAAGTTCATAGTATCTTCTTTGAGTGCACGATTAAGAGTAGAAAAGTTCCTGCTGATTTGTACCACAAAAATATTGTTGGAATTTCGTACTGTTTACAATATTAATATCACTGGTTTCTGCTGATTTGTACCACAAAAATATTCCTTTCGCCAGATATAGCACGACGAACAGTCGGTAAGTTCGTAAAAAGTACAGTCGATACAACAGATTAATGGTCTACCGGTCGGTAAGTTCGTAAAAAGTACAGTCGATACAACAGATTAATGTTCTACCGGTCGGTAAGTACATAAACGTTGGTCGGTAAAGAAGCAATTAACATTCTACCAGTCGGTAAAGTGGTAATCATACCTCTGTCGATACATTTCTTCTTTAGCCTGAATTTTATTAATTTTATTAATTATAAAGTTCCACGAAGTTGTCTATTCGAAAATTATTACATTGAAAATATCATATTTTTAAATTATCTGAGACTCTGAGGAACGTTTAAGAATTTAATTCATATTACATTTGCAATATTTTGTATTGCAATCTTTAATTTCACGTTTCTGTTCTCTTATACCAGATATATCACGATGAATATTTTTGGATAATTTATATATAAAAAAGGATGTTTCGACGCCTACAACTTTTACAACAGGTTTATAGTTTGAATGCACGATTAATAGTAGAGATGTTCCTGCTGATTATCACACAAATACTGTTTAATTTTCCTACTGTTTACAATATTAATATCACTAATTCCTGCTAATTTGAATTGTTAACATTTCCAACTGTTTGCAATATTAATATCACTGGTTTCTGCTGATTTGTACCACAAAAACATTTCTTACACCAGATATATCACGACGAACAGTCGGTAAGTTCGTAAAAAGTACAGTCGATAGAACAGATTAATGTTCTACCGGTCGGTAAACACTTAAGCGTTGGTCGGTAAAACAGAAATTAATATTCCACCAGTCGATAAAGTGTTAATCATGCCTCAGTCGATACATTTCTTCCTTTTCATTCATTCAAAAGTTAATAAATCGAAAATATCATATTTTTAAATTGCCTGACACTCTGAGGAACGTTTAAGAATTCTATTCGTATTACATTTGCAATGTTTTGCACTGGAATCATTAATTTTACGTTTCTCTTATACCAGATATATCACGATGAATATTTTTGAATAATTTATATATAAAAAAGGATGTTTGGACAGCTACTACTTTTGCAACAGTAGTTTCCACTGATTTGTAACACAAAAAATTTGCTGTGTACTCGAAACAAAAAAGGAAAAGAGACATCAATCGTGACTGTAATTATTTTTAAACCTGAAAAATACTTTTTTGAAGAATTTAATCTGTGTCCAACTATAATTGAGATGATTGAACAATACAAAATTGTGCTCTGAAACCGTTGTGTGGGAGTTTCCTGTAAACCGTACAATAAAATTCCAATCCCCTTTGACATCGATACCAGAGTCTAGCCGGCGAAACCAATCTGCCGAAAACACGTATCCGCCTCAATCAGATGCAATTTCAACGATTCCTACCATATTCCGATAATAAAAACACAGAGAAAACACTCGTCAATTATAGTCGATTTCCTCCACAACAATTGTTAATAATTTCCAAAATAAATAAGAGTGCTAATTTCGGTACGAAATTTTTTTTTTTTATTTTAAGGATCAAAGAGCCTGAAATTTGGGTATCCAGCCAACGAGGGTCCAAGGAAACGGGACAGAAGAAACGAAAAAGAACTTTCATCCCGCGCTCCATCGAATAATGGAATATGCTGACAGGATATCGATGGCATCTGTCTAAAAATGTTTTCAATATCGTGCACGGCGCGGAATCGAGTTTAAAAGTAAAAGCCGTTTAAACGATACGCTATATACCCGGGCATCGTTGCAGACATTAACTTCGTACAGTCCGGAGATAAAATCCCACGTATGTCACAGCGAGATTGATACAGCCGCACCCCCGCAGCTACGACAGCCTGGGTTAAGTGCCTTTGTCATAAAACGGATCACAGCCTTTTTTCACTGGCAGGTGCACTCGAGGCCCCAATGTTCCACGATGTTGTCCACTCGAAAATTATTAAATCGAAAATATCATATTTCAAAATTGTCTGACACTCTGAGAAACGCTTAAGAATTTAATTCGTATTACATTTGCAATATTTTGCAGTGCAATCTTTAATTTCACGTTTCTGTTTTCTCATACCAGATATATCGCGGCGAACAGTCGATAAGATCGTAAAAAGTACAGTCGATACAACAGATTACTATTCTATCGGTCGGTAAGTACATAAACGTTGGTCGGTAAAAAAGAAATTAATATTCTACCAGTCGATAAAAGTGTTGATAATACCTCTGTCGATACATTTCTTCCTTAACGTCGATTTTATTAATTTTATTAATGAAAATATCATATTTTTAAGTTGTCTGACACTCTGAGAAACGCTTAAGAATTTAATTCTTATTATTAGACTGCGGATGTTTATACATTTATGGGAAATGTTAATCCTCAAAAACTTCAGAATGCATTTAATATGCAAAAATATAAGAAATACTTAAAGTAAGATACGAATTATTATATTTAGGGGTTGAGACAGCCCTCCGCGAAGCTTCCGTTTCATTAATTTTATTAATAAAAATGTGAATTTGCATAAAGATCCGCAGTCTACTTATTATGTTTGCGATATTTTGCTTTGCAATCTTTAATTTCACGTCTCCGTTTTCTTATACCAGATGTATCACGATGAACAGTCGATAAGATCGTAAAAATTACAGTCGATACAACAGATTACTATTCTATCGGTCGGTAAGTACATAAACGTTGGTCGGTAAAAAAGAAATTAATATTCTACCAGTCGGTAAAGTGTCAATCATACCTCAGTCGATAAATTTCTCCCCAAACCCCAATTTTATTAATTGATCTCGTCCTTTCAGCCGATATATAATTGATTTGTGACTCTCCGCGTTATAATAAATGTAATTCGTAGTAGAGCAGGGTGTAACGGGGCCGGAAAGGAATCAATCTTGCGACCAGGACGGAAAGGTTCTTTCCCCGACGAGAAATAAAAGTGGCTGCAATGTTTGCATCGAGCGTACCCTGATTGCAGCGAATTTACATCCACGGCGCATCAGCCGAAAACCGATAATGTCGGTGGTTAACGGATTCAGATACGGTCTTCCCGCCCACCTCCGGCCGAACCTCCGAAAGGCAATAACGTCATTATGAACAGCGACGGGGAAATGGCCCGTAAATGTTCAGATATCGCGCGACCGCTTCTCAGCTCGTGTTCCTTTTCTTCCGCCCTTCTTTCTCGTTTGGGATCGCGAGAGACCGACTTGTCTCGTTTCAATGGACCCTCTACCCCGTGTCCTATCGCGAGATAATGATCGCCATCCCTTCACGGCACGCTGTTTGTCCGCGAGCCCCAACGTTTTCCCCCCCGATATTCGGGCTTAAGCCACCCTTTATCGGAAAGTGCTGGTCCCCGAAAGGGAAAAAATGGCACCCAAGACGGAAGTTTCTTTCATTCTTCCGTACGACGTGCGACACTGATCCCTCGGATCCTACGTTTTGCTGCGTGGACCGTATTTTATAGTCGGGGATCGACGACCAGGAAGAATGTATTGTAGTATTATGGATCTTCTCGACAAGCAGACTACAAACGTGACACTTTTGGCTGTATATTTTCGGTAAAGAATTTTTTTCTCAGAAGTGCGTGGGATTTCGAGGGTATGCGTATTCACACAAAATGATTGTAATTCATCCCCACATTGAGAAATAATTTTTTCAAAATGGTTTGAAATTTTTTAATTTTGGCGAAAAATTTGTCCATTTACTCGAATTTTTTTCTCGGAAATGCGTAAGAATTCGGGGATATGTCTATTCACCAAAATTGACTCAAATTGGCCCCTGCAGCTGGAAATAATTTTTTCAGAACAATATAAAATTTTTCGTTTTCGCCGGAAAATTTGTCTAACTTCCTGAATTTTTTTCTCGAAAATGCGTAAGAATTCGGGGGTATGTCTATTCACCAAAAATGACTGTAATTGAACCCTGCAACAGAAAATAATTTTTTTAGAACAATTTGAAATTCTTTTTTTTGTGTCGAAAAATTTAGGGATTACCCCAAATCGATTTTTCTTGGAAATTCGTTTTTGATTTTTAGTAATTTTGTTTGACGCCCTATAGAAAAGTTGTCTAATACTTTTTTGTAGGTACCCAAGAGCTCTATGTCAGACAAAAATTTCATTGAAATGTATTCACTATTTCGGGAGTTATGGCTGTTTGAAAATTGGACCATTTTTAGGGGGTTTTTCTAACTTTGCGGTGTCAAGGAACAACTTCTTCCACATTCTAAGAATTTCTAAATATTCTTCACTGCAATACTCGTTGTTTGCATTTTGAAACATTGAAATCGCCCAATACGTTCAGGAGTTATGATATTTCAAAGATTTGCATTTTGGGCTCAAATTATATTTGAAGTAAAGAATTTTTTTCTCGAAAGTGCGTAGGATTTCGGGAGTATGTCTATTCATCAATATTGCTTATAATACACCCCTGCAACCAAAAATAATTTTTCTAGAATCATTTGAAATTTTTTAATTTCGCCGAAAAATTTGCCCCCTACTCGAATTTTTTTCTCGAAAGGGGGTAGAATTTCGAGGTTATGCCTATTCACCAAAAATGATTCTAATTGACCTCTGAAGGCAAAAATAATTTTTTTAGGACAATTTGAAATTTTTCAATTTCGCCGAAAAATTTGTCCAGATTCCTGAATTTTTTTCTCAAAAATGCGTAGGATTTCAAGGATATGTCTATTCATAAAAAATGATTGTAATTGACCCCCGCAACCAAAAATATTTTTTCCAGAATGATTAGAAATTTTTGAAAATCCAAGATGGCCGACTTGTCCAGTTAAATCTACGGAACCAAATGTGTTTTCGAGGCGGCAGTAAAATAATTTTCGCGGTCGTTGCTCATTGAGGGAAGCGTACATGTGCATATAAATTAATCGAGTTCGTTATTTCGCGATAGGCGGGAAGACAAGAACGCTTGAATGAGTTCAACGAGAGCTTCGAGAAAGTGTCAACGTCGAGGCATAAATTATCAGGTATAATGTACATTCGTGTTTGACGCGTGGCGACAGAATCTACAGCATATGGTGAAATTAAATTCTCCAAATATACAACTCCGAATAACGTAGATGACGTCAACGATCAATCTGCTCGATTTCAAACTACAAAAATTGAAACGATGTCCTCGTGATACGAAAAGAATTGTTACTGCAAGTAAAAATCACTTAACAAGATGGCCGCCATGGTGGTCATCGTGTGAAATAAAATTGTTTTATTATTGTTATTTCTAGCAATGCTACAATCATATTGGAGCTAAAAAAATTGTTAGAGAATCGATGATGGCCGTTATCGATACGAACATATTGTTTTGTTTTTCTGTTGTTGTTCAGTCCAAATATGTCTCCCTGAAAGTACGCATCGCCTTTGTATGCACACGTGTTTAATTTGCTTCTAAATATACGTTTATATTGAACAGTTATATCGAATGTGTCAGCTCATTACAAAACCCCAACAAAAATTAATTTTCAAGGTTAGATATTAAATGAAACAAATCTAGAATGGTGAAAGGGGTCTGCTCGTCCCACTGCAGCGCCATCTGGTGGTCAAATGGTTTTTCCTGCGCCATGTAGTCCTGCTCAGCCGCTTGCTCATTTGAGTTTGTATTTTTATGCTTATATATAATATATCCGTACTGAACCCTGGGAAAAATTTTAATTGGGGATTCTAGAGGCCAAAATACAACGAAAATCAAGTATACCAATTTTTCGTTTGAGGCTTCGTTAAAAAGTTATTAACATTTGCACCTGAGAATAGGCAACCTGCGCATAGTTGCGTGCGCCAGCGTCTCACAGACGTAACTTTAAACGTTAATAACTTTTTAACGAAGCCTCAATCGACAAATTGGTATTCTTGATTTTCGTCTTATTTTGGCCTCAAGAATCCCCCATTACAATTTCTTCCAGGGGTGGCGCCACTTCCCATGCTCGCCGCCAGAGGGCTCGCGTTCTCACAAGCGCTCGACCGACCCTTCAGTTGATATACAAGCCCTGGGAAAAATTTTAGTGGGGGATTCTAGAGGCCAAAATACAACGAAAATCAAGTATACCAATTTTTCGTTTGAGGCTTCGTTAAAAAGTTATTAACATTTGCACCTGAGAATAGGCAACCTGCGCATAGTTGCGTGCGCCAGCGTCTCACAGGCGTAACTTTAAACGTTAATAACATTTTAACGAAGCCTCAATCGACAAATTGGTATTCTTGATTTTCGTCTTATTTTGGCCTCAAGAATCCCCCATTACAATTTCTTCCAGGGGTGGCGCCACTTCCCATGCTCGCCGCCAGAGGGCTCGCGTTCTCACAAGCGCTCGACCGACCCTTCAGTTGATATACAAGCCCTGGGAAAAATTTTAGTGGGGGATTCTAGAGGCCAAAATACAACGAAAATCAAGAATACCAATTTTTCGTTTGAGGCTTCGTTAAAAAGTTATTATGATTTGCACCTGAGAATAGGCAACCTGCGCATAGTTGCGTGCGCCAGCGTCTCACAGGCGTAACTTTAAACGTTAATAACATTTTAACGAAGCCTCAATCGACAAATTGGTATTCTTGATTTTCGTCTTATTTTGGTCTCACAAATCTCCCATTACAATTTTTCCCACCTTTAGCCCCACACCCTCTGAGTTATGTGTTCAACTGGAATTATTGAACACCCCCAAGAAGTGGACTCTCGAATTTCATGTGTAAAAATAAGTTCCACGAGAAATTCTGAATATGGTAATTTTCAATCATCTTAAAGGAAAGTTTCCTTTTGGTAAATAATTCCAGAGACTCGATATGGCAATTGGGGCGTCCAAATCGTCTACTTTGACCAAGAAAACTTCTCCACTCATCAACAATATTGCACCTATAATGGTTACAGAATCTGCAATGGCGAATAGTCTCAACAAACTCTGAACATTCCAGACATTCTAAAACCACCAAACGTCTTAGAATTTTCTTGCAGCCGGTGCAAGTTATGGGGTATGACAAAATGCAAGCTGAATCGCAGGTTGATCGAGCAGTGGACGGTACAAAATCGTGGCAATAAACAACGATTATATCCGGCACGCGGTGGTCCACGTTGGCGCCAGGTAGCCCGATATTAGCCGATTTATAAATGTAATCGACCGTGGGCACTGCTTACGCGCGAATATGCCCACGAGATATCAATCGACAGTTTTTTTTTTTCTCTCGTCGTTGCTGGTAACCGAACGGGGAACGACTTTTTTCGATTAAAACGCGAGCACCCGCGCTAAGTGAAAACTCGTATCTGCAACGCGGTCCTTCCGTAAAACAGATACGCCTGGACGTGGACGTCCGTGCACGCAAAAACGATATTCCGACGAGAGTTTAATCGAGCGTGTATATTTCGCGATTCTTTCACTCTCTCTCTCCCTCCTCCCGCCAGCAACCGATGGAAAATCGAGTAACGAGCCGTAGGTATTTGCGCGCGTGTAACGAGATCGTTCCGACGAACGCAATGCAAATAACCTGATTTCGTTACGCGTTAATCGCGAAATGCACGTTACGGCGGCGCGTTTAATTTTTCTCGCCGCGATTCCGGGGGTCCGCGGACTGTTTGGGAATTGCAAAACGTTAATTGGGAATCCGTGGAAACGCGGAACGCGATATTTTCGAGAGGGGATCGGGCCAGTTCTGAGAGGAAATTGATAGAAATGTACGACTTCCTCTGGTTCTACGGATTTTTTTTTAAGGTTTTTTGGAGAGGAATGTGTGTTAGGTGTATCAATGAAAACTCAATGCTTTGGAGGACATTTTGTTTTTTACAATAATTGTATTAAAGGTCAAGAAATTAATTGTTAGGAAATGATTGAACTTAGAGAAGAATTTTAAGTTCAAATTTGAAGGGTGTCTTTTGTGATGAAAGTGTTGAAATTCTGTTTTAAGCCTTATTTGAGCAAAATATAGAAAATATATAAGTTATCTTATTGAGATAAGTCAATAAAAACTCAACACTTTGGAGGACATTTTGTTTTTGACAATTATTGTATCAAAGGTCAAGAATTGTAGGGAAATTATTAAACTTGCAGAAGAATTTTAAGTTAACATTTGAAGTATATCTTTTGTAAAAAATTTTTATACGTTTATCACAAAAGACACCCTTCAAATTTGAACTTAAAATTATTCTCTGAGTTTAATAATTTCTGTACGATTAACTTGTTGACCTTTGATACAATAATTGTTAAAAATGAAAGGTCATCCAAAATGTTTAGTTTTCAATAACTTATTTTAATACATTATTGAGTTTTTGATAATGTATCTGAATAAGTTATTGAGTTTCCAATATCTTATCTCAATAAATTATTGAGTTTACAATGACTTAACGAAATGTCCTCCAATATGTTCAGTTTTCAATAAGTTATGAATTTTCAATGACTTATCTTAATAAGTTAGTGAGTTTTCAATAACTTATCTCAATAAATTATTGAATTTTCAATGACTTATCTCAATAAATTATTGAGTTTACAATGACTTAACGAAATGTCCTCCAATATGTTCAGTTTTCAATAAGTTATGAATTTTCAATGACTTATCTTAATAAGTTAGTGAGTTTTCAATAACTTATCTCAATAAATTATTGAATTTTCAATGACTTATCTCAATAAATTATTGAGTTTTCAATGACTTAATGAAATGTCCTCCAATGTGTTGAGTTCTCAATGAGTTATTGAGTTTTCAATGACTTATCTCAATAAATTATTGAATTTTCAATGACTTAATGAAGTGTCCACCAATGTGTTGAGTTTTCAATAAGTTATTGAGTTTTCAATGACTCATCTCAATAAGTTATTGAGTTTTCAATGACTTATCTCAATATGTTATTGAGTTTTCAATGACTTATCTCAATAAATTATTGAATTTTCAATGACTTAATGAAATGTCCTCCAATGTGTTGAGTTTTCAATGAGTTATTGAGTTTTCAATGACTTATCTCAATAAGTTATTAAGTTTTCAATGACTTATCTCAATAAATTATTGAGTTTTCAATGACTTAACGAAATGTCCTCCAATATGTTCAGTTTTCAATAAGTTATGAATTTTCAATGACTTATCTTAATAAGTTAGTGAGTTTTCAATAACTTATCTCAATAAATTATTGAATTTTCAATGACTTATCTCAATAAATTATTGAGTTTTCAATGACTTAATGAAATGTCCTCCAATGTGTTGAGTTCTCAATGAGTTATTGAGTTTTCAATGACTTATCTCAATAAATTATTGAATTTTCAATGACTTAATGAAGTGTCCACCAATGTGTTGAGTTTCAATAAGTTATTGAGTTTTCAATGACTCATCTCAATAAGTTATTGAGTTTTCAATGACTTATCTCAATACGTTATTGAGTTTTCAATGACTTATCTCAATAAATTATTGAATTTTCAATGACTTAATGAAATGTCCTCCAATGTGTTGAGTTTTCAATGAGTTATTGAGTTTTCAATGACTTATCTCAATAAATTATTGAATTTTCAATGACTTAATGAAGTGTCCACCAATGTGTTGAGTTTTCAATAAGTTATTGAGTTTTCAATGACTCATCTCAATAAGTTATTGAGTTTTCAATGACTTATCTCAATACGTTATTGAGTTTTCAATGACTTATCTCAATAAATTATTGAATTTTCAATGACTTAATGAAATGTCCTCCAATGTGTTGAGTTCTCAATGAGTTATTGAGTTTTCAATGACTTATCTCAATAAATTATTGAATTTTCAATGACTTAATGAAGTGTCCACCAATGTGTTGAGTTTTCAATAAGTTATTGAGTTTTCAATGACTCATCTCAATAAGTTATTGAGTTTTCAATGACTTATCTCAATACGTTATTGAGTTTTCAATGACTTATCTCAATAAATTATTGAATTTTCAATGACTTAATGAAATGTCCTCCAATGTGTTGAGTTTTCAATGAGTTATTGAGTTTTCAATGACTTATCTCAATAAATTATTGAATTTTCAATGACTTAATGAAGTGTCCACCAATGTGTTGAGTTTTCAATAAGTTATTGAGTTTTCAATGACTCATCTCAATAAGTTATTGAGTTTTCAATGACTTATCTCAATACGTTATTGAGTTTTCAATGACTTATCTCAATAAATTATTGAATTTTCAATGACTTAATGAAATGTCCTCCAATGTGTTGAGTTTTCAATGAGTTATTGAGTTTTCAATGACTTATCTCAATAAATTATTGAATTTTCAATGACTTAATGAAGTGTCCACCAATGTGTTGAGTTTTCAATAAGTTATTGAGTTTTCAATGACTCGTCTCAATAAGTTATTGAGTTTTCAATGACTTATCTCAATACGTTATTGAGTTTTCAATGACTTATCTCAATAAATTATTGAATTTTCAATGACTTAATGAAATGTCCTCCAATGTGTTGAGTTTTCAATGAGTTATTGAGTTTTCAATGACTTCTCTCAATATGTTATTGAATTTTCAATGACTTAATGAAATGTCCACCAATGTGTTGAGTTTTCAATAAGTTATTGAGTTTTCAATGACTCATCTCAATAAGTTATTGAGTTTTCAATGACTTATCTCAATACGTTATTGAGTTTTCAATGACTTATCTCAATAAATTATTGAATTTTCAATGACTTAATGAAATGTCCTCCAATGTGTTGAGTTTTCAATGAGTTATTGAGTTTTCAATGACTTATCTCAATAAATTATTGAATTTTCAATGACTTAATGAAGTGTCCACCAATGTGTTGAGTTTTCAATAAGTTATTGACTTTTCAATGACTCATCTCAATAAGTTATTGAGTTTTCAATGACTTATCTCAATATGTTATTGAGTTTTCAATGACTTATCTCAATAAATTATTGAATTTTCAATGACTTAATGAAATGTCCTCCAATGTGTTGAGTTTTCAATGAGTTATTGAGTTTTCAATGACTTATCTCAATAAGTTATTAAGTTTTCAATGACTTATCTCAATAAATTATTGAGTTTTCAATGACTTAACGAAATGTCCTCCAATATGTTCAGTTTTCAATAAGTTATGAATTTTCAATGACTTATCTTAATAAGTTAGTGAGTTTTCAATAACTTATCTCAATAAATTATTGAATTTTCAATGACTTATCTCAATAAATTATTGAATTTTCAATGACTTAATGAAATGTCCTCCAATGTGTTGAGTTCTCAATGAGTTATTGAGTTTTCAATGACTTATCTCAATAAATTATTGAATTTTCAATGACTTAATGAAGTGTCCACCAATGTGTTGAGTTTTCAATAAGTTATTGAGTTTTCAATGACTCGTCTCAATAAGTTATTGAGTTTTCAATGACTTATCTCAATAAGTTATTGGGTTTTCAATGACTTATCTCAATAAATTATTGAATTTTCAATGACTTAATGAAATGTCCTCCAATGTGTTGAGTTTTCAATGAGTTATTGAGTTTTCAATGACTTCTCTCAATATGTTATTGAATTTTCAATGACTTAATGAAATGTCCACCAATGTTTTGAGTTTTCAATAAGTTATTGAGTTTTCAATGACTCATCTCAATAAGTTATTGAGTTTTCAATGACTTATCTCAATACGTTATTGAGTTTTCAATGACTTATCTCAATAAATTATTGAATTTTCAATGACTTAATGAAATGTCCTCCAATGTGTTGAGTTCTCAATGAGTTATTGAGTTTTCAATGACTTATCTCAATAAATTATTGAATTTTCAATGACTTAATGAAGTGTCCACCAATGTGTTGAGTTTTCAATAAGTTATTGAGTTTTCAATGACTCATCTCAATAAGTTATTGAGTTTTCAATGACTTATCTCAATACGTTATTGAGTTTTCAATGACTTATCTCAATAAATTATTGAATTTTCAATGACTTAATGAAATGTCCTCCAATGTGTTGAGTTTTCAATGAGTTATTGAGTTTTCAATGACTTCTCTCAATATGTTATTGAATTTTCAATGACTTAATGAAATGTCCTCCAATGTGTTGAGTTTTCAATGAGTTATTGAGTTTTCAATGACTTATCTCAATAAATTATTAAGTTTTCAATGACTTATCTCAATAAGTTATTGGGTTTTCAATGACTTATCTCAAAAAGTTATTGAGTTTTCAATGACTTAATGAAATGTCCTCCAATGTGTTGAGTTTTCAATGAGTTATTGAGTTTTCAATGACTTCTCTCAATATGTTATTGAATTTTCAATGACTTAATGAAATGTCCTCCAATGTGTTGAGTTTTCAATGAGTTATTGAGTTTTCAATGACTTATCTCAATAAGTTATTAAGTTTTCAATGACTTATCTCAATAAGTTATTGGGTTTTCAATGACTTATCTCAAAAAGTTATTGAGTTTTCAATGACTTAACGAAATGTCCTCCAATGTGTTGAGTTTTCAATAACTGATTGGGATAAGTCATTGAAAACTCAACACTATGGATGACATTTTGTTTTTAACTATTATTCTATCAAAGATTTACAAATTAATTGTAGAGAAATGATTAAACTTACAGAAGAATTTTAAGTTCAAATGTGAAAGATGTCCTTTGTGATTAAAGGGTTAAAATTCTCTTTTAATACTTTTGCCCCAGATATAGCAAATAATATAAGTTATCTCATTGAGATGTGTCATTGAAAACTCAACACTTTGGTGGACATTTTGTTTTTAACAACTACTGTATCAAAGGTCTATTAATTGTAGAGAAATAATTAAACTTAAAGAAGAATTTTAAGTCAACATTTGAAAGGTGTTTTTTGTAATAAAACAGTTGAAATTCTTTTTTAATCCTTTTGAGCAAAATATAACAAATATATAAATTATATTATTGATACAAGTCATTGAAAACACAAAAAGCTTTGGAAGATATTTTATTTATAATGTAACAAGTATTTAAAACTAATTATACATTCTAAATATTTTCATATATCATTACTGATACTTTTTATACTTCAAAAATGATTATTTCTACATTCAATTTTGAGGTTCTAAGAAATGATAGACAAAATGATTGTATATGACTTTTCCTCATTGAAAGTATGTAATTTTTAAAATTCTTTTTTAATCATTTTGAGCAAAATATAATGAATATATCAATTTTGAGCAAATATATTAACTATCTTATTGAGATAAGTCATTTGGAATCTGAACACTTTGGAAAATATTTTATTTGTAATATAAATTAAACAAAACAATCTGAACAATTTAATATACTTTTACTGATACTTTTTATATTTCAAATTTAACGATTATCCCTAAATTTAATTATGAGTCTAACAAGTAAATATAGACAAAATTACTCTACGATTTTTCCCCATTGAAAGGATGTAATTTTTAAAAATTATTTTTCTATCCTTCTGAGCAAAATATATACCAGATATATTATTGAAAACTCACCATTTTGGAAGATATAATTTATTTTTAATATAACTAATACTTGAAACTCTATTGCATTTTAAATAATTTCATATACCTTCACTTACACTTTTCATATTTCAAATTTAATGATCCCCACATTTAATTTTGAAGCTCCAAACAAACACAGACAAAAATACTACCTTTTAAAATTATTTTTCCACCTTTTTCAACAAAATTTATCTAAGACAATTCATCCAAATCTCAACACTTTGGAAGCTATTTTACTTTTAATACACAAATTATCTTAAAACTTTCTAATTCCATTCTAAACATTTTCCTATACCTTTTCCGATGCTTTTAATTAACATTTACTCCTCTTAATTTAGCATTTCAATACTCGATCCGACCCAATCATATGTGAAATTCGGGTTTAAATGACACACCACATTCTGTACGACCAAAGGCAATAAATGGAGATGATTTACAGGCTGTAATTACCATAATTCGTCGTATCATTACTAGAGAACTAGCAATTAAATTTCATGTGTCCCGAAGATATATCGTTGGTCGCTCCATTGACTTCGCATAGTCGCGTAACGCGATGTCTGGTCCCCCCCTGTATTCTCTGAGCGACAGAAACAAATTGGATCGTGCATCAAAATATGTTTCGTTGAGAAATCGTCAACAACAGGCGCCGTGTTTTGAAACAAATCGTCCCCGGCGACGGGAAGCGAGCGCTTTGTCACGATGAAATTTGACAAAACAATGAAACGAATCACGGAAAGACGCCCCCGGACGAATCTCGAAGGATGGCTTATATCGGGGAAAAAACTTATGCTGCACGGTGAGATATGGCAGGGATAACTTATTACGAACTTTTACAACCGATCAAAACTTTCGCGAAATCAACCTATAAATTCGAACGTCTGTAGCGAACCCGCGACTGGCCAACGAGAGAAGAGTCCCGCCTTTCAACGTGCGAGTTTTACTGGGCGAAAGAAACGCGAAAAAACGAATCGGGGAATTTGTAGTGTTTCGAATATTTTTTTTAAATATTAAAGTCTCTATGAGCTGCGATAGAAGAAATTTATAAATGATAATGAGAAATTTTAGAGATGAAAATAAATGAACAGAAATGAAACAAAATAAATGAATTTTATAAATGAGCAAAAATGAAACAAATTTATAAATGAACAGCTGAAACCAATTTATTAACGAAATTTATAAATGAACAATTGAAACTAATTTTTAAATGAACAAATAAAACAAATTTATGAATGCAATTTTCAAATGAACAAAAATGAAACAAATTTATAAATTGGCAACTGAAACAAATTTATAAATGAAATTTATAAATAATCCAAAAAATTTGTTAATTTTCGCTACAAAATTCAGAAATTTGTGTAATAACCTAACACAATATTGAAAATCTCACAAAAGGAATTTACAAATGAAATTTACAAATGAACAACTGAAACAAATCTACAAATGAAATAAATTTGATAAATGAACAAATGAAGGAAATTTATAAATAAGCAACTGAAACAAATTTACAAATGAAATTGATAAATAATCCAAAAAATAAAAAAATTATCGTTACAAAATTCAGCAACTTGTGTAATAACCTACCACAAAGAAATATCTCATGATAAAAAATCTTGAAACTCTTAAAACTCCCACAAAAGAACGTGTTTCTAAAGTTCTCCAAAATGGCGTCGCCCCATTCCAAGGAGATCCCTCTCACGGCCATAAATAACGTATTTAGGTGATCCCATTTGCGTATTGCGGGCGTAACAATCGACTGGACGATAGAATTTCATTGAAAAAAAATAATATTGACATGAAAGAGGTTTCTGTTGCAGCTGATAATGCCATACAGGTTCGAGAAGACTGTCGATACTCGATAGTTCCCGTGAATATCAGTTCGCGTGACTGCGTCGAGGCTCGTTCCTTTCACGTTTTCATTTGCGTTTGATCGTCTCCATCGGCAGTGCTGTGGCTACCTCCGACGTTATTGTCATTTGGAAAGATACTGTCACTGTTTCGAAAGATGGGGAACGACCAAAACGATCGATGAACGGCGACGTGCGAATCGTACAACCAATTTCGGTGGACGTCTGCGGGTTGCAAGTATTTTTTAATGGAAGCACGGTAATGTAAATATAAAGGAGCTAAACTAATTTGTCCCGCCCCTCTGTCTCCCCCGGGACGACCTCTTGCCTTCGAGCAACGATATTCCATGAATACTGAGTACCTGGAGCTTCCACGTCAAGTACCAGTGCATATGCAAAGGCTTAAATTCAACGGGCGTATGCATATCCTCGACCGTAGTGTGTTCAGCCCTTTTCTTAAACGTTTTCCAACCGGGCTGGGACAACGCAGCCCGGCTGAATCTTCGTTAAAATTGATTTAAAACTTTCCTCGCAGAGATTCTACCCCGGTTCTAGCGCTAATAGATTAACACCCATTTGACAAAATACTTCCTTCGAGCGTGGAAACGTTTTGGGCTCCATAAATATGGCGAATTACATTTCTATGACGCCTTGATTTACTGCATAAAATTTGGAAGACGTATTTCATTTACAAAAATAAAAGTTTTTTTTTAATTTTCACTGGTATCTCTTGTTCTTTGAATATTTTTTACAGTTTCAGTACTGATTGCATTACATTTCTGTTTTTTTTTTATTCAAAATAGTAGTGTCTTTAATAGAAGAGAAATTTTGTCCAAGGCGCCATCTTGTTAGATTTCATAAGGCGCGTTCTTTAAAATGGTGGTTTTAGGTTCTCTGATTTCTGTTGTTTCTTAAATATTTTTTACCCTTTTGATACTTATATTTCTGTTTTTTATTCAAAATAGTAACGTTCTTAATAAAATAGAAGTTTAGTCCGAGACGCCATTTTGTGATCAATAGGTATAGTGTATTTGTTTGTACCAAAGAAACGAAAACAACAAATACCTGAAGAAATATAGAATGCAACGATCGTTTGAAATAATTAAATGGCGACGTCAAGATGGCGTCAGATAGCTGGAAATTATCATTATTAAATCGCGATTACCTGGTCGCAAGGACTCCTATTTAACTAAATTTCAAATTCTCAATCAATTTCAAACTTTATAATCCTTATAGAAAAGAAATGGCACTTTTAAAAACCGAAATAACCTAGAAATGATCGTTTGAAATAGTGAGGTGGCGACACCAGATGGCGTTAGGTATCGGAAGGTGTTATTATTAACACTAGAACTAGAATGCAATGGAAATAAATGTTTATTCTTCCTGTCGTAAAAAATTACAATGAATTTTTGTAGGTTTATTAAAAATTACCAATTATTTTGACTGCTTTGTTAGTTCAAATGTTAATAGAATAGAAATTTTGTCCTCGACGCCATCTTATTACCAATAATTATAGTGTATTTGTTTGTACAAATACCTGAAGAAATGTATAATGCAATGATCGTTCGAAGTAATTAAATGGCGACGTCAAGATGGCGTCAGATAGCTGGAAGGTGTCATTATTAAATCGCGATTACCTATTCGCAAGGACTCCTATTTAACTATATTTCAAATTCTCAATCAATTTCAAACTTTGTAATCCTTATAGAAAAGAAATGGCACTTTTAAAAACCGAAATAACCTAGAAATGATCGTTTGAAATAGTGAGGTGGCGACACCAGATGGCGTTAGGTATCGGAAGGTGTTATTATTAACACTAGAACTAGAATGCAATGGAAATAAATGTTTATTCTTCCTGTCGTAAAAAATTACAATGAATTTTTTAGCTTTATTAAAAATTACCAATCATTTTGACTGCTTTGTTAGTTCAAACGTTAATAGAATAGAAATTTTGTCCTCGACGCCATCTTATTACCAATAATTATAGTGTATTTGTTTGTACAAATACCTGAAGAAATGTATAATGCAATGATCGTTCGAAGTAATTAAATGGCGACGTCAAGATGGCGTCAGATAGCTGGAAGGTGTCATTATTAAATCGCGATTACCTATTCGCAAGGACTCCTATTTAACTATATTTCAAATTCTCAATCAATTTCAAACTTTGTAATCCTTATAGAAAAGAAATGGCACTTTTAAAAACCGAAATAACCTAGAAATGATCGTTTGAAATAGTGAGGTGGCGACACCAGATGGCGTTAGGTATCGGAAGGTGTTATTATTAACACTAGAACTAGAATGCAATGGAAATAAATGTTTATTCTTCCTGTCGTAAAAAATTACAATGAATTTTTGTAGGTTTATTAAAAATTACCAATCATTTTGACTGCTTTGTTAGTTCAAACGTTAATAGAATAGAAATTTTGTCCTCGACGCCATCTTATTACCAATAATTATAGTGTATTTGTTTGTACAAATACCTGAAGAAATGTATAATGCAATGATCGTTCGAAGTAATTAAATGGCGACGTCAAGATGGCGTCAGATAGCTGGAAGGTGTCATTATTAAATCGCGATTACCTATTCGCAAGGACTCCTATTTAACTA
Organism: Colletes gigas; assembly: GCF_013123115.1. Classification (NCBI taxonomy): domain Eukaryota; kingdom Metazoa; phylum Arthropoda; class Insecta; order Hymenoptera; family Colletidae; genus Colletes; species Colletes gigas. The sequence continues at coordinate 2,220,415 of NW_025106644.1, forward strand.
TATTTCAAATTCTCAATCAATTTCAAACTTTGTAATCCTTATAGAAAAGAAATGGCACTTTTAAAAACCGAAATAACCTAGAAATGATCGTTTGAAATAGTGAGGTGGCGACACCAGATGGCGTTAGGTATCGGAAGGTGTTATTATTAACACTAGAACTAGAATGCAATGGAAATAAATGTTTATTCTTCCTGTCGTAAAAAATTACAATGAATTTTTTTAGCTTTATTAAAAATTACCAATCATTTTGACTGCTTTGTTAGTTCAAACGTTAATAGAATAGAAATTTTGTCCTCGACGCCATCTTGTTACATCTTACAAGGCATAAAATTTTGTGTTTCCCATTCGATGCATACACGCGTGGTACCCTGTGCACATAATGCCCCCCCGGAAGTCGCAACATACGTCTTACCGATTTCATTTTTTCCCTTTACGACGAGAAATTTACGAGCAAGCTTTCTGTCGACAGAACGAACGAATCCTGTCGGCCGAGTCGATACGATCGTCGTACCGAGTTAACCCAATTTTGTTTTAGCCTCGAGTCTCCCCGGTTTCTCTTTTTCTCCAAGGTGTCCGCTCGTCGAACATGCAGCGGAATAATACGACGAGAGTCGATTAAGCGAGCTTTCTCACCCTCCAAAAAAAGGCAATCACGATCTGATGTATCTTTCTAAAATAAAAGCTCAAGAACCGTGCTGGGGGATTTGTATAATTTTTTCTGTGCGCCAAAAAAATCCAAGATGGCGACGAACCGTCTCCTGAGGCAACGAGAATTTAATTATCAGGATCAGAAGCATCAATTCTTCTTTTATAGTTAGTTTTGGATAATTTGTCAAATTTTATTTTCTTTCATTTAGAATTTATAATAGAGTATATTGCTTTGAAATGAAAGTTTAAGAACCCTGAAAAATCCAAGATGGCGGACATGAAATTGTCTTCTGAGTCAACGAGAATTTAATTACGAGGATCAGAAGGATCAGTTCTTCTTTTATAGTCAGTTTTAGATGGTTAATAAAATTTTAAACGATAAGACACTGAAGAACGAATTTCCACCATTTAAAAATCGAAATAACCGAGAAATGAGCGTTCGAAATAATGAGGTGGCGTCGCCAGATGGCGTCAGGTAGCTGGAAGGTGTCATTATTAAATTACCTGGTCGCAAGGACTCCTATTTAACTATATTTAAAATTCTCAATTAATTTCAAGCTTTGTAATCCATATAGAAAAGAAATGGTATTTTTAAACATCGAAATAACCGAGAAATGATCGTTTGAAATAATGAGGTGGCGTCGCCAGATGGCGCTAGGTATCGGAAGGTGTTATTATTGACACTAGAACTAGAATGCAATGGAAATAAATGCTTATTCTATCTTTTATAAAAAATTACAGTAAATCTTTTTAGCTTTATTAAAAATTACCAAAAATATTTACTCAATTACCGAATAAACAATAATTGTTATAAGAGACTGAAAAACGAATTTCCACCAAAACGAGAATTATGAAATAATTCAGAATAATTTAACCGTGAATTTACATAATATCATTAACACTAAATAATAATAATCGCTTGAAAGGGGAGAACGAGAGGTTCGACGGGGTTTCTTGTCCTCGCTAAGGCGTTTCGTGTACAAAAGGGAAGTCGTTACTCGCGGGGGCGAGAAAATTGAATCGCGGTAATTCAATTACCTGCCACTTTAAGATAATAATGAGAAGACGGTGCGAGTAATTAATATTAAAGCGTTCATGAGCTTTTGGAATCGCGAACACTCGAGGGGAGCGTTCAACCGCGGCGGAGATTTCGAGTCCCGCGGACGGTTCTTTATTTTCTTTCGCGAACTGGCTAGAAAAAAGAACTCTTTCAACGAGTTTTCAACTAAGGGTAGAACCGGGATTTTAAAAAATCGCCGGAACGAGCTTGTCGGCGACTCGTTCCATCGCAAACAACCGCGCGTCGCGCTTCAACGAACAACGCCGAGACGCAGGTTTAACGGAACGGAACATACGTCAACATGGAAAAGCACATATCGAAACGAACGCATGAAAACGAACGACTGTCAGGAACAAACACGAAATGTATAAACGTCGAGGAAAATGGCGAAATTTCTTCAGACGTCGAAAAATTGAGAATATTTTCTTGACAAATTTTTTGTTAAAAAATTTGGTAATTATTATTGGATTAAAACTCTCACTGTATTGCTCGAATTTAGTAGCCAATAGCGATATATGAGGATTTGGATGGTCTCGTAACTTCAAAGCGATCATTCGCAACTTCAAAGCGATCATTCGCGAGACTTTTCTTGAGCCAACTTTCTTAAAAACTAATGAATCTTCGTATAATTTAATATACGTAGAAAGTGAGTAAATTTTCACCTAATTTTTAAATATTATTAATATTTCAGTCATAAAAATAATAGTTATTCAATTAAATTTTCTTTGCAATTTTTGTGGTGAAATCCTGATTGGTAAAGTATTATCGGTGAATTATTATTCAGTACTTAATTCTGATACATCAGATGAGGGTTTGAATAGTCTTGTAACTTCAAAGCGATCATTCGCAAGACTTTTCTTAAGATAACATTCTTAAAAACTAATGAATCTTCGTATAATTTAATATACACACAAAATAAGAGAATTGTAACTTAATTTTTAAATATTATTAATATTTCAGTCATAATAATTAATGTTTATTCGACGATATAAACAATTCTTTTTTTCTGTTTGAAAAAATATTTTTCTCTTTTCTGTGAAATTTGTTTCCGTTTGAAGCGTCACTATTTCAAAAAATTACAATATTTTCTTTTGTAACCTAGCCTGTTGTTATATTCATACTAAACTGTGCTATTTGTTTTTATATTCGCAGAATTCAAAAATGGACACGATGGACGTGCATTCTATTTTCTAGATACCCTTAAATAAATTGTTTTTGTAATATATTTTGTTTGATTTATTCATTTTCATAGCTTCCAGTATTGAGACGAAGAAATTTGATAAAGATTCTTGCAAATGGGATCCAAATTGGTCAGCGAAACCAGAAGTGATTAAAATCGATGAAATTGAAGATGCAAACGCGGTGGATGAGACTTAAACAGAGAAATGAAATCGTCGAGGAGAAAACGATGATGAATAGTCAGTAGGTTAATACGATTCGGGATAGGAATGTAGCCATGATCGATTCTGTCCATATACAATAGCAACCCAACCTGTACGCGACGAACCGCAAGAATTCGTGCTGAACTTTTCCGAGCGTAATAACGTTTCACTCGATGGGGTAACCAAACGACACTCGCATACTCGAAATGAGAATGGAAAAAGTTGTGAAATGTTTATTCGTCTGCCTAATTTAGAGCCTCAAAACTTTCATTATAATACGATTTTAAAAGAACTATCAAATTTTACAAACGCAAATTTTGTGTAAATATTTAATTCTATCTTGCAAAAATAGGGGAATTTTTAAATTAAAACAAAATTTATAATCATTCATAATTTAAAATTAAATTATGACAAAAATTTTCCTAATTTTTAGATATTTAAGTTTTCAAATAAACGACAATTGCACACTCGAGAATGAGAAAAGTTGTGAAATATTTATGAATCTGCCTAATTTAGAGCCTCAAAACTTGCATTATAATTCGAATTTAAAAAAAAAATTATCAAAAATTTTAATTTCAATTTTATTTAATTTTTTTGCCAAGATATGGGAATTTAAAAACTAAACAATCTTATTATTATTGTTAATGTCCTTTACGTTATAATTCAGATTGTTAAAAAAAAAAAAACTACCAAATACTTCAATTTCAAATTTATTTAATTTTATTTTGCCAAAATATGGAAAAAGTTGTAAAAAAATAATGTATTTGCCTAATTTGGAGACTCAAAACTTGTATTATAATTCAAATTTTTTTAAAAATAAAATATCAATTATTTCAATTTCAATTTCAAATTTATTTAATTTTATTTTGCCAAAATATGGAAAAAGTTGTAAAAAAATAATGTATATGCCTAATTTTGAGTCTCAAAACTTGCATTATAATTCCAAATTTTTTTTAAAAAGTACTATCAAATATTTCAATTTCAAACAAATTTAAAAAAAAAAAAGAATTATTTGCCTAGTTTGAAGTTCCAAAAGTTGCCTAATAATTCATATTGTTTTTTAAAAACAGAACTATTAAATATTTCAAACTTCGTGTATACAATTTAAATTTTATCTTGTCAAAATATAGGAATTTTGAAACTAAAAAATCTAAAATCTTTTTTTTTTTTAAAAAGAACTACTGAATATTTCAATTTCAATTTTAAACATTGTGTATATATTTAATTCTATCTCATCAAAATACATAAATTTTTAAATAAAAAATCTTATAACAATGTCTCAGCTAATTTTCACAATTTCAATGCTCGAGACTCAAAAAAAATAGAACGAAAAATCAATTTTTGTTTATCTCCAACGCATGAAACCCAAGTGCCTCGTAACAGTATCGATAAGAGCGCTGATATGCGAAGCAAACGACGAAGATGAGCCAAAAGTAACACCTAGATCGCGTATCTAGTGAATAGGTGTCACTGGCACGCGATTATGCGCGTAAGAAACGATTAGCGTGCTCTGCAGCCGCGAAAACCTCGTCACGTGATGTTTGGCAATATTAAGGGTAAGCTTATTATCGTTCCACCGTCAACGCCAACAAGTCCAAATGAGATTAGGCTCGTGACGTCGTCGACGGAGATTAGGTACTCTAGAAAATAATTTAAAGCCATCCACCTATACAACATCCATTGTATCATTTGATTTGAATTTAAAAAAAAAAAAATTCTTAAAACTCACCGAACATTGTATTATTTTAATATAAAAAAAATTTTAATGGGGGATTCTAGAGGCCAAAATAAGACGAAAATGAAGAATACCAATTTTTCGTTTGAGGCTTCCTTAAAAAGTTATTAACATTTATACAGCTGCGTGCGCCAGCGTCTCACAGGCGCAACTTTAAACGTTAATAACTTTTTAACGAAGCCTCCATCAACAAATTGTTATTCTTGATTTTCGTCTTAGTTTGGTCTCTCGAGTCCCCCATTAAAATTTTTCCCAGGTTTGGACGAACATCCTGCATATCTGTCGGATCTGTATGTAAAATAAACCATGCGTTTGATCAAGATAACGCAACCCAGATACTGGCGATCTCGTGTCGAGTCAGACGTCAGTTTACAGGATTACCGATCGCGTTCGAGGCTTTGAAAAAAAGGAAGTTCGTGTGCCACTGTTGCGCAGTACTGGCACGGTGCCATCTGCAACGGCAGCAAACGTTACGCTCGTTCGCGCGTGAGTGTTAATAAAATCTGGAATTCTAAACACATCGTTACTTTGTCCTCGGTGCTCTCCATATCGCACCTGCTCTTCGAGGAACACGAGGATCGAAGTGTAATCGCGCGCCTCGATTCCACTATCGTCCTCCCGGCTATAACTATAAAAAGAATACCGTGGAAAGCTGCTGAAATTTGGCAGAGACGTTCTTAGATACATACTGATTCCGCCATTTTGGAGAATAGATGAATAGCAAATACAGCTTTGTAGGTTTTTGCAAATATCTTGCAAACTATCGATTTTATAAAAAAATGATTCAGATATAAATTGAAGGGTTTAAAATTCTCTGTAAGAAAGGTTGTATTCATATTTTTGATAACTATGATATTTAACGAGTAAATCAGTGATTACTTGGTGGCTCCAAAAAGTTATATCTGGGGGAGCACCACCCGGGATTAAAATTCGTTTAACTTCTAAAATATCAAAGTTATTGAAAATATGATTACTACATAAATTGAAGGGTTTAAAATTCTCTATAAGAAAGGCTCTATTCATATTTTTGATACCTGTAATACTTAATGAGTAAATCAGTGAATCAATTGATGGTTCCAAAAAGTAATATTTCTAAGGAGTTCCTGGGAATAAAATACGTTTAACTTCTAAAATATCAAAGTTATTAAAAATACGATTACTACATAAATTGAAGGGTTTGAAATTCTCTATACGAAAGGCTCTATTCATATTTTTGATAACTGTAATATTTAACGAGTAAATCAGTGATCACTTGGTGGCTCCAAAAAGTAATATCTGGGGGGGAGCACCACACGGGAATAAAATTCGTTTAACTTCTAAATTATCAAATTTATTAAAAATATGATTACTACATAAATTGAAGGATTTTAAATTCTCTAGAAAAAAGGTCCTATTCAAATTTTCATTAACTGTAATATTTAAAGAGTAAAATTAGTGAATCAAATGATGGCTCCAAACAGTTATATCTGTGAGGTGCACCAACCGGGAATAAAATTCGTTTAACTTCTAAAACATCAAAATTATTAAAAACACGAATGAGACCTTGTTTGTAGAGAATTTCATGCTATTTGATTTCGATAATGACTAACTTTCTCGTACAAACGACGGCGCGCGAGATATTTGCAAAAAAGCGTAAAGCCGGTAGCTTCCTCGAATCTGACTCTGCTTTTTATTAATTTCGCTTCGAAACGAGCTTTCCCGCTCGACGGAGCGTATCCTGAAATCGTTTCCTCTTTCCTACAGAAGGAAGTCCGCGAGCCTTTCGACGAGAGTTTTTTTTTTTTTTTCTACCGACGATGCTTTCGCCTCGAAAACAAGAAACGAAGTAATAACGACGCGAGGTCGCCGTGGAAAAATTGTTCGATTAAATTCGCAGAGAGCGCGCGCGTCTCTTTCGCTTCAACCCGATTCCGCAGTCGTTCGTTCGGAGTGTTAAGAACTTTCAAAGGAAGGGCGGGCACGGAGGGGTCTCGCGAAACGAAACGAAAAGAAAAAGGATGACTGGCTGACTCTACTGAAAAAAAAAAAGAACTGGGTAAAGGTTGTACGTCGTTTGTAGGTGGCGCGCTGCTATACAAATCGATTATTAAATAAACCGAGGAAACAGCGGACAAAAATCGTCCCGCGGACAATCGCGAACAGGAGGAGGGGGGAGTGGGGTACAAGTCGCAGCAAACAGTTTTATACGGTTTGGTGCTGGAAATCAATTCTTACTGCCGTCGGCAGCCACCCCGAGGATACTCGTCAAAAACAGGAAATACGAGAAACATTTATAGAACGTACAAAAGGATCGTCTTTGTGAAAGCTCGAGGAGCATCGGTATTTATTGACCGATTCGGGATGTATTTAAACGATATTTCGTTCGACCATTCTTCGTGAAATGCCACTGTTCTTAAATACTACAGCACTCCTGAGGATGGGTCTAAAAAGGCCCAAGCTAAAAAGTCCCCAAAGACAAAAAAATTTGACTCGAAAATGCATTAATCAGGAGTGAATATTTAATTATATTGAACATTCCTGAAGTACTACTGTTCTTAAATACTACAGCACTCCTGAGGATGGGTCTAAAAAGACCCAAGCTAAAAAGTCCCCAAAGACAAAAAAATTTGACTCGAAAATGCATTAATCAGGAGTGAATATTTAATTATATTGAACATTCCCGAAGTACTACTGTTCTTAAATACTACTTTACTCCTGAGGATGGGTCTAAGAAGGCCCAAGCTAAAAAGTCCCCAAAGACAGAAGTTTTACTAAAAAATATTTAATTGTATCGACTGGTGTACTCGAATTGAAATCTACTATAATTTGACAGAATTATTATATTTTTCTTTTTGCAGATGTCAACTTGAGCGTGTCAGGGACGATAAACGGATATCCAGTTTTCATGAACATGAAATTTGAAACAGCTCAGCGAAACTTCGGTTCGAGAAAAATACGTTTAAGTTATAAGAGCACTTTCAAGATCAGTCCACTTTATCCAATTCGCAGGGTATGTTTCCAAAGTTACACATTTTCGTGGAAATCCAGTAAAAACGAATCGATTTTTGTAACGTTCCTAATGGAGACCCTCCCTTAAGAGCACTTTCGAGGTAAAGTGCGCCCCTTAAAAATTTTGTAGATTCGTTAATTTTGTCGCAGAAAATATTAAAATTCACGGGAAATATTTTTAATGTACTTTGAAAAAATCCGGCGAAAAAGAATTCTTTCAATATTTATAATAATGCGCCTAATGGACTCTCCCTCTTAAAATCACTTTGAAGATAATGTCGAACCACTCCTTTCGAATTATTATAATAAAATAAAATTTCCAAGGCGGTATTTTCGAAGATAAATGCTTCACAAATCCAATATGGAGTAAGTCGATTCCCTCGAATGCTCTTAGCAGGAGAAGGAAATTTTCTTCCCTTTCGTTGTCAAAATATTTGCCATTTTCGCGCCCTTTTTATACCGTGCAGTCGATTTCGAGGAACCACAGCGCGTAATTGGAAAACGAGATAATGCTAGTAACAATGCATTTGCTTTCGTAAACTGAAACTAAGCTGTCTTAGTCGCTTACATCGCGATACTCTTATTCGACGAGTAGCGTGGCGAATTGGGTCGCGCGACGTTACGAGTGCAACACGAACCCCCCTCAGAGAACACCGTGGAATAATGTTTCTGTAAATTTTTTCCATATATTACTACACGCCCTCGGTGGAATACTATTATTACCTTCCTGTATCGATTATCACGACCGCAAAAGACTGTCCCCGTTAACAGCGTTTCAACACGACCACTCGAGTTTCGTTGGGAGAAACAAAGATTGGTCCCAGGGTAAGAAAAACCTGATACAAGCAGTAGTTACAACGTGAATTGATTGAAAATTTCGATTATTGCGAGACTTTAGTTCATAGAAATTCATTAGGAGACGAATTGAACAATTTTTTTCGTTTGTCAATTTTTCGTTCTTCAGCATATACATTCGAGAGGGTTGCAATTTATACAACCATTATATCAAAAGTTATTATTTTGTATGTTGTGTTTAAGTAATTGAGGGTTTAAATGAATAAAATTAAGTTAACGTTAAATAAGCTTGTGAATAATTGTTACAAAAATAATTTGTTATAAAACATTGCTGCAGAGATTCCTTCTTTATAAGAAGGGTTGCTTTTTGAATTTAGAAAAGTATCGAGCAATTTTTTGTGTTTGTCAATTTTTCATTCTTCAGCATATACATTCGAGAGGGTTGCATTTTATACAACCATTATATCAAAAGTTATTATTTTGTATGTTGTGTTTAAGTAATTGAGGGTTTAAATGAATAAAATTAAGTTAACGTTAAATAAGCTCGTGAATAATTGTTACAAAAATAATTTGTTATAAAACATGGCTGCAGAGATTCCTTCTTTATAAGAAGGGTTGCTTTTTGAATTTAGAAAAGTATCGAGCAATTTTTTGTGTTTGTCAATTTTTCATTCTTCGGCATATACATTCGAGAGGGTTGCATTTTATACAACCATTATATCAAAAGTTATTATTTTGTATGTTGTGTTTAAGTAATTGAGGGTTTAAATGAATAAAATTAAGTTAACGTTAAATAAGCTCGTGAATAATTGTTACAAAAATAATTTGTTATAAAACATGGCTGCAGAGATTCCTTCTATTTAAGAAGGGTTGCTTTTTGAATTAGGAGAAGTATCAAACAATTTTTTGTGTTTGTCAATTTTTCGTTCTTCAGCATATACATTCGAGAGGGTTGCATTTTATACAACCATTATATCAAAAGTTATTATTTTGCATGCTGTGTTAAAGTAGTTAAGGGTTGAAATGAATAAAATTAAGTTAACATTAAATAAGCTCGTGAATAATTGTCGCAAAAACATTTTTTGGTTATAAAACATGGTCGTTGAAATTCCTTTCTTTTAAGAAGAGTTGCTTTTTGAATTAAGAGTAGTATCAAACAAATTTTGGTGGTTGTCAATTTTTCATTCTTCAGCATATACATACGAGACGGTTGCATTTTATACAACCATTACATTGTGAGTCTTTAGTTTATAGAAATCCTTGGGAGAAGTGTCGAACAATTTTTTTCATTTGTCAATTTTTCGTTCTTCAGCATATACATACGGGACGGTTGCATCTTGTACAACCACTATATTCAAAGTTATAGTTTTGCTGTTGTGTTTAAACAGTTAAGGGTTGCAATGAATAAAATTGAGTTAACGTTAAATGAACTTTTGAATAATTATTACAAAAATATTTTTGGGTTATAAAACATGGTCGTTGAAATTCTTTTGTTTTAAGAAGAGTTGCTTTTTTAATTAAGAGTAGTATCAAACAAATTTTGGTGGTTGTCAATTTTTCATTCTTCAGCATATACATACGAGACGGTTGCATTTTATACAACCATTACATTGTGAGTCTTTAGTTTATAGAAATCCTTGGGAGAAGTGTCGAACAATTTTTTTCATTTGTCAATTTTTCGTTCTTCAGCATATACATACGGGACGGTTGCATCTTGTACAACCACTATATTCAAAGTTATAGTTTTGCTGTTGTGTTTAAACAGTTAAGGGTTGCAATGAATAAAATTGAGTTAACGTGAAATGAACTTTTGAATAATTATTACAAAAATATTTTTTTGTCTATAAAACATGGTCGTTGAAATTCCTTTCTTTTAAGAAGAGTTGCTTTTTGAATTGAGAGTAGTATCAAACAAATTTTGGTGGTTGTCAATTTTTCATTCTTCAGCATATACATACGAGACGGTTGCATTTTATACAACCATTACATTGTGAGTCTTTAGTTTATAGAAATCCTTGGGAGAAGTGTCGAACAATTTTTTATATTTGTCAATTTTTCGTTCTTCAGCATATACATACGGGAGGGTTGCATTTTATACAATTTTTATTTTATTATTTTGCATGCTGTGTTCAAGTAGTTAAGGATTGAAATGAATAAAATTAAGTTAACGTTAAATGAACTTTTGAATAATTGTCACAAAAATATTTTTAGGTTATAAAACATGGTCGTTGAAATTCCTTTTTTCTAAGAAGGTTAGCTTTTTGAATTTTTCCCAGGTTTGGTCGAACACCCTGTATGTACACCTGTGATTACAATTTCTCCTACAAGCCTAATAAAATAAAACCTTGTAGTCGTTGTTATTATGTTAAAATGTTTAGGAAAAATAATGGTCCAGAACGTGGAAAAATGAAATCACTGATCGACGGAAAAGCACGGATGTTCCCGTCCTCATTGAATCGAAACGCCACTGCATTAGCGACCCTCGACGAGACAATCGTCGCGCTGTTTGTGCAGGATTATTAGTGGCTATGACACGGCGAACACGAAGAGACAGAGTAATCGATGACGCCAAATTTTCACGAACCGGACAACGTTATTAATCACACTGTTTCGAAGAATATCGTTTCGTCGTTCATTTATTCTCATTTCCGCTTTCAAATCATTATTCTACAATTTTGAACGCTATTTGATAAATGTTTTGTAAAATATAAAATTCTAACTGGGCCACGAGGTGGAGTTATTTTTCAATTTTAACTGTTAATTACTGTTAGCTATCATTATAAATAACTAGAAATTCCAAGCACATTTTTTCGTTCAGAAATAAGAGTTGGGTGCAAAAACAACGCCCTGCCTTAAAAGAGAGATGATCCTTTGGACTACTTCTCGGTAGTTTTCTTGAAGTATTAGGAAGTTCCAACGATCGTACAGTTGTCCTTCGCCTTTTCTGGCCACTCCAGACAAGGTCCACTTATCTTACTTTAAAAAGCCCTTTTCTCTTTTTCCTCTGCCCTCGTTCCCCCATTTTCTCGCTTCCATTTGACCTCTCCGTGTCAAACAGGTTTTGAATTATCAAATATTTTTCTGACAATTTCATCATTATTTAAACGCTCTAAAAAATAACACTGACTACTATTTTTATTATTACGTTGGGCAGGTCAAAAAATTCCCGCAACAACGACGAAAGAAAAAGTCCCTAAAAATGTTGCCCCAAAATGTTTTCATAACGAAGTTTCGATGCAACTATGCCCGCTGCAGGAACCATTGTCTTCGCCATCAACAAAACTTTCGAATCCCTTTCGAGTTCGTTTTACATCGAAGCTTTGTATTTTCGATATGAGAGTTCTTTAAATACCAGAATAATCATTAGGAACTAAATCTGGAGAATAGGAAAGTTCGTGCATTCACTGCTAATAATTAATTTATCGTTCGAAAGCAGAACACTCGAGACCCAATACACCTCGTTTGTTTTCTCCAATGACTGCATTCTTTCCAGACGCAATTATTTACAGACACTCGAGTATTAAAATTTAGAAATACATTGGAAAGAATAGACTTTGGTTCCGTTTGTGAGACAATTATAAATTCGGAATAAACTACACAGTGAGACGTTAATTAACAGAACGCTGGTGGAAAATTATTTTTTACAGATGAAATTTGGAAAAGAAACTGTACAATAATACTGCTAATCAATTTAAAAAATGTGAACATATTTTGTAATACTATATGAATTCTCCCTATATTTAAAAAGCTTATAACAAAGCGTTAGAAACAAAGCGCCATTTGTTTCTGCGCCATCTAGAGTTCTTCCGACTTACTACAATTCTACTATTGTACCGTGTGTCTTTTGTCTGTAACGAAGCCTCGTGCTAATTAAATGTGTGTTAATGAGAGGAAGTCGAATTTTTAAAAAATTTTAATGGGGGATTCTAGAGGCCAAAATAAGCCGAAAATCAAGAATACCAATTTTTCGTTTGAGGCTTCGTTAAAAAGTTATTAACAGTTGCGCCTGTAGGTAGGCAACCTGCGCATAGATGCGTGCGCCAGCGTCTCATAGGCGTAACTTTAAACGTTAATAACTTTTTAACGAAGCCTCAAACGAAAAATTGGTATTCTTCATTTTCGTCTTATTTTGGCCTCTAGAATCTCCCATTATAATTTTTCTCAGAAATGACGCCACCTTTAATGCTCGCCACCAGAGGGCTCGCGTTCTCACAAGCGCTCGACCAACCCTTCGGTTGTTATACAAGCCCTGGGAAAAAATTTTAGTGGGGGTTTCTAGAGGCCAAAATAAGCCGAAAATCAAGAATACCAATTTTTCGTTTGAGGCTTCGTTAAAAAGTTATTAACGTTTGTGCCTGAGGATAGGCAACCTGCGCATAGCTGCGTGCGCCAGCGTCTCATAGACATCACTTTAAACGTTAATAACTTTTCAACGAAGCCTCAAACGAAAAATTGGTATTCTTGATTTTCGTTTTATTTTGGCCTCTAGAATCTCCCATTATAATTTTTCTCAGAAATGACGCCGCCTTCAATGCTCGCCACCAGAGGGCTCGCGTTCTCACAAGCGCTCGACCAACCCTTCGGTTGTTATACAAGCCCTGGGAAAAAATTTTAGTGGGGGTTTCTAGAGGCCAAAATAAGCCGAAAATCAAGAACACCAATTTTTCGTTTGAGGCTTAAAAAGTTATTAACATTTGCGCCTGAGGATAGGCAACCTGCGCATAGATGCGTGCGCCAGCGTCTCATAGGCGTAACTTTAAACGTTAATAACTTTTTAACGAAGCCTCAAACGAAAAATTAGTATTCTTGATTTTCGTCTTATTTTGGCCTCTAGAATCTCCCATTATAATTTTTCTCAGAAATGACGCCGCCTTCAATGCTCGCCACCAGAGGGCTCGCGTTCTCACAAGCGCTCGACCAACCCTTCGGTTGTTATACAAGCCCTGGGAAAAAATTTTAGTGGGGGTTTCTAGAGGCCAAAATAAGCCGAAAATCAAGAACACCAATTTTTCGTTTGAGGCTTAAAAAGTTATTAACATTTGCGCCTGAGGATAGGCAACCTGCGCATAGATGCGTGCGCCAGCGTCTCATAGGCGTAACTTTAAACGTTAATAACTTTTTAACGAAGCCTCAAACGAAAAATTAGTATTCTTGATTTTCGTCTTATTTTGGCCTCTAGAATCTCCCATTATAATTTTTCTCAGAAATGACGCCGCCTTCAATGCTCGCCACCAGAGGGCTCGCGTTCTCACAAGCGCTCGACCAACCCTTCGGTTGTTATACAAGCCCTGGGAAAAAATTTTAGTGGGGGTTTCTAGAGGCCAAAATAAGCCGAAAATCAAGAACACCAATTTTTCGTTTGAGGCTTAAGAAGTTATTAACATTTGCGCCTGAGGATAGGCAACCTGCGCATAGATGCGTGCGCCAGCGTCTCATAGGCGTAACTTTAAACGTTAATAACTTTTTAACGAAGCCTCAAACGAAAAATTAGTATTCTTGATTTTCGTCTTATTTTTACTTCTAGAATCCCTCATTAAAATTTTTCCCAGGTATGACCGAACACCCTGTACAATAAATGTTTTTCCACATGGTTCTTATAATTCCTTGCGACCAATACTCTATACACAGAGGCTCCTCAGTATGATTTATGCCTAATTACCTCTACTTATTTTGCTTCTTACCAACTAGAACATATATCCATCTCTTTCTCACTTTATTGCAGGAACTCTTTGACCTCCCTAACGCGAATCGAATCGATTGCACCTACTTGTGCATATCCCCTCGTCGACCTCCCTGGCATTGGGCAGCAGATTCTTGATCACGCATTGCAGATCGTCGGCGCAGCTTCCGGAGAAACCGAACAGCCCGCCGCACGGCTCACCCTCGACACGTGCGCACACCCTGCAGCATCTGAAAACGATTAGGGGGGAGTCAGGTACCATAAAACAACCGCGAATCACTCTGCGGAGGTCCAACGGGACAATCGTCCTCGTTATCAAACGCGTTGTTATTAAAAACGAGGAACGGGTACGATTCATAAAATCTCGTGGAAATAAACGCGATTTTACCGTCGTGTTCCGCGGCCGTTATGAAAACGAGCTCAAACGTAACAAAGCCACTGAAAGCAAACGACATTCAGCCCCGGTTTCTAATGGCCGAGGGAACCAGAAGAACCGTTCAAAGATAATGCTCGCGGAGATTCAGAGAACCGGAGAAAAATAAAGGCGCATTCACGACGCAGGAGGGGAGGGAGGTGAGAGGAGAAAAAAGAGATGGATAAGAACACCTGTACTTCTGTGCACGGTGCAGGAAAATTTCCGGGTCCGGGACGAGCAATTTTATTACTCGGTCTCGCCGTAGGATCGGGGACAATCAATCCTTTTATATTGCCTCCCGTCTTCCCTACGAAACAATTTTCCCGACACGTGTAACCCACCCCTAACTCGCGACAAGATTCGTTGAACGCTTTGATGAACCATTTCTCGCAACGACGCACCCCCAAATTGGGGAGGAAATAATTCTGTTGTATTCTCTCGTCCTTGATATAATTGCTCTACTAATTATTTAGAGACTGGGAGGATAATTTTAAAATTAACAATGGGTTAACGCTAGATTTACGATAATTTGTACAATTATAGGAGATATTATTTGTTGGGAATTTATATTAAATTAAAAATTAATAAAAATTTTTGGACTGAGAATAATTTTAATGAGAAATTTTAATTTTATAATCAAAAATACCAACTTGTTGATTTTCGTCTTATTTTGGCCTTTAGAATCTCCCATTAAAATTTTTCCCAGAGAGCGCTTGTGAGAATGCGAGCCCTCTGGTGGCGAGCATGGGAAACGACGCCACAAATGTGTTGGATTAACACTAGATTCACAAAAAGTATAATTATAGAACCCATAATATTATTTGTTAGCAATTTATATTATATTTGATCAATTGTAATGGTATAAATGTATATTCTAATTCAAAAGAAAATTGTATTTTAATGAATCTGTTAATAAGATGAGTTTAGATATGTGCAATCAATGTAAATCTATAGCTAAACTTCTCTTTTCCTAATTACTGTTATATTCCTGCCAAGTCACCGGAGGATAACAATTTTAAAACCAACATTGAGAGGTTCAATTAACGCTAGATTTACAGAAAGTGTAATTATAGAACTCACAATATTATTTGTTAGCAATTTATACTAAATCTAACTAATGTACTGAGATAAATGTATATTCTAGTTGAAAAGAAAATTATATTTTAATAAAATTGCTAACAAAATAAGTTTAGATGGAATCAATGTATATCTAGAGTTAAACTCCTCTTTTCCTGTTAAATATCCCATGTACCTAGAGACGTATCATTTCTTATGTTCTATGACTATTATAAACAACATTTTCTACATTTCTTTAACAATTAATTTAATAAATGCTTCAGAGAATTAACACTTTACCGACCGATAGCCTATTAATCGACTGTTTTACCGGCCAACACTTACCGACCGATAGCGTATTAATCAACTTCTTTACCGACCAACGCTTACCGACCGACAGCCGATTAATCAACCGCTACCGGTCGGTAAAGTGTTAAATCTACTCCTTTTTTCCTATTAACACTTTGACTGTCATCGTTGGATGACAGAATTTACCATTATGATACTAGAAAAATTAATTCTCAAATTAAGACGTTGAGGGAATTAAGTTTGAATAAAATTTGTGAATTTTAACAAGGTTACAAAAATAACTACTGAAACAAATTTTATGTTATGTAGCTTACAATGGTCTAAAATCAATATTTTACTTTTGCAGAATATTATACATTTTTGATCTGACAGCGAATGTGTTAAATATCGCATGTACCTCGAGACGTATTAATTCTTATCTATGACTATTATAAAAAAAACAATTGCTACATTTATTTACCTAACCCTAATATATTCGACGCTTATCATATATTTACAAATTAATTTAATAAGAATTTCAGAAAATTGAATTTACAATGCGAAAGTCGTAGCGTTAATTAATTCCAGACCTAACCTAACATTTTCGACCGATAATTCATGTATCATCATGTATTCGCAAATTAATTTAATAAGAATTTCGGAAAATTAAATTTACAATGTGAAAGTCGTGGCGTTAATTAATTCCAGACCTAACCTAACAATTTCGACCGATAATTCATGTATCATCATGTATTCGCAAATTAATTTAATAAGAATTTCGGAAAATTAAATTTACAATGCGAAAGTCGTGGCGTTAATTAATTCCAGACCTAACCTAACATTTTCGACCGATAATTCAAAACGTGCAGACACGCGCGCGAGCACCGAGGCAGGGAAACGATGACGCGCGATGCAGAGACGAGAACGAGAAATGGAAAACGAAGCTTGCACGAGGCCCCGCGGGCAGCGTATCGAGAATTTATTGGAAAATGTTTAGTATGCAACGCTATTGTCGGATCCGCTGTTTCATGGTATTCGGATTAGGAGCCGCCAGTCGAAATGTATTGCGCCTTCTCCGCAATATACGCGGAGAATCCAAGCCCCCGTACTAGAACCGACGAAATTCAAATGCACTCGCGGAATGAAGTGCCCCTGCTGTGCAACGTCGACCGTGAAAAAGTAATCGTTGCTTCGATCCTGCGCGTTTTGCACACGCTTTTTCGTTTCCAACAATCTTCGATGAAACTTTTAGAGGTTGTCTCGACCTCTAAATACAATAATTCGTGTCTTACTTTGTTTCTTATATTTTTGCATATTAAATGCATTCTGCAGTTTTTAAATCAAATGCATTGTCACTATTGAAAGCTAGAAGAACTCTAGTTAGCTGACAGTTAAAGTACAGATCATCAAATGGATAAAGAATTTACAAATATGATGATACAAACCTCTAACCTCTTAGGCATGGCTGAATTTTGACAATGGCGTATTATTATTAAAAATAAAGACTGTACATTATGTCTGTATATTGTTAATACTGGTATAAAACGTTGTGAAGGCAAAAATAGTGTGAATCAAACCATATGGAAACGATCACTTAATTGAAACAGTGAGCAAGTGAGCCACCAGAGTGAGCCACCAGAGTGAGCCACTATAATGGCGCGTCGTTCAAAAAGATAGCATCGAATAATGACATTACAGTGGTGCATCGTGCCTAAGAGGTAGAGAAGAGCTTTAGTTACCATTTAATGGCTTCTTTAAATATCATTGTACAACATTTTTGTATGAAGAACAATACATTTCGACTCGTAGAGCCAATGAACAATTTTAGAAGCCTAAATATTAATATAATTACAAAGGAACAATACAATTTGACTTGTAGAGATTTACATAGCAAAAACTCTAGCCTTCTAAAGCTTCCAATGACCAAGATTCGACTGAATTAATTCTACTTGTACAAAATTTTAAAATCTGGCAATTATCTTAGAAAACAACGCCTTGGAGGTTTTTAAAAATGCCGTGTGATTCTATTTTCGCGTGTCTCGAGTATCCGTGGCCCGGGCAATTTAACCACCTTTGTGCTCTACGACAACTGAATAATTTAGTTGCAACGGTTTCCAAGGAATCGCGGTACACGCGGCTCAAAGCTTTGAGCATCTCGTCGTTTTTTCCCCCCGTGCTTGTTCGCGAGCTTCGACTCGAAAAAGCACTGTCTCGCGTTACGAGTTGCGTTATCCGGCAAACACGCGAGCCGCGGATTTCAACGTTGAAACGCGTTGCTAATTGTAAGAGTTAGAGAGCCGCATCGTAAAACTTGATTTTCGTCTCCCTTTGTGCCGGGCGTTCGCGTAACACAACGGCGCCGCGATTCCTCCGCGAATTTAGGGGTTTACGTCCACGGATTGGGGACATCAAACATTCGCGTTACTTTTAAAATTAATCGCAACGAATCTACGTGTTCCGATAGCTTGAGTTTCTAATTCGCTAACACTGTACAACGTAGATTATCCAAATTAACTTCTAAGAGGAGAGTTAAAAGCTCTAAAAGTAAATATAAATTTTTTTTTGAGGTACTAGCATTAATTTGTATTCAATTATTTTTTATGTGCAAAGAGACATCTTAAAATTATAGAAAAATAATATTTTTACACTGCTTAATACATTATTTTTCTATAATTAAGAGTATAATATCGCCAGTGATTTCTATGTTGCGCTCCATCGCATTATACAATTTTTTTTTTATTGAAAACAGGGTTAATTTGCATTGAATTATTTTTGTTATACAAGGAGACATCTTTCAATGATAGAAAAATAATTTTTTTACCGTGCTAATTTGGCTTAATATTTTTCTATAACAAAAACTATCGCAAATAATTTCTATGTTACCATCCATCACATTATATAATTTTTTTTTGTTGAAAACAGGATTAATTTGTATTGAATTATTTTTGGTATACAAGGAGGCATCTTTAAACTATAGAAAAACAATTTTTTTACACTGCTTAATAGATTATCTTCCTATAATTAAGACTATGATATCACAAATGATTTTTATGTTGCCTTTCATCACATTATACAATTTTTTTTTGTTGATACCAGCGTTAATTTGGATTGAATTATTTTTGCTATACAAGGAGACATCTTTCAATGATAGAAAAATAATTTTTTTACATTGCTAATTTGGCTTAATATTTTTCTATAACTAAATTATCGCAAGTGATTTCTATGTTACCTTCCATCGCATTATATAATTTTTTTTTGTTGATACCAGCGTTAATTTGGATTGAATTATTTTTGCTATACAAGGAGACATCCTTAAATAATAGAAAAATAATTTTTTTACATTGCTAATTTGGCTTAATATTTTTCTATAACAAAAACTATCGCAAATAATTTCTATGTTACCATCTATCACATTATATAATTTTTTTTTGTTGATACCAGGATTGATTTGGATTAAATTATTTTTGCTATACAAGAAGGCATCTTTAAACTATAGAAAAACAATTTTTTTACACTGCTTAATAGATTATCTTCCTATAATTAAGACTATGATATCACAAATGATTTTTATGTTGCCTTTCATCACATTATACAATTTTTTTTTGTTGATACCAGCGTTAATTTGGATTGAATTATTTTTGCTATACAAGGAGACATCTTTCAATGATAGAAAAATAATTTTTTTACATTGCTAATTTGTCTTAATATTTTTCTATAACTAAATTATCGCAAGTGATTTCTATGTTACCTTCCATCGCATTATACAATTTTTTTTTTTGTGAAAACAGGGTTAATTTGCATTGAATTATTTTTGTTATACAAGGAGACATCCTTAAATAATAGAAAAATAATTTTTTTACATTGTTAATTTGGCTTAATATTTTTCTATAACAAAAACTATCGAAAATGATTTCTATGTTCCCATCCATCGCATTATACAATTTTTTTTTGTTGATACCAGCGTTAATTTGGATTGAATTATTTTTGCTATACAAGGAAGCATCTTTAAACTATAGAAAAACAATTTTTTTACACTGCTTAATAGATTATCTTCCTATAATTAAGACTATGATATCACAAATGATTTTTATGTTGCCTTTCATCACATTATACAATTTTTTTTGTTGATACCAGCGTTAATTTGGATTGAATTATTTTTGCTATACAAGGAGACATCTTTCAATGATAGAAAAATAATTTTTTTACATTGCTAATTTGTCTTAATATTTTTCTATAACTAAATTATCGCAAGTGATTTCTATGTTACCTTCCATCGCATTATACAATTTTTTTTTTGGTGAAAACAGGGTTAATTTGCATTGAATTATTTTTGTTATACAAGGAGACATCCTTAAATAATAGAAAAATAATTTTTTTACATTGTTAATTTGGCTTAATATTTTTCTATAACAAAAACTATCGAAAATGATTTCTATGTTCCCATCCATCGCATTATACAATTTTTTTTTGTTGATACCAGCGTTAATTTGGATTGAATTACTTTTGCTATACAAGGAAGCATCTTTAAACTATAGAAAAACAATTTTTTTACACTGCTTAATAGATTATCTTCCTATAATTAAGACTATGATATCACAAATGATTTTTATGTTGCCTTTCATCACATTATACAATTTTTTTTTGTTGATACCAGCGTTAATTTGGATTGAATTATTTTTGCTATACAAGGAGACATCTTTCAATGATAGAAAAATAATTTTTTTACATTGCTAATTTGGCTTAATATTTTTCTATAACTAAATTATCGCAAGTGATTTCTATGTTACCTTCCATCGCATTATACAATTTTTTTTTTGGTGAAAACAGGGTTAATTTGCATTGAATTATTTTTGTTATACAAGGAGACATCCTTAAATAATAGAAAAATAATTTTTTTACATTGTTAATTTGGCTTAATATTTTTCTATAACAAAAACTATCGCAAATGATTTCTATGTTCCCATCCATCGCATTATACAATTTTTTTTTGTTGATACCAGCGTTAATTTGGATTGAATTATTTTTGCTATACAAGGAGGCATCTTTAAACAATAGAAAAATAATTTTTTTATACTGCTTAATACATTATTTTTCTATAATTAAGAGTAAAATATCGCCAATGATTTCTATGTTTGCCTTTCATTACATTATACAATTTTTTAAATAAATACTAGAGTCAATTTTGAATTGAATTATTTTCTATGTACAAGGTGGCATCTTTAACTTATAAAATAACAATTTTTTTACGCTGCTTAATACATTATTTATCTATAATTAAAACAACAATTATTACACTAATAATAATGAATACAATATCGTACATCAAAACCATTGCTAACAATTTCTAAAAAATCTCCAAAGCACGTGAACATCTCGTCGTTGTAACCCATCCTCCTCGACCGGAAGTTGCCTCCGATCGAGACAGGTCTACGCGATTTTCCGTCTGGCACCAAGAACGGATTTTGATACGCGGATTCCCCGTATCCCTCGCTGTCCGCTCGTTTCTCTCCCGCGTATTATAATCGTTTCAGGTAGTCCGCGTGCAATTAAAATCCGCGTAGCAAGGGCTCTCGTTCCCTTTTTCGTCGGTCGAACAAAAAATTCTGTTCTTTGTTGCGCAACGGGTCTTTGTCCGACCGCCGTCGGCGAATTTTATTCGGGGTATTAGCAGCGTGCCGATGAAAAATAGGGCACGATAAAGCGAAGCCCGTACATCCGAGCCAGGGCGATGAACAAAAGCGTCGGGTCTTCGGAATTTTCAGCCGCCTCACCTCTCTCACCGTCCACCGCTACCGATCGACTCTCCCGTTCAATTGTTCCGGGGGGCTCGTGTTTAAACACATTTCCCTCTAATTTCGACGATAAACAAAGCAATCGAGAAGTTAATTAAGCCGCGCCGGAGCTTTATCCCTGCCGCGGATTCGTTCCCGGAAAGGATCGCGGGTCACTGGAGACGATTTAACTCGTTGATCATCGTTAATAATCAGAGGGGATCATCCCACGCGAAATGGGACACCTTCTATGAATTGTAATCAAATTATTGGCCGGATTCGATTCGCGTTTTCCCCGTAATTATTACCCCTCTCTCTCTGATTTTACGCGTATCACCTTTCCCCCCCGTTAAGTAATCGAAACGTTATCGTATCAATCAACCTCGTGTGTGATTACAATGTGGTGCAGGTAACGAGAAAGATTGTAGGAGAGCGGAGAGAAGAGTTTGACTCGTCGTTAGTCGGTCGAGGAATGAATATATAGCAACGGAGGGGTAGGTCGAGCGCTTGCGAGAGAGACGAGAGCGTGGCCCTCTGGCGGCGAGTACGGGAAGCGACGCCACAAGACTGTTATTTACAAGAAATTGACGCAAGGAAAATTGTTCTGATTTTACGCGTATCATCTTTTCCACGTTAAGTAATCGAAACGTTATCGTATCAATCAACCTCGTATGTGATTACACTGTGGTGCAAATAACGAGAAAGACAGTAGAAGAGCAAAGAGAAGCTTTTGACTCGTCGATAGTCGGTCAAGGAATGAATATACGAGGTATAAATTTTAATGGGAGATTCTAGAGGCCAAAATAAGACAAAAATCAAGAATATCGATTTGTTCATTGAGGCTTCGTTGAAAAGTTATTAACAAATTAAATTAAAAAATTTCAAATCATTCTGAAAAAATTATTTTCGGTTGTGGGGGTCAATTACAATTATTTTTCGTGAATAGACATAACCCCGAACTCCTTACCATTTACGAGAAAAAAATTCGAGTAGGTGTGAAATTTTTCGAAAAAATTAAAAAATTTCAAATCGTTTCAAAAAATTATATTTAGTTTCAGGGGTCAATTGCAATCATTTTTGGTCAATAGACATACCCTCGAAATTCTACTCAGCTTCGAGAAAAAAATTCGAGTAAATGTGAAATTTTTCGACAAAATTTAAAAATTTCAAATCGTTTAAAAAAAATTATATTTAGTTGCAGGGGTCAATTGCAATCATTTTTTGTCAATAGACATAACCCCGAATTCCTCACCACTTTCGAGAAAAAAATTCGAGTAGGTTGTAAAATTTTTCGCCAAAATTTAAAAATTTCAAATCGTTTAAAAAAAATTATATTTAGGTGTAGGAGTCAATTGCAATCATTTTTGGTCAATAGACATACCCACGAAATCCTACTCAGTTTCGAGAAAAAAATTCCTCACCGAAAATCTAATATGAGGCGAAAAATGGTTGCTCAAAATTTCATGTGTATCTTTAAAACATCATAACTCCTGAACGGATTGGACAATTTCAATTTTTTTAAATGCAAACGACGCGTATTTTGGTGGAGAATATGTAGAAATTCTAAAAATATTCGAAAAGTTACTCCTTAACCCCTTAAAGTGAGAAAAACCCCATAAAAATTGTCCAATTTTCAAACAGCCATAACTTCTACAATAGTGAATATATTTAACCGAAACTTTTTTCTGACGTAGAGCTCACGGTTACCTACAAAAATGTATTAAACAATATTTCCGTAGTACGTAAACCAAATTTATTAAAAATGCAAAACTAATTTTTAAGAAAAATCGACAGGGGTGGTTAGGTGCCTAAATTTTTCGGCGAAAAAAATATTTTCAATCGTTCTAAAAAAATTATTTTTAGCTAAAAGGGTTAATTACTACTATTTTTGGTGAACGGACATACTTCCGAAATCCTACACAGTTTCGAGAAAAAAATTCGAATAAGTGTTGAAAGTTTTGAGTGAAAAAAAAAAAATTTCGAATCGTCTTGGAAAAATTATTTTTAACTAGGGGGGTAAATTGCAATCATTTTTGGTGAATAGGCATACCCCCGAAATATTAACCACTTTCAAGAAAAAAATTCCTTACCAAAATTATAATGTCTGACCAGACATACACCTATTCCCCTTACATTTTTCGGCGAAAAAAGTAATGAAACTGTTCTAAAAAAATTATTTTCAGTTGCAGGGGTCAATTGCGATCATTTTTGGTGAATAGACATACCCCCGAAATCCTACGTACTTTCAAGAAAAAAATTCCTTACCGAAAATATAATGTCTGACCAGACATACACCTATTCTCCTTAAATTTTTCGGCGAAAAAAAATGTCAAACCGTTCTAAAAAAATTATTTTTATTTACAGGGATCAATTACGATCATTTTTGGTGAATAGACATACCCACGAAATCCTACTCAGTTTCGAGAAAAAAAATTATTTACCGAAAATATAATGTCTGACCAGACATACACCTATTCCCCTTAAATTTTCGGCGTAAAGAAATTTCAAACCGTTCTAAAAAAATTATTTTTAGTTGCAGGGGTCTATTACGATCATTTTTGGTGAATAGACATACCCACGAAATCCTACTCAGTTTCGAGAAAAAAAATTCTTTACCGAAAATGTTTCTATAACTTTTTAACGAAGCCTCAATCAACAAATTAGTATCTTTGATTTTCGTCTTATTTTGGCGTCTAGAATCTCCTATTACAATTTTTCCTAGGGATAACCGAACACTATAGCAACGAAGGGATTGGTCGAGCGCTTGCGAGAAAGACAAGAGCGTGGCCCTCTGGTGGCGAGTAGGTGAGGTAACGCCACAACACTATTATTTGCAAGAAATTGAAGCAAAGAAAATTATTCGTGATTATTCTATCATAAGGAAGTCGTTCAGCTGAGTTTATATACTTTTTTTCTCAATTTAAGAGAATTAAGGGTTTTGCAATTACAAAGCTACACTTTTAATTGCCTGGATAGTAAATGGGTCAATAGCTAGTGCAAATAATAATGTTCAGCGTTTCAGCTAATTGATAGAAACTCAACGCGAAATCAAAGGGTCCGCATATAATTATGAAATGTACAGGGTGTCTCGATTATTTATTCAGTCATCGTCGATTCCATTTGTCATCGCGAATAGTATTCCTGATACGAAATTCGTTGAAAAGCTTTACGTGGATCGAAGGCTCGTATAAAAAAGAACCGACACGCTGTTATTTAATAGCGAATGCAATCTCCTCCATTAGCGAGTAACGTCTTGGCATGGTTCCGATCAATTTTTCAGCGCTGGAGACAGGTAGTGACCCCCCATATATTTCGAATACGATTTACTAGAGCTTTCAACGTTAAAATATGTTTACCTCGACGTTTATGCTTCATAATAGACCATATATTTTCCATTGGATTTGCATCGTCGAACTCCGGAGGCCCAGCGCGACGCGACGACGTCGTATTTCGTCCTCGAAATATCCATTTGTCAGTCCGATCGAATCCCGGGGAATATTTTTTTACTCGTTAAATAACGGTTAAACTTTCGTCGTACGATTTACACAATATCGCGTGTAATTTTTTGTAGACGGATCTGACAAAACGAGTAAAACGTAGACAGATGCTGGAGAAAGAAGATGGCGCTCGACATTAGCCGGTTCAAATTGCTCGACGATGGAGCACCGTATGGGCGTTTAGAAATATCGGAATTATTGAATTTCCGGTAGAAACGAGAGGCAGAGCGAAGATGGAGGTAGAATTCTTCGTACCAGTTATATCGTTCGTCTCCCCTCTCTCTCAGGACCTTTTCGAATTCAATAGGTGTACCTAACGTTTACCGCGCCCAAAGAATCCTTGGAAAGTCTTTTGGAGCGAACGAAGTCGGTCGACTGTTCGACTCCAGCTCGGGACGATAAGGGGGTAGACGAGCTATCTCCAGAGAAGAAGGAACATCCGCGGATTTCGCGTAGCGTAAACATTTTACGACAATCAAATCCTCCTCTGCGAAAGAGAACTCGAAACCTCCACGCAACCGACAACGTTCTAGATTCCATCGCGATAACCGTTGCATCGAATTGGTGGCCACGAGCTCACGTTTTACGGTCCCATTCTGCTAGAACTTAATTCTATGCTCGAAAAAAAAATGGTTCGCTTTGTTGGAATTAATATTTTCAATTTTATAACGCTGGTATCGTGGTTTTAATTGTAGACAAATAGTGTATTAAGAAGTGTAAAAGAATTATTTTTTTGCAATTTAAAAATGCCTCTATGTAAAGAAAAATGTATTGTAATCTTAAGAAGAGAGTTGACTGCTCTAAAAGTAAATTATAAAATTTTTTTTTATAGACACCAGCGTTAATTTGCATTGAATTATTTTTCATAAACAAAGAGGCATCTTTAAATTGTAGAAAAATAATTTTTTTACACTGCTTAACTACTGAAATCACTTGTAGATCGAGAGCGCCACGTGGTCGATAGGTGAGGGCGCCACTGTAATGCAAGCGGATGCGCCATCATGATTAGTCCGTACGTCTTGCGACACTTGCGAGAGGAGATGTATCTAAGTATAGTTTTCTTATAAAAAGGTTATCACGTGCAAACTATTTCTTCTTAACCTGTCCAACTCCTGCCACGTACTTCATTACACTACTATATTACCACATTACCAACATTAACATACTATTTTTCTATAATTAAGACTATAATATCGTCAGTGGTCTCTATGTTGCCTTCCGTCGCATTAGAAAATTTTTTTTTTAAAATACTAGAGTTAATTTTGAATGAATTATTTTTCATAAACAAAGAGGCATCCTTAAATTGTAGAAAAATAATTTTTTTACACTGCTTAACGTATTATTTTACTATGATTAAGAGTACAATATCGCCAATGCAAAAACAAATAAATTTGTTTTTGTAAATACTAAAAAAAATTATTTCTATTATTTAAAGCACCGAAATACGACTACAATGCGAAGACATTCGGTTTATAGATTTTTTAGAAAGTGTTAACATCGATTTAGATATACAATATTGTATTATATAAAAATATAGTTTCTTGACAATTGTTTTTACAAATATTTTTCACTGTTATTTCGTTATTTATTATTCTACATCAAACAGTATAAAATCAGTCAATAACACAATCAACATTGATTCAGATATACAATATTGTATTACAAGGAAATATATTTCTTTGACAATTGTTTTTACTATTATTTTTCCACTGTTATTTCGTTATTTATTATTCTACAACATCAAACAGTGTAAAATCAACCAATAACACGGAACTCGTTCGTTAAAGACGAAGTTACACTCCACAGAGCGAAGACACTCGGATATCACTGGGAACACAAGCAACTTGCAAACTAATACGTTCAAACTTTAAAACAAGGCTCTGAGCAACTCGTACAAAGACGTACCTATAGGTTTCATAGCAAACGTTGTCCGTACCTCAAAGACAAACTACGATAAGTTCGAATTCTAGATATTTGATACTCCGAGCAACGATGGAAAATATTATTTAAACGATTTCAACACTGGAACTACAGACAATTAGACAATTATTAATATAATAACTAGACAATTATTTATACAGACAATTAATACAGTATTTCCACCAAAGAAACTAAAGCGATAGATACGTGAAGAAATGAATAATTTAAACGAAATAAGTGTTTATTCATTTTCTTAAAAAAAATTAAATTTTCAAAAATTCAGTTCAGTCAATTTTTTTCAAGTTTTGTTAGAAACTAATGAATCATTTTGACTGTTTTGGTAGTTTTAGTTTTAAATTTCTCAATATTGAACTGAATATTGTTTCCCTTTAAAATACAAGATATAACAAATTATTTATATAGTTTATTAAATGTATTTCCTTGACAACCCTGGGAAAAATTTTAATGGGGGATTCTAGGGGCCAAAATAAGACGAAAATCAAGAACATCAATTTTTCGATTGAGGCTTCGTTAAAAAGTTATTAACATTTATACAGCTGCGTGCGCCAGCGTCTCACATGCATAACTTTAAACG
Source organism: Colletes gigas (assembly GCF_013123115.1). NCBI lineage: Eukaryota > Metazoa > Arthropoda > Insecta > Hymenoptera > Colletidae > Colletes > Colletes gigas. The sequence goes on from NW_025106644.1 coordinate 2,248,245, forward strand.
TTAATAACTTTTTAACGAAGCCTCAATCGAAAAATTAGTATTCTCGATTTTCGTCTTATTTTGGCCTCTAGAATCCCCCAATAAAATTTTTCCCAAGACTTCAATACGAAATCGGTATTTTTCTGCGTTTTTAATTTTTCACGCCTACAATTTGGAATCTAAAAATCGAAAAAAATTCTTGAACACGTATCTCGATGACCACAACGCACCAGATTTTTTACGTAATTTTCGGACTCGATTAAACACGGAAAACAGGCACAAATTCGATAATCCGAATTTTCCCCATTAACCCGGACCGATTTCGTATTGAAGCCCCGGGAAAAATTTTAATGGGGGATTCTAGAGGCCAAAATAAGACGAAAATCAAGAATACTAATTTTTCGATTGAGGCTTCGTTAAAAAGTTATTAACATTTATACAGCTGCGTGCGCCAGCGTCTCACATGCATAACCCTAAACGTTAATAACTTTTTAACGAAGCCTCAATCGAAAAATTGGTATTCTTGATTTTCGTCTTATTTTGGCCTCTAGAATCTCCCATTAAAATTTTTCCCAGGGTTGACTGAACACCTTAACTATTCAGTTTAACAAACTCTGAATTGTCAGGTCCATTTTATTTACAACTGAATAGCTTTCAAATTACAAAAGATTTAAGAGAAAAAGGACACTTTTTAAACACTTTTCTACGCCCCCTTTTTGTAATTTAAGATTTGCACGGAAATAAAATGACTCTGATTTAAGGGATGGATTCTTACTTTGGACGCAGTTGAAAAGCACCGAAATACGTCACAGTTCTTAAGTTGGACCGATGAACATTTGTGGAAAGTTCCGTCAAAATCGGCTTTCTTAGTCGCGGAACACGCCGACAAACTTTGCAGAGAAACTCGCGAGACATTCTGTGTAATTATAAAAGTCAAACTTGCAAAGTGCCTCGAAGTAAACTGTAATTAATACGAGTAACGAAGTTGCGTTTGCATTTGCAAAATATGGAATCGAAGGGCCTCAAGAAATCGGTGAATCTTAAATTATCGAGTTTCTTTAATTCTGTTTTGTCGTTTGTATTACGAGCTCCTGACTGTCTCAATTTGTATTCGGTGATTATGGCTGTTTTGGCACTGTTCCTTGGCTTTAATGCAGTGGATGCTTTGGGTCACTATCTCGCCGGAAGATAAATGTTTCTTCAGGCCTCGATTTTATTGCTGCTCGGGTTATGATGCAGTCCACGGCGCAGTTAATAAATTCTAAGTGCTCTGTACCAGCGTTCTCCATAAAGCTAGTATGCTGCCTCTGTGCTTTATGATTCCACACAGATTGTTGCATCCCCTCTAATCTATCTCAAACGTTTATCAGAATTTTATGTTTCTATCGAATGAAGAGACCATTTGAAATAGTAAACATTGATATATTCGCATGAGTAAACACTATTTGAAAATATTATTTCATTTAATGTTTAAATATTAGTTCGTTTAATATTTAAATGAATTACTATTTTATTGAATGTTTAAATGACGAAAAAATGCTATTTGTGTTTTCAAATGTGGAAAATAAGACAGGAAAATAATGTTTCATCGAACAGTAATATTTCACTAAATATTATTTGAAATAATGGTATTGCAACTAATAGTGTTGCAAGGAAGAGGTTCTTGTCCTTTATTTTATTATATTTTTGTGTTTTATTATTTGTGTAAATAGCTGGAAACATTAAAATTTTTAAAACACAAAAATATAATAAAATGAAGGACAAAAACCTCTTGTTTGCAATACTATTAGTTGCAATACCATTATTTTAAATAATATTTAGTGAAATATTACTGTTTGATGAAACATTTTTTTTTCCTGAATTTTAACGAAATGATTGGTTCACAATTACTATTTCCATATGTAATTGCATATAGTGGGGAATAAAAATATTTACATAAAAATATTTCGATTTACTATTTTTGAGATGACTCTGAAAAAGATTCATTAAAACATATTTCCAATAAAAGTCATAGTTCATTAAAGCTTCATTATATTTTTAAAATACATACCCATAACATTTTACTAGTTTTATTAAAATCTCCAGAGTATAATTTCCCTCGTACGAGGGATGTGCCTTTGAATATGAAGGTCCACGAAAAAATCCACCGTGGTATAATAAATTAAGCTTTTGAAATGCGCAATATTTCCACGGGGCACGCTAATGCACAGAGAGGAACCTTTCAACATTAAAAGGCCGAATGTCGCCTCGCGGAATCCTAATAATGCATCCTAAAAATTCAGAAATAACAAATAAAAATATTAAATCACTAATGGACTTTTTTATATGGTTATGCAGGTACATTTTGGCTGAAAATCAAATTTTGGCGACTGTGGCCACCGTGGATAATTGGTAAAACAGAAAAAATGGCGAAAATTTTTAATAATGCATCCTAAAAATTCCTAATAAAATCATAATTAATAAATAACAAATTTTAAATCACTAACGGAATTTTTTAGATGATTATGCAGATAAACTTTGGCTAAAAATCAAATTTATTCAACTATGGCTACTGTAGATAATTGACAAAACATAAAAAATGGCGGAAATTCCTAATAATGCATCCTAAAAATTCTTAAAAATTCACAACTAACAAATAACAAATTTTCAATCACTAATTCAATTTTTTAGATGGTTATGCAGATAAATTTTGGCCAAAAATAAAATTTACCCGACTGTGGCCACCGTAGATAATTGGTAAATTATAAAAAATGGCGGAAATTTCTAATAATGGATCCTAAAAATTCACAACTAACAAATAACAAAAATTTTAAATTATAAAGAGATTTTTTTAGGTGATCATCCAGATAAACTTTGGCTAAAAATCAAATTTATTCAACTATGGCTACTATAGATAATTGACAAAACATAAAAAATGGCGGAAATTCGTAATAATGCATCCTAAAAATTCTTAAAAATTCACAACTAACAAATAACAAATTTTCAATCACTAATTCAATTTTTTAGAAGGTTATGCAGATAAATTTTGGCTAAAAATAAAATTTACCCGACTGTGGCCACCGTAGATAATTGGTAAATTATAAAAAATGGCGGAAATTTCTAATAATGCATCCTAAAAATTCACAACTAACAAATAACAAAAATTTTAAATTATAAAGAGATTTTTTTAGATGATCATCCAGATAAACTTTGGCTAAAAATCAAATTTATTCAACTATGGCTACTGTAGATAATTGACAAAACATAAAAAATGGCGGAAATTCGTAATGATGCATCCTAAAAATTCTTAAAAATTCACAACTAACAAATAACAAATTTTCAATCACTAATTCAATTTTTTAGATGGTTATGCAGATAAATTTTGGCCAAAAATAAAATTTACCCGACTGTGGCCACCGTAGATAATTGGTAAATTATAAAAAATGGCGGAAATTTCTAATAATGCATCCTAAAAATTCACAACTAACAAATAACAAAAATTTTAAATTATAAAGAGATTTTTTTAGGTGATCATCCAGATAAACTTTGGCTAAAAATCAAATTTATTCAACTATGGCTACTGTAGATAATTGACAAAACATAAAAAATGGCGGAAATTCGTAATGATGCATCCTAAAAATTCTTAAAAATTCACAACTAACAAATAACAAATTTTCAATCACTAATTCAATTTTTTAGATGGTTATGCAGATAAATTTTGGCCAAAAATAAAATTTACCCGACTGTGGCCACCGTAGATAATTGGTAAATTATAAAAAATGGCGGAAATTTCTAATAATGCATCCTAAAAATTCACAACTAACAAATAACAAAAATTTTAAATTATAAAGAGATTTTTTTAGGTGATCATCCAGATAAACTTTGGCTAAAAATCAAATTTATTCAACTATGGCTACTATAGATAATTGACAAAACATAAAAAATGGCGGAAATTCCTAATAATGCATCCTAAAAATTCTTAAAAATTCACAACTAACAAATAACAAATTTTCAATCACTAATTCAATTTTTTAGATGGTTATGCAGATAAATTTTGGCCAAAAATAAAATTTACCCGACTGTGGCCACCGTAGATAATTGGTAAATTATAAAAAATGGCGGAAATTTCTAATAATGCATCCTAAAAATTCACAACTAATAAATAACAAAAATTTTAAATTATAAAGAGATTTTTTTAGGTGATCATCCAGATAAACTTTGGCTAAAAATCAAATTTATTCAACTATGGCTACTGTAGATAATTGACAAAACATAAAAAATGGCGGAAATTCCTAATAATGCATCCTAAAAATTCTTAAAAATTCACAACTAACAAATAACAAATTTTCAATCACTAATTCAATTTTTTAGAAGGTTATGCAGATAAATTTTGGCTAAAAATAAAATTTACCCGACTGTGGCCACCGTAGATAATTGGTAAATTATAAAAAATGGCGGAAATTTCTAATAATGCATCCTAAAAATTCACAACTAACAAATAACAAAAATTTTAAATTATAAAGAGATTTTTTTAGATGATCATCCAGATAAACTTTGGCTAAAAATCAAATTTATTCAACTATGGCTACTGTAGATAATTGACAAAACATAAAAAATGGCGGAAATTCCTAATAATGCATCCTAAAAATTCTTAAAAATTCACAACTAACAAATAACAAATTTTCAATCACTAATTCAATTTTTTAGATGGTTATGCAGATAAATTTTGGCCAAAAATAAAATTTACCCGACTGTGGCCACCGTAGATAATTGGTAAATTATAAAAAATGGCGGAAATTTCTAATAATGCATCCTAAAAATTCACAACTAATAAATAACAAAAATTTTAAATTATAAAGAGATTTTTTTAGGTGATCATCCAGATAAACTTTGGCTAAAAATCAAATTTATTCAACTATGGTTACTGTAGATAATTGATAAAACATAAAAAATGGCGGAAATTCGTAATAATGCATCCTAAAAATTCTTAAAAATTCACAACTAACAAATAACAAATTTTCATTCACTAATTCAATTTTTTAGAAGGTTATGCAGATAAATTTTGGCTAAAAATAAAATTTACCCGACTGTGGCCACCGTAGATAATTGGTAAATTATAAAAAATGGCGGAAATTTCTAATAATGCATCCTAAAAATTCACAACTAACAAATAACAAAAATTTTAAATTATAAAGAGATTTTTTTAGATGATCATCCAGATAAACTTTGGCTAAAAATCAAATTTATTCAACTATGGCTACTGTAGATAATTGACAAAACATAAAAAATGGCGGAAATTCGTAATGATGCATCCTAAAAATTCTTAAAAATTCACAACTAACAAATAACAAATTTTCAATCACTAATTCAATTTTTTAGATGGTTATGCAGATAAATTTTGGCCAAAAATAAAATTTACCCGACTGTGGCCACCGTAGATAATTGGTAAATTATAAAAAATGGCGGAAATTTCTAATAATGCATCCTAAAAATTCACAACTAACAAATAACAAAAATTTTAAATTATAAAGAGATTTTTTTAGGTGATCATCCAGATAAACTTTGGCTAAAAATCAAATTTATTCAACTATGGCTACTGTAGATAATTGACAAAACATAAAAAATGGCGGAAATTCGTAATGATGCATCCTAAAAATTCTTAAAAATTCACAACTAACAAATAACAAATTTTCAATCACTAATTCAATTTTTTAGATGGTTATGCAGATAAATTTTGGCTAAAAATAAAATTCACCCAACAGTGACCACCGTAGATACTTACTAAAACATAAAAAATGGCGGAAATTTCTAATAATGCATCCAAAAAATTCCAAGAAATTCACAACTAACAAACAACAAATATTAAATCACTAACAGAATTTTTCAAATGGCTATCCAGCTAAACATTGCCTAAAAATAAAATTCACCCAACAGTGACCACCGTAGACAATTACTAAAACATAAAAAATGGCGGCAACGATCGCCAGAAAAACAGTTTACCCCTTCGTTTCGATACTCTCTGCCTTACGACGTGTCATTTTCATGGAAATTCATATTCCAGGTCACGGATCGCTGAGAAGTAAGACCGACTTACTTGCAGGGGTCCAAGGTGAGGCCCCCGGGGCAATCCTCGTCGGTGAGAATGTCGCACTCGAGGTGCGAGCACACACACGAAAGAGCCCTCGCGACCGCGATCGAGAGCACAACGATGCCTCCCAGCAACAGCAACGAGGCCCTCATTTTTCCTCCACCGTTTCGATCCTCCGCCACGCACAACACGGTTTTATATATTCACTGCCCTCTGCGTGACTCGCGGGTGTTTTTAACGCCGCGAGAACGTCCACCGAAACGCTCAGTTCGTCGCGGGGGGACTCGCAGCACTGTGCATCCTCTCAGCTCCGATTCACCACCTGCACACCGCGACACGTGCTCTCACTTTTCGCGTTCGGGTTACACTACGGCGATAAGCGACCTTCCATCGGGTTCCGCGAACCGAACGTTCCTCGAATTCGTACCAAGCACGAGACTCGCGAACGCGACGGTCTAGGAATATACAGAGATCCCTCGACCATCAACAAACACAACGGAACGTCGTTTTTGCTAAACTCAAGTAGCTTTAGGGGGAAATCTTATCCATCAACTGGGCTACTGAAGCTGTAAAATACGTTACATTTGACTTCAGGTCGATTAAAATATTTAACAGTAGTTTCAAAAGGACAATAATATTGAGAACTGACTACTGGAGTCGTAGAACAAATCTGTGTATCTAGGGGAAACAATTTTACAAGTCTATAACAGAGGAACAACGCGAGGATTCCTTTCATAAGGCAGTTTCCACTCAACGACGTACTCGAGCAACTTGCAAGTTGCAAACGTATATAAGGGTTGCTAGTAAAAGTTGCTTCGTTTCTCCCTGCAATGATAGTCCATATCCCGAGCACTTTGGACGCAATCAATTTTACAACAGTCTAAACTAAACGGAAGTTTCCCTCCGCAAGAAAAGTTTCAACAACCTTCGAACAACTAGTTACAAGTTACAATCGCGTGAGGAACAGAGTACGGATTCCTAGGATCCTTCTTTACCACCCCGGATAATTGCAATTACAAACAACAGAAACGAACCAAGTATGGACGAAAAGAAATCGGCGTCGATCGCGGTTCCCAAACCGGTCGGGTCGATAAATCGCGTCGACAGGGGGGAATCACCGCCGTCAGAAAGTTCGCCGGGTCTCGTTGCAGCGGTTAAATTACAAGGGTAGGCCGCGAACTCGGCGAAACAGCCGCAGTGCCGCATGCAACCCTAGCCGCGGTCGGATTTCGAGGACCTCGATGCCGTTTTCGCGCGCGCCGTTTCGATACCGCGGTTATATTTCCCGATGGATGCATCCACCGGTAACAAGAATCGCGATGGGCACGCGGAACGGGGTGAGCTATAACGCGACGAATTGCACGCCGGCTACGTCCACGCTGTCGTCCCCCACGAATTCACCGACTTATTGCCTCGCTTCTTGCCTCGATCAGAGATACTCCTGACACCACTGTTCAACACATCTTCGGTCCTGGGTGCATCGTGTGATTAAAAACTTGATCCCGATCGCAGGAAGAGAGGCAGCAGGTTGGTCGTTCACTGAAAACGATTTTATTTCTTTTTACTCGAGGATCCTAACACAGGGGTAGGGTTTCATAGATGAATACGGTTTTAGAGTGTAACTATCCGCGAACGGAGCAGGATGAAACGATCCTGACGGATGTATGGGAATATTTACGAGAATATTCGTTGCGTAGGATCGCATAGTAATCCCCGATGGAAGCGCGTTTTTCCTTCGTCCCCTGCGCGCTGTATCTCCCTCACGCTCGCAGCAACATCGCGGACACGGTACCACAAACGTATCCCGGCGACGACCAGCACGCGACGCGCTCGATGTTCAAGACGAACGTGCACTGGTCGACGATCAGCGTCTACGACGCGGCGTCGACCGCCTCGACGCCCCGCGTCGGCGCCCTGACGCGTCTGCCTGCCTTCTTTCCCCCGCGGGCCGTTTCTTTTACCTGCGATTATTGTGCCAGGGCGAACTGCGTAACTCGTCCAACCCCTGATTAGTTTCTGTCGTTCGAGAACCCACGGCGGACTTAATTTACACGGTCCTTGTTCCTCGTGCATAAACAAAAACACAGCGGTATGTGCTTTGATTATACGAAACATCAGCCTTCAACTGGTAGCATCTCCCATTATTCCTCGAAGCTCCTTTACGGTAGTAACATCGCGGATGATCTGAAAGATGAAATATGGGTACATTAGTCATTTGACTATAGAGGGTGTTCAGACCTGGAAAAAATTTTAATGGGGGATTGTTGGGGCCAAAATAATACGAAAATCAGGAATATCAATTTTTCGTTTGAGGCTTCGTTAAAAAGTTATTAACAGTTGCGCCTGTAGATACGCAATTGTTGATAACTATTTTAACGAAGCCTCCATCAACAAATTAGTATTCCTGATTTTCGTTTTATTTTGGCCCCTAGAATCCCCCATTAAAATCTTTCCCAGTGGTTGCAACATCGAAACAGGATGATCTGAGATAAAATATGAGTCTATTAATCGTGCAACCACGTGTAAAATACAGAGAATATAACAAAATATTTTATCCAGTGTACCTACTATTTTTTCTTTCTCTATTTGACCATCAAATGGGCAAGTCAGTTGTTGCTTCTTTTTAAAGAAAATAAATGTTACCTTTGGCTTTAACTTTAATTTTAAAGCTGCACAAATCTCTGCACTATACTCTAAGATTCTAGGAATGCTTTCAATGTCGCCGTTGGGTTGTCCATTGTGAGCAGCGCGCTAGACTTCAGCAAAGGCTACCGACACCTTTGTAATTATGCCGCGTTCTGGAACGGTCTCGAACCTTCGAGAAGGTGTGTTTTATTCGAGAGAAGACGAAGCGAGGGACACGTGGCCAAACTTGATCTACGCTCTGACCAAGGAGACGAGTCGCCAAACGTAAACAACCTAACCCTGAATGTGACCCGTAAGCGCCCTTTGGCAGACAATGACTACAGTCGTGGTGCGGACTACTGTGCACAGGGGCAAGAGGGGTCCATCTGTCTATCTTGCTCCCTTGCTCTCAGGCAGTCCAGGTGCGTGTGCAACTGCCGCGACGAATAGCGAACCAGAATTCAATGTGTACGTGGGAATTGGTGTACCCCCTCTACTTTTCTCGCATTCCTGCCACGGGACTTCCAAGTCGAGGACCAGTAACATCTAAATAATTCCCCAAATTACCGGATCATCATCTACGCGTAATGTAGGGTTACTAACAAGTAATTATGAAATATTACTTTTGACTTGTTCCTCGTTCCGGTCGCCGCTGCGTGTTTGTAACGAGCAAATAACCTGGTCGGTGGCCATCCTCCCGGTGATCGAAGGGGAAGATGCTCTCGACCGCAAAGGGGTGCGTGACGACCCTCTGCCAGACGTCCTAAGCTCATCGGCTGAAACAAAAAAGACCAATCGAGATTTTATTGGGAGCCTGGTAATAGATTGCAATAGAATTGGCCGCGCAAAAAAGTACAAAATGGCGCCTCTTGGCCATTTCAAAGTACAATCACTTATTGTTTGCGTTATAATTTTTTATATATCGAGGTGGTTGTGTAATTGAATTTGCAATCGAATTTAGGCACATTGTGCAAAATAAGATACCTTTGATAAATTTTTTTTTTTTTATATTTTTGTTATGATCGACGAACGCCTTAAAAGTTTACTATGATAAACGCGATGCACGCTAGAACCTACTAGAGAAATTTCTCGGCCGGGAGGAGCAAAATTACCGGCTTGTTTTGATGGATAAGAAGCTCGTATAAAAAGAAAAATTGGATGGTCTAACGTCGACCTGGAATATCCCGTGGATGAACCATCTAGTTGCCAGCGTTCTTATAGCCAATTGCAGCCCACTAACTCTAACAAATGTACCCGGGTATCGTTCACACAGATGCGCTCACCCTTTCCATCTTGCACTCTCAAAAACAATTTTTCCTCTATGCGCGTCGCAAAACGCAATTTGTCCTAATGTCTACGAAACGTCCTCGCTCGATGGATATGCCATTCTTTCGCGAGAAGAAGGCACAACGTGTTTACATCCCTCCCCACTCCTGTTGTCAGGAGTCAGCCAATCAGCGTGCTGCAGCAAGAGTGGGGATGTAAACACGCTGTGCCTTCTTCTCGTGGAAGGACATTGTGTTTGTCCATCGATAAAACGATAATACTCCTATCCCCCCCCCAAATTCCAACATTTATATTCATCCATCTAGAAAAAACCATTAAAAAAGAATTTAATCTTTCTCGATTACAATTTCCTTCTTGTATAAATTAAAAATTAAAAATCTTATTCTACATACATATTCTAATATATTTATAATTATATATATTTTAAATACATCCAACATTAAAATGAAATATAAAAGGATGTGCCTTAATTCATCTCCAAAGCGCAACAATGAGCATTTAACAACTAATAATTTATTTCTTAAATTCATAATACATTTTAAAATTGAAACGCGACAGAATATTTCAGAGCAACTCGCGCGAGCTGTTATGTACAAATATTGCTTGTATAGAATTCATTTCCAAAGACACTCGTACGCATTTAATAACTAGTAATTTATTCCTCGGAATCGTGAAATATTTAAACATTTTACTGTCGTAGAGAAATTAAAAGAACTTACTTTTTTGTTATGCACCTCGTTGCACGAAGGTTAGACATTTCGAAGTGTCGAAGCGTTCTGTAATATGATTGGCTGGGTAGGGAGTCTGCGCAATGACGCTTCGTGAAGGTTTCGAACATGGCGGATGGGAAATTCGTATCCGTAGAAATCGTATGCCCAGCACACCCAACGAAAGCATTTATGCGAATATATTCGTTGTCAAAGCTTCCAGCTATAACATGGATAGTTTATTTTTTGTATCTGTAACGCGAAACAGATGTTTTTATCGTTGATTTACGGAAGAGAAACGAACAATTTAAATCGTTCAAAATTTGTTACGTATTATGCTTTAGACCCGTAAAAGAACGTATAATATTACTTTCTTCTTTCAAACTGTAAACTAAGACATCCCTAATGACCTTACGATTGCAAATTTAACGTAGATAATTGCATTTTTGTAAAGCGTTTCGTGTTCGCTGGACGCGTTCGAATATAAAACGTTCTACATTGCAAAAGAATGCAAACGAAAGCGAATACTCACGCTGGGGACTTGTTTCTCGAGTTGAACAACCTGAATTCGTGGAGGGAAACGGGATTTGCTTAATTTTTGCTTAAATATTCCTCTTTCGAGCGGCTCTGAATTACAAAGCGTGCGTAGCGCGCGAGGTCCTGGCGGGAAGTGAACGACAGTATGGCCAACTTCCGGCTTCCCGGCTAACTTCAGAGTCACTTCCGCCTAAAGAATCCGACCAATCAGAAACCGACTACATAGGCGCCATAATAATTTTGTGACCGGTTTTCAATTCAATTGAAAATTGCACGCGCGATAATACGCGGCAGTACTTTCAACGGTGTATTTGAGGTTACGTACTGGTCAATGTTTACAGTAAATTGTTAACATCTATTAATAGAACAGATATGTAATGTTTAAATGCAGTTCCATTAGAGTTTAAGATATTTTAATTATCTCGTAAGAGAATCATAGTATATTTCTTATTATTAAGATAAATCAATGTACGTGAAATGGAAGCACCCGCTGTAGAAAGTCTGCCGTAAGTAAATATTACCTTGTTTTGCCGTCTTAATGAAAAGGAATACAGCTTTTATGGTTCTTTAAGAATTGACCCTGTTTGTACAATGACTGTCATCGTCTAAACATTATTTTTAATTCAGTTACTGTAAGGAATTGTGGTTCTTAATATCGGATACGGTATGCCGGTGCGAGAGACAGCTCGTCGAAGATGAAATTAAAAAGGAAACAAAACTCCTCAAGGAAGGTCTTCTATATTTTAAACCGTACACAGAAGCGTCGCTGCAAAATATACCCAAGAACGATCCTTCGCCTCGAATGTACGAACTAATTAGTAAACTTGCTCCTCTTCTGGTACGTATTACGAAAAGCTTTTCACTACTTTTTTTATTTAAATATTGTCAGAATTGTTTTCCTGTTTTTCTAGAATCTGGACGCTACGATTACGTGGGACCTAGTTTGTAATTTCATAAAGTACGAATATCGCAATTGCACAGAAACGTTCGCGTCTCAGCTTGTGGATTATACTTCCATGAAAGTGTTGATCAACGATATATGGAACTTTTACTATTCCGAAAGAATGACCCTGATAAAATGCCTAAAACTTATGGTCGAATATAAAGACAACGAACACCGTTACCAAAAGGAATTCGCCAAGTTTTTCGATAGCGTTCTATTCGGAACGTTGTTGGAATCCATTCAGAAACAAATAGAAACATTGAAGACGGTGAACCCACCTGTTAGATCCCAACTATGTACGGAGGAGTATTTGCACAGGTTATATAACAGCAGCCTTGTTGAAATGCGAGAATTACTTCACATATTAACGGTCATCATTCATGATATACATATTGCGGACAGCGAATTTTTGAAATTTTACGAAAGCATCGGGGTTGGTAACGTACTAGAAGAATAAGTCTGCGTTACAGTACTGTTATTAAATAAATTCGATTATTTTACAGGGGGAACCAAGGCGCTTGGCAAGCACAAAAAGTCACGAGGACAAGAAAGCAATTGCAAAGAAAATCAAAGAAATACAGCACAGTCAAGCGGCTCTATTTTTGGTAGCATTGGACGTCAGAAAACAGTGAGTATTTTGCACCGTAACCTAAAATTAATCAGAATTTTAACGTTAATATTTTGTTTCTCAGTGTCGACATGGAAGATTGGATACGAAGCGTTAGAAACAGCATGCAAGAAACCTTCGAGCACAAATGCATCCGCGACAGTTACCCGCAAGACAGCCCACTGTTTCTGTCGTGGATGTTGGCAAATTACGCCATCGATCCGGAAAATATGGACACGTTAAACCGATTCAAACCGTTCGGTATCAAAGCCATACAACTCAACGTCTTCCATTACTTGCAGGATTTAATGAACACCGAAATGATCTGCGAAAAGACTCATTACGCGGAAGTCGTGCACAGCAGCGTGTACAACCTCCTTACCTTGGTGTGTGCGTTCGTGGACGAAGAAAAACTCAGCGTACTGAACGGTATCTTCGATGCTGTTGCCGCCACGATTCAGTTCCCCAAAACGGCGGCGCGATTTTGGGAGGAACGGGACGACGGTTTATGGTTGATCTACAAGTTCGCGGCTGAACAATTCCCGTACGAATTCGAGCCACTGACGAACATTGCGATCGGTTTGGCGAGCGCGTCTGAAGCGAGTGCTGAAAAAATCGCGGCGGAGCTGGACAATCTCCAGTCGCTGACGCTGGAGGTACCGCGACAGAGGGACCACAATAAACCCTTCAAACCGTACGAGCAAGAGTGTATGATCCATAAAAACTCGTACGCGATAGCTGAAGATTCTCTGCGCGAGAATATACGCATGTCCAGCGACCGCGAGGTGGTGATATTTCGGCAGAAAGCGTGCTACTGGGACGCCTTGCACTACAAGATAGAGCAGCTCTTCTCTCAAGCTGGAGGTGGGATCACGAATATCAGCGAGATGACCAAAAACTTGCCCGAGATCGTATCGCAAGGGTTGAAGTTACTGAAAACTCTAGCCAAATATATAGGGATACCTCAAAGTATGGTCATACCAACGGAGCTAAGCTTCGAGATCATCAACAGATTCTCCTATCCAGTATTACCCGAGGACAAGATGTACATATACAAAATCGTTGCAGCGTGCATCAGTATTTCATCCGAGCTCGTTCTAGAGTATCCTGAAGAGATACTCTCAAGGATGCGCGCAGGCGTTTATCCAAGGTTCAACAACCGTTACCAGAAGACGTTGGACTTCGCGGAAGCCGTTTCGTTCGACGGCGGTATAATCGCGTCCTGGCTGTCCTCCATCGAAACGATCGCCCATTCCTATCCAATTTTGAACGCGTACTTGGATATCCTGTCGAAGTACTTGATCAGGAAGTACAACGAGGAAGCTTTGTACACGGTTGAGATTCCAGGAATGGTGTTCTTGTTGCAAGGTGTTCTGCCTAAATTGGATTCTTGGTACTTCGATTCGGACGCGGAGAGGACCGATCTATGGTTGAAGAGCATGTTCTGTCTTCACAGAGCTCTCGAGTCTAGTCTACCGAAAGAAGACATACGGAATGAATTGCAGCTGGTGGTCGCGTATAGTTTATTGTATCTGGAGCCAAGGCACGCGTTGCTGAAGCTGATCCGCACGGGTGAACGTACACTGCACAATAAAATGATGGCTGAAACTGATTGGATCCGCGGTAAAGGGTTCAAGGCGATCAAGAGTGTACAGCTGGCTCTATCTGTGGTGAATAGATTGCTGATCTTCAGGAAATCATTGGGACTGGAGACAGGAGACAGATCTCCGTTGGAAGCTGCCTTGTATTCTTCGCCTCGTGTGCCCAATGGTCTCTTAATAGTGCCCACGATCGTTAACTATCTCTATGTCTGGTTCAGTCCACCGTTGCAAGCCATGGCTGTCAGGCTGCTGAAGAAGTTTGCTGAAGGATCTTCCATGTCTCTCCTCGTCTGCATGGGCATGGACGGTACAGCTATCAGAGAAACCTTCGCGTCCCGTAGAGGACTCATGTCGCCAACTTGCGTGGCGGATGTTAAAGTCGCCATCCTCGAGTTGGTCGCTGTTTGCCTGGAGAAGCAACCAGGCCTGACGGAGGCTCTCTTCAACATCGTGCACCCGGCAGAATGCAAACGGATCTTCCCTAGATCGGTCGAGGAGTTCTTCACGGAAGGGTGCAGACAGTTCTTGGTGAAATACTTGAACCGGATTTACGAGAAGGGGGACATCGTGTGCGACAAGTTGTATAATAGCACGATGGCGTTGCTGAGAGCGATGTGGTACCACAGGAACGAAATTCTAGTCAATTTCTTTCGCAAACGAGAGAAGTTCTGGACTCATTTGTTTGCACCTCTTTTCAGAGATCTAGTGCCGGGCGCTAAGGGTTACTCTCACCTGTTAGACATAATCACCCTGGAGCTGTTCAAGAGTTCCGTGCTGGAAGACGACTTCTCCATGAACCTGAGAAAATTTCTGGACAAGTCGAAAGATTATTGGAAGAAGCTGGCGATCTACATACTGGAGGATGTGCATTCCGAAGGCGACAGGTCGTTGAATTACGAGAAACAGGACACTAGTATCCTGCATTCCCAGTACGAAAGTAATCTGGAATCCTGGTACAATTTCATCGTCACGCTGACCGATGAAAGGATCGCGACCAACTATCCGGTGAACGTGATCCAGGCGCAGCTGATAACGCAGCACTCTCTAGGCTCGCTGTTGGAACGGGTGAAACAGTCCCACGACCTTGGTAGCAGAAAGATCACGATGTTGCTAGCGTCTCTGTCCCTGCGTTGCATCACCTCTTGGAAGCAGATATGCGTAGACGACTCGAGGATCTTCAAGACAGGCTTGACGCAGCTGATGCAGGAGATCGGCCAGGCCTACCGCAGCTACGGGAAGTCGTTGCGTCAGACGCTGATGTCTTTGCTCCTTGGTTGCGTGCAGTGCGTGAAGAAGACGTTGCGCGAGGACGCAACGAGCCTCGAGTACCTTCTGGCGCACTCCTGCACAATCGCAGCCAGCGAGTTGGAGCAACTGAGGGAGGCAGCCGTTCAGTTCGAGAAACGGAAGCAACAGCAGCCGATAGAACGCACGGTGGACGAGAAGGGGACGATCGGTAGCGTGACGGCCCAGAAGAACGCCGATGAGATGAACGCGGAGACCCTCCGTGGAATTCGCGAGAGTTTGCCCGCCACTTTGGCTGTCTGCATGGTCACGCAACTGTTGCGGTCCTACGTGGAGCGCAGCTCGCTGTCGAAGCAGCAGCGCAAGTCAGGATGCGTGCAGCTACGGCAAATGATACCCGAGCTGATGGCCTGCATCGGCATCACCTTGCAGAAGTATCCTTATCTGAGATTCAGCACAGCGGCGCTCAACCTGCTCAACCTGATCGTCCGTTCCCCGTACACCCTCCACCCTATCAACGAGAACGACATTGCAAAGCTGTGGCTGAGCCTGATTCCACCCGCTGACATCGGCAACAGCATGCTGGACTCCTTGTACGACGACTGCACCAACGGGAAGTGGCGTTGCCAGGATTGGTGGCCGCTCTACACCCTAGGTTTGGAGTTCCTCACTGGATTAGTGACCAGAGAAACACCCACAGTCTATATAAAATCTATTGTCATGTTTCTTGACTCCCACGAGCACCAGTTGATGGTCGCGTCGACGTTGCTCAGACACACTGCGGACCTTTTAGCTGCTGATCTGGTACAATCCTTGGTTGCGCTCATCAACATCATGGCCACGCTGCCGTACGTTTGGAACTCGATACAGAAGAGCATATGCGAGACACTGATCAAGTGCATGTACCTGGCGTACGACAACACCGTGAACCTGCTGCTGCGCCCGCGGATCCTCAAGTTCATCATCGACGGTATCAGCATGGAGAGCGCGGAGGAGCTCGAGTCCTGCGACAAACGTTCACCGAGCGACGAGCTGAAGCTGCTGGTGAACAAGCTGATCATCATAAACACGACCTGCGCGCTCAGTTTCGTTTACTTCTCGCCCAGACTGAACACCCTGGTGGACACTATATACACCCAGGACTTCTGGTACACCCCCATGGCGGAGATGAACTTTGGACCGCCACAGATGAGCATAATCTCCGGTCCACGGTTGACGTACGGCACCATCATCAGCTCCACGCAGCTGTTCACGCAGGCTCTTCACTCCAGGTCTCAGCCAGTGAGCTCCTCGTCGGTGTCCTTCGTTGGCCAGAACGACAAGACGGATTCCGCCAAGAGGGAATGGGAACACGCCACTCCTGAAGACAGAAGGATGCACACGAGCAAGGATCTCAGGAGGATGATCCACGCCGCTTCCGGCTCGGCTTCTAGGTCCTCCAACGTGGCTGGGGACTTTCTTGCGTACGTCAGCGGCCTGGACGTGACTGTGCCGCTGTTGAGCAGCCCCAGGTTGGTCAGAAGGCCTTACGATCCTCTCATTTGCGAGAACACTATACTGTCCAGAGCAACAGCCTTGACCAGTGGTAGACACGTCACCAAAGGAGGTGGATCGATCACTGGGAAAAGCGGCAGCAGCCCTGTTATTACCAAATATCAGAAGTTCAGCGATCCTTGGTTCGAATCTATGGACGAGAACAACACGAGGCTGGCGCTTGAAATCAATCTCGTGTTGATATTGTGCCAAGCCCTAGAGGGCGTCAGGAGCCCGAGGATCGCTCTCAGAGACCGTCAGCTGATAGCGCGGGAAACGATCACGGAACTGGGAGTTTTCTTCGATTTCCTCGAGCACCGAGGCACGCCTGACAACTGGCCAGTGAAAGGATCGTTGATCAGCGCGGATACAAAGAGCGTCAGGACGATAGATCAGTCGGTCGATCCCAGTTACAATATTTTACCAGCCAGATTGAAAGAATCGCACAGAGAGGCACTCGAGGAGGACATTTTCACTACCGGACGGTTCACGACCAACGTCAGCAGCGTACAATTTCTACCGCTGATGGGCAAGCTGCTGAAGGCTGTCGTGGAGTCCTTGGACTTGATACAGTATCGATAGCGACGGTTACAAAATAGGACGAATTACGTGTTAAATTAACACTTTACCGACCGGTAGCGGTTGATTAATCGGCTATCGGTCGGTAAGCGTTGGTCGGTAAAGAAGTTGATTAATAGGCTATCGGTCGGTAATGTGTTAAGAATAAACGAAAGGAGAAATTTGGCAGTGTACAAAAGAAACAAAGTTTTTTTATAATTATTCGGTGTACGTTGGAATTCGTAATAAAGTAACGATTTTTATTATAACCTTCTTGTGCTCGTATAAAGGATAAAAAAAGTTTGATAAAAAGAATAAATCGAGGGAGAAATTTCGAAATGTGTATAAAACGCAGCGACTCTTCGCCCTCGGTGCCATGAGGCTTTACAAAGGTCGAGGAGAACCACTGGCGCCAAATCACCAAAAAAAATTTTAACGATCACCGTTTCGTGCATTCTCGCAAATAAAAAAAAAAAGAACAAGTTCTCAGCGAATTTAGTTTAATTCAATCATGTCTCATTTCGTCGGATTCGCGTAACCCGCGTTGCGGAACTGGATTTTTTCTGTACATTTAGTACCAGCGACAGAACAACGTTTACGTTCATCCTACGTGTGTTCGCGCACGGCGCTACAATTCTGCGATCACGATCGTTCAACACTTAAATATTTATAGATCCGAGAACGCGAATCGATGTTAATAATTTAAACTCGTGTGTTCCTCTCGCAAACTTAATCTACGGACAACGACGGACACAGTTACCGGAAAGTAGAAAGCAGAGAATGGAAAAAGCTACGGTAATTCGCGTCCAAGTTCCACTCACCGTCAAACTGTTCGTTTCCTTTTTTTTATTTTTTTTTTTTTTTTTTCCGTCCTTCTCGGTTGATCGACATAGCTTTAATACCTCTTTGTGTTCGTTACGCGCGAGAACGTACATTTTTCGCTGACGCGATCGATAGTCGTTACTACGATACAGTATAAAAATATAGAATTCGTGATATCAACGAACGTTATATGTTACGACGATAGCGATGGCGCTAGCGACGAGCTGAACGCGCCGCGCAGTGACATTTGACGCCTTCCAGGCTGCGAACCCGAAGGTCGCGTTTGACGCTAAGGGGGCAAATGAGGTAAAATGTTCTCCGGCGACGGTGAATCGTGGGTGTCGTTGGTTCTCGACGTCGCCCGCGAATGGTAGAAATTATTCGAGGTAACGGAACTGACGACGGAGCTGGTGGTCACCGTGTTGGCGGTACCAACAGCGGTGACCGTCGGCGCGGTGTTCGCCGTGGCGTTGATGGTGATCGTCGTCACGATGGAGGAGGTAGAGTGGCCTCGAGAGGCCAGGTTCGACCACGCGTGAGGATTGGGACAGGCAGAGTCGGCCGGGGAGCAGTCGGACTGTCGAGTCGACGAGGTACAGTACGCAGGCGTCGTCAAAGTGGTGGAGACCAATCCTGATGGCGATCCGCTGGCGATGATTGGCGTGGGCGGCGGTGGAGGAGGGGGCGGTGGCGGCGGCGGCGGTGGCGTTGGTCCGTTCAGATCCGCCAACGGATCGACGGCGCCACTGTCCCACGGTTCCGTGGATTTCGATTCGTCGTTATTCACAGCACTAGCGGTCGACCGTTGCCGCTTGGCGTCACCGTACAACAAACAATGAACATTCGGCGAGCTGCTGCGATCGCGCACACCCTCCTGCTCCTCCAGGAATCGGTCCATATAGTCCCTGCTTACGATTCAATGGTCTTGTCATACTTCAAGTTTTCAATCACGACACGTTGGAAAATGCAAATGAAAGAGAGACTGTGCGACTCGAACGAAAGTAATCCATCTATTTAAGCCGCGAAAGAAGATAAAAATACGACATGTGTTGTAATAATTTAAATAAAATGAACAACTTCGTTTATGAGAACGATGCCCCTATCGATGGATAGAGAAAATACTCACGTGATGCCAGGATGCAACGCGTACTTCTTCTTCTCCAGACGGGCCTTGTACGTGAATATATCGTGACGTTCCGTTTTCTTCCACAGGTAATAAAATTGCACTAATTCGCCGACAGAGCGCGTCCTAACCTGTAACAAGAACAACAACAATGAATCAAAATAATTTTTCGTTTCTCGAGACGAGTCAAGGTACGTACCTTGTTCTTCTGTATCAGATGAAAGTCTTTCCCATAAGTTCGTAACCCGGACTCGAAGTTGTGGCACTCCTCTTCCGACCAGAGGCTAACTGCATCAGTAGGCGGTACAACGTTCATTCTACGCCTTCTCAGCGCTTCTTCAAGATTATAGCCACACTGCAGCAACAGATACAGCGCTTGTTCGTCGTCTCTGATATGGGACCCCGTAGGCAGAGCACCGCCCTTCACAGCTGGCAACTGTGCCCGTTCCAAGAATTCTTCGGTTTCTTCCTCGGGTATATGGCTAGGGTCCCATAACATCTTGTCCTCGTTCTCGTATGGCAATGCATCGTCGTAACGACAAAGACCTTCTGGTATAGCAGCTTGGTAATCGTTACCAACCATAATTGTCTTTTTCCATTCCTCTTCGTCCGGGCTGTAATCACAGTCGTCCTCTTCCTCCTCGCTCTGTGGTCGCGAAACGCTTCGCAATAATCTTGAGGTACCGCTAACTATACTACCGCTAACTATTCCATCTTCGCCACCGTCCGCTGTGCCGCCTCCGACACTGCCCTCTACACCAGTGACGGTATTGTCGTCCGTCGTACAGCCTCCGTGTCCAGTCATGCCGCTGCACTTCGCGGCGACGGTGCTCCCTATCGTTGCGGTCGTCCTCGCGTTTTCATTGTTGCTACAGCCATCCATCATGGAACACTCCTCGCCTTCTACCTCCTCGTCGTCGTCGTCGTCATCGTGGATACGGTGCCGTCTGCTATTGTCACCAGCGACCACGCTACCAGCACCGCCCCCTTTTATCGCCGATCCCGACACCAACGACGTCGAGTCCTTCCCTTTCACCAACATTTCTGTATAAAATTGTTTGAGATCTGGCTCGTTACTAGTCGCGTCCGCCTCGTCGTCGTCGTCGTCGTCGTCCGCGTCATTGTCACCCTTATCCGAATACTGTCCCTCGACTTCCGGGTCGCCGCTCCCGGATGGAATTAACAACCGATCCGAACTGTTTGAATTTTCCGTAGACGGATCCCCGTATCCGTACATTGCTAGTAGGTCTTTTAGTGGCATATCACCTTCCTGAAAGAAGACAAGAACGCAAATGATCACCAAGCCGGATGTAGCAAATAGACTAGGCATACGAATCTCACTACGAGAACGCACTTTGAGTCCAAAGTGTTGTAGAAACTTATCATAATTGTAATTATTTATGGGCTTGATTTTTTCATTTCACAGGCTTGATCCTAGAATAGTTGGGATCAGAATCTTGTTACAAAGTGAACATCGTATATATATTAATTTAACTCAGAAACCGTAGAATTATACCTTTTGCAAGTTGGACAACTCGTTGTGAGAATCTTCACTACCTTCTAAAGCTTCTTCTTCGTCTAAAGTCCGTTCATCGTCAAAATCATTTACCATCATTTCCGTCGCTGGGCCCATATCATAATCTCGATCTGCCCTGTAAAACGTTAAATACTTAATGATGCATTTCTTCTTTTAACACTTTATCTACCAGTAGTGGTCGAGTGGACGAAAACCGTCGTCAACCAAAAACCTATTAATAGGCTATCGGTAGATAAGCATCGGCAATCGTAAACTCGATTAATAGGCTACCGGTCGATAAAGTGTTAAGCAGCGATTAACAATAAAAATATCAAGATTCATATTTACTAACATGTTTATATCTTTTGAAGTAACTGACGTGGTAACATATCGCATTTATATTAGAATTATGTATCTAATATATGCACAGAGCGACGTACACCATTAGAACGATGTAGTAGGTTGTCCTTAAACTACCTGCATTGTATATGTTGTTTCATGTAATCAACGTAACGGAACGGGAAGATGTAATATGGAATTTATGACGCATACCTAACCTTAAATTCGTATGACTCGTACTGAGTTTATGGTCACAGTGATAATTCATATTTCGATAAACGATATTAAGTACGTCTAAAAGTCTTTCGTTGCTGTCACTTCATGCTGTACGGAATATACACTACACCTCACTGAAAACCTTTCGTTTCGATATCGTACATATTCACAAAGAGTGTTGAATCTTTCAAACGGAAACGCTTCGCAATACATCCAACATATTTTTTTTTAAGGCACAGTTTTAACGGACGAGAAACGCATTTTCGGTCCGTATCAATGGCGATGGCACACGTTTGTTATAAACTTTGAGGAAACAAGTCGAAACACACACGATTCATTATTTATATTCATCGAATGTATCGTTACACTCCTGCAGCACTCTAAAAAGCGGGAAAGACACGGAATCATCCTGTCGACCAATCACGATCGCTCAAAATCTTCTAGGGAGCGTTTTACCATTGGCCGTGAAACAGGTTTTCCCAAATTGATTCGTTGTGAATCCACCTTTGCGTAGCACAAATTTTGAATTAATTTTTAATACTCAAATCGTGTAAATATATGCATTAATATGTATATATATATATATTTAAATTATATTGCGAACACGTTTAAATATTTATAACAGAAATGTAAACGTGCGTTAAGAATATTTAATTATGTGATGCTTATGTACATATATGTATGTATATATATATATAACGCTTCTTGTTAATAATGTAACGCACAGTAGTTCATTATACTTTCTATTGAAATTAACGATAGTAATATAAGTTTGAAAAATTTTTACTTTTGTACGATTCAGTGTTGCTCGAATTATTGTATTTTATGAAATACTGTATAATAAAGAATAATATTTTATATGTGCAATATGTTCTCTTTACCAGTGAGAAATAATTATTTTAAAAGGGAACTGGTAAATATATTGCGGTACTTTTACATTTAATATGTTATTTCAATAATGCGTTAATCTTTCAGACTGATAATAGAAAAGTGCTGTTAGTTTTTCAAGCGATAAGGTAAATTTTCGTAATTGGCATGTATAAACAGAAATATTTTTCTTTGTAAATATTTGTCTTTATTATAGAAACACAGCCACGCAAAAGGATGAAGAGTACCAATATATTAAAAGAAGTAAAACTCCCACAATGCATTTCCAACGATCTCTGCCGCGTTTGCCTATTCCCAAACTACAGGATACGTGCAGAAGATATCTAAACGCGCAGATACCTTTATTATCCAACGAACAATTAGAAAAAACTACGTCTTACGTGAATGAATTTCTTGAAACGAGCGGTGTTGATTTACACAAAAAGCTTATCGAGAAAGACGCTAAGAATCGTCAGACTAGCTATATCAGCGAATGGTGGTTCGATATGTATTTAAGAGATCGTAAGCCTTTACCCATCAATTACAATCCATTCATAGTTTTTGCGCCAGAGGACAAAGCAATATATAACGCACAGTTAGTGAAAGCTACGAATCTTATTGTATCGTCGTTGAGATTCATGAAATCGTTAAAAGAGGGCATTCTGCCGCCAGAAGTGTTTCACCTGAATCCCAAAAAATCAGATACTGATTTATTTCGTACTGTTACGAGACTACTGCCGTCCCAAATCAGTTGGTACGGAGCTTACTTATTCAACGTAAGATAATAGATACGTTAGATCTTTGTTCATCACGAGACGATATACTTGTCTTGAAATTAATAATTATTACAGGCTTATCCTTTGGACATGTCTCAATATCATAACTTGTTTAACACAACGAGGATACCAAAAGTAGAAAAGGACGAAATTTATCAAAATACATCTGCTCGGCACATAATCGTAATGAGGAAAGGACATTTCTACTCTTTCGATGTGTTGGATGAGAATGGCTATATTTACGACCCAAAGACAATAGCAGCTTGTGTGAAATCTATATTAAACGACCAAAGACCAGCCAGTAAAAGCCCTATCGGAATACTTACAACTGCGGAACGTAATCTATGGGCTAATACCAGAGCTCGTTTATCAGAAGTTGGTAACCGAGACCTTCTGCAGAAAATAGACTCCGCTGCATTTATGATGATACTGGACGATGCATGTAACGGAGAAGATTACAATGAATTAGTTAAGACATTCCTCCATGCAGACGGAACAAACAGATGGTTCGACAAATCATTCTCTCTAATTGTCTCGCAAGACGGGCATGCTGGAATAAATTTTGAACACTCGTGGGGAGACGGAGTAGCCATTCTACGATTCTTTAATGTACGTAAGAATTTTGAGCAGAATAATCGTGACATTTGATTGGCATTATTTTTCCAGGATATAAAAGACGATATATCCAAACAACCAAGATTTCATCCTAACGAGGCTGATTACGTTCGAAAAGGAACAGTGGATGTCGAACGACTCGAATTTATCGTAGACGATAAACTTAAAAATATTGTTGATACGCAAACGAAGAAATACGAGGAATGGACGAAACGACTGAGTATCGATCATATGATATTCGAGAAATTTGGTAAAGGCGAGTGTAAGAACTTTGGCGTAAGTCCTGATGCGATTATGCAATTGGCTTTCCAGTTAGCTCTGTACTATCAGGACAATTGTATGGTGCCTTCGTACGAATCTTGTAGCACAGCCGCGTTTAAGCATGGTCGAACGGAGACTATTAGGCCCTGTACGATGGAAACGAAAATAACGTGCGAAGCTATGGCTCGGAAAAGTAACAAATTGTCCAAGTCGGAATTGAAACGGTTAATAATTAATTGCAGCAACGTTCATAACACGCTCACCAAAGAAGCTGCTATGGGTAATTATAATCTATAACTCATCCGGTGTTATGCTTAATCGTCAAGAATCGAAATTAACAACTTCTTTTTACATTTACAGGCCAAGGATTCGATAGACATTTGTTCGCATTGAAAAAGATTTGGGAACAATCAGATTCCCCTAAACCAGCTATTTTTCAGGATCCAGCGTACAATGATATAAACAATAATATCTTATCCACTTCCACTCTTTCGAGTCCAGCCGTAATTGCTGGTGGATTTGGGCCAGTAGTAAACAATGGATATGGAATCGGGTGAGACACACTTCCTTTATTGTTTATATAAACATATCGCCTGCAACAAGCTAACGTATAAAGTAACTTTATCTACAACATTCAACTAATGTTCAGATACATGATTCAAGATAAGAGACTGGGATCTGTGGTGACGAGTTATAACAACCATTGCAATTCTAGCGAGTACGTAAAGTGTCTGGAAGAGGCGTTTAAAAATATTAATCAGGTATTGGCCCATTGACAATAACGCTATCAAATATTTGTAATTGATATTCAATTACTATTGTATTCAAGTTCGTTGAACATACGTTACACATTTATAAGAACCTTTATCACTGTTAATTACATATACAATCGTGAATTTTTATATAATGCCGTTTGAAAACCTTTTTTTATTATTGTCAAATGAATAAAGAACTATTTTCTTCATCTTGTGTCGTTAAATGAATTCCGCTGATAAATAAGATTATACGTACTATATTTTACACATAAAAATAAGTATAACATAATATTACTCTTGTTTGATACATTTTAGTTTGGAAAAAACATATATACATTAGATGCATTCAAAGGAGAGCGCTACAACGCACTCGAAGTACTGTAAACAACTGACAGTATCGCAGCAATAAATTTCTTTCACTACTAAAAAATAGTTGAACAACTATTCGAGTTCAACTCTATTTGTATCAAAATTACAGTTGTTCGAAACAAAGATGTACTGACCTTGGCGTGAGAAACAATTTTTTTTTTTTTACATCGGTTTTGAACAGAACGGTTATACTACGTATTCCTTCTACCTACTTTCCTTTTTCTTTTAATGATTACTAAACATGGAATGGAACTTTGTGATTCCAAAAAATACTTTATGGTTGTTTGTAGTGCTGCTTCTAATCCTAAATTTATACCTTATTTCCCATTTTTACTTTAGACGTCTGCAAGAACGAAAGAGTTTGTTAACGACGAGGTAAAAGAATGATTATTAACTTTTGCGAGTAACTTACCATATAAATTCCAACGATTAATCCAAAGAGCCCGATAGCAGAGCCAAAGATTTCGACTATGAGAATTTTTACAAACAGAGCGGAATTGGCTGCGTCGGAGAGAGCTGCTCCGGAACCAACAATTCCAACAGCTATACCGCAAAACAGATTAACGAGACCGACAGCTAAACCAGCTCCGAACATTAAATATCCAGCTAGCCAGTTCTGATTACGAATTTCGTCCCTTAAAGCTGGTTCGTTGTAATTAAATTCTTCCAACATTCCCGACAAAACGATGGCTGTGATCAAACCATAGATAGCAACAGCTTCGCAAAATATAACAGAAATTAAATTCTTCGTTTTGATCCTCGGTGCTTTTACACCGCCTCCGACAATGGAGACTCCGGTCGTATGAATACCTCTGAAACATTTACATTAGTTTTTTTTTTAATTTGTCGGAAGTACACGAGAGAATCGTTCGCAAGGATTAAAACTAACAACGCAGCACCAACTACGGACAAAGCAACCGCTAGTCCGATGCCAAGGGTTGCCCACATATACGGCGATGAACTTTCCAAAAACCTACAAATATTTCTTTTTTTAATATTCGTACGTTGCAAGAATTTTTTAGCAAAATTTTTCTACTCACCATGCAATGCTAACACGTTCTCCTTTTCCAGTAAATACATGGTACAATACTGCAAGGGACATTATTATTATTTAAACAAATATATATGTATTTTAGAAAAATCGAAAACATGACGATCTTTTTCGATTGACGGGTATAATTGGTTAAATTTCTTTGTAAATTGTTTTACGGCTTTTAGTTTCATTTAAAGCGAAATAAATGTTAATTAATACCTAATACTAGAATTGTAGCGGAGGCAGTGGATGCAAAAGTAGTGCCCAAAACGTATCTCATCGCGGTGTTTTTCGTTCCGTCGTTGTACACGATACTCGAGAGAAACGTTGGAATTAAAACGAATTTATATCAACGGGTCTAAAGCATACGTTGGTCACAGGTATCTGTGATATTTTAAAATAAGAACATTTCACGTAGAGATTGGAAGGAAAGCACACACACCCGTTCTTATCATGTGACGTCTGGTGCCCCTAATGGTTAAGTGATACTAGTGACATCGATCGCGGAAAAATTGTATTAAAATTCGATTTTTAAATGTCTCGAAAACGGATTCGAAATTTTGCGATTAGATCGGTGAATATATTCGTACAACGTACTCGACGTATGCTTACACAGTTTAATTCGAGAAATGAACTTTAATTTATAAATAAATCCTACAATGGTTGGATTTATAGATTCGATTTGGATATATAGATCGAATTTATTACTTTTCTTCAAAATTACCCAAAGTAACGTACATTTCACGCATCTGCGTGGAACGTAACGTTTCTTGGAAATATTCAAATGTATGCATTATATTAATTCTTTAATTTCCCGTAAAATGTAATTATATTGTAAAATGTTGAAATTGTAAGATCGTAAGGAAATGTTAGTAATTTCGTTGAACGGTATTATTTTAGAACGTGGATTCTGTTTTATCTGTCCGATTATTTTTCTTAAAGTCAAGTTTTGAAATAAAGCACAAGGTGTCCCGGAGCGAAATCTCGGGATATCTAATTTTAGAATTCGTCACAGCTCATTCGTCTCGTGTCTTGTACAGCAATAAAAGTGCGTGTGCTAATGTCAATTGCGATACAATTAATTGCAACTGCCGGGAACGAATAATGTCTATTACGAAAGGGTAAGCGAACGACCTTTATCTTTGAGACAAGATACAAAAGTACGAATTATATCTCGATCGTTCGCGAAAGGGGCGACGAAAATGATCGTAGAAACGCTTTAAATTCCACGTGCAAATATCGTTCGGAGAAAGTTATATTACTGGCCGAGGCGTGGAAATGAGAAACTATCGCGCAAACTATTTCAGTCTTCGATTAAATTACATTGGTAAATTTAGAGACCTAAAATTAAGGTTTGTCGACCAGAACCACGGCCGTGGGAGTCATGCGACGATCGTTAGATTGCTATGTATAACAGACGCTTGGAAATCAACCGAATATTCAATTATTAATCTCCTGTTTTATTGTATAATTCTGTTTTATCGACCGTAAAATTGTCTTACTGTATAATTCTGTTTTATCGACTGTAAAATTGCCTTGCTGTATAATCCTGTTTTATCGACTGTAAAATTGTTTATCATTTTTAATAAAAGAATAACAGACCATAATTTGAGAATTTTACGCAAATATGTCCGTTGTTTTCGGTGATGCAAGAAAGTAACGAAGGCACATATTGTTTACATGACACTGTTTTATCATCGTAGTAGAATACATTCCCAGAGTTTGTTCCCAAACTTTAACAGTACATACCCACGCATATAACGTTACAGATGTGTGAATTATTCGCAGATGCGTCAAGTTCAGCGAGTTTCTGAAGACGGTTTACGACGTCGCGACGACAGATCCGTTCGCTAGCCGTTTCAAAGCGTTGTCCACGAACGGCGACAGAGAAGGAATGATAAAGATCCTCATGGACGTACCGTACATAAAGAGCGTAAGAATTGTCGGGTCGTGCACGGGTAAGGATGACGTTAAAGCGTCAGAGATTTATGGCAAGTGTCGAGTGGTCGAGAATGGAGTTACGCGATACGACGAAGGTAGAATTAGCGATCTCACGGAAACACTGTTTACGGCCAGCGTGAGTAGTAGATTGTTCCTGGATGCGCTTTTAGATTGCGCACGACACTGGTACGAGTCGAAGGCTTACGCGAGATGCCTGAGGTACTGCGAGTGCATGCTTGCGCTTCCCGCGAATTTTTACAATAAGACCGCCGACAGCACGAACGATTTCTTGGAACGTAGAAAAGCGTGCTTGAGTTTAGAGAGCGAGTGCAAGAAACGGTTGAAAGCGTCGTCCTCTCGGGACAGGAAAGCGCGCAGGAAACGCAATTCCGGTAGGAGCACGTCCCTGGAGAACGCATTTGCAGGGGATCATGGTAGCACGCCAGACGTCGACGGGAAACAGCACGCCGTTCTTAAGAGTTGCTCCGACGCTGTGGCCTTGAAATTCGTTGACAAAAGGGGCAGATGCTTGGTAGCCACCAGGAACATCGAAGCAGGAACAGTTCTTATCGTTGAACCACCGTTTGCTTTCAGCACGAACAAAGAGGCGTTCGGCAGGAATTGCTTGCACTGTCACGTCACCTTCAAACTGGACACCGTCGTCAAGATTCCCTGTTACTATTGTCGAACGGTTAGTTATTGCGAATAGATCTCAATCGGTACTAGGGACGGGCATATTCAGATAAAAAGTATTAAGGTACTTAACTCTTTGGGGCACGCTGGGATTACAAGCATCCCACCTATTCGATGCACCGTAATGCATGGTGGGACATTTTTAGTCAGAAATATCTGCATGCGCACAGGTTTATATTTCGTCTTGTTTACGTAAAGCAGTATTCACTCGAGTTGGCAACATTCAACGTGCCAATACAAGTTCATCGATTGTTGCAAGCGGAAGGTTTATTGCGACAATCTCTTTCTCCTGGTTTTTCTATTTCTTTATGCTTTTATGTGATACCTTTATTAATAAAAATATACCAATTCTGTTTAACTTAAAATGCAATAAAATTTCTACGCAACATGGGTCTATTTTATTATCTGAAATCCTGTGCCGCAAAGAGTTAACCTTTTACTTGTACGTGTATTCAATGCACTCGAGAAGCTCTTCAAACTTTAATGAACAATGAAATCAGTAAGTACTTACAAAATCGATTTATATCAAATATCACACTAATATACATACAACTATTGACATGTTTAAATTATCAAATAATCCTGCGCTTACTATTGACTATGGAACGTTAATATGACGGTACTGCACATCTAACGAATGAGATTACACTACAAACGGAAATTAACGAGACATTCGTCGCGTCGAGTACAAAAGTACCATTCTTCCGCGAGAAGAAGGCACAGAATGTTTACATCCCCACTCCTGTTGCACTCACGCTATTCGAGAACGGTGACAGCCAATCAGCGGACTGCAGCGAGAGTGGGGATGTAAACACGCTGCCTGCACGGCAGTCTGCGCCTTCCACTCGCGGAAGGACGATGTATGTTTACTCGTCCCTGCTTCCAACTACGATATTTACCTTTCTACTCCTGAAACACGAACCTCTTGTACTTTTTACAGGTGTCTTTCTGTTCGGAAAAGTGTCGCAAAGAAGCATGGCACACGTATCACCGATACGAGTGTTCCGTGTTCGACGTTTTTCACGAGGATGGTCCCGAGCAAACGCAACGACACACATCGCACTTGTTACTGGCTTACAGGATGACAATCGTAGGGTCCTTATCGTCGAACACTGGAAAAACAAATAACAATAACAACACGGAAGAGAACGATGTTCCGTTTCTAAACGACAATTTCCTACGGTACCGCGCAACCAGCGCGAAAAACGAGCGCAGCGATTTAGGGACAAGCGAGGCGTACAACTCCGGCGATTATCGCACCGTGTTGGAGATGGAGACTCATTGCGCGACTCTGGAACCAAACGTGAACCTTATTCGCGCTATCGAGGCGATCTTTTTATCAAAATGCTTTACTTTCGCCTTGAGTAAATTGGACATTGTTTGCTTGAAGGAAACTCTCCTCTCGTTGGCTGTAGCGACGATGCATCATTTACAGGCGATCAATTGCAACGCTTACGAGATCGTGGAGAACGTGTACGACAAGGGAACTCATGTTTGGGAACCGAGACACGTTGGCGGGGCCATTTATCCTTCGGTCAGCCTCGTGAATCACAGCTGCTATCCGAACGTCGTTCGCCATAGTTATCCATCAGGTAAACAAAAAAAAACGAGTCCACACGTTCTATAAATGTCAGCCAAGGTACGACGTTTAAATGTGAATAATTTTCGCAGGAACGGTCGTGGTTAGAGCGTTACGCTTTATCGGCAAGGACACCGAGATTCTTGATTGCTACGGGCCACATTTTCTCAGCGAGAGCAAATTACAGAGACGCGAGTATTTGTGGAAAAAGTATCGTTTTCTTTGCGCATGCGAAGCTTGCACGCAGAACTGGCAGTATCCGTTACCTGAAACAATGAATTATAACTGCAGAGCATGTTCGGGAATGATCGGCGCGCTTGCTTTGAACGAAAATGATACACGTAACGTGTCCCAATGCCTCAAGTGTGACGAGAGAATCGATTGGAGAAAATTGAACGGTCAGTTGCGTAAATCCATCGACAAACGATCGAACGCGATATCGAAGATGTACGAAGGCCGTTATGCAGAGGCTCTGATACAGTTGCTCGAGCATATACACTTTATTGAAAAGTATTTCACTGCGCCCAACATCGAGACTATCAAAACACAGCAATGTATCATTCAATGTTACAATCAATTCGGCTGTACCTCCCAACAATAATAAGTTAACAATGCGTTTTCGTATCTATATGTATATATATATATATGTATATCAGTACATGGCTTGGGATTTATATCACAAAGTATTAAAAGAAATATTTTTTTTTTTTTTACGATAACTTTTTGTATTAAATGCAATGCATTTTTCGACTCCTGCAAGGCAGTGCTGTGCAAAATGTTACAAAAAATTACGAACTGCCCTGTATTCACGACCCTTGTTCTTACAGTATACAATTGTCGATGGCTCTTGGTTTTTTACACTTTACAAATTGTCGAAAAAGTTGGTGTCCCCGATGTAAAGAAAATTAGAACATAAATTTAACAAGGCTTCTAAAATGAAATGAAATAAAATTATGGCATCAAGCACCATTGGTATTACTGGCAATACTTCAGTTTCTTAATAACGACATTCCCTGTAAATGCACGTGCTACGATACCGTTGTTCTTTTTGCGCTTATAAACGTGTAACTAAAAGAAAATGCGTAAAACCTTAAAAGTAATTGTAGCTGTAGACACTGCTTGCATGAAAAATAAAAATTATATACAGTGGTTCGACGTACGCGTTATCATTCATCGATTTATCTAACAAAAATGCCAAACTGTCTATGTTGAACTAGAACGCGACGGTGTGGACAGGTAGTGTACAAGTTCAGTTACCACATGTGTGTTTCTCGAATTTCGCTAATAATGTGACCAGCATGAGTCAGTGCCTGAAACAGAAAACACGTATGTATGTATACATCGATAATTACGCAAAATGGAACGACGTGGTTTACGTAGACGTACCTTCAGCATGTCTGCTGCTTCCTTGCGTCTAACAGCAACGTGCTCACTCTCGTTCAATAGCTGCTGAGCGTAATCCGCCTTATACAAATGAGTCACGAGCTCGCTTTGTAAATTATCTTTTACATAGTTGACTAGAAAATACATTACAGCTTTTGGTACACTGTCTTTTATAGATTTTCGTACGATATAAAAGTATGATTTTATTAGTCTCTCTGGAACATGAAACGTTTATATAAGCGAAGATAATAAAATATTAAGCACGAATTACGAATTACGAATTACGAATTCGCTTCTTATTCGTACCAATAACATCACAGTCTCGTTCTTCTCGTTCGTTGAGCTTTCGAGGTGTTAGCATCGGTACCTCCGGAAGCAGGTTTATCGATTTCTGTTGCGGAGTTTTCTGTATTTCAATCGTTGGAATTGTGTTAGGGGAGGAACCGTCGATCGAATTGCTCATCGAATCGGTTCTATCCTGAGGCAATAAATTACTTAACCAATGATTCTGATGGCCCTGTTGCTCCTTACTCTGCTCGGAAAAAGTTGGCAGTTCATCTTGACTGTTAACTGACTTTACACTCTGTCAGGGATACGTTAAGTGTTTAATTACGTGGCACTCTCGATACAGAAATGCAGGCATTCGTTATATCATCTTGTCGATTAAACATAAAATGTTCGATCTTATCGTTTACAAGGGTACAATAAGGTAAACCATTAGTCACTGCCGCGAGAAGAAGGCCCAGCGTGTTTACATCCTCACTCCTGTTGCTGAGATGTAAATACGCAGTGTCTTCTTCTCGCCGAAAGGGCGATACATACAAAGTGCTCGGAAGTAATTTTACATACTTTTCATAAATACTTACCCCTGTGTCGTTTTGAATTATAGTACTTGACGCGCTCGAGGATGAACCCAGCTTTTTATTTCGTTTAAGATTATCCGTGTCGTTCGATAGCAAAGACGACGCAAGAGCAGCGTCTTTATGAAAATCTGGATGCTTGGTATTGATATACGCTAATTCTATGGCGACCAAATTTTCAACCATGGTATTAGTAGGCGGAAGACGCCGTCGTAACAAGTGCGTAACAACGTCGACGATGCGCTCGTGCAACTTTGGGAAACGTAACATCTCGTGTTGCACCTCGGTGCCGCAGTGCAGTATAATTCTTTGCATTTCCTCGTGGACGAGTTCCACGCACCGTAAAGATGGTTCCTCGAGTCTTCGAATTTGTCGTTTGACCAGCAACTCGAACGAGACTTCCGGTATAAATAGAGCAGGTCTTGGCCCAGTCGCGTTTCGTATGGCCGTTAGAACGTCCAATTTCGTCAGACCGGCCAGCGGATGAATGGAGTCGAGCCTTCGACCGAATGTTTCGTGAAAAATGTAACAGATCCGTGCACCGCCGCACAACTCCGTCGTTCCTATATTCCTAGCCGTTCCCTCGATCGTTGAGCAATAGCTGCTTGCAAATTTCGTAATGATTTGCAGCAATGTTTGCGTCTTGTCGCTCACGTCGTCGCCGAACGAGGAAAGCAGTGTTTGAAATTGCGAGACCATCACATTTACTCTCGCCTGTTTTCAAAAAATATAAGTTCTACCAAATTATGCCCGTCTTAGTCCTTTCTAGTTACGGTAACGGTGAATTTTTAGTATTCGTGAACAACATTATTACCTTTAACTCTGGTAGGCAATCTCTGATGTGAGTCATAAGTAAACGGTTCAATGTTTTGGCTAGATAAGGGGTTCCGTTTCTGTTCGCTAACGTAGGATACTTGCGTTGTAAAAATGCAGCCTCGTCCTTCAATGAATCTTTAATACTTTTATTATTCATTATATCTTGCTGAGAACGATTAACTACGCCAATAATTCCTAATTTTACAGGAATTACTCTACCACATAATATATCTATGGCATCGGTACCTAGAACAATATTTGATACAGTGATTTTGTCGATCCGTCCTGGTAAAATAGAAATTTAAAAGGATAGTGTACCAGCATCCATTAGATCTAATTTAGTTACGACGGCTAAAGTACGCCTGCCTTCTGGATCTACATCCTTGCTAAGTTTTAAGCTTTCGCTCGTAGCCATGTCCGTGTTGGCAGTGACGACAGCTAATATAATAGAGTTAGGATTACATATGTACTTTAATACAAGTTGGCGTATTTGGCTTTCGATATCTTCAGGTTGGTCGCCGACTGGCACCTTTGTGATACCAGGAAGATCTATGAGCGTGAGATTAACAACAGACGTCGAATATATCTTCAAATTGATTGGTTCTGGACAAATCCCTTTGTTGGTTCCAGCCATGCGCTCTGTTTCCAATTCAATTTCTCTACAAATATCATTGAAGTCTCTGTAAATTTTATTTTTCGCGTGTAAAAATGTACCCCACTCGTTCATATCGCACGTTCCGTTCTCTGCGTTTCTATTTTCGTCTACCACATCTATAGGCGAATAGATAAGTTGCAGTACTAAAGGACGTCGAGTAACTATACCGGTGCCGCGTGGTAAAAAAGATCGTCCAACCAGGCTTTCGATTAAAGATGACTTTCCCGAACTCTGAAAAGAATATTAATATATGTATTTAACGTTGCATTGAAAGTATTCTGTAGAAATTATAAAAAATTGATTTTTCTCTATTCTTTTAGAGCACAAAGAATGTTGTACGATTCATAATATAAAACTTAAAGATTTAATATATAAATTAGCTTAATTTACTGATCCGTTCGACCAGGCGTTTAGTTATTCGAAGAGAAAATATTTTTATTGAAATTGTAATTACGATAGGGTCACATGAATCTATTATCTTTCGTAATTTAAAAAATACCAACTGACCTGTGCGCCAAGTACGACGATCTGAGGTAATTGTATAGCATCTGAACCGAGAGTGTTAAATACATCTTGTAATTTATTTATTACTGGTATTAAAGCTTCCATTGTAGAAGAATAAGCACAAGGTGAATCGATCGGGACGATTACGCGGTAAGAGCCGGTGGAGAATGCCTTTTTGTTACAGACGTTCTTTTAATCACATACGACGTTGACAGCGAGAAATCCTTTTCTAAAAAATTCCCGATTCTATTGTAAACGTTACCGATTTCTGTAGCGACTTTCGAACTGCTAAAATTTCCGTTACAAATCACTGCAACAAATTTACACCTGCTTCTCGATCCGCACGCGTGCGCATGTCACGCCAGTGTGGCCAGATCTGGCGTAATCGAGTGCAGCGACGTCGACGTTAGTAACGACGAACTTCCTTAGTGTCTAACGGACTGGCGGGGATGGCAGACGTATACTGCCGCACGGGCCACGTGTACGTGAGCTCGTCACTTCGCGCAACCTCGGGAAATTGATAAAGAACGCTGGTGTGAGCCTCTCCTTTTTGCTCTTGTAAAATACACGAAGATGCTAGGAATATTATTATAAGGAATTATAAACGTAACCTCAAAAAACGTAATAAGTTGAATGTATGATTAAATGATGACTGATACAGCAGATCACGTACACGTGACAGTGGCGAACGACTACTAGCTTGCAAAGTCACGTATACGTGACAGCGGCCTTCAAATTGTTGACTGTTATATCTGAGATCGTATTTCAGCTGTTACAAGAGCAAGAAGGAAAGACACACACTCGTCTTCTTTCTCGATTTCCCGAAGTTGCGCGAAGTGCCGAGCTCACGTACACGTGGCTCGGTAGTGTATGCCTGCTATCCCCACCACTCCATTAAACGCTAAGGAAGTTCGTCGTTACTAACGTCGACGTCGCCTGCACTCAATTACGCCATATCTGGCCACGCTGTGCGCATGTCACGTTTTATCACGTACGTTACATACGAGCCTGAAATCGCATACTTAAAGTGACGTTTCTATCGTGCAAATGCGAAAACCATCCTATAATAATAATAGCAGTCACCTGTGAGGACTCAGCCCGGAAATATATCCCCAATCAAACGTAAATTTCATAACTACGCACGATCGACGACTGTTCCTGTTTGGTGGAAATGTCATTGAAAAAGTAGACGCGAAATTCTTGCAATTCTGGCCCCGATCGAAGCGAACATGAAAACGGGCCAAAGCGATGGGTAAGAAAATGGCGGTATCGTTAGAAAATCGTTACAGCTTGTAAGTACTTCTGTGCTGTAGTCTATGCCTACTACAGTTCGTCATCACTCGTGTGACAGTTCATCCTGGAGCGGGGGTCGACCGATCACCCGCTCAAGATTTTAAAGATTTTGCGATACCGATTGCCGCGGGATGGGTGACTCCTTGGACGGCTCCGGGGAACCGTCCCCGGAGTCTCAGATTGTTACGGTCGTGGGTTATTGGGAGTTTGCTAATTATTTAAAAAAGGTCGTGATGGTACTTCTGCCCGACGAAGATGTGGTACCACCCGCGTTCGTTTCTGCTCTCGACGACAAGAACAATCAGGAGTACGTGAAAAAATTTTTGAACGACTCACAGGTGTGGGCGCTTTACATACAAAGGAATTCCAGTAAAGGTGCGTAGGCCAGAAAACGATATTTCCGATATTACTGTACGGATTCGCCGTTTGCGAATCTTCCACTCTGCCCCCGTTGCGATATCCTCCATTGCGGTCGTCCGATACAACGGTACATTAAGCCGCGGCGACAGGAAACGTATTCTGAAAATTAATGTGGCACTTGCCGTCCCCATGCATTTGCATTTCTCCCGATTATGACTCACGCCTTGATATAATCGATACGCGTAACGACATCGCTACATTGTTTTCGATGATACATTGTACACCGTATTTTATCATTGTCGTAAAAATGCGCCGGTGCGCAATGTTTCGCGCCGATAATGCTTTCATACACATTTACGTTCGAAGGCGAATTTTTTCACGTTGGCTTATCAAGGGGAAAAGAAAACAAATTTTCCTACGACCTATTTTCATGAATATTACGCATCTTCTGTCCATATCGTATCTAAAAAATAATTCATTTTCAAAAAGAAGTTCTTCAAACTTAAACAAAAATCTGTGCGATTTATGTACGAATTTATTATAATTATTCTGATTAATTTATCAGCTTCTACATTGCAAATTGTTGCTTTTACTTTGTGTAATGTTTAACACGTTCACTGCCAGATCAAAATCATAATATTCTGCGAAAGTAAAATTTTTATTTTAAACCGTTGTGAGCTACTTAACCTAAAATTTGTTTCAGTATTTATTTATTTCCCTCGACGTCGTAATTTGAGAATTAATTTTTCTAATATCGTAATGGTGAATACTGTCAAATTAATACTTTAATTTGTTATCTTTCAGAGGAAGACAGCAATGAAGCAGACGAAGAGAAAGAAAATTGTGTTTTCTATATATCGAACGAGATACATTTTACTAATCCTAAAATGGCCTCCTTAGTTATAACAAAGCGTGGAGCTATAGTCGAAGCCGATAAGACTATCCATTCGCAATTGCGTCTAGTAACGTTCTCGGACGGACCGCCTTACGAAACTTTGCACGCTATAAGCAAAACTATGGCTCCGTATTTTAAGAGCTACGTGAAGGAAACAGGTCGTGCGGACCGAGACGGTGATAAAATGGCACCAACCGTGGAAAAGAAGATAGCAGAACTCGAAATGGGTTTGTTGCATTTACAACAGAACATAGATATTCCTGAAATTTCGCTGCAAATTCATCCAGTCGTTGCACAAGTGATTAAACAATGCGCCGAAGAGAATCGCAAGCCTAAAGTTGCTGATTTTGGCGATAAGGTTGAAGATTCAACATTCCTGAACCAGTTGCAGAATGGTGTCAATAGATGGATAAAGGAAATTCAAAAGGTAAGTAATTTTAAAACATTCGTATACGTCTTGTACCATATTGTCATAAATTTCATTTGCGTAGGTCACCAAATTAAATCGTGATCCAGAGTCGGGCACTGCTCTTCAAGAAATTTCATTCTGGTTAAATCTGGAGAGAGCGTTGCACCGGATACAAGAGAAACGAGAGAGTATAGAAATATCTTTGACTCTGGATATACTCAAGCATGGAAAGAGATTCCATGCGACGGTTAGTTTTGATACGGACACTGGGTTGCAACAAGCTCTGGCTACAGTCAACGATTACAATCCATTGATGAAGGACTTCCCAATTAACGATTTACTATCGGCAACGGAACTTGAAAGAAT
Organism: Colletes gigas; assembly: GCF_013123115.1. Taxonomy (NCBI): domain Eukaryota; kingdom Metazoa; phylum Arthropoda; class Insecta; order Hymenoptera; family Colletidae; genus Colletes; species Colletes gigas. The sequence goes on from NW_025106644.1 coordinate 2,286,380, forward strand.
ACGGATCAGTATTCAGCAAATTTTTATGCATATACGGAAAATTAGAAGCACAAAGTACCCTACTCAGAGAGCACTGAGGCTGATAGAAGCCATCTCCAGAGATCTAGGGCAACAACTCCTCAAAGTGTTGGGCACAAGAAGATTAATGCACATTCCATTCGACGAGTTCGAGAAAGTTATGGGACAGTGTTTCGAAGTATTCAACGCGTGGGACGACGAGTACGAAAAATTAACGGGATTATTGAGAGACCTTATAAAGAAGAAACGCGACGAACATATGAAAATGGTATGGAGGATCACGCCTATGCACAAGAAGTTGGAAGCCAGAATGGAACATATGCGACAGTTCCGTCGACAGCACGAACAACTCAGGACAGTTATTGTTCGCGTACTTAGACCCACAGTACTTCAGAGTAATAATACCGCCACGTTGGAGAATCCTGATAACGATAAAGCCGAGTTTGCTTTGGACGCGGCGGACGCAAATGCCATCAGCGAAGTAAATTTAGCGTACGAGAACGTGAAAGAGATCGACTGCCTCGATATTACCAAAGAGGGTCTTGAATCCTGGAAAGCTGCTGTACATAGGTACGAGGAACGCATAGAAAGAGTCGAAGCAAGGATCACAGCACACCTGAGAGATCAATTGGGTATCGCGAAAAATGCAAACGAAATGTTTCGTATCTTCTCGCGTTTCAACGCGCTCTTCGTGAGACCGCACATTCGAGGCGCCATTAGAGAATACCAGACACAATTGATACAGAGAGTAAAAGACGATATCGAAGCTCTGCACGAAAAGTTTAAGGTATAAGAAACCTGGACTTCCGAAAGATTTTATAAATTTCGGTAAACCTTATGTTTAGGGGAGACAGCTCTATGATCTTGACCTTGATTCATGTTGTCAAGGTCACCCTCTTGAGTAACATCCAAGAGATTTTAGTTGTTCGTTTTTTATTAAGAAGTTATTAGCATATTTTATTAAAAATGGTGTTGGTATTAGTTAGTGTAGTTTTTTGGGGGGTTCTGGGGGATTTAGCCCCCCAGTCAGCAAAACGAATTTAATATGATACTGTTCAACCCATGGGGGATGTTTTATTTTATGCTCCGCAGGGCTCGTAGAACAAAATTCCATATTCTTGTTTTTTGTTTCCGGTAATTTTTATATACTAATAACTTTTTAATAAAAAACGAGAGGTAGCTATACAGTAACGAGTAAAACTGAACACACATACATTTTAACAAAAATAATTTTGTATTCAATATTTGCATATTAGAATACAAGAAAGATAAAATACTTAGTATTATCTATAATATTCTGGCTCTTCAAAACAAATTAAACATTTCGGATTTTGGTACATTTAATATTTCGTTCATAAACCTTTAACCTTGATAATTGCTTCAACATGTTTAGACATTATTACATTTTCACAAAAATTACAGTTTAAATAGCCAATAGTCACCATTTTTTACGCATGACGAGTATACTCGTCAATCACAGCTAACTGGGTAAGTATGCCCAGAAATTTTCAATCGGGTTTATGTCTAACCTTTGAGCAGGCCATTACCATGGTTTGAAATAGTTGAGTTTGCAGCCAATTCTTAGCACAATGCCTAGGAGCGTTATTGGAATACAACATCAACTCTGATACTAGCATATTTTCAATTGTTTCTAATAAATCTTTTTCTAAAGTTTCCTTATATGTATACTGGTTCACCGTACTCTTCTATTCGGTGTAGTGATCCTACATCATACGCAGTAATACACTCCCTCACTATAAGTGACACACCATGAAATTTCATTGCTTGTTTCACATGACGTGGTATAAGAGGTTCGTCTTGCTTTTTCCAACACCAACAACATCCATCCGATGGCATTCGATTGATTTTTGATTCATTGGAAATAATTACTTTTTTCCAGCTTAAATGTTTCCTTGAAAAATTCAGACAGACCTTGACATTCTGTTTTTTCTTCTTAATTGCTGTAAAATTGGCTTCTTTTAATGCTCTCCGAGATGTCCACTTACTAATTTCCTTTCCAACATCGCTTTCTAACAGCTTTATCTTGTCAATCTTCTCTTATCCTGACAAGATAATAATTTTGGACGGTCTCCAAAAGATGCAGGGACTTAATTACATTTTCTCTGTATTGTATGTACAATACCCTGACTAACAGCAAATTTTCTAGCAATTACTTCCGTTGCTAAACTCAATTTTAATTGGAAAATGATGTTATTCTTTATATCTTTAGATAGTGATTTCATAATGTTATATTGATGCAATTCTATTGCACCAGAGTATTGCGAAACTGTAGTATCAAGTATACCCAAACGTATCGAAGCAAATTTTCAAGGTTGAAAGTTTATGGACAAAATATTAAGTGTACCAAAATCTGAAATGTTTACTAAAAATTAGTTGCTGTGCAAAACCGACAACGCGAAAAGAAATTATAACAAGCTAAATAATAATATCACAAATGTTAAATTTGTTTTGAAAAGCCAGAAGATTGTAGATAATACTATTTTGTTTCTTTTGCATTCTAACTGCAAATATTGAATAAGAAATTATTTTTGTTAAAATGTATGTGTGTTCAGTTTTGCTCTTCGCTGTAACTTTTTGAGGGACGCTCAAGAGTGTGACCTTCATAAATTATGTGAACGTTATGGTCACATTGAGTATACGTATACGCAGAGTCTAGTGTAATATTAATAACTTTTTAACATTCAGGAAGGGTGACCTCGATAACATATGTCATGGTTAAGGTCATCGCAGCTGCCTCCCCTAAACGTAAGGCTCACCTAAACTTCAACTAATTATTGCGTTACAGGTTCAATATGCACAAAGCAAATGTTGTAAAATGAGCATAGTCAGAGACTTGCCTCCTGTCGCTGGATCCATTATCTGGGTTAAACAAATAGATTACCAGCTCACGATGTACTTAAAACGGGTTGAGGATGTATTAGGTAACTATTGAAATTATCTTGTACGTTTCGATGGAGTATTCATTTGATTTTCTTCGTTAGGTAAAGGATGGGAGAGTCACATCGAAGGGCAAAAGTTGAAGGCGGATGGTGACAGCTTTCGCATGAAACTGTCTACTCTGGAAATATTTAACGAGTGGGCGCGGAAAGTGCAACAAAGGAACCTCGGCGTTACCGGGAGAATTTTTACAATAGACAATGTACGATCGCGTACGGGACGCGGGAACGTGTTGAAATTGAAAGTGAATTTCCTTCCTGAAATTATCACGTTATCGAAGGAAGTGAGAAACTTGAGGAATCTCGGTTTCCGTGTACCGTTACCTATTGTTAATAAAGCGCATCAGGCCAATCAACTGTACCCGTTCGCGATCAGCCTGATCGACAGCATCAGAACATACGAGAGAACTCTCGAGAAGGTAATCCTTCGTTGTGTGTTTCTCTTAATTTTTATCACACAATTTCTAAAATTTACGTAAGATTTTCAAGAGACATTCGTCGTTCTAGTAGCAACTAAGTTTCATTTTCTAGATGTTTCTGCACCGTGATTTATCATTGTTACAATAACGCAAGATATTTAAATCTTGAAGATATGAATTTTTTTTAAAATAGAAAATAATAGGAAATAGAGCCAGGTTAAAGGTTTACATATTAGTAATACTGATATTTCTAATTTCTTGGATCTCCAATATTTTTAGCTTACCAATTGGAGTCCCCACTGCTCCGCATTGAAGGTAGTCATACATGATGCTTTCAGGCATTATGCATCTTGCCTACATTTGCAAATTATTATTGTATGCCTGCTTAGCTCTTGTAGAAGAATATGTACTGCAAGATGATACGATTTTGTTTTAGTATACAATGGACAATTTAAAGAAACTAGTACGAGTCCGTCTGAAGTATGAGTAGGTGAATTGTATGGATGTGCGGGGGGACCTGGATAAATTGGAGTCTTTTCTTTTCATTTTCAATGAAGATTATCCGTAAACTTTTGATTCGATGAACGAAAAAAGTAACGCGATTTCTCTTCCGTTTGGTTCGAAATTTATAGTGTTTAATTTTTATTTAAAAGGTTTGGCTATCCGCACATTCCGAAAGTTGCTTGTAATTGATATGGTGACATCTTGTGTTTCTCTGTTTCTGTAATATTTAAAGCGCAGATAAAAATTATCGTACGATTTCTTAGCATCGGCTATGAACATGTAAAACTTTTGTTTGCATTCTTTGTAATGTACATTATTGAATGATGAATCGTAATTTATGTCGTAAAATTGTATTGGTATTTCCAGTAATGTGTTTTTTGTCGATTACGTTTCATAATTTCTGGTTTCTTCCTAGATCGAAGACAAGGCCAGTATCGTGCCTTTGGTCGCTGGGATGCGCAACGACGTTCTGTCGCTTATTTCCGAGGTAAATTTTCATACTAAACTATGAAGAGTATACTCGAATAAACGGGTCAAATGTGACCTTGAACCAAAGTTGACATAAGATGAATCCATCGATAGAGAATCAAAATCAAACATTCTGTGCCAAGTTTCAACCCTCCATCTTGTTCGGAAGGGTAGTTATGGAGGAAATTCGGATTATCGAATTTGTGCCTGTTTTTCGTATTTAATCGAGTTCGAAAATTACGTAAAAAATCTAGTACATCGAGATACGTGTTTGAGAATTTTTTTCGATTTTTCGATTCCAAATTGTAGGCGTGAAAAATTAAAAATGCAGGAAAATACCGATTTCGTATTAAAGCCCTGGGAAAAATTTTAATGGGGGATTCTGGAGGCCAAAATAAGACGAAAATTAAGAATACTAATTTGTTGATGGAGGCTTCGTTAAAAAGTTATTAACAGTCGACAGGGGGGAAGTCCCCAAATTTTTCGACGAAAAAGAAAAATTTCAAATCGTCCTAAAAAAATTATTTTCGGTTGTAAGGGTCAATTGCAATCATTTTTTATGATTACACATACCCTTGAAATCCTACTCACTTTCGAGAAAAAAATTCGAGTAGGTATTGAAATTTCCAGACGAAATTAAAAAATTTCAAATCATAATAAAAAAATTATATTTAGTTACAGAGGTTAATTACAAGCATTTTTGGTGAATAGACATACCCCGAAATTTTATCCAGTTTCGAGAAAAAAATTCGAGTAGGTATTGAAATCTTCAGACGAAATTAAAAAATTTCAAATCATAATAAAAAAATTATATTTAGTTACAGAGGTCAATTACAATAATTTTTGATGAATAGACCTACCCCCGAAATTCTACCCAGTTTCGAGAAAAAAATTCGAGTATGAACAGAAATTTTTAGACGAAATTAAAAAATTTCGAATCGTTCTGAAAAAATTATACTTAGTTACAGGGGTCAATTACAAGCATTTTTGGTGAATTGACTTACACCGAAAACCTACGCACTTTCGAGAAAAAAATTCTTTATCGAAAATTTAATGTGAGATGCTTCTTTAAATTTCATGCGAATCTTTAAAATGTCATAATTCCTGAACGGATTGGAGGATTTTAATTTTTCAAAATCCAAACAACGCGTATTTTACTGGAGAATATGTAGAAATTCTAACAATATTGAAAAAGTTGTTCCTTGACACCGTAAACTGAAAAAAACCCCCCCAAAAACTGATCCAATTTTCAAACGACCATAACTCCTACAATAGTGAAAGTATCTCATTGAAATTTTTTCCTGAAGTAGAGCTCGCGGATACCTACAAAAAAGTATTAAACAACTTTTCTATAGGGCGCCAAACAAAATTATTAAAAATCAAAAACGAATCTTAAGAAAAATTGATAGAGGGGAAGTCCCTAAATTTTTCAACAGAAAAAAAAAAAATTTCAAATCGTTCTAAAAAAATTATTTTCGGTTGCAGGGGTCAATTGCGATCATTTTTGGTGAATACACAAACTCTTGAAATCCTAGCCACTTTCGATAAAAAAATTCGTGTAGGTACTGAAATTTTTAGACGAAATTAAAAAATTTCAAATCATAATAAGAATTTAATGGGAGATTCTAGAGACTAAACTAAGATGAAAATCAAGAATATCTATTTGTTGATTGTGGCTTCGTTAAAAAGTTATTAACAGTTGCCGATCTAGGCAACACAGAACACTATCTGGCACAGATTGTTTCATTTTGATTCTCTATCGATGGATCCATCGTAAAATTTGATTCAAGGTCACATTTGATCCCTTTGCATTACTTTTCACTCATTAACTCTTCATACTCAGGGAATCGCTCTCATCTGGGAAAGTTATAAGTTGGATCAGTACGTGCAACGTCTATCAGATGTCGTCGTCTCGTTCCAAGAAAAAGTGGAAGACCTGGTGGTGGTCGAGGAACAACTGGACGTGGACGTTCGTTCCCTCGAAACATGTCCATACTCGGCAAACACCTTCGCCGACATACTTTCAAAAATACAAAAGGCTGTGGACGAGCTGTCCTTAAAGAACTACTCCAACTTGAATATCTGGGTAGCCAGACTCGACGAGGAGGTAGAAAAGAATTTAGCCGCCAGATTGGAAGCTGGAATAAAGGCGTGGACCGACGCTCTTACCGGTCAGAAGAAAGAAGTTGATCTTAGTATGGACACCGATGCACCGTCTCAGCCAACGCACAAACCTGGCGGCGACCCAAAGATTCAGAATCAGATTCACGAAGTTCGCATAACGAACCAGACCATGTACTTGTATCCGAGCATAGAGGACGCTAGGTTCCAAATAATGCAACAGCTGTTCGCGTGGCAGGCGATCGTCACCTCGCAAATGCGTCTCCAAAGCTCGAGGTATCAAGTAGGTCTGGATAAACCAGAGTCTGGCACCTACAGGAACCTTCTCACGAAATTGCCCGCTGGTAAACAACCTCTGGAGGCAGCCTACAACGCGGTCGAGTCCAAAATGAGGGACGTGGCCGATTACGTGGACCAGTGGTTGCGTTACCAGGCGCTCTGGGACCTGCAGCCGGATAATTTGTACGGCAAACTGGGCGAGAACATAAACTTGTGGATGAAATGCTTGAACGACATCAAGAAAACTAGAACCACCTTCGACACGTCCGACACCAGACGCGAATTCGGCCCTGTTATAATCGGTTACGCGAAGGTGCAAAGCAAGGTATCCTTGAAGTACGATTCGTGGCACAAAGAGACGTTGGGTAAGTTTGGTACTCTACTTGGGAATGAGATGTCGAGCTTCCATTCGCAAGTATCGAAGTCCAGAAGCGATTTGGAGCAACAGTCCATCGAGGCTGCCAGCACATCAGATGCAGTTGGGCTGATAACTTATGTGCAATCTTTGAAACGTAAGATGAAAGCGTGGGAGAAGCAAGTGGACGTGTACCGCGAGGGTCAGAGGATATTGGAACGCCAGAGGTTCCAGTTCCCGTCCTCGTGGCTGCACGTGGACAACATCGAGGGCGAGTGGGGAGCATTTAACGAGATACTGAAGAGAAAGGACACGAGCATACAAACGCAAGTAGCCTCGTTGCAAATGAAGATCGTCGCGGAGGACAAGGCGGTCGAGATAAGGACCTCCGACTTCCTGAGCGACTGGGAAAGAGGCAAACCAGTCGAGGGTCATCTGCGCCCGGACGACGCGTTGCAACAGCTGCAGCTCTTTGAAAGTAAATTCGCTAGGTTGAAAGAGGAGAGGGACAACGTGGCGAAGGCTAAAGAAGCTTTGGAGTTGCAAGAACCGGGAGGAGTATCCACCAGCGAGGATAGGATGCAAGTGGTGTTCGAGGAGCTTCAAGACTTGAGAGGCGTTTGGTCAGAACTGTCAAAGATATGGTCTCAGATCGACGAGACCCGCGAGAAGCCTTGGCTGTCCGTTCAGCCGAGGAAATTACGTCAACAATTGGACACGATGATGGCGCAGTTGAAGGAACTACCCGCCAGACTCAGACAGTACTCTTCATATGAATACGTTAAGAAGATGCTGCAAAGTTACACGAAAGTCAACATGTTGATAGTCGAATTGAAGTCCGACGCTTTGAAGGAGAGACACTGGAAGCAACTGACGAAGCAGCTTCGAGTCAACTGGGTGCTGAGCGAGCTTACCCTCGGCCAAGTCTGGGACGTGAACCTGCAGAAGAACGAAGGAATAGTCAAAGACATCATCCTCGTGGCGCAGGGTGAAATGGCGCTGGAAGAGTTCTTGAAACAGGTCCGCGAGTCCTGGCAAACGTACGAACTGGATCTGATAAATTACCAAAATAAATGTAAGTTGATTCGCGGTTGGGACGACCTCTTTAACAAGGTCAAAGAGCACATCAATTCGGTGGCTGCGATGAAGCTGTCGCCCTACTACAAAGTCTTCGAGGAGGAGGCGTTGACTTGGGAAGAGAAACTGAACAGAATCAACGCGTTGTTCGACGTCTGGATAGATGTACAAAGACGTTGGGTGTACTTGGAGGGTATCTTCTCGAGCAGTGCAGACATCAAAACGCTGTTACCCGTTGAAACGTCTCGTTTCCAGAGCATCAGCTCCGAGTTTCTAGGTCTGATGAAGAAAGTGTCGAAATCCCCTATGGTCATGGACGTTCTGAACATTCCTGGCGTGCAGAGGGCGCTGGAACGTTTGGCTGACTTGCTTGGCAAAATACAGAAAGCTTTGGGAGAGTATCTGGAGAGAGAACGTACCTCGTTCCCGCGGTTCTATTTCGTGGGAGACGAGGACCTGCTGGAAATCATTGGCAACAGTAAGAACATCGCCAGGCTGCAGAAGCACTTCAAGAAGATGTTTGCAGGCATAGCAGCTATTCTCCTGAGCGAGGACAACACCATTATTACAGGCATAGTGTCCCGCGAGGGGGAGGAAGTACTGTTCCAGAATCCAGTGTCTACCGTGGACTATCCCAAGATCAACGAATGGCTGACCCTCGTCGAGAAAGAGATGAGAGTCACCCTGGCGTCGAGTTTGGCAAGAGCAGTACAGGACATCAAGCAGTTCAAAGACGGTAACATCAATCCACAGGCGTTCATGACATGGTGCGACTACTACCAGGCACAGATCATCGTCCTGGCTGCTCAGATCTTGTGGTCGGAGGATGTCGAGGCGGCTCTGCACGAATCCCAAAACGATCCAAGCAAGAACCCCTTGGAAAGAGTGCTGTTGCAAGTGGAGGGCACGTTGAACGTTCTGGCGGACTCTGTCCTCCAAGAGCAGCCTGCTTTGAGGCGAAAGAAGCTGGAGCATTTGATCAACGAGTTCGTGCACAAGCGCACAGTGACCAGAAGATTGATCGCTAACAACGTCTCCAATCCAAAGGCGTTCGAATGGCTGTGTGAAATGAGATTCTACTTTGACCCTAGGCAGACCGAGGTTCTCCAACAGCTCACCATACACATGGCGAACGCCAAGTTCTTTTACGGGTTCGAGTACTTGGGGGTGCAAGACAGGTTGGTGCAGACACCTTTGACGGACAGGTGTTACCTGACGATGACCCAGGCTTTGGAGGCTCGTCTAGGTGGCTCTCCGTTTGGACCAGCCGGAACAGGAAAGACAGAGTCGGTGAAAGCGTTGGGCCATCAGCTTGGAAGGTTCGTGTTGGTGTTCAATTGCGACGAGACCTTCGACTTCCAGGCCATGGGTCGCATCTTCGTTGGTCTCTGCCAGGTCGGTGCGTGGGGTTGCTTCGACGAGTTCAATCGTTTGGAGGAGCGTATGCTCTCCGCTGTCTCTCAGCAAGTGCAGACCATTCAGGAGGCATTGAAGAGCCAGATGGAGGGGAAGAAGGAAGGAATGCTCTGCGTGGAGTTGGTTGGCAAGCAAGTGAAAGTCTCCACGGACATGGCGATCTTCATCACCATGAATCCAGGCTACGCTGGACGATCCAATCTTCCCGACAACCTGAAGAAACTCTTCAGGTCGTTGGCCATGACCACGCCGGATAGACAGTTGATCGCTGAGGTGATGCTCTTCAGCCAAGGATTTAGGTCTGCTGAGAAACTGGCGTGCAAGATTGTACCATTCTTCAAGTAAGCTTCTCAGATTTCAAAATTACCTTTTTTAAAATATTGTTAATCCGAAACATGCTGTATCTGCAGGCTGTGCGACGAGCAACTGTCTGATCAGTCCCATTACGATTTTGGTCTTCGAGCTCTGAAGTCAGTGCTCATTTCCGCCGGAAATGTCAAACGTGACCGCATCCAGAAGATCAAGGAAGGCATGCAGAATCGCGGCAAGACGAACATCGACGAGGCCTCGATCGCTGAGAACTTGCCCGAGCAAGAGATCCTCATCCAATCCGTTTGCGAGACAATGGTGCCAAAGTTGGTCGCTGAAGATATTCCACTACTGTTCAGTTTGCTGAACGATGTGTTCCCCAATGTAAATTACACGCGTGCAGAGATGAAAGGCAAGTTTACATGCTTTGCACCTTGCATGAGCTCAACAGTGTCTTTTCTAACAAGTCAAATCTTTGCAGGATTGAAAGATCAGATCAGAAAGGTGTGCATGGAGGAGTATCTGGTGTGTGGCGAGGGCGACGAGCAAGGAGGAGCTTGGCAAGAAAAGGTAACGCAAAACACCAGAGTATCGATCACTGTAAATAATCATTACATGCATTACCCTCGGCATGCAAAACTAGTATAACGATTGAATTTTTTTTTTTAAATTGCCATGTTTTCCTAACGTCTAAATTGTTTATCGCACTCTCAGGATATGATCGGTGAGACCTGGCTAGGAAAGGTGAGAGAAAGTCTGAACTGTCTGTGATCAGTATCGCATGATTTTGTATCTTTTTACTTTCCCTAGATGTATTGTACCCTGTCTCGTAAATTCGCATGAGTATCATCCTCGTCCCCTTTCGATTGGTCGTGGTTTCTAACGATGCTTCGGTTTAGGTACTGCAACTCTATCAAATCTGCAACCTGAACCATGGACTGATGATGGTGGGGCCCAGCGGTTCTGGTAAAACAATGGCGTGGAAGGTGCTCCTGAAAGCTCTGGAGAGATTCGAAGGAGTGGAAGGCGTTGCACACGTCATTGATCCAAAAGCAATCAGCAAAGAGACGTTGTATGGTGTGCTGGATCCAAATACCCGCGAGTGGACCGACGGTCTCTTCACGCACATCCTCCGTAAGATCATCGACAACGTGAGAGGAGAGATCAACAAGAGACAGTGGATCATATTCGACGGGGACGTTGATCCCGAATGGGTGGAGAATCTGAACTCCGTGCTGGACGACAACAAACTGCTCACTTTGCCAAACGGCGAACGTCTGAGTCTACCGCCAAACGTGAGGGTCATGTTCGAGGTGCAGGATCTGAAGTACGCCACGTTGGCCACCGTTTCTCGTTGCGGTATGGTTTGGTTCTCCGAGGACGTGCTGTCCACGGAGATGATATTCGAGAACTACATGCTACGTTTGCGTCACATCCCGCTGGAGGACGGCGAGGAAGACAATCTGAGCAAAAAGGCATCTGAGAAGGAGGACACGGTGTCACCAGCGTTGTCCGTGCAGAGGGAAGTCGCCAGCATCTTGCAGAGCTACTTTGCTCCCGATGGCTTGGTAGTGAGATGCTTGGAGTACGCCATGAAGCAGGAACACATAATGGACTTCACTCGTTTGCGTGCACTGAGCTCCCTGTTCTCCATGCTGAACCAATCTGTACGCAACGTTCTTCAGTACAATCACTCTCACACTGACTTCCCCTTGCCCAGCGAGCAGCTGGAGCGTTACATGCCAAAGTGTCTGGTGTACGCTCTGCTGTGGAGCTTCGCTGGCGACGCGAAATTGAAGGTCAGATCCGATTCCGGAGACTTCGTCAGGTCCATCACTACCGTGCCTCTACCGACGCAGAGTAACATTCCTATCATAGACTTCGAAGTCAGCATTCACGGCGAATGGTTGCCTTGGAGCAACAAGGTACCTCAGATCGAAGTGGAAACGCACAAGGTAGCTAGTCCAGACATCGTCGTACCCACTCTGGACACCGTCAGGCACGAGAGTCTGCTGTACACGTGGTTGGCGGAGCACAAACCAATAGGTAAGTAGCCTATTTTTACAGATTTGAGTAAGACTATACCTTTATTCTTATTGCAGTGCTTTGTGGACCACCTGGGTCCGGTAAAACCATGACTCTCTTCTCCGCCTTGCGAGCACTGCCCGACATGGAAGTCGTTGGCCTCAACTTCTCGTCAGCCACCACTCCCGAGCTGCTGCTCAAGACCTTCGATCACTATTGCGAGTACCGTAAAACACCAAACGGCGTTGTACTGTCCCCGGTGCAGCTGGGCAAATGGCTAGTCCTGTTCTGCGACGAGATCAATCTACCTGACATGGATAACTACGGAACGCAACGCGTGATCTCGTTCCTGAGACAGTTGGTAGAACACAGAGGTTTCTACAGAACCAGCGACCAGGCGTGGGTCACTCTGGAAAGGATCCAGTTCGTCGGTGCTTGCAATCCTCCGACAGACCCTGGCAGAAAACCCCTAAGTCACAGATTCCTACGACACGTTCCAGTCATCTACGTCGACTATCCGGGAGAGACGTCCTTGAAACAGATCTATGGAACGTTTACTCGCGCTATGCTCAGGTAGGATCAGAGGATCAGAGGTGAAAAGAAGAGGTTTTGATTCCTAATATGATGTTTCAGATTAACTCCTTCGTTGAGGGGCTATGCAGAACCGTTGACGAACGCCATGGTGGAGTTCTACCTGGCGTCCCAGGAAAGATTCACTCAAGACATGCAACCGCACTACGTCTATTCCCCGCGTGAGATGACCAGATGGGTACGCGGGATCTGCGAAGCCATCAGGCCTCTCGACAACCTGTCGGTGGAGGGTTTGGTGCGCTTGTGGGCCCACGAGGCCCTTCGACTCTTCCAAGACAGACTGGTGGAGGATACAGAAAGAGCCTGGACCAATAAAAACATAGACACCGTCGCCATGAAGCACTTCCTGGGTGTAGACAGGGAGAGAGCGTTGGCCAGGCCCATCTTGTACAGCAACTGGCTATCCAAGGACTATGTACCAGTCAATAGGCAAGAGCTACGAGATTACGTTAGGGCAAGGCTGAAAGTATTCTACGAAGAAGAGCTAGACGTGCCTTTGGTGCTCTTCGACGAGGTTCTCGAACACGTTCTTCGAATTGACAGAATTTTCCGTCAGCCTCAGGGACACTTATTGCTAATTGGTGTCTCTGGCGCTGGTAAGACAACTCTGTCCAGATTTGTTGCGTGGATGAACGGTTTGTCCATATTCCAAATAAAGGTACAATCTTATTTACAATTCACTCGATCCTCGTGATAAAATTTAACGTCTATCGTTTCAATAGGTGCACAATAAATATACCGGCGAAGATTTCGATGAAGATTTGCGCCAAGTGCTGAGACGTTCCGGTTGCAAGGATGAGAAGATAGCATTCATTCTCGATGAGTCCAACGTGCTGGATTCTGGCTTCCTGGAGCGAATGAACACGCTGCTCGCTAACGGAGAGGTGCCTGGTCTCTTCGAAGGTGACGAGTATACAACCTTGATGACACAGTGTAAGGAGGGCGCTCAGCGCGAGGGTCTCATGCTGGATTCCAACGAGGAGCTGTACAAATGGTTCACCGGTCAAGTCATGAAGAACTTGCACGTGGTGTTCACGATGAATCCAAGCACGGATGGCCTCAAAGACCGCGCCGCGACCTCGCCCGCGTTGTTCAACCGGTGCGTGTTGAACTGGTTCGGCGACTGGTCGGACGACGCGTTCTTCCAAGTCGGCAAGGAGTTCACCAGCCGCGTGGACCTTGAGAGACCCACCTGGAAGTGTCCAGACTTCTTCCCGTCCGTCTGCTCGCTGATCCCCTCTGTACCATCGCACAGAGACGCGGTCATAAACGCCTGCGTCTACGTCCACCAGACTTTGCACAAGGCAAACGCTAGGCTGGTGAAACGGGGCAGCAGAACCATGGCGATCACGCCTCGCCACTACCTGGACTTCATCAATCACTTCGTGAAACTCTACCAGGAGAAGAGGAGCGACCTGGAGGAGCAACAGCTGCACCTGAACGTCGGTCTGAGCAAGATTGCTGAAACGGTGGAGCAGGTGGAGGAGATGCAGAAGAGCTTGGCTATAAAGTCTCAGGTAAAGTCACCGTTTTGTAGTTGTTCTTTGCAAAGAGATTAACGAGTGGTATTTTTCAGGAGTTGCACGCGAAGAACGAGGCCGCGAATGCAAAATTGCGACAGATGGTGAAGGACCAGCAGGAGGCGGAGAAGAAGAAGGTGCAGAGCCAGGAGATTCAGCAGCAGTTGGCTATACAGACGGTGGCCATCAACCAAAAGAGGGACGACGTTGTGGTTGACCTGGCGCAGGTCGAGCCAGCCGTGATCGACGCCCAGAATGGTAGGTTGTTTGTTGCGATAATCGCGACGATGTCAAAACGAGACACTCCCATTTATTTGCAATTGTGACACGTGTCCCACGTCGCGCTGAAACCGTTATAATGAGCGTAGCTGTCAAGGGGATTAAGCGGCAGTATCTTGTCGAAATACGATCGATGGCAAATCCCCCCAGCATCGTAAAGCTGGCTTTAGAGTCGATATGCCTGTTGCTCGAGGAGAACGCTACCGATTGGAAACAGATTCGCGCCGTCATTATGAAGGATAGCTTCATACCGACCATCGTCAACTTCAACACGGAGGCCATCACGTAAGGAAAATACCAATTATTCAGTGATTGCTGAATGTTCGATACTCGCAACCTGGGAACCTACCGAGGCAAAACCGTTACCATAACCGCTTGACACATACATGTCATGTAATTTTGGCTGGATACACTTGTTTACGTATGGTCACGTTCTTATGAGCAACTAGAAAGATGGTAATTGGTTTTTGTGATGATTGTAAGGACGTGATACGTAAATGCGTATACACTGTGTAAATAAAGTATCCGTGATCTCTAACTTTATAGGTCAGCTGAAAATGACGCGCCCCAAGCCTGCTGCGGAGCTTTTTTCTTACAATAACATTGTAACTTTTCTAATTGCACCATGCCTGCACTTGATTTGTCACCACTGTACTATATAAAATTCGTTTCGTTTTTTCCGTATAGCGGTGAAATCGATAAAGAAACAGCATTTAGTCGAAGTACGGTCCATGGCGAATCCGCCGGCGACCGTGAAGGTCGCGTTGGAGTCTATCTGCTTATTGCTCGGTGAGAATGCCAGTGACTGGAAATCTATCCGCGCTGTCATCATGAGGGACAATTTTATCAATACTATTGTCTCTAATTTCAGTACAGAGGCCATTACGTAAGCATGCATTCTCACTGTTTTAGTTTCTTTCCTTGAACGAACGATACAAGTTCTTTGACCTTAGGGATCAGCGAACACGGTACCTTCGAATACTTTTTTGAAAAATCAATTCTCCAGGCGGCAAATAACGCGTAACACTAATACTCGTTGTATGTATGTACAACTAATCTCTGTGCTTGCTGATCTCGAATCTAAAAAATGAAATTTAAAAAAACGAAAGTCCAACGAAATTCACAAAGCACAAACTACTATTAAGAGCATGATGTGAACGATAAATGCCAAACTTGTTACTAACCGAAGTTTACGTGTATAATACAGTATACTAAAATGTTGCTTAAAGTTCCGGTTTTTCGTTCGTTAACCAAGCGTATCTAAGGCAAAGAAATAGATCTAGTTGATGTTTTTTAAAAATCGATATTGATTCGTGAATGTTTATCTAGCGACGAGGTGAGGGAGAAAATGAAGAGTCGCTATCTGAGCAATCCCGACTACAACTTTGAGAAAGTGAATCGAGCCAGCTTGGCTTGTGGACCGCTGGTTAAATGGGCCACCGCGCAGGTAATTATATTTTACACGTTTAAATTTAATAATCAAATACAGGGTCGCCAACTTTAGGAAAAATTTTAATGGGAGATTCTAGAGGCCAAAATAAGACGAAAATCAACAAATTGATATTCTTGATTTTCGTCTTATTTTAGCCTCTAGAATCTCCCATTACAATTTTTATTATGATATGAAATTTTTTAATTTCGCCTAAAAATTTCAGTACCTCCTCGAATTTTTTTCTCGAAAGGGGGTAGGATTTCAGGGGTAGGTCTACTCACCAAAAATGATTGTAATTGACCCCTGCAACCGAAAATAATTTTTCTAGAACGATTTGAAATTTTTTAATTTCGTCTAAAAATTTCAGTACCTACTCGAATTTTTTTCTCGAAAATGGCTAGAATTTCAAGAGTTTGTGTATTTACCAAAAATGATTGCAATTGACCCCTGCAACCGAAAATAATTTTTTTAGAACGATTTGAAATTTTTTATTTTTTTTTGTTGAAAAATTTAGGGACTTCCCCTCTGTCAATTTTTCTTAAGATTCGTTTTTGATTTTTAATAATTTTGTTTGGCGCCCTATACAAAAGTTGTGTAATACTTTTTTGTAGGTATCCGTGAGCTCTACTTCAGAAAAAAATTTCAACGAGATACGTTCACTATTGTAGGAGTTATGGCCGTTTGAAAATTGGAACAATTTTAGGGGGGTTTTCCTCACTTTGCGGTGTCAAGGAACAACTTTTTCAATATTGTTAGAATTTCTACATATTCTCCACTAAAATACGCGTTGTTTGTATTTTGAAAAATTGAAATCCTTCAATCCGTTCAGGAGTTATGACATTTTAAAGATTCGCATGAAATTTCAGGGAAGCACCTCCTTAGATTTTCGATAAAGAATTTTTTTCTCGAAAGTGCGTAGAATTTCGGGGTACGTCATTTCACCAAAAATGCTTGTAATTGACCCCTGTGACTAAGTATAATTTTTCCAGACCGATTCGAAATTTTTTAATTTCGTCTAAAAATTTCAGTACCTAATCGAATTTTTTTCTCCAAAACTGGATAGAATTTCGTGGTATGACTATTCACCAAAAATACTTGTAATTGACCTGTGTAACTAAATATAATTTTTTTATTATGATTTGAAATTTATTATTTCGTCTGAAAATTTTAATACCTTCTCGAATTTTTTTCTCGAAAGTGAGTAGGATTTCGGGGGTATGAGTATTCACCAAAAATGATTGTAATTTAGCCCTGCAAACGGAAATAATTTTTCCAAAACGATTTGAAATTTTTTAATTTAATTTTTTAATAACTATTCAATGAAGCCTCAATCAAAATTTTAATGGGAGATTCTAGAGGCCAAAATAAGACGAAAATCAAATATTAACAAATTAGTATTCTTGATTTTCGTCTTATTTTGGCCTCTAGAATCCCCCAATAAAATTTTTCCCAGGGCTTCAGTAAGAAATCGGTATTTTTCTGCGTTTTTAATTTTTCACACCTAGAATTTGGAATCGAAAAATTGAAAAAAATTCTTGAACACGTATCTCGATAACCACAATGCACCAGATTTTTTACGTAATTTTCGAACTCGATTAAATACGGAAAACAGACACAAACTCGGTAATCCGAATTTTCCCCATTAACCCAGACCAATTTCGTATTGAAAGCTTGGTAAAAATTTTAATGGGGGATTCTGGAGGCCAAAATAAGACGAAAATCAAGAATACTAATTTTTTGATGGAGGCTTCGTTAAAAAGTTATTAACAGTCGACAGGGGGGAAGTCCCTAAATTCGATGAAAAAAAAAAAAATTTCAAATCGTTCTAAAAAAATTATTTTCGGTTGTAGGGGTCAATTGCAATCATTTTTGGTGAATACACAAACTCTTGAAATCCTACCCACTTTCGAGAAAAAAATTCGAGTAGGTCCTGAAATTTTCAGACAAAATTAAACAATTTCAAATCGTTCTAGAAAAATTATTTTCGGTTGCGGGAGTCAATTACAATAATATTTGGTGAATAGACCTACCCCTGAATACCTACCAACTTTCGAGAAAAAAATTCGAGTAGGTACTGAAATTTTTAGACGAAATTAAAAAATTTCAAATCGTAATAAAAATTTTAATGGGAGATTCCAGAGGCTAAAATAAGACGAAAATCAAGAATACCAATTTGTTGATGGAGGCCAATCCCCTATTAAAATTTTTCCCGCGAGTGACTGAACACCCTGTATATTCAACTCATAACATTTACCATTTTCAGATCGAGTATGCGGACATGTTGAAACGAGTAGAACCCCTGAGGGACGAGCTCCATTCGTTGGAACGTCAGGCTGAAACAAACATGCAGAAAGGCGAGGAAGTGAAGAATTTGATCGCCCAATTGGAACAGAGCATAGCCTCCTACAAGGAAGAATACGCTCAATTAATCTCTCAAGCTCAAGCCATCAAAGCTGACTTGGAGAGCGTGCAAGCCAAAGTAGATCGCTCTATTGCTTTGCTGAAATCCTTGGGAATCGAAAGGGAACGATGGGAAGCAACGAGCGAGACATTCAAGAGTCAAATGTCTACAATAATAGGAGATGTTCTCCTATCATCCGCCTTCCTAGCCTATGCTGGATACTTCGACCAACACGTAAGCATTCAACAGTAGCTCAATCGCCAGTTCAATTGTAACATTCCTCTTCAAAGAGTAACAAAACACTATTTTCTGTTCTACAGTACCGACAAAATCTATTCAGTACCTGGTGCCAACATCTGCAATACGCGAATCTCCATTTCCGACCTGACATAGCAAGAACAGAGTACCTCTCGAATCCTGATGAACGTCTGAGGTGGCAGGCGAACGCCTTGCCAACGGACGACCTCTGCACAGAGAATGCCATCATGCTGAAACGCTTCAACAGATACCCACTGATCATCGACCCATCCGGTCAAGCGACAGAGTTCATAATGAACGAGTTCAAGGACCGAAAGATCACGAAAACGAGCTTCTTGGACGACTCCTTCAGGAAGAATCTCGAGAGCGCTCTGCGCTTTGGTAATCCTCTGTTGGTGCAAGACGTAGAAAACTACGACCCGATACTGAACCCTGTCCTGAACAGAGAACTGAGAAGAACAGGTGGACGTGTACTGATCACCCTCGGTGACCAGGACATCGACCTTTCACCGTCCTTCGTCATCTTCTTGTCCACCAGAGATCCCACCGTGGAGTTCCCGCCAGACATCTGCTCGCGTGTCACCTTTGTAAACTTCACCGTCACCAGAAGCTCCCTGCAGAGCCAGTGTTTGAACCAAGTCCTGAAAGCAGAGCGCCCGGACATCGACGAGAAGAGGTCCGACCTGTTGAAACTGCAAGGCGAGTTCCACCTGCGGCTACGGCAGCTCGAGAAGTCTTTGCTGCAGGCGCTGAACGACGCCAAGGGGAAGATCCTCGACGACGATTCCGTGATCACCACCCTGGAAACGTTGAAACAGGAGGCTGCAGACATCAGCAAGAAGGTGGAGGAGACGGACAAAGTGATAGCAGAGATAGAAACAGTCTCACAACAGTACATGCCCTTGTCACAAGCCTGCTCCAACATGTACTTCACTATGGACAGTCTGAATCAAGTGCACTTCTTGTATCAGTATTCTCTGAACATGTTCTTGGACGTGTTCACATCCGTGTTGTCTCAGAACCCAAGGCTGTCCAATATATCAGACTACACGCAGAGGCTGTCGGTGATCATCAGCGACCTGTTCTCCGCCTGTTACGAGCGCGTAGCGCGCGGGATGCTGCACACCGATAGGCTAACATTTGCACTGCTATTGTGCAGAATACATTTGAAGGGTATCGCCACGGAGTCCACGTACGACAGCGAGTTCACGTTCTTCTTACGGGGCAAGGAAGGTGTCCTGAACATCCGGGGACCCCTCGCGCCCAATCTGAGCTCTGAGCAACAGGAAGCCATGATGAGGTTGAGCCTCAGGCTACCAGCCTTCAAGAAACTGGCGGAGAAGATACAAGAGAACGCTGAATTTAACTCGTGGCTGCAATCGCCGACCCCTGAGACCTGTGTGCCAAAACTGTGGAACGAGGAGAAGCCGTTGACACCGACTGGGACAGCTATGCACCAGCTGTTGATCATCCAAGCGTTCCGACCGGATCGCGTGATAGCTGCTGCGACGCTGGTGGTCACGTCCGCCCTGGGTGAATCCTTCATGGCTGCTGCAGAGGCGGAACTCGACTTTGCGTCTGTGGTTGATAACGAATTGAAGGCCACGGTGCCTGCCTTGCTGTGCTCAGTGCCTGGCTTCGACGCGTCGGGTAGAGTAGACGATCTGGCCGCTGAGTCGGGCAAGCAAATAGCCAGCATCGCCATTGGGTCCACGGAAGGGTTCAACCAGGCCGACAGAGCTATAAACATGGCCGTCAAGGCTGGCAGATGGGTGTTGCTGAAGAACGTGCACTTGGCCCCGCAGTGGCTGGTGCAGCTGGAGAAGAAGTTGCACAGTCTTCAGCCGCACGCCAGCTTCAGGCTGTTCTTGACCATGGAGATCAGTCCAAAGGTGCCGGTGAATCTGCTCAGGGCTGGCAGAATATTCGTCTTCGAGCCACCGCCAGGCATCAGAGCAAACCTATTGAGGACCTTCAGCACCGTACCAGCGTCGAGGATGATGAAAGCGCCCAACGAGAGGGCCCGTCTCTACTTCCTGTTGGCCTGGTTCCACGCTATCGTTCAGGAACGCCTTCGTTACGCTCCACTAGGCTGGGCCAAGCATTACGAGTTCAACGAGAGCGACCTGAGAGTAGCGTGCGACACTCTGGACACCTGGATAGAGACCACAGCTATGGGCAGAACCAACTTGCCTCCGGAGAAGGTGCCCTGGGACGCTGTGGTCACGCTGCTCTCTCAGTGCATATACGGTGGGAAGATCGACAACGACTTCGACCAACGTCTGCTGACGTCGTTCCTTAGAAAACTGTTCACACCCAGGTCCTTCGAGGCTGACTTTGCCCTAGTTGCTAATATAGACGCTTCGCAAGCGAGTCAGAGGAACATCACCATGCCAGATGGCACCAGGCGCGATCACTTCCTCAAGTGGATCGAGTCGCTGTCTGACAGGCAAACACCTTCCTGGCTAGGTCTACCGAACAACGCGGAGAAAGTGCTGCTCACCACCAGAGGAACCGACTTGGTGTCGAAGTTGCTGAAGATGCAGCAGCTGGAGGACGAGGACGAGTTGGCGTATTCGAACGAAGAGTCACTGGACACGCCTACTAAGGCTGAAGCCGATGGTCGACCCTCGTGGATGAGGACGCTCAACAATTCAGCCTCCACCTGGCTACAGTTGCTTCCCAAGAACCTGCCAACCCTGAAGAGAACCGTGGAGAATATAAAGGACCCTCTCTACCGCTACTTCGAGAGAGAGGTGAACAGTGGCGCCAAGTTGCTGCAAGATGTGATTCACGATTTGGAGGACGTAGTCTTAATTTGCCAGGTACTCTTTCGACTGTTATTGTGGCATTTGGTAAATTGCATTTGTAACTTTTTATTCGATTTTTAGAGCAAGAAGAAGCAGACCAATTATCACAGAACCATGTTGTCGGAATTGGTGAAGGGCATTTTACCTGGTCGCTGGAGACGCTATACCGTACCGAGAGGTTGCACGGTGATACAGTGGATAACCGATTTTAGTCATAGAGTGTCTCAGTTGCAAGAGGTCTCGCGACTGGTGTCTCAAGGAGGAGCGAAAGAGATCAAGGTAGGTTTTGGGTTCTTTGTATGACTTATTATAGATAATCTATCGATTCTATAAAATCATAGATATTTATATATTATCAAGCTATAGATATATATTTATAAATAACTATAGATATTAAACTAATAGATTTATACATACTCATTATTTATAATGTAATTATTAATCAATATTTTATGACCCTTTGTTGAGACTTTGTGTTTTTTCTCCAGAGTTTTCCCGTTTGGCTCGGTGGGCTGCTGAATCCTGAAGCGTACATCACGGCGACGAGACAATGCATAGCGCAGGCGAACAGTTGGTCGCTCGAGGAGCTTCAGTTGGACGTGACGATTGGAGACTGTGATAATATCGCGACCGACGACTGCTCGTTCGCCGTTACCGGTTTGAAGCTGCAAGGAGCACAGTGCAAGGACAATCAGCTGTATCTGACGTCCACCATAATGACCGACTTACCAGTTACCATGTTAAGATGGATACGCTCAGCCACCGACGAAGTCCGCAAAGGCAAGCTCTCGTTGCCGGTTTACCTGAACAGCACGCGTACCGAGCTGCTGTTCACCGTCGATTTAAACATCGCTCCTAGTCAAGATCCTCACAGTTTCTACGAGAGAGGAGTCGCCGTTCTTACATCCACCGCTTTGAATTAATATCTTTAATACTAGTTAATTGTATTTGCCTCGCGGGAGCTAGTCTCCCGGAACCGTTTTAATTCCGTATCGAGATGGGATATTTAAAAAAAAAGAAATAACATAACGATGAAATTACTTTGCAACGACTTAATTATCATGTATGATTCGGGAATGGGGAAAATGGGCTACCACGAAGCTACTCTCCGCATATAGTGTAAGGATTTCATGGAGATATTTATTTGTCTGTCCTTTTTTTTTTTTTTTTTTCTAATAATTATTTATGACCTAACCATTTAAGGAATACCGATTTTTCATTCGATATAGAATAGTAGTATGTTTCGTCGATGCTAGCTCGCGCAACTTTGCATTAAATCCTTCGTGGAGAGACGTTTGCCCATTACTCGTGACGTAATAAGTAAAATATACGTATGGTAAAGAATATTATTTAAACGCATCAAGAGGGTTATCTTTCTGCACATTTTGTAAGCGTGTAATGAAACGAAAATGCTCTGTACGGCGATTTTAGCATAATCGATGAAAGTGCATGACATCCGTGTAAGGGTCGTCGTTTCGATAACGAGGTTGTAATATACATAGTTTATTTAGTTTTATATACGTTCGAAACTGAAAGACCGCTTTCTGTAACAAAGATACGTTGCGTTCGCTTATGTGTAAGTACCAAGGTACTGTAGAATTTA
Source organism: Colletes gigas (assembly GCF_013123115.1). Lineage (NCBI taxonomy): Eukaryota > Metazoa > Arthropoda > Insecta > Hymenoptera > Colletidae > Colletes > Colletes gigas. The sequence continues at coordinate 2,309,222 of NW_025106644.1, forward strand.
TATTATTTGAATGGCATCTAATAAATAATTTACCATGCTACGTAAGCGTCGTTAACAAGATTCCAAATTGCAGAGCTAATATACATTAAAATTTTGACTGAGGCTGCATTGAATAGTTACTAAAAAATTAAATTAAAAAATTTCACGGCCATAACTCCTATAATAGTGAACGCATCTCATTGAAATTTTTTTTCTCTAGTAGAGCTCACGGGTACCTACAAAAAAGTATTACAAAACTTTTCTATAGGACGTCAAACAAAATTATTAGAAATAAAAAACGAATTCTTAAGAAAAATCGACAAAGGGGAATCCCTAAATTTTTCGACGAAAAAAAAAAATTACAAATCGTTCTAAAAAAATTATTTTCGGTTGCAGGGGCCAATTGCAAGCATTTTTGGTGAATACACATAACCTTGAAATCATACTCACTTTCGAGAAAAAAATTCGAGTAGATATTGAAATTTTGAGACGAAATTAAAAGTTTCAAATCATAATAAAAAAATTATATTTAGTTACAGAGGTCAATTACAAGCATTTTTGGCAAATACACATAACCTTGAAATCCTACGCACTTTCGAGAAAAAAATTCTATATCGAAAATCGAAAGTTTAAAATGTCATAACTCCTGAACGAATTGGAGGATTTTAATTTTTCAAAATCCAAACAACGCGTATTTTAGTGGAGAATGTGTAGAAATTCTAATAATATTGAAAAAGTTGTTCCTTGACACCGTAAAGTGAGGAAAACCCCCCTAAAATTGGTCCAGTTTTCAAACGACCATAACTCCTACAATAGTGAACGTATCTCATTGAAATTTTTTTCCGAAGTAGAGCTCACGAATACCTACAAAAAAGTATTACACAACTTTTCTATAGGGCGCCAAACAAAATTATTAAAAATCAAAAACGAATCTTAAGAAAAATTGACAGAGGGGAAGTCCCTAAATTTTTCAACAAAAAAAGAAAAATTTCAAATCGTTCTAAAAAAATTATTTTTGGTTACAGGGGTCAATTACAAGCTTTTTTGGTAAATACACATAACCTTGAAATTCTACCCAGTTTCGACAAAAAAAATTCTTTATCGAAAATCTAAACTCTTTATGGAAATGTAAACTCTTTAAAATCTTTATCAAAATACAAACAACGCGTATTTTAGTGGAGAATATGTAGAAATTCTAACAATATTGAAACACTTGTTCCTTGACACCGTAAAGTGAGAAAAACCCCCCTAAAATTGGTCCAATTTTCAAACGGCCATAACTCCTACCATAGTGAACGTATCTCATTGAAATTTTTTCCCGAAGTAGAGCTCACGAATACCTACAAAAAATTATTACACAACTTTTCTATAGGGCGCCAAACAAAATTATTAAAAATCAAAAACGAATCTTAAGAAAAATTGGCAGAGGGGAAGTCCCTAAATTTTTCAACAAAAAAAGAAAAATTTAAAATCGTTCTAAAAAAATTATTTTTGGTTGCAGGGGTCAATTGCAATCATTTTTAGTGAATACTTATACCCTTGAAATCCTACTCACTTGCGAGAAAAAAAATATGAAAAATCAAGAATTCGAAAGAAAGATTACAAGATAATTACAAAAGAACATAAAAACTTTATTATGGTCCATAATATCAGGTATAGCAGTTACACTTATGAAATATTATTAGAATATTTGCGGCACTCTACAACTACGTAATCATGTAAATAACAATACATTTTTTACATTGCTTTTCTTGCTTGATCTTATTTCGTCTATTCGTATTGCCATATAATACGTAACGTACAATCTTTCCATTGCAACGCGTACAATCACTAGTTCGCCGCAATTTTGTTCGACCCATCGGCCAGAAAGTATAGTACAGGCCTCGATGGACGGTGGACGGACTATACAATTGCGGCCAATAAAACGAAAACGTTAACGTTACGAAACGCGCGACAAGCAAAAATTTATCTTGTAAATGATTCGTTAAAATACTATATACATTAATACTCTAAAACTACCAGGAGACTAACAGCAGTATATTACATCGACGTATTCATCCTGCGCGCAGTCTCGAACAAGAATGCCGAAAAATTGTAAATTACACCGGTTCGAAGTCGTAATGGATCTACACAGCGATATAATCGAAGCTCCGCGAGAGTTCGTTGTACGTTTTATTCATCTCGTTCTCGATACAATCGTCGCGGTAAGTGGAACGACGAGATTATGCGGTTATTCGTCGGGCATGACAAGACTAACGAAAAGGAAAAGGAAATACTGAATTCAGTCTAAAGAATAAGAATAAATTTCTCGGTCGTTGGTTCAAGATCGCCGCGGTAAGCGCGCGATTAAAAAGGCAACGCACGCGTGAATCGTTGCGTGACGTTGGGACGTTCTTGGATAGAAAAAAAAACTCGGAACGAAGGACAGAGTCTATATCACGGAAACGGACTCGTCCGTCTCTACGGCAGTCTTTTTGTCGTCGCTATCGTCGTTAGCCTGTTCATCGGAGACTAGAGACACGTCCTTCGGCAGGACCAATGATTCCTCGCCGATCGGCGCGGCCGCCTCGACTAGATTCTCGACAGAGGCCGCCACCGTCGGCTCGTCGTGGCAGAAGCTTCTGCGCAGTGACTGCTGGGTCCTCGCAGTACCTCTCCTAATGCTACTACGAAGTAAATTCGCTACGTCGACCGCGGTCAGGTTCGAGCTGCTCGACACGGTGGCGCACTGTCTCGTACGAGTCCTCTCGAGCGTCGAATGGGTACGCTCGACCGCACGCGGCGTCACCACGCCGATCCTCGTCGATCTGTCGATGGTGTTAGGCCTGTGTCTCTCCATCGCGTTGCTCCGTGCGTTCGCGACGGAGATCTCTGTCCTCGCCTCGGCGATGTGGATCGCCACGTCCTGCGTCTGTCTGCCTTGATTCATTTCCACGAGGACGGTCGCGTAGTCCGGTGGCGGCGGTTGCAACGCTGGCCTCTGCCTGGGCGTGCTGCTCTCACCCAGCACGTTCGCTATTCGTCTCACGCTTCTTCTGAAGCTCTGTCTCAGCATCTTCGCTATCCTAGCCCCTGTGGCTGTCGTGTAACTGGGCGGTGGCGTGTACTTTGGCGGCGGATCCTCGAACGGCACCTCCGTGGTCGCAGTGACGATTCCATTACCGTGGATGCTGGTACTAGTGTCGTTCCCGATATGCGTTTGAGCTGTTCTAGGGTCATCCGGCTCCAGAGAGGGTCGGTACAGCAGTTGGATTCTCTGCAAAACGTAGTTACCGTCAAGGTGTGTTCACTGTTCAATGTTTGAGGGGATATTCCCTGGTCTAGGCATGCAATTTTTAACACTTTATCGACCGGTAGCGGTTGATTAATCGGCTATCGGTCGGTAAACGCCGGCCGATAAAACAGTTGATTAATAGGCTATCGGTCGGTAAGCGTTAGCCGGTAAAACAGTCGATTAATAGGCTATCGGTCGGTAAAGTGTTAAGAGACTGTACACTGTACACGGATTCACCCATTGCAAATTGAATTTAGAGACGGGTCGCGATAGGCGGTGAAAGTTAGGAGGAAGAGGAGTATGTTCCTAACGGGGTAGTGATATTTAGTAACTAAGTAGTGTTATTTTAGTTTTATTGTCTTCTGTAATAGGTTAAGGTTAACTTCAATTTTAGTTGCAAGCGTCGGCTGAAGGCGAGGTTAGGATTGCAGGAGAGGTAAGGGGAAAAGAAGATGATGAAGGGGGGGAGGAGTTAAAAGAGTAGAAAGGAGGGGAATAACTGGAGCAAGAAACAGGAAACAGGTAGAAGAAAATAGAGAATTTAAAAATTAAAAATAGAAGATAAATGGTGTTACTACTAAAAATAGAAGAATTGAATTTAATCTGCAAAACAGTTTGCACGTTTGTTAGCGTGTTCAATGGTGCAGGACGATTTCGAGCATGCTGTGAGGTTAGAAATGAGAACTTACGCCGTTACACTGCTCGCAGTGATTTACGTTAACTGCCACTTGATTGGTCTTAGCACAAACAAAGAAGGCGGTCGTGTTAGTGGATCAGGAGACAAATTTCGGAGTATTATATCGCACTTGATATCGACAGTTGCAGGAAAACATAAGGTTTTATCTTTGTTTGCTCTTCGATATCCAATGGTGACACATCTCTGTGGGCCTTTAGAGCAACATGCACAGCGCATGCGTTCATTTAACACCAGATTGCCCAAAGGAAGCCATTTTGACTGCTTTTGGGCGATATAGGTATATACTAAGTTTCAGTCTTTCTAGCGTTGAGAATACTTCCATGCATATTGTTCTAAAACCCGAGAAGCTTATGTCGTTTTGTCACATCGATAGTCCAGGTTTACCAAAGCTCACTGGGATCCTTACATCAAATATATCGGGTGGGCCGTTGTTCAGATAACGACAGGTCTGTATGATAGCCACTGCAGGTATGGTTAGTATCGGTATCAGTTGAATGATGGCTCCGAGTTGCCTCGAGAGCACCGTCCAGTAATCTCTGGCAGTCCGTCGATAAGAGTAGAGCTCACGGAATCCGGCGTTTTTGAATACCGTGATGCTGAGAACCTGTTGATTAGATAATCGTTTGACGTGGTTCTGCGATTACTGGTCATAGTATGATGACTCACCATGAGAATGACTGGTAGCACGACGTTCCACGTGAACGACAAGAGTGGTCCAGCCCAGTGCCTGAGACACCGACCTGTAGGTGGGAACAACTCTGCAACGACCGCCTCTCCGCTGTGAGGTCGTCCCCGCACCGCGAACACAGCACCGACTTGCACCAAATATAAGATCATTATCCACCACGAGCCACCAATTGTGTAATCCAGATAGTACACGATATGTATGCCCACCTGGGAACAGAAGTAACATCACATGTGGATTTGATTGCAGGAAGAGGGACAGTGTATTTGCCCAGGTGTGGGCATATGCTAAGACTGCAACTTTTGCCTCAAGAATTCAACGTGTTTTACTACTAAAAAACTCTATCAAAAACATTCCTTTACATTCCACTATAATCTGAAACAGTATCAATATATCTGTGCAAATAGTGTTATTTGGAGTACACTCAGGGCCCCATGTATTTACTTTGTTCTTTCTGTCAACGATTGTATCAGCCACTCCATCGCTCACGACACTAGAGACGACGCGGAAGCGCTGGTTTTTATATCCCTCACTTGAATGTCCAGGAACAACGTGTCGTCCTTAACATACCCGGTGTACCGGGTCAAGGTCGTATGAGGAATGAACATATAAATTCCGGAGTCTCTGTCGACGTTCTGGTTCGTTCTATCATAGCCAACAGCCTTGACCAGCTTCTTCACGTCGTTTGCAGGGTTTTCCTGGTTCCTCAAAGCGACGGAGGCTCGGAGGACGCAGGGCCAGTCCAACAGAGGGTCCCACTTTCCATTTTCCACGCGAAGGCAGCCTATTATGTGGCGATCTTTCCACTGGCCTATACCGTTCAGGAACAACTCCAGCCTCAGCGTGTACCCGTACTCCTTGTTGGAGAATCTTGGGCTGTACAGCGCGCAATCGCTCTCTTTGGCGTCGGACATTTTCTCTTTGTAACGATCGATCCTCCAGAGGAGCCTACCATTGGTTGGAAACTGCTCCTCGTGTTCCTGTTCACATGGACACTCCACCAGCTCCGCAACATTGGGCTTGGAGCTCTCTCTGATCAGCTCTTCCAGATACTTCAGGTTCTCCTTCGTCTGAAACTTCAGCCCTTTGATGGTGCACTTGTGCTCGTCCACCACCGACGTCTGCTTGCGTACTTCTTCGCTGAGAGCGTCGACTTTCTCAGCGAGAGCCTTCTGTTGAGACGTCAGCTCGTTCGAGCTCTTACACCTCATCTCCAGCTCCAGCTTGAGGTCGTGGATCAACTGTTGCTGTTCTTGCCACATCCCGCTCACGTGGGCGCTCTCCTGCGCCAGATACGTCTTCAGATCTTTCAGCTCTATGCACCAATCGCCCAGCACCTCGTCCTTTTTGCTCTGTTCATCGGTGAGCTCGACGTGCAGCAGCTTCAGTTGCTCGGAGATCTGTTGGAAGCTCAGTCTGGTACGGTGCTCCATGTCATCACGACTAGATTCCAACGTGCTCAATCGCTGATTCAAGGCAGCGTTCCCCTGACGACACTCCCCCGTCATTTCCGCCGCTTGGAACCGCAAGATGTCGATGGCCTCCTGCTGGGAGTGCAGCAACTTGAAACACCGAGACACGTTAACTTGAAGGTTCTTGCGTTCCCTCTCCTCCTCGTTCAACGCGGAGCGAAGCAACGTCAAAGCTGAGAATATTTTGTTCCTCCATAAAGTGTCTTGGACCTCGCTTATCTGACTGTTCCTCCTCGAACCGTTCCTATTACAAGTCCCTCGATGGTCCTCCATGTTCCTCCGTGGCACGTAAACGCCACACTTGTAGGCACATTCCTCCAAAACCGAGCCACAATGCTTCAGGTGATCGTTCAGGTACCTCTCCTCCAAAAAATCGTTGCAGAAGTAGCAAGGTACGCTTCGACGTACCACGGAATTTACGCGGTTACTCATCTTCAATCAACGACAATGACTCTAGCGATACTGACGAAGCGCCTCGCTTGTTCTTAGACTGATAATCGTTATCAGAGCAAATAAAATATTATGGGGTATATCTGATAAGTACTCCGATTACCACGCGATAGCAACGACTACGCTCCACTTTGAAAGGCTAGTTTATTAGAGAATATTTATGTACCTCGGTGGCCAAGGGTAGGCCCAGTATGTATGCACAAGCGCAGCTGAAGAAGGTGATGGTCGTTTCCCAGAGTTTCATCACTTTTGTGTTGATGGCCATGATCCCGGTTATCACGCAGTGCCATATTGCCAGCTGTAACACCAGAAATTATGTAGCTTATTATGTTTGTTGAAATGAGCTCTTATTATGAGCCTTAAACCGAATGATTCTATCTCTTGCCACGGGCGTTCCAAGAGGATTCAGGCATCTGTGTGCTTAAAGACTTGGATCTTGGGTATTATTTGCGTTTGAATACATATTGCATGTACCTGTTGAGCAATTCCAAAGAGAATCAGCACAAAGTAGAAGAGTACCGCCCAGAATGGTGACACTTGCTCTGTGCCGAGCAATGCCAGCGTCGCAGGGACCAATTCGGTGGAAAGTCTCAGAACTTGATAACCAGATTCTACGCTGGAATCCGCGCCGGGACGAATTACACGCTCACCGACGATAAACGACGCGTGGGCCATAAATCTCTCTGGTGTGCTGCTGTATCCCGGCGGTGCTGGCTGATTCACGTGCCTCATAAACACGTACGATGATATTCTTTCTGAAATAGAAACTATCTTTAAATACAATCCTCGGTCAGAGTCCCATCTTTTGTCTTTCCAAACTATCCAGATGATACAAACGATGAAAGAAACTAATTAACGCTATTATCTGTAAGTACAACAGCCAGGAATGAACCCTGATGAAAGGGAAACCTTGTACCAGATACATTAAGTATTCCAGCCTAGACGTCAATTGTTTTAATGCTAAGTTTCAGTGGAATCTCTTTTGTCGAACATGCTTTCATGATTTTCAACCGTTTTGTCTACTAAAAATGAACGATCTAATATTTTGTTTACCAGTTAAGGGCTAAAAATAGACTCCGAACCAGTCAGAACCATTAAACGCGGACAAGAAATTATGCACCTGTTGGCTTCACTTACCGAAGGAACTCGGAATGTAAATATACCCGTGATGCTTGAGAATCTGCACGCAAGTGTTCGCCAGAAATGCCGCGAGTAGGAGAACCACTATCGTTAGCACTATCACGAGGCTCGTGTCCCGTTGCAGAAGATGCTTGTGCTTGTTGTGCGCAGCTATCTGGAAAACCGATATTCCGTTCGAGTTTTTTTCCGTTATTCGAACACGCGTTTATGGTGTCCGTGGGGCAATTACCTGCATGGCGGCTGCGCCTAGTAATCCCCAGGTGAGGAAAACCTCGATGGACGCCGCCACCCACGATTTCCCGTTTATGAAGAACTCGGTCCCCACGGTGGCAGGAAAAAGCTGATGTATAGACCCTGGAGGCGTGAGGCCGAGCAATTTTGTGCACAGCACCAGCGTGCCAAACACAGGCACCAGTGTGAAAACGTACACCACTTTACCATAAGATCTCAAGCCTGAAATTTTAATAAGATCAAATAGAATTTAAACATTGTACGTCTGCACAGAAAAGAGTAGATAGAACAGTGTTTTAAATTTGTTTCGAGGAACTAGATTTGTAACGTTAGTGTTTGGTGGCAATGTAGTTATATTTAATTGCTACGAGTACTCTGTTTTGTAAGTTTCGATGAAGGAAACGCAACGAAAACACTGTTCTCATACGAGTTTCCTTCCTCCTTAGTTACATTTGAATGTTTCTGGTTTTAACCCCTTAACGCTCATATTTTTCGGGCTAACCAAGAATGATCAGTTTTCTTTATTGGATTTGTTTCTAAAACTGCGGTTTTTGTTAATTACAATGTTGTATCCGACGTATAATTTGAAGGAAAACAAATATTATCAACCCTTAAACCATTAGATTAAACAAATATCGTTTTTCAAAGCAGTCAGACTCGGGCATGAACGTTAAGGGGTTAAAGTGGGAGTAAGCGAGTTTATTTGCATGCACTGTTTCGCAGGAATGATACCGTAGTGTTTACAAGGTGTATTTATAGAATAAATGAACTTGCGGTGAATCATGGTGTTTTTAGAGGGAATGCTAGTACCTTTGCTCAACGAAACGAACACGATCATCCAAACGACGGCCAAGTTGAAAGCTACTTGAAATTTTAACGTCACTACGCCGGAATCCGACTCGTGCAATTGCTGCCTTTGCAACACCACTCCGCTAAAATAATCCGGCACAGTTTCGTACAGTTTGTTCAAGGTGCTGGCGTTCTGCGCCGGCTTGTCCTCCCTGTACAAAGAAAATGGCTCTGCCCAGCGGTACTTGTCCTGCTTCGTTATGAACGAATCCCTGGAAAAATAAAGAAATTTGTCGATGCAATTCAGTAACTCTAAATACAAATAGTAACTTTTTCTTTGAGCTTTTGAAAATCCTCCATTTAGTCAGGAGTAGATACAGTGAGATAATTACATTAATGTGTCTTTATTCAATGCATACTAATTATAAATAAAAATATTTACTATCAACAAATTATACATATTTGAAAATGACACACTGAAATCATCTGTCAATTATATATTGGATTGTACTTCTGCTTCTGTTCATAACTTGACAAATTTCATTATAACTTTTTTTATTTTTATAGCGATAAATAACCAAGTTTCGTTCTTCAATAAAAGTTTGTTTCATTTTTATTATTTTACACCCACTGCACACTAATTTATGGACTTTGCTTAGTAAAACAAGCAAACAAAGGGCTACCAACACTACATTTAAAAAACATGGGGTATTCCCCGAATGATTACAGTCGTACCAACTTGTACGATTTTTAGTGACTGGTGATTTCGGTACGTTATTTTTGAATGTGTTTAATTCCTTGATTACAGATAAAGTTTTTCATTTATAGCCATCTAGTGTTAAATAAAAACATTAGTATACCTATATCTAAAATATTTTCATCGTAAATGCATAATATCAACGCTCAAAAAGAAAATGGCCGTACCTGAAGTACACGAACATCCAGGACACCCCGACTATACTGTAGGTACCGATAAACGCTTGTGCAATTAACAGAGCTATACCGACGCCCTGGAAAAGGGGCGAAATTTTCCACATATCCACGGATCCAGCCGCTAATCTTTGCCCGAGGCACACGTGCAACGTCAAAAGTGGAATGCCCAATATCAGAGACAAAATCAGGAACTGTACAATGAAATTTACTGGAAAGAGAAACAGAGAACGTATGTTTTTATTTTGTCCTTTTTATTTATTTCGACTCAGAGACTTAAAACCGAAAATTATTTCGGGATCGTAAATATACCCGACACTGAAATAAAACCGTGATTAATACCGGTATTTTCCTGGTTTTCTCGATACCGATCTCTAGCCTCTTAAAATGTAAATAAATAAACTTTCATTTTTCTTTTAATTCACTTTTCTATTATCAGAGTGCGTTTCAGACTCGTAATTTATCGTGTTTAATAATAAAAGATGATATCAAGATGATCGATAATTTTCGACGAAGAAAACTACGCACGCCTACGCTGGATGTCATGATCGTTGAATCATCTCTCAAAAAGGTGATAATCGGGCTCTGTGCAAGGTCTCGAGAATGTGTAACTTGTTACTTTACGCGTAGAAATGTTTTTAAAATAAGGAAAACTAACAATGAAAACGCAAGATATATATTTTCGTGATTATTACAAATTGAATTTGCTAATATTTTCTGGACCATTCTCGTTTATTTCCATACCTCGATTTCTATTAGGCGTTCTAGCAGACGTAACCGGAAAATATCGATATAATACCGGTAGTTTACGTTTCGTTCTAAGTCCCTGTGGCAATCTATCTTCCGGGACTCACCTCCAAATTGTATACTAAGGATAGAGAATCTACTTATATTAAAAAGACCAAGGGTGCAACTAAGGCACGCTAACGCAGGACTAAGAGCGTGTGGCCACTTCCCCAATGGATTCGCGTCCTCGTCGTCGTCCTCTCCTCTGTCCTCGTCCCTGTCGACGTCTCTTTGCCTTTCGCATATCCTGAACAAACAATAAACAATTTTGGCTCGTTAATAAACAATTGTCAATATCGATTTCAATTCTTGTAGCTGAAAAATACAAAGAAAAAAGGAAAGATTGTATTCTTTCTAAAGGCATATGTAAAAAAACAAGATGGCGTCTTCTCTCCAAGTGATACACGGAAAGAGCAAGATGGCGCCTGATTTGAGATGTTAAAGGAAATAAATCTGGACAGAACTTAAGAAATATGAATTTACAATCAAATTTTTACTGTTTGGATTTATTAATAAATAATTATCAGTATTGATTGTAATTTTTGTAGCTGCAAAATGCAAAGAAGAAAGGAAAGATTGTATTCTTTCTAAATAATAAGTGAAAAAACAAGATGGCGCCTGGTTTGAGATGTTAAAGTAAATAAATCTGGACAGAAACTCAAGAAATGTGAATTTAAAATAAAATTTTGTACTGTTTTGTAAATAAATAATTATCAGTATTGATTGTAATTTTTGTAGATGCAAAATGCAAAGAAGAAAGGAAAGATTGTCTTCTCTCTAAATGATACGTGAAAAAACAAGATGGCGTCTTCTCTCTAACAAACGATAAACAAGATGGCGCCTGGTTTGAGATCTTGAAGTAAATAAATCTGGACAAAACTCAAGAAATATGAATTTACAATCAAATTTTTACTGTTTTGGTTTGTTAATAAATCATTGTCAATATTGATTTTAATTTTTGTAGCTGAAAAATACAAAGAAGAAAGGAAAGATTGTATTCTTTCTAAATGATACGTGAAAAAACAAAATGGCGTCTTCTCTCTACGTGATACATGAAAAAACAAAATGGCGCCCGTTTTGAGGTGAAATTTGAATTTAAAATCAACATTTTACTGTTTAGGTTTGTCAATAAACAATTGTTAATGTTGATTTTAATTCTTATAGCTGTAAAATACAAAGAAGAAAGGAAAGATTGTATTCTTTCTAAGGCATATGTAAAAAAACAAGATGGCGTCTTCCCTTTAAGTGATACACGGAAAAACAAGATGGCGCCTGGTTTGAGATGTTAAAGGAAATAAATCTGGACAGAACTCAAGAAATATGAATTTACAATCAAATTTTTACTGTTTTGATCTATTAATAAATAATTATCAATATTGATTTTAATTCTTGTAGCTGAAAAATACAAAAACGAAGGAAAGTTCGTATTCTTTGTAAATAATACGTGAAAAAACAAGATGGCGTCATCTCTCTAAGTGATACATGAAAAAACAAAATGGCGCCCGTTTTGAGGTGAAATTTGAATTTAAAATCAACATTTTACTGTTTAGGTTTGTCAATAAACAATTGTTAATGATGATTTCAATTCCTATAACTGTAAAATACCAACAGTGAAGAAACAATTGTCTTCTTTCCAAGAGATGCATAAAAAACCAAACTCCATGAAATCTGAGTTTAAAATCAAACTTTTACTGATTTGTTTTGCTAATGAGTCAATTTGTTAACATTGACTGTTATTCTCGTAGCCGTAAAATGCCAAGTAAATGTATTTTAGTTCGATGAATTGCAGATCATTTCTTAAGCAGCCCGTAAAACGAAATGAAGTATTGCATAAACATTAAACACCGCGTTAGTTGTTGCTGGCGCGTGCTTATCGATTCCCGATAACACTGCGTAAAATAATCATGCTGGAGGCCGTATCGATCAGTCGTAAAACTGGGTCGAACGTAAATGTATCGCATTTGTCATCGTTGTCGAAGATAATTCACGGTCGATCGAGACCTCGTTACGACAATCGATTCCATACCAGGGCATCTCGAACTGCGAGGTAAACTCGAATCGATGCTGAATTCAAGTCAAAAACGATTCGATATAAATTTATCTGATCCAAAAACAATTCTTTTTATCAAATCTTTTCATTTCAATCGACTTGCAATAAATTTTAAAATATGTATTTACTAGGTTACAGATGTTCACATTTCGTAATTAAATTTTCTTTATTTAATTAAGATTTTTTCCCCCGTATTAGGAAGCAGAGTGGAATGTGGTTGGTGATTTTTTAAGATCATTTCTTAAGGTTTGCCTCGTAGCGATAGTGTTAACGATTCGAAAGGTTTAAATGGCCGCCATTTGCGTCGAGGCGGTAGAATGCAAGTTACGATAAAATAAAGCGCGCAATGGTTAAGCAAACCGTGGATTACGAGCTAAGGATCTCACGGTAGTGTCGATAACAGATCGAGGATCACGGGTGTACCGTTATCGGGGGAATAGAGAGGCGAATGCTTAAGAGAGGCCGAGCACTCCTACGTGGATCCACCTTAAAGGCGCAACTGGACCTTGTTTCGATCGAGGAATACGGAAACTTAGCGTCTACGTCGCCTTCGTTGCGCCAATCTTAGTCCTTCTTGACGTTTAAGACGACCATACGTGAATTATTCATACGAGTATGAGTAAGGAGATCGCCGCGATCCCGGTTAACGAATCCTTGTTATCGCGAAAACCCCCTTGAAACTCTAGCTCTGGCAAACCATTCTGCGCCATTTTTGTTTTATGTACGGTTCCACGCATCGACTACTCGAGTTATTAGCGTTTACTTTGCAAATTAAATGCAATTTCAAAGCTGTGTTTCGTCGATGAAAGTGATTATTCACAGCTAAAGGGGGTTCCCGAAAAATTCACATTTTTGAGATTTTATAAAAGAAAAACTACTGGAGATATCAGGTTTAAACTTTGCACCGTTATTTATACGTATCTCACGAAGTTACTTGAATTTTTTCATCTGAGAATGTGTAATAGTTTTAAAGATGGCGGCTGCTTGAGTGGTCGTGGTAAGAGGTATGTATGGAAAACCATTCCGCGCCATTTTTGTTTTATCTACGGTTCCACGCATCGACTACTCGAGTTATTAGCGTTTACTTTGCAAATTAAAAGCAATTTTAAAGCTGTGTTTCGTCGATGAAAGTGATTATTCACAGCTAAAGGGGGTTCCCGAAAAATTCACATTTTTGAAATTTTATAAAAGAAAAACTACTGAAGATATCAAGTTTAAACTTTGTACCGTTATTTATACGTATCTTACGAAGTTACTTGAATTTTTTCATTTGAGAATGTGTAATAGTTTTAAAGATGGCGGCTGCTTGAGTAATCGTGGTAAGAGAAATGTATGGAAAACCATTCCGCGCCATTTTTGTTTTATCTACGGTTCCACGCGTCGACTACTCGAGTTATTAGCGTTTACTTTGCAAATTAAATGCAATTTCAAAGCTGTGTTTCGTCGATGAAAGTGATTATTCATCGCTTAAGGGGGTTCCCGAAAAATTCACATTTTTGAAATTTTATAAAAGGAAAAATACTGAAGATATTAGATTTAAACTTAGCACCGTTATTTATACGTATCTCACGAAGTTACTTGAATTTTTTCATCTGAGAATGTGTAATAGTTTTAAAGATGGCGGCTGCTTGAGTAGTCGTGGTAAGAGGAATGTATGGAAAACCATTCCGCGCCATTTTTGTTTTATCTACGGTTCCACGCGTCGACTACTCGAGTTATTAGCCTTTACTTTGCAAATTAAAAGCAATTTTAAAGCTGAGTTTCGTCGATGAAAGTGATTATTCATCGCTTAAGGGGGTTCCCGAAAAATTCACATTTTTTAAATTTTATAAAAGAAAAACTACTGAAGATATCAAGTTTAAACTTTGCAGTGTTATTTATACGTATCTCACGAAGTTACTTGAATTTTTTCATCTGAGAATGTGTAATAGTTTTAAAGATGGCGGCTGCTTGAGTAGTCGTGGTAAGAGGAATGTATGGAAAACCATTCCGCGCCATTTTTGTTTTATCTACGGTTCCACGCGTCGACTACTCGAGTTATTAGCGTTTACTTTGCAAATTAAAAGCAATTTTAAAGCTGTGTTTCGTCGATGAAAGTGATTATTCACAGCTAAAGGGGGTTCCCGAAAAATTCACATTTTTGAAATTTTATAAAAGAAAAACTACTGAAGATATCAAGTTTAAACTTTGTACCGTTATTTATACGTATCTTACGAAGTTACTTGAATTTTTTCATTTGAGAATGTGTAATAGTTTTAAAGATGGCGGCTGCTTGAGTAATCGTGGTAAGAGGAATGTATGGAAAACCATTCCCGCGCCATTTTTGTTTTATCTACGGTTCCACGCGTCGACTACTCGAGTTATTAGTGTTTACTTTGCAAATTAAATGCAATTTTAAAGCTGTATTACATCGATGAAAGTGATTATTCACAGCTAAAGGGGGTTCCCGAAAAATTCACATTTTTGAAATTTTATAAAAGAAAAACTACTGAAGATATCAAGTTTAAACTTTGTACCGTTATTTATACGTATCTTACGAAGTTACTTGAATTTTTTCATTTGAGAATGTGTAATAGTTTTAAAGATGGCGGCTGCTTGAGTAATCGTGGTAAGAGAAATGTATGGAAAACCATTCCGCGCCATTTTTGTTTTATCTACGGTTCCACGCGTCGACTACTCGAGTTATTAGCGTTTACTTTGCAAATTAAATGCAATTTCAAAGCTGTGTTTCGTCGATGAAAGTGATTATTCATCGCTTAAGGGGGTTCCCGAAAAATTCACATTTTTGAAATTTTATAAAAGGAAAAATACTGAAGATATTAGATTTAAACTTAGCACCGTTATTTATACGTATCTCACGAAGTTACTTGAATTTTTTCATCTGAGAATGTGTAATAGTTTTAAAGATGGCGGCTGCTTGAGTAGTCGTGGTAAGAGGAATGTATGGAAAACCATTCCGCGCCATTTTTGTTTTATCTACGGTTCCACGCGTCGACTACTCGAGTTATTAGCCTTTACTTTGCAAATTAAAAGCAATTTTAAAGCTGAGTTTCGTCGATGAAAGTGATTATTCATCGCTTAAGGGGGTTCCCGAAAAATTCACATTTTTAAATTTTATAAAAGAAAAACTACTGAAGATATCAAGTTTAAACTTTGCAGTGTTATTTATACGTATCTCACGAAGTTACTTGAATTTTTTCATCTGAGAATGTGTAATAGTTTTAAAGATGGCGGCTGCTTGAGTAGTCGTGGTAAGAGGAATGTATGGAAAACCATTCCGCGCCATTTTTGTTTTATCTACGGTTCCACGCGTCGACTACTCGAGTTATTAGCGTTTACTTTGCAAATTAAAAGCAATTTTAAAGCTGTGTTTCGTCGATGAAAGTGATTATTCACAGCTAAAGGGGGTTCCCGAAAAATTCACATTTTTGAAATTTTATAAAAGAAAAACTACTGAAGATATCAAGTTTAAACTTTGTACCGTTATTTATACGTATCTTACGAAGTTACTTGAATTTTTTCATTTGAGAATGTGTAATAGTTTTAAAGATGGCGGCTGCTTGAGTAATCGTGGTAAGAGGAATGTATGGAAAACCATTCCCGCGCCATTTTTGTTTTATCTACGGTTCCACGCGTCGACTACTCGAGTTATTAGTGTTTACTTTGCAAATTAAATGCAATTTTAAAGCTGTATTACATCGATGAAAGTGATTATTCACAGCTAAAGGGGGTTCCCGAAAAATTCACATTTTTGAAATTTTATAAAAGAAAAACTACTGAAGATATCAAGTTTAAACTTTGTACCGTTATTTATACGTATCTTACGAAGTTACTTGAATTTTTTCATTTGAGAATGTGTAATAGTTTTAAAGATGGCGGCTGCTTGAGTAATCGTGGTAAGAGAAATGTATGGAAAACCATTCCGCGCCATTTTTGTTTTATCTACGGTTCCACGCGTCGACTACTCGAGTTATTAGCGTTTACTTTGCAAATTAAATGCAATTTCAAAGCTGTGTTTCGTCGATGAAAGTGATTATTCATCGCTTAAGGGGGTTCCCGAAAAATTCACATTTTTGAAATTTTATAAAAGGAAAAATACTGAAGATATTAGATTTAAACTTAGCACCGTTATTTATACGTATCTCACGAAGTTACTTGAATTTTTTCATCTGAGAATGTGTAATAGTTTTAAAGATGGCGGCTGCTTGAGTAGTCGTGGTAAGAGGAATGTATGGAAAACCATTCCGCGCCATTTTTGTTTTATCTACGGTTCCACGCGTCGACTACTCGAGTTATTAGCCTTTACTTTGCAAATTAAAAGCAATTTTAAAGCTGAGTTTCGTCGATGAAAGTGATTATTCATCGCTTAAGGGGGTTCCCGAAAAATTCACATTTTTTAAATTTTATAAAAGAAAAACTACTGAAGATATCAAGTTTAAACTTTGCAGTGTTATTTATACGTATCTCACGAAGTTACTTGAATTTTTTCATCTGAGAATGTGTAATAGTTTTAAAGATGGCGGCTGCTTGAGTAGTCGTGGTAAGAGGAATGTATGGAAAACCATTCCGCGCCATTTTTGTTTTATCTACGGTTCCACGCGTCGACTACTCGAGTTATTAGCGTTTACTTTGCAAATTAAAAGCAATTTTAAAGCTGTGTTTCGTCGATGAAAGTGATTATTCACAGCTAAAGGGGGTTCCCGAAAAATTCACATTTTTGAAATTTTATAAAAGAAAAACTACTGAAGATATCAAGTTTAAACTTTGTACCGTTATTTATACGTATCTTACGAAGTTACTTGAATTTTTTCATTTGAGAATGTGTAATAGTTTTAAAGATGGCGGCTGCTTGAGTAATCGTGGTAAGAGGAATGTATGGAAAACCATTCCCGCGCCATTTTTGTTTTATCTACGGTTCCACGCGTCGACTACTCGAGTTATTAGTGTTTACTTTGCAAATTAAATGCAATTTTAAAGCTGTATTACATCGATGAAAGTGATTATTCACAGCTAAAGGGGGTTCCCGAAAAATTCACATTTTTGAAATTTTATAAAAGAAAAACTACTGAAGATATCAAGTTTAAACTTTGTACCGTTATTTATACGTATCTTACGAAGTTACTTGAATTTTTTCATCTGAGAATGTGTAATAGTTTTAAAGATGGCGGCTGCTTGAGTAGTCGTGGTAAGAGGAATGTATGGAAAACCATTCCCGCGCCATTTTTGTTTTATCTACGGTTCCACGCGTCGACTACTCGAGTTATTAGCCTTTACTTTGCAAATTAAAAGCAATTTTAAAGCTGAGTTTCGTCGATGAAAGTGATTATTCATCGCTTAAGGGGGTTCCCGAAAAATTCACATTTTTGAGATTTTATAAAAGAAAAACTACTGGAGATATCAGGTTTAAACTTTGCACCGTTATTTATACGTATCTCACGAAGTTACTTGAATTTTTTCATCTGAGAATGTGTAATAGTTTTAAAGATGGCGGCTGCTTGAGTGGTCGTGGTAAGAGGTATGTATGGAAAACCATTCCGCGCCATTTTTGTTTTATCTACGGTTCCACGCGTCGACTACTCGAGTTATTAGCGTTTACTTTGCAAATTAAATGCAATTTCAAAGCTGTGTTTCGTCGATGAAAGTGATTATTCATCGCTTAAGGGGGTTCCCGAAAAATTCACATTTTTGAAATTTTATAAAAGGAAAAATACTGAAGATATTAGATTTAAACTTAGCACCGTTATTTATACGTATCTCACGAAGTTACTTGAATTTTTTCATCTGAGAATGTGTAATAGTTTTAAAGATGGCGGCTGCTTGAGTAGTCGTGGTAAGAGGAATGTATGGAAAACCATTCCGCGCCATTTTTGTTTTATCTACGGTTCCACGCGTCGACTACTCGAGTTATTAGCCTTTACTTTGCAAATTAAAAGCAATTTTAAAGCTGAGTTTCGTCGATGAAAGTGATTATTCATCGCTTAAGGGGGTTCCCGAAAAATTCACATTTTTGAAATTTTATAAAAGAAAAACTACTGGAGATATCAGGTTTAAACTTTGCACCGTTATTTATACGTATCTCACGAAGTTACTTGAATTTTTTCATCTGGGAATGTGTAATAGTTTCAAAGATGGCGGCTGCTTGAGTAATCGTGGTAAATTTGTTCACTATCCTGAATTTTTTTCGCAAAAATGGGTAGGATTTCAAGGGTATGTCTAATGATGAAAAATGATTACAATTGATCCCCACAACTAAAAATAATTTTTTCAGAACGATTTAAAATTTTTCAATTCAGCCGAAAAAATTTGTCCACCTTCCTGAATTTTTTTCTCGGAAGTGCACAGGATTTCAAGGTTATGTCTATTCACCAAAAATGATCGTAATTGCCCGCTGCCACCAAAAATAATTTTTTTAAGCCGATTTGAAATTTTTCAATTTCGCCGAAAAAATTTGTCCATCTTCCTGAATTTTTTTCTCGAAAGTGGGTAGGATATCGTGGGTATGTCTAATGACCAAAAATGATTGCAATTGATCCCCACAACTGAAAATATTTTTTCCAGAACGATTTGAAATTTTTCAATTTCGTCGAAAAATTTGTCCACCTGCTCGAATTTTTTTCTCGAAAGTGAGTAGGATTTCGAGGGTATGTCTATTGACCAAAAATGAGTGTAATTGATTCCCCTAGCTAAAAATAATTTTTTTAGAACGATGTGAAATTTTTTTTTTCGTCGAAAAATTTGTCAACCTACTCGAATTTTTTTTTCTCGAAAGTGAGTAGGATTTCGAGGGTATGTCTAATCACCAAAAAGGGTTATAATTTACTCTTACAATTAAAAATAATTTTTTCAGAAGGATTTGAAATTTTTTAATTTCGACGAAATAAGTAACTATTTGAAACGTCAGGTTTACACTTTGCACTGTTATTTATACGTATATCACGAGGTTGCGTGAATTTTTTCATATGAAAATGCATAATTCACTACTTCAGTAGTCGTTGCAAAAAGAACATATAAAAAATTCAATTAGTAACAAATTTACTACGTTTAATATTCAATTAGCATGTTAAAGTTGCAAAATAACCATAATCGTAACACAATCGACATAAATTTAGTCACCATTTCAATTTCTAAATCTGCAAAATACATCAATTTCGTTTCCTCTTCAAGTTTCCAATATGGCCGCCAATGGCGTCCTTGACTCGTCGCGATCCCGATCGTGCATTTAACGAATTCATACATGTCATCGGTGCGAGCAACTTGAAAAACTTGCTATACATAACGATCGTCTGACAATATGCGTATCATTTGCTTCTCAGAAACAGCGCGATAAATAAAATGTCTAAAACTTTTGAACCATTAAAAAATTAAGACATTTTCTATTTTTTATGTTAAATTCTCAAATATCGTACCATTTATAAACCATAGTCGATTAAGAAAACTCGAATGATACTTTTCCCCAACTTCTCGTGATTCTGTTTTATCAAAACGACCGAATAAACCGCGCGAAAGGCCGAAAATGCGAAGGCTAGCCACGAACTCGCGTGGAACGGAGGGCCGAAACGAGATTGCCTTATCGATTAATCGATAAACTGACCGCTTCTAATGACCACGATACCTTCGTCGGCGTGTACTAATAATGCACGCGATTAGAAACACGCGAACGGTTAGATTCAGCGCGATAAGGGGCAAGACCACTGCAGAAACCTGAAATAAAGCGTTCTTGCACGTTTCTTTTTTTTTTTTATAAAAAAGCAATAATAATATTCAAGAACGTTATTAACCACGTCGTTGAGTATTAAAAAAAGAATATTTATTCAAGAATTGTGCAAAATAACGACGTTGGAGCCATTCTCGCGAGGCGTGTTTCGAATTTGAGGGGCAAATTGCTCGCCAATCGCACAAAAATTAATATTTTAAAAATCCCCTGTGTATTTCTCTAGCTATACTCATGTAGATTGAGAGAAAATTTTTTGTTTTTATTTTTAGATGCAATGTTAGTCACACTGGGTACCGCAAATCGTCTCAAATTCGAAACATGCCTCGTGAAAATGGCTCCAAGTGTTGTTATTTTGCAATATTTTTGAGTAAATGTTTTTTTTTTAACACTTAACAACATGGTTGATGGCATTCTTGATTACTATACTTTTATTTTTCCATTTATTCGAAAAAAAAACGCTTTATTTTAGGTTTTTCAGGCTTCTGTTTAGGATGAAGTTTCGAAGCTCAGGCGAAATTGTGAGAAAGAGTCATGATAACGTTTTTTCTTTTTTTTTTAAGCAGAAAACAGTTCCAATGTACGTGCATTCTGCCGTGTCACGTCTCCAGTATGATAATTGGTTGCTCGCTGTATCCGCGATCGAATCGAGAGGCTTTCAAGGCGAACAGCGGCGAATTGGGAGACGATCGACGATCTCGAGGGAAGGGAAACGTTCGAGCACGGCGACAGAAAATCCTGACTGCTCGGGAAATCGTATAAATCAGCGATGGACAGCAAACCGACTTTTCCCGATTCTGAGAAAAGATCACGCGGCTCGGAAAATTATAGGTAACTTGGAGAACTATGAAGAATTTGCGTTTCAAAGTCTTGTGGGAAAACAAAAGTAACTTTTCTGTAAAATAAAGTAAGGAAAAGATACTAGAATTTTGTGGTCAGATGTGTGGATTATCTGTATGGTTTGAGTATGCAATGAATGAGATTTATGTTTCTTTTTTTTTTGAACATCTTGTATATGTCTGAATTGGAAAACAGGAAATTTAAATTGAATTTGAAATATTTTTTTAAAAATAGTAGTAAAAGAATTAGGATATATGTAATTAGTAGACTGTGGATGTTGATGCATATATTTATGTTTCTTTTGTTTTGGACACACTATAAATGTCTGAATTGGAAAACTGGAAATTCAATTTGAACTTGATATATTTTTTAAAAATGGTATTAAAAATGTTAGAATATAGTTATTTGATTGTGGATGTTAATGCATATATTTATATTTTTTCTGTTTAGGACACCCTATGAATGTTTGAATTGGAAAACTGGAAATTTAAATTGAATTTGAAATATTTTTTTAAAAATAGTATTAAAAGAATTGGGATATAATTAGTAGACTGTGGATGTTGATGCATATATTTATATTTTCTTCTATTTTGAACACCCTATAAATAATTGAATTGAAAAACTGGAAATTTAAATTGAATTTGAAATATTTTTTTAAAAATAGTATTAAAAGAATTGGGATATAATTAGTAGACTGCAGATATTTATGTTTCTTTTTGTTTTGGACACCCTATAAATGTCTGAATTGGAAAACTGGAATTTTTATTTAAAATTGAAATATTTATTAAAACATAGTATTAAAAGAATTGGGATATAATTAGTGGACTGTGGATGTTGATGCATATATTTATATTTTTTCTGTTTTGGACACCCTATAAATGTTTGAATTGGAAAACTGGAAATTTAAATTGAATTTGATATGTTTTTTTAAAAATAGTATTAAAAGAATTGGGATATAATTAGTAGACTGCAGATATTTATGTTTCTTTTTGTTTTGGACACCCTATAAATGTCTGAATTGGAAAACTGGAATTTTTATTTAAAATTGAAATATTTATTAAAACATAGTATTAAAAGAATTGGGATATAATTAGTGGACTGTGGATGTTGATGCATATATTTATATTTTTTCTGTTTTGGACACCCTATAAATGTTTGAATTGGAAAACTGGAAATTTAAATTGAATTTGATATGTTTTTTTAAAAATAGTATTAAAAGAATTGGGATATAATTAGTAGACTGCAGATATTTATGTTTCTTTTTGTTTTGGACACCCTATAAATGTCTGAATTGGAAAACTGGAATTTTTATTTAAAATTGAAATATTTATTAAAACATAGTATTAAAAGAATTGGGATATAATTAGTGGACTGTGGATGTTGATGCATATATTTATATTTTCTTCTATTTTGAACACCCTATAAATGATTGAATTGAAAAACTGGAAATTTAAATTAATTTTGAAATATTTTTTAAAACATAGTATCAAAAGAATTGGGATATAATTAGTAGACTGCAGATATTTATGTTTCTTTTTGTTTTGGACACCCTATAAATGTCTGAATTGGAAAACTGGAATTTTTATTTAAAATTGAAATATTTATTAAAACATAGTATTCAAAGAATTGGGATATAATTAGTGGACTGTGGATGTTGATGCATATATTTATATTTTCTTCTATTTTGAACACCCTATAAATGATTGAATTGAAAAACTGGAAATTTAAATTAAATTTGAAATATTTTTTGAAACATAGTATCAAAAGAATTAGGATATAGTTAGTAGACTGTGGATGTTTATGCATATATTTATGTTTCTTCTTTTTTTGGACACCCTATAAATGTCTGAATTGGAAAATTGGAAATTTCAATTGAATTTGATATATTTTAAAAAAATGAAATTAAAAATGTTAGAATATAGTTATTAGATTGTGGATGTTGATGCATATATTTATATTTTTTTTGTTTTAGACACCCTATAGATGTCTGAATTGGAAAATTGGTAATTTAAATTAAATTTGATATATTTTTAAAAAATGGGATTAAAAATGTTAGAATACAGTTATTAGATTGTGGATGTTGATGCATATATTTATATTTTTTCTGTTTTTTGGACACCCTATAAATGTCTGGATTGGAAAAACTGGAAATTTAAATTGAATTTGATATATTTTTTAAAAATGGTATTAAAAATGTTAGAATATAATTATTAGATTGTGGATGTTAATGCATATATTTATATTTTTTCTGTTTTGAACACCCTATAGATGTCTGAATTGGAAAATTGGTAATTTAAATTAAATTTGATATATTTTAAAAAAATGGTATTAAAAATATTAGAATATAATTATTAGACTGTGGATATTTATGCATTTATAAGAAATTCTAATCCTCAAAAAGATGCAGAATGCACCTAATATGCAAAAATATACAAAACATTTCATTAATTCTATTATTAAAAACATAAATTTGTATAAAGATTTACAGTCTAATAATTATAATACAAATTCTATTATAAGGTTTGGTTGAAACATGTGTCTGTAAAAGAGTAGGTGGAAATAGTGTTAATAGATTAATAAACAATGTATTAATGTCTTAATTTAAATATAATCATTGGTATTCTCTATTATTCTATTTAAACATTTATACATTATGTAGAATTATAATCTGCGAAGATTAGAATCTTGATGCAGTATAAATCTCATAAATTATAAATGAAATTATAAAAAATTGTTTATGATGCAAAAGGTGTTGTATTTAGTTTATTTGACATTTTTGCATTTAGAATTGGACCTCAGGAACATATTTAAAAAAAATTATAATTTGAGAAGATTATAATTTTGATGCAGTAAAATCTCTTAAATTACAAATTAAATTATAAAAAATTTTTTATGATGCAAAAGATGTGTTTCTAATTTATCGTACACTCGTTGGTAATTTTAGTAATTGATTGTATTGCGTATCCATTAAATTGTTTAAGAATTTCAAGGCTGAAAGCGAACATCTGTTCGCAGATGTTTAGTTTTTTTTCGATTTCTCGCGTTTACACCAAAACCCCACGTGAATTCGACAGGTAAACATTACTTGGGCTGCCTGAGGCAAACATTTGCTCGAGCTAGATACACTTCGTGGCAGTTGACATTACACGATTAACGTCAATATTATTATCTGCGCGAAAAAGTAAACCAAACAAAAGTTGCACGATTTCTACTTGGGACCCATTAGAAATTCAATGGGGGATTATAATATTTAATATAAAATTAAATTCTATTTGTTTAGTTATTTATGAAATGAACAAAACTGTACAATACAATTATATTAAATAATAGACGTAAACATTAATTTGTTTATCTATTGTACAATGCAAATTTTGTATTGAACGAATTTTAGCTTATTTTTTGAAAAAAATTTGTTATTTATAAATTAACGTTCAATTTTTTAATATAAAATTAAATTCTATTTGTTTAGTTATTTATGAAATGAACAAAACTGTACAATACAATTATATTAAATAATAGACGTAAACATTAATTTGTTTATTTATTCTATAATGCAAATTTTTTATTGCATGAATTTTAGATTATTTTTTGAAAAAGATTGGTTATTTATAAATTAATTCTACTTGCGCAATTATTTGTGTGTGAAAATGTACAAATCTGTGCAACAAAATGATAGTAGACAGGTGATATAAACATTATAATATTATATAATGCAAATTCTTTTCTTTCATGAGTTTTATCTTATCTTTTAAAAAAGTTTGATTATTGAATGTATTTACAAATTGATTGACGTTGAATAATAGGTAATTGAATCGATCTTGCTATTACATAAAAACATTCTACGCAAATCCTGCAAATTTGCCTCAATTAAACAGGTATTGTTTTTATCGTGTGTCTAATCAGGCGTAGAATACAATACAGCATAGTTTCTCAAACTTCATTGTATTACAATTATACTCTAATTTTGTTGATGTGCTTAGATACTATTTTCAAAAAAGTATATCTCTGGTATGCAGTAATTTAATTTTGTTGGTATTATTAAATACATTATATGTATATTATAATTATAATACAACTAGAATTATAATTATACGCAATTATAATTATATTTGAAACTTCGTATTCAATTTAAATAGTTCCCTATTTTTCAATTTAGACATTAATACATTATACACTATAATTATAATACAGGTAGAATTATAATTATATGCAATTATAATTGTATTTGAAACTTCGTATTCAATTTAAATAGTATCCTATTTTTCATTTGTGATATTAATACATTATATATTATAATTATAATACAAGTAGAATTGTAATTATATGCATTTATAATTATATTATACATATAATCTATTAATGTCTTATATTACAATTATGTTATATAATGTATTAATGTCTAAATTGAAAAATAGAGAATACAAATAGAATTGTATTATAATTATACTCTAATTTTTTTAGTTTAAAAAACATCCGTTTACGTTTAAAAAATTGGTATATTCAATTTAAATAGTTCCCATATTTTCCAATTTAGACAGTAATACATTATATACTATAATTATAATACAATTATAATTGTAATTATATGAAATTATGATTGTAATTATATTATATAATGTATTAATGTCTCATATTATAATTATGGTATATATGTATTTAAAATTCTTATTTTATTATTTTATTATTATTTCATTTACAATTATTTTTAAAAATGGCAAATAAACTAAAAACACACCTTTTGCATTATAAACAATTTTTATAATTTAATTTACAATTTACAAGATTCTATTGCATCCAAAATATAATAATATAATAATAATGTAATATAATTATAATCTTCATAGATTATAATTTTTTTTCAATCATTTTCTTGAGGTCCAACTCTAAATTCAAAAATGGCAAATAAACTAAAAACACACCTTTTGCATTATAAACAATTTTTATAATTTAATTTACAATTTACGAGATTCTATTGCATCCAAAATATAATAATATAATAATAGTGTAATATAATTATAATCTTCATAGATTATAATTTTTTTTCAATCATTTTCTTGAGATCCAACTCTAAATTCAAAAATGGCAAATAAAATAAAAGCACAGTTTTTTGCATCATAAACAATTTTTATAATTTAATTTACAATTCACGAGATTCTATCGCATCCAAAATATAATAATATAATAATAATGTAATATAATTATAATCTTCACATAATGTAATATAATTATAATCTTAAATAAAATAAAAACACACTTTATGCATCATAAACAATTTTTATAATTTCATTCATAATTTATGTGATGTATACTGCATCAAAATTATAATCTTCACAGATTATAAATTTGTTTTTTAATCATTTTCTTGGGATTCAACTCTAAATGCAAAAATGGCCGCTCACAGCAATTGAATGTTCATTTTCCATTCGATGATTTCAAGATAAATAATTAAATTCAAAGCGTCGATTAACGCATGCTTTACCGTGCATCGGCAATAAACTTGGATTTAATTTAAACAAATGATATGTCGCGTTTACGTATACGCGAAACATTAAATCGCGCGGTTGCGTAACGCGACGGAGACAGAGCTACGGAAAAATGCCGGGTTTCATTTTCGAGATTGAATTTTTTACTCTTAAATGGCGGTCGTTGCGACGTGTGTTGCGGGCCGCGATGCAATCCGAATTGCAATTAGATCGTGGGAAGAGAACGCGAGATTGTGCACCGACCACATTTTCAATATAAACGTGCAATGTAATTCGCCACTGTTTCGCTCGTTTCGATTCTGAATACAATAAATAAATAGCATCGTTTTTATTTCGAAATTGTAAACAAACGTTCACTGAAGGAACTTGCAAAAAAAAACTTTCATTGCTCGATATAAATACTTCGTGTGGCCTCAATAAGCTCTTTCTTTCGTTGTTTAAAAAGTACAATTTAATAACAAAAGAAAGGAGCTTCAAATTTAATATTTGGAAATTAATTAAGATTTGGGGGTTTATTTGACTCCATTTTTTGGAAGAGTACAATAAAATAAAAAAAAATGGAAGCTCTGAATCTAATATTTAATAATAAATTATCATTTTGGATTTGTTCGACTCCATTTTTAGAAGAATACAATTAAATAAAAGAGCTCTGAATCTAAATGACCCAATATTTAAACATAATCAAGATTTTTAGATTTCTATTACATTCTATTCTTAGAATCAAAGAATTCTTTTCAGAGAGCACGCGAAGGCCACTTTCTTGACGCTTTCCCCAAGTTTTTGCTACCAAAACAAAACAGTTAAACGACTTTCGTACTTTTGGCGCGCCATCTACCGAAACAATTGTGAACTTCACGAGCATAGATGCAAGAAAAAATTCGATACACGATTTAAATGAAATTCTGATCTCAACGGTGAGAAATTTACATGCTCATTGGTCCATTGCAACTCTTAGTTACGTCAACCGGTGTTAAATCGACTACAAACACCGACGAAAGGTAGAATTGGCTCGTGTTAGCCGAGCAACGACAACGCGTCGGCATCCTTCGAGCAACTAATTCGCGCGACCTGCTCAACGTATTTGACAACCTTGATTCGCATTTATCGATAACGTTCGAATCTCCGTTCGAAAGGATCGCTGTCATCTACTCTGTACAGTTCGAACAAAGCGACTACAAGTTTCGTGAGCCTTGATCGCGCAACTATCTAGCTACAGCGACTCGATCTCTCAAGGAAAACGAGTCATCGTCGATCGGCAATTCCTTTTGACTCTGGCAAAGGTTATGTCTAGCATTAACTCCATTTAAGAGACATCGCGAAATTATCCGTTCGATTGCACTAATTTCTTCCTGGAAGTCTAAGAAATATTTATATATCTCTTTGACGTACGATTTAAAAGGAAATAATTTTCAAACGTACACTATGTAATGTTTTTTAACACGTTCACTGCCAGATCAAAACTGCTTTATATTCTGAAAAAGTACAATTTTGATTGTAGACCATTGTAAGCTACATAACCTAAAATTTGTTTCGGTACGGTCACCCATATACTAGAATCCCCCATTAAAATTTTTCCCAACGTTGGCAGAACACCCCTGCATAGGTGGCGTGGCAGTCGATGTGTTAAATTAACGAAAGAGGTTATGCACGTGTTTTTACGATTGATCGTATTTGATTGATCGAAGGGCTAGATTGCTAGGCTCGAACCCTCCCCGCGATCTAGCCTAGATTTTCTCGCGTTCTTTAACCTCGCGAAGCTTTGCAAATACCCCAGTCCGCATTGCTCGCGACGAGATACCGTATCGTACGCAGAGAGAAAACAATGTCTGTACGTTGGCAGGATTTATTGCTGTTTATCTCCGTGATTAACGAACCGAGGATTTAGCTAGCGCCATGTACGCCCGTTTTCGCGCTCAGCGTGCAACGAAATTTTAAATTCTATCCTTTTACTTTCGAAAGAATTGAACGACTGGAGGAATATAGATAATCAAATGTACATAGTTCAATTTAATTAATTGGGGGGACAGTTTTCAAGTTTGGGGATAAATCAAGCTTCGTGGTTTTTTTTACAAATCTTAACCATATTTTACACTGTTTATTTAATTTGCATCCTTATATTATCTTCTTCCAAATTTTAATTTAGTTTATACTCTCTATACATGATATGTACATAGTTTATGATTAAAGTAGAATAGAAACTGTTCAAACCTTAATTTCCAATTCCTAATAAATATACCACTATCTTTTTCTAGTCTAAACTTTTCCTTTCTTATAGGTCGTACGTGAATTATTTATTTTTTGTATTTACAAAGTTTACTCTCACTCGTATTCGTACCCCATAAATGAAAGGAAACTTGTTTTCTATAAATTCTTTCAATATATTATTTTTACTAATTGTTATTTTTTTTTAAATATTAATTAATACACAAATTACAAATCCGATAGAGAAGTAGAATACAAAGAGTATACAACGATGCTAACGCTAAACAAATCAGGAAAACGTGTTTTTTCCCCCGGAGCGGTCACCCATCCCAAAGTACTGGATTCGAACGCGGCGAGTGCAGCTGCACTTCACTGATCAAGGCAAGGACCACTGTCTTCAACGTGCCACATCCCTTAACAAGTTATATCATTAATTTATTCGTATAAAAACAATGACTCGATTTATAAGAAACAAGCTATTTTTTTTCATTTATAGTAAATTACTATGACGGTGTACGAATATTAGTAGGAGTAACTGTTATAATACATTATTCCACGTTTCAAAAATTAACTTTTACTTAAAAATATTACGAATTAAATACGATTTATAGCCGACACAGCTTTCCAGGCTACCTTAACGCGTTAATTGGAAATTTATTTATTTGACCTTCCATTTTAATCTATATTGCAACGCGTTTGTAACTCCAAAGCGCCGGTCACCGGTGACCACCAATGGCAATCAACGCAACAACGAATCGTTATGAAATATTGACATAATACATTATTCAAGGTTTCAAAAATTAACCTTTACGTAACAATTTGCGAATTCCAAGCCATCTCAACACATTAACTGCCATTTTAATTCTCCATATCCAAAATATCTTCAACATTTGTTCGAATTATAGAAACATAGAAATATTCTATAATTCAATGATGAATTTGTTATTTTGCAATATTTTTAATTAAAGTATTATTTACAATATTGACAATTCTAAACAATATTATTGTAAATTTAAAGTGTCGGTCACCGGTGACCACCAACAAATCAACATGTTAACAACTCCCAGTGACGAATTATTATGTTTGTTATTTTACAATATTTCAAATTAAAGTATTGTTTACGATTTGACAAGTATTAAAATTCCCGTTTTAACCAATATTATAACACATTGTAAATTTAAAGTGTCGGTCACCGGTGACCACCAACAAATCAACATGTTAACAACTCCCAATGACAAATCGTCACGAACGATCGGTACCTGATACGATGTCTACGTTGACTACAGTAGAAATACTGACGGCAGACCGCTGGATCGTGGTTCATCTTGAACACATGTCACGCCAACGACGTCAACGACCGGGACCGTTCGTTTCCACGGTGTCTATCGATTTTCCTCTTCCTACGATCGTCTCTATTCTTCCACCGCGTTTCCGGGAGCGGTTCTAACAACCGGGGCGACAGTCGAATTAATTTCCTCGAAATTCCGTATGCCCCGTGTGTCTGGGATCCAACGTGTTAACAATCTTCGAGACAATCATGCAAAATACCGATTTCAAGGTTCCGCGCACGGTTCGAGTACACCGAAAACAATTAAATTTCAACTCATTTCCGGTTTAACTCACGTTCGACGATTTTTTTCCATTGTGTTTACCGATCTTCACGTTTTATGTCTATAATCTTGACGATTTATTGTCGTCTTCACCGATCTTGATCTGTTTTTCCGATTTATATCTGTTTTTTCTTACCGATCTTGCCGATTTACATATGTTGTTTTTAACGATTTTGATGATTCGTCGTTATTGTCTTCAAAGATCTTGACGATTTATATTTAGTTTTTTTACCGATCTTGCCGATTCGTCTTTCTTGTCTTCGCCGATCTTGACGATTTATTATAGTCTTCACCGATCTTGATCTATTTTTCTGATTTACATCTATTTTTTTTACCGATCTTGCCGATTTATATCTATTGTTTTTACCGATCTTGATGATTCGTCTTTCGTGTCTTCACCGATTTTGACGATTTATTATCGTCTTCACCGATCTTGATCTATTTTTCTGATTTATATTTATTTCTTTTACCGATCTTACCGATTTATATCTATTGTTTTTACTAATCTTGACGATTCATCGTTATTGTCTTCACAGATCTTGACGATTTATAGCTATTTTTTTTACCGATCTTGCCGATTTCTATCTATTGTTTTTACCGATCTTGACGATTTGTCGTTATTGTCTTCAGAAATCTTGACGATTTATATCTATTTTTTTTTTACCGATCTTGCCGATTTATATCTATTATTTTTACTGATCTTGACAATTTGTCGTTATTGTCTTCAGAAATCTTGACGATTTATATCTATTTTTTTTTACCGATCTTGCCGATTTATATCTATTATTTTTACCGATCTTGACAATTTGTCGTCATTGTCCTCACAGATCTTAACGATTAATATCAATTTTTTTTACCGATCTTGCCGATTTACATCTATTCTTCTTACCGATCTTTCCGATTTATAACTGTTGTTTTCACCAATCTCGACCATTTATATCTATTTTTTTTACCGATCTTGCCGATTTATATCTATTATTTTTACCGATCTTGACAATTATCGAATCTCGTGTTCACCAAAATTCTTCAGGAGGTCTCCAAAAATATTTCCAACCACGATTCCCCGTCGGTCGATGGCTTGACGCAATGCAGCGATGGTCGTTTCCGTTTCCTCCGCGCGGACCAATGACACTGAGTTTCGGCGCTCGATCGCCAGAATCCGCAACGTTATCGATCACGGTTTTGCACCGTGCACGTGGCCTCTCGATCGATTCTAAGGCGACCAGCGCTCACCAAGATCCACGGATCGACTAATACGACGCTCCGGGCGCGATCCTTGGAACACCGTCGTCGATTCGTACACACACGACGCCGACGTCGTTCCTCGTTCCTCTTAATTTCACCGCGAGCTTTACGTTCGTCGCGTTACAGGACGATTCACAACGCGCGAAACTCCCTTTTTTTTCAAGCTCCGTCTCGACGTTCGCGTCGGTTTTCGATCGGTTGCGCAACACCACCGTCTCCGTCCCGTTCGGGCTATAAAAATGTCCGTGTTGGGAAACGGGATATAAGCACTCGTTCAACACTTTGCGCACCGTCACGTTCCGGCCGTGTATACGTCCAACTCGTAGCGAATTATCGACTGGTCCCGATGCAAAACGCTGCCTAGGAGTCGGTGAAAAACAACACTGTCGTCCCTCTTCGAAAACACGAGGCGAGACGGTGGAAATTATCACCTCGACTCGCTATTATTAACTCCGCGGGAAAATGCGGACAAAAGAATATTCTTGGAATTTTCCTTCGACTCGACATTCGTTATTCGACAATTTTCAGTTCGTTATTTTCACATAATTCTAATTAAAATTATTTGCAATTTTAGAGTCGTAAAATTTGTGTTTGAAAAGTGCCGGTCACCGGTGACCGCCACGCGTTAGATGGATTCTAGCTGAAATTTCGACGCGATTTTCCTTGGAAATAACAATACCGTTGCAGTGTGGCGATTTTGAACGCTTTATACGGCCGGTCACGGTGAAAAAACGAGCGGAACCGAGGCGTATTATTCGGCGAAAGATGCGTCACCGGCCACGTAGCGACGATCCGTCGAGGACCACGGAGCGGGAAAAATCGACGTTAACGGTGGCGCGTCCGAACTTTTTCGCTGGCCCCCGTGTACTACGTGTCGCGTTACCGCGAACGGAACCTTGAAGATTCCACGATCGTTCGCGCTACCAACTGGATGGCTGTACTGGCAAACACTATTGCCCGACGAAACGCACGTATGCACGTAGAATCCCTCTGAAGTCGATGTATAACTGTACCCGGTCGGTGTCACGTGACAGACGGGGCAGGCAGATGAGCGCACGTGTGCGCTCGCGCCCGCTAGACCGCTCCTTGGAGACACCTCCGCCATTTTTTTTCTCGGAGGGATTAAACCACCCAAAAAGACTCGATTTTCAAGTATTTTTTACGGGGAAATTTGAGAGTTTAATAGAAATGGTCTGTTTATAGCGTGTGAAGCATTTTTCGAATTTTTGGAAACAATTTTCGCGAATTTTAATAGAAACTTGATTCGTTACTAGAATATGGATGTTTATGGGCTCGATTTTCACGAATTTTTCTCGGGAAATTTGTGAGTTAGATAAAAATGATCTGCTCATTATGTGCGAAGCATTTTTTGAATTTTTGGAATCAAATTTTTTTTGCATCTACGTGATTAGTATCACGAATTTTAATAGAAGCTTGATTTGTCACTAGAATAAGGATGTTTATGGGCTCTACTTTCACAAATTTTTCTCGGGAAACTTGTGAGTTTGATAGAATCGCTCGTTGGCGCCACCTCCGCCATTTTTCTTCTCTGTAGAGTTAAACCACCCAAATAGACTGGATTTTCAAGTATTTTTTACGTGAAAATTTGTGAGTATAATAGAAATGATCTTCTCATTATGTGTGAAGCAGTTTTCAAATTTTTGGAAATAATTTTTTTTGAGCGTCTATGTTCATTTATTTTGGAGAAAATGGTGGTAGCCTGAAATTCTAATAAAAGCTTGACTTCACTAGATTGTGGATGTTTATGCATTTATTAAGATACAAATTATTATATTTAGCTCTACTTATAAAAATCTCTATTAATAAAAATATATTATTAAAAATAAAATTTTTCTAAAAATTTTTACAATTCCCTTCCTCAAACCCTTATTGCACATAATTTACTACATTTACCTAACGTTTTATTCCCCTATTCCATTACTGGGTCTTCCCCGACACGCACGAAGCCGATAATTAAACCTAAAAACGATGCATCAGAGTGCTAATTTTCTTATCTCTAATTACACGTTCCCCACATTTAAATTGCACCTAAAACATCTATATACTTGTAAAGCCCATCTATCACCAATTTTTTACCATGCCTGGTAATTTATAACGTTACAAAATTCGTCAAGGTCCCTTAATAGCGTTTACTGTTTAGCATAGAATCGTTGAAAGGTAAATGTCAGCGAGTGGAGGGGGCCGAGCTCTATGTCAATGATATGCAATTTCCAAGTGGGTGCTCCGTTTCTTTTTTGTTGCAACGCTGTAAACAATGAGTCGATACGTCGGGTGCAGTTGTGTCCGTGGTAACAGGGCGGCAGAGAAGGCAGGAGGTGGACGGTTGCACGTGCTGCAACCGATACATCGGTGTGCAAGTGCATCGCGAGCTGTATTTATAGCGGAACGCGCGCGTTCTCCCCCGCACGTCATCGAGCTAATGGAAAGGAAATTTCGCGCAACGTTCACGATAAATCGTGATGCTTGAAAACTCCATTTGGGTTTCGGCAATCCTTCCCTCTCGATCTATAAATCGATTATTTTTAGAACTTTATTTACGCCCATCAAACATGTGCAAACTCACACAGTTAAATGTCATATACCACCCTCAATTCGAATAAAACATTAATTCAGATATAACTAAAAATTCTGTTTTACCGACGGGGGTAAAAAATAAAAATAAAGATTTTTAAATTATTGAGACGTGCAATAGGTAGATTTTGGATAAATATAGGTACTAATGTTAGCAAAATGGGGTTTAGAAATGGTGAATATAAGTCTGGGTCAATTTTGACACAAATTTCGACGCCGTTGCTTTGCATTTCTGTGGAATGTTTCTGATTTAATTTTATTGTGTTCCAGGCGCGGTTTTCATCGTCCATTCTCCGGTTCCTCGCGGAGAAACGATGGGAAACGCGAAACGAGTCGCGCGAGGCGTGTTCGGAGTTAACCGTTCTCGCTTTACCGGTTGCATACAAACGCGACTTTACGAAACTAAAACGCGCGGGGCAATTCGGAGTAAAAGTCCCGTAACAAACGTTAACGAGTTTGTCGGAGTACGAAAAAACTGGGGCGTTTTTTAGAATTTCATAAAAGCTAATAAAAAAAAATTACTAGGGAATTTTTTAAAAAAAATTACTAGGGAAATTTTTAAAAAATAACCGGATCAAAAAAATTACTAGTGATTTTTTAAATACTAGGGAAATTTTTAAGAAATGCTAGGGAATTTTTTTACTGGAAAATTTAAGAAATTCCTGAGTAAACTGTTGTGTATATGTTTAGTGATGTCTGAATGTGCTGTTTGAATTTTATTTAAAAATCATTATGGTACAATTTGTTTTCACATTTATGGGAGACACTTGTGTCATCTTCTAATTCAATAGAAGCCTGACATCTGCGAATCATAGGCAGTACATTTTCAAATATTTCTTCCGTGTCTCGTTTTGTAACATGCACTTTCTATTCGATGTCGTAAGCCCACATTATTTATCGTTGATGAGCAATGTCTCGAAGTGTCTCCGTAAAATAAGACAGTTTTTCGGGTCTCCCTCGCGCCATCTACAGTTATTTAATTATGAAAAATTTCCAACATACATATATCAAGAACAATGTCTTTAATTTAATCTAATAATTGAAAATCGAGGGTTTGGAAATCGAGAATTAAATAAGGAACGATCGAAGTTAAAGGTCTATCGGCGGCCATCTTGAAATCGCGTAAATATAAAAGGTACGTCGACCTACATAGAGCGCCACCTAGAGTTATTTAATTATGAAAAATTTCCAATTTACATATATCGAGAACAACGTTTCTAATCTAATCTAATAATTGAAAATCGAGGTTTTAG
Organism: Colletes gigas; assembly: GCF_013123115.1. Lineage (NCBI taxonomy): Eukaryota > Metazoa > Arthropoda > Insecta > Hymenoptera > Colletidae > Colletes > Colletes gigas. Next base: position 2,344,641 of record NW_025106644.1, read on the forward strand.
AAATCGAGAATTAAATAAGGAAGATCGAAGTTAAAGGTCTATCGGCGGCCATCTTGGAATCGCGTAAATATAAATGGTACGTCGACCTACATGGCGCGCCACGCGACGGCTGAAATTAGAGCGACAAAACGTGACTGTGAATGTCCCCGGGGAATGTTTTCGAACCGTGTGTTGCAAAGGAAGACGACACCGAGCCAGCAGCAGCGAATGTCATTCATACCGAACACCGCGACGCCTTATTGCGTACAAAATCCGCGTACCGTGAGGCGGACTGATGTAACAACGAGCCAGCAAAACAAACGGGCGACGCTTTCGCGGCCTCGTTGCACTTTTTCACGCGACGCAAGCACGACGGAAGCGTTTCTTCTCGAGAAATGTTACAATTCAAAACCGTAGAGAGAATATAACAAACAATATATACAGAGTGTTCGGTAACCCTGTGAAAAATTTTAATGGAGGATTCTAGATACCAAAATAAGACGAAAATCAAGAATACCAATTTGTTGATGGAGGCTTCGTTAAAAAGTTATTAACAGTTGCGCCTGTAGATGTGCAACCAGCGAACTTTAAACGTTAATATCTTTTTAACGAAGCCTCAATCGAGAAATTGTTATTCTTGATTTTCGTCTTATTTTAGCCTCTAGAATCTCCCATTAAAATTTTTTTTTCGTCGAAAAATTTCAGCACCTATCCGATTTTTTTTCTCGAAAATGTATAGGATTTCGGAGGTATGTGTATTCACCAAAAATGATTGTAATTGACCCCCACAACCGAAAATAATTTTTCCAGAACGATTTGAAATTTTTGAATTTAATTGTTAATAACTTTTTAAGGAAGCCTCCATCAACAAATTGTTATTCTTGATTTTCGTCTTATTTTAGCCTCTAGAATCCCTCATTAAAATTTTTTGCCCTGTATATAATTGTGCTTCTTTTTTATTTTTTCACTTTTTCATAATGTTAGGTTAGAATAAATGCCTGAAAATGATATTTTTGGGATTGGAGGAACAATACTAACCATAGCGAGAAATTCAGTACGAAGTTGGCTGGTTGGTCGTGCGCGAGACGATAACACCGCAAACGCCAGGCACGAGGCGACTTTCGTCTCAGTTTCGTCCCGTTTTCGACCGCAGAAAAATTGTCCACGAAACGAGCTCGTAGACCGCGCCGTTCCACGCGAACCCGAATATAAATAAGACGAGTGGAACAGAAAACCGCATGTAATACGGGCGATCAGCGGTTATCGGTACCAACGCATACCACGCCTTTTCGTTCCACGTGCTTTCATGAAAGTTATCGCCGTCCGTGAGTTCTAAATGAACTCGTTAAAGATACCAGTTCGTTCTCTTTAACCTCCCAGCCGACTAGAATCGCAATCTATACTTTATTCGGCGAACCAACGTTACGCAACGAGATGAGCGAATAACAAACGGTGAAAACGAGCGTAAGCAGTATTCGTAGAGTGTTTAATTTCAACAGACGGATCGCGTGTCTTTGGTTTTTTAAACGTTTCATTCAGAACTGTTGAAATCTGGTACGGGAAAGGCAAGGTGCAGCTAAAATGTAGCATACGTTCTCGAACTGTACAAGCAACGACCTTTTGTTGCGCGCGCAACTAATCGCGAAACAAAGGATCCAAGATGGCGACTAACGCGAAGGACAAAAGCGATTCATAAGGACGAAACAAGACTTTTCAGCTTGAAATTACATTTTCAATCGAAAACAATGAATGTAAGCGGTATTTTCACAGCGTTCGATTGCAACAAAAGGATCGTGAGTCTTTATTTTTTTACAGAACTGTTGAAATCTGGTTCGAAAGAGGTGAGGTGGAATATACATTCTCGAACTGTACAAGCAGCAACCTTTGTTGCGCGCGCAAATTGTGAATCGAAATAAACAAGATGACGACCATCGCGAAGGACACAAGCGATTCATAAGGACGAAAAAAGACTTTTCGCTGCTTTTTTCACTATCCTTGAATGTGTCCAGCGAGTAGAAAAATCGAAAGTACTGCTAACAGATTTCCCGTTTATGGATCAAACCGCGTAACGATATTGTTTGAAAATCAGCTGTTTCTTTCCAGTACAATATAACAATTATCGCAACGCTCGTTAAGTTTTGCCTCGCCGCCTCTTGCGTCCGCGTAATTACGCCGGCCTCTTCTTTGGTTTTGATCGCGATGCAACCCGCGCCATAAAGTTCGCTTTACGATCATACGCGTTGTTATCGAGTAATTAAAGCTTTCAAGGGAACAGCTTCGAATATCAATCGTATCGAATAATCAATTTTTTTCTTTTTCTTCTTTTTTTTTACAAAGCGTTCCGCTTAACGACTACCTGGATTACTCAAACCATACACACGTCATTTATCCGTTTTTCTAATCGCTCTTAAAGAACGCGGCTATTCATTGTGGTATCGAACACGGCTCGCGTGTCTCGCGTTCTAATCGAAACGAGGCCTCATCTCGATGATTTTCCTATTACGATTTTAACGGTATGTCGTGATTGTATCCCCGAGGCTTGGATCTAATGGGGCTCACCGGGCACCGTAATGTCGATTACGCCAATTCTACCAGGAACCGTTTTAATTTCTCCTCGTCGCGGGATTAATCCGTACAGGAATGTCGGTTTCCATATTTGCGGTGTAAAATTCAACAATAATAACTTTCGATACGAGCTATTATTATGTTCAGAGAACACTGGGAATCCCTGTACAGTGCAATTGAAATGCATTTGCGAGAGATTTTGTTCAAACTTTTTCTAGAGCAAAAATAATTATCGAGATCTTCTTTGAATCGTGTTTTCGAAGTCTTCGAAACTTTGGGACCATTTTGAAGAGAGATTTGATGGGTCCAAGGTGCATTCGACGTGCAGCAGACAATGATAGCGCGTAGGAAGGTGAACCCGGAGCCACGCACTCTGACCACTACAACGCCACCGGTGAAAAGAGAAACTAGAGGGGAGGGGAGGGGGGAAGCACATAAACGTGCACGCCCATACTTGCACTTGTTACGGTTACAGGCGGGCGTGTGCGTCGCCACACGGTGAAAACGTGTGCGGCACACACAAGCAGCTAGCAAATTGAAAACGATCTTTGCAATAACAAATACGCACCGGCATCTTTAACCCAAATTACAGGCCAATTTTATGTGAGGCATAAAACGGTCTTGCAATTCGCCATTTGCAATCAGACGATCGTTGACCGCGCGTTTAACCGAGTCTACTGTACCATTCGCTCTACTATAAACGCTCGCTGAAATCGAATATTCGATAAACTTGAATTACTTCCAAAGTTTGAAAAAAAATATTTCTATTCTTTATATCGTAATGACAAAACTATTACTGGATTTGAAATAGGTTCTTGTTAATATTAAAGAGATTAAAAATTGTTTCGTGCTATTACGAGTCAACGCATAAATTATTACGAGAATTATTTTTAACAATAAAATTTTAAATAAAGGATTGTTTATTGCATTGGGCGAATAAATATGCAAATTTTAATCATGGAATATGTTACAAATACGTTTAGAAGGTTATTTGTCATTTTTTGATTCAAATTTCGCGCCAAGTTTCGGCGCCATTTGCAATCAGACGATCGTTGACCGCGCGTTTAACCGAGTCTACTGTACCATTCGCTCTACTATAAACGCTCGCTGAAATCGAATATTCGATAAACTTGAATTACTTCCAAAGTTTGAAAAAAAATGTTTCTATTCTTTATATCGTAATGACGAAACTATTACTGGATTTGAAATAGGTTCTTGTTAATATTAAAGAGATTAAAAATTGTTTCGTGCTATTACGAGTCAACGCATAAATTATTACGAGAATTATTTTTAACAATAAAATTTTAAATAAAGGATTGCTTATTGCATTGAGCGAATAAATATGCAAATTTTGATCACAGAATATCTTACGGATACGTTTGGAAGATTATTTACCATTTTTCGATTCAAATTTCGCGCCAAGCTTCGGCGCCATTTTGCCAGATCGTGAAGACGCCTTACGAGAAGTGCGTTCGTCGAAAATGTGCACACTTTCTAGAGTTTAATACACGAGAAAACGGACAAGCGACGTCTTTTATTATCGTTTCGAAGAAAAAAATAATTATCACGCGCACGCGCTGATTTAAGACGTTTCCAAGTCTTCGAGACTCGACTTATACCACGTACCGTTTCGCTCTAGTTAATCGCCATTATCGAACCGTACGGTTTGCCTCTGTACAGGAGGTGTATCGTCCGCTGGACGATACTATGGCAGTTTTTCGATCATTCCAGGTAAAGTAATTCCTGCTGACACGTAAACGTCACGAAAGTAAGTTCATCGCGCTCGAACAATGGCGGTTGTCAAACTTCTGTAATTGGCTCGTATCCGTAGTTGCACCTAGCGTTTCAAACTTTCTCCAAATATTCTGGCAACCGCAGCTCGATAAACGAAGTTACAGACAATAGTCATTTTATCGTAAAAATTTTCTAAAAATACAAATTTCGAGATCTTCGAAAACTCGAGGCTTACAAATTGTTCCAAATCGGCTCCTCGAACATTTGCATATATTTTTTTTAAGTTATCGAGATTTTTTAGAACAAGAGGTCCGTTAACCTTGCATTGATAGTTTATTTGAAAACTGAAAAAAGCGTTTAAAATTCTCAGGGAAAGTTCAGGCAACAAAGTCACGGGGACCGAGGGTAAGAGAAAACCGGTTGCTCACTCGTTAACAACAACTACGAATACGATGAATCTTGCTGGCTTCCAACGTCAGATTCTACGAGAAGAGGCAGCGTTATCTCGATGTTTCCACGACGCTGGAAATTTTCGTACGCTTTCTTTGCCGCGGTCAAACATCCCGAATTAATCTAAATTTATTTTTCCCCGCTTTGCTCGAACTACGAATTCGAGGGATTCGGTGATTCGTCGACAAAATGTAAACTGTGCGAATACAAAATTTATCGCAGTATTTTTCGAAACATCGAACGAAACGTGTTATTTTCTTTCGAGCGAAACAAAGAAATTAATGGGTACGATTGTTAAAAAAAACGTCCAAGTTGCTGTGTTTTGTTCGCCCTTGTTGATAAGAGAAAATCGTTAGACCGTACACGACAATTGGCGTCGGTGTTACGAATACCGTCGAGGTGGACTTGAACAAAGGCAACGGCTTCGCTCGGGAAATAATCAATAAGAACAAATGTTCGTGGTGTACGTGTAGGCTAGCGTTTGAGCATGCATACGTTTGTTTCATTATAAATGGACAGATTTCAACGCTGGGTCGACAATGCACGTAAATAAATGTTATAAACGATATAGATACTCCTTTGCATCGAGTTGAGCAAGATTAACAGTGGAGACGAGATGATGAGGACGGGTCACTTTTGACCCACCCTTTCAAAAGCCTTCTAAGACGTTGCAGAACGAACTTTATTAAACATCTACCTTTATATCACTGTTAGTATGGACGCTAGTATATAAATACATAGGTCGAGAACTGTAAATTAGTATTAATGCAATATTCAATCCTCGATGGAAAAGGCTTCGAAGGACTCGTATCCGGGACGCACTGATCCGTTAGAAACGTTTCGATTAGTTTCCAGAGTGACGAGGTCTTTCGGTGAAAAGATCGTGTCAATTATGAAACTTTGAATAGGATGAAACCGTGATTATTACAGTGTACCGTTAAGGAAACCACATCAGGCAGTACCGTTGACCTGAAGCCGCGCGTTCCCGTACCACCACTGACCCAAAAACGACTCTCATTGTTTGAGAATCGAGACAATTACACGTTCTATCCTCCTATTTGCATACGAGAGTACGCGGAAACGCGACCACACTCTCGAATATGTTAATAACAGGCAAAAAAGGCTGCTGTCTGAACAAATATATGTAAACACAATTCTTCAAAATGGCGGACAGTGGTTGGACGAAGGGTTCGAAATCTCAAAGCCTAAAAAACCTAAAAAACGACGATCAAGGATATTAAGTTTCGTTCGACCCCCAGGATTCGAGTAAAAATTTAATTTTAATTCGAGTTAATTTTCCCAAAGCAGTATGAAAATTTTTGCATAACCTAAAAAAACGACGATCAAGGATATTAAGTTCGACCCCCAGGATTCGAGTAAAATGCACGATATCGGAAGCAGCGGATGCAAATGTAACTGCGCACGGTTAGTTGCTTGGCATAATAGGGCCAACAAACGATTCTTCGCGGTAACTACGCGTGCAGATTGGACATCAATGGGATAAGTTCGCGTGATATCGTTTCGATACCGACGGTCACGGCCCGGAAAACGATCGTTCCTTTGAACTTTCTCGATTCCCGGTAACCGTCTGCAGCCGGTTAATCGACGAAGCCCCGGGTTTACGACGCTTGTAAGAAACGCGTCGCTTGCGCTGTTCATTGACGGAGAAACCGTTCCACGGACTCCGCTAAACCGGCTAGAATGACGGGGCAGCGACGCTAATCTCCCTCGTTCAACGACACGCGCGCCTCCAACCGTATACAATTACAATCGATGCGTAGAGGGCGGGCCCGGAGATTCGGGGAACGAATAAAACAAAATGATGGCCACGCGTCAACGATAATGAATATACAGTATTGTCTCTATAGAAGCGACGCTCTCGGGGCTCAACGCTCGGCTATATCGTGGACGAGAAACGATTCTTGATACTTTGTTGACGCCTACTGGAGGCGGCGAGTATAGAAAAGAACAGCGAGCATATGACAAAGAGGGACTGAGCGGCCGAGCATCGCCGAATTTGCTATCGCTTCCTTCGCTTCGGGTCGGCTGTAACGAAACACAGGCGATGTTTATGCGAGCCTATACGAAATCGGTGTTCTAATTCTGACTTCTACCTCTCTTGGTAGAGGTCGCAGAATGAAATACTGATTCTGTATAGGCTCGCGTAAACATCGCCTGTGTTTCGATACAGCCGACGTGGAGTCACTTGAGCGATGCATGCCTTTGATTTCTTATTGCGTTAGTAAATAGGACCTAAATTGTATATCGTATTTGGTGTCATTTTAATCAGAAAAGTGTCACGAATATGTTGATGAAGTTTGAAAAAAGGAAGAACAAAAATAAAGATGAATTTCGTTGTTGATTTAATATTGTATATGTACTAGTTAAATCGTGTCATAACTTCAGTACATATATGTATGTATCGATCGTTTACTGCAATAGTGATATAACCCGAAAAGATATACATAACTTGCGAATTTAAACTGTTTAACCAACTTATTTTACTCTGAGTTGTCTCACGATTTCGGCAAATAAATGATAGGTCAATTAAATTACAATTCCCTTTTTTCAGATGAGGATACACTTTAAAGAAAGGTCAAATGTATATTATAATTTATGAAAAACAATAATAAAAATTATGTTGTACTTGATCTTAGTTAAATCAGAAAACTGTCACAGACATGTTAAAAGTTTCAAAACAAGAAAACGAAAAATAAAAAATTTGTCCGTATCGTATGACAATGTTCGACGACCGACTGTCAAACGCGCCGCTATCTTGGGGAACCGCCCATAGGAAGGCATACTCGCCGATACAGCGAGTGCTTAGTTCTAACGGTACGCAGTGGGGATAAGTAGAGGGGATATGATATTTGCCTATATCGTGGACGAGTTCCGAGCTTATATAGAGAAAATACTGTACTTCGATGTTACGTGTTTTCTTAAATAGAACACCGACATCTCGAAGGCTCGAGACCATTTAAGAATGCGGTATAATTACAAAGGTATCGGTATTCTTTGTTGAAGATTCTTTGTCGCTTATCGCGCCGACAAACAACACAACTGCGCGACAACGTTAAAAGTATTATAACCCAGACCTAACCCTACAGCTCTGCACCTGATAAAATAAAAATGTCTCGCATTCGAATCGAATTTTCATAGAATTTTAATAGCAGCAATCGTGTTTAAGTTGAAGATTGGAATTTTCTCGCGTCGACGACGGAGGAACCTCTCGCGAGACTTCTCTGCGTCGGGAGATCTTTGCTACACGACGCTAGAACGTGGATTGCGCAACAGGTTACACGGTTCATCGACGGCGAAACAATCTCCGAGCAATCGAGATCATCGACCCTCGCGGACTCGATCGAATCGCACGCAACATCGTCTGCCGCGCTTTTTCTCACGGATTGTTGTCCGAAACGCGCGACAACGATTTCCGTATCCGCGGCGATCTTCCGTTATTACGCCGCATCCGAGGTAAAAAACTTTCCAGAGACGCGCGGGAAGACTTCTCCAATCGGATTTCAGGCTTATTTTTTCAAAATATTAAATTTGTCATCGAAATATCTATGGAAAGGTTACTTGGGTTAATGGTCTTCTTCAGAAACAATATGGCGTCGAATGTGGACAAAAATGATGAAAAGAATCTTAAAGTAAGAGTATGACATAAGTAAGGGAAAGGTTAATAACAAAAGTCAAGGATTTTTATTCGAAAGAAATGTTAATATAGTATAAAACACCTAGAGGGGAAAGTTATTTACACTAATGTCGTCTTCCAAAAACAATATGGCGTCGAATGTTAAAGAAAGGTTAATGTTCTTCAGAAACAATATGGCGTCGAATGTGAAAAAAATGATGAAAAGAATCTCAAAAAAAGAGTGAAATAAGTAAGGAAAAGAAGTTAATACGAAAGTTAAAAATTTTTACTTAAAAGCAAAGTTAATATAGTCTGAAATATATGGAGGAAAGTTATTTACACTAAGGTCTTCCTTCAGAAACAATATGGCGTCGAATATGGAAGAAATGATGGAAAGAATCTCAAAAGAAGAATATGCAGTAAATAGGTTATGTGAAGAGATCAGGAGAGAAAGAAGTTAATACAAAAATCAATAATTTATACCCAAAAGTAGAGTTAATATAGTCTGAAACACCTAAAAAAGAAAATTGTTTACACTAATGTCGTCCTCCAAAAACAATATGGCGTCGACTGTTAAAGAAATGCTACAAAGAATTTCAAAAGATGATTGTAAAATACGATTATATGAAGAAACCAAGAGAGAAAAGGAAAGAAGTTAATTCAAATGTAAAATGCCAAAAATTATTGCTCAAAACCAAAGTTAATTATAGTAATCATCAAAACCAATATATGAACTCTACTATATGATAAGTCCAACTTAACCTAACCTATTAAGATAACACTAAAAGTGCAAACTAAATGTAAAAACCGATAAGAATAGTAAAATTCATCCCAAAAACCTAAAAAGTGAACAATGTCGAAAAATTTTTGTAAGAACGATAAATGTCAAACGATACAAAATAGTAAACTTTAGTTGCTGTTCGACGTCTTGAGCGGCGATGGCGCGACGAATAATTTAGAGACGCATCGATCTTCGATGCCGCGGCGCATAACGGAAAATTATTAATCGACGGGGAAGACGACCGTGTTCAATTTGATTGTCGGACGCGCGTCGCGGTAACACGTTGCGTCAACTCATGGCGGAAATGTAAAGCGCGTATAACCAGCCGTGATGGTGGACACGAGGAGCTGTCGCAACTCTCGTCAATTATTCTCGACACGAGGGCCCTCCGGGGTCTACACGCCCGGCCATAATCGTCGAATGTTTATCAAGAGTTAAATAACTCAAGATCACCCTCTTCGTTGTCTTTGATATCAACAATTTTCGAAACTCGCCGTTATTTCGCGGTAAAGTAAAAAAACGTAATGGCGGACGGGCGGAATCCCGCGCAAGAAAGCTCGTGGAAGTAATTTTCTGGATTAATTTCCTAACGCCTTGCCCACGAAGTGTATCGACGGTTTGCGTAAGAGGGATCCGAGACGCAAGCAGTGTCAGGCTTGGACGAGCAACGAGCAACGGCAAACTCGTTAAGCCGATTCTCGTTTCCGGCGCGCGTGTGGCAAGAGGATTGACCGAAAGAGGACCAAAACGTGGCTTCGGCGTCTAATTGATCTCTAGGAAGTCGTTAACGAAACAATTGTCAAAAGATAAGAAAGGACTCACCGTCTGGAAGCGATTCGCTGCGGACTGGTCACCGTGCTGGAAGGTGGGCTCGTGGAAGCACCGCCGAATGAGCTGGAGCACGTCGTCGTTCCCGAGGTGGTGTCACTGCCGGTGGTAGTCGACAGAACGCTGCTTTGCCTCGAGGACACGTCGCGACTACGCGCGGCTTGCGATCGACTTCCCCTGAACTGTCTGCCACCCCGTCGCGGCGGCACGACGTTGGTGCTGTTCACGTTCCTCACGGGGGCGCTGGAGGGCCTGAGGAGGGTACCGGAAGTGCCGTTGGTCTGCGCGGCGAGGATCTCCGGGGCGATCAGCGCGATGTCCGGCAGAGAGTTGGGCGCGGATACGATAGCCCCGCGACGGTTATTCGTGTCGCCGCTGCGCTGTCTCTCGATGCCTTCCGGCAGTCTCAAGTGCCTTAAACGTCTCATGGACGCCCTTACCCACGAATTCACCACCGTGGTCGCGTTCTCGCGGCCCACGGACTCGTTGGCCGCGTTGCACCGCGTACCCTCATCCTGATCGGTGTCCTCGTTACGGTCGGGCAACGGGTCGGAGGTCGACCATCGCGAACCACCGACCACCAGGGACTTTGCCGTCCCGGAGACGGACATCGCGGCACTGCAGCCCGCATCGGTAGCACGATGCTCGCAACCGCGCCTGCGCCTCGCGCTCTCGCTGGTGGGGGATGCGCTCCCCCCTCGGTGTTGCTCGGCGGTCTCCTGAACCGCGTCGACCGCAACGGGCGCCGACGACGACTCCGTGGGCCGCGGGCACTCCACTTCCTCCAGCCACGACCAATCTACTTCCGAACAATCGGAACATCCGTCCTCGGGGCTCGTGTCCAGCTCGTCCTCCCTCGAAAAGCTGGAAAACGAACGCCATCTTTCTTTCATTCGCGCCACTTTCAAACGGACGATCTTTCTTAGCGACGGTTGAGCATACTTTGGGACTATCCTACGATTTCTCAGCGGATGTTTGGTAGCTTAAATGTGTTATAACTAAACTGTGAATCAAATTCGTATTTGTACGAATTAATGCAATGGGAGCTTTATAGAGGTTATGTGAATATAGTATTTCTTATATTTTTGCATATTAAGTGAATTTTGTAGTTTCTTGAGAATTGAACATCCACAGTCTAGTTACAATATTAACCCTTTTGAATCTGCAAAACTTTATAACCTCAAATGTAAATATAAATGTGTTCCCACAGCCAACCACGAGTATGCTTGATTTTATGTATGTGAGCTACTATTTATGATGAAATATGTGTATCTATTAAGAAATAACAGAACTTGGGTAAACAATAACACTCAAAACAGGAATGAAGAGAGAGAATGAATTAAAAGAAGGCTATATGAAAGTTTAAGAATATCCAAGAGCTAATATCAATTGCTATTGCAATTTATGTTAAATTTTACTGATACAATGATGAACCTATATCAACTTGTGACGCCTTTCAATGAAAGTACTGAGCAATTAATTGTCCGTAAATCCAATATTACTTGAACATACAAGCCATGGTACCTTCCATATCATTTTGGATGAGGTTATGAGGATTTGAAATGGGATTGGACGCCCTGTGATCGCCGTTAGAGAAACAATCGTGCCCTAAATGAAGAGCGTACGACAGGTCGTACGGCGAAAGTTCTAAACTCCTTTGTTTCTCAGGCGTGGCTGCACGTGCCACTTCGGGGATCTGCACGACGTCCAACCGACTTGGATCCACGCTTCTCGCGCACGACTCCCGTGGCACTACTTCCGGCTGCTCGCTCTTGTCGTGCAACGTAAGTACTCCCCTTACCGGGACCCGATGCGAGACCGCGCGTACAAAAGGCTTTTCCACCGTTCCATTCGATCCCCGTGAGTGCCACCCGCACCTCACATCCGCCTATCGTTCGATCTAGGGTCGTTTCAACAGTTCACCCCCCTCATGACATTATCTAAGTTTTTTTTACTTTATTTGTATTTTAAAATTACATTTGTTTTATAGATTTATCACTTTTCATTGTCCCTGTTATTTAGAACTTTTTTGATTCCTTCTCAACGATGACATCAAGAGCATGATGGAAGCAGCGAAGCTATTGAAATTATGTTTCGCCTTCCATTTGTCAAAGCGCGATAAAATCCACGAGATTTCTTTTACCCTTTCCGTTAACAGACAGACTTGTTTTTATTCTCGTTATCGCTGCCCACGGGTTTTTTGATAAGTTTCTGCAGAGCTAACGTTAACGACACGAACGAATTGGTCTTTTTAATTAGGAACACGAACGCTGACGGACGGTTTCGCTTAATAGATGCGAGATAACCGCGAATTGTTAAGTTACAGTGAAATATAGGGTGTTCTGCCACTCCTAGGAAATTTATTTTTGTCTAGAGGCCAAAATAAGACGGAAATCAAGAATAACAATTTGTTGATGGAGACTTCGTTAAAAAGTTATTAACAATTAAATTCAAAAATTTCAAATCGTTCTGGAAAAATTATATTTAGTTAAGGGGATCAATTGCAATCATTTTTGGTGAATATGCATATCCCTAAAATCTTAACCACTTTCGAGAAAAAAAATCGGATAGGTGCTGAAATTTTTCGACGAAATAAAAATTTTAATGGTAGTTTCTAGAGGCCAAAATAAGACGAAAATCAAGAATAACAATTTCTTGATTGAGGCTTCGTTAAAAAGTTATTAACAGTTGCGTCTGTAACAGTTACGCAGGTTGCACATCTACAGGCGCAACTGTTAATAACTTTTTAACGAAGCCTCCGTCAACAAATTGGTATTCTTGATTTTCGTCTTATTTTGGCCTCTAGAATCCCCCATTAAAATTTTTCCCAAGGTTGGCTGAACTTCTTTATTAATATTCCAGCGAATTTGCGTGATTTCATTTAGGGAGTGATTTTTATAGAAGTGTATTCTTATCATTTCAAAGCGTGTCTCGCAAGTCAATGCTTTTTGCTACCCACAAATTAGCGTCCAATCCTGCTTGATTCTCAAGCCTGACAGATATCATTTGATCGTCTCGCTCGCTTGACTCATAATCGGTCCTGTCTTTTACGTCACTGCGTACTAATGTATTACGATCACGCAAATCATTCGTTGCACGCTTCACAGATAATAATAGCAGTGTAACTTTTACTTCCATTACGCTTACAACTAAAGCATCGACAATGGCTATACAAGACGATTCTACGAACCGGGTTCACACAAGCTACAGTTCTTTTCTAAGGTGAGACACTATTCTTATACTCTCGGGTGCAGGACAAGGTTGAATCTCTCAATAGAAGAGACTTGTGTCTTCTTCTATTCCCTTCTACATTTTCTTTTTAATATTCTACATATTATAGCTTTGCTTTGCTGGAGGTAACGAGAAAAATAGTAAGGAAAGCCTACCACAGGCCTGCTAAGCAAACTCATCGATAAAAGCTTCCTAGCAGGCCCTCAGTCGCCATGACACTGAATAGTCGATCGAGGAGCGTATATATAGCAACAGAGGTGGCGGATCGAGCGCTAGCGAGAGACTCAAGAGCGTGGCCCTCTGGCGGCGAGTACAGAAGGTAACACCACAATTCAACCTTATCCTGCACCTCAATCATCCTGTACAATAACTCGTACCTCGAGATGAAACTGGACTGTCGATGAGCGACGGTGGAAGTGGACGGTTCGCAGTTGTACTCCCCCAAACTGGTGGACCTGTCGAACCTAGTAAAAGCGTCCTTGGACCCAGTCTTCAAGCTGTTGGTCCCCTCGGTCCATGATTTGCGATGCATGCGTTGAAACGACGTTCTTCCAAACACCTCCTCCTCTTTGCAACGTTTCTTCACGATCGGCATGCCACCTGCCTCGAGCTCGTGACCCGCGGAAATGGACCTGATCTTCCGCGAGATGTTGGAGGAGTTAGAGGACAATTCGAACGCCGGATTATCCAGATCAACGTTATCCTTCTGGACGAAGTAGCCGTCCGGAGCTTTCCAACTCAAGGCCCGGGACGATCCACGATGGAAGCTCAACAGATCCTCGTTTTCCGATCGTGTCAATAGTACCGACACGTGGGAGTCCTCGACGTCGTCGCGACGGTCGTAGCTGGCCTCGACCTGGTCCTCCGCGTCGTCGAGCTCCGTGAGGAAGTTGAAGGCGTTGTTGATCTCCTGGGCCTCGAACGTCTCGTCCTCGTGCTTTTCGTGACTCGACACGGTTCCATGGTCGACAGTGTCCTGGTGCTCCTCGTTAATATCGGAACATGTCTTCCTTATGACTGGTTCCAAGTTCCTGGTGATGTCGCGGACCCTTTTTATCGTATCGGACGAAACAACGTCGATCCTCTTTCGAATAGGCACCACCTGGTCGTGACCCAGCGTGACCAACACGTCGCCGTTGTCGCTCACGCTGTGCACTTGTTCCTGCTTTCTGGTCAGCGAGAGCGTCTGTTCCAACTTCGGCGGGCACACGTCGAGAAGATGCTCCTGCTCCTCGGGCAACAACTCCTCGACAGGCACCCGTGGCACGCACACTTCGTTCCCTAGATCGATCAGGTCGCCATCCTCGTTCGACGTCATTTTGCGCTGCTCCCTTTCTGCAATCATGAAAATTTATTTTTTATTACGAAATAAAAGTAACATAACATATTACAACGACGGTTATTTGACTTGGTCTCAGTGGTTTATCGTCCGCCATCTTGTCAACGAATTTATTCAAACGACGGTTATTTGGAATAAAAATTATTTAACTTGGGCCCAGTGGTTTATCGTCCGCCATCTTGTCACCAAATTTATTCAAACGACGGTTATTTGTAATAAAAATTATTTGACTTGGGCCCAACGGTTTATCGTCCTTGCGTTGTCCGTCAACTTGTCACTAAAATTATTCTAACGACGATTATTTGGAATAAAAATTATTTAACTTGGGCCCAACGGTTTATCGACCTTGCATCGTCCGCCATTTTGTCACCAAATTTATTTGAAACGACGGTTATTTGGAATCAAAATTATTTAATTTGGGCTCAGTGGTTTATCGTCCGCCATTTTGTCACCAAATTTATTCAAACGACGGTTATTTGGAATAAAAATTATTTAATTTGGGCCCAGTGGTTTATCGACCTTGCATCGTCCGCCATCTTGTCACCAAATTTATTCAAACGACGGTTATAAATTATTTGACTTGCGTCCAGTGGTTTATCGAACTTGCATCGTCCGCCATTTTGTCACCAAATTTATTCTAACGACGGTTATTTGGAATAAAAATTATTTGACTTGGGCCCAACGGTTTATCGTCCTTGCGTTGTCCGTCAACTTGTCACTAAATTTATTCAAACGACGGTTATTTGGAATAACAATTATTTAACTTGGGCCCAGTGGTTTATCGTCCGCCATCTTGTCACGAAATTAATTCAAATGACGGTTATTTGGAATCAAAATTATTTAATTTGAGCTCAGTGGTTTATCGTCCGCCATCTTGTCACCAAATTTAATGTAACGTCGGTTATTTCAAATAAAAATTATTTAACTTGAGTCCAGCGATTTATCGTCCTTGCATCGTCCGCCATTTTGTCACCAAATTTATTCAAACGACGGTTATTTGGAATAAAAATTATTTAACTCAGGCCCAGTGGTTTATCGTCCGCCATTTGTCACCAAATTTGATGAAAAAATGACGATTCAAGTCGGAACATTATTTGGTAAAAAGATGGCGAACGATTCCGATACGATACACCTAACCTCTTCCCACGAACAAAGTGGGCCGTTTCTGTCTCTGACCGTCTGAACCTGTCCCACATTCGCCTGACTCGAGGACGAAATATCTTCGCCGTGTATTCTAATACAACGACTCTGCCTTGTAACGAATAATCCTGGAAGAATCGTTCCACGAATTGTTGCGAACTCACCGTTGAAAAAATATCGAAAAATGTTACGAAGCTTCCATGCAGGTGCCATGCTCTGATTAACGATTTAAAACGGAATCGATGCTCGACTTCGCCCGCAGAAAGAGACACGTGAGAATGCCGAACGTTCGAAGGAAATAAGCTGGAGATGATTGTGTCATAACATTAGACGCTATTAACAATGGAACGCTAATTACGAGCATTAATTAACCGCGAAAAACGTACCCGGAAAGCGTGACGATAGATTATTTATTGCACGCGTTTAAATATCCTATGATAAGATTCGTTAAATTAAATTTTCTTTCTGAAACAATTCGTCGAATTATCATCGATCCTGTAACGATCCAAATTATTATTACCACGGGTGAAGGATTATCGTTGTTCGGGGAAAAAACATCGCGTACCGACAGTAACACGCGCGACCTTTCTTGCTTTATTGTCGTCGTGATCAATGGAATTAACTGTGCTAGGCGCGAGACCCGCAGTTCGTTGAACTTTTAATACCAACGTATCAGAGAAAGGGTTTTAATAGGTGAAACAGTAAACGAATTTTTCTAAATAATAATTTATACATTCATATCGTATCGTTTGAATCGTTGCCAAATGAAAAACTGTGTAATATTCTGCAAGATTAAAATTTTTATTTTACACCATTCTACATAACCTAAAATTTGTTTCAGTAATTATTTTAGTAACCTTGTTAAAATTCACAGGATCGATTTTTGTGTGTCCAGCGGTTATCGACCGTTGGCCGATTAATCTGCTTTCGACGCTTATCGACCGGTTTTCGGAATGAATATCAAATAACATTTTAACAATTATAAATCGCGATGAAATTACAGTGGTTCGAAAGAAGGGGATTATGTGTCTTGTGTGACTGCCAAAACCGGTCCTGAACCGGAGAACAATTCGCACCCAACTGAGTCGTTGAACGGTTACTTAAATCATAACCTATAAATAGTGTTAAAATAATATTGAGCGACAATGACGCAAAATATTCCGACGTATCTGTTTCCAACGATTATTATGGCACTAATGCTAGCACGATGTTAAAAATTTTCAGGCAACACGTCGTCGCGAGGGAATATGACTCATTCGGTAATTGATTCATTTGCCTCGCCACTTGCGAGACAGAAGAACAGTGTTTCCGAAACGTTGCCCTTTTCGAACGGTATCTGTCATCTCACACGAAGATGGAAGAATGAACCCGACTTGTCTCTCCACTTTATTTATCTCCATCGATTTCATACGGTCGCGTGTTTACAAAAATCGATCGCTCGAGCGAATAAAGCACGCGTGAGCAATATTTCCAGCGACCGTAGCAACGTACGACGCGCTGCATACCAAATAGCAACGACACGCAACGGCCACCGAGGGAAACAGCAGACAGAATTTTCGGAATGAGGGATTTCCGAAAGTCGCGACCGGGGGATACCTCACGGTCGATATTTCAGGACGGGTCCGCTGCACACTGGTCCAAGTAACAGGTAACCAGTAACCGGACCTTCTCAGCTGGCAACGGCTCTACATAGCTCATTCGTGAATCACGAACCAGGACAACGCCACAAGAATATTTCTGAGGGGCTCGAAGCTAATCGACGTCTCGAGAGGGGACGTACCTTTTACGTGTACCAACAAATCCATGCTTTTTACTAGCTTATTTGTTAGGCACTTTCGTTAAAACTTTCTTATACGACGATTTTATTGATATATAGAATTCCTTCGACATGTGTATACTAAAAACGTGATATTCTTGTAATTAATATATTTTATTGAAATTTTTATGTGGATAATATTAGACATTAGGGGGCGTACTTTTACGTGTACCAACAAATCCATGCTTTTTACTAGCTTATTTATTAGGCATTTTTATTAAAACTTTCTTATACGACATAGAATTCTTTCAACGTGTGTATACTAAGTATTTTTGTAATTAATATATTTTATTGAAATTTTCAGGAATTATATGTGGATAATATTGGAATTTTTTTTTCTTGTGTTATCGAAAAAATTACTAGAAAAACACACACTTGTAAAACGAGAATACTCGTTTCTCGTGTTACATAGTACAAGGGAGTTTAAAAATTTCAAAAATTATTAGAACAAATTCAAAATTAAAGTCATCCATTTGCGATACTAATATGTATTTTTTTTCTTTTCACAAGCTTCTTTTTCATACCACGTATTTTGAGACACCCTATACAGACGAACAGACTTTGCCTTTCGTGTTCAATGCACGCACATAAGATGATTGGTTTTACAGGAAGAAACCTAAGTTCCTATTAAACATTCGTTATTCTTCCATTGTCTTTCTTTAATAAGTTCTTATAAATGTTTCTTTTGAATGCAGAGACACGTTATCAAATAACAATAACATATTCGTTATTTATGCACTATAAAAACTAAATTTTCTTTTCAATCGCAAAAATGTTTAGAAATATTTATTTTTGAAAAAATTTGTAATTTTTGTTAAGCATCGAAAATATTGCAAAATGATGATTTTCATTGATTACAATGCTTATGGCAACTACAATAACTAAATTTTCCTTTCGATCGCAAAAATGTTTAGAAATATTTATTTTTGAAAAAATTTGTAATTTTTGTTAAGCATCGAAAATATTGCAAAATGATGATTTTCATTGATTACAATGCTTATGGCAACTACAATAACTAAATTTTCCTTTCGATCGCAAAAATGTTTAGAAATATTTATTTTTGAAAAAATTTGTAATTTTTGTTAAGCATCGAAAATATTGCAAAATGATGATTTTCATTGATTACAATGCTTATGGCAACTACAAAAACTAAATTTTCCTTTCGATCGCAAAAATGTTTAGAAATATTTATTTTCGAAAAAATTTGTAATTTTTGTTACGCATCGAAAATATTGCAAAATGATGATTTTCATTGATTACAATGCTTATGGCAACTACAATAACTAAATTTTCCTTTCAATCGCAAAAATGTTTAGAAATATTTATTTTTGAAAAAGTAATTTTTGTTGGGCATCGAAAATCTTGCAAAATGACTTTCATTGATTACAATGCTTATGGCAACTACAAAAACTAAATTTTCCTTTCGATCGCAACAATGTTTAGAAATATTTATTTTCGAAGAAATTTGTAATTTTTGTTGCGCATCGAAAATATTGCAAAATGATGATTTTCATTGATTACAATGCTTATGGCAACTACAAAAACTAAATTTTCCTTTCGATCGCAAAAATGTTTAGAAATATTTATTTTCGAAAAAATTTGTAATTTTTGTTACGCATCGAAAATATTGCAAAATGATGATTTTCATTGATTACAATGCTTATGGCAACTACAAAAACTAAATTTTCCTTTCGATCGCAACAATGTTTAGAAATATTTATTTTCGAAGAAATTTGTAATTTTTGTTGCGCATCGAAAATATTGCAAAATGATGATTTTCATTGATTACAATGCTTATGGCAACTACAAAAACTAAATTTTCCTTTCGATCGCAAAAATGTTTAGAAATATTTATTTTCGAAAAAATTTGTAATTTTTGTTACGCATCGAAAATATTGCAAAATGATGATTTTCATTGATTACAATGCTTATGGCAACTACAATAACTAAATTTTCCTTTCAATCGCAAAAATGTTTAGAAATATTTATTTTTGAAAAAGTAATTTTTGTTGGGCATCGAAAATCTTGCAAAATGACTTTCATTGATTACAATGCTTATGGCAACTACAAAAACTAAATTTTCCTTTCGATCGCAAAAATGTTTAGAAATATTTATTTTTGAAAAAAATTTGTAATTTTTGTTACGCATCGAAAATATTGCAAAATGATGATTTTCATTGATTACAATGCTTATGGCAACTACAATAACTAAATTTTCCTTTCAATCGCAAAAATGTTTAGAAATATTTATTTTTGAAAAAGTAATTTTTGTTGGGCATCGAAAATCTTGCAAAATGACTTTCATTGATTACAATGCTTATGGCAACTACAAAAACTAAATTTTCCTTTCGATCGCAACAATGTTTAGAAATATTTATTTTCGAAGAAATTTGTAATTTTTGTTGCGCATCGAAAATATTGCAAAATGATGATTTTCATTGATTACAATGCTTATGGCAACTACAATAACTAAATTTTCCTTTCGATCGCAAAAATGTTTAGAAATATTTTTTTTTAAGAAATTTGTAATTTTTGTTACGCATCGAAAATATTGCAAAATGATGATTTTCATTGATTACAATGCTTATGACGTTCGTGTAATCATTTTGTGAAAATAATAAATATGTCACGTAATTTGGAAGAAGGTTACGTAAAACGCAATTCCAATAAGTATGGCAGTATTTTTTAGGTGTGAAAATCAAGTGTACCCGTAAAGAGTTAAATTATATTACTATATCCCCATATTATTTATTGAACTTTTAACAATTACATATGCCAATGAGTATTGAAAACATTTCTGTGAAAAACTTTTCGTCAATTTGTTTATATGCACGTGACATCACACACACTTCGTCTAACTTCGTCTAACTTCGGCTCCCTTCGGTTTTAGTTATTTAAAAATGGAAGCTTTTACAATATTTCGAATATAATGAAGCTAAATTTCACATTAATGGTAGAATCTTTTATTTATTAACTGTATTTCATGGAATTCATGTTATTATTGGAATTATTATGTTTATTACGAATATCAATTAATCATTAAAATATTAAATAATTCTTTTCTTGGAAAACAGGTTCTTCTAACAAATGAAACTTTTTGTATCAAAGTCGAATACTTGCGTTTAGAAGCGATACAAAAATTCTATTTCATTCGTGATATTACCAATCGCGAAGAACGAAACCGAAATCATAGAAACAGTAACAAAACACTTGTGCAAATAATTACCGTGAACACGTTGACCGAGTTCTTCGTGCATTTTTCAAGCGAAATGCAATAAGAACGGTACATTTGCAAGTATGTCCGACATTGCACCAATACGTACCATCGATACGTATTCGAAGGCCAACCACTCTTGGACATTTGCAACAGCAACTATTCTCAAGATTCTTAAAACTCCTAACCTGTACAAGTTGCGCGAAACACGGAGAAATCGTTATCGATAAAAATATCAAACGTTCCACGTACCTTCGTTCCTTCTGTATTTTCAAAAACGACGTCCAGAATTCGGAACACCTACGCTTCCGACAGAGCCGATCGCGCGAGATTCATCCTTCATTCTTCCCACAATTTCTTCGCGAACACACAGAAGAAAACACCGCTCGAGTAAATCAACGGACTTCGAATCCAATTATTCCACTCATCTTTCCGTAAAAAGACCCGTATATAATACGCGTAACGTCTTTTGTTTAACACTTACGTCATTCCATCGCACGGTAAAAATGCATTCGCGCGTACGTGATCGAACGACTTAACGCGGTCAACGTTCCCCGAGATGCAACCGACTCTCGAAAATTCGTGAACCGATCGGGACCGAGCATAAAGCCATCTAAAAATATTGCGAGCTCGGTTGGCCAGAAACGCGTCTATCGTTACGGGGGGGAAAAAAGGTTCGATACTGCTTTCACCGATAAATCAACGGATAGTGGCCGAAGAAGAATTCGAATTTCTCTTTACCCGTGTATATCGTGAAGCAACGGAGCAGTTGGCGCTGCCTCGTAACACACCACTCGTGGTTTAGATTACCGCCACCGCGCCGATAAAACTTCTTTTGGCTGTCCGGGTACGCATCGGGGCGACAGAATTTCGTTCCGCGGGGGTATGCTCGCGATCCATCGAGCCACGAAAATCGTAATCCACTGCCACCCGGGGGATCTCGATACGAACGATCGTTAAGACGATCGGTTTTCTTCCGATCGGATCCGATCCCTTTCGACTCGAAGATTTCCAGTACCACTTTTGCGTTCGGCCGGCCCCGTTATTCTTGGCACTGGTTCGAAAATTCAGACAGACCACTGCGCCGGAGCGATTCCCGATGGCACCGCTGCTGGACGGTGAATCAACGGGCGCGTTCGTTCGTTCGATTCACGTACGTGACTTTAAAGGGCACGTATTCGTCTCTTGGTTTTCTTTACGCGCCTGGTCTTTGTTCCGCGCGAGCCGAAACGAAGCGGGTCCGCCGCTGCAACGCGCCACGTAGATGATACGAAACAAGCGATAGTACTTCACGGTATCCGAGTAAGGCACGCACTGAGAAAGAACGAACGTCGGCAAGGAGAGTCCGATGCGTGCATTCACCAATTCACTGCCGATCTTCGGTGTGTGTCGGTGTGGGCGTGCTTGCCTGGCCTGCCAGCCTGCCTGCCTGCCTGCTTACCCATCGGAAAGAGAGTATGCAAGACCCAATGGCGGAGAGAAAGGGAACCAAGAGGAAAGAGGTGAAGAACCAGTGGAGAGGGCGAAAAAGAGTAGGTGATTCGAAGACAGAACAAGCATAGGCGAAAGCGGACACAACCAGCCGCAAGATTCGCGACGACACCCCGCTAAATACATAATGCCAAATTCAATACAACCGTTTCGACCATCGGTGTTTCGCGTACATGGGAATTCGGGACACAAAATCGTAACTTCCGAAGTAATTCATTTTTTACCTGGGACCCCCAATACTTTTTTAAAGAGAATGATAAAATGTATCAAAGGTTGCATAAAAATATATAGTGTCCTAAAAAATTAAAAAATTAATTACAAAAATTAAAAATTGATAAAAAATTGTTGTCAATTATAACTATTGCAATTTCTTTAGAAGTGATTACTGACTTTTTTTAGTGGATCAACGGAAATGTCTGAACAATCGTAATAATCATTTTGAGTATATGGACGAACGGGATAAAATTTTTAGTCTTTTTTTAAATATTTACAAACATAAAATAATTAAATGTAAGACTGTTAACTAACTTAAATGTAAAATAATTAACTTTTAAAGATCTCGAATATTTTCTCCGTATCGGGCGAACTTGGGCAACTAGGTTTAATAACCTCTAAATTAGTAAAAAAAATATCACGAAAGTTACTTATCGTTACATTTCTTAAAACTCAAGTCAAAGTTGAAAAACATTGAATACAACAAATTGAGAACTAGGTTTGACGTTGACTTAAAGTTTAATAACCTCTAAATTGGTAAAAAAAACTATCACGAAAGTTACTTCTCGTTACATTTCTTAAAACTCAAGTCAAAGTTGAAAAACATTGAATACAACACATTGAAAACTAGGTTTGACGTTGACTCAAAGTTTAATAACCTCTAAATTGGTAAAAAAAACTATCACGGGAGTTACTTCTCGTTACATTTCTTAAAACTCAAATCAAAGTTGAAAAACATTGAATACAACACATTGAAAACTAGGTTTGACGTTGACTCAAAGTTTAATAACCTCTAAATTGGTAAAAAAAACTATCACGGGAGTTACTTCTCGTTACATTTCTTAAAACTCAAGTCAAAGTTGAAAAACGTTGAAAACAACAATTGAGAACTAGGTTTGACGTTGACTTAAAGTTTAATAACCTCTAAATTAGTAAAAAAAATATCACGCAAGTTACTTATCGTTACATTTCTTAAAACTCAAGTCAAAGTTGAAAAACATTGAATAGAACAAATTGAGAACTAGGTTTGACGTTGACTCAAAGTTTAATAACCTCTAAATTAGTAAAAAAAATATCACGGGAGTTACTTCTCGTTACATTTCTTAAAACTCAAGTTAAAGTTGAAAAATATTGAATACGACAAATTGAGAACTAGGTTTGACGTTGACTTAAAGTTTAATAACCTCTAAATTAGTAAAAAAAATATCACGAAAGTTACTTATCGTTACATTTCTTAAAACTCAAGTCAAAGTTGAAAAACATTGAATATAACACATTGAGAACTAGGTTTGACGTTGACTTAAAGTTTAATAACCTCTAAATTAGTAAAAAAAATATCAGAAGAGTTACTTCTCGTTACATTTCTTAAAACTCAAGTCAAAGTTGAAAAACATTGAATACAACACATTAAAAACTAGGTTTGACGTTGACTTAAAGTTTAATAACCTCTAAATTAGTAAAAAAAATATCAGAAGAGTTACTTATCGTTACATTTTTTAAAACTCAAGTCAAAGTTGAAAAACATTGAATACAAAAAATTGAGAGAGATTGTTAATATTGCAAAAAAGTTAATCAGTAATTTAAAATTTTATAATACTGAGCATATAAAAATCAAGTCATTTTTCAGAAAATTTGCGCAAACTGCAAATTTTCCGGAAAATGTATAAAAAATTGGCATCAACTTTGAAGCACCATTTTCAATTACAAAATAGTAAATTCAGTAAAAAAGTAACATAGTATCAAAATCTATGTATCTTCATGAATATTTTAAGCTATAATAAGCCATCATTTATAGATTTTAATTTTTTTAATTTGTCCATTACACGAAACACTGCTCATCGTTCTTATTATTCTACCATTCCTATATTTATCAGTTTCTAGACGTTAACATACATCATTTATTATATTCGTTAAATAAATATTTAATTACCTAATTAAAAAATTTATTTTTCCCAACTCTGGTTCTACGAACACTACAAAGTTGGTATAAAAAAATTTGGGAGAAACGAGAATTTTAACCTCTTCAGGGACGAATTTTTTTTTCTTTTTTTCTATTTTTTTTGTCTATTTATTATTGACAGTAACTATAATTTACTGAACGTCCACATATGTGGCCAAGAGCGTGAAGAGGTTAATAACGATTACTATACAATGCGCTCATGATAATTAGATTACACGGGATGACTTTGTACATTTATTAATTGTATTGATTTTTATAATTTTTAATTCACGACGTTAGATCTGTAAATCGCCTTTCTAAAACCACCGAATTCAGACGATGCTTGCAAAGAAACTGACCCTCTAAAAAGAGAACTGGAATTTCGTATTTGTACAGCTCGAGGAACCTTTCGTTCCCCGGTGCTGTAATGTCAACTTCTTGCAGTTGGTAACGACCAGAAAACTGCGCTTTCAACTCGTTTTTTAGATTATCGCAAAGCGGACACGGACGTTTTGTGTACAATGTTAATGTCGGTGGAGAAGATATTGTATGGCACCTACAGAAAGAGAGAATTTTAAAAATATTTTTTAACATTGTTTATTCGTCGTAACAACGTGATTTGTAAAAATCTAAATATAAAAATTACACGTGTGTAGTAAAAAAATAGAAAGTTTTTACGATTCTTTCAAAAACCATATGGTAAAATACATTTTTTACTGGAGTATTGATCGAGTATAGTCTTTTCCCCGCATAATAAGTATAAAAATATTTCCGCATCAGCGGAAACGTTTCTCGTCGCGGACTTACAATTTTTCGATTAAAATTGAAGAGGCACCGCCGCCTCCGTTACAAATGGACGCAACACCCTTTTCCCCAGCCTTCAGAGCGTGTACCAAGTGTACCACGATACGTGCCCCAGACATACTAAAATGTTAAATATAGTTTATATTTCATTTACGATTAAATAGTTAAAATACTCACCCGATGGGGTGACCAAGAGACACAGCGCCGCCGTGGACGTTTACTTTACTAGGATCGATATCGAGCAGCTTCTGGTTTCCAACGACAACTACGCTGAAAGCTTCGTTGATCTCCCAAAGGGCTATATCGTTTTTATTAACACCGGCCCTTTGTAGCAACTGAAAACAGATACATGTCTCGTCATTAAAAGCTTAAAGAGTATATTGTACTCTAATGTACATCGCAATAATGTACTTTGGGAATAGCGAAAGACGGTGCAATTGGAAAATCGATAGGATCGGTCGCAGCATCTTGAAACGCGGCCACTCGCGCCAAAGGCTTCAGATTCATTTTCTGCGCGACGTTCGCAGTCGTTAAAACCAACGCGGCAGCTCCATCGTTCAAAGTCGACGCATTTCCAGCAGTGACTGTACCATTTTCTCTCTGCAATAAATAGAAATCGTTACGTAAAATCTGGATCGCTAATTTTTAATCGACTTATAGGTATACCTGAAAGACCGTGTTCAATTTGTTAAATTTAGCAAAGTCCACCCTCTTGTACTCTTCGTCTTCGTTGAATACAATATCAGGTTTGCCTTTTTTTTGCGGCACGTTAACTGGTGCAAGTTCATCTTGAAATACTTTATTCGCATACGCTTCCGCGCTACGTTTGTAACTGTTGATAGCGTATTCGTCTTGCTCTTTGCGCGTGATATTTAACTTTTTAGCAGTGTTTTCTGCGCAATTGCCCATATGAAATTTGTTGTAAACATCCGTTAAACCATCAAACACGATCCCATCCTGTAAGATTGCGAGCGAGTGAGATAATTGGGAGAATGTACAGAAATTTAATGAAATATTGAAAATATTTATTGCACCTCGAGTCTCATACCACCGTACTTTGTTTCTCCTCGTGCAAGGTAGAATGGTACGTTGGACATTGATTCCATACCACCAGCAAGCACGATCTCTTGGTGTCCACATTGTAACGTCTGAGAAGCAAGCATGATGCTTTTCATACCGCTTGCGCAAACTTTATTGATCGTTGTACATATCGTTGACTTGGGAAAACCTGTCGCAAACATTTCTATGTTAATAATAAGACCGTAACTGTGTAAACAATGTACTATTTTAAGAAGGAAACCTGCAAACAACGTAGCTTGTCTCGCTGGCGCTTGACCCAAAGAAGCTTGACAAACATTTCCCATAAAAACTTCTGTAATCTGATCCTTCGAAACCTTGCTACGCTCTACTGCTGCCTTGAAAAATTATTAATTACCATTTGTATTTGGGATTAATTAGCTTAGTCAGAATTTGATTAATACTTGAATAGCCACGGCTCCAAGTTTTGGCGCAGGTACGCTCGATAAGCCTCCGAGAAACGATCCGATAGGTGTTCTGACTGCACTGACTATTACAACGTCGTTTAAATTCGTCTTGGAACAACATGATCGTACATTGAACAGATGAATCTAGACAGAAAGCAAAATATTGAATTATAAACAATCGAGCCATTGAACAAACAAAGGGCACATACATTCTTTACCACTCAAATTGTTTAAAAATGGATAATAAAGATTTAAAGACCGAAAGATATTAAGAAGTCTATTACAATATTTATTAATGCTTCAATTATAAAGTATATCTATTAAAATTTCTCCAAAAAATGAGAAATAAATACAAGTATATAAAATACGTAAAATCGACAATTTCGTAGTGAAAACTAAATTCTTGGAAATTTATTCAATTGTTTATAAATAGTTTAACGATCGAGAACAATTAACTTACTTTGCTAATGTTCTTTAGTGTCAACATTGTGAAAAACAAGCCACTAATTTTGTTCGAACTACTGTGCTAAATGTACAATATGGTTATCAATGTGTGCACACGCATTTAGTAGATAAGAACTACTACAAGTTATAAATTTCTACAGTTTCTCGGTTGATAACAATTTATGTTTGTCAACATTAGAGATGGCGTGAATTGCTACTTTTGAATCATTCGTGATATCGTGATTCGATCACGTTCATTCGTCATTCCCAATCATGGTGATTTTTCATTCACAGTGATTCCGTGATTCTTCGTGAACGTTTTTGATTGGTCGGGAGCGTTCTTTTCACTTTTCACGAATTACGTACAGGGTGTTCGACCACCCCTGGAAAAAATTTTAATGGGGGATTCTAGAGACCAAAATAAGACGAAAATCAAGAATACTAATTTGTTGATGGAGGCTTCGTTACAAAGTTATTAACGTTTAAAGTTCCGCCAGTACTGAATTTTGTTCTCCAAAATGCGCAAGATTTCGGGGGTAGGTATATTCACCAAAAATTATTGTAACTGACCCCCCCAACCGAAAATAATTTTTCCAGAACAATTTGAAATATTTATAATTTTGTCGAAAAATTTCACACCTTCCCGAATTTTTGTCTCGAAAGTGGGTAGGAATTCGAGGGTATGTCTAATGATAAAAAGTGATTATAATTGACCCCCATAACCGAAAATAATTTTTCCATAACGATTTAAAATTTTTTTTTTCTTATCGAAAAATTTAGGGACTACCCCCTGTCGATTTTTCTTATAACTTTGTTTTTCATTTTTAATATATTTGTTTGACGCTCTATAGAAAAGTTGTCTAATACTTTTTTGTAAGTACCCATAGGCTCTGCATCAGAAAAAAATTCCAATGAGATACCTTTACTATTGTAGGAGTTATGGCCGGTTGAAAATTGGACCAATTTTAGGGGATTTTTCTCACTTTACGGTGTCAAGGAACAACTTTCTCAATATTGTTAGAACTTCTACATATTCTCGTAATTTTGTTTGACGACCTACGGAAATATTGTTTAATACTTTTTTGTAGATATCCATGGGCTCTATTTCCACAATAAATTTCATTGAAATATATTCACTATTGTAGGAGTTATGGTCGTTTGAAAATTGGACCACTTCTATGGGGTTTTACTAAGTTTACAGAGTTAAGAAACAACTTTTCCAATATTCTAAGAATTTCTAAATATTCTTCATCAAAATACGCGTTTTTTACATTTTGAAACATTAAAATCCTTCAATCTGTCCAGGCAGCATTTCTGGCCTCACATTAGATTTTTTTTTTCTCGAAAGTACGTAGGATTTCGAGGTATGTCTATTCACCAAAAATGCTTGTAATTGACCCCTCTAACTAAATATAATTTTTTTAGTATGATTTGAAATTTTTTAATTTTGTCTAAAAATTTCAGTACCTTCTTGAATTTTTTTCTCGAAAGTAGGCAAGATTTCGGGGGTACGTGTATTCACAAAAAATGATTGTAATTGAGCCCCTTAGCTAAAAATAATAAAAAAGAGGCCAATATAGGATATTTTCAAAAGCTGGACTATCATATACTGGAAACATATACTTTATCAATGTTAACCGAATACATTTAAATCAAATTAATTTCAAATATTTTAATCGATTTAAAATCTAAAAATGTTGGAATTCCAGCAGGCCCCTTACATCCATCTCCTCTCGCGGTCAAGATACGTCTGTGGTAACGGACGACAGGTAGCTGCTGTGACGTCAGCTTACGCATGCGCAGAACGGAAACCCGCGAGGGAAAATTCCCACGAATGTCCATCACTGCGTTACAATGCATCGAATATATGGTCGAAATATGATGAAACTTCAAATGTCAAATTAAAAAATCATATATCATAAATCGAAGACGTAATTTCACTGAAATTTGCTGGGACGTTTTTCCGATCGACGATATTCGAAATAACTGATATTCCAAAATGAATAATATCAGTGATGACGAGACTCCGACTCGCTTGCGAAATGAAGATTTTCTAGAAGAATTAGCTTCAACGCCGGTGGAAGAACGGCAAGAAAACGAGAGAATTAAACAACTCTCTATAAGATACTTAGAAAACAAAGATCCTTCGAGAGAGTATAGGAATCTAACATCTAGATTACTAACATTTAGTCAGTGGCCAATCTCTTCAATCTTATCGTTTGAAAGAATTGCTAAATCTGGTTTTTATTATCTTCAATACGACGACATGGTAATAAATATAAAAAGATTAAAACCTTACACGGCGTTATACATTTTATTTTCTTTGTTCGCAGGTGCAATGCGCGTATTGTGCAAGTATTGTATGGAAGTGGAAACTTAGTAACGGTTTAAATCCAGATACAGAATACATGGTACATTTTCCTGACTGCGATCGTCCAGACAGAGATGGTATTTATTCATTCGTGCGAAGTAATCCCTTTATATTCTAAATAACCTTTTTATCTTGGTCTTTTCGTTAATAGATATACTGTATTTAAATAACATAAAGTTAAAGCCTGGTAAAAGATCGAGTCTCACAAAATTAGGTGTACAGATACACACGGCTCCTAAAAACCCAAATTATTCGACGTACGAGAAAAGATTGCATACTTTTTATGGTTGGCCGGAAAATCGGATTCAAACTCCGAAACTGTTGTCCATCGCTGGATTTTATTACACCGGTAAATATTCAATATTGACATAAAAATTTCAATTCTCTCTGCTAACTTTGAAATATCGTAAATGTTAAAATTATAGGATTTGGTGATCTTGTTAGATGTTTTCATTGCGATGTCGGTATAAGATCTTGGGAAGCAACGGATGAGGCGTGGAACGAACACGTCAGATGGTCTCCCAAATGTGTGTTCGTAAATCTCATAAGGGGACCAGAATTTGTCAAACGTTGTATCGATAATAGACGACCTTTAAGTCCATCGGTGAATATTATATATTTATCTTGTGTCTTTTAAAAATCTTAAATTATATTCAGTGCTTATACAGATTTTCCGGGGCGTGGCGGAAGATGGAGAACCAGCCACAGCCGAAGCACCACCATCTCTCGCTTTGTCTACAAATTTACCATCTACGCAAGATAATGGGCCAGAAAGATTGTCGGATAGTCCGCTAACAACAGTAATGCTTTATATGTTTATTCCATTGTTCCGAAAACATCTGAACGATATTATATCATCGTCTCGAATAATCTTTTCTTTCAGTATGTTTCAGAAATTGCGTTACACACGCAGAGAATAAATACAGTTATGACAAAACTAATGGAAACAATTGGACCCCTGTATTTAAATTTCAATCAACATATGGACGTACCTCGTGAACAAATAATGGAGGACGATACTAGGTTTAGTAATAATAAAATTGTATCTACATGAAAATAGTGAACGACATAATACTAATGTATTATATTATTCGATTTATAGAAACGAATCAATTTCTACGTTAGATCACGCTGTGAGGGAGCAAATAAATTATACTACGGAACAGTCTGATGATAACGAATCGCATACTACAACTATGAGCGAAACTACGAATGAATATAAAAATGAGATACTCTCGAATAAGGAAGAGGAGCATGAAATATCTAATAACGAAAGTGATGAAAATAAGCTAAAGATTAAACTTAAGGAAATTGGTAAGTAATAACAACGAAACCTGTCTTTGAAAATTTTGAAACCGATATCAAATGATAACCAAACTTGTACCTTTTTCAGCGTCTTTAAAAGAAGAAAATAAAAAACTAAAAGAAGCTCGTTTATGTAAAATTTGTATAGATCGACAGATAGCTATTGTGTTTTTACCTTGCGGACACTTAACTTGCATTCACTGTGCCCTGTCCCTTGCTATCTGTCCAATGTGTCGACGAGAAATTCGTGCTACCGTTCGTGCATTTTTATCGTAAACCGAACAACAAAACGCAGGATATTAATTAATAAATATATCAGTAAGTATATTTATTCAAAGTCGGTAATTTAAGTTGTAAATACATGCGACATTGCGTAAAGATATATTTTTTTGTACAGTTTTCTAGAATATTATTATATCGAGCGTTTTTTGTTCCGCGATAAGGACATGTAAAAAAAATGATAAAATAATTTAAGCGTTAATAATATTATTTCTGTTGAATAAAGGAACTTGCGTTGATATTCTTAGTAAGTACAAATTCCAGAACGTTTTAGAGAAAAGTAATTGTTTTTGCAAGACAATTACGCGGTGCTCGCCGGCTCTGAAAAATCAAGATGGCCGCTCCAAATTTACGTATTCACGTAATTCACGTTATTGATACGCAAATACAAAGGGCACATTTGTTAGATACAGTTAATTCATAGAGTTTGGAGAACTTTTAAAATTTCTTACTACAGGATTAAAAAATTATTTATTTATACAGGGTGTTTGACCAAAGGTGGGAAAAATTGTAACATGCCAAAATAAAACGAAAATCAACAAATCGATATTCTTGATTTTCGTCTTATTTTGGGCTCTAGAATCTCCCATTAAAATTTTCCCCACCTTTCGTCGATCGTTGTTCAAATTATGCATCTGTAGTTGATATAATAAATGCATTTGTTATACCAGATTTATAATACATAGAATACGTATTATCGAATGTATCAGCTGCTGTTAATTGTTCGTAAAAAGCTAGTACAAGTACTTGTAAATATATCGGATTTAATGGACAAAAGAATCGTCCGACTTTTTCAACGTAACAATATATATATATAGATAATATTTTTCCTAGACATCGTGATCTACGCAATTTAACAAGAATAATGAAAAACAATATGTACTTTTGTACTTAAAGCAAGATAACCTGGTAGATAAAGACTAAGGATGTGTCAGCCTTAAGCTTATAACCTTATACTTTGCCAGTTTCTGATACATTCGAGTCGTTAAAGGACAGTGTTGTTAAGTTTGTATTACCTGAAGGTAAGTTTATGCAGTTATTTCATTTCTGTCGTTCCGATAATTCCATATCAAATAATAGAACAAAAACGCGTTCAATGTCTATGTAATATTTGTACAGTAATCATTATACGAAACAATTAGGTTATCGTTTCAAAGCCCGAATTAGACGTACGTTATTTCGTTGTACAGTCGTATGCATATAATATTTATAAATTGACTGTGTGAAAAACGCTATTAAAATGAAGAAAACGTTTAATTCGAGCCTCGTTTCAAGAAAAACCTTTCTCGCCATTAAATATATACGTCTTATGCAAAACAATGTCGCTTTCATTGTTACAACTGACTCATTGTTAAAACACTGGATGACTTGGCAAAGCAGCAGTCACGACCCGTTCCAAGAATTGATTACATTTATTAAAACGATCCGGCGATAACAAGTCGAAAACGAATAATTAAAATTCCTTTGTCGTAAAAATATTATTTCGTTACGTGCCAAACTCCACGTATCGATATAGATATGCATACATTGCCAAAAAACGCATCGATGATGCGGTGTGTTTATCGCATATTTCTATTTTTAAACATTAAAACATATCGGTACGAAGCCGTGTTGCGGAACGTGAAAATAATCGTGGAAGTAGAAGCTAGCAGGAATTAGAGTAGTATATATATAGAGAGAGAGAGAGTATTGATATTGATTTTGGAAAATATCTCTTTGACGAAAAGTTTTCAAAATGACAAAGAATTCTGGGAAATTTACGCGTTAAGCTGCACGTGTAACTGAAAACATAGAGAGAGAGAGAGAGAGAGAGAGAGAGAGAGAGAGAGAGAGAGAGAGAGAGAGAGAGAGAGAGAGAGAGGCGTAGATTGGCCGCGGCCTTTTCCATGGCCTTTTCCATCGCTCCTCCGTTATTACTACGCTTTGGTTGGGTCGAACCCGAGTGGGGACTAAGGAGCTTACAGAGGTACGCCATTGCTCTTCATAACACCAGACACTGGAAATGTTCGAGAGTACCACTCGCGTTTCTCGTTTCTGATATCCTCGCGTCGCATCAATATGGTTTTCATCGCGAGAATATAATTTCGACAAACAGTGCGCGGGTTCTGACTCAGTTACTCGATCCAACGGCCACGTTTTATTAATGAAAGTCGGTACGGTTAATTTGTTCTCGTACCGTTCGTATCCGTATAAACGAAATAATCGAATATATCCGCCACGAGACCAGGTTGTTACTTAGTGTGCGCGTGAAATTTTATTGATCAACGGAGGAAATTAATTTGCTAAAGGACGAAAACGAGAACAAAGTGCGTGTGTGTTCACGGGGGACCTTCACGGTTGTTCCGATATCGGTATGTTACAGTACGTTTTATTAATCATACGTACACGGTTCTTTCTCTGCGGGAAAATGCTACGTACGGTGAACGTTTACTTTCGTGGCTTTATCCTTAAATCTGTATATTGGTCCGATGGTTTCTTCGCGAAAGGCTTGTATTTCATCTTTGTGAAGAAGTACAGATGGTAGGAGGTACAAAAAATAACGCGCATTAGCATTCCTTCTTACAAAAAAAAAAAAAGGATTTAAAATATTGAGAAACTGGTAGTCGCGGATTTTGATGATTTTTTGGTACGTTACGGAGGAGGAGATTGTGAATAAGTTTTGTCCGAACGATAGTGGTCGTTTAGGCTCGGTTCGAGAGATATTTCCAAAAATTGTTGGCACTACCACACGTTCACTATGTCTGCGAGTGTGCGGTAGGCGAGTTGCGTCTGCAAGGGGCCACCGATCGTCTTCTGTTCACATCGGGTTGACCGACAGGCGAGCGTATATAACGGGTGGACAAAAAGATTCAATTTAACCAATTTCAATAATATAACAGCCCCCAGACCTAACTCATACATGCATAGTGTTCGTGCTCGTTGCAGGTTGCCCTCCCCTCGACGGCGAAATAAAAAATAGCCGGACCTAACCTAATCGCCAAAACTAATTGTCGGAATATCGATCAAATTGATTCACCCGTGGGAAAAAATCTTAATGGGAGATTCTGGAGGCCGAAATAAGACGAAAATCAAGAATATCAATTTCTCGACTGAGGCTTCGTTAAAAAGTTATTAAAAAGTTAAATTAAAAAATTTCAAATCGTTCTGGAAAAATTATTTTAACTAAGGGGATCAATTGCAATCATTTTTGGTGAATACACATACCCCCGAAATCCTACCCACTTTCGAGAAAAAAATTCGAGTAGATACTGAAATTTTTCGACAAAATTAAAAAATTTCAAATCATACTAAAAAAATTATATTTAGTTTCAGGGGTCAATTACGATCATTTTTTGTGAATACACATACCCCCGAAATCTTACCCACTTTCGAGAAAAAAATTCAAGATGGTACTGAAATTTTTAGACGAAATTAAAAAATTTCAAATCATACCAAAAAAATTATATTTAGTTACAGGGGTCGATTACAAGCATTTTTGGTGAATAGACATACCCCTAAAATCCTACCCATTTTCGAGAAAAAAATTCGAACAGATGCCTAAATTTGTCGACGAAAAAAAAAATGTCAAATCGTTCTGAAAAAATTATTTTTAGCTAAGGGGCTCAATTGCAATCATTTTTTGTGAATACACATACCCCCGAAATCTTACCTACTTTCGAGAAAAAAATTCAAGAAGGTACTGAAATTTTTAGACGAAATTAAAAAATTTCAAATCATACTAAAAAAATTATATTTAGTTAGAGGGGTCAATTACAAGCATTTTTGGTGAATAGACATACCTCGAAATCCTACGTACTTTCGAGAAAAAAAAAATCTAATGTGAGGCCAGAAATGCTGCCTGAACAGATTGAAGGATTTTAATGTTTCAAAATGTAAAAAACGCGTATTTTGATGCAGAATATTTAGAAATTCTTAGAATATTGGAAAAGTTGTTTCTTAACTCTGTAAACTTAGTAAAACCCCATAGAAGTGGTCCAATTTTCAAACGACCATAACTCCTACAATAGTGAATATATTTCAATGAAATTTATTGTGGAAATAGAGCCCATGGATATCTACAAAAAAGTATTAAACAATATTTCCGTAGGTCGTCAAACAAAATTACGAGAATATGTAGAAGTTCTAACAATATTGAGAAAGTTGTTCCTTGACACCGTAAAGTGAGAAAAATCCCCTAAAATTGGTCCAATTTTCAAACGGCCATAACTCCTACAATAGTAAAGGTATCTCATTGGAATTTTTTTCTGATGCAGAGCCTATGGGTACTTACAAAAAAGTATTAGACAACTTTTCTATAGAGCGTCAAACAAATATATTAAAAATGAAAAACAAAGTTATAAGAAAAATCGACAGGGGGTAGTTCCTAAATTTTTCGATAAGAAAAAAAAAATTTTAAGTCGTTCTGGAAAAATTATTTTCGGTTATGGGGGTCAATTATAATCACTTTTTATCATTAGACGTACCCTCGAAATCCTACCCATTTTCGAGACAAAAATTCGGGAAGGTGTGAAATTTTTCGACAAAATTATAAATATTTCAAATTGTTCTGGAAAAATTATTTTCGGTTGGGGGGGGGGTCAATTACAATAATTTTTGGTGAATATACCTACCCCCGAAATCTTGCGCATTTTGGAGTACAAAATTCAGTACTGGCGAAACTTTAAACGTTAATAACTTTGTAACGAAGCCTCCATCAACAGATTAGTATTATTGATTTTCGTCTTATTTTGGCCTCTAGAATCTCCCAATAAAATTTTTCCCAGGGTTGGTTGAAATGAAACTGTTTGCGAAGAAGCTGTACAAAAATACACAGATTTGGAGCAGAGCCATATTAAAGTAAACATTTATCGAAAAGTTTTATCGGTTCGCGAATAAGATTAGATATCGAAATGGCTTTCTTGATTATAAATTGTGATTATGACGGGTTCGACGAAGATCGAGAACTTGCAGAAGTGAATCGTTTCGGATAAGAAATAATACGAAGAATAATTTCAAAGTAAAGGCTAATTGAAAATATAAACATTTCCTTTTCTTCGTCGTACAAACAATTGACCCACACATGCCTGTGCTGTTTATGTCTATCTCCATTGCATACCAACTTCCGTTGTGTCTCCCTTCCCCTTGATTACGCTGTTGCCAAATGGAACGAACGAAACAGATGTGAAAGTTCAAAGAAAAATCGGACATTTAATTCTGCGATTGATTTTTAATTCGCACAACGAAAATATAGTTCTTTTAGGATGTATTAATTTTGTTTATTTCCAAAGCCCTCGATACTCGAACATAGTTAAACGCAGACTCTTTAAATTTACAACGTTTTAGGTGTCTTCGTACAGAAACAGATTTTTTATCGAAGCGTAGAAGAATGTCGTAAAATAGTGTTCGATAGAAAAATGCGTATCGTTGAAAACATATGCAAAAGTACAGAAGAGTTTCTTGGAATTATTTTTATTTTTCGATTATTGTATATCGATAGCATTTAAACCTATTTCTTATTGTGTATTGGTTAATTCCAGAATTCGTAGATATGATTAATTTGTAGCTTCGTTTCACACGAACAGGCCATTAGAAAAGTATGCATTCCGGAAAGGGGAAGA
This sequence comes from Colletes gigas, assembly GCF_013123115.1. NCBI lineage: Eukaryota > Metazoa > Arthropoda > Insecta > Hymenoptera > Colletidae > Colletes > Colletes gigas. The sequence continues at coordinate 2,381,279 of NW_025106644.1, forward strand.
AAGGAATCCACTGTAGATTTCCAGCCCAGAGCCGTAGCAAACCGGTTTAGTACCCTGTATAAACCGAGCTTTCTCGCAAGTAGGAGCGTGCAGGCTTGTCTCTCGTGTAACGTACGAACATTCGAACAGTACGAGAAAGTCCGACACAGATCGACAAATTTGATACTTTTAAGCAATCTACCCAACGTTTTGGATCAAATTTCGAGAAATTTAATAACAATAAAATTGACCCAGACAAAAAATTTAAGAATCTTAAATAATCATTTAAGATTCTTAAAACTATAACGCAATTATTTTGACAAAGTTTTAACGGTCGTAAGGACAAAATTATGATACGGGGGGGTTCGGCCATTCCTGGGAAAAATTTTAATGGGAGATTCTAGGGACTAAAATAAGACGAAAATCAAGAATACCAATTTGTTGATGGAGGCTTCGTTAAAAAGTTATTAACGTTTAAAGTTCCACTTGCGAGAACAGCTTTAAACGTTAATAACTTTTTAACGAAGCCTCGATCGACAAATTGGTATTCTTGATTTTCGTCTTATTTTTGCCTCTATAATCCCCCATAAAAATTTTTCCCTGGGGTGGCCGAACACCCTGTATAAAAGAGGCATAGGAAGTTGCTACGCCCTTGTCGATACATTTCATTCCCATGAGCGCGCAGTTGTATAATGCAACAAGAGAAGTTAAAATACGGGCCATATACGCGGCAACGTCGCACAGGGCGGTGAACAGCATGAGTGTGTATTACAGCTGCGTCAGTCAGACTATGAGAACGAAGAGAGAGATTGAGCTTGTTTCTCGGAAGTTCTTGTTTGTGTGCGACATGTAGGCTGCGTTATTTCGACGTTACGTGGTGTGTGAAAAGTCTATGATACTCCATCATTCACGAATCATAACGGCATCGCGACCAAGCCAGCGGAGTCCCACTCACTAAAGTCATCTATCTCTCTTTATCTCTCCCTCTTGCTCTCGCTCTCCCATGTATTCGTGTATCCACGAATGCGCATAATTTTCCATAAATGTGCATCACGATCGCACGTCTCTCGCATTGCGCCTCTTTTCTTTTTTTTTCTTTTAACGCATACGTTCCATATGTCCATAATTTTGATATGTAAAATTGATACTAAGCTTAGCCAATTTTACATAGAACGATATCGTTCGATCGTGAATAGCTCTGACGCACGAACTTGCGAAAAAAAGGATTAAATAGAATTATCGCCAATGCCTATAAAATTAATTCAATTTCACGTTGGTAGGTTGTTTGATTTCTGATGTTTTTAATAGGTTTCAAAATAATCGAGGAGACCTTTCCAAGATATTACTTCTATCTCTAATTTAAACAAGATGACTGGTATTATTAAGCACAGAGAGTTGGGAAGCGATACGAATTTTAAACCTTCTGCGAATGCACATTTAACACCACCACCTCCTATAACGCCTCATGTATTAAGAGACGAAGTGGACAACGTCGATTATCACTTCGAAGTGGCCAGACTGCAGAGTTTCGAGCATTGGCCTGTGCCGTATATAGAGCCTGAAATTCTCGCAGCTGCTGGATTTTACTATACCGGTGAGGAGGATAAAGTAAGATGCTTCGAATGCAATGTAGAAATATGCCAATGGATAGAAGGCGATAACCCTATGACCGACCATCAACGTTGGTCTGCAAGATGTAGATTTATTCGCAAAATAAATTGTGGTAATGTGCCGATTGGAGTCGATCCAAGCACGGTTCTACCACCCAGACCGAGAAGCGGGGACGTATGTGGACCTTACGGAATAGAATATCGACCAACATCCGGTCCTGATAATCGTACTTTGTCAACGGAATTGCAACTACCGAGCACAGCGAAATTAAGCTGTTTAGGTTTGGGAAGGTCCAAGGGACCTGTGCATTCTGAATACGCCAGTTACGATGCCAGGCTACATACGTTTGAAACTTGGCCAAAGTTTATGCCACGAACGAAAGAAGAGTTGGCGGACGCAGGCTTTTATTATACTGGAAAAGGTGACCAGACGTTGTGTTATCATTGCGGAGGTGGTTTGAAAGATTGGGAACCGGAAGACGATCCTTGGGAACAACACGCGAAATGGTTCTCCAAATGCTATTATCTGTTAATGGTTAAAGGGCAAGAATATGTAAATAAAGTCACGGGTCAGCATATATCTCCACCGTCTAAAGAGGTAAGTACAAGAGCTGTATCATGTTTCGTACGAATGGAATAAAATTGTATACTGATCTATGCTTTCTACCCGTTACAGGAAATGATGCAAATGAATTTACCTGGTTTCATTAAGAAAGTTCAATCCGTACCCACAGACGTAGAGAAAAAGGAAGATGCGGAAAGTAATCCAGGCCCAAGTTCTCAAGACAGTGGAGTAAAGAGCATCGGTATTGACACAGAATCTGTAAAAGTAAACGCAGAGGAACTGTCAAATAATACAAAGACACAAAATAATAAGCCCGTAGATGACGCGAGGATGTGTAAAATCTGTTATAACGGGGAATTAGGAGTAGTATTTTTACCCTGTGGACATATAGTTGCTTGTGTTAAATGTGCTCCTGGTATGACGACTTGTGCAGTATGCAGAGAGCCTGTTACTATGACTGTACGAGCCTTCTTCTCATAGTATTTCATACCTTGTGATAGACAATGATTAAATTCTACATATGATTTTAATTAAAATGTTTTATACTCGGTCATCCACGACTGGTAGCGATAATCCATCGCGAACTGCACTAAATGACATGACTCATGTAGCATACCAGTCTGCGGGTACAAGCTATAAAGGATCCTATAAATTTCTCAAGACTTTGTGCGATGTTTAAATCACAAGTATATGAAGGATGTAAACAAAATTTATTCTGATATGCAACTGACACACAGAAATATATTTCGTAATTGCAACAAGGTCAATGAATTCCCTTCGTGTTCGAAAATTTATCCGCGCGCGATCAGTATTACAATAAATGATATAAATATATTTAAGTAATCTTACAAATGCCCAACATATCATGAGTGAAGAAGAGAAATACTTGCTAATCACTGGTCTTCAAATAAGATTTTCAGATTAATTTTGTCTGAATAATAAGAAGCTGTACCTGCAACTGAATGTTGCTATTTGCACATTCATAAATTTTCGTTGTCCGTATCATTGGATTAATTAGGAAGGCAACAAAAGTAAAATGTGCTTCACGCAAAAGTACAAATAGCAACAAAAAAAACATGAAGTCTAGTCATTAGTATTATATAATGCCGAAAAAATGAGCAAAGATTTACAATTGTTAGTTATAGAAATTTAATGAGAAAATATTAAATTTTAATTTTATTAAAATCCTAATGAAATTAAAATATTAAATTTTAATTTTATTAAAATCCTAATGAAATTAAAATATTAAATTTTAATTTTATTAAAATGCTAATGAAATTAACGTCTACTTCTTCGTCGTTTGCCCCAGTTTAGTTTTGTCCAATATTGTCAACTTGTGTATCACGTAAGATACGCAGGATTAAACATCTAAGTTGCTACGTTCGAACATAATTATTCGACTTAACTAAACTAGGGTGTTGTAATGTTTATATATACGGGGTGTTCGGCCATGGGAAAAATTTTAATGGCGGATTCTAGAGGCCAAAATAAGACGAAAATCAAGAATACCAATTTGTCGATGGAGGCTTTGTTAAAAAGTTATTAACGTTTATAGTTGCGCTTGTGAGACGAAAACCGTGCGCGCTGCACACTTTAACTTTAAACGTTAATAACTTTTTAACGAAGCCTCCATCAACAAATTGGTATTCTTGATTTTCGTCTTATTTTGGTCTCTAGAATCCCCTATTAAAATTTTTCCCAGGATTGACCGAACACCCTGTATGTATATTATATATATATATATATATATACGCAGTGGAAACTTTTAGCACTTTTATGATTTGCAAAATTTGGTGATATTACGAAACAGGTTTGTATATTGTGTACACAACTATAATTAAAAGTAGGAAAATGTTATCCATTTAATAGGTACAGAAAATAAAAGGAAACAATAGGCCATTCACGTTCAATCGATGCGCTGGAATTTTTCTGGCGCCTGCTTTTGGCTATGATTAACATTATTGTATATTACTTCAATGAAAAATGGGATACGTTAATTGCTTTTCCTTTTTTTTTTTCTTAATTTTAGTTATACGATACAATGCAACTTAAGTCGAACGTATTAGACAAGTAATCTTGAATGCAAATTTCATTTCAATGATTTTAGAATCGAACGCTTAGTTCTATTATTCGATCATGTACATTTAACACAAAATTCTAATCTATCCGATACGAAATTATTTTATGTTCTTGGCAAATCTTCGTACGCATAAAAAAAAAAATTTACTTTCAACGTGTATTCTGACTGAAAAATATTTAACATATATAATATACAATCATAAGAAGTACTTGCTGTAGGGTTGAAGGGTTTTAGAAGCTAATAAAGTAGGATGTAGCCCATTACGATTTTGCCTTTTTGCCAGTTACTATATTTATGAATGATTCATACATTGCGTTAATTTGTCTGTTGTTAAATTGTCTGAATCGTAGGAGCAAAATGTGAAGTTCGTAAAAATTGTATATGTTATTCTTTATGCAATGAATTTTCTCTTGTAATCGTTACAGTTACTTTCGAACAGATTGAGCTTTAAAAAAAAAAAACGTTTTTCGCAAAGAAATTATTTCGTTATTTAAGATCGCAATTAATAATGACGAGTACAAACAACTTTATCAATGTTTTCAAAATTTTTTAGGAAATATTACGTATTCGAGTAGATTCACGCTAAAAATGAAGCGAAATATTAGGTAGGTAGTATATATTTGTTTATACCATAAAAATCATTAATCATGTAGAATTACTAAATTTTATGTAATATTATATTGTACTTGAAATCATTCGCACATTTTCATTATTAGTTTTTATTTATCGCCAATGTCTTGTATATTTTAAATTACATTGTCAATACACATAAATTTTATCTGACATTTTACTTGTTCGTTCTTTAATACAGAATTACCAAAATATATTTATACGGACGTATGCACGACCGTACACTTCATGCATTCGTGCATGTAAGTTCAAATAAATCATTTTTACTTTTGATCAGTACCATTCTTCCACGAGAAGAGGGCACAGCGTGTTTACATCCCCACTCCTGGTGCAGTCCGCTGACTCACAGGCATTGGTCGAAAACTGTGACGAAGATCTGTGACAGCCAATCAGCGGACTGCAGCAAGAGTGGGGATGTAAACAAGCTGTGCCTTCTTCTCGTGGAAGGACGATAGAATCATCGTAATACGGTCTTCCTTTTTAAGTTGTTGCAAGTTTAATACTGAACTGAAACAACCTAACAAGGAGACAGATGAAATCTAATCATTACCTTATCGATTTCATCGATCTTATATATGTTAGAAAGAAAAATAAGATCGAGTGAGAAACATTAAGAGATGAAGAGTATAACTTTCTGGTAACCTAGTAACAAACATGATTCCAAAAAAAAAACGCTTTATTTCAAATTTTTTCAGTGGTCTTACCCCTTAAGCTAATATTTAACTAAATGAGGTGTCCGCTAATAAAATGTTGGAATTCCCAACAGGCCCCTTACATGCACCCCTTTTTTGCGCTAAAGATGCATAACAGGTAGCTGTGACGTCAGCGTACGCATGCGCAGAAAGGAACCCCACGAGAGTCCATCACTGCGCCCTAGTTACACGCGCTCGTTGCAACCAGCGCGACGGTGGCGCCACCATGAACAACCCTAGAAATCCCCACATGTACTGTAATGGCGTATGATTATTACAGTATAAATGGCGACTGCTGGTTCGGTGCGATGATAATGTATGATAGCAAAGTCGAACGTGACCGTTGTAAAAATCTTAAATCTGTGAAAGCTTTGCTACTATCCCCGTGTTTGGTTTTTTATTTATGCAAATGAACGAACAGTAACATGGGTGACTTGTTCGATATCGCAAATTTAATCACCACTGTCGGTGTTGATAGAATAAAAATTAAGCCGGAACCCGGACTGCCCGAGAAATCGTCGAACGAAATACTGACAGAGTTATTTAGCACGTTTGACGCCGAGGAGGGAATAGCATCGCCGGAGAACACCGATCAACAGGTCCCAAATGCCAATATCAAAGTCGAGAAACTTAAGAAGTCTCAGATAAAAAAGAAAAAGGCCAAGAAAAAGCACAAGCACAAGGATAAAAAGCATAAAAAGAAATCGAGACGCAATTCTTCCGAAAGTAACAGCGACCCTGAAAGCAATAGTAAGATATTATAAATAATTAGAAATCTATGTAGTCTGTATTATTAAATGCTTGAAATATAATCTTTTGTAACGAACAGATGTTAAAAAGAAGAAGAAGCATAAAAAGAAGACTAAACGGAAGCACGAAAATGAGTCGAGCAGATCATCGGATTCGGACGAGCCCAAGAATAAAATATCGAAGGTCAATAGTTCTAGTAGCATTGTAAAAAGGAAAGGCTATAGCAAAGATAACGGATTGAAAAAGAAAGATACGGCCGTGTCGACAAATTTCGAAGAAGTCTTGTTAATTAAGAAGGAACCGGGATCGGAAAGTACTTTTGTAAAAAGCTCGGAGAGCCCTCAATTGCCTCCTATTTCAAAAAAAATTCAAGAGGATCCAGAAGAGCCGTTGATACCTAAAATTCTTGGTTTGTATAATTCGTTTAATAATTTTACGTCAAGAGTGATAATTTTGAAGTATATATTTGACGAAGACCATTTTTGTTCTATTTGTTGCTTTAATTTCTGGAAATTAATTGTCATTCCCACTTTAGAACGCGTTAATGAGTATGTAACGATGTTTTTCTATGCGTAGACAAATCAAAGCAAGCAATTCAAGGGAAAATTTTGATAAAAGATCTCAAGAACAGTACAGTTTATAACAACACGGTGAAGGAAATAGAGAACAAGGTGAAGGAGAAAGCAGCACGGATGGAAGATGGTGAAATATCCGATAGTAGTACAGACAACAGGACACCAACGTTGAGTCCTAGCCCGTTACAATACACTTCGCTTAGGTCGCCAACGTTGAGTCCAACTTTGGATAAAGGGGAGAACAGGGTACTGAGTCCTACGAAAGGGGGAATAACCGCTAGAAACGATTTGAGATTGATACTAAGAGAAAAGGAGAAAAAGAGACTGGAAGGTATGGATAAAAGATCAGACGATATAGAAAAGTCAAAGTTGTATATGGATAGCGAGTACAAAGATAAGGTACATAATCATAACCAAAACTCTACGACAGGTAAAGACAGTAAACGTAATCACAATTGCCAATCGCAAGAGAAGAGGAGATCCGAATCTCGAACGCGTTCAGACTCGCATAGAAGCCGTAGTAGAGGCAGAGACAAACGAAGAGACAAAAGCAGAGACAGGCACGATAAAAGTCGCAGCAACGATAGGAGAGAGTCCGCGAAAAGCAGAGAAAGGAGAAGACACAGAAGCCGTAGCGACGATAGGAGCAGAGATAAATATACGAGGGGACGGAGCAGAAGCAGAGAACGGAAGTTAGTATTCTTTTATCACTATACAGGGAATTTGGCCTCTAGAATCCTCCATTAAAATTTCCCCCAGGATTGGCCGAACACCCTGTATGTAACTACTACTGTATTTATAAGTATTTAATTTCTATATTTTATAAGGGAAAGAATAGAAATTGATAAGAAGAAATTATTAGAAATTGCTAGAAGGAATGCAATAAATATGATCAAACAAGGAACACTACCATTGGCGCAACAAGACAAAGCTATCGCTGCGATACAAGCTGGTGGAAAGACAGTGGACGAACTCACAGGTAACTATACGGTTATACAACTGATGTACGCGATTATACAAAACATTTCTTTGTTTCAGATTTTTGTAAATCACTATCGAAGTCTGAGGCATTAGGTGAACTTTCCAGTATCTCATCGGACGAGGACGGAAGCGAGTCAGAGAAAGGCTTTCACCATCCCTTTTTGCTCAAAGGACGACCTAGTTCTATCATCATGAATATTCGGGTGAGTTCGCTACATTTAATGAGATAATTAATAATGTAATTGTCGATTGTACTATTGTCTTTAGGACGCGAAACAATTACCGACGAAAACATTCCAAGAAAAGACAGTAGAATCATCGAATCAACTGCGTTTACAATTCCCTGTATCGAGTGGCCAGCATCACAGAAAGAGCGGTAAAATTCCTCATTTACGGATGTTTGAAACTAAATTTTTACTTATTCACAGTTACTCATTTTCTACAGAGAACGAATGGGTACCGGTAACGCCAAAAAAAGTAGAACCAAAGAAACCGATTGTGCCAGCTTCTACGTCAAGCGAACCTCCCGCTGTGATACCCCCGGCTGCACCTGTACAACCGATACAACCAACGACTATTTTCTCCCAGTCGGTAACAACGGAGGTACGAAAACGTAGTGATACTTTTCAGTTTGTTCGAAAGTATATATATGTATTTATACGTGTGTACAATTACAGCTAATAGATATTGGTTCTATAGTATCGCAACGATTGGCTGCGATGAGAAAGTTGAGAGAGAATCCAAACGATGTGTGCGCGCAGAACGAAATGTATCGCGCGCAAAATGAGGTAATATACCGTGATTAAAAGTATCTTTAGCGTTCCACGTTATTATTTTACACGTTACAGATGAAGACGTGGGCTGAAAGCAAACAGATGCCAGGTCAGTTTACTGGCAGCACCGGAGCCAAAGTGCTCTCACCGGCAGAACTTACATCAGGTTATCAGGCCTGGGCTCGTAAGGTAACAGTATTATTTGCAGTCTGATTGTCTCGTTGTCCTTCATTCCACATTTATTTTTCTATTGAAACTTACGATAGTGCCTTCTTGATCTAATTATATATTTACGTGTCAAATAATTGACCAAATTTTGTTTGAGATGCGAGCACACGTGTTAACGCGCATGCGCTCGCATTTACATCACAGTTTTTTTTTTTCTCTTTTTGCTTCTTCCTTTCTCCTGTTTTAACAATGCATTGCCTGATACTGATATTGCCTGTAACAAGTTTTCAGGTACAGTCTATCGAGATCGATCATGTTGATCCGATAGGTACTGTGGTGTAGGCACAGACTATTTCTTACATAGAGGTAGATTCTGTGCCTGCACGGACACAGGAGCACCATTATTTTATACACGCTCGATTATTAATTGAATAATTAACAATTGATACGATAAATTCGAGAGTAACAAATACGAGGCGCGTCGGTGAATGAAAATAAGAAATCGTTTAAGAACAGCGACTGCACGAAGTTCATTCATATAATGGGCTCTTGTGAGATTATTGCTAATTATCATCAGCTTCCTATCATAGGATTTCATCAGGCGTTACACTGTATCTTACTGTCGTAAAGCTGGGATATTTAGCATTAGTCTGCATCCACCTGAGGGTTTGTTACAGGCACGTAGCTACATCAGAGAAGAAACAACTTCAGCGGCGTGATGTCGAATTTATGATTTCTTCGGTAAGTATTCTCACCCAAAAAATATTAGAATTTTATACAATCGATTATACATTGAATTATCACGAGCGTAAAGTAACGGAGAATTCTTTTTATATATTACCGTCATTTTTATATCTATAATTCGATTCACGTTGCAACATTAATTACATCTTGATCTAACGAACTATTTAGGATCAATTAGTATCGGCGCAACCTGTTTCGGGTGGGATGGGTATGGCTTTACTGCAGAAGATGGGTTGGCGGCCAGGGGAGGGTTTGGGAAAAAATAAAGAAGGTACTCTTGAGCCGTTGCAGCTCGAAGTGAAATTGGATAAAAGAGGCCTGGTGTCGGAACAAGACATTGGACAGAAAATAGGAAAAACTGCGAAGCCATTGGTACCCGCTATCAAAACTTTGGAAGGTACATTGTCCCGTGCTTCCACGAGAAGAATGCACAGCGTATACTACATCGTTTCTCGATTCCCTAATTTATAGAAATACAATACGAGGAAATAAAAATTTAATTACAGGAAAACATCCAGTGTCGTTGTTAGGCGAATATTGTTCGAAGCGAAAACTTGGTGCACCCGTTTATGAATTGTGTTTCGAATGTGGACCAGATCATAGAAAGAATTTCCTTTTCAAGGTTTGTGGCGCTCTATATCCTTCTCATTGCTGAATTTAACGTATCGTTTACATTTAATATTGCGTTTCAGGTTAAAGTGAATGGAACTGAATATAAACCGAGCGTAGCAAGTCCTAATAAAAAACAAGCCAAAGCGGAAGCGGCACAGATTTGCCTGCAGACTTTAGGATTGTTACCTGATCCCATTTCTATGCTTGTTACGAAACTTTGAAGTTGCCACTGTATTTCAATTAACGAAATTTTAATATTAATTCTCGGCGAATTAAAGAAACTGTAAAGCAATGTATACAATTTTTTAGATTTAAAGAACGTAACTTATTCCTTTTTCATCCTATTATGTATATAATAAAATGACGACAGGAGAATTTAATATTTCAACGTATTGCATTTTTATTTTTAAAATTATTATCGTTACTTTCGATCTATGTACTGGTATATACCTATAATGAAAACGTGCCTTTAGAAACTCGCTAATACTTTATTAGTACGTAGTTGATTTGAAGAGACTGTTTAAAAATTAATAAAGATCACTGCCATGTTGAGTGTTAGTGCATCAATTTCATACAACTATGGATACAACTTCATCGAGCAGACATTTTGATTCGTGACTTTCTCTTAGAATGGCAAGAATCAATTTTGTCGAATGAACTATGTACGCACAGTACAATATGTAATGTTCTTCTCTAAACAACTACGTTTATTAAAATTAATCTATTTATGCTATAATACTTTTATAAGTAATGAGAATTTGTCTGATGAGTTGTCTGGCTACGTCCTGGCTCAGGATTTTTATGAATTTTTATGAGTTGTGTGAGGTTAGTTTTTAATTTTTCCTCTTTCGATATCACGCAGCACAATATTTGCACAATTTAAATGGAATATCACTTTAAGCAGTTATAACAAAATGTAAAATACACAATAAATTGTACACCATTGCATCATCGTATGAATACAATAAATAAAAAATAATTGTTCATTCTATTTTCAACGTACATTCGTTAGGAACCTTTTACTGTGGCGGTCCAGTGACTATGCTTGGCTATCAGTGTTAAGTTCATTCCATTTTCTTCGTTCGTAGGGTTAGGTCCTCGCAGAAGTTTTATCCTCGTTGGCGTTGCTAGGCGAAGATGTGGCGTTACCGGGTTACCCCCTCCCTTTACTCTACCACTAGAAGCTCACTGCTCGTCCCACTCCTCTCCCTAGCACTGCTCAAGACCGAATGGGCAACTATCGCCACGGCGCCACCTGAGCCTGCGCGGTGCAGGCTGCGCCCTGAGCCGTGAACGAGAGTAGAGGGGCGAGCGGTGGTGATCGCGAGTAGTGGGGGAAACCGCGGGATTTTAAACAGTAATCCTGATCCTCACTGGTGATTGGCTGACTTCGCCACCGTTTTCGACCAATACCTGCGAGTCACCGGATCGCAACAGGAGTGGGGACGTAAACACGCTGTGCCTTCTTCTCGCGGAAGCACGGTACATATACAGTTGTATAAACACAAACGAACGCAAGTTTTTTGGGATCCGGCGTCCGTACGTACCGAGAATTATTAGAATGTGTTTGATACCTCTGAATAAAATTTCACTTAATTATTTTCTTTCCTACGCGTATATGCGATTTTTAAAATAAAAGATTACGATTTTCGCGTTGAAGTAGATCGAGGGAAAAGTGGTGTTGTGATCGATGTTAAATTGTTGTCATCGATAGACTGGCATTTTAATTTCTACTGTAATGGACGATGTAGAGGCACCGGTTTTTTATTACGATGAAAGTGATTTTGTGGGATACGAGTATCTGCAGGACGCGGACTATGAATACGAATACGATGATATCGAGAAAGAAACATTCCACGAATTGTACCAGTATTGCCTCGGTCCCACCGTTTACGATACAGCCACATACATACTACCGCTACTTGTTTCTACGATTGTATTTAGATTATGCGCTGGTTCTCGTAAGATGTATTAGATAATATACAAATGTGGTCTGCGAAGTATGAATTCGAATGATTCACATCTATATATTTAATGTTACAGAACATATATCGCATGGCACCTTTCACATATTATCAATGTTGATTGGTATGTACAATATCCATCACTATGTAAAAGAGTGTTTGTTTATACTAATAGCACTATGTACATTTTCATATATCACTTTACACATACCTAAGCGATATTGCAAGAGCGTAGGAATATTTTTGCCACCTCTATGTATTATCGCGTATTGGTAAGTTGCAAAAAACATAGATATCGCTTCTTTCTTTTTTAAATAGAGAGTATCGAATGCGAGTAACTTTTCTACAGCTTTTGATTTTCAGTGAATTTTCTATGCCGCCGATAGTCTGGCACCAAATACGCAGCGTGGTATTAACAATGGCAATGAAAACAATTAGTATAGCTATAGATAAACTTAATTCAAACGATTTACCTAACATTTTTAGTTACATGGGATATACTTTTTGCGGCGTTACATGCCTTTTCGGTCCTTGGATATCGTTCAAGGATTATATTTCGATACGTTGCTTAAACAATCAGGTACGCGAAAGTAGAAATTGTATTTTCTTTCCTACGTACACAGAAAATTAACAAACGTTTCAAATTCCTAGGATAAATGGTGGATAATGTATACAGTTCAATATGCATTTTTATCCTTTCTGTTTTTAACTGTGTCAAACTGTTGGACGCAATGGATGGTGATGGATAATTCTTGGAAGTTAGTAAACGTTCAGTCGAAACTGATTCTCATGTTTTATAGGTATTAAATTTTTCTTTTATCATTTTAGGTGGTTGTTAGCTTATAGGGACGCATTATCTTTTCGAACGTCTCATTATTTTATCTCTTACATTGCATCCACTGTGTTACTACTAGGGGGATTCCCACTTGCGCTAACCGTTATAGTAAAACCACTGAAAGTGGAATTTCCACGGTCGCTTGTGCAAGTCGTTATTTGTTGGAACGTACCGATGCATTTTTGGTTGAAAACCTGTATGTATTTGAATCGTTTAAATATTTATCGATGAACTTTCGTACATAGTGTTTAAATTTTTCTATAAATTTTTTAGATATATTCCGTCCTAGCATTAATTACGTAGGGAAATTTGGAGCTGTGACAATGACGTATTTGACAAGCGCTCTTTTACATGGATTAAATTTTCAATTGGCAGCGGTCCTGCTTAGCCTTGGATTTTATACATACGTAGAGTTCCAGCTCAGATCTATGCTTGCAAATATTTTTGACGCGTGTGTAGCGGCGAAACAGTGCGCTAAAAATAAATGCTCGCACGCGTACAACACTCAGAACTCTTGGTGGGTGTTTCTAACGAACATGATGTTCTCCGGCCTATCAGTTTTTCATTTAGCCTATTTAGGCCTTATGTTCGATACGTCTGAATTACAAGAAACAGGGTACAACTACATTCATACTATCGAGAAATGGTCCCAACTTGGATTCGCTAGTCACTGGGTAATGTTCGTTACATATTGTATATATTTTTTAATTAGATAATACTAGGCATATTAGTTTGCTGGTTACGTTCGATGTCGAATCGATAAATTAACAAAATTACGTAAATTTAACGCATTATTTAAATAAATTTTTAATTACAATTGTATAGTAGCGTTTTTATATATTTTCTACGACTTTTTGTACTGTTTTTTACGAAAATAAAATGAAAGGAAAAAATAGCTTTTAATATATTATACATTCCTGCGGCAACTATCAAAGGAACGAAACGCCAATACTATCGAACAGCTTTGAACAGGAAAAATTGTATAATTTGTAGAATTCTGAAAGTAAGTAAAATACATAGTCTTTATTAGATGTATAACATAACGTATGTTTGCATGTATGTATAAAACATATTAAACAATTAGTATATAATAACTATGAAAAAGTTCATATGCCATGATCGTTAAATAATACTTCATTGTACGCTAAACTTTAACATAATCATAACAGTGAATAAAGTTATATTTTTTTCGATCGAAATGCAATAATTTTGCACGCCGATTCTGATTGCTAGTAAAGCGCAGTAATATACATAATACTATGTAATGTTACAACGTAATGTAGTAATATCTTCTACATTAAATTAAAAAATACAAAAAGTAAAGTATTTTAGAATTGGTCACTTATATTTCAGTTTATAAAATATATGAAAAAATCTTTCTATTATTCAATTGCATATTCAAGGCAAAAATCGAAACATTGCAGGTTTGTACTCAATGTTATTTATAAACTAGATGACAATCAACTAAAATTTCTTTGTGAATATATTTGCCTATATAAATATAAAATTTCTCTAACACGTATTACGAGCGTCTAATTGTTAATGTCTGTGCTATGTTATTTAACAATAATCAATCTTCAATGTTACATGTACATAATTCCTACATTTAAGTTCAACTATATAATTACAAATTATGCACAAAGAATTTTACATATAAAATTCGCAATATTCAATCCGTAAATCAGATTTCCCTCGAAACAGCCAATTTTTAAATTTATTTCGTGATTACAAATACCTTTCAATTAAAAAATTTACTTTCTCCGTAGTCTTAGATTTTAGAACCTAGTATACATTATTTTACATTATTAAAATATCTTCGTTCTTATATATTAATGACACTTTTTATGAAATGCATTAATTTGTTAAAATATTTAATCAATTTTTATGAAGTGATCTTATATAATTACAGGAATATATCGTCCTTCCGCGAGAAGAAGCCACAGCGTGTTTACATCCCCGCTCTTCCTGCAGTCCGCTGATTGGCTGTATCGCAGCACGCTGATTGGCCGACTTCGACGCCGTTTTCGACCAATGCCTGTGAGTCAGCGGACAGCTGGAGATGTAAACACGTTGTGCCCTCGTCTCGTGGAAGAATGCTACATACAGAATGTTTCAAAAATATAGGATACGTCGAACACGTGAAAAGAGATCGAAAAGTCCGACAATATTTTGCAACCTTTGCCTCTAGAATCCTCCATTAAAATTTTTTCCCAGGGTTGGTCGAACCCGTATTTAAAAAACAAAATTACAAATTACAAATTACAAAATAATAAAGGACATTTCAATTTCTCTTTTGTACGTGGATTTCGTACGTTTTCAACTTATCCCACCCTTTTTAAAATACTCTGTACATAAATATAAATATACCACCGCGTATACATAGTACCGAATGATGCGCTTTAATCTATAAATGGATTTATTGCAAAAAGTACAATACATTTATTGTATTGAACGAACTAGACACCCAGCCACTTTAATACGTTTAAATGATATTAATTCAGTTGTTTCCAGCTTAGTCTGGTCTTTGTTAAGTAGATTTTAGTGCTGGTAATTGTCGAATTTTAACGCTTTTTTAAAAATCCTTTAATATCGATACTTTTACTCTTTTTTACACGACGTACCTTCTTAGGTAAATCCATTTATGAATCACAATAGGTTACATTAACAAAAATATTACATTCGTCCGCTTATTACACATTGCTACCAACCTATCTATTAATTTAATTACATATTCTACATCGATAAAAGTTAATGAAACGATAATTGTACATAATTCATACTGTACACTATCATCGTTAGAATGTATTCCAATGACTTTTTTTTTTTTACTATCAACATTATTATAAAGTTTATGCAATGCCTCTTAAGTATTTAAAAAATCGAAAATTCATTAATGTTTCCACAGTAAGCATATTTTTATAAAGTAACTTCACCATACCAAACAGTTCAATATGTACATCGTATATTAAAGCGATTAATGAGTGGGAGAAATTTGTTAGCAAAGTATCGTCCTTCCGCGAGAAGAACGCGCAGCGTGTTTTCATCCCCCCACTCTTGCTGCAGTCCGCTGATTGGCTGACTTAGTCACCGTTCTCGACCAATACCGTGAGTCTAGCGCGAGTGCAACAGGAGCGGGGATGTAAACACGCTGCGCCCTCTTCTCGCGGAAGAATGGTATTTTAAACAATGAAAAACACTATTATGAAACAAAAAATGCTGCAAAAATGTACAAATTCGGCTATACAATATATTGCTTTTGTAGAAGCTGTTACAGTTAACGTTAGAAAGCAGTACCTCTTTCTAGAAAAGTATGGTGTAAAAGTATATATAAATACTTGTAACAGCTTATTTTATTTTATATAACTATACTCAACAGCATTTTTAATAATGAGCTTACAATTCTATTTACATTGTATACAAAGCTATGAAACGAAAATTTATACTTTTAACCGTATCTTCAGATCAGTTGAAAAAATATAAGTTCAGAATTATTTCCGTGAATGTTTAAATGTTATTAAAATTAAATAAAAATTGTCTTCGTTAATCCTCTCCTTTAAAAATTTTTCTAAACATTTTATGATCGTCCAAAGGATAAATGTTTCATGATCATTACGATGATTTTCTTTAATTATATTTTTTTTGATATGTTTGATATCAACGACACTTTAGGATAATAAATATAAACGGATCTGAAGACACGGTTAAAGTCGCAACACGTAATAGCACAGCTAAACCAATTATACAGCCAACTGCTGTTTAGTACTTACACGTAAAATTCATTGTTATTACAATATGATTGCAATTTTTTGATTAATGAACAATTATGCGTAATGTGATTAGCACAATAACAAATTTATACAAAGTTACGTCTATTTGTAAAATCTATATTCATCGTTAAATTGCTATCTCAACTTAAACTTTGAAAATATAGTACAAACACTCTTATAATTTAATAGATGCGTGAGCAAGAGTTATGTTTGTATACGGGGTGTTCGACCATCCGTGGGAAAAATTTTAACGGGGGATTCTAGAGGCCAAAATAAGACGAAAATCAAGAATACCAATTTGTTGATGGAGGCTTCGTTAAAAAGTTATTAACGTTTAAAGTTAAAGTGTGCAGCGTGCACGGTTTTCGTCTCACAAGCGCAACTATAAACGTTAATAACTTTTTAACGAAGCCTCCATCGACAAATTGGTATTCTTGATATTTGTCTTATTTTGGCCTCCAGAATCCCCCATTAAAATTTTTCCCAGGGTTGTCCTAACACACCGCATAGATATTACATTTTGTATGAGAACAAATAAGTTATGTTAATCACATAGGTATAAGTAAGAATGCACATTGGGATTACAAGCTTCTATCCAATTTCCTGTCGAGAGCAAAGCGAATAAAAGTGAATACATTTATTAAAATTATTCGAGAATACTTCCGACAGTGTTTACGTTTTTCTGACCCGCAGAAAGAAAACGTAAGGGCGATCTCGTTTTGCGAATGTTTAACATATTGCAAGAATGTGGGAAATTTTTTTAAAAAAAATCTGTGCCAAGCGCGAGAGACGATTATGAGAAACTTATAACCCAAGGTACGGATACGAACATAAAATAACTACCTTGAAAAAGCTATGACGTCGACTGGCAGATCTATTCGACCTTCGTTGGTTATGATAAAAACTTGGGCAATAGGTGCTCAAGTCGAAGAATTGAAGATCAGTGAGATGGTTTTACTGAATGATCGGATTTAAGCGGTGAGATCTTCGACGCTGGTGAGATGCTCGTGTTACCGGATTGTCCTCCCCAACGCCACTGAGAATATCGGTTAGTCATCTGATAAATGCAGTTTTATAACTTTTAGTCGTGTGCGCACTGCAAGTCACAGAAATAAATGGGAGCAGTTTGTTGGCCACCTCAGGAGCTACTTGATCCCTAAGCTCTAAACGTAGCTTATACAGTTTAGAGGCCTGGACAGTAATCCGATCTGATAAAAAGATATTCAATTTTGTACATTTTCAGAATCGTGCCTAATCTTCTAAATAATACGCATCGAGCTAATTCAGTTGGGTACTATTACGTACAAAATCTCATAAATAAACGATCTTACTCCGTTGTTAATTGTCCAGGCCTAATATCATTTTAAGGGTTACATGCCTTTAATGAAATATGTCTTAGTGCATGCTGCATGCATATTAATGTTATGCGAACAGGAATGTGAGGGCTCTTAGCTTCGTATCGTTCTATTTTATGCATCACGTATTGTGAAATTGCCAGTAAAAAATCTTGTTTCACCGTTGCTCCAATAGAAGGATAGAGGCCAAGTTATACGAGTAATAAAATGCACAAAAAGAGCTTATTTTAGTTAAAACACGAAGCTTTTTAAAACAAAAAGATAAAAAAAAAATTTCCTTCGCAGAAGTCAATTTGTATAAAGAAAGCTGTATAACTGTTACTTAGCAAAATTTGAAGAGTAACAGTTATTGAGACTTACTGCCTTAGAGAATGATAGCGATTTACTCGATCTGCAGACCTTAGAATCATGTTCATGCCTTGCTGCGGTTGCGTGACTGAATGATTTGCAGACGTATTTGTAGTACGGGTCTTTGTGATGCAGGAGGTTCTTATACTGGCCCTTGTCACCGGTTTCGATGCGGATATCGAGGTGACGGGAGTGGTGGTGGTTGTGTTGTTGTTGTTGTTGTTGTTGTTGTTGATATTATTGATCTGTGTTGCTGGTTTAGTAGACTTAACACGACGCGGAGGTGGATCACAGGTACTGTTGACCAGCCAACTGTTTCTATAATTTTTGGTAAAAAAACCGTGATATCCTGTATTTACTATCACAATATGCAACCGTCAGAGCGCGGGCTAAACTTAGCAGTTACGAAGCTGAATTGAACGAATGCTGTTAGAATCGAAGAAAATATTAATATATCGAAAAGGAAAAGCGTGAAAATAAACTACCAAGAAGAGGCGTAATAAACGTAAGCAATTGTTATACAGGGGTGTTCAGCCACCCTTGGAAAAAATTTTAATGGAAGATTCTAGGGGCCAAAATAAAACGAAAATCAACAAATTGGTATTCTTGATTATCGTCTTATTTTGGCCCCTAGAATCTCCCATTAAGAACACCCTGTATAATAAAATCCAATTTACTGACCTTTTAACGATAGTTGTCGCGGTCGATTTAGGCAGAACCCTTTTCGTGGGATCTTTCTCTTTGTTTCCAGTTAATGTATTGATTGTACTTTTCTGATTCCTTGCTTGCAACAGTGGTCTTAAGTAAGGGCTAAAAAACGTAATGTATTGATAATTACACCTTTTTACACACGAGTTAAATCGTATTGATACTTACTGTACGACAGTCGACGGACTAGTGGTTGCATTAAGCGTGTGATTTGTTGGTAAACCTCGCCTTTTGGCTTTAATTTGAATTAATTTGCTGCCTTGAGACAAATTCATATATTTTGTTGCGCTGGTACCAGCAGTGGGAGGAGTATGGTCTTCTAACGTAATTCCATCCACTCTGTGCATTATTCCAGAAACATTATCTTGTACCAAGTGAGGGTCTTTCAGGTTGATCATAAATGCTGTCTTCGGTCTACCAATTATAGAATATATTCCATACTTGTGCACTCGATTTCCGTTTTTCGATTGCAGCGGCTCATGTAGAAAAAAGTGAAGATACCGCTCGTTCCTAAAGAGCACAAATTCATAAGCAACGAATATTTCAATTACAAACTGCTCGATATAACAATTGACATGCATACTTTTCCAACCATTGTTGTTGGTGTCCAATCACCGATCCTGGTCTACATATTCTTATCCACGCGATTGTTTCGTGAGCTGTCAAATGATAATGTTTCATGATGTAACAACCTATCAAAGTACCCGTCCTTCCAAGACCTGCTTTACAATGTACAGCGACAGCGCCCCTCGCGTTCTCCGCTATTTTAAGAAATTGACGCGTAATTGATTCCGTCGGGCATGAACCGTCAACAAAAAACAGATCCTTGTGATCAAACCCTTCGTCTATGAAGCTCGAAGCATCGTACATTTCTTTATTAAGACGTATGATTGTACTAACATCGTTGTGGCGGAAATACGTGAAATACGATTTCGGTGCATGTAGCGGATAACCTACAAACGAGAACAAACGGAAATCATGAATCACGATTTGATCTTTTAAAGAAAAATTTTAATGGGGGATTCTGGAGGCCAAAATAAGACGAAAATCAAGAATACCAATTTGTCGATGGAGGCTTTGTTAAAAAGTTATTAACGTTTATAGTTGCGCTTGTGAGACGAAAACCGTGCGCGCTGCACACTTTAACTTTAAACGTTAATAACTTTTTAACGATGCCTCCATCAACAAATTGGTATTCTTGATTTTCGTCTTATTTTGGCCTCTAGAATCCCCCGTTAAAATTTTTCCCACGGATGTGAAAAATCAAAAACCGACATTTGTAATATATTCGGGTAATTGACATTTTTACTTCATCGAATGATCATTATATACATGCTCAAAATAGTTTTACATGTATGAATTAAGAGAATCGCAGCTATTGTTTTATTAGAATTTCTCAGAATATGACTCATAAAAGATTAAGTATTCATCAATGTCATTCATTGATGTCTTTTTCGACATTCCTAAGGTTTTATGTTTTATATTATTTGATACACGTAAAACTATTTTGAATATATTACTCCTCTGCGAACGAAAACTTAGGAAATATCGATTTATAATTATTTTGTATGCGATACACCTCCACAAAAAATCTAAAAAAATTATATATTTATAACAGTAACAAGCTATTAAAATTGTAACAATACGAACATGGTCGCAACAAAAATTATGGTAAAAATACAAGCAAATGTCGGTTTTTGATTTTTCCAACATCGCTCGCCCATTTCTAAAAATCTGAAAAAATTATAGATTAATAATCATGACAAGACACTAACACTGTAAAAATATAAACGTGGTCATTTAATAATTTCTATTAAAAAAAAATATTTTTATACTTTTAGAATTTTTTCAAAATCCATTTTCCGGTGAAAAATTCTGAAAAAATTCACAAACACGTACGCCGTAGAGCAAGATACCCCCAATTTTTTTCAAAATCTTTTATACAATACAACAAAAGATATACAGCTTAAACTGAAAATTGCGTTACGCCCTGTAACTACCCTCTCAGTAAGGGTACGGGGTTGATATTTCACACAAATGGTTTTCTTTGAATGGTCTATTAACTGATATCTTATCCGGCTATACCCTTACATGGTTCATCTAGAATCTCATTCAGAATTCTAGCTATTCTCTAAAATAAAATAAACAAAGTAGATGCTCACCGTTTTCTATTTTCGATTTAGCGCATGGTCCACAAAACGCGATAAATTTACCAGGAACGATCCAATTCAAATCCCCGTTTTCAACTCTTTCCAAGTATTCGTATTCCTTGACACGAAAATCTTGAAAATTAAAGAATCCAAGTCTGTGGCACTTGTATATGGCACTCAGACATTCGCTCAATGATATTTGGTACCATGGGGTACCAACAGACGCGTCACGGAACATAATAAACGGCGGGCAATTAGGACTACTGGTTAAACAATTATATGCTTCTTCCGCTGTACGTTTACAATATATCACCTAGAAAATACGTCGTTATTAACATTCTCGTATTCAATATTATGCGTATAACAATAAACTTACAGCATAGCTTCCTATAAGGAAAGCAGCGTTAACTCTCTTTTCCGGATTCATAGTTGTATAATGTACAATTTGTTTTCTTCTCAAGGTTACCGCCTTCAGCTTTTTATTAACCTTCTGACAGTAATGGTACAACATGGCAAGGTTCAACGGGCCAAAATCGTCGTAGAAATTTTCATAAACCAGTTCATCGTCGATACTGAAATAATGGGTGTTTGGAGTACTCTTTGGCTTTATCATCGTCCTCAATGTTACAAAATATAATCGATCTGAAAGAAAAGAATGGGTTACACGTTTTTTTTAAATCAATCGAAACACAATCGATGCGAATCAACCCCTCAGCTTACGACGACGACTCAGAGACGTGATGAGTCTACCGAACCAAACCTTGGTGTCGCTTTTGGCACGCACAGTTGGAAATTAAATCGTAAGGCGAGGGGTTAAATTTCATAATTGAGTTTTGTACATGTTTGGACACCTTTACCTTTTATAAATTCTGTTGCGCACACCAGTATGTCGTTTGTATCCTCCATCATTGGTTTCTATTAATTATCTGGTATTGGAAATACCAACGGAACGAACCTGTCATCGGTGCGACCGAACAACAAAGGACACAATTTAATTAGCACGATCGGAGATCATAAGAAATATATAAACACACGGAAGGTTAAGAGTAGGTGTAGCAAAGGTAAACTGGATCCATCTACCAACGCGCGATCACGTTTCTACGTGTCATTTGACGGATACGAATTGAAAATTATGATCACCGCACAGAATCTGTACGATCTGCACTGTGCCGTGGAACGCTTACACTTACCTGGCGCGACCGTTACAAGATTCAAACTTGGTCAATCGAGAGTCAGTGATGGCCGATCGGTTGCGTCGCAGAGCTCTTCCGGTTATATTATACATTCAAATATTCGTGATCGGTTGCATTTTTACAATTTATCGCTATTACTCGGGCATCGTCGATCATGGAAAATATCGTCGAAACGTTTATTTTTTACGTATACCGACATCATTATCCGCCATAGAAACAGAAGGTTTCGTATATACTGCCATGTTGGTTGCCTTCGCAATATTAAACTGATGACGACGTATGAACTCGATGTCTAGAACGACGAACATCGTAGGACGTTCACTGATATTGCGTAAAAAGCCTCAGGCTAAAATGCAGCCGACGTTATGCGTTTCTAGTAGAATTACGTTCCGACGATTTTTATCCGAGCTTTATTTAAAGAAGACTAGACAACGATTATTCCGATAATCCGAAAACAGCGCACTCTACCCAATAAAACGTTTCTACATTTTCCATAATTTAGCATTATTGTTTCTTGAATTTACATTAAATTTAATTTTCTTCGACAATTATTTTCGAACGTTTATCAATATCGTCTCGTATTCGTATGTTATTATCGTTTTCCGTGTTTCTTTGCACATTTAAACGAGAAACTCAGAACAATTTCATATTCGAGAATTTGATCGGATACTTGTTTTCCGATTGTTTGATCATCGTTTGGTAATACATTTATACGTATGTATAACACTGCTTCATGGATAGTACCCGTGCACGTCTCTGTTCCCCTTCAGATACTTTATTGTATTTGTATCGAGCACGTACACGTTACAATATGTATCTACATATGTAGTATCAACGTTTGCTATGCAACAGAGTAGGCTCCCACTCAGCAGAGATGCCAGATTGAGCACCGAGTGCACCTACTCACACTATGACAGATCACGCGCATGTGAGCTCGTAAAGTTTCGGAGAGTCGACAAAGACCGACTGACA
Source organism: Colletes gigas (assembly GCF_013123115.1). Taxonomy (NCBI): domain Eukaryota; kingdom Metazoa; phylum Arthropoda; class Insecta; order Hymenoptera; family Colletidae; genus Colletes; species Colletes gigas. Next base: position 2,404,730 of record NW_025106644.1, read on the forward strand.
CGTGCCCTCTCGCTCGAATCTCCGAAGCTGCCCGAAGTGATTTCGGACCGCCTCGTGGGAGTCGAGAGAGAAAGGCTCACAGTTGCCTTCTCGCTCTTGAACAGCTGAAGTGCGACCTCTCGTCGGCGACACGCGATTTGGAATCTCGGACGTGATCGTGTAATGTATAAGATTTAATTTAATTTCTTCTTTTCTAGAGAAGATAGAGAAAAAGTTCTTTTCTTTCAATAATTAAAATACGATCAGGGAGTCTTAAAACGTGTATTTCAAATGTGAGCCTTTCTCTCTCGACCCCCACGAGGCGGTCCGAAATCACTTCGGGCAGCTTCGGAGAATCGAGAAAGAGGACACGTGTCAGTTTGTCTTTGTCGACTTTCCGAAACTTTACGAGCTCACGTACGCGTGATCTGGCATAGTGTGAGAAAGCACCTTCGGTGCACTTCTGGCATCCCCGTCACTCAGTGGAGGCGCCTTATACACAGAACTAGCTTCTAATAAATTGTACCCAGCCATGAATCTACCATAACTGTGTTTACAGGAGGTAAAGCTAGGTGTCGATACGTGAAAACATACGGAATGACGTTCTCGTTCGTAATTAAGTGAAACTCGAGAAAAAGGAAGCAAATAATGGAACGTAAAGAAAATGCTCAAACGAACGTAGCCTCGATGGATACTATGACTTCGGGGGCATTTATATTTTCCGAACCAAACATACTTAGTCCACCGAAAACTATTAATTTCGAGGTTAATTCACAGCAGACATTCGATGGATCCGTTAAGAAAAATGTATTCACTTTTGCTACACCAACGGCAGTGTCGCAGCCAAACGTTCAAGATGCACCGATTTATCAATCGAGCATGTCTGGGAAACAATATAAGCCTAAGATATCAAGACACTCGTATAAACCAGCAGTTAACGTATTTGCCCAGGCACTCAAAGATACTACTATGTTTGAACAATTAAAGAAAAATTCTAGATCGCAAGTCGCTAAAATCAATGCAGAAAATTCTATAACTTGTAAGAACGTGCCTCAATCGTTGCTTACAAAAACAGCGGCGAAAGAATATTTCCAGGTGTTCGGAAATCTGTTGAAAATAACCATTCGTCCTAGGAAACAAATAATAACCGTCAACTACGCTACAAAAAAGGAAGCGAACGTAGCTTACAATAAAAGCGGCGAGTATTTAGGAAAGAAATTTAACGTAGAATGGTCAAAATTATGCGTATCGCCGAAATCTCCTACGAAGAAAAAAGATATGTCGAAACACATTGTATCTAATTTTCTGAAATCACCCGATGACGAAATTAAATCGGAATTGGAAGCTATGATGAGCATGGAATATAATCTGCACAATAATTATAAGGGTAATATCGACGGAAATTTGCTCAAAAGGAGCAAATTACTACAATCGAAAGGTGTGTCAAAGTCTACGAGCAGAGTGGAGAAAACATCCGCGAAATCTGAGAAACTTAAACCGGAGAGTCAAATATCAGATTTATTACCTAATGCAACTTTCGAGGAGCTACAAAATGTAGTACGTCAACCTGCGTATAGTTCCGAAGATAAATACAAAGTGTTAGAAGCGAGAGATCGACTTATGAGAATGAGGCAAACCAAGTCTCACACATTATCAGCGGCCAGATTGATGATTGGCATGTGTCCCGACATGTGTCCTGAAAAAGAACGTTTAATGCGTGAGTCTAATAGGCAGTTAGCAATATACGAACAACTCGAAAGCAGTGAATATAAAATAAATCATGCGATAGCAGTAAAACAGTATTCTAGATCTTCCGCAGATCAGGAAGAACCGATGGCGCATGAACTGAGACCGGTGAAATCTTTGAAAATGACGATGAGTTATTTGCTTCACGAAATAGCAAATCTTTGCGATCACCAGGGAACAAATTTAGGAGAATGGTATCACTTTTTATGGGATAGAACAAGAGGAATTCGAAAGGATATAACGCAACAAGAATTATGTTGCACCGATAGCGTTGAGCTGGTTGAACAATGCGCTAGATTTCATATAGTATGTTCTGAAAGACTGTGTGCCGAAGAGCCGTCTGTTTTCGACAAAAGAATTAATTCCGATAATTTAACAAAGTCTTTGCAATCATTGAAGTATATGTACAACGATTTAAGAATAAATGGAATTAATTGTAAGAATGAACCTGAATTTCGAGCATATATTATTTTATTGAATTTGAACAATGGCAATTTCATGTGGGATTTGCAAAGACTGCCTAGAAGTATACAAAAGTCGCCGGAAGTTCGATTTGCGTTAGATGTATATTTCGCCCTCGAATCCAACAATTATTACAAATTTTTCAAACTTGTCCGAAAGACCACATATTTGAATGCGTGCATCCTGCTTAGATATTTCAACCAAGTAAGATTAAAGGCTTTATCGGTAATGGTGAAAGCCTATTGCAGAACTACGTCAACAGCATATCCACTGTACGAGTTAATAGATATATTAGGTTTCGAAGACGAGAACGAAGCTGTTTACTTTTGCGAACAAATAGGTTTAGGTGCTTCGAAGGATGAGCTGCATATACTACTAAATCGGCAAAATTTTACTATGCCTGTATTAAATATAAAACAAAATAGAGCTTGTAATGTAATAGAATCTAAAAGAACTATGCGACACTTGTCCATTGGAGAATGTATAGCAGCGTGTAAGATGCCAGAACAGACTTATAAATACCATAAACCGCACAACAGTTTCGATTCGAATGGCTATTTAACACCTGAATCTATCAATGCGGAAGATCAGAGTAAAAATGTTGTTAGCGAATTGGACGACCCATACGAATATATAGACGAAGATACAGTGCAGACTAAGGAATCGATACCAACACCTGAAAAAGATCAGAATAAAACTGAAACTACAGTTACTTCTGTGCCTACGAATGCATTTAAATCGGTTACTGATACTGAATTTGGTGCGAATGCCTTTATACCTATGAAATCTGATACGAATGTTTCTTTTACCTCTAAGCCTCCGATAATTGCCACGCAATCAAAATTAGACAAACAGAAAGATGCAAAGGCGTTTAGTTTTGCATCTAAACAACAAGATATCGTACCAAATGTAAATAAGACCATCGAATCTTCCACTTCGTGCAGTGTGTTCGATACTACGTCTACATCTACAAACGCCTCTAATATATTCTCTAAGCCATTTGAATCGCCACAGTACAATGCTGTTGCTTCGCCATTTGCATCGGCTATGAACAAGAGCATATTTTCTGGGGCTGCGCAAGGAAATATATTTATGAGAAATGTTACACCCTCCGCAATATTTTCTAATACGTACTCGAACGTGCAACCTGTTTCAAAATCATCGAATGCCACAAATACTGCAACTATTACGAGCAACAATACGATAAAAGAAATACCAAGTTCCTTCGCTCGTGTGGAACAAGCACAAACTGAAACTCCGAAAGAAGTGAAACCTGAGAAATTAAAATCGGAGGAAGAGGAGTCTGCTATGAAAATGCAACAAATTGACGAGACTGCGAAACAAATCTCGAATACCTTGCAAACAGAAATTGTACAAGAGTATTGCTCCAATTTAGTAAAAGAGGAAATTAATAGAATGAATGTTTATAACACGTTATGCAAGGACGTCAGTACTCAGATTTTAAATACGGTTACTCACGACGTATGTAATAATATTTTGCGAGAAGAGATTGTTAATTCGCAAAAATTGCACGAGATGTCAATGAGAATCAAAAATAGAACAATTATAAAGTATTTCAATATATGGAAGTGTAATACGTTGAAAAAAAAGCAACAAAGAAAAGCATTGGATGGGACACCGGTGTGGTTGCAGAAACGCTCCAGCAGGCAATGTGCAAAATTATTGTATTCCAAAGAACAAGATTTAGTTATTAAAAATATGTGTAAAAGGCAAGAAGAACAAAAATGTACCAAATCGTATATCGATTCTTTGGCGCCGATTGAAGTTTTAATTTCAATGGGGATTAGAGAAAATATGAAATCTTCGCGCGTAAATATGCATTCGAATTATTACTGGAAATTAGTTGTTTCTTGGCCAGATTTACATAACAAACCAATATTATGGCATCATAAAAAAATAATGAATCAGTATCTTTGCCCTGATGATTACACCGCAGAGCCTATTATAAAACTGTATCAATCGACTCGAGCTGAAGCTTTACATATTTGTATCAGACACTTCGAAGGTCTGATCAGCGAACATAATTTAATAGGATCGGATGCCCTTCTGTTCATAGCAGCTGCTTCCGAGGATACCAAAATTGTAATAAAACGTTTAACCAAAACTATATTGTCGAGAGATAGACTTATGCCTATACCTCTCGTATTCATTGTCTTGGGCGATGTAAATTTCGAAACTCAAAACAAGATGGCTGTTTCCAGCTTGGAAGAACTGTTAAAAGCAGGATACTTATCAACATACACGATTATGTACGAGAAGGATTTAACAGAGAAAACGATCTTAAATTTAACGCAAAGTGCAATGCTATGGTTATCCATAAATAAATCGCCTCAAAATCCATTAGAGATGGATTACTTGCAAAACATTTACGATACTTGCTTAACAGAAGAATTGTGGCTGAGGTATAGTGATCAATGCTATTTCGTTTTTTGTTAAAAATTTATCAACGTTTATAGAAGCTTGTTTTTACAGGATATTAGGCGATTCGCCCTTCAATGAGAAATTATCACACGCTTTGAAGGAGCCAAAATTCATAATTGATTTGCATAACGAAGCAGTCGCTCATCTTATAGACATAATATTGGATCCGGAATCGTTCATGTATACAAAATTTGCTCCAGAGTTTAAAAACTACATCAGTAACCAGTACATGATGCCCTGTAGCTACGAGTATTTTGACGATACTTGGAAAAGGGAGGACTACAAGGCAAAATTGGAAACAGTGATGTCTAGTTTTAAATTGCCCCAATGGAAGTAAGTAATCTTTGTATACCTTTTTGTTTTCTTTAGATTAATTATGTACATGTTACCGTGAATGACCGAAATTGGAGAATGTCAACAGATACCAAATACGTCGGTGAAAGATCGAATATTTCATTACATTGTTGTACATTCGGACCCTCTCCGGTGTGTGTCGACAATCACAGATATGCTCTGCTGGAGGTCTAAAACAGAAGAGTCAAAAAACAAGCGACTGGCTCTCTCCTGCCAAATCCTTTGTTCTGCTCGGAGTCAATCAGCTTTGTCAGTCTTATGCAAGCTTTGATAACGCGAGCAACGTTTTCTTAATTTTTTTCCTGATACCCTAATTTATACTAAATGGATACTGCAGTAAATCGTGATCTTTTTCTAACCCAGACCTAACCCAGACCTAACCCAGACTTAATTCAGACCTAACCCAGACCTAACCCAGACTTAATTCAGACCTAACCCAGACCTAACCCAGACTTAATTCAGACTTATTCCAGACCTAACCCAGACCTAACCCAGACTTAATTCAGACTTATTCCAGACCTAACCCCCGTTATCAGCGATGAATTGGTCTGGGTTAGGTCTGGAATAAGTCTGAATTAAGTCTGGGTTAGGTCTGGATTAGGTCTGAATTAAGTCTGGGTTAGGTCTGGGTTAGGTCTGGAATAAGTCTAAATTAAGTCTGGGTTAGGTCTGGGTTAGGTCTGGGTTAGGTCTGAATTAAGTCTGGGTTAGGTCTGGGTTAGGTCTGAATTAAGTCTGGGTTAGGTCTGGGTTAGGTCTGGGTTAGGTCTGGAATAAGTCTGGGTTAGGTCTGGGTTAGGTCTGAATTAAGTCTGGGTTAGGTCTGGGTTAGGTCTGGGTTAGGTCTGGGTTAAGTCTGAATTAAGTCTGGGTTAGGTCTGGGTTAGGTCTGGGTTAGGTCTGGGTTAGGTCTGGAATAAGTCTGAATTAAGTCTGGGTTAGGTCTGGGTTAGGTCTGAATTAAGTCTGGGTTAGGTCTGGGTTAGGTCTGGGTTAGGTCTGGGTTAGATCTGGGTTAGATCCTTTCAGAAAGAGAGGCGAAAAAGTTACGTCACCCTTGTGACGTTTTATAGCGACTGAATTACGGAGAAGAAAATATAATTCTCCAACATGTTCAACACTCACCATTAGTGAATGTCAACATTTACCGGTGTAAGTCAGAAATAAGGGTGTTTAGCAAATATTTCGGACATACACTAAGCGACTATGTGAATGTTGACATTCACCGGTGAAAGTCGACATTCTCCAGATTTCGGTGTTTCACTGTAACATACAGATATGGTATTGTAGCGTCGCCTCCCACGCTCGCCACCAGAGGTCGCGCTCTCACAAGCGTTCGACCGACCCCTCAATTACAATTAATCTGTATAATTAATTTAAATATATTTCTATTTTAGATATCCATGGCCAATAAATGACAGCAGCGCATTTAGTGAGAGTATAACAGATTACTGTCAAGAAGCATTATCCAGTACCGACAGTAATGAAATATCCTACAATATATTAAGCCACTTATTTTTTACATCTGGTATTTCAACTGCATCGAACTTCATCGACGTCCTCTTATATATCGTGAAGAGAAAGATATTTCTTCTCGACGAGAATTTGAAAGTGGTTTATAATAAGAATCACATAAAACACTTTCAAACTTTACCATGGTGGTTGAAATCTAACCTATTAAACGAATATAAAATTGTACAGAGAGCAGTTAATATTCAAGAGTACGAGCAGGAAAACGAGAAAGGGATCGGCGCTAGTGAACCTATTGTAAAGAAACGAAAAGTATATAAAGTCCGAGAAAATGACTTTGTTCTCGAACCTTTAGCCGAATTTTGTGAAAATAGTCAAAGCCAAGTAATGGAGGTGCATTATATTTCCAAAAAGATTGAAGACTGTTTAGAGATACAACGGCAGCGAAGTTCTTTTTTCGAAGAAAAATTGAAGAATGCTTTGCTCTGCGAAGGCAAACTTAATGACTTGGAAATGTAACATTTATTTTCGCCCTGTTGACATGTTCATAGTGCCTCAAAGACTATTGTATCTTACAGAAATCTTAGAGTACGATATTACATGATTTAAGTAACAAGAACACAATTTTTTAGTATAAAGACTTTTAAATCACAAGACTTCCTTAAGTAGGATGTACAAAATAGGATTTTAACCTGTAATATTTATTATACATTCAGAAATCATGTTACGTTTATAATGCATTTTGTCTATAGAGTTCCATTCGCTGTGTTAATGCCAGAATATATGTATATAAACAAATTAAAGTGTTCTGATTTCAATCCATTTCTTGGACATTTGAATTCTAGAGGCAAAAATAAGACGAAAATCAAGAATATCAATTTTTTAATGAAGCCTCCATCAACAAATTGGTATTCTTGACTTTCGTCTTATTTTTGCCTCTAAAATCTCCCATTAAAATAAAATATGAAAAATATTGGTTGCATAGAACCTTTCGATTGGTGGAATGACATTAGTGACTTTCAATTGATTAAAAATCAGTCAGTATTATTCTATGTACAGAAAATTATACAAATTTGAAAATATTTGTTTGAATATGACAATTCAAAAAAAAAAATAATAAAAAAAATAAAACAAATCGTGACCTGCATTACATATTTCTCCTTATATAGTCTTCATTTTGGCGCACTCACAACTATTAACGATTCCAAAATGAACCATTAATAACCTAAAACGAATGTTTAAAATAATCAAGCTAAAAGTAAGCGCGTGGGCATTAAAATCGAAAACATTCATACTATTTTATAACTGGTATATAATTTACGTTCTTTCTTAATGTTTCGTTGAATTTGAAAACGCGCCTGTATTCATACGACGCCCCCTACAGGGGAACTAATGTACAAAGACCTTTAAATTTTAACGGACTTTTTAAACGTCGAGTATTCCGTTCGTTCCAAGCAAGTTAAATTTTGCGAACAAAGAATTTGATATTTCTGAGTGAAAAATTATAATATCTTTCGATAATTAAGTACTTCGACGTTCTATCTTATTTTCTAAAGTTATATCTGTCACTTAACCGAATCGGAATAAGAGTAAGTAAATTAAATTGCTCGAAATGCGTTAACACTATCAAATCTGCTCATTAAAATTTTCATTTGGTTTTAGCATCACTAGACCCTTGTATTCATTAACTCAGATTATTATTTTTAATCTTTAAATTGCACATTTCGATAATGTCTCATCTGAAATATATGAAAGAAATAAACAGTTTGACTCGCATGGACGAAGCTATTAAAGGACCACTTCCACGCTGGCAGAAGAAATGTTTGGAATCGTCGAATTCCAGGTATTATTTAATCATTTCATTTTCATCAAAATATTTTGTTAAACGTTATATTTGTTTGTTTGTCCAGCGTAAATCTTAGTATTAATTCGTCGCGAAAAATTGCAAATGTATCGTGCGTAAGTTCAACTACAGGAAAAACACCAACCAAAAAGAATGACACTCGAACTAAAAAAACACCTTCCAAGGGTTCCAGGAAATCACCAAGTACGATACTAATTTTATAATGTCATTTGGGGTAATCAATTTCTAAATGAAAATAATTTTAGGCCGTGCCTCGTCTACGCCTGCTAAAACACCCAGCGGTGGCGATAGGTTCATTCCTTCAAGATCGACGACTAATTTTGATCTCGGTTATTACAAGGTATATATTTCATATTATCTGGGATATTGCCTCGATACACCAGAATTATTATTACGTTTAGATTCAGCAACAAGCGAACGCAGACAAAGACGAGGAAAAAATGGACAACGTAAGTCCCTCTAAGAAAGAAATGCAGCGTCTTATGGGAGAAAATTTATATGGCGGTGATATCAAGAACATAAGGGTTTTATCTTATCAAAACAAAGCACCTGCCCCTCCGGAAGGTTACCTGAATCCATTAAGAGTTATGTACAGTCAAAGTAAAACACCGGCAAGCGTGAAAGCTAGTACAAGATATATACCGCAAACTCCCGATAGAATATTGGACGCCCCAGAAATTATCGATGACTATTGTAAGAATATTTAACATTTAGAATGCCTAGGAGATCTTACTGAACATTAAGGATGATCGATACTTGTTTCAGATCTGAACCTGATCGATTGGTCGGAGAGTAATATTTTAGCCGTAGCATTAGGCGCTAGTGTTTATTTATGGAATGCCGCGTCAGGAACTATAGAACAATTATTCGAAGTAGAGGGCAATGACTATGTTTGCTCCGTCGCGTGGATTCAAGAAGGTCCATATTTAGCTGTAGGCACCACAACGGGGAACACAGAATTGTGGGATTGTTGCCAAACGAAAAGAGTACGCGTAATGAACGGCCATGCAGCCAGAGTGGGATCTCTTTCTTGGAATTCACATATTTTATCAAGTGGATGCAGGTGAAAATACATAATAAATATAAATTTAACTGAGTATACTCGTCAATCACAGCTAACTGGTCAATACATATCGCCAAAAGAATTTCATCACGTTGATTTTATTTCTACTTTTAGAGCTGGGCAAATAGTGCACCACGACGTTAGGCAAAGGGATCATTTGATATCTACGATAAACGCACACGCTCAAGAAGTGTGTGGTTTGAAATGGTCGCCCGACGGGAAATATTTAGCGAGCGGCGGTAACGATAATATGCTTCAAATATGGCCGTCGATTTCTGGGCAGAATCATACACATATACAACCGATCTATTCGTTAAATCAGCATCAAGCTGCTGTTAAAGCTCTCGCATGGTGCCCCTGGCAAAATAACATTCTCGCGAGCGGCGGTGGTACTGCCGACAGAACAATCCGATTTTGGAATTGCAATACAGGTAAACAAAAATTGTGTAGAAACAAACAAAAAAAAAAAAGAAACCAATTTAAATATTTTTTCTTAACGTACAGGAGCCTGCTTAAATACGATAGATACCAAGTCACAAGTGTGTTCTTTACTTTGGTCCACGACTTACAAAGAGATTGTGTCTGGTCATGGATATGCGCAAAATCAATTAACAATTTGGAAGTACCCAACGATGACAAAGGTCGCCGAACTTACGGGTCACTCTAGTCGCGTTCTGCATTTAGCAATGTCCCCGGACGGAACCACGATACTTAGCGCAGGTGCCGATGAAACTTTAAGACTATGGAAATGTTTCCAGCCCGATCCGCACAAAAAGAAAGAGCCAAGCGAAATGAAATCTGTCCCTTCTAGGCTTAAGCAATCGATCCGATAATGTGTTTATATTAATAGATGAAATAAACCTTTGCATTTACTTATTAAGTGCAAGATATAGTGATCTACATTTTAAGCGATAAAGGCTCGTATTGTAATACTCGATTGATTCGTCCTTTATCAACGTATTCAAAACACTTGGTACCTGGTAGTATTGAGTTATTTTCACGAAAACTCGTACACGTAGTTTGATTTCTATTTTTATATAAGCGATTGTATGCGTAAACGAAATAAACTGTGAGATATTTAAATTTTAATTCATTTTTACTGTATTGTCATGAAAATATTTTATAAATACATTATGATTTCAATAAAAAGAGTAATTCTTTACCAACATCGTCCCACCTGTGTTTTAAGTCTATTGTCTGCTACTATACCTAAGTTCCTTGTACTATATCAAGGTGAAAGGTATTTCAAGCCCCCACCCTTTCCAATTTGTATATTCAGGTATTCAGGTAACATTTGCCTGACCCAACCTTTTTATGGAAGACTGAAGATAAATATTTAACAATCTAAAGTAAATTCTCGAATAATACAGTATTATACATGCTTTCACAATTACTTTAAAAAAACATGGATGAAGCTGGTTCCAAAAACGTATTGTTAAAATTACAATGTAAATACAATGATCAAATCTGCAATGTAGACAATACAAAAGATGATAACGAGCATGATTGGTGGGCAAGTGACAGTGGATCAAGTACTGGATCATATTATTCGGATACAGATAGGTGCTTGGAATTTAAAAAAATTTTTACATATTTCAATTAAATATATTTTCATCGTGTTCAATATTTTACATTGTCACAGTTCTACGGCAGAATGGGAATCAGAAATCAGTCCTAACGGAGAACTGTTTTACATAGAATCTGTAGCAGAAAGCATAACTGACGATCAGTGTTCTTTTAACGAAACGCAACATAATTCCCAACCAGAACTGACTAGACGTCGTAGCACAAGAGCTGGAAAGCTCATGCGACTCATAAGGCGCAAAGAGAGTAAACGTTGGAGCACAAGGAATAAAAAAAGTAATCCCAATGCCGTATCGAACAATATAATCAATTCAGGGAAAGAAGGGAGCGCAACGAAAGAAGTGACATTTAGGGACTTTCAAGTAAATGATTTTATAGTTATTCCGCAAATACTTCTAGTAATAAAACATACTTCGCATAAAAGTATGTGAACATTTTAGGCAGGTGAGATTCGAGAAGTTACGCTCTGGGTTGATCCGGACAGAAGACATAAATTGGGAAGGAGAGCTACGTTATGCGAAGCATATTTTGGAATTACTGCGGGAGTATTTTCAGACAAAACACGAATCATGGTTGCTGGATTTATTCCAGACGGAGAAGCGATGAAAAATAAAAACATCAAAATTGGAGATTGGTTGAGAAGTATAAATTCAAACGAAGTAACGTATCAAAATTTGGATCAGATATTGTCTGATATAACTGTTTCAACGAATGTAAGAATTGAATTTGCAGTGTTGTAAAGTTATGAAATAGTTTATTACAGTTAATTTTCATTCTCCACTCAGGTAACGTTAGAACTACAAAGAGTCGCAGGTATAGATGTTACTGCAAAATTGCCTACGTTAAATTCTCCTAAAGTAAATATGATTTTACATAATTGATGTATATGTGATGTAAAATTAAGAAATTTTACAAATGAAAATAATTTATTTCTTTCGCTGTTAGCAATCTTTGTTAGTACAGAGATTAATGAATAAAGAAGAAAGCAAAGATCTAATGCAGTCGTTATTAAATTATCCACTCGGTGTGCTATATCTACGAACGACAGAGCTTTCAGAAATGGGACCAGAATTACAAGGTGTTCTTTATACACTACCTCGGTCAGAAAATAAAAATACGCATTCTATTTTGTGTACAGCAAGAGGAGCTTTTATAACTCTTAATCACTTGTTACCTGGAATAGCAGGTTTACAGCCTACTAGGTATTATTGAATATTTGTACCAATTGTTGATATAATTTTTATAATGTATGCCCAATCGCGTTTTATAGTACAACTTTTATAGTACTACTATACAGATAGCAGACGAGGAAATTCATATTGTGTATACTTCTCAGGATGAGGAATTACTTTTAATAGCATTACCAAAAAAATGGTGAGTAACAATTGTACAGGGTTTAATGGGAGATTCTAGAGGCCAAAATAACCCATTAAAATTTTTCCCAGGAGTGGCCGAACACCCTGTATAATATTTATGTAAAAGTAATTTATATTACATTATCTTCAATATTTTCAGTTGTAGTCTCGAGGAAGCAGTTAATTTATCAGCCGATGTAGTTAGAACTTTAAAATTCACATACCAATCGTTAACAAAATGCTTCACACCTCAGGAAAATCATTCCGCTTTAGATCATTTTTTTATCTTAATTATACAGCAATTACTGGATATAAAAAGTTACGTGAATAATGCGGGATTAACTAATCGTTCTATGGAAATTAATAACGACATCGAAAGTATGGAAAGTTACAAATTTAGGAGCACCTTTTCAGTCGCAAACTCTTTGGAACTATCAAGAGATGCACAAATTCAAATCGATGCTGCTTTGAGTGAAATGGAAGCGATGGATTATAGAGATTGGGTATGTATCGTACAGTAAATTAAGGAGAACGCCAAATACCATAAAACAATGTAATTCTTTTAGAATGAAGATCCCATGGACTGCCAAAGATTATATACAATTTTAGGTAGTTGCATCTATCACAAACATTACCTTCTTGGATCTCACTTGACCCATGACGATTTAATTGAAGTGAATTCTTATCTACAACAAAATTGCCTTTTCAATTTGATAACCAACGAACCTGTAAAGAGTCTTGTTATTTGGAAAAAGGTTTATCCTTCTTTATATAATCGTGGAAATACGGAAAACGGTAGAAGTATTCAGCCATTGGTTCCTAATGGAAAATGGTTTCTACTTGTTGTTGGATATGGATATGATCTGTTAGCAGTCCTCCTAGAATCTGGTGGATGTACTACAAAGTAACGCTCTCATGTTTTCCTTTTAATTATATTCTTAAAATACTTATCAATTTTATCACCGTAGGTGTAGTGAAACTACAGGTCCGGATATATTTTACGTGGAGGAAGCTCAGGAGACTCTAAAGCATATACAAAAAATAGGAGTAACGACACTGGCAGCCAAATGGATCGCTTCTAATACAAGACCAGAAGTAATACCTTACGAAGAAAATGTGTCTCTAAAACCATCATCCAGTATCACGGAAAACTTTTTGGGTCTCATAAAATCAAACGATGTACAAAGCTCGCTTACCAAATCATCCCATACTACGACTACTAGTAGAAGATCTCAAGAGATACCTTCTATTTTAAAGAAACGTAATACGGAAGAAAGTCTGACAGTCTTAGGATCTGGTAAATAACACTATTAACATTTTTTTTTTACCTACGAGTCATATGCAGTGGTAAATGTTGATGTCGTTTAAAATTTTTTACAGTGTATTCTTTGCATACATCGGAAGATTCATTGAGCCAAGGAACAGGTGGAGTTAGCGAAATAAGCGACGAAACAATGCCTATATTAGGAAGACGAGCAACAAGGGAAAAAATTTCTAGCGGATCAAGATATTCCGATGACAGTGATTCTGATATCGATATGTACAAGGTAAACAGCATATATAATTTATTCGATAAAATATTTATTTAATTCCGCGTTTTGTACATTGTTCAGTTTATATAAATATATATTTGTATAAAATACATTGTTACAGAATGACTGTCGGATATTAAACATGGATATATCTAACATACGAGAAAATCTATTAAACCAAGCCGAATATTTAACACCAAAAATATTGACCACAGGCAATAAAAATTATTTGTATCACTATGTGCATTTAGATATGGTCGAAGGGATTCTTTTATCTTCGAAGCCATTGGAAAATTCAGCAAAGGATCGTAAAATTTTGGTCAATTTTAATAAATGTGTTCACATTATACACAGACTGTTGCATAATACAGTAAGGTTTAAAAAAATGTTGAACTCAGATATGGACAAAACTGTAATTAATAAGAGTTTAATCGCTGTTAAAGAACACGGTGTGTTATTCGAATGGGAAAACGTTACGTACTGGGTTGTTGGACGACTCTATACAACTCCTCATCCGAAGGAGTTGTACGTGTGTTATCAAGATTCTGCACCGCAAAATTTAATCGAAGTAGCATTCAAGTTACATTCGTTGCACTCTTTAACATAAGTTTAAATTTGTTAGAGAATTTATTAAAACTTTGAACAAAAATTTAAAATAATAACATATTGTATTTGAACTTTTAATACGTATCAAAATTAAGCTTTACTTGATTAAATACTATTTTCTTTGTTCATTCTTCGATCATATCTCGCATTTTTTAAAGCCTTTTTAGAAATATATATATATATATATATAAATACATGTCATTAAATGTTATTTTTACAACTATGCAACATTCAATATATCACATATATAAACCTGTACGAGACTCGAAGAAATAATTCTCGTATTGAATTTCTCGACACGCGTTGGGGGTTGTGGATGTGGAATCAGGGCAGGGCTCACCGGCGTAGGAGGATGAACTATGGCAAACGAAAGTCTTAGAACGATAGAACTTGCGAAATCAGATTCACGTTTATTCGGTGTGAACGAGTGAGTCACGCGCGTCGCGTCCGTTTTTGTCTTCGTAACGGCAGTTCCGAAACAAAACCCATACAAATATTATTACTTAACTATCATACCTCACTCATGCTCGTAATTTATATTATATTATAACTTTTATTTACAAGTTAACAAATATTTAGCGTAGCTCATAATTTCAATAGAACGTATGTTTATATATACTTATAAATATCATCTTAGCGTTAAGTGTTCGGATAGAATTTGAAATCTATTAAAAATTTGAACATCGTATAAATGTTGTTCATATTTTTCATGAGCTTTTGAAGAAATTTCGTTTAAGTACTTCTCTCATTTTAAAAACATGTATTAATCTATATCTATATCCAATGTACTTTCCTCGCTCTCAGAATGTTTCGTAGTAGGAATTTTCATGTAAACACACGCACCTGCCATTTTACTCCCGTAATGTCCAGCCCAAAATAACCGATCCGAGCCTCCGTGATAAAACAAAATTTTTCTAAGCCCAGGCCCGTAATTTGAAAACTCGTGCGACACCTATTTAAAATTCAGCTCGATTAATTCTACGACACAGTACATTTTCAATTTTATAATCGTTTCGAATATACATAAACACGTACTTTGTGCCATTTATTTTGTTTCTCTCCTTCGATAATATCACGAAACTTAAAGGAATCTATCACTTCGTTATGTTTATCGAACAATTTGATAGCGCACTCATAAACGGCTGGACAATCCCATCGACAACTGTACCATTCGCTTACCTATATAAACATAAATCATTATTCGAGAACTGCCTCTTGCGTAAATATTGCATTAAACGAAACCTTTGAAAAATGTAAGTTTTAAATTACCACTATCGAAGGTTGTAAAGTATCTAAAACATATTCCATCAGTCCTGCGTCTACTAGATCGATCGTTTGCATTTTGGAGCAATGGTGATAGGAAGTACTGAAGCAAACTTGCTTTCCACCGAACAGAGGTTCGTCGTTTGGTAGAGGTGGAACTCCTAGCGGAGGATTTTCAACTGCCCACCGGTCACCTCCTTGGCTAAGGATCTTCCAATACTTTTGTATCCCATGTTCCCCGGAATGATTTATTACCAAGTTTTTTTCGAAAGGTTTCTTCTTACATATTAAATACGATACATGCCAATGCACGTCTTCATCTAGCAAAAATAATCGGCCAAGCAAAATGTTTGCCTTTTTACGCCACACATAACTTTGGATTAAAATTTTCCAACGTACGCACACAAGTTGACAATTCAATAATGACTTGTTATCGAGATAGCAGAAAATTTCCGCCAATAATTCCTGAGGTAGATACTTGTCGGCAAGAATCAATCCGTTTTCACTTTTCTCGTCGAACTTTTCACGATTACCCGTCATGTTATCTTGAAACTGTCCCATTTTATATCACGAGAATAAAAATAATATTGCTATCTGTAAAATTGTTTTTCGTCTTTTGTTTGCATAATTTAAAGTAGGAAATTATTGTTTGAATTCGCAATTGAATTATTATGTACACTTTTTTTCGGAAGAGTTAACAAACTAACCTATCACATAACCTATCACAATGAATTTTGACAATTGTAAGATATATTCGAACGTTGTATTTTATTCAACGTAGACTATTTCAATAAAATTAGAAGTTTTATCTACGTATTCAAATCTACAAAAGAGATTTGATTTATGTATTACGCTTAAATTCAAATTTCCGATTGATTCTAAGTGGCACCAGATTGCAATCCGCCCAGTTTTATGAATCATAATACGTGACACATATCATACATATATATATACATATATATATAAATACGATTAAAGTGATTATTCATAATCATTTAAATCGTATTTTTAGAAATTACAATTTTAATTTAAAATTATGTTTAAATTAAAATAAATAATTTACTTTTTCTATAAGAACCTTTAATACAACCGACGTAGTTTTAGTTATCGCAGGTATTTTAAATGTGAAAAGTAAAATTGTTATTAGGACAAGGAGAATAACGATGGAGGTAGCATATTAGAACAAATGTCTTTTTATTTCCTTTAGAATAACGTATATTTAGTGTTAATATTCAAAACACTAGTCAGAAAGTATTTAAAGGAAATAGGTACGTGGTTTTCGAACGCTAAAGAGTGGCATACGATTCTTATGATGAATACGTTTTGGTAACGGGAACCTGATTTTGGAATCGTGGAATTGTTTGACCTGAGGTCTTCGGCAATTCTCAGCTTTTACAACTTCGACTTTAATAATTTGGATGGAATGAGCACGAGCGCGATGACGAGCTCCCATGTCTCTGTAACACTGTGTTACGGCACCGCTGACAGAAAGATCTCTGTACTCTCTGTACATATTGTGAGTTCCGGACCTCGAGTCGTATCTCAACCAAATTCCAAAATTTTTTATTTTTGTCAAAGTTTTCTCTGAAATCTAGCAAGTAATACATCACATTAAAAATATCCGACGTGTTTCCAATATTCAGTTTCATTGATGGTTACCTGTTTAAGAGATACGATCTCTCCGGTGGACTTCTTGAATTTTTTTAACTGACGTAAGAAGTACCAAAATCTTGACTTTGCAACGATAGCATCGGGTGCAAATATTCTCATTTTGTACAAAGGCGTCGTTTTTTCTTTTTCGGTCGGCAACTTGCGTCCGATCACTTCGAACTCCTTTAGCTGTAAAATAAAAACATTCGTTTTTCATTGTAAGTAACTCTTTTAATATAAGCTCAAATTCTAATGAGTTCTATTATAAATTTGACGTATTGAATTAACGTATTAAATTCAAAACAGTTTGAACATGTGACGGCAAACATGCCATTGTAGGTTAGGTCGATGTTAACATACGATTAAACTTTATTTCAATCGTTTTAGATGAACTATCACGATGTGCAGGATAACGTAATTGCAAAACATTTTTTTTAACTAATAAATTCATCATACTTTTAATATATTTTTGTATATTTACTTACTTCACCCTTAGCTTTCATTGTGCCGTCTGTACAATATCACGATAAACCGGAAAAAGATCACGCTGGGTTCGCGTAAGCCGGAAATGGAGCCATTTAATTTTCGAAAGACTTCGTTTACATAAAACTTTTCCTATAAGAATTTGATTAATATTGTGTATTAGTATATTAGTATTGATTAATATTGTCGTGATTTTAATAACTAATTATATAATAATAAATGTACATAACAAGTTTTATCGAATTTTTATTGAGCACAATTATAGTTACAATTTTAACTGGTATAATTTAATACAGGGAAATTATTGATATAGTTACACAGTGCTTGTAAATATTATACAATACTTTTTATGTATGGGTCAAAAAATTGTTTATAAAGACATCTTGCGCCCTTCGATGGATATATCTACAGCTCTTCTAGTTGCTTTTATCCTTTTATTATCTATATAATTCTTCATGTGCCTCTCAAATCTGTTCATTTGTTTCTTAGTACTCTGCTAACATATCGGACACATTTAATGGATATGGACTCTTACTATGACAATAATTATACGTGAATTATATTTACCCTACTAATGTCAATGTCAGATTTCCAATCTGGTCTTACGACGTAGTCTTTATTGGATGGTTTAGGAACTCTGGCTCTTCCAACCCATCCAGGGTCTCCGGGTCTCAATGGCCTAAGCAAAATAAATTCAATAATGTCTGGATAAAGTTAATTAATCTTTAAAAGTTTAAGAAATTCATACTTGGCGTCTCCTTTTAAAGCTTTATTAATGTCTTGTGACTTTTGAGAAGAACTACCGTCTTCAATTTTTCTTCTCTTTTGGGGCGTTTGTTCCAAGTCTCTTTGCATTCGTTCCTCTTTCGACAACGCTTTAAAATCAGCCGACAAATTAAATATAGGACGTGCCCATTCATTTATCAATTTACCTGCACGTTCTTTGTTCTCTTTGGTTTCTCTAGGATGTTTGTAAAGATACATTACAGCTTTACCAATGCCAGACTGTTTCAACGATCCCTGATCAATTCTTGGAAACTAAAAATACAGATTACATTATTCGATGTTGCCTAATCGTAAAACTTGTATTTTGAAACTTACTTCCCACAAAAGCTTCAACAGACTGTCTCTAATTTTTAACGAGGGTAAAGATCGATCGGGCATCGGGGCTAACCAGTCTGTTAAAACTGCCAATACATTATGTTCCAAAAAAGCCAATTGCAGGTCGTGCTTTTTAAGTTGCGATAATACTTTCGGTAACATAGCTATTTTGTTAGTTGCGGGTTTGTTTTGTTGATTTAATTTTCTATCCTCGTCCGATGCTGTTCTCATATCGGACAAAAGTTGCGCTATAATATCGTCGTTATCGTTAATTATATCAATATCTTTCCTTTTACGTCTTCGTGATTGTTCTTCTTTCTTACGGACCAACATACGGTCGAAGTCCGACAAAGCATCATTTCTGGAATTTATTACAATCGTCAATTCTCATAAACTTCAATGCATAAAGATTTTCCATCTATTACTAATATTTCACTACAACTTTCACTTTCTTCGTACGTAACATTACTTACAGATATCTGTTATTCCTGATAGGCGTACATTAAAGACGATATGCATTAGCATTACAGTCAAATCTTAACTATTTTACGTAATGAAACATTTCCATTATATGCAGGGTGTTCGGCCAATCCTGGGAAAAATTTTAATGAGTGATTCTAGAGGCCAAAAGAAAACGAAAATCAACAAATTGGTATTCTTGATTTTCATCTTATTTTGACTTCTAGAATCTCCCATTATAATTTTTCCTAGAAGTGGCCGAACACCCTGTATATAACTAGTAAACCTTACGTTTAGGGGAGGCAGCTCCGATGACTTTGACCTTGACATATGTTGTCAAGGTCACCCTCCTGAGTAACATCCAAGAGATTATAGCCGTCTCTCGTTTTTTATTAAAAAGTTATTAGCATATAAAAATCATGTAATATTTATTATATTATACAACATATTTATTTAAATAAAACGATTATATTAAATTATATTTTATTAAAAATGGGTGTCGGTATTAGTCAGTGTAGTTATTAGGGGAATCTGGGAGACGCACCCCCCCCAGTCAGCAAAACCACTGTTCAACTCGTGGGGGATGTTCTATTTTGTGCTACGCAGGGCTCATGGAACGAAATTCCATATACTTGTTCTTTGTAACGAGAGGTAGCTATAACTTTTTGGGGAATGCTCAAAACTGTGACCTTCATAAACTGTGTGAACGTCAAGGTCACATTGAGTATACATCTACGCAGATTCTAATATAACACTAATAATACATTTTTATTAATAACTTTTTGATAAAAAACGAACAACAGCTAAAACCTTCTGAGGGTCATTCAGGGGTCATTCAACCTTGACCTTGACGACATCTGTCAAGGTCAAGGTCATCGCAGCTACTTCTCCTAAACGTTGGGTTTACAATATAATCTTTTAAACATGAAATTTAATCGACTTACAGTCCGCCATCTGCGATAATTCCGTCATCGGAATCTTCGTTCTCCTGTCGTTCAGTAGGTGCACCATCTCCAAGCTGTTTATTCTCTCCTTCTTCATCCTGTTCATCCTCGTCCTTCTTTTCCACTACTACATCATCGTTACCTTCATTCTCCGAATCAGATAATCCGTGTTTTGATTTCTTCGTTGCCTTAACACCATTATCTTCTTCTTCGGAGTCAGACAGAACTCTGTTCCTTTTTTTGATAGCAGTTTCAGAATCCTCGCTGCGACTTCTGGATCTTCTTGATTTCGATGCCGAACGAGACCTTGATTTCGATCGAGACTTCGATCTGGAGGAATGTCTAGATGCTGCGATCGAGCCCGATCTTGATCTTGATCGTGATCGTGATCGCGATTTAGAACGCGACTTTGACTTCGATCGCGAACCCGAATGTGATCTTGATCGTGATCTAGATTTTGATCGCGACTTTGATCTCGACCTTGATTTCGATCGAGATCCCGAACGCGATCTAGAACGCGACGCTTTTGAGCTGGAACGAGATCCAGATCTGGATTTAGACGATCTTGAGCTAGATCTCGATCGAGAACTTTTTCTTGAAATGGGAGACTGCGATCCTTTCCGTGATCCCGACAACGATCTCGATTTTCTGGAGCCAGATTTTGAACGTGATCTGGATCGCGATCCTTGTCTTGAAATCGATTTCACGGAGCCAGATTTTGAGCGCGATCTAGATCGCGATCCTTGCCTCGAAACCGATTTTCTTGAACCAGATTTCGAGCGTGATCTAGACCGCGATCCTTGCCTCGAAACAGACTTCGAGTGCGATCTAGATCGCGATCCATGTCTCGAGACAGACTTTGAGCGTGATCTAGATCGCGATCCTTGCCTCGAACCCAATGGTGTCCTTGATTTCGAACGCGACGAAACTTGAAGTTCCGCGGAAGGTGATCTGGATATAGATCCCTTTCGAGATACCGCAGGCGACTGTTTTCTTGATCCTGAGCCCGATCTAGATCGGGATCTCGATTTATGGTTTCCATCCAGAGAGTTCGCAGGTGATTTTGAACGGGAACCTTTTCGTGAATGGGGCGAACCTTTCCTCGATCCATCTATCGATTGGGATTTTGATCTCGAACGGGATCGAGAAGTCTTAATACAGGATGGAGATGGCGAATGTAATAGTTTTTTGTCGTCTAAAGGAGATCTAGATCTACTGTGTGATTTTGGCCGTGGACTTCCCGACAGAGACCGAGATCGAGATCTTCGTGAACCGGATGGAGAACGAGATCTAACAGACGCTTTCGGGGAACCGGAAGGAGAACGAGAGCTTGACCGAGAACGTGATCTAGCAGCCACTTTTGGGGAACCGGAAGGAGAACGAGTGTTTGACCGGGAACGTGATTTAAAATGTACAGATGGCGAAGGAGATCTGGAACCCAACGGAGAGTTCATTTTCGGGGAAGAGCACTTGGATGGCGGATTACTTCGTTTAGCCGACGTAGATCTAGATCTAGAGCGCGAATTTTGCCGAGACGCTGGATTAGAACTTCTTCTGGATTCTTCCAACGAAGAGCTTCTTGATCTCGATGGTGATTTTGCTGAACGCATCGAGTGTGGTGATTGCGATTCACTTTGTACAATTTTCCCATTTCGTTCCGGTGATGGAGATTTAGAAGGCGACTTCGAAGCACTTTTTCTATCGGCAGACTTCGATCTGGATCTAGACAGCCTTTGATTTTTATCGGATGAAGGCGATATCGATCGATTCTGGGATGGCGATCTAGAATATGATTTTCTAGAAGTAGCATTGGATCGCACAGAAGCTGGCGACCTTGGCTGCGCAGGCGAAGATTGATTGGATCTAAAAGAAAACGTTTTAAAGATTATGTTATATTAGAAATAATATTATTTAATTATTCAAATAAATACGATTTTTAAACCTAGGAGAACGACTAGGGGAGTGTGATTTAGATCTACTTCTGGCGGATCTTTGGGAATCCGCAGACGGGCTTCTAGACTTTTCGTGCTCTTCTTCCGATTCACTTCTTTCTTCTAAAAATGAAATACCATTGCATTAAAGTCACAAAATAGTCTAAAATACCAACATTTCCAAGTGTATTACATAAATATTACAATTAACGTTAACAGAACTAAAATTTCTATATGCATAAATATTTATACGTATATTTAAATATCACTGTTTTCATCATTTTCGCGTCCTAAATTAAACAAACTTTTTAAATTCAATTTACCTTCGCGATTCATTGCACTTATATACAAATATACACCTTGTCACTAATTATTAATAACTACTTCTTCACTAAAATGTGAAATGTCGATGATTCCTTGCCGAAGACCCGCTAAATTGTAAAGCACCTTCTTGTTTTTAATATCAAATTGGGATTCAGAAACATAATCGAAGAAATATATTTACGCTGAAATAACACAACAAGCGAAGTCACACGAGACGCGCGCTATTGGCCATTTCGTTTTTGGCTACTTTGTCAGGTTAGACAGGTTTCGAAGCCAACCAATCGTTATATTTTGTTAATTAAATGGAATCCATACCACATACATTTACTAAACTTTAAATCTCGCTACGGAATCGTTCGTCACAATTACTTCTTATATATTAAAGTTCACACGTTGCCGTACGAAATATCTTTGGAACAGATTGGTGCAACAACCAACGTGGGTTATTATCCAATTACGTGCAATTAATAAAATTCAAGTGGTATTTGAAAAATCAATCGTAATTTCGCTTTCTACTTAGCATATATTCAATGACCGGTTCGGGACCGACCGAAGATCACCGAGTTCCGTCGAACGTGCTTAAGGAACAATATGGCGGCCGTGGCAAAGTTTTCGCCGCCCGTATGAGAGATTCGCGTTCACCACGATTTAGAAGTTCGCGGTTAACGTTAATCGTACAGTGACCCTGTCCGGGTCCCGTGGCCCAATATCGCGAGTGGTAAATTCGTTTGTGTCGCAGCACGTCGAAACAGCCCGATGCGGGTCGCGCGCAATCCTCGTAGCGCAAATCATGACTTCGATGCTGTCCAGCTTTAACCCGCCTGTCGTTAAACGATTGCTGGGTTGGAAAAAAGCCGAGGGGGAGGACAAATGGAGTGAGAAAGCCGTGAAAAGCCTCGTTAAAAAGTTAAAGAAGTCCACTGGCCTCGAGGAACTCGAGAAGGCCATTACTACGCAAAGTTGCAACACCAAGTGCATCACTATACCAAGGTACGCTCGCTTTACATACTCCTTGCGCGTGCATAGATATTACGACCTGTGCGACCTATTCTTTTCTCTTTTTGCCTGTCTGTTTTTGTACCTGCTTTGTGACGTAACGTAACGGGTTCTGTAGAGATTTCTGCATTTATTTGCGTCTCTTTTAACGGAACTCCGGCAAATAGATAGCACGAGTACGTGTACGCGCGTCTGTGTGCGAGTGTTTTGTTCGCCGTTCATATTTACTTGCCTACGTATTCGTGCGTATAATGTCACACTCTCTATCCATTTGACGTTTCTCTTTCATTGTACTCTATGCATAAGAGACGGCTTTCCGTTCTTATTAACGAATCGACGGGATCCGGTATCCCCGATGATTTCTATTTTCGTATACTACCTTATAAACGCATGACAATTGTTACGTTGATTAAAACGTGATGCGGATCGTTTAAGAAACGACTCCGTTCGATCGATCGTCGTTGGAAACTGCAAATCATATCGAATAATATCGAGAGCGTGACAATAATCGTGTACACACGCTTGTAACGAAACAAGAGCGTGTACGTAGCGATTGAATAGGTGCAACGATCTGTTTCAGTTCCTTAAAGTTCCAACAGTTTACAAGTAGCGATTCTTCCAAAACAATTGACAGTTCGGACTTAAATTCTTGTTTCGTTCGGCCACCCATTGGGAAAAATTTTAATGGTAGGATTCTAGAGGCGAAAATAAGACGAAGATCAACAAATTGGTATACATCCATTAAAATTTTTCCCAGGGGTGGCCGAACACCCTGTATATGACCTGACCTAAGGCACTAAAGATCTATTGCCGGCGTTCGCTGGACTTTCAACGAACGTGTACTGTTTTAGATTCTGCCCTCCCGTTATCAACATGCTACATCTAACCAAACCGAAATATATAATAACAGTAATACGCTTTTAGTATACAATCGCGGACCGTAGAATCGCGTGTACGTCCACGGTGCATCATTTAGTTTCGAACGCGGGTATTAACGATAAAAAGATCTTGTCAGATATCCTAGACGAGCAGCTCGACGAGCTTTTTTTCGTTCGTTATTATTATTATTATATATTTATCGATCCTTTATCTCCAGCCACGAGTTCGTGCGGGGATAATCCTAATCGATGGCACGTGTTCTCTCCGTCGATTTCTTGGCAATCAATTCGCGTGCGTTACGTCAGTTTGTTCGTTCAGTACTTGGTGCAAACCCGGCGATAATATTTGCTTTTTAAACAACCGGACGATACTTAAAATCTCTATTATCCGAACCAATATGGAATCAACTTCACCTTGAAGCATTCCAGTATGCATTATAGTTAATACTTCGGAATGTAAAGAGCAATTGAATCAAATTTCAACCGAACTGGACAAATATGGTGGAGTTCTTCTAGGATTACACACCTCCTCCCCTCTAGTGGTCACGCCCCACACTTTAGAAAACATTGACTCAACGGGTTAGTTTTTGTCAATGTATCCAAGTCTGCTAGTAGTCAATTTAGCGTTCCTCACAAACAAAAAAAAGACGAAATGTTAAAACAGTAAGTGTAATTAAAATACAAGCCAGTTCCGACGATTAAATAAATAAAAATTTTAATAGGGGATTCTAAAGGCTAAAATAAGACGGAAATCAAGAATACCAATTTGTCGATTAAGGCTTCGTTAAAAAGTTATTAACAATTGCGTCTGTACGCAGGTTGCCCATCTACAAGTGCAATTGTTAATAACTTTTTAACGAGGCCTCCATCAACAAATTGGTATTCTTGATTTTCGTCTTATTTTGGCCTCTAGAATCCTCCATTAAAATTTTTCCCAGGGGTGGCCGAAAAACAAAATGGACACCAGCAACATTATAGTTTTATACGTATTTTAATAAAATCACTTTATCTCGCTGTAACACGATAGTTGGGTATAGTGATTGCACGCCGTGCGTTATCTTGGCAATTATGTAACAATCTTTAACGAATAAGCCGCCGCGTACCAACGAACGAGCGAAATGAAAGCAGCTGTCGCGCACGACGCGCGACAATGTTCGAAACGTGTAACCGTGTAAACGATTCTTTTTTTTATCGTTTGTGCTCGTGTATTCGGATCGGAATAAATAACAATTAACGCGCGCGGCGTCCGTTTCAGTTGCGAAACGTGGCTGGGAATGAGACACGTGCGCGTCACGTTGCCCCGCGCTCGCGATCCATCTTTCTTCGCGCGAGAATTGTTCTTCGGGGGCTTTGAAAATTTTTTTCACCTAACCAGTGACAGTCGTGACACGTACAATCGAGCGTCGGTTCGATCATTCGAAGTGGTGTGTTCCTTGATACGGCGATAGGGAAGGCGAGAAATGTCGGACCTCGATAAAACGAACTCGAAGTTTCGTTTTATCGAGGTTTCGACTTACGGAGACTCAGTAACCAATATTTTAGCTTACGAAGGTATCTAACCGATGAAGGACACCGAATTTAATGTAAAAATTCAATTTAATGTCAATTCTGACCCGGATTTCATCTTTTAACAAAATTACAATGGGCAGTGATTCGATTTTGAAAAACGTTTTCTAGTGTTTTATGTGCACACGTAATAACAATAAGTTCGTTAATAATTTTTAAAAGAATTTTAAAAAAGAAAAAAGAAATTCAAAAGTGTTTATATTTTAGTTTGAACGTGTTTACAAGAGTGTAATGTTGTATACAGTGTTTTAAAATTTATTTAGTTATTAAAAATAGTTATTTTTGACAATTTTAATTTTGTATAACGACAAAACTTCCTCGAATCGTAAATACGATACTGTACGCGTAGAATGTAGATTATATAAAAATTGCTTGAACTTTGTACATTTTTGAAAATGTTTAATTCAAAGAACTAAGTGACGTTAAAGAGGAGATTTGAAGTGGATTCGAAGATAGGAAGAGTTGTATACATAACCGTACAGACTGTGTACATATCGTATACATAAATCAGTCTTATCGCTTAACACGTGACTGATATTTTAAAAACATCATCGGTACGATCGACTATGAGATACATAATGGATATTAGGACCTTTGATATCACGAACAAAATTAAAAGATAATACAAAAACGAGAAGGTCTTGGTTTTATCGACGAAAGTGTTAATCCTTCGCAGGCGGCCATTTTGGTTCACGAAACAGGATTTACTGGAACAATTGTCCCAATAAAAATTAATCGAAATAAGCTGCCTTCGATAAATAATAAATCGAATGTTATTCACGAATAAAGAAGAAACAAAATAACAATAAACGTTATTTATTTATTTAAACAAAAAACATATACACTCGTTTATTTTTTGGTTCTCGTAGATCTCTGTAAATGAACAAATTTGCGTATCTTGTGATTCGTTGTTTAAAATTGTTATCTAGATAAGAATTTTAATCATCTACGCAAACAAACGATCATGAATTTTTCGTTCGAACGGACGTGACTTTACAAAGTCACCGATAAACGAATCTAGCAGTGACATAGGACAAGAGAAATAAATCTAGAAGGAAAATCAAGATAAGCGAGACTTGTATCATAGCGAAAGAGTATAAGATTTCATCACTGTTGGCTTATGACGTGCCAACGATTGGCGTCTCCGGTTGTTAAAGGGCAGCCTCCGTCATATAATGTGTTAATTTAATGAATTGTTAACAGACGTTATTGTCTTGTAAACAGAATCAAACCATCTCGGACGATCACGAGCACAAAGTAGTGCAAATTGATACTCGGGGCAAAACGACGTACGCAGACGCGCCACGTAGATTTTGCACTCTAAATTAAAACTTTTGCAAATCATATTCACCGCTTTACACTGTAAATTTAATCGTAAAAGGGGTTAATTTGAAGTGAAAAATTTTTATTTCACGCTCGAGCGTCGCAGGATCTTCGAAAGCTGTCCTCTCCGGTGCTCTTGTTTCAGAAATTTAAATGTAGCGTTCAGCGCGTGCTATCTTATCTGTAGATTGCATAACGCAGACGTTACGCATTGTAGGTTAAAAGGATCGCAGCGATTTTCGGTGGAACGTTCGAGAAATACGCGAACAGGACGAAATCGACGTCTTCGCGTTGCTTTTTGACGTTCGATTTTGAGGTTAGAACGAACGATTAGTATTTTGCTGGATTTTGTATTATTGCGCAATGATGTGAAAGCGTATCCTGAATAAATTCGCGTATCGGAATCGATTGTCTTACAGCACGTAGCTCATAACGATGTTATTAATAGTAATCCTAGCCACGTCGTCGTGCGTCCAAGGATACTCGACAGGAGAGAGGGAAAGTCTGTCATCGAGAAAGGCAGATCCTTCTGTAACTCGGACGAAACGCGCGCGTTTCGTGTTTCGTGTTTCGTGTTTCGATACTCGCCGCGAGTTACGTTTTTCGCCACGGTGTCGCGATTTTGTCGCTCGAAACCTTCGGCTCGTCCTTAAGGCGACGGCCGCCATGACAGTTTCTCATGGCTAAGGACGTACTAAACTTTTCATTAAGTGTCCAGTGACATATAAACGCTTTTTAAGGTTAGATTCCGTTGTGTTGGTAATATCGTACGGGAAAGGTATAATTTTTCAATACATATTTAAAAGATGCAGAGTAATTAAACTTTAAACAAGATAGCAACAATTATAGTGTGTATATAAATTAAGTACCATGGAGGACGATTTTATATTATAGTTTCAATCTGTTCTCAGGCTTTTTCTCAGTTCCAATGCATTTTGGCTGGAATAAAATTCCGTTTATCTCCGATCGCCGGTCACCGGTGACCACCAGCGGCAGTCCACGTGCTAGTACCTCCGGTTGATAACTCCGTGCTCACAATAACCTCCCGGAAATTCGATTTCGTTCCACCAGCTGGACGCGTCGCGATCCACCGACTATTTACACGGTCGTTAACGAGCGTTTGATTCGCGCGCGACTCGAGGAAATGAAATTTTCGTCCGTGTCCCGCGGTTTACCGATCGCGATGTATCGCGTACCTCCGTGAATGGCGTTTCGTTTCTGCATTGTCGAACAACGATAGAACGTCGATCCAGGTTCTCCGGAGTAAGAGTTTCCGCGTTGCTCGACCGATCGAGATCCCAGGTATTTATTAATCGCGCGGACGAGTTTCCGTAACCGCGACTAAGAACGTCATTGGGCTTTCGACATTTTTTTTAAGGCAAATTTTAAGGTTTGCAAATTTAATTTATATTTTAGATTTATTTTTTTGAAATCATACATAATCTATAATTATTTTAAAATCATTGAGAAATGGTTGCACATCAAAATCGTGACATGCAATTTACTAACCTATAAAAGTAGAACAATTATAGTCCTTTTTTTATTATTACAATGGATAATGAACGAGGTCCTAGTGTACGTTGTTTCACCAGCAGAAAAGAAAATAGAATAAATAACTGATAAGAATAGAAGACCTATATGATTAAAGCAATAGTGGCTAACCCATCGAAGGAGAAAGTAAACGAGCAAAATGGGCGTTGTTTCGTCTGTTTAAAAGAGTATTTTTGGTAACTAGGAACGGAAGCTGGGTTCGTCGTTTGATCGATTAAGATTTCCACGCGATCAAGACACATAAAATGTTATCGATTCGTCGTCGAGATACTTTCGAGCGGTAACCCGGACTAATTGATGTTTACGTAACGTAATCGATACAGTAAGTAGCATTTACGTAGAAAATGAGTGACACAGATTTCGTAGCGACGTTTTCCCCCGCGGATAGGAAGGCAAAGTGTGACTCGGAAAAACGTAAAGTTACGCAAGTGTGGCACCGTGTCGAGCCATTTACGAGATGTGCACGCGACGATCGCGAAACCCAGTAATCATTTAACGTTACAAAATTTCGCGCGTTAAATTTATTTGTTGCAAATATTTTAGCCGGTGAAAAAAAATATTTTTGAGATACGAACGACCAACGGTGGAGGAACTTTCTCGGCATCGACGTGCTTCGTCTAGGCGCCATTATATCCGCGATCGTTTTTCATTTTGGCCCTATTTTAAGCCCCTTCGTCATCATTGTTTTTAGTACTACATAATAGTCTTAAATATGCGGGCTGCCAAAAATGAAGGTATTTCTATGGTCTTGGGGCCGCGTTTAAGGAAACATAACCTTGTTTACCTCTTGTTAACACGTTGACTGCCAGTTTTCCGTGCTCAGAAATGCCCTCAACGTTTGTTATTGTACTTTCTAATAACACTGGAATTATTAAAAATTTCATGAGTAATGGGGTTCGTTCATTTCAAGCGTTTGGAAGGAAAGTTCGAAGCGCCGGTCACCGGTGACCACCATGGCAGTCGACGGGATAAAAGTCATAATAAATTCGTACATTTGTATTAGCATGGTGTCAATAATTTTAAAGAATCTCTGAAATCATTTTGATGGTCTTGATAATATTAGCGAAAGATAATCAGTGTAGGGACGCCATTTTGTATAAACGCGCGAAAAATCCCAAGATTCAAAAATTATTCCAGAACTGGAATTTTATTCGTTGATGGAGAATAAAATTTTTAAACTCGTTTTAAAGTAGATTCAGCCAGATTTAATATCGGTTCAAAACATTATAATTTACGAGTATCGTTACGAATAAAAAAATGGAAGCTAACGAATTAAAAATTTTTATTCGTTGATTGAAAATTTGCCTGATTTTAATGAATGCTTGAAATCATTTTGATGGTCTTGATAACACTAACGAAAGATAATCAGTGCAGGGACGCCATTTTGTATAAACGCGGGAAAAGTCCCAAGATTCAAAAATTATTCCAGAACTGGAATTTTATTCGTCGATAAAGAATAAAATTTCTAAACTCGTTTTAAAGTAGATTCAGCCAGATTTAATATCAGTTTAAAACATTATAATTTATGAGTGCTTTAAGAATATAAAAACGAAAGTTAACGAATTAAAAATCTGTATTTGTTGATGGCGAATAAAATTTGCCCGAAGAATGCCTGAAACTATTTTGATAGTCTTGACAACATTAACGAAAGACAATGAGGGACGCCATTTTGTATAAACGCGCGAAAAGTCGCAAGATTCAAAAATTATTCCAGAATTGAACAAATTTTATTGTTTATCAACGAATGAAATGAAAAAAACTAGATTTGGCCAATTCTAATGCCACTTAAAAACATTATTTACGAATAAAAAGATGAAAGTTAACGAATTAAAAATCTGTATTTGTTGATGGCGAATAAAATTTGCCTGAAGAATGCCTGAAACTATTTTGATGGTCTTGACAACATTAACGAAAGATAATGAGGGACGCCATTTTGTATAAACGCGCGAAAAGTCGCAAGATTAAAAAATTATTCCAGAATTGAACAAATTTTATTGTTTATCAACGAATGAAATGAAAAAAACTAGATTTGGCCAATTCTAATGCCACTTAAAAACATTATTTACGAATACAAAACTGAAAGTTAACGAATCTAAAATTTTTATTTGTTGATGGGCGAATAAGATTAGTCCAATTCCGAGTTATTCCCGTGATCCTCGAAGTCGCCACGAGGAACGAAATCGGAATCGCTGTAACTGTGCCCTCCGCGCGAAGATATAATTTATCGCGTCGGTTTCGTTGGCTCGTTTTATCAAAACGTTCCATGCTTTTTTTTCTTCCCTTCCCTCGAGTTCCCTTGCCTTCTGGGTTTCTTTATCGTAGCCGAAGGTTGCCGTGACGTTGACCCGTTCGTTTCCTCCGTATCCTTCCTCCCATGGACTCCGCCGGAGGATCGAGACAAAGCGGTTAGCCGCCACTTTCCGTTACGTACGACCGAAATTATTCGAGATAACGATAAGCCCCCGGCTTACCTGACGACCGGAACGAGAAAGACTCTCGTTCATTAGCGGCTTACCTCTATTGACATTCAACGCGTGCTCGTTTTGACGTCGAGACCAGCGTGTGCGTTCGCATTCGCGAATAGTCGGCGTGCCGGTGTGTCGTGCATTTTTTACTCGGTAAAAGATAACCTAGAAGAGACCGTCGGTCGTCCTAGAGTGTTGTTTCTTTTTTTTCCCGGTGGGGTGCGTGTCGCGTTTAGCGGAGGACAAAACCGAGCGCCACCGGCGCGTGCAAATAAGTGCAGCTCACGTACCGACTGTTTTCTTTTCCTTTCTTCTCCTTTTGTAAAAAACGTGGGAGCACACCGGCGCGCCGGCCGCCGTTCCCCGTGCAATCGACGATTAAACTCGATTAAGTCGCGCCTGCCCGTTTGATGCATACGTGGAAAGAATTTCACGGTGAACGCGACTCCTGGCGTCCTCGAGGTAGGCGTGCGTCAGCAGGATGACTAAAATTGCAGAAGGAACTGAGACCGTGGATCGATTACGTTCTCGCGGTTACCGATAGAACCACGGCTATTTCGACTAGTCGGAAACGATCTTCCCGTATCTCTGACGACGTCTCGTTCGATTAGAGCTACCAGTAAGTATTATTCACTAGTGAGGGAACTCTGTGGTCCTTTTCGAACGATTTTCCACTTTCGAGTAGAAACTGTTCATATAAATTGCAATTTATACATTTGATGGACGCCATTTGTTTTGGTTAGTCGTTGAAAAATCGAATAATCGCAGATTCGATATATGCAACGAGATATCGATATCACCATATTTCGAGGCGGTTCGATTCGAGAACAGAGAAATTTCGTAACGTTTTCAAGGATGCATTTGGCTCGAGACAGGACAAGAACATTGTATAAATACTTAACGTTAGCAATAGTTCTTCGATCGTTATGTGTTGCCATTCGTAGAAACCATAAGATCGATTCATAATTGAGATTGTCGTAGAACATTGGCTGACCCCGTTTATACTTAACGCAAAAATCTGTGCTGTATTTTAGCTTTTTATTTGCTAAATTTCGCGTTCACCAAATCATATTCAAAATTAAAAAAAAATATCGCGAGGGTCTAGGGATATTTGAAAATGAAAATGAAAATTTTATGGTATAGGTTTTGTTAATGTCGAAGCGTAACCTTTATTAAAAATAAATGAAAATTAAAATTAAAATTAGTATAGTTGAGGTTTGTAAATCGAAGAAAATCCGCGGAAAATGTTGTGATATAGGTTATGTTGATGTCGAACGTGAGTTATTAAAAAAAAAATGAAAATGAAAATTAAGATGAATATAGTTGAGATTTGCAAATCGAAGAAAATCGGGAAAAACTTAAAATGAGTATAGTTGAGGTTTGTAAATCGAAGAAAATCGGGAAAAAATTTTATGATATAGGTTTTATCGATGTCGAAGCGTAACCCTTATTAAAAAAAAAATTAAAATGAAAATGATAATGATAGTAGAAATGAGTATAGTTGAGGTTTGTAAATCGAAGAAAATCGGCGGAAAATTTTATGGTATAGGTTTTGTCGATGTCGAATCGTAACCGATTTATTTTATTCGACTATAATGAAGGTTCTACTGTATTATTATAGTAGGGCTACCTTTTGGAGCGGTCGATAGAACGCGGGAACAGACGGACCGTCGAAACGCTGGAGAGTTAGCCAATGTTGCCAGTGAATTGACGGTACTTTTGCCGGTACATTGTTGTTACATAACAATTGGGTACAGCGGGAGGGGGCGCGGTTATATTCTCGCGGTTCCATACAAAGCTGCGAGAAAACTTGTGTTTCGTACCTCTGTGCGATCCTCGAATAAGTATCTCGCTCTGTAAACGATCTCCCGTGATTTTATTTCATTTTTATATATACTTTATGCAAAGCAGTAATTTTAATGCAAATTAGGTAAACAACGCAAAGAACAAAATGTTAAAAAAGTTTAAATACAAAGTTTTTAAATGATCTAATAGTAATGCAATATATAAACCAGATTTTTAAATTGAGATAATAATTTATGTTTTTCTAGTAAAGTAAAAATGAATTTCTTAAAAAAATACACCTTCTTTTGAGCTCTGAGGTTTTCGTTTCCAAGATGGGCGCGCCATCTTGCATAATCGACTCTCGTGGGCCGCGAATCGAGTTCGAGTACGAGATCGACATCGAGAACTATCATATAAATCCCGTAACGAGTGTTTTAATATTATTATGTAACGAATTGCCGTATCGTGCAATTGTAATTGATGGTCACGCGTGGACTGTGCGTATATAGGGTGCTCCTTTTAACGCTAGCATTTAGAACACGCGCTCCATTTATTTCGAACGTTTTTCAGTAACTAGCAGTCCATTTATTTCGAATTTAAAACTGAACATATAACATGCGTATATTCAATTGTAAAAGAACATGTATAAAAAAAATATACGCGTAATGCAAGGCCATTCAACGTGAAATGAAGGAGTAAAATAACAATACTTGCGTCATAAGTGCTCGAAGCGTTGTTCGGCGATATCGACTCAACACTGTAATCGTCGAACTCTTGATGGAATCAGTCCGGAAACGATAAGAAGCATACGGGGCTTCAGCTGCTCGGCGATTGCAGTGTTGCGTCGGTTCGATCGGCCACACCAATTTCGAAACACATTTTATGACGTAAGAACCGTTGTTTTGCTCCTACATCTCAAATAACCGCTGTTCTAACAATATATAGCCTCCTATTGTCCGTAAAAATATAATAACAAACTTAAACGTTATTTTTCCTGCGAATAAAATTTAAAAGAACAAGTAATTAAGGTGGTAAAAATACCCCACTCTGTATATTTACAAGTTCATTTATTGGCGAGCGATCGTCCCCTCCACTTACACGGACGCAAAGGACGCGCTTCGCATGCAGGTATCGAGGCGTTGCATCCATCGAGATTCCACTCTAGTCGCGTGCACATCAAAGTCAATGATAAACACGTTTCAGCGGCGTCGTTATTCCCCGCGACATTTCCTTTGTCGTTTCGTCGCCGTTCGTTAAACACAGAGATTTTCGAAGCTGGTAGCGTTCGTTTAATTTGCAACGCAGGGATTCCCCCCAACCGATGAATCTGGAATTGCAAAAATGGCGACAGAGTGAAACGAAATGTTTTATTTACCGACGAAGAAGGTTATCTTTTTATTAATTCCACGTAAAAACATAGAAAAAAATGGCGTTAAAACTAGGGAACATCGTCCCTGAAAACAGCGCCCCCTAGGATTAATTTCTCCGCGTCACACGAGCGTCGAAACGACGTTTCTATGTTCTTCCTTGTCTTGCAATTAAAAACAACGAAGACAACCGGCGTTCCTATGCCCATCTTGGTTCTTTTCAATTGTAAAGACAAGGAAAAATTATCGTTCCTAAAAACAGCGCCCCCTGGGATTAATCTCTCGCGTCACATTAGGTTAGAGTCGCACGAGCGTCGAAACGACGTGCGTTTCTATGTTTTCCTTGTCTTACAACTGAAAACAACGAAGACAATCGGTGTTTCGCGTTTCTATGTCTGTCTTCGTTGTTTTCAATTGCAAGTACATCGAAAAACATACGAACGCGCGTCGTATTAACTCTCGTGCGCCCTAACCTAACCCGGTCTTAGTCCTCGCGAGCCTAAAGAGTTATTCTGGTGTTGCGTGTCCGGTGGACCACCCTGTAGCGCGTGTCCCCGGTTAAATTACCCCGGTTTCGAGAAAGAGAGAAACGTCGGAGATGAACGCGGTGCATATCGGTCGGCGTCTTTGCTAGGCGCCACCACTTCCGGCGCGGCAGACGCGCCTCGGAACTCGAGGTAGCGAAAGAGGCAGAAGGAAAGTCGGGAAAGAAGCGTGTGTACATTAAAGACCAAGTTTACGACGACGCTCGAGCCTCTCTCAGTGGCCAGTTTCGTGGCGACGTATAAAACTTCGACGATGGCGCCTTTATCGTGGTCGACGTTGGGGGACGCGGGCGGGAAAGTGTTTCGATGGTCGCGGTTCCGGTTCCGCGAATCCCGGCGATTACCGGCGAAATTGATACGACGATCGAGAAACGCAGACACTAAGTCCGTATTCTTTGCACGAAAGGCCTAGTCCGGGCAGTGCTGGCGACAACGGTGTCCAAGGAGTACGCGGTAAAGGTCTGCCGCACGTGATCTACTGCCGGCTTTGGCGCTGGCCGGATCTGCAGTCGCATCACGAGCTGAGGGCGATCGAGCACTGCGAATACGCGTTTACGCAGAAACGGGACGAAGTCTGCGTCAATCCGTACCATTATCAACGAATACAGACGCCAGGTAGGTGAACTTGAGTCTTTACATCTTTCGTGTAACAGATATAGATCATTCGTCTTTGCCTCGAAGACCTCTGTTCACCTGTTCGACCCTTCAGATTCTCTAAAGTTATCAAAGACTCTTTGACACCAGCTAAAGGAATTGTCATCAGATTGTCCTGCCGTTATTAACGGTGAGAAATATATTATGAGAAAGCATCGTATTGCATGTGTGGCGTTACCTCTGGCACTCGCCACCAGAGGGCTCCGCTCTCTCGCAAGCGTTCGACTGATCCTTTCGTTCCTCAACCGACTATCCAATATCCTGGTGTAGGGATGTTCGATTTTTGCAAGAATGAAGTCTTGAATCAATTTTTTATTGAAGCGACTAGAATCGAATAAAATTCCGAATAGAATAAAATTCCGATTATCCGGCATATTTGGGACTGGAGCAATGCCGGAGAATCAGACTTATATCTAAGTAGGTACATATGATTGATAAAAATGAGGAAATGAAATTACAGAAACATTTCTGGACACACGGTATAATTTCGGTAAAGAATTTTTTTCTCGAAAATGCGTGGGAATTCGGGGGTATGTCTACCCGCGAAAAATGATTGTAATTGACTCCTGCAACCAAAAATAATTTTTTCAAAACAATTTGAAATTTTTCAATTTCGTCAAAAAATTTCTCCACCTACTCGAATTTTTTTCTCGAAAGTATGCAGGAATTCGGGGATATATGTATTCACAAAAAATGATTGTAATTGACCCCCGCAACCAAAAATAATTTTTTCAAAGCAATTTGAAATTTTTCAATTTCGCCGATTCGTAATTAAAAATTTTCTGTAAAATCGATTCTGAATCGAACATTCTTATTAGGAATCCTTACTCATGAGTCCCAATAACAGACCCAGAACGAAGTACTCCCCCTCTCCTTTCATTTTCTCCCTCCATCTGCCAAGCGTGCCACACATGTAATCCTAAAATAAAAATAAAAATCTTCGTCTTACGAGCCTATCAGCCAACGCGAACCGATCGTTCGTCGTACCCAAAGCTACCAAAAGATATTTTTGTTTATAGTTAAATAATTTGGGGAACGAAAGGGTTAACTGGAATCGCGCCATTAATCGGCCGTAACGTTATTACCGGCGTAAGCAAAGCGACCGCGGCCCGATCGCGTGACTTATTAGCGCACGAAACTTTGCAGTTTTGCCAGCCATTCTCGTGCCGCGGCACAACCTAGCCGGGGACGAGCCCGTCCTGTACAACACCTCCCTCGAGGAGCTCAGCGTCAGCGTGCCGGAGAACACGAGCTTCCACGCGACGCTGAACCATCAGCACCATAATCAACAGGGTATACCGCAATCCCCGCAGCAACAGCAGCAACAACAGCAACAACAGCAGCCGAACAATCCCTACCAAGGAATGCAGGTTAGTATCGAATCTATTGTTCCCATTTCTCCATCAAAAGGTGGTCGAAACACGGTGTTCTCTCCTTCTGTATATTTATTTTCCCCCAGAGTATGCAGGCAACGAGTCCCGCGAGCGTGGGGAGCCTAGGAAGCGTTCAGGGTTCACCGCATCCGGCCCCCGGATCCATGGATCCACCGGCGGACACCCCGCCACCTGGATACATAAGCGAGGATGGCGATAACATGGACCACAATGACAACATGTCTTTGTCCCGTTTGTCTCCCAGTCCAGTGGACGCACAACCGGTTATGTATTGCGAGCCTGCCTTCTGGTGAGCGGAGTCTGCGTGAATCATCATAGCTAACTGTCGAAAACGCGATCGAACGCGTTTACTGGTATATTCAATCAACGCTTTTTTCTTTCTTTCGCCTGCAAGGTGTTCGATAAGCTACTACGAGCTGAACACGAGAGTGGGCGAGACCTTCCACGCGTCCCAGCCGAGCATCACGGTGGACGGGTTCACCGATCCCAGCAACTCCGAACGCTTCTGTCTGGGCCTGTTGTCGAACGTCAACCGCAACACCGTGGTCGAGCAGACGAGACGACACATTGGAAAGGGAGCTAGACTTTATTACATTGGCGGCGAGGTGTTCGCCGAGTGCCTATCCGACTCGAGCATATTCGTGCAAAGTCCTAATTGCAATCAGCGTTACGGCTGGCATCCGGCTACTGTTTGCAAAATACCGCCCGGTAAGCGTCGTATTGTCACTAGCAGCTGAGAATGAACCTTCCAAAGGAACAAAATCGCTTCTATGTCAATCCTCTCTTGGAGGATGATAGATCACAGGTTGTTAAAATAGTAGGCGTCGTTAATTTGTAATTGTAACCCAGATAGGTAATCTCTGAGATTCTGCAAAAGTAGATTAAAATCGAAGGTGAACGATTTTAGTTCTTATCTTGTGCAAGGTACACTCGGTTCAAATGTTTTCATTATTGTTATCGCACGCAAGCTATTGGGTAGTGTGGACAGAATGATGTCAAATGAGTGTACACCTCCGGAGGCTTCCTTCTTAGCTGCAAATGATAACAAAGAACATTACTCAATCGTTAACCGTTTGATGAAACCTGACGAGTATATTGACATAGATTTTGTTTAGAAGATTCGTATGCAGGGGATGAAGGCACCTTTTCAAGTTAGAGCTGTAAAGCTATGAAATACTCGGGGACAAATAGAGGCGATAAGTTCTTTATATTTGATTTAACCTTGTGCTTAATTACCCTTGAAATCGTAATACCGGTGTAACAATTTTATTGCAGGCAGATAAACCTCATAATAAAGAAACCGTAAGCGTTCTCTTATGCGAGATTACTGACTCATTATTGACAATAGCGAGTTCTCGGTATTCCAAGTAATAGAATAATTTCAATATACGATCCATAAAAAAAAAAAGTCTAAGTGTATGATGCACAATAGATAATAGCTTGGAATTTTCATTGAACGACTTCTGATACAGAATGTTACAGGGGTTTATATGACCTTTCTTGCACGTACTCTCTTAAACTTATGATTAATTTGTAACGTAGACACGGTGCAACAAAATAACGTACAATGAAATCTACACCGACAACTCATTATTGTTAATTCTAACCTTAAAGCAATTTAAGGTAGGAAACAATTCCCAGTAAATTAGTAACCAATTAAGTGGAATGATTTACAAATTCATTTGTCAAGCTCTACAGATGGCAGCAAAAGTACACACTTATCTTAATTCCCAGTAATTCTCAAAACAATGCTTGTTTATGAGTATTTCATTATATGTATTAAAGTGTCTCTATTTGTTTTCTATTCGACCACATAATTTGTCAGTGTCCAATTTCAAAGGGGATTGAAACATTTGGATACAATTTTCAACAGTCGAAGCTCTGATCATTTATGGTGTCTGATGATGCAACGAACAACGAGCTTCCACTGTCCTGTTAAAAATTCAATCTGAATGTTTCAGGCCCCTTTGAAATTGGAAACTGACAAATTGTGTGGTCGAATAAGAAACAAATAGAGACGCTTCTTTGATAAGTATTCCTTACAAATAAAATGAAACTAATAAACAAGTACTGTTTTGAGAGTTACTGGGAATTAAGATACACTTGCTGCTATCTATATGCATTTATCTAATTTACTGAGAATTGATTCCTATCTTAAATTGGTTTAAGGTTAAAATTTCAAAGGGGGCTGAAACATTCAGATACAATTTCTTAACGCAACAGTCGAAGCTGATCGTTTACGATGGCCGAAGATGCAACGAACGACGAGCTTCGACTGGGTTTCGATTCACGGCCCGGATCATTCGTAACGCGCTATTCTCAGAACCGTATTTCTTCTTTCACGTCGCGCAGGTTGCAATTTGAAGATCTTCAACAACCAGGAGTTCGCTGCGTTGCTGTCGCAGTCGGTGTCGCAGGGATTCGAGGCGGTGTATCAGCTAACTCGGATGTGCACCATCAGAATGAGCTTCGTGAAGGGCTGGGGGGCGGCGTATCGACGACAAACCGTTACGTCGACGCCATGTTGGATCGAGCTGCATTTAAACGGGCCGCTGCAATGGCTCGATAGGGTGCTCACGCAGATGGGTTCGCCGCGTTTACCCTGTTCCTCGATGTCATAAGATTGTATACTTTACCACGTGGTGGATACGAGAAAGAAAGAACGATTCCTGTGTTATCGTCGTCGATTGGATTCCCTCAACGCGAATTAATATCGCTATCGTTCGGATCCCTCTGCATTCGCCGAGCCTGCCAGCGACCAGCAAGAAATGGAAAAGGATCGTTGTTCGTTTCTATAGTGTATGCACGGAACACGAAACGAGATTTGCGTTCGAAAGTGCCAGGAAAGCGGTTCGAAGAGCAATCGGCTGTGGGAACATCCTCTCGAGTCCATGGACGTTTTCTACGTTTCGAGAAAGATGGACGGTGTGGGCAAAAAAGAGTGCGGACGAGAGATCGTAATAACGATGCAAACCGGTTCGCAACGAGTCACGCGTTTGGGTTAACTACGAGAAAACATTCGACGAAGCAAGTAGACATTGTTAACACATTTAACCGCACTCCCAATGTGGCTAGTGCTAGTGATCCAGGGTTACAAATCCGATTTTAACCGAATATTAAGAGGGCGAATAAACAAGTGTTTTATTACATATATGTATATGTATGTATGTACACGAACAACGCTCGTATGTGTGTGCGTATACATATGTGATACGCTAAGAAAAGCTCAGCCTTCGCATATTTTTATCGCTTGTTAAGCAAACGCACTTCAGTCGTACAGTATACGTCAGCTCTTACAAGGTAATACATAACATTATGTATACACTCACATTATAGTCTGCCGAAGAGAATTTCTATAAAAAAAAATGGACAAACGTATATGTCCGTTGCAAAGTTTCTAAATGGCACTGGTCTATTCGGAGTTTTTTGTCAATGTTTCTCCTACGAATAGGATAACTAAAGTAAATATATAAAGTCTATTTCTCTTATATGAATAATTATAAGAATGGATTACAGTGTTCAATATGTACGTAACTACTTACACATGTTTCGTTAATTATAATTCTCGGATGGACCAGCAAAAGCGTTCAAATGTCCTCAGAAATGATCGCAATCGGATACGGATAGTTATGTTTCCCGTGTATTTGGAAGTTTTAAGAATGGTCAAATGACGCGAGATCGATCACCCGGTATGCATGTATACTGACAATGTTTAATCAGAAATCATTTTGGAAACGGAAGCCGAAAAAAAAAAAAAATATGTTGTATTAAGGTGTCTTATCTTGGATAACTGATATTCTTATTAAGAGTATAAGCGCTATATTTCTAAACATTCGTAGAAGTACTAAGCGCACGAAGTCTGTGGTAGACAGAAATACCTATTTACTTGATATTGCATGAGGGAAGCCGATTAAAAGTGCAGAAAAAAAAAAATTATAGACGTATATCTGTCGAGTGTCCGAAAAAAATTTATGCAACGCGTAAGCAAACATTGCACATTTTGCTGTTGATGTTAACGTAGCGAACCACTCGTTAGTTGAGATGCATTGAAAAAAGTATTTGGTTCGTTGTATAAAAACCGTAAAACATCGTTTCGTGTCGGGAATAATATGTTTTGTACGAGAGAGAAAAAAAAGGAAAAAAAAATACAAGTAAAATGAAACGATCGATTTGATTGCGTGAACTTTGACAAATGTACCATTCTTCCGCGAGAATAAGGCACAGCGTGTTTACACCTACACTCCTGTTGCAGTCCGTTGACTCACTGGTATTGGCCGAGAACGGTGACGAAGATCGGTGCCAGCCAATCAGCGGACTCTTGCTGCTGATTGGCCGTCACCGAGCCTCGTCACCGTTCTCGACCAATACCTGCGAGGGATGTAAACACGCTGTGCCTTCTTCTCGTGGAAGAACGATAGTTGAATCGTCTCATAAAAAAAAAAGTTTGTACAGAAATTATTCGAAGAAAAATACGTGAAAAAAAAAAGAAATGAGAAGAAAAAAACGCGAATAGTTTCCGAGCAATATAAAGGTTCGATATAATGGAAAATTCGTAAAATTAAGCAACTTAAAGATAGGGGTCGAAGAAGAATAATGGTCTGGCCTTGAATATGAGATGCTTTTAGATGCATCGAGCGTAATTGATTTAAAATTTCTTTGGAAATTGTTTGTGGATCGAGCGTATCAGAAGTTTCTATTTTATTGCAGATTTTATATGACATATTTCATATTCGAGACGAACCGAAAAGAGAAGAAAAAAATACTGTTTTTAATAACTGAAAACGTCTTTCACGTAGAACGTACGAAAACGAGATAACGAAGTTACGTGTTTTATTATATTACGAAGATATATATGTTAGTACCGATGAAAACGGGGACAGTCTTTGCACCAAGTGCATGGATTCAGTTATCTTTTCCTTTTTTTTTTTTTTTTTTTAAAAAAAAACAAATAAAATTTTAAAGATAACATAATACGACTTCTATGGAGTCTTTACGTACGATGGGGGCCAATCGCACGCACAGAATGCGAGATTCGATCTCGATAAGAACGTAAAACGTTTCAGAGAACCGGTTCCTCTTTATACAGGGTGTTCGGCCACACCTGGGAAAAATTTTAATGAGGGATTCTAGGGGCCAAAATAAGACGAAAATCAAGAATACCAATTTGTCGATCGAGGCTTCGTTAAAAAGTTATTAACAGTTGAACCTGTAATAGTTACGCAGGTTGCACATCTACGGGTGCAACTGTTAATAACTTTTTAAGGAAGCCTCCATCAACAAATTGGTATTCTTGATTTTCGTCTTATTTTGGTCCCTAGAATCTCCTACTAAATTTTTTTTTAACCGGGGGTGGCCAAACACCCTGTGTATATATATATATATATACATATTCTTTTTCTTATGTCAGTATCGTTTATAAAGTTTCATTTTTATGGCGTTTGTAATTAGTTCTTAAAATACGAAACAATTGGAAGTAAAAACAGTGTACGTCGCCCGAGCGCGAATCGATTTAGTTACTAATATTTATAGATCCGTGTAAATTAGGCAAAGCAACGGGAAAACAATCGAGTGTTTTCGTTAAATAATTAAGCTTAAGATAAAACGAGAGTCGTCATTAGTTATCGTGGAGACAAGATCTATTTTTTTAACATCGTCTTAATCCTTTCGACGAAGGGGAAGGATCGCGCTACGTTTTTTGATCGCTTTTAAGAAAAAAAAAAAAACAAAGACGAGTGATTCGATCGATTGCAGACAACATTTGTCAGAAATCCTTCAAACGTGTTTTTACATGTAAATGGTGCAGCTGAACACGCCTTTTATTATTCCGTTCTTCTCGAGGTTTACGACCATACGTTTTTTACGCGTTTAGAGTCAAGGGACAAAGCGTACAACAGCGACGACGACGACGATTCCGTGAACTTGCCAGTCACATCGATTATGCGTCGCGTTACCTATTAAATCCGATCATACGTCGAAGGGGGGGGGACGATTTTAGCTCGGACAGTAACGATGGGAGTGTGTGTGTGATAGAGAAAAAAAGCACCGAAATTTAAAGAAACGATAACGATATTTTATTGACTCCTCGAATAGTTTAACCGTGTAGCCCTAGGGAGCGCGTCGATCTTTC
Organism: Colletes gigas; assembly: GCF_013123115.1. Lineage (NCBI taxonomy): Eukaryota > Metazoa > Arthropoda > Insecta > Hymenoptera > Colletidae > Colletes > Colletes gigas. The sequence goes on from NW_025106644.1 coordinate 2,447,993, forward strand.
ACGAGGATAATTTATTTTCTTTCGTTCGAGAGTCGTACGTTTACGTTTCAGATGTGATAAATTCAAGATTGAAGAAAGAGATCGCGCTTCGACAAGCCTCGTGAAAGTCGAACGCGATATCGTCGGGCAGCTCGAACAATAAATAGTACAATCGACAAAAATTCTAATCTCCAAAGTGTTGAATGCGTGGCTCCTTTCAAAGCCGAATTGTACTGTCCGATTGTCGTACGGTCGACAACCATGTGCCTCCCTGCCAGACTGCCACTAATTAAGGAACTAATTAAGGAGACACGAGAACAGGGGAAACCGAACAAGTCGCTTTTGTATCTCTCCTTTTCTGATTCAGTTTCTATCTCGCACATAGAGTTGTTTACAATTGTACACGGGAGCAAAAGCCGCGCCACTCGACATTCCGCGTGGGAATTTTGTTTTATCGAGGCAAATCTGGTGATCCAACGTCCTCTTTCGTTAGCTCTCCCCTCCCCTCCCCAACGCTTGATCGTTTTACGTTACCATAAGAACACACATTCTTTTCCATCGGTCAGAAGAGACAAAAAAAAACCCATCTGGAAAACGCGTCTCGTTTGCCAAAGTATTTTTTAAGCGTAGCATTTGCCAAAGTTTCTTTTAAGTACAAGAGAGTATCGATTAGTTGCGGTAAGCTATCCGAAACCACAGAACGAGCATCGATTCGTTAAAATTCACAGCGTTGTTGCTTCTTTTGGACATTCGTAGCTGTTACCATTGTTGATCGTATAGTTAATATTGTCGTTATGTTTCTTCAATTATTATTTTATTTTATTTTATTTTAGGTACCTTTTTAGCGTCTAAACCTGTCGAATCGAGCGGTCCGACGATCACGAATTTTTATTCTATAGCTGCTTGTACATACATATATGTATGTATAAATGTGTATATATATGTATATGTATGTATATGTTTTGTGCGCGAATAGCCTTATGCACACGAAGGGAAGAATCGACTAAAGGATAACTTCTAGAACTCCGAATATTTTTTTACACACAGAAAGGAAACGCGAAAATTCATTTACGTAAAAGGTGTATTCGACGAACGTTTGATCTCGTCGGTGGTTCCCTGGTGTGGATGAGACGTTTCGCGAGACGACGAGACGAAATCGAGAGCTTGAAGGAACGAGTGTGGGAGAATTATAGACGAGACGTTACGACAAGAGATATCGAGTGTGAGACTGTATAATAATTATAAATAAATGTATACGTTAAGTCTAATAAAAATGATTCTACCGATCTTTGTCGCTACATCGGTGCGACGATATACAGGGCGTCCGGATAACCGTGGGAAAAATTTTAATTGGAGATTCTAGAGGCTAAAGTAGGACGAAAATCAAGAATATCAATTTGTTGATGGAGGCTTTGTTAAAAAGTTATTAACAAAATTAAATTGAAAAATTTCAAATCGTTCTGGAAAAATTATTTTCGGTTGCAGGGGTCAATTACAATCATTTTTGGTCATTAGACATACCCTCGAATTCTTCCCCACTTTCGAGAAAAAAATTCGAGTAGGTGTTCCAATTGTTTGATGGAATTGAAAAATTTTAAGTTGTTTTGATAAAATTATTTTTGGTTGTGGGGATCAATTACAATTATTTTTTGTCAATATACATATCCTCGAAACCCTACACACTTTCGAGAAAAAAATTCTTTACTGAAAGTACAATGTGTGGATAGAAATGTTTAAATGGTCCAATTTTCAAACAGCCATAACTCCTATAATAGTGAATATGTTTTAATGAAACTTTTTTCTGAAGTAGAGCTCATGGGTACCTACAAAAAAGTATTAGACAACTTTTCTATACGGTGTCAAATACAATTACTAAAAATCAAAAACGAATTTTTAAGAAATCCGACATGGGGGAAGTCCCTAAATTCTTCGACGGGAAAAAAAAATTTCAAATCGTTCTGAAAAAATTATTTTCGGTTACAGGGGTTAATTACAAGTATTTTGAGTGAATACACATACCCCTGAAATCCTACCCACTTTCGAGAAAAAAATTCGAGTCGGTACTGAAATTTTTAGACGAAATTAAAAAATTTCAAATCGTAGTAAAAAATTTATATTTAGTTACAGGGGTCAATTACAAACATTTTTGGTTAATGGACATATCCCGAAATCCTACACACTTTCGAGAAAAAAATTCTTTCCCGAAAATCTAATGTGATGCTTTCCTGAAATTTCATGTGAATCTTTAAAATGTCATAACTCCTGAACGGATTGGAGGATTTTAATGTTTCAAAATGCAAACAACGCGTATTTTAGTAAAGAATATATAGAAATTCAGAAAATAATCGAAAAGTTGATCCTTGATCTTCCAAAGTGAGGAAAACCCCATAAAAATGATCCAATTTTCAAACAGCCATAACTCTTACAATAGGGAATGGATTTCAATGAAACTTTTTTCGGAAGTAGAGCTCGTAGGTACCTACAAAATAGTATTAGATAACTTTTCAATAGGGCATCAAACAAAATGACTAAAAATCAAAAACGAATTTTTAAGAAAAACCGACATGGGGGAAGTCCCTAAATTCTTCGACGGAAAAAAAAAAAATGTCAAATCGTTCTAAAAAAATTATTTTCGGATGCAGGGGTCAATTACAATGATATTTGGTGAATAGACATACCCCCAAAATTCTACCCCCTTTCGAGAAAAAAATTTGAGAAGATTGTAAAATTTGTCGACAAAATTAAAAAGTTTCAAATCGTCCTGGAAAAATTATTTTCGGTTACAGGGGTTAATTATAAGCATTTTTAGTCATTGGACATACCCTCGAAATCTTACCCACTTTCGAGAAAAAAATTCAGTAAGGGCGGAACTTTAAACGTTAATAACTTTTTAACGAAGCCTCCATCCATAAATTAGTATTCTTGATTTTCGTCTTATTTTGGCCCCTAGAATCTCCCATTAAATTTTTCCCATGTGTAGCCGAACACCCTATATATTACGTTGTCGAGGATTATAACTACACGACATGATTTATACACGTTTATAACAGACATTTTATTACGAATTATCGTGCTCTGAGAAATGTATGACGTGTACTGTCTACGTTATTCTAGATAAACCCAGATATGCCATAAATTTCAAAAGTGAAAAAATTTACTAGGATCGTGGGAAAGGAGGAGAAAATAAAATAACTAAAACGTGTCGTTAACGAACATACGTGACATAGAATTTGTATGGTTGACTACGGACAAATGTGGTTATAATCTACGTAACAGTATAATGTCGCGCTTACATGATTATGCGACTGCAGCCCGTGACATAGTCTTGCAGCAACAATCACGACGATCTTGTCGGGTCGATTGTGTGTTCCAAAGACAACATTGTTAAAATTAGTCCTTACAAATAAACAACCGTCGCGGATTCTAGGGATTGCATCCACCTTTGTCTACAGCCTCGTCGGTCTATTTCCTTCGTGGCAGATTTCGAGAAGAATTTTTTTCATCGTTTATCGACAGATAAAAAATTATTCCCAAAAAAAATTACGGAACGATCGCTGACCACAAACGCCCCATTCGTCGTTCTCGAATATACATATATATTATTTAATCACTTTAGCTTATTCGAGGATAGTATTTCGTATTCGAGTTAGTAATGGCTACAATACTGGGCACCTTATTATCTATGAACGAATAAACGGTGGTGGTGCTGATTTTTGGTTGCAAAAGGTACAACGATGGGAACGTTTCCATTAAAAAATACTAATTATCGATGGTGGGGTCTCCGTCGTGAGCGTGTTCCGTGAAGGATTCGTATCTGATGATGAACCATCTTAAACATCATTCTCCTCTCTTCTGCAGGGTTGATTTGTTGCTGCTGATGCGAATGGAATTGTTACAGACGGCCTCGATGCTTGGACGTAAGCATCTTTTTCACGGAGAACATGCTCATGGATATTCCAACGGCGGCAAGGACAAACGCCGATTTCGTCGCGTTACGTTCGACTATATTTCTGCGTACTGCATGTGAAACAGCTCCCTGAAAGAGAAGTAATCCATCAATATATGGTTCTTGGTTTTTAGTTCTAACCAACGCCACCAATGATATCAATTGCCTTTGAAAATGTTAGGTTAGTTTTCAAGACAAAATTATTAAAAGCTATTCATAGTCTTGAAATCAGAGCCTAATGGTTTGGTTATATTTAAAAGATAGTGCATAATTCTAAGTTCAAACTAAATTGTAATTATCAAATTACAGTGAGACTGTTAACAACGCCACCTATGATATCAACAGTCTTTGAAAATGTTAAATCTACCACTGAATTAGTTTTTAAGGATGAATTATTAAAATCTATTTATAGTCTTGAAAACAGAGCCAAATGGTTTGGTTATATTTAAAAGATAGTAAACAATTCTATGTTCAAACTAAATTGTAATCATCAAATTACTGTGAGACTGTTAAAGACAGTGGTGGTGTTGGTGAAGTACATAATTGCCCTGTTTGTTTATATGGTTATTCTTAGTTACATTCGAATCTATTTAAATAGAACTGTTTGTTATCAAGTCACAGTGAAACGACCGAGATAACTGAAATGTTATTAAATTCTTGCAGATAGGGTCACGCTAACATAAAATGCACATGCCCCATACTATCTAGGACAAAACTGGCGTTTGAATATTATGGAAATATAATAATATCTCGGTGAATTTTAGCGAAGTTAAAAAATCTTAAAAAATTTATCATTTATTTTACATTCGATTCTAAATTATAAATAAATTTCACAAATATACTTTCACATATTTCGTTCCCCTCCCTTGCAAACTTTGTGCCTGATCAACCATGCGAAAATTGTGCAAGGCGCGAGGGAATTGCAGAAATTCGCATAATATTCATTCACGCGTGCTATACAGGGTGCTCGGCTACCCTGGGAAAAATTTTAATGGGAGACACTAGAGGCAAACATAAGACGAAAATCAAGAATACTAATTTGTCGATTGAGGCTCCGTTAAAAAGTTATTAACGTTTAAAGTTCCACACATACTGAATTTTTTTCTCGAAAGTGGGTAGGATTTCGAGGGTATGTCCAATGACTAAAAATGCTTGTAATTGACCCCTGTAACCGAAAATAATTTTTTCAGAACGATTTGAAATTTTTTTTTTCCGTCGAAAAATTTAGGGACTTCCCCCATGTCGGATTTCTTAAAAATTCGTTTTTGATTTTTAGTAATTGTATTTGACACCGTATAGAAAAGTTGTCTAATACTTTTTTGTAGGTACCCATGAGCTCTACTTCAGAAAAAAGTTTCATTGAAATATATTCACTATAGTAAGAGTTATGGCTGTATGAAAATTAGACCATTTTTGCATGGGGATTTTCTTAGTTTACGGGGTCAAGGTATAACTTTTTCAATATTGTTAAAATTTGTACATATTCTTCACTAAAATACGCATTATTTGCCTTTTCAAACATTAGAATTCTTCAATCCGTTCAGAAGTTATGATATTTTAAAGATTCGCATGAAATTTCAGTGGTGCATTTCTGGCTTCACATTAGATTTTCGGCAAAGAATTTTTTTCTCGGATACGTGTAGGATTTCGGAGCTACGTGTATTCACCAAAAAAGCTTGTAATTGACCCCTGTAACTAAATATAATTTTTTAAGTATGATTTGAAATTTTTTAACTTCACTCAAAAATTTCAATACCTACTCGAATTTTTTTCTCGAAAATGGACAAGATTTCGAGGGTATGTCTAATAACCAAAAATGATTGTAATTGACCCCTGCAACTGAAAATAATTTTTCCAGAACGATTTGAAATTTTTTCTTTTTTCGTCGAAAAATTTAGGGACTCCCCCCTGTCAACTTTCTTAAAAATTCGTTATTTTATTTTTAGTAATTTTGTTTGACGCTCTACAGAAAAGTTGTCTAATACTTTTTCGTAGGTACCCATGAGCTCTACTTCAGAAAAAAGTTTCATTGAAATATATTCACTATAGTAAGTGTTATGGCTGTTTGAATATTAGACCATTTTTGCATGGGGATTTTCTTAGTTTACGTGGTCAAGGAATAACTTTTTCAATATTGTTAGAATTTCTACATATTCTTCACTAAAATACGCATTATTTGCCTTTTCAAACATTAAAATCCTTCAATCCGTTCAAGAGTTATGACATTTTATGAAATTTCAGGGTTGCATTTCTGACTTTCACATTAGATTTTCGGTCAGAAATTTTTTTCTTGAAAATGCGTAGGATTTCTGGGTTATGTGTAATGACCAAAAATGCTTGTAATTGACCCCTGTAACTAAATATAATTTTTTTAGTATGATTTGAAATTTTTCAATTTCACTAAAAAATTTCAATACCTACTCGAATTTTTTTCTCGAAAGCGGGCAAGATTTCGAGGGTATGTCTAATGACCAAAAACAATTGTAATTGTCCCCTGTAACCGAAAATAATTTTTCCAGAACGATTTGAATATTAATTTAATTTTTTAATAACTTTTTAACGAAGCCTCAGTCAAGAAATCGAAAATTCTTGATTTTCTCTAGAATCTCTCATTAAAATTTTTCCCAGAGGTGGTCGAACACCCTGTACAAGGACTAAAGGCGCCATTTTATGACGCTACGCACGCATAATACGTTACACAATACGTTTGCACTTGTCGAACGCAAGTTCGTTTTACCTGTTGAAACGATAACCTGAGGGAATAGAGGGCGGCAGAAGTCAAATACATCTCTGACACACCGCAGCGCTGGCTTCGTACTCTGAAACAAAGACGAAAAAAAGATTACGTTTCGGTTACGTAAAATACGGGCGCCAAATTTAAAAACGAAGGACACGTGACATTGGAACGCGTCCATGATCGATGATTAAGGTGAATAGTTGGAATATCAATCGGTTACGCGACGTTTGCGCTTGAAATAATAATAGTACAGTATCGTTCGAAAATACGCACATTTTTCAGTCTTACGAGAAACAAGTTTTATACATTTTAATCGATGCAAATCGAGAGTAATAAAACTGATTAAAAGTAAAAGACTTGGGCAAAAGAATTTCTTCTGTCGAAGATTACCACGGAAGTAAATAAAATGGCGGGATAAATAATATTATATTAGCTGTTTTAATAAGGAAAAAAATTCGCATGGTTTTCTAACAGATCACCGAGTTATGCGTAAATCGATATTTCACTCTTCTACGTCTTCTCGCAGCAATTATTCATCTAGGTTAAAGACGTGTCGCTATAGACTCGTTTTTCCCCCCGAGACGAGAAAAAATAACTTCCTCGGAGAAATTGTAAATTCTAGCGAGATAAGGAATGCAACGTGCAACGTTAGATAAGCAAGTACCGGGGTCGTGCAAGTATTTTAATAAACTCTCTTACGCGCGATATACGTTACTCTATATTTTAATATTTATGTAACGACGCACTATGCATCGAACAACATACGCATTCAAGGAAACCTTCATTTTCTTACGAACACGCCCTGTTATTTAAAGTTCATTATTTGAAGAGTTGCACAAGATCGTCAACGCTCTAACTCTCCTACGAAACGCGTAAGAAGATTATCGTACTTTTTAGGAATAAATCTCAATTATTAAATGGAACATTCTATTCCTCGTGCTGTGAATTCGCGGCTTCCCTTAAAGTTACAACGTTTCCATAGAAATGTATAAAAATAGAAACGAATCGTCGAAATTACATTGCGTTCCGTGCACGCGTAAAGGTCAGTTAAAATAATGCACTTGAAATTTCGTTTCGCCGATGGAATACGTTGTATGGTGGAGCTAACCTACAAATTCACGTTGCAGCAATTCTCACTAGGCTTAAGAATAGCCGGCACTGATTTACGATATAGAAATAGAACGGAGTAGAGATTTTCTAACATCGGTTGCGGATAGTCGTGGCAGTATTTAGTAACACGGAATGTTTGGTTAAGGTACGAAGCACGTTTCATTTGTCGTTCGTAGGAATTAGAGGAAAATAGCGTGTTACTTTTCGTAACGTCGTCTTACATAACCGATAGTGCTGTAGTTGCATATCACTGTTAGAGAACACCAAAGTTACAGTTAATCGAAGGTGAGAACTAGCTTCGGAACGATACACGTACCGTTTAGTGCGAAACTTGCCGATGAAAGAAGACGATCACCGAAAGTACGCGCTCCTTCCCTTTTCGTTGTTTCCACGTTACTATCGATTCAACGTTCTCGAACACCATACGTGCTTCTCGCGCCATCTACCGTCAGCTGGCTGTACTAACTAGTTGTTGAACCGATCGATTTGTTTAAAGATTGATACGAAAGTTGCAAAAACGAGGGAAATTGCATTACGAATGAGCTATAGGTAGTCAAAACGTGTGTAAACGATAACTTTTTGGCATTTGGTTGGTCTAGATTCTAATTTTGAGAATGGAGCCTCCATGTATCATATGTGGTTCATAACTAATTTGAGTGATAAAAAAGTATTTTGACTTTAGAACTTTTAGAATGTTATCGTATTTTGCGTAAATAATTTTTGATCAAAACTTTTGTCGATATTGCATCGAAAGCAAAATTCGTGATTTTGTTGACGTTACCGATGATCGGGTTAAATGTGGTTCTCAGAATCACTGCTCTTGAGCACAGAGTGCGCTGTAATACTGTTGACTTTTTACGAGATCAGTATTTCGATTAGTTAGAACAGAACCTCGTGTTCAATCGGCGGTGTAAACACCTGATTAGTCATTGAACTACTGTTTACAAGAGATATATCTATTAGAAAACATGTGATTTACTTGTAATTAGTCCTTAAACTATTGTTTATAAAACCTATATTTATTCCAAAACGTGTGATTTAGATTTAATTAGTGCTATCAAATGGGAAGTGTCGATAGCTTCGCGATATTTCAACTTTTCAATCGATTATCGTTACAACGAATCAATTTTAACACTTTACCGACCGATAGCCTATTAATCGACTGTTTTACCGGCCAACGCTTACCGACCGATAGCCTATTAATCAACTGTTTTATCGGTCGACGTTTACCGACCGATAGCCGATTAATCAACCGCTACCGGTCGGTAAAGTGTTAATAAAATACATATTTCATTACTTTTTGACAATTATTAAATAATCAATTACCGAATTAACCTGATTTTAACTATCGTCGCGTGTATTCAGAAAGTAAAAAAATAAAATCTATTCGTTTTGTTCTTCTTTTAGGAGAAAATGTCCATAGATAGTTAGGTTTCCTCGCCAAAGGAAGGGTGGTTAGGGCGAGGTTAGGGTGGGTCTCCATTCGCAGCAACCTCCACGTGGTGAGACCTGGGTCATTATTATTTAGTATGTAATTAATTGCAACACTTGGAACTGTTTGATATAATTATTAATTACTTGGAACTGTTTAATATAATAATTAATTACATAGCAAATAATATGAGCAAATGGCTGTGAGCTTTCCCGTGTAGTTTAGTATAAATATAGCTTCTTCATTCGATCCAAAACGACTAATATTTCGATCCTGTATCAAATAGTAACTCATATCGTATTTTGTTTTAATTAATAAATTGTATAATTGGTAAATTCAACTATAATTCATGGTGTTCTGTTACCTATGGCGTTGTATTCTTGTCTAGGATGGTAAAGTCGCATGTGACGTGATCATATGGGGGAACTACGTTACCACCCGAGCTATATGACACGAAAACCCCAAGTTTATGTTGGTACAGACGAAATCTGTAATTAATAGATTGAATAATTGGTAAATTCAACTACAATTCATGGCACGAAAACCCAAGTTTATGTTGGTACATACGAAATCTTCAATTAATAGATTGGATAATTGGTAAATTCAACTATAATTCATGGTGTTCTGTTACCTATGGCGTTGTATTCTTGTTTAGGTTGGTAAAGTCGCATGTGACGTGATCATATGGGGGAACTACGTTACCACCCGAGCCATATGGCACGAAAAACCCAAGTTTATGGTGGTACAGACGAAATCTGTGATTCTACCGCTGTTAATATAGAAAATTCATTCACAGACAGGTGATCAAATCCAAATTTAACATTTGAATAGGTTCAAATCGGTTCAGATCTCTATTATCTTCCGAAATAATTAATTCTTAATATATTTAAATATTGCTGTTGTTTAATTAATGTTTTCGAAGGAGTTTCTGTTACGTATGGAGTTGTATTCTTGTCTAGGTTGGTAAAGTCGCATGTGACATGATCATATGGGGAAACTACGTTACCACCCGAGCTATATGGCCCACAAAACCCAAGTTTATGGTGGTACAGACGAAATCTGCGATTCTACCGCTGTTAATATAGAAAATTAATTCACCGGCAGGTGATTAAATCCAAATTTAACATTTGAATAGGTTCAAATCGATTTAGTTCTCTATTATCTTCCGAAATAAGTAATTCTTAATATATTTAAATATTGTTATTGATTAGTTAATGTTTTCGGATGAGCTTCCTAAAAGACGAGTATTTATTAAATAATTCAGGTTTGAGAGTTACGTTCCTCAGAATTGTAGGTATCTAAAACAATTTTATTCGATTATCGTCGTTGGTAGCTGCTTTATGCTCAAGCATTTGTATAAAATAAACGTCAGATGGAGTCACTGTGGTCTTTGAACGCTCCTTTAAATTCATAAATAAATAATTAACTTGAAACACGTATTAACGAAAACAAAATAATATTTATCTGGCTAATCGTTGCTCCTGCGTCCTTGTAAGCGTGAAACGCGACAAGAAGCTAATTAATGACGTGTCCGAGGTCTTATCAAAGACTCGTTTCCGCAAATTGTCAGCATTCAGTCATGCAGCATTTCTTTTGGTGCATCGGTCTCGCAGAAAAAAAATCAAAAAACCGCAATAATAAAAATGAAAACATAGCGTTTCTCGTTATGGAAACTGTCGAACGAGTTTCTAGGGTGAAAATAACGAACGTTTAAAAATTTATTTCAGATCCTCCGTCGAATGATCGTTCTCGATGATTGAAAAATCGGTTTTAACGTGACGAATCGTTACTTAATGACGCACCGTGTCGTTTTATCGCTCAGCCGTTTCCGCGGAATGCCGCAATATCCTTTCGAGTCGTCAGAATAAAAGTAAATCGTGATCCAGTGTAAGGTTAATAATAATGGCACGCTGGACGTTTCTTCTCCTTTGGTTTCGACTGTTTTCGATCGTGTTTTCCGAGTACAAGGATTCGGAGAGTCTATGCGCGTCTCAGCAGACTTGCAGAAGCTGCGTGCAAACACCGCGATGCGTTTGGTGCTCCACAAAGGTGATCCTTTTCTTTTTTGTAACAAATTCTTGGAGAGTTTTAGTTTTCTGTGATTTAAAAAAATATTTAGGCAAAATGGAAGTGTTAATTTATTTTTTCGAAAAGATATTTCAAGATCGACAATTTTTAAAAATTGACAATTTTTTTATATGCAATGTTTTGATCGTTTCATTTATATATTTTTTTTTTTGGCAAATTCTTGGAGATTCTCAGTTTTCTGTGATTTAAAAAAATATATTTAGGCAAAATGGAAGTGTTAATTTATTTTTATCGAAAAAATATTTTAAGATCGACAGTTTTTAAAAATGGACAATTTTTTGATATTCAATGTTTCGATCCTTTCAATTATATATTTTTTTTTTTTGGAAAATTCTCGAAGATTCTTAGTTTTTTGTGATTTAAAAAAATATTTAGGCAAACTTGAAACTGTAATTTATTTTTTCGACAAAATATTGTAACATCAACAACTTTTAAAAATGGAATAATATTATTATTATTAATAATAATACGTGCTTTTTTATTTTTGGGGCACCTTGTAATAAAAATGGAGAAATTGAAAATTAATTCACATGGAGAATAATAGATTTGAGTGATTATAAGTGTTGAATTTTTCAAAATGTGGTCTACAATATACAGTTGTCATGAAATATAACAAAGGTTGCAAAATATAGGCGATAACCAGCGATATAAAAAAAATATTCAATCAAAATTGAAGCGTCAATTTATTTTTTCGAAAGCGTCCAAGATATTCCAAGATCATTTTTTTTTAAATGGAACTGTAGGTTCTAATAAATTTTAATAATATTTTAGAGAATTTTTAGAAAAACTGACGATAATTAAAATTTTTGGAAATTAATTTACGTGGAAATAACAGCGATAAATTTGAGTGATTATAAGTATTAAATTCGTCAAAATTTGATCTGCAATATACAATTTTTGTGAAAATTAACCCACGTGCAAATGGTAACGATAAATTTGAATATTTATAAGTATTAAATTCGTCAAAATGTGGTCCACAATATACATATACTTTCATTTAAAAAAAGTCAATCTTTAATCCATCTTAACACACTTTTTGCTTAATATTCTTTTACACCATTGCTAGTTTTAGAAATATTATATTCTCCACGTGAATAGTTCTCTTTAACGAATTAACATAATGTCAATTCAGTTGAGCGACGCGAACACCAACGCTGTGATTCGTTGCGTGACGAGAAAACAATATCTGAAGGAGGGTGATCGATGGTGTCCACATATCGACGTGGTGGACGACGCAAACTCGATGAAAGTGATCGAGAACCGAACGTTGTCCTCAAAGAAAGGCACCAACCCTGTTCAAGTTCAGCCTCAAAAAATCAGCCTGAAACTTCGTCGAGGAAAGTGTCTTTATCGCCATAAAATTTAAAAAAATTGACTCCAACACAATTCAAGCTTATAATTAGACTGTGGATCTTTATGCAAATTCATATTTTTATTAGTAGAAATTAATAAAATAGCTTTGTAGAGGGTTGTTTCAACCCCCAAATGCAGGGTGTTAAGACAATCCTGGGAAAAATTTTAATGGGGGATTCTAGAGGCCAAAATAAGACGAAAATCAAGAATACCAATTTTTCGTTTGAGGCTTCGTTAAAAAGTTATTAACAATTGAATATCTAAAAGCGCAACTTGCGTAACTATTACAGGTACAACTGTTAATAACTTTTTAACGAAGCCTCAATCAACAAATTGGTATTCTTGATTTTCGTCTTATTTTGGTCTCTAGAATCACCTATTAAAATTTTACCCACGAGTTACTGAACACCCTGTATAATAATTCTTACCTTGCTTTAAATTTTCTAATTTTTTGAGAATTAAAATTCATAAATATCCCCAATTTATTTTATAAGGAATGAAAATAGTTTTTAGAGGGTTGTCTCAACCCCTAAATATAATAATTCACATACCTTCTTTCAAGTATTTTTTATATTTTTGCATATTGTATAAAATACTTAGGAATTATTAAATAATATAGAAAAAGTTTTCGAAGCGTTGCAATGTTAGAATTACAGTTTTTGAAATCGTTATTCTTGCGTTTGCAGGCGAAGAATACCGGGTGACCGTGAAGTACAGTCAAGCGGACGACTATCCCGTAGATTTGTATTATCTTATGGACTTGTCGTTCTCCATGATGGAACACAGGAACCGATTGTCGGAATTGGGATTCAAATTGGCGGAGGCTATGAGGAAACTCACCTCGAATTTTCGTCTAGGATTCGGTAGTTTCGTCGACAAAGTTGTGATGCCTATGACCAACGTGCAACCAGAAAAGTATGCGTTTTACAGTTAGAAAACTGTTTAATTTTGAAAAAATTCGTTTAAAAAAATTTTAATGGGGGATTCTAGAAGCCAAAATAAAACGAAAATCAAGAATACTAATTTGTCGATTGAGCCTCCGTTAAAAAGTTATTAACGTTTAAAGTTCCACACATACTGAATTTTTTTCTCGAAAGTGGGTAGGATTTCGAGGGTAGGTCCAATGACTAAAAATGCTTATAATTGACCCCTGTAACCGAAAATAATTTTTTCAGAACGATTTGAATTTTTTTTTTTTCCGTCGAAGAATTTAGGGACTTTCCCCATGTCGGTTTTTCTTAAAAATTCGTTTTTGATTTTTAGTAATTTTGTTTGGCGCCTTACAGAAAAGTTGTCTAATACTTTTTTGTAGATACTCATGAGCTCTACTTCAGAAAAAAGTTTCATTGAAATATGTTAAATTATAGCATGAATTATGGCAGTTTGAATATTGGACCATTTTCATGTGGTTTTGCTCATTTTACGGGATGAAAGAATAACTTTTTCAATATTGTTAGAATTTCTATATATTCTTCACTTAAATACGCATTATTTGCCTTTTCAAACATTAAAATCCTTCAATCTGTTCAAAAGTTATGACATTTTAAAGAGTCACATGAAACTCTCATAAACTGTGGTTGGAGAAATAGGAAAATCGAATTAAGTTCATTGTATATAAAAATTGCACGAGGTTTCTAGCTTTGTTAAACAGTTTTCCTTTTTGCAGGTTGAAACAACCGTGCGCTGCTCTCAATAAAGTATGCGCTCCTTCTTACGGTTACCAGCACCAGATGTCGCTCAACGAAGACATCGCTCTGTTCAAAGTAATCGTTTCGCTTTGAATTCATTTCTTATTCCATTTACACGTTCCAGCGTGTAGAAATAGCATCTAGAATCGAATACGGATCACTGTTTCTTTATTTCAGACTCGCGTAAAACAGGCGCCCATATCCGCAAACGTAGATACACCGGAAGGTGGTTTCGACGCCATGATGCAGGCTATAGTGTGCACCAAGGAAATCGGTTGGCGACAGAACGCACGACGCCTCATTGTCTTCTCGACAGACGCCGTGTCGCACTTGGCTGGGGACGGTAGAGTACGTGGACATATTAAAAAAACTCTGTTTTTTAATAATTAATAATTCTTTGCATCATTCTGTTTATTGTGTTATGTTCTTCTAGCTCGCAGGGATCCTCGAACCCAACGATTGCCTTTGCCACTTGGACGAGAAAGGATTTTACTCGTATTCTCTTCTGCAAGATTACCCCTCCATTGCTCAAGTATTTACTGTTTTTGAGCGCCACACAGTGGTAGAAATTAGAATTACATTAGTTTGTTTGGTATCGAAACTGTGTGGGGTCTCTGTCAATGAGAGATAGGAAAGGAGCTTCTTGTGCTCGCCGCTAGAGGGCTACGCTCTTGACTCTCTCGCCGCCAGAGGGCTACGTTCTTGGCTTTCTCGCCGCCAGAGGGCTATGCTTTTGACTCTTTCGCCGCCAAAGGGCTACGCTCTTGACTCTTTCGCCGCCAGAGGGCTACGCTCTTGAGTCTCTTGCCGCCAGAGGGCTATACTCTTGAGTCTCTCGCCGCCAGAGGGCCACGCTCTTGACTCTCTCGCAAGCGTTCGATAGACCTTCCGTTTGCATATATACGCTCCTCGATCGACTGTTCCATATCGTGGTATCTGAGGCAGAGCTTGCTAGGATTGCTTTATTAACCCTTTACTGTACAATGATGAGTCTTGATTCGTCACAAAAGTTCTCTTAATGTCAAGTTTTTCACAATTATAAGGCTACTCCACTCGTCATCAAGTCTTATATATTAAAATCAACGGATTTTTACATTGACAAAGTGTTCATAAAACAAAATTATAACAAAATTGAACAGTATACGTTTGAAAAATTATTTGAAGTTGAATGGTACGTCAAGGGGTTAATTAATGAGTCCCCCCCACCATAGCAGACCCAGACTTAACCCCTCTGCTTCCCCTATCTCTCGTCAACAGGGACTATCCACGCTTTGGATTAGGGGTAATCAAGTCAAATAATTACTCACTATTCACTTTTGTAAACAGATTAACAATATGGCGCGCGAAAACAACATGAACATCATCTTCGCGATTGTCAAGGGCGCGGAGGAAGCGTATCAGCAGCTCAGTGGAAGCATCAGCGGTTCCTCCATCGGGACACTCGACGACGATTCGAAGAACATAGTCACTCTCATCAGTGGCGAGTACGAGGTGAAAGAATTAGAGAAAAAGAGCCAGGGGATTCCCCCAAATTGTTCACAAAAAACTTGGTTTTGGACAATTGGAATCTGACAGACCCATAGTTTGACATAGACCTTATTTTTACAGCCTCGTTAATATTCAAGAGTCCTATCTGGACTTATTTTCTAGTTTGGACAATTTTTGTAGCTCAGTAAAAAATTAAATTTTGAAAATCAAATTTCGCGTTTTTAGAAACTGGTGCAGTCCGTGACGATGCTGGACAACGCGACGAAGATGGTTGATGTGAAGTACTTCTCCAGATGCTTGGAGAACAATGGGGAATTGAAGGAGAGACGAGAATGCGGAGGATTGCGCGTCGGGAACGTCGTCGAGTTCGAAGTAGCGTTGAAGGTGCGTCGATAGATAGATTCACGATCGCTGAAGATCATGGTCTTGGTATTGAACGTTTGCAGGCGCTCGATTGTCCAGAGGATCCCGACGAGTGGCGACAAACCATAGAGATAAAACCTGGGGGCATAAAGGAGAGCCTGACGATCGACCTGAGCATCGTTTGCGATTGTTCTTGCGACAGGCCAGGACAATCGGTGAGAAATAGACGAGTCTTCTTCTTGAAGTCTTCTTGAACAGTCTTGAAGAGATTGGACTGTGCAAAACAGTGTCAATGGTCTTTGTGATGATAGCGTTTTGACTCCATTTTGAGTCCAATGCCCTCCAACTCGCCATTTTGTTTGTTTCATACAAGGGGATTCCCAGAACCTCAATTCTAATTAAATTCAGAAAATTGAAGGAAAAATAAGTATACAGATTATTATGTATATTATTAATAGGCAAATCTATTGTAAAACAGAATACAAAGTATTAAAATAATACAATAATATAGTAAAAGATTAGTTAAAGTAGGACTTGTAGGATTTTTCTTTTGAGGGTAGTTAACCATGCATTAAAAATATAATTTCACCCAAACGTGTATTGCATAATGCAGAAATGCTAGTTACAGGGTCATATGTACTGTATTTAGCCCAACAATTAAAATAGAAATTATAGTAGATTTATGATTTACCATTTTCTGACACGTTTTTAATGAAAATGGTAGGGAAACGAGCCTAATTCCAAGTATTGCAATGGCCACAGCGACCTGGTTTGCGGTGTGTGCTCCTGCCAGGACGGTTTCTATGGGAAGCAATGCGAGTGCAAGGGAAACGACTTTGGGGCCAGGAACGAGATCGACATGGCGGAATGCAAACCCAACAACGAGACCAATGAAATTTGTAATGGTCGTGGAGTCTGTAAATGTGGCATGTGCGATTGCGACAAGCGATCAAATCCTCAGGAGATCTTCTATGGGAAGTACTGCGAGTGCAATAATTTCTCCTGCAAACGCAGCGATGGACTGGTGAGGCTACATGTTTACATGTTCAGTTTGTAGTCTCGAGTTCCTCTGAATTTGAAAAATTGTGCAGAAAATAACTGTTTAGCGAGGGGGTCAAATAGAGCTTAAAATATTTCGAATTTTTGTATAAGGTTTTCTAATGAGAGCTTGATTTACATATGTGCTCCAGAGTACCTATTGTAGCTTCCATTTTGTTTCAGTTTCTACATATACATACATATGTAGATATCTGTTACAAGGTTTTCCAATGAGTGCTAGATTTACATGTGTGCTCAGAATGATTGAAAATTGTGTTGTATGAATGAGCTCTAGATTACCCTTTGTAGCATCCATTTTGTTTCAATTTCAAAGTTCTGTAACTATATAGAAATCTATTACAAGGTTTTCGAACAAGAGCTTGAGTTATATATGTATATGGTCAGAATCATTGTAGCTTCCATTTTGTTTCAATTTTAAAGTTCTATAAATGCATTGAAAACTTATACAAGGTTTTGCAATGAGAGATTGAGTTACATATATGCTCAGAATAATTGCACCTTCCATTTTGATTCTATTTGAATGCTTTGTAATATATAGAAATCTGTTACAAGGTTCTCCAATGAGTGCTTGATTTACATGTGTGCTCAGAATGATTGAAAATTGTGTTGTATCAATGAACCCTAGATTACTCTTTGTAGCTTCCATTTTGTTTCAATTTTAATGTTCTATAAATATATAGAAATCTATTACAAGGTTTTCCAACAAGAGCTTGAGTTACATATGTGATATGGTCAGAATCATTGTGGCTTCCATTTTGTTCCAATTTGAAAGCTCTATGATTAAATTGAATACAAGGTTTTCAAATAAGAGCTTTGTTTTTATATGTGCTCAGAATCATTGAAAATTGTGGTGTAGCAATGAGCTCTAGATTACCCTTTGTAGCTTCCATTTTGTTTCAATTTTAAAGTTCTATAAATGCATTGAAAACTTATACAAGGTTTTGCAATGAGTTGTTGAGTTACATATATGCTCAGAATAATTGCACCTTCCATTTTGTTTCTATTTGAATGCTCTGTAATATATAGAAATCTGTTACAAGGTTCTCCAATGAGTGCTTGATTTACATGTGTGCTCAGAATGATTGAAAATTGTGTTGTATCAATGAGCCCTAGATTACTCTTTGTAGCTTCCATTTTGTTTGAATTTTAAAGTTCTATAAATATATAGAAATCTATTACAAGGTTTTCCAACAAGAGCTTGAGTTACATATGTGATATGGTCAGAATCATTGTGGCTTCCATTTTGTTCCAATTTGAAAGCTCTATGATTAAATTGAATACAAGGTTTTCAAATAAGAGCTTTGTTTTTATATGTGCTCAGAATCATTGAAAATTGTGGTGTAGCAATGAGCTCTAGATTACCCTTTGTAGCTTCCATTTTGTTTCAATTTTAAAGTTCTATAAATGCATTGAAAACTTATACAAGGTTTTGCAATGAGTTGTTGAGTTACATATATGCTCAGAATAATTGCACCTTCCATTTTGTTTCTATTTGAATGCTCTGTAATATATAGAAATCTGTTACAAGGTTCTCCAATGAGTGCTTGATTTACATGTGTGCTCAGAATGATTGAAAATTGTGTTTTATCAATGAGCCCTAGATTACTCTTTGTAGCTTCCATTTTGTTTGAATTTTAAAGTTCTATAAATATATAGAAATCTATTACAAGGTTTTCCAACAACAGCTTGAGTTACATATGTGATATGGTCAGAATCATTGTGGCTTCCATTTTGTTCCAATTTGAAAGCTCTATGATTAAATTGAATACAAGGTTTTCAAATAAGAGCTTTGTTTTTATATGTGCTCAGAATCATTGAAAATTGTGGTGTAGCAATGAGCTCTAGATTACCCTTTGTAGCTTCCATTTTGTTCCAATTTTAAAGTTCTATAAATGCATTGAAAACTGATACATGGTTTTCCAATGAGAGGTTGAGTTACATATATGCTCCAGAGTACCTTTCATAAGCTTCCATTTTGTTCCAATTGCTATAAATATGTAGATATCTGTTACAAGCTTTTCCAATGAGTGTTTGATTATCATGTGTGCTCAGAATCATTGAAAATTGTGTTGTATCAATGATCTCTAGATTACCCTTTGTAGCTTCCATTTTGTTTCAATTCAAAGTTCTATGGTCCTTTTGGAAAAGCATTTACAGTTACACATGAGTGTCTACAAATGTAATTGACTCACTTCCAACAGCAAAAAAAGAGCACTGCATGCAATGTCTATTCTATACTTCTTGCATGATGTCTTTTATAAAGAGGTTGGATGAATTATGTACGCCTTGTGTATTCTGTTATATTGCATCTGTCGTCGTGTTTGCGTTTAAGATTTGCGGCGGGCGAGGGAAGTGCGAATGCGGTACTTGCAATTGCTTTCCAGGATGGGGCGGCGAGACTTGCGATTGCAAAGAGACGAACAGCACATGCATACAGAGCAACAGCGAGCACGGGGATATTTGCAATGGACGCGGTGACTGTGTCTGCGGTAGCTGCCACTGTCACGAGAAGGACAACGTGCGATACTCTGGCCAATACTGCGAGGAATGCACCGTGGGTGTCTCAGAAAAACGTATTTTCAAATATCTGAAAACTCCAAATGAAACTCAATGATCCCTTTTCAGACCTGTCCTGGACAATGGTGCGAGAAACTGAAAGATTGCGTGGAATGTGTGGCTCATAATACTGGCCCATTGGCCAAAAATGAAAGATGCAACGAGTGTCCACACCAAATTGATATTGTGAGAAATGTTTATTTTGTGGAACTTTTATTCTCCTATTTTGTCAATTTAAAACAATCATACTTGTGATGTTCCTTTTATTAAACATATTTTTTATTTTGGTCTTCTGTAATAGTTCTATTACATTTAACTTGAATTAAAGGTTAGGAAAGAGTCACATAATTTGTAACGTTGTTACAGTTACTTTTAACTCAAGATTAGGAACCATTGTAAGAAGAAGATTCCAATTAACAAAAGTCTCTTTCATTCAGGTCGACGCCATCACAGATAATCCACTCGAAGATCAGAAGAGTGAAGCTCACATTTGTCGGACAAACGGCGAAGAAGGCTGTATATTCATTTTCAAGTACCAATATTACAGAGACAGTACAGGAGGTGAAAAGATTTTTAAAATTCTCGCTGAGAAGGGGAAAACGTGTCCCACGCCAATCAATGTCGTCGGTGAGTGGACGTGGAAGCTTTTAATTTTCAAAATGGCGGATAAAAGGGTTAATAACCTGTATATATCATTGAAATAAAATTTTTTAGGTATCGCTGCCGGGTTGATGGTGAGTACAGTGATTTTGGGTTTCCTGATTCTTCTCATTTGGAAGATATGGACGACCATTTACGACAGACGCGAGTACGCGAAGTTTGAGCAGGAACGAGCCTTGGCCAAATGGCATCGTGTTAGTATCTCCAATATTATTAACCCTATTCGTCTTATTAACCATGTTCTCTACCATTTAGGACGACAATCCGCTCTACAAGCAGGCCACGTCGACCTTCAAAAATCCAATGTACGACGAGGTTGCTCATAATTAGGCGAAGAGGATCGTGCAATAAGAAGATTCGAGGGAATAGAATTTCGCTGCATCGACAGGCACGCGACCCAACAGGTAGCGCCACGGTAAACGCTCGAAGCGAATCAACGTGGACGCCATGTTAGTTAATTGCTGGTGCTGGTGAGAAGAGGAGGACCGGTCGACGAGAAACCTCTCATTGTTCCTTTTCCTGCTTCCTCACTCGCCGTTAGTTAAACCACCGGTCTACCAGCCATCCAATTCATTTTTTTTTTCTGCCAATTTCCTACAAAACATTTTTCTTACTTCGTATCTGGAAATTCCATCCTTCAGCTCATTGGGGAAAATTGAATAAAGTTGATGGGAATTTTCATCGTGATAAACGACGAACGAATAAATGCAAGTTATAATTACATTACCGTCGTTCTCAGAGGCTGTTTATCGAGTCATGGTAATGTTTTTTTTTTATCACTTGCACTTGCACAATGTACTGATCTATGAGAACGTTAACTCAGAGTTTGTCGAGTCATCCGTATAATGCATTATTGGTTCTTTTACCGTCGAGGTTCCAGTTATTAGCGTCGATGGAAACGAGCGTTTCGAAAGAGCGTCGTAACGTTACATAAATTTAGAAAGGCGGTAAATTTCTATTTGCAAGCGTTGCTTCGAACGCTTAGGAGCGAAAATTTCGATCTCGATCGGTGAGACTTCGAGGCTGCTTCGAGAAATCGCACAAAAGATCGAAATCTCTCGATCGACGGTAAAAGGAGATTGCATCGGCCAGGGAAAGTAAACAAGCTCGGAAACTGGATTTAGCGCGAAGTTTCCGATCGAAATCTAGATCGATCAATATGCATTACACAAATTGTGCTGTGCGAACGGAATATTAATAATTCCTGGAATGACTAGCTGCACAAATTGCAGTACGAGTTTTGAATAGTTTTGAATAGTTTTTAAGAGTTTTAAATAAAGATAATTTTTTTTCTGCGTTTTTTTAGTAGCGTAAATTAAATGTAGATGGCGAGAGGAATTTCTAGTATATTATCTAGGGTTTAATTTTGTGTACTTTTTGTCATATATGTATTTAGGGTCCCTAGGGTTGGAAGAGGATGTGATATTCTTCAATTTTGATATTATTTATTGTTTTATGTAATTTGTTTGTATTCGTATTGATTTAACCTTCCTTTTTATTAGGTCCAATGATCCTGTATTTGTGTACATCTTAATATAAGTCTGGAATGTAGTTAATGTAAATTGGAATGAAGGAAGAACTAATGAAAATAAGCCTGAAATGTGGAATAGAATTCTCTGTAGCATCTCATAATTTTATATTTATTTTGTATTCATCCATCTTTTCTTTTTATTAGGTGCAATGATCCCTTTAATACAACTCTGGATAGTAATCAACGTATTCTGGAATGAAGAAAGAATTTTAGATAAGTCCAAATTTATCTTTCTCAACAGTGTTGATAAACATTTCTTTTAAGAAAATTCCCTAGAATAAGAAAGAGGTAACATAATGTAGATGTAGCCAAAAGGTCAATAGGAGAACATTGATGATTTATAAAGTGATTTACATAATCTTGTTACCTTTTGATATGTCCATATTTTGCTAGCCTAGGTTTATCTTTTTCAAAAACGTTGATAAGCTTTCCTCAAGAAAATTCCCTAGAATAAAAAAGATTGCACAATGTAGATGATGATTTAAAAAGTCTAATCTTTTAGCTTTCAATACTTCATTTTGTGAGTTCAGATTCATCTTTCTTAACAATATTAGCTTTCTTTGATCAAATTCCCTAGAATAAAAAAGGTTGCAAAACATAGATATAGTCAAGGCCTGTAGGAGAAAGTTGATGATGATTTTGAAAGCATTTTCGATACTTTCATCTTTTTTAGGTCTAAATTTATCTTTCTCAACAATGTTGATAAGCTTTTTCTGCAAGAAAATTCCCTAGAATAACAGAGATTGCAAAACAAAGACATAGCTAAAAGGTCAATAGGCCAAAAGGCCAATAGAAAGAACTTGATGATGATTTAAATAATATTTTCGATACTTCCATATTATCCAAGTACAAATTTATGTTTCCTGAAAACATTGATAAGGTTTCTCCAAGAAAATTCCCTAGAATGAAAAAGGTTGCAACATAGGGACATAATCAGAAGGTTAAAAGGAAAAAATGTAATTAATACAACTCTGGAAGACAATTATCGCAGTCTAGAAGAAAAAAAAAGGATTGTTTAACGAAAAACAAGTCTGTAATATGGAATAGAATTCTCTATAGCTTCTCATAATTTTATTCTTAAATTTTGTTATATTGATCCACCTTTTTTTTCAGATATTATGATGTTATACACCTTAGTATAATTCTTGAAGATAATTAACGAAGTCCAGAAGAAAACCAAGGATCGTTTAACGAAAAATAAGCCTGAAACATGGAATAAAATTGTCTATAGCAACTCATAATTCTATTTTAAAAATTTGTTTGTATTGATCCATCTTTCCTTTTAGGTACAATGATCCTATACACGTTAATACAACTCTGAAAAATAATGAACGTATTCTGGAGTGAAGAAAGCATTGTTTAACGAAAAATAAGCCTGAAACATGCAATAGAATTCCGTTTAACATGCCGTCTTTTGATCCCAATTTTTCTGCTTCGCGTTTCCATCGAATCGTACATTTCAACCGATAAAATCGTGTCTAAACAAATAAGTTCAAAGCTCCAGAATACTCTCTGCCTTTCATAACATGGTATTTTACATCGTATTTAAAGTGACGTTAACGTCAATTCGCGAGGTGATCGTGACTCTAGTCGACCGCCATCTTGAAAGTGTCAGAGAACTCGAACACGTCAATTATCGAGAATATCGATTCGATATTCCAGAATCTAGCGCGCCATAGACGGTTATTTAGTTTTTCATAATTTTATTTTAAAAATTTCTTTGTATTGATTCATCTTTCCTTTTTATTAGGTACAATGACACACCTTAATACAACTCTGGAAGATGATCAACGTATTCTGGAATGAAGAAAGGATTGTTTAACGATAAGAAAATCTTTGAAACAGAATAGAATTCTCTATAGCCTCTCAAGATTTTATTTTTATATTTTCCTTGCACTCATCCATTTTATCTTTTTATTAGGTACAATGATACACCTTAATACAATTCTTGAAGATAATCAACAAAGTCCAGAAGAAAACCAAGGATCGTTTAACACTAGAACTACCAAAATGGTCAAAATGACCCATTCGTAATTTCTAACAAAATTTGTAAAAAATTCTCTCGGCTGAATTTCTGCAAACTTACAGTGGTTCTCTATCAGAAAATGAATATCCATTTACTTCCATTGTATTTCTTTAAGTATCTATCGTTTTAATTGCTTTGATACAATTAAACACACCTCAAGTGTCGTTCTAGTGTTAACGAAAGACGAGCCAGAAACGTGGAATGGAATTTGGCGCGTCGATACCAGGAAGTATGCAGAAGGTGGATATGGGGGGGGGGATGGGAAGACGAAGGTCGGCGCGCGATCACTCGTAAATCAATTTTAAATTTGATCCGGGGATTTCGCGCGTAGATAGGTCCCGGGCCTCTACGGGGCCGATTGTTTCGAATATCCTCTGGCCTCGTACTTTATTGCTCGCTACGCTCGAGGAAGGCAGCCTCGTAAGGAGCTCGTAAATTCGTCACCATAGTCGGCTCCTGCTGCAAAACCCTGCGGCGACTCGCTATATTTCCCACCGGAAAGCTAAAGCTCTGCCCACATCGAGCCTCCCTCCGCCCATACGACTTGATTACGCGATCATCGGTCGTCCACTGTCCCGTCATTATCGCCCTGTCCCTCGATCTCTTGCCTTTTACGAACAAAAGCGTAGTGTCTCTGGCTTGGGAAGCCCCCGAGAACGCGCGACGACGCGACGCAACGGCTTCGAACGCTATTGTTTCGCTGGCGTAACCTCGTTAGGCGCACTCGTCGTCAATCACTATACCTTTAACGCCTCGTAAAGTTAGGAAACACGACGTTCGACCACGCCTCGCGGCCCGATAGGCGATAATCGTCGAGCATTGTTTACGTTTCGAATCCCGGAGATGTTATTCGATTGTAAATCGGTGATTCCCAACAGCCACCAGGAGAAACGTAACTCTGAGATACGACTGTGAATCTTGATGATCGAAAAAAATTGTATTTCGTTTCATAGAGACTAGGATAAAAGCTTAATGTATCTTTGATGCAAATTTAAAAAAAAAGTGACAAAGTTGTTGCAACCCATCTCTTCTCTCTTCTGACTTCTTAAAAAAATAAGGATAAAGGACATGGTAAAACAGCGATTAAAATTGTAACGGAGCATTTAAAAAAATTGTTTGCAAGAAATCTCAACGTTTTGAAAAATGTTACTAGGCGATAATGATGCAAAAAAGGTGTGGTGAAATGGTGTTTACTCGCAAAGAACACCGATTAGATGGAATTCAGAATCGACGAGAAGTGTTTTGAGTAATAAAGTTGCTTTGTAGTCGCGTTTCGAAGATCGAATCGAGCATGCGGGGCCGCCTTCGTAGTTGGGACTTAAGGATAGGTTAGAAAAGCCAGGCCCGGAGGAGAGGAGAGAATAGCAGAGCCCGACCGCTCCGCATACTAAATCACCGCCGCACGTCCGTTTCTTTACATTGCGCAGATTTTATTGATTATTTTACGGCCGAGAACATTGTAAATCTCTTCATCCTGTATCGGCGTCCCTCCCCGCACCGCCGTGTCGGATGCTCCCACCGGGTGCCCATAGCGCCAATTACGCGAGTCGAACGGTATTGTGGTATTCCCTCTGATCTGTCAGCCATACCTGCACGGGAACGTCCCCTGCAAAGTCACCGTTCGCTTCCACGGTTCACCACTATCGGTGAACGTTACGGAATTTGAACGGTGCTTCGTCCACGACGAGATACAGACGTACTCTCGGTCGACGAGTCTTGAGTTTCTTATTATTACTGGGGAAAGATTGTTGGAAACGTTCTTTAAATCGTCTTGTTTTCTCTGTTTCTTCTTATTTGGGGCGAAAAGATTGTTGAAAGCGTTCTTTGAATTGGCTGTTTTCTCTGTTGGTAGTCGAATTTATGTTGGTAGGCTTGGGCAAGAAAATTCCCTAGATTAAAATTCCCTAGATTAGATGCAGATATAACCAAAAAGCCAACAGGAAATAATTGATGATTTACAATCTGTTTTCGATGCTTCCATGTTTTGTAAGTCCAAATTTATCTTTCCCAATAACGTTGATAAGCTTGTTCTGATAAAATTCCCTAGAATAAAAAAGGTATCACAATGTAGACGTAGCCAAAAGGTCAATAAGAGAACATTGATTTATAAAGTGTTTTCCATAATCTTGTTCTTTAAATCTTGTTTTCTCTGTTTCTTCTTATTTGGGGCGAAAAGATTGTTGAAAACGTTCTTTAAATTGGCTGTTTTCTCTGTTGGTAGTAGAATTTATGTTGGTAGGCTTGGGTAAGAAAATTCCCTAGATTGAAAGAGGTTGCACGATGCAGACATAACCAAAAAGCCAAGAATTGATGATTTAAATTGTGTTTTCGATGCTTGCATATTTTGTGAGTGCGAATTTATCTTTCTCAATAACGTTGATAAGCTTGTTCTGATAAAATTCCCTAGAATAAAAATCATTGATGATTTATAAAGTGTTTTCCATAATCTTGTTCTTTAAGTCATCTTGTTTTCTCTGTTTCTTCTTATTTGGGGGCGAAAAGATTGTTGAAAATGTTCTTTAAATTGCCTGTTTTCTCAGCTGGTAGTCAAATTTATGTTGGTAGGCTTGGGCAAGGAAATTCTCTAGATTAAAATTCCCTAGATTAGATGCAGACATAACCAAAGAGCCAACAGGAAAGAATTGATGATTTAAAATGTGTTTTTGATAGTTCCATGTTTTGTGAGTGCAAATTTATGTTTCTCAATGAAGTCGATAAGCTTGTTCTGATAAAATTCCCTAGAATAAAAAACATTGATCATTTATAAAGTGTTTTCCATAATCTTGTTAGCTTTTGATAAGTCTATATTTTGCTAGTCTAGGTTTATCGTTCTCAATGATATTGATAAGCTTACTTTAAGAAAATTCCCTAGAATGAAAAAGATTGCACAATGTAGATGATGATTTAAAAAGTGTAATCTTTTAGTTTTCAATACGTCATTCTGTGAGTTCAAAGTCATGTTTCTTAACAATGTTGATTAGCTTTCTTCGATAAAATTCCCTAGAATAAAAAAGGCTTGCAAAACATAGATATAGTCAAATGGATAGTAAGAGAAATTTGAGGATGATTTCAAAAGCGTTTTCGATACTTCCATTTTTTTTAAGTCCAAATTTATCTTTCTCAACAATGTTGATAAGCTTTTTTTTGCAAGAAAATTCCCTAGAATAACAGAAGAAAATAGATGATGATTTCAAAAGTGTTTTCGATATCTCCATATTTTGCAAGTCCAAATTTAATTTTCCTGAAAAAAAAACGTTGCTAAAATTTCTCCAAAAAAATTCCCTATAATAAAAAGACAGGAAACAGTCAACAGGAAAAAATCAATAGTTCAAAAAATTTAATCTTTTTTGGCTTTCGATGCATGCATATTTTGCACATCCAAATTAATTTTTCTCAAGAACGTTGATAAATTTATCCCCAAAAAATTCCCTATACTAAAAAAAGGTTGCAAAATACAGAAAAAATTAAAACACCAACAGAAAAAATTAACAACTCTAAAAATGTAATCTATTGACTTTCGATACTTCTATATTTTACGAATCCAAATTAATTTTTCTCAAAAACGTTGATAAATTTCTCCCCCAAAAATTCCCTATACTAGAAAGAAGGTTGTAAAATACAGAAATAATTAAAACACCAACAGAAAAAATTGACAACTCTAAAAATATAATCTATTGACTTTCGATACGTCCCTATTTTGCGAGTCCAAATTTACCTTTCTCGGAAACGATCATTTCACCGGAGAAAATTCCCTAGAACGGAAGAGATTTGCAATGGCGTCGGTTATCGATAAATCGTAGCTGTATATTTCGGTAATTGCGCGGTCAGCAAAACAAACGCAATTACGGGACTGTTCGGGAAAGGGTAAGACAGGATCTTTGCGCAATTTGATATACGTGTCGAACGGCGCGGCTCGCCTTTCGCCCGCGGAACAATGTTGTTCGTTTTCGCGGTCGCTAATGGCCGCCGCCGGTGCCTTAATTACAACCAAATACGGTCCAATCAGCCCTCGGGGGCCGGCGATGTCGGACCGTTTCGAGCCTTTCGAGCCGTTCGGCATATTGTCGGATCCGAACCTTTCCACTGCCCTTCTTTTCTTCTCGGTGCATCCATCGTGGTGTATATCGAGCATAGGCGTGGACGCCATGGGCTCACGAATCTCATTTCAACAGGATATTCAAATTCAGTGTAAAAATCAAACGCACAAGAGTGAATCGTCGATAAAATTTCCTGTTTTGCCCCATGGGTTGCGTTGAAAGGATTTGCGAACGTTTTGTAAAGAATTTTTTCGCGAGACTTTCGATTTCGAGGATTAAAATTGTGGCGACGCCACTGCTCGCGGCGCATCGTGCGCGAAGGCGCTCCACGGACGATCGAGAGCTGTTGCACCGACCTGCACCACCTCTTCGCGTCCGATGCAGGCCGAGGCTCGTTAGTGCGCGCCCGTAAATCAAGCCGCAGGGGTGCCAACCCGCTAATATTACCGGGGTTCCCCCGGTATAGGAGGAGCACGTTCGCGCCGCCGACGCGCACGGTAAACGTTCGATATATCTCATCGATAATGAGTTTGTTAAATGGATTAATATTCCACTTTCTCTTTTCCCTCCTTCTGCCGTTTAAGATAATATTACGAGGATGCGCGCGACGGCTACGGGATCTGATTTCGATCAAACTATACATTTCAACAGAGAGAATTCTTTCGAAATGAATAATTTCAAACCTCCAGAAAACACTCTGCCTTTGATAACGTGGTATTTCACATTATATTTAACGTTACGTTAACATCAAGTCGCGAGGTGATCGCGACTCGATTTCGACGCCATCTTGAAAGCAACGTCAGAGAACTCGAACACGTCGATTATCGAGAATATTGAGTCGATATTCCAGAATCTAGCGAGCTCTAGACGGTTATCTAGTTTTTCATAATTTTATTTAAAAAATTTGTTTGTACTCATCCATCTTTTCTTTTTATTAGGTACAATGATCCCCTATATGCATTAATACAACTCTGGATAATAATCAACGTATTCTGGAACGAAGAAAGGATTGTTTAACGAAAGAAAATCCTTGAAACAGAATAGAATTCTCTATAACCTCACAAAATTTTATTTTAAAAATTTGTATTGATTCATTTTTTCTTTTAAGTACAATGATCCCATACACCTTAATGTAACTCTGGAATATAATTAACGTAGTCTGGAATGAAGAAAGAATCGTCAAAGATGTGCCTGAACCATGGAATAATAGAATTTTCTATAGCTTCTCATAATTTTATTATTAAAATTTCTTTATATTGATCCATCTTTCCTTTCAGACATGTGATACACCTTGATACAATTCTTGAAGGTAATCAACAAAGTCCAGAAGAAAACCTAGGATCGTTTAACACTAGAATTACCGAAATGGTCAAAATGACCCAATAATCGTAATTTCTAACAGCAAATCGTTTCGAAACATATAAGTTCAATGCTCCAGAAAACTCTCTGCCTTTGATAACGTGGTATTTTACATTATATTTAACGTTACGTTAACGTCAAATCGCGAGGTGATCGCAATTCTAGTCAACCGCCATCTTGAAAGTAATGTCAGAGAACTCGAACAAGTCGATTATCAAGAATCTAGCGCGCGACGGTTTGAGAACAGATTGTACATTTCTACTGGTAGAATCATTTCGAAACATATAAGTTCAAAGCTCCAGAAAACTCTCTGCCTTTGATAACGTGGTATTTCACATCGTATTTAACGTTACATTAACATCAAATCGTGAGGTGATCGCGACTCTAGTCATCCGCCATCTTTGAAGCAATGTCAGAGAACTCGAACACGTCGATTATCGAGAATATCGACTCGATATTCCAGAATCTAGCGCGTTCTAGACGGTTACGCGATCTGATATTTTCCACTTCGTGTTTCGATCAAACTACACATTTCAACCGAGAAAATTCTTTCGAAATGACTAAGTTCAAAGCTCCAGAAAACTCTCTGCCTCTCATAACGTGGTATTTCGCATCGTATTTAACATCGTGTTGACATTAAGTCGCGAGGCGATCGTGACTCGATTTTGACGCCATCTTGGAACCAACGTCAGAGAACTCGAACACGTCGATTATCGAGAATATCCACTCGATATTCCAGAATCTAGCGCGCTCTAGACGGTTACGCGATCTGATATTTTCCACTTCGTGTTTCGATCAAACTACACATTTTAACCGAGAAAATTCTTTCGAAATGACTAAGTTCAAAGCTCCAGAAAACTCTCTGCCTCTCATAACGTGGTATTTCACATCGTATTTAACATCCTGTTGACATCAAGTCGCGAAGCGATCGCGACTTCGCCGCCATCTTGAATGCAACGTAACAGAACTCGAACGCGTCGATTATCGGGAACATCGATTCGATATTGTAGAATCTAGCGCGCTCCTGGAGGCAGGGTAACTCGTATATACAGCCGGATAATTAATGGAGCCGGTAATGAGCTGATTATTATTAATAATATTTAGCCGGGGTTAAGCCGAGGCGACCCCGCCGCGCTGGAGCCCGGCTGCTCGTTAATTGAATCTGCCAATCATCGTAATGAGCGTCAGCGCCGGATCCGCTGTCCGTTCCTTCGTTGCTGCTCTCTCTGCTCAGGGGCCCTCGAGCTTGATGCCCCGGCTCGTTCGTTTCGAAAAACGAAATATCCATCTTGCTCTCTGCAACCTTATCCCAAGAAATGTGAGCAATCTTCTTCGCCCGACCGCCTTTCGAGAACTTGATCGATATCGCGAACCGCGTCTAGAACCTCGTCGTAATTGTTGCTATTCGTTTTCATTAATTGTACCGCGCGCTGAATCGAACTCGTACCGGCTACTGCATCGATGGAATCGTCTGTCTAACCCTTTTTTTCTTCCTCTTTGATATTCTCTGTCCGTACACGTAGACATCGTGGAGGATTTTAATAATCGGTAAAGTTCGTACGACGTGATCAGAACTGGAGGACAATGATGAATAATTGTATGGATGTGCAATTTTTCTTTTTGATATTTTTTGTATACGTGGAGATTGAGGAAGATTTTTAATACTGGAATTACCAGAGCAGTCTAAATGACTTATTTGTAATTTTTAATGAAAAGTGTGAAAAGTTTACTTGACAGAATTTTTGAAAAACTATAATTTTCTATAAGGGAATGAATAGACACTTATTTTCATTGCATTATATATTTTCTTCAGGTTTTTGTAATTGTTGATAGTTCTAGTGTTAATAATTAGTAAAGTTCATATGATGTGATTGGAACTGGAAGATGATGGATAGTTGTAAAGATGAGGAATGTAATGTTAAAAAGAAGGATAGTGCAATTTTTCTCCAAGGACAGATATTTCACTGTGATTTTAATAATCAGTAAAGTTTGAAGTGGGGGAAAATTTTGGATAATTGTGAAGAGGAAGAATGTAATTTTAAAAGTAATTTTTAGTGTCAAAAGATTCGAGAATAATTTAGTGAGAATTATTTTTGGTTATTGAGATTTTAAAGATTAGGCTTTTAGCCTCTCAGTCTTTTTCTAGTCTTTGTCAGTAGTGAACAATCGGAAATTGAAGATTCTTAGTATCAACAATTATGATTTTACGTTAAATGATGACTATTTACATGTCATAAGCAGATGACCTGACAATATTTTCCCTTGCCTGAAAATATTAATGTATGCAAACATCGTCAAACATAGTAAAACACAGTCAAACATAGTCAAACATAGCCACACATCGTCAGACATCATCAAATCTTGTTAAACATAGCCAACATAGTCATACAATAACAGTATTTTCTCGTCTTCATCAGCATTAATGTACGTAAACATCGTCAAACACCGTCAAACATAGTTAAATGTAGTTAAACTTGGTCATACATGGTCAAACATGGTCATACATGGTCAAACATGGTCAAAAATGGTCAAGCATGGTCAAACATGGTCAAGCATGGTCAAACATGGTCAAACATAGCCAAACATAGCCAAACATAGTCAAACAATAACACTATTTTCTCGTCTTCATCAGTATTAATGTACCTAAACATCGTCAAACATATTCAAACACAGTCAAACATGGTCAAACTTAACCAAACCTAATTTTAAAAGTAACTACATTACTAAAAGTTTCAAGAATAATTTAGTGTGAATTATTTTGCGATATTGAGACTTCAAACAGTGGGCTTTTAGTCTCCCAGACGTGTTTCTCGCCTAGAAGTTTGATGGAGATTGGGTTTACTGTTTGAGAGAGTAATCTTTACTTTGGAAGTAAAGTGTATCCTTTTAAAGGCACTTTTTTTCTCTCTTTTTTTTCTGTCCAGTCACGACTCTGTTCTACGATTCGTTCTCGCGCAATATTCGAGGATGGATCCGTTTGCTCATTGCGGGCCGAACGAAACGACAGAAGTAGCTGTGATAAGTCGACAGGGGACAAATGTTCGCTCTCCTCCCGCAGATAACGCCTTATCCTTCTCGTACCTGTCTGCATACCTTCGACCACTCGTTCAGGATTCTCGAAAATCCACTTTTGGCCCCCCAGAAACCGAGATTTACGGTGGTTTCTTCCAACTAAATTGTTGTCATTTCTAATTAAACCTCTGACAAACTACAAATGTAGCAATCAGAAGGCTGATGAATCAAGACTATTTTCCAAATTTGTTTCATTTAAAATCATATGTGGAACTGTTCTTTGGTATTTAATAAATCAATTATCTATTTGTTTCAATTTTTCAAAATTATTTCCTTTACAATTAATAATGCCACAGGCGTGTTAAAAATTGTTTTTTTTTTTATATTAATAAATTAATAATGTATTTGCCTCAGACAAACAAAAAATACAGTCATCAGAGGACTAAGAATCAAGATTGTTTTTCAAAATTGTTCCCTTTAAAATCAATAATTAATCGTATATTAAACGATTTTTTGATATTTAATAAATCAATTATCTATGTATTTCTGGTATCATTACTGTTTTGATTAGAAAATTTCGGTTTCTCTTTCCCAGTTTCCTCAATCCAGACTGCATATTAAAAGACTCCAAAGACCATGGGTACTGATATATGGCTTCCGCGTGTCGAGAAATTTCAAAAGAAGAAGGCGCGCCAATTATTTTTCCCAGCCGCCGTTAACGATAACGTCGCCTTAGCTTTCTAGGGAACCGGTAATCGCGCTTTTGTATATAATTGACAGTAATGTAATTGATTAAGAGGGAAACGGGAATGCGATAAAGGCGTCCGCGTATCGGTAGTTTCGCGAAAACTCGTTCCCAATCGACGTCCGGTGGTAATTTTGCACGTCTGAATTAATAGATTCTAGCGAAAGTCACGTCTCCTCTTAATTTCATTCCATTACTGGTTCGGTTCGTTGGCGCGAAACGGGTCTGATTATAGAAGATAGCCGAAATCATCGACGGGATCGCGGAATTAGATCGAATTACCCCAGGGACGCGGGATAATCGCCATATGCAATTTCTCGTAGAACAATCTCTTCTCCGCCATTTTGTAATTTGGATGAATTTTTCCCCGTCTGGTGTTCCATTGATTCGTTTAATTCCATTGGAAGGAATTGGGTATTTCGTTTTGAGATGACAATGTTTTCCCTTCTCTTGTCCGCCATTTTGTAATTTAGATGAAGTTTTCCTAGTCTGGGTTTGCATTAATTCATTTAATTCCATTCGAAGGAATTGAGTATTTCGTTTTGAGATGGCAATGTTTTCCCTTCTCTTGTCCGCCATTTTGTAATTTAGATGAAGTTTTCCTCGTCTGACTTTCCATTAATTCATTTAATTCTACTCGAAGGAAGTGGACATTTCCTTTTGAGATGACAATATTTTCCCTTCTTTGTTAATATTAATGTATGCAAACATTGTCAAACATCGTCCAACATAGTCAAACATAGGCAAACCTAGTCAAACCTAGTCAAACACAGTCAAACACAGTCAAACGTAGTCAAACACACTTAAACACAGTCAAACATAGTCAAACCTTGTCAAACAATAACAATATTTTCTCGTCTTCATCAGTGTTAATGGTCATAAACATCATCAAACATAGTCAAATATCGTCAAACATCGTTCAACATCGTCAAACATCGTCAAACCTTGTTAAACATAGTCACACAATAACAATATTTTCACGTCTTCATCATTATTAATGTACGTTAACACAGTTAAACACAGCCAAACATAGTCAAACACAGTCAAACGTAGTCAAACATAGTCAAATCTAGTCAAACATAATTAAACACAATTAAACGCTGTGAAGCACAGTCAAACACAGTCAAGCACAGTCAAGCACAGTCAAGCACAGTCAAGCATAGCTGAACACAGTCAAATGCAGTCAAACACAGTCAAACATAGTCAAATCCATTCAAACACAATTAATCACAGTCAAACACAGTCAAGCACAGTCAAGCACAGTCAAGCACAATCAAACACAGTCAAACCTACTCAAACTTAGTCAAACATAGTGCAACATATTCGTTTCGCGCGTTCTTTGAAACAGTTTAATGGAAACATTATCGATATTTTATAGATTTGATTTCACGCTATCCTCAGCTATGAATGGTGAACATTTACCTTTCATAAACAGATAACCTGCCCATATTTCGAAAGTAAAAAATATTCGATCTTTTCGTATTTTCCCTCGTTCTGTTAGCAAGATCTCGCATAGATTTCAATTACGACGAAATTAGAAGCGGAATCGTATCTCACGAATACACCGTCGGCACGACTGGCTACCGAATGACGGGAGAAATTAATCAAAATAATCATCTCTGGGGCCCGGGGCGGCCAGCGGGGCCTGTCATTTACTCCCCTGGAACTCTTCTTCTCCATTCTGCCTTTAGATACCCGGGCTGTATATATATTCCACGCTATCCGGTAGCCGACCGAAACCTTCCTTTGGCCTTTAGTCGGGAATTTCGTAGCCCCGACGCGTCGTTCTTCCACAGGCTGAATTTTAAAGGATCCATCTGCCCTCGGTGGAGTTTTATTTCTCGGCCAAACAATGGCTGGACAATCTGTTCCAGCCAGAAATCAGAAATTCTGCAGAGTTTAGTTCGTTGATACAGAGATAAATTAATTGCAAAAGAATTATATCACTAGTATTATTATTATTCATTTGTAAACGGAAATGAACTCTTTAGTACAAAAGATGTGATATATAAGGAACTACAAATGTGGATTTCTTGTCAAACATTATTGTTTATGAAATTTTAACAATATATATTAATTTACAATACGTTGCAAGGATAATTTTAGACTTTCTGATTGTTCAATTATATCAGTTTAGTCCAGTTCAATTAGTGTGTCAATTTAGAGTGTTGGAATAGCTTAGAAATGTCATTGATATGTATTATAAATATATATTAATATATATGAAAATGTTAAAAAAGGGGAGAGTCTATTGGGGAGGTTATGGTTGGAGAAGTATGGTCCAGCCTCCTCTCCCACTATAGTGATTTTTCATAAAGGCCTGTAAAAGTTTTTAGACCAGTCGTCTTCAACCCTCTTTGCCTCCTTTACCTCTTTCGTCAATTAAAAAACCATACTAATATAAAATTTGAAATGTATTTGTCGAGCAAATAGCACAAAATCTACAAAAAACATCGTGATTAATCGAATCCCCTAGAATTCGTAAAAATCCCTAGCTGGAATCTTTAAACGATTTGTGAATCGTCACTGGTTTATGAATTTTTTTGTTAAAATCAATTTCGTGGTGATTTCATTACGCGAGAAATCGATCGTTGAACGGCGTTTCGATACTCTCGCGATTCGAGATATCGATTGTTAAACGACTTCTACGCGTATCGATATTCTCACGCGAGAAACGATTCGAGAAATCGATGGTCGAATGGTGTTTCGATATTTTTGCGTGAGAAACGATTCGAGATATCGATCGTTAAACGACTTTTACGCATATCGATACTCTCGCGCGACCAACGATTCGAGAAATCGATGGTTGAATGGTGTTTCGATACTCTCGCGCGAGAAACGATTCGAGATATCGATCGTTAAACGACTCTTACGCGTATCGATTGTCTCGCGCGACCAACGATTCGAGAAATCGATCATCGAATGGTGTTTCGATACTCTCGCGCGAGAAACGATTCGAGAAATCGATCATCGAATGGTGTTTCGATATTCTCGCGCGAGAAACGATTCGAGAAATCGATTATCGAATGGTATTTCGATATTCTCGCGTGACAAACGATTCGACATATCGATCGTTGAACGACTCTGTACGTGTATCGATATTGATCGATACTATCGATACTAATTCGATTTTGATCGAAAAAGTTCGAAACATAAAATAATCTGTCAAATATTAATAGAACGCAGTCTTTCAGAAGATTGATACTATATTTCAGTGCTCTAATAAAAGTACAGGCATTGAAAATATTAAACAATTATTATTTTCCATCAAATCGTAATATCGAGAGGAGGTGGATACACAATTGTAGTCGAAGAATCGTACGTCGAGCTCTGGAATGCAACAGGACGTCCCAGGTCTCAGGGCCGCGAGGGGTGCACATAAATCAGTGTCAAATGGTATTCCACGTCGCGAGCATGAAACGATAAACATGTTTCTAAACATAATACAAATCATCGTGTTCGTTCCATTTGCAACTTACTTAGAAAGCCCAGGGACGTGGCGTCGCAGGAACGTTAAAACGCGACGTTTCGCGCAACCACCGACGCGTATGCATCTGCTCGTCCCGCGTAGTTGGCGTCGCGTCGTGAATCACTCGTTTGGGTCGCGAGAGCCATCGTGTTTGGTTTGCAGGGGCGTGCATTTGAATAAGAACGACAGTCGTGCATCAGAACACGAACGGGGACAGGAGGGGAATAATAGGGTTGACCGTGGTTGGTGAGAAGGGGAGCGGGGGAGGGGATACGCGAGTGACGTCGTACCGCAAACTACCACTGTCCCCTTTATATTCAGGAACATAAGCTCGCAAAGTTATTGGCCCATTCGGACCTCCTGCCTCCACGAAACACCGTCCCGTTTCTCATTCGCGTGTCCGATGGCGTTACTTTGCGCCCTCGAATACCCACCCCTCGTATTCCATGTCTTTCGTCCTCTCCGTTTCCCTCGATACCGACGTCCAACGAATTTGTCCAACGATCCATCGATAATTGTCCACGAGAACCAAATTCTATCTAGTGATATTTCTCACGTGAGAAATCGACAATCTGAAAATGATAACACTGCGTATAATTATGGAAAAGTGAATGTTAACCCTTGAGTGGACTCTCAATTTCAATTATTTTACTTAATGTTGATTCTTATTAAGCATTTAAAAAACAGTGAACTAGTGGAGGATTGCATGAATTTTTCAAATAAGTATATTGACATGTACACTTAAGAGCTCATATGGCAGAAAGGTTCAGTGAATTTAAGATTCTCAAATAAGATATAAAAGTGTCAATAATTTTATACTTTGAATAATATTTTTAATGCGAATAAAGAGGTTAAAACTTGAAGTCCCTATGCAATTTTGCATTGGGTTAGAGCATTTTTCACTCACTGAAACAATCTAGTAAAAAAGTCTAATAAAACAAGTCAAATGTAGTAGAAAAATCTAGTAATAAAAGTAAAATTTACTAGAAAAGTCTAGCAAGAAAAGTAAAATCTAGTAAAAAAGTAAAATTTACTAGAGAAGTCTAGTAAAAAATCAAAATCTAGTAATATAGGAAAATCTAGTAATAAAGTAATATCTAGAAAAAAAGTAAAATCTAGTAATAAAGTAAAATAGAGTGAAAAAATAAAATCTAGTGAAAGAAGTAGAATCTAGTAAAAAAAGGAAAATCCAGTGAAAAAAGGAAAATCTAGTAATAAAGGAAAATCCAGTAATAAAGGAAAATCTAGTAAAAAAAGTAAAATCTAGTAAAAAAAGTGAAATCTAGTAAGAAAATAGAATCTAATAAAACAGTAAAATTTACTAGAGAAGTCTAGTAAAAAAGGAAAATCCACTAATAAAGTAAAATCTAGTAATAAAGTAAAATCTAGTGAAAAAATAAAATCTAGTGAAAAAAGTAGAATTTAGTAATAAAGTAAAGTCTAGTGAAAAAAGTAGAATCTAGTAAAAATAGTAAAATCTAGTGAAGAAAGTAAAATTTACTAGAGAATTCTAGTACAAAAGGAAAATTCAGTAATAACGGAAAATCTAGTAATAAAGTAAATTCTAGTAACAAAAGTGAAATCTAGTAAAAATGTAGAATACAGTGAAAAAAGTAATATCTAATAAAACAGTAAAATTTACTAGAGAAGTCTAGTAAAAAAGGAAAATCTAGTAATAAAGTAAAATCTAGCAAAAAAGTAAAGTCTAGTAAAAAAGGTAAGATCTAGTAATAAAGTAAAAACTAGTGAAAAAATAAAATCTAGTGAAAAAAGTAGAATCTAGTAAAAAAAGTAAAATCCAGTGAAAAAGGAAAATCTAGTAATAAAGGAAAATCCAGTAATAAAGTAAAATCTAGTAAAAAAAGTAAAATCTAATGAAAAAAATAAAATCTAGTGAAAAAAGTAAAATCTAGTAATAGTGAACAATAACTAGAAACCCCTAGATAACTGTTTCAGTTGCTCCACAACTTCGCCAGTACGTCAGCATAGATGGGAAGCTATCGAGTTCAAAGCCAATTCCAATTTGTCCTATCGAACGATCGATGGTGAAATCACGTTATTTGCGGGATGTCCTAATATTTGGGTCGCGAGGAGGAGTGTCGGGGTTCCCGGGGCACACAGATGCCCACTGGTGGATCGTCCACAGGCACGCGGCGCACGTTGCCCACGGAGCTCCTGTGGCGCTCACCGGGCTTCGACACCCACACGCCGTGTCGTCTCACCAAACACATAAATAACGACAGTTTCGGAGACCTCGCGTCACCGTTCATCTTGCCCCGGCCATTCCGCTCGGAATCGTCTTCCTCCACGCGTCGTTGGGCTTTTCTGCGTCTATTAGAGTTCCTAACGAACGATCGAAACGTATCCGCCGCGATCGATTCTAATTTAACCGTCTACTGGGTGGCGGGGCCCGACGATGGATCGTTCGAATTACCCACTGTTGGCTTTTCCGGCCGGAAATAGGGGAATCAGCGGACGTTAAAGAGTCCCCAGTGTTAATCAGGCAACAGGCCTGGATCGAGGAACCGAAATGAGCAATCAGCCCAAATTGCTTGCGAACGATAGCCTTTCGGGGCGTTCGCCACCTGTTATTTGGTGAAATTTTTCCATTTATCGGGGCCCCAGAAAATTCTGACACGTGCTCGATACAGATGTCGACGTCGTTTGTCCGGCAATTAGGCTACAGTTTATTGGGTATATTTGTTCGAGCGTTTGGTCGAGAATCACCAGAAAAAGAAACCAGAGTTAGTACAACCTGTAAAAACGGTTAAATAAACACGAAAAACAGTGTGCAAAATGTGGTTTGAGCTTCTTTTTCATATAAATAAATATTTCTTGGCCTATCCAACACGCCTCATAATTGCTTCGTGTCTTTTGAAAGGTCAAAATAAGTGCCAATGTAGTAATTAATGCAACGAAAGATTTTTAGAAATACTTTCGTTCTTGAATCCGTAGCTATGTTGAACTGAAACTATATTAAAGTTGCACTAAGATGCAGAAAATGTAACAAACAAATGGCTGTTTTAATGAACAGTCGAAAATTGAAGCTTCTTAGTATCAATAATTTCGGTTTTACGACAAATGGTGACCAGTTAGCTGTCATAAACAGATGTTGTTTGGAACAGTTTAGTAGAAATATTGTCGATATTTTGTATATTTGCTTTTAAGTCACTCTCAGATATCAATGGTGAACATTTATTTGACATAAAATGATAATCTGGCAATATTTTTTTCATCTCTGTCAGTATTAAAGTACGAAAACGTAGTCAAACGTGGTCAGACGTGGTCAGACGTGGTCAAACCGTGGTCAGACGTGGTCAAACCGTGGTCAGACGTGGTCAGACGTGATTAGACGTGGTCAAACCGTGGTCAAACCGTGATCAGACGTGGTCAGACGTGGTCAAATCGTGGGCTAACGTGGTCAGACCTGGTCAAACGTCGTCAGACATGATCAGACGTGGTCAAACCGTGGTCAAACCGTGGTCAGACGTGGTCAAAACGTGGTCAGACGTGGTCAGGCGTGGCCAAATCGTGGTCAGACGTGGCCAAACCGTGGTCAGACGTGGTTAGACGTGGTCAGACGTGGTCAAACACGATCAAACATAGTCAAACATATCCTTGCCGTGCGTTGTTTGAAACAGTAAATAAATAAATTATATTATCACTTAAACAAGACTCTCGAGGGACATCAGAATACTTGTTCGTAGGGCTAAAATAACCTCAAAAAGAAAACATTATTCCAATCATGACAGTCCCAAAACTAAATATCGACCAATCTTCCTAAAACCTAGCAATCAGATGAAAAATTTCTCCAAAACATAATTGTACCCCCAATATGAATCCCCAATATTCCTCGAAAGGCATATCGAAGCTCTCGTATCGCACAGATTATTTCATCAAACAATTAGCTTGTACCGTCACCGATGTCGTCGTTCGGGGAATAATCGTGCACGAACTACCGGCCAGGTACGTCGATTGACGTGTTCATTAAAACGCATAGGCGTCGTCGTCGTCGTGGTTGGCGATCGAGCGTGCAGCGCGCGCATGTCGGGAACGCTCACGGGATATTCCGCCGTGGCTCGCGCCTACGCGTTCCCCGCGTTTTGCCGCGGGGCATTAAATTAATAGCGCGTTTCGTTTGTCGAGAACCGCGGTCACAATCGTATACAACGGTACACTGTGTTGCCTCTGTCGCGAAACTGACGTCTCGCGTTTGCCGTGCGCTGGACGAACGACAGGGCCCCGTGTAACTCGCTTGCGATTACGACTACTCGGTGGTCGGGGACAGTCGTCGACGACGCCTTCGCGATCCTGTCAGGAAACGATCTCTTCTCGTTCTTTTTCGGAGACACGATAATTGTGTTTACCAGTATACATACAGGGTGCTCGAGCAACCCTGGGAAAAATTTTAATGGGGGATTCTAGAGCCTAAAATAAGACGAAAATCAAGAATAGCAATTTGTTGATGGAGGCAATGAACACGGCAGCGCCGCCTCGCGTTGAAAATTTGAAATTCGCGCTTCAAATCGACGGCGCCATCTTGTAAATTGATAATATTAATATATTAGATAGATATCACGTTTAACACGTTCATTACAACCGTATAATATTCTGTAACACTAAAACTTTGATTTCGGCCATTGTTTCCAATACTTATTTTTCTAACCTTCTTGAAATTCACAAATCTATTTTCAAATGTAGTCCAAAATCACTCCCCTCAACGTCTCGACTAGAAAATGAACTTTTGTGGAAGATTCTAGAGGCCAAAATAAATTATTGTTAAAAATTATTAATAAAATGTCTCTACATATACGAATTTTTTTCTCGAAAGTGCGTAGGATTTCGGGGGTATGTCTATTCACCAAAATTGATTGTAATTGACTCCAGTTAACGAAAATAATTTTTTTAGAATCATTTAAAATTTTTTAATTATGTCGAAAATTTTGTAGCCTACTTGAATTTTTTTCTTCAAAATGGGTAGGATTTCCAGGGTATGTGTATTCACCAAAAATGATTGTAATCGAACCCCACAACTAAAAATATTTTTTTTAAGGCGATTTGAAATTTTTGTTTTTCGTCGAAATATTTAGGTACCTACCCCTGTGGATTTTCTTAGAAATTCGTTTTTCATTTTTAATAAATTTGTTTGACGCGCTACGAAAATTCTGTTTAATACTTTTTTGTAGGTATCGATGAGCACTAGTTCAGAAAAAAATTTCATTGAAATATATTCACTATTGTAGTAGTTATGGTCGTTTGAAATTTGGACCACTTTTATGGAGTTTTTCTAATTTTACGTGGTTAAGGAACAACTTTTCCAACATTCTTAGAATTTCTACACATTCTTCACTAAAATACGCGTAGTTTGCCTTTTGAAACTTCAAAATCGTCCAATCCGTTCAGGAGTTATGGTGTTTTAAAGATACGCATGACATTTCAGGGTAATATTTTTGGCCAGACATTGTATTTTCGATAATGAATTTTTTTCTCGAAAATGGTTAGGATTTTGGGAATATATCTATTCACCAAAAATGATTGTAATTGACCCCCGCAACCAAAAGTAATTTTTAAAAAATGATTTGAAATTTTTTAATTTCGCTGAAAAATTTGCCACAACTCGAATTTTTTTTCCGAAAATGGGTAGGATTTCCGGAGTATGTCTATTCACCAAAAATGATTGTAATTGATCCCAGCAATCAAAAATAATTTTTTTAGAATCATTTGAAACTTTTAATTTTTTCGAAAAATGGTCCCTTTATTCGAATTTTTTTCTCGAAACTACGTGGGATTTCGAGGGTATGTCTATTCACAAAAAATGATTGTAATTGATCCCAGCAATCAAAAATAATTTTTTTAGAATCATTGGAAACTTTTAATTTTTTCGAAAAATGTGCCCTCTACTCGAATTTTTTTCTCGAAAATGGGTAGTATTATGGGGGTATGCCCATTCACCAAAAATGATTGTAATTGATGCCAGCAACCAAAAATAATTTTTTCAGAATCATTTGAAGATTTCAATTTTTTCAAAAAATTTGCCCCCTACTCGAATTTTTTTCTCCGAACTGCGTAGGATTTCGAAGATACGTGTATTCACCAAAAACAATTGCAATCGACCCCCTCAACTAAAAATAATTTTTTCATAACGATTCCAAATTTTTCAATTCCACCTCCAATTGCTATAAAACTTTAAACGTTAATAACTTTGAATAGGTGATTCTATAGACCAAAATAAGACGAAAATGAAGAATACCAATTTGTTGATTGAGGCTTCGTTAAAAAATTATTAACAATTGCACCTGTAATAGTTACGCAAGTTGCGCCTTTAGATACGTAATTGTTAATAATTTTTTAACGAAGCCTCCATCAACAAATTGGTATTCTCAATTTTCGTCTTATTTTACCCCCTAGAATCCCCCATTCAAATTTTCCCCAGAGTCGACCGAACACCCTGTATACGCTCCATGGATCTCGAGACCTCCTTCCATTCCATTCCAATCTACAGGTCTGACTTACGATCTTCCCCAATTCACGAAGGAATTCTAATCTGCCGCGGACGTGGGTCTTAATAACGAATCTATCTTAATTAAATTAAAATTCTCCCGTCCGGGGCCCCTCTACCTCCAAACCCTCTCCAGGGCGTGTCCGTGTCCGTGTTTCTCGTGTTTTGGGGCCCAGATCCAACCCGTAGCGGGCCCCACGGGAGAACAGTCGTCAAAAAATCCTCCAGAGAAAGTTCCCTCGCGATAGTTAATCTCGTTCGAGGGAGAAAGATAATCCAACTAATCGATATGAATTTACTTTGTAATTTCCACGCCTTTCTCAAAACCCTCTCTCTCCCTCTCCCTCGAGGTATCCTCTTCTCTCTCTCTAGTTCCCAACGTAGCATTCGCGAGGCATAATATTACCATTCTTTATTCTTTAACGATCAGCAGCCAAGTCCGAGTGTTTCGTGGGCCTCTCTCGCCCCCCCAACCGCCTTCTCTTTCTCCTTTACGATTCCGTCCCAATTTATTACGAAACCGAGGGCTTTTCCACGCGATAGTCGAGAGAGACGCGGTCCTCACCACGACGCGCCCTCATTTCGTATTCATAAAGTGGCGGGTTCCACCGAGGGTCTCTTAATATTCGAGGAATACGAGGCCCCCGCCCCCTCCTGAGGAATCTCCTCCGGGTTAATTACCGTGAAATACGACTGATCGAGAAATTCGGATAAGCGTGCTGCATCGTAAATCGGAGCAGTATAATTCACTTTACCCTAATAACCCGTCTAATATGAATTTTATCCCGTCGCCAGGGGTAATGGATATACAGCGCGAGACGATAATTCGCCGATTAACGCTTCGAGGGGATGCCCCGCGCGATTTTTTCGAACCGTAGAAACCGAGAAAGGAAAAGAAACAACCGTAGAATCCGTGGTTACGATCTAAATCAGCCCCCGGGGTCGTTTCGATCGAGGAATCGCTGTCCGTGGACCAGCGACGAGCCATGTGTCGTTCGATCGAGCGTGGAACTCGTTTGGAGGCGCGGCGTTCGGTCACGAAATTTTCGAAAATCCTCGTTTCGTAATTGTTTATTGTGATCGAGGGTTCGGCTGGAACGAAGCGCCCCCCCGTGGAGCGCCGCGAATGGGATCTAAAAGAGAAGGGAGGAGCGGAACGTGGGTTCCTACCGTTAACATCCGACTTTACGATGCATCCTGGTCGC
The DNA here is from genome assembly GCF_013123115.1 of Colletes gigas. NCBI lineage: Eukaryota > Metazoa > Arthropoda > Insecta > Hymenoptera > Colletidae > Colletes > Colletes gigas. Next base: position 2,492,335 of record NW_025106644.1, read on the forward strand.
ACGAGGCGTGCACCTCGCGGGTCCCTATACAAGCCCCCGTAATTTGATAATATAGGGTTATGGTGGCGCCAAGCTGAGCCGTTTAAATTCATAACATTGTTTATTCCTATTAGACCGACCTATTGGGTCCGTTCCGCGCGATATTTCATTCGAAACCAAGGCCGCGCCGCGTGTGGATAAGCCTCTTGCCTCGGCAGAGTACGGCTCCGGGGATTTTATGTAACGACCCCGGCTACGGGGACTTCCTCTCGGATTGGATACCTGAAATGTATTCCGTGATCGCCGCGGATGACGACATTCGTCCAGAAATTAGTTTCCAACGAGCGTTCGGCGAAGTATTTGTTCGTTTTACGCCGGGACTGTCGACGATTCGCGTGTATCTAGTGCGAGATCGCGAGAAGGTGGCTAGTGGGGATGGCACAGGGGGCGTGGGAGTACTTGCTCCGCCTATCTTTGTCGTTTCGACCAATAGAGACTGTGGGCGTGGCAAGCTGGAGTGAGGAACCAATGAGACCCACATTCTTTTCAGTAGTCAACTTCTCAAGAACGCATAGTATGTTTACTTCCTTCTATTTAGTCGTTAATAGTGTCTTTTATCGATTCATAATATGCAGTGAAAGACTATAATACGGTGTTTAAGTATCGTTGAAATAATTTCTTAGAATATATATTACAATAATTCAGGCAAAATTTCTCGATTGAGTTGCAATAATTTTAATAAGTATTTGTACTGTGTGCTTGCGAGAAGGTGGCTAGTGGGATGGTATAGGGGGCGGGAAAATGCTTGCTCCGCCTATCTTTGTCGTTTCGACCAATAGAGACTGTGGGCGTGGCAAGCTGGAGTGAGGAACCAATCAGACCCACATTCTTTTCAGTTGCCAACTTCTGAAGAGCGCATAGTATGTTTACTTCCTTCTATTTAGTCGTTGATAGTGTCTTTTATCAATTCATAATATGCAGTGAAAGACTATAATACGGTATTTAAGTATCGTTGAAATGATTCCATAGAATTTATATTATAAATATTGTGATGACTATTTGTACTGTGTGTTTGCGAGAAGTTGGCTAGTGGGATGGCACAGGAGGCGTGGGAATGCTTGCTCCGCCTATCTTTGTCGTTTCGACCAATAGAGACTGTGGGCGTGGCAAGCTGCAGTGAAGAACCAATGAGACCCACATTCTTTTCAGTAGCCAACTTCTCAAGAACGCATAGTATGTTTACTTCATTGTATTTGGTCGTTAATAGTGTCTTTTATCGATTCATAATATGCAGTGAAAGACTATAAAACTTCTCAAAAACCAATTTAAGAATGACTCAAATCAAAGACCAATCGAAGAATGACTCAAATCAAAAACCAATCGAAGAATGACTCAAATCAAAAACCACTTCAAGAATGACTCAAACTACAACCTAATAGCAGAATGATTCAAATTAAAAACCAATTCAAGAATGACTCAAATAAAAAACCAATCGAAGAATTACTCAAATAATAAAACCAATCGAAGAATGACTCAAATTAAAAATCAATAGAAGAATGACTCAAATCAAACACCAATTCAAGAATGACTCAAACTACAACCTAATAGCAGAATGATTCAAATTAAAAACCAATTCAAGAATGACTCAAATTAAAAACCAATCGAAGAATTACTCAAATAAAAAACCAATCGAAGAATGACTCAAATTAAAAATCAATAGAAGAATGACTCAAATCAAACACCAATTCAAGAATGACTCAAACTACAACCTAATTGTAGAGTGACTCATATTAAAAACCAATGGAAGAATGACACAAATTAAAACCAATTCAGGAATGACTCAAATTAAAAGCAATTGTAGAATGACTTAAATTAAAAACCAATGAAAGAATGACTCAAATTAAAAGCCAATTGAAGAATGACTCAAACTAGAAACCAGTTAAAGCATGGCTCAAATAAAAAACCAATCAATAATGACTCAAAGTAAAAACCAATTAAAGAATGATTCAAACAAAAAAACCAGTTAAAGAATGACTCAACTCAAAAACCAAGCGAAAAACGACTCAAATTAAAAATCAATTAACCACAAACCAAAGATACATTTTCCAAAACTCTCGAAAGATTCTCAATTGTCAAAAAAAAAAAAATCGTTAATTTAGATCTAGACACTGCCCCGTAGTGTCACCGGGGCGAACGATTAGGTTTGATTAGGTTCTCCAGAGCTGGCCGTGCAGCTCGGTATCGTTCGGAGCTGTTTACGAGCGCGCAGCGAGTTCCCAGTCCGGGACGGGGCGCATCCTTGATGCATCCTTGTTGCTCCTGGCCCCGGCTGGCTGTCAGCGAGTACGTGAAATATCGTCCTGCCCAACTAGCATCCAATAATTAGTTTACTCCTCATTACGGCTGGCCCGCGTTATTAGGCGGGCCACGGGTTCCGTGCGAGCGAGACGGAGGAGGTCGAGAACGAGACGGCGTAGCTCTAATTAACTGAACGTTTAGGGGTTGCTCGAACCGGTCGACTCGCGGGCCACGCCCGATCGGTTAACCAATTCCGTTCTTACCTGCTTTGTGCACCTTTCAGATACTTTGTGGCGATCTCGGGTGTCGTTCCTCGTTTCTTCCTCGACCTCTCTTCACCCCCCCTCGCGCCACGCGCGCAAACTGAGACGATCCTGGTTGGTTCCATAGGAAATGGATCATCGAGGATTGTAACGAGGATAAGAACGCAGAGGCAGAGAGTAAAAGAAGAAATTGTGGTCGAGAGTGGGGGATAGCGAAGGAGGACATGCAGGAGGCTGTGTGTATCTTGGATCTTTGATCTTGGTTGAGCGGATCGAGGTGGTTCGAGGGGGTACCAGGGAGGAGACAGAGAATGGTTGTGGAACGGAGAGAGAAAGGGAGCAGGGTCTGTAGGAGGTATGATGCGCGGGAGCCATCTCTGTTAATCATCGCGTAATTACCGCTCCAATTATCAGATACTGAGATACGAGCGCGGTGGATCACGCGGGACCGAAAGAATCTGTTAGCCGCGCCGCACCGGCGTGACGGATCGCCAATCTAGCCCGAACAACATTCGAGACGAAGCATTTTATTACATTGATCGGTTCATATGCCTCGAATGTTGGTGGAAATTTTCGTTCCTTGCATGTGGAGTCAATGTTTCTTTGCGTTGGGTACTCTCGAGGAATGGGAAACTGTAGTGAACTTGTACTTAGATGTTGAAAATGTAATGAATAATGCAGGTGTTGGAATATCTTGATGTCTACTGTGGGCGTTGAGGCTAGTTTAATAAGCAGTTGGTGATTGAGGATTCTTAGGATCAATGATATTGGGTTTAAGCCGCTCTCAGGTATCAATGGTGGTCATTTATTTGTTGTGAAAGGATGGTCTGGCAATATTTTCTCGTCTTTGTCAGTATTAATGTACGTAGACATGGTCAAACATTGTCAAACATTGTCAAACATGGTCAAACGTAGCCAAATGACGATTTTATCCGAGATCCTAACCCAGATCTAACAATATTTTGCCATCTTCATGAGTATTAATGTTCTCAAACATTGTCAAACATCGTCAAACATCGTCAAACATAGTCAAACATAGTCAAACATGGTCAAACGTAGTCAGACGACAATTTTAACCTACAGCCTAACCCAGATCTAACAATATTTTCCTGTTTTCATACGTATTAATGTACTCAAACATAGCCAAACATAGTCAAACATTGTGAAACCTAGTCAAATCTAGTCAAACACAATTAAACACACTTAAACACAGTCAAACACAGTCAAGCACAGTCAAACACAGTCAAGCACAGTCAAGCACAGTCAAACACAGTCAAGTACAGTCAAGTACTGTTAAGCACAGTCAAGCACAGTCGAACACAGTCAAACCTAGTCAAACATAGTCAAACCTAGTCAGACCTAGTCAAACATAGTCAAACATACCCAAACATAGTGAAACATATTCTTGTTGAGCATTGCTTGGAACAATTATTGTCGTTATCTCCAGTTCCATAAGAATATTACAACAATTCTACCAATATTGTTAGGTCATACCATCCCCGTAATATTCACATTCAATAAGCTTAACCAGGTCTTCCTTGCGGTCTCCATAACTATAGTATCGCTATAAGCATGAAAACAGGGTCTTCCCCTTGCAATAACCCCATAAAAATCTGCAAAAGAACCCTTTCTTACGAGCTAAAATCGCTATTTACTCGCATCTCGCGCACCAGTTCATCGATCGCCAACGATTCGATTGCTCCAGCTTGATGATATCGCAGGTGATTGAACCGAATGGCACCCACGGAAGTGGAGAAACGCTCGCGGTAACGGCCGTGAGAGATGAATTTTTGCAGAAGAAACAGCGCGGAAAAGAATGTTGACGATGGCCGAGCGGAGGCGAACGAGCGGCGCGAATCTGTCGGATCTTTTCTCCGAGTCGGTTCCCGAAGTTCGCGTTTAGGGTTGAAGCTGAGGCGGGACAATACTTGTCCAGCGGCCGGTAGGTTGAACAGGGCGTTACCCGGCATTCCTTGGTAAATTAACTTAGCGGGCGGCTGCAGCGCGCCGGCGAACAGCGCGGCACGGCGCGTCTCCCGCCAAATATTCATTTAAAAAGGTAAATGCAATTTTGCCGTTTTACGTGATTGAGATAATGCCCTCCGATTAACGGGCCGTCTCTTCTCCGCGCCCTTCGTTTTCGGAGTCGATCTTTTCCCCTTCGGTCCCCCCTCGCGTCTCCGTTCTTGCCCCGGTATACCCCTACGGTAGCAAACGCGTCATTACCAAAAATTCTCAACCGTCCATCGCATCGCGGAGGTTCAATTTATCCGCAGGTGTTGTACGAGTCTCGAAATATCTCGGGGTATCTCGATTCTCGAGGCATTTTGAGGTATTTCGATTCTCGAAGCGTCTCGAAGTATCTTGATTCTCGACGCACCCCGAAGTATTACGATTTTTTAAGCATCTCGAAGTATCTCGATTCTCGAAGTATTGCGATTCTCGAAGTTATCTTGAAATATCTCGATTCTCGAAGTATGTATATCGATTCTCGAAGTTACCTCGAAATATCTCGATTCTCGAAGCATCTCGAAATATTACGATTTTGGGAGCATCTCGAAGACTCTCGATTCTCGAAGTATTGCGATTCTCGAAGTTATCTCGAAATATCTCCATTCTCGAAATATATCGATTCTCGAAGCATCTCGAAGTATATCAATATAACTATCATTAGAATGTCTAAAATTATTCTTGAAACGTTTTGTAAATTACTTCATTTTGTTAAAATTTTATGAGTGACAATGTTTGACTATGCAAAATCCAAATTTGTGGTTCCTTACATACTACACCCTTTGTACTAAAGGGTTTAATCCCGTTAATAAATGAATATTAATAATAATAATAACAACAACAATAATAATAATAATAATAATAATAATTCTCGAAGTATTGCGATTCTCGAAGTGATCTCGAAGTATTACGATTCTTAAAGTTATCTCAAAGTATTACGATTCTCGAAGCATCTCGAAGTACATATCTCGATTCTCGAACAATCTCGAAATATCTCGATTCTCGAAGTATCTCGATTCTCGAACCATCTCGAAATATCTCGATTCTCGAAGTATCTCGATTCTCAAAGCATCTCGAAATATCTCGATTCTCGAAGTTATCTCGAAGTATTACGTTTCTTGAAATATCTCGATTCTCGAAGCATCTCGAAGTATCTCGATTCTCGATGTATCTCGATTCTCGAATCATCTTGAAATATCTCGATTTTCGAAGAATTTCGAAATATCTCGATTCTCAAAGCATCTCGAAATATCTCGATTCTCGAAGTATCTCGATTCTCGAACCATCTCGAAATATCTCGATTCTCGAAGTATCTCGATTCTCGAATCATCTTGAAATATCTCGATTCTCGAAGCATCTCGTAATATCTCGATTCTCAAAGTTATCACGATTCTCGAAGCATCTCGAAGTACCTCCAACCGTCACGATTCTCGAACCTATCTCGAAGTGTCACGATTCCGTAACAGATCGAGAGTATCGATCGACCGATATCGAGCGGACGTTAATAAGCGCGATTAAACGAGGAACAAGCCGCGCGTTCGTTGTAGATCTCGTTCGATGGTTAAACGGGGGCAAGATTCCAAGGGAGGCGAAGCCGGTACGGGTAATTCGCGGAGATCGTACATCATCCCCGGCGAACGGTTGTCCGCCTATTCGGTCGCTTCGTTTGGGCTTAAATCAAATTTACTAATTAACACCATTTACCAGGATCTATAGCGCGGGCGACTCGCGCTGTCCGGCGTCCGTGACTCTCTAAGCTCCTTTTTGTTTCCTCTTCAACGTCGGTACGCGTTATTGATGATGCTCGTTAAAGAGCTCTCACGTGCCGGTGGGGCAGTTCTTCTTCGTCCCGATTTCTCTCTCACTCTCTCTCCCGCTCTCTCGCACGCTGGTCCCGACGTTAGCCATTCCAGCGTCCCCGACACCGACTCCTGTATGGCCGTGATCCATCCTCGTGGCGCTCGGCGTGGCTGCCGCGGGACATTAGTCATCGACAATCAAGATGAATTCACTCTTAAACAATGACGCTTAATTTCAAGAAGCCACCGACGAACAACCGCCGAATTCCCGAGTCGAGCTGCCTCGTAACCGAATAAATCCACCGCGAGCCTTTGTCCACTTTTCACGGAGGCGCATCATCGACGCCTCTCCTCCAGAACTCCCAACGTCCACGGGTTCTCTTTGGTGTTATTACAGGCGGCGGATCGTACGTAGCCGCACCGAGGGTCCAACCCGGGGGCCCAGGATTTATGGCGCGTCGCATTATCACGTAAGGTAACGCGACACCGCAATTCCACTCGGCGGCACCGGTTGGACGGGCAAACGCGCAAATTACCATCGCGATTGCGGCTAACTCGGGCCTTTACGCTAATAACGCCAACACCACGCGGCGAATCGCAAACAAGGACGAGCGTGTGGTGCGCCGTACGCGAACGGGACGGGACACGGGACGCGCAATCTTTCCCACCGAGGGCGTAAACCGCAACCGAGTGGACCCCTCGCATCATCGTTCCTCCCGGAATATTTATTTATTCGGTTCAGAGGCGGTTCGCCAATCTCCGGGAACGTTCAGACACTCGAAAAACAGTCGTTTTTAGTCTATGGTGAGTCATTCGTCGTGTTAGATTCGCAGATTTCGAATGATTAGATGTTTCTGAGCATCGAATGGCGGCCATTTTGACCCCACACTCGAGTTTCGTTGTTTATATTACTGTGTGAACGTTTTCGATTGGATTTCTGACTGATACCATAGTTTACATTCACTCGTGTACTATTATTATTGTTATTTTGTAAAGTGTAAAACAGTAGCTATGGGATAGATTGTGAATCTGAAGATTCGAGGTGCAGAAACAGTTCGAAGTTTGTAACCTTCAAATAGCCGTCCATTTTGCTCTTAAACTTGAATTTGGATCATTCTTGTTTCTGTGTAATGTTTTCAACTGAATTTCTGCAATATTAATTATTTAATACTATAGTTTACTTTCACTCGTGAACTACTATTATTGTTATTCAGCAAAAAGTAAAATAGTTTCTATGTGGCAAAATGACACTGTGAAAATTCGAGGTGCAGCAATAGTTCGAGGTTTCTAACCTTCAAATGGCGTCCATTTTGCTCTCAAACTTGAATTTCGATCATTCTTATTCCTGTGTAATGTTTTCGATTGAATTTCAGCAGTATTAGTTATTTAATACTATAGTTTACTTTCACTCGTTTACTATTATTATTGTTATTTAGTCAAATGTGAAACAGTAGGTATCTATGGGACAGATTGAGAATCTGAATATTCGAGGAGCAAAATGGCCACCATTTGAAGGTTAAAAACTTCAAACCATTTTTACGGCTAGAATCCTCACAATTTCATTTTAACAAACTGTCAACAAAACAATTTTAAATAAACAATAAAGCAAAAATTCGAAAACCTTCCGTAGGAATACCAATAATCGAAATCGAAATTCGTGGACGAAATGGCCGCCGTTTTCTAAGATCAAAGACTCATAACTCGAAAAACTGAAACCAAGAAAATATTTGAATCACAAAATGGCGAACTCAACCAACAAAAGCTTGAATTCAAATCGCCTGAACCTCTGAATCAAGGACCCATTCATACCAAATCGAAGATTTCTCTTCCCAAACAACAAACATCGAACGTCTCTAGCCACATTGGACAAACTGGTACGCGAAAATTGATCGTCCACCTCAGATCCCGAGGAATTTTAATTGTCCCGAGACTCGAGGAGTTTGGACCAAATACGGAGGAGGTTCTCGATTATCGCGCGAGGGCCTCGGATGGCGTTGACACGCGGAAAGGACGATCACTTAGCAACGAGCTGGCTTGGAGAGGGAAGTAACTGGTAGCAAGTGACCACAGGTAGTGGTAAAGATGCCAAGTGGGGCTGCAACTGGCCCGATTGGCGCACTGCTCGATCACCACGCGAGCCTCCACTCAGAAATTTTCAACCCCGTTTTCCCTCAATAATCTCGAAACTCCGCTATAATTTAACGATCTCCCGGCGATCTCCACGCTATCCTCGGGATCCCCCTCGATCATCCTTCAAACGAGTCGTCAATTTCCCGAAAAGAGACAGAAAATCACAGTTTCCAATGGAGGATCGAACCAACGTTGATGCAGAGAAAAAGTTCAAAAAGTTTCAGGGGGGTTTACACGCCCAAAACTCGTAGGATGATGGGGGGGGGGAGGGGACCCCCGTTCACCCCGACACGACATAAAACGCGCAAACGCCGCCATTAGTTACTGGCACGGTCGCGGAATGCTATCCGACCGGAGCCTTATTAAGCCCATTACGTCTTAATTTATTTCCTTATTTGAAAAAAGACACGGCCACCACTGGGTCCCTCGGCGAGTAATGATATAATTCCGGCCGTGAGTTTCGCGGCATTTGCATTCGATCGCCGGATACGTAACCCCGACTGAGACCGTGCGATAAAAACCTGAGAGCGTGTATACGTCCGACGTTCGTAACGAATGAACGCCCACGCGATCGACCCCTGAACGACCCCTTTCGATCCTAAAGCGATCCCAGATTTTCCCTCGAACGTGCTGGTTCGCCTGGTTTCTTCGGGGATTCTTACGTCGAGTCTCGAACGCGTCGCGAGCTCGCGAGAGATGTGGTCGCGATATTGCTTGCGGTTTACGCGTTCCCTGTGAGAAAATACCTCTACTCGCGTGTCCATCATGCTGTTAGAAATTACGTTTACAAAGGGGAGGGGGATTCTTTGAGAAAATTTTGCTCTTTTTATTGTTATGTTCCTTGGGCAATGTGGGGAATGTGTTCTTCTGTGTGTAGGGGGTAGGAACATTGAAACTATTGAGATATTTATAATATGTGTAAATAGAATGTTAATAATAATAATATTAATGTTAGAATCTGAAGAATTGAGGCGCAGAAAGAGTTCGAATTTTCTAACCTTCAAATGGCGTTCATTTTGCTCTCAAACTTGAATTTCGGTAATTCTTATTCCTGTGTAACGTTTTCGATAGAATTTTTACAGTATTATTTATTTAATACTGTGGCGCTGCTTCGCTGCGGGTAGAGGATCTCGAGAGAATTCCGTAGGAGGGCAGAAAAGGAAAGGAGGGGGCGCGTTTCGTCCGGGCCTGCCAGTGGACTCATCAGTAAGGCTTTCTAGCAGGCCCTGCCTTAGACGACTGGGATATTGGGAAGTCGTTCGAGGAGTGTATATATAGCAACGGAGGGGTCGGTCGAGCGCTTGTGAGAGCGCGACCCCTCTGGTGGCGAGCATGGGAGGCGACGCCACAATACCATAGTTTACTTTCATTCGTGTACTACTATTATTGTTATTCAGTAAAAAGGAAATTAGTTTCTATGTGACAAAATGAGATTGTGAAGATTCGAGGTGTAAAAATAATTCGAAGTTTCTAACCTTCAAATGGCGTCCATTTTGTCCCCAAAATTGAATTTCGTTACTTATATTCACATATAATATTTCGATCGAATTTCTGTAGTATCAGTTACTTAATAATAATGATAATATTATTATATAATAATAATTGATATATTGAGATATTTATAATTGTTTAAATAGAATGCTAATAATAATAATATTAATATTAGAATCTATTATTATATAATAATATTATTATTATTATTAAGTAACTGATACTACAGTAATTTGATCGAAAACGTCATATATGAATATGAGTAACAAAATTCACTATTTGGGGAGAAATGGTCACCATTTGAAGGGTATATCTCGATAGATTCGATACTTAATACCCTCCAAATTCTCGAATATATCGATAGATTCGATACTTATTACTCTCGAAATTCTCGAATATCTCGATAGAATCGATACTTATCACTCTCGAATGTCTCGAATATCTCGATAAATTCCATAGTTATCACTATCGAAATTCTCGAATATTTCGATAGATTCGATATTTATCACTCTCGAAATTCTCGAATATCTCGATAGTTTCAATAGTTATCACTCTCGATATTCTTGAATATATCGATAGATTCGATACTTATTACTCTCCGAAATCCTCGAAACTCTCGAATGTCTCGATAGATTCGAGAGTATTTCGATAGTTAACCTCACATTTCCCTAGTGTAGATTGTTTAAATTTATAAAAAGAAGGACGACAAGCGATTGGACGTCAATTTCATAATATTTTGCGTCCCATTACGAAACCCCCCGGACTACCCAACGATCCTCGAAGACCATGACCAAGGAATAGAGCGAACGTTGACGCAAAAGAAGTGGAATCGAGCCAGGTGAAAAGAGGGTATCGTAAGGAGAGGCGAGAGAAGAAGTGGAAGCAATAGCAGCCACGGCCAAATACGACGCGGATCGGCTGCAGAAAGCTGATACTCCGGTATACCTGGGATACAGGAGGCCGTGCAGCGGTGTAAATGCAATCAAGAAGGCCTCAATTAGACCGTCACGCCGTACATCCCTCATCTCGTAGCCGCTCCTCCTCTCCCTTCCCCCCCCCTCGTACCCCCTCGTCCAGCGTCGATTTCGTCGTCGTACGCGTCGTTCGTCGTCTTCTTCTTCTTCCTCCACTTCGTCTTCGCCTTCCGTTTCCATCGTGTTCTTCGTTTCCTCTTATTGTCTCGCGTCCACCGCGGCGGACCTAGCCCCAACCAGGCGATATGGTATCTTCGTGGATGGTCGATCGTCGATCACGAAGGAACGATCCACCTCGCGAGATCCATCCTCGATCTTCAGGCTGGCCACGGGTAACGCGATGTTTCGCACTTTACGGCTAATCGAATTAGAAAATTGGAGACATGATTGCCAGAGGAACCGATCCGAGGATCGATCCGGTCGTGAGTTCGGGGCAAACGTTCACGAGGAGTATGATTCCGTCGTAAAAGAGTACTGGTTTCCCTATCGTTAGGCCCTATTAAACGACGCACCGGAGAGCACGAGGGAGGTCTGGTAAGTTTGAGCGAGCTCGCGGAGGCCGAGATTAAGGGGCTGTTTAATCTGCATCCATCGCGATGATAGGTAACGGCGGAGGAATCATCGTGGGGGCCTTCACGTTAACCGAGTTAGTTACAGGAAACCCTGCAATTAGGGATTGTTAACTGGATAAAACATTACGCGTGCTGCGCGCGAGGGGACGCGGGGAGGAAGGGGGGGGGGCAACGTTTAAAATGGGGGCTCCCGACGCGCACAACGAATTTTTTTTGTGCTATGAACCTGATCAGAAAATCAAAAACTAGCGGACCTTGGCTCTCTACGGCTCTCTGTGCTCTTGTAAATTCAGTGAACGAGATATTTAATGCAGAAGATTCGATTTGGTGCAAATGAAACAGAGTTGTGGTATTTTTTTGGAAATTTATTTATTTGGTTTTTTTTTTGTTCGATTGAGATGACTGTTGATATATTTGAATTTTGGAAGACGATTTTTTGTTAAAGGTGATCTCTGGAAAATTTGTACTGTGGTTATTTTGGTGGAAAGTTGGTATTGGAGGTTCTTGGAATCAAGGATTTTTGGTTTTGGGATACTTTGGGGTAGGGGTGATGATCGTTTGTTTGTTGTAGAAAGATTATTTTGTCATTTTTTCCCCGGGTTTGTCGGTATTAGTGTACGCAAACATAGTCAAACATTGTCAAATTTAGTGAGATATAGTCAAATATAGTTCAACATAGGCAAATCTAGTCAAATCTAGTCAAACACACTCAAACACAGTCAAACATAGTCAAACCTAGTCAAACACAATCAAACACAGTCAAACATAGTCAAACCTAGTCAAGCCATAACAATATTTTCTCGTCTCCATTAGTATTAGTGCACATAAACATCGTGAAACATTGAGAAACATCGTGAAACATAGTAAAACATCGTGAAACATCATGAAACATTGCGAAACATAGTCAAACACAGTCAAACATAGTCAAACCTAGTCAAATCTAGTCAAACACACTCAAACACAGTCAAACATAGTCAAACCTAGTCAAGCAATAACAATATTTTCTCGTCTCCATTAGTATTAGTGCACATAAACATCGTGAAACATTGAGAAACATCGTGAAACATAGTAAAACATCGTGAAACATAGTGAAACCTAGTCAAACACAATTAAACACAGTCAAACATAGTCAAACCTAGTCAAGCAATAGCAATATTTTCTCGTCTTCGTCAGTATTAATGTATGTAAACATCGTGAAACATCGTGAAACATCGTGAAACATCGTGAAATATCGTGAAACATCGTGAAACATCGTGAAACATCATGAAACATCGCGAAACATTGGTAAATATCGTGAAATATAGTGAAACACAGTCAAACACAGTCAAACCCAGTCAAACCTAGTCGAATCTATTCAAACATAGTCCAACCTAGTCAAACACAATTAAACACAGTCAAACATACTCAAACCCAGTCAAGCAATAACAATATTTTCCCATCTTCATCAGTATCAATCTACGCAAACATAGTCAAACACAGTGAAAGACTGGCAAACACCCTCAAACCTTGTCAAACCTAGTCAAACATGTTCCTCTTCAACATTCTTTGAAACAGTTCACTGAAAACAATATCAAAATTTCCACATATTTCCTTTTACGATTCGTTCCACGAGTCCATATCACTATCTCCATATCCATACCAACATTACAACAATTCTACTACTTAATATTGTCTCGTCAATAAACAACAATCCGACATGTAGTCACCCAAGCAAAGAATTCCATCATCTCCTGTATTCTCCTCAATGGAACTGTCTTCGTTCAGAATCGACCCAAAAATCCCCGCAATAACTCCGTATCGTTGCACGCCGAGTCCGGTAATTTATCTCTTCTTAAACATCGCCCTGGGGAATCTGTACGGAATCAGCCGTTTCGGGAGCAGACGGTTCTTTTTGCCCAGAGTTCTTTTACCGAACCACAGCCGGTTCCGTGGCCCTGGCCCGCTACCGATCGCTAAATTCATTCCGATGTAGACAGTTATTAGGTGGCTAGAGCCGGTGTAAAACGTCGCCATAATGATCGGTTACTAACTAACTGGCTCCCCCTCTCCACCTCCCCCCCTCTATCCGCACCGATGTATAAACATCCACGTATGCATAGATCGATGCACTTGGGCCCGACGTGCCCCGGGGGCAACGTCGATACTGTTTACACCGTAGTAATTTGCTAATGGCCAGGCCAACACGATGAATTCGGGATCGAGCCGCTGCGTGGTCTGCATCTCGATCATCGCGCCCCGAACACCCGGGGACCCACGCGGGCCCCGCAACGATCGAGGATCGATCACCTTCGAGACACGCCTCCGCCCGTTCCTCGTCTCTCTCGTTCCTTCTCGTATCGTTCGCCGCCCCCGGTGCCTCGAACGCTCTCGCAGCGAGAATTTTTATCGATTACTGTCGACTCTCGAATTATCGCGCGCACGTGCACTGTTGCCCAACGCTCTCGAACTGTGTTTTATCGTCTATCGATCGATCAACCGGAACTGGATGGATTTTGTTTATATTTATTTATTTGTTTATTTGTTTATTTGTTTAATGAACGGAGAGTTTTATTGGGGAACGATAGTAGGTGGAAGGGGATAGTCGAAATGAGGTTATGAAGGTAATTTTGAAAAGGGAAAAAGAGATTGTATTTGGAAATATAAGCTAGAAATTATTTTACAGGTTTTTTTTTGAAATTGTTTTATTGGGATTTTGGACAATATTGGTTTATTTGTTTGTAAGAAATGTAATGTTAATAGAGTGTTTATTGTGTTACCTTGGATATTTTTAATAGGGCTATCATTCAGAAATTTTACTTAATTGGTATTAAAATCACATTTGCAATCTTATTTTGATTGTATTGGTATAATAAAAATAATAATAGTTTACGTCGAGAGCTCCGGGAAGAATTAACTATATTTAACTATATTTCAAATTATCAATTAATTTCAAGCTTATTTTTAGAATCGTGATAGAAAAAGGAAACGATGTTTTAAAAAAACAAAATAGTTGCTAAATAATAATTTGGAATAATTAGATTGCGACTTCAAGATAGAATCGTTATTAAATCGCGTTGACTTGGTTCCAAGGACTTGTATTTAACTGTATTTGAAATTTTCAATCAATTTCAAACTTTGGAATCCTGATAGAAAGGAAATAATATTTTTAAAAAACGAAATAACTTCAAAATAATCGTTTGAAATAATGAGGTGGCGACACCAGATGGCGTTAGATATCGAAAGATCTCATTATTAAATCGCGATGAATCGTATTTAACTATATTTCAAATTCACAATTAATTTCAATCACTTTTTTAAAATCCTAATACAAAGAGAATATTTTAAAAAAACGAAATAATCGTGGAAGAATTATTTAAAATAATTAGATCGCATCAAGACGACGTCAGGCAGCTGGGAAGATGTCATTATTAAATCGCGATGACTCATATTTAACTATATTTCAAATTCTCACTTAATTTCAAATTTTATAACTCTCATAGAAAGGAAATAATATTTTTAAAAAACGAAATAACCTCGAAATGATCGTTTGAAATAATGAGGTGGAGTCACCAGATGGCGTTAGGTATCGGAAGATGTCATTATTAAATCGCGATGACTCGTATTTAACTATATTTCAAATTCTCAATTAATTTCAATCTCATTTTTAGAATCCTGATACATAAAAAATATTTTTAAAGAACGAAATAACCTCAAAATTATTTTTTGAAATAATTAGATCGCGTCAAGATGGCGTCAAGTATCGAAAGATGTCATTATTAAATCGCAATGACTTGTATTTAACTGTATTTGAAATTTTTAATCAATTTCAAACTTTGGAATCCTGATAGAAAGGAAATAATATTTTTAAAAAACGAAATAACCTCAAAATGATCGTTTGAAATAACGAGGTGGCACCACCAGGTGGCGCCACAATTAATTCCAAATTAATTTTAAAATCCTGTTAGAAACTAAACGTTTTTAAAACACAAAGCAACCGCGAAAGAATTATTCAAAACAATTACATCGCGTCAAGATGGCGTCAAGCATCGAAAGATGTCATTATTAAATTACAATGACTCGTATTTAACTATATTTCAAATTCTCAATTAATCTCAAACTTTCTAACCATCATAGAAAGGAAACAATATTTTCAAAAAACAAAATAACCCCAAAATGATCGTTTAAAATACCGAGGTGGCGACACCAGATGGCGTCACAATTAATTCCAAATTAACTTTAAAATCTTGATAGAAACTAAACGTTTTCAAAACACAAAGTAACCGCGAAAGAATTATTCAAAACAATTACATCGCGTCAAGATGGCGTCAAGCATCGAAAGATGTCATTATTAAATTGCAATGACTCGTATTTAACAATATTTCAAATTCTCAATGAATCTCAAACTTTCTAACCATCATAGAAAGGAAACAATATTTTCAAAAAACAAAATAACCCCAAAATGATCGTTTAAAATACCGAGGTGGCGACACCAGATGGCGTCACAATTAATTCCAAATTAACTTTAAAATCTTGATAGAAACTAAACGTTTTCAAAACACAAAGTAACCGCGAAAGAATTATTCAAAACAATTACATCGCGTCAAGATGGCGTCAAGCATCGAAAGATGTCATTATTAAATTGCAATGACTCGTATTTAACAATATTTCAAATTCTCAATGAATCTCAAACTTTCTAAC
This sequence comes from Colletes gigas, assembly GCF_013123115.1. Classification (NCBI taxonomy): domain Eukaryota; kingdom Metazoa; phylum Arthropoda; class Insecta; order Hymenoptera; family Colletidae; genus Colletes; species Colletes gigas. Next base: position 2,508,528 of record NW_025106644.1, read on the forward strand.
CATCATAGAAAGGAAACAATATTTTCAAAAAACAAAATAACCCCAAAATGATCGTTTAAAATACCGAGGTGGCGACACCAGATGGCGTCACAATTAATTCCAAGTTAATTTTAAAATCCTGATAGAAACTAAACGTTTTCAAATACAAAGCAACCGTGAAAGAATTATTAAAAATAATTAGATCGCATCAAGATCGCGTCAAGTATCAAAAGATGTCATTATTAAATCGCAATGACTCCTATATAACTATATTCCAAATTCTCAAATAATCTCAAACTCTGTAACCCTCATAGAAAAGAAACAATATTTAAAAAAAACAAAATAACCTGAAAATGATCCTTTGAAAAAACGAGGTGGCACCACCAGATGGCGCCACAAATAATTCCAAATTAACTTTAAAATCCTGATTGAAACTAAACATTTTTAAAACACAAAGCAACCACGAAACAATTATTCAAAACAATTACATCGCGTCAAGATGGCGCCAGGTAACCCAGAAAATCGCCATTAAATATCTAGCGACGAATAGGTCGCGATTCTCGATCAGTGCACTTTCTAGTGCATATCGATGCAGTTAAGACAACGTCAGCTCCGATCGTTTCGCCGGGGCGACCGTTCGATTTATCAGCCTCAAGATCGTTAGCACTCGGGGATCGGCGCAGGTATTCACCGCGCCGCTAATTAGCTGACGCGCATTAATGGCCCGGGACTCCATTAAACTGTAAAATATTTAAATAACTCGTCGACGGGCGTGCCCGGGCGCGAATTACTTGTCATAAGTCACTCCCCGTACGACTTGGAATCCCCCTTCAGAGACTCCTTCGAGTTTATAATGTATGTGGCGACGGTAATGGCGCGTTTTCGTTCGGAACGGAGCTGACGAGCCTGTAAATTAATACACCCGTGTTGCTCGTTTATTAATCGCCGAGCTAATCGATAGAGAAAAGGTACGGCGCTGAATAAATAACACACCGTGTACACTGTTTTTTCTTTTCATATTTTCTTTTTTTTTTTTTGTTCTCGTTACCCTCTTTCATTTATTTTATTTTCTCTCTTGTTGTTGTCATTTATTCGTCGCAGATGAAAAACGAGGGGCAAAAGGGTTAATAAGGATTAAGTACAATGTGGACACGTTCGCACGTTCGAGATCCTCTGATTGATTTTATCCAAAAAAAAAAATCGTTTCCACGGCGGGGAGGGGAGGGGAGGGGCAAATAATCGCGAGGTCTCTTCGCAATAGTTCTCTCGCACGCGTCGTTAAATTATTTACAGAGGCAACTTACACGCTAGAAATGCTTATACAGTCGTAAAACTTATCGTTTGAATATTTTTTAGATTAAAGAACGCGTATATAAATAGTACATTTTGTTTATCTTATCTAAGAAAAAAAAAGAAAAAAAAAAGAATTGTGCGACGGTTTCTTGTAAAAAGTAAACAAATTACAGGCTATCGAAACGCTCCAAGTCGCGAAGGGGGGAAAATTTGAATAAAAAACAACACCTTCCGACGTTTCTCGAACTTTAAAATACATTTTTTTTCGCGGTTAAAATCTCCCCCCTTGTCGCGGCTTCGAACTCTGGACGGACATCTTTTCTCGATGATGTTTCGCTTAAAAAGTTACTTTTGGAATCGCTGAATACGTGGCGAGCTACAGGCTTTAATATCCCGAACCGTCTTTGAAATCTATCGCTCGCGATTTCGTAAATCGAGATCGCGCGGGAAATTCGAATTTACGCGAAACGCGGATCTCGAGATAGAGATTTTAAAGACGTTCTTAAAAAAATTCGTGGTCCTAGTCTCGCCAGGTACACTGTAAACTTCCATACAGTCTCGCGTTCTTACGTCTGTGACATCTTGAGAGGGAGGTCGTTGAAACTCGTTTGTACGTGGACAGGTATATCGTTCTTCTCCGAACGAACGTCGTGAAAACTGTCTCGTTTGGACGGTTCCGCGGGTCGCGATCCGCGCGAAAAAGCAACGACAACGCGGACGATCATTCGAAAAACGAATTTTATTTAAATGTTCATTTTTCGAAACGTTAGTTCGCGTTGATCGACGAAGACGCGCGACCCTCGAAATCGTGCGTTGGTATCGCGTTGCTCGAGTGTGTATCATCGCAAGGGATATTTGCACGAGGCAAAAAGGGCCTAGAATAAATCGAAAGTATCCGAATGCCATAACAGGCGTCGATCGAGCGACGATAAGTCGCTTTCCAATAGCTTTGGGCAGCCATTATCGTCGTTGGATTCGTTTCACGCCCTTATGCGATTCGAAACTACGTCTCCTAAAGATTAAGATCGCGTAACAAAGGCACGAGTGATCACAGGAAGAAGGATCGACGGATTGATGTCACCTTCCTTCGCGTACAGTAAAAACGTAAAGTGTCCTCGTCACTTGGGTCGGTTCTTTGGCTCGTATCTTGCACGATACGTACGTGATCGCGATCCACAGCGATCCACGATCGCGTTGGTGGCCTGTGTCGAGCAGATTGAGCTTCCTTACCGTCGGGTTACTCGATTCGGGGGTTCGGAGGAAACTGCAGGAAAGAGATCGTCACGTGAGGCCCACGATTATCCGCGAGATGGAGCCTGGATCGTTCCACGCGAGTGTCCCCCACAGATGGCAGCCTTCAGCAATTAGTAAAAATTCGTTAGAAATTGGTAAGTCTCAAACTCGTCAGGGTAATAGCGAGGATTCTCAAAGAATCGCTAAAGGCTTGTAAAGTACACAGAAATTAACAGTAGATTTACACCAGCAAAGTCACATTGTAAGCTACCATAGAAAGGTGCTAATTGCGATGCGTATACAGCTATTGACCCCCATGAAAAGTCGCTATCCCACAGGATTTATCGCGTTTTACGCCCAGAAATATAAAGTTTGCAACTAGTAGAGCTAGCGTTAACATAAAAAACGTGACAAATTTGACGTGGAAGGAGTCAGGCACCGGTCGATAGAAAAGCCTTTTTTTAGGATCCGTACCCGGGTTCCTGTGGCGTCCCTGGTGGCACTTCAGCTGATGAGATCGCCGTTTTTGCGCAGCATCTCGAGATGCAGCTCGTACTCCCTGGCCTTCAGTCGCAGTGACGCGATGCTGTTGGTCCTTCTGTCGATGTCTGGGAGCCCGACGCTGCCCGTGGGCGATCCCTGGGGCGAGCTGGCGGTCTGCGGTGGCGCTGGAACTGGAGGATGCGGCAGGTTGATCGCTGGCGCTGGAGGTGGCGGGGGCGGGGGTGGGGGCGAGCCGCGCACCAATTTCGGCCGCTGGGCCGCGGATATGTTGGCCAATAGGCTCTGGAAGGACGCGGCCGACGTGTAAGGCAGAGGCATCCCGGGCGGTAGCAAAGGTGGCGGTGCACGATGATAGGGATGAGCGGTGTAACTACCAGGAAGGACCGGTCCGTGACCCAGAGGTGGGTAACGAAACGTGTCGAAGGGTTTCCGCAGGGCAAACGTGCCCAGGTGGGCGAAAGGGTTCGGCAAGGTCGGCGCTACGACCGCCGATGGCGGCGGTGCACCTGATCCCAAGTACGGATTGTACGGATGCGCCTGGGGCCCGACCTTCTCCTGTTTCCGCCACTTTGCACGACGATTCTGAAACCAGACCTGCAACCAACGCATCAATTTTAAACCTTTCGACCCTCTGCTCGTCGATCCTTACGTTTCTAGAGACTCTTAAACCCCACCTCTGTGACCCAAAGTGTCCAATTTTGCTCCACTCAACGCAAGTTTAGAAACAGAGCAGCAAATAGTAATTTAAATTCCCCAAATTTCGATGTGTAGGTCCTAGAAACCCTTTTCAACACTTTACCGACCGCTGTCTCATTAATCGCTACCGGTACAGTCTCAAGAAACCCTTTTCAACACTTTACCGATCGGTAACCTATCAATCACTACCCGTCGGCAATGTAGAGACACTTTTTTTAACACTTTACCGACCGTCAGCGATTAATGGGTCACCAGTCGGTAAGTGTTGACAGTTTCCTACCTTTATCGGTCGATAAGTTAGGAAAACGATTAACCTATCACAATATTAATGAAAAATAATTAAAATAACAGTAGTTTACTAAAGTATGAAGCTATTTAAGACACGGTATTCTAACGCTCTCTGCGCAGAACCGATCCTACCCCTGCGTATGTCTATTTTCGGAACGGTGGCTGAGTCGTTGCGTCGATTCGTTCGAAGAAGTCGAAGTCGAGGAACCCGAGGAACGATTGCAGAATCGATTTCGAGGTCCGGCTTCAGGGAAACCTATTCATCCGATTCCGGGTCGGAAAGCAAATAGTGTATCGTTCGCTGGAAGTCGTTGGGGCGCCGATGGAAGTGCGAATTCTGGTTAAGAGTGACGCATTCTACCTTTTTCAGGAAACCCGCGGTGTATCATTATATTTCCGACGCTGGAAGGAAACCGACGATCGCTGCCAGGCACCGATCCCTTACCTTTCTCTTTCGTTTCCCGTCGCCCCATCTTCCTACCTGAGCGGAGCACCAACGAAATAGTGGCCATCGCAAGACCGTTAGGGCATTCTCTTTGGCCCAGTTTTCCCCTGCCAAAAAACAGAAGGAATCTCTCTGTCTGCACTAAAAACGGGCTGCATCCGGTTCAGGTTGATTCAGGGAACTTCTAGTAACGTCGATCGAACGTTTTGATACAAACATCTTCCGTGATGCGTCGATCGTTCCGAGCGCATTCCATCGCGAAGGTTCCCCGAAGAGTCGAGCTCTAATCAGTTCAACGGAAGCTCTCTTCCCCCCTTTCCGACTCCACAACCGCCCATCCTGTTGTCCTTATTTCGTCCTAACCCCCCCAACCCCCCGCCCTACGACCGTTCTTTTTCCCTTCGTTTCTTTAACTTCTCCGGAGTTTAATTCCGCGGTCGACTCCTCTGTTGGGTCGATTCTCGGTGTCGTGTCTCGAGGCACACGGTTCCACTCGAATCTCTGTCGCGTGTCTCGTGACAGGATGCAATGACAACCCCCGCAACATCTGTCGTTTTCCGGAAAGATGGACGAAGTTTGGGCAAACAACACCTCGTATGGGTCGTCTGCTAACCGCGAACAGACTTCCAATCGAACTTTTCAAGAAGCAATTTGTCTCGAGTTTATAGTTTTTTGAGCAGGATCCAGTTACTTTGGGGGATTATTTTAAGATGGAACACTTGGAACATACTGAAACAGTAATATCAAAAGTCCAGAGTCAAAAGTAGCGTCTAATCCCTACCTAACCCAAGTCCTCCATGCCTCATTTTGTGATGACTCGTAGGATCGTGGAGTTTCTGGCCCCCTTTTTCGATCTGAAAACCCGGGGGAAGAGGGGTAATCGTAGGAAGGGATTGCATAACGAGATTCTTTTTGGTCCCCCGTCTCGAAAGGAGGAGGAGGGGACCGAAACGTGTGTGTTCCACGGGTCGGGAACGATGGGCCAGAAGATGCAAAGTCGTTGCTAGGCGTACGGGGAGTTTAAAGGTGATGGGGTGTGGGGGGTCGGGTGCCAGGACCCCCCACGGTGAGCAGGATTGCCCCCAGCAGGGAGCTAAACATCCGAGTTGCGGCTTTTAAAACAAAACGCAGCCACGATCTGCCGCCGCCGCCGGAACCTAGTCGTTTCGTGCTTAATCGTGCCGCATTAATTACGCGGACGCCGGGTTACCTTCTCTCTATCTCTCCCCCTTTCATCGATCCTCCTTCTTCCGCGGCAAGATGCCGGCGGGCACTTCCTCAAACGAGCCCACTCTTCCTTAAATAATTGTGTTTTACGGTAGACGATGGAATTAATAACGAAGTATTTCACGATACGATGTTCCATTGGGTAGGTAGATCAAGTTTTCCTTGGAGGATCGGTGTCTGATGGTTGTTTTCTGGGTCTCGTAGACTTGGTAGGAGGAGGGAATGGGTAAAAGTATCAGAATGTTGCAAATTTTAAGGTATGATACTTATTTTCTAGGGCTAGTAGACTTGGTAAGAGGAGAGAGTGTGTAAAAGTATCAGAATTTTGCAAATTTTAAGGCTTGATACTTATTTTCTAGGTCTAATAGACATGGTAAAAGAAGAGAATGTGTAAAAGTATTACAAATTTGAAAATTTTAGTGCCTGATACTAATTTTCTAGGTCTAATAGACTTGGCAAATGAAGGGAATGTGTAAAAGTATCAGAAATTTGCAAATTTCAGTGCCTGATACTCATTTTCTAGGTCTAATAGACTTGGTAAAAGAAAAAAGTGAGTCAAAGTATGACAAATTAGTAAATTTAAGGATTGATTCTTATTTTATAGGTCTAATACACTTGGTAACAGTAGAGAGTGAGCCAAAGTATCACAAATTTGCAAATTTTAAGGCCCGATACTTATTTTCTGGGTCTAATAGACTTGGTAAAAGAAGAGAATCTGTAAAAGCATCTCAAATTTGCAAATTTCAGTGCCTGATCCTCATTTTCTAGGTCCAATAGACTTGATAAAATTAGAGAACGAGTAAAAGTATCACAAATTTGCAAATTCCAAGGCCTGATACCTATTTTTCCTTACCTATATATTTCATTAACCTAAGTTTTCTTTTGTTTTAGATGGGGATACCATGGATAAAGGAGGCAGAAGACTGTTGTCAGGTCCAAAGATGAAATAAATAGGAACACACAATTTATCTAGGGGTTTTCTAGGTCTAGTAGACTTGGTAAAGCTACAGAATAAGTGAAACTATCACAAATTAGCAAATTTCCTAGTTTGGAGGTGCTTTGAGTTTTAATTTTGGTCTAGGATGCGTTATAGTTATTGAATCGTACGCTGGAAGGATACTTTGAGGATTTTTGGTGAGGAATATTCTTTGGGATAGTGTAGAATCTTTGTAGAAACTTCGTTAAGTAACTTGAGTTTTGTTTTGGGAGAGAATGTTGTGGATGAAGGAGGCAGAAGACTGTTGTCAGTTCCAAAGATGAGATAAATGGGAACACACAATTTATCTAGGGGTTTTCTAGGTCTAGTAGACTTGGTAAAGTTACAGAATAAGTTAAATTATCAGAAATTTGCAAATTCCAGTGCCTGATACCTATTTTCCATTGCCCATGCCTCTCACTAACCTGATTCAGTTGCATAGTCGAAATAAATCCCTAAACAAAATCTGTCTAGTGATTTTCTAGGCCTAATAGACTCATTGAACCTAGAAAATACCTAAAACTATCACAAATTTGCAAATTTCACTGCCTGATACCTATTTTCCATTGCCCATACCTCTCACTAACTTGAGCCAGTTGCATAGTCGAAATAAACCCCTAAACAAAATCTGCCTAGTGATTTTCTAGGCCTAATAGACTCATTGAACCTAGAAAATACCTAAAACTATCAAAAATTTGCAAATTTCACTGCCTGATACCTATTTTCCATTGCCCATACCTCTCACTAACCAGAGTCATTTGCATAGTCGAAATAAACCCCTAAACAAAATCTGCCTAGTGATTTTCTAGGCCTAATAGACTCATTGAACCTAGAAAATACCTAAAACTATCACAAATTTACAAATTTCACTTCCTACCATCTACTTCTCTCATTTCCATAAGGAGGATGCACCCATCCAACAACCATATCACATCGATAATCCCATAAATCTCACCAACAGCGAATGAAATCACCATAAAACATCACAATAGTGATTTCCCCAACGCGTTCTACACACTTCATCCCGAAACATTTCTCACCCAACATCGTTCCCCAAATCTTCGTGCGTCAAAGTCCCCCCCTATTGAATATATAGTTGTTCCCCGAACCGTTTTGCAAAATGAACGCCGCTGTTAGGCTACATCACACGACAATTTACAAGCTTTGTGACCGAAAAGAAACACATTCGTACGAGGCTCGCGTGGACGTCGCGAGAGGTCCCGGAACGCCAGGAATCGTGTTCAGGGATTCCAGAAAATGATTAACGCGACTCCGTTGGGGCCCCCTGGTACCGTGTCATTCACTTAAACAGTGGTTCTCATGGCGTGTGCTCGCATAATAACTTTAAAGCCCGGATAAATCGTCGATTTGCGGCGGATGGTGACGGATTTGCAAGTATAATGTAAACGAAACGCGCGCGCGCGCGCGAGAAAGACACGCGCTCGATGCTCGTGGAGGAACGAAGGGGGAATAGGGGAAGGTCGCGAAATAAGAGGAGAACGAGGGACCAAAGCGTACCAGCGAGTAAATACCGCGAATAAATTAAACTAATTGAGCAAATTGGCCCCGAACGTTCGTGAGACTAACTCTCGCGGACACTTGCTTGCACAGAGAATCGTCACGTGATCCGTAAAAAAATTCACCCTCCTAGTCTCCCCTTCGACTTGTTTCCTTTTATCCGAGCTTTGGGGGAATCGTACCTCAATTACCTCGCGCACTTCTGCTCCTGTTATTACCTCTCGTGCTCTGTATCAAACGTTTCCGTTTTTTTTTCAGTCGAGTGTAGGTTATTGCAGCTATTCGAGCCTCGCTTTAATTGTATGTTATTTATAGACTGCCGATTTTTATGCAAATTTATATTTTTGTTAGTAAAATTCGTGAAATGGAAGATGTGTAAAGGGTTGTCTAAACTGGTAAATACAATATTTCATATATTTTTGCATATTGAGTTCATTTTGTAATTTTCTGAAGGTTTAAATGACCAATAAATGCATAAATATTCGCGGTTTATTCATTACTCAATTATGAGACGTGCATTTTTGGGACATTTAATGTGCCAATGTCTGAATTGCTCGATATTTTTCGAAAAATTCGGATCTATCGAGATTTCTCGGTTCTATCGAAATTTCTCGTATCTATCGAATTTTCTCGTATCTATCGAATTTTCTCATATCTATTGAAATTTCTCGTATCTATCGAAATTTCTCGGATCTACCGAATTTTCTCGTATCTATTGAAATTTCTCGTATCTATCGAATTTTCTCGTATCTATCGAAATTTGTCGTGTTATTGATAGACTACCGATTTTTATGCAAATTTATATTTTTGTTAGTAAAATTCGTGAAATGGAAGATGTGTAAAGGGTTGTCTAAACTGGTAAATACAATATTTCATATATTTTTGCGTATTGAGTTCATTTTGTAATTTTCTGAAGGTTTAAATGATCAATAAATGCATAAATATTCGCGGTTTATTCATTACTCAATTATGAGACGTGCATTTTTGGGACATTTAATGTGCCAATGTCTGAATTGCTCGATATTTTTCGAAAAATTCGGATCTATCGAGATTTCTCGGTTCTACCGAAATTTATCGGATCTACCGAATTTTCTCATATCTATCGAATTTTCTCGTATTTATCGAAATTTCTCGTATCTACTGAATTTTCTCATATCTATTGAAATTTCTCGTATCTATCGAATTTTCTCGTATCTATCGAATTTTCTCGTATCTATCGAAATTTCTCGGATCTACGAATTTTCTCATATCTATTAAAATTTCTTTTATCTATCGAATTTTCTCGTATCTACCAAATTTTCTCATATCTATCGAAGTTTCTCGTATCTATCGAATTCTCTCGTATCTATCGAATTTTCTCGTATCTCCCGAATTTTCTCGGTTCGATTCCGATTATTCGAACATTTCTATCTCAATTATTCCCCAAATGAACCTATAGTCTTCCAAAAAATTAAAATTCACCATAAATGCATAAAAATCTAGTAACTAAAAAAATCTAGTAACTAAAAAGCTAAAATTAAGAGTATCCTGATACAGGACTCACCTGTATTCGAGCTTCCGTGAGTCCAATCTTCATGGCCAGTTCCTCCCTGTAAAATAAAAATTCAAAATCCTCAGCGCCAGGTTGACCTCAAATTTTACACAAAAAAAATAAACAAAATTCAAAATCCTCAGCGCCAGGTTGACCTCAAATTTTACAAAAAAAAAAATAAACAAATTATATCGTATTCCAGAGTCGAAACGTTGCACGTCAAATCGTATGTTTTATTCAATGCATTAAATCTCTCGCTGAAAATTTATGCGGGAAAAACAGCCACGGTTGGCGGATCGCGGAAAAAACCTATCGAGATCTGCGCGACAGGAATGATCGTGCATTCATTAAGCTAATTAGGTTTGCGGCCGTGTCGTAGATTAGTCGATCGAGCGTTAGTAGTATGTATATCAATTAATTGCATTATGTCTTCTGACATTATGCGTGATTTTCAATTCAATTGCCGGTACTGGTAAGCTGGTGTGACGGGTGCAACCGAGTGTAGTAAGCGTTTTCCATGGCTGTACGTACTCGCACGGATAGATAATCTCGTCGTTCTTACATGTGTAATAAAATTTATTCACGCGTGTAACTACGTACCCCGGAGGATATTGCGAATACGATTATTTATAACAAATTGAATGATAGTTAGTCACGATCTTAAAATCGCCGCCGAGGCTTACATAACGATATCGCCTCGGCGTTTCCGCTTCGAAATTAACCAGCAGTGGCTCTCCATCTTTCGAGGCTCGCTTTTTATCGACATCGATCTGAGCCTTTCTAGCAGTCTTATGGTTTTATATTAATTTTATAACGGTTCTATGGGATTCCTAGACACGTAAATTTAACTTTGATACTTGTTAGAAGTCTCAGTAATTTTATTAGAATAAATTATATAGTCGATTGTTATTGACAAAATTTAAAAAAAAATTAGAGGGCAAAGGGAAGTTGAAGAGGCACGATTAGGGTGATCAGAATGTATTAGACAATTTTAGAAAAGTTCATGGGATTCATAGACACGTAAATTTAACTTTCACACTTGTTAGAAGTCTCAGTAATTTTATTAGAATAAATTATATAGTCGATTGTTATTGACAAAATTTTTAAAAAAATCAAAGGACAAAGGGAAGTTGAAGAGGCACGATTAGGGTGATCAGAATGTATTAGACAATTTTATAAAGGTTCATGGGATTCCTAGACTCTTCTAACAAGATTCATTAATTTTATTAGGGGAAATTTTAACTCAAAATTTTTTGAGATAAATAAATACTTGATACTTGTTATTTTTAAACACTGTTTTGAGAAGTTTCTACATATTTAATCTTATTTTATCTTTAATTATTGAAGTAGTATAAATTAGGTTAGAATTGACGTACATTGAGTGCATTCTGTAGGTTTTTGAAAATTTAAATTTCCAATAAATGCATAAATATCCACAGTCTATTCTTGGTCTTGGCTCCACTTCTTTCAAAAAGTTCGAATCTACTGAAATTTCTCGTATCTATCGAATTTTCTCGGATCTACCGAATTTTCTCGTATGTATCGAAATTTCTCTGATCTGTCGAAGTTTTTCGTATCTACCCCAATTCTTCGTATCTATCGAATTTTCTCGGATCTACCGAAATTTCTCGTATCTACCTCAATTCTTCGTATCTATTGAATTTTCTCGGATCTACCGAATTTTCTCGGTTCGAATCGAGTCATTCGAACATTTTTATCTCTACTTCCAATCCGTCAATTGAATCGAAAGTTCCATTTATAATTTATAATTAATTTATATTTCAATTTAGTTTATAATTTTAATTTATATTGTAAATTTTGTAACAGTCCATGGGATTCCCAGACACGGTAATTCAACTTTGACTCTTGTTGCAAGTTTCATTAATTTTATTAATAAAAATTACGTAGACGATTGTTGGAAAAATTAAAAAAAAAATCAAAGGGCTCTCCAAAAAGAGTTTGCAATAAGAAAGAAGTTGAAGAGGCACGATTAGGGTGATCAGAACGCATTAGACAATTTTATGAAGGTTCATGGGATTCATAGACTCTTGTTACAAGTTTCATTAATTTTATTGATAGAAATTACAACTAAAAATTTGTTAAGATAAACAAATACTTGATACTTGTTATTTTTAAACTCTGTTTTGAGAAGTTTCTACGTCTTTAATCTATTGATAAAGTGGTTTTTTTTTATTAAATGTATAGCTAAACATGGATACCATTAAAGTGGTATTAGAAGGAGCTAGTATAAATTAATTAGAATTGACGTCTAGGTTTTAGGTATAGACTGTGGATTTTTTAGTAAATTCATATTTTTATTGACAGAATTAATGAAATGGGAGCTTTGTAGAGGACTGTCTCAACCCTTAAATATTATAATTCGTATCTTATTTGTATTTATATATTTGCATATTGAGTGTATTCTGTTGGTTTTTGAAAATTTAAATTTCCAATAAATGCATAAATATCCATAGTCTATGGTCTTGGACCATATAAGATGTTAATATTGTTTTTTTTCGAAAATTTCTCGTATCTATCGAATTTTCTCGGATCTACCGAATTTTCTCGTATCTATCGAATTTTCTCGTATCTAACGAAGTTTCTTGTATCTATCGATATTTCTCGGATCTACTGAATTTTCTCGTATCTACCCCAATTCTTCGTATCTATCGAATTTTCTCGTATGTATCGAAATTTCTCTGACCTGTCGCAGTTTCTCGTATCTAACGAAGTTTCTCGTATCAATCGATATTTCTCAGATCTACCGAATTTTCTCGTATCTGCCCCAATTCCTCGTATCTATCGAATTTTCTCGGATCTACCGAATTTTCTCGTATGTATCGAAATTTCTCTGATCTGTCGAAGTTTCTCGTATCTAACAAAGTTTCTCGTATCTATCGATATTTCTCAGATCTACCGAATATTCTCGTATCTATCGAATTTTCTCGGATCTACCGAAATTTCTCGATTCAAATCGAGTCATTCGAACATTTTAATCTCCACTTCCAATACGTCAATTGAATCAAATGTTCCGTTTATAATTTTCAATTAATTTATATTTTAATTTAACTTTGACTCTTGTTGCAAGTTGCATTAATTTTTTAAAGAGAAATTACATCGATTGTTGAAAAAATTTAGAAAAAAAATCATTGGGTTCTCCAAAATAGACTCTGCAATAACAAAGAAGTCGAGGCACAATTCGTTGGGTGATCAGTGCGCATTAAGCAACTGTTGCTCGCCTCGAATGATACGTTCGAGTAAAAGGAATACCGGAAGCCCCCTTCGTTTCTCGATTTCTGCCGTTTTTGCGCCGCCTCGAAAAGGATTGACCGATGATTATGATGTCGGTGTCCGACGAAAGATCCGCTCGGTGTCCCTCGACCGTGGGCCCGCGGGGTTTCTCATCTCGCACGCAAATTGCCCAGATGTTCCACGAAATCGCGCGGAAATCTCGATGATTATATCGCGGAGCACAGAAGCTGCTTCGATCACACTGCTTCGATCTCGTGCTTAGGCAGATTCGAGCACACGGGAGCCGTGTTCCAGCGACCAGAGTGCCCCGTCTCGAAATTACAGGGAGCTCAAAGGCAGCTCGAAAATTGACTGCGCCGATTTACGCCGTGCGCGGATTTATTGCCCAAGCGTACCTCGTTTCTTCTGCTTTGCTTCGAGAGCGACGTCGCGAGGTGTCGAACTCTTTTTAACGCGTTGATTGCCCACGAAATTCGACTGAATTATATTCTCGTTACAGGGTGGTTCAAAGTTCATGAGTCTGTTAGGGTTTCATTCGCTTGTTGAAACGATCGAGCATCTCGATATAAGAGCTTTCTGAATTTTTGATGGAATTAATTTTGTAGTGAAAGTTGTTCGATGTTTGTTGCAAGGTAGTGAACGGAGAATTCAATTTTTGTTTCAAATCTAGTGTAGGAGTCTTTTTTTAATATTTTGATTATCGTGTTATTTATTATACGAGTCAAAAATGACTCTGGCACAATACTCGGTAGGTTAATATACAGGGCGTTCGGTCAACCCTGGGAAAAATTTTAATGGGGGATTCTATAGGCCAAAATAAGACGAAAATCAAGAATACCAATTTGTTGATGGAGGCTTCGTTAAAAAGTTATTAACAAATTGGTACCGAGTACTGTGCCGGAGTCACTTTTGACTCGTCACGTTCGATAACGATATAAAATAACATATCTCATAATTTAAAGTTGGTTCTTTGTTAACCTAGTGAATTTGGATTATATTTGAAAATAGATTTGTGAATTTCAAGAAGGTTAGAAAAAAAAGTATTGAAAATAATAGTCTAAAATCAAAATTTTAGTGTTACAGAATATTATATGGTTGTAATGGACGTGTTAAACATGATATCTATCTAAATATTATCATATTTTTCCAAGATGGCGTCGTTGGTTCGAAGCGCGAATTTCAAATTTCCTCCGCGAGGCGGCGCTGCCGTGTTCGACGCGGTTTAATTTAGACGAATACACATGATAGATAATATAATATTCATATAATTGCACATAAGATATAAACAGTAAGCAAAGATATCTAAACCATGTAAGTTACATAACCTAAAAAGTAACAATTATAAAATACTTCGATTTTTAGGTTCTCCATACCACTGTAAACAAGAACTTCGACTATTTTTAAAATTGCAAGAAAATGGTAAAAAAAGTACTGAAATTAATACATAACCTAAAACATACCAATAATAAAATGCTTCGATTTTTAGATTCTCCATAACTTCGTAAACCAGAACGTCGTTCAATGCAAAAATTGCAAGAAAAAAAACTGAAAATAATCGTTAAAAAAAACCCTCATAATAGGGGACTCCCATAAGCGTACACGTTCGTTGGACTCGAAAGGTGTTCGCGCGCCATTCTCCTATCGGGACGCTCGATCGCTCACCGATAAGATTCTATCGCGCATTACCGGTGTCCGGACGTGTTATTTATTCCGCGTGACATAATGTTTCTTTAATAAACATTATTTATCGGTTATAATGACGCGCGCGAAACAGGAAAAAGCTCGGGGGCCTCGTAAAAAATACTTTTTATATCCTCGTTGCGTTCTAATCTACGATCGATTTCTCACGCGCGTAGTCTGGGCCGTCTTGACGCGACGCTCGAAGACCGCTGCGTAGCCCCGCGAGCACCTTGGCCTGCCGAGCAATAATAATTTAGCCTTTCCCTTTTTCTCCGGCGTCCTTCTGGATTTAATAAGATCACGAAATTTCGCGGTTAGACGGGGCGTCCCTAATTACACCCGCCGTTCACTGCGACTCGACTCGGTTACCCTGGATTCTCGCGTATCGTTATTATTACGTCTATCTCCCCTCCCCCCCTCCCGCACGCACACCTTCTTCGTTGTGTCCTTGCCATGGGAAATGTGTGCTAGTTGCTCGGAGTAATACGCGAAGTCACGTACAGAGAGATTAGTCGTGAAAATAAGCAGCGAAACAAATTTTAGGTTATGTAGTTTACAGTTGTCTGAAATAAAAATTTTAGTCTTGCAGAATACTGTATGGTAACGATGAACGTGTTAAAGATAATAGATAGTAACGTGTACAATAATATAAGAGGTAGAAACAGTAAACAAAAGTATTCATGTAAGTTACATAACCTAAAAAGTAACATAAAATACTTCGATCTTTAGGTCCTCCATATTACTGTAAATTACTGTAAAAACTGGGAATATTTATTTAAAAAAAAACGACAATAGAAGACTCCCTCAAGCGGACACGTTTGTTGACCTCGAAAGGTGTTCGCCATTCTCCTATCGTAACGCACGATTGCGAGTAGATAAGATTGTATCGCGTTATATGGTGTCCGGACATGACTTTTAGGTTATATACAATGGCCCAAAACCAAAATTTTAGATTATGTAGTTTACAATGGTTTAAAATCAAAGTTTTAGGTTATGTGGAATGGTCTAAAATCAAAATTTTAATCTTGTAGAGTATCATACAGTTTTGATCTGGCAATGAACGCGTTAAACATGAAGGACAATATGCCTAAAATAACAAATGTGTCTAAATGTCTACACCCTATAAGTTACATAACCTAAAACGTAGTATAGAATACTTCGATTAGAAAAATTAATTCTCAAGTTGAGACATTGAGGGAAGCCAAGAACTAGATATGGAAATAGATTTGCGAATCTCAGCAGGGTTACAAAAATAACTACTGAAACAAATTTGAGGTTATGTAGTTTATAATGGCCAGAAATAAAAATTTGAATCTTGCAAGAATATTATATGATTTTCATCTGACAGTGAATGTGTTAAACGTGGTAGATAATTGTTAGGACAGGTAGCACCGTTAGGCGTCAGAGGGCGCCACAGTCGTGTCTAATCTAATTAATACCCATCCACGCATCCAGAGGACACGACGCCAACAATAACAATGTCTCTAATAACTAGACTACGGTTCTCTATGCAAATTCACATTTTTATTAATAGAATTAATGAATTAATAGAAATAATTCGTATCTTACTTTAAGTATTTCTTATATTTTTGCATACTAAATGCATTCTGTAGTTTTTAGAGGATTAAAATTTCCCATAAATGCATAAACATCCGCAGTCTACTAATAACATATACGATAGAAACAGTAAGCACAAGTATCTGAACCGTATAACTTGCATAACCTACAAATTGTAGAATCTAAGAAGTCACATTTTCGTTATTACTACGTCCATTTCCCCACCCCTCCTACGCCATCTTGGCTGTGTCCTTGCCATGGGAAATGTGTGCTAGTTGCACGTAGTACTACGCGAAGTCACGTACAGAGAGATTAGTCGTGCGTTCGACATAACGGGCTATAGTGTACGAGGCTCGAACGAGAAACCTTGTGCAACTCGTTTCTTCGCGAATCGCGTAATTTTTCAACGCGGATCATCTGTCTTCCACGACCACGTTGCTACGGGATGACGTCAGGGTGTATTTGTATCGCGAAAACGCTCGTTTCCTCCCGTCGAGGCTGCGAGCGGTTAATAATGCTCGCGATCGTGCGAACGGAGGAAGTAAAACGCACGCGTTTCCTACGAAGCCGGCGAGTGTGTTTCGTAGAGCGGTTTGCAATCAGCTTCGGGGACCGCGGTTTCGTAATCGCGTCGTGATACAGCTGACTAGCGGGGCTCCGCATCAAAGCGGGGACCGCTAAGTGGATTAAACTCGAGCTTCTTTGCAATCCTTCTCGCCTACCGCTGTTTCTTTTTTTTTTTTTTCTTTTTTATGTTGGTTCTGGCTCGAGATAGCCATCGAAGTCGCGTAACTATTTACCAGCGCGTGCAAACGTCGGTATATTCTCTCGATTGTTTTTTTTCTCCCCCCACCTCCCCTCCCCACCCCTCGCGCGTGGTAGTTTTCTCCTCGTGTCGCTTGTCCAATCTCGTTACGTTTCTCGTTTCGCCTCGTTAAGTTTTTCTGTTATCTGGAACGAATAATGAATAAACATCGAGGGAAGACATAATTTATGCGAAAATCTAGCTGCTTTCAACGAGACGTTTCTGGCGTCGATGTATGAAGCGTGCTTCGATTGATTCTTGGGGATAGATAGAGAGGTATCTGGGGACATTTTTGTTCAGAATGTGGGGAAAATGGTTTATTGGTGTTTTTTTTATATTTGGGGTGGGGGGGGGGTTGTTATAATTTGATATGGTTTACTGTTTTTTGGGAGAAAATTTTTTATATAGTATTTTTCTTAAGTTTGAAAGTTTGGTGTTTTTTAAGTTTGTTGATGTTGTTAGATTCAATTTGGATTGCTGCTTTTTTTTTTTTTAATTTTGTATACAGAATTTTCTAATTTTGTAAGTTTGAATTTGTTGACGTTGTTTGATTCAATTTGGCTTATTGCCTTTTTTTCTGTGAATTTTTTTAAAAAGTATTTTTTAATTTTAAAAGTTTGCTGTTTTTTTTTAAGTTTGTAGACGTCGTAAATTTTAATTTGGTTTACTGTATTTTTTCTTGAATTTTGAATACAGTATTTTCTAATTTTGTAACTTTGGTTTTTTAAAATTTGTTAACATTTTTAAGTTCAATTTTGGCTTTTTTCAAGTTTGTTGGCGTTATTAAATTCAATTTGACTCTGTTTTTTTAACTGAATTTTGTATAGACTATTTTTTATTTTTGTAAATTCGACTTTCTTTGAAGTTTGTCGATGTTTGTAAGTTTGAATTTTACTTCTTGGTTTTTGTTACCCAACATTTTCCAATTTTGAGATTGCAAGACCCCTAGCCCAATGATCCAAAATTTTGAGGCTTCAAAATTGAACAATTTTGAAAATTGAACAAAATTGAACAATTTTTAAGCCCCCGGGAGTTCACTTTGATCGTGGTTTGCGAGTTCGCACAAATCTCTGTACGATTGAACGAGGAGGAAAATAACAGGTGGTGTGCGCGATCAAGAGCGTAGAGAAGGAGCAAGAGAGAACCATCTGGTAGAGAGAAAGAACGAACGCAAGTGGCGTGTGCGATGCCGTGTGGTGTGCCGGTGCGGCCAAGAGGCTTGGCGCGCGGGTAATTCGAGTAATTGCCGGACAATTACATTATCTAATTAACCTCGGAGGTCGGGCCAGCCAGTCGCCGAGCGCTGCCGGAGTCCGTGATTGTCCCTCGTGGCGCAACCTTAATTATTATTGTTTAACACGCTCGGAATCGTCGTCGTCGTCGGCGGTGCTCGAACGAACGTTTGATTTGAGGAAATTTCACCGGTTCAGGGAAAAGCTTTGTCCACCATTTTTAATATTTCCTCCATTGGACGCGTCACGCGATCCTTTCCCGCTTTTTTTCTTCCAGTATTCCCGTCACGCTGGTCGTGGTGGTCACCGGTGACCGTCACTTCAATTTCATCATCATTATTATTATTATTATTATACAGCTAAAAGAGAATATAAAATTCTACAATAATATTTTAATTAATAGTATAAATTTTAGCTGAAAAGTTCGGATCTACCGAATTTTCTCGTATCTATCGAATTTTTTCGTACGTATCGAAATTTCTCTGATCTGTCGAAGTTTCTCATATCTATTTTCATTTCTCAAATCTACTAAATTTTCTTGTATGTACCTCAATTCTTCGTATCTACCGAAATTTCTCGTATCCATCGAATTTTCTCGTATGTATCGAAATTTCTCTGATCTGTCGAAGTTTCTCGAATCTATCTTAACTTCTCAGATCTACTGTATTTTCTCGTATCTACCTCAATTCTTCGTATCTACCGAATATTCTCGAATCTACCGAATTTTCTCGTATCTATCGAATTTTCTCGTATGTATCGAAGTTTCTCTGATCTGTCGAAGTTTCTCGGTTCGATTCGGGTCAATCGAACATTTTAACACATAACCTAACTATCGAATGTTTCGTTCGCCTCGAAAGAACGTCATTACGAACAAAATGGCGGAATGGGTATCGTTATCCGTTGCATTAGTTTCAAAGTTCGCGTGGTTTCGCGGCGCACATGCGGTCGTATATCAATCAAGCGACGATTCGAACGTTTTGAAATTGCCGGGACACGCGTATCCTTCGGACAGCCAACGGTTTTGCATGGTTCTCGATGGAAGGCGCACGGGGAGTGCCAGTTTCTATGACGAGCAAACCGATAGAAAAGCTGGTAGCCACGAGGTAATATCCGTGCATAATGCGGTGCAATCCATCTCCGCTCTAACGATCGGGTTGGTCAACGAACAACCCTCGGAATTTGCCATTAATCTCGGTATAAATCATACGTCTTGGGCCTCTGCTAGAATGTTGCGCTCGAAACGGCAATTACCCAAGGAATGACACGGCATTACGAACGATTTCGACGATACTCGCCGCGAGGATTACTTTCTACCGGAAACCGGCGCCGGACGGGGATTAATTCGTCGTAATCGTAATAACGGAAACGCCTCACGAGCCCTCTGGAGCAACCAGCTTAACCCTTTCCAGTTGAAACATCTATTTTTCGCCACTAGATGGCGTTGGTGTTCTCAAAATTTAACTCTTGGAACATTATTTTCTGTGGAAAAAACTGTACCATGCACATAAATCAAGAGCTCACTAATATTACACTTTACAAAGTGTTAAATTTTGCAATAAAAGCGTATCTTTTTTAAACAAAATGGCGTCTATGGAAAGATTGAATCTCTAATACCCAAAAATAGAAGTTTGACACTTTAAAATGAGCCAAGGTACAGCTTCCTACGAAAAATGGACCATTTTTTGCACCAAAATTAGCCTCCATCTCCAATTACTGATATAAACAGTTAAGATAAACTAGAATGATTTATCTGGAACAATTAAATTTCCCACGATTTTATTACTCGAGTTTTGATCCCATAAAACTCGTTCACGTATTTACTACAAAATACAATAGATTCAAGATGGCGTACTCGTTTGAATTTGCATTCAAAGTACTCGGTGGTCGTAACGAGAGAACTGGTTGCTCTTTGTGCTAGGCAAGTAGGTTTCCCTGACCCACGCATGCGACCGTGGTCACCGGTTACCAGTAAACGAAACAAAGAACCCCTGTAATAGCAGCGCAGGGGCAAAGTGGGAAGCACAAAAGGATAATAATAATTATACAATTTATGTTTAGATGAAAGATAAACAGGTAACGAGTGAAATAAAGGGGGGACACGGTTAATGTATTCATTAAATTCCAGATGCCAATCTGCGTTTCATTATTTAAAATAACTTTTCTTCCTCGTGTTTTCTTGATCGCGCGCATTTTTTTTCAAGATGGCGCCCTAGGGTCGAGGCGCGAGTTTCGAATTTGCTCCGCGAGGCGGCGCTGTTGTTGCGAATAGACATGTGTCGTGCAGACACCATTTAACAAAAGACTCATACAAGAAAATTTAAGTTGTTTGAAAAGAAAAATAGTTCCTAAATAATGTAAATGAAAGATTTATTGTTAAAAATTTCATTGAAAACAGTTTTTACGTATACAGTCCGTTTTTAAAATACATTTAGAAAAAGAAATATTTTTCCAACGACGATGACCCTAATATCAATATAAATTTCAATTGAAATACTTTTTACAAATAGATATTGAAATTACCTTGGTGGACCAAATTATTTGACAAAAAATTGATTTTATAAAATTATATTATTTCACTAAAAATAAGCTAACTAATAAATTGACAAGATTGAACACGAATGTTTACGCATTAGGTGTTTTTAAAATTCTGATAAGAATTTTATTCATGTAAATCATAAATTTTATGTGTTGAAAACAATTAACTTTTGAATCATTTTATGAGTCAAATTGGTTCACAACAGTAAAAATAGGTATACCATATTCAATAATGCGAAATGAAGGGGTCAACATTTACATATATTTCATTACGTAACTAAAAACCAACATATGTTTTTAAAAATAATATTTAACTTTTATATATATATATAGTAATCAAATTTTTGATGAGTCAAATTGGCTCAGTCCAATTAATAAATCTAGTGTTAAATACCAATAAAAGGGGTTAACGCGCTTTTTTTCTCCTAGATGGCGCTGTCGGTTCGAAACGCGAACTTCGAATTTGCTCCACGAGGTGGCGCGGTTGTACCTGTCGCGGTTTAATTTAAACGAATACACATGTTCCGTGCAGGCACCATTTAAATACTAATACTAAGGGTTAACGCGCTTTTTTCCCCTGAGATGGCGCTGTCGAAACATGATCTTCGAATTTGCTCCGCGAGGCGGCGCTGTTGCACGCGTCGCGGTTTAATTTAAACGAATACACATGTCCCGTGCAGACACCATTTAAATACCAATACAAAGGGTTAAAGCGGTCGTGTATGCAGCCGCCAGGATTGCGATAGAGCGAGACGAAAGCGAAGTCGGTAGCCGACCGCGTAATGCGTGCGAAACGCGTGCGTAATTCGCGCTTAATACGCGTACCGCGAGGAGAGGCAATTACTGATTGGTCACACTGTCGTCGATCGAAACGCGAACGAATCTACGCGCACCTTCGTCCGTCCTTTCTACCTTGCCCTCACGGATCCTTGCACGGTGTTGCAAGAAACGAAACGACTCGTGTAAGAGCCTCGTAAAAGAATTCTCGCGCTATTAACGCTCGCGATCTGTTCGTCATATGCTCGTAACAGGTCTCTTAAAATATTGTTTTTTGGTTGCAAAAGAGTTTGAAAAAATTTGACAAAGTGGCAAAGTGGCTGTGATAGGTTGAGTGCCATTTTTTACGGGGATTAAAATTTCGATTTTAGAGAATTGTAAAGTGGATAAATTAAAATTTGTTTTGATAAGAATTTTTGAATTTATGGGAATTAATTGTTTGAATTTCAGAGTGAAATTTGAGAGAATTTTAGTAAAATGTGACCTGAAAAATTTAGGGTAATTTAGAGTGGTTACTTGTTAATATTCGTGGAGATATTCTGAACAATTCCAAAAACTTTTATAATGATGTAACTATGAACGAATATGACAAAAATAAAATTTGTTTATTTTCCAAATTATTATAAATTTGCTCCCCACTCGAATTTTTTTCTCGAAAATGGGTAGGAATTCGAGGATATGCGTATTCACCAAAAATAATTGTAATGGACCCCTGCAACTAAAAATAATTTTTTTAGAACGATTTGAAATTTTTTTTTTTCGTCGAAAAATTTAGGGACTACACCCTGTCGATTTTTCTTTAAAATTTGTTTTTTATTTTTAGTAATTTTGTTTGGCGCCCTATAGAAAAGTTGTCTAATACTTTTTTGTAGGTACCAATTAGCTCTACTTCACAAATAAATTTCATGCAAAAATATTTGCTATTGTACGAGTTATGGCCGTTTGAAAATTGGACCATTTTTATGGGCTCTCCCTCATTTTCCGATGCCAAGGATCAACTTTTTGATCATTTTTGGAATTTCTACATATTGTCCACCAAAACACACGTTGTTTGCCTTTTGAAACATTAAAATCGTCCAATCCGTTCAGAAGTTATGACATTTTAAAGATTCGCATGAAAATTCTGGCAGACATTTCTAGCCAGAAATAATATTTTCGGTAAGGAATTTTTTTTTCGAAACTGCGCAGGATTTCGAGGTTATGTCTATTCACCAAAAATGATTATAATTGACCTCAGCGACCAAAAATAATTTTTTAGAAGATTTTCAGTTTGAAAATTTGAAAATTTAAGAATTACAATTTGAAAGTTCGAAAATTTAAGATTTAAAATTTATAAAATTTGAAAATTTAAGATTTACAGTTAAGAAGTTTGTAAATTTGGGATTTGCAATTGATAAAATTTGAAAAATTAAGATTTACAATTTATAAAATTTGAAAATTTAAGATTTCCAATTTATAAAATTTGAAAATTTGAGATGTACAATTTATAAAATTCGATTATCACTTCCGAATCAGTGGATGAGACCTGAAAACGACTTGGCGACTTCATCGAGCCCAAAAACCTAAAATTTCACCGAGATGGAATTCATCAGCTGAAAGATGGCGGATACTTTGATCGAACAATTAAATTTCTTTTAAAATAAACACAGAATGTGGCCAAATCAAAACCCTATAATATTCCGGAAAAGTAAAATTTTGATTTTAGGTCATTGTAGGCTACATAACCTAAAATTTGTTTCAGTACTTACTTTCGTAATCTAGTTAAAATTCACAAATTCTACTCAAATTTATTCCCCTCAACGTCTTAACTTGAGAATGAATTTTTCTAGTATCATAATGGTAAATCCTGTCACCCATATATGGGTGACATGGCAGTCAAAGTGTTAAACGAATACACATGTTCCGTGCATACACCATTTAAATACCTAATACAAAGGGTTAAGGCGCTTTTTTTCCCCCAAGATGGCGCTGTCGAAACGCGAACTTCGAATTTGCTCCGCAAGGCGGCGCTGTTGTACCCGTAGCGGTTTAATTTAAACGAATACACATGTTCCGCGCAGACACCATTGGCTGGAAAAATTTGATTATTCGTTTGTACACCCGATAATTAGCGGTGGCCATAATCTCATTTGCCAAGAAACGAATCTAACGGATCGTAGGTGCCCCGTCGGCGTTTCTAATCGGGAGCATGACTCGCCGGTCGATTAATGACAGGAGATGTTACTGGCCAGGACAGGAGGATGGAAAGAGGGCCCAGCGGGGACAGGGGGCAACGGAGGGACAGGAGAAGCCTCGAGATCCATGGAACTGGTTCCGTTCCACGGATCACTGGAAACAATCATCCTTATTAAACTCACCACCGACCCACCCCACGGATATAAAGGTATTCTTCGGAATGATTTACCGAGAACCGTGCTCCTCCGGCCGCTGGAACAGGTGGATCTTGGCGCTATTCGAACAGAACGATAAATTTTATAAAGTAAAACCCACCCGACCGTCGATGCTTTTCTTTTTCTTTTTCTTTTTCGAGCTCCTCTTCCCGACCTAGAATCTCACCACGAAAAAAAAAACACGAAGGAAACAAAAGGGGGCGAGCGAGAATAGAAAAGTAAAAAGTACAATCTGTGCTCGTAGCTGGTAGGAGCACGGTCGAATGATTAGTCGAGCCACGGTAGCTCGAGCCACACGATTTCTAATCTAAATTAGATCTTAAGAGCTCGTAAAAGTAAGTGGCCAGCGTTCGAAGGCTTGCAACACATCCTATCTGGATATCTCATCGAGCTCGGGAAATTCGATCGAAAATCGTCCGGGGAAAATGGTCGCCTCCGGGCTGAAGGCGAAAGTTACAATTTCGATAGAACCGATCGCGCTGCTATGGTAAAGGCAGCTAATGAATATGCATCGTGTTCGTTGCCTCCTCACCCCTAGTCAATAAACCTAAGCGACCATAAAATCCAATTAGTGTGAAATTAATACCGCAACACGCCGGCTCGGAGAGCAAGAAACCGACGCCAAGGGAGGAGAGATTAATTTATATCAAAACGGCAAAAAGGTCTCGAGGGGACTCGACGAGAGGAGGAAATGACCCACAATAAGGAAACGGTAAATTACCGCCGCGAAATTGATCGAAAAAAAATCGATCGATTTCTTTATCGTGCCGCGATCTCGTCGGGACGATCGCGCCGCGGATATTGCGAAATTAACGGAAAGCGAGAGTGGATGGGACAGGGGACTCGTCGTGGGATTCCACGGACATTAGGGTTTATCTCGAGACGCGAGCCAGGACTTGGAATTATTTCGATAAGGCCCCGCGCTGGCCCCAACGGGCCCCGTCCGTCCCGACCATCAGAAGATAGCCCTTCGAGACTTTTACTCCGAGCGTTTCGTTCGTCCACGGTGACCAAAAAGGGCGAATAGAAGGGACGTGTTTATCGAACCGTCATATCGAACATATAAAACGTCTTGGGGCATCAGGAATGAAGAATGGGCATCTTGGAAAATAGATGCAGAAATTTCTGTTTGGAGTTGTTGACGAAGAATTAGTCTTATAGACTTAACTGAACCAAATTACAGAATTTTGGAATATTTTAGTAATTTGGAATCCAGTTAAGATCCGGTCGCCATTGTGCACTTGCTTCAACCTCCATTTTGTGACTCTAAAATTGCACAACGATTGCAAAACGAGCGATTCCCTGGCTCAAAGAGGCAACGATTACCCGATGAAACGCGATATCGGTAAAAATTGCAGACAAACGTCGCGTAATAACGAGGAATGATCTACGGCCGCGTCGTTGGAATCCGGGAAAACCTGCAAGATCTATCGGTCGGCGAAACAGTACGTACTCCGCCATCGATCATCGGCGTTTTTTTCGTCGGGACGCTCGCCGCGAATCGTCGTCATGCAAATTCCACGGCGTCAAAACGATGGTTTAGCGTTATTAAGTCCCCCCCACCTCCCCTTTCAGTCCGTTGGATCCAGTTGCTCGCTGGTAACGTGCCGGCAACAGGGTGTATCGCAATCTATCTATGGCGTAGCTTTTTCTTTCGTCTCGGTTCTTTTTCACTACCGTGGCTGGTTCCGTGCCACGGAACACCCGGTAGGTAGAAGTAACTAATAGCGGTGTAATCGCTCGTAATAGGTCCGGTCCTGCGCGGCCACGGTATGGGTTCGCGTAATTAACCAGTGTGGAGGGGATACGTATGCAGAGAAGAAACGAACCAGCCACCGGTACGCTATTGATACCAAACGATCGAAATTTGCTATGTACAGTTCCCTACAAAACTGGGTTTGTGTGCTTCTATTTGGACTACATGACGTTTTGAACACCCTATAAGCATGGAGTGAGGTAGCTAGGTAGCAAGGAGTGAGGTAGGTAGCTTGTAAGGAGTGAGGTAGCTAGCTAGCAAGGAGTGAGGTAGCTAGCTTACAAGGAGTGAGATAGGTAGCTAGCAAGGAGTGAGGTAGCTAGCTTGTAAGGAGTGAGGTAGCTAGCAAGCAAGGAGAGAGGTAGGTAGCTAGTAAGGAGTGAGGTAGGTAGTTAGCAAAGAGTGAGGTAGCTAGGTTGCAAGGAGTGAGATAGGTAGCTAGCAAGGAGTGAGGTAGCTAGCTTGTAAGGAGTGAGGTAGCTAGCAAGCAAGGAGTGAGGTAGGTAGCTAGTAAGGAGTGAGGTAGGTAGTTAGCAAAGAGTGAGGTAGCTAGCTAGCAAAGAGTGAGGTAGCTAGCCTGCAAGGAGTGAGGTAGTTAGCTAGCAAGGAGTGAGGTAGCAAGGAATGAGGAAGCTAGCTTGCAAGGAGTTAGGTTCTTCGAGTCAAAGAGTATATGTGATGCTGGAGTTCATATTACCCTGGGTATCATCGTCGTTTGGTGGGTTTATTTGTACCCCCATTCTTTTCGAATTGGGTCACTGTGTTGAAATTTTGCGTGGGACAAAAAAGATTCGAAATTTAGTTTCCGAGAGATTGTGTTACTGGTGTTTTTGACGTGGGAGCAAGTATTAGCAAGATATTGCGACTATAAGTTGGTTTGGGAGAAATTTTAATGGGAGATTCTGGAGGCCAAAATAAGTAATTTGTTGATTGAGGCTTTGTTAAAATTTTATTAACATTTAAAGCCCCGCCTGTAGAACGACAATCTGTGAACGTGGAATAGCGTTTCTCAGTCAGAAAACGGTGAGGCTTTCGATACGTCAGTAAGTAGAGTTTCTGATGCTGAGTGAGAACCAATATTGTGCGCACGCAGCTGTATGCAGGTTGCCTATCTACAGGCGCAACTTTTGACGTTAATAACTTTTTAACGAAGCCTCTATCGACAAATTGGTATTCTTGATTTTCGTCTTATTTTGGACTCTAGAATCTTCCATTAAAATTTTTCCTAGGGTTGGCCTAACATATTGTATATTTTATTGCTTATTATACAGTTTTCCCCGCGTTTTTTTATATTTTATTTTCGGTTCATACAATTTTCTTTTTTTTTATACAGTTTTCCCCGCGTTTTTTTATATTTTATTTTCGCCATAGGGGTTTCATTTTCAATAAACATAGCTATTTCTACACATCTGAATCAATATTTTTTTGGACAGTTTTTGAATTTAACAAACATCCATACGTTAACTTTTGAAAGTTTGAAAGTATAAGATTTTAGATTTATACAATTTGAGAATTTAAGATTTAAAATTTATAAAATTTGAAAATTTAAGATATACAGTTAGAAAGTTTGAAAATTTGAGATTTGCAATTGATAAAATTTGAAAAATTAAGATTTACAATTAGAAAGTTTGGAAATTTAAGATTTCCAATTAATAAAATTTGAAAATTTGAGATGTACAATTTATAAAATTTGAAATTTACAATTAGAAAGTTTGGAAATGTAAGTTTTCCAATTTATAAAATTTAAAAATTAGGGATGTACAATTCATAAAATTTGAAAATTTAATATTTACAATTTGAAAGTATAAAAATTTAAGATTTACAGTTTAAAAATTTGAAAATTTAAGAATTACAATTTGAAAATTAAAAAATTTGAAATCTAAAAACTTGAAAAATTGTATATTTTACAATCCCATGTAGTATCCACGATGACTTAAAAATTATTTCAAAATTCATACTCTCTCAAATAGCATATCCATGCACTATACCACTTACACAAACAATTATCAAACGTCCAAATCAAAGCAATCAATCCCTATTTTGTGACAACATCCAAAAAAAATTGTTCATCATAAATTCCTTGGACCAATACATTAAAAGACAAATTTTAACGAGAAAAAGGTCTCCTTCGGTGGCGATCTCGTTCAGAAACGGTACCATAAACCAAAGAGCAAAGCTCACGGGAGCCCAGTCACGAAATATTTCGGCTCGGTAGGAGCTAATAGCTGGCTGTGCAAGTTCCTCAGCTGTATCTCGATCCCGTTAGACGGGTAGCCTGTAACCTGACAAACGCGACTAGACACCTTCTCTATCGTCTAGACCTGCGGGAGGTACACGAGCTTCCTATCAGTCGTCTCGAAGATGCGCCGTAAACTCTCAGCGAGGATGGATGATTCGTAGAATAGGATCAACGGGAATCCCATACGCTTCGAGCATAGGGAAATTGTCGTAAAATAAAGTGACCTAACAGCGTTGCTTACCAACGATGATTCATACCAATATCGAGAAGCAATGATCGTTTTTAGGTTATTCCATATGCTTAGAAAAGCGCCATTTTGTTCACAGTTTACAGTTTAACTAACAACTCAATAATTAACTCTCAAATTGAAACGTTAAATTAAATTTAAATTGGATTTTCATTTCATCAATTTCATTTACGAATTTTGAGATTAATTATTAAATTCGAATATAAGTAGTAACACAAAATTTTAATTTGGGGAAGTTTAGAATTGTTTAAAATCACAATTGTACTATTTATTGAAGCTATTTTTTTTTGGCAAATTTTTAGTCTAATTTTCACTAATTTTCCCTAATTTTGATTAGTCGACTCCATTTATTTTGTCCACCAAACGAATTTAGTTTATATAAAATTTATATTAAATTTCAAGTTAATTATTTGCAAAAATAAATGGACTGGAATATTAAAAAAGTTTCGTTGAAAATTCCCCCTTAATAGTGGTCGATTTGTCGACTAAACGCAAAAAGCACTATGGAAGATGGTAGTCGATGCACGTATCTCGTGCACGTCGTGTATTATTCGAGTCGCGCGACAAATGTATCGAGCGGGAGCAGCGTTTCTTTGTACGTACCTGGTAAACACGTCGGGATAATGAGTTCTCGAGAAAGCTTTCTCGAGTTCCTCTAGCTGGAAGCTGGTAAAGGTAGTCCTATATCTGCGCTGCTTCCTTTTCGGAGCGAAGTCGTCGGCCTCCGCCTCGCTCTCAGGGCTGGTCGGCGCTGCTCTGGGGTGGTTGCTCTCCTCCTCCGGCCTCGCCTCATCCGTGGAGATTCCCATTTGCGCGGATTGAGGTGTCGTCGTCGTAGGTGGCAGCGCCGATTGTTGGTGAGACGGTTGGCTCACCTGGTTCGCCTGGCTCGAGCTGCTCGTGCTGCTCGCAGGACTCGTCTGCGGGACAGCTTGCTCGACGCCTCCTCCTCGCGTCGAATGATCTGCAAAATCATTATCTCTTTACCCACTCTGTACCAATTACTCGTTCGACTTCCTTAAACTACAATTTTCTGTCCTCACATCTCTGGGTTCAATCCTCACTTCTCACTTCTCACTTCTCACTTCTCATTGTCGAGAAGTGGTTGAGAATTATTCGTTAATGGAAGTGCTGGTGCACGAACGATTATAGTTAAATTAAATATTGTGGGTGAGATTAACGTTGGTCTAGGTTAGAATGACCTGCAAAATTATTGTCTTTTTACTAGAGTGTCCTAATCATTCCCCATTTGACTTCCTTAACCTAAAACTTTCAGTCCTGATATCTCTAGGTTCAATCCTCACTTCTCACTTCTCACTTCTCACTTCTCAATGTCGAGAAGTCGTTGAGAATTATTCGTTAATGGAAGTGCTGTTGCACGAATGATTATAGTTAAACTAAATATTGTGGGTGAGATTAACGTTGGTTTGGGTTAGAATGACCTGCAAAATTATTATCTTTTTACAATATCTTTTACAGTGTCCTAATCATTCCCCATTTGAGTTCCTTAAACTAACATTTTCAGTCCTGATATCTCTAGGTTCAATCCTCACTTCTCACTTCTCACTTCTCACTTCTCACTTCTCATTGGCGAGAAGTTGTTGAAAATTATTCGTTGATGGAAATGCTACTGCATGAAAGGTTATAATTAAACTGAATATCGTGGCTGAGATTAACGTTTTGGTCGATTAAGTCCTCGCGGTTTAGTTTCCGCCCGCAACCGGGATAAATATCACTGTATTGAGGCGTTGGAAGCGTTTCCTGGAACGTTAACCTCGACTCGATATGGAAGTGGTAATGTTTGAAATGTGTGAAGTAAAAGGAAATTTATTAATAATTATTAAATGTTTATTGTATGATCTTTTGGAATGTTGAGATCGATCCTAGTCTTCAAACAGTGTGTCTTGAGTCAATTTAGATTGGTTTGGAGCTTTGGGAATTGGTTTGAATTGATTGCGTTAGTCAGAAATGTTAAATCATCGAGCTCAATTGTAGAATTTGTGGCTATTATATAACTGAGTATAGTTGTGATATTATTATTAAATAGAGAAATCTCCCAGGTTGAAGCAAATTATGTCAAACCACTTCAAAGTCCCTCAAATTGTCCAAGGAAACAACAGAAAACTTTGTTTTTAGACAATTGGAAACTAGCATACTCACAATTCACTATGCAACCACATCAAACCACTCCAAACTTCCTGAAATTGTAAAAGGAAACAACAGAAAACTTTGTTCTTAGACAGTTGGGAACTAGAATACCCATATTTCCTCATGCAACTGGGTCAAACAACTCCAAGCTACACCAAAGTTTCTCAAATTATCCAAGGAAACAATAGGAAACTTTGTTTTTAGATAGTTGGAAACTAGAATACCTGCAATTTACCATGCAACCACATGAAACCACTCCAAACTTCTTCAAATTGCCCAAGGAAACAACAGGAAACTTTGTTTTTAGATAGTTGGAAACTAGAATAACCACAATTCATCATGTAACTGGGTCAAACTACTCCAAAACACACCAAACATCCTCAAATTGACCAAGGAAACAATAGGAAACTTTGTTTTTAGGTAGTTGGAAACTAGAATAACTACAATTCATCATGTAACTGGGCCAAACTACACCAAAACACACCAAAGTTCCTCAAATTGCCCAAGGAAACAATAGGAAACTTTGTTTTTAGATAGTTGAAATCTAGAATAACCACAATTCATCATGTAATTGGGTCAAACTACTCCAAAACACACCAAACCTCCTCAAATTGACCAAGGAAACAATAGAAAACTTTGTTTTTAGGTAGTTGGAAACTAGAATAACTACAATTCATCATGTAACTGGGCCAAATTACACCAAAACACACCAAAGTTCCTCAAATTGCCCAAGGAAACAATAGGAAACTTTGTTTTTAGATAGTTGAAATCTAGAATAACCACAATTCATCATGTAATTGGGTCAAACTACTCCAAAACACACCAAACCTCCTCAAATTGACCAAGGAAACAATAGGAAACTTTGTTTTTAGGTAGTTGGAAACTAGAATAACCACAATTCATCATGTAACTGGGTCAAACTACTCCAAAACACACCAAACCTCCTCAAATTGCCCAAGGAAACAATAGGAAACTTTGTTTTTAGATAGTTGGAAACTAGAATAACCACAATTCATCATGTAAATGGTTCAAACTACTCCAAAACACACCAAACCTCCTCAAATTGCCCAAGGAAACAATAGGAAACTTTGTTTTTAGATAGTTGGAAACTAGAATAACCACAATTCATCATGTAAATGGTTCAAACTACTCCAAAACACACCAAACCTCCTCAAATTGCCCAAGGAAACAGTAGGTAATCTTGTTTTTAGATAGTTGGAAACTAGAATATCCACAATTCACTATGCAACTGTGTCAAACAACTCCAAACCACACCAAACTTCCTCAAGTTGCCCAAAGAAACAACAGAAAAATTTGTTCTTAGACAATTGGAGACTAGCATACCCACAATCCACCATATATTTCACATACAGACACACGTATCTGATTCAGCGAACGTTATCGAGGGAGGTACAGTAAACTTATCCAACGTTCAACGTGTCTCTATCTTACTTTTATAAACCAGGTACATCCTTCCTTTGATAACGTTCGCTGACTCAGACCCACGCGAACGTTATCGAGGGAGCCTTTTTTTCCAGATTCTAAATTCGTTCAAAAACCTAAGAATATGTGCAGCATTTTTGTACAATTTGCACCATTTTTCGTAGGAATCAATTAAAATCGATAACGTTCGCTGACTCAGGCCCACGCGAACGTTATCGAGGGAACACTGTAGCCAGTATATAAACGTACGATAGCCCCAAATTGGACTCGTGGAATCCAGCTCTGGGAGAACAATGGTCCCCAAGAATGTCTGGAACGATGACTTGTGTAATCGTACGCCCAACGTCCAAGTGCATACCTAGAATCTACACCCATCAAACTATTCTCACATCGACGCAATTGAAAACCTAAAAATATGCCACCAAATAATTTCAAACAGACGATTTAAACCGAAAAGAATTGCTCCCGTGTTAACCCAGAAACGGTTTCGAAAACGTCGAAACCGTAAAGATCGGGCGAAAAGGGGCCCGCTGTAGGGGCCCCAGGACGCTGGAAGGGAATCGTTCTCGGCGTTCACGAAACAGTCGCTTCCTCCTGGCCGTGAAATTACAGTGTTTACGCGAATTAGATTTCGGTTTCGGTAATTTTCAGTTAATAACGAACTGGCCCAACGAACGAACGAGCATTAAGTGCGGCTCGGGGCCCATTAATGCTATTATAATGTTAAAGGCTACCTTAGCGTTCATCCTCCAACATCTCCAGGAATAACAGAGGAACCTGTACGTAGCGTATTCGCGATTTAATGACGAAATCCGAGAAAAACGAGAGCAAAGAAGTTGGTCCCAAGCTTAGATCTTGCTTATAGTTCGCATTACGTGCTGGGGCTACCTGCATTATAAACTCATTCCCGATAAATCGGACCGATTAACGTCTGCTATTCCTTCCATCCCTCGTCCTGGTCGGGTTTAAACGGATTTCGAGGCGCGATATCGACGAACTACGAATACTGGCACCTCCTGTGGATCATCGATGGTTTCTGGTTTGGTCCAGCACGGATCGAATTTCGATAATGACGAATCGCGCGGCGGATGAGTGCCGGTTCTTTGCGAAATTCATTAGAGTCGACGGGAAACCGGTTGGAAGAAACCGGGGCTAAAACAGCTTTGCAAATTGCGGACGCGAATTATCAGTAGCAGCTTGTAAGCACGAGGTGGGATCCATCGGTTGGTATGTCGAGGATATCGATCGCGCGTGAAAATGATTCTGGTCGTTACAAGCGAATCGAACGCTGTTACATGATCACTCACGGCATCGAACGTGCCGAAGTGTGGGCTTGTAGGGATCATTAATGCGGCAAGGTCGGTGAAAGGAATGATAGCACTCCGTCCTCCTTCGTCCACGCGTGTCTCCGCGCCTCTCCGTCTGCGCGCGCAGCTGGTGCGCGCGCATACGAACCGATTCGAACACGAAACGCGCGCATACAACCGATTTAGAAACAAACAGCACGCTAAAGTACGTTATTTACTTTAGTATGAGGTCATTTGGAGTGGAGGGGGAAGAATTTTGCTTTTCTGGCGTGAAATTTGTCTACGAAGTGTGTTTTTGACGATGTTCTGAACTGTAGTAGGCTTGTTTGAGGGTGTTTGACGTGGTTTGGCGCGCCTTTATGCGAAACAACGTGGCTTTTTGAGTTGCAATAGATGAGATTGAGGTTAGGTATTCGATCACAATTCTCTCTGGGGTGAGGTCACATGTGGGAGGTTGAGAAATTAATTTTCGAGATTAGTTTTAAGGTTCAAGGTTAATTTTAATTGGGAAAATAAGTTCCATGAGGTACATCGAAGTTGATCAACCTTTGTTTCTTTTTGTAGATTCTAAATTCTTTGAGAAATGTGAGTATGTGTGTAGCTTTTGTTTGCAAATTGCATGATTTTTACTAAGAATCAATTAAAACATAGTGAAAGTTGATTTGTTAATAACGTTATATTTTATGAGATATTGACTAGGGATCATCTGTCTATTTTTGTGGAAAAATTTTAATGAGGGATTCTAGAGGCCAACATAAGACGAAAATGAAGAATACCAATTTGTTGATGGAGGCTTCGTTAAAAAGTTATTAACGTTTGAAGTTTCGCCAGTACTGAATTTTTTTCTCGAAAAAGCGCAGGATTTCGGGGGTATGTCTATTGACCAAAAATTATTGTAATTGACCTCTGCAACCAAAAATAATTTTTTTAGAACGACTTGAAATTTTTTAATTTTGTCGAAAAATTTGCCCCCCTACTCGAATTTTTTTCTCGAAAGTGACTAGCAATTCGGGGGTATGTCTATTGACCAAAAATTAGTGTAATTAACTCCTCTAGCTAAAAATAATTTTGTTAGGACGATTTGAAATTTTTTAATTTTGTCGAGAAATTTGCCTACCCTACCCTGTCGATTTTTCTTGGAAATTCGCTTTTCATTTTTAGTAGTTTTGTTTGACGCGCTACGGAAATTTTGTCTAACACTTTTTTGTGGGTACCTATGAGCTCTACTTCAGAAAAAAGTTTCACCGAAATATATTCACTATTGTAGGAGTTATGGTCATTTCAAGTTTGGACCATTTTTATGGGGTTTTTTTCACTTTACGGGGTTAAGGAACAAATTTTTCATTATTGTCAGAATTTCTACATATTCTCCATTAAAATACGCGTTATTTGCCTCTTTAAACATTAAAATCCTTCAATCCGTTCAAAAGTTATGACGTTTTAAAGATAAGCACTAAATTTTGGAGTAACATTTCTGGCCTGAAATAATATTATCAGTAATGAATTTTTTTCTCGAAAGTACGTAGGATTTCGAGTATATGTCTATTCACCAAAAATGATTGTGATTGACCCCTGCAACTAAAAATAATTTTTTCAAAGTGATTCAAAATTTTTTAATTTCGACACTTCTAACAAGAGGGGAGGGGGTAGAAAATTTAAAAAGTGAACATTTTGTGAACTTAGCGCGCCATGATAATTATTCTCAGTCCTATTTGCAACGCCCTAACCCAGAACTAACCCTGATAAGGGGGGTTGGAAAATTTAAAACACATAAATTAACAATTTCGAAAGAAAAGGTATCAAACATTAGAGAGGATCTACTTATCTATACATTGAGCTCGCTTTTTCGAGACATTATTTCATTTTGAAGTTCTAAAAATTCTCAAAAAAATATTATCATCCCTAATAAGAGTGTAAAAAATTTAAAAAGTGAAAATTTTGTGAATTTATTCCGCCATAAAGGACCCTGCACAGATCTTACGGAAAATGCCCCCCGGTTAAGTTAGCTGAACTTTTGATATGATGTAGTTCATGATGTCTTGATGAAAAGTCCCAATTATATTTAACTTTGCAATTAAAACATATATTCCCATAAATTTGCCCAGTTTACTCTACAAATGTGACTTTTAGATTCAGGCCTCGAGGCGTCCTCCATTTTGTTGGGTATAACCTATAACAGATGGCGGGAAAATTCAAAAATTCAAACTGATTTCCGCAGAAACTCGTTGCATTTCGATTTATAGTTTCGATCTATAATTTCGAACTAATATATATATAAAATAATATAATAAAACTCTAATTTTGGTGAATTTTTGACAACCAATCCCCACTTTAATTTTCAAAAAGAACGAAATCTAGAGAATGTAAATTTTCCATAAACATCGAAAATCACTTCGAAGTAATTTTAGTGAATTTTTTATGACAAATTCCCGTTGTATTTGTTAAAAAAACGAATACAAAACGATGTAAATTTTCCATAAACATCGAAAATATATAAAAATCTACATTTGAGAAATATTCCCAGTCTTATTTGCGACGCCCCATAGGCGTTCTCCGCTTATAGCGCGCTGATTGTTGTAAGGTTCGCGAGGATCGACGAAGAAAGTCGTGGAAAATTCTCGAGGCCTCGACGTGCCAGTTGCGTGTACGTAGAGCTGGCCATTATAACACGTCCGCGAGGAACACAAGCGGCCTCAATGAGTCGGCTAATTAGTTTATTACGCCGCGCTAATTTGTATGCCCATAAATCGCGATCGTATGTACACGGTACGCGTAATGCACCGAGTTAATGCGCGGACTTGAGAGAGTGTTGGTGAGTCGCGTACACGCAGAGGCGACCCAGCCACATAGTAGCGTGCAAATATGACAGAAATGACTAGCAGATTTTCGAGCCGCTCTCTCGGAAATCACTCCATCCAAAGCGTCTAATCGAGCGTGACGCATCTAATCGGGTATTCGCGATACACTGTAACCGGTGTAGCGGCCACGGGGAGAAGAAATAAATTAACATCGTAAATTCTCAATACCCGGCGATGAATTAACGACGAGTCAATTAACGCGGTTGCCAACCGACGGGGATCCTAGAATCGAGAAACACGCTCCTAGCGGCGATTGTAAACCTGAAAATGCGAAATTGAGGCCCCTGGAACGGGTACAACACAGCGCAATTGAGCCTGAAACTCGATTTTCAATTGAATTTTGAGTGATAGTTGTTGGAAACGTTTATGTGTATGAGATATTCAAGATTGAAGTTGGTAAATAGTAGTAAATGTACTGATAAAACAAAAAGGAGACGTAGGAGTCATGCAACAAGGGAGATTTTCATGCAATAATCAAGGTTCTATACCCTGCATTGAAACTCAACACTGTTGGAGTCTTGAAAACAGTTGCATCTGGGTTTTCTTTTTGAAATATTCAAGATTGCAGTTGGTAAATCTTAGTAAATGTACTGATAAAGCAAAAAGAAGACATAGGAGTCATGAAACAAGGGGGATTTTCATGCAATAATCAAGGTTCTATACTCTGTATTGGAACTCAACACTGTTGGAGTCTTGAAAACAGTTGTATCTGGATTTTGTTCTTGCGATACCCATGACTCAAGTGTGTTTTATGATATATCTTTCTTAAATATGCTAATAAAACAAAGGAAAAACATAGGAATCTTATAATGAGGGAGATTTCCTTATAATAATCAAGGTTCTATAGTCTGTTTCAAAACTAGACACTGTTGGGGTCCAGAAAACAATTGCATCTGGGTTTTGTTTTTGAGATATTCAACATTGAAGTTGGTAAATATTACTAAATGTACTGATAAAACAAAAAGAAGACGCAGGAGTCATGAAACAAGGGGGATTTTCATGCAATAATCAAGGTTCCATACTCTGTATTGGAACTCAACACTGTTGGAGTCTTGAAAACAATTGCATCTGGATTTTTGTTTGAGATGATCAAGATTGAAGTTGGTAAATATTAGTAAATGTACCTATAAAACAAAAAGGAGACGTAGGAGTCATGAAACAAGGGGGATTTTCATGCAATAATCAAGGTTCTATACTCTGTATTGGAACTCAACACTGTTGGAGTCTTGAAAACAATTGCATCTGGGTTTTGTTTTTGAGAGATTCAAGTTTGAAGTTTATACATATTACTATGTGCACATATGAAACAAAAAGAAGACATAGGAGTCATGAAACAAGGGGGATTTTCATGCAATAATCAAGGTTCTATACTCTGTATTGGAACTCAACACTGTTGGAGTCTTGAAAACAATTGCATCTGGGGTTTGTTTTTGAGATATTCAAGATTGAAGTTGGTAAATATTAGTAAATGTACTGATAAAACAAAAAGAAGACGTAGGAGTCATGAAACAAGGGGGATTTTCATGCAATAATCAAGGTTCTATACCCTGTATTGAAATTCAACACTGTTGGAGTCTTGAAAACAGTTGCATCTGGGTTTTCTTTTTGAGATATTTAAGATTGCAGTTGGTAAATCTTAGTGAATGTACTGATAAAACAAAAAGAAGGCGCAGGAGTCATGAAACAAGGGGGATTTTCATGCAATAATCAAGGTTCCATACTCTGTATTGGAACTCAACACTGTTGGAGTCTTGAAAACAATTGCATCTGGGC
The DNA here is from genome assembly GCF_013123115.1 of Colletes gigas. Classification (NCBI taxonomy): domain Eukaryota; kingdom Metazoa; phylum Arthropoda; class Insecta; order Hymenoptera; family Colletidae; genus Colletes; species Colletes gigas. The sequence continues at coordinate 2,546,217 of NW_025106644.1, forward strand.
TTCGTTTCTGAGATATTCAAGATTGAAGTTGGTAAATATTAGTAAATGCACTGATAAAACAAAAAGAAGACATAGGAGTCATGAAACAAGGGGGATTTTCATGCAATAATCGAGGTTATATACTCTGCCTTGAAACTCAACACTGTTGGAGTCATGAAAACAATTGTATCTGGATTTTGTTCTTGCGATACCCATGACTCAAGTGTGTTTTATGATATATCTTTCTTAAATGTGCTAATAAAACAAAGGAAGAACATAGGAATCTTGTAATGAGGGAGATTTCCTTACAATAATCGAAGTTCTATAGTCTGTTTCAAAACTTGACACTGTTGGGGTCCTGAAAACAATTGCATCTGGGTTTTGTTTTTGAGATATTCAAGATTGAAGTTGGTAAGTATTAGTAAATGCACTGATAAAATAAAAAGAAGACATAGGAGTCATGAAACAAGGGGGATTTTCATGCAATAATCGAGGTTCTATACTGTGTATTGAAACTCAACACTGTTGGAGTCTTGAAAACAATTGTATCTGGATTTTGTTCTTGCGATACCCATGACTCAAGTGTGTTTTATGATATATCTTTCTTAAATGTGCTAATAAAACAAAGGAAGAACATAGGAATCTTGTAATGAGGGAGATTTCCTTACAATAATCGAAGTTCTATAGTCTGTTTCAAAACTTGACACTGTTGGTGTCCTGAAAACAATTGCATCTGGGTTTTGTTTTTGAGATATTCAAGATTGAAGTTGGTAAGTATTAGTAAATGCACTGATAAAATAAAAAGAAGACATAGGAGTCATGAAACAAGGGGGATTTTCATGCAATAATCGAGGTTCTATACTGTGTATTGAAACTCAACACTGTTGGAGTCATGAAAACAATTGTATCTGGATTTTGTTCTTGCGATACCCATGACTCAAGTGTGTTTTATGATATATCTTTCTTAAATGTGCTAATAAAACAAAGGAAGAACATAGGAATCTTATAATGAGGGAGAATTCCTTACAATAATCAAGGTTCTATAGTCTGTTTCAAAATTTAACACTGTTGGGGTCCTTAAAATAATTGCATCTGGGTTTTGATTTTGGGATATTCAAGATTGAAGTTCGTAAATATTAGTAAATGTACTGATACAACAAAAAGAAGATGTAGGAGTCATGAAACAAGGGGGATTTTCATGCAATAATCGAGGCTCTATACTGTGTATTGAAACTCAACACTGTTGGAGTTTTGAAAACAATTGCATTTGGATTTCATTCTTGAAATATTCAATATTAGAGGTTGTTTTACTAACTATCTTCGTTAAATATATTAATACAACAAAAGGAAACCATAGAAGTCATATAACGAGGTGAATTTTCTTGCAATCAGCGAGGTACTATACTCTGTCTCAAAACTCTTCATGGATCTAAGAATAATAATTTAATCTTCCAATTATAAACAACGTAATACAGTTAAAAAACACCTATTTCACTATAAAATACTGTTGCATAGTATTTGAAAAGTCCTATTAATTACACAAAACCTATCACCAAACTATATTAAATATATTTATCCCCAAAAACATGAATCTTCTCCTCTCATTCGACCATGTTGCAACCATTATCAACAGTTTAAAGAGTATTAATTCTTCCATGCCTCACTGTATATAAATTTATCAACTTCCCCCGCGTTTTTTTATATTTTATTTGCGTTCTGATCATATTACGGTTATCTCTTTAATTTTGTATTATCTTTTTCCCTCCTTTTCCTCGTTCCTCGCCTTTCTCCGTGTTTCTAATCAATTTCGATTAACATTTCTTAAGTTAATCATAATTTTTGTAGAGGAACCCTGAAAATAATCGATGAACGTTCCGATATAATCGACACGGAAACGAACACGTACAGTTATCCAGCAGTCATTTTCCACGGATAAGAGTGGAAACATTTAGAAAAATTAGCATGTCTATTACTGGTCTTTCACTTCCAGGTGTATTAGATAACGAGTTTTACCTTTCATTGGTTAAACTGGGGTGAATTATAAAACGATAGCGCTTGGAAGCGACCATTGAACGAGCAATCGACTGTTCTGTCGATCACGTGCTCGCGTTTAAGCTTCCATTCCTACATAATAACATTAATTTAGAACAGTTAGAATAGAGTTTTTTATGCGTGGTCGCGAAAGGAAATTATTTGAAAGAAAAGTGATTCGATGTACGATTAACTTTCACGCTGGGACCAGCAAGATTGTGCAAAGTTGTGCAGAGTCGAACCAAGATGGCCGCCAGACTCGTCGTTCGACTTCTTTTACTTCCTGTTTTTTTGTTCATTTCAGTTGTTTTTAGAAGCAGGAAAATTAACTCGTGATTTCTTATGGTTAGATTCTTGCATTATTTTTGAGTTCATTATATCGATGGGTAAAATTTTCTGTTTAAAAATTAGGTTATATTATGTTATACTATATTATACTATATTAAGTTACTATTGCAACTCTGTTCGAGCTTTAATAACACTTTAATACTAGATTTATGGACTGAGACAATTTGACTCATTTAAAATGAGAAATTTTTAAACAATTGGATTTGACTCATTTAAAATTTTATTGTTATATATATGTATAACATTATTAATCAGTCAAATTGGCTCAGTCTGTAAATATAGTGTTAAATGTCTATGAATTATTGATTTCGATATTTTAATAGGAAGCATAACCTAAAATCTGATAAATGGAATTAGTGAAATATGGGAGCATTGTAGAGGGTTGTCTCAACTCTAAATATTTTTGCATTTTTAAGGGTATCGTTGGGTAAAATATTTTGTTTAAACATTAGAATATATTAAGTTACCATTGTGACTCTGTTCGAGATTTAATACCACTTTAAGGGTCTACGAATTATTAATTTCGATATTTTAATAGCAAGCATCCCCCATATACAATAAGTAGACTAGAGATGTTTATGCAAATTCATATTTTTGTTATAGAATTAATGAAATGGGAGTTTTGTAGATGGTTGTCTCAACCCCTAAATATTTTTGCAATTTTAAGTGCATTCTGTAGTTTTTTTTTCAAATTAACATTTCATCCCCCAAAACCAATAAGTAGACTGTGGATTTTTATGAATAGAATTCATGAAAAATGGGAGCTTTGTAGAGGGTTGTCTCAATTCTTGAATTTTAATCGCAAACTGTAATTTTTTTTTCAAATTATAATTTCATCCCCCAAAACCGATAAGTAAACTGTAAATCTTCATACAAATTCCTATTTTTATTAATAAAATTAATGAAATGTGACTTTATAGAGGGCTGTCTCAACCCCTAAATATTCACTGCATTTTAAATTTATTCTCCATATTTTTTTTCGAAATTAAAATTTCATCCCCCCAAAATCTAATAAATTCCAATCATTTTCAATCGAATCATAACTTTTATTCTCGAACGTGGGGGATGATTTAATACTCGTAGATCGTTGGAGACCAATTCGAGGGGCCAATCAACCCTCGTAGAAGAGTTAAACGTATGCGCGGGCGTAATCTGCATCCGGAAGGTAAATATCTGGCGTTATCGTCGGCTCTATCGCGTGAGCAGCCACCGGGCTGAATAAGGGATCGCCGATAATTCGTAATTGCTTGTTATTATCGTGCTGAGAAATCGAACACGTCCGACCGTCGCCGGTTCTTGTCACAGGATGCATTGATGCGTCTATTAGCGGGAATTTGCAAGTATGATTCGATGTAAAAACACCTCGTTCGGTGTAACCCGTCGCGGTACAACGACGTCTCGATTCCATGATTCGCACGCATCAACGCACCCCATGGAATAAGGATCCCCCTGGTACACGTCGTATAAAACACTTTTATCCCGGTACTTTTTATAATTTCTGGCCGATTAAACCGTTCAGTCGATTTCTGTCACTTGCGATGCATGAAAAATAATGTACGAACCTTTGAACGAACGATAATACGGTAGAATTTCGATTATCAGGCATACTCGGGGCTGGGGTAACGTAGAAAAATCAAATATGGCGGATAATTTGACTGTAAGTACATATGAAGTGATAAAAACGAGGAATTGGTCCAGTTTTATGGGGTTAAGGAACAAATTTTCGAATATTTTTCATCAAAATACACGTTGTTTGCATTTTGAAGCATTAGAATACTACAATCTATAGAAAAATTATGATTTTTTTAAACATATGCATGATATTTCAGGGAAACATCTCCGGGCAGACAATATATTTTAGGTAAAGAATTTTTTTCTCAAAACTGCGTAGGATTTTTGGGGTATGTGTATTCAACAAAAATAATTGTAGTTGACCCGTGCAACCAAAAATAATTTTTTTAGAATCATTTGAAGTTTTTTAATTTTGTCGAAAAATTTGCCCCCTACTCGAATTTTTTTCTCGAAAGTGATTAGGATTTCGAGGGTGTGACTAATGACCAAAAATGATGGTGATTGACCCCCGCAACCGAAAATAATTTTTCCAGAACGATTTGAAATTTTTCTTTTTCGTCGAAAAATTTAGGGACTTCTCCCTGTAGATTTCTATTAGAAATTCGTTTTTTATTTTTAGTAATTTTGTTTGGCGCCCTATAGAAAAGTTGTCTAATACTTTTTTGTAGGTATCCATTAGCTCTACTTCAGAAAAAAGTTTCATTGAAATATATTCACTATTGCAGGAGTTATGACTGTTTGAAAATTGGACCATTTTTATGGAGTTTTTCTCATTTTACGGGGTTAAGGAACAACTTTTTCAACATTTTCAGAATTTCTATATATTCTTCATTAAAATGCGCGTCGTTTGCCTTTTGAAACATTAAAATCCTTCAATCCGTTCAGAAGTTATGATTTTTTAAACATTTGCATGCAATTTCGGGGAACCATTTCTAGCCTCAGATTATAGTTTTGGAAAAGAATTTTTTTCTCGTTAGTGCGTAGGATTTTGAGGGTATGTCTATTCACCAAAAATGGTTGTAATTGACCTCTGCAACTAAAAATAATTTTTTTAGAATCATTTGAGGATTTTGATTTTGTCGAAAAATTTGCCCCCTACTCGAATTTTTTTCTCGAAAATGTTTAGGATTTCGAGGATATGTCTATTGACCAAAAATGAGTGTAATTGACTCCCCTAGCTAAAAATAATTTTTTTAGAACGATTTTTTATGTTTCTATTTGGTCGAAGAATTTGTCCACCTACACCCTGTCGATTTTTCTTTAAAATTCGTTTTTGATTCTTAATAAACACAATCATGCGTTATATAGTAATACAATTTATTAATAAAAAATAAAAATACTCGTCAACTGTTTAGTATCGATGTCACTGCTGGATGCATGTGACTGTGACTTCTTTATTTGTGTGAAATATAATCCGTAACATTTACCAAAGAATATTCGTGGTAAATATGCCGATTGTATGTAGAAAAAGGAGGGTAGTTTTACTTCGATTTCATTTGGAATGTCTAAATGAGGCGATCTCCATAATTGCAACAATGAAGGAAACTCGCCAAAAAAAGATCATTCAATCGATTTCTACGGCTTCTAATCACTAAAAAATAATGTACAACCTCTAAACAAACAATATTATGTAGGAAAAGAAGGATAATTTTACTTCTATGGTATTCGAAACACGAAATGTTGACCAAACTAGTCGACCTCCATAATAGCAAAAATGAAGAAACTCGCCAAAAAAAGATCATTCATTCAATTCCTATCACTTCTAACCAATAAAGACTAATGTACAACCTTTAAACAAACAATATTATGTAGAAAAAGAAGGGTAATTTTACTTCTATGGTTTTTGAAACACGAAATGTCGATCAAACAAGACTACCTTCGTAATTGCAATAATGAGGAAACTCGCGTAAGAAAGATCGTTCATTCAATTTCTATCACTTCTAATCAATAAAAACTAACATACAACCTTTAAACAAACAATAGTACGTAGAAAAAAAAGGAAAGTTTTACTTTTATGGTATTTGAAACACAAAATGTCGACCAAACGAGTCGACTTCCATAATTGCAAAACTGAAGGAACTCTCCATAAAAGATCATTCAAACGATTTCTATCGCTTCTAGTCACTAAAAAATAATGCACAACCTCTAAACAAGCAATATTATATAGAAAAAGAAGGGTAATTTTACGTTTATGGTATTCGAAACACAAAATGTCGACTAAATGAGTCGACCTCCGTAATTGCAACAATGAAGAAACTCACGAAAGAAAGATCATTTAATCGACTTCTACGGCTTCTAATCACTAAAAAATAATGTACAACCTCTAAACAAACAATATTATGTAGAAAAAGAAGGATAATTTTACTTTTATGGTATTCAAAACACGAAATGTCGACCAAACGAGTCGACCTCCATAATAGCAAAAATGAAGAAACTCGAAACTCGCCAAATAAAGATCGTTCATTCAATTCTTATCACTTCTAACCAATAAAAACTAATGTACAACCTTTAAACAAACAATATTACGTAGAAAAAGAAGTGTAATTTTACTTTTATGGTATTCGAAACACGAAATGTGGACTAAACGAGTCGACCTCCGTAATTGCAACAATGAAGAAACCCGCGAAAGAAAGATCGAAAGCCGAACGAGGCGTGGCAAGTCGAATCGCAGCGGGAAGAAGAGGGTCGAGGCGATAGCAAAACCGTTTCCTACGTATTAACTCCTGTATTAGATACACACGTAACGCTTAGCCGCGGCGAGAATTATCTCGGATTCGATCGTAAGAAGTAATTAAGTCGGCAGGAACGAATCTCTCATTTCGATACGCGGCCTAATGCGTGCCGGAATTTTCTACGAAACGCGCCGGCGATAAACGCGATTCGAATCCGAATATCGAAATGACAGTCGATTGGCGCCAACTGGTATTCCTTAATTACAAGCTTACCGTCAACGTGCAATAACGTTCAATTAGCACACTAATGGATCGGATTTCTCGGGCAGGTACCTACGCACGCGATAAATTCGATTGCGCAATCGAGCGAGCTCTCGATTCTTAACGAATGACTCGAACGCATCCGCTCATTGCTGTTCGAATTTCTTGGTAAAAATCTCTTTTTTTTTTTTGTTTATTCATTTACTTGGCGAAGTTTTAATGAAAACTTAAAGTGGACGTGGATGAGAAGTTTAGTAGAGGATGTAATCGAGGTTGTATTGCATGGATCAAAAGAATTGTGTCAATAGGGGAAAAGATTAATAAAAATTTAATTTAAAAACACAAAAAGACTTAAATTGGACGTAGAAAAATATCTAATATTAGGTATAAAAGTATCTAATATAAGTATCCAAGCAATAATCGAGATTGTATTGCATGGATCAAAAGAATCGTGTCAAGAGGGAAGAATATTCATTGATAGTAATTTTGGTATTAAAATATATAACAATTGAGTCGAAAAGATTTAATATAAATCACAAGAAGACTTTGATTGGACGTAGAGAAGTATTTAATCACAGTCAATAATCGAGGTTGTATTGCATGGACCAAAAAAATTGTGTCAAGAGAGAAGAAGATTGAATATATAACAATTGAATCGAGAAGATTTAATTTAGCAACACAAAAAGACTTAAATTGAACGTAGAAAAGTATCTAATCCCAGTCAGTAATCGAGGTTGTATTGCATGGACCAAAAGAATTGTGTCAATAGGGAAGAAGATTGAATATATAACATTTCAGTCGAAAAAATTTATTTCCAGAACACAGAAAGACTTAAATTGAATTTAAAAAGTATTTAATCCCAATCAGTAATCGAGGTTGTATTGCATAGATCAAAAGAATTGTGTCTCGAGGGAAGAAGATTGATAAAAATTTTGGTATTAAAATATAGAACAATTGTATCGAAAAGATTTAATATAAACCACAAGAAGACTTAAATTGGACGTAGAAAAGTATCTAATCCCAGTCAATAATTGAGATTGTATTGCATGGACCAAAAGAATTGTGTCAAAAGGGAAGAAGATTGAATATACAACAATTGATTCGAAAAGATTTAATTTAAAAACACGAAAAGACTTAACTTGGACGTAAAAAAGTATTTAATCACAGTCAATAATTGAGATTGTATTGCATGGACCAAAAGAATTGTGTCAAAAGGGAAGAAGATTGAATATACAACAATTGATTCGAAAAGATTTAATTTAAAAACACAAAAAGACTTAAATTGAACATAAAAAGATATCCAATCCCAGTCAATAATCGAGGTTGTACTATACAAACCAAAAAAATTATATCAAGAAACTATCAAAAGAAAATTCTTTGACAATAATTTCGTTATCAAACTATATCACAATTGCAACAAATCAAGGACTCCTAAAACTACTAAAACTCTGCAAAAAATATAATATTATATCAAATTTAAAATCTCACTAATAATTTAGAAAAATATTGTCAGAAAAAGAATTCGTTTAAAAATACAAGCAGTGGTGAAATAACCTACGAATAAAATAAAATAAAAATATTCTCGACACGAAATAAAATTTATTCGAATTATCTCGGAGTAGTTTAACCTACGAACGTCGTAGATCAAACTTAAAACGAACGTCGTTGTGCCACACGGTTGCGACAATGCGTGTTGCAACGTTCTGCCGTGAAACGCGTTGCAAAAAAAAAATTAATGTTGCAAGCGCACGTTTGTCTTTGAGGCGTTCTGAATAAATAAATTACACTCGGTAGGAATTAAAAGTAACTTTAATACGAATATAAATCGTACGAGCGCTGGTGTTGATAGATAGTTTTTCTACGTGTATATTCTGATCGATGTAATCATTAGACGCGAAGTGACTTTTTCATACGTTCATTACAATATCGTCCGGCATATCGAAGTTGAAAGCGACCAATCGAGAACACTCGTTCGATTCTCTTTTAATCGACTCTCGTATACATCGATTCGAGGAGATCGATTAGTCGAGTCGAATCGAGGCTCTCGAACAGTCACGCGCATGCGCGTCAGAAGTTGACTTTAGAGGTTATATTTCTCGACAACGAAAATAAAATCTTATTCCACACTTAATATTCTTTTATAGTTATGTATTATTTATTTTAAATTCTTTGTTATATTTGTATATATAGTATAAAGCATGGTTTCTTTCTTTTTTAAATTTCCAAATACTTAAAATATTCTGCAGATAACGACTATTCGTTATGAATTCACAAAGCAATATTTGCAGTAATTTCAATTAAAAGGGCTCCAATAAAATAATAAAAAAAAAAAACCATGTCTTGGACTATATTTAAAAATTTCTATCCCCATTTAAAAATCTATAAATACAGTACAAAACATTATTTCTTATTTTTTTTACATTTACAAATGCATGAAATATTGTGTAAACGTCGTTCGTTCGTTATAAATTAACAAAGTAATGTTTGAAATAATTCCAATGAGAGAAGGGCTCCAATATAACAATTTTAAAAATATTTACACAATAATTAAATTTTTAAATATAGACAGAACAAAACATTATTTTTTATTTTTTAATTTGCAAATGCATAAAATATTATGTAGACATCGTCCATTCCTTACAAAGTAACGAAGTAATATTTACAATAAATCCAACGAAAAGGACTCCAATTAAACAATTTTCTAAAAATATTTACACAATAATTAAATTTTTAAATATAGACAAAACAAAACATTATTTTTTATTTTTTTATTTGCAAATGCATAAAATATTATGTAGACGTTTCTCATTCGTCACAAATAAACAAAGTAATGTTAGAAATAAATCAAACAATCTAAAAAAAAAAAAACAGAAACCATGTTTTGGAAATCAAAGCTAAAAACCAACGAATCGAGAACACTAGTTCGATTCTCCTTTAATCGATTCTCAGAGATCGATTAGTCGAGTCGAATCGCGACTCTCGAACAGTCACGCGCATGCGCGCCGAACGTACTTCAGAGGTTATACATCTCGACGACGAAAATAAAATCCTACTCCACACTTAATATGCTTTTATAGTTATATATTATTTATTTTAAATCCCCTGTTATATTATACCCATTCGGTTGTTTCAATATTCCCCGAACGCAATAAAAATTGCTCCTTTTTCTCGATTTTATCCGGGTTTTATGTAAGAACGTTAATACTCCATTCGACAAGGGGTGTCGTGGAGAATATTCGAAGGCTCACCGATCCCTTCTTCCGCAATAAAGGAATCGGTTTTCATAATAATTATTCTCGGCGAAGGGGAGGTAATAAAATGAACGTCTGCAAAGATAATTACGTTTTTTTAATAATCAACTTCCCCCGTCGAAGTGTTGTTGATCCAACCGCGTGTATTTTTAACGTTTTCATCGGCGCGATAAAACCCCCCGATCTCGTTTTTACGATTCAAACAGACCATTCAATTTTGTGGGCACACGCGATTCGGTCCAACTATAACGTTCGCGCGTTCCCCGCGCGCATTATTCATTTCGAGGCGATTATAAAACTTTGTCGGTAGAATACGGGCCGTGGAACGTTTGTGTGTTTGTTGTTTTTTTTTTCTACGATTCCACGCGGCTCGCGAGGAACCTGTTTGTTCGTTGGCGATGAAAAAGTAAATGTTGGCGGCGCTCGCGCGAGACGCCAGTCCAACGATTATTAGGACGCGCGTTCATTAATGCGCCGGTATTCCGTAACGTAACACGCGAGGAATTCTTTTTTTTTTTTTTGTCCCCTAAGCGCGAATGAAAATCCCCGCATCGGCGAGGATGTAATTTGCAAATTGCTCCATTATCCGCCGGTGAGCCTCGATTAACGATTCCAGCGTCCGTAAAATTAATTAACCGTAGAGAGGTGTACCGTTGAGAACGATTTGTACGCGTCGGGGGAAATCGGCCGGTCATCGATCACTCGAAAATCGAAGGGACCCTGCAGGATGTGGCGAATTAAAATTGGAATTTTGGAGGTGTTGGTTTTTGGGGCTTGGGGAGATGTTGGTAGTAGAAAATTATTGTGAAATGGTATTGAGACTGTTCGAATAGTAGAAAATTACTGTAAAATGGTATTGCAATTGTTCAAATAATAGAAAATTATTGTAAAATAGTATTGTGACTGTTCAAATGATAGAAAATTATTATAAAATAGTATTTCAACTGTTTAAATAATAGAAAATTATTGTAAAATGGTATTGCAACTGTTCAAATATTAGAATATTATTGTAAAATAGTATTGCAACTGTTCAAATAATTTAAAATTATTCTAAAATAGTATTGCAATTTTTCAAATATTAGAAAATTATTATAAAATAGTATTGCAATTGTTGAAATATTAGAAAATTATTGTAAAATAGTATTGCAACTGTCCAAATAATAGAAAATTATTCTAAAATAGTATTGCAATTTTTCAAATAATAGAAAATTATTACAAAATAGTATTTCAAATGTTCATTAATTGAAAATTATTCTAAAATAGTATTGCAATTTTTCAAATAATAGAAAATTATTACAAAATAGTATTTCAAATGTTCAAATAATTGAAAATTATTCTAAAATAGTATTGCAACTGTTCAACTAATTGAAAAATATTATAAAATAGAATTGCAATTGTTTAAAAATAATAATTGATGTGGAATACAAAGGGACAGTTAATTATAGGGAGATGCCAATAATAGAAAATTATTAAAATCTCTTTACAATTTTGCTACCATTTTATTATGATTTTTTCCATTTAAAAATCACCTCATAGAAAATTATTAAAATCTCTAGAATTTTACTAGCATTTCACTACGATTATTTCCATTCAAAAATCAACTCAAAAGAAATTATTTTGAATATAAAATTATTCACATTTCGTTACAATTTTATTATCATTTTATTAAGATTTTTTCGATTTAAAAATCAGCTCAAAAAATTATTAAAATTTCTACAATTTTACTACCATTTTAATACGATTATTTCCATTCAAAAATCACCCCATAGAGAATTATTTTGAACATAAAATTATTAACATTTCTCTATAATTATACTGCCATTTTACTACAATTTTTTCGATTCAAAAATCACCTCATACAAAAGTATTTTAAATAGAAAATTATTAACATGTTTCTACAATTTTATTATGATTTTTTCGATTCAAAAATCACCTGTTTTGGCATTAAAAAAGCCTCGAAACAAAATTAAATTAGCTACTTTGATCGTCATCCAAAGATTTCCCGCGAAAATCGATCTTATTTTACAAAACAATTGTTATTCAATGAAAAAACATAACAAAGTCAATGAATAAAAGTACTATTGCAATTCTTCAAGAATAATAATAAATATTCTACTATAAAATACTAATAAATAGTTAATTACAGAGAGATTTCAATAATAGAAAATTATTAACATTTCTCTACAATTAACTATTTATTTATATTCGACAATAGAATTTTAATTATCATTTTTGAGAATTACAATACTATTTTTGTTCATAGACTTTGTTCATGTTCTTTCAGTGAATAAAAATTGTTTTGTAAAACAAATTTGAATTTGGCGGGAAATCTGTGGACGACGAATCAAATCAGCCAATTTAATTTTGATTCAAAACTTTGCAAAGTATTGTAACTTGTTGGGGTTTTGAATAATTCCACTTGCACACATAACTCAATATATATTTAGTTATCACACATAATACAGATACATAATACAGATATATAAAGTAATAAGCATAAAATATACAAACTCAAATAAGCATACGCCTAAGCACGACTACATGGCGCATACTAAGATGGCGCTGCGGTGGGACGAGCAAACCCTCTTCATAACTCTTCAAAAATAATAATTGAAATTCTACCATAGAATACACAAACGAATAGTTAATTATAGAGAAATGTCAATAATAGAAAATTATTTTAAATAGAAAATTATTAACATCTCTATAATTAACTATTTATTTATATTCGACAATAGAATTTTAATTATCATTTTTGAAGAATTACAATACTATTTCTGTTCATAGACTTCATTTATATTCTTTCAGGGGATAAAAATTGTTTTGTAAAATAAAATTGAATTTGGCGGGAAATCTGTGGACGACGAATCAAATCGGCCAATTTAATTTTGATTCAAAACTTTGCAAAGTATTGTAACTCTTCAAAAATAATAATTGAAATTCTACCATAGAATATACAAACGAATAGTTAATTATAGAGAAATGTCAATAACAGAAAATTATTTTAAATAGAAAATTATTAATACCTCTATTTATTTATATTCGACAGTAGAATTTCAATTATTATTTTTAAAGAATTACAACACTATTTTTTTTGTTCTTAGACTATGTTTTTCCAATAAAAAAGAATTGTTTCCTAAAATAAAATCGAGTTAAAAATCGACGAGGATGAAAGTAGCTAATTTAATTTCAAAAGTATTTTTAATGCTCGACGTGGTGATCTTTGAACGGTAAAAAATCGTGGTGAAGTGGTCGTCGATCGATCGATCGCGTGTCTAGTCGATTTGTTCGATCGCCGCGTTCCGTCGATCGTCGATAGCGATCTGCAAACGATCATTAGGCAGATCCTGAATGGCGCGTGGTACGCACGATAAATCACGCTGGCCACCGATGTGCAATTTACCGGCGCACTAACGTAATTGCACGCATCCTAATCTACATCTAAATACACAGGGAACACATACTTGTCCCGTCATAAATTGCCGATAGAGCTTTGCTAGTTCGTTCTGTGACCGTAGTTCAGCGAACTCCGAGACTCCAGTAAAAACTGTCGCAAATTGTTGTTTATTGTTTGATTTAAATAATCTTCTGACGTCTATGAATTGAAATTCAATGGTGGAGGGGATAGGAAAATTTATTTGCTATTTTTAACGATCGAAATATGGTTTTTTAGTAGCTTCAATGTTCCAGTTGAGAGTCAAAATTAGCATCTGGATTTAATACAGAATATTTTTCAAATTGATTTATTTTAATTTTTATACTTAAATATTTGAGGTTATATTTTGTTTCAATTGTTCTTTATTTTTTTGTATGGAAATATAGTTTTCTAATAGCTTCAATGTTCCACTTGGGAATCAAAATTAACATCTGAATTTAATACAGAATATTGTAGAAGTCGATTTATTTTTATTTTTATAGTTGAGCATTTGAGGTTATGTTCCTTTGGTTCAATGTTCCACTTGAGAGTCAAAATTAGTATCTGAATTTGATACAGAATATTGTAGAAGTCGATTTATATTAATTTTTATAGTAGAATATTTGAGGTTATATTTTGTTTCAATTATTGTTTATTTTTTTATTTGAAAATATGGTTTTCTAATAGCCTTCATGCTCCACTTGAGAGTCAAAATTAACACCTGAATTTAATACAGAATATTTTAGAAGTCGATTTATTTTAATTCTTATAATTGAACATTTGAGGTTATATTTATTATTTTAAGAATATTTTGATCGACTGTCAAGACTGAATTTGAAATAAAAACATAGATTAAATGGAGTTTCAATTGCACAATTTAATATAGAATAAAGTTTGTTTAAAATATGGAGGCCTCGTTTGGAAGATGAATTTTGTAAAATGGCGGATCATCAAGTGATAAATCGGTTGACATATCTGCTGTTTACTTAGCAGAACTTGTGTTGGACTCTGTGAACATTGACGATAGTATGGTGCTATCTGTTTTTCGTTGATTTAAGACATTTTAAGTGTCAGTTTGTGTCAAGTTATCGCACCTGGCAAGGTGCATATAGCAACCTGGGAGTACATTGATATATGGCTTGCATTAAGAGCTTATGGCGACGATGCTTCTGCTTCCAAGTGGATAACTATCTTCCTAGTGTTCAGTTTGAACAATTTTTAACCTGATAAATAATTTATAAAACAGATATTTGGTATCATCTAATCTGATAACATAACCACAAATTTGTAGAAAGTTTTGAGATAGAAAACACTATTCAAATATGAATTTTACATCAATGGAAAAAACTATCAATTTACAGAAATTAACAATAATTATTAGACATAGTAATTGTGTTTTTAATTTTCTTTTTAAATTATTTTATGAATATTCGACGTGTAACACCCATTTTTTTAGTAATTTTTTATAATTTGGTAATCTTTTATATTTTCTGGATTTTTAATATTTTATCTAAGATCTCATAAATGAAACAGAATTTTCTGTTGCACTAGTTGCTTTTCAATCCCCATAGAATTATTGTAGATTCTGAATTTTTAATTTTGCTTTCTAAACACAGTCTCTTAAATATTCTTAAAAATTTATTTATATTTTTCTAGGGCAAAAATTCTTGTTTTTATAGTAAGGTATTGATCAATGGGCACTAATATAATAGTAAATAATGCTACAGAAAATAATGGACGAAGATTCCAGCCATAAAAGAATTCCAACCCCTGACCTTACAATTTCACTTGTGAATCTCTCGCATCCCAGTCTTCTTTTGCCAAAATAACGAAACAAATCTTAACAAAATCGATTCCTCCGTACACAGAGACCACAATAATGCATTTTGCAATTAGCTTTGCTGTGAATATGGCAATAAACTATCGAGAATAAATCCACACAAATCGAATCAATTTAAAATATGATTTATTAAAAAAATGGTGCATTCAAAACGAGATAATCTTTGCAAATCGAATAAAGGACCCAATTAAAAACATACAAAGCATTTTTGCATGAGCAAAGAATTTTTAAATATAATCCAAAACATGGTTAATTTATTTTTTAAATTTTCAAATAAATAAAATATTGTTTAGACATCGACCATTCGTTACGAATTAACAAAGCAATATTTGCAATAAATTCAATGTAAGGGACTCCTATAAAGCAACAGTATCTTCAACAATTTAAACAATTTTTATTTGAAATTTTATTTTATTTTATTTACAAAAAATTTTTAATTATAGTCTAACACATAATTTTTTTTCTTTAATTTCCAAACGCAAGAAATATTGTGTAGGCATCGTCCATTTGTTACAAATCAACAAAATTTCTTTCCCATGTAAAAATTTATAAACACAATCAAAACATTATTTCTTTATTTTTTTAATTTCTAAATACATAAAATAGATGCAAAAAATCGATGAAAAAGTGCATCGATAACAATTTTTGCACCCAATAAAATTTTCAAATATAGTTCAAAACGTGGTTTTTCCATTTTTTAAATTTGCAAATATGTAAAATATCGTGTAGAACAGCGCTTGCTCAACGTTTTATTCCACTCTTCCGCGTCATGTGCCAATAATTCAACTCCAGGAGATTGCATGCGTCGCTGTCGCGTGCATTAGTCTCTCTGCGCCCAAGAACACCGGTGCATCCTTGTTTGGACGAAGCGAAAGGCTCCGTCTCCGACGTCTCCGACGAAGAAACGAACGCGACGAAGCGTTTTCCTTTTTTTTCCCCTCCCCCTCTTCTATCATTCGCCGCGGCCGACACACAGAACTTAAGTACAATTACAATTATCTACGGCAGTTAATTATCCACAATGTCACCATTAATTACTAAATTGCATCGTCGTTGCGCTCCTCTCGTGTGTGGAAAATTGCCCGCGTACGAGGCGTTGAAAAAGTATAATGGAAACCGATAATTAGTCGCGACTAGGACGATAAATTTCGAACGGATGCTTGTTACTAATGTGCACGGTAAACGCGATTGTTAAACCAATTGATCCTGCTGGGAGATCGTTTGGGAGAATGATCAGTTCTCGATTTTTTGGTTTAATTATTTGTTTAAGCGATAAATGGAAAGTTATATTAGTGTAGGAAATAGTGGGGAGTGGTTAATCAAATTTTATGTTATTGCAAAATGTTGAAATGTTTGAAAATATGAGTTTCAAATGCCTACAGTTTCGGCCATGTTGTTGGGCAGGGGTTGTAATCGATGAGGCGGGAAAATTCAAACAGAAAACTGTTTTTTCTTACAAATCTTTAAATTTTGATAACAATTCTTAATAATAATCGTTCTATTTGGGGGAACAGAAGATAATTTGACGAAGAAAAACAATTTCAAAAAGGGTTATTGAGTCTTTTATTCTAGGAACATATTTCACGTGAAATTAGACTCGTCAGAAGACCATAAATCGTATGTAGGTTAGGCTTCTCGTATATAGATTTAGGCTTCTAGTTCCCAGCCATTTTGTTGGGCCTATAATCGATAAGGCGGGAAAATTCAAACATAAAACTGTTTTTTCCTATAAATTTTTAAATTTCGATACCAATTCTTAATAATAATCGTTCTATTTGGGGGGAAAAAGAAGATAATTTGACGAAGAAAAACAATTTCCAAAAGTGTTATTGAGTCTTTCAATCGACAAACATATCCACTCGAAATTAGGTTCGCCAGAAGACCATAAATCGTATAAAA
Organism: Colletes gigas; assembly: GCF_013123115.1. Taxonomy (NCBI): domain Eukaryota; kingdom Metazoa; phylum Arthropoda; class Insecta; order Hymenoptera; family Colletidae; genus Colletes; species Colletes gigas. Next base: position 2,563,485 of record NW_025106644.1, read on the forward strand.
ATTCAGGCTTCTAGCTCCAGCCACTTTGTTGTGTTTATAATCGATAGGGCGGGAAAATTCAAAAATAAAACAAGTAATTTCCTAAAAATCTTTAAATTTCAATACAAAATCCTAATAATAAATTAAATCTTTCAATCTACAATCATATTGCACTCGAAATTAGGTTCACCAGAAGACCATAAATCGTATATAAATTCAGACTTCTTGTTCCCAGCCATTTTATTGGGCAGTCTATAATAAATGGCGGGAAAATTCAAAAATAAAACAGTCTCTTCCCAAAAATCCTCAAATTTCGCTAAAAATTCTTAACAATAATCGTCCCACTTGAAAAAAGAAGATAATATTCATGAAAAAAGACAATTTCCAAAAGCGTTATTCCGCCCACCGAATCGACGAACACGCGAAATCAGACCCGCGACGTTTATCTATCGGAGCTATCGTTCTGCCTTGTTCGCCTCGTATATTTTTCCGCGTTGTTTTCCACTAAGCGAACATTTCGTGGTATTCTCGAATTAAAGTAATTGCCGCGGTATGTCGTGGACGAAGAAGAGACACGCGAAACGGAGACGGTTATATGAGGTCGCGAAGAAGCGGTCGCCGGAGCTCGTTGATTAATGGCAGGTAATTACGGTTTTTTTCTCTCCCTTTCCTCTCTTCCTCCCCTCTCCTCCACCGTCCTTGTAATTGTTAATAATTGAACGTAATCGTAATGCCTTTTTAATCGCATTAGCAGACGCGGCGGATTGCGCAACCGAGAAAGAATCGCTGAACGTTCTCGCGCCGGCGACATTTTCCGCGCCGGAAGCGGCGTCGTCGTCCGGTTTTTCAACGTCCGGGAGAATTATGGCTACAGTTATGTTATTGTTATTAGACATTTATTTTGTGCAATTTTGGGATGAATTAGATGTGCAATATTTAATTTCTCTTTAACGATGTCTTTTGAGAGAGTTTCAGGGCGGCCATCTTGGTTTTACGTTTTTTGGTCACGAAGTATGGTTATGTTATTGTTATTAGACATTTATTTTGGAATATTTTAGCGCAAAATGGGGACAGTTGTATCTGTGATTGAAAATAATCACTCTATTTATACAATTTTTAGATGAATTAGTTGTGCAATATTTAATTTCTCTTTAACCATCTCTTTTAGGGGTTCTTCAGGGCGGCCATCTTGGTTTTACGTTTTTTGGTCACGAAGTATGGTTATGTTATTATTATTAGACATTTATTTTGAAATGTTTTAACGCAAAATGGAGTCAATTGTATCTGTAATTGAGATTAATCACTCTATTTGTACAATTTTAGTATGAATTAGTTGTGCAATATTTAATTTTTCTTTAACCATCTCTTTTCGTGGTTCTTCCGGGCGGCCATTTTGGTTTCTCGTTCTTTAGTCACGAAATATATTTAAATATTATTATTAGGCATCTATTGTAAAATCTTTTAGTGCAAAATGGCGCAATATACAAGGAAAAAAGAAAATAAAATTTCTACAAAAAAATATATAATTGTTTATAAATTTTATAAAGTTAATGGGTAGTTTTAGACTTCTTAAGGATGGTTTAATTATATTTGTGTTTGCAAATAATCATTTTATTTATACAATTTTGGGATCCAAAAGTTGCTCAATATTTAATTTCTCTTTAACCATCTCTTTTCGTGGTTCTTTAGGGCGGCCATCTTGGTTTTACGTTCTTCAACCACTCTTCCCTTTCGAATTATACATAAATATTATAATACCTATTATCATTAGATTATTCAAAATTCTTTTAGTGCAAAATGAATCAACATACAAAGAAAAAATAAAATAAAAATTATAGAGACAATCTATTATCCTTCATAAATTTACAAAGTTAATACAGTGGGTTAATACAGTTTTAGACCTCTCGAAGGTCGTTCAATCATATCTGTTTTTGCAAATAATCATTCCATCCATAAAATTTCCAGATCCAAGAATCACTTTTAAAACCAAGTTTCCTTCCCAGTTAAGTCAAATTAAACGTTCATATACTCAAAAACAGTTGTAAAACTCCTTCAAAGTGACTGTTGCAACACAGTAATAATCTTATTACTATTTATTTATTTATTATTATTTTATTCTGAAACACGAAACGCCTGCAAAGTGACTGTTGCAACACAGTAATAATCTTATTACTATTTATTTATTATTATTTTATTCCGAAATACACTCATCAGTAATAGAACCGAACGCATCCTCGACTTCCCAAATCCGCCATTTTTATTCAGAACTCGAGCAGTCGAGACTCTGTCGGTCGGTTGCCACGTCAGGGGCACGAGAGGAATCATATTATAGCTCCGTGGCGGAAGTGCATTATTCGTCGTTGCGTTTTTTGTTCTGTCGGTGAGAATAATAACAGCGTTGCGGGACGGTGCACCGGGGCGCGAATAAAAGGATGGCTGTTTTGCATAATTGTCGAACCGTATACTCGACGGTGTAATCCAGAAACGAGCCAGCTTTTTGGAACCGATCCGAGCAAATTTCACCTTGTAACGCCGCCGTGCCCCATTAATGCACCCGATCCCCCCCTTTCGAATAGAACGCGTTCGCGAAAAAGAAAATTGAAAAGTTTCATAAACGAGTCTCTCCGCGCTGGGAACCACCGAGGCCACGAGAGGCTCTTCCAGTCCTCTTTTGCAGCTTCGATTTTCGTTTACCAATATTATGATGCCTCGCGATCGTACGTGAAATCAATCCACTTTCGTACCCAATATTTCCGTAATTAATACGAGCTCATAAATTATCGAACAACCGCAGCGCCACTTCATTAAACCGTCCGCCTCGCGGCCGGGAGAAACCAAAAGGGGGAACGAGAAAGCGGCGATCAGGTTTTCTACCGGTTTTCCAAATCCACTTACGCGTCGTTATGTCTTATACATCGCGGTTCGTCGTTTCTTTTCACCGGCGGATGAAGTCGTTTGATTTATGCGCGACGGTTAAGGGCCGATTACTCTGCCTCCGCGATACTTTATCTAGTCATCGATCATCGGTACCGCGAGAAGTTGCGCGCGCATTGTGACTAGGTGCGCGCGGCTGCGCTCTGCAAACTCGCCCCGGCGTCGCTAGGATCGCCTCGACGACGATATTTTATTGACTTTGACGGGGCAGGGAAGCTTCCTGATTTTCGAAGCTTCTGGAACTTTACTTTGCTATTTTATAGATTTTTTTTAAATGCAACGGGGATTGGTTATTCAAAATTCAGCAAATGCCCAGTTTACTCTACAAATGTGACTTTTAGATTGTTGGGTATAACCTATAACCGATGGCGGGAAAATTCAAACTGATTTTTCCAGAAACTCGTAGCATTTTGATTTATAGTTTCGATCGATAATTTCGAACTAATATATATATATAAAGTGATATAATAAAACTCTAGTTTTGGTGAATTTTGACGACCAATCCCCATTTAAATGTTCCATAAACATCGAAAATCACTTCCAAGTAATTTTAGTGAATTTTTAATGACAAATTCCCGTTGTATTTGTTAAAAAACGAATACAAAACGATGTAGATTTTCCATAAACATCAAAAATGAGTTCGTACTTCCCCTGTCGATTTTTCTTTAAAATTTGTTTTTTATTTTTAGTAATTTTGTTTGGCGCCCTATAGAAAAGTTGTCTAATACTTTTTTGTAGGTACCAATGAGCTCTACTTCACAAATAAATTTCATTTAAATATATTCGCTATTGTAGGAGTTATGGTCGTTTGAAAATTGAATCATTTTTATTATTATCATTTTTTAATTTAAAAAAATTAATTTAATTAATTTTATTTTTTAATTTTAAAAAAGTAAAATTGAATATTATCCTAGGTATATTTACAAATTATAAAAATTTCGAAGACTTTATAATAGTGATGGAAGAATAACAATTTCTCATTTGGGGAGATATTTCAGTCTAGAATCTTAAAAACATCAAATTCTACCAATAAACATTCCTGGATTCGCAAAATTAACAAATGATATTTGCAATAAATTCAATTTTAGAGACTCCTATAAAGCAACTGTACCTTCAACAATTTAAACAATTTTTATTAACAATTTTATTTTATTTTATTGTTATTATTAAATATTGTGTAGAAGTCGTTCATTCGTTACAAATTAACAAACTAATATTTGCAATAAATCCATCAAAAAGGGCTCCAATAAAACAAATTAAAAAAAAAACAGCAACCATAATATTTCGATTTATATTTAAATATTTTTCCGCCATTTAAAAATCTATAAATACAGTCGAAAACGTTATTTCTAATTTTTTTAAATCATCGTCTAGACTAGATCGTGCGCCTCCAAAGAGAGAAAACAATGAAACGGCAATTACCACGCGAGATAAACATCGACCCATTCGTTACAACGAAATTGATGGCATTTGTCAAGCGGGGAAGATTAATTATGGCTTAAACTGTGGAACCTGTAGGACCATTAGTGATTCGTGTATGCAATTAAAACGTCAAAAATATACGACCACGATAGATCGATCACACGAACTTTCTAAGCGATATCGTAGGTGGCGATATATTGGCCGTTCGATCTCCTAGGGACTTTAACGCGTTGGTACTTCCGTGTGACTTCGAGTCCAGGTTCTCGTTGCACGTACCCAATTGAAACAACTATAATTGCACCAATAACCACCGGGGTTTGCGTACGCTCGTTATTTATTTTCAGAATCTTTACTAGCGTAAACATCTGAACGCATTACTCATCGTTGTACAGTTTTCTAGAGCAAAGCAGACTCCTCCCACAACTAAGTAACCATTAGGGAAGGGCTGCAACCTCGACTTCATCAAGCTTTTGTGAAATGATAGCACACGAGGCGCCTAATGATACGCGTGAAATATTAGGAGCTGTTACACAATACAAAAAACTAGTTTCTCGATGTTCTACGAGTGTAAATACACGTTTCGAAGCTTCAATGTGGGAATATTATTATTATTCATGTATTAACGAGAATAAAAACCCTTTAGTACACTTAATATTCGCACAAACTATCGAAATTTCAGTTCCGAACAGCCCCATTGCCTCCGCCATCTTTTTTAAACTGCGCAGGCGCGCGACTAGGCTGCCTCTGGCGCGGAAATTTGAATTTGAATTTCGTACGATCCACTATAAACACTATTTGCATTGCAATTAGCTGTCGATTCAGGTATATTCGTAAATAATATTATTAAAAATAGAGTCCTCAGACTGTATGTAGTTTAAAAAATTCAAAAAAAAAAAACAAAATACAATTGTCGTAAATTTTTTTAGTACATCGAGGTTTAACTTTGATTTATAGAAAGAATCGAGGTGACAAGTTTTTCTACACCACGTTTGTAAATTTGTAAATTAGTAAAATGGTGCTAGCGTGAGTTTGAGTGGTAAAACGAGTAACGAGGCTTGCGAAACGCATCTGTTGCTATTGTTTTCCAACGGAATTCTAATTAAGAAGATGGACGGATAGGCGAGAGTCGTCTAGGGTTATTAGACTTCTTTCCCTTGAACCATCGCGCGATGGAAATCGAGTTCCAAGGGGCGCAGGGCGGCTCGAGGTCTGCAATTATTATTCAATTTCCGTAACTGCGCTTATCTTAACCCGATGTCACAATCGTCGAGACTCAGGACTCTGAGTGTTGGTGCATCTCGCGTACACCGACGCCTTTCCCCAGATGGCGCGTTCTGCGTGTTTGTGCGCGGCGGCGAACCGGTGGAAGAGAAGGAGTCACAATTAAAGCGCATTAGTGCACCGCCTGCCACACGGTCGCGCGACTGTGTGCAATTTTCGAGTTGCCTGCCACCTTGACATTCTTAGCGCCGTTCCCTTTACACAGTCCTGCCTTTCGTCAGCTTCCAACACGCTCCAGGCTACTCATCTTTCCGTCGATCTTCGACGTTCCACCCTTTTGGGACTCTTGGGACTCTTGGGACTCTTGGGACTCGTGAGTCCCAAATTTACAATTTAAAATTTTTTTTTCTTTTTCAAAAACATCTTTTCTTTGCTATTACGTATAATACATGTGTATCAAACTTGAATTATTTCTGTCGTATTTTTTGTAAGACTGATGGGACTTAAGGCCCAAATTGTAATTTTGCACTGAAGTAAAAAAATTAATTTTTGTTTTGTTTTATTAAAATGACTAAATGTATTGCCTGAAGCATTAGAAATGTACTTTTGTTTGAATATCGAATTTCCAACAAATTTAATTTCCCAGTATCGATAGATAGAGTAACAAAAAACGATATCGTTGATTATTTAAACAAAAAAAATAATTACAAATTCCAGCATATTTCATAAATAAATAGCTCGTATGAATAACTGTGCTCGGTCGAGTAGACTTGACGACCTAATCGTTATACAGAGTTTCTATTAGCAATCTGTTATTGCAATAAAAATCTGTCCTCTGGTGGCGTTGTCGCGCAGTATTACAACCTGACGGCTTCCTTGATCGGCAAACGATCTCTTTCGCTCCAATTGATCGCTCAAATCCAATTGACGTCGATAACGATCCATCGTGATCATTGCATCTGGTTTGACCGGATCGTAATAGAGCACACCTTTCATATCCCATTCAATGTAAAGCGAAATGTTTTTTGCCTGGATTTCTGCCGTTGAGGTTATAATCGATCGCGATTCATGCTTTCCTGTTTTTACGTTTTAACTTCAGTATACCTCGAGTCTCTCATTTATAAACATTTGAAACGAAATCAGCAACAAAAATCCAAAATTTTGAGTAGCCACATGCCTTATGCAGTAATGATTCGTAAAATGAACGTTGCTCCTGGGTTGATACGTTCATCTTTCGTACAGTAGAGGTGAAATTCAACGTTAGGAAGATTTTTAAATGTCTTTGATGCTTTACTAGGATCACTTGGAAGAGAGAGAGACCTTCCCCCAGGCGTAAGGAACAGAAACGTTCAATTTACGAATCATGTGTTCATTCCTCTCGAATTTGTCGCGATTGGAGGCGTATTGCAATTCGAAACGAAGCTGAAACTTTTCCAATGAGAGTTCTAAACGAATACAATTGTATTGTACATGTTCATTTTACGAATCATTACTGTATTTCTTTCGAGTTTACCATGATTGGGTGCATATTACAATTCAAAACGAAGTTTCGAAACTTCTCCAATACAAAACCTGCACCATGATGTAATTGTATCGTATTATACGTGATCATTTTACGAATCATTATTTCTGTCGAGTTTATCGCGACTGAATTGCAATTGGAAACGAAGCTGAAAGTTGCAACGAATGGAACAGTGTTGTACAATGTAATTATCTGGAAACGAGCATGAGACAATTTCGAAGATGGTTGGTCGCGTGAATCTTTGATATATCTCCGGGTGTCTCTCATGTTTTACGTACGACCGTGGAGGATATCCTGGCGTTGTACACTTAACGACGATTCACTGCTACCCCGACTAATTATTCCCGCCGCCGCGGGACCTCTCGCGTTGAACGCGAGGGTCATGCAGGTTGTCGCCTCGATGCGCTCGGCAGGCTTTCGGAACGCGATTAAATGGACGCATGTCGCCGCAAACGATGACAACCACGACGACCGCCGGGTCGATCCTTATCGCCGCGCAATTGCCATAGTCGTGTTCCTTCCGAATCTACGAGAGCATCTCGCGACTCGCAGACAACAATGCTCGCTGGCTCCGGGAGAGCCTAATTTGCCTGGTGAATTTCATGAGAATTTTTCTTTTTAAGACGCTCCAAAAATGTCGCAGACTTACACCATTTCGTAGGGAATTTTATTTCCGGGTAGAAACGATGGTTTTTGCTATATTTCAACAGTGTTCTTGGGTCAGGCATTTGGTGAGAATCTTTTAAATAAATTATAGATTAATAGATATCTCTAATGTATAATAAATACATTATATCGAAAAACAATAATCCTCACCACCCCAACAATTATCCCCCTATCAATTTCCCCAAACCAAACATCGAATAGTTCCTACAAAAAATTCCCCTAGTCTAGTAACTAATATTTTTACTCAGAAAAATAAAATAAATTATAGACTAATAGATATCTAATGTATAATAAATATACTATATCGAAAAACAATAATTATCCCCTTATCAATTTCCCCAGTTTCCCCCAAACATCCAATAGCTTCTATAAAAAATCCCCCTAGTCTAGTAATTAATATTTTTACTCAGAAAAATAAAATAAATTATAGATTAATTGATATCTCTAATATATAATAAATATATTATATCGAACAACAACAATCCTCACCACCCCAACAATTTCCCTAGACCAAACATTGAATAGTTCCTACAAAAGACCCCTCAGTCCAGTAGCTAATATTTTTACTCAAAAAAATGAAATAAATTATAGATTAATAGATATTTCTAATGTATAATAAATATGAAAAACAATAATCCTCACCGCCCCAATAATTATCCCCCTATCAATTTCCCCAGACCAAACATCGAATAGTTCCTACAAAAGATCCCCCCTTCCCCCCTCCCCGCAGAGTCCTGTAGCTAATATTTTTACTTAGAAAGCCTACGGTGGTCCCCCGGGGTACGTACGAAACGGGGCCGGACGTCGCAAAAATTCCCAGGAGCAGAAGTTTCCGATTCCAATTCCATCACCGCGGGCCCGGTCAGTTCCTTTTCTTTAATCTTCTCCCGCGGGCAACTTCTTCTCTCCCGGTTCGTGGAACCCCGGGAGGATTAACCCGTCACAGATTCGGGGTGGCGGTCCCCGGCGACCAATTTAGTCTCTCCTCTCTCCTCGTCGCTCTTTCTTTCGTTGGTACGCGGCCCGTTCCACCGAACCGGGGGCTTTCAGCGAACCCGGGTGTCGGGTTCTCGGAGTTTCACGGTGGTTTTCGTGGCGCTATCCCGCCGCTATCTGGAGCCCACGGTAATGTGCTTGCCTTGTCCCCGATTAATCCGAGTCCTCAGGACCACTCTCGGCTACAGATACGCGCAGGGGCCACGTCCTTCGACACAGTGGCGGTCAAAACCGACGGTTCCGAATCTTTTTTTCCGGGTAACCGCGACCCACCGCGTTCGCGTGGAATTCAACGTCTCTGTAGTTTGGCGAAATCGTTTTATCGGGATCGAGTGGGGCGACACAAAAGGCTAGCGACCGAACCGAGTAGCGGCGAGCATCGAAAGGAGATTCTCTACGCGGGCAACTTTAGCTAAAATAACCTATGCAAACGTTTTCTTAATTTCAGGGAAGTCCCTTTGTGGTAGAGCAAAAAGTGTCTCTGGATTTGAAGTTTGTTTCTTCGTTCTTAGTATTTTTCTAGTGAAACGATTGGTAGTCCTGTTTTATACTGTTTGTCAATTTTAGGTTATGTCTCGTAGTAGAGCAAAAAGTGTCTCTGGATTTGAAGTTTGTTTCTTCGTTCTTAGTATTTTTCTAGTGAAACGGTTGGTAGTCTTGTTTCACGTTGTTTGGTCAATTGTAGGTTATGTCTCGTGGTAGAGCAAAAAGTGTCTCTGGATTCGAAGCATTGTTTGTGTCTTCGTTCTTAGTATTTTTCTAGTGAAACGATTGGTAGTCCTGTCTCACGCTGTTTGTCAATTTTAGGTTATGTCTCGTGGTAGAGCAAAAAGTGTCTTTGGATTCGAAGCATTGTTTGTTTCTTCGTTCTTAGAATTTTTCTAGTGAAACAATTGGTACTCCTGTTTCACGCTGTTTGGTCAATTTTAGGAATGTTTCGTGCAACTTTGTGTTTGTGTTTCTGTACCTAGATGACAGAGTGGTGGAATTCCCTAGGTGCAAATTTTAGGTACTTTTAGATATACATTATGTTTTATGTTATTTCTGTATAAGATTCGTTATGTAAGTGCAATTATATGTGAAATGATTGTATCGATCGAATGCTTAAATACCATAACCTGTTCAGCCATTTTTTTAGTTTCCTTAGGTTTCTTTATTTTCATTGTGAGCGTTCGCAAACGTTTTCTTAATTTCAGAGAAGCCTCATTGTGGTAGAGCAAAAAGCATCTCTGGATTGGAAACATTGTTTGTTTTTTCGTTCGTGTCAGCTAGATTTTAGTGTTTTCCTGTGTGAACGATTGGTAGTCCTGTTTTATAATGTTTGTTAATTGTAGGTTATGTTTCGTGTAATTTTGTGTTCGAGTTTAGGTTTCTAGATGACATTGTTAGATTCTTGGTTCGTGTCAGGTATGTTTTAGTATTTTTCTGAATGAACGATTGGTAGTCCTGTTTTATACTATTTGTTAATTGTAACCCATATATGGGTCACAAAACTTTCAACAGTGGAATTAAAATAATTCTCAAGTTGAAATATTAAAGAAAATAAATTTTAATAGACTTTGTAAATTTTAGTGAGGTTACGAAAGTAAGTACTACAAGTTTTAAGTAATGTAGTTTACAATTGTCTGAAATCAAAGTCCCCGTCTAGTAAACAATTTTAGGGTTCTAGACTAGCCAGTCAACTTGTTAGATAACATAACCTATTCAGTCATTCTCTTAATCTCTTTCGAGGCTCATTATGGTTAATGGTCATTTAAATACCGTCTCCAGATTAGAAGCATCGTTCGTTTCAACCTCACATGGTCATGGTTACGGTTATTCCTTTAAATAAGCTCGATATAACCTCACTTTTTTCATTCGTGTCCGCCATTTTTGAATACTTTTCTCCCCTCGCGCAACTTAACCTCAACCTTAACCTTAACACAATTACTCAATAAAAATCCCATTGTAATGCATTTGTTTCCCACCAAAAACACTAATTAACTATGAACAAATAATGAAACAGAGAAATAAATAACCCATTATTCCTTTAAATAAGCTCGGTATAACCTCACTTTTTTCATTCGTGTCCGCCATTTTTGAATACTTTTCTCCCCTCGCGCAACTTAACCTCAACCTTAACCTTAACACAATTACTCAATAAAAATCCCATTGTAATGCATTTGTTTCCCACCAAAAACACTAATTAGCTATAAACAAATAACCAAACAGAGAAATAAATAACCCATAAGATCTAAAATTATCTCCTCAGAAATGTGTAAACGTTAGAAATTGCAAAGAAGAGCATCGAGGGACATCGAGGTTACCCAAACACGAGTAGTTTCCGGACGGGGATGTCCCCGAGACGAAAAAAGGATCGTGGGTGTCGTGTCGTGCTCGTCATCGGATGTTATCTCGCGACGCGGAATGTCGCCCTAAGGCACGAAATACAAATAAGGACCCACGGCCTCTCCACACTTCGAATTAGGATCCCCTGGACCTTTCAGATGTTATCTGAGATCGGCGCACGCCCCGACCAACGCTGGAGCCACGCGCCAAGAAGAAGAGGACATTCTTCGACGAGGGGTGGGGCGGGGCGTCGAAAACTCCCGCGATCTAATTAACCGGTCGGTTTCGAAATCCACCAGGATCGGTATTTCCGCCACGAAAGACCGGATTTGCACCGCGCGCGATGCACGCGATTAATTAATCGAGCATAACGCGATACTACTGTCAGCATCTGTTGGGTTGTCGGCGTGGCTTTGCATCTCGTTAAGATCCGCCTCGGCATTATAATTTGCCCGGTATTTTTCCTCGTTAATAGCGAGCTTCGATCAGCCTCGATCGACGCACAGTCACGCGAGCAATTAGAGAGGCCCGGTAGAGGAGAGAAGCTTTAATCCGGTCGCGGTTACACGGGTTCTCCGTATCTCGACATTCCGCCGTTGGTTTCTCAGAACGCGACCGTTTACCGGTCGTATGGGAGCAATTCATCGAGCCAACGCATTCCGCTGTCTAATCCGTTTAACATAAAGCCGCCGTCGTCTTCGTCCTCGGTTGCGGTTTTTTCTTTTTTGAGGAAGGAATCCAGCGCGCGACGAGTCAATTCTCTCTGTGAGTCCCGAGGGAACGTTCGACGATCGCGACAGCAGAAACCACCACCCGATGGGTGGTCAACGAATTCCCCGGCTGCTACGGGGGACCCAACCACCGCGGGCATAACGAGAATACGGGCCCCCGAATTCGAGGGGAGTGTTTTCTAGCGGGCCCACGAACGTGCCGCGAATGCTTCCTTTCTTGCTCGGTTTCTTCTCTGCTTTTCCAACGAAGGAAGGTTTGCAGCAAATGTTGATTAAAAATTGGGACTCACGTTTCATTTTGGGCCCTAAAATCGAATTTAGGGGGGCCTTATAGTGTGAAGTTTTTTTTAGGCTTTCTTGGGGAATTTTTTGTGAGTAAAGTATGAGAGCTTTTGTAGTGTAGTTTACAGGGTATATTTATACATATTTCAGGGATATTTGAGAATTTTTTGGGTGAAAAAGAGTTAAAATTGTGGGTACTGCATAACCTCAAATTTTAGGCATAAATGTCAAGCATAGTCATGCATAGAATGCTTCTTTTCTTCCTCAGTTTCTTCTTTGCTTTTCTATCGAAGGAAGGTTTGGAGCAAATGATGGCTCAAAATGGGGACTCAGGCTTCATTTTGGGCTTTAAACTCTAATTTAAGGGGGCCTTATAGTGTAACATTTTTTTAGGCTTTCTTGGGGAATTTTTTCTGAATGAACTATGGGAGCTTTTGAAGTCTAATTTACAGGGTCTATTTATACATATTTCAGGGATATTTGAGAATTTTTTGGAAGAAAAAGACTTAAAATTGTGGGAACTGCATAACCTCAAATATAGTCAAACATCAAATCTCAAATATAGTCAAAGTCGTGCATAGAATGTTTCTTTTCTTGCCCAGTTTCATCTCTATTATTCCAGGAAAAGAAGGTTTGGATCAAATGTTTGTTAAAAATTGGGACTCACGTTCCATTTTGGGCTGTAGAATCAAATTTTAGGGGGCCTTATAGTGTGAGGTTTTTTTAAGCTTTCTTGGGGAATTTTTTCTGACTGAACTATGAGAGCTTTTGAAATCTAACTTACAGGGTTTATTTATACATATTTCAGGGATATTTGACAATTTTTTGGGTGAATAAAAGTTAAAATTGTGGGCACTGCATAACCTCAAATATAGTCAAACACAGGAGTTTTAAAATAAGGTCGTCTCACAGTGGCCATGATTCCCAGCCTTTTCAATTCAAATGAAAAACCGTGAAGGATTCTTAATTAGTATGAATATTAGTATGACTATAAAAGAAAAGTACTAGAATCCTTTGAACTTGAACTATTCCTCCCACATACACTGCCAAAGTTTGGTCAAAGTTATTATACTCTAAAGTATGAAAAAGCTCCAGTGCAAAGTGTTAATAAAATAATAATAATAATAATAATAATATTGACTTTTTCTCAGGCTATATTTAATATACTTAATTCAATGCTATATATTAAATCCTCTAATAAGAATATCTGCATATATGCAAAAATCAAAAGTGTAAATGAAAATGTCCTTTTAAGGATGGAATAAAAATTTTCGTAACGTTAATTTGAGTCAGAGAATTAGGGTCGTGAACTATGCATTCTGACCGACGAGATAGCTCGTATCTCTTTTTGCTATCTTTCGCAACATAGTCGCTCGCGAAACACAGTTTTACGACTTATCGCTGTTTTACGCTCGCGAATAGCGCTTTGTCCCCGACATTATTCTTCCATTCTGCCCGTTGAACGCATCGGTGCACACCGCTAGTCCCCGAAGGTGTACCGGTGCGCGTTGCGTTGAGTCATGGCGCTCTGACCTAACAGGATACTCGCCCCCCGAAACTTTTCGCGCTTCGAAAATACGCGTCAGCTCTTCCAGCAATTCTATCATTAAATATTCTTCCATAACGATGGGAATTATTTAATATAACACGTTCTTTAACAGATCGAGGTTATGGTTCGTCTGAAATTTTTGATTTTAGATCTTTGCAAACTACATAACCTAAAATTTGTTTTGGTACTTATTATTGTAGCCATGTTGAGGTTCACCAAATCTAGTCCAAATTTAGTCCCCTTAACGTCTCAACTCGAGAATTAATTTTTCTAGTCGAAGTATTCTATAATTGACACTTTTTAGGTTATGTAACTTCGTTTACTTTATATGCTATTATAGGCATATTATTTATTATGTTTAACGCGTTCACTGCTAGTGTACAATATTCTACACGACTGGAGCTTCCATTTCAGATCATTGCACATAACCTAAAATTTCTTTCAGTATTTGTAACTTTGTTAGAATTCATAAATCTTATCGAAATTTTCTTTTATTAATATCTTGACCTAAGAATTCATTTTTCTAGTTCCATAGTAGGAAATTTTGTCACTTATGTATGTCAATTAAAGTGAAAACACGTTGACGGTCACCGGTGACCACCATTTCAATCTTACAGTATTTTGGAAAATCATTTCCTAGAAATTAACGAAATATTTCTATTGAAGAGCATTTCTAAATACAAGAAACTAACCTCAATCCTGTCACCTATACATGACAGTCAAAGTGTCAACACATTGACGGTCACCGGTGACCACCATTTCAAACTTCCAATCTCTTACAAACTAATTTCCTTCAAACCAACAAAAATTTCTAAAACCATCTTCACATACAAGAAACTAACCTCATTTATCATTTAAAACAACCCAAACCTAACCTAAGATATCTCAATCAAATCGACCAATTCCAACACAAATATCCGGACGCTCGATCAAACTGTCCGAATAGTCAAGAAAAATCGACAAAACCGAAACGAAGAATCGATAAAGACGAGATATCGAAGCGACTTCGAGTAATCGACATCACGGATGATCCGATAATTCCGCTCGACTCGTAAATATCGATTCGAATCGGCGCCGTGTACGTTTTTGCGCGGCTCCCGAGCGACGGAAGCACTTAATGCATCATTTCTGGCGACACTCGGGCACCGATTTCTTTTCCCCCTGATCGTCCTGTTCCCCCGAGTGGGAAGGCCTCCCATAAAAGTCCGCACAGGTGTTCGACCTAAACATGGCAACCTTCGCGGAATCGTCGTGCGTTTCTTCGTCCGTGTCGGAACCTTATAGGATCGAAGCCACGCGGATTCCCCAACCGCTGCCCTGTCGGAGGCGCAAGAAACCCCTGGAAGATTATCGGTTGTCGATCGGTCGCATCCGCGGACCGTGGTCGCCACTGTCGACCGTTCGGTTCATGAATTAAAGAGGGAGGCGCGCGCCATCGGCGATGACACGCCGCGTCCGCGATTTCTTGCCGATCTTTCGTGCTTTCCGATTTCCACCGGGTACCCATCCACCGGACAACGTCGACTACGACGTCGTTTTGCGGTAATTGTTCGGCCAGGATCGCTGTTTGGTGCCATTAAGAGCTTTCCAGCCACGATTCCCTCCGTCCTCGGTGCTTCCCCTCCCTCTGTCCGTCCTCCCCGGTTTACTCCTTCCTCTAGATGGACCCGTCCGCTTTTTGCAACGCGGCACACATCCTGATTGGTAGTTCCCTGATGAAGACGTCCACTCGAACGGCCACATGCTCGTCGAAACTCGCGATACCTTTAATCGCGTTACCGGCTACGCGGATCGCCTCTTTGTCCACGCTTCCGGGAACATGACGGAAAAGGGAATTAGACGGGGCAACGCTGACATCTTGTTCTCCGAGAAAACCCCCTATGCCTTTCGAATACCGTTCAATGTTAGTCTCCGGATTAGGAATATCGCTTGTTTTAATGTTGGGATTCCTCGTTCGTGTCCGCCATGTTTTAATATTTTTCTGGTGGAATGATTGGCTGCACTGTTTGTCGATTCGAGGTTATGTCCAGTGCAACTTTTTTATGATTTCTGAATCTAGATGATTAGTTGCAATCAAATTTTTCTTTAAATATAAATTACATGTGATTTATTATTTGTTATTTCGATAATTTATCTGTTTACATATTTCTTTATGTAAATGCAATTATACATGCAATGATTGTATCAATTGAATCCTTAAATGACATAACCTGTTCAGCTATTTTCTTGATTTCTTCAGAGACTCATTTATTACGTCTCTGAATTAGAAGCATCATTTGTTTCTTTGTTTGTATCTGCCATGTTTTAGTATTTTTCTGGTGGAATGATTGACTGCACTGTTTGTCGATTCGAGGTTATGTCTAATGCAACTTCATTCTTTAAATATAAATTATATGTGGCAATTGTTTATAAAATTATGAACATTTATATGAATATACTAGTAATATTGTTCCATATTTCGTTTGATAAATGCAATTATACATGTAATGATTCTATCAATCGAATCCTTGAATGACATAACCTGTTCATTTAATACGTTTCTGAATTAGAAGCATCGTTTGTTTTTTTGTTCGTGTCCGCCATGTTTTAATATTTTTTTTATGAAATGATTGGCTGCACTGTTTGTCGATTCGAGGTTATGTCGAGTGCAACTTTGTGATACCTGTATCTAGACAATTAGCTACACGTGTGCAAATTTTAGGTACTTCCAAGTGTAAATTATATGTCGTATGTCATTTCTGTATAAAATTATCGATAGCCACATGAATACTCGCAATATTATTCCATATTTCGTTGCATAAATGCAATTACACGTGCAGTGATTGTATCAATCGATAAGATAACCTATTCAGACATTTTTTTAACTACATTAGCGATTTATTATATTCATTCGAAAAATAATGTCACTGATGTGTTGCATACATCCTACAAATGCGATTATTACAAAGTGTGATTATCTGTAAATAAATGTGAGATCATCTCTCTGAACATAATCAATACGTAAGAAAACACTTAATCTCTATCTTTTTCTAAATTCCTCTGCAAATAACTCGTCAGTTTCCCAATTTCCAATTTACAAATTTTACCAACCCCCCAAAAAATCGTCAAGAAATGTCCCTAGAAATATCTGTAAATAAATGAGATACTATCTCTCTGAACATACTCGATACCTAAGAAAATACTTAATCTCTATCTTTTTCTAAATTCCCCTGCAAACAACTCGTCAGTTTCCCAATTCCCAATTTACAAATTTTACCAACCCCCAAAAAAACGTCAAGAAATGTCCCTAGAAATATCTGTAAATAAATGAGATACTATCTCTCTGAACATACTCGATACCTAAGAAAATACTTAATCTCTATCTTTTTCTAAATTCCCCTGCAAACAACTCGTCAGTTTCCCAATTCCCAATTTACAAATGTTACCAACCCCCCAAAAAACGTCAAGAAATGTCCCTAGGATCAAAAATATTCCCGAAGCTTCCCTATCGAGTGAAATATTTTTCCCCCCAAGAGGATATATCCAGCGCCCCATCGTCGTTTTGGGTCTTTTTGCCCAGGGGGCGCTCGCGACGCGGAAGCGATAAGGACAAGCTGCCCCGTCCCGTGCAAACGAACGCGAGCAGATATCGCGTCTCATTACATCGCAATTACGTCTGGGTTATTATCTCTCGCGGCGTGCGTATTTTTCGCACTCCGTTCGGTACGTAATTGCGAATTATGCGCGCATCTGGCGGCCTGGGTTCGTCTCGCCGGCGCTTCGTAAATTAATATGTTTATGGTGGCGCTCGCTCGCGCCCCGCCACGCGGGGCGAGGGGGGGTTAAACTGGCACGTGAGAATTGGCTCTCGGCCTCGTCGAGGCTTTCCGCGCCTTGTTTTTCCATCGATTCGACGATTTATCCATTTACATATCCGACATTAGAAATGATAATCGTCGCGGCACCCAATTCCCCCGCCGTCGTTCGCGGCACGGTTTTTTTTACGGCGTCGTTGAATACACTGTTGCAGAGATAATAAAATTACCATACGCCTCGCGAAGAAAATTGCAAATGATAATGTTGCGCGACGGATGGAGTTGTCGCGATGTGGTTTTTTTTCTTTTCGCGCCTCTTTGCCCGCGTATGGTAACCAGACGTTCGAAAACAATTTCTCGAGGCTGTCCCAGGTGTCCCGGGCAGCCGATGATTTTTCCCCTGCCGTTTCGATTATCGACGTGACGGAGGTGAAACACGATCGCGGAGAGCTTCGAGACTATTAATTCCGTCCAACGGGTAGCCGGTAGTTTTCCTAGAGAGGCGTTCCCCCGGTCCCATTAACTCGTGGAAACACCTGTACGACCACGGACGCAGGCTCTACTCGCATGTTTAAACTCAATTAGCTACGAAAATTCCATTTCCTCGGTCCGTCGTCGTCCTACGCGCGGCGGCGCGCACGGCTGCATTCCTCCGGGCGTAAAAATGGAGTCGAGCGCGTCGGTGCGCGGCCGTTTGTTAATGGGAGAAGCGCAGCTGTCCGTGAAGGAAGCTGACCGATGAACCCTGACCTTCTTCCAGCCGCTGCGCTCGTATATAATTGCTCGATGCGCGGCGCTCGCGAGAAAACGAAAATCGGGAATAAAATCTGTTCGTTTGTTTTGCTCGGTGGCGGGAATTACGTTTGGAGATGATTGGGTTTACTTTGGACGGGGCCCAATGACGCCATTTTTATTATTAGAAATTCATTATTGCTTTGTAAATATGTCAGTTTTTAGTGGATAATATTGTTTAGTTTATAGTATATAGTTTCGCTTTGTATGAAAAATAAAAAAAATTTTTGGGACTATTGAAGATTAGGTTTGAGACCATTGAGTGTTATTACTTCGAAAATTTGTCAGAGGTTCTTGGTTAACCCTCAATAGGGCCCAATACCGTCATTTTTATTATTAGAAATTCATTATTGCTTTGTAAATATATCAGTTTTTAATGGATAATATTGTTTAGTTTATAGTACATAATTTCCCTTTGTATGAAAAATGAAAAATACTTAAAATATTTTTGGGACCATTAAAGTTTAGTTTTGGGACTATTGAAGGTTAGTTTTGGGACTATTAAGTGTTATTATATTGAAAATTTGTCAGAGGCTCTTGGTTAACCCCCAACAAGTTTCAATACCGCCATTTTTATTATTAGAAATTCATTGTTGCTTTGTAAATGTATCAATTTTCACTAAAAAATATTTTGCATTTTATGGCCCATAAATTCTCTTCGTATGGAGAAATAAAAGAAACATTTTTGGGACCGTCGAGGGTTAATTTTAAGTCCCAATATTCTTCTACTCTATTTTTTCTTTCCCTGTTTTGGTGTCTTTGGAATTATCCAGGATTATTTTGAAGTAATTACTTCATCAGGCTCTTGGTCAACCCCCAACAGGGCCCAATGTCGCCATTTGTATCACTGAAAATCAATTACTTCTTTGGAAACATATCAATTAACTCTAAAATAATATTTCTCATTCTATATTCTACAAATTCTCTTCTAATAAAAAATAAAATTTCTCAAAATATTTTTGGGCCCGTCGAGGGTAAATTTCGAGTCTTCGATTCCTATCGAAGCCATTCGAAAACTGGATTAAAATCGAATCGTTGTGGTAGAGGGGAGCGGTTGCCACGCGAAATGGTTAAAGGGGCCCGTGATGAGGAGGGGATCGAGAAAAAAAAGGGGGGAAAGAGCGAAGGGAGACAAAAGGGAAGGAGCGTATCGGTCTCGCGCTCGTACGATGCGCAACGGTATGCGTGCACGATTCGGTGCCCGAGGGCATACTTTTAATTTCGCGGGGCCCATTACGAAAAGTGATATGCACCATTCGGAAATAAATAGCCAGCAGCGAGCTCACGTGCTTTTTGTAATGAGCCGAGGCGAGTTGCGGGCCCCGCGCGAGGGGCGGGGTGGGGGGACTAGCGAGGAAAATGAGGCCCGGTATGGTGGCAGGTAGTGGTTATCTCTCGAGTGAGCTCCCAGTTAATGACAACCCCTGGTCCATGCCTCTGCCCTGCCTATCCCATGTATATCAACTGTCTCTACCATTTCGCATCTTCTTACCACCGAGTTTCGTGATTTCGTTTAGCGATTTTGCCCCCCTCCCCCCTCTGGATTTACCCCTTATAGCCTTATCTAAATTCGTTTAATATCCTACAGTTTTTGTATAAGTCAAAATAATGACAAAGATTGTGTCAAAGTAGCTCCATTCTCTCATTTCTTTCATTCAAATAATATTGGTCGTAATAACACTAGTGATATTAAGCACATACTGTGTCTAGGGACTTTTTTTATGTGTGCCTCTCGAGAAATTTCGAGGTTAGAAATTTTGTTCATCAAATTCGTTTAATATCCTGCTACTTCTGTATCTGGTGACTGTTTTGTGTGTCTTTCGAGACATTTTGAGGTTAGAAATTTTGACCATCAAATTCGTTTAATATCTTTTGACTTCTATATAGGTCAAAGTGGTGACAAAGTGACGAAGTCTGTGAAAAAGTCACTCCACATCTCATTTTCTTGCATACTATATCTAGTGATTTTGTTTTGTGTGTGTTTTGAGACATTTTGGGGTTAGAAATTTTGACCATCAAATTCGTTTAATATCTTTTAACTTCTATATAGCTAAAAATGGTGACAAAATGACGAAGTTTGTGTCAAAATCACTCCACATCTCATTTTGTTTATTTAGATACTTGTTATTTGCAATAGCACTAGTGATAATAGATACATACTCTATTTAGTGACTTTTTTCGTGTGTCTTTTGAGAAATTTCGAAGTTAGAAGTTTTAATCATCCAAAATTGAGCAATTTTGTGAGCTCAAAGTTGAAACTTCTCGAAAGACACACAAAAAAGTCACTAGATACAATATGTGTGTGTGTCATTCGAGAAATTTCGATGTTAGAAAAATCCTGCACTGTACATGTCAAAGTGGTGACAAATACTTGTTACACACAATAGCACTGGTGATAATAAATACACACTGCATCTAGTGACTTTTGAGAAATTTCTAGGTTAGAAATTTCGATCATCAAAGATCCAGCAACCTTCTGTATCTCAAAGTTGAAACATTCCAAAGTGAAAGAAACCAAATAAAAAATTTGATACCAGTGCTTTTTAATTTCAAAAATCCATGTTAAATTCTTAATATTTAGATTCCAAATTCCCCTGCACTTACGAAATAATACTATTTATCGAATAATTGCATTCAGGTTGTCGACCTCGCCCATTCACTGGTGACACAACCACTGCACACATTTCGTATTTAGTTTTTTCCCCGCCTTTTTTGTCCCCTCTTACGCGGAATAAATAAATGTGGAAATACCTCGCGTAAAAACATTAAAAACTACCGTACTGTGCAACAACCTCATAACACATCGAGCGTTGGTCATCCATAAACCAAAATGGCGGCCTCCTAGTAATTTTAACCCTGCAACCACCGATGTTGGCCATCCATAAACCAAAATGCTGGCCTCCTAGTAATTTTAACCCTGCAACCACCGATGTTGGCCATCGTCCAACCAAAATGGCGGCCTCCTAGTAATTTTAACCCTGCAACCACCGATGTTGGCCATCCATAAACCAAAATGGCGGCCTCCTAGTAATTTTAACCCTGCAACCACCGATGTTGACCATCCATAAACCAAAATGGTGGCCTCCTAGTAATTTTAACCCTGCAACCACCGATGTTGGCCATCGTCCAACCAAAATGGCGGCCTCCTAGTAATTCTAACCCCCCAAATACGCCTCAAAAGACACAAAATATGCACCACAATCTTTCAAATCACCATACAAACGAATCAAATAATACATTTAAATATATAAATCCACGTAAAACGTGCAACAGCGTAAACGTCGAAAATCCACGCACGAAATTCGAGAGTGGACAAAGCGGAGGTGAGCGCCGCGAACCCGTTCGACCGGCTAAAATTAATTGAAGCCCTAAATAACACGATTTTACGACATGGAAATGCACAAGCGTCCGCTGTCCGCGGCGACGCGACGCCATAAAGCAATTTGTCGCTGAGAGTCCCCCGGGTTTGAGGTTTCTCTATTCTTTTATTCCACGGTTGAACGATCGTCACCGAAGACGGCACTAAACTCGCGTTCTTCTACGCCTCTCTCCTATTACGCGACAGTCGTTCCGCTTAAGCTTATGCAAAGCAATCGATAAAAGACAAACGTGTCGTAACGAACCGCGTATCACGGTTATTGTCTAAGGATATTGCCTAGGGTTTTTTTATCGTTTTTCCCCCGCCACGGGACCAGAGGTGGTATTTTTTTTTTTTTGTCTGAGAAACGCGTATAATACAGGAACAGCGCAACCGTCGATCGAGACACACGAGCGCCCGCGATAATTTATTTAATAACTCTCGATCGGTCGCCAGCTGAAAGCGAGCATTTTTCACCGACTCGCGCTATTAATTATCTCGAATAGGGGTACAGACGCGTACCTTCTAATTGAGTATTCCATCAAGCTGGCGTAACGCTTACTGACGCGTACATATACATTTATGTATATCTAAGAGCGAGCGAAGATAGCGCCCGCATGTCCTCGCCGCTTTTTCCGCAGCTGGACAAGGCGGACGGTTAACGAAACGCAACATAGCGTCGAATGGGAGTCCAAGACAGCGGGGAATGTTCAGAGTTCAACTTCTGAACGACCTGTCGTTGCTTGGAAGTTTCAAAGTACTTTGTTTCGGCGCCATTTTATTTTTGATCTGGGAAAAATTTTAATGGGGGATTCTAGAGAACAAAATAAGACGAAAATCAAGAATAGCAATTTGTCGATTGAGGCTTCGTTAAAAAGTTATTAGCAATTGCGTCTGTAGAGGAGCAACTTGCGTAACTTTTACAACCTCAACTGTTAATAACTTTTTAACGAAGCCTCAATCGAGAAATTGGTATTCTCGATTTTCGACTTATTTTGGTCTCTAGAATCCCCCATTAAAATTTTTCCCAGATGTGATCGAACACCCTGTATATTTGAATCATTCAAAACGTTCAAAACTATTAAATTCCAACCAAATTAAAATGAACCATTTTTCATACGTTTTTATGCCCACAATAAAAATTTCAAACTACGTTTCTGTGTCATTTCTATTCCCAGAAATAAAACTATTATCTTTAACTTGTTTCTCGAGAGAAAGAAAATTTATTTCAATGGGTATCGAAGTGAGCTTTATTGACTAGGAACGTTATAACTGGATTGCGAGTTTTATGTATTTATAGCTCATGCAAATAGGAAAAAAACATATGCTAAACGTATGTAGAATGTATGCATATGCGCAAAATGAACTGTTACTATTATTATATTAACTTATGAAATATATTCCGCATACGTTTTGCATAAGTTTCTCCGCGCGTACGTTATAAATTCATAAAACGAGATACAGTCTGTATAACTCAAACACGTCGTTAGACGCTTGCTAGAATTATTTTGTTCAAACATAATTATAAATCAGCGATGGAACCTCGTGACTATCCATACCTTTCATTACACGTTTAGGTTAATTATAAAATAGCTCGTATCGTCTAATTTATTCTTCCTCTCTGAGCAATCTTTTATTGATACTAAAATTTTGGAAATGGTCAAAATGATTCGTAATTTAACAAAATAAAAATTGTAAAAAGTTTACACGATTGTAGGGTGGACCAAAAATTATTTTCTTGTCGCCATTTTGGTCTCCAAAATATAATCTTTCGTTACTGTCGTTATTTTTGTCTAAATGAAGTATGAAAATAATATCGAAAATAAACAATAAAAAAAGAAGTGGATATTGAAAAAATTTTTTTTCAAAAACAATAATAAAAGAACTGAATATTGACAAATCTGTTCTACGTATATTTACCATAAGAAAAATTGTGAAATAAAATGGCACTCGAAATAACGTATATAGGGTGTTCGACCAACCTTAGAAAAATTTTAATGGGGTATTCTAGAGACCAAAATAAGACGAAAATCAAGAATAACAATTTGTCGATTGAGGCTTCGTTAAAAAGTTATTAACAGTTGAGTCTGTAAAAGTTACGCAAGTTGCTCATTTACAGATGCAACTGTTAATAACTTTTTAACGAAGCCTCAATCGACAAATTGGTATTCTTGATTTTCGTCTTATTTTGGTCTCTAGAATCCCCCACTAAAATTTTTTTTAATGAAACGTAATTTTAAATTTTTGTTAGAGATATAAAAACGTATAAAAAATGATTTATTTTAATTTGATTGAAATTTAATAGTTTTGAATGTTCCACTGTTTTATTTGAGTGATTTAAGTATAAAAAGGGGCTAAATTGAGTGAGGTTTGCAGGGCTGACAGTGAATCCGGAACCGCAGGATCGCTGAAACGGGGATGAAGAAATATAGTCGGGTCTATTTTACCCACGATGACGTGTCGAATCGAACGCGAGAGAGAAAGAGGGACAATCGATTAAAGCATTCACTCCGACACTAATCCAGCGTGAAGCATGATCAACTATCGAACAACGAATCGAGTTACGCGGTCTGCTGCTTATGAACCTATCAAAGTCGGCGCAAAAGGCGCTCGATTCTTTTTTGTCCAATCGCGGGGCTTTTTCTAATACCAAACAAAACGATCTTTGGCTCCTATTGTAGCGTAAAAATACTGGGAAATATTGGTAATATTTAGCTATATTCGCAAGTAATGATTTCAGTTTTTTTATTTCATTATAATATTCAGGATTTTTGTATTAGAAAAAATTATTTTCTTATCGCCATTTTGAACTCGTCAGTATCTTTCGTAAAATATTGGGGAATATTGGTAATATTTAGCTATATTTAGCTATATTTACCAGTAATGATTTCAGTTTTTTGATTGCAATATAAATTTCAGGATTTTTGCATTAAAAAAATTATTTTCTCATCGCCATTTTGAACTCGTCAGTATTTTTCATAAAATATGGGGGAATATTGGTAATATTTAGCTATATTTAGTAATAATATTTTCAGAATTTTTCTTAATCAGAGATACAATATTATTTTCCTATCGCCATTTTGGTCTCGTCACTATAATCCTTTATAAAGTACTGGTAAAATTAGTAATATTTACCAGCATTTTATACAAGATGATATCTAATATTTACCTACATTTACCAGTAATATTTTCACTTTTCTTATTGCATTACAGTTTTCAGAATTTTTCTTAAGTAGAGACCAAAAATTATTTTCCTATCACCATTTTGGACTCATCAGTATAATCTCTAAGATCCAAATACTGGTAAATATTAGTAATATTTACTTATATTTATCAGTAATATATTCAATTTTTTCATTGTATTCCAATTTTAAGAATTTTTCTTAAGCAGGGACCAAAAATTATTTTCCTTCCGCCATTTTGATCTTATCACTATAATCCTTCCTAAAATACTGGTAAAAATCAGTAATATTTACCAATATTTACCACTATTTTAAGAAAAATTATACCTAAAGTTTACCCACATTTACCACTAATATTTACACCTTTCTCATTCCCACTAAAATTTTCCAAGTACCGATCACGATTCATCCGTCTCCCCATTTCCTGCCCCAACACTAAAATTATCGTATTTGCTCCATTAGTTCGCGACCAGGCGAGATTTACGGAAGATCCGCGCGATAATGAGTTCCAGTTAACGCTCCCTGGTGTACAAACACGCGAACAATGAGCGTGTCTGCGGTCGCCGGGCGGCGTATCAGCGCCGCCTACGGTGAAAAACCGGCGACCGTTGAAGCATGGAGAACAGCTTTATAGCGGCGTGAATTATTTACCCTCGCCTCGTTTTTCGGGCATGGAATTATTATTGTTCCGCCGCCATTTAAAATCGTCACCGGGCTCGGCGCGCCTCCGCGAAACGACGGCGTTAATTAGAGCATAAACTTATTAAATTTACGGGGCACGAGCGTATTACGGTGTATAATTGTTCCCCAGGCGAAAGGAAAACGGTTCTGTATGTCGGTCATTGAAACTTCTTCGTCGAAACAGGGGAGGGGGGGAGGGAAAAAAGTTTGAGAGAAAAAAAAAAGAGAAAAAAAATTATCTTTCACGCGTAAACGCGCGGTTCCGTGCGAAACTAATCGGAGAATATTGTCTGCGGGTATAAAAAGCGGCGACCGGCCTCTCCGTGCAATTGGTAACCCCCTTTGGTGGAAACGGAAATTGTATTTACCTTAGGCAACGAGCGCCGAGGGACAAAGGACAGACTGGGAACGACTAATTGCTCGATCGACGTTAATCGAACGTCGATTTCGAAAATTGAACGGAATCTTTCGTCTGGAACTCTGTTGTTGGTTAAATGGAATTGTAGGGTGCCATTTTTTTGCAAAATTGGGGCCTACATTGATGTTTTAGTGAAATTGGGACGAGTTTAGGGGTCTTCAAAAAGGCTAAATAATAAAAAAAATTGATAGGAATCTGAATTAAATGGCAGTTGCTGAAAATGTCACGAAAATAAATTAAATGGTACCCAACGATTAATTATCATTATTATTTTGTATATCTTCAATGACTATTTGAGCAAAATTTGGACGAGCTAGGGGTCTTAAAAATGGCTAGATAAAAATAAAAAATGCCAAGAAAATGAATTAAATGGCACTCTATGATTAATAATTATTATTATTATCATTTATACAATGAAGGATTATTTGAGCACAATTTGGAGGAGCTAGGGATCTTCAAAATGGCTAGATAAAAAGGGTAAAAATGTCACGAGAGTAAATTAAATGGTACTCATCGATTAATTATTATATCCTTTTCTACTAAAGAGGATACTTTGAACCTTGACCCAATATTTGAGTATAATTGTGACGAGCTAGGAATCTTGAAAATAGCTAAAAATGGCTAAATATGGCACGAGAGTAAATTAAATGGTACCCATCGATTAATTATTATATCCTTTTCTACTAAAGAGAATACTTTGAACCTTGACAAATATTTGAGTAAAATTGTGATGAGTTAGGTGTCTTCAAAATGGCAAAAAATGACTAAAAATGTCACCGGAGTAAATTAAATGGTACCCATCGATTAGTTATTATATCCTTTTCTACTAAAGAGAATACTTTGAATTTTGACAAATATTTGAGTAAAATTGTGTTGAGCTAGATAAATAGGTATCGATACTTAACATCGATAAACATCGAAACTCAATATTGATAAATATCGACACTTAATATCGATAGACATCGATATTCAATATCAATAAATATCGATAAATATCGACACTCAATATCGATAGACATCGATATTCAATATCAATAAATATCGAAACTTAATATCGATAAATATCGACATTCAATATCGACAGATATCGACGCTCAATATCGATAGATATCGATACTTAATATCGATAAATATCGGCACTAAATATCGATAGATATCGATACTCGATATTCGATCTCAATATTAAACGATTCAAATTATTATCGAAAGCTGTTCCTTTCGATGGTCTGCAAATCGTACAATTCTCGATTTTATTTATTTCTTTATTTACAGGTATGTCTCCCCTTGTTTACAAAAATAAAGATCCATAAATGTAATGTATATGTACCTATGTATCTTATACACTTATAAACTATACAAGCTATATGTATATGTGCGTTAAAATTACCTTTATAACCTTATTTTGAAGACCCCTAACTCGTCCCAATTTTGCTCAAATATTCCTTAAAGATATGAATGATATAATCGTACAATTTGTCGATCATCGAAAGCAACATCTCTCGATCAAAATTTGAAATATTGAACATTCACAAATATCGAGTATCGATATCTATCGATACGATTAAGATCGATCCCCCCAAAATGTCACTAAATACTCGATTCATCCTACAATTTGCGAATAATCGAAAGCGACATCCTTCGATAAAAATTCAAATTATCGGCCATCCACGAAGATCGAGTATCGATATCTATCGATACGATTAAAATCGATTCAGCTAAAATATCGCCAATTACTCGAATCGTGCAATTTGTAAATAATCGACAGGGATATCTTTCGATGCAATTGTCGACCATCGATTTAAATTATCGACTATCGTCAAATATCGAGTATCGATATCTATCGATACGATTAAGATCGATTCCCCAAAAATGTCACTAAATACTCGACTCGTCCTACAATTTGCAAATAATCAAACGCAACATCCTTCGATGAAAATTCAAATTATCGACCATCCACAAAGATCGACCAAATATCGATACAAGGAATCTCGATTTGGACGTAGACCTCGCTACATTCTACTCTCTCCATTGCTCTCTGTCGCTCGACAAAGAAGGGGCCGGCTGCGATTGCTCGACTGTGAAGTCGTAAACGGTAGTGGTCGGTTTGGAAACCGGAAGTGACGCAGTCTAGTAAAGTGGTAGTTACCGATAGCCTGTAGTTAACTTCAACGCGAGCGGTTTTCGTCCCGGAGAGAGAACGGGACAGGGCCGGGGACGAGGTGTACTCGAGAAAGCTCTAAACGAACAAAGACCCTTTCCCAGCAAAGTGGCGAGCGAGAAGGAAATCATCCCTCTAAATAATAGAGCGGCCGCCACGACTGTAAACTTTTTACAACCCCCACGGTTAATATTTCTCCTTTACGTTCTCCTTCGCTGTTACGCTCCAGTTGCTTTATTTCTTCGACTCTTTCGCGGTCTCCGTGTTTGATATTTACGAACCACAGGATTTGTGTATTAGATTTCCGATGGAGAACACCATTTTCCATCGGAAATCTAATATTCCCCCGGCCGTAAATTCCCCCGCGATAATAACTATCGTTCGCGTTGAATTCATTCCACGGATTCGCGCAACATCCGCGTCACAGGATGTGATTACAAGCGCGGCGTGCAGCATTATCGTCACCGGTAATTGCCTCGAATCGGGCATAATAATTATTATCGTGCCACGGTGTATTAATGCCACCGATTTCGTCGGAGGTGGTTATCGCCAAACGCGGTTTAAAAACCTATACGAGCTCCGTACGCCATTGCTCGATCAACCACGAATTATCCTGCTCGAAAAATAAAAGAAAAGTAAAAATGGTAACTTTCACTAGTTTTCGTAGTCGATTTGCAAAATGAACACGTGATTGGAAGGTACAAAGTGTCTTTGGCGAAACGATTACGTAACGCGACACACGATCGAACGCTGAGCATCCATTTAGGGCTCGTACTAACGACTTTCGATCGTATGACACCTTTGGTCGAGGTTGTAGGTAGCGTGCGTGTCGTATTTGGAGCCATGCATAACCTAATCGATCTTCGAGTTTGATGGAATAAAATGGAGAAATGGGAGAGACGATTAGGACACTTTGTTCGATTTATTCTACCCTTAGCTTTTAGAAATAGGGGTGGATTTTGTGGACGTGGAAAGTAAACGTGTTTTATTTTATTATTAGATCATTAAATTTAGTATAAATTGTTAGAAAATTATATTTGGAACTTTTGTGAAGTTTGGAATATGAAATTAGTGTCAATGGAAGTTAATAGTTGTTTTATTTAAATTTTAAGAAAAAATAAGATTTTATTAAAATTGTGCACCAAAAAGAATTTTAATTCCAATTAAAATTAACATAATGTGAAGTTTAAGCAAAGGTACCATTTTATTAAAATTTATCACTAATTATCAATTGTAAAAATCGTTGTATCCTAATAATTAATCTCTAATATTAAATTTCAAAATATGACATTTCTATCAATTTACTAATTACTATTAAATTACTACCATTTCTCCAAATATTTCATTTCAATAGAAGAAAACAATTTTAGTTTCAATTAAAATTAATTTCAATTGAATTTTAAGCAAAGGTACCATTTTATTAAAATTGTCCCTTGATTATCCATTTAAAAAATCATTGCATCCTGATAATTATCTCTAACATGAAATTTCAAAATTTGAAACTACTATCTGTGACCATTTCTCCAAATATTTCACTTCAACAAAAGAAAAGAATTTTAAATTACAATTAAAATTAATTAAATTTTATTCTCAAACAAAGGGGTACCATTTTATTAAAATTGTCCCCTGATTATCAATTTAAAAAATCGTTATACCTTGATAATTACCTGTACAATTAAATTTGAAATTTGAATCTACTATCAGTGACCATTTCTCCAAATATTTTATTTCAACAAAAGAAACCAATATGAATTCCAATTAAAATTAATTAAATTTTAATCTCAAACAAAGGGGCACTGTTTTATTAAAATTGTCCCTTGATTATGAATTTGAAAAATCGTTGCTTTCTGATAATTATCTGTAACATTAAATTTCAAAATGTGAAACTACTATCAATGGCCATTTCTCCAAATATTTGATTGCAACAGAAGAAAAGAATTTTAATTCAAATTAAATCCAATTAAATTCCAATTAAGTTTGTGTCCATATCATCAATATAAAAACTCCTTATATCCTGATTAATCGACGTTGTTTTCAAGGAACCGTTCCAAGGGCCCGCGAATAGAGCGTTCCACCTTAATCAACGATATCCGCGATTACGAAATCTCGATCTCTCAGCCACGGATCTATACACCGGCGGCTCCGTGCGTGTAGGTGCTCGATCGCGAGCGTCGGTGTTCCCGAGAAAGCTCGATCGTACCGTAACTCTCTCACGGCGTGCACGGTTATTTGCGGTTTGCAAAAACGGCCATTGCAAATCTCTTTAATTACCCTCGCGCGGCAGTACGTTTAAGGATTTCACGAGCCCTCGAGGTGGTAATTAACGAAATTTAACGGTCGCTCGCCTAATATTTTTTTCTACCTCGCGGATAAGTTGTGCAGCCTTCCTCCACTTCCCATTCGATCGATTGGAAACCATTTTCTTTATTACAAGGAAACTGTAATGATACGTCGCGAAAAGATCAATCGAAAACCAAATATGTGGTTTGGAAGTCCTGAATTTTTCGATACACCCTGTATACATTGGCTAATTGTCTCAATAACGGGGAGGGCTGAGGGAGAATGCAATTGCCTTCAAAAAAACAATTTTTTAACTGTCGTTTATAGTTATTAAATATGTAAATAACCAAATATATGGTTTGGAAGTCCTGAATTTTTTGATACACCCTATATATATTGGATAATTGTCTCAATAATGGGGAGGGCTGAGGGAAAATGCGATTGCCTCCAAAAAAACAATTTTTTAACTGTCGTTTATAGTTATCAAATATATAAAAATAGAAATATATGGTTTGGAAGTCCTGAATTTTTCGATACACCCTGTATACATTGGATAATTGTCTCAATAATGGGGAGGGCTGAGGGTAAATGCAATTGCCTTCAAAAAACAATTTTTTAACTGTTGTTTATAGTTAATTAAAGAAAAAGGTAAAATGGTCACAAGAAATCAATTTTTATGTTTGTAATATTATGTACATAAACAATTGATATTTATAATATTACAAATTATAAATATACTGATTTCTGGCGACCATTTTATTTTTCTTTCAATTAATATAAATAAGAATGTATACTATATTAATTTTATTTTTTCTTCAATTAATATAAATGAAAATTTATATTATATTAATTGAAGGAAAAAGTAAAATGGTCACATAAAATCAATTTTTATATTTGTAATATTGTAGACATAAATAATTGATATTTATAATATTACAGATTATAAATATATCATAAAAATTGATTTCAAATTATATTATACATATCAATAGTGTATATGTATTTTTAATATAAATTCTTATTAATCTATTTTTCCTTCAGTTCATTGTAGACGACATAATTTTCCTTTAGTTAATATAAACAAGAATTTATATTATATTTATCGAAGGAAAAATAAAATGGCGGTCAAAAATCAATTTTTCACCTGTCGTCTAGTGTGATTAGATGGAAAAATAAAATAGTAAAAGCAAAAGTGTGTAGATTTAAGGGAGGAAATTTGGTAATGTAAGAGTATGTTTGGTAGTTTTGGAAAGACTCAAGGCGGTTCAGAGGGGAAAATAGACTCTTAAGGGATGAAATTTGATAATTTGAGAGTATATTTGGTACTTTCGGAAAGTCTAGCTTCGATTACAATGAAAAGAAGACTCTTAAGGGATGAATTACATGAGAAAATAGCCTCTTGAGGCATAAAATTCGGTAATTTGAAAGTATATTTAGTAGTTTTCTAAACTCCCAGCGCCAATCACAAGGGAGAATAGTCTCGATGGCGAAACGATAGCGCGGTAAACGCAGAAGGACACGAGCACCGATAAGAGCGGTCCGTGGAACGGATGGCGGAGGTGGCCACCAGGAGGATCGGTAGGATGCTTTTAGCCAGCGCAGGGACAAGTTATTTATTGTTGCTATCTGCTCGTCCCGCGACAGGGAAAGAGCCCACCGGTTCGTGGTAGTGCAGGTACGAGGAGCTCTCAATCCTTCTCTTATTAAAACCTGCCCTCGCTATCGGAACTTATACTTTAGTACCGGCAACAGCTGTACAGTCACTCATAGAAGTAAAAACCGAGTACGAAATTAATCCATCCACTGTTCTCTCTTTCTCCCATTCTCATGGATCCAATGGGGGTTTTGGAGGGAGAAGGAGGGGGCTTCGAAGTGAAATATTTATGGGAGAGCGGAGGGTAAAGATAAATACGAAAGTGCGCCGGGGTTAGAGAGGGAGAATTAAATTTTAAGAAACGTTTAAGGAGAGAGGAAAGAAATTATGCCTCGGGGGAAAAGATGAACGAGAATTCGGCGGGTTAAATGCGAAGACTATACGCAGCGAGAGCCATTACGCTAATGGGACGACCGAGAAAGCTGGTCTCTATCAGCTTCCCAAAAGGACGAGGGGGGGAAGGGCACGGGGAGCGAGGGGGGACGAGGAGAAAAGAGAACCACTGACGCAGAACGTGCCAAAGAACGCATTACTCATAATCTCACCGAAGGGCGAGCCGATCCCGCGAAAAAACCGCAGCTCAATTATTGCACCGCGACTCCCTATTTCGACGCGTCCACGGGACTCTTATTTGCAATGTTAATTTAGCGACTAATGCTCCATGGAATGTCTCAGGTGGAAGGAAGAGTAAAGCTTTGGTCAAAAGGATGGTGTTGGAACGTCTCGGGACCTGTTTTTTTTAAATTGTTTGTAAGAAAGATTAGTATTATTTTGGATTTTTTTTAAAAATGTGGTCCTTTTGATGGAATCTTCTTTTCTAATTGGAGACTTATTTTTTAGGGTTTTTTCTTGGTGATTTGGTAGTTTTGAAGGCCTTTTTGCTATGTATTGAGGAATAGGGGCATAGTTTAGTAGTATTTAGGATTTTTTGGGGAATTTGATCCTTTTGATGTTTTTTTTCTAATTAGAGACTATTTTTTCAGGTTTTTTTCTTGGTGATTTGATAGATTTGAGGAGTTTTCTTCTATGTATTGAGGAATAAGAACACAGTTTAGTATTATTTAGGATTTTTTTTATGAAATGTGGTCCTTTTGATCTTTTTTTCTAATTAGAGACTTGTTTTCAGGTTTCATTCTTGGTGATTTGATAGATTTGAGGGGTTTTCTTCTATGTATTGAGGAATAAGGGGGACAAAGCAAGTATATTTATATTGCAATTGGTAAAAATGTGGTCCTTTTGATGGAGTCTTCTTTTCTAATTAGAGACTTATTTTTCAGGTTTTTTTCTTGATAATTCAATAGTTGTGAAGGGCCTTTTTCTATGTATTGAGGAATAAGGGGGACAAAGGAAGTATATTTATATTCCAATTGGTAAAAATGTGGTCCTTTTGATGGAATCTTCTTTTCTAATTAGAGACTTATATTTCAGGTTTATTTCTTGGTGATTTGATAGATTTGAGGAGTCTTCTTCTATGTATTGAGGAATAAGGGTATAGTTTAGTATTATTTAGGATTCTTATTAAATATGTGGTCCTTTTGATCTTTTTTTCTAATTAGAGACTTATTTTTCAGGTTTTTTTCTTGGTAATTCAATAGTTGTGAGGGGCCTTTTGCTATACATTGAGGAATAAAGGCATAGTTTAGTATCATTTAGGATTATAGTGAGAAATGTGGTCCTTTTGATCTTTTTTTCTAATTAGAGATTGTTTTTCAGGTTTTTTTCTAGGTGATTTGATTGACTTGAGGAGTTTTCTTATATGTATTGAGGAATAAGGGTATAGTTTAGTATTATTTAGGATTTTTTTTATGAAATGTGGTCCTTTTGATCTTTTTTTCTAATTAGAGACTTGTTTTCAGGTTTTTTTCTTGGTAATTTGATAGATTTGAAGTGTCTTCTCCTATGTATTGAAGAATGAGGACATAGTTTAGTATTATGTAGGGTTTTTTAAAAAAATGTGGTCCTATTGATCTTCTTTTCTAATTAAAGACTTATTTTTCAGGTTTTTTTGTAAATAATGTGGTCTTTTTGATCTTTTCTTCTAATTAGAGAGATTTTTATTTAGGTCTTTTTCTTGCTAATTCAATAGTTTTCAAGGACCTCTTTCTATGTATTGAGGAATAAGGGGGACAAAGGAAGTATATTTATATTCCAATTGGTAAAAATGTGGTCCTTTTGATGGAATCTTCTTTTCTAATTAGAGACTTATATTTCAGGTTTATTTCTTGGTGATTTGATAGATTGAGGAGTCTTCTTCTATGTATTGAGGAATAAGGGTATAGTTTAGTATTATTTAGGATTCTTATTAAATATGTGGTCCTTTTGATCTTTTTTTCTAATTAGAGACTTATTTTTCAGGTTTTTTTCTTGGTAATTCAATAGTTGTGAGGGGCCTTTTGCTATACATTGAGGAATAAAGGCATAGTTTAGTATCATTTAGGATTATAGTGAGAAATGTGGTCCTTTTGATCTTTTTTTCTAATTAGAGATTGTTTTTCAGGTTTTTTTCTAGGTGATTTGATTGACTTGAGGAGTTTTCTTATATGTATTGAGGAATAAGGGTATAGTTTAGTATTATTTAGGATTTTTTTTATGAAATGTGGTCCTTTTGATCTTTTTTTCTAATTAGAGACTTGTTTTCAGGTTTTTTTCTTGGTAATTTGATAGATTTGAAGTGTCTTCTCCTATGTATTGAAGAATGAGGACATAGTTTAGTATTATGTAGGGTTTTTTAAAAAAATGTGGTCCTATTGATCTTCTTTTCTAATTAAAGACTTATTTTTCAGGTTTTTTTGTAAATAATGTGGTCTTTTTGATCTTTTCTTCTAATTAGAGAGATTTTTATTTAGGTCTTTTTCTTGCTAATTCAATAGTTTTCAAGGACCTCTTTCTATGTATTGAGGAATAAGGGGGACAAAGGAAGTATATTTATATTCCAATTGGTAAAAATGTGGTCCTTTTGATGGAATCTTCTTTTCTAATTAGAGACTTATATTTCAGGTTTATTTCTTGGTGATTTGATAGATTTGAGGAGTCTTCTTCTATGTATTGAGGAATAAGGGTATAGTTTAGTATTATTTAGGATTCTTATTAAATATGTGGTCCTTTTGATCTTTTTTTCTAATTAGAGACTTATTTTTCAGGTTTTTTTCTTGGTAATTCAATAGTTGTGAGGGGCCTTTTGCTATACATTGAGGAATAAAGGCATAGTTTAGTATCATTTAGGATTATAGTGAGAAATGTGGTCCTTTTGATCTTTTTTTCTAATTAGAGATTGTTTTTCAGGTTTTTTTCTAGGTGATTTGATTGACTTGAGGAGTTTTCTTATATGTATTGAGGAATAAGGGTATAGTTTAGTATTATTTAGGATTTTTTTTATGAAATGTGGTCCTTTTGATCTTTATTTCTAATTAGAGACTTGTTTTCAGGTTTTTTTCTTGGTAATTTGATAGATTTGAAGTGTCTTCTCCTATGTATTGAAGAATGAGGACATAGTTTGGTATTATGTAGGGTTTTTTAAAAAAATGTGGTCCTATTGATCTTCTTTTCTAATTAAAGACTTATTTTTCAGGTTTTTTTGTAAATAATGTGGTCTTTTTGATCTTTTCTTCTAATTAGAGAGATTTTTATTTAGGTCTTTTTCTTGCTAATTCAATAGTTTTCAAGGACCTCTTTCTATGTATTGAGGAATAAGGGGGACAAAGGAAGTATATTTATATTCCAATTGGTAAAAATGTGGTCCCTTTGATGGAATCTCCTTTTTTAATTAGAGACTTATATTTCAGGTTTATTTCTTGGTGATTTGATAGATTTGAAGTGTCTTCTTTCTATTTATTGAGGAATAAAGATATAGTTTAGTATTATGTACGATATTTTTTTTAAATGTGGTCCTTTTGATCTGCTTTTCTAATTAGAGACTTATTTTTCAGGTTTTTTTCTTGCTAATTCAATAGTTGTCAAGGACCTTTTTCTATGTATTAAGGAATAAGGGCATAGTTTAGTATTATTTAGGTTTTTTTTTTTAAAAGTGTGGTCTTTTTAAACTTTTCTTCAAATTAGAGACTTTTATTTAGGTCTTTTCTTGGTGATTTGATAGATTTGAGTGGTCTTCTTCTATATATTGAGGAATAATGGGGAGAAAGAAAGTATATTTATATTGCAATTTGTAAAAATGTGATCCTTTTGATGGAATCTTCTTTTCTAATTAGAGACTTATTTTTTAGGTTTCTTTCTTGGTGATTTGATACTTTTGAGGTGTCTTCTTCTATGTATTGAGGAATAAGGGGGACAAAGGAAGTATATTTATATTGGATTTGGTAAAAATCTGGTCCTTATGTATTAATACACTTATGGAAACTTTTCTTCTAATTTGAGAATGATTTTTAGGTTTTCTCCAAACTATTTTGAAGACAAATGTCTATCAAGAGTTCTGTAGGAGCTGCTTCTTTATATCAGAGAAGAAGCAATGGAAAGGAAGCATGTATACTTATACTGCAACATTGCAAGTAAAATAATTTCCTCAAAACTGTGACTCTTAGGAATACATCTATGGAATCTTTTCTACTAATTTTAAATTTCTTTTCAGACTTTCTTCTGTACACTAATCACAAAATTTCACTCCACAGTACCTTCTTCCATACATCAATCCAACAGAATATAAAAAAGAAGTAGAATTTACCCCGTCAACTTTACAAATTTTATTAAAAACTAATGCTTCATAACAATTGAATTCTTCAAACCAAGTATAAAATCGACCTCCACATCAAGGGCCTCCAAGCAACCCTCCAAAATGAAGAAACAATTTTGACTTTGCAAGTAGAAATTACAAATTGAATTTTTAAGATTGAAATTCAATACTATATTGCAAAATTCTGCATTCTTCAAAACAAGTATAACATTAACCTCCCCATTAATGGCCTTCAACCAACCCTCAAAAATAAAAAAAATCTCTACTTTATAAGTACAAATTACAAATCAAAGTTTCAAGATAGAAATTTAAACAAAATTGAAATTCAATTCTACATTGAAATATTCTGCATTCCTCAAACCAAGTATAACATTGACCTCCACATCAATGGCCTCCAAGCAACCGCACAAAACAACAAAAAATCTCTACTTTGTAAATTCAATTTAAAAATCAAAGTTTCAAGATAGAAATTTAAAAAAAATTGAAATTCAATTCTATATTAAAAAATTCTGCTTTCCTCAAACCAAGTATAAAATAGACCTCCACATCAATGGTCTCCAAGCAACCCCCCATAATAAAAAAAACTCTTCAATTTGCAAGTAGAAATTACAAATCAAAGTTCAAATATAGAAATTCAATTTTACATTGAAAATTCTGCATTCCTCAAACCAAGTATAAAATTGATCTCCCCATCAATGGCCTGCAAGCAACCTCCAAAAATAAAAAAGCAATCTTTACTTTGCAAGTAGAAATTACAAATTGAATTTTAAAGATTGAAATTCAATTCTACATTAAAAAATTCTGCATTCCTCAAACCAAGTATAAAATTTACCTCCACATCAATGGCCTTCAAGCAACCCCCAAAAATAAAAAAACCTCTACTTTAAAAGTACAAATTACAAATCAAAGTTTCAATAGAAAAATAAAACTAGAAATTTAAAAAAAATTGAAACTCAATTCTACATTGAAAACTTCTGCATTCCTCAAACCAAGTACAAAATAAACAACCCCATCAATGGCCTCCAAGCAGCCCCCTCCAAAATAAAAAAAAACCCTCATTTACAAGTTCAAATTACAAATCAAAGTTTCAAGATAAAAATTCCACAAAAATAAAAATTCAATTCCATATTAAAAAATTCCCCATTTTCAAATTCCCTCTAAACGAACGAGTTTCCACCCAAAGAGTTTCCACTCATACCAACTCCTGCAAAAATCAAAGGTTGTCAGTCGAGAGTTACAGCAGCCGACGGTAGAAGGCCTCTCCTGAACGCGAGGAGATGAAAATATAATTCATCCGGTTCGCAATAATGAACTGACAAATGCTACGAGAATAACAGCGTTTACGCGGACACGGGCCCCCGGGCGGTGCACAATGCGTCTTCGGAATAGGCAAAAGCTTTGGATCGCTTGAGGGGGGGGGATAGGGGTTTGCGCGAACAAACCGAGTTCCTCTCCGAGTAAAATCCACTTAAGAGGGACTGGTCGTGGATGGGTCGCGTTCAATTAATTACAATTTCGTTACCGGGACGTTCAATTACCCGGGAGAAGGGGGGGGTACGAGGGGACACACACCGCAGGGTGAAATAGTTGGTGGATTACGGGAGAGGAGATATACTTAGATCGGTGAGTTATCGGGCTATAAAAGGAAAAGGAATTTTAACGGCAGACGCCGGCGTAATAAAGGCGAACGTAAAATTCCATTATCGCTTCTCATGCGGTTTACGTTCTATGACAATGTGCTCCGCGAGTCGGTTCTGGAAAAACGCGGGAAAAGTGGGGAAATCACTGATAAGGGACCTCGACAACGATTTGTCCACCATTTTTCTCGATTAGGCGACTTTATATTGTTTTATAGACGAAGAGAAAACGATTAGGGGTGCTTCAGAGGGGCAGAATTCTTAATTGTAGGTTAGTTTGCAATGACAAATGATTTGAGTAGGTTATGAAACGAGAAAACACTTGCAAATTATGGTAGTTGAGAAATATAGTAGTGGATCTTCTATGATTGGTCATTGGAGATCATTTTAGACAGTAGAGAAATAGGATTATAGGTTAAGAATGTCAGATTTAACAATTGGCGATTTAAAAATCCCGCTCTTTTATCCTGGAGGGTAATATCCATCTATGAAGAATGGAGGATTCGTTAGTGATTAACCCTAGACTTATTTTTATAGTTAGATCTGTTTAGACACTTCAGAAATAGGTCTATAGGTTGATAATATGAAAATTTAAAAATAACAATTCAAAAATCCCGCTCTTTTACCCTACTGGAAAATATCTATCAATGAAAAACTCGTTAAAAATGAACCACAGCCTCATTTCTATGGTAAAATCATTTTAGAGACTAAAGAAATAGGTCTATAGGTTAGTAATATCAAAATTTAAACATAACAATTCAAAAATCCCGCTCTTTTATCCTACTGGAAAATATCTATCAATGAAAAACTCGTTAAAAATGAACCACAGCCTCATTTCTATGGTAAAATAATTTTAGAGACTAAAGAAATAGGTCTATAGGTTAGTAATATCAAAATTTAAACATAACAATTCAAAAATCCCGCTCTTTTATCCTACTGGAAAATATCTATCAATGAAAAACTAGTTAAA
The DNA here is from genome assembly GCF_013123115.1 of Colletes gigas. Lineage (NCBI taxonomy): Eukaryota > Metazoa > Arthropoda > Insecta > Hymenoptera > Colletidae > Colletes > Colletes gigas. Next base: position 2,602,723 of record NW_025106644.1, read on the forward strand.
ACTGTATCATAGCCTCATTTCCATGGTTACATCATTTTGGAGACTAAAGAAATAGGTCTATAGGTTAGTAATATCAAAATTTAAAAATAGCAATTCAAAAATCCCGCTCTTTTATCCTAGTGGAAAATATTTATCAATGAAAATCTTGTTAAAAACGAACCATAGCCTCATTTCCATGGTTAAATGATTTTAGGGACTAAAGAAATAGGTCTATAGGTTAGTAATGTCAAAATATAAACATAACAACTCAAAAATACAGCTCTTTTATGCTACTGGAAAATATCCATCAATGAAAAACTCGTTAAAAATGAATCATAGCCTCATTTCTATGGTTACATCATTTTGGAGACTAAAGAAATAGGTCTATAGGTTAGTAATATCAAAATTTAAAAATAGCAATTCAAAAATCCCGCTCTTTCATACTAGTGGAAAATATCTATCAATGAAAATCTCGTTAAAAATGAAACCTAGCCTCATTTTTATCGTTAAATCATTTTATACACTACAGAAATAAATCAATAGTTACTATGTAATATCAAAATTTAACAATAGCAATTCAAAAATCCCGCTCGTTTATCCCAATGGAAAATATCCATCAATTTCACGCTTCGTTACAAATTAACCCTACTCGTATATCCGCTAAATATCACTAAATAAGTACTAATAGACCTTCCAGAGTGTTCACTAGAGATCATTTTAAACACCAGAGAAACAGACATACACTAATTCTAGTTACTAATTCCAAACCATAAAAAAAACGATTTAAATATCCCGCTTTTTTTATCCGAGTGGAAAATATCCAACAATAACTCGTTAAAAATTAACCCTAGTCGTATTTTTATCATCAGAAACGAATCCTAGCGCGCAGTGAGCGATATTTTTCTAAAATTTGTGTTTTACAGTGCAGTAAAATTGCAAATGAAGTAAAAAGTAACTAGCAATGCGTGTCCCACGGGATCGTCGACCGTGGTCGCGACCGGACGATGTCTTATGACATTACGCTTAAAAAACAGGTTTATAATTTGTTTTTCATTACGAAACCTGTTCCGCGCCATTTTTAAAGTCGAATCGGTAACGAAAACGCGATAAGAAATTAATGTCCATGGCCTTACGGCGGAATTTTCAGAGATAGCGAGCGCGTCGAGGGGAAGTCCTGGCCTGAATCGATGGGAGAATCTTCTCAGACTGAAGTGAAGCAGATAAAAATTCCCTTTTTACTTTATAATACAAAATGACGATTATATGTCCTTGTTATCTGTTTTATTATATTCTGTTTGTTGTAACTATCTAGTTCAATAATAAAATTATGTGAAATGTCACATTTGTCAAAGTTTAGATTATTTGTGTTGGCTGATAAAATTGAAAAATAATGCAAAATGAGTGATAACATAGCTTTGAAATGAATCTATGACTATGGAATTGTATTTAGAATCTTTTAATTGTTCTTTCAAGGTGCTTGTGACTGATGTTCCCTTTTCCAAGATGAGTTTGATGGTACAAATGTCTATCAAGAGACTATCCATTTCAATAATATTCAATCATTATGAAAACTGTCACTTCTATCAAATTGTATATTATTTATATTGGCTGATAAAATGTAAAAGTAGTACAAAATGAGTAGTAACTTTGAGATGATGCTATGGCTATGTCATTGTATTTAGAAGCTTTTAATTGTTCATAAAAGTTATTATACTTGTGACTGACATTTCCTTTTCCAAGATGAACTATTATGGTTAGTTCTAAATGGCCTTTTTCATGAATACAACAGAGCCACACTTGACAATAGAGCTGTATTATGTACAGTTGCTCTTTATGACAGAACAAAAACAGCTGATCACTGATATTACACTTCCTTTGAACTGAACAACTCATAATATAATCCTTTCAGAGAAAAAACAATGAAATAAATAAAAACAAAAATAACCCATCAAACAATCTAAAACGGATCATTTGTTACTGCTTTCAAAACGCCTGTTTCAAACTTTCCCTCTCACCACCAAAAGTAACTAGAATCATTCAACTGCTCATCCAAGGTACTTCTAACATATCTATCCATTTTCAAAATAACCTAGTTGGCCCTAAATTGACTTTTTCATCAATACAATAGAAACATACTCGAGGATAGAGCTGTATTTCATCATACAGTTGCTCTATGAGAGAATAGAAACATCTGAGAATTACAAAATACTCTTAGAACTCAACAGCTCAGTAATTCTTCCAAAAAAGAACTAGTAAAATTAAACAAACCTAATCAGCATCAGCAAATGAATGTAAGTCATCGAATAATCTTAAAAGAACTGTTATCGAGGGCTTACCCTAACAGTCTATCACCACTTTCAAAATATCTATTTCAAAATTTCGTTTTCAGCAAAAGTAACTAGATTTTTCGATCTAGAAATCTCCCTTTGTGGACGTTACTAAATTACAGTATAATTGTCGGTGGTTTTAGCGTTGAAGGGACCATCTGTCACTGCTTTCAAAATATCTATTTCAAAATTTCCTTTTCAGCAAAAGTAACTAGATTTTTCGATCTAAAAACCTCCCTATGTAGGCGTTACTAAACTATACTGTAATTGTTAGTGGTTTTAGTGTTGAAGGGATCATCTGTCACTGCTTTCAAAACCCTCATTTCAAAGATTTCTCTTTTATCTAAAAAAATAACTAGAAATTTTGATCTAGAAACTCGCCAATGTGGGCGTTACTAAAACACACTGTAATTGTCGATAGTTTTAGTGTTGAAGGGATCATCTGTCACTGCTTTCAAAACCCCCGTTTCAAAGATTCCTCTTTCACCATAAAAAAAACTAGATATTTCGATTTAGAAGCTCGCCAATGTGGGCGTTACTAAAACACACTGTAATTGCCGATAGTATTAGTGTTGAAGGGACCATCTATCACTGCTTTCAAAATATCTATTTCAAAATTTCGTTTTCAGCAAAAGTAACTAGATTTTTCGATCTAAAAACCTCCCTATGCAGGCGTTATTAAAGTACACTGAAATTATTAGTAGTTTTAGTGTTGAATGAATCATCTGTCACTGCTTTTAAAACCTCTATTTCAAAGATTTCTCTTTTATCTAAAAAAATAACTAGAAATTTTGATCTAGAAACTCGCCAATGTGGGCGTTACTAAAACACACTGTAATTGTCGATAGTTTTAGTGTTGAAGGGATCATCTGTCACTGCTTTCAAAACCCCCGTTTCAAAGATTCCTCTTTCACCATAAAAAAAACTAGATATTTCGATTTAGAAGCTCGCCAATGTGGGCGTTACTAAAACACACTGTAATTGTCGATAGTATTAGTGTTGAAGGGACCATCTATCACTGCTTTCAAAATATCTATTTCAAAATTTCGTTTTCAGCAAAAGTAACTAGATTTTTCGATCTAAAAACCTCCCTATGCAGGCGTTATTAAAGTACACTGAAATTATTAGTAGTTTTAGTGTTGAATGAATCATCTGTCACTGCTTTTAAAACCTCTATTTCAAAGATTTCTCTTTTATCTAAAAAAATAACTAGAAATTTTGATCTAGAAACTCGCCAATGTGGGCGTTACTAAAACACACTGTAATTGCCGATAGTTTTAGTGTTGAAAGGACCATCTGTCACTGCTTTCAAAACTCCCGTTTCAAAGATTCCTCTTTCACCATAAAAAAAAACTAGATATTTCGATTTAGAAGCTCGCCAACGTGGGCGTTACTAAAACACACTGTAATTGTCGATAGTTTTAGTGTTGAAGGGACCATCTATCACATCTTTCAAAACCTCTATTTCAAAATTTCACTTTCACCAAAAGTAACTAGATTTTTCGATCTAAAAACCTCCCTATGTAGACGTTATTAAAGTGCACTATAATTGTCAATAGCTTAAGAGTTGAATGGACCATCTGTCACTGCTATCAAAACCCCTATTTCAAAGATTTCTCTTTTATCTAAAAAAATAACTAAATATTTCGATCTATAAACCTACCTAAGTGGACGTTACTGACCTTGATGCGTCGACAGGATTGTTCTCGATGAGGTCGACCTTCTGGATTAACCTCCCCGAGGACGTTTCCCGGGGAATGTTGACACTGATCCCGCACAGCTCGACGTCGGGTCACGGCACCTCGTAGTTCGCGCGCGTCGTCACCGTAATCGACGAACGCGATCGATACCGTGATCGTCGATGTCATAGACGCGCGCGAATCGACGCCGAAGTACCAAAACAGATCGAGAGAAATCGTGGTGGAGGAAATCGCGGAGGATCGAACGCGCACTGGGGAACAGGCTTTTCGAACGCGTTGCGTGGAAAAGAAGCGAGAGAGAGGCGTACGCTGCGGCTGCGCGAACCGGTGTGTGGGACCGTTTCCACGGACGGTTTGCTGGATGGAAGAGACGGCAAGGTGACTTCCCCCACCGCCCCCGGGACACTTTCGAATGGTTCGCAGCGTCCACCACCTTCCACCGGTAGTTCGATCGACCAGTCGTTTCGAAACGCCCGCCTTCGACGCGCGTTCCCGCCTCGGAGGCGCGCGCTCCGCCAATCGACGCGCGCAGCGCCAATCGACGCGCGCAGCCGCGGCGCCAATCGACGAACTCCCGTGACTACGCCCTCCCTACTCCGTCCGTCGTCCTCTCGAGCCTCCGGAGGAACGAAATCTCGCCCTCCGCGGGGGAATCGCGAGCATCTTAAAATGGCAACCGATGCTGCTTCGATGATGCTCTCGATGACGTTGAATTGGGCCGAGGGAAAGAGAAACGTGAAGGTGAAACATCGATTCTTGAGGGATATTGGGGTCCATATTGTCGTTTTATGATAATCTATTCTCAAATAGGAATGATAACCTTCTGTAACTGATAGATATAGGGGGAAAATATGCAATGCAATGAGAATAAGTGTTTATTTGTTCTCTTATGGACAATTTTATTAAAAATTGCTTATCATTTTGACTGTTTTGGTAGTTCTACTGTCAAGGGGACTTTTTGACGAATCTAAAAATTAGTGACACTTTAATTACTAACAATTTAGAATAGAATACTCCAGTATTCGTCAAGAATAAAAATTCAATTTTTTAAATTAATAATTTTAAAAAATTCGATCGTCAGACAACAATTTCGAAAAATATTTGTCAAGAATATTGTAATAGAGTTTTTAGTACCCACAAGTTGTGCCAATTTTGTTTCGTTTTGTAATTGCAACAGGTTTTTGAGGATCATGGATTTATTCGTTCCGTTGAAATGTTGTCAGCTTTCGATTTAATTTCTTTCTATTCTCCGGGGTTAGAGGACTGTCGCAAATAGATTTCATCCGGGCGACCACATCGTAAACAACTGCGAACGATCGTCGACGGATATTGGCTTTGATGGTTCGTTGACCACGCCTGGAAGTGGTGGACGCTTGATTGCGTCGACTCATCGCAAACTTGCTCGTGGAGGATACCAGGGAACGACTTTTGAGTCTTCGAGTACAGTTCCAGTGAGCTGGAAAGACAGTTTGTGGCGATTTTTAGACGATATTTAACTCGTTACGGTCGAGAGGCGACCATTTTGTATTCCGGAGAGACTGGATTCGAGTCAATTGTGGGATAATTTATGTTGCAGTAAAGTCGTGTACATGTATTTGAGCTGAAAATACGTATTTGTAACTGGAATAATATATCCAAGTGATGAGTGAGAAATGGATCGGTTTTGCCAAAATTGCAAGACTAGTAAAGGGTTAATAATACAATTTTATTATGGAATTTGTGGTGACTTGGAGATTGAAACTTTTTGGTTCTTGCAAATTTTCATTTGGAAAAGTTTGTAAGGATTTGAGTAGCCAAATGTCTATTTTTGTTACATTGAAATAACATATTCACTTCATACTCTTTTCAAATATCGATACAAATAAATTGAACACCTCGAAAACCTCTCATATTGATTGGTCCCTTAAAATGCATTTAGTTTTTACTTGGAACATTCGTTCAGAAATTCAACATAAATTGTTAAAAAATAATTGTGAATAATAACATTCGTTCAAAAATTCAACATAGATTGCTAAAAAATAATCGTCATTTCTCTAATTTTAAGCTCCATGTCTCGTCAAACTTACGAGTTAAGAGCAACGTCTCCATCCGCCATATTGGAGTCACTGAAACGACTCAATTATTCCCTATTTCTTCAAATTATCGAGTTTCACACATCACAAAACAGTCTTTCCATCCACTGGAAGACAATACTAACTTTTTTTTGGCTTCTAAGCATCAGAATTCCATTAATTAAACTCATTAAACGTGTATTATCCTGCTAAGACCTATTACATCTCCATCCGCCATATTGGATCCACTGAAACGACTCAATTATTCCCTATTTCTTCAAATTATCGAGTTTCACACATCACAAAACAGTCTTTTCAGTCGCTGGAAGGCAATACTAACTTTTTTTTGGCTTCTGAGCATCACAATTCCATTAATTAAACTCATGAAACACATGTTATCGTACTAAGACCTACCACATCTCCATCCGCCATATTGGATCCATTGAAACGACTCAATTATTCCCTATTTCTCCAAATTATCGAGTCCCAGACATCCCAAAACAGTCTTTCCATCCACTGGAAGACATTACTAACTTTTATTTGGCTTCTAAGCATTGTAATTTCATTAATCAAACTCATTAAACCTATTATCATGCTAAGATCTACCACAGTTCCCTATTTGTCCACAAATCATCGAATCTAACCATTAGATACCGCTACAAATCATTTTCTTTGGCTTCTCAACATCACAATTCCATCAATTAAACTCATCAAACATATATTATCCTGCTAAGACCTACCACATCTCCATCCGCCATATTGGATCCAGCAAAACGACTCAATTATTCCCTATTTCTCCAAATTATCGAGTCCCACACATCAGAAAACTATCTTTATACCCACTGAAAAACGCCACTAACCTTTTTTTGGCTTCTCAGCATCACAAATCCATTAATTAAACTCATCAAACACATATTATCCTGCTAAGACCTACCACATCTCCATCCGCCATATTGGATCCACTGAAACGACTCAGTTACTCCCAAATTCCCCAACTTTTAATACACAAAACAGTGTCTCCACCCACTAGAAGACACTAAATCCGTTTCTACCAACCTCCCAACTAGAAAATCGTTTAATTGCGAGAGACGGAAGAAAAATGGCGTCGCATGTGTAGCGTCGATGGACGCGTACGGAATCGTAGTCGCGCGATATCGATGACGCGGCGGAACGAGTTGCCCGTGGAAGATCATTGACCGTTCTTGTCCCGATAATTACGAGTGCCCCATGCGGCGAGCTTATCTTAAGTTTCACGGGGGCTCCTCCTCCATCGGATAGGGCCCGCTATCCACCCGTACTCCGTGTATCTGATCTCGATGATCGATTGCTGCTACCGACTCTCGAAATTACATACGGTTAACCGCGGCTACAAATAATTATCCCCGAGCTACTTTTCGTTCCTTCTGGCGATTCACGTGATCCGCCGTACCCCCGGTGATTATTGAACGCGTTATCTCTTAATCTCTCGGTTGCATGCAATAAATTACCGCGGTTGCTCGGCTCAAAGGGCCCCCAAAGCGCGGATTGAGACTTGGGGCCTGGTGGGTCCTACGGAGGATCGCGAGTTTTGTGGTATTTTTATCGATAGGGAGATGTGGAGGGTCCCATTTTGTGTATGAAAGTTAAATAAAGCTGAGAAAGAATTTAAGACTAAAGGGAATTGTTAATTTTGGACTTGGGTCCTAGTGGGCCCTACAGAAAATCGCGAGTTTTGTGATTACTTTGTCGATAGGGAGAAGTGGAGGGGCCCATGTTGTCGTGGAAACGATAAATAAAGATGAAGAATTTAAGAATAAAGGGAATTGTTGATTTTAGAAAATAGAAATTTGAATATTGTGCGTGGATTGAGACTTGGGTCCTAGTAGGCCCTACAGAAAATCGCGAGTTTTGTGATATTTTTATCAATAGGGAGAAGCGGAGAGCTCATCTTGTGTAGGAATGTTAAATAAAGCTGAGAAAGAATTTAAGAATAAAGGAAGTTGTTGATTTTGAACTTGGGCCCAAGTAGGCCCTACAGAATGTCACATGTTCATTGAAAGAGAGAATTGGAGGGCCCATTTTGTGTACAAAAATTAAATAAAGCTGAAAATTTCAGAATAAAGAGAATTGTTGATTTTATAAATTAGAAATTTTTAGGTTGTGCGTGGTTTGAGACTTGAGTCCTCGTGGGCCCTACAGAAAATCACGCGTTTAGTAATATTTTCATCGAAAGGGAGAATTGGAGAGGTCCATTTCGTGTACAAAAATGAAATAAAGCTGAGAATGTCAAAATAAAGCGATTTGGGACTTGGGCCCAAGTGGGCCCTACAGAATATCATGTGTTTAGTAATATTTTCATCGAAAGAGATAATTGGAGAGGCCCATTTCGTGTACAAAAATGAAATAAAGCTGAGAATGTGAAAATAAAGCGATTTGGGACTTGGGCCCAAGTGGGCCCTCCAGAATATCGTGAGTTTAATAATATTTTCATCGAAAGAGAGAATTGGAGAGGCCCATTTCGTGTACAAAAATGAAATAAAGCTGAAAATGTGAGAATAAAGCGATTTGGGACTTGGGCCCAAGTGGGCCCTCCAGAATATCGTGAGTTTAGTGATATATTCATCAACAGAGATAATTGGGGACCATTTTGACGGAATTGTAAATTTTAGAAACTACGAATTAAGAATTTTAGAAATGAATTTTTGAAATTCCAATGAAGGGGATTGCTAATTTTAGAAATTAGAAATTTTTATTATATCGCAAGAGACAGCACGATTTCCCTGGCGCCTCGGGGGCCCACTGTGAGAATAATGCGTGAAGTATGATAATGGAGCATCACTTATTCATTTTGTACAATATTTTACCGCGAACGTGCATTGCATAACCATAATTTAGTTTCGGCGCCGTGAGCAAGTACATGCAAAATCAATCTAGGCATTCAACGCCTCGAAAGAGTCGGGATTCAGCCTTGACGGTTGGAGGTGCGTGTGAACATAATCAAAAAGTGCGAGAGCGACTTTAGTGAAATGCAAATTTATGCATAAATTTGCAAAAACGATTCGAAACAGGCGTGATCCGTTCAGCGTGTCGGAATTTTAATCGACAGACGTGTACAAATATAATTATTAGGGAATTAAGACATAGTAGATCGTCAGAGGAAGCCTTAAACAAAAGAATCAATTATCAATCTGGAAAGTAAAATGGAAAAAAATTAAAAAAAAAAATTCCAGGAAGACATTTATATTTTGGAATAAAAAAAGAGGGAAAATGGATGGTGTAATAATTATTAGAAAATGAAGACAAAATGGACCATCAAAAACTATAAATAAAAAATCAGTGTGAAAAATAAAATGTTTGAAACGAAATTACAAAAAATAAAAATAAAAAAAAATTCGATGAAGACATTTTATATTTTTGTTTGGAATAAAAGAGGGAGAAAATGGGTGGAGCTAAATGGCGAGAATCGATATTGGGGGATGATACTAAGGGTTGCAACCCCTCCAATTCACTTAGAAACATATAGAGTGATTCAAAGGAAGATTTTGAAAAGAAGTAAATTTTAATTTCTATCAGAGGAGTCCATTTTGAAGTCGTATTATATACACGATAGTTTATTGTTAAATAATATTATTATATAAAAGAGGAAAGGAAATAAAATTAGAAATATAAATATTACATAAAATTCTTTGGGAAGTCTTACAACTGAATTCCCAGGAATATGAAAAAAGAAAGAGGAAAATATTATTATGAAGTAATTTACATATATATAACTTCCGTATTGTAGTACGAAACCATTAACATTGAAAAACATTAATAAAGTACGTTCAGAGCGGTTTGCACGCCGTTTTTCAATGAAAATAAATTACTCCCCTTCATTATTCACGTTGGATAGAACCATTAACTATGTACTCGTCTCAAAGGTGGAAATGACGCGTACATTTCTATATTCTTGCTCAAACTAGTATATTTAATAACTGAACTGACAATTAACGTGTTTTGAAAAATCGAAATCGAATCGAAAATTTCGAATAAATAGAGCAAATTTAGATTCATTATTTCCTCTATTCCTCAGGCTATAAACTCCATTTTGTTAATTTCTTCTACAATTTCCACTAAATTACACTTCAATTTTTCAGAAAAATGGATGTTTTCCAAATTTTGGGCGTTCAAAGTATTAAAATTCATTATTCAAAAATCAAATTTGCTCTACTCATCAAAGACTATAGACTCCATTTTGTTAATTCCTTGTATTATTAAATTTCCACTAAATTCGATTTCTCAATGGAAGGGTTAGTTTTCCAAATTTTGGGGGTTCAACGTCATATAAAAATTCGTTATTCAAAAATCAAATTTCTCCAATGCCTCAAAGACTATAAACTCCATTTTGTTCATTTCTTCAATCTCCATTAAATTAAACTTGAATTCCTCAGAAATATTTTTCCAAATTTTGGGGGTCCAACGTCATATAAAAATTCTTTATTCTAAAATCAAATTTCCCCCCTGCCACGAAGACTATAAACCCTAAATTTTCAATAAATTAAATTCGAATTCCTCCAAGGGGGGGATGGTTTTCCAAACTTTGGTTGGTCGTATTTCGGAATTGGTTCGAGTCCCACGAGTATCCGACGTGGACCATTGTGATCCTGTTTTCACGGTGTTGTTCTTACCGTGTCTGGATACACAATGACTGAAAGGAAACGATTGCGTCACGATGATGTCATTAGCAGGGGCCACGCCCCCTACGGCGCTACCCCATTACGCCGAATCATCGGCGGGATGAGTTCCTACGGGTTAGCCGCGGCCTACCCGTCGTCCTCTGCCTCCTGGGACTCGTCTGCCCTTCGGAGGTGTAAGAAACTCCGAAGTTAATTCGAGCCTCGAGGACCTCCGAGCATGCACGCGTCTGGAACCCCGGACTATTATCACTGGTTAATTAAATAAGACTTTTTGCGCGACTAATAAAACTCGATCCCCTCGAATTTCTCTCGAAACCCATCTCCAGCACGCTTTTCGATACTATTCTATACAGAAAACCTACCACTTCGATGTCGAATTGAGGTATCGAACCGAGAAATCGATCTTAATCGAGTATCTCGAACACTCTTTTCGATTCTATGTCGAAAACACTTCGATATTAAATCGAGATATCGAATTTAATCGAGTATCTCGAACACTCTTTTCGATACGATTCTATATCGAGAACACTTCGATATTAAATCGAGATATCGAATCGAGATATCGATTAATCGAGAGATCGAACTTAATCGAGTATCTCGAACACACTTTTCGATACGATTCTATATCGAAAACACTTCGATATGAAATCGAGATATCGATTAATTGAGAAATCGATCTTAATCGAGTATCTCGAACACTATTTTCGATACGATTCTAGATCGAAAACCCAACACTTCGATATTAAATCGAGATATCGAATCGAGATATGGATTAATCGAGAAATCAAACTTATTCGAGTATCTCGAACACACTTTTCGATGCGATTCTATATCGAAAACACTTCGATATTAAATCGATATATCGAATCGAGATATCGATTAATCGAGAGATCGAACTTAATCGAGTATCTCGACTACACTTTTCGATACGATTCTATATCGAAAACACTTCGATATTAAATCGATATATCGAATCGAGATATCGATTAATCGAGAAATCAAACTTATTCGAGTATCTCGAACACACTTTTCGATACGATTCTACATCGCCAACCTAGCACTTCGATATCGAAACGAGAGATCGACATTAATCGAGAAAAATATCGAACAGACTCGCATTGTTCGAGACGATCGATTCGAGAGAAATGGCGTAGCGGCTCGCGTTCTCCGAGAAGATACCGAGGCCTGATATAGATATCCAAAGGAGCGTATATAAGCTACCAAAAGGGAAGGTATCTCGAGTCGACAGAAAAAGAGAAGATCGAAAGAAGTAGCCGGGAGGATGACGCATAAAATGAAAGAATGGGGATCATTGATCAGATCGGACGATCGATAGAGGGACCGACTAACAGTCATTAAGCCGACTATTGTGAGGTAGCAACACCCGTTTGATTGGTTAATCTACACCTTCGTCGCTGTTAAGAGGCCATCGGGGAAGGACAAAGACCCTGGGGATCCCCCGGCTCTCTCATCTCGCGGCTACGCCTAATGACTTGCGTACCGTTCAGGACAGCCCGAGTGCCTCGGATTTACTTATCCACGACAGGGAGGATCGGGTCCGTCCATGTTCACTTGTACGACGATTACCTTACGGCTCGTAAATTAGACAAGCCACTCTTCCGTCTCGTTTAAGTGCGCATCCTGGATTTCTTTCTTACCCGATACCCTCGCTGGAACGAAAGGAAGAGTGTCTTAACCTCTATCTTCCGGTCTACGGTCAGATACCATCTACCCTCGCGTTGCAACAAGTTTTTCATTTCGTGTCTTCGGCGCTACCCGAACGCCTGGCTAATATTTTATTTATTTAACGGCTGACCGACCCTTTGGCATATTATAAATAATAATTAGCGGCGTCGTAATAGCCGTGCAATCGTATGAATCTCGGAGCTACGCGTTTAGTTTTATTGTATGGCGATCTGACATTGTTTCAGAATGATTTAAGAGTGGTGCATCATAAATGGGTTCTTAAATATTTTTTAGTGTGTTTTTTTAAATGTAAGAATAGGGTTTTGATATCTTCGAAAACTGTATATTGTAAGTTCTGGGGAATTCTTGGTTGTGGGGGAGGGTTCCTAGGGACTTTTTAGGTTCAGATACACCAAATTTCTGTTGTACTTTATGGTTTTTAATTTTAAGCAAATGAAAATAAAATTATGAAAATAGAGAAAATTCTTGGGACTAAAAAGGGTTAATTAACAATAACAAACTTTTATTATACTGAAAATTATAACTCAACCTATTAGAATTTTGTTGAGTAGGTTTGCTAGGGATTTTTTAGATTCAAATATACCAAGTTTCTATTGTACTTTATGGTTTTTAATTTTAAACAAATAAAATTAGAATCATAAAGATATTAGAGAAAATTCTTGGGACTGCAACGAGTTAATTAACAACAAACTTTTATTATAGTGAAAATTATAACTCAACCTATTAGAATTCTTGGCTGTTGAGCAGGGTGCCTAGGGACTTTTTAGGTTCAAATACACCAAATTTCTGTTGTACTTTATGGTTTTTAATTTTAAACAAATAAAATTAATATTATGAAGATAGAGAAAATTTTTGGGACTGAAAAGGGTTAATTAACAATAACAAACTTTTATTATACTGAAAATTATAACTCAACCTATTGGAATTCTGTTGAGTAGGGTTGCTAGGGACTTTTTAGATTCAAATATACCAAATTTCTATTGTACTTTGTGGTTCGTTCTTAATTTTAAACAAATAAAATTAGAATTATGAGGATATTAGAGAAAATTCTTGGGACTAAAAAGGGTTAATTAACAACAACAAGCTTTTATTATAGTGTAAATTATAACTCAAGCTATTAGAATTCTTGGCTGTTGAGTAGGGTTCCTAGGGACTTTTCATATTCAAATACACCAAAATATCCCTAGTCTACTGTGCTTCGTTCTTAACACTAGAACTATCAAAGCAGTCAAAATGACCCAAAGCTTCTAAAAATTAACATTACATGAATTTTTTAAAATTTACTGTTATTTTTTATAAGAGAATGAGTAAACAATTATTTGAATTGTATTATACATTGTTTCACGTATTTATCGTTTTAATCTTTGTGGTACAAATAAATGCACCATAATAGTTGCTAGTTCCAGTGTTAATACACTGAGAAATTAACAAAGTAAACAAATAAAAAGATAATAACAAAAATATTCTTGAATAAATTTATATTGAATTTATAAATAAATTAATTGAATTATAAAGAATTAACACATAAAAACGTTCATCATACTGAAAATAAAAATGCTATAAAATAAATTGTAGGATGCAAAAGGACCAAATAACAGTGTTAATAAACAAAAATTAACGCACTAAACAAATAAAATAAAAATTACAAAGATATCCCAAAAAAATTTCAAATAAATTTACATTGAATTTATAAATAAAATTGAAGTATAAAAAATTAATATAAAAAAACTTTTATCACACTGAAAATAAATAACAGTAGGATCAATCGTAAGAAGTCCAAGAGACCAAGCAACAATGTCGAATTTCCGCAAGAAACGTCTCCAAGCGATTTTTGCGACGACGCGTTTCTTTTTCGCGATCCCCGCCCCTCACCCCAGTAATTTTCTGTTTGCCATCCTCTCATCTTCTTTTGTGTACTCATGAACGCCGTTTCGTTTTGTTCCCGTTGCCTGCGTCGCCGGTTGATTTATTCCGAATCGAGAGGCCAACGAGGAACTTGCGGTCGCGTTTCGGGGCGAAAAAATCGACCGACGGAATCGGCGCGAACTCGCCGCGATCGGGCACCAAGGATCTCGTTAAGGAGCCACGAAGGAAGTGCTCTGCGGTTTGCACGAAGAACGCGCCTCGCGTTCGAACCTGTTTGTTTAGCAAGAAGAAGCGGGCGCAGCTGCGTCTGGGGCCCCCCTTAGCTTCTTTTTTTAAATAAATTAGCGTTGGTTTTTCGCCGGTTGCAAGAAGAATGCGCGAAACAGACTATTTTTGCCACCTTTCGACCAATGTATTAACCTCTGGACGATCACCTTAATGAAATATCAAAGCAGGCAAGCTTAATTACCAAAAGGGAAAATATTCTGCAATTTATTCAACAAATATAATATTATTTAGGTGAAAAATAGGCGTACAGTATTTTTAAATCGAAATTTCTATAGTATTTCTTAGATAGAATTACTTAGATTCAAATTTGGCGCCAAAATTCCCTGTACGCCATTTTCTGTGCATCAGAATTTATGTAAGAATACTCTTAAATCAAAACTCCCAAAGTTTCTCTATTATTTTCCATCCTGTGAATTTCTTAAATTCAAATTCTGGCGCCAAATTTCACCGTCCACCATTGTCTGCGCACCAAGCTTCTGCGCAAGTTGGAGGCCTGGGGGTGTTCTATCGCCACGGGGTTGGAAGACACGCGGTTAAATGGCGACGTAAGTGGGCGCTGAACTGGCGGCCGATTGTCAAATTATCGATAATATCGCTAAACCAACAAGATCATGCGGCAGTTGTCCGCGATACCGATGCGAATCGACGAGCGAAACCGCAAGCGGAGATTACGTGGGGCGATGGCGCGTTGTTCCGCGGCAAGAAAACACAACACGGGGCCCCGGTTGTATCCACTTCCACACGCGCTACTTTGAACTTTCATTTGGCTAACAACCCGTGCATGATCTCCTCGCGGATCTTACACGCACACGGACGCGCGCCATCGAACGTGCAATCCGCTGTTTAAGCGTACCCGGGGGATATAATGCTCGGGTGGGCCCGATAGAACTGTCTGCTTGTGGTCAAACCGTTTCTAGAGGCGCAAGATGCGATTACGCTCGATTTCCGACGATCATCGCGTCCCGGCGGATACGATAACGTACCCGGACTGTCGAATGGAAATGCAAATCGATGGGCGTGGCGGTGGGGCCCGCGGATAATCACGATACCACGGGATCCCGTGAACGATTCTCGCCGATACCGACACGAAAATGCGTGTTACAAAGTGCCGATAACGCTTCGCGTAATGCGGAGAAATGATACGCCGCACCACCGTTCTGAGAGTAGTTACAGACACATTTGGAACGGTTTGGAATCGGTGCAATCGTGCTGTGAATTCGCGAGAAGGTGCGCAGTGAAAGGAATGCGGGTCTCATTGGGTCCCCGCTGTAATTTGACACGCCTACTGTTGCGTCGCGCGCCGCTGTTGGCCCGGTAGAGTGAAAGTAGGGATGGGCGGAGCAACTAGGGCCGCCTACTGTCGCGTGGCGCGCCGCTGTTGGCTCTGGAGAGTAAAAGTAGGGATGGGCGGAGCAGTTAGGGCCGCCCAGTGTTGCGTCACGCGCCGCTATTGGTCGACGAGGTGAAAGGGGCGGTGGGTGGAGCTACTTGGGACCGCCCACTTGACAATTTCTCGCGAATGCACAATAATTGAACCGAAAAACTTTCGTTTCCTTTGATAGACACTACTCTGAACATTGTTCATAGACTCTTTTTAAATAATTGTGATGAATAATGAGTGTTTTTGAGGGATTTTCTGGCATCTGATATTTTTGATGCCCCTTTTTATGTAGTGTATATTTATTGATTTATCTATAGAGTGAAGGGGGGTCTACTATACAAAGATATAGAGTCTTCCTTTGTTCATTAACATTGTTGAAGATGAGATTGAGAGATTTTGAACGACCTTAAGATGTTCTAGGATTATTCTGCTTGAAGAAACGAGTGTTAGGTGATAGTTTGAAGAAGTACTTGAGTAAAATAATTTGACGTGCGTTCATTTACGAATAAATAGCGTTTATTAATAAATTTTTCCCTGTATTGAACCTTGAATATGGAGAATAAGAGGAGCATCAAGTGGAAGTTGGCCCGTTAATCGCAAGGTTGACTCCCTGCGTGTCCGTAGGAAAGAATTCTGAGTCTCGAGGCTGCTATTAATGGTTCTTAAGGTGCTCACGGGAGAGTATTACTCTTGATAGCGACTATTCAGAGCAAACCTCACCAATGGGCAGCGGGCATTATTACTCCGGTTCCCTTTCTCAACCTGGAATAACCCTCGATTTCCTGCCTTCGCGGCCGGTTCTGATTGCTCCGATCGTACCGAGCTCTTCTTTCCTCCGTCCACGGCCGACCTATCGGCTCGCAAACCGAATTAATTTCAACGTTCAATTCCGTGAATCAACGTAACTGGTAACACGTGACCGGCCGGCACGCACAGACGGATCGATCCTCTCGAACAAAGAGATTCTCTTTCACTTTCGCCAATTGTAACTACCGGTGCTACGTGGCCGGCGATGAGAACTTAGGATCGTGACTTAGAATTACGAAATACCGTTGGGATGTTACGAGAAACCGATATTTCAATCTTCGTTTCTCGCTGGTGCTCGGAATCGGTTTTTCAAGCCTCATTGTTCATATAATTAGCGCTAAAATTATTTTATTTATTATTTATTAATATTGTAAAATTTTTTTTACAATATTAAAAATATTTGTATTATAGTTGGAAAATATTTAATTAGTGTTAAAATTTGATATATTGACGAAAATTATTTTATTTGTTAGTTTTTCCCCAAATTTGGAGGACAAAATTTTTTTACAATATTGCAAAGATTTGTATTACAGTTTGAAAATATTTAATTATGTGTCATTGTCCATATAAATAGTGTTAAAATTTAATATATTCAAGAAAATTATTTTATTTGTTATTTTCCCAAATTTCGAAGTCAAAATTTTTTGATAATATTGCAAACATTTATATTACTGTTTGAAAATATTGAATTATTTATCATTGTTTATATAAATAGTATTGAAATTTAATATATTCAAGAAAATTATTTTTTTTACGATATTGAATATCACCAATTTGTATGAGAGTTTAAAAATATTTAATTGTTTATGGTAAGTAAGGGAAATTGATTTTTATGTGGTATTATTATCCACTTGAGTTTAATTTAATTTGTTAAAAATATAATAATGAGACTTTATTACTGGGTCTGGGACTGGAAATGCCTTGGTACGGCCCTGTTGTTGCCCATCGAATGATAAGCTGGCAAAAACGTGGTCGTTTTTGGTATTTAGAGTAACGGTGCAAAATTACATGCTATTAAACTGCAGACTCGCTTAGAACCGTTTTAACTACGGATCGTAACAGTTATGGAGCTTGTTCAATAAGTTTCGTTGCAACAGTTCAAGTGGAATTATTGTAATAAAAATTCTAAAAATCACACTCTATCGAAAATAAAATTATTTTCATTGCAACAGTTCAAACAGAATTTTTGTAACAAAAATTCTAAAAATCACCCTCTATTGAAAATAAATATTTATTCAAATAGAATTTTTCTAATAAAAATTCCAAAAATCGAAAATAAAAATTTTGTCTCGAAGAAAATTTTTCGTTGGAATTTTGATTACAATAATTCTAAAATTCGAGAAGAAATTCGTTTGAGAAGCTTCTAAAATTAAAAGTTAATTAAACGATCCACGTGGCAGGTGCAATTCATCATAATTATTGAATCTGAGTTTGGGAAATTTCCTCTAAAACAGTTTCTAACGACGTTGAACAAGATCCTGAACTGGTAGATTCTGTGCATAAATTTCAATTTCCTTTCTCAAGAAATTACTCGCAACATTCTGTGATCTTCCCAAGAGACGTTAATTAGTAATGTAATTTCTCTTTGCGTAAGTCTACCATGTCGCAAATCTAGGATCTGCTGTTTTTCCATTACCGCCTTCTAACCTTGAGGCATCGTTAACGCCCGTAATTAAAACGTATGCAATAGAAAAAACGAATAAATATGAAATTAAGGGAAAGGTACAAGCGTTATAACACGATGCGAGGAATACTGATAACCGTCTAGACTTCGAATGTAATAACCATACATCCACTGGGAGTGGCTTGTTAACGTTGTAACTTCATTAATTTAATTTCGAAAACATAAACAAAACGTTCTTTACAAAGTTGTTGCTACACAAACCGATTCAAACCACTTACAAATTCATTCAAACACATCGAAAACCTCTCATATTGACCGATATGGAATCCATTTTGTTTTTAATTAGAATACTCGTTCAAAAATTCACTGTGAATTGTTCAAAAATAATTGTGGTTAATTTTGAAGAGACAAACAAACCATTTCATGGAAAGTTATCGCTACTCAAACCAATTCAAACCACTTCAAACCACTTCAAAGTCGTTTAAACATCGATTTCACAAACGAATTTACATCGAAAACTTCTCCTAATGATTGGTCTGGGTTAGGTCTGGGTTAGAAATCATATATAAAGCGTTTTTTACAAAGTTTTCGTGATACAAACCGATTCAAACAACTTCAAACTCGTTCAAACATCGATTTTACAAACGAATTCACATCGAAAACCTCTCATATTGATCGATTTGGGTTAGGTCTGGGTTAGAAAACATAAACAAAGTGTTCTTTACAAAGATTTCACCACACAAACCGATTCAAACCACTTCAAACTCGTTCAAACATCGATTTCACAAACGAATTCACATCGAAAACCTCTCATATTCATCAATTTAGGTCAGGTTTGGATTAGAAAACATAAACAAAGCGTTCTTTACAAAGTTTTCGCTACTCAAACCGATTCAAACAACTTCAAACTCGTTCGAACGCCAATACAAACAAATTCACAAAAATAACTTCTCATATTGATCAGTCCATTAAAATCGACTCTGTTTTTACTACAAAAAAAATCCTCCAAAAATTCAAAAAAATTGCAAAAAAATAATCGTGATAAATTTCAAAAACATAAACAAAACTTCAAACTCAAACACCAATAAAAACAAATTCACCCTAGAAACCTCTCATATCGATCGGTCCCTTTTAATCCATTCCCATTTTTACATAAAAAATTCCTCCAAAAATTAAAAAAAAATTCCACAAAAATTCTTAAAAAATAATTCTCCATCAAGTACTAAATTTCAAACAATTTCGCAATAATTTTCGTTAAACTCATTAAATACGTTATCGCGCGCGTGCATCAACGAACGGTTAATCGAAGCGATTCAGGAGGGGTGGCGAAACAAAGTATTCCTTTTTTTTTGCCCCGTGTTTTTCGAAGGCGAGCGCTAAGATAGATTATAATTCAAACAGCGGGCGACGCGAACGACTAAAAAATGCTAGATCGTTTTAAGGATAATTCCGTTGAAAAGAATCTTGATTGCGATCTAATTTTATAGAGGGGAAAAAGGGGGGAGGAGGTAGAACGGTACGGTTCTTAAACAAACACCGTGCTGCGCCGTCGTCGGGATCCTTTGCCCGCTCGATCGTGTGTTATCCGTTGTGTGTACGTGTGGACGTCGAAAGACGAGCCGATGATGACGCGGCGGATTTGCTTGGCGTCAGTCCGACTCCTACCAATTTCACGGCAGGTTAACCGCCACCGCGATGGGACAGTGCTTTATCCACCTTGTGGAGGCCAGATTGCGCGCGGTGCGTGTCTCATTGTCGATCGGTCACCGGCCACGCTTATTTGTATTTTTAATAAGTTCGTTTCGTTCGAATACCCATCACTTTCGAATATTTCGACGGGGAAAAAGCTGTTTGCGTGGAGAATGAGCCACGAGAGACTCTGTGGACACGATCGAGGTAGCGGGAAATGGTATTTGAGGTGGGTTGAAATAGTCGAGTTGGGGTCAAAATAGTATGGAAGATGGAATTGAGGGTCGAGATAAGTTTATTTGAGTCGTATGGAAAGCTGGAGGAAGAGTAATTTATGTTTGGAGGCAGTATATTATCGTTCGAATCATGTGGAACCAAGTTATGGGGATGATGTAGTTGTAATTAGTGAGAATGGAGAACTGGGAGACGAGATGACACGTGAAAACCGCGTAATACGCATCATAATTCATATTTGAGGGCATTAAACATTGTTCAAACATCTTCAAACCAAGTTATGGGTCTAATGTAGTTGCAACTTAGTAAATATAGAAAGCTAGGAGGTGAAATGACGCATGAAAACCTCGTGATACACGTTATAATTTATGTTTGTGCATATTATACATCGTTCAAACCATGTCAAACCAAGTTGTGGGTTTAATGTAGTTGCAATTTAGTAAATACAGAAAGCTAGGAGGCGAAATGACGCGTGTAAATCTTGCAACACACCTTAAAATTCGTATTTGAGGACATCAAACATCGTTCAAACAACGTCAAACCATGTTGTGGGTCTCATGTAGTTGCAATTTAACAAATATAGAAAACAGGAGTCATGTTGACACTTGAAAACCTTGTAATGCGCCTTACAATGTATATTTGAGGACATTAAATTATTGTTCAAACCTCGTCAAACCAAGTTCCAACACTCCAATCCTAATCAAACACTAGAGATCCATGCTAATGTGAAAAAAATTCCAAATATTTTAGTTATTGATTCAATTTGATAAGCTCAATCGATTACAAACACAGACAAACTCCATCAAACATACTCGAATTTTAAAAAAAAACATTTTCTGAAGGCAGAGAATTTTATTTGTTAAATTTTTCTCAAGTCTGAGACAATTTATTTGAATACAAATGCAAACAAACTTCATCAAACATACTCAAATTTTTAAAAAACATATCCTGAAGGTACAGAATTTTATTTGTTAAATTTTTCTCAAGTCTGAAACAATTTATTTGAATACAAACGCAAACAAACTTCATCAAACATACTCAAATTTAAAAAAAAAACATATTTTGAAGATTGAGAATTGTATTTATTAAATTTTTCTAAAGTCCCAAACAATTTATTCGAGATCTCGTCTCATCCAATTTGTAGGTTAACAAATTACCCAGAGTGCCTGTTGCAAGCGCCCATACTAAAATCTCGACCAATAACACGCGAGACAGTCCTGATCTTTTTTCGCGTAATGGATCACGGAGTGAATTCTTTCACGCACCACGTGCTCAGCTTGTTTGGGCCCCGTCGATCGTGAATGATCTTCCCCCGTGGGACTCACCATCGTTTGAGTCCCAGAATAAATTGTTCGTATTACCAAGTATTATACAAAAGCTCTCTGTTTTTCATTTCAAATAACATTATTACATCGTAAAATTCTCTTAATTATTTGCAACTGGTATATTGTTTATCTGGAAATTACGTTGTCAATTTTTTTTAGGTTAAATTTCCCTGTATTATTGTTTCGCGTTCCATCGAATTTATTAAATTAGAAATACTCAGGACCCGGTTATTATTCGATGTTAACAGCAGTTCTTTTCTGCTTTAGAACGCCGGAATGCGCGTTAACGTTTCATCGAGGAAGAATGATCCAGCGTAAGGATAAGAGCGCGCTAAATCGTTTGCGCTCGGCCATTTCGCGTCGCAGTAAGCCCCGACGTTATCACACCGATGCCATTACAGGTATCGTCAACAGATACCGCTAATTATATTTTACGACGCGATTATTATGCAAAAGTCTTGTGAATTCGAAATTCGCCGACGCTCAGGGACGCTTCCCGGACGTGGTTTCCATTTTGCCGCCATTTTTACGAACGCCTTCCTATATTCAAAACATCTCAAACACACCATTGCTCTCCTTTTCATACTCGATAGAAACTAAATACATTATTCACGATAAAAGAATTAAAAAAACTTTTTTTTAATTTTGAAAATTTTTTTGGGAAATTTTAAGTGAAGATATTCTTTTTATATGAATTTATAATTGTAGTGGGCATTGATTCTCTGTTCATAACACTATATCATTCTCATTTTTATATCAAAAGAATGCATTATTCTTGATGAAAGAATTTTGAAAAAATTTTTGAAATTTTAAGTAAAAATACTCTTTTTATATAAATCGATAATTGTACTGGACATCGATTCTCCTCATGAAACTTCATCATTCCAATTTCTATATCGATAAAATGCATTATCCTTAACGAAAGAATTTTCAAACAAAATTTTCAAAAATTTAAAAAAAAAATATTCTTTTTCCACATCGATTCTGCTCACAATTCTATTTACAAAAGTGTTGAATCTTCCTGAAGATTGGAGATTCGTGATACCTCGTTCGGGCCAGTGTTCGTATTAATAACAGTAAACGTTACTTCGTTAATAATAATAAACCATCGATTTGTCGATCGCGAGTCACGAAGATGTTGGAACGAATCACGATCCCTGAGTTGATTCAGTTCGTCGAATCCGGCCCGCCGGACGTCTAATTCCCCAATTTGAGTTTGCACGCGCATGCGCTGAAAACCAGCCGGATTCCCCGGCAATCAAACGGAAATGGAGGGTCGATCGCGGGGCCCCGAGTCCCCGAGTGATCCCCCGTCCGTTCCTAACTGAAGGGACGATCATTTACGAAGACGCGTATATAAGCTGGTGTACGACTCTGTAGACAAAAATAATCAAGTGTGATTGCTCGTAATGACGGGGCTAAGCTGTCCAGCTTAACAAATGATAGTCCTGGGGAGCACCGGGGAAGGAGAAAAGTAGGAATAAAGGGTGGAAAGAGGGGAGGGGGGGGAGTCTGGTATCCGACCTGGGGCCAGATCGGTAATCGATCCGATCCGCATGGAAAACGCCGCAGAGATGCGCGGCCGTTTCTTATTAATAGGCAGCCGCTCCTCTCTCTTTGGTCATCCGACTTTTTTATCCCCTCTAAAATTCTGCTTTCAGACAGAGAATCGCGTCTCGATGGTCTCCTAGACTTCGATCTTTTGGTGGACAAATCGAATCTATGATTTTTGGGCCCTTTGGAGGCTTTAGAAAATGGGGGTAAATGTTTTTAGATCGATTGGAAATTGGGGGATGTTTCAAAATTTTTTTAAAATTTTTAGAGGACATGAATTTTATTTATGGTGGGCAAATTGAGTTATATTTGATTTTTGGCATCTAGGGAAGAGATTAGAGTATCATCCCTTAGGAGGGTGGAAGTTGGGGATGTGAGGTTTTTAAAGTTTTTTTTTAATTTTTATCAGTAACGAATTTTATTTATGGGAGGCAAATTGAGTTATATTTGATTTTTGGCATCTAGGGAAGAGATTAGAGTATCATCCCTTGGGAGGATGGAAGTAAATTAGGTTAAGAACAACCCCAATAATCCTTTGATTATTTATGAATATTTGGGGTTGTTGAAAGCTTTCAAAATTTGTTCAAAAAGTTTGTCATCTAACAAAGACCATAGTATTTTTTTAAAGGGGCTAAATTAGGTTAAAAACCCCCCCAATGATCGTTTGATACCAACTACAAACTAAAAAGTGGAAGAACTTCCTAGAAAACGTTGTTCCTAGGGATATTATTTTGGAGCCCAGACTGTTATTCTAGTTACTTTCCTCAAACTCATACAATGGACGACCATTTATCGTACGTAGGAGGAAGCATCGAAGCCTCAAGAAAGTAGTCGTCGATCGAACATCCTCTAAACGGCTGGAATGAGACGAATTCCTTTCGACGGGAGAATCGTTCCTGGCGCTAAGAGCCGAGTCAAGACGAAGATACAGAACGTAGAGAGTCCCTGGGGTGAGAGAAAGACGAGGATAAAGCTGGAGGAGTAACAGGCGGCTACCGTCCTCGGCAGCCTTAATGAAGGAGAACAGAGGGCGTGCTCGGGTGCACCGGCCAGTAAGCAATGTATCCAAACCTGTAATTATGTAGCTTGCTATACATCTCATCCATAACGGTTATTAACAGGAACCTGACGTCTCTTGCCGACTCCCGTCTCCCTCTTTCTCGTTGGCTCTCGCTCTTTATACGACGCTCGAGGCCACGCTGTTAGTTTTTGTCGTTCCACCTCGTTGACGTACCGACGCGCTCCCCATCCGATCGCATTAAAAATTATTTACAGTAACGCGAAAAATCCCCACTAAGTGTTTTAAACGGAACACTTTTATTACCACTCGATGGGAAACGTTCCAACGAACCTACCGCATCTCAAACTGACCCTAGTGACTTTTTATTCTGTCGAGTTTCTTACGCCATATTCCGTGGAAGCTCCCTAACTATTTTCTTGGGTCATCCAATAATTCGAAAACTAAGTCATTCCAATACTTTTACTAGTGTCAAACTAACTTTAAAGCGTAACCATTTTCTGGGGATTTTTTATTTTCTCAAATCTCTAGCTTCTAAACATTGCCTTCTTTCATCTCTGAAACACTCTTGATACGTAAACTCCATCTAACAAACCCTAGATCATACACAATTCCTAGGGATTTTTTTTGTTCAGTTTCTTGTTTCATACAATAACTGGAAAACTAAGATACTTCAGAGTACTATTATATTCCTTTGAGACTCTCGATGGATTCCGAAAGGAACGTTTGAACGAGTCTCAAACTGACCTCAAAACATCCCCATTCCCTAGTGACTTTTATTTTCCCAAATCACTAACTTCCAAACATTTACGAAACTCCAAGTTCTTAACTGTTCAAACGCGTTTCTGAGGCTCAGAATCTGAGCCACTCTGGACACATAACCTCCAATTGGAGGCTTCGTGGTGGCCATCTTGAAATTTTGACGCAAAATCGTTAAAATCGCCTTTATCTCGCGAAGTATCGCGCGAAGCGCGTACGTATCGAGAAATAATTGTTCGCCGGGGTAAACCGGGTACCATATATAGCCACCGTGCTTGCCACATGGCGTGTAAACACGATCAAACCCGTAACGACGCGTTCGATCCTCTTATTTTATATCAGAATTTCGTTGCTTATATGGAGTTACGAGGGAAGCTGACGACAGGGCGAATCGATCGTCCCGGAGGCGGCTGGATCTAAAACAAAAGAGTTGATTTATACGATCGGTGAGTTTCGCGGCGTCGAAACACGAAGATGGCGGTTCGAATAAATTTTAAGGCGCTAACGACTGTTACAGACGCCATTTTCCACGCGGTAACGATCGTTTATGGCCAATCAGGGTCGCGTTTAGTTCGCTCTTGCGCGAGCAGCGCCGCCAGACGGCGTCGAACGGAGTCAAACGACGTCAAATGGCGCCAAACAGTGTCAAACGTGGTGTCAGGGAGCTTGTAAGATCACAGAAATAGCTATTACGTTGTGTTCGACGGTGAAATACGATCCACTTGGATCGCCGTCAATTAATTTCGCGTTTCGATGATCCAGGATCGATCGATCGTGGTTCGTCATGGTTGGTTCGCGGCGTCGTGCGAGTTTTTGTCGGCGTTATCGTTAGCCGGGGCTCGTTACACGTTGGAAAAGTTACGAAATTGGCTGCAGCGCAAGAAACCGAAACCAATTACACGGCAGTAATATTTTCGATAATGTAACCATCGAGAGGTGCTTCTTTTTATGGTGCACAAACCACGCCAGTGGTTCTCAAACCACTGAGAATTTTATTTTGGTTGAAAATTAATTGAAAAAAAATATACAAATTAGTTTAACATTTTAGTTGGATTTATAGTGGAAGATATATTATAGTATTCAAATTACATTTCAGTAATTTTAAAATCCTTTTTATAGCTAGTTTGATAGTTTCTTTTAAGAGACACTGTATTCTATAATAGACAAAAATTTTATAGAGTGATTAGGTTTAAAAAATAGACATTTTGGTGAGAATTTGATCACTGTATAACAGTAAAATATTTCTATCAATTCAAAGAATATTCTTGAAAGTTTTATTTGACAAAATGGCGGTATTTAACCTGTCCTTTGCCTTGCAATATCATCCAACTCCTTTTTAGCTATTTTTATAGTTTTTTTCAAAACATACAGTTTTCTATAATAGACAAAAATTTTATAGAGTGATTAGGTTTAAAAAATAGACATTTTGGTGAGAATTTGATCACTGTATAACAGTAAAATATTTCTATCAATTCAAAGAATATTCTTGAAAGTTTTATTTGACAAAATGGCGGTATTTAACCTGTCCTTTGCCTTACAATATCATCCAACTTCTTTTTAGCTATTTTTGTAGCTTTTTCAAAACATAGTTTTCTCAAAAATTACACAGATTAATTTTCCAAAATTTTGGTGGCAATTTGATCACCGTAATGCAAAAGTCAAATATTTTTAACAATGAAAGAATATCCTTTGTTTTTATTGCATTTTGAAAGTTCCGTTCGACAAGATGGCGGCGTTTAATGCGTCCTTCGCCTCGCAATATATTTCGCGGGTAATTTAAGCGTCGCGTACGGCCGCGAGAGGGCTCCGAAACAGAAATAAAATATTACAACCGTCGGCTGGAATTCGCTGATATTTCTGTTGCGTTATATCCCACCTAAGTAACGTCCTTTTAATACGAAGCAGTAAAATTTTCAATAAAACCAGCGTATTAAATATAAGAAAGCTTACAGCCTTTTGCATGCGTGTGCTTGCATACGTGGTCCGTTCTTTCGGGGCCAACTTCCGTTCTTTTTATCGTCGATCGCTCAAAGTGTGCTTACGGTCACTGGCGGGGTGGTGGGAGGGGGCAAAAAAAATCGTCAGATTTTTACGACGGCGGCACGATTCCGAAAGTTTCGACGATCTCCTTGGAAGTCGCAAATTGTCGTCTGGTGCCCGCGGTTAACGATGGCGGGGGACGCAAGACTAACAGGAATCGGGGGACCGGAAACCGCGGCCAACTAATTTCACAGATATAAAAAGAGGGCCGGAGCAGCTGATGGTAGACAAAGAATAGCCGACCTGTCATCTACTGGTCATCCAAACTCATCTCAGTGTGGGTGGTTGCTCTTAGAAAAATAAAAAAGAATATTCTGTCGTGATCTTAGCAATCATATACAGGGTGTTCGGTCAAACCCTGGGAAAAATTTTAATGGGGGATTCTACAGGTCAAAATGAGACGAAAATCAAGAATACAAATTTCTCGCCTTTTGGCTCGTTAAAAAGTTATTAACAGTTGCACCTGTAAATAAGCAACTTGCGTAGAGGCCCAACTGTTAATAACTTTTTAACGAGCCAAAAGGCGAGAAATTTGTATTCTTGATTTTCGTCTTATTCTGGCCTCTAGAATCCCCCATTAAAATTTTTCCCAAGGTTGAGGCTTCGTTAAGAAGTTATTCTTGAAATTCAAAAACTAATTATTTTTGCATTTTAGTTTAACATTTTAACTGAAATATATGTATAACAACATTTTCCACTATAGAACTAAAATAATTAATTCTCGAATCAAACTATAAAAAAAAACAAATTTCAATAACATTCATGAATTTTAAGAAAACACCACGACAAATTTTAGGTTATGTTACATAAACTTTTTAACTTTTTAACTTCACCATATTATACAAAAAAATTTTTCAAAAAACCACTGGGTACCACCAAAAAATAGAGCTCATCAAGCTCACCATTTTTTGAACCAGACAATAATCGATTCAAAAATAAAAATAAAAATAATAGACACATTCTTGGTATCTTTCGATTGCATATCAAGGTGCTGCAGAACTCTCGAGTCGATAGCGCGGATAGTACCGTAGCAAAGGTCGATAGTCGCGTCTTATTATAGAGCAGGTACGACAGAGGTCAGCCGGGGAAAGGGGATAAATTCTTTTTTCTCGAAGGTTTATTGCTGGTGGCGTAGTCACAGTCGGCGCAAAAAACGGGCAGTTACCTAATGAGCGGCAATTGAGTGGCGACCAATTACAGGAGGGGCCGGTCCAGCGCATAAAATGCAACCGTCCAATGAGCACTGTTCAGCATCTCTGCCCTTTCCTTCTCCTTGCGTCCCCGTCTGGTACCCCGGCGGTTCGCCTTTTCTTTTTTCCTCCGCCTCTGCTCATGCATCGGTCGCAACCTCTCCCGCAGAGGGGAAAAGTCGACCGTCTATGGAACGGAAACACCAAGAGGAGGGGGAAAAGAAAAGGGGTTGGGAGAGAGAGAGGAGATCCAGATGCCCAGCGTGTTGGGGCTCTGAGATTTCGAAAGATAGAAATAATTGATGATTCAGTGATTCCATAACATTTCCATAGGCGTTATTTAAAATTGCGTGAGCGTAGAAGGTCCTCAGGGTCGACGGTCACCGGTGACCACCAAGCTAGTTTCCCATATCTGGATATTTATCGAAATATTGTAATATAAAAATAGCAATATTTGATGATCCAATGCAGTATTGTTCCGTGGTACAGCGTTATTTAAAATTGCGTGAGTATAGAAGGTCCTCAGGGTCGACGGTCACCGGTGACCACCAAACTAGTTTCCCATATCTGGATATTTATCGAAATATTGTAATATAAAGAATAGCAATATTTGATGATCCAAAGTGGTATTGTTCCGTAGTACAGCGTTATTTTAAATTGCGTGAGTATAGAAGGTCCTCAGGGTCGACGGTCACCGGTGACCACCAAGCTAGTTTCCCATATCTGGATATTTATCGAAATTATGTAATATAAAGAATAGCAATATTTGATGATCCAATGCGGTATTGTCCCATAGTACAACGTTATTTAAAATTTTACAAGTATAGAGGAGTCCTTAGGGTTGACGGTCACCAGTGACCACCAATCTAGTTTCCCATATCTAGATATTTATTGAAATTATGTAATATAAAGAATAGCAATATTTGATGATCCAATGCGGTATTGTTCCGTAGTACAGCGTTATTTAAAATTGTACAAGTCTTAAGGTCCTTAGAGTCGTCGGTCACCAGTGACCACCAAGCTAATTTTCTATATCTAGAAATATACTGAAACCATATAGCATGAAAAATAGAAATATTTGATGATTCAATGATTCAATAACATTTCCATAAGCGTTATTTAAAATTGCGTGAGTATGAAGGGTCCTCAGGGTCGACGGTCGCCGGTGACCACCAAGCTAGTTTTCCCCATCTAGAAATTTATTAAAATAATATAGCATGAAAACTAGAAGTATTTGATGCACCTTTCCATAGCATATCATATTATTTAAAATTGCATGAGTCCTCCAAGTCGTCGGTCACCGGTGACCACCAAGCTATAATAGATCTTAAAATCTAGAAATTTATGCTCGTTTCGTTCCTCACGAACGGTACCGGAAATTGGAGCGCGTCACGGAATCGAAGGCCTAACGCAAGTCGACCGAATCAACGAGGTGGTGGCTGCTTCCCCACCGTTTCGTGAATTTCATCCACCCTTTTGGGCTAGATCGACGCGAACGATAACGACGAATCGTTTTTCCGCACGAGAACCGGCTATCAACCGTTGTTCCGTTATTGGATTACGATTATCCGTAATTAAATTTCGGAATAATCACCTAAACTTTCAAGTTACGGAGTGTATTGACTGTATCAAAAGCGATAATCCTTAAAAACTTTCGAACAATAAAGACGAATTGTTTTTCTGTGTGACAAATGGCTATTAAACGTTGTATTGTTATTGGATTACGATTATCCGTAATTAAATTTCGAAATAATTATTCAAACTTTCAGGTTGCAAAGTGTATTGACTGTACCAAAAGCGAAAATCCTTAGAAACTTACAAACCATAACAACTGTTATTTCGTTATTGGACTACGATTATCCATAACTAAATTTCAGAATATTTCAAGTTTTCCCAAATTTTCAAGCTGCAAATTGTATTGACTGTACCAAAAGCGATAATCCTTACAAACTTACAAACCATAACAACTATTATTTCGTTATTGGATTACAATTATCCAAAATGAAATTTCATAATAATCTCTCAAACTTTCAATTTGAAAATTGTATTGACTGTACCAAAAGCGAAAATCCTTACAAACTTACAAACCATAACAACCATTATTTCGTTATTGGATTACGATGATCCATAATTAAATTTCATAATAATCACCCAAACTTTCAATTTGAAAATTGTATTGACTGTACCAAAAGCGAAAATCCTCAAAAAACGTACAAACGACAACAACTGTCGTTTTGTTATTGGAGAACGATTATCCATAACTAATTATCAGAATAATCTCCCAAACATTCATGCCACAAATTGTATTGACTGTACCAAAAGCGATAATCCCCGAAAACGTGCGAACGAGACAACGAGGCGATAAATCTCGAGAAGTTTAATCGATCTTCCCGAAAAAGGTGCCGACGGGGAGCAAAAAAAGGTGGAGAAAAGGGCTGCTGGATAATAACGTGAATTTTCGAACGAGTTACAGGCTGATAGGCATCTCGTCGCGTCGGAAACGATGGGACCATCATTGTACGAGGTGCCAAGGAACAAAAGTGAAGATGTTAACGCGAGCCAATGACGTCGATTCGACGCGCCATTCTTCGGTAAACAGCTTTGTATCTCGAAAAGAAACGCGTTAATCTCTTCTGTTTTTTTGGAATACTTTTGAAGAGATTCGAGGTTGTCGTTAACGAGATTGGAGATCGTTTTGGCGGTTCGATGCCATGTTTTTTAAGCTTTTAAACCCGTCGCTGCGGCCCTGGACAATTAGTAGCGCGGCGACAGCGCGCAACGCTTCACGCTTCC
This sequence comes from Colletes gigas, assembly GCF_013123115.1. NCBI lineage: Eukaryota > Metazoa > Arthropoda > Insecta > Hymenoptera > Colletidae > Colletes > Colletes gigas. The sequence goes on from NW_025106644.1 coordinate 2,633,710, forward strand.
TCGCCGGATCGTCGTCATCGGCCGCAACTTCCACTTTCCTCTCTTCCTGTTTGTCGTTCTCGTCCATTGTACCTTGGCGACTTCCTAATCGTCGGCAAAATTAGAGAAAATTACGCGAATTGCAGCCACGTTCGCTATTACCGAACCCTCCGCGGACGAAACAATGGCAACTTTCGTTTCTTTCTTCTTGCAGAACTTAAAATCACGGTAGCTAGGTAATTGTTCAATTATTTCATTAGTCGATGTTTCTCTTGGTCCTCTTCAACTTCATTCACCATTTTGTTTACAATTTTAACGAAAATTATTTGCCCCCTTAGTCAATATTTATTCAAAAATAACAAATCAAAATTTTAGATTTTACGACTCAAAAATTAAATGTTTTTTCTCATCAATGATTTACACACATATGTTTTCGAAATTAATAATTCTAGTGGATGACTCAGAGAAAAAGATGAGTTTATTTATTTTGTGATTGCTACTTTACAATGAATTTTTATTTACAAAAAAATTCCCAGAATTATTGCTTCTTCAAAAGCTTGAGAAACATTTGATTTGATCAATTTGATTACTTTTCAAAAAGAATTCCCACTGAATTAATATAATAATTCGAGTTTGAATTGGAGTATCGTTCTTGCATCCGCCATTTTGGATCAGACGAAGTTGCCCAATATTTCTTGCGCCCCCAAGCGTTCGAAAAACGAACGACTTGGGAAAAACTGACTTGCAACGGGGACAACGTGCGTGGTCCAAGATGTCCCTTAACCGATTATTAATAAGTATATGTATAGATATATAAGTGCGTACCAATACATTGGAGAAAACATATGGCTTGGCTTCGCGACTGCGTCGACCATTAGAGAAGAGGTAATAATATTTAATTGCATTTTACGACATCCCCGTTTTGCTGTTAATTGTAATTGCCATCAAAGATGGCGGCGCGGTTAGCATACAGTGTTGCCACGATAAGCAGATCTCTCGCGCAATGTCACGCGAAGTCTGTCTTTCGACCGTTTCTTTATCCCTCCCTTTGTTTCTCTCTGCTGGCGCAGTTTTTCTTCGATCAGAAAGATACGAACGTTACGGGTCAATTATAATTTTCTGGCGACGCCATTTTTACGGAAACTCTCGATTACAATTGGCGACGATCTTTCCACGATTGTTGCTACATTGTTTGTAGAATCTCTTGCAATAATTATTTAGAAATAAACCTCCTTTAAATTTGGTTATATAATTTAGTAATAGAACAAAACTGGCGGATAAATGTTACATCGTTTTGAGGAGAATAGTAAGATGTTAATTATTTTTTTTTAGAGACGTAGAAAACACTATTTGATAGAAAGACAAGAGAGAATGTTTGATTATTCAGTGAAGTTCCTTTTCATATTTTTGTTATTTAAAATTGCATGAAAATGAAGGTCCTCAGGGTCGACGGTCACCGGTGACCACCAAGCTAGATTCTCACATCTAGAAATTTATTGCAATTATATAGTATGAAAAATAGAAATATTTGATGAATCAATGGAGCATCTTACCATAGTAAAGTATTATTTAATATTGCATAAGTATAAAGGTCCTCAGGGTCGACGGTCACCGGTGGCCATCAAGCTAGATTCTCATTGTATAGCATGAAGAATAGAAATATTTGATGATTCAATAGAGTATCTTACTATAGTAGAGCATTATTTAAAATTGCATAAATATAAAGGTCCTCCAAGTCGACGGTCACCGGTGACCACCAAGCTAGTTTTCTAGATCTAAAAATTTAACGATATAATTTTCCATTTACATGACAAAGAATTCTCAAAACAAATACTATACAAACCCCCAAAATTAAAAAATCCCAACCCCTAAAAATAGATCAAAGTTCTCAAATGTAATCTTATATCAATAAGTCATTAATAAACATATGAAAATACCCCATTTTGTCGTTCCCCCATCCAACGATACAATTTTCCATTAACATAACAAAAAATCATATAAACATATAAACATCCCCACCCAAAAAATAAAAAAATCCCAGCCCAAAAAATGAATGACACCTCTCAAACGTGAACCTCAATTCCATCAAAGTATGAAATAATAACGAGCAGTGTAAATCGTCCACAATCGCGTCGAATCGTTAGCTCTGCAAATTTGTGTCCGATAAGGAAAACGCGAACAGATAGGCGATCGTCGAACGGGGGGGTGGGGGGGGGGCAAACAGCCAGGGCGCACGCGTCCACCGCTAATCGTGTAAATAAACGTAATGGCGGCGCGTCGGTCCGTTGAATCCCACGGACAGGAAGACGAAAGTTAGAAGACTCTCCTCGACCTTCCGCCGTCCGTCTTCGAGCCGGTCACGCGTGCACGGAATCGAGAGAATTTATCGTCAGCGGGCTCGGGCATGAATTTACGCGACGACTGCACGATTATTTCGTCCGTACGATAATTATCTCCGCGGTTGGAAACGTTTCTTGCTTTAACGTCGAACGTCCCCTCGTTTTATTTGCATCGCGCCGCTGTACCCGTTCCCGCGTTTCCGAGTAAATTAATAATTAGGGAAGAAAGAATCGTGCACCCTCGACGCGGATTCTAATTACGATCGTTTCAGTCCTCGCGATCAATCCTCCGAATGAAGACATTTAAACTCGACCGTTTTCGCGATTAAAGGGATTTCTTTTTCGGGGCCGGGGGCCCCTGGTAGAGATTGACTCATTAAAACGTGGCAATTAACGGCCATTTTTTCCCTTTAACGATCACCCCCCGCTCCTCGAGACACGACCGGGTACATTAATTGCGCGCATCAACGCAAACGGACATCAATTTTCGCGCGAACGCGCCCCGATCCCGTAAAATCGTCGACGGTTACGCCAATGGGTGCTCGCGTGCGTTCGTGCTCCCTCGAACCACGCCAATGTGATATATGCTAATTGCAATTACACCGCGTGTACGCTATCGCCGTCTGCCTCGGTGCACGGTGCCCCGCGTGACGGGCCACGGAGTTCCGCCAACTTTGCGCTAACTTACTAAACTCAAATTTAACTGGATCTCATTTGCCTCCACTTGTTCGAGCCTGCCTTATATTCCACGCCGTCGGGACTAGCCCACGAATTGAATTATACCGTCGTCCACGAACGTTATCTGCACCACAGTACGCCATGCTCGAGCTTTCTTTTGCTTAAAAGTGAAGATATGCCTCGTACAACGCGGTAAAATGTGGAAAAAGTGTTATAGGATACACAGGATTATGGTAAAATAGTTTTCTTCGATTTGAAAGACCGTTTGAGAGAGGCTGGTGCAAGTAGAAACGACCCAGTAATGGCCAGACCGCGTACTCGACACCGCACGGGCTCCAAAAATATTCAGGATTTTTTTTCTCGGAAACGAAGCGTCATATTAAAAAATTTTATTCTACATTTTTGGGTCACTTTTTTATGTAGAATTACCATATTTTTTCTTGTATTATAATTACGTTTCGTTTCGGAGATATAGATAGGACGGACCGTACTCGACTCCTGCACTTCAAGGATATTCAGGATTTTTTTTCTTGAAAACGAAGCGTCGTATTAAAAAATTTTGTTCTACATTTTTGGTTCACTTTTTGATGCAGAATTGCCATATTTTTTCTCATACCATAGTTACGTTTTGTTTCGAAGATATATATAGATAGGACAGACCATACTTAACACTACACGTGGTCTAAAAATTTTCAAGATTTATTTCCTTGGAAACGAAGCGTCGTATTAAAAAATTTTGTTCTATATTTTTGATCCACTTTTTTGTGTAAAATTGCCACATTTTTTCTTGAACCATAGCTACTCTTTATTTCGGAGATATATATAGATAGGACAGACCATACTTAATACTACACGTGGTCTACAAATTTTCAAGATTTATTTCCTTGGAAACGAAGTGTCGTATTAAAAAATTTTGTTCTACATTTTCGGGCCACTTTTTTGTATAGAATTGCCCTATTTGTTCTCGTGCCGTAGTTACTTTTTGTTTCAAAGATATAGATATAGATAGGTCAGACCGCACTCGACTTCTGCGCTCCAAGAATATTCAGGAATTTTTTTCTCGGAAATGAAGCATCCAATAAAAAAATTTTATTCTACATTTTCGATGTACTTTTTTGTGTAGAATTGCCTTATTTTTTTTTGTATCATAATAATTTTTTGTTTCAGAGATATAGTGCCTTATATTTGATATAACCTATGTGCACCACACCCTCGATTTTAATTTGATTCCTTCGGGCCTACCAGTAGCTTATATATTAATTTCTAAGACAATATTGTCGACGAAATAGAATGAAAATTATTAGAAAGCTTACAAATCACTACATCACTCTTAAAAACAGTACATTCGTGGTATTTTGATTAATTAAAATACATCTCCAGAATTCAAGCAGGGGAAAAAATTGAAGGTTCCAAAACTAACACACTGTACATAAACAACTAGTAACATATAAAATTGTTCCATATATCCACTAAAAATTAAAACAATCCCACCACAGTAATAAAATTTCTCAATTTCAATTTCATATTTGTTTAAAATAACCCCAAACTCTATGATCAAAAAATCGAGAACCATGCACTGTTCCAAGCCTCATATAAATAGTAAAAAATACCTACAGGGTGGTGTTATCAGTCCCCGATAAAACACTTTAATAAATCTTTTTTTCTCTTCGCAGGATATTTTCCACTGGCTGGCCACTCCGTGGTTATAAATTACGGGGAACACCCAGTGGATGGAATCGGAAACGCTCTGGAAAGTTATCAACGCCAACCCCCCGAGGGCCCCACCGATAGGAATTTTCGCGTGTGCCCCACGGAACAAGATACATCTCTAGATGAATCGACGATTAATCGTAATGAAGATATTAAATTCTTTTCGCGACCAGCGAGCACCTCGTCAAGCTTTGTAACGATATTCTTAATTACCGTCGAGCGGGGCGATTAAATTTATTCGCTGGCTGGCAGACATTACCGCGGCCTTATCGCGTAAAAGGATCGACATTTTTGCGCGAGACTCTCTCGTGCCCCGGGCGCATTAGAAAAACATACAATGGGATCGTACCCGGCCGCATTATATCGACGTTAAACTAAATGAAATAAAGCACGCGACACGATTCGACGCGATACGGAAGCCAGCTCGCCCGAATCGATATCGAGTCGTTCGTATCGAGACTCGCGGGACGATTATCGAGCGCCATCTTGAAACGGTTTTGCGCAAACTGCGCTTGGCGGCGGTCACTGACACCAATCCTGACTAAATAATTCAGCTACTTTAATTTATAGGGCAATCAAGACACTTTTCAAATTTTAATTGTCACCCCTGATGAGTTATGACACCACAAACAAGTACAATATTTATTACTCGCATGAATATTTCCTATCAAGAGAAATTTGCATTAACGAATAATTGACGTGGTTATTTATTTTTTGACGTTTCAATATTGTCCTCTAGGTGATCGTGGACAAAATTGAAATTAGAGTGCAATTTATTATTATTTGAAATTTTTATTTGGAACTTGGTACTTTTTACATTTTAATTGTCACCCTTCTCTGAAGAGTTATGAAATTCCAAAGAAATATATTTATTATTCATATTATTTTTCCAATCGAGGCATTAATGAATTGTGGCGTCGCCTCCCATGCTCGCCACCAGAGGGCTCGCGCTCTCACAAGCGCTCGATCGACTCCTCAGTCTGGGCGCAACTGTTAATAACTTTTTAACGAAGCCTCGATCGACAAATTGGTATTCTTGATTTTCGTCTTATTTTGACCTGTAGAATCTCCCATTAAAATTTTTTCTAGGGTGGTCGAACGACTTCCCAATATTCCAGTCGTCTAAAAAGCCTTACTGATGAGTCCACTAGTCCTTTTTTGTCTTCCTACAAATTCCCCTAGATCCTACCCCTCAACAGCAGCGCCACAGAATAATTGACGTGACTATTTATTTTCTAACATTTCACTATTGTCCTCCAGGTGATCGTGGATAAAATTGAAATTGAAGTGCAATTTTTTATAATTTCTTTTTTATTTAGCCGACAAACAATTAGGCGAAACAACGAGCAGCTGTGGTTCATGCGGTGGTTTCGTAATGAAGGTGTACAGTTTCGATCGCGAAGCTGTTTGGCGAAATCGCGACAGTGACAACGAGCTCTGTCTAACGGTCGCTGGTCACGCGACGTTTTAAGCGTCCCGTTTCCACCAGTAGGCACCGATCGACGTTTTTCCGGGCTGAAATTCGTTTCTGGGCTATCAGACGGGATTGAGTCGACGACAGAAATCGAAGATCGTGCCGGGGATAATCGACTGAGTTGCTAGGGTAACTGTCAGAAGTTATTTGAGGAGGAACTTTTGGCGATGGAACGTCCATTTACGGGGGGTTCTATAGCATAAGAGTTATTTAAAATTGTATAAGAATAGAAGACTTGAGCAATTTTTAAATAGAAATGGACGTGTCGGTCACCGGTGACCTCCTCAATTATCATATCTGGAAATTGAAATCATATAGGAATTTTTTTCTCGAAAGTGTGTAGGATTTCGGGGGTATGTGTATTCACCAAATATGATAGTAATTGACCCCCCTAGCTAAAAATAATTTTTTTAGAACGATTTGAAATTTTTTAATTTCGTCGAAAAATGTCTGGGCTTATTCGAATTTTTTTCTTGAAATTGAGTAGGATTTCGGGGGTATGTCTATTCACCAAATATGATTATAATTGACCCCTGTAACCAAAAATAATTTTTTTAGAACGATTTGAAATTTTTTTTTTTCTCGTCGAAAAATGAAGGGAACCCCCTGTCGATTTTTCTTAGAAATTCGTTTTTCATTTTTAATAAATTTGTTTCACGCGCTACGAAAATTTTGTTTAATACTTTTTTGTAGGTATCTATGAGTACTAGTTCAGAAAAAAATTTCATTGAAATATATTCACTATTGTAGGAGTTATGGTCGTTTGAAATTTGGACCACTTTTATGGGGTTTTTCTAATTTTACGGGGTGAAGAAACAACTTTACCAAGATTTTTAGAATTTCTACACATTCTTCACTAAAATACGCGTTGTTTGCATTTTGAAACTTTAAAATCGTCCAATCCGTTCAGGAGTTATGACGTTTTGAAGATATGCATGCAATTTCGAGGAACCATTTCGTGGCTCTGCATTAGATTTTCGATAAGGAATTTTTTTCTCGAAAATGAGTAGGATTTCGGGGATATGTATATTAACCAAAAATGATTGTAATTGACTCAGGCAACTAAAAATATTTTTTTTAGCATGATTTGAAATTTTTTAATTTCGTCGAAAAATTTGTTCACTTGCTGAATTTTTCTCTCGAAAGTGGTTAGGATTACGGGTGTATATCTATTCACCAAAAATGATTGTAATTGACCCCCACAACTTAAAATAATTTTTTTAGAACGATTTGAAATTATTTTTTTTCGTCGAAAAATTTGTCCACTTGCTGAATTTTTTTCTCGAAAGTGGATAGGATTTCGTGGGTATGTCTGTTCACCAAAAATTATTTTAATTGATCTCTGCAGCCGAATATAATTTTTTAAATTAAATTCCACAAGTATTAAAATCCTCTGACTCGTCGGTCACCGGTGACCACCAAGTTTTTTCCGTGTCTAGAAATTTATTGAAATTAAATAGCATGAAAAGTAGAAATATTTGATGATTCAATGATTCAATAATATTTCCACAGGCGTTATTTAAAATTGCGTGAATATAAAAGGTCCTCAGTGTCGACGGTCACCGGTGACCACCAAGCTACTTTTCCATATCCAGATCCGTATTCAAATCACATAGTATAAAAAATAGAAATATTCGATGATTAAATGGAGTACCTCTCCATCGCCCAACATTATTAAAAATTGCACTCCAATAAAAGTCCTCAAACCTGTCGGTCAACGGTGCCTGCCAGTGTCAACGTAAACCCAGCCAAGATTTTCGCGACTCCAGAACGCTGCGATCTCTTCCTCTAGCGATCCCAGGCCACCGTACGGTACACGATCGATCCATTTTTCATTGATTTTAGGCACCCAGGGGCTGGTTTTACAGCCAGGCCCGTATTTCGAGAGCAGTTTAATTAACTCGTTCGTTCGAGGAAAATAGATACGAAAACGTCGGACTTATATTGCCCAGGGTGAGGCGATTCCCGGGCCGGGCGTGTGCAATAAACTTAACCGGGCGGAAAAAAAAGCGCGGTTACGACCGGCGGATCGTAAATACATTAGTATTTACGCGACGATTCGGAAAAATACCGAGCCCCCACCGATAAAAACGCTCCGGCCCGATGGGACGATTTCGCATGTTTCAGAAATTAAAGAAACAAAAAAAAAACCACCGACGGGGTGGGGTAAATCGAAAAGAAAAAAATAAAATAAAATAAAATAAATAAAAGCGGGGGGATACCAGGGCTGGTCGAACGGCTCATTTCGCGGCGTGCAATATCTGAATTATATATGCACTCGTAAAACTTGTAATACTTCCTAATTGCGCGTCGTTCCTCCTCGGTCGCGCGTTTTGTAATTATTAGCCGGCGTGTATATCGGCGTAATTATGCGACACTTTGATTTGCCCGGGCATTCATCGATTTACGCGCATGCGCGTGTGTGCGTTTACGCCGAGACGCACACGCGCACGCGCGCCCCTCGACGCGCCCCGCCCATTCACCGAGCTCCCACATTTTATCTACGCCTTTCGTTAATCGAAACGCCGAGTATTTTATGGCCTTTTACTTTATCTATAGCTTCGGGGAAACACGTGTAACCGAAGCTGCAGCTCGCTTTTACGATACGACACGCCACTGCTAACGGCTAAACTCGTAACGCGTCTTATTGATAACGAGCCTGCGTCGCTGAATTTGATAGAAAATACTATTCCCCGATTATTACGCTCCGCCAGTTACGGTACGCGTGTTCGTGCATAATCATGTCGACGGTGGTTTGAGCATGTTTGCCGTGGACGTCGATTATACGACGTCTCCATTTTTTGTTGGGGACCATTGCAGGCCAAACTGATCGCTTTTGCGTACGCTGAGTGGGGGAATGTTTGACTATGTTTGAGTATGTTTGAGGTTGGTTGAAATTGAGAAACTGGTCAGATCAACGATGGTTTGCTGTCTCAAACTGTCTTTGGAAATGAATTTTTCATCCTAGAATTATTATATCACTTTTGCATCCATGAAAGTTTGAAGATGTTTGAGTATATTTGAGTATATTTGAGTATGTTTGAGTTGGTTTGAGATTGAGAAACTGGTCAGATCAACGGTCTTTTAGTGTCACAAACTGGCATTGCAAATGAACTTTTCACCCCAGAACTATTATATCACTTTTGCATCCTCTGAGTGTGAAAGCTTGTTGATGTTTGAGTATGTTTGAGTTTGCTTGAAATTGAGAAACTGGTCAGATCAACGTTCTTTTATTGTCTCAAACTGGCTTTGCAAATGAACTTTTCACACCAGAACTATTATATTACTTTTGCATCCTCTAAGTGGGAAAGTTTGACGATGTTTGAGTGTGTTTGAGTACGTTTGAGTTTGTTTGAGATTGAGAAACTGGTCAACTCATCGTCCTTTTATTGCCTCAAACTGTCTTTGCAAATGAATTTATCACCCTAGAACTTTTATATCACTTTTGCATCCTCTGAGTGTGAAAGCTTGTTGATGTTTGAGTATGTTTGAGTTTGTTTGAAATTGGGAAACTAGTCAGATCAACGTTCTTTTATTGTCTCAAACTGGCTTTGCAAATGAACTTTTCACCCCTGAACTATTATATTACTTTTGCATCGTCTAAGTGGGAAAATTTGACGATGTTTAAGTGTGTTTGAGTACGTTTGAGTTTGTTTGAGATTGAGAAACTGGTCAAATCATCGTCCTTTTATTGCCTCAAACGGTCTTTGCAAAGGAATTTATCACCCTACAACTATTACAACACTTTTGCACCCCTGTATGGAAAAGTTTGACGATGTTTGAGTACATTTGAGTACATTTGAGTACATTTGAGTATGTTTGAGTATGTTTGAGTTAGTTTGAAACTGTCAATCTGATCAAATCATCGTTCTTTTATCGTCTCAAACTGTCTTTACAAATGAATTTACCACCCTGGAACTACTTCACTTAAACAGAAAATAGTAACTTTTCTTATACAAACTTAAATTGTGTTTGCTAGTGTTTAAAACGAAAATTCTTGAAACACAGTCGATTCATTAAGAAACTAAAGTATTCAAACGGGCTACAATTAATACTTATCACATTAAATAACTAAAAAAGACTAAAAGGGGTGTCCAATCTCACCAACAGAGATTGTAAATGGCGTCGAGAGATTTAAAAAGCGATCGATTTTGGCGCGTTAAACGGTATCTCCTTGGAGTTTTCGTACAGAGATTTTTCTTCCAAGCGTTCTTGCGCCCCAAACTTGGCCGTCGTCGCTATCGTCAGCCGTCCGACTCATTTTCTTTTTTAACGATAAGCCCCCCTCTGGAAGGACCAGATCCAGTTATTCTCTTCCCCGGGGACCACTTAAACGCCCAAATGGACTCGATAATTTCATAATGATTTACCGTTCCTCGCTTTAAAACGCTTCCTTTTTCTTCGTTACGTGTCCTCCTCCTCGTCATCGCGCTACTTGTTCCTGAATTCTGTCGATCTTCGATGATCGTGCCGATTGGTGACAAAAACTTGGCCCGCTGGGCGTCCTGGGATCGCCATTTTTCATACTGCGACGCGGGAATCTTCGAATATTTAAACTATGCTTACGGTTATTGCTCGACCAAATTCTCTCCATTGATCGTTTTGGTGATTGGAAGATCAATAAATCGGGTTATTTAATTTTATAATAATGTACTGCTCCTACAGTTCTCAATTGAGTGTTCAGAGAAATGAAAAATTGGGTTATATTCACGATTAAAACATTTAATTCCGAGGAAAGAATCAATTAAAATAAAAGTTGTGAATTTTACAAAAAAAAAAGAAAAATTGAAGAGACAGGTGTTTAAAATGATTATATTGGAATTTATTATACTCAATTTATTTTAATGAATTAAAGAAAAAATAATTAAAAATAAAGAAATTTCTATATTTTTCTACCATATATGTACAATTTAAAAATATTAAAAGAAATGAAATAATAATATTCAGGTATAAAATCAATTTTTTAAATATATATCTGTTTAAAGTGTCTTCAATTGTTTAAATCGTGATTAAAATCTATTAAATAATTTATTTCCATCTAAAAAAAAATTTTACAACAGAGAAACAAAATTTGCAACAAGGCGGGGCGAATCGTGCGCATCAACGGTGGGAATACAGCATAACGATGCAAAATTTCATATAACCGGTTATGTGATCACACTCTTGCATCACTTATCCGGGTATCCAACGCAAGTAAAGGAAAATAATTGAAAACAAACTTCTACATTTTCCTATCATGTATAGTTTAAAAAATACACAAGTTCAATTGTTATAAATTGCCATTAAAATCTATCAAACAACTTAAATAAATCCAAAAAGAATTTTTACAACCGAAAAACAAAATTTGCAACAAGACGGGGCAACTCGAGCGCATCAACGGAGGGAATACAGGATGACGATGCTAAATTTCATATAACCGGTTATGTGATCACCTTCTGGCGTCATTTATCCGGGTATTCGACGCAACTTTTTGTCCCCAGCGATTTTTCAACGGCTACCCAACGCGACCCGGTTCTCATAGAAATCTCCGCGATCTAGACAACGCGTTGCACGCGAACGCGTCGAGGGAAGCAGGTTCCGCGGTCGACGGGGACTAGAACTCGCCTCGTTAAGGCGACGCTTCTGATTGGCTTCGAAAAGCCAACGCGCGTACGGGGCATAAAACTGCGCGGCAAATATAATCCTCCGGCTTTTCTTTCGTTAAACGGATGAAATACGCGCGGAACGTTCCCGCGGTTGGGCGATAATTAAGCGTTTTATCGGGCGTCCCGTGCAGGAGGGGTATTCGAGTAATAACGGAGCCTAATCAGCGCGATGAATCTTCGACTTTTTCCGAGCGACGTTCGAGCAATTATTGATAATTAGTTTGCGTTCGTTCGACGTCTCGTCAGTGGTCTGCGTGTGTGCAAAACTCAAACTTCGAGTAAATAGACTCGTACTTCTGTGGAATCTACCAGCATGCAGATGCTTGTGCGGGCTGTCCACTTAATTTTCAAACGTATGAGACCCTAATCTATTCGAACAGTCGTTGGTAAATATGTTAAACTTTTAGAGGAGGAGAAATATTTTTCGTAATTTATAATTTTGTAGTTTTAAGGGTTATAAATTTTTAGAATGGGTTGGAGTAGCTGGGATCACAATTTGGAAGAGTCGCCATTTTTATTTGGGGTTAGTTCTTGTTATGATTGTAATTATATCAGTTGGAAATGTTGTTTGATGTTTGCAATTTAAATAAGTTGGAATTTGGGATTTTTCTTAATGAGAAAAATTATGTGTACTCTGCTGGAGATATGTACGAACATAACCTCAAACTTCCATTACACAATATTCAATATTTTTTTCATAAATAAATCCCAAAAGAATAATTGCAAATTTTTGGAAAACCTTCTCATGGGGAAGTTGTCTGAAATTTATTTTACAAATTCCCTGTATCATAATGGGTCCAATGGGACTATAGATTGTACCTAAATTTCAATAAACTTCTAGATACGAGAATCTAGCTTGGTGGTCACCGGTGACCGTCGACCCCGAGGACCTTTATTCTCGTGCAATTTTAAATAACGTTATTCTAGGGAAAGGTATACGTTTGAATGGTCAAATATTCCTATTTTTTATGCTATTTAATTTCAATAAAGTTCTAGATTCGAGAATCTAGCTTGGTGGTCACGGGTGACCGTCGACCCTGAGGACCTATATTCTTGTGCAATTTTAAATAACGTTATTCTAGGGAAAGGTACACGTTTTAATGGTCAAATATTTCTATTTTTCATGCTATTTAATTTCAATAACCTAAACTCTATTTCTTCAAATTCTGCAAAAAATTAATTCTCCAATATTCACCAAATGGAATTGACACAAATAAAAGTACATTTAAAAAGTTTTTATAAATTGCATATGGTTGATTTTCATTGAAATGTCGTTCCTATACCCCTTGTGAAGGATTGAGAGCGTCTCGTTTCCAACGAGTTTGCTGGATTAGCCGTGCAAAGGGTGGCGGGGCCCTTTGAGCCCTGCTCGGGACTGCGTAACTCACACGAGCTCAGCTCGCGCGCGGTTCGCGTTCTCTCGTTGTTCGACGCTTCAGACCGAGGACTCTGATAACGATAATTAATGTTGCCCCGCGTTGATTATCCCGCACGCGATACCTCTGCCTACCCTTCAGCCTCGTCCGCCTCTCGTCTCGTCCTCCTCTTTCTAAAACCGCTCCTTCCATCGAACTGCAACTGTTCTCTTTCTTCCTCCATCGCCACGCAACGCGGCTTGCGCTCGAATCGTTTGTACGCAGTAATGATAATATTACTTATTTTGCTCGATAACCATCGAGGGATTATCCTGGGGGCAGCCACGGACCGAAACGGACAAATTTCGTTCGTCTTCAACAACTTTATTTGATAGAGAAATGACAATTTTTAACCGTGAGTCACGAATGAGGGTTGGATTTGGAATTTTTAAGATTAAATACATATTTTACAGTCGAATTAAAAGGAAAAATAGAAATATTTAATGATTCAGTGAGGACAATTATCGATAACATGGCGTTATTTAAAATTGTGAGAGTTGAGAGGTCCTCAGGGTCGACGGTCACCGGTGACCACCAAGCTAGATTCTCGTATCTAGAAGTTTAATGAAATTAAATAGCATGAAAAATAGAAATATTTGACCATTCAAACGTGTGTCTTTCAATAGAATAACGTTATTTAAAATTGCACAAGAAGTAAAGGTCCTCAGGGTCGACGGTCACCGGTGACCACCAATCTAGTTTTCCATATTTGTACTCGAATCGTTCATAAACAGTAATAATAACCTATTTTAGACTCTAAATTAGCAAACTAGGGAGCTCTAACGAATATTTTTGCCCAGAAATTAAGATTTGCACCCTTTCGATCGAATTCTGTTAAATTAGAAGCCATTGCCTTCTTTCTTTTGGTGAAAAAAGCATAAATCACGCTTTCCCTCGTTTTTGGAGCATTAATAAGGTGTCGCCTAGGCGGTGAACGATCTCGAAACGTTACGATAAGTCGTCCAATCGGCGAGGAGGGGACGTTGTTTCTCGATTTCCCCGTCGACCAGTCGATGCAAAATTAATCATGCGCGCTAAGTTCGGGGAATCCATTAAGCAGCGACCAAGAGACACGAACGTATTAACTGGCTTCCACGATATCGTCATTAGGAATCTTAATATACGGGCCAAACAACCGGTGATCCATGATTCTCGTCAAGTGCGATTGTCCGCTAAAATGAATATAAATCAAAAGCCCCACACACACGTACAAAACCAAAGTGCTGTAATCGCCACGCTAACGATTCCCAGGTAAACGACCCTCGTTTGTTTTGCAACAACCAACATGGTTACAAAAATGATTGATAGTGTCAATTGCCTCGCGTGGCGTTCATCGTCCATCTTGGAATTTTGTTTGTAAAAAGAATTTTGGGAAAATGGGACCCAATAACTGGAAATTAGTCCAATTTTAGTTATTTCAATGTAGAAATTAAATATGAATCAAATTGGGTCCTATGAAGTGTCAGTATTGGGAAGTTGATCTTATAAGGGTAGTTTTGATCGTTCATATATCGAGTGATTCGATGTTGTACTGTTTTGTAAATGAAGTGAACGTTTTGTGATGGTAGGAGTGTTTTAAATGGGAAATTTTAATCTTTTATTATTTGTTTTGAAGACCATAGGGAATTCTAGGGATATTTTGCAGTTCTGAATGAATGTTGGTACGAGAATTATTCCAAAATGGACGATGTAAATTCGATATTGTACAGCCTTACTAATGAAGCGAACATTTTGTAATGATTAAAGTGTTTGTAATGGAAAATTTTAATCTTTTGACTGTTTTGAGGGCCATAGGGAATATTTTGAAGTCCTGAATGAATGTTGGTACGAGAATTATTCCAAAATGGACGATATAAATTCGATATTGGACTGCCTTACTAATGAAGCGAACATTTAGTGATGTTTGAAGCGTTTGTAACGGAAAATTTTAATCTTTTGACTGTTTTGAAGGCCATAGGGAATATTTTGAAGTCCTGAATGAATGTTGGTACGAGAATTATTCCAAAATGGACGATATAAATTCGATATTGTACTGCCTTACAAATGAAGCAAACATTTAGTGATGATTGAAGTGTTTGTAACAAAAAAATTTAATCTTTTGTTTGTTTTGAGGGCCATAGGGAATTCTAGGGATAATTTGCAGTTCCAAATGAATGTTGGTACGAGAATGATATCAAAATAGACGCTATAAATTTGACAGATTGAATAGAATATTTCTCAAATCAACAAAAATTGTGTTTACACTTTGCAAAATTTATTTTATTCATAAAATTTTCAATAAACTTTTACCAGAATAAGATTTACTATTAACTATCGAGTAACCAAGATTGGAACTGAAGTTTCAGGTTGCTCAAAAAGCCCCATTACCAACATCCAAAGCTCCTTTTAACAAAATCACCCAAATGTAAATCGTCCAAAATTCCAAATCAAAATTTTATTTTCAAAATGCTATTTTTTGGCGATTATGTGACGTTTATGCGATTTTTGGATGATCGAATCGCGAAGGAAGCGTTGTTATCTGGTGGCAGTCGTCTAGACGGCCCGACAAGAAAAATTCTCCGTGGAAATGCTCGCGTTAGGGTCGATTTACGAGGAGCGCCAACTTTTAGTGGACCATCGCGTAAGTGGACCTTCGAAAGGCCTAATCGTAAGTGCCTCTTCATTGCTGGTGCGTGCACCCGTCGGACAGATAGCGGAATACCTTGGTGAGAAAAGGAGAGAAAAAGAATGGAGAAAAGGGTGGCTGCTCTTAACCGATCAGGGCCGTGCCACCTAATGGCTCCGCCACGCCGCGTGACTATCCGATGGTTCATGCGGGTCCGCAGGTGATCGCGGACAAACCGACCACGACCAACTGCAACTCGCGTCCGGCGACGTCTTCGCTTGTATGATAATGGTTGGTCGGGTAAAACGCAAATTAGAAGGTCGACGATTGTCCCTAGGAATCGACAAAAGCAATACACTGGGAATTATTAACAATAACTTTCGCAAACACAGTGGTTTTAACCCTTTTTTTTAGTTGAATTCTTTTTCAAATTAGTGTTTGGATAAATTTTTGTTTAATTCTTCCTTTTTTTTTTTTTAAAATATTAAAATATTAGCAATATTAAATGATAAACACAACGATTTTAACCCTTTTTTCTTTAATTTTCAAATTTTCAAATTTTTTTAAAATTAGTATTGGAATTTCTATTAAATAGAAAAGGATTTGAATTATTTAATATAACTTTCTTCAAACACAGTGGTTTACATCTCTTTTTGATTTGAATTTCTTTTCAAATTAGTATTTTGCTCAATTTTTTCAAAATTGCTTTTTTTTTAAATTAGCATTGTAATTTACATTAAAGAGGAACTGAATTGAATTATTAGTAATAGCTTCCTCCAATTCAGTAGTTTCAAACCTCTTTTTTTGTGAATTCCTTAAAATTAGTGTTTTGATTTTTCAAAATTCCTTTTCTTTTCAAATTATCATTGGAATTTACATTAAACAGGAAAGTATTTGAATTATTATTAATAACTTCCTCAAACACAATGATTTTAACCCATTTTTCTTTTAAATTTCTTTTCAAATTAGTGTTTTGCTAAATTTTTTTTAAATTGTTCCACTAAACTTAAATTTATATTAAACAGAAAAAGATTTATATTATTAACAACAATTTCCTCAAACATAATGGTTTTAATCCCATTTCTTTGTTAAATTCCTTTTCAAATTAGTACCTTGTCAAATTTTTTAAAAATTACTTTTCTAATATTGCTATTGGAATTTATATTAACTAGAAAAGGATTTGAATTATTAACAATAACTTCCTTCAAACACAGTGGTTTTAATCACTTCAAATATTTTTGCAATCACAATTCTTTTTTTAAAATTGATTTTTTCAAAATTAGCATTGGAATTTATATAACATAGGGATTTGATCCTTTGCGCTCAATAATTATTTCAATGTTTACATACAGAATTTTTTAGAAAGAATTTATAATTATTAATTTACATTTGTCAAGGTTCATGTTTTATCAATTTCTAACGAGTCAGCATTACTTGGCATTTTCAGTGGAGTAAGTCAGCCTTGTCAATATTATAATAAATTTGAAAAAACATATACAGTGTACCCGGGTGTTAGCAAATTCTACTTCTTACTGAAGCAGAGAATTTAAAATTTTAATTATGGTAAACTGTTTGAATAAATTAAAATAAAGCGAAATTCATATTTTTAAATTACAATTAACAAAATGACTATTCATGAACACCGCGCGTAGAACTGCTCCAATTTATCGAGTCTGCAAATTTCCATATATTTATCTCCACGGTTGACAAATGTCCATATGTTTTTATTACTCTCGCCGCAGAAAAACTAGTTCCAATCGCAAGAAACGTGAATTTCTAGCAACATAAACAGTTTAATATGTTAAGAGAAACGCTACAAAAAAAAAAACGATCGCGAAACAACCGAACAAACAGATACAAAACAATTTTTCCAGGGCAAAAGTACACACGTAATAAAAAAGGGTTAAAGTTATTATTATTTTGCAGAAAATAGTTTTTCGAAGCCATCGAGAAATATTTCACGATTATTGCGACGTTAGATTTCAGAGAAAACAATATTTCAACGCTCTTAGACGAATAGTTGCGCGTATATTCCGGATAGCTGTTATCGGGGCCCGAATTCTGGACCTTCGTGGTGGGCCTCCGTTCCTATCTTAACCGAATTTACGGAAAACACTTTGCTCGCTGGCCACCGTCGCCAGGAATGCTTGTCCTGCCACCGACGAACGATCGGCATTCCTGGCATCTTCCACGGGGCCCGGGCCCCTGGGCCCAATGCGCTTCCAAATCGACGATCGTGTTAAACTCGTGTTTCCTAATGGATTCTCGGAATCGTCATTTCGCTCCTCGAATCACTCAAAACGAACGAAATCTTAATTTGATAAATCCTCGATGAAAATTTTAGAGTTTGTTTGCTTTTTGAAAAATGGAGATTTTTCAATTTTCTTGGGACTCTCCTCCAGGCCCATTTTCTTCGTAGTTCGTAGAACTAGGAGGAAAGACCTAGACCGAGAGACTTCTCGTCCATGGCGCGGAACTAACGACGAGCACGGTGACGAACGACGACAAAGAACAGTTAGCGTCGACTACAACCATGATCGACAGCACGATGAAGAGAACAAGGAAGTTAGGGGATTCCAACGGCCTCGAGACTATTCCGGTTGAACTCCAGCACGCGAAATGGCTTGCAAGATCGTTTCGATGGGAAAATTTGATGGGCAATCATTCGTGGCATTTTCAAATAATTGCTTTCGTTTATTTATTAATTTGTAGAATAGTAATCAAAGTGGTATCAATTTCTTTTTATGGCGAAAAATTATATTGTAAGAAGTATTGGAAAAAATTGCAAATTTTGAATGATATTTATTCATTATGTATATTCAAATTGCTTTATAGACTGAATATTTCAATTTTTTCTTCCTGGTTTGATATTTGGAAATTTGTATTATATTATAATCAATCACTATATTTCTTTGCTCTATTTAATATAACGTTCATTTTCTCATAATTCAGAACCTTCATTAAAGCACCTAACTTTCAAAAAGGTGGTTCAAAGCATCAACCTTCTCTAATAATTCATTTTTCTATCAAACTTCCCAAATCTTCCAAGCTCAATTCAAAACTCTTCCCCCACATTATAATCAATCACAGCCACATTTCTTTGCTCTATCCAATCTAATCAATTTTCTCACAACTCAAAGCCTCCTCTAGAGCACCCAACGTTCCAAAAGGTAGTTCAATGCATCAACCTTCTGTAATAATTCATTTTTCCTATCAAACTTCCCAAATCTTCCAAGCTCAATTCAGAACTCTTCCCCCACATTATAATCAATCACAGCCACACTCCTTTGCTCTATCCAATTTAATCAATTTTCTCACAACTCAAAGCCTCCTCTAGAGCACCTAACTTTCCAAAAGGTAGTTCAAAGTATCAACTTTCTCTAATAATTCATTTTCCTATCAAACTTTCCAAATCATCCAAGCTCAATTCAAAACTCTTCCCCCACATTATAATCAATCACAGCCACATTTCTTTGCTCTATCCAATTTAATCAATTTTCTCACAACTCAAAGCCTCCTCTAGAGCACCCAACGTTCCAAAAGGTAGTTCAATGCATCAACCTTCTGTAATAATTCATTATTCCTATCAAACTTCCCAAATCTTCCAAGCTCAATTCAGAACTCTTCCCCCACATTATAATCAATCACAGCCACATTTCTATGCTCTATCCAATCTAATCAAGTTTCCCACAACTCAATGCCTCCTCTGGAGCACCTAACTTTCCAAAAGGTAGTTCAAAGCATGAACCATCTCTAATAATTCATTTTTCCTATCAAACTTCTCAAATCTTCCAAGCTCAATACAAGACTCTTCCCCCACATTATAATCAATCACAGCCACATTTCTCTGCTCTATCCAATCTAATCAAATTTTCCACAACTCAAAGCCTTCTCTAGAGCTGCTAATTTTCTAAAAACGCAAGTTCATCGACCCCATCCCCCAGATTCATCCTCCTCCACAACATCCAAACCTCACAAATCGAATTGAGTCATCAAATAACCGGTCACTCTTGCATAAATCGTCTCGTTTCTATTATCCAGAATGAAAAGACGCTTCGAGGACGCTGTTCGGGAAATGATCGGCGTCTCGTGGATGGTTTCAACGTGGCGTTTCATGCGCAATCAGATACCGGATACGAATTAACCGAGCGCTCGGGACAACATATGTCAGCAACGTTGTAGCGAAGTTTATCGCGATCACGGTAACGACCATTTACGTTCTTAAGGCCATAAATTAGGGCATTTCTTTCGTTCAATTTATCTACGCGGTAAAGCGGATCTAATGGGACGACGTGTCGAAGAAGTCGTCGCACTGCAAAATAACCCTGCAGAATCGTCTGTGTCCCGCGAAGCGCGACCGTTGAAATAAAGGAAAAAAAAATAGAAAAAAGAGACTTCTTTCGCGGGGAGGACGTAGCGAATAATTTTTGTGGGAGTTCGTAGAGGCTGCCGGGGCGTTCTCGAGAATGCAAACCGTGCCTGTAGACCGGATGGGAGGAGATTGAATCGGCTGGAAAGAAACGGATCCGGACGCTGGGTCGCTATTTCTGAACCGATCTCGACGAGCAAACACGGAAAAAGAAGCGACGAGCGACGATCTGAGCGATCTCGCGGACCGTGTCCGGGACGATCGACAAGAAATCCGATAGAAAACCCCGATAATTATTGGAGGGACTCGAGTTTCGAGATAATGGGTCAATAAATTGATGGTAAATAGAGAAAATCATTGATGGTGATATCAGGGCCACATTTTGAGATTTTTCATTTAAATTTGAATGTTTATTTCACAGCAGCATTTTTCATTGTTATAAGTTTATTTTTGAGTATATTTTAGGGTTTATATATGAATAAATTTATAATAGAACTTGTCAGGGTTCGTGGCACGTTGGAAACGCTGGCTCTAGTTCGATCACTGAAGTGCAGCTGCATTGGGCCGAGATGCACTCTGGGATGGGTGACCGCTCGAGAAAAAAAACGCGGTACTCTCTTTTGGGTATTATTATCCCGTTGTATAATTGTTTATGATTATATTTCTCTATCAGATTTGGAGTTAGACAATTATCAGCTTGGATAATATCCAAAGAAACTACTATTGTAAATAAATATTATAGTTCAATAATAAAGAGAATACTTGGTAAATATAAATGGGGGAAAAAATTTGTAAAAAACAATGTTCCACCATTATAATATAGTGTTCGAACACAAGTTGTGGGGGAGAAGTGGAGTATTAATAAAAATTAAATACGAGTTAATTTTAAAACACTAAATAAAAAGAATACTTTGTAAATAGAGAAGTGACACAAGCTTGTAATAAACAATATTGGGTAAAAATAAGTGGGGGAAAAATTCATAAGAAGCAAGTGTTTCATTATAGTAAATCACCTTCCATACAGTATACAGTAGTATACAATTATAATGAAGAAATATAGTGCTTCATTACAATATGGAGGAAAAATTTTGAATTGAGCTTAGAAGATTCTGAAAGTTTCATGGTAAAATGATTATTAGAAGGCGGATATTTATCGTAAACGAGGATAAGCGTTGTTTGTTACTTAAGGGAAGTTTTTTTGACGAGGTAAAAAATTGAATCCCGCAAAAAAGTTAATGCAACAAACGATAAAAATTCCATTCATGATATTGACCACCTACGGAGATTGATAAAATTGACCACTGCGCGATGGTAGCTGTGGGCGTAACTTGCGGGACCCCCCAACTGCTCGTCCCAATTAAAAGCAAATAAAAATGGGTAATAACGAGAGTGAGGGGAATAAAAAGTGGAGAGGCGAGAACGACAATATTTTTGCATAAAGACAGAAAATGGAGTCGTCTCAAGGATGTTTTAAATGGTTTCCATTGGGGGGGAATTATTAGCCTTTTAGTCCATTTGGAAGTAGGTAAATATTTGAAAATATTGTAAGAATTTGTGTGCAATTATAAATCACACAGATAGAGTACTATTAGGTTCCAATAAGTTCGCCATTTTGGAGGCTAAAATTCACTTTAAATAAGTACTGTACAGTTTTTCTCACTTTGTAAGGTTAAGGAACTCCAATATGCTTAGAATTTTTAAATATTCTCCATCAAAATTCGCGTTTTTTACATTTTGACACATTGACATCCTCCATTCTGTTCAGGAATTATGATTTTTTAAATAAATACATGAAATTTCAGGGTACCATTTCTGGCCACACATTATATTTACGGTAAAGAATTTTTTTCTCAAAAGTGCGTAAGATTTCAGGGGTATGTCTATTCACCGAAAATAATTGTAATTGACCCAGGCAACTAAAAATAATTTTTTCAGAATAATTTGAAATTTTTTCATTTTGTCGAAAAATTTAGGCACCTACTCGAATTTTTTTCTCGAAACTGAGTAGGATTTCGGGGGTATGTGTGTTGACCAAAAATGATTGTAATTGACCCCCCAAACCAAAAATAATTTTTTCAGAACGATTTGAAATTTGTCTTTTTGGTCGAAAAATTAAGCACCTACAATCCTGTCGATTTTTGTTGGAAATTCGTTTTTCATTTTTAATAAATTTGTTTGATGCGCTACGAAAATTTTGTTTAATACTTTTTTGTAGGTATCTATGAGAACTAGTTTAAAAAAAAATTTCATTGAAATATATTCACTATTGTAGAAGTTATGGTCGTTTGAAAATTGGACCATTTTTATGGAGTTTTTCTCATTTTACGGGGTTAAAGACCAACTTTTTCAATATTTTTAGAATTTCTACACATTTTTCGTTAAAATACGCGTTGTTTGCATTTTGAAACATGAAAATCCTCCAATCCGTTCAGGAGTTATGGCGTTTTGAAGATGTGAATGAAATTTCGAGGAACCATTTTCTAGCCTCGCGTTCGATTTTTGGTAAAGAATTTTTTTCTCAAAAGTGCGTAGAAATTCGGAGGTATGTCTATTCACCAAAAATAATTGTAATTGACCCCCTCAACTAAAAATAATTTTTTCAGAACCATTTGAAATTTTTTAATTTCACCAAAAAATTTCTGGGCTTATTCGAATTTTTTTCTTGAAATTGAGTAGGATTTCGGAGGTATGTCTACTCACCAAAAATGATTATATCTGACTCAGGCAACTAAAAATATTTTTTTTAGCATGATTTGAAAGTTTTTAATGATTTTCGTCTTATTTTGGTCCCTAGAATCCCCCATTACAATTTTTTCCAAGGGTGGTCGAACACCCTGTATAAAATATAAATTTTCTGAATTATTTATTCATCATTCCATGCTTCACAGAAGAGACTCTGAACCAGTTAATATTGCTTACAATTTTTCCCTCTGTCTAGATTTTTTATCAATAATTTTGTAATCCATTCATCCCCTTTTCAATCCCCTTTTACGTACACTCTTCACGTTAGACTTTTTTCGAAGAATAAAGTCGTCAAATAAATCAGAGAAAAGAATAATCGTGTAGCATACTTTGTAGCAAAGCAATAAATTGCTGTGGCTCTGTTAATTGCACGCGACAGGAACGTCGACACGTAGAACGACAATGGCCGTTGCACGTAACTCGTTGCAAATAGGCGCAGACCGAGAACTAACGCTAACCTAGCACAACGAAACGTTGTTGCGATGCATTATCGTTATCAGATCATCGTCGTAGGACGAGATTGCTTAGATTATCGGCAGGTGAGCGGCATAATGACCGGTAAAATTATACCCGTAATTACTGGCGTCCTAAAAAATACACTGTCGAAGAGATCCCTTGTAAAGATATCGCGAAAAGTGTCGTTTCCGAAACACAGCGTTACTTTTATGATATTACGGCCTGTCGATTACGCGTCACACGTACCCGGGATAAAGTCGCTACTTTATTACGGTTGGAGAATAAAAAAAAAAATTAATTTGCTGCCCCCCTTTCCTCACTCGTAACTCTTTCGTGCCTTTGGGCACGGAAGTGTCGTAAAGTTGTCCACCCTTTTGGGTTACGGGATTGCATCGACCATGGGTGGCTCCCCTGCGACGAGTGATTGGGAATATTTTGTTTATTTAACACGTTCACTGCCAAATCAAAACCGTATAATATTCTGGGAAAGTAAAAATTTTGATTTTAGGTCATTGTAGGCTACATAACCTAAAATTTGTTGCAGTACTTACTTCCGTAATCTACTTAAAATTCACAAATTTATTCTGGGAAAGTAAAATTTTGATTTTAGGTCATTGTAGACTACATAACCTAAAATTTGTTGCAGTACTTACTTTTGTAATCTAAAAGTTATTAGCAGTTGCGCCTGTTAATACGCATGCATAGAGGTGCAACTGCTAATAACTTTTTAACGAAGCCTCAAACAACAAATTTGTATTCTTGATTTTCGACTTATTTTGGTCCCTAGAACCCCCCATTAAAATTTTTCCCAGGGGTAGCTAAACACCCTGTATATAAAAAATGTTAGTGGTATTTTATTTCTCCATTTTCTCAATTTTGATATAAATTAAAATACTCCCCCAGTATGTTGTGGGGTTATTTTTATTGAGTGGTATGCCTGGTGAGTGAGTGTGGTATGAAGGGGAATGGGTGTTGGCAGCGCTGGTGCGCGAGAGGGACGACGCGTGAAGTCCCTTGTATGGAAGAGAGCGTGCTGCGCACGGGGTGAGAATTCTATTAAAATATATACGTTATATTGTTAAATAAGAAAGGGGCTCATTCATTAGTCAACCTAATTCTTCCCACATATGTCTCGTCTAAAATAATAGAATATTTCTGTGATGAATAAATAATACAGAAAATTTATATTTGACATATGAAAAATTTTTTAATTTTCCCATTTTTGATATAAATTAAAATATTCCCCCAGTATGTCTCGTCTAAAATAATAGAATATTTCTGTGATGAATAAATAATACAGAAAATTTATATTTTACATATGAAAAATTTTTTAATTTTCCCATTTTTGATATAAATTAAAATATTCCCCCAGTATATGTCTCGTCTAAAATAACAGAATACATCTGTGCAGTAATAAATAAAACAATAATCAGAATTTTAATTATTTCAAATTTTTATTCCCCCACGCAAATAAAAATTTTTACTTGCATAATAAATTATTTTGCACCAATAAATGTTTCAACTTTCAACCCTGGATGGATACGAAGGGAAAAAGAGTTACGACGTGTCTATATCAGTTTATTATTCGATAAATAAAACAAGAGAGGAGCCAGTATTTATTCCCAATGATTTACAACATCTACATTAATTAACTTCTAATTGGCATTTTACTCTATACGCGTGTGTCTCTGTCCCGCGATCCTGACGTTTTTTATTTTTGTCTCTATCGTTTCTTTCCGCTTTTTTTTTCCTCTTCTCTCTCTATCGTGGATGTCGATGCGTTCCGCGAACGAAGCACGAGTTAACGAGGCGAACATTCTACTTATGATATTTACTCGGGGTCCGCCTTGGGTCTCGTTTTATTGAGTCATATATCAAAACCTGAGAAATCGGGAGAGGGAAAAGGGAAAACGTCGGCGTTTCTGGCTTTCGGCGCGATTGACGGAATCCTTAATTGCGAGTCGGGATCGCCTCGTTACACCCCCGATCGCTCCACCTGGCGGGAGCTCTCGAAATCATTATCGGATATAGTTCATTCTTCGACCGTAAACCTTTTGTTTTCGGGGGTATATAATCTGTTTCAACACGTTCACTGCCAGATGAAAACTGTATAATATTCCGAAGATTAAAATTTTGATTTCACACCTATTTAAGCTACATAACCTAAAATTTGTTTCGGTACTTATTTTCGTAACCTTATTAAAAGTCACAAATTCTGTTCAAATTTATTTCCCTCGACATCTTAACTAGAGAATTAATTTTTCTAGTGTCGTAATGGTAAATCCTGTCACCCATGTGTAGGTGGCGTGGCAGTCAAAGTGTTAAAAGCAAAAATTGTTTTGGAAAAAGTACCCCTTCCATAATTTTTTAACCCTTTGCACTTCAGGGGTGAGAAATTTAATGTGTAACGTTGCTCGATTCGAGTTTTATTCTTATTATTATTATTATTGTTATTGTTATTATATCGAGTAATACGAACTGAATTTTTGGGAAAATCCACATTTAAATTGTAGGTTTTTATACATTTTTACAATTAATTAAATCTAATAAAAATGAATCTTAAAAAAATAATTAAAACCAGAGTATAAATTATTTAATATTTCCCTCTAAATTCACTTCTCCAAAAAATGACTTCAAATCCAATTCCAAAAATTCCCACCCACACAATACAAAATTCCCTTCCACTATATTTTTTAAAATACTACTTTTTTGCAATACTACCCTATGTAAACAACAACCAAAAAAAAAAATAATTAAACCCAGACAAATTGGCATCGAACGGTGAACTAATTTTTCAAACAACGAAACGAAAGGTGAATTGAAACGTTTGGGAGTCGAGAGTCGATGGGGCGAGTGTGGTTCCCGGGGCCCTACACGTGGAAGCGTGGGTTTCCCCCGCAGTCGTGGCCCACATTCCAATAAATAACGAAACAAAGGAGCTGGAAATCCACCCCTCTCCATCTGGTTTCTGGCTGCCGCCATATTTACATCCGGTAACGAGCCGCCGGCAGATATTTACATTTTTAATAGCATAAACCCACAGACCTGACGGGGGCCCTCTTGGAATAACATTTCCCTTTCTTCTCCCTCGGGTTTCCCCCCTTCCGCCATCGACGACCCCACCGTGGACGCCATTTATTAGCCCTAATTGATCGAAAGGGGTACCTGGGCTCTCCTCACGTTCCCCCGTTCGCGTTTACGCGTTCGTCTCGGGAGAAGAAATTTCATTAGAGACGAGAAACAGGGGTATAACGAGTCGGAGGAGGAGGGAACCGTCGTTCACCCGCACGACACATGACGCTGGTGTTTGAGCAACGATTAGGCCCGCTCGGTTAACAGGTGATGGTTGCGTAAATCGACCATAATGGCGCCAAGGGGGGAAAACTGGATGGACTTGGGGGGCTGCACGGGATTCTTCGACTTTGTTTGGTAATGAGATCAATCTTCTTAAACTGGGGGCCCATTAACCCCCGTAGGATTCATTTTTTGGGGAATATACTCTTTTCGAAGCGTGCATGAACGTTATTTTTGAAACTTCACAAAGTACTCAGTAAGCAAATAATGAGATCAATTTTTTAAAAAATGGGCCCATTAGCCCCTCATAATTTACTTTAGAGCAAATATAATTGTTCTCCTTTCAAATTTGGATGAAAATTATATTTGAAACTCTTCAAGACACATACTAAGCAAATAATAAGATCAATTTTTTAAAAAATGGGCCCATTAACACCTCATGGTTTACTTTAGAACAAGTATAATTGTTCTCCTTTCAAATTTGGATGAAAATTATATTTGAAACTCCCCAAAGCACATAATAAGCAAATAATGAGATCAATTGTTTTAAAAAATGGGCCCATTAACCCCTCACGCCTTACTTTAGAGCAAATATAATTGTTCTCCCTTCAAATTTGGATGAAAATTATATTTGAAACTCCTCAAAGCTCACAATAAGCAAATAATGAGACCAATTTATTAAAAAATGGGCCCATTAACCCTTTGGACATTAACAAACTTGGATGAAAATTATTTTTGAAACTCCCTAAAGCACACAATAAATTGTTTTTACCCAAATATTTTTGGACACAGTAACTAAACTTAGTAACTAAATAATAGATTCTTCTTTTTATTTATTTATTTCTTTACTTAGGGATATGAATCTTCTTGTACACAAAAATAAAGACATAAGCATAAAATATATGTAAGTATAAAATCATATCAATGTTAAATATGATAGAATATAAATTGAAATGACAAACTGCAACTAAACACAACAGAAAGCATACATCAGTTATAAAACTTTTTATTAATCATGAAAACTACATTAGAATTCAGTGGATGGAGCCATGCTGGTAAATTAAAATCCCAAGGAAATTATATAAAATAGCAGAAAATAAATAAACAAGATTTTAAATTGAAAAATTTTTTCAAAATTCTCAGATAATTCAGATTTCTCTGACTGTGTTCAAATGATTATTGTAAGAAGATTATAAGCTTTTTAGATTATTTATAAATATAAAAAGAATCCTATAGACTATTATATATAGTAATATGGAGTTCTATATATCCCATGAAATTATGCAAAATAGATAAAAGCAAATAAATGACAATATTTTAAATTGTGAAATTTTGAAAAATTTTCAGACAGTTGACTGTGTTCAAAATAATAATTAATCAAGAGTGATAATCAAGAGTGTTTTGAGTAATTAAGAGGATTAAGAGTGTTTTGAGCAATTTATAAATATAAATAAGAATAAATAAACTCATCTGGATGATATTATGGTGTCCTGTATATGCTCCATCGTTACCACCATTAATTCTGCATGAGATTTGAGCTAGTTTTTCCATCTGTTGGATATTCATATGCCTCCAAGCATACTTTCACCTCCAATGAAGCGGTACGAGGAAATCATGGGATGAAAATGATATGATTGGTGGCCATTAAGGTGATGGAGAGAGAGGAAAATGGATCTGAATAAATTACCTCGTTCCTTCTCTGTCTCTCTCTAGGAAACTAATGATACAAAATAATAGAAACGACTGTGTTTACCAAATATTGTGCATAATGTGTTCTGAACGAATCAAGTTTCCCATTTGGAAGCTCAGAAGCTGATAATATGGGAACCAGAATACAATTTAAATGGATTAGAAAATGTGTAACAAGCACTTTTGAAGTGTTTATGAAATTAGATGCATGAAAAATAATTTAATAGGTAAATAGTCTGGGTTGGGAAATGGTATGTGAGGAAAAAGAAATCAACATTGCCTGTTTGCTGTGATAAGTGACCTGGTAAGGGGGCCACTGTTAGCATAATTAGCTCTGTTTGTATAGATAGAGGAAACAGAAGGGCCACTTAAATGCCTGGTAGAAACGTTAAACGAAATGTAACTTACTTGTTAGTAGAGACTAACAGTCAGTTTTGTGAGCAATTTTGAGAAGAAACCATTCACAATCTCTGAGTGAGATTTTATTGTTTTATATATTTTTACTTCTCATTATTAATGGTAGAAATAATTTGAGATTGTGGAGTCATTGGATCAAATTTTTGTTGAGAATATTGTAAATATTGTGAATACTGTTTTTTTTCTCTAGTTGATGGAGTGGTTTTAACAAGATGAAGATAATAATAATTGTCACATAAGTAGAGTCAAAATCATAGTAATTGAAGAGTTAGGGACAGTATTATATTTGGAATTGAAGAAATAGAGTCCCATTTGTGTGAAAATGTAATTCAAAATTGAAAAACAAAGAAATAAAATATATCATTTGAACAATTATTCCACAATTAAAATAGTAAAATAGATTTTATATTAAAATAAAGACACCTCAAATATCTCAATTAGTTCCAGCCTTACATCAACTCAAAGACACATTTATGTAACAGTGTAATTCAAAATTGAATAACAAACTTGAAATAAAATACATTATTTGGACCATAATTCCACAATTTATAAAATAAAATAAACATCATGTTAAAATAAATACATCCCAAATATCTCTAAATCAGTTCATCGCTTACATCAACTCAGAGACACATTTATGTGCCAATATATTGAATTATAATTCAAAATTGAAAAAGAAATTTGAAATGAAATTAATCATTTGGACCATAATTCCACAATTTATAAAATAAAATAAACATCATATAGATATAAATACACCCAAAATATCTCTCAATCAGCTCATCGCTAACATCAACTCAGAGACACATTTATGTAACAATATATGTATTGAATTATAATTCAAAACTAAAAAACAAATTTGAAATGCAATAAATCATTTCAACAATTATTCCACAATTTTTAAAATAAAATAGGCTTCCTATTAAAATAAAAACACCCCAAATATCTCAATTATATTCTCCCTTGAAGACACATCCATTTATGTAACACTATAATTGAAAACTTAAAATCAGATTTGAAATGAAATATATCATTCCAATAATCATGCTAGAATTAAAATAATAAAATAGATTTTATATTGAAATAATGACATCCCAAATATCTCAATTAGTTCCATACTTGCGTCAACTCAAAGACACATTTTTGTAACAATCTAATTCAAAATTGAAAAACAAACTTGAAATAAAATAAATTATTTGGACCATAATTCCACAATTAACATTCTAAAATAGACTTTCTATTAAAATAAAAACACCTCAAATATCTCAATTATATTCTCCCTTGAAGACACATCCATTTATGTAACAATATAGTTCAAAATTGAAAAACAAATATAAAATGAAATAAATCATTTCACAATTAACATATTGAAATAGACTTTCTATTAAAATAAAGACACCTCAAATATCTCTCACTCAGCTCATCCCTTACATCAACTCAGAGACACATTTATGTAACAATATATTCAATTATAATTCAAAATTCAAAAATAAATTTGAAGTGAAATAAATCATTTGTACAATTATGCCACAATTAATATAATAAAATATACTTTCTATTAAAGTAAAGACACCCCAAAATATCTCAATTATATTCTCCCTTGAAGACACTTCCATTTATGTAACACTATAATTGAAAACTGAAAATCAGATTTGGAATGAAATATATCATTCCAACAATCATTCTAGAATTAAAATAATAAAATAGATTTTATATTAAAATGAAAACTCCCCAAATATCTCATTTAGTTCCACCCTTAAATCAACACAAAGACACATTTACATAACAATGTAATTAAAATTTGGAAAAACAAATTTGAAATAAAATAAATCATTCGAACCATTATTCCACACTTCACAAAATAAAATAAATACACCCCAAAATATCTAAATTACATCCACCCACTCCCAAACATAAAAACCCTCAATTCCACCAACCCCCATCAATTTACCCCCCAAAAATTTCATTTTCTTCGATCAAAAATAGCATTTTCATGAATCTAAAAAAAAACTCCCCACTCTAGAAAGGTCAGCCATGCTCGACCACGTCTCGAGGGGGTGAAACGGAGGGTGAAAAACGAAGGGTTGAGTCGAACTGATCAGCGTCGAATCATTCGCTAGGGTTAATTGGATGGAGTGTTTGAGCTCGCAATTAGCGATTAGCAATTACTCCAACATCGAAACGTTTGGAGGGGGTGAGGGGGGGTGGAGGGGGTAAATGGGGGGAGGAGGAGGGTACGGCTGTCTCGAGTCGACGGAGCGATTAATGAGCCAATCGGCTAATAACGCGTCACGCAAGAATTACGCGGTAACCGTTTCGGTTCGCTCGGCGTCGCGGCGCGTCGCGTCGCCGTCCGTTTGATATTGTTAGACGCTTTACGTTGCCACATCCTCACTCCCACGAGGATCGTGGCTCGTTAGCCGATTACAGCACTCCTATTACACGACCGGGAACCGCTTTCGCGAGCCATTGAAACGAGCTGCGCGAAGATCGATGTACCACGATAGACAAACAAGCCTGCTCCTAACCACTGTTCTATTTTACAATCGCGTATTAGGCGAGTAATGCGCTTTAATGGTCCACGGGGCTACGGAGAATGGATGGACAGCGTTTAGAAACTTGATTTCAGAAAATATTGGTTGATTGCAGGACTAAATTCCTGCACTGTTGGGAATTGATAGTAAATTCCACGTATTCCGCCATTTTTATTAGACGTTCGAGGAAATATTTAGGTCTAGGTTAGGTCCACTGTTCTATTTTACCTTTAGAAGCGTTTAAAAACTTGATTTTAGAAAATATTGGTTGATTGCAGGACTAAATTCCTGCACTGTTGGGAATTGATAGTAAATTCCGTGCATTCCGCCATTTTTATTAGACGTTGGAGGAAATATTTAGGTCTAGGTTAGGTCCATTGTTCTATTTTACCTTTAGAAGCGTTTAAAAACTTGATTTTAGAAAATATTGGTTGATTGCAGGACTAAATTCATGCACTGTTGGGAATTGATAGTAAATTCCGTGCATTCCGCCATTTTTATTAGACGTTGGAGGAAATATTTAGGTCTAGGTTAGGCCCACTGTTCTATTTTACGTTTAGAAGCGTTTAGAAACTCGATTTCAGAAAATATTGGTTGATTGCAGACTAAATTTGTGCTCTGTTTAGAATTGGTTATAGATTCCATGTATTTTAGAGCCAATTCCACCATTTTTATTGTACCCCCTTATGTAGAGGAAATAGGTAATTCTTAAGAACGAACTCAACCAAGAATTTTTCCATTTAACCAATTTTCCATAGGGTTTAACTCCAAAAAAGAATAAAAATATCACCCTTAAAAAATCAAAAGCTCGTTAAAATATCATTTGCAATGCAAAAATGTTTATATACCCTTATAATACGAGTCATTGAGGGTAGTAAGGACTCAACGATGACTTACTTATAATGAAAATACTCGTTTTAGCCATTTTCCATAAAGGTGAACTCGTTAAAATATCATTTGAAATGCAATAACTTTTGCACACCCTTATAACACGTGCCATTAAGGGTAGTAAGAACGAACTCAACGAAGAATTTTTTCATTTAACCCATTTTCCATGGGGTTGAACTCCAAAACAAAATAAAAATATCACCCTTAAAAAAACGAAAACTCGTTAAAATATCATTTGCAATGCAAAAACTTTTGCACACCCTTATAACACGTGCCATTTAGGGTAGTAAAAACGAACCCAACGAAAAGAAAAACGCATTCCACCCCCATTTTCCCATGATGAGAAATTCAAAAAAAAAAAAATAGAAATATTGCTCTTAATGGTCAGTATGATCGTGGATAAAATTTTCTGGTTGTTTGTTTCCTCGATTCGAGTCCATCGCGGATGGAGAGCGTCGTTTCTCGGAAACCGATACGCCGCTGGACCGGCTGAAATATACTCGAGGCTCGCGCGGGATAAAGCTTCGCTAATTGGTGGCGAGAACGAGCGCCTACGCAAGCGTCGCGTAATTCCGGCTAATTTATTTGATTGCGCCAGCATGCCCCGCGACTCTGTTCCCCGTAATAAGACTCGCCCCTCCCTCGCGAATCTCTCTGCCAGTCCCGCGGCGAAAAGAAAGAAGAAATTGGACCCGCCTACTCGGAATTCGGCTCCACTGTGCCCTGAAAAACCTTAACAAGGAAAAATGGCTTCATAGGGACACTGCAAAAACATATAGGGCATAGATAGATTCTTATTTGCTAGGGAATTTTTGGTGAAAGTGTATATTTGGAGTACAAATATATTTTATAGATAGGGTTGTTAATTAGGAGTTTAAATTGGCTTCATACAAACACTGCAAGAATATATAGGGCATAGATAGATACCAATTTTTATTTCCTAGGGAATTTTATTTTAGAGGATAGAAATTATTTTTCAGATTTTTAAAATTTTTTTAATTTGTGGTGAAAGTGTATATTTGGAGTACAAATATATTTTATAGATAGGGTTGTTAATTAGGAGTTTAAATTCGCTTCATAGAAACACTGCAAGAGTATAGAGAGCATAGGTAGATATCAATTTCTATTTGCTAGGGAATTTTACTTGAAAGGGTGAATATTAATTTCCAGATTTCTTCAATCTGGGTATTTTTTTTTATTTCTTTTATCATTTATAATTTGTATTGAATAATTGTATATTTAGATTATAAATACATTTTATAGATAGGGTTCTTAATTAGGGCCTTAAATTGATTTGATAAAAATAGTGCAAAAATGTATAGAGCATAGATGGATATCAATTTTTATTTTCTAGGGAATTTTACTTGAACGGGTAGAAATTATTTTTCAGATTTTTTTTCACGAATATTTTCACGAATAAAAACTCGATAAAAGCAAGCAAAATTCATATAATAAATTTGTTCAATAGAGGAGAGCTGGGGGGGGGGTGAATCTTTACGAAAAATAAACAAATAGAAGAACTCAAACCCTGTCAAACCAACCCATAAATATCAAAATTGATCAAAAGCAATAAAAATTCACATATACAAATAAATTCGTCCCACAAAATACAGAGGGGAGGGGGGGGAATTATATCTTCACGAAAGATACGAACAGGAGCGAGCGTACTCCAAGTCTTAATCCGCATTTTTCTCGAGATTAGAAATCCCAAAAGAAGCCTTGAAAAGGGAGTACATTTATATAAGTACCCAATAATCTTAAAGCCCGCGTACACATAACGACGAGGTGAAACGTTTGTCTACGATAAAGCGTTGATACCGCGGGGCCACCGTTCCTCGAAGAATTCGCGTTAACGGCCTACGTCGCTTGGATAGGAGGTAATCGACCGATTAATCGAAGCTCTAAACGTCGTTCCAAAGGTTTCGTGAGCTAGCTGCCCCGCGTAACAGCCCCCAACGAGGAGGCAACGGTGACTGGAGCAACGTGGCCGACGAACCACCACAAAAACTTTATAGGGGGATTCTAGAGACCAAAATAAGACGAAAATCAAGAATAACAATTTTTCGATTGAGGCTTCGTTAAAAAGTTATTAGCAGTTGCACCTGTAATAGTTACGCAAGTTGCTCATTTACAGACACAACTGTTAATAACTTTTTAACGAAGTCTCAATTGAAAAATTGGTATTCTTGATTTTCGTCTTATTTTTGGCCCTAGAATCCCCCATTAAAGTTCTTTTTTAGCTTTTCGTACGTAAGTAATTTTTATAAAATTATTACAAAATTTAGAATGCACAAGACAGTTGATATTTGACGAAGAATCATTTGGTTGAGCCTTGGGTCGTTCATGACCCACGCTACTATGAATATTATTATATATTATACTATTGATAGAGAAACATGGTGATGTAATTGAAAGAAAAAGATAAATGAATGGCAAGATTTTAAATTGACAAATCGTCGAGAAATTCCCGGAACACCTAAAATTCGTAACAGCCCCTAACGAGGCGGTAAACTGGTAGCTGGTGCACCGTGGCCGTCGGGTTGCCAGCACGCGAACCGCTGTGTGGGTCTTAGATACAGTGTAAGGACCCCTTAATAACAATGTCGTTTATAGTTAGTACATGGGCGGGAGGTTAGTTAGCGTGGATCGCGGATGCTCGTCGGCGAGGGGGTAGGGGAACGCTAATAAAACACAATTAGCGGCTCTACCGGGCCGACCAATCACCGGGTTCCGCGGTCTATCGTGTACGCACGCGTAAAACTCCGGCCACCGGTTATTTATGGCTTTCCCGGGCGCGCGTTATTGAGAGGAGGGCGATGTTTCTTCTTTTTCCCAATCAACCCGGTCGTTGTTACGAGCCAAAGCCGGCGTCGGGACCTTTCGAACCCTCTACCGCCGTCTCCGGATCATATTTATCCCCGACGACATCTCTCGACGCCATTTTCATGCGTTCGGGATGGACGGATCATCCCCTGTGGGGAGCCACCGACCCTTCATCGAAGCCAATCGACTGTGAACTACCCCCTCTGGGAATCGGGAAGCCTCATTGGCTGCGTATCCACCCTCCGGAAGAACGTTTCCGGTTTGTCGATGAGGGGGAATCCCACAATGGCGACTAGAATATCATTGGTGAATTTTTATATTTTTTTTAGTTATTTTATTTTGTGGATATTCTTGTGATTGGCGTTTATTTTTATTTTAGGGGTTGTTTTCTCCATTTTGCACTTCGATGGGTTCTATTGATTTGTTTAAGTTTTATTTGTGGTAATATAAATTTAATTTGCAGTTGCAGATGATGTCTTTGATGAGTTTTTATGTTTTTTTATTTCATTTTGTGGATACTCTTGTGATTGGTGTTTATTTTTATTTTAGGGGTTGTTTTCTTCATCACTTGCACTTCGAGGGATTCTGTTGGTTTGTTTATGTTTTATTTGTGGTAATATAAATTTAATTTGCAGTTGCAAATGATGTCATCTTTGGTGAGTTTTTATGTTTTTCAAAATTTGTTTGTTTTGGGGATTATTGATTGATTGTCAATTTTTATTTAGGGGTTGTTATTCAACCCTTTGCACTTCACTGGGTTCCATTAATTTATTTGCCTTTTATTTATGGCAATATAAATGTAATGAAATTTGAATTATTAACGTTTATAAAATGTTGTATAACAAATAATTTTTATTTTTATTTTTGGAAGTCGTATCACAAAATTGCTAATTTTTCGTCTTAAGTCTTATTAAAATTATACTATTAAAATAATTTTCTGGTAAATTTAAAAAATTGAAATATTTTGAAGGTAATAAATATATAAAAAAAGAATAAATATTAGACTCGAGACCAACTAAACAAAAAAGTGCACATTCTGGTTGTTTAAACCCATTTCCTGAACTATATTTAAAATACTTGACGTTGAACTAATATCTTCTGGCAACGGTGCTTGTTGCGCTCCTATCTATAATGCTTAAAATTTAGCATAATTAACATTTTGTGTGTATAATATTTATAAGACGATAGTGTATATTTAACTAATGAACGCATCGCGTTCGAAGGAAAATACATAGAAAAAACAAGACCAAGGAAACGATAACGACTCGCGATAGGTCTAAGTTTAATAGGAACGTAATTGTTGGACGACCAGGCGATACATTTGTTACTAACATTACTTGCCAACGACATGGTCAAAGAGTTTTGTAATCGAGCAATTACCATCCCCCCTCTGGGCTGTAAAAATTAAAAACACTTCCTAGTATTACATCCTACCCATTTTTTAAAGTCCAATTTAGTAATATACTTAATAGGAACGAAGAAATTAAGGAGAATATATTTTGTGCAATATTATTTCCAACCCCCTTTTTTCAACCCCAATTTAACTCCAAATTTATTTGATTTCTATTCTATCAAACTCTAATTTATAATAATATATTTATTAGGAACGAAGAAGTCAACGAAAATGTATTTTGCAATATTATTTCCATCCTCCTTTTTTCAACCCCCTTTTTTCAACCACAATTTAACTCCAAACTTATTTGATGTCTATTTCAACAAATTTTGATTTGTAATAATATATTTAATAGGAACGAAGCAATCAACGAGAATATGTTTTGCAATATTATTATATTCAACCCCCTTCTTTCAACCCCCTTTTTTCAACCCCAAATTTGTTTTACTCCCATTATACCAAACTCTAATTTATAATACTATATTTAATAGGATCGAAGCAATCAACGAAAATATATTTTGCAATATTATTTCCAACCCCCTTCTCACCATTTAACCCCAAAATTTATTTCACCCCTATTTTATCAAACTCTAATTTATAATACTATATTTAATAGAATCGAAGCAATCAAGGAGAATATATTTTGCAATATTATTTCCAACCCCTCTTTTCCCAATTTAACCCCAAAATTTATTTCACCCCTATATTATCAAAGTCTAATTTATGATACTATATTTAATAGGAACGAAGCAATAAACGAGAATATGCTTTGCACAATTATTTTGTCCGCGAATGGAGATTGATTAGAATATATTTTATTGTCCACGTTTAATTTCATATATTAATTTTATCCAACCACGATAGTTTTTACAGAGTTTTATTTGCGGCTGTAAATCCTTGGTATCGAATACATTAAGCATATAAATGGGGGCAAGCACACCTTGCGTTTGCTACAACGGAATCTTCGAACGCGGAAGTCGATAGTAGGAAAAAAGTTTATAGGCATATTAAAGTCGTTTGCCGTTGCACGTATTCTAGTAATGCGGTTTCATTTTCCTAACGAGGTTTGATATATGGAGTAATATAAAAATATTATTGTTTCTAAGCACTTGTATCGGGGTACTAAATTTTAGAGCGATACTTTCTCTCAATAGAGACGGGCGTGGGACTGCGGGGGGAATGTGTTTATTGTAACTGTAATACTCCCACCCCCTCTTCCAAGAAACATAAATTTATTATATGCAGAATATATTATTGCACTTCTATATTATTATGCCTTTTATATTCGTTGGGGCAGTAGATTTTAAGTAGTGAATTATAGCAATTTTTGATGATTTTGAATTTTTCTCTAGAGGGGAAACAGACGTTTCAGTTAAAAGAATTGTACAATTATTTTGAATTGGCGCCATTTTGTCTATTTCGATGGCTTTGAAATGTTTTGTTGAGACTCTCTGAACAGTTATTTTAAGTTTCGAGTTATAGATAATAGTGTTTTTAACCCCATATATGCAGATTATGATGAAGTAATGGGGTTAGGTTAAGTTTGTTAGGTTAGGTTAGCTTATATTCATAGCACTGTTGGGGCAATAGATTTTAAGTAGTGAATTATAGCAATTTTTGATGATTTTGAATTTTTCTCTAGAGGGGAAACAGACGTTTCAGTTAAAAGAATTGTACAATTATTTTGAATTGGCGCCATTTTGTCTATTTCGATGGCTTTGAAATGTTTTGTTGAGACTCTCTGAACAGTTATTTTAAGTTTCGAGTTATAGATAATAGTGTTTTTAACCCCATATATGCAGATTATGATGAAGTAATGGGGTTAGGTTAAGTTTGTTAGGTTAGGTTAGCTTATATTCGTAGCACTGTTGGGGCAGTAGATTTTAAATAGTAAACTATAGCAATATTTGATGATTTTGAATTCTCTCTAAAGGAGGAAGAGGAGAAGGTAACGTTCATATATGAATTAGGGGAAACATTTCAGTTAAACGAACTGTACAATTATTTGGAATCACTTTGCCAATTCTAATGGCTTTGAAATATTTTGTTGAGACTCTCTGAACAAATGAAAAATTTAAAAATTATACACAATAGTATTTTTAAATCCATATATTCAGATTGTGACGAAGTAATGGGCTCAAGTTAAGTTTGTTAAGTTATGTTAGGTAAAAAGGGGCCCAGAGATTATTGACTATTAGGCAAGGGTTAATTAAATAGTCATTAATATTGGTACACAATTGTTTCCAAAATTGATCAGATAAATTCCAAAAATTTTAGCCCCAAATACTGCATGGATTCCAAGTTCCAAAATGGAGTTCATCTTCTCAAATCATTGCAATGTTAATATTTCAATAATATCAGTATGCAATTATGCCCAAAATTCATCATATAAATTTCCATCGACAAATTCCAAAAATTTCAGCTACAAATATTGCATCGATTCTAATTTTCAAAAATTCTAAAATGGAGCTCATCTTCTAAAATTGTTGCAATGTTAATATTTCAATAATATCGATACACAATCGTGCCCAAAATTGATCAAATAAATATCCCACCCTCAATTTCCAAAAATTTCCAAAAATACAAAAAACATATTAGCCACCATTTGCTCAAATTGTCTCAATATTAATATTCCAATAACACCACTACACAATCATACCCAAAATTGATGAGCCAAATATCCCACCCTCAAATTCCAAAAATTTTCAAAAATTCTAAAATTCAGTAATTCTAAAACCAACTTAGGAGTACCTACGCCTAAAAGGACCACAAAAGAATCTCTTCCTTTCCTATCAGTTACGCGGGTATTGTCCCCACTCGCCCTCGCTTCTATCCGAGTCACGTCAAAGCGATCGGTCGCGCAGAACGCCGGCGTCAATTAATATGCGCGAGGCGACACCGTCTCGCCCGACGACCCCGCGCGCGTACGTAATTTGTTAATCGACGCGCTATCTTGTTAATTACCCGATAACGAGGCGATACGCTACGCTCGCGGAATGAGATTCCGTTATCGCTCGCCGGGCTCGTTTCACTTTATCGCCGACGGCTAAATGGTAATTCGCTATTTATTTTCCCTTTAAGCAGGTGGGAGGAGGGGGGGGTGAGGGTAGGAAAGTCGAGTAAACGGGAGTTATCGCGTTCGGTCCCCCTAGTTTGCATATCGACCGAGCTAGGAAACGATTTTCGCGACTTTTCGGAATCCCAAAGGCAACGGGAACGATAAGCCTGCCATCCGGCGTCGAAACGTCGCGATCGGAGCAAAGAAATCCAAGCTCGTTTCGTCGTAACTCGTTTAATTGGAGCGGTCGGGAAACGAGTATTAATTTACCTTCGATACGTGTCGGCAATAACGACATTGATACACTTTTTACCGGGCCCAGGGGGGCAAGAGAGCTAATTTCAACTTAATCGTCGTCTTATCGCAATTTACCGAGTATAAGTGAGCCTTAATTGACTCGATCGCTCTACAAGGACTGGCTGTTCCCGCTGAAGCACCGTAGCACAAAAGGCGCTCGACGGCAAAAACCGTACGCTCGAACGAGCGTTTCTCGGTCGCGGAATGCCGGGGCGGTTCGGTTCCTAGAAAGTTTGTCGCCGCGATCGGCCGGAGAGATCTCTTTTCGACGATACCACGCGCTACGATCGTCCCGACGGAGGATCCTCCGGGGGCCACGCGAGCCAAAAAGTGCATTCAAATTCTTGGTCGAACCTTATTTGCACTTTCAGGTTATGTCGAACCGCGGTGGATGCCCTGGGGGATTCGCGTTTAAGTTTTTCGTACTCATTTCATTTTTATAAGACTGTTGTTACATTTAGAATGCACAGGATAAGTATTATTTGATTAATTTCTAAGTCGTGGGTCTTTTGTGACCCACGCTATCATTGTCCAACGCCTACAGAAGCCAAAAAGTGCATTCAAAGTCTTAGTGTAACCTCACTTGCACTTTAAGGTGGACGAATTAGAGCATTTTGTTAATTTTATATAGATATTTCTAGTTTTTCATACCTATCTCATTTTTATAAAATTGTTATAAAATTTAGGATGCCCAAAATAAGTGTTATTTGATTCATTTTTAAGTTTTTGGTCTTTTATGACCCACGCTACTATGAATATTTGTAGTTTTTGTAGTTTTAGAAGTATTTGTAATATTTTCATTTTTATAAAATTGTTATAAAATTTAGACTACACAATACAGTTAATATTTAACAAAGAATCATTTATTTGAGCCTTGGGTCTTCCATGACCCACGCTATTGCATTTCAAAAATGAACTTCTCCAACAAAATAATATATTATCACTATTTTCTTTCAGTGTACGTTTTCCAAAATGCATTTTTAAATAAAAAGTGACCACCGGTTATATAAATTTGCTGTTCTCTTACAACAATGTTATCGAAACAATTGATTTATAATTGAGAACAAAGTTTGCCATTAGTCGCATAGAATGTTCCTGCGATAAGGATAAGTGCTGTTTGAAATAATGTATAACACATTGATTCCATGATTATCTGATAACGAGGGGCAAAAAGTTGAGTGGAAAAAAGTCAATGAAAAAGTCAGTAATAGCTTGGCTGCTTTATATGACCAACTACAGTGTATTAAAATTATTTATAAAATAAACAACTTTGATACACGTGGTATATTTAAACATTTCTTGCATTATTTATTAATTTCTTTACTGGTCACTCAAAAATGTGAAATATTTAATTCTACAATCGAAATTTTTATTTCTGTTTTGCAAACGATGAATTTTATCTTTTATTTTAGTTGTTTCACGTTTATTAATTTGTAGATAAAAATGTTGCTAGTTTCTGGTACTGGCTGGAAAGATTCTTGCCATGAATGATCATGTTTCTGTCGTCCATTGTGATACGTAATTACAGCGTCTTGCATTTCACGAGCTTTCTATCGAGTTTAATTTTATTTTGAGATCCTCATCGACTTACTAGATATTATATAAATCTCTCGTACGTTCTCACCTTGAGTATTCAAGCGTAATTTCATTTCCATCGAACGAAATACAGGGCGATCACAAAAAAATGGACCGTAGATACAGGAAAGCTAAAATTAAAAATTCAATGATACAAATTTTTTTTGTCAAATGTGCAATTTTTTTATGTAAATCGTTTCTTTAAGCAGATGTGTATTTAAACTTTTTTATAATATTTTATAAATAAATAATCAATATTTTATAAATAAATTTTCAATCAATTTTTCAATATTTTATTAATCACTCTTTTAGTTTTTTTATTTTCTTAGTTTTGCATCTAAACTTCTTTATAATATTTCATAAATAAATAATCAATTATCAATGTAATCAATATTTTATAAATAAATTTTCCATCAATTTTTCAATATTTTATTAATCACTCTTTTAGTTTTTTTATTTTCTTAGTTCTGCATCTAAACTTGTTTGTAAAATTTTTTAAAATCACAGTTCAATATTTCATTAATCACTCTTTTCATTTTTTTATTATATTTTTGAATTAAGTAGTAGTTATAACAGAGTAATTGTTTTCAATTTTAATTTGCATATTGTGGTGCAAATATTGAAAAATTAAAATTGAAAATAGTTACTGTAAATGTTACACAAATTCAAGGTTATAATTCAAATGATAGAAAGTATTTAATATAACCTACAATTTCCCAAAATAAATTATAAATATTTTGCACAGTATTACCTCCATTTTTATTTTGCAGAATTCTATAAAGAATAAATTTATGAGAAAAGAGTGAATTTTTTTTTTTTTTTTAAAGAACTGGTTTCGTCCCAGTTTTTGGAATCACCCTGTATATCGTTACTCTCGGAGTTCAGCATAAATTTTATGCAGTTTGTTGCGTGCAAACTGGGTTGTAATATAGACAGACCTGATCACGACTACATTCCTATCCCTAACAGCGTTATTCTATTGACTATTCATGATCGTTTACTCCTTGACGATTTAATTCTTTTTTCTTTTTTTTTTTTAGTTTTATCACTGGTCTTATTAACATCGCCGGTATCTTGAGTTTAACTGGTTCTAATCAGTGCCCGAGGCTAATACGTCGGCTTACCGCTATTTCGCATGAAAACTAATCCGATCAGCTCGGATTCAATTTCCAGAATTTAGAAAACAAGCAGCTGTTATATCAACAATCGTTTTGCACGAGTGCGTGTTCTAATCGTGGCTTCGGAGTAATGGTATTTACAAACAGTGTGATAGAAATAATTAGTTTTATCGTCAGGGTTAATTAAAAGATCGTGTTTATCTCAAATCTTCCATTTTATTTTGTATTTCATTGATTATTGTGTCAGTTTCTTTTTCAGATTAATTATGAGGGGTCCAGAATGATAGGAGACACAAGATATTTTGAGAAGATTCTTTCGATTTTATTAAAATTTAATTTTCAAATTTTATTTCAAAGACTCTTGTTTTTCTAATTTTTAAAAAAATTTATTTTTCTATTCAAGTCTCTATATAAGTGTCTATTAATAGTGTTTTTTATATATATATTAGGCACAAAATATTGTGAGAAAATTATATTTTGTTATATTTTCCTATTTTCTATGATTTCAATAATTTTGATTCTAAAAATTTTCAGATTGGAATCTACAAATTGTTGCAAAAATTAGAGGCTTAGAATTTTGCATAGAAGCACAAGATAGTTTGAGAAAATATTGAAAGAAGATTCTTTCAATTTTATTAAAATTTTATTTCAAATACTTTGTTTTCTAAATTTTTAGAAAATTTATTTTTCTATTCAAGTCTCACTATTAGTGTCTAAACACAAATATTGTGGGGTTTTA
Organism: Colletes gigas; assembly: GCF_013123115.1. Taxonomy (NCBI): domain Eukaryota; kingdom Metazoa; phylum Arthropoda; class Insecta; order Hymenoptera; family Colletidae; genus Colletes; species Colletes gigas. The sequence goes on from NW_025106644.1 coordinate 2,676,947, forward strand.
TATTTTATATTTTGCAATTTTCTTTGATTTCAATAATTATGATTGTACAAATTTGCAGATTGGAATCTGCAAATTGTTGCAAAAATCAGTATCGTCCAATTTTCGGTGAAACCCGATACCGATTATTACCGGAAATTCTACATCCAGAGAGTCGTGTTTACGACGAATTATAAACTCTCATTAGATCGCAGATATTCAACCCCACCACACATCTCTGTGTTGTCATTTACCACATTCTCTAAAATTACAGCCTGCCTCTGTACACAACACGTATTATCATTGACTAAAATCCACAAGAATTCTCCATAAAATTTCAGAAACAAGCCCAACAATAACTATTCAATAACATTTAATTCCACATTCATTCATTAAATTCATTTCACTGGTCAAGTTAAATAACTATTTCTTTGTAAAATTGGAAACAAAGATAGCAATTATTTCCACCAAAATTTAATTCCTCATTCATTCATTATATTCATTTCAGTCAACAAGTTACAGAATTATTTCTTTCTACAATTGTAGTAGTATTATTATTAACAAAATTCATAGAATTGTAGATAAAATTTCAGAAAGAAATTCAACAATTACTTTTCTATAACCCTTGTGTTTAATTCTTTATTGGTTAAATTTATTTCAATGGTCAGTTATAGAATTATTTCTTCCTAAAATTGAAAACAAATCTAACAATTACTTCTCCAAAGCCCTTTCTTTTAATTCCATATTCATTCAGTAAAATCATTTCACTCATCAAGTCATAGAATTATTTCTGTTTAAAATTGTAGCAGTATTATTAGCATTAACTAAAATCCATAGAATTCTGCATAAAATTTCAGAAGCAAACACAAGAATTACCTTTCCATAATCCTTGTATTTAATTCCACATTCATTCATTAAATTCAATTCACTCATCAAGTCATGGAATTATTTCTGTTTAAAATTGGAGAAGTATTATTAGCATTAACTAAAATCCATAGAATTCTACATAAAATTTCAGAAACAAACTCAAGAATTACCTTTCCATAACCCTTTCCTTTTAATTCCACATTCATTCATTAAATTCATTTAACTCATCAAGTTAAATAATGATTTCTTCATAGAATACTTTCTTCTCACAATTGGAAACAAGCCTCAATAATTACTTCCATAATATTTAATTCCATATTCATTCATTAAATTCATTTCACTTCTCAAGTTAAATAATTCTTTCTTCATAGAATAATTTCTTTCTAAAATTGAAAACAAATCTAATAATTACTTTTATATACCCTGTTTTTAAAGTTTACATTTGTTACTTAAATTCATTTCACTTCCTAAAAGTGGAAACAGACCTAAGAATTACTTCCCTAAAATCTTAATTCTACATTCATTGAATTCATTTCATTCATCAAGTTAAATAATTACTTCTTCTTAAAATTGGACCAATATTACTATCATTAACTAAAATCCACATAATCCTACTTAAAATTTCAGAAACAAACCCATCAGTTACTTCTCCATAACCCTTTTCTTAAATACCAAATCCTCAAATTCATTTTACTAGTCAATTCAACTAATTATTTCTTCATTGAATAATTTCTTTCTATAATTGGAAACAAACTTAAAAATTACTTCCATAAACCTTGCTTTAAATTCCACATTCATTGAATTCATTTCATTCATCAAGTTAAATAATTACTTCTTCTTAAAATTGGACCAGTATTACTATCATTAACTAAAATCCACATAATCCTACTTAAAATTTCAGAAACAAACCCATCAGTTACTTCTCCATAACCCTTTTCTTAAATACCAAATCCTCAAATTCATTTTACTAGTCAATTCAACTAATTATTTCTTCATTGAATAATTTCTTTCTATAATTGGAAACAAACTTAAAAATTACTTCCATAAACCTTGCTTTAAATTCCACATTCATTGAATTCATTTCATTCATCAAGTTAAATAATTACTTCTTCTTAAAATTGGACCAGTATTACTATCATTAACTAAAATCCACATAATCCTACTTAAAATTTCAGAAACAAACCCATCAGTTACTTCTCCATAACCCTTTTCTTAAATACCAAATCCTCAAATTCATTTTACTAGTCAATTCAACTAATTATTTCTTCATTGAATAATTTCTTTCTATAATTGGAAACAAACTTAAAAATTACTTCCATAAACCTTGCTTTAAATTCCACATTCATTGAATTCATTTCATTCATCAAGTTAAATAATTACTTCTTCTTAAAATTGGACCAGTATTACTATCATTAACTAAAATCCACATAATCCTACTTAAAATTTCAGAAACAAACCCAACAGTTACTTTTCCATAACCCTTTTCTTAAGTTCCAAATTCCTCAGAGTCATTTCACTAGGCAATTCAAATAATCATTTCTTCATTGAATAATTTCTTTCTATAATAGAAAACAAACTTAAAAATTACTTCCATAACCCTTGTTTTAAATTCCACATTTCTTAAATTCCTTTCACTCTTTTATTATAATATTATTACTTCCTAAAATTGAATATCAAACTAACAGTTACTTTCATAAAATTTAGTTCTACATTCATTCATTAAATTCATTTCACTCATCAAGTTACAGAATTATTTCTTCATAGAATAATTTCTTTCTAAAACTGGAAATAGACCTAACAATTATTTCTATTAAATTTAATTCCATATTCATTCATCAAGTCATAGAATTATTTCTTCTTAAAATTGATTTAGTATTATTATTAACTAAAATCCACAGAATTCTTCCTAAAATTGGAAACAAACCTAACAATTAATTTTTAAAAATCCTTTTATTAATTCCACATTCATTCAGTAAGTTAAATAATTATTTCTTCACAGAATAATTTCTTTCTAAAGTTGAAAACAGACCTAACAATTAGTTCCATTAAATTTAATTCCACATTCATTCAGTAAATTCATTTCACTCATCAAGTAACAGAATTATTTCTTCCTAAATTGAAGCAGTATTATTACCAACTAAAATCCATTGAATTCTACCCAAAATTTCAGAAACAAACCCAGCAATTACTTTACAAAACTGTACAAAACTCTGTGTTTTAATTCCATATTTATTCATTAAGTAAATTCATTTCACCCATCAAGTTAAATAATGATTTCTTCATAGAATAATTCCTTCCTAAAATTGGAAACAAACCTAATTACTTCCACAACCCTTTTTTTAAATTTTGCATATATTAAATTCATTTCACTTCCTAAAAGTGAAAACAGATCTAACAATAATAAACAATAAAATTGAATTCCACATTCATTCCTAAATTCATTTCATCCATCAAGTTAAATAACTATTTCTATATAGAACAATTAATTTCCAAAATTGGTAACAGATCTAACAATTACTTCCATAAAATTGAATTCCACATTCATTCCTAAATTCATTTCACCCATCAACTTAAATAATTATTTCTTCATAGAACAATTAATTTCTAAAATTGGAAACAGACCTAACAATTACTCCCATAAAATTTAATTCCAAATTCCTAAAATCCATTTCACTAGTCAATTCAAATAACAATTCCTTTCTAAAATCATAGTAGCAATTTCTGAATAAAAAATCGGAAGATCGACTCACTTTGCGTCCTCTCGATGTCGTCAGTGGCCGGAAGATCCGCTTCCTCGACGTCCACGAGGCTCCGGATGCTGAACACGCTCTTCGCGACGCGCGTTTTCTGAAGGTCGCCCACGCCCTCCGTCGCTCTCCTCGGCGTGGTGCTCAAATCCATCGTTGTGTCGCACAAAAGTTACACTCAAACAGAGAAAAACGGAGGGCAACGAACCAGGAACAAACCGAACGCGAGGTGCTAAGCGTCCTCGCTCCAAAATCGGGGCGTCCCCTTCGTCCGCATCGCACAGCTAGAGCCCCTCAGTTCCTCGTGTTTCTCATCAAAATCCCTCTCAAATCTCTTCAAACCAGCCTTTGGATCCCCCGAACGATCATAATCCCTCAAACTCTATCCTCATCCAGCTCAATCTGCTTTTAAACGCTAATGTTTGCCCATGTTTGACGATGTTTGAGCCCGTTTGAGCCGGTTTGACGTCGTGTGATCTTCACGTACAGGCGATATTCCCAGTTCCTCTCGATTCCCTCGTCGTCCAGGCGGTCGAAAATCCCCTTCAAACTCGTTCAAACTTGTTCAAACTTCCTCGAACCAACCTTTCGAACCCCTGTGCCTCCGAAACGTTAACGTCTGACCCCGTTTGACGTCGCGTACGAGCGTCTTTGGTGGATCCTAGCGATGTTTGCAGAGTTCCTCGATCGTTATCAACGACCAGTATCGTTGCAGACTGAACCAGACCGCCTTGTATCTCTCGCGTTACCTGGAAATATCAATGAAGTGCTCGTGTCGCGGACACACACTCGACGACCTCTCCTGTTGTGTTTACAGCTCGATATCGGGCGAGGTACACACACGAGGTGTCGAATAAATCGATCGATCATTGATCATTCGCGATGAACGCGTTTTGGTCATGTTGATCGTGGTATTATTTTGAGAATCGACGCCTGGAGTGGCGCGACGCTTCGACGACACTCGACGCGAGGATGATCTCTCAGCGATCAGTTTTTTGGCGACTCCGTTTGCGGAAGGTCGACGCGGTGGAAATGGACGAGACGGTTTCAGAGTGCCACGCGACTGAGAGAACCGACCAGCAGCACACGCGTATCGCGAACTCCTGTTCGGCAATGTTCGCGTTCGCGTTCCCTCCACCTGGAGAAGGTCGATCGTGTCCCAAGGTGGTACTCACCTGGTAGAGGGGAAGGTGGAATTCCGAGACCGCCTTTCAAGAACAAAATGGAGTTTCCAGGGGTACCAGGCTCCTCCCATTTTGGTACACCCACTGGGGTTCCCACCAGTTGACTCGGAGAGAGTTCAACCCTTGGTGTGGGTGGAGATAGCGACGTGAAAGAGGACTTTGGAGAGGGGGTTTTCTGTGTTGCAGGAATTTTTGTTTGGAATGTTTGGAGTGTGAGTGTTCGGTGTTGGAGTATTTTTGTTTTGACAATTTTGGGTTGTAAGAATTTGGTTTCAGGGTTATGGTATTCTTGTTTTGACAATTTTGTAGGACAAAATTCTGAGAATTTTATTTCAGTGTTATGGTATTCTTGGTTTAACAATTTTATTTTAGTATTATGGTATTCTTGGTTTAACAATTTTGTGTTCTAAGAATTTTATTTTAGTGTTATGGTATTTTTATTTTAACTCTTTGGATTTTGGAGATTGAGTTCTCAGTATTATGATATTTTTGTTTTAACAATTTTGTATTTCAAGAATTTCATTTCAATGAAAATTTTTTGAATTTTGGAGATTGGGTTTTCAGTATTATGGTAGTTTTGGTTTAACAATTTTGTGTCCTAAAAATTTGATTTGAAATTTATGGTATTTTTGTTTTAATAATTTTGTATTTTAAGAATTTGATTTCAATGTTATGGTATTTTGTGGTTTAACAGTTTTGTGTTCTAAAAATTTGATTTCAATATGATGGTATTTTTGTTTTAACTCTTTGGATTTTGGAAATTGAGTTTTCAGTGTTATAGTATTTTTGTTTAAACCTGTTGCACTCCAAAAATTTGGTTCAATAGAAGTAACTTGGCTAGTTGAATGGAACTTTGCGACGCCATTTTAGAAAATATTAAAATTGCCTATTTCACCCAGAGAAATTTATAAATATTTGTAATTTCAATTTTGCTCTTCAAGAATTCGTTTTCAAAATTATAGTACTTTTAAATTTTCTCATGAAACATTCAAATCTCTTATGATTTATTATGTGTTCATTTATTGTATTTTATAGCTTGTTCTTAAAATTAAGGATCCCTTTATTTTTAAAAAACAATAATATAAACAGGGTTCATCACATAATTCAAAAATTGTTTATAAAATTTGTCTAAACTCTTACCTAACAAAACACTGGCTTTAAAAATATTTTAAAACGCCATTTTGAGAAAGAATTCCATAAATTTCATCCCACTATCAAATAGATCAAATTAAATTAAAAACAAATTACGAATTTTTCCAAATATTTTTATTTCTTAAATAACAACCATAATGCTTTTATCATACTAATAATTCTATCAATAAAATAAATTGAAACTATCAATATTAATATTGCACTTACCTTATACTCGAATCTGCCATTTTCAAAAATAAAAAAAATTCAAAAATTAAATCATGAAAGGGGGTATCTTCCCCCAGAATATTTTCCAATTTATTCTAATTAAACAATACAATGGACCCATTTGAAATTTTTACCACCCACTTAGTATACTTATACAATAAGAAATATATTTTTTTTAATACAAAAAAATAGATAATTTCGATGATATAATTTTAAAAAGAAAACTACCCCTTCAAGAAAATTTTGGATAAATTCGTTTTTTTTTTTTTTTTGGATAAAAGAAGTGGAATGGAGTATGAATTATTCATAAACAATAACAATTAGACATACGGAGATTTTCTCGATTTATTTTATACACTGTATCCGTTACTTTTTTAAATATATTACGTGCGGTGTATTTATAATTATCAATCGAGCGAGCAAACAAATTTGAAACGAATCTCTCGACTCTCATAATCGCGAGTATAGTCGAGCAGGAATTTTTCAACCCCTGCTTTTTATTCGGTGGGCTTCAAAAAACGAGCAAAATTTGATTCTCGTCAATTTCTATTCTCTCAAATATTTATCAAATTAAACATCCCTCTGAAATATTTAATTCTATAATTCTTGGGGAATCACAAAAGTGAAGAATTTTCATTCAAAATTTGTTACATAATCCACTTTTATAATCACCAAAACAGAAATATTTATTTGCATACAATCATTTGTTTTTTAATGAAAATTTTGCTCGAAAACACCGAGTCGATCGAGTTGTTCCAAAAGGGTGGTCGCTCGTCTCGCAGCCGCCATCTTTCTCGCACGATTTCCAACGAAAGACGCGAACAGCGACATTTTTGAGCGAATAATAATGCAATTCCGCAGCGACGCGTCGCTTAATAAATTCACGTGTACCTACGAACGGTGCTGGCCGAACGAAACGAAGGTGAAACTGGGTGAAAGGGCAACAGACAGAGTCGAAAGGGCTTAGAAGAAAAATAGCTGACTCTTTGCAACGTGGTTTGCACCTAGAAAATGTTTGCAACCTTCCAAGTGGCTGTTCTAACTAACCTCAATTTTCTTTACAGGGAATCATTCCTTTCAGAATCTTCCACGTGCTCAGATTTACTCTAATTATCAAATTATTTCGTTATGAAGAGTCAACACAGTTATTTATGTACGCTCGAAGGACAGTTTCGATGGATCGATACCGAATAGAGGTGCTGCTATCGACAGGGTTATCGATAAGTATCGATAGTTCGATGTATCGACAGAGTTATCAATAAATAGCGATAATTCGATGTATCGACAGAGTTATCGATAGGTATCGATAGTTCGATCTATCGACAGAGTTATCGATAAATATCGATAATTCGATGTATCGATAACTCGATGTATCGATAGTGCGATGTATCGACAGAGTTATCGATAGGTATCGACAGTTCGATGTATCGACAGAGTTATCGATAGATATCGACAGAGTTATCGATAGATATCGACAGTTCAATGTATCGACAGAGTTATCGATAGTTCGATGTATCGATAATATCATTGAGACATCGATAATCTTTGTGCTGATTAAAAAATCCTCATAACAATAACTGTTTCATACGACAGTATAGTTTCGAAGAAGAGAACTTATGGTACTATTGTCGGAATGTTACTGTATTTTTGAATTACAAGAAACATATTAAATATTACATTATTGTATCTGTTATCTATATTAAATATCCAATTTTATTACTTGCGTTTGCCTTAACGATATTGTTTACACATCGAGAACTATTCAGCGAGCTATCGATTTATCGATAATCCTATGCTTCGTTGAAAACTCCGGCAGTGCTGATCCTTCGAGACGATTTCGAGAAAGACAGAGAGAAGAATTAACGTATATCTTTGGCACAATAAATACGAATACATGGTGTAATCATCTACGAATATCACGGTGTCCTAAAACAGCAAGGTACACCGAAACACAAATCGATTGCTCATCGATCGCTGACGTATGAGATCCTTCGTGTTCCTCTTACGCGATCAATCGTAAAAAAAAAAAGAAAAATAAAGAAGAAAAAAGGAATTACAACTAACGATAATACGCTTAGCACCTAACGGGGTTATCGTTTCGGGAATTATTACTAAATCAATTATTACTAGATTCTTGGTCGGTACTCGGAATCGACGGAAAAAAAGAACAGCTCGGTATCGAACGTGCGTCGTGTTTTTTTTCTTTTTAATTGATAAAAAAAGAAAATGGACAACAAAAAATAAAATTGCAAAAACACTCGGCGGTATTTATACCGTGAACACCTAGGCCTTAATCTTACGTGAACGCACGAACGATTCTCGATACATCGATCGATCGGGGGAATCGATCTGGGCCCAGTGCTTTCCAATATGGCGGCTGAGAGATGAAATTCTGGTAATTTGAAATTTCTATCGATCCCCCACGGACACGCTGTGATTTAGCACTGGATCTTTTAGGACCAGCCTATTTTTTTGAGTCGATCCAGCGCTATTTAAAATTTTTGAAATTTTTTTTTCCAGTTTTTCGAGACGTAAACTTGGGTTTATTGATTTTTGGAGATTATCAGGAAATTAATATCGAAAATCGACTGTTCCTTAGAAGACCCAGCGTGTCTATGAAGGGTTAATATTATGTAATATTCACATGGCGGTCGGTGGATCTTTTTGGACCCAGATGTTGGTTTTTTATTTATTTTATTAAGGGTTACATCTTTGAGGGAGTCGATTCTATAGACTCTTTCAGCAAAAGTAACCCAAGATTTAATTCCTTACAGCCAAATATGGCTTGGAGTTAAATAAGTCCCAATTTTTTTTTTTAATTTAAAATTAATTTCGAGTTCTATCCCCTTATAGTGGTACCATGGATCAACCTGGAAGCTACTCAATTCAAAATTAATCGTCGTTCTCATTTTATAACCTCGTCAAAATTCATAATTTAAAATTCAAAATTTAATTTCCTTAAAATATCACTTTAGAAATTAAAATAACAAACTAAAAATCTAATACATAAATATTGCAGTAATCCAGAAGTCCATAAAGGCCCCAACGATCGTCATTTGCTTATAAAAATTTACAAATTATAATGAATTTTTCTTCAAATTATAATAAATTTACAATTAACAATTGATTTTTAGGAATAATGCCCTCCATAGAAATTTGGAAAACACTGCCTGGGGGCCCATCGTCCGTGACATTGAAAAAATTCCTAACTAACTTACCGATCGCTTCGCGAAGAAACCTACCTTACCTTCTGTCGGTAACGCGGTTCGAGGCTAATCAAACGCGGGATTAGGGGCTAATTAATCGGTATACTCGTGGGCTTGTTTCTCCCGAGGAGGAACGAAATTGCTAAAACATCGTGGAACGAACGAACCGAATACCGCTCGAACGAAATAACGGATCGGGGTCCCGTTTCTCCGATCGGGGCCCATTTGGAAACGACCAGCTGAGATACGCGACGGGTACGCTCGGATTAATCGCAGAGGGATGCTCGAACGTCGAGAGAATTTCGATGTCTTTAATTGTTACTTTTTTTTTTTTTTTTTTTTTGATTGAATATTGTTCCACGTTACGATATAGAAATGTCTCGTAGTAACCAGCTAGTAGAAAGCACGGATATACAGACCGTCGAAAAATATAGGAGACACCGTTTTGGGACTGACTTTGGGCCAGTTGGGTTTCAAACTTTCCAAAACATTTTAACTCTTTGCGATAACACAAATTGAATTTAGGAATTATAAAATGTAAAATATATGGATAAAATCCGTTTCGAGATATTTAAACGCTTCTTATTTCAATCTCTGCAATATTTAAACTTCAACAAATTCGTACGATAGCATTGTTACTGGAAACAGTGAACTCACGTACACGTGACAATGGCCGTCAAAGTGTTAGGAAACAGTCAAGGGCCTTTTCCCCCTAGATTTCTTACTAGAAAATTAGTTTCGAGATATTTAAACAAAGTATGATCGCATTGTTACTGGAAACAGTGAACTCACGTATGCGTGACAATGGCCGTCAAAGTGTTGGGAAACAACAAATTAAAAAATATTTTTAATTCACATCATTTGTGTTAAACTCTTGGAGTGCAAAGGGTTACTATAATTTTACATATGTTTGAAAAATCTAAAATTTACGTTCTTTTATAAAATGGTGTCCATAAGTTTCGTAAAATTGCTAAAGGGGTGGTCTATGAAATAAAAAATCTCATAATCATCGTAATGAATGGGGTGAGACAAAAACAATCAGAAAATAAATGTCAATAATTTTCGAAAGTCTAAAAATCCCCAAAATGGTGTCTCCCGTATTAATTAACCACTTTGATTCGACGTAGCCACGATTCCGCGATCGCGTGCTACTTTTGTTACCCTAATCTCGTCTACTCTTCCGGTACAAAGATACGCTCGTCCATCCGATACAAAAGTTTCTTTTTCGTACAATCTACTCGTGTGTCATGGTTGGTCGCAGTCCAACGTCGAGTGATCCTCGACGCGAGATTCACCTGACGGTTTCAGGGGAGTATAAAAGTCACGGAGAGACCGGCAATGGCCGTCAGGCGGTCCCCCGGTTTCGAACCGGAAGTCACGATCGTCTCCACGCGCGATCGGAGGAAACGTGGCCGCGTCCGTTTTTCGTTTCCCTCTGTGGTCGACGAGTTTCTCCGGGAGGAATTATATTGTCTGGCGCTAAGCAGGCACGTGGTTCTGCACCGTCGACGAGGACGTCTGCAATGGCGACCGCGTCTGATGGAACCTCAGCAGCTCTGATACGGTCACAGCCACGCGAACCACTCCTCTACCGCCCTCTAGGACGTCGCTGGCGCAGCACACGAGATTCTGAAAAGGAGAAAGTCAAATAATAAATATCTCAGTTCGGTGCATCGATTGCCTCGTGATTGTTGCTATTGTGTTCGTTGTGGAGACGCCATGTTGGATTTGTGGAGGTACTTTGAAAATATTTTGAGGTTATACGTGATATATTCATGATTATTGCTATTGTTTTCGTTGTAGAGACGCCATGTTGGATTCGTGGAGGTACTTTGAAAATATTTTAAGGTTATACGTGATATATTCATGATTATTGCTATTGTGTTCGTTGTTGAGACGCCATGTTGGATTTGTGGAGGCACTTTGACAATATTTCGAGGTTATACGTAATATATTCGTGATTATTGCTATTGTGTTCGTTGTAGAGACGCCATGTTGGATTCGTGGAGGTATTTTGAAAATATTTTAAGGTTATACGTGATATATTCGTGAATGTTGCTATAGTTCGGCGTAAAGACGTTGAATTCATAAGATTGTTGCATCGAAAGTGTGCTTCAGAAAATAGGGACAACTGGATACCTAATCGTGAGTACAATCTTTTGAACCGTCCAACGTGAATGTAGCCTCAGATCTAGTGTGAAATGTTTTCGTTTCGAGAGTTGTATTATCTAGAATTTTACCAAAAGAATATTTTATTATCAGTGGAAATAGCGTTACAATCGTTATGCGTTGGTCGTACAATCGTTGGTGTTACAGAGTACGTTTCTCGAATGGCGTTTCGAACGATTGTTCTCCGGGTTCGATGGGGAACAACTGAACATAGAGGAACGCAGAGGTCTCGTCGATCGAACGACGAGAGCATCGGTTGAAATCATGAAGCTACTGTAGATCGATTTGCACGAGCGATACGAGGGTTCGTTCTACGTAAAATCGGATGTGAAATCGAATCAGATCGAGTTTGAACACCTTGGGTCAAGGTTTGTATATTTAAAATCCACTATTCTATCTTAAATAGATTCCCCTTCGAAGTAGAAAAGAGATTTCTGGGCATCAGTGTCGACAGAAAATTTTATGACGCCAGAAATCGGCATCTAGTGACATTCCCTAGTCCTGCAGTTTAAAAAAGTCCCTAGCGGAGTAAAAATGGCACAATTGCACGAACCTTTTTCTATTTGATCAGTCATGTTGGCAGTACGGAGTCTCTTATGTGAAATTTTCTAATTAAATAACGTGATTATGCTTGAGCTAGAAAATGGAGACCTATCAAAAGACACAGATTTCCTAGTGACATTTTGAAAGGTTAATTTACCAAAAAATCTAACGTTTCGAACAAGAGATTTCGATTGTTTTCACATCGATTGATAGATATCGATTCGATTCGACTTCACAGATGGCAGTGCGAGTCGTGTTTCTCACTGTGCGTGGGCGATACAAAAAGCAAGCTCGTACGTATTCACCGTGAACGCGACGAGGATTTAATTCGAAGCTACGATTTCTCGTAATGGACGATATAAATAAGGGTGGGAATGTTAATAACATTATCAATGATTCAATGAGAGAGCATCCTTGTCGCGTTTCGATGAACTCGTTCGACGAAGTGGCGGTTTAAAATCGATCGTACAAAAATGGAGAGGTTAGATACAAAACGATCGTGGCTCCGCTCGTCGGCGACGAACGAAACTCGACCGGAGGAACGTGAATTATAATAAATACGAGGCTTTGCCTTTTTCTATAATCGTAGAGAAATGCTTAAGCTTAGAAAACAACGTGTAGAAATAAAAAATCGAATAAAACGAAGCACCGATATTTTCTCCAAGAGCGATCAATCTAAAGCTCGTAGTCAGCTTATAATTTAAGTGAAAACAAACAAATAAAAATAAAACGACCAAAGAGAAAAGTAGCTTCAACGTATCATATATCTGTGTTCATACAATACAGTATGATATAATATAATAATAATATAATAATATATATAATATAATCTATATATATATGTATATATACGCTCTTTTTTTTCTCCTTCTCTCTGTTCTTTACAAAAATTATACAATTATACAAGCTAATGCAACGGAATGATTTCGTGTTTCGGTTTCTTCTTATCACGCGTCCTTTTTTCTACTTTTCGCGTAGAATAAACGACGCCCAGCCTCTTGCGGAAGCGAGAAAAGCTAATCGTAAATAAATAAAAGTACACAAACGGACACAGCCATAAATTTATACAGACCGACTGGGGAAATTTCATTTTCGAGATGAAAATATTTTGTTCGTAAATTAATTTTTTTATTGGAAGTCAATTTTCAAATGATTGATTTCAATTTTTGGACGAAAGGAAAATTTAGTTTACGAATAGAATCGAAAATTTTTATTTCCATTCTTGGAATAAAATTGACTCAAATTTTTGTGTTTCAAGATCAATTTGAATGTCGTGATCTCTCGCGGGGGGGAGGGGGAACACGACTGGAGGGGAAGTTTCACAAAACACACACTACTTTCTCGTATTTCCCACCACCCACACACGAGTCAAAAAGACACACGACTATAATTATTATTTTATATTTGATTTTTTTTTTTTGCGTTTTCAATTATTTTTGGGGGAATCTGTATATGTTTATGGGCAGAGCGCGATTATTACAGGGTGGTCCAAAAGTTCTGTTACAAACACAGATTTAATATAATAAATATATCTATTCAGTTCTGAGAATTGCATTTGATTATGCAGGGTGTTCGGCCACCCCTGGAAAAAATTTAATGAAGGATTCTAGAGGCCAAAATAAGACGAAAATCAAGAATACCTATTTGTTGATGGAGGCTTTGTTAAAAAGTTATTAACGTTTAAAGTTTCACCCGTACTGAATTTTTTTCTCGAAATTGCGCAGGATTTCGAGGGTATGTCTAATCACCAAAAATAATTGTAATTGACCCCCGTAACCGAAAATAATTTTTCCAGAACGATTTGAAATTATTTTTTTCCGTCGAAAAATTTCACACCTTCTCGAATTTTTTTCTCGAAAATGAGTAGGATTTTGAGGGTATGTGTATTCACCAAATATGATTGTAATTGATCCCTGCAACCGAAAATAATTTTTCCAAAACGATTTGAAATTTTTTTTTTTTCGTCGAAAAATTAAGGGGGAACACCCTGTCGATTCTTCTTAAAAAGTTGTTTTTCATTTTTAATCAATTTGTTTGACGTCCTACAGAAATATTCTTTAATACTTTTTTGTAGGTACGCATGAACTCTACTTCCTCCCAAAATTTCATTGAAATCCATTCACTATTGTAGGAGTTATGGCCATTTGAAAATTGGACCATTTTTATGGGGTTTTCCTCAGTTTACAGGGTTAAGAAACAACTTTTTGAATGTTTTGAGATCTCTACACATTCTTCATCAAAATACGCGTTGTTTGCCGTTTGAAACATTAAAATCCCCCAATCCGTTCAAAAGTTATGACATTTTAAAGTTTCGCATGAAATTTTGGGGGTTTGCATGCATGGCTTCACATTAGATTTTCGGTCAGGAATTTTTTTCTCGAAAATGCGTAGGATTTCGGGGGTAATTGTAATGACCAAAAATGATTGTAATTGACCCCCGCAACCGAAAATAATTTTTTTAGAACGATTTGAAATTTTTGAATTTAATTGTTAATAACTTTTTAACGAAGCCTCCATCAACAAATTGGTATTCTTGATTTTCGTCTTATTTTTGGCTTCTAGAATTGGCGACCAATTGTGTTTTTCTCAATGAAGAAAACATCACATAAAACTTTCAAAATATGTTTGTATGTGTTTGTAATAGAATTTTAGAACCATTTGATATAGAAAACAAAATTAAATTGTAACAGTCTCACGGATTGCGATTAATTCGATCAGCTGACGCGTCAATAATACTGATGCGACCCTAGCGACGATCGAACATACTAGACGCGTCAGTGTTCCCAAAACAGTCATCGATTATACGGAAGATTAAACTGGGTAATACGTAAGGAACAAAAACATTAAAAAAGACATTAAGTAACGTGTCGAGGCTAAAGAAAAAAAAAAATGATTAATAAAAATGGAAAACAAAAATACAAACCGAGTTGACTAGAAACGAGGGCGAAAAGCTTACGATTAGAAGTAAAATATCGAGGACTAGAAATCGGATGAACGTTCTGCCGGCGAATACAGCAAAATGGAACATATCTCGGCCGGAGAACGAAATTTATGGAAGATACAGCTGTTGCGTTCCCCTAAACGACCATACACGTTGGCGTTCGTTCGGTTACGACTCGTTTTATCCCATAAATAAGTACGTTTACGATAAAATCCGGGTACACAAACCTCCTTATATACGTGTACAAAAGAAAAGAATCAACGTTTCGCAAAAAAGTTCTACGTTTCTACGTGTAGACCGTGAAATAGAAGCCGTTCGTTTCCCGTGAAAATTCCTTTGTGCGTTATCGATCGATCCCGTCACTGCCTCGCTTCTTGCAACGTTCTGCGTTACGGATACTTGCAACAAAACTAATATCTCCATTCCTTAACACTTTACCGACCGATAGCCTATTAATCGACTGTTTTACCGGCCAACGCTTACCGACCGATAGCCTATTAATCAACTGTTTTATCGGTCGACGTTTACCGACCGATAGCCGATTAAACGACTGTTTTACCGGCCAACGCTTACCGACCGATAGCCTATTAATCAACTGTTTTATCGGCCAACGCTTACCGACCGATAGCCGATTAATCAACCGCTACCGGTCGGTAAAGTGTTAAGATTCTCACTTCAACTAAAAGTAGACAATATTTAATCTGATTAAAAAAACTAACTTATAACGATTCATTTCTAATGTTTATCACATCAAATAAATAAATATTTTTTTTTTTTCTTGGTAATTATTTCATTCTGTAATTGTGTCAATAATTAAGAATATTTTTTTGATCAATTTTTCAAGATTAAATTGTTTTTAAATTACACCCTCTCTACGTGCAAAACCTGATTCCAATTCGATTGCAAGAATAGAGGCAGTACTTGTACCCCATGGTTCCACCCAGAGTCGAGCAAATTTAAAAAAAAAAAAATAACCAATAAGACTAACAATTCATTCAGTGACGTTAATTATTATTTTCTTTTAATTTATTCAAAGCAAATTTTTCGATCGATTTGCGTTAACTGTTTTCCTGATGAAATATTTTGCTTTGCAATTTTATAATTTTTTTTATGGAGAAAATTGTTATCCAGGGAATATTTAACATAATTTTGCCCGTCTCTGGTGCCATGAATATTTTTTTAAGACGTTTCGTTCGATGTGTCAGCAACGACGCCGGAGCTTCTCGGAGATACGGAGTCGCGACGCGTGCAATTCGACGCGTTTGGCACTGGACAACCTTGAGAAAAGCTCAGGGCGATCGTGTTTCGTCGACTGTAATAGTTTTTTTTTTTTCTATCCCCCAGTTGTCTGGTGAAATTCGACGAAATGTTCGAAGGTTTCTCGCGATTCGAAGACCCGTTTCTCCTGAAATTCTTATACCGTAGACAATAAATCTCTTACCGTACGAGTACATATTATATGTAGAATAAGTTATACGCGCGTATATATTCTAAAACGATACACGTTCTTTGTTGTACGCCCGCTACGTTTCGTTTCTCCCCGATTAGTTTATACGAAAATATGTAGATTATCTTAGGCTACGACCCGGCTGGTCGATGAAAAATGCTGTCGATTTTTGCGATCCTCCTCCCCCCACCCCTCTCAACAGAATCTCGTACCAAATTTGGTGCAGAAAACAAAATCGAAAATAAAGAGAAGACTGTAATAAAAATATTATTCTTTTGCAATTTTGGCCAAATTCTTTGATTACTGAAATTTAAAAAATACTAATGTTTATTGTTAAGTATCCATACAGTAACATAACTGAAATTTTTACAGTTCTTGCGATATTGAAATTAACAAAAAAATTTGGAAAAAAATGGATTTTTTTAAGTTTCTTAAAAATTCACATTATAATAGTTTTTGATGGATATCAGAATAATTATAATCGTCAAATGAGACAATTTTTAAACAATTAAAACAGCGTTTGTTATAATTAATAAGGAATTTTAGATAACAATTCTCATTGACTCTGTATTTTTTAAATTTTACAGTATAGTTCAAAATAACTTGAGTTATAACAATTCCCAACAAGGATACTGCATAATAAACATTCATTAGTATTTTTTAGTAACATTTTTCTTGAAAAACCGTGATCAAACATGATCAAACATGAATTAAACATGATTAAACATGAATCAAACATGATCAAACTTCAATCAAATACGTTCAAACATGACCAAACATGTTCAAAGATGATCAAACATGTTCAAACATGAATCAAACATGATCAAACATGAATCAAACATGTTCAAACATGAATCAAACATGTTCAAACATGAATCAAACATATTCAAACATGTTCAAACATGAATCAAACCGTCGATTTGACCAGAACTGTCCATAAAGGAATAATATTTTGTTTCAGCCAACTCTTTATTTTGATAATTTCGTGCGGAACGAAACTATACCGAAGTGAAAAAATTCGAGAAATTTGGTTAGGTTTGTGGGGGGGAGGGACGCGACACTGTTCTCGCGCGACTGTTGCCGTGAACATGAGAGAAAAAAGAAGACAGAGAATCGAGATTCGTTCGAAGAAGTTCGAATGTGCGTTAAGACCTACGTACCAAAATAGGAAATCTTTGAAACCGAAAGAGATTTCTAGCACCTTGTTTGCGAATCCTGTAGTACACGAAGGCTACCTATCACAGACCCATCAATCCTGAAAGAGCCGTAGGCGATTTCATTGGTCGAACGTTTAAAAAAATACTACCATCCGAGGTTTATACAACGAACGTTTTGCTTCTCTTACTTTGCTTCAATTCCGCCGCCATCGCGTTTCTGGCGGCCGGTTGCGCCATTGCAAATTTCACCACGAAGCTACGAACGCGATCTTTCACTTTCGTCGGATTAATTTCACAAATAAAACGTAAAACATTTTTCAAATTATCGTTCGTCGTTCGCTGGTGAAATTTGCTTCGATTCTGTGGCAAGGAAGAAAAATCCCTAGGAGGAATTTGCGATGCTTTGTGGGCCATCGTAGGTCCGCCATCTTGCCACACATTTAATGCAGTTCCAGTCAGATGTGTTTAACGTTGTCCCTTGCCCCTCCCACAAGCTTTTTCTCCGTTGAACACGATAATACCAGGTGAGAAAATTCGATTCGTTTCTTCTTCGAATCGGTGTGCATCCGGATCGAGATATTCGTCAACGAAAATATTATAGAAATTGTAGGTTATCCTGAAACTGCCATTACTGTTTCCATCGACAAGTTTTTGTTCATTTTCACCAACATACAAAATTGTTATTTAAATTGCTCACGATTTTTACTCATAAAATTTTTCAAAATGTAAAATTCTATTATTTAAATTTTTTACTATTTTTTATTTATTCAAATACCACGATAATTTCAGATTCTTGCTGTTTTCAAAATAAACACGTTTTAAAATGTTAATTACTATGGTGGTCACCGGTGACCGGCGCTTTAATCCTACAATAAATGAACCTTTTTATTTTTAATAATGTCACTGCCATTAGGAATGTTACAAACAAGTACCCCATTGAACCTCAGAATATTTCTATTCATTATATTATAATTTTTAAAAATATCCCCAGATAAAGAAATATCCCTAGCAGTCGACGTGTTAATTTTGAATTATATTGACTTTTAATTAACTACACGCCTAGTACTCCATTAAACCATCGAATATTTCTATTCGTTATATTATAATTTTAAAAATATCGAAAATATCCCCAGATAAAGAAATATCCCTAGCAGTCGACGTGTTAATTTTGAATTATATATTCATTAAATCATTGAATATATCTATTGATTATATTATAATTAGAAAAAATATCGAAAATATCCCCAGACAGAGAAATGTCCCTAGCAGTCGACGTGTTAATTTTGAATTATATATTCATTAAATCATTGAATATATCTATTGATTATATTATAATTAGAAAAAATATCGGAAATATCCCTAGACTGAGAAATATCCCTAGCAGTCGACGTGTTAATTTTGAATTATATATTCATTAAATCATTGAATATATCTATTGATTATATTATAATTAGAAAAAATATCGAAAATATCCCTAGACAGAGAAATGTCCCTAGCATAGAAGTCAACGTATTAAGTAGTCCACTGATATTTGAATTCAATTTCCTCGAAAACGAAGCCTCAACCAATTTGTTTCGTGAATTACAAATATTTGTGAATAAATACATGTGAATAAAGACTGTCGATGAAAAGAAAATGGCAGGTTCAGGATTGGCCCAAAGAGAAAAGACACCCGGGCCGACGTCGATGTCGGATTGTCAGCTCCTCGACTTCCACGTAGCAAAATACTATTTCCTCGACGAACGAACGATTCGTCGCTCAAGGTACATTTCAAAAGACGATCGAGTTTGATATGCGAGCAGCGTTTTCCAGCAGCTTTGATTGCGCTCTTTGATTTCGCGTTCTCTTTCGTCGATGACCGTTTCCACAGACAAGACAGACACAATACCAGAAAAGTTCAAAATTTAATCATATCAACTTATAACAATTGATTCCTGATGGTTTAGTCGAGTCAAATTTTATTTAATTCCACAATTTAAATTTTTATCTTTCATTTGTTATTCGAAATTTTTATCTGAATAAAACAAAATCAAATGTGATACAATTTCGAGTAATTTTAAATCGATTAAAAATGTAAATTTTTCGATAAACATAGTGATCAGTATCAGTATTGAAAATTGGTATTAAATGGTTGTATTTAATTGATACGCATCGATACTTTCGTGTGTCAAAATAGTACGATACAAATCGATGTTTCGTTATCTGGCATTGATAGTATCGGTATCAGTCTTGTCTCTAGATTCACGGAAAACTTAATTAACCTAATTACTACGTAGCGATTTCTACGACTAGGCGGACTAAATGCACGATCAAGCTGCCCTTTGATATACTTAACGACTATCGAATACTTGTTTGCCGGCCTCGAGCGCCGGGAATACAAACGACGGAGGCGAAGAAACAACCATAACAAAGCTTAGAGCCGTGTCGATTAACAAAGAACATCACCCATTCGACAATCTCCAATTTTTATAAAACTTAATTTCCACAGGCATCGACAAAATATTATACATTTATTTCTTCGTCGTCTGATCCTCAATATGGAGTTAAAATTAACCTCAAAATCGTAGATCGAAATATCAATATTCGTTAATAAAAATAAATCTTCAAACTTGAAATGTAAAAAAACCCAAATCCAAGTTAAATACATCAATTTCAACGCCACAAAAATAAGAACAAATACTTGATGTGAGTTACGTAGGGTCTTCGTGAATTAATCTGACGCTCAATATCAGTCGATAAAAAAAATATATAATATTTCACGAAGCCCTAGTCAAGTTAGATCAAAATTAAATTATCGATTGGGCAACAGTCTTTGCAAGTCAAATTTTTAAAAAGCTAATGATACACTGAAGTATTTAAGTGTCTCGATTCGGGGTAGCGATTCGTTAAACGGAAGAACAAAGACAGAGTCATTGACGTTTTCAAAATGGCGTCAAGCTAGAACAACGGAACACTGTCGACGGTCAACCTCGAGGCCGAAGATCACCGAGTTTCTCAATAATAATTCAGAATTCTTCGACGTTTACTCTTGAATCTTCAGCATCGACGTTCGAAAAACGCGACACTCGGTTCTCTGCCCGACGAAGCAAACGAAAATCGTAAGAACAAACGAAAACATAACCTATAGTGCCGCTCTAAAGGTTCTAAGTGGCTGTCGAGACGAGAAGAGTGTGTCGCGCGTCTAATTTCATCGAACCCCCCGACGAACGATCAAAAGACAATTTTTAGTATTTATCTTAACGATTTCATTCTTAAAATAAGCGTCCACGATGGAACATTCGATTCTACATTTAATTCTCGTCCATAAATTCTGTCAGTAAATTTCAAAGTTACTACCAAATATATGGAAAGTCTTAGTTTTGTTTTGAAAGTTAGGTGGCTGCGTTGTTATGGGTTATTTTAGGTGCTAGATGTTTAGCTGTTATGTGTTAACAAAACATCTATTTAGAGGTTAATTTACAGGCAATTGAGTAATCATAAGAATGATGGAACATTCATTCTCGTCCATAAATTCTGTCAGTAGAATTTAAAGTTATTAACAAATATATGGAAGGTGTTGAACATTAATGATTTTGGTGATTGAGTAGTATTCCTCATTTTTCTTTTCTATAGTAAACAGATTGAAAATTAGGTGACCATGTTGTTATGGAGTATTTTAGGTGCTAGATGTTTAGCTATTATATGTATATTCACAGAACACCTATTTGGAGGTAAACTCGCACATAATTGAATGATCAAGAGAACATTTTTGTTCGTAAGTTAGGAAAAATAAAATGAAACCCCAGTAATAGAGAATTTACAACTAAATCTAACTGTATATTTTGTACAGAGTTATCTCGGTGCTCTATAACATTGATTTGGCTGAGAATTTCTCTTAATAAATTAAAAAACATAAAATAAAATCAGAGTAACAGAGAATTAACAAACCTAACCTTCATATCTTACATAACATTACAAAAACTAAGATTTGGCTGAGAATTAAGTAGTCATTAACAGTTTGAAAGTGTTTGAAGTACCAGGGCAGAACTGATAGCGAGAAGTAGCCATGTTTGTTGGCCATTCATTGGCTTTTGTACAAAATTCTAATAGCAAACGATCCCATAACATTGGAAAAACTAAATATTTAGCTGAGAATTACTCTCAATAAAGTAGACAGAATAAAATAAAATCCTAGTAACAGAGAATTAGTAAACCTAACCTTCATATCTTACATAACATTACAAAAACTAAAATTTGGAAGAGAATTGAGAAGTCGTTAACAGTTTGAAAGCGTTTGAAGTATTAGGACAGAACTGATATTGAAAAGTAGCCATATTTGTTGGCCTTTCTTTGTCTTTTCTTCAAAATTCTAATAGCAGACGATCCCATAACATTGGAAAACTAAATATTTAGCTGAGAATTTCTCTCAATAAATTAGACAAAATAAAATAAAATCCAAGTAACAGAGAATTAGTAAACCTAACCTTCATATCTCTCATAGGGTTATTTTGGTACCCTATAGCATTGAAAAAACTAAAGATTTAGCAGGGAATGAACTAGTTCTTTACAGTTTGAAGTGCAGGACAGAACTTATAGCGAGAAGTAGCCATTTCTGTCTTTTCTTCAAAATTCTAATAGTAGCCGATCCCATAACATTGGAAAAACTAAATATTTAGCTGAGAATTTCTCTCAATAAATTAGACAAAATAAAATAAAATCCAAGTAACAGAGAATTAGCAAACCTAACCTTCATATCTTACATAGGGTTATATTGGTACCCCACAGCATTGAAAAAACTGAAGATTTAGCAGGGAATGAACTAGTTTCCAGTTTGAAGTGCAGAACAGAACTTATAGCGAGAAGTAGCCATTTCTGTTGGCCTTTTTCCGTCTTTTGTTCGAAATTCTAACGGTAGAGGAGGGCTTTGCCTATCAGGGGTCGTTCATCGGAGGCTCGAGAACCCCGGTGCTCTGTCGAGTGGCGTCTCTCGGTACGTGGTTATCCAATCTTCGATCGTGCGTTATCTCTTGCGAGCGTCGTTCGTTCCGTCGTTTCGCGGCCTGGCGTTCTCTCGTCTTCGTCGCTCTTTTTTTAGTCGGGCAACGGGAACAGATAGAGGAGGACGAGGGTGGAGAGGAATGTGGCGAGAAGCATCGCGGACAGAACGCGATCCTGAATCGTACGGGATGAACCTGGGGCCGACTCTTCGGTATCGTTCTCCCCTTCGTCGCGGAGAAGGAGAAGAGCGGAGACGAGACGCGCCAGAGCCTCCAGCCCGTACGCGTCCATGTAACCCACGTCCATGATTGCGTCCGCGTCCATTAACACCTCCTGCAACACCAACAACGATACTACTCAGTCCCAGTATCTACCATCGTCGCTGGTCGATCGTGTCTTTCACACAAAACCCTGACAATTTTTGTTCACTCCTCCTTGAGATCAACCATCCCTATTCCGAAAGTTGAGAGGGACTCTGGGATTGGGATTCAGATTAAATTTTGAGAAAGTCGAAGTTGGTTCGTTTTCTTTTTGGGAAGCGGGAGGATGCTTAAAACGACGAGAAGACACTCTCTTTCTGTGCAAAATTTAGATACCAACTGATAGCTTGCGCCACCTGGCGGCGAGTTTCCCAACTACCAATCTCCCCAAACTGTAGCAAACCGTTTGAGGAGATTTGAGGGCCTCGTATCTCGAAAAGGAACGTCGATATAAAAAAACTATAAGAATAACTTTTCATTCCCCTCGCAAAATGGAGTATTTTTCTATTTAACAAATTTCTTCCATCTCTAACCCCTAGCTAGTTACGTTGATAGTAACCGTTTTCCAAACTTGGCACAGAAAGGTGGACACAAAAGCGAATTACGGATTCTAGGCGCATGCAACTAAAGCTTCTCTTGCTCCTCTCTGTCACGAATAGCGGATTCTTTTGATGCTTGGAAAGGGACGTACAACCTCGCGACTGTATCGAAATCCGGGGACTGACTAGTAGTTGCTGGAAATGTCATGGACAAACCTGACGGAGCGGTTCGATTTACTTGGACGATCGTTTTCGTTTTCATAGCGTTTCTCCGTACTCGAGTAGTATCGTTCGATTATTTTTGGAGGCTCGTGCGCTCTCGACGGTGCACGAGACGTTTTGGCGAACGGAAAAATTTTAATGCTGTGAGTAAACGTGTCGGTACGCTCGGTTTCGAGAGTGTCGCGTCAATTGTTGCGGTGTTACGAGCGAGAGACAAAGCACAGAGACTCTCGAGAGAAAGATCGGGTGATAAAATAGTGGGACGATCGCTTACCTCGTCGACGCCGATCTTCCGACACGCCTCCAGGAAGTTGTCGACGTTACGTCTGCATCTCGCCATTGTCAGCTTGGGCTGCAAGCAGAAATTGATTTTAAATTCATCCCCATAGAAGCTAGAAAGCATCTAACAATGTGTGGGACCAACGCTTTTCAAAAATTAAAAATAAAAATCAACTTTATGTAGGATAAACTATTAAAAAATAGGTGTGTAATAGGTTATAAAATGGAATTGTTCATGGTTTGTTCGAAAAGCGTGCGTCCATGTTTAAAATTTTTTATATTAAAATGCTTACAACGGCTGGTGATGGGACGTGGATGCTGGCGACCGATCTGGGTCTCACGTGATTCGCTAAATGACACAGAACAACTCCGTCTGTAAGCGCAGGCGCCAGGTCCTCCGGCAGCGCCATCTTCAATCTCGTTTCTATGTGCTGGAAAAGGAAACTAAATTCGTTCCTCTTCTATCGACTAACAAACTTAGTTTTCATTTCTACACACTTGGAAACTATATAATCCAAACTTTGTCATAGTACTAATTGTTATAATCTAGTCAAAATACATTGGTCAAAAGATTTCATTCATGGGTGGTATCAAAAGAGGTTAGAAAGAGGTGGGAAAATATTTTTTAGTGTCTTCCAGTTTCTCAGGTTCTCAATGAAGTTGAATTAATCCCCCAAGACATAAATAACACAAATGCAGCTCTAGATATTAACAAAAGTCCACGAACAGTATTCAGGGGAAAGTTATTGTGCATGAAGCGAGGGACTACTGTACACAAAAACACTTTTTACTATCTTTCAGTTCCGCAATGAAGTTTAGTCACTCCTATATCTAAACATTTAATCCCCCAAGACACAAATAACCCAAACAAAGTCTTAGACATCAATAGAAGCCCATGAACAGTATCGAGCAGAGAATTATTGTGCATGTAGCGAGAGACTACTGTACACAAAAACACTTTTTACTACCTTCCAGTTTCTCAATGAAGTTTAGTCACTCCTACATCTAAACATTTAACCCCCCAAGACACAAATAACCCTAACACAGTCCTAGAGATCAATAGGAGCTCATAAACAGTATCGAGGGGAGAATTACTGTGCATGAAGCGAGGGACTACTGTATGCAGATGATTTAACAGTCGTTAGAAAGCAATACCCACGCTTCGGAGTTGCTCGATCAGGTCAGCCTCTTCCTTGGCACGTTCGAATTCCCTTCTCATGGTGAAGGAGTACTTTTCTGGCACGTTGCTGTTCCAGGTGACGGATCGCGGCGACTTTGGACTGCCTCCGTTCCTACTGGGGCTTTTGTTACCTGACAGGACCCAATTACGATTCAATCGACGCTCTTTAATTTTTGTTTTACGGGTTTTTAGTTACCTTCCACGTAGCCTACGGCGGTTTTGACTAGTCTGGGAGTGTGTCCGGGGCTGGAGCTCGACGACAAGATGCTCGACGACGTTTTGATTGGCGAATTAGGTTTCTTGTACGGCTGCTCGAGATACTTGCCGTTCTTATTGTTGTACTCGTTGTTGCTCCCGTTGATGATCGGCGTGTTCTGGTAGTTGATGCGCGACGGTGTCACTTTCTGCACCGGTCTCTTCGTCGCGTTCTCCTCGTTGAAGATCTGCTTCCCTGTCAGGGCCACCGCCTCCTTGTTGCTGGTGGAATCTGGGTCCTGGGAGTCGTTGCCAGGTGGCGTCACCTGCTCCCTGGGCCTGTACACGCTGGGCCCTTCGTTGACCCTTTGCTGTCTCAATGCTTCTTTGTACTCTCTGAAAACGCAATCACAGAAATATTACAAATTTGGAAAATTAACGCAACAAAATTGTTTCTGTTTTTTTTTTGGGTGTCAGGATCCCTAGAAATATAATTTATGAGGAATAGTTAACTTTTTATTTTACTTTCCAAAATTTTCAATATAATGTAAATATTTAAATTGTTGAGTTCCCTTTTGAGAAATTTGACATTGAAAATATACAGAATATTTAGGAACTCAGTTGACAGCTTTTAAGTATGATTTACGTTCAGCTACTATATCTTCTGTACAGTTTGGCCTCTAGTTCTTAAAGATAAATATACGTTGCATTCCTCTGCTCTACTTACCTGAGCCATCGTTTTCAACTATTAATACTATATCAAATATAGGAGCAGTGTAGAACAACATCGATGCAAAAGTATTTTCCAATATGAGATTCAAAAAAATTTGTAAGTCACTATTAGAATTAAAATTAAATTCTCAAGTACAAATATAGGGCCCATTGAGTTGTCTTTTTGAAGTCACTAACGAGAATTAATATTAAATTCTCAAATACAAATATATAGGGCCCATTGGAGAGTCTTTTTTGGGTCACTAGTAGAATTAAAATTAAATTCTCAAATACAAATATAGGGCCCATTTGGAGTGTCTTTTTTGGGTCACTAGTGGAATTAAAATTAAATTCACAAATACAAATATATAGGGCCCAGTGGAGTGTCTTTTGTTGGGTCACTAATAGAATTAAAATTAAATTCTCAAATACAAATATAGGGCCCATAGGTACACTTGAGGTGTCGAATCTCACCAAAAAGGCGTTGAAACGCTCACCTGTACGTTTGGATGTGATTGAGGGGCCTCTTCTCCTCTCCGTTGGCCAAAGGGGTGGAGTTTGCAACAGGGTTTTGCAAGGGTTGCACCGACTGCGTGATCGCCGACGCCGGCTGCGTTTGGTTCAAGTGACTGGTTTCGAGAGGGCTGCGAAAAGAAAAAAAAATCGTGCGCCTCGCGTTCAAACGGCGAACTTTGACATCCACGAATCGATCGAGACCGCGTTGCGATGACGCGTAGCGGTTTCTCATCGGTTTATTAACGGCTCGCTTACCCGGGCGGCGTAATTGACGCGTGGTAGAGGCCAGAGGTCATCGGTCGTCTGACATCGGCGCCATTCTCCGAGGTGCTCCTCTCCAGCCTCCTCTTCTCCAACTGATCGTGCAGTATTATGGCCTGTGAACATCATAGCGTAAAATAGAATCGCCCCTCGTTCTTCCACGGCAACTTGAAAACTCAGTTTTAGCCTCAAAAGTCAAGTTTTCGATTTGCACCGCAACTTTCCGTGTTTGAAGTTGTTTGTAGACGTTTGTTGTTTTGTTTTTTCAAAACTGGACACCGGGTATAAGATTCTGGGGATCAGTGATGCATTTAAATTCAGGTTTGAAATGGTTTGAAGTGGTTTGATATGGTTAGAAGTGGTTTGATATGGTTAGAAGTGGTTTGATTTGGTTTGATATGGTTCGAAGTAGTTTGGACGTTAAAAATTATAGAAATACGAAACTTAGAACTCTTGAAAATCTCCCAAAGACAAGATTAGTACTATTTCAAAAATTTCAAGCCATAAAACTCAACTTGAAACTCAGTTTTAGCCTCAAAAGTCAAGGGTTTTCGATTTGCATCGCAATTTTCAGTGTTTGAAGTTGTTTGAAGAAGTTTGTTATCTTATTTTTTAAACTGGGCACCAGGTATAAGATTCTGGGGGTCAGTGATGCATTCAAACCTCAGGTTTGAAGTGGTTTGACATGGTTTAAAGTGGTTTGATATGGTTTGAGGTGGTTTGAACTTCAAAAATTATAGAAATATGAAACTACAACTCTTGAAATTCTCCCAGAGATAAGATTAGTACTATTTCAAAAATTTCAAGCTATAATACTCAACTTGAAACTCAGTTTTAGCCTCAAAAGTCAAGGATTTTCGATTTGCATCGCAACTTTCAGTGTTTGAAGTTGTTTGAAGAAGTTTATTGTTATGTTTTACAAAACTAGGCACCGGATATAAGATTCTGGGGGGCAGTGATGCATTCAAACCTCAGGTTTGAAATGGTTCAATATAGTTCGAAGTGGTTTGACATGGTTTGACATGGTTTGAAATGGTTTGAACTTATCATAATGATAAAAATACGAAACCCAGCTCTCTTATAAGTCTCCCACAGACAAGATTAGCCCTATTCCAAAAATTTCAAGCCATAAATCGGGTCAAGGCCAAGTTTGCAAGCATACTTTACGGAAAAAAGTAAACAATGGACAGTTAATCTTGTCTCCAAGTATATTATCGTGCTCGAGAGCGTTTTCTAATTATTTTCTTATCCATTTTAGTTTACAATATTGCACCGGAAGAAGACACGGAACCTTGAAGAGCAACTACGGCGCGGAGGAGGAGAAGTGAGGTGAGATTGGCGGGACGGTCCAGTGGGTTAATCGCGACGGCGTAGTTCTTTCAATGGGTTAAGGTCATTCAACGAGGCTTGAACGACGGCCAAGCGCGCCGCGACACACAGATATCGTTTTCAAGGGGCGGCGAGTTTGTGTTCGATCGCTAAATATAACCGTTGTATCATCGTACGCGCTCCGAAACCGGGGACTCCGGCGTTACAAAATCCTAGCGCCTCTGGACGTCGTTGCATCGCGGGGATATCGTACCTTGCCCAGCTCGTCCTCGAGAGACGTGTGCTCGCCTGGCGAGATGGTGCTGGGGGTCGACGTTCCGCTGCAGGACCCGTTCACGCCCGCCTCGTGGGGCAGAGTTATCGACAGTGGCGAGCACTCCTGACGCCACAGCCCTCGAATCTCGCCGTCGACCTGCGCGCATAAAGGTTGCCACCGCCAGGCGTTAACGAGTTTCGCCCCCCTGCTAGATGGCGATAAATTCGCCAGTCCCTCGCGTCGACTTTCACGCGACCTCACTCGAACCCCAGCTTTTGGAGGGCAGATTTTACTCCCAAATAATAAATATTTCAAAATTGCAACTGTAAATATTCGTGGATTTAATTTATAAATGAATTTTGCTTGCAGGGAATAAAATTTGCCCAAATCTGTTAGTAACCCGGTTAAGTGAAATGTATTTTTTTTTTTAGTTAGAATGTTAGACCACTTCCTGTGCTGGTTTGTGCATCAAATTGATGGCGGATACAGTAATTCCTGCGTTCCCCTACAGACCTTGAAACATGTTCATCGTCGTTTCTGACGCCTCTCGGAATTGGTCGAGCAAATTTTTGATATGAGACTGCTAAATGATTTAAAATGAGAAGGAGTGTCCTGTGACTGTGTAGAGTGTAACACTATAGAAACAGAGTTACCAACTCTCTAGTTCCATATAGTTAAATAAAACTTCCAACGTGTGTGTTAGTCATTTATTATATTAATATCTCTTTTTGTATAAATTAAATATCTCCTGTCGTTGGTTACATAAAATCTTCAAAATCACACAATTCTCGAATAAATTGTAAAGTTCCAAGAAATGCACCTGTGTTGAGACAGTGTCCCAGTCCCTGTGTTTGTGGCGCTCGTTTGACGGGGAATGCAGGTATTACTGTGTCTGTTCGTTGGCGAAAAGTCTGTCGAGGAGGTTGGCGAAGAATCGCAGAGAAAAGAAGAGAGCTAGAAGAAGGACGAGGAAACTAACCGCGCTGTGGATTTCTTGGGACCAGCGTTTGTCGACGCCATCGCTGGTGCTGTACCCGCTGTCGACGTTGTGGCGTCTGTGGGCCCTGGTGTCCAAGGTGGCGTGACCTCTGACATCCAATGGCGTCCGCCTCACGCGCCCCCCTCTGGCCCTCTCGTGCTTCGCCGCCTGTCTCTCCAAATATTTGAAGATGTGCGTTCGCCCGCGAATGCATAGCTGAGAACAATCGGAAATCCGAGACAGTTGTTGGCACCGCGGTCCACATTGGGGAGTAACGCGCGTGTACGCTGTAACAGAAGGGTGGGTGGTTGCTCACCGAGGCAGGCGGCGAGGTCAAAGGATTGTCGGAGAGCCGAAAGTCCACCAGGCTCTTCATTTTCCTCATCTCGTTCGGAAGCACGGATATTCGGTTCCCGCTGATATCCAGCTTCACGAGTCTCAGGTACGTCAGTTCTGCGCAGAAATGTTTGGTTATGAAATTAGTTATTGGAAAAAGAAAATTAGAAAATTAGAAAATTATTGGGAAAAGAATTGTCAAATTTAAGTACCTTTGGGGAAAGAATTTTACAATTTAATTAATTTTGGGAAAAGGATTTTGATATTTAACTAACTTTGAAAAAAGAATTTTGAAAATTAATTAATTTGAGGAAAAGGATTTCGAAATTTAACTAACTTTGGGAAAAGAATTCCAAAATTTAACTAACTTTGGGGGAAAAAATTTGAAATTTAATTAATTTTAGGAAAAGGATTTCAAAATTTAACTAATTTTGGTAAAAGAATTTCAAAATTTAATTAACTCAACAAAAATAATTGGAAAATTTAACTAATTTTGAGGAAAGAATTTCAAAATTTAATATCCCCCCTCTTCTTATATAAAGTGCCTCGCCATTTTTCATCAAATTAGATATTAATCAAGATTTAGATGTTTAGATTCCGTCAAAGCTTTGTATTCTGTAATTAGTGAACAATAATAATTTTAAAAATTGTTATTACACTGGATGTAAATAATTTAAAAAAATTATTTTTACACTGAAATCAAAGTTATTTTGAGTTCGCAAAATTCCACCATCTGGTTTCTTTTTATAATCGTGTCGAGACGAATTTAAAAAGTGTTTTGCACAATTTTTTTCTATTAGCAGATTATTGAATTTTACACGGTAGTGAAAATGGTGGATGGAAATCCACCGAAATAGTCGAACGCACGGGTAAAAAGTAACGGACGGGCCGTGAAAAAGAAGGAACTTTAATACGCGCATTAAAGAAACGTTCACCCGAGTTCAGCCTTGCAGATGGCTGCGTCCTTCGAGAAGGACATTATTTTAAAGCCCTGTCACGGGGACGTTGAGTAATTTATGCAATAACATAAAGCAGTGCTTCTCAAAAGAGAGTCGATAGATCCTCTAGAATAAAATTAAATATATATTTTTATGCAATGGGGACTCCCCAATTTAACACCATTCAAGTGTCATGGCTGCCACTAGGGATTTTCTATTTTCGATCACTGATACTTCAAACATTCAATTCTACAACACATTCAGTTTCTATTTTTCATATAATCAACAATAAATGTTTAATAATCTTCAAAAAATAAATGCAATTAAAATAAAAATCACAAATATCGTCAAACCTGGGGGAAATTTTAATGGGTGATTCTAGAGACCAAAATAAGACAAAAGTCAAGGATACCAATTTGTCGATTGAGGCTTCGTTAAAAAGTTATTAACAGTTGCGTCTCTAATAGTTACGCAAGTTGCGCATCTAGAGGCGCAACTGTTAATAACTTTTTAACGAAGCCTCAATCGACAAATTGGTATTCTTCATTTCCGTCTTATTTTGGCCTCTAGAATCCCCCATTTAATTTTTCCCCAGGTATTTTCAAAAAATATATTTAATTTTATTTTGAATACTTTTTTAATTTATCGTATATTACTGTGCTTATTTTCTGAACTAAACTCAACAAAGACTCAAAAATACTTTCACAACTGAGAAACATAACCTCGTAAAATGCTAGAGTTTCAGGTCATTCCAGGCTCATATTATTACAATGGCCGAATGCATATTAATGTCAAGTGAAACGCACAAGGGAAAACAATGTTTCTTGCGCGTAAACTATCCTTTTATAAGTCGCGACTGCATAAGGTTAAATATTTTATAGGACAGTGGTATGTAAAAT
This sequence comes from Colletes gigas, assembly GCF_013123115.1. NCBI lineage: Eukaryota > Metazoa > Arthropoda > Insecta > Hymenoptera > Colletidae > Colletes > Colletes gigas. The sequence goes on from NW_025106644.1 coordinate 2,708,420, forward strand.
GAGTCATTCCATGCCTCGTACTGGCCATAATCACAATATAATATTTAGGTCGAGGTCTGCACTCGTGAGCAAACATATAAATTCCTCCAACTGGGTCTAGCATGTTTATTAATATTTTGACCCCAAAATTAAATTCAAAAAGTAATTTAATTTACAATAAAAAAAAAAATATATAATTTAATGTTGATTAGGTTTAATTCTCAAGGAGGTTTGGACTGGCAGCTGACCTTACGTTCTTCTTGGGAATAATATAGCTCAATTAAGTGTGCACCCCTTTTGGAATTAATCATAATTTATGTTTCGCTTAGATCGTTCACGGTGATACGTTTTATAAAGCGAGCCCTAATCTCGCCGGTGACTCCTGTGGTCTGATTAACCGCATTAATGTATCTACAATCTTCTATACACTTCTTCCAAGTCACCGCCATTACTCACCGTACGATTTACATAGAGCGATAAAGCCATGTGTAATCGATCAATTTAATCAACTATCACAACAATAGGGAACCATTACGAGTGTTAATTTCTCTGACTTCAGTTCTTTTTATCGTGCATTGTATTTAAAGACCCATCTGCTGTTGATATTAGAATTGCAATTTTATTTATTTATACGGAATTGAATACAAATCTAAAGATAGGGGAAATTATAAAATGGGTGTAAATGGAAAATATTAGAAATACTAAAAATAGGGGAAATTATAAAGTGGGATAAATGGAAAATATTAGTCACATGTAGGGGTTGAAAATATTTATAAACAATGGTAAACAATGGTAAAATGATATTGTTTTTTGGGAATTAGAAAATTTTAAAAATTTGGTAGTAGAGAAAGTTTCAAAATTGGCAGGTTTTTAATTTGTAGACTTAATTTGAAGTCGAAAGGGGTGAGTTTTTTATGAAATAAATAATTTTAAAGATCTGGTAAAAAAAGAAATTTTAGAATTGATAATTTTTTGATTTGGAAACTTAATTTTAAGTCAAAAGGGGTGAGTTTTCTATGAATAAAACAATTTAAAAAATCTGGTAGTTGAAAAAGCTTTAAAATTAACAAGTTTTCAATTTCTAGAATAAATTTGAAAAAGAAAGGGGTAGGTTTCCTTCGAATTAAACAATTAAAAAAAAATCTAGTAGTAGAAGTTTTAAAATTGACAATTTTTTAATTTATGGAATTAATATAAAATCCAAAGAGATGATTTTTCTATCAATACAACAATTTTAAAAATCTCTTACTACAAAAAAGTTTAAAAATCACCAAATTTTCAATTTGCAAAATTAATTTTAAAATCGAAAGGGTTGGGGGACTTACCTATAGGCAGGTGCACGAGCACGTTGCTCCTCAAATCGAGGGACCTAAGTCGTGCAAGGTCGCCCATCCGAGGTGGCAGACTTGTAATTTCGTTGCAACCTGCGTCTAGCTCAGCCAGGGCTGACATCCTCCCCAATTCGTCCGGCAGAGATGCTAATCTATTGTGCGCCACCAGCAACGTTTGCAACGGTAGCCTGCATATCTCTCGAGGTAGAGACGTCAATTGGTTGCGACTGTGAACAAAATAATTGGGATGAATTGATTATGCAAACGGTATATATCATTCTACCAACTGTATAAATAATTGGTACGCGTTCGTGCTATTAATTGATCGTTAGAACAATTTCCAGTAACATAACGTTCATTTTATTCATTTATTTTCAACTACATACTGTGCAATATTTATTTTGAAATAACTTTGCTGGGAATCCCGGTCATACAATCATTTCAGGTAAGCAGAAGACTATTTTTTTGCTGCCAGAATGGAGGAAAATATTATTATTTATTTTTAATTACAATCTTAGCTTTTTGGAAGTTTAAATTATTTTGCAGGATCATCTTGGATAGTAATTACAATTTTTATCTAATCTCTAAACATTATAGAGCAAATAAAGTGTTGCAAATTGATATTAGGTGTACAAAAAAATAAATTGAAAATTAAACATAACATTTTTTCCATATAAAATTTCAAATAAAATAATAGCCTCTACTAACTCAAAATATAAAAATACCCATTGCAAAAAAAAGCTTGCAATATTACATTAAAAGTGATTTTTCAACATCACCAATATTAGATTGCAATATTTCTTTTAATCATCAAATTCCTAAAAAGGAGCCCACACGGTGGAAACGTGCGTTTTCCATTGCCCCTAATTGCTCTAATGGCCAACTAATTATCCACGTTCCAAAATACTAGTTAGAAGTCGTTAATTCCAACGCCCGCATGGTCGCCATCTTGGCGATCCAGCAACGCCACAAACCTAAGATCGAGGTAGTTGAGGGACTGCAGCATCGCCACAGTTTCCGGTATGATTCGTATGGCATTGTGATAGAGATGAAGCTTCTCCAGGAACGGAAATTCTGTGACCTCTTCCGGTAACTCCGCGAAGCGGTTCTTCGAGAGATCTGAAACAGAAATGAAACATTCACAGTCTGATATCATAACACTTCTAGTAGCTTCCATTTTAGTATCACAATAGCCCTAAATTATCATCCTTCATGCATACTCTACTGATCCTCTGGAAGCTTCTCAAACTATGGAAGAAACTTTATTAAAAATTGATTATATTTAATTAATCTATATAAATTAATTTAATCATTCTAAATATCCTAAATATCATTCTATTAATAATCCAATAAGTAATATAATACTATTAAGTTCATTAGATTTTTTATTTTTTACTTGGAATGAAGTTTGTTTATTTCAAATAAAATGTATCTTCCAGTAGGTGAGTATCTGTAATATGAATACTTTGTCTGGTTGAGAAATCTATATTTGAGAAGTATTATAGAAACTCAAGATTTTGTTTCAAGTTGTAGTTTCTTATTTCCATTTCAAATTTAGAGATTTTGGACTGACAACTAATTTCTTCAGGTGCATCTCTTGGGAAGAAGAGAGCTACTCATGGATCTACCTATGAGAGAAGTAGTAGTGTATTTTTGAAGAGTAAGAATATAGTAGTTTAATACAATTGTCTTCTGAGATAGTATCTAGAATTTAAGAGGTTAATTTTTAGTATTAGATATATTCTGAAAAGTAAGAATATAGTAAATTAATAGAATTGTCTTCTGAGATAGTATCTAGAATTTAAGAGGTTAATTTTTAGTATTAGATATTATATTCTGAAGAGTAAGAATATAGTAAATTAAGAAAATTGTCTTCTGAGATAGAATCTAGAATTTAAGAGGTTAATTTTTAGTATTAGATATATTCTGAAGAGTAAGAATATAATAGTTTAATAGAATTGTCTTCTGAGATAGTATCTCGAATTTAAGAGGTTAATTTTTAGTATTGGATATATTCTGAAGAGTAAGAATAAAGTAGTTTAATAGAATTGTCTTCTGAGATAGTATGTATATAAAAAATAGCTATTTGTGCAACATGAGATCAGTCATATCTTATTTCCTTTACTCTAACTTACTCAGTCTAGTTAAATACTGAGTTATTACTAGTAAATACTAGTTATACTAATTATTATTAGTGCATAGGAAGCTAGAAGTATGAAGAAGAAGTAAATAGAAACCCAAAATATTATTTCAGCCATTTCTTATTTTCTTTTATAATAAAATTTGATAAAATGTCTCTTATTATCACTAATAGCATTTTATAGGAAGACTGATCTCTCTAAGAAGTGATCTATCTTGAATCATTTCTTATTTTCTTTTATGATAACGTTTACTAATATTAGTAATATGATATAATATGTCTTCTATTATCAGTAATACCATTCTGTAGCAAGACAAATCTCTCTAAGAAGTGATCTATCTTTCTTAGAAGTTTGTGACAAGGTTTTGGGGCACATGGAGACTTATTTGACAGAAACATCAATTAAAAACGGCACTTCTTGTCCTCAAGAAGGGTGTACCTATTAATTGGTGACATTGACAGTGTTCTCATAGCAATAGCTAGTCACTTCTTACTTCCTTTCATAATAAACATTGTTAATATATCTTTTATTGTCACTAATACCATTCTGTAGCAAGACAAATCTCTCTAAGAAGTGATCTATCTTTCTTAGAAGTTTGTGACAAGGTTATGGGGCATATGGAGACCTATTTGACAGAAACATCACTTGAAAGCGACACTTCTTGTCCTTAAGAAGGGTGTACCTATTAGTTGGTGACATTGACACTATTTCCATAGCAATAGCTAGTCATTTATTATTTTCTTTTGATAATAAAGCTTACTAAAATGTCTTCTATTATCATTAATACCATTCTGTAGGAAGACAAATCTCTCTAAGAGATTTTTAGAGACTCTTAGAAGCTCGTGACAAGGTTTTGGAGTACATGGAGACTTATTTGACAGAAACATCACTTAAAAACGACACTTCTTGTCCTCAAGAAGGGTGTACCTATTAATTGGTGACATTGACAGTGTTCTCATAGCAATAGCTAGTCACTTCTTACTTCCTTTCATAATAAACATTGTTAATATATCTTTTATTGTCATTAATACCATTCTGTAGCAAGACAAATCCCTCTAAAAAGTGATCTATCTTTCTTAGAAGTTTGTGACAAGGTTTTGGGGCACATGGAGACTTATTTGACAGAAACATCACTTAAAAACGACACTTCTTGTCCTCAAGAAGGGTGTACCTATTAATTGGTGACATTGACAGTGTTCTCATAGCAATAGCTAGTCACTTCTTACTTCCTTTCATAATAAACATTGTTAATATATCTTTTATTGTCATTAATACCATTCTGTAGCAAGACAAATCTCTCTAAGAAGTGATCTATCTTTCTTAGAAGTTTGTGACAAGGTTATGGGGCACATGGAGACTTATTTGATAGAAACATCACGTGAAAGTGACGCTTTTCATCCTTAAGAAGACCATACCTATAAATTGGTGACATTGGCAGTGTTACCATAGCAATATCTAGCCATTTCTTATTTTCTTTTGATAATAAAGCTTACTGATATGTCTTCTATTATCACTAGTACCATTCTATGAGAAGACAAACCTCTCAGAATGCAATTTGTCTTTTTTAGAAGTCTAAGACAAGGCTTTGGGGCCTGTGGAGGTCTATTTAACATAAATGTCACTTGAAAGCGACACTTCTCGTCCTTAAGAAGAGCATATCTATTAATTAGTGACATTGACAGTATCCTCATAGCAATAGCTAGTCACTTCTTACTTTCTTTCATAATAAACATTGTTAATATATCTTTTATTGCCATTAATACCATTCTGTAGCAAGACAAATCCCTCTAAAAAGTGATCTATCTTTCTTAGAAGTTTGTGACAAGGTTTTGGGGCACATGGAGACTTATTTGACAGAAACATCACTTAAAAACGACACTTCTTGTCCTCAAGAAGGGTGTACCTATTAATTGGTGACATTGACAGTGTTCTCATAGCAATAGCTAGTCACTTCTTACTTCCTTTCATAATAAACATTGTTAATATATCTTTTATTGTCATTAATACCATTCTGTAGCAAGACAAATCTCTCTAAGAAGTGATCTATCTTTCTTAGAAGTTTGTGACAAGGTTATGGGGCACATGGAGACTTATTTGATAGAAACATCACGTGAAAGTGACGCTTTTCATCCTTAAGAAGACCATACCTATAAATTGGTGACATTGACAGTGTTACCATAGCAATATCTAGCCATTTCTTATTTTCTTTTGATAATAAAGCTTACTGATATGTCTTCTATTATCACTAGTACCATTCTATGAGAAGACAAACCTCTCAGAATGCAATTTGTCTTTTTTAGAAGTCTAAGACAAGGCTTTGGGGCCTGTGGAGGTCTATTTAACATAAATGTCACTTGAAAGCGACACTTCTCGTCCTTAAGAAGAGCATATCTATTAATTAGTGACATTGACAGTATCCTCATAGCAATAGCTAGTCACTTCTTACTTTCTTTCATAATAAACATTGTTAATATATCTTTTATTGCCATTAATACCATTCTGTAGCAAGACAAATCCCTCTAAAAAGTGATCTATCTTTCTTAGAAGTTTGTGACAAGGTTTTGGGGCACATGGAGACTTATTTGACAGAAACATCACTTAAAAACGACACTTCTTGTCCTCAAGAAGGGTGTACCTATTAATTGGTGACATTGACAGTGTTCTCATAGCAATAGCTAGTCACTTCTTACTTCCTTTCATAATAAACATTGTTAATATATCTTTTATTGTCATTAATACCATTCTGTAGCAAGACAAATCTCTCTAAGAAGTGATCTATCTTTCTTAGAAGTTTGTGACAAGGTTATGGGGCACATGGAGACTTATTTGATAGAAACATCACTTGAAAGTGACGCTTTTCATCCTTAAGAAGACCATACCTATAAATTGGTGACATTGACAGTGTTACCATAGCAATATCTAGCCATTTCTTATTTTCTTTTGATAATAAAGCTTACTGATATGTCTTCTATTATCACTAGTACCATTCTATGAGAAGACAAACCTCTCAGAATGTAATTTGTCTTTTTTAGAAGTCTAAGACAAGGCTTTGGGGCCTGTGGAGGTCTATTTAACATAAATGTCACTTGAAAGCGACACTTCTCGTCCTTAAGAAGAGCATATTTATTAATTAGTGACATTGACAGTATCCTCATAGCAATAGCTAGTCACTTCTTACTTTCTTTCATAATAAACATTGTTAATATATCTTTTATTGCCATTAATACCATTCTGTAGCAAGACAAATCCCTCTAAAAAGTGATCTATCTTTCTTAGAAGTTTGTGACAAGGTTTTGGTGCACATGGAGACTTATTTGACAGAAACATCACTTGAAAGTGACGCTTCTTGTCCTTAAGAAGGGTGTACCTATTAGTTGGTGACATTGACACTATTTCCATAGCAATAGCTAGTCATTTATTATTTTCTTTTGATAATAAAGCTTACTAAAATGTCTTCTATTATCATTAATACCATTCTGTAGCAAGACAAATCTCTCTAAGAGATTTTTAGAGACTCTTAGAAGCTCGTGACAAGGTTTTGGGGTACATGGAGACTTATTTGACAGAAACATCAATTAAAAACGACACTTCTTGTCCTCAAGAAGGGTGTACCTATTAATTGGTGACATTGACAGTGTTCTCATAGCAATAGCTAGTCACTTCTTACTTTCTTTCATAATAAACATTGTTAATATATCTTTTATTGTCACTAATACCATTCTGTAGCAAGACAAATCTCTCTAAGAAGTGATCTATCTTTCTTAGAAGTTTGTGACAAGGTTATGGGGCACATGGAGACTTATTTGATAGAAACATCACTTGAAAGTGACGCTTTTCATCCTTAAGAAGACCATACCTATAAATTGGTGACATTGACAGTGTTACCATAGCAATATCTAGCCATTTCTTATTTTCTTTTGATAATAAAGCTTACTAATATGTCTCCTATTATCACTAGTACCATTCTATGAGAAGACAAACCTCTCAGAATGTAATTTGTCTTTTTTAGAAGTCTAAGACAAGGCTTTGGGGCCTGTGGAGGTCTATTTAACATAAATGTCACTTGAAAGCGACACTTCTCGTCCTTAAGAAGAGCATATCTATTAATTAGTGACATTGACAGTATCCTCATAGCAATAGCTAGTCACTTCTTACTTTCTTTCATAATAAACATTGTTAATATATCTTTTATTGCCATTAATACCATTCTGTAGCAAGACAAATCCCTCTAAAAAGTGATCTATCTTTCTTAGAAGTTTGTGACAAGGTTTTGGGGCACATGGAGACTTATTTGACAGAAACATCAATTAAAAACGACACTTCTTGTCCTCAAGAAGGGTGTACCTATTAATTGGTGATATTGACAGTGTTCTCATAGCAATAGCTAGTCACTTCTTACTTTCTTTCATAATAAACATTGTTAATATATCTTTTATTGTCACTAATACCATTCTGTAGCAAGACAAATCTCTCTAAGAAGTGATCTATCTTTCTTAGAAGTTTGTGACAAGGTTATGGGGCACATGGAGACTTATTTGACAGAAACATCACTTGAAAGTGACGCTTTTCATCCTTAAGAAGACCATACCTATAAATTGGTGACATTGACAGTGTTACCATATCAATATCTGGCCATTTCTTATTTTCTTTTGATAATAAAGCTTACTGATATGTCCTCTACTATCACTAATACCATTCTATGAGAAGACAAACCTCTCAGAATGTAATTTGTCTTTTTTAGAAGTCTAAGACAAGGCTTTGGGGCCTGTGGAGGTCTATTTAACATAAATGTCACTTGAAAGCGACACTTCTCGTCCTTAAGAAGAGCATATCTATTGATTAGTGACATTGACAGTATCCTCATAGCAATAGCTAGTCACTTCTTACTTTCTTTCGTAATAAACATTGTTAATATATCTTTTATTGTCACTAATACCATTCTGTAGCAAGACAAATCTCTCTAAGAAGTGATCTATCTTTCTTAGAAGTTTGTGACAAGGTTATGGGGCACATGGAGACTTATTTGACAGAAACATCACTTGAAAGTGACGCTTTTCATCCTTAAGAAGACCATACCTATAAATTGGTGACATTGACAGTGTTACCATAGCAATATCTAGCCATTTCTTATTTTCTTTTGATAATAAAGCATACTAATATGTCCTCTACTATCACTAATACCATTCTATGAGAAGACAAACCTCTCTAACATATACTTTATCTGTTCTAGAACTCCAAGCCAAGACTTTGGAGCCTGTGAAGGTCTACTTAACAGAAATGTCACTTCAAAGCAACTCTTCTATGCCTCCAAGAAGCACAATACCTATTACTTAGCGACATCAACAGTATTTCCACAACAGCAACTAGTCATCCCTTACTTTCCTCCATAATAAAGTTCACCAATATGCCTTCTATCATCCCTAATCCCATTCTGTAAAAAGACAAACGTCTCTAAGACCTATCCATCTTTCTAAGAAGTCTTAGACAAGGTGTCGGGGCCCATGGTGGTTTATTTGACAGAAACGTCACTCGAAAGCGACGCTTCGTCGTCGTCTAGGGCGTATTAATTGGCGACATCGATAGTATTCCCGTAGCAACAGCTGTGCTCCGGGGGTTAGGGTGGCCTTCGAGTTCGTCGGGGGTTCTTATGAATGGGGTGCGACGGGCCACGTGCGTGCACGGACTCGAAACCTAGGAAAAAGATAAGGGTGGCTCAGCTGCTCCCTGGTCTCGGACCTCCTTTCTGATCAATAACCGCCGTCTGTGTGTTTCCGACTTATCCGTGGGGCCGAACTGTTCGACCAGTCCGTCTCCCTTCGTGCCAACTTTTCGAGTTCCACGCCCTTCTCGATCGAACACGCCATGGGGACTCCTAGATGAAACTTGACGAGGAGCTTATTTGCAAGTGAGTCTCAAAAAGAGAGTAGCCGGTCCTGCGTCGAATTTAGTGGGAATCCGGGCACCCTAGTTTTTAGGAAATTAGGTTTCGACAGGATTGGGAACACCCGGAAATTGCCAATCGATCGTCGACAGGATACTCGACTTTTCTTGAATCGCGTTCCATCCTCATCTTGAGGAGGATTTCATTAAATTCAGGCGTTCCCTCCCGTGCACGCCCACGCTCGTAATGGGCACGAGCCCATGGGGTGGAAAGGCGAAAGCGTGGAACCATCGGTACACGGTCGATCGCATAATCGCCGAGCAAGGGCGTCGGCCCGTTCGTTGTTCGCGCGATGGAGACCAGAATAGCAACCCCCGTTACGTTTCTGTGCCATCGTTCGATGGAAATTAAAACATTTTCTCTCTGGTATACCGAACGATTCTCCAACAAAATATTCTTCATTTCTTGGCAGTTAAGAAGTCGAGGGTATTGTGTAGGAATTTTTTTTTGATGGGAGGGTATTTTTTTTTTATTCAGTTTGAGTGTCTACTTTTAGTACTATGTTTCGAGAGTGTGCACAATTTTTTCGCGAAAAAATATTAAAAATTGTAGGAGTTACGATGAATTGAGTGTTGGCATTGCAGTAAACCGGGGAATCGTCAGGTGCTGAGATTGCACTAAACCGGGTATGTGTCTTCATAGACGTTGGAATTAAAAAAATTGAAATTTACTATCTTTTGAAAAGTAGATTACCTTAAAGTGCTTCCATATTTTTGATTTTCAACATTTTTGCAATTCTCAGTACTGTTAAATCCCAATAAAATTACGATTAATTCCTCCAAGTCTATTTTAGTTATTTCATCACAGTTTCTTTCATAAATACCAAACGATAACTATCTTTCTAATTTTCAAAAGATCCAAAAAAAATATTATTATTCAAAACCCTGAGATGCTAATATTTATGCACCCTGATTCGGTACCGAATCGTTCTCTACCATAATCGCCCTCAGTCCCCCCCTTGGTAAATACCAATGTATTCCAAGCACACATTAACAAGATTTCGAAATGGTTCCGAGGATATCGCCGACGATTTCCACGCAAAGGTAAAAAGAAGTTAGCACTTCCGGTGGCGGCGGTGCTTGCCAATAAAAATCGTGGTCGAAGGGTTCGTGACTGCGGGCTATACAGGGTGTCTCGCGAAGGGGTCGATGCACCGGTTCCAAGGACCAAGGTCGAGGTCCAACCATGGCGGATCGATAGCATACGCGACATACGCGGATTCCCGCAAGGCTGTACGAAATTTCGTTGTACAGTGACATTTCGCGGGTGCATGGGCGTGGTTCCCAGTTATCCGTGTCTGGCGTTTCGATGATCGAAATAATTGCACGGACCGGCGCCGTTGGTGCACGTCGCGTCGCGATTGGACGCCCGCAATAAGTTCGATAATTTCCTGGCAAGGGTACAATATTTCTCGTTCAAACAGTCCCCGTGCATATTTATTTATAAAATGCATGCAAATTTGTGCAGAGTTGACTATTAATTTTGTTAACATAGGTTAGAGACGAAACAACGTCTTACGATTTACACGATTTCATTGTATGTGATTGGAAATAGAATTTTAACTCGTTGGCCGCCATGACAGTTTTCCTTGTTTAGGAATATTCTGGATTTTTAGCCAAATTGTGGGAAAATAGAAATGTTTATATGGTGTATTATATTCTCAATGATAGTGATGTTATTTACAATGTCATAAAGGTTACTATTTTAAAGAAATGGTATAATTTCGAAGCGTTGGTCATCGGTGACCACCATGGCAACCATAAAAGAATTTTTTTCTTGAAATTGAGTAGGAATTCGAGGGTATGTGTATTCACCAAAAATTATTGTAATTGACCTTCTCAACCAAAAATAATTTTTTCAAAATGATTTGAAATTTTTTAGTTTCACCAAAAAATTTCTGTACTTATTCCAATTTTTTTCTGGAAAATGAGTAGGATTTCGAGGGTATGTCTATTGACCAAAAATGATTGTAATTGACACCCTCAACCAAAAATAATTTTTCCATAACAATTTGAAATTTTTTAATTTCGTCGAAAAATATGTCCACCTATTTGAATTTTTATCTCGAAACTGAGTAGGATTTCGAGGATATATCTGTTCACCAAAAATGATTGTAATTGACCCCTGCAACCAAAAATAATTTTTTTAAACTGATTTGAAATTTTTTAATTTCACCAAAAAATTTCTGCACTTATTCGAATTTTTTTCTCGAAAATGAATAGGATTTCGAGGGTATATCTATTCACCAAAAATGACTGTAATTGACTCTCTCAACCAAAAATAATTTTTTCAGAATGTTATAACCATTATAACCTCAAAACGCCGGTCACCGGTGACCACCATAACAGTCGAAGTGTTAACTAGATACTGAAAGAAACAAAAAATAGAATTTCCAAGTTCAATCATCCATTTTCTAAATATTTCTCAAAACAAAGCACATTTATTTTAAATATTTCATGTATAATTCGTTGTTTCAACAACCAAAGGGTATTTTCAAATTGATTAGAACATCCACCCATAATAATCTAATATACATATGTAATAATTCGACCACCCAGCCACAATCCACTCGATACACTCAGTCTGACCAGCCACTGCTACTTCTACTTGAATTGATAAACAATGTCAAATCCATTAGTATCGTAATAGCTTGTCCGCTGTCACTTCTGCTTAGGTGTGTCTATCCATTAGGATTACTAGTGTTTCTCAAGCTGTTGCGCTGGCAAAATATATCAAATTCGAATCAACAACACTCCCCCGTGTGATTACCACAAACACTACTGAACCAGTCGCATAAAAAAAATAATTTCCACCAGAAAAAATAGAAAAATAAATGATTTCTACCATTGAAACACAAAGCAGTCTTTGCATTCAGGTTTCGACGTCTCCGCGAGCCGGAAGGCGTCAGAAACGTCGTTTACCGAGGCGCCCCTTCCGTCACGGATCAAAAGTCCCCATCTTTTACGGAAATTTACGTGCCCTGGAGAACGGTTGCTCGTGTTCCAATGGGCGTGTCGCGTCACGAAACGTCTGCTACAAAAGCGCAGGGTCAGCGACCGAGTGCAAAAATTGACTGCGCTAATTCGAGGACAGAAGACTCATAGAAGAACGGATTGGCGGTTTCCGCGATATCGTGGAGCCTCGAAACTTCCGACAAAAAATATTTCACGCGTGCATCGTCGCGAGATAATTTTATTTTTCATCGTCGCCTTTGTCTTTGCGTTGTTTCCTTATTCAAACTTTTTTTTTGGCCCCCTGGCGACCGGTGAAGTCACTACGCCCCTGTGCTCGGGAAGTGGTATCGAAAATAAGAGCTCCTTCGCGCGACAAACGGAAGAGCCTTCATATGCTGGAAGTTGCCTCGTCAGTGAGGTCAGTTCCAGCGTGTGAAAGAATTTTTATTATTCTTGACTCTTTAATTTGTAGCTTGGGTTTAATTGTCATGGTGGAAACGAAGCTGAATCTAGATTTCAATTTTTAGGTTAGAGTTGGGGATAAAACATAGCAAGGTTTCATATTTTCAATGAATTAAAGATATAAGAGTTTCTGGAAAGTGGACACACATTTGGAACTAGATTCTCATCACGTTGGCCGCCATGACAGTTTTCCTTGTTTAGGAATATTCTTTATTATATTCTCAATGACAGTGATACTATTTTAAATCTCTCTTTTGCGTTTACTCTGTCATGGTGAAAACGAAGCTGAATCTAGATTTCAATTTTTAGGTTAGAGTTGAGGATAAAACATAGCAAAGTTTCATATTTTCACTGAATTAAAGATGTAAGAGTTTCTGGAAATTGGACGCACATTTGGAAATAGATTCTCATCACGTTGGTCGCCATGACAGTTTTCCTTGTTTAGGAATATTCTTTATTATATTCTCAATGACAGTGATGCTATTTTAAATCTCACAAAGGTTAATATTTCAGGGAAAAATAACCTCAAAGTGTCGGTCACCGGTGACCACCATGGCATCCAAAGTGTTAACGAAATACTGAAAGAGAAAATTATCCTTTGAAATTTAATCGTCCATTTTTTTAAATATTTCTCGAAACAAGCCACAAATCATAGGATCAAGGTTTAATATTTCCACTGAACTAAGAATATATTATATCTAGGGATAAAAATAGTAACAATTATAGGGACTTTTATAATTGGTAGTTTTCGTCCATGTGGTGATTTCTGGCCATCTTCGCTCGATAGTTATGGTTCCTGTGAGTAAGTGTACAGCAGATATTTTAAGAACGATCATTACGGGAGCTGTAATACGGCTTGGACGGTACGAACGAAGATGAAACGCAGAAGAAAATACTGTAACGACGTTAAGTTATCCTTCCTGGAGCATATACACGGGGTTATAAGAGCCAGGCACAAGGGCCGCCGTGAAACCGTGGAAACAGAGGGTTGCACGATCGATAACGCCCCCATAGCAAATATCGTCCAGGGGGTTGGCTTCACTGAGAGAGCGCAAGGTGTCCCATGGAGTACCGCACCCTCTTGGAGAGCCGTCGTGGAAAATAAAATCATTCGGGGGCGAAGCAAACGCCTTACGAACTAATGATCGGTAACTGCGTTAGAACTTCGTTAACGAGGTGCACGATCCAAGTGTCTGGAACGGATTCGATTCTTTTCAGAATGGGCTATTAACACTCACTGACACGGTGGTCACCGGTGACCGTCAAGATTATTTTCAAATTATATCAACGCAATTCAATTTTCGAATATTTCTATTCTTGACACTGTCAATTACAGCTTGAAAACGTGTCAGAAATATCTCTAGATCTTGCAAACTATAGTGACGTGTTGAATTAACACTCACTGGCCCGGTGGTCACCGGTGACCGTCAAGATTATTTTCAAATTATATCAACGCCACTCGATTTTCGAATATTTCTATTCTTGACACTGTCAATTACAACTTGAAAAAGTGGCAGAAATATCCCTAGATATTGCAAACTATAGTGATGTGTTGAACAACTATAATTTTGCTTGCAGACTATTTATTCCAAATTTATTTTTAAATAATTTTTTGAGGGTTGGGAAGTTCCCTATATTAGGAAAAGGAAACGTTAGATTTTATTATCACGCTTCATGGTTCTCTAAGAATTTTAATATAGTCGATAGTCTAAGTGAATGTGAATGTCAATAGCGTTCCAACTGGGCAGGATTAAACTCTGAAATTATTTAATTTATACGACGTGTTTCGCAATACGCGCTACAATCGGTACATGACAGGCGTGTCAACCACGTAGGCTACGCGTGGCTCGATCCATTCAATTTTGCGGCTCGGTTGAGCGCTCTATTGCCTTTTTATTTATCACTTACACTCGTGTGAACAATTTTTTGGGGGACCAAAATCCTTTGCTTGCGAAATAACATCGATTCGTGCAACAATTCTATCCTTTCAACGCCTGTAAACGTTCTCAAACATTGTCAAAGAAATGTTCTCAAACATTGTCAAAGACATATTCTCAAACATCCCCAAATATTGTCAAAGAAACGCTCTCAAACATCCTCAAACATTGTCAAACAAACACTCTCAAATATCCTCATATATTTTCAAATAAACATTCTCAAACATCCTCAAATATTGTCAAAGAAACATTCTCAAATATTCTCAAACACTGTCAAAGAAATATTCTCAAACATCCTCAAACATTGTCATAGAAACGTTCTCAAACATCCTCAAATATTGGCAAAGAAACATGCTCAAACATCTTCAAATATTATCAAAGAAACATACTCAAACATCCTCAAATATTGTCAAACATTCATTCTCAAACATTGTCAAATGAACACTCTCAAATAACCTTATATATTGTCAAACAAACATGATCAAACATTGTTAATGAAACATGCTCAAACATCCTCAAATATTGTCAAACAAACATTCTCAAACATCCTCAAACATTGTCAAACAAACACTCTCAAATATGCTTATCTATTGTCAAACAAACATGTTCAAACATTGTTAATGAAACATGCTCAAACATCCTCAAATATTCTCAGACAAACATGTTCAAACATCCTCAAATATTGCCAAAAAATCATTCTGAAACATCCTCAAATATTGTCAAACAAACATTCTCCAACATCCTCAAACATTATCAAAGAAACATCCTCAAAAATGATGAAAGAAACATTCGCAAACATCCTCAAACATTGTTAAAGAAACATTCTCAAACATCCTCAAACAATCAACCATTCTCGAACATCCTGAAGCCACATATCTCCAATTTCCATTTTCAATTCCATCATTCACGATGACCAGCACATTAAAACGAAAATATTCTCGAACAACATAACCAGAGACTTACAGTCCAACCAAACGCCATTCACACAAGCATGTTTTTACAGTACAAAGAGCTGCTTTAAAACGTGAATCAGTCCTCGATCGAGTGTAAAGCGGAAAGCACGCGACGTATTAGAACGGACGACAAATTTTCGCGGTCGAATCGCGTTCGTCACGGCGCTGTACGACGCGTGACAAGATGAAGACGCCAGCCGAGGCGTACCGGGGTGATCGAAGCGACAAAGAATCCGTTGTTTTTTTCCACCGACGGGTTACGTCGTACGGCGGAGTTTGCTTCATCGATCAGAACACACAGGGCTGCACCTTGCGCCGGAGGTAATTGACTTTCACCGTCGGTTCTGTTCGCGGGCGTCGCGACGGGGAACGTCGAAGCGAGAAACGGCCACGGAGGGGAAGAGGAACAAAGAAAAAAAAAAAAATGAGAAAAGTTCGTCGTCCATCGGCTCGGAAACGCTTTTTCGTCCTTGAACCGTCGCCGGGTGCCGTGTCATTGGCGTCGAAGACGAAAAGAGAAAAGCGTGGCGGACACGCACGGGGCACGGGAACGACTGGAAGAAGGAAAAGCGGCGGGAGGGCGCCACTGTGGAGCGAGAAGGAACGACCCAGGCGTCGCTTTTGTCGGGAGACCGCCGCGACTTCCGGCGACCGCGGACGAGACTCGCATACTCGATCGAACTCGACAGCCATGATACGTGGATCGAGAGATCGATGAGATCTAGCGACCTTCGACCGCAGGAACCTTTGAATTCTTTCGCAGGGTCGTTAATTATCCAAGTATAATTGGTACGTTCTTGAAAAGTATAGTGGGTTCATAAAACTATCATTTGAGGTGGTAAATAAAATAACAGCTTGTATAATATGAAATCACTTTTGAGTTAGAAATTATTGCTGATAATTAATTTTTTTTTTAGGTTCAACTCTTGGGAAGGAGGAAGCAATTCCTGGATCTACCTATGAGGGAAGTAGGTGTATGAAGAGTGAGGTTATAGTAATTTAATAGAATTGTCATCTGAGGTATTTTATAAATTGTGTAATATGAAATCACTAATTAATTTTCTTTTTCAGGTGTAACTCTTGGGAAGCAGGAAGCAATTGATGGATCTACCTATGAGGGAAGTAGACATTAAATAGAATTGTAATTTGAGGTAGTATGTTTGTGTGATAAGAAACCACATGATAACTAATTTTTTACACAGAAGACTCTTGATAACTTCAACACTTCTTGTTGAAGGTGAATTGGTGAGGTGTGTGACCAATTGTCAATAATCATCCTCTTCTTTCTATGTTACCATATCAGCACAGATTAACTACTGGTGAAGTGCAAGTTCCTTGTGTAATTTTAGATCCACAAGATACAACAAAATACACATAGATAACTTCTTTCTATTAACACCATTGATCATCAAAGATTGACTAGTACTACTACTATTGAAGTACAAGCTTCTTGTATAATTTAGAACCTGAAACTTCTAAAATAGAATAATCTAGGTAGTTTCTTCTCACTAATATCATGAATCATCAAAGATGGAAGCTACTATTGAAGTATCACACATCTAGTATCAGAGGTTCTTCTATATCTCTGGAGCATCATCTAAAATGTTTTGAAGGGCATGTGGCGTCGCGTAGGATCGAGTATGATCGACGTGCGTCGATGTAGATCCCCGGGGACCGCGTCGACAGCCACGGGGCAGCTAGAAACGGGTCGTCAGGCATCTGGTTGGTGGCCGGGTGATCCGAGCGACGGTGCATGAATTAAACTCGTGGGGAAACGTCCGAGCGAGAACGTGAAATAAAGAAGGTTGTATCGCGCAGCCGGTTTCCATAGTCCTGCGCAGCCTGCACGGCGAACAGTGCGTCGCATTGTGCGAGCCGGTGCGTGTTCGAGCGTGGCCGTTCGTGTACTCGAGCACCGTAAAAATTCCAGAAAAATTAGGATGAAAAGCTTCCTTTACAATTTATTATTTGTTATTCGTAGATCGTGTCGCGACGACGCTTTTTAACGAATATTGCTCAGGCGTACGGGGGCCCGTGAGTCACTCGAATGTTTCGACAGCCTTTCGGGGTCTCTTATTACGGCACACGTCCGGTGGAATGTCAAGATATTGATACCAGAGCGCTCGATCACGATAGCACATGGTAATCAATCTTGTTTGGGTGTCGAATAACGATAACAAGAATAACGGCGACGATTACGATCCACGAGGTGACGTTTCTATGCTTGCGAATGGACGCCATCTTGGATGAGTCACGTGACGCCCTGAATCTGGGGGAAATTAATACAAAGCGTTTTTGGGGGCTTGCAGGACTGTGTTTGAGTGATATTTTTTCAGTAGAACTAGTGTGTAATATATAGAGTGTCTCAGATTTTACTATGGAGCTATGTTAGACTACAAAATGTTGGAAAATTCCGCTTAAATTTTAGTTAATTCGTACCCTTTGCAAACATGGCTGCCCAAATTCCACTCTCCCCGTATTTTATTTTGAAATATTTAACTTTCATTTAAACTCCAGCCACTGATACATTAATCCAGCATATTTTTCAAAGGAATCTAGCCACGGTAGGGGTTAATCCGCGCGTCTGGAGCCGAAAAAGTCGCCCTAGTGTAGCCCGCGGCGTGAAATTATCGACTCCACGCCATTATTTGCATTCGCCAAGGTTCGCGCCGGCGACGGAAGCGTAAAAACGGCTGGTTTCGCGCGCCCGACAGGAAGAGGGCTCCTTTTATTCGTCACCCGGGCGTTTCTGTTATCACGGAATCCGCTGGAGGAGCGTCGTCGGCCCGTTTCCTTTCGCCCAGGCCGCGAAATGTCGGCGCGGAGCACTCGAGGGTTTTCTGGCGCGCCTCGTTTACTCGGGGACTCCTCGTTTGCGGAGCGACCGGCCGGGGAACCGAGTATCCCCGGCTGCCACCGCGGCTACGCCTAAATCCTTGACCTAAAAACTAATATCCCAGGTGGAAAAAAAATACGGCACGGAGCGCACTCGTCGAAAGGTGCACGGGGTGGAACCAGACCGTCTCGCAACCGCGCTCGATAACGTGTCGAAAGATCGCGTTACACCGCGCGACCAACCGACTCTGCTACGAGAACACGCGTTATTTTTTACATACACATACACGTATGTACAGTCTGTCACAAAAATACATAATGTAGTGTCATTATTTATTCGGGCGTAAAAAAATTATTTTGGGGAAGATTGAAGTGTCAAATATTTGGAAGTAAATTGTTAGTTATTTTTAGTCAGGTATTGTAATTTTTAGAGAATTTTCTCGGGGTTGGATATCCCTTAAAAGTGGCTTTGCTAATAAAAATGGTGGATCTTCCTTGGAGCAAATTTTGCAAATTTTTATTAGGAAAAGAGATGGAAGCATCAACCCCCTTGGGAAGCAAAATTATTTTTATTTATTTTCTGTCATTTAACATAATATTTAGACAATTTTCTGAGATTGAACATCCCTTAAAAATAGTAAAATTACAAATAAAAATAGTAGATCCTCCTTAAATCAAATTTTGCAAATGTTTATTGGGGAGAAAAGAGATGGAAGCATCAACCCTTGGGAGCAAATTGTGATGGCTCCTGCACTCTAGTAGAGTTTAATAACAAATTCCAAAAACAAGATGGCTCCTACACTCCAGTAGAGTTTAATAATAGATCCCAAAAACAAGATGGCTCCTACACTCTTTCATCACTAATAAAATTCCCCAAATTTAGTTACAAAATTTGATTGCAAACTTTTATTGTATCAATATTAAATTTAGCTTGCAAACTTTTATTGCAATTTCTCAGCAATATGGAGGAATTATTCTTGCCTGCTCCGTATAGAAAAAAATTTTTAATGAATGTTTCTGGAGGGGGATGAAATCGTTGTTTCGCGCCCTCGAGGGCTGAGAGGAGGTATGATCGAGACGTTTTCGTCGAGTACCGGTGAAAATGGTCGGAGACACGAATGGCACCAGGTAAGACGAAGGTACTCGAAAAAAAAAAAAGAAATCCACACTGGGTTTCGCGGTGGCTGCAAAGGGCCCAGGCTCCATCGCGCCGCAGAGTCCCTTTGTTCGTAACCACACTGCGTAACCACGAAACAAAGCCCTGAATACGGACGTTATTCCCCGAGAGACTAGACCGAAGGACACGTACTCCTCCTGCTCGACATATAACCTTTTGTTCGACGTCATCGTCGACGAATCGATGACACTTTTCGCCCATCCACCTATCAGTCGCGCTCCGCGGAACGCGTCCTCGATAGGGTTGCTGGAATCAAGAATATTGGGTCGGGTCAGGTCGACAATTCTTTTTTCGCCTTCAGTCTAAATTATTTTTATCGTACAACACAAAAAATTCAACCCATACTACTTTATTTTATTTCCAAATTAAACTTTCATTTATTAGAAATTTATTTATAAATTTTATAGGTTATGCAAGTAAGCAATTTTCAGTATCCTTAATTATTCAAAAGAAACTGTCAAATTTTTTAAAAATATTTTCCCCGTCTTCTGTGAATTGGAAATTGTCAAATTATTCCCCAGAAAACAAAAATTTACAATTCTCTGGTAAAACTAACCTCGAAATGACCACTCAGTTCCTTCTCTTCTTTAAGATTTATGTTTAAAGGATATAAATAAAAAAAGTCAGCGTCCAGAATTAAAAAAGCAGCTTTAATTGCCCCCAAAAATGGAGCTTGTATAATTCTCCAGTAAACATAACCTCAAAACGACCACTTAGCCTCTTCACAGTACATATTTTGCATTGCTCAAAAGAATTTACATCGTTTCCATTCGTAAACATAACCTCAAATGGTACAAACGAGCCTTGAGAGTTAGGGAAATGGAAGAGTTGAAGAATCTAGGGAATTTTCGGGCGCCATCTTTAGACCTTTGGAGCTTGTATAATTCTCCAGTAAACATAACCTCAAAACGACCACTTAGCCTCTTCACAGTACATATTTTGCATTGCTCAAAAGAATTTATATCGTTTCCACTCGTAAACATAACCTCAAATGGTACAAACGAGCCTTGAGGGTTAGGGAAATGGAAGAGTTGAAGAATCTAGGGAATTTTCGGGCGCCATCTTGAGACCTTTGGAGCTTGTATAATTTTCCAGTAAACATAACCTCAAAACGAACACTTAGCCTCTTCACAGTACATATTTTGCATTGCTCAAAAGAATTTATATCGTTTCCACTCGTAAACATAACCTCAAATGGTACAAACGAGCCTTGAGGGTTAGGGAAATGGAAGAGTTGAAGAATCTAGGGAATTTTCGGGCGCCATCTTTAGACCCGAGATTTCGTGTACCGCGAATGCAAGAGTCCCGATGTTCCTGAGAGCCCTCGTTAACGAGTCAGTTAATTTAGCCTTGGCTAACGATGACGAGAAGAAACGTCGCGGTCGTAGATTTGTTTCCACGCGAATTATTCGCTCGGGTCTCGCCCCAGTATCTAATTGAAGCCGCTGGGATACAGATTCGGTTAGCCTTAATCGCGCCACGGCCTAGTAATTATCCTCGTGCAATGAGAAATAAGGTATAAACAAAACTAAACGTAACAAATATATTATCGAGAACCAGGACGCCATGAACATCGAGATTAATATCAATTGGCGCGAACCCTAAGAGGAAATATCAATGACTAGTCACGAAATTCATCAGCTGATGTTGTCATGATCATCCTCGGTAGTATTTGGGTCATGTTGCCGGCCCTGTCATCGACCCTCCGCCGTGAAACATTAATCTCTTTGGGGAGAATCACCTCGTTTCGAATAGATAGAAAATCAAACTTGCATTGACCCACAGCGACATCTATCTTGGGACAATATGGCCGCCTTATGGCGCTCAGAACCTTAACCCTACTTATTTAGAATTTTTATAGGCATTTCTATGTTGCAATATTTAAAATAACTAAATAAGAGGCAATTGAAAATAGAATTCTTCCTGTGTATTTGTAATTTTATTGTTGGTTATTAATATTTAGGCAATATGGTCGCCTTGAGGTGTTCAGGAACTTGACCCTACTTATTTAGAATTTTTATAGGCATTTCTATGTTGCAATATTTAAAATAACTAAATAATAGGCGATTGAAAATAGAATTCTTACTGTGTATTTGTAATTTTATTGTTGGTTATTAATATTTAGGCAATATGGCCGTCTTGTGGCGTTCAGGAACTTGACCCTACTTATTTAGAATTTTGATTATGGTAACTTGTACATTGCAATGTTTAAAATAAAATATCGAAAGTTAAATTCTATTTTCGATTGTGTATTATTTACTTAATATTTTTAATTTAGTTTTCGAGTCATTATAAACATTGCAACTATCAAAATTCTAAATAAGTAGGGTTAAGTTTCTGATCACCACAAAGCAGCCATATTGTCAAAATACTAATAATAACTAATAATAAAATTATAAATACTAGGCATAAGGAGAATTCTATTTTCGATTGCCAATTATTTAGTTAATATATATAATCTAGTTTTATAATTTAGTTTTCGAGTTATTTCAACCTTAAATAAGCAGAATTAAAAGTTTCTGAACGCCACGAGGCGGCCATATTGTCACAACACAGATGTCGCTGTGGGTCAACGTAAGTTTGATTTTCTATGAAACTAAATATGAAAATAACTATCGACTGCGAAGCATTAAAAATAAATAAAGCAACACGTTGCTCCGGTCGTCCGTCTATTAAATTTTTTTTAAACGCACGCATCATCGGTGGAAAAGCTTTCGCGGTCGGGGCGGTGGAGAAAAAAGTGGCTTTGATCTGTCTTTGTGCGTTGCTTTTCGGGTTACGCGCTTAGGGTAGGTGGTCGTTTTACTCGAATCGACGGCCACCTTCCTCTATCTCGCTGCCAAGTATAAAGCCCTATGCATTAGCGAAATCAAAGAGATTAAAGGGCTCGGTAAACGGGCGGGGAACTTCGCAGTTGTCTGCCTCCAGGAATTCGAGATACGTGCAGGAATGGATTAGCGTAATACAATTATATCCCACGTTGAATATTATATATTAATTTTGCTCCGGGAAACTAATTTCGCAATATTTTATTTTTTTCAGTCAATTCTGGATCTATTTCATCAGGTATTTATTTATAATATTTTTTAATTCATTAATTTGGTTAAATAATAGCAAAAAAAAAAATTAAAAATTTCATTCTTTAAATTTCAATACAAATGGAATGGAATAAATAAAATAAAATATTATCAAAATTATATTTCTGGCCTGCCAGAGGAATTTTTTGAGATTCACTTAAATTTAGAGCCTCAGTGATTAATTTACCATTTATATTTATGCAGGGTGTTCAGTCAACCCTTGGAAAAATTTTAATGGGGGATTCTGGAGGCCAAAATAAGACGAAAATCAAGAATATCAATTTGTCGATCGAGGCTTCGTTAGAAAGTTATTAGCGTTTAAAGTTCCGCGCGTGCAGCTGTTCGCAGGCGCCGTCTCGCAAGTGTAACTTTAAACGTTAATAACTTTTTAACGAAGCCTCAATCAACAAATTGGTATTCTTGATTTTCGACGTATTTTGGTCTCTAGAATACCCCATTAAAATTTTTCCGATGATGGCCGAACACCCTTTATAGAGGGCGTCGAATAAAAATTTTCAAATCAAGTTTGTGGAATTTTCTCGCATCCAGACTTAAACGGCGAACAAAAACATGGCGACGAGGCGGAAGAGCCGTTTGATCGGTTGAAAGGTTCGCAGCGGAGTGGCGTACGGTCGTCGCGGCCCTAGAAACGCGCCAAAAGCCGTGATACGCAAACAAAGCGGGAGATTCAGACTGTCTGTTCGACGAAGGAGAAAAAACCGTTCCGCGAGCAAAGCGATGTGAATAAAAAATTCCACTTGTCTAGGTCGCAGACGCGTAAGTGTCGCGGAAGAACGTTGCCCCGAGGTACTTCCGGCTTCGAAGATAAAAATATTTTTCCACCCCCCACCAAGTCGGGTACGAAAATGTTTTTTCGCGTGGGCTCGCGATCGTGCGCGAAACAAAGGAATGTAGGACGTGAGCGAGATAGACCTTGCGGAACGACGAAAAAAAAAGAACTCGGCGCGGGCGAAGCGTGTCATTTTCATTAAATGGCGCGGCTGGAGGTGGGGGGATCTCGTCACCGTTTAACTGTTGTCGCGTTTGGAGCCTCCTCTTCGTCGGGGAACTGTAACGTCTTGACACAAAATGGGACAATTATCATTTGCATAATAATAAAAAAATAAAAAAGTACTTCATAGATATTAACACAATGTAATAGACAATATTTAGTAAAAATAAATTAATAGGAAACAAATCTATGTAAATAGAAGTAACATAGGTTAGTAAACAAAATTTATTAAATATAATGATAAAACTAAAAATCATTTTTATATTAGAGTAACTGGTATTTTTTTTATTTTTGTTATAGAATATGTTTGGAACGGTTTGAAACGGCGTGAGAGTAATAAATAGCGTTTGGAGCAATGGCGTCGATATCCGTGGCGATCAATGGCGGCCATATCGAGCCAACTGCGACTCGAAAGGCAACGTAGATCATCCCGAACGCAACGGGGGTTATCGTGCGACGACCCAAGAATAACTTAATTACATTCATTTGCCATCTATGTATAACGCTCGAGACAACAGCACGCACCATAACAGTATTTCAAACCGCTTGATTCCGAACCGCGACACGTGAGACGCGAGACACGCTCCGTCGACTGCAAACGAGATTACGCAGACGGATAAGTTAATCCTTTTCTTCTGTCGCGATAAACGTCTGGTTTTCTTCGAGACGATAAGCGTGTTACCGAAATAACTGAAACACGATCCTGGGTATATTTTTGCGAATTTTTACGAAACGATTCTGGTAGTGTTCGATGGTGTTCGATGGCGCTTGCGGTGTGGCTTTGTTCGCGAAATGGCGAACGGTTCGTGGAAAGATACGTTCCGTATCTGCAATGCGGCTAGAATTTATCGACAGACAAGACGCGACTCCGGGACAGTCGAGCCAAGTTGAGCCCCCGTCCGGTCGATCGACACGCTTATCGTCCCTTTTCCATCGGAACGGAGTTTAAACGTTCCACCGCGTTTGCGGTTGTCGCGTCGAGCTAAGAAATTATTCCGAGGCGGCGGTGCGCGGACGTCGAGGAAAACCGGAGAACATCCCGAGCAAAAACAACTCAGCATCGATTTTATCAGATTTTAAATTGAAAAACGTACCCAAAATTGTGGCAAACGGAATAGGTTTAATTGCATTATAGTCTCTTAACGTTTTATGCAATATAAGATAACCTCAAATGAGTTTGATGTTGTTTGAAATGAAAAAAGATAGGTTTGAGATTGTTTGAAGTTGTTTGATATGAAAGAGATGGGTTTGATACAGTTTGAAATTGTTCAAAGTTGTTTGAAATGAAAAAAGATAGGTTTGAGATTGTTTGAAGTTGTTTGAAATGAAAAAAATAGGTTTGATACAGTTTGAAATTGTCTGAAATTGTTTGAAATGATAAAAGATAGGTTTGAAACTGTTTGAAATTGTTCAAAGTTGTTTGAAAGGAAAAAAGATAGGTTTGAGATTGTTTGAAATAAAAAAAGATAGATTTGATAGAGTTTGAAACTGTTTGCAATTGTTCAAAGTTGTTTGAAATGAAAAGAAATAGGTTTAATACAGTTTGAAATTGTCTGAAATTGTTTGAAATGAAAAAGGTGGGTTTGATACTGTTTGAAATTGTTTGAAGGTGTTTGAAATGAAAAAAGATTGGTTTTAGATTGTTTGAAATTGTTTGTAATTTTTTGAAGTTTTTTGAAATGAAAGAAAATAGGTTTGATACAGTTTGGAATTGTCTAAAATTGTTTGAAATGAAAATGAAGATAGGTTTGATACAGTTTGAAATAGTCTAAAATTGCTTGAAATGAAAATGAACATATGTTTGATACAGTTTGAGACAGTTTAAACTTGTTTGAAACGCCTCTTGCTGACCCATTTCCATTCACCAAAACACACTTACTACACAAAACAATTTCAACATTATTTTACTGATATTTCTAGATCCATTACAACACAATAGACATTGTAAAGGAATAGAATAAAACGATAGCTGTTTTGCAAAGGGAACCAACAGACTGTTCCAGTTTACAGTCGAGTCGAGATGTTGAAAAACCACGAGCAAGAGGGTCGAAACACGGTATTCGGCTTCCACTCGTGTCGTGGGAGGGTAAAGTGTTCCCCGCAGTTGGAGCCCCAATCGTTTTCAGTGCTGTACCATTTTCTAATATCGCGCGCACTCGAGCCGCGAGCGTTTGCAGAGCGATCGTTGGCGTTCCCTCGTCGCGAATTATACCGAGGTTCTCGATTTTTCGCGCGTATCAGCAAACTTTCCTGATCCCGAGTCTGACCCAGTTCGCGAACTACGCCGCGGCGGGGAATACCGGCGCTTGCAAAGGTCGCGACCGTGAAATCCTCGAATTACAACGGCCATCGAGGAGGTGTCATGGCGAATAGCGAGGGAAAATTCGTGGAAAAGGGAAAATAGTGAGGTGGGTGCGACCTGGGGTCCTAGGGAGGACGGCACTGTATGATACTGCTAATTATAACTCGGTAACGAAAACACCGCGGTGCCTTGCACGCGCCATGAGCGCTGTACTCGGTATTGCAGAGGTATACAAATTTGATGAGAGACGCCATTTTGGAAAAAATAATAATTTCGAAACTTTCGGTAAAACAATTTTTTTCTCGAAACTGGGTAAGATTTCAGAGGCATGTGTATTCACCAAAAATGATTGCAAGTGGCTCCCGCGACTAAAAATAATTTTTTCAGAACGATTTGAGATTTTTTAATTTTGTCGAAAAATTTGTCCACCTATTCGAATTTTTTTCTCAAAAGTGAGTAGGATTTCGGGGGTATATCTACTGACCAAAAATGATTGAAATTGACCTCCATAACTAAGAATAATTTTTTTAGAATGATTTGAAATTTTTCTTTTTGGTTGAAAAATTTTAGGGACCTCCCCCTGTCGATTTTCGTTAGAAATTCGTTTTTCATTTTTAATAAATTTGTTTAACGTGCTACGAAACTTTTGTTTAATACTTTTTTGAAGGTATCCATGAGCACTAGTTCAGAAAAATATTTCATTGAAATATATTCACTATTGTAGGAGTTATGGTCGTTTGAAATTTGGACCACTTTTATGGGGTTTTTCTAATTTTACGGTGTTAAGGAACAACATTTTCAAGATTTTTAGAATTTCTACACATTCTTCACTAAAATACGCGTTGTTTGCATTTTGAAACTTAAAAATCGTCCAATCCGTTGAGGAGTTATGTCGTTTTAAAGATATGCATGCAATTTCGAGGAACCATTTCGTGGCTCTGCATTAGATTTTCGATAAGGAATTTTTTTCTCCAAAATGCGTAGGATTTCGGGGGTATATCAATTCACCAAAAATGATTGTAATTGACCCCCACAACTAAAAATAATTTTTTTAGAACGATTTGAGATTTTTTAATTTTGTCGAAAAATTTGTCCACCTATTCGAATTTTTTTCTTGAAAGTGGGTAGGATTTCGGGGGTTTATCTATTCACCAAATATGATTGTAATCGACCCCTGCACCTGAAAATAATTTTTTTAGAACGATTTGAAATTTTTTTTTTTTTTCGTCGCAAAATGTAGGGACTTCCCTGACGATTGTTCTTAAAAATTTGTTTTTCATTTTTAATAAATTTGTTTGACGTCCTACAGGAAAGTTGTCTAGTACTTTTTTGTAGGTGCCCATGGGCTCTACTTCAGAAAAAAATTTTAATCAATTCCATTCACTATTGTATGAGTTATGGCCGTTTGAAAATTGGAGGATTTTTATGGGCTCTCCCTCACTTTACGGGGCCAAGGAACAACATTTCGAATATTTTTGGAATTTTCACATATTCTCCATCAAAATACGCGTAGTTCGCCGTTTGAAACATTAAAATCGTCCAATCCGTTCGAGAGTTATGATTTTTTAAAGATATGCATGAAGTTTTAGGGTAACATTTCTGGCCTTAAATTATATTTTAGGAAATGAATTTTTTCTCGAAAATGCGCAGGATTTCGGGGGTACATCTATTCACCAAAAATGATTCTAATTGATGCCTGCGACCAAAAATAATTTTTTTAGAGTGATTTGAAATTTTTTAATTTTGACGAAAAATGTCTATACCTACACGAATTTTTTTCTCAAAAATGCGTAGGATTTCGGGGATATGTCTATTCACCAAAATTGATTCTAATTAACCTCTGCAACTAAAAATAATTTTTTTAGAACGATTTGAAATTTTTTAATTTCGTCGAAAAATTTGTCGCCGTTCTCGAATTTTTTTCTCGAAAGTGGATAGGATTTTGAAGGTATGCGTATTCACCAGAAATGATTGTAATTGACCCCCGCAACAGAAAATAATTTTTTGAGAATGATTTGTAATTTGTTAGTTTTCCCATTTTCCAACGCGATTCTGCTTTCTTCTCTACGCGAAACGCTCGTCGTCGCTCTCGCCGCGCTAATTAGCGCCTCGGGGGGCCTCTAAACCGAGTTAATTAATGTCTCTTTCGAACGAATCGCGCTCGACTCGTCTGGTGCGCCACGGAATCGATTAACCGATTAATGGACGTCGACAAATCTCCTCGACCAGCGTTTGTTTGTTCCCAGGCGTAACAACGAACGGTAGAACCAGTTCGTACCGCGTTCCACCATTTTGTTTTGTCGGAGTAGTTGCGATTTTCTCTCCGCGGCTCTCGATGAAAACGTACCGGTTCGAAACGAGTCTATAAAACGTTGATGTATTAAATTATTCGAGCAGTCGTGGGCCCTAGTTGGCCAGGCGAAAGACAAACAGGGCGTAGCTCGGGGGCACGCGAGTCTACGAGACACGATATCGGAAACATTCATCGGCGTGCTCTCGAAGTGTGTGCGATATGATCTCCCTGGCGCTCGTTCGCTCGCGATACTCACGGCACGCTTCTTCTTTAGTGATACATCGAGTGCCATTTAGTCCTCGTATGTTTGGCACGAGGCTCTCAGCATCCATCAAACGCAAAGTGGAATTGCCCAGCGATAATACTTCGCCTTTAAACTGATGCGGTAATGTGATTCTTTAAATGAACTCCAGACGTGACTCGTAAATTGAACATTTAGAATGAGATTATCGATGGTAGGAATATTGTGTAGGAATATCTCCTGAATTTTGGCGTCGAATTTCACTTCTACTGTACGAAAAATGAACGTGTTCATTTTAAGAATCATATCCTATTCCATTTTTTTTTTAATTTTGTATAAGATACCTTGTTTAAACTTTGCTGATTCTAAAACACAGGGGACAGGGGATTTTAAGATTCTTAAATTGAACGTGTTCATTTTAAGAATCATTACTGTATATCAAATCCTATTTCATTTTTTTTTAATTTTGTATAAGATACCTTCTTCAAACTTTGCTGATTCTATTATACAGGGGACAAGAGATTTTTAGATTCTTAAATTGAACGTGTTCATTTTAAGAATCAATACTGTATATCAAAACCTATTCTATTTTTTTTTAATTTTATATAAGATAAATATACAGGATGTTTAGATTTAAATGACGAAACTCCAAATATTATTATTATTATTATTATTGAATAATATATTTTAATATACAATGCCCTTTTTTGCAAACGTATACAGCTAAACCAGAATACAAAATACTAAAATAATACAAAATTATAATAACAGACATGTAAATGCAAAAATATATGAACGTAGGATCACAAAAAAAATTTTTCCAAATTAAATAGAATATTACCAATACTATAATAGCGTGTTGAAATATTTTCTTTGGTTCGTTGAAGAGAAATAAAATCCTTCAGCGATTTTTAATGTGCATTTTGTTTCCCGCGTTAACGGGGCAGGTGCTGGCCCGTGATTAAGCGAAAAGAAAGATGGAATCCGGATAACTGCATCGGGTGCTTCGTCCCGCCACCGGTTCGCATACTTTTCCTCTCTCTCCTTGTTTCGTGTTCCAGCCCGTTCCTCATCTTTTCTCGATCGCGGTCGAGCTCGCGACAGGTGTCCCTCGTACGGGAACCGGTCGGACGAATCGAAAGCGTTTTCATCCCGAATACGCCCCGGGCTGATCCCGTCTGGGGCGTAGTCGTGACATTCGAGCCACCACTTGTATCGCAATTAATTCGTCGAAACGAAAAACCGCGTTCTGAACTCGAGAAAAATTACTGTACCCTTTTGCTGATCATCGCGGCGCAAGAAGTGGAGATCTTCAATTACATAACCTTACAAATTCGCCATTTTGTAAATGTTGGAATGGCAGCTCTACCTAACCTCTCAAACTGTTCACGAAAGACTCTGTGTTCACAGTTAAAATTCTTATGAGTCCTATCTAGATTTATTTTTTTCGACATTTAATATTGAGGATTAATTTAGTGTTAGGTTAGGATTAGGTTTAGGTTATAATTTTTAGAATTAATTTCCCTAACTCCTCAGTGAAAATTTATGACACCCACATGTGCCTGTTTATACGAATTATAAAGGCTGGGGAATATTAAATTAATGAAAACCAACCCTCATCTCAATTACCATATATATATATCAAAGTACTTCATAGAACCATACATATCGGAAACAGTCCAACTGACACAAACGGAGATAAGGTCTCTAGCAACAGTCATCTATCCCACTTCCCCATATCTTATCGACGTTTCGATTACATAATTTCCGTTGCAACGTGAAGGCCTCTGTAACTGCTAGGACACCCTGTATACGCTCGAGTTTGTGATCTTAAAGCCGCTGTGGTTTCATGTCGAAAGACCAATAAGCCTTATCTGCCATCGGGGAGCCTCGAAACTTTTCGGATCCCACGACGAGGAAAGGGGTTGCAGTGTATTTTTACGGGGGTCTGGGGGGAAGGGGAGAGCACGATGCGCTCGCTATGCGTCCGCGAGTGCAAAGACACGACAAGGGGGAGAGAACAGCCACCATGGGTTAGGAGGAGTCCCGAGCGATGGGACGGCCTGGAGGCTAAAGATAGAGACACCAGCAGCTGCAGATGCAGGGGTGCCAACAGGTCGATACTCCATAACGCCGTTACACGGTTCGCCATAGCAGCGCTTATCTCGCGCTCTCTTGTCTCTCTGCCAAAGGAGCACTCCTCGAAGATGAAGTCTCTCGAGCACTCAACAGGAGGAGGGGGGAGGGGGGGGGGCGGAGAAAAAGTCGCTACGAATCCGCGAATGCTCGCCAAAAACCGATTGCCAGGGACGGAAACGGTTCGACGAAAGGGTTTTCCCGGCGCGTCTCGAGGGCGCCTTCGAAACTTTCGGTCCACCGTTCGTGAAACGTCGTCGTTTCTCTGAAAGAAACTCGAGTGCCGCGTCTGGAGTGCATTGAAACGACCGAGGGCTGATCGTGGTTCGCATATGTTGGTACATAAAGATGCCAACAGCGAGGAGCATCCATCTTGTGACATCTTTGTCCACCTCGATTGTTTGAATATTGTTTGTTGGGCGAAGAAATGCTTCAGACGAAAATTGTGGGGTATAAAGTAAAGTATACACTGGAACAATTGGTTTTTATTAGATTATAGTTTATTATTGGAAAGAATATGCGAGATAATGAGGGTTTAGTAATTGGTATTCGTCAGAATGGGCGCCATCTTGAGTGTCTTTTACGTCATACATTATTCGATGAAAGCGCCATCTTGAGTGTCTTTTACGTCATATATGATTCGATGAATCTGATCCACCTCAATTATTTGAAAACCGTTTGTTGGATGAAGAAATGTTTCAGACGAAAAATTTTGGGTATAAAATAAAGTATACGTTGGAACAATTAATTATGTTCTAGATTGCACTTTGCTAGTAGAAAGAATATGTGAAATAATATAGGTTTAGTAACTCAGAATGAGCGCCATCTTGAATATCTTTTACGTTCAATATTATTTAACGAATCTCTCAATACTAGTTTTTGTAGTATAGTAGTACATTCGTAGATATTCCTAGTCAATATTTAAACAAAATTAGAACGATTCCGACCGCGAAAATTGCAAATAGAAACCTGCGTTATCGTTAGAGTTAACCGTGTACGTACTGTGTTCGAAATGAGATCTTTCAGTAAAACGGGATTTCTTACGCTTCTGCCTAATCGGGAGATTAAAGTTTGCGGAGAAACTCGCGTGAAACGGGCCCGGTTCCAGTATCTCGGATCTCTGCTCGTGCTTGAAGCACTAATTTCGAAAGTACACGCAAAGTACACGGCGCAGTTTTAGCGGAGGCCCGTGGCCGCTGGACTGGAATGCCGCGCAGGAAAGAAAAAGGAACTCCACGCCCTTTTTTTTCCTCCCGTCTTTCTCGAAGAAAGCGAGCAGTACACCGTGACATAATCGATAAGAAGCTTTTTCCCGCCGCGAGAGCGTATCGCGGCGCGCCATTTGCCTCTCGTCCTTAATTCGACGTTCGTTTTCCACGACCGGATTGGATTCGTGCTTGGACGGGCGCACCGTTATCCACAATTACGTGCAACGGAGTCATTAACGGCCGGTGATGAGTCGACTTCGACGAAACAATTTGTCCGCGGTTCGTAATCGTCTTCGCGGGCTTCTGTATGCCCGACCGTACTCGCGTACATCCAGTCAATTTCCTCGTTACGTACTGTTTTCCATTCGAGAGCCGTACACAGTGTGTCTCGCACAATGGACCGCCATTCGCATCCGCGAACGGCGCTCTACGGGGCCCCAGAGCTATTTTATTTACGATAATCAATGGAAACTTTAGGTTCGTTCGAGAACTAGGTGTTATTCCCATTCTGAGTTTCGTTTTAGAAAAGGGAAATTTGATGATGAGTGCAGAAATTGAGTTATTTTGGGGCCCACTATTTTGGGACTCAATTTTATGTTAAATGATGCAACTTTACGCAATAAAAGATTTATAAACTTTCACGAGTCTATAATTAATAACAAATCTGAATAGTTGACCTCATCTGTGAGGCTTGTTTTGGGCCCACAATTTTGGGACTCAGTGTAATGTTAAATGATACAACTGTGGGGAATTCTTTGTCTTGAATCTAATTTTGAAAAGGTTATGAGGTCATAATTAAATAGTTGTTCTCATCTGTGAGGCTTGTTTTGGGCCCACAATTTTGGGACTCAATGTATTATTAAATGATACAACTATGTGCAATCAGTGTTCCTGAATCTAATTTGGAAAATGTTACGAGCCCATAAATAAATTGTTGAGCTCATCAGTGAGGCTCATTTTGGACCCAAAATTTTGGAACACAATTTTATATCGAATGATACAACTATGTGCAATCAGTGTTCTTAAATCTAATGTCACAAAATTCTCAAACTCTCATATAATTAGTGGGGTTTATTTTGGGCCCACAATTTTGGGACTCAATGTTATATCACTTGATTTTTTTTTAACATTCCTATCTTCCATGTGTCCATAATTAATAACAGATCTATTAAACAGTTAAGCTCATCAGTGAGGCTTATTTTGGGCCCACAATTTGGGCCTCAATCTTATATAAAATAGTTAAAAGTAACGTTAAAAGATTCTCAAGCTCTCATAAATTCATAATTAATGACAGAGTAATAGTGCAATTAATATTACTGCGTCTCGCCCCAGATCCACTAAATAGTTGATCTCATCAGTAAGGCTTATCTAGCACATCCTGCCTCAGACGCTATTAATCTGTTTAATTAATTATCAGCTAATAAACTATCCAGCAACTGGGATCTGCTCAACAGTCGACCGATAGCGTCTACAAACCTAGTTAGAGGCTTCCAAAAGCAAAATCGCTCGGATCCTCTTCGATTTCCTCGATCAAACTTCACGCGATCGTGTTTCAAAAATAAAATCACGCTCTTCCAAAGCGTCTAGGCCTAGTGGCGGCCAGGTGAGCTCGCGAAACTCGCGGGGAATTCGAAGCTGAGGACGTGTTGGCACAGAGCACCGAGGGCCCAGCGGTCGCGTAATTTTCGTTCTCGACGTTCCCAACGTCGCAGCGTGGCTCTAGGAATCCGGAAGAGTAGCCATAACTTCCAAAGTAATCGATTTCCAATATTGGAATCCCAGTATATTTTCATTTTTAAAATCCAGGTGTCTTTGGTTTCCTTTTTCCTAGTAACAAATCTCTGAGAAACATAGACTTTGGTATTTTATCTTCTGGTGGTCGTTCGAATTGCATAGGCACTGCTGTCAGGAACCCCCTATGCGACCAGGCGAACTGACCTGGGGTTCCTTAACGAAGTTACGTCCCCTTCTGTCATCGTCAAACCCCGGTAAGATGGCTCAATAATGCCTCGACGAAATCGTAACGGGCGCATAAAACTTCCCTTTCGTCCCCCTCCACTCCCCAGAGTATCGAGGGACGTCGAAATTGCCTCGTTCCCTTTCTTCCGTGGAAGAATCGCCATCGAAAACCGATGAGCCGCCGGTAGAAAGGCGCACCAACGATGAAACATCGCTATAATTATTTGTTCCTTTGCGCCGGGGGAGTAATCAGACCCACGGCGTGATTAAGCATTCGCGTGGACGATCACGGATATCTCTTGTACGAGCTTTCGATGGTTTTCATAGGCTAACATTAATTGGGGGTCACTGCCATTAACATTTTTTTAGATATAGTAATATAAATTCCTATTGACATGACAGTGTTGAGTAGCTTGTTCTTCCAGGAAAGTCAACACGTAGTCTCATGATCCCCCTCCACGTGACAGTGTCTAAATGTAGTAATATAAACTCCTATTGACATGACAGTGTCTTCCATAGCCTATGTACTTTGCTTTTTCATCCAGAAAAGTCAAAGCATACTCCCGTGATCCCCCTCTTTTGGTTCACCCTCAAGATTGTCATCATCATGCTCTATCATCATTCTTCTTTGCAGCTCCTCCAAGGTTTCTCCTACTCATTCAGCTAAATGGGCTTCAACAGTCTCCTCAGAGTCAGGTGAATCTTCTCTAATGTGTCTTTCTTCCTCTGTTCTAAATTAATATGCCTTTCAAAGGGTACCCTCAATTGGTGGTCATTAATATTTTGTTAAATGTAGTAATATAAACTCCTATTGACATGACAGTGTCTTCCATAGCCTATGTACTTTGCTTTTTCATCCAGAAAAGTCAAAGCATAATCTCATGATCCCCCCCTTTTGGTTCACCCTCAAGATTGTCATCATCTTGCTCTATCATCATTCTTCTTTGCAGCTCCTCCAAGGTTTCTCCTAGTCATTCAGCTAAATGGGCTTCAACAGTCTCCTCAGAGTCAGGTGAATCTTCTCTAATGCGTCTTTCTTCCCCTGTTCTAAATTAATATGCCTTTCAAAGGGTACCCTCAATTGGTGGTCATTAATATTTTGTTAAATGTAGTAATATAAACTCCTATTGACATGACAGTGTCTTCCATAGCCTATGTACTTTGCTTTTTCATCCAGAAAAGTCAAAGCATAATCTCATGATCCCCCCCTTTTGGTTCACCCTCAAGATTGTCATCATCTTGCTCTATCATCATTCTTCTTTGCAGCTCCTCCAAGGTTTCTTCTACTCTTTCAGCTAAATGGGCTTCAACAGTGCTCCTCAGAGTCAGGGAAATCTCTAATGTGTCTTTCCTCCCCTGTTCTAACTGGAAACATCCGCGAAACTCCACCCTGATCTCCCTCATACTTTGCAGTAATTCAAGTTTAGGGGATGGGGGCTATCCATATCCATTGGTTTTGGTCATTTTCGTCTCCTAATTCCAGATATTATAGGTTGAATGTGGGTTAACTCAAGATTCAAGCATGCATCTGAGTTAGTTCTGTAGGTACAAAGGTTTACTAGAGGTTTACTTGCAGAGTCGACTGCCTTTTTCAAGAGAAAGACGGTCGACCAAACCTGAGGGCATGTCTCCAGTAAACCTTCACCGTGTATGCCTTCATTCTCAAGCCAAAAAAAGTGTCTTTAGACTTTGCACCTAAATCCCCTATTTTCCCCCTTCATTTTGTATGTTAGTCTA
Organism: Colletes gigas; assembly: GCF_013123115.1. Classification (NCBI taxonomy): domain Eukaryota; kingdom Metazoa; phylum Arthropoda; class Insecta; order Hymenoptera; family Colletidae; genus Colletes; species Colletes gigas. The sequence goes on from NW_025106644.1 coordinate 2,744,095, forward strand.
GCCACATTAGTAGTTTAACCCTAAAATACTATAATGAGGCACTGCATTGCCTCTATTGTCACTCAATTTATTTGCAAATCCATAAAACTACTGTAAAATGGAAAACTATCATTTAATACTCGATAACAATCTCATGTTAATATAATACATTTACCTATTTTTCAAATTATTATATACTAATAGAAATATCCAGTACCTCAATAAGAAAATTTACACCTATCAAGGTTCATAGATTTTTAAAAACACGTATGTTTGACCAGAGTTTAATAAAAATGAGTGTTGGAGGGAGTTGAAACAGTGACAATGACAATGAACTGTAAAATAGAAAACTATTATACTACACTTACCTATTTTTTCAAATTATTATATTCTAATAGAAATATTCAGTACCTCAATTGGAAAATTTACATCTATCAAGGTTCATAGATTTTTATTTTTATTTTTTTTCTAGAGTTTAATAAAAATGCGTCATTCTTTTGTTCGAAATCCGTGCCTACCTGGCTCCGAGGCGAAACAATTCAGATAAACACCGCAAGGGGGGTGATGGTCGCGAGATCGTAATCGATCCCAACCGTCGCGTCGGGTCGAAGATTCGCTCGATTCTCTCGACGCGAGTTTCGTCAACTTCAGTCACCGTTGAGTCACGGTCGCGCGCGGAACGGAAAATATTTGCAATCGTACCGGCTCGTGCTCGATAAACGACGCAGTGCAGTCGACGAGATAAGTTCGTCTCGAAAAGTGTAATCCTCCTCGATACGGATATCGCTCTATGCCATGGGAATCGAATCGAAGAAGATAAGAAATCTTGTTCCGACGGAACCTTTACTACTCCCTCGCGAGTGTAAATATACCAATTTTATTTGTTTACTTGATAGTTTAGCAAAGTGACGTTCATGCAGCTCTTTTCAAGTGTCATCGATTTCTCAACTATAATAAAGATAAATTAATATTACTATTGAGGTACAATTTTACTTTTTAATGAATTTATACTCGTATTTGGCAAAAGTACTAACCTCGTGGCCTCTTTCGTACGATTACTAACACCTGGGGTTACTTTTGACCCGTAGAATCATAGAACACAAATACGACTCGTATATTTCCTTGTTATGCGAATCTTCTCGATTACTATCATTCCTTAGGAGTTTTTGGGATTTTGTACATCGTATAACACCTAAAAGACTTTTCAAGTTACGTTTGTAGGTTAATTTTCGTGTAAGATTTGCAGGCGACGCATACGTGACCTAACCTCTAAGGAGGTTGATGACAACCCTGGGAAAAATTTGAATGGGGGATTCTAGAGACCAAAATAAGACAAAAATCAAGAATATCAATTTGTCGATTGAGGCTTTGTTAATAACTTTCGGTCAGGAATTTTTTTCTCAAAAGTGGATAGGAATTCGGGGGTAATTGTAATGACCAAAGATGATTGTAATTGACCCCTGTAACTAAATATAATTTTTTTAGTATGATTTGAAATTTTTTAATTTTGTCGAAAAATTTTATACATTCTCGAATTTTTTTCTCAAAAATGCGTAGGAATTCGAGGTTATGTCTATTCACCAAAAATGCTTGTAATTGACCCTTGTAACCGAAAATAATTTTTTTAGAGTGATTTGAAATTTTTTTTTTCTCGTCGAAAAATTTAGGGACATCCCCCTGTCGAATCTTCTCTAAAATTCGTTTTTCATTTTTAATAAATTTGTTTGACGTCCTACGGAAATGTTCTTTAATACTTTTTTGTAGGTGCCAATGAGGTCTACTTCAGAAAAAAGTTTCATTGAAATATATTCACTATTGTAGGAGTTATGGCTGTTTGAAAATTGAACCATTTTTATGGGCTCTCCCTCATTTTGCGATGTCAAGGATCAACTTTTCGATCATTTTTGGAATTTCCACACATTCTTCATCAAAATACGCGGTGTTTGCCGCTTGAAACATTAAAATCCCCCAATCCGTTCAGAAGTTATGACAATTTGAAGATTCGCAAGAAATTTCGGGGGTCAGGAATTTTTTCCTCGAAAATGCGTAGGATTTCGGGGGTACGTGTAATGACCAAAAATGATTGTAATCGACCCCCGCAGCCAAAAATAATTTTTCCAGAACGATTTGAAATTTTTGAATTTAATTGTTAATAACTTTTTAACGAAGCCTCAATCGACAAATTAGTATTCTCGACTTTCGTCTTATTTTGGTCCCAAGAATCCCCTATTAAAATTTTTCCCAGGGTTGTCCGAACACCCTGTATATGATGATCGTAAGCAAAGGGTTGGTTCATATTTAGATAGCTAAAAATCCCCATCCCGTAAAATAACATATTAAAGATTCAGAATTCAGTCTGACATGCGATCTTCCAATATCAAATTTCCCTCTTCAACCCCTGGTATTGACAACCTCAAAACTTGAAGCGTTCTTGCGCTTCTGCGCGCGTGTGTGAATTCTCGTGTTCTTGTAATCACGAACGACTGTCGAATGCACGGCTATCTCGGTAACAGGAAACACCGGGTGTGTCGAGATAACGTCGCCCCGCGATGAGTGTCTCCGACCATGCAAATTACTTTGCATGTTGCACACTTCTAGCCGACTGCTCCTATAAAAGAGTGACCGAGGGGGGACCGTGCCGGTGGGAAAAAGAAAAAAAAATACGATATTCCGTGCCCGTGTATTAATAGCGCGTGGTACCCAATTTCTTTCCTATCGGGAGCAAAATCGATCGTCAACGGGGTCGATGCAGCGTGTGCGATACGACTGGCCGCCACGCGTACCGTTGTACGTTTCGTTCGACCCCACACGCATTTCCACGCGGACGTGAAATAGGTTCAGCGTGTATTTACATGCACGCGTGTACGCGTACGGTTTCTTTCCTCGCATTCCGTGGACTTACGCTCCGTCGGTTTCACTTTTACCGATCGGAGAACTAATGGCAGGTAGATAAATCGTGACCACGGAGCATTGCACCGTAAATACAGATGCGCCTACGGTGTTATGTAACGCCGTAAATGTTTCCCCGCCTGGTCGTTGCCACGATGTCTTTCTTTATTCTCGCCTCGTCTGTTTCGTTCGCTGTTCACGCGACCAAGATTCTCGATTGTTTTCCCTTAGCAACCTCGGTTGGCGAAAAAATCGAGTTGCGATCGTAAAGTACGCGTGAATGAAGCGCATGTACAGCTGTAATCGGAGCAACAATGAACGGGTATCGCGTACGCGGCGTAACATTCGGCGCCGCGAACGCCGCGTGGACCTGACATAAACACAAATATTCGAGGTTAAAGCCGAAAGCATTCCGGGGGGCTGGTAATCGCGTCGGGCGTAGCAGCGGGAGCAGAACGTCTGCAGGTGTTCGATCATTTCGACCGCGACAGAGGATTAGGAGAGGAAAAAAAAAACGAGTTTCGATCGAACGGAGTTATTTTCTTTGAAGCTGGCGAATGTATTCTGTATTCTGTATTCTGTATTCTATTTATTTGTTCGGTTAGAATTTAAATCGCGATCTCGTGGGACTCACCGGCGAAGACCGTATCCTGGAGGTTGTATTTGCTGCAGCCAGTTTTCCCGACTTTCGGGAAGTCCTTTAGCTTCCGGCCGCTGAGCTTGAGCTCGCCGCTCAAGTGTGCTTCCTCCAGGATTCGCTCGAGGCTTCTGGTGAGCTGCTTCTGTATGTGGCCGCTCATATTCGACGCGACCATCGCCATATTACATTTTTGTCGGGGGCACGGTACACGCGGAAGCACGTCGCCGATTATTATTTCCTGACGTATCGGACCCGCTCGTCTTTTAAACGACGAGGCAAAGATGTCACGAGAACTAACTTTACGCCCGTTGTCTGACCACTCCCGGTACTCGCTCCTGCGCTACTGATCCGCACTTCGTTGGAGCTTGCATCGGTGCATCCAACTGGCGGCGCCACCGTCGGCGACGCCATCTTGAAGTCGACCAAAGTCGAAGCGCCAATTCGACGTACGAACTTTGAAACAAACGTTTAATCATTTTACCTTCGCGTGGTGATTCTATTAGTGATAATATTCGGTGTGAAGTGCAGTATCGAGGAATATTGTAATCGAGAAGAGTTGAGAATCGAATATCTGAAAGTCCAGGGGAAGGAAAATACCAAAATACCGTTTCGTTCGGCATCGACCGTTACGTTCGAAGGTAGGAACGAAATAATAACGAACATTCTATATTTTCGATATCATTTTTATTACGTACGAATTACATTTACACGACGTTTCGTGGAGCACGTCACAGTCATACTTGTATTTACAAATACACTCGGGCATTTCGAACACATATTCTATAAAGTCAAATTTAGTTCTAGATTAACGCGAATTGTCTATCGTCTCTTAGCTTCCACTTTTTGTGGATCAACGTATATATTTTGCGATATTTGATACTCCTTCACCATTTGTCCCTCGACTTCAGGTAGACACGCGCTGTATCTCGCGTATTCCATAGTGAATTCTCCCTTTCCTTGGGTGGTGGACCTCAATTCACCGACATAACCAAACATGTTATTCAGAGGAACCTCCACGTCCAAAATGAACCATCCTTCGGCGTTCTCTGTATTAATTACGATTCCGTTTCGTTTGGCTATTTGGCCTACGATTACTCCCTGTATGGATAAAAAAAGTCGTATTAATTAATCACTAACGACAGTATCGTGTAATAAATATGTATAATTACCTGAAATTCTAACGGAGCGGTCACTTGTATCAACATAACTGGCTCCAAAAGCTGCCACAAACCATTTTCAAACGCCTCCCTCATTGCGCCTTGGGCGGCTTGAAAGAACGCGAATTCCGACGAATCGACACAATGGTTGTCACCGTCCATCAATCTAAATTTAATACCCGCTACTTTATGGCCGGAGTAGCATCCTTTTTCGCACATAAATAGAAACCCTCTCTTCACGCCAGGAATGAACTGTTTCGGAACGTTTGTTCCTATCGTTTCGTCTTTAAACTCAACCTGAGTATTCTTCTCAATTGGTAGTGGCTAAAGTAACATATTTTAACGATATAAATCTCGATATATAGGCAGGGTTTCTGAGAGGAATCAGGGAGTACGAAGTCTTGAGCCTTTGGCCATTTTTATTCATTACTTTTTTGTATCATTAGTGTAGTTTTTTCACTTCAAACTCAAGTACAACGTACCCCCTTACACGAGACGGTTCAGCGTGTTTACATACTTCACAGGTATTGGTCGAAAACGGTGAAGATCCGTGACAGCCAATCAGGAAGCTCCAGCAACTCTGATTGGCTGTTACTGATCTTCGTCACCGTTCTCGACCAATGCCTGTTGAGTCAGTGGACTGCAACAGGAGTGGGGATGTAAACACGCTGCGCCCTCTTCTCGTGGAAAATTTGAAAAATGCATACCTCTATTATTCCAATTACCCTGGCAAACTGACCAGCGCCTCCCGACTGTTTCTTGTGCAAATAGTTGAACTCTACAGGTTCACGCAACGTTTCGCGGAAAGAAACTTTTGGTTTTCCAAGCACGATCGGACAATTGTATTCCCGTTCGAGCCTTTGCGCGTAAATCTCCAAATGCAACTCTCCCATCCCGGAAACGATCGTTTCCTAAAACGTATCGCACATTACAGTCTTCTGAAATAATGTACTCGGTGGTTTTAGATCACCTTGTTGTCCGTATCGTACTGGTAATTAAAAGTCGGATCCTCTTTGCTGAATCGCGAGATTCCCTTCGTAAAGTTTTCCCTGTCCTTTGAATTCTTTGGCTGGATAGACATGGATACCACAGGGTCGGGCACGAAAATGGATTCCATCGATAGTTTCAGATCAGAATTATGGACAAACGTGTCACCCGATGCGCAATCTATGCCGAACAAAGCGAAAATGTCTCCGGAGTACACTTCGGTCACGTCCTCCATTTGATTCGAGTGAAGTCGTACCAATCGTTGTACTCGAACCTATGGGACAATAAATTTGTAAAAGAATATCGGCTAGATTAGAGTACGTCAGGTTTTCAACAAACAAACACACTTTTTTATTTGATCTAGTGTTGTATAAAATATCGCTTTTACGCAACATCCCTTGATAACAACGAAAGTGTGTCAATTGGCCAAATTTACCAGCTTCCAATTTAAATGCTAGTCCAACGAAAGCATGGTTGTTGCTTCTCTCGGAATTTAAGTACACTTTGGTACTTCCATTGCTGTAAACAAAGAAAGAGGTTGTCCTATAATTGATTTTAAAAGAGAAGTCAACGATATGTGAAAAGTATTACTCGGTCTCGCAAAGCGCATAGTTTTGAACTTCTCCTGGATTTGGTAAATAATCCAAAACAGCGTCCAATAATGGCTGGACCCCCTTATTTTTTAAAGCACTTCCAACTAATACTGGCGTAAACATCCTTTTCATACACGATCGTCTAATAGCGTCTTTCAGGTCCTTCTCAAGGATTGGCACCTCGTTTAAGTACATATCTCCGATTTTATCGTCGACGTTACTTAGATGCTCGATTAATTCTTGTTTTCGTTCGTGAGCCTCTATATACAATAAATTGAACGTTTTCATTCATCAATAAAAGGTATATTTTTACTTCGACGCATACCTGTCCTCATATTCGATGGAATTTCATCTTCTCTGATAACATTGCCGTAGTCTCCTTCAAAATACAAAGCTTTCTGAGTAATTAGATCTACTATGCCCGCGTGATTACCCTCTAAACCGATTGGCAATTGTAATAACGCAGCATTATGGTGTAGTTTGCCTCGCAATTGCGACAGTACTCTCCTATGACTCGCACCCATCCTGTCTAATTTATTGATAAATGCCAAACAAGGCACATTGTACCTTTGCATCTGTCGATTTACGGTCATTGTTTGCGATTGGACACCACCTACTGCGCATAACACAAGCACTGCGCCGTCTAAAACGCGTAAAGCTCTTTCTACTTCCACCGTAAAGTCAACATGACCGGGAGTATCGATGATATTAATGTTGTAATCTTTCCATATCGTGTACGTCGCTGCGGATTGAATTGTGATTCCCCTTTGCCTTTCTAATTCCATACTGTCCATAGTTGCTCCAACGTTGTCTTTACCTCTTACCTGTTGTGTTTTATTTAATGTAAGAGAGAACAAACGTAACAGAAATAATAAAATAAATTATTCTGTAATTACCTCGTGCATTTGAGATATTCTTCCAGTATAATATAGTATACGTTCCGTCAACGTAGTTTTCCCAGAATCGATGTGGGCGGATATACCAATATTTCGAATCTTTTCCAACGGTTTGTGTTCAGCATATTTCGCGTACGACGACAGTAATCGTGAATTCTATGATGAATATAAAAGGAACGATGAGGAACATTTAACATATAAAGTAATTCAATTTAATAATTTGTTTTTAACCTAAATTCGATAAGAGGTTAGAATCCTTACTTTAAAAATGTGGAAACGAACCGACGGCAACGTACATAAATTGATATTATGTTTTAAAACTGTTATGATAGACATATTGGTTGATTTTTCAATATATTAACTTTTTACAGCTTTAATACTTAAAAAAATACATAATATTAACCTTTGATGGTTATGTGAATCGTGTTCGAATGAACATAGTCACTAACCGGGTTACGAAAGTTGAACAGATAACCGAACGATAATCACACATGCGTTATAAAATAAACAACGAGGTAGTTCTTAGACAAAAAAAAATTTTTTTTATTGTGTATCACATAATTATATATTTTATTGTTTTCTTCGTATTATTCTTACTTTAAGGTTCGTCTTAATACAAAATAGTGCACATCGTGAACGTAAGAATTTTATAATTTTCACTGAACAAAACATAACAAACTTATTCGACTCACACATAAAATTGTCTTTTATGCTACAAATATTTACATTGAGCTTACGGGACCGGAAAGTACAAATATTACAGAACTTAAAGAATTATACTTTGAGCTCAAATGTAAAGTACATTTTTATATATTTTTTAATCTTAATATCCGATGTTCAACTTTATATAGGAAGATTCTAGAGGCCAAAATAAGGCGAAAATCAAGAATACTAATTTGTTGATTAAAAGCTTCGTGAAAAGTTATTAACGATTAAAATTCTGCCCGTACTGAATTTTTTTCTAGAAAGTAGGTAGAATTTCGGGGGTAGGTTTATTCACCAAAAATGCTTGTCATTGGCCCTTGTAACCGAAAATAATTTTTTTAGAACGATTGGAAATTTTTTTTTTCTCGTCGAAATATTAAGGGAACTCCCTGTCGATTCTTCTTTAAAATTCGTTTTTCATTTTTCATAAATTTGTTTGACGTACTTCGGAAATGTTCTTCAATACTTTTTTGTAGGTACCCATGAACTCTACTTCCTCCCAAAATTTCATTGAAATCCATTCACTATTGTAGGAGTTATGGCTGTTTGAAAATTGAACCATTTTTATGGGCTCTCCCTCATTTTGCGATGTCAAGGATCAACTTTTCGATAATTTTTGGAATTTCTACACATTCTCCACCAAAATACGCGTTGTTTGCCGTTTGAAACATTAAAATCCCCCAATCCGTTCAGAAGTTATAACACTTTGAAGATTCGCATGAAATTTCGGGGGTCAGGAATTTTTTTCTCAAAAATGCGTAGGATTTCGGAGGTATGTGTAATGACCAAAAATGATTGTAATTGACCCCCGCAACCGAAAATAATTTTTCCATAACGATTTGAAATTTCTTAATTTTGTCGAAAAATTGCATACCTTTTCGAATTTTTTTCTCGAAAGTGGGTAGGTTTTCGAGGGTATGTCTAGTAATAAAAAATTATCGTAATTAACCCCCTCAACCAAAAATAATTTTTTCAGAATGATTTGAAATTTTTCAATTTAATTTTTTAATAACTTTTTAATGAAGTCAAGAAATTGTTATTCTTGATTTTTCGTCTTATTTTTGCCTCTATAATCTCCCATTAAAATTTTTCCCAGGGATGGCCGAACACCCTGTATATTAATAGCAATACGCTTAAATTGTTTTTCTCTCTAAATTTATCAAGTATCGAAATAATTGGAATTAGGGGTGAAATATTATTTTAACAATCTCAATAACTCGTTTGTTAGGCTCGAAAATGTATATTTAGAGGTATTTAACGAATTTCATAGCAACGATAACAAATTCCAAGGATCATGTAAAATAAAAATAGCTATGCGTCGCGAATAGTTTCAGCAATTTATGACTCGATGAATATCGACACTGATTGTCTCCGATCAAGCGTGCATAATCCGTTAAACTATGAACATTAAATTTAAATACGTGCGAGACAAATGGGAATCATGATTTACACTTATTACATATATCAAAATACGTTTCTAATGTGTGCTGCTAGTTCGAACATACAAAACACTAAGATCGACATTGATATAACATTCATAAGTAGCTATCTAATTATGTCAGATAAACACAGTTTTTAAAATATCGCCAGACCTCGAATCGACAGACCCATCAAGCACAAAATATACTCGCTAGGACCAAACAATCAGCGCAAATTATCGAATACCCCGGTTTCATATCTTAAACGACGTTTCTGAGTATAGTTTCATTTTCTTTTAAATTTGTTTCAATGCCTGCTCGGTGAATTTCCATTGAGAGTATAAAATCTGTTTTATCCTTATACATATTTTCTGTACATACATATATATTTATGCTGAAGTTATACTACAGCTATCGTTATCCTTACGTCTATAGACTTTTACAAATACAATTAATGTTATATCCGATTAAAAGCAAGTAACGTTTTTGGTACTAAGTTTAGCCGGCGAATGTTTCTCATCACTGTCGCCGAAATCCATACCAAACGGTACCGAATTCCAAATCGCTCTGTCGCTTCTGTCGTCCTCCTCGCTCAAAATATTGCACATCATTCGGTCGTCGTAGAGAGAGAATCTCGCGGTGGACTGTCCACGGCCGCGAACCTTCCTCACAGAGGGCGGTAAATCCCCTGGTGTTTTTATTCTCATATGGGGGTCCTTCAACACTTTAACGTTAGACCCGACATTGAAGACTTCGTTGAACTTGTCGATGCTCTCCTGTCTGCTCAGATTATTCTCGCCTTTTTTATTTCTTAACGTAACAAGGGGCAAAGTGGATGGTCGAATGTTCGTGTTGTTATCATTCTCCAATTTCTGTTTGCCAATCTGTACAGCATTTTTGTCATTCTTGTCCAACGGGGTGGCAGAGGCAGGTGTCTTGGTAATTATACCGTTCACGTACTTCCCACCCGGAGATATCGTCACGTTCGTTTCGACCGTTTTGATTTGCACGTTCTGCTTCGACAGTAAATTCGATTTGGAATCCTCCCTGTCTATTTGGTATTTATTGTACGGGTACATCTTCTTGTTGGCGAGTAGCTTCTTGAAGTTAGGCCAGCCGAATAACTTTTTCCTGGGACTCTCTTGCGTGCATACCTCGTGCACGTTCGTTTGTTTGCGTTTACCATATGACGTACCATCGTCGGAAATAACGTTCTGAACGTACGGTATGGGGGTTGCTGGTCTCAACTGCGTTAATTGCGTCGTGTGTTGGCTCAGATAATCGTGAGACACGAGGCCTTGCGCTTCGGAGACAATTCTGTATTGATCGTTGCACGTGTGCTTCATGGATTTGTCGACGAGTACATTACCATTGCACCCCAGTTCTTCGAACGAATCCGACTGTAACATTAAATTCCTTTCCATGCAAGGATTTCGCCCTTGATAAGGTTGAAGTGCTTGAGTATGATTATATATTGCTACTTCGTTTGAATTTTTAACTAAAATACAATTAGAAAATTAAATACGAGTTTCGTTTGATACTTACACAAGGGTGTTCGGCCACCTATGGGGAAAATTTTAATGGGGCATTCTAGTGGCCAAAATAAGACGAAAATTAAGAATATCAATTTGTTGGTGGAGGCTTCATTAAAAAAATATTAAAAAATTTCAAATCATGCTAAAAAAATTATATTTAGTTACAGGGGTCAATTACAAGCATTTTGGGTCATTACACATACCCCCGAAATCCTACGCATTTTCAAGAAAAAAATTCCTGACCAAAAATCATGTGACTCCTTTAAAATGTCATAACTCTCGAACGGATTGGACGATTTTAATTTTTCAAAAGGTAAACTACGCGTATTTTGATTGAGAATATGTGAAAATTTCAAAAATATTCGAAAAATTGTTCCTTGACCCCGTAAATTGAGGGAGACCCCATAAAAATCCTCCAATTTTCAAACGGCCATAACTCCTACAATAGTGAATGGAATTGATTAAAATTTTTTTCTGAAGTAGAGCCCATGGGCACCTACAAAAAAGTACTAGACAACTTTTCTATAGGGCGCCAAACAAAATTACTAAAAATCAAAAACGAATTTTTAAGAAAAATCGACTGGGGGTAAGTCCCTAAATTTTTCGACGAAAAAAAAAAAATTCAAATCGTTCTAAAAAAATTATTTTCTGTTGCGGGGGTCAATTTCAATCATATTTGGTGAATACACATACCCTCGAAATCCTACGCACTTTTGAAAAAAAAATTCGAGTAGGTGCTGATATTTTTGGGCGAATTCGAAAAGTTTCAAATCGTTCGGGAAAAATTATTTTCGGTTGCAGAGATCGATTACAATCATGTTTGGTCATTACACATACCCCCGAAATCCTACGCATTTCCAAGAAAAAAATTCATTTTCGAAAATATAATTTGAGGCCAGAAATATTACCCTAAAATTGCATGCATATCTTTAAAAAATCATAACTCTCGAACGGATTGGACGATTTTGATGTTTCAACAGGCAAACTGTGCGTATTTTGATGGAGAATATGTGAAAATTCCAAAAATATTCGAAAAATTGTTCCTTGACCCCGTAAATTGAGGGAGACCCCATAAAAATCCTCCAATTTTCAAACGGCCATAACTCCTACAATAGTGAATGGAATTGATTAAAATTTTTTTCTGAAGTAGAGCTCATGGGCACCTACAAAAAAGTACTAGACAACTTTTCTATAGGGCGCCAAACAAAATTACTAAAAATCAAAAACGAATTTTTAAGAAAAATCGACTGGGGGTAAGTCCCCAAATTTTTCGACGAAAAAAAAAAAAATTCAAATCGTTCTAAAAAAATTATTTTCTGTTGCGGGGGTCAATTACAATCACTTTTGGTGAATAGACGTACCCCCGAAATCCTGCCCATTTTCTAGAAAAAAATTCGAGAAGGGATGAAATTTTTCGACAAAATTAAAAAATTTCAAATCGTTTTAAAAAAATTATTTTCGGTTGTGGGGGTCAATTATAATAATTTTTGTTGAATAGACCTACCCCCGAAATTCTGCCCATTTTCTAGAAAAAAATTCATTACGTGCGGAACTTTAAACGTTAATAATTTTTTAACGAAGCCTCCGTCAACAAATTAGTATTCTTGATTTTCGTCTTATTTTGGCCTCTAGAATCTACCATTAAAATTTTTCCCACGGGTGGCCGAACACTCTGTATAGCGGCGTTTAGGCTACTTACAACTATGCTCGTGGACAATGCTTTCGGAAGGCGATAACGTTATCAAATTCTCAACGATCCCACCTTCGTTACTCGAATTATCTTGTACCATGTGCAACGAGAGATGAGCGACGTGAGCGTTGTCGTGGTGCGAAATTTCGCTGTAAAGACTGTTTGTAGTCGAAGGCACTAAAGTGCAATGGGAATTTACCATTGGACTTCCATCGGTGAAGTGCATGGTCACTGAAAAAAAAAAATTTATACATTCATCTTTACGATTTATAATAATTTGTGTCGTGCATTAAAACTTACCACGATGAGATTGTAGCTCTGAAAGACGTTCTTCTATACATAAAGCGGTTAATCGAGCCTCTGCATCTGCGTCCCAGCAATCCTCCATAGTTTCTCTAATTAAACGTACTCCCGGTCTGTCTATTAAATTACCCTCTAGCAACGGTCTAGCTTTATTACGGGAAACTAAAACTTGCATCTGCTCGAACGTCGGATGAAGGCCAATTTCTTTCTCGTACGGTTGTCTATATTGAGGTACTTCCGACCCTGGCATATAAATGTCAGAACACCTTGAAACTAGCTCCCATAATACTAAACCCATCGCATATACATCTATCTGTTTTAAAGAACTTTCACAGTCCCGCAAATTAACGGCGCCTTCCAACACTTCCGGCGCCATATATCTCAGAGTGCCAACCTAATTTAATAATTTCGATTATATTATAAATTATCTCACGGATTGAATAACTAGGTTGCCTTACATCGTTGATAGACTTTATCTCAGCGTGTTGTTCCTCCCCGTTCGAATAATATTTAGAACCAGCGATTTGAACCGCTAGTCCCAAATCGCATATACAACAAGTACCATCAGCTTTAATTAATATGTTTCGTGAGTTAATATCTCTGTGCGCGATGCAAGGCTTGAATTTATCTGTAAAATCGACGAATGCATTAAAGACGTCGTTCGAAGCGAGAAATCTTCTTCGCGTGTTTTACTTACCACCTTTGTGTATATCAGTATGTAAGTAAGCGAGTCCTTTTACCATAGAAAGGCCCATTTTACAAAATGTGGTCCAATCAACTATATGAGTCCTTAAGAAATCAGTCAGAGTGCCACCTGGTGCGAAACTAAGTACCAAAAGATATTCAACGCTGCCTTCCAAGTTTACTCTCTCATCCACGCCTGAACAAAGGATCATCTTTGAGATATGTTTTAGCGAACGAGGGAATATTATCAAACGAAAGATAATAACCATAATAACTTAGTAAAGATGGATGTTCCATGAAGGGAAGACAATAAGTATCGCGTTCGTTTTGGAAATAGTTACGATAATGGGAAGGAAATATTTTTACAGCGACATCTTGGTCGCCCATGCTGCCTTGCCATACCGAACCATAACGTCCTTGCCCTGAAATTACACAATGAATCCTATAACGTTCGTACACATATTTTTGTCTCTACTATTTAGTTAGCAATGAACGTACCTACGATCGTTGTAAGTTTTAAATGATCTACTGTGTAAGTACCAGTTCTTAGCGCTGCACTATCCATAAACTGATCCGTGTAGGAATGTGGCTTTCCTAATCTCGTTAACATATTTGTGTTGTACATACGATATACCATCAGTGCTACGATACATATCACTAGTAACATGCAAACCAGCACACTCGTTATGATGAGCATCCATCTTCCGGAGTCTGATTGTTCCAAATATTCGGTTGCTGAAAGAATTTTCATGAGAATATCATCGACTTATAGAATTTTATAAAGTACTTATGCTCGTTGGCCTTACTGGGTTGATGATTTTCTGTAGTGATAGAATTATGTACTTTGCTCTCTGAATACAGAAGATTAGTACTATTAATATTAACGTTACAATAATCCCCGTGACAACAACAGAATTTCGTGTTGTTCAATGCCTTGGTAGAACGCTGAAGAGCGATACATTCTGAAGTTTCGCATTTTTGTTCGCCGGACTGTTTCCAACAACCTAAAGCATCAGAGACATTATAGTAATTGTACAGTATTTATTGTATTAAAATAATATTAGGTGTACCTTGGGATAAAATAATAATTTTCGTTCCGTTCGCAGTCTTATCTTCTTGCCACAATGCGTGGCAAAAGTTAGTACATTTTTCAAATTTAATATTGTCATCTGTCTGCGAAAAATTTATTTATTCAACTTACATAATAATAACTGGATTCGTAGTTTCTCGCGTAATGGAACATGCTTTATAACTTACTACGATACGAGCTACATTACTGTCGTTGGGTATATTTTCAGGTACACTGGGTGCGTTTTGTTTTAAGGAAAGATTCTCAATACTTTTCTTTCTGCTGGCACATATTCTAATGGCGTTAATGGGCGTCGAGTTTATCCCAAGTAGCACGATCAATGTAATTGATACAATGGCTTTCATTGTGCCTTAGCAGGCCTCTTGAACACAAACACTTCAACGGAAGCGTTGGTCCTTAAGAACTGGCATCTTTGATTACATCGACATATATTATTACCATATGTAGGCTTTGTTCATCTGTTTATTATACGCATCGTACAGATATAATTATTGCAAATAAAAGACAGAATTACATATAATTAATTCTTAAACAGCGAACTTTTTTTAAAAAATAAACAAAGCTAAGGTTCGTATTAACGTACAAAAAAAATGGGTTATAAAATTGTTTATACAAAGATTAATTTTTTAAACGGTAATAAATACAAAGAAATAATTAGATACAGTAGACAGAGAATACGAATACATTAAAAATTTATATTTTACAAATAGTCGGTACTTTATTAGTAGCACGATTATTGACAAGTCCAATTAATTACAAACGTTCACGGGTCAGGTATTTGCGTTAAAAAATAAAAGCGGCGGCAATTACGACAGGAAATAGGGTCAGTTGCTCGAAGAACAGTTCCTCATAAATACTGGAACGATATTAAATATTTTAGGCTGCATTATACACCGTAAGCGCGTGTAAAAAGAAGCGTGATACATGCTGCAAAAAATGAAGAATAGAAAAAATGAAAAAGAAAAACAGTATCGCACGATTCAGTTACAAGCGAATTAAACGAAACATACTTACGTCTTAGTGGGCAGGTTTCTCGAGTTTTTTAACCGAGAATCTTGGGAGGAAAGATTTGATACTAGCTGTAACATCGCACACGTCCGTAAACGAGCATGGAATATTTTTAAAACAAATATCGTATCAACATTGGTACATTTGACAGACAAACCGTATCCATTGAATTCTAATTTGTTCACGTGTTCCGAAAACCAGCACAAAACGTTCCGTGCCTTTACGAAAGCGCTGCTCCGCGCTGCCAACTATTCTCTCAACAATTTATGCAATTTAATTTACTGATTATTTACTAATTTAATTAATCTTATATTAATTTTATTTTATCTTGACAAATAATCTTAATAAATATGATGTCATAAATTTTCTTTTCCCGTATAGTATTTATACACATTTGGTAAAACAAAACGGAACTGTAATTTTTCGATGAAAAGATAATTTAAACGCGCGCGCTCGATAGTATCGATAATATCGATTTCGACCAATCGGATGTTTCGGTTTGCGTTTCGGAATCGGTGGTTTCTAGCACGCAGTCCAAGTTCGTGAGTGTTCGTAACTAGAGACCCATGAATTGGCGCGCAGCGTCTTACTTTGCGTGTTTTCAATATTATATCGTGCAAATGGCGGCTTTCGCGATGTTTTGTTCGATGTTTCTTAAAAATTAACCGTTCGTACTATCTGTGGTGCATAATAGACGAGGGAATAGCGTTTGTCGCTTGACACAACACTTGTGAAAGCTTGCCGTCGACATGGTGAAGCTTCATAAGAAATTTTTCGCTGGTGATAAGGTGTTTGCGAAAGTTCGAGGTTATCCACCGTGGCCAGCCAAAGTAAGTTCGATCACAGATTTCACGGACACTTTTAGCAATTTGTGCTAGACATCTAACGACGAACGTTTGCGTTATCGACGATAACTTTTGGACCAATTTCATTTAAATATTCATTGTCCCGTGCCCGCAGCACTGCTTCAAAGCAACACGATATCGGTATTAATTTATTCTGAATGTGTGTTTACATAAAGACTGCATACGCAAATACGTGTATTTGAAATTCAATAAATCGCCACATATCGTTGCGCTTCGATGCGTTTCAATGCCATTTTATCATCGATACAGTCGTGTTACTTTGAAGAACGATCGGATTAATTGGTTAGATGCAATCTTATTTATACTTACAATGTGTACGTATACGTACAAAACATTATGTAACTTCCTTGTAATAGGAAACTGTTCTCCGTCACGTATCGATTTCTTTTCAGGTTGAAAGGGTTATCGATCCCAATTCAAAAAATTCAAAGTATAGCGTTTTCTTTTATGGCACAGGGGAAACGTGAGTATCGATTTCAATGTCATAGTTTTACAGTTAATCGGTAAATTTGGTATCGAGAGTATCAAATATTTTAGCGCCGTGTGCAAGGTAGACGAGCTATTCACGTACGTGGAGAATAAAGCAAAGTTCGGCAAGCCCCTCAGAAGAAAGTTTTTCCACGAGGGTTTAATACAATTGGAACAAGAGCTTAAAAATGACAGAAATAAATCGGGAGCAAGTATCGCTAACCTCAAAGGTAAATCCAACATGCGCAATACGTATAAGAGTATGACGTACTCATCCGCATCCTTTTGTGTAAACAAAGAATCCGGTATCGGCGAGGAAGGAGCAAAAACAAGTAATGCGATGGATTTACCAACAGTTAGCGCCATGGACAGCGACATGGAAACAGGATCCTTGGTCATCGACGAGGAAGAGAAAAAGAAATCCATGAAAAGAAGAACTCTGCTGGGCGCTGCTAGTAATCCTGTAATATACTTGAATCTATATACGGATATAAAATTTTGTTGGGAGTTTCCGCTCGTCTCTGCAATATTGTTCCAAGAACACAATTATTGAATCGAGTGCTCCGATAGCAGTATAGGAATTGCCGACAGACGGTTGTAGAGCCTGAACAGTTTGTGCGATTATTCCTGACAGTTGCATTAATGATAGAAATAATGTACAGGTAACCTCCCTATAACACGGTAGATAAGTTCCTGGAAAATGTCGTGTTGTGTGAAACTGTGTTATATGAGACCCAGAGCCAGTGTAAAAAGAGGAGTTATGTTCCGAAAACTTATTAAAGACAAATATTTTTTTTTAACACGAAACAAAAAATATTTTAATTTCAAGCAACCTTAATTTAATAAATTGTAATTTTTTTTTAAATATGTTCAGCAAAAATCATGTTATCCAGTGCTGTAGACGTACAGTGTTGTAGGTGGGCTACCTGTATTACATTTTAGTATACAATGTTAAAGAATTTTAAATGATTAGGAAACACCTGAGATAAAGAAGAGACGCGGTAAAGCAAAATCTCTGTCTGCATCTACGAGCGACACGACGAAGCAAGACGCCGCCTTGGATTCCCAAGGGGAGGAGTCGCCTAAAGAAGTCGTGAGTCGTAGCGGAAGGAAAATAAAACCGAAACGGTTTGCTGATTTTTCAAGTTCAGAGGAGACGGACGCAACAGACAAAAATGGTGCCTGCAGAAGTATTTGTGTAAGGAATTAATTTGGTAGGATTTTTTTCTAATAATTGTTTTCTGTTTTTGTCAGAACATGGAAGGGGCCGTGGTAAAGTCAAAATTGAAGATTCCAGCGACCAGCAAGCATCACTCGGTGTAATGCATAAGAAAAGGGCTACTTTGGAAAGTAAGCACCTACAGATAACTTATGTAGTTAAGATAATCTTACCAGGATTTAATGTGGTGGTACTTCACAGAAAAAAATAACGTAGGTGAAACGTCGGTATTGGAAGGTACGGTAGTGTCTTGCACTACGTCCTCAGACACGCCTGGGCGGTTTCTGTTGGCGTTAACGTTCGCTGGTGAATACGTAGGCATTAAGTTAGACATGGATAAGCCAAAGTCCTTCGAAAGCGAAAAGGCTCGAGCGCAGTGGGAATGGTCTACAGCTAGAAACGCCATGAGATTGAAAGCACAGTTGGAGAGCGGCGAAATCTTGCCGGAACAAGTGAAAGATTGTTTAGACTTCAACGTGCACGTCCCGGACGAGGAGAAGCGGCTGTTAGCAAAAGATGGGGCGCTACATCGTAAAACAAATAAATTGAGGTAATAGGAATGAAATAAATGCGTTAGAGTGTATCTTCAATTCTTCAATGGATTTCAGATGGCTGCGCATAGAAGCGCAACTTTTACAACTGGATGCCAACATCAAGTCCAATCTTGGATTGGATCGAGCAAATCCGGACGTATGTTTACAGGCAATGGACGACATGCTCTCACTTACAATCGATCCTTTGATGTTGAAGAAGCACCCGCATATCGTGGAGACTGTTAAAAGGGTAAGTGTTGCTATCAATGGATTGTAATATCTGTACTGAAATTTTGCTAAATTCTTTTAGTTGCGTCGATACATTGGCAATTTAGCCGATTGGAAATTGAACGAAGAGGAAGAGGTAGTGTATCTGTTATCTCAGAAGCGTATTTTTAGCTCGTCGCATTCTTCATTTTGTCACTTTTGAATTCTATTTTTAGACTAATTTCAAACAGAAGGCGGAACAAATCAGACAAAAGGCTGAGCATATATACAACAAATTTAAGGTAATTATATTTGATCGTTGCGTATATATAATAATTTTTGAGAAAGTCCGTGTGCTACGCGCCTCAGAAGAGAGAGACAGGTGTATTATATTTTTCTTTTCGATGAACAACGTGTAGGCTATGTTTACCATACCCGAAGGTCAATCGTTTTGGCAATCATTCTCGGATCAAGTGGTCCATTTCAAAAAGTTAACGAAGGACATGCCGGAAGAAAAAGTATTTTCCCTAATGTCCGACCCTGTTTGTTCAGGTAAATTTCGTTAGTTCGCAACGATTAACACGTTGGTTGCCAACGTTCGGCGTCAGAGATATCCGACCATTGGTGATAACGATTTTCAATTGAGAAAAAATATGGCTTTTGCTGTTGTTTGGAAATCAGCGTGTTAAAAGACATTCGAACGAATCCCGCGAAGGAAACGTCCTGTTTCTGTGCGTGCAGAAATAAAACTTGCAGATGCAGCCATATCAGAGGACTCACCTGCGGACGAGAGCGGTAGTCAGCCAGATACAGACGCACCTGTTCACGTGAAATTAGAAGTGCCTACCAGGAGTGAAACTCCAACAGAGTCGGAGGCCAAGTAACATAGTGATCTTTTGTATCCGACGATGTGAAAAATCATGCTTATTTTCTTTTTGTACTAATGTGTAGTACCATATGACACGAGTGTCTTAACGCTGGAAAAAAAAAAAAAGAGTTTGCTTTTCCACACTTGGATATCACATTTGGATAAATTCTGACACTATATTTTATTTAATGTTCTAGTAAATTTTCCTCGTTATCATAAACATCCTCCTTGCAATATCTGAGAACTGCTAAAAAGAACGAACCGAATACTTCTACCGTGCAAGCTTCTTTTAATCTTTGAAGGACATTACGAAAAATCGGTTGATCCTGATGCACTTAGTATATAGAGTAGATTGTAATTATTTCCTCTATTACATAGCATATTTCTTTTACGATTCTTTCCGCATCTTGGGGGCAATACCAAAAAGACAAAAAGGAAAAAAAAATATATATTTACGTCTACCGTATAGGTATTTCCGTTCAGCACCCGTCTTGCAAAGCGTGTCTACTTAAAATAGAAACAGATACCAATGTATATACCAGAAAAAGAACGAAAATTACAATAACCCCTCTATATGCAATGATCAAGAGGTACGACATGGGCACGATCGACGTCATCACTGTTTTTCTCAATCTGTAACTTCGACTTTTCCGTTTTCCGTGATTGTAAGCGTTTTCATCGCACTTTAAAGGCATGATTGGAGTGGTCAATCAAAAAGAAACAAAGGCATTGAAGGAATTGTGCGATTTATCGTTTGTTTGTATAAAAATATTGTTAGATATCGGTTAAGAATCTCTTAAGGCTTAGAACGTGTTCACTGAGGCACAGTGTAACCTGCTTGTATACAACCGAATCGCGAATTGAGCATTTATATCAGCCGATTCAAGCACGATGTTTGTTCAGAATTTTCGCAAAAATTTTAAATCCTCAGTGACCACTGTTAAACATAAAAATTGTGTTGCAAAACAAAAATGACAAATTCGAAGAATCTAACATAGTGCAATAAGTGTACAAATTGCAGGGAACTATACAGGGTGTTCGACCATACGAAAAATTTTAATGGGGGATTCCGGAGGCCAAAATAAAACGAAAATCAAGAATATAAATTTGTCGATTGAGGCTTCGTTGAAAAGTTATTAACGTTTAAAGTTCCGTGCGCGCAACTGTTCTCACAAGTGGAACTTTAAACGTTAATAACTTTTTAACGAAGCCTCGATCGACAAATTTATATTCTTGATTTTCGTCTTATTTTGGTCTCCAGAATCTCCCATAAAAATTTTTCCCAGGGTTGGCCTAACGCCCATAAATAATTGCGAAAATTTCTAATAAATATCGTGCTCGAATTGATATAAGTGTTTTCATTTTTATTTCCACAAGCATTTGACACTCGAATACGAACAAGCGAGCGAATGTCGGAAATTTATCCAACAATAAAAATGTAAATTTTTGTATTTTATCATTCCGTCTTCACGAGAATATGGAGTTTACTAGATTCCCACGACTTCGTTCGAACTATTATCGAATTATGTATCGATTACATAAAATTGATGATTCGAACGAGGCTGTAAATCTCGCCGATTTACCAATTATGTTCTCTATGATTACTTCAATTACCAGTGGTAGAAATTCTATTACGCGTGCAATAAAGATCGTGTGTGTGTTTTTTTTTTTTTTTTATTAGTTGAACAATACAATGGCGGGGTCTGTTGTCTCTGCGGACAGGAAATTGGTTGCATACAAGTGGAAAATACTGCATTACTGAATTGTACAAAGTAGAAAGAAAAAAAAAAAAAAAAATAGATTTTATTGAAGTCCAGCTGAAGAATACCGCAAATGAGTTTTCGTAGCAATATTTGTAAGTAATTTAAAGTGGGTAAGTATCGTTGTTCGTGTTAGTGAAATTGAAGATTCTTCAAGCTGGTTCGTGATTCGTTGTAAAATTGTTCAGTGGCTAATTACGAATTACACTTTTCTACGGAGATCCGTTCAAGGCACAACAATTATTTAGACCTGTTGATTGTTTCTCTTTACTACTATTAAACTAAGCACGATCGGTAATATTAATGATATAAATGTACTTTTATAAAAGACTTGTCGATGAAAGAGAAAAAGAAACACTGTAAAAGTGATATTTGTTAATAAAAAACGAATTGGTGTATTTGTTTTTTGTCGGGGCGGTGTGTGGCGGCCACTTATTTTCGTTCGATTATGTTTTAACATTTTATTTGCTTATGCTTCCAGCTGATGCCTTTGAAGTGCATTGAAAACAAACGAAAAAACACGAAAAAAAAAAAAATTATATATTTTCCGTTCAGAGTTTCTTTCTTATAATTTTAATCGTTTAATATCTTTTTCAATAATTACGATTACGATTGCGTGCCCGTTCGAAAATTGAACGGACGGGCGCGTGTCTCATGTTAAGTAAATAATATCCTGATTATTAAAAAGCAAAATGTTTATTTGAAACTGTCAAAAAGCATAAATATTTTGAATAAAAAATTTACTACCGAGCTTCTTCCGATCACTTTATTCGCGCGACGCTTTAGAGCGTTCCGCCATCTTGTTTACGTTCAAAGGTTTGTCCCTAACGTTTTTATACGTTTATATTTAGTTCCTTCGACGATACTAATCGTACTAATTGTACAAAGCTTACGAACTAGTGAATTAAATATCGTTTCATTTTCAGACATACGTTTATTAAAACAGTTGAAGCATACTGTCCTACATGGATAATGAAAAATGGAGCCGGGGCGTGGGGTGAAATCCACGGACCGTTTATTAATTTACTCTTGCGTTTTGTTCGATCAGTATTGATCAGTAATCCCGATAAATAGGAATAATACATCGATTGCATGCATGGCAGCGAATTATACGACTGCTGGTTAAATACCTCGAGTATTATTATTTGTCGTGTATGTGTATGCGTAATTAATAAGTCGAAAACGACTGTCTGATAACAGAGCACTCTATAGTACAAATTATCACACGGTCAGTTATCGAGGAAGTTGTTACACTCGTAATAAAAATCAAACGAGGAATTTAATTCGTGTATGAAACAATTCAATACTATGCCAATACTTAACAGTACCTAAATCGATTGCCTACGTTTCAACAGTTCCACCTTCGAGCAATCTTCGACGATATTCCATTTAAGTAGTACACATTTTTTAGCTGTTTTTGTATGCATATTGGAAATCTCAGTCCCCAGAAATTTAACAGTTTACCTAAGTTGTCGAAAAGTACAAAACCTTGGTAGGAACAGCGTTAGCAACAATTGGAAGCAAACATTTAATGTATTTCATATTGCAGAAACAAGTCGAAGAGGAAACGTAAAGAAGAGGCTGAGAATCTTTGAGACGGCGAGGAATTTTGCAAAAGAATATTCATAAATAGGACTTGGAAACTGATTATCGAGGGAGCTGTTGGACTCGGGGGACCTGTTGGACAAATAGGACTCGGAGAAAGATTAACGAGGAAGCTTTTGGACAAATAGGATTCGGAGAAAGATTATCGAGGGAGCTTATGGACTCTGAGGACTGGTCTATTTTGGACTCGGAGCACCTTTTGGACAAATAGGACTTGGAGAATGATTAACGAGGGAGCTTCTGGACTCGGGGCACCTTTTGAACAAATAGGACTTGGGGAATGATTATCAAGGGAGCTTTTGGACTCTGAGGACCTGTCTATTTTGGACTCGGGGCACCTATTAGAAGAATTCTCTCCATCGAAGGTGGTTCAAGACTCGATGAGCTCGATGGGGCACCTTTTGGACAAATAGGACTTGGAGGAAGATTATCGATGGAGCTTTTGGACTTGGGGCACTTTCTGGAAGAATTCTCTCCGTCGAAGGTGGTTCAAGACTCGATGAGCTCATCCCTTCTAGAAAACGATCGTTCTCTCTAGCTAATCACAACCAATTAATACTATAGCGGCGATTGTAGCCCGTTAACGTACGAGATTCGTACATGGTGTCGTAGGTGGAATGCACGATAAAGCTTATCGCTCCTTAACTAAGCTGATGCAAGCCACGGGTCTTTATCAAACAGTCCAGAGCCAAGCAAACTTTATTTCCGTACGACGATCACTCTAATCAGATTTGGGCAAAACTCTAAACCGAAATAAAATTTGCTTCGTTCTCCAAGCTTGCACAGCACTTCGAATGCTATTCTCTGTTCTAAATATATATACAAACACACGTAACATTAACATACGAGCGAACTAGCCGCTCCATACTTCGCTATACGCATACGTACATCGACACAGGAGTGTTCCATAAAACGTTACGCGGTTACTCCTGAAACTGTTTCTTAATTCTACGTCAACTACGTCAACACTTTCTTTCAAACACGTTGGCTCGTCCCAACGATATTCTCGGTAAAGTCTCTCTCGAAGGTTCGTGTAAACGCTTGTGTAATCGTCTGAAAAATATTGTATCAAATTTTCTCCCCTTGCGATTCGCGCGCCAGTTTCGTCCACGTCGAGCGGAGATCGGCGGAAACAAGGAAGCAACAGTTTGTCCCGTGCAACGTTCGTTGCGGGCGCTGGGTGAAAGACCATCAGTACGATAAAAATTGTCATCGTTCGTATTATAATTCAGCTAGGATTTTCGATAAAAAACGTGAAAAAAATTGTCTCCGTGGCGCACGTCGATGCTCCCGTTACGAACACCTTCCCGGTTATCCTTTAGCGCGGGGGAAGTTCTCTCGACCGTTGAGGGCGTAAAAAAATCGCTGTACATTTGTAATAGTTTAAATATTGTCGCAGCTGGCCGGTGTTCTCGACTTGTCTCGTGAGCTTCGAGAGGGAACGAACAATCTCTGGCGACAAGCTTCGTTTTTTTGCGAGACATCCCTCGAAGGAAACGTCGACGTATCGTTTGCAGGGGTTTCTTTGGCATATTTGCTACGGGGTACGAACTACATTTGGCTATTCATTTTGTTAAAATTATAAATAACGTTATTGCACGCTGGGGCTAGCGTGGGTTCGAGATCCAGCGGTTGTTGTCGCGCTCGCGAGTCGAATCTTAAGTCTAGTTTATTTCGACGGTGTGCGTTTCCCGTTTATCGCGAATTTAATCCGCTAGGTGGCACTCTGTATAATTGCACTCGACCAGCGTTTCTCTCTTGGAAGCTTGGAATGTAATCGACGAAATTAAGGCTACGACAAAACCGAAAGTTTCTTCGATCGTCCAGGGGTGGTCTGTAGCTAACCTCCT
This sequence comes from Colletes gigas, assembly GCF_013123115.1. NCBI lineage: Eukaryota > Metazoa > Arthropoda > Insecta > Hymenoptera > Colletidae > Colletes > Colletes gigas. The sequence goes on from NW_025106644.1 coordinate 2,769,045, forward strand.
GGTGGACTGTTAGACGGAAGTCTCGGCCGAAGTAGTGCCATTCACCGACAACGGGCAGATGCTCTCCTTCGATCGTATCAGGTCTACCTGAAACGGTCAAACAAAACGTTCCATTTGTATCTCGCGAATCGGGGGGCGCACCAAGCACTTAAAAACGAGCGACGACTATGAAAGAACACTTTGCAATTGCGTAGCGTAGCGTCGAGTACACAAAATAGAGGCAGCCATAGCGTTTACTTTAAAATATATTGTAGGTAAAACAACTTGTGTTAGGTCTTGTTTAAGTTACCTTGATTATCTAACTACGGTTAATAACCCTAGAAGTTGATAGACTATATTTTATTATAAGTATTTTTTTTTTTGAAGTTAATTAAAATGTCTGACCCAATACGTCATTGCTTACAGAGCTTTCTTTATTCCTATGATAGGAATCTTACAATTTTACAGGAAGAGGTCACATGTTTTATTTAATAAAGGTTAGCGCAAATAGGAAACCAAAATGGCGGCGAGAAGCTTGTGCAGGTGAAGGAAAACCGACAGATGCGAGGCAACGGTAACCAAGTGTCGGGCAATGCGAGCAAGCCGGGGTTCATCTCGATTCCTTTCATCCCCCTTTCTATCAGATTAGTCGAATCAGTTCATGCGTCAAACGTGCTGCGACAAGGGAACGCGACGAGAACAGGGACTATTATCTCTACCGGGGTCGTCGTTCATCCTAGGGATATTTCTATCTATGACGACCCAACTGGAGGGTTCCGTGCAGCCCCCTTTTATAGTCTTACTCACAGTAGCGTACAGGGGGTATGTTGCATGCCCGTGTATTGGTGCTCTTGCTGTGTGTCTTGCCATGTGATTTATCGGATTGGTGATGGTGGTGGTTAGAATTTAGAGTCATTTACGTGTGTCACCTTGATAGAGATCCCACTGTCGTCTTCGTCCTCTTCGGTCATCGTAGTCAGCCTCGTAGTCTCGTCTGCCATCAACGAGCTATCCTTTTTCGAGTGCTTCTTTTGTTTACCGGCGCTGTACATAGAAATTCACCATATTTTTTATATAAACCCTCATGTAAGGGCGCCTCTCGTACTCGCCACGAGAGGGCTACTTGTCTCTCTCGCAAGCGATCGACTGACCAATAGCCTGTCGTCCTAGGGCCTGTTAGGAAGCCTTGCTTGATGAGTCCCCTAACAGGCCCCGGGACGAAACACTCAGAGTAGAGTAGTGTATCCTCTAGGGGGAATCCCCCTAATTTACGACGGTCTCTATGTGCTGTTAAGGGACTTGGGAAGATATCTCAAAAACAGTTTCGATGAACGAGAGTCGTAAATTAGTGGGGCCTTATTAATTACTTATGGAATAGTAGATACTACGCACTTGATCAACTTGGGTTGCTTCGGTTTCTCGTTGCACTCGTTCACCTGCTGCCAAATCCCAGTTTTGTTCACCTCCTCGCTGATGTTGATGCTCGCCATAGGGATTTTCATGATGTTGCCGTTGGCCAACGAGATCTGTATGTTGTCAGACGGCCCGTACCCCAACTCGTTCTGCTCCTGATGGGCAAATCATGATTTAAGTTTCAGGTGTAGCAGCCAAATACAGGGAAACGAAATCAAGCCATGCATCGAGCTCAGCAAAACTCTCATCACTACCTTGTCTCGAGACAGGTCGGACAACCATGGGTACGCAAGCGGTATACGTCGGTCGAGCTACAAAAATCTCAGAATTTGCAGACATTACTTCATGGAGAAGCGTAATGCCTGCAATTTCAATTCTTTTTGAAAAACTGGCAAACATAACCCCTATGAAGACCGTGGGTTCAGATCCGCCATCTTGGAAATCGTTTTAACAAATGGGAGGTTAGCTTCGATCTAAATGACCTTGATGGCTCGACCGACCCAGTTACAGTCGACATTCGAAATTCAGCGCAATAATAGTGTGATCTTCAGCGGGGTTGACATAATTCGAGCATTCCTCTCGATGCTTTGGGATCTACGGTCGTGCACTTGGGAGCCACGTACCAATAACGTCCGCAGGTTTCGACGACGACTGGTACCCTTTTCTCTCCCTGTTTCCCCTCCCCCCCCCTCGACAATCACCTATGGATCTTTGAATATTTTTTTTTTCAAGGTCGCAAAAATGTTCTATCGTTACGACACGTCGAAGGCCGAATCGTGTTCGTGTCGTGTCGGTCGATGGTGAGTAAGGAGTAGTCGGGAGTACAGAGAGATTTTGTGTGTGTTTTTAAAACAATAATGTATTTCCAATACGTCAAGGCGATCCGCGTTCGACGATACATCGAACCCGATACATATACGTGTCGAATTGTAGGCGAAACATCGGGCGTCGTTTCGTAGTTCCGTGTGTGTTGTCGCGATTAGGTGACACACGATGTTTATTTGGTCACGTTTCAACACCTATCGCAGTTTAGGCCAGGTAAAAGGTAGCGACTATAGATGAACATCTTTAAGTGGACTCCTCCGTATAATATAAACTTTCTCCGATAAATCAACGTTCTCGATCTACTATCGATTACTAAATCCACTATAACAATGTTTAAGCTCGCCTATGAGTACATCCAAGACAATCGTATCCAAAACAAACGCTATCGTTCAAGCATTCCAACGACGACATAATTGTTACATAATAATTAATACTGGTCGGGACCGAGTACCGTTTAGGATCAGGTCAATCTTACACGAAGTTTATTTGGCACGGGAGGATCTTCGTTTGGCCGGAATTTTACATAAAAAAAACATTTGTTCTCGCTGGAAGTGGTATGTGTCGCCATCTAGGTACTATTAAGTTCCCAGAAGAAACGTACTGGCATCTTATCTCACAAACGCTTATTTTTTACTACACAATTCACTAAGGCGTTCACAGCCGCCATTTTATGAGTCGAGCCAGCGAGTTCTTTCTTCTGGGGACCTTAGAACAGAGTTGTGCAAAATCAACGACCAATAATTGCAATTGTAATCATTGAATTCAATTGATACCTTACAGAGGGTATTCACCATTTCATACATTTGTCATACACTTATGAATCAATGAAGAAACTTAATGAATTTTTAATAAATTTGTAACTTTCTAAAATTTATAACAAAAGTTTGCTCTAATTTATTGCTACCTCCATCTTCTCTATTATAGAAAATTAATTCCTTTTCAAACTGTTTGAAATCTTTGTAAGTACACTTACCAGTTTCATTCGAGGAACTTAATATTTAAAAAAAAAATGAGAAAAGTAGAAAATAAAATTGTACTGCAAGAAGGCAAGATAATTATGATGATATATGCTGAATCGAAACATCGTTTTTATTTTCTGCGAATTTAGTCCATTCAAATACAAGTTACAATAGGCAGTAGAGATGTAAAATGGCGGCTACAGAAGTGAGAAAGTTCCAAAATACTTAGCAGTATTAAGTGTACGTTCATAGTATTCCACTAAGATAAATAATTAAAAAAAAACTTCAATGTCAATTTTAATTTCTACCTTTCTATACTAATGATATAGTTACAAAATTTTATAAATTGTATTCAAATTTCGTTTTATTAGGCCGCAACAAACGTTTGAAAAAGATGCAAGATTCCATAAATACAAATTTCATAAACGGTTATCAAACATTAAAGATTTTCGAACTGTGTAAGTGTATTCCAAATGTTTAAAATACTTAAAAATTGCGCAACTCTGCGTTAGAATACACCCAGTGGCAGACTGTTATTGCTTTGGTCCGAGAAAAATTAACCCTTGGACGGTTGAGGCTGGGTCATTTCTGGCCCGGACGAAAATTTCTACTAAATTATTGCGATTAAATTTTTTCACTATTCCTTTCAAGTACCCAGACATCAGATTTATTCGATTAAAATAATATTATTTTAATTTAACACTATTTAAAAAAATATTACCCTTAGAAAGTAAGGTTAAGTTTCAATTTTAAATACGTATCCCTCTTCACCAGTTGTTCGTTTAACCTATAAGTTCTTTTCTTTTCGAAATGGGTGTTAATTGTGAGGTCTGGTACTGTGATGGGTCAGAAAAGACCCAGTCTCCGTAGTGCAAGGGTTAAGAACGACGACCAGGACCAACGTAGCAGGATCTAGGCTGCGTTGACGCGATCGGTCATCAGGATGTCGCGTTCCTCGCGTTTCCGGTCGTAATCGCAGCCGGTTACAGTGACCACGGGGCAAATGTTCGCCACGCGGTCACTTCTCGCGTGCTATTTACGACAAACGATGGCATTTAGTATTCGTCTCACGGTGCTAACCTCGCCACTCTCCAGCTGGCGGAGATCGTCGGCGTGCTTCTTGCTCGGTTCGGGCATCACGTCGTCCAGGATCTTCAGCTCGCGTTGAGTGAACACCAGGTCCAGGGACTTGCGTATCCCGATCATCACCACCAGCTGACCGCAATAAATCACTCAATGTTAACGATATTTACCACTAAGATGGGGATAGAAGCTTAACAATAGTCTCACCATCAGTGGGAAGAGGATGGAGGTACTGCTGAAGGACTTTATCAGCCACAGACACGACAGACAAGCCAGTTGCATAGCCGTGAACAGGTGCACTCGTTTCAAGGGAACCTGGAGAAACAATCAGTTCAATTGAGCCATCGTTACCAACGCCATCGTTGTCTATTAATACCTGTCGGAGGAACATGTAGTCAGGCTGGTATTTGACTGGCATCAGCATGATTAGAATCCTGTCGAAGAACTGCAGCCCCTTCAGGGAGGCTACGCCCATGTAGAGGAAAACTCCAAACAGCACTGGCATGGGAATATGCTTCAGCATCGGTGTCAAGAGGACAGAGCAACCGATCATCAGGAAGATCAGTATGTGGGTGACACGTTGCTCACGAACGCCCAGAAACTGAGGCTTCTCGCCAGGTGCAGCACATTCAGATTCCAGCTTCAACGAGTTCACATGATTGATAGAGAGTACTGTAGCTGCGACGAACCAGGGCAGACCCATCACGGAGCAAACTTCTATGAGGATCGCTAGGATGAACAGGTCCAGGTGGTAACCACACCCTTTCTGGAAAACAATATAAAACAATATAAATATAAAGAACAGCAAGAATCCTCGAAAGGCGAGGAGACACTTGCCTTCAGCTTGTTCTCCTTTCTGTTGACTATCACTGCGGTGATCTGCTGGTCCATGAAGATCAGTATAGTGCCCAGCAGAGCTGGCAGACTCGCCACGATGGCGCTCCACCATGGATTATGTTGGAAAGGCCAGATGATCCATCCTCGGTCGTGCAACGTCGGCTTGAACTCCACAGGAACCTCCAATTTTGGGGTGGGGATGTTGACGATGTGATCCAATGCGCTCATTGAGAAGATCGCGATGATCACCGCGAAATCGCTGACCACCTGTCTGACCTACCATCAGACACGAATCTTTTATTAACAACTGACTTTAACTATTTAACAACTAGACACCAAACATTGGACCTATTAGCCAAAGCTCTAGGTGCAAATGGAATGCAATAAGTCCTAGTAACTCTATCGAATGCCTAAACTCAGTGTGCACGTCTTTGATCTCTAATTTAATCCAAGATCCTCTTTTCAGAGGTCTCTGCTGTGCAGGGATTGAAAGGGGCGTACCTTCGACGGGAAGAAGAGCGCATTCTTGAAGTCTTTGAGCTCGACGGATAATAAGAAGGTGCCCATGAATAGTATAATTGACATGAGGAACACATCGGGTATGTAGTGGGGCTGGTTGCAGCCGTCGCCCACCAGCGTGCCATTGTAAATCTGAAAGAGAGTTAACGAGTCGTCAGAGGAGCGGGAGCTTGTAATTTCGCCCAACGACCATTTAGGGCGCTTGGAGTCCACCGACCTGGCACGCTTTTTGATCCAGCGCCGTCCAATTTACGTGGTCGTAGCTGGAGGGCAGACTGCCGTTCGGTGGCTTGCACCAGCACTCGTAATCGAACTGGTCGTTCGCGTGAGTGTTGATGGGGTACTTCTTCCCGATCGACAGCACGTTCTCGATAGCCTGGAACGATCGAACAGTCATCGATGTACTCCCTGGTCAGAAGGAATTAAATCAAGGCTTAAGAGAGTCAAGATCGGGGCCAATCGTTCCCGAAGCCTGAAAGGAGCTTCGATCAGTACGTGGAACGCGGGGGGATTCGTGACCCAGATGCCAAGCGATTTCGCTGATGGAGCGATCCGGGAAGCACTCCGGTACACCCCCCGCATCCAATTAACCAGAATCACTCCAAAAGGACAGGGTTGCGTAATTAGCGAGAAAATAGGCTTCTGAAAGACCAGCCAATGTCCTGTCCAAGTTTCAAAACACTGTTCATGTTGGGATGGCCTGGAATATTAACCTCCAAATCTCTCAATCCTTCATGCGATGACTTGTGATTCAGTTTTTGCAGAGCTCATGGCTGCAAAGACTCGAAGATGTTTTTAAAAGTCTCTTGAGGCCTAGATATTAACCCCATCTATTGGCTTTTTTAGGGTTCAAGCGTACAAAGGCGAATGGAAGTGCCTATCGAGCCCTCCTCTTTTGTACCTTGTAAATGAAGATAAAGGCGATGAGGGTGGCGAAGTTCTCCTCCGTGAATCGCGTGATGTAGCACACGAGGGCGCTGGCGTCGATCGCCACCAGGATCAAGAGAATCAAGGCTATCCACGAGCCGATCCAAAAACGGAAGGACATGTAGTTCCACTCGGATTTCCTATAAGACACCATTCGATCACGATTAAACACTCTGCAAACTCCTTTTGCAACGGTCTACTCACTTGCAGAACTCGTAGACGATGGTCTCGAACACTAATACCGGCCCGGTGGAACCTAGAATGGTCAAGGGTTGCCCGGAGAAGAGACCGTAGCCGACGCCACACACGAAACCGGAGACCAGCGACTCCATGGCGGCCATGTTCTTCCCCGTGGCTTCGCCCAGCAGGCCACCAAACGTGATTATGGGCGACAGACAGGCGAAATAGAGGAAAATGAACGACGCCACGCACTGGATAGCCAGGGCATCTTTGAAATCCGACAGATAAAACGGTACTTTCCTCTTCACGTCGTTGACCAGACCTCCAAACAGTCTCCCGGATCTGGAGAGCCCGGATTCCTCTCTCAGCTTCTGCTCGTCCGCCTCCTCGTCCAGGTCCTCCTTTGGCTTCTCCTCTTTTGGTCGCTTCCTCACCTCCTAAACGAGATCAAGAAGGCTTTAGAATAGAGTAATATGTTCCAAACAGTGTAAAACAGGTTTGGATGTTAGGGAAGTGTTTGTTTTGTTGTACCTGCGACGGAATCGCGGCGGGTGGCTCTATTCTGATCGCTGGATCCCACTCCCCAGGTGGCAGCACTGTGACAGCGTCCAGGAACTCGTCGATCCCCGCCAGCAGATGGTTCCTGTTCTTCGCCTTGTAAGCCACGTCGTGGAACACCTCGTCGGACATCAGGGTGGCCATGGCGCGACCGATCTCGTGGAAACCGGAGATCCCACCCTGGGAATCCCACGATAAAGACACAAGGGTAACCACAAGTATACTCAGGGAGTTATGAAATAGAACTTGATACGTCCATTTTTCCCCTTTTCAGAGGGTCGATCGTTTCGATTTCACATTATTACTCGCCCGATGAACGATAAACGAGGAACGGAAAGATTGCCAGGGGCAAAACGGCGACAGACCTCAAACGATAACGAAGCCTCCATTCATACCCGGATAGAAATTGCCTCGCATATCGGGCACTCGAGATCGAGAATAGTCGGGGGCAATCAGCGCGGACAATTGCTTCGTTAAAACTTTAATTACCCCGAAGGAGGAAACGGGCTTTCGATCGAGCCGCCTCGAATCTGCATCGGACCGATGGATACGCGCGAACGAAGATCCAGCCGCGTCTTGCGGATTACACGCTGTTCGAAATCAACGGGGGATCTACTCGAGTCACTTTGTCCCTTTGTGACGCCCCCCTGTTCAAAGAGTCCTCGACTTGAGGCGATTAATTTGCTCCTGGAGCTTGCAGGATCTCCCATAACAGGAGTGTCAACACGGTCATTCTACATTCACAGTGTACCAAAGAGTTTTAAAGGTAGACTGTCACTAGAGAAAAAGGTCCAGGTTTTACTTTTGAAAAATTTTAATAGGGGATTCTAGAGACCAAAATAAGACGAAAATCAAGAATACCAATTTGTCGATGGAGGCTTCGTTAAAAAGTTATTAACGTTTAAAGCTGTTCTCGCAAGTGGGACTTTAAACGTTAATAACTTTTTAACGAAGCCTCCATCGACAAATTGGTATTCTTGATTTTCGTCTTATTTTGGCCTCCAGAATCTCCCATTAAAATTTTCCCCAGGGTTGACCTAACGCCCATAAATAATTGCGAAAATTTCTAATTTTCGTTCATTTTTGTTTCTTTTTTATAGGTAACTTGCTCTAGATATAGTGATCTTACCGTAGGTCCCAGCAGGACAAATATGAACCTCGTCGGCACAGGAACCTCCGTCAGGTCGCCCATGATCCCCGCCTGGCTGAGCCGAATGAACGCCGACAGGGTTTTATCTAAAAAATCTACCTCCCCCACGAGAATGTTGCTCGCCTCGGCACCCGCTGGTATCTTTCGCATGAAGTGTGTGTTACCCTGACGAGAGAACCATAAAGAACATATTCGACAACGCGTCTAAACATCCAGAGCAAGAAGAAGGGGCAAAGAAGCGTCGCGTTTAGACCCGTTTGAAAGTTTAACCCTTCGCTACATGAATTTTATTTCATCATTCATGGAAACAGTTAGCAGTTAAAGGAGTCAAATTAGAAATTTATATTACTCAAAATTCTACAGTTGAATCTTCAGAGCTAGATGTGTCCTCATGAGCAAATCTCATGTAGTATGGGGTTTTATAGAGAAACGTACGGTCAGCTAGGGGGATTTATGTAATTGCAGGGTTTAGTTACCCTGTGATTCACGTCTCCGTTCTCCAAAGCGGACGAGCTGTGATTCCTGCTAATTGACACGCTGCTGGGGCTGCGATCCATCCCGTTGGTGGCTGGCTCCTGGCCTGAAAGAGGTCTAGCTTACCGCCTACTGCGTCTTTTCGAGGCTAGGTCGCAACGAGAAGTCGCGCGGGGCCACCATGACCGAGGGAACGAAGCTCGCCCTCGATCATCGCCGCCAGTTCAGGACCATTGGTCGGATAGTCGTGACCCAGATTCGCGTGACGAAAGTCTCCCGAGTTGCAGGAATCCGATACAGGGGATTTCGCGGGACTACTGGGAAGACTTACTAACCCCGATCCTCTTAAATGCGACGCGGGCCACGGTTAAACATAACTCCGGTGCTTCTTTTTAGTGGAAAAGTTAATTTTCTGCCTCCCTCGTTGAACGAACCAATGGGTTTCCTAATGTAAACTGTGTTTCAGAAGCTTTCTCATCTCAACAATGGTCACTAATCAATTCTTTTATTAGTTTCATCTCTTGGGGGTGGATTTTGTTCTCAATTTTGAGATAGAAGCTAGTTGCTATGTTAGGACCTTCTTTAACTTTAAGGTATATGCTAACCAGTTGAGGCAAACTAGGAGAAAAACCTGTAATCTGGGCTAAAACGCAGTTAGACTATTAAACTGTGTTTCAGAAGCATTCTCATCTCAACATTAGTCACTAATCAATGCTTCTACTAGTTTAGTCTCCCCTTAGAGGTGGATTTCAGTCTCAATTTTGTGATAAAAGCTAGTTGCTATGCTAGGACCTTTGTAACCTTAAAATATATAGAATATATGCTAACCAGTTGAGGCAAAATAGGGGAAAGACCTGTAATCTGCACTAAAATGCAGTTAGACTACTAAACTGTGTTTCAGAAGCATTCTCATCGCAACATTAGTCACTAATCAATGCTTCTACTAGTTTAGTCTCCCCTTAGAGGTGGATTTCAGTCTCAATTTTGTGATAAAAGCTAGTTGCTATGCTAGGACCTTTGTAACCTTAAAATATATAGAATATATGCTAACCAGTTGAGGCAAAATAGGGGAAAGACCTGTAATCTGCACTAAAATGCAGTTAGACTACTAAACTGTGTTTCAGAAGCATTCTCATCGCAACATTAGTCACTAATCAATGCTTCTACTAGTTTAGTCTCCCCTTAGAGGTGGATTTCAGTCTCAATTTTGTGATAAAAGCTAGTTGCTATGTTGCGACCTTTTCTAACCTTAAAATATGTAGAATATTGAGGTTATCTGTTTCTGAAGCACCGTGTATGCTAACCAGTTGAGGCAAACTAAGAGAAAAAGCTGTAATCCGCGCTAAAACGCAGTTAGACTCGCTATTAAATGTCAAGAGCGCGTCGCTCAACCCTTCGCAAGGGTAGCAAATGCGGTGAGCCTTTCCGATAGATTGGCCACGGGGTGCTGGAGAGCTCGCAGCACGGATTTTGTTTTCCGTGTCTCTCGATAATCGTTTGTCGATACACGTGTTATTTTCAGCGACCGAGTCGGGTTTCTCGTCGCGAGAGGCGTTCGGTCGGATCAAGATTCGAGCAACTCGCGACCCTTCGGATCCAACGTTCGCGGAGAAACGCTTTTTTTATCGTCATCTGTCCGGAACACACGCCATTTCCCTAATTAAGCAAGATTAATTCATCTCAATAGCTAGATTGAGGTTAGAATTTTTAAAAGACTCATGAAAACAAATCTCCATTCTTTATGGAAGTGCCAAGTTTGGTATAGTAAAGCTGCAAACACGAATGTAAAATGTATTGCATCAAGTTTAGGGGAAAGTTAAACAAGTCTAGGAGTTATTAATTAACTTTTTATTCATCAAATATGACGCCATTTTTAACCTCAAATGATGGGTTACTTTTCCTGCCTCAATTATATCTATTCCTATTATAGTAACAAGTCAAGCATTGTTGAAATGCAATTTCTCAGATTGTCACAGAGTATTTTCCAAATTTACAGCTTTAAAAATTGTTTTGACTACCAAGTACGACGCCATTTTTAACCTCAAACGATAGGTTACTTTTCCTGCCTCAATAATATCCTAGTTGCGTCACAGACGGAATGGTAACAAGTCAAGTATTGTTGAAATGTAATTTCTCAGACTGTCAGTGTTTTCCAATTTCTTAGACACCCGGAAGCGTGTGTTCCGGATGTTTGATTCCTCCGCGGACGTTGTTGCGTCCACCCTCCGCGTGGGTGGACTGTAACCAATGCGTGTCGTTGCTACGGGGATTCTACGACGTCGTGACAGTGTAAGTAAGATAAGGCAAGCACAGAAAAGCAGTTTACCGGGATTACCGGGTATGGCAAGGAAGCGGCTACCAGGGTTCAGCGTTGCTCCGCTGCCGTGGCTCGTGGCGCCACCGAACGCCGGGGCGGGGTTCGATTCCTCCACTAAAAATGAGCATGAAACATACACCAGGATCCTTTATTTACAGAGGAAGGAGCCGAAACGGACAGGGGGGATCCCTCGTACGCTACACGGTTCTTTAAACCGAGACGCAGGGGTCGTTAGTGTCGTTAGTACTGCGTGGAGAAAAGGATAATTAGTAAATTACGCTGAAAGTACAAACGTTAGTTGATTACAGAACGTGACAGTTAGTACGAATGATATGCTACCAAGTACACATCGAGACACGTGCATGTGTTAGACAATCAGAGATTAAGATCATGCCTCGTGGATTGGTACTGGAAAGAATCGACGATTATTCATTGCTCGCCCAATCGATCGTGATGAAATTTTAATGTGAGGTAGCTGGGGCGATATTAGTGGGAGTTTATGTCATCGTTTTGCTGGTTTCGAAATTTTAATAATAATTTTCCTATTATGTATATTCGTTAATCGTCAAAATTCTAAAATAAATTTTACACAATAAAACTGAATTAAAATTTTGTTCTATCTTCCTTAATAAAGGTTAAATTAAATCTCATTAATAATGAGCATCATATTTGTCCGAAAATTGGATGTGAATTAATTAACACGCGGTCTGAATTATAATTAAGAGTGTCCAGACTGAACGAAATGCAAATGGCTGACGTCAGAGCCTTTGGGCATGGCGCTGGAGTGGGGATGAGCGCTCTGCCGCGGCGATCGACGATCGATAGGGGGCAGTTATGTTTCAGACGCGGAACAGTAAAGTAGTAGAGGTTCTTTCTGTGGATTTTTTCGTGCATAATGATTCTAGTAAAATTAATATTGAATTTAGATCTTGTCATTGCACATTCTCGAGTGCCTCTCATCTTGTCGTATTACACAATTCTGTAAATACCGACGTACATTAATTTTTATTTGAATCTTAATTTTCCAGATCGTAATTGCTCCCATTTTTTAAATTTAATATATTTATTTTAAAATATCTCATAAAATGCTCGAATATCCATTGCTGATATTAATTAAATTTGGCCAGGAAAACGCTTTGAAAGACTTAAATAGCACCATTGGGAGTGCCATGAAACCCGTCGATATCACGATACCTTATATTTCATTCAAATTAGCGGCAATTAAGGGCTCGTTATGACTTGAATGATAAAACTTCCCCCCTGGAAATAATCCAATTCTTTAGAGGAAGCTTTACTCATCATTTTTTAAAATCAGAATTTCGATTCTAACCTAAAAGAGAATTTAAAAAATTTAAAAATTTGCATTATCTATTAAATTATAAATTTAAAAATTTGTATTATCTATTAAATTATAAATTTAAAAATTTATGTACACTAATTTTATAAACTCGAACAATTTAACACCCTCTATTTTTTAAATAAATACGAAACCAGCAAAAGGACCTACTAATTTTCCATGGACTATGTCACTCTTTAATTTGATCAAAAGCGTCATCGAGCAGAAACAGCGATCAATTTGGCGTGGAATGAGTTCTTGTGATCGTGCGTTCGAAAAATCGTTACCGTGTCATGGTAAAAAAGATACATCAAGGACCGTTCAATAGTCGATAAAGAATCCTATTTCGTCGCCAAAAATCGAGAGCGTTTAGGGAACGTTAAAAAAGTAATAACAACGCAGAAAAAAATCATTGGCGGATCGAGGTCGCAGTAGTGACGATCGGTATTCGTCGGACGCGCGAATGACCCGAATTACGTGTAATTAAACTTCCATTAATTCTCAGCGTACCGACGGAATCGGTAATCGATAGTCGGTAAAAGATTGCTGTAGGTCGAGAATCGTTGAAATTTTTAAAGAAGAGGTCGCGAATCGCTATATTTTGACACAAGTAAAAAATGATGCAAATTAAGGTTAGGATTGTACCACGAATGATATGAAGAATCGTTTCTGCATTCTAAATAAGTCGTGGAGGTTAAGAAATTAATAAATGTATGCTTTTGTTCGAAAGATTCTCAAGTAAAACCAGTAGGGTCAAAAGAATGTAATTACTAGTCCGCCATGTTGGATTTCTATGATCTCTGATTGGTGGAAAGATTGTACAAAAATGGAAGAAATTAATCTGGAATCTGGTATCTAGTAAGTTTGAACTGGGAAACAGATTCTGCGATTGATCGATCGTGTGCAGTGCTCAACTACTGTAAACATCGAGAAAAGACGATGCAATCGAAAAGATTGAGATTTCGTAGCAAAGGTTGACCGCTATCCCGGCAACAATGTACACAAAAAGACACAGAGACAAAAAGACTGACGAAATTAAGTAACCAGAGGACATACACCGAGTTTTTGTGCAGAACCGATTAAAATTCATAACAACAACCACCTTGTCTAACCTTTTAGCTGACACATCGCGAACCACGTCGTGAATCCGACCACATGGGGAACGGCGAATTCGTCTGACAGAAACACAAGAAACACTCGTCAATTCGTCAATTCGAATTTTAACAGGAAGCACCGGGAATACCCGAATCCACAGTGCACGTTGGCACGCGTGTACCCAATTTAGGTTAATTTCGCTTCACCCAGCTGCAATTTTGGGGTTAGAATCGAGCAAAGCTTGGTTACAGGGTTTCTCAAACTTTAATCAATTGACCCAAGTTGCTACTTAGTACATCTAATAATAGTTACTGGCATAATCATTGTCTTCACTCGTTTCCGATTTACTACTTTCGAAAACCAATATGGCGGCTACTTGGGGCTTCCATGAACCTCGAGAGGACAGTTTGAGAAATCCTGGACTTATGGTAGGGTTAGAAAGTTGCGAAAGCACCGTAACCCGAGGCAATTATGGCTGTCTTTCAGCTGTCCTGGCCTATATTATACCTGGAACCAGAAGGTACGGTCCTTTCAGATCTTTCGCTTCTTTCGAGAGCAGAGCCGTGTTCGAATTCGGGCAGCTGCTGCTGCGACCTACCGAGGGCGCATACGCGTCCCCAGCGTCGCGACGCTCCTGTAAATCTGACGTCAACAACTCATGCAAACCACATGTACAGTTGTAACCTGAAAATGTCGAGCGTTTCGTACGCGTTTAGTGTGATTCCCATGGTTCGCGTCCGGGTGATTCCCCCATTTGGACGTGAAAATAAACAATTAAATCGATAAATAAATAAATTGAAAACAGACGAGTGAAGGGGAGCCGGGGATCGAAACGGGACGATAAATGAAATACTTCGTCGGAACAGGAGGGGCCGATAAAACGGAAACAAAAGGAAATAAATCGTTAATTGAACTTGTACGCCCCTAGGGATGTGTGTTCCGCTCGAGAGGTCGCCATTTTTTGCCTCGATTCGACTGCCCGCGTAAATATTTTCATTCCCTTCCATCGTGTGTTTAAATATACTTCGTCGAAATTTCGGGGTGTGTGTGTGTGGGCGTTGGCGAACTTACTCTTCGACGATGAGTGGTTTCGTCCGATTTCGGCCAACGATCTTATGATCGGCAGTCTGGACATGTTGTTTTCCTTGCGTCTCTCGTGCTGGTGTCGATGCCTCACCAACAGGGCTTCCCTGACCTGAAAAAAAAAATTTTTTCGTTCGTACAATAATCAAATTTTTATTCAAAAATCGACTGGGGGAGATTCTACTTTATCAAAACAGTAAAACGTTCCCTGGACTATAGTAATTTGATGGAAGTAGGGCGGAACGATTCACGTCGGCAAGGGGGGCCAGGAAATTTATCGGTCGAGAAACTTTCGGTTGGCAATCCATTATGTACCTTTTCCCGCGACTCTATTGGCAACGAGCCCTTATTAATCATGTTATCGAGGACCAGATCGGTGATTTGTTCCAGGCTCGCCGCCTCCATGTCCAGCATCACGGTGCCATTTAGCAGCAGGCTTCTCAGCTCGAACAGGGAGTGCAAGGAGAGGGTCGCTACGTGAGGTTTGCTCCATCTGTTTCCACCCTCCTCGACGTCCTCCTCGAATTTGATCCATCTGGAAATTATTGCGCAAGGGAAAGTTCATCTCACAGCCCAGGAGAGCATGTTCCCTCGTAAAAACGAAAAATAACCTGTTTTAGCGGAAAAAACCATCTAGGGAATTTTAGTCTAAAATCTAGGGACAAATACTGCTGTTACAATTAACCCTATAGTATTTCAACTGTTTATAAATGTGATGGGACTTCCGGTAGCTTGCGTTGGCAGCACTGGGGGTCGAAGGGGAAGGCCCAATGAGCAACGTGGTCTAACAAAGTCTTGTGCAATAAGTTATCAGTGATTACCAATGGCATCTCGTAGAATTAAACAATAATATCGTTAATACTGACGTTACTAATGTGGTAATTAAGGTATATTTTTTAGTATCATATAAATTGTAAAATATTTCTTTTTTAGGTTAGGTCTACCCCCAAGGATCAACATAGCATTTAACATGTCATGTTTCATAAAAGATGCACCTAGGACGAGAACCTTTTTAATTCTAAACCAAGTGTCAACGAATCTTCTGAATGCGTCTCTGAGAAAACGATGAATAATTCAATGTCCAGTTTATTAGGTAATTTTTGACACGGTCTCTGTGAAATTAATCCGCAGCACTCAGCGTTATCTCCGCTCGCGAATAGAAGGTAACGAGCAGGCGAGATTACCTGGCTGTTTCCTTCCACTCCATCTCGTCGCCATCCCTGACGAGCTCCTCCATCTCGGAGAAGAGTGGATGGGACTCGTGAGCATCGTCCCCGACTTCCTCGCCCAGGATGAACTGCACCCTCTGGGCCGGCGGTGTGACTGTAATATCAGACGTCGGTTTTGTGAGACGGTGGACACCCACGCCATGGAACACATTAAGAAAATTAGAAGAGTATCGATGCAGAAGAGAACACAGAGGTGAATTACGTGTCGTGGAACACCAACTATCAGGACGTTCGCCGTCGACGAGGCGTCGGTTGCGTGCACGTGTGTTCTATAAATGTAATTAGCGTGATCGTAGAAATGTTTCTAATTGCTTGGAAGCCTGTTGCGTGGGGACGTTTGAACATCCCATCTGTAAAAGTATTTTGGGTGAGTTTGAAGTGCAGAGGGTAGGTTCCAAGATGGAGAGAATGATTAAATTTTGGGCGGTTCTCTGGGACCTAAAATTCTTGTACATCGTTTTATAGGCCCCCAAGGAGTTCGAACCAGATTATTCGCAGGAATCATGATGGGGAATACCCGTATAAAAATAGGGGAGGGCCAGAGGTCATCGTTCTCCTGTTTCAAATACCTACCGATATTTCTGTACTAATTGTAGCTTTGTTGTTGCATGTATTTTTAATTTCCCGGAGCTTATAGAACGATATTGTATGTTTTAGGCGCTGGAACTACCTAAAATTTTACCATACTGGTTTTCGACGACGCATGCAGACGTCCCGAAAAGTGTGCTGAAAACGAGAACGCGCGCGAAGCGGTAAACGGTTTTTGTTTGCTGTTCTTGGCTGATCGGAAGAAGCTGTCCGGTGATGCGGCATGATTCATGGAATCGCGTGTATCGGAAAATACTTGTCGAGACCATTCGTATAGGCTGGCGTTTCGCGTTTGAACTCCCTCACTCATTGATGCGGGAGGGGGGTTTCCACGTCAAACCGCCGGGGATGTACTCTGCAAGTCGGAAATAAGAGAAACGCTTCGAACGAAGGTCGGTTCTAAACGCTTTGTTGCGATATAAACCCAGAAAGTTAATGTCTGAGAGCCAATGAGCCATCCCAGCAACTAAAATCTAAGTCTTTTCCAGACTGGGTCATTTTTTATGGTAGTATATCATTGAAAAATGGGTACTCAAGAATTATAGTATCCTCTGTTAGGGTCTAGACTTTATGTTCTAAAAATTACACGATGCTCAATTAAATTTTAATGCTTGTAATACTGGGAGGAACAACTATTCAATATAATATTTTTTTGTTGTGATATATCATTGAAAAATGACTACCCAAAAATTATAGCATGCTCTATTAGGGCCCAAGCTTTATATTGAAAAGATCACACGTGGTTCAATTAGATTGTAATGTTTGTAAAATAATCTGAACGTTCATGTGGGGCACTTGATAACGGGTTGATTTATTTCCTCTTTTTCTGAATTAATTAAATAAAATCTAGTGCAAATAAGAGTCGCACGATTTGAAAGGATTACTTGATTTGCGTTTGAGTATAATTTATAGCACCAATCCATAGATAAGGTAAGCACTATCGATCCTCCAATATTTTATTTTCCATTAGATATTTGCTAATACTAATAATTTTGTAACATTCGATTTTCCTCTGATTTTCACTTGCAGGAGTATTTGAATAATTTCGCGAGGGGGGCAGAGGGGTTTCTGTCGGCGGGAAAAACATAGTGCACGATTATGCAATTTGATTGTTACGTAACTTTCAGTCGCGCTAACAAACGCCGACTCTCCTCGTGTAATAACGTTGATAAACGAGTTAATGCGACGTTTGCGACCAGTCGTACGCAAAGCGATCCCGCTCGATAAATATTGATCGTCGACGGAACGCGCGTCACGAGATCATACCGGTGTATCATCAATTAAATATCCAGCCGTGCCGCGAATCTAATTAACCGATCGGCGTGACATCATCGGTAATGTGCCTGCATCGATTCGATCGACGAACCGTTTCAGAGATTTAACACGTTCACTGTTTAGCTTCTGGAAAAGGAAGCTTTTATTTTAGATGGAAATCTGTACTCATAAAAGCTTTAATAGTAAGGTGTTAGGTAGTAGCAAATGATATTAGAATGTTCTCTATTGTATCTTCAAGTTCTTTTCTAAATAATATCTTTCTCTATTATCTAGTGACTTTAATTTTAAACTAGTGACAATTGGAAAAGCTGTTATTTTAGATGGAAATATACAGGGTGTTCGGCCAACCTTGGGAAAAATTGTAATGGAAGATTCTAGAGGCCAAAATAGGACGAAAGTCAAGAATACCAGTTTGTTGATGGAGGCTTCGTTAAAAAGTTATTAACGTTTAAAGTTCTGGTCGTATTGAATTTTTTTTTCGAAAATGCGCAGGATTTCGGGGGTATGTCTAATGACCAAAACTGGTTGTAATTGACCCTCGCAACTGAAAATAATTTTTTTAATTTTGTCGAAAAATTTCATACATTCTCGAATTTTTTTCTCAAAAATGCGTAGGATTTCGAGGGTATGTGTATTCACTAAATATGATTATAATTGACCCCTGTAACCGAAAATAATTTTTTTAGAACGATTTCTAATTTTTTTTTTTTCTCGTCAAAAAATTAAGGGACACTCCCCCGTCGATTCTTCTTAAAAATTCGTTATTGATTTTTAATAAATTTGTTTGATGTTGTACAGAAAAGTTGTCTAATACTTTTTTGTAGGTACCCATGAACTCTACTTCAGAAAAAAATTTCAATCAAATCCATTCACTATTGTAGGAGTTATGGCCGTTTGAAAATTGGAGGATTTTTACGGGGTCTCCCTCAGTTTACGGGGTTAAGGATCAACTTTTTGAATATTTTTGAGATTTTACATATTCTTCACCAAAATACGCGTTGTTTGCCGTTTGAAACATTAAAATCCCCCAATCCGTTCAGAAGTTATGACATTTTGAAGAGTCGCAAGAAATTTCAGGGGTGCATTTCTGGCTTCACATTAGATTTTCGGTCAGGAATTTTTTTCTCGAAACTGGGTAGGATTTCGGGGGTATATCTATTCATCAAATATGATTGTAATTGACCCTCGCAGCTAAAAATAATTTTTCCAGAACTACTTCACAAATTTTTTTTTCGCCAAAAATTTCAGCACCTACCCGAATTTTTTTCTCGAAAGTGGGCAGGATTTCGAGGGTATGTCTAATGGCCAAAAATGATTGTAATTAACCCCCGCAACCAAAAATAATTTTTTCATCATGATTTAAAATTTTTTAATATTCTTGAATTTCGTTTCATTTTGGCTTCCAGTAATCTCCTATTATAATTTTTCCCAGGGGTGGTAGAACACCCTGTATACTCATACAAGCTTTAATTAATATTCTCTATTGTATCTCCAAGCTCTTTTTTAAGTAATATCTTTCTCCAT
This sequence comes from Colletes gigas, assembly GCF_013123115.1. Taxonomy (NCBI): domain Eukaryota; kingdom Metazoa; phylum Arthropoda; class Insecta; order Hymenoptera; family Colletidae; genus Colletes; species Colletes gigas. The sequence continues at coordinate 2,788,396 of NW_025106644.1, forward strand.
TAACTTCCAACTAATGACAATTTGAGAAGCTTTTATTTTAGGTGAAAATCTATACTCACACAAGCTTTAATAGTGAGATGTCAGGTAATAGCAAATGATACAAGAATATTCTCTATTGCATCTCCAAGTTCTTTTCTAAATAATATCTTTCTCCATTAACTAGTGATTTTAACTTTAAACTAGTGACAATTGGAGAAGCTTTTATTTTAGATGGAAATCTACACTCATCAAAGCTTTAGTAAGGTGTTAGGTAGTAGCAAATGATATTAGAATATTCTCTATTATGTCTCCAAGCTCTTTTATAAGTTAAATCATTCTCAATCAACTTACAACTAGTGATAATTCATGAATCTTTTATTTTAGATGGAAATCTACACTCACACAAGCTTTAATAGTAAGATGTTAGGTAATAGCAAATGATACAAGAATATTCTCTATTGCATCTCCAAGTTCTTTTCTAAATAATATCTTTCTCCATTAACTAGTGACTTTAACTTTAAACTAGTGACAATTCCAGAAGCTTTTATTTTAGATGGAAATCTACACTCATCAAAGCTTTAGTAAGGTGTTAGGTAGTAGCTAATGATATTAGAATATTCTCTATTATGTCTCCAAGCTCTTTTATAAGTTAAATCATTCTCAATCAACTTACAACTAGTGATAATTCATGAATCTTTTATTTTAGATGGAAATCTACACTCACACAAGCTTTAATAGTAAGATGTTAGGTAATAGCAAATGATACAAGAATATTCTCTATTGCATCTCCAAGTTCTTTTCTAAATAATATCTTTCTCCATTAACTAGTGATTTTAACTTTAAACTAGTGACAATTGGAGAAGCTTTTATTTTAGATGGAAATCTACACTCATCAAAGCTTTAGTAAGGTGTTAGGTAGTAGCAAATGATATTAGAATATTCTCTATTATGTCTCCAAGCTCTTTTATAAGTTAAATCATTCTCAATCAACTTACAACTAGTGATAATTCATGAATCTTTTATTTTAGATGGAAATCTATACTCACACAAGCTTTAATAGTAAGATGTTAGGTAATAGCAAATGATACAAGAATATTCTCTATTGCATCTCCAAGTTCTTTTCTAAATAATATCTTTCTCCAGTAACTAGTGACTTTAACTTTAAACTAGTGACAATTCCAGAAGCTTTTATTTTAGATGGAAATCTATACTCATCAAAGCTTTAGTAAGGTGTTAGATAGTAGCTAATGATATTAGAATATTCTCTATTATGTCTCCAAGCTCTTTTATAAGTTAAATCATTCTCAATCAACTTACAACTAGTGATAATTCATGAATCTTTTATTTTAGGTGAAAATCTATACTCACACAAGCTTTAATAGTAAGATGTTAGGTAATAGCAAATGATACAAGAGTATTCTTTGTTCTGAAAGCTCGTTTATAAATGAAATCTTTCCCCATTAACTTTCAACATCAATTCTATGTACCTCAAATCAGAGCTCCATCTAATTTAGCCTATCATTACATAATAATTTACCAAATTGTGTTCAGTACAAAGTACTTAATTAAATGTAATAGTATTATAATATTTTAAAGGTCACATTTCCTACGTATCTCCATATATTCAGCCTGGGTTTAGTTTAGTCTATAATTACATAATAATTTACTGAATTGTGTTCAGTACAAAGTACTTAATTGAACGTAGGTGTATTATAATAATTTAAAGGCCACATTTGCTATGCATGCCCATGTATGGAAGCAGTGAACGTGTTCCTGGCGAGAATTGATAGATTTTATGACTGTAATATTTAGTGTTTCGTTGGGTGAACGTACGAATGGTCTCTGTTTCCGGTGAGAAGTGTAAATACAGAGAATTCTGGTACGTGGAAGGGGCTTACGTATCATCTCGCCGTCGGGATCGCAGATGCTAGATAGTCGACTCCTTCGAGTCATCAGCAATTGTCCTGAAACGTCGAGACAACAAACATCGTCGATAGTTTATCAGTAATCTGGAGTTTGGAGAGCTCGACGACCGTTCCTCCCTGCGATTAAAAGTGTACCTCGTCCACGGGATTGCAAATTAATAAGAAGTTATCCGCCCCCTGGTTATTTACAGAGCGGAAAGCCCCGAGTAAATAGCCCAACGGCGGACAAAATGAAAAATATCGATTGCAGGGAGAAGGAGAACGCGAGTCACTTAATCGTTCCAGCGGAAAATATGGCGAAAAGAAAATGGAGAATAAAAAATTTTGTCAACGACCGTCCATCATAGAGAAAAATAGCGACGAAAAATCTGTGAAATTCTCCGCTTCGTGCGACGCCATTTTGGTTTCATTTTTAAGAGAATTAAATTTAGATATTTTAATTAAATAGGTTCCAGTATAGTGATTGATTAGAATTGATATTTAAATCAAGACACACTTTCCAAAATAATTTTATTAAATTAACATAGATTTTTAAATTTATTTTTTTGGGTAATGATAGAGGTTATAAAATGGCGACGCCATTTTGGTCTAGTTTTTAAGGGAATTAACTTGAGAACTGTCTTATCTAATACTTTAATTAGATAGAATTAGATTAGAATTGATGTTTACACAGATTTTTAAATTTATTTTTATTTTTCGATAATGATGGACGTTGTAAAGAATATTTATTGGAAATGGAAATTAAATGGACGGAATAAACACGTGCAATGGCGGAATCGAAGCTTCCGTCGACGTCGAAGCGTTCAGATAAATTTTCGTTACTAAAGAAAATGGTCGAAGAATTCTATCTTGGGAATCTCGCTTAAAATAGGATCACGATTATCGTTTCTACTATCTGTATATCGCGTATTATATCTCACTTATCTAGTGCGTAATGCTATACAGGGCGATTTTAGGAACTGGATCAGGTTATAACCTAACCTCAAAGATAGGAAAATTTTTTATGGTAGCCAGACGATGAGTAAAAGTTTTATCAGAGAAATTAAGAGAAATCAACACACTGAACATATATATGTAAATGTAAATTTATAGATAAAATCTTATCAATAAGTTCGAATATAATAATATTGCGCATTTGAATGAAATATTGTCAGAAAAACAAAGGTGTGCTTTGAGAACGATTATGGAATTTTTCAATATGTGAAATTGCAAATTAGAGAGTAAAATTTGGGAATTAAGATCCAAAAAAAAACAAGAAAACAAATACTGGAGTTATGTAGAAATTTATGCAAATTGAAAACATTTAAAGATGTCTAACATAGAAAATTCACTAGAATGATGTCTAAAAAAATTATTTGTAATGACTAAAAAATATTAAATTATCTAAATTAATCTATTATCTAAATATATCTAAATTATCTAAATTAAAATAATATAGAAGACAATTTTAAAGTTAATTCTCTTTAAAACTAGACCAAAATGGCGTCGCTCAAAGCTGAAGATTTCACAGATATAATATTGATATTAATTATATTGGGTTTAGTTTTGTCAGATGAAAGTTTGAAATGAGAATTGCACTGAAAGCAAATGAATCATTCCATAATTAATTAGTCCAGTCAATTATTTAATGAATACATACATAAACAAAGGAATAGATTGAAAATCATTATTAACGTCGCATTGGTTCCTAATCAAACATGTAATGGTTTCGTGATTAATGATTAATGACGCAATTATGACCAATGATTATATTAACTTTGACTACTTTTGATAGATTAGATTAGATTTGGCCTAATACTAAGTCACTACAGAACAGACTATACAAACTGTAACTATTATATAAGCGAAAATACGTATCAGAATCAAATATGTAATTTATTGGTGCCAGTTCCTGCCAGAAAAACCCGGTTTTGAGATAAACAGAGTCCAGCAAACTTTATTCAAGTGTAAAGAATGCAAATTTCAAATTCATTCGTTAACTAGCTTCAGTTTCCTTTTTTTATATTCACTCCTAAATTAGAATCCACTATTCAGAGCAAACACTTGGGACGAAAGCTAGTTTATTAACCAATGAATCTAGAATTTTTATTTAGTATTCATGAATTTTTTTCTAATCAACTTTTGACAGGAGAATTTATTTATTATTTAATATTTAGTATTCTTAAAACATGTTTTTGATATTATTTTAAAGAAATCTATTGTTCAAAGATCAAGAGTTGCCAAATACACTAATTGACAACTTCTGATCTTTGCACAGTACATCACTGAAAGATGCAACCATGTAAATAAATGATATCTGTGGATATTTCTAGACCCAAGTGCCATAAATTAGCAAATCTATCAGAGGTAGGACATTTAATGTTCATTTTAAAGATATCTACTGTTCAAAGATCAAAAGTTGCCTAATACACTAGTTGGCAACTTCTGATCTTTGCACAGTACATCACTGAAAGATGCAACCATGTAAATAAATGATATCTGTGGATATTTGTAGACCCAAGTGCCATAAATTAGCAAATCTATCAGAGGTAGGACATTTAATGTTCATTTTAAAGATATCTACTGTTCAAAGATCAAAAGTTGCCTAATACACTAGTTGGCAACTTCTGATCTTTGCACAGTACATCACTGAAAGATGCAACCATGTAAATAAATGATATCTGTGGATATTTGTAGACCCAAGTGCTATAAATTAGCAAATCTATCAGGGGTAGGATATTTAATGTTTATTTTAAAGAACTCTACTGTTCAAAGATCAAAAGTTGCCAAGTACACTCGTTGGCAACTTCTGATCTTTGCATAGTACAGCACTGAAAGATGCAACCATGTAAATAAATGATATCTGTGGATATTTCTAGACCCAAGTGCCATAAATTAGCAAATCTATCAGAGGTAGGATATTTAATCTTCATTTTAAAGATATCTACTGTTCAAAGATCAAAAGTTGCCAAGCACACTAGTTGGAAACTTCTGATCTTTGCATAGTACATCACTGAAAGATGCAACCATGTAAATAAATGATATCTGTGGATATTTGTAGACCCAAGTGCCATAAATTAGCAAATCTATCAGAGGTAGGATGTATTTAGGTGATTTTTCCATACGTTTAAATTGGAACAGATGAAATTTAAGGGACACAAAGGTGGTTGACTCCCACCCCCGGAATGGGAGAGCTTGAAAACCCTTGGTGGGATTCGATATCGGTCACCCTCCGGTACCCGGTGTGCCAGAAGTAGGGTGAACAGCCGGATAAGTCCTGACAAGTGGTTGGCTCGGTGCCACACACCGCTCGATAGCGCCACAAAGTGCAACACACTGTGGAACGTTTGTACTCGCGTCCTGTGGTACTCGGTTCGACGACTCCGATGCTGCTAATGGGAACGTGGACTGTCGTTTCCATTAGAAAAGGGACACAGTTTCTTTAGAACAGCCACCGTGGAACACATTCTCGTCGAGGGCCAATTTGTAAATTGCTACCATCCCAGATTTTCAATCACTTTACAAGAGTAAAATATATATTATAGATGAAAACAAGTAAATAAATTTATTTATAAAAAGTCGTAGTAAAAATTGAAAAATTACTTTGGAGAAACCCCAATACCATTTTACCATAAACATTTGCAGAATTGGAATGAAATAAGTGAATAGATTTATTTATAAAAATTGAAGGGGATTCCCCTGGCAGGGAAAATCGATTTTTCGATCAAAGATACCCACTTCTAGTTTTAATATTTTGAAAGGGAAATTGAAGGGGAAACACCTTCCATTAAATGTATTAAAAAAGTACTTTTCTTTTAAATAGAGTGATTTTACAGTATAATTAAATACATTTTAAGGAGGTTGCCCTTCCCCGCTCCAATTAATAATTTCACAATTATTTTTTAGTGATCTTTTTATCTCAGTATTTTTTGGAGGTTAACTTTGTTTGGAGGTTAATTTTCCGTGCAAGTGGTAATGTTTAAGGTAAAATGGTTGAACCAAAATATAATGTATCGCGGAGGAAGTGTCATGTTCTGAGCAGTTTGGATGGTTTCTTATCTGCGACAATGTTCCCTCGAGATGGGAATAAATCTTTCGGAGATCGCGATTTAACAGCCCTCGAGGCGTCGTAGGCCTGTTCGAGATGAAAATCGATACGTCCTTATTTCATATTCTCTCCCTCGAGGCTCTGGAAGGCTTCTGTCGGACAAGGTTGAAGGTTTTAGGCGCCTCATGAGAATTATTAAACCTCCTAACGGTGCTTAAGGCTCGTTAAATCGCGGCGCCATTTTTGTAAAACGAGGTTATCGACGCCATTTTTATGAAACACAGATTTCATTTACGCGAATCTCGCCATTTTGTTTCTATTCGAGGAATAAAGTAATGAAACACACGATGATTAAATACATATTTCCGTGGAGATATTAAAAACCATTGTTCATATTTAAAAGATTTATTTACTGTACTAAATAAAAACAAAAAGGCATTACCCGCTAGAACTGCATCATAACAAGATGAAAGGTCAAGGGTCACCAAACGAGGCCGGTATAATTTAACTTGAACGTTCAATAACCAATTAAAAATTTATAAAATCCCCGAGTTGAGAGAAAGAATTAATATAAATAAATTAAATGTAAGATCAATTCAATAATTGCTGAAGAGGTATTTGGTATATTTAAAAATCGACAAATTATAATTTACATTGAGATTTTCCCCTCTTTGCTAATATTTTGTGCACTTTTTTTTTGGGATATCGATGTCGAGGCGCCAATGCACTCGATCCCCGAAAACTCGTGACCCAGAAGACACGTTTGCCTCTGGTTTCTATTCGCGGACGCAATCGATTCGAGAGGAACGTCACTCCGAACGGCGCTATTAAAAGGGAAACATCTGATAAAGGAGCCCCCGGACACCGACACTTTGTGTTCCCGGTGTCAACGAAACGAGATTGCATCGGTTTTCGGCCACCCGACGCGTTAAACTGGATCGATCGGTGTCCAGAATGGGCGTGGATCCTCCACGACAGTGATTTACTATTTATCTAAAAGAGCAAAGATCGTGGACGAAGCATACAACTTTCTTTTATAGGGAGTTTCGTATCTCATCAACTGGGTTATTCACCATAAACTGAAGGGACACTTTAAACTGTATTCAACCTCCATCAAATTAGTACCACAAGAATTTTAGTTTTATAAAACAAGTGTATTACTATAGGTATTTAGTCAAAGATTACAACTTTTTTTATTTTATAGGATGCTTCAAGTCCCATCAACTGGGTTACTAGCCATAAACTGAAGATCCACTGTATTGAACGTAGCTACTATCAAATTAGTTTTATTTTTATAGGATAAGTGGAGTGTATCACTATGAATGCACATTTAGTCAGAGATCTTTTAAAAGTTTAACTCATAATTCCCAAGTTCAATATGTCCTAGACTTACTTTTATATTTTCTTTCTCTTTTATAAAAAATTAAGTGATATTTTATAGGTTAAGTGCAGTATTACTATAAAGACACATTTAGTCAATGATCACAACTTTCTCTCCCTTCTTAGGAAGCTTCAAGTCTCATCAACTGGGTTACTAGCCATAAACTGAAGGACCACTTTAAACTGTATTCAACCTCCATCAAATTAGTACCACAAGAATTTTAGTTTTATAAAACGAGTGTATTACTATAAGTATTTAGTCAAAGATCACAACCTTCTGTCCTTCATAGGATGCTTCAAGTCCCATCAACTGGGTTACTAGCCATAAACTGAAGATCCACTGTATTGAACCTAGCTACTATCAAATTAGTTTTATTTTTATAGGATAAGTGGAGTGTATCACTATGAATGCACATTTAGTCAGAGATCTTTTAAAAGTTTAACTCATAATTCCCAAGTTCAATATGTCCTAGACTTACTTTTATATTTTCTTTCTCTTTTATAAAAAATTAAGTGATATTTTATAGGTTAAGTGCAGTATTACTATAAAGACACATTTAGTCAATGATCACAACTTTCTCTCCCTTCTTAGGAAGTTTCAAGTCTCATCAACTGGGTTACTAGCCATAAACTGAAGGACCACTTTAAACTGTATTCAACCTCCATCAAATTAGTACCACAAGAATTTTAGTTTTATAAAACGAGTGTATTACTATAAGTATTTAGTCAAAGATCACAACTTTCTGTCCTTCATAGGATGCTTCAAGTCCCATCAACTGGGTTACTAGCCATAAACTGAAGATCCACTCTATTGAACCTAGCTACTATTAAATTAGTTTTATTTTTATAGGATAAATGGAGTGTATCACTATGAATGCACATTTAGTCAGAGATCTTTTAAAAGTTTAACTCATAATTCCCAAGTTCAATATGTCCTAGACTTACTTTTATATTTTCTTTCTCTTTTATAAAAAATTAAGGGATATTTTATAGGTTAAGTGCAGTATTACTATAAAGACACATTTAGTCAAAGATCACAACTTTCTCTCCCTTTTTAGGAAGCTTCAAGTCTCATTAACTGGGTTACTTGCCATAAACTGAAGAGTTACTTTAAACTGTATTCAACCTCCATCAAATTAGTACCACAAGAATCTTAGTTTTATAAAACAAGTGTATTACTATGAGTATTTAGTCAGAGATCACAACTTTCTTTGCTTTATAGGATGCTTCAAGTCCCATCAACTGGGTTACTAGCCATAAACTGAAGATCCACTGTATTGAACCTAGCTACTATTAAATTAGTTTTATTTTTATAGGATAAATGGAGTGTATCACTATGAATGCACATTTAGTCAGAGATCTTTTAAAAGTTTAACTCATAATTCCCAAGTTCAATATGTCCTAGACTTACTTTTATATTTTCTTTCTCTTTTATAAAAATTTAAGGGATATTTTATAGGTTAAGTGCAGTATTACTATAAAGACACATTTAGTCAATGATCACAACTTTCTCTCCCTTCTTAGGAAGCTTCAAGTCTCATCAACTGGGTTACTAGCCATAAACTGAAGGACCACTTTAAACTGTATTCAACCTCCATCAAATTAGTACCACAAGAATTTTAGTTTTATAAAACGAGTGTATTACTATAAGTATTTAGTCAAAGATCACAACTTTCTGTCCTTCATAGGATGCTTCAAGTCCCATCAACTGGGTTACTAGCCATAAACTGAAGATCCACTCTATTGAACCTAGCTACTATTAAATTAGTTTTATTTTTATAGGATAAATGGAGTGTATCACTATGAATGCACATTTAGTCAGAGATCTTTTAAAAGTTTAACTCATAATTCCCAAGTTCAATATGTCCTAGACTTACTTTTATATTTTCTTTCTCTTTTATAAAAAATTAAGGGATATTTTATAGGTTAAGTGCAGTATTACTATAAAGACACATTTAGTCAAAGATCACAACTTTCTCTCCCTTTTTAGGAAGCTTCAAGTCTCATTAACTGGGTTACTTGCCATAAACTGAAGAGTTACTTTAAACTGTATTCAACCTCCATCAAATTAGTACCACAAGAATCTTAGTTTTATAAAACAAGTGTATTACTATGAGTATTTAGTCAGAGATCACAACTTTCTTTGCTTTATAGGATGCTTCAAGTCCCATCAACTGGGTTACTAGCCATAAACTGAAGATCCACTGTATTGAACCTAGCTACTATTAAATTAGTTTTATTTTTATAGGATAAATGGAGTGTATCACTATGAATGCACATTTAGTCAGAGATCTTTTAAAAGTTTAACTCATAATTCCCAAGTTCAATATGTCCTAGACTTACTTTTATATTTTCTTTCTCTTTTATAAAAATTTAAGGGATATTTTATAGGTTAAGTGCAGTATTACTATAAAGACACATTTAGTCAATGATCACAACTTTCTCTCCCTTCTTAGGAAGCTTCAAGTCTCATCAACTGGGTTACTAGCCATAAACTGAAGGACCACTTTAAACTGTATTCAACCTCCATCAAATTAGTACCACAAGAATCTTAGTTTTATAAAACAAGTGTATTACTATAAGTATTTAGTCAAAGATCACAACTTTCTGTCCTTCATAGGATGCTTCAAGTCCCATCAACTGGGTTACTAGCCATAAACTGAAGATCCACTCTATTGAACCTAGCTACTATTAAATTAGTTTTATTTTTATAGGATAAATGGAGTGTATCACTATGAATGCACATTTAGTCAGAGATCTTTTAAAAGTTTAACTCATAATTCCCAAGTTCAATATGTCCTAGACTTACTTTTATATTTTCTTTCTCTTTTATAAAAAATGAAGTGATATTTTATAGGTTAAGTGCAGTATTACTATAAAGACACATTTAGTCAAAGATCACAACTTTCTCTCCCTTTTTAGGAAGCTTCAAGTCTCATCAACTGGGTTACTTGCCATAAACTGAAGAGCCACTTTAAACTGTATACAACCTTCATCAAATTAGTACCACAAGAATTTTAGTTTTATAAAACAAATGTATTGCTATAAGTATTTAGTCAAAGATCACAACTTTCTTTGCTTTATAGGATACTTCAAGTCCCATCAACTGGGTTACTAGCCATAAACTGAAGAACCACTGTATTGAACCTAGCTACTATCAAATTAGTTTTATTTTTATAGGATAAGTGGAGTGTATCACTATGAGTGCACATTTAGTCAGAGATCTTTTAAAAGTTAACTCATAATTCCCAAGTTCAATATGTCCTAGACTTACTTTTATATTTTCTTTCTCTTTTATAAAAAATTAAGGGATATTTTATGGGTTAAGTGCAGTATTACTATAAAGACACATTTAGTCAAAGATCACAACTTTCTCTCCCTTTTTAGGAAGCTTCAAGTCTCATTAACTGGGTTACTTGCCATAAACTGAAGAGCCACTTTAAACTGTATACAACCTTCATCAAATTAGTACCACAAGAATTTTAGTTTTATAAAACAAGTGTATTGCTATAAGTATTTAGTCAAAGATCACGACTTTCTTTACTTTATAGGATGCTTCAAGTCCCATCAACTGGGTTACTAGCCATAAACTGAAGATCCACTCTATTGAACCTAGCTACTATTAACTTAGTTTTATTTTTATAGGATAAGTGGAGTGTATCACTATGAATGCACATTTAGTCAGAGATCTTTTAAAAGTTTAACTCATAATTCCCAAGTTCAATATGTCCTAGACTTACTTTTATATTTTCTTTCTCTTTTATAAAAAATGAAGTGATATTTTATAGGTTAAGTGCAGTATTACTATAAAGACACATTTAGTCAAAGATCATTTAAAATATTGATTTCAAATTACTTTCTAAGTTCAATTTGTCCTATGTTCCCACTTTAATATTTCTTATTTCTTCCATAAAAATGTCAACTTTCAATGAAAATTTACAGAGTGTTCGACCACCCCTGGGAAAAATTTTAATGGGTGATTCTAGTGGCCAAAATAAGACGAAAATCAAGAATACCAATTCCTCGATTGAGGCTTCGTTAAAAAGTTATTAACAGTTGCGCCTTTAGATACGCAACTTGCGTAACTCTTACAGGCATAACTGTTAATAACTTTTTAACGAAGCCTCCATCAACAAATTGCTATTCTTGATTTTCGTCTTATTTTGGTCTCTAGAATCCCCTAATACAATTTTCCCCAGGGTTGACCGACCACCCTGTATAGAAGATAAACTGAAAATAGGGGAAACCCAGATCCGATGGTATAATTCTAACCTAAAATTCGTAAGTTCAAATCCTCGACTTTTATGTTTCCTTTTTCTTCCATACAAAATGTAAAGTTTTGGCGAAAGTATGCAACGTAAAAATATGGAACCATAGTTGGTGTATTTTGTGTCGTGGCGAAAGGTTAAACGCAGACCCGGCTGATAAGCGATCCGTGACGATCGGGGGTCGCGACGCGGGAAAAGATCGAAGGACAGGAGGAAGTAAAAAGGAAAAAAAATAGAGGGCGAACGAACTTACTGGGCCTGTCGTTGTCGACATTATTCTCCTTGTCGGTGGTGTACGACTGACGTTGGGAATGATGGTGCTTGTGGTGACGACGATGTCTCCTTTCGCCGGGCAGATGCACGCCCACGTACACGGTGTGCGCCCTGTGACCTGGAAGCAGATGAAAGGGGCCTCGCGTCAGTGACTCTCGAATCGACGTTCCATTAGTTCCTACGATTATCGATAATAAAAATCGACTCGCGATCCTCTCTATGTCGCTCGAGCATCGTCGTCCGCGGCAGCGGTTCTTAACCTTTTATCCAACCCTTCGAATAACTGCTCTCCGAAACTTAAAACACCTCACATTTGAGTCACATGGTATAAACAAGGAAAAAGTAACATCGTCTCAATTATAATATCGAGACAATGACACGTTCGTGGTGCTGCTATCGGATTGAAATGGTCGACGCCATTTTGTTGGAGTAAAATGTCAGCGGACACGCGACGTAGGTGTCGATGAAATGACGTCGACGAAGAGATCTGTCGTTCAATTATATCATAGTCTTTGAATTCTAGTGTCGAGCAAGTAGGATAAAAGCATTACTATTATCTCGAGGCAGGGTTCTAGTTTCCTTGGATTACAAATGTTCCTCGCTTTAGTAATCGCATGTTCTGGAGGAATACTAATCAATGAATAAAGTAATCTGATTGCGTTTGCCACGATACGATTACATGCAATCACACGATAATTAAATGTCACGTAAAGATTTACGATTGCGATTACGCGACAGTTAAACGATAATTATCTATAATCGTATCGTGGCAAATGTAATCAGATCACATTTGGCTGTGTTGATAAATGTTCAGAAAATGTATGCACATGGTTTCATTTATTGTCTATTCAAAATTCAAACTTTTCCCTGTCAAAGACTGCCATTTTCTATACTGACACAATTTCTGATCTCAATTTCTCTGTTACGTTTCTTTATATCTATTCACGTATTTCAAATCGCGCGCCAGAATCGTCGTGTAGACCCATCGGGAAAGCTCGGGTATAATCGGGTGTTTTCGTTAAAGGAGACGAAGAAGGATACACGTGGGTGAAAATATAGGAGTAGGAGTTATTAACCTCTCTGCAGCGTCCTGTTTTAGATTACTATGAACAAATATTTATGAATTACGAAGATTTAAATGTTTGCATCAATCTTTTTATCAGAAGCTAACCTATACTTCTCAATCATCTTAAAAATTCTGATACTATAGGTGGTTTGAGTATTAGGAAATGATGTTAAACGGGCGTTTTCGAGGGTGCTTTGCTTTACAGTCCAAGAAATCAGAAACCAGAACCCTGCCTCGAATGTAATCGATCGATTCGTATCGTCGACGGTTCAAGATCGCACACCGGGACAGGTGACCTCGGATCCAGACGAGGATCGCGAACGTTGCTGAACGGGCTAACGATTTTCGAAGCACCGTCGCGGCGCGTCGAGCTCTGTGTGCAAACAGGGGAAGCCCGATCCGTGTATCCGGCTGACCTACGCGCGAACGGGCATTACCAGCGATTAAATCGCTAAGAAGAAGCTGTAAGGAGGTTTCGGTCGTGGGCGGTAACTTCCGTCTAAACGGATCAAAGATCAGCGAGAAGCACGCGTGGCTGCGTTCAAACTCGGGCAAATTTCTGCCTAGGAACGACGAACACCAATTCCAGATCCTAACCCAACTTCCTGTCGTCCATTAGCTAATTATCAATCTGAATCTTTCGTCAATCATAGTAATAATGGAGCTTGGTTAATATTAAAAGTGATTCTAACAATATTATGGAACGAGCTTTCAAAAATAAATCCATGATAATAAAAAAAATTCAGACTCCGGGTCAAAATTGACCCAGATTTAACATTGTTACTAATTGATAACTCAAGAAATAAATAATCAAGAAATATTCAAGATTTAAAAAATCAATACAAAATGGCTCCAATGACTCGAATAGTACTCCAGCCGCCATCTTGAAATTTTTGTCCGGTTCTGAGATTGTAATTGGTCGTTCAGAAAGTGAGTTAGCTAGTTTTTTTTTGGGGCCAATCGACGCAAGCGGATGAAATATCGATACCTTCGTAGTCTTTCTCGGTGTAAGACTGATGAGTGATCCGAGCACCGGGATCTTTCGGAGCCTCGTCGTCACCTGTCCCACCTGCGTGGGCCGCGCCACCTCCACGTCCAATACCCGGCTGCATCCACGGTCTAAAAAATAAATCGAACGAACACGTGAAACAAACACAATGATCTTTTTCGGCGGACGCGTGGCTTCGAGCGCGATTCTTCCCGACGAAGTGACCCGGCGAGAACGGCTTCCCCCGACGTTTTCTCGTCTTTCAGCGAGGAATACGCGCGTGGGATCGCGGAATAATTCGCGACCTTCCTTGATAGCTCGGCTACGAGCACGCGATTTTATAATAATTAAACTTCCGCGACGGGAAGCGCTTTGTTTGCGCCGTTTGTCGACCCTACTGGCCGCCATTTTGTTACTTTTCACTCTGTCGAAAGTTTTTTAGCTTCTAGAATAATGCAACGTGTTATAACGTGGATAAAAAGTGATCAAAAGAATGCAAATTTTATAGAAACACTATGTTTGGTTACTTCAGAAATTATGGTCGCCATTTTGTTGCTTTTTACTGTGTCGAAAGTTTTCTAGATTCCAGAATAATGTAACGTGATATAGCTTGGATAAAAAGAAACCAAAAGCATCGTATGAACGCAAATTTTATATAGAAAGACTATGTTTGGTTACTTCAGAAATACTGGACGCCATTTTGTTGCTTTTCACTGTGTCAAAAGTTTTTTAGCTTCTCGAGTAATGTGACGTGCTATAGCTTGGATAAAAAGAAACCAAAAGCATCGTATGAACGCAAATTTTATAGAAAGACTATGTTTGGTTACTTCAGATCCATTAACTGCGTTAATTCTGGCCGCCATTTTGTTGCTTTTTACGGTGTCGAAAGTTTTCTAGCTTCTAGAATAATGTAATGTGTTATAGCTTGGATAAAATGAAACCAAAAGCATCGTATGAACGCAAATTTTATAGAAAGACTATGTTTGGTCACTTCAGATCCATTAACTGCGTTAATTCTGTTCGCCATTTTGTTGCTTTTTATTGTGTCGAGAGTTTTTTAGCTTCTAGACTAATGCAACGTGTTATAGCTTGGATAAAAAGAAATCAAAAGCATCGTATGAACGCAAATTTTATAGAAAGACTATGTTTGGTTACTTTAGATCCATTAACTGCGTTAATTCTGGCCGCCATTTTGTTGCTTTTTACTGTGTCGAAAGTTTTCTAGCTTCTCGAGTAACGCAACGAGTTATAACATGGAAAAAAGAAACCAAAAGCACTGTATGAGCACAAGTAATTTTGTAAACAGAGTTTGGAACTATTGTTTACTTGAAATCTAGATACAAAGAACATTGTACCGTATTGTTTAGAAGTTCAGGAAGCGAGTGAACTTTCCCAGGGGATCCCCTTAACTGCGTTAATTATGTTCATAATATTGTACGCCAGGAGCATAAATTATGGTCGCGTTTGCAACGCGAGCCTCGTTGCTAAAACGAAAAATCGATGGCAACCATATTTGCATCGAGAAATGGAGTATCCCGATGAATAGTTTGTAAGCGTTTAATTACCTATCGAACGTGAAACAATCCCTAAGCAGCGCAGGTAGAATAGTAAGTGTCGTTGTTCGATTCCTAGATAGCCCTTGACATATTTAGATTGCTGATACAAATGAATTCTAAAGAGGGCTGCGGATTGTTTCACTATAACGGAATAATCGCCATAACTGGGTCAGGCTCAGGGAAAAACGAAAAGGGAAGTCGTAGAGGAACACTTTCTGTACAATTTTGTACCACAAAAGCATCAATTCACTTTCCAAATGCAATTATACCGTTCTATTAATGGCTCCTTTTGATCATATTTTTAGGTTAACTGAATGCTTAATTAGTTTTTAATATTATAGAAAGCCTCCATTATATCTCAAATATTTATATACACATCGTCGATACCCAAATTTAAAGGAATTTTAGTTCTAACTATTTCTTTAGAATCGTTTATTAGAAACAAAATGGCGGTAATAGAATTTATTTTATAGATTCCACCAGAGATAGTATTAAATATAACAGAATTAATTTGGTGAAAATTCGTATCATGGAATAAAATTTCTAGTGACTTTTTTTACAGGCTGATCTAGTTACTAGAATCGTACTCTTCGAAACGTTAGATGTCGTGACGCTCAATTGGTCGAGATTTTTAATCCACGTTGAACTTAGCCTAAGTGGAAGATAAAAGCTAATCTCGGCGTGCTTTGAATTGAATAGTTTATAATTAAATCCTTCTAAATCCATCCAATCGACTATTCTTCCCACGCAATTCACGTTCCTATTTCACTTGATTCGACTCTCAGTTAACCCCCAATTATAGATGATTAAAAAATACTAAAAAATTCTTTTTTAATGATAGTAGCCACTTAGATGATTAAAAAATGCTAAAAAATTCTTTTTTAATGATAGTAGCCACTTAGATGATTAAAAAATACTAAAAAATTCTTTTTTAATAATAGCAGCCATTTTAAAATAAAAGCATACCGCAAAAGTAACTAGCGCACACAACTAAATTAAAAATAAATAAATATCCCCCCAAAATAGGAAAATTGTCGAATTAATGAAACAAATGACTCACGAAAAATCGTCTCCCGACCACTCGTAAGTCTGCATATTTTACACGGTGCTTCGAGACCCTCAACGCGAGTCGATATAGGAACAATCGCGCGTCAAATTGGGGATTCCTCTCGTCGATCCAAAGCTCACGGAGCTTCAGCTTTTTCTGGATTGTATTCCGAGCTGACGGGTCATTTTCGCGGCACAATGAGCGTAGGTGACAACGCGCGACATCCGGGCCCACAATGAAACGCCTGTTGTCCGTCCCGACGCTACTAACGAGCGAACGATTAGCAGAAGGAATCGAACGCCGAGGCTCGAGCGCGATTTTCGAGAGGATCGTTCGATCCCCGACGCGCGGGAATTACTGTCGCCGCGTTACGGGTAATCCCCGTTGACGTCTCGTAATCGTAGACGCGATTATTACGCGAAAACGAGCTCGTTCGGTGTACGGCGCAGTTGCATCCGTCGTAATAAAGCTTCGTAAAATTATTCATGGCCAATGACATGTTCTGAAGAATTTCATTGTATATCATTTGAAGATATTGCTATAGTCAATTCATAATATCCACTTAAAAATTGAGTTTTCTCTATTATTAAATAGCTTTTTTGGATCATATAAGACTATTTCTGAAGAATTTCATTGTATATCATTTCAAGATATTGCTATAGTCAATTTATAATATCCACTTAAAAATTGAGTTTTCTCTATTATTAAATAGCTTTTTTGGATCATATAAGACTATTTCTGAAGAATTTCATTGTATATCATTTCAAGATATTGCTATAGTCAATTTATAATATCCACTTAAAAATTGAGTTTTCTCTATTATTAAATAGCTTTTTTGGAAATAAAGAAGCTTGCAAAATTAGAAAAAAATAAATAAAATGTTAATTTTTAAAACACTGCAGTTCTATCAAATAAATTTTAATTTAGCTTTTCATTTATTTATTTTCAATTTCCAGTATTGTATATAAGTATTGATAATAGGTATTTAGGAACACTTTTTTAACTTTTTATAAATAATAATTGTTCAAAATTTACGTGGTCCATTGCTCCTACTGTAAATAAAAAAATAAATTCTATATAAAATTGAAGGATGAATAATTAATTTTACAATTATTTAATAATTTTTTTTTAGCAAATATGGTATTCAATAATGTAATTTATGGGTCTTAGACTCGATCCAAGTCTACAGTTGTGAAAAACGAAGATACGAGACAGAAGT
This sequence comes from Colletes gigas, assembly GCF_013123115.1. NCBI lineage: Eukaryota > Metazoa > Arthropoda > Insecta > Hymenoptera > Colletidae > Colletes > Colletes gigas. The sequence goes on from NW_025106644.1 coordinate 2,806,125, forward strand.
TGGCAACAAGCATGACATATGATATATCATGCTGATGTATAGGTGGATGGAAGAAAATCTAGACTTATGGTTGACAAATAGGGTACGATTTCGTAGAAACTGGGACAGGATGCAGTTTACTTCCAAGTTTAAACAAAAAATGAGATAAAATTGAATCCTCCAAGGGGGATTTATTTCTTTCTTTAAATGGAGCAATTTTTGAAAAGTGAATTGATTCAAATGTTACTTACTGGAGGGAATAAGAAGCTTAGATTGTGTCTAACAATCATTAATTTTCTGTTTTGCATAATTGTTGGACACGCGTTATTTAAAAATTACTTTATCGCCTATTTCGTTACACAGTTGCAAATTTTCGATCGTTATCCCGGGAAATCCATTACCGGAAGCGAGTCCGCCTCCTCTCCAGTTTGGATAATCGACGTTCTACTATAATGAGAAAATTCATTCGACGCGGAAGGCGCGAGGTAAAACGAGGAAAAAGATGATAATCGCTTCAAATCGTAGTTTGAGGTTAGATATTAGTTTGCAAAGGTGTTAACGAACATTAAATGAAATATTTAAGATCGATTAAACTGCACAAATTGAATAGAATGCACATCTAAAGGAAAATAATAAAGTTGCAATAAAAGAAATTTGAAAAATCTTGGACAAATTTTTCGGCGAAAAAACAAAATTTCAAATCATTCTACAAAAATTATTTTTAGTTACAGGGGTCAATTACAATCATTTTTGGTGAATAGACATATCCCCGAAATCCTACTCAGTTTCGAGAAAAAAATTCGAGTAGGTGCCTAAATTTTTGGGCGAAATTAGAAAATTTCAAATCGTTCTGAAAAAATTATTTTCAGTCGCAGGGGTAAATTGCAATCATTTCTTGTGAATACTCATATCCCCGAAATCCTACCCAGTTTCGAGAAAAAAATTCGAGTATGTTTCAAATTTTGTTGCATTAATTTTACTATTAATATCCAAAAATCTGTTGCATTAAAATCATAGATATCATTCTACAATTTTTAAAAAATATAACGTATGAATAAAAATTTAAAAAGCTTTAATTACAGATGAAATATTAATAAAAATCAATGAAAAGTAGCTTATTTAGACACTGTTGTATGTTTCTTCTATAATTCTGTTCCATTAATTTTATTATTGACATTCAAAAATCTGTTGCATCAAAATCACAGATATCAGCCAACAAATTTAAAAAAATATGGTAGAAATTCATGAATAGAATTTGCATCCGAGTTCCACCACGAAGACGCCCTCGTTGCGTGCATGGAATCGGAGCAATGTCGCAAGATAGTTCGAGGAAACCCTCGTGAATCGAGGCCGATCCGTCAGAATGTCAAGATCGCGACGAACCTCGAACGGTCGACGATTACCAGCCGTCAAGTGGATAATTACCGCGCTATGATTATCTGCGTACCGTCTATGAGTGTACGTGGTTTTACATAATGAACGGGCCTAGCTTGTCCACAAAGCCAGAGCGGTGTAACAAACGAGGGGAGGACACGATAATTGTTTAATTGTCGCTGGAGGTCGCCTGGGTGTCCGTCGATACGAAAGAAGCGGAACAGCGACTCCGATTTCTCGCGAACGATCGGTCCGGCGGTGTCCATCTTCCTCCGCCACGCATGCAAACAAACCATTTCTATTTAGCAATAGTACTTCGACCTCTAACAGTGTCTATATAAAATTTTATAGCAGATTAACAATAATTTTCTAATTATTTAATTTTAGAATTTTGGGAGACCTCGTTCAATAATTTATTTACCCTTTAATCGATCAAGAACGATCAGTTTTATTTATTGGATTAGTTTCTAGACTGCAATGTGAATGTGAAAAAATGTAAATTTTTATTAATTAGAATATTGCATTTTCTAACGTGGAACTCGAAGAAAAATAATTATTTTCATCCCTTAATCGAAATTAGACTAAACGAATTCAGTATAGTTTTTAAGAATTTAGTTTAAAAAATGAATGTTCTCGGAAAATTCAATGATTGTTTTATAGTTTTTTAATCCGCGAACGTAATGAAAAAGTTTGAAGCTCATTTGCGCTTTCCCGGGGCGAAGCAATTTTCCCGCGCGAGCGAAATTCGTGATTAGGTTAGGCCGCGGCGGCCGGACGTACAGAGTGGCCAATGAGAGCCATTAACGAGCGACAACAACGTCGAATGAAAAAGTCCTTGTGATACAGACATTTTTTTTGTGGTTAGAGTATCGTACGCTCGCTGACACCGGCTCGTATAATTGAAACGTAAAAGTATAATGATCGAAATAACCGGTCGTTTAAGACGCCGATCAAGGGGGCCGGAGACCGTGTAATTTACCACGCCACGAAGATCACGCAAACGATGCAGCTGAAATTTCTTCGTCGAGCATGAGATTCGATCCTTCCGCTCGTCCCGGTTAGGCTAGACTCGGTTAGGGTCACGCCAATTTACATTTTATCGCCATTGTTAGACTGTTGAGATTCGAAAATATTTTTGAGGTTATTCCAGTCATTGCAATAACAATTATTACACTATTACTAGATGGAATAAATTTATTTTAACCCTCAAATGGCGGCCATCTTGATCAGAATCTGAATTTATTTTATTTCACAAGCTTTGTTAATGAATTTTTGCAATTTTATCGCCATTATTAGTCTGTTGAGATTCGAAAATATTTTTGAGGTTATCCCAGTCATTGAAATAGCAATTATTACACTATGATGTTTATAATTTAATGAGAAACAATAAATTTTTAGTGGAATAAGCGATGAAATTTTATTTTAACCCTCGAATGGCGGCCATTTTGATCAGAATCTGAATTTTATTTTAGTTTACAAGCTTTCTCACTGAATTTTTTCAATTTTATCGCCATTGTTTGTCTGTTGAGATTCAAAAATATTTTTGAGGTTATCCAGTCATTGAAATAGCAATTATTACACTATGAGTGGTACAGATGTTTATAATTTAATGAGAAACAATCATTTTTAGTGGAATAAGTAATGGAATAAATTTATTTTAATCCTCGAATGGCGGCCATCTTGACCAAAATCTAAATTTTACTTTATTTAACAATACAAGACTTCTCACTGAATTTTTGCAATATTTTATTTGTAATAATAATCAAATTTAATAAATAAATTTAAGTTACATTTTTATTTCACCAAAATTATAATTATTTTTTTATTTATTAATAATTTTTAAAAATTAAAATTAATAATATTAAATTTGTTTAAAAATAATATTATTTATCCAAATGGACCTGAAGTATTCCAGACGAAAATTAACAAACATTAAAAACAAAAATTTATTTCGTACGTAGAATAATTTTATAGAATTATATAACTATAGAAAAAAATTCACCAGTTATCTAAATGTTAAAAAGCGTAATTTTAATATATTTTGCAGTGAAAAGAGGTAAGTATTGGGTCAAACTGTTGTGGTCAGCCTGCATAATTCCCTCAATCGGGGCTTCTTTTTTCTCCGCCGTTTGATGTCGCCGTTAGCGTCTGCAATAAACGAAGATTCAAGGGCCAGACTGATAACAGAATCGCGCGTAATCGTCTGTGATGGGTTACTTAGCGCGTCGACATAATTCACCAACGGCATTCTCGAGGAAATGCGACGACAGACAATGTAGCATTGAAATTATTCACGCGTTGGCGAGTCACGAACGGAATTTCGCAATTCGACACATTACGCAAATCGTTTACAAGAATATTATAATAGCTAAACTCAACTGCGATTTCAACTTCCATCAAATCACTGATAATACCTTCGTTTGAAATAAAAATAGATTCCATTGTGGGACGAACAAATCAAATAATTTTTATTTCAATTTTATTAGATATAATATTTATTATGTTAGAAAGAAACTTATGTTGTTTTTTGTATTTGTAGTTGACAATTTTATTAGAAAGAAATTTTTGTTAATTTTTGGTATTTGTAGTTGACTTTAGTAGTTGTGTTGACAAGTGTATTAGAAAGAATCTTTTGTTGATTTTTGTATTTGTAGTTGAGTTTAGTAGTTGTGTTGACAATTGTATTAGAAAGAATCTTTTGTTGTTTTTTGTATTTGTAGTTGACAATTGTATTAGAAAGAAACATTTATCAACTTTTGGTATTTGTAGTTGACTTTAGTAGTTGTGTTGACAATTGTATTAGAAAGAATCTTTTGTTGATTTTTGTATTTGTAGTTTACAATTGTATTAGAAAGAAACATTTGTTAACTTTTGGTATTAGAAAGAAACTTATGTTGATTTTTGTATTTGTAGTTGACAATTTTATTAGAAAGAAACATTTATCAACTTTTGCTTTTGTAGTTGACTTTAGTAGCTGTGTTGACAATTGTATTAGAAAGAAACCTATGTATATTTTACCACGCTTAGAAAAGGCCGTATTTACACCGATTCCAGCAGTCTTATCTAAAAATTTCGTGACTCATGGAATGATAAATGCACCGTTTCAAGTACGAATTCTTCCACTATATTCGTCGAACCGATGAACTGTATCTAGAAACGCGTTCACTTCCGCCAACGAGTGGAACTTCTGCAGTCCTCGAGCAAGTTGAATGGGCGATAAGGGAGATGAAAGATAAACGGTGGTCCACGAAGTTCCGACATGACACCTGTCGACCAACCGCAGATGCAAATTTAACTCAGCGAAACGATACAAATAAATCTAATTACATTCCACTAAAATATTAGTAATACTGTTAAATTTATATGAAAATTGATATTTTATATATTATGTCACTATTAATTTATTAAACTCTTTTTTAAATAAATAATTCGAAGGAGTGAATATTAATGTCAAGAATCTATAAATTTAACCCTTTTCTGGATTGTTCCCCATATCGTTGTTTTTAAAAAGCTAATTCGTGTATTGCATGAAGAAAGAAAGATTGTCCCTTTAGCAGTGGCGTAGATTTTGATCTCAATTCTTTCTGCAACGTTTTCCCTACAATTTCTGGCCTTTATTACTGTTAAATTTATGTGGAAACTGATATTTTATTATATTATGTCACTATTAGTTTATTTATCCCAAAATCTAACGGGGAAATTCTTTTTTAAATAAATAGTTCAGAGGAGGGGGTGAATATTAATGTCAAGAATCTATAAATTTAACCCTTTGCTGGATTATTTCCCATATCATTGTTTTTTAAAAGCTAATTCGTGTATTGCATGGAGAAAGAAAGATTGTCCCTCTGACATTGGCGTAGACTTTGATCTCAATTTTTTCTGCAACGTTCACTCTACAATTTCTAGCCCTTATTATTGTTAAATTGATATGGAAATTGATATTTTATATATTCTATCGCTATTAATTTATTTATTGGCTCCATGGTTGGGTGTAGGAAGGAGTTAATTAATCTTGCGATTCGATGTGGCGAGAGTGACGTCCTAATCTTTCGTAATGAACGGGAAACAAGCTCCAGTAATCACACCCTATGGTTCCAGAGACAATCACGCTTAGGCTACTAGTATTAAATGCTACCTTGGCGCCATTTTCTCGTCGAAACTAACATCTACCTGGAGTAATTATTATACAATGTTGCTTTTCAATCGTTTTAGGTTATAATTTACACTCGTGGCGATTTTATATAATTTCTTCTGTGGGATCGGGAAGATAATGACTCCGCTCTGTTCCGTTCCGCACAATTTTATTGTTGCTGTCGTACAACGACGTGACTCGTGGTGCGGGTTACGCTCGACTCTCTGGTACGATCATCGCCACCGTACCAAGAGGCCTTCAAAAACAAAAGACGGTCAGAGACGACGACAACGGCTTTTCGGCTCACGCGGCTCTGGTCGTCTCGTGTGCAACCATCGTCTCGTGTGCAACCATCGTCTCGTGTGCAACCATACATTGTAGCGGCTTCGAACGGCTAAGGCGTATGTGGTGCCTTGGCCGCCACACTACCCCCCTGCCAGTAATTGGCACAATTACGAAAAATTGACCGACTACATTACCACTACCATTTACTCTATTATATAAAATACGTTATCCTAACTAAGATTTACATTACAGTATTTGAACAGAGTTGAAAAAAAAAGGAATTTACATGGAGTTTAATATATAATACGTAATACCTAAAAATACATGAAAGTACATAAAAGTGATGGAAAAAAATAAATGGTATATGATACTTATTATAATAATGCGCAAGCCTTAAGTACTACCGCGTAATTTGAAATCGCTCGGGAAAACGTACGCGTCTACCTGAACGCGTAACACGTTGCTGTATAACCGGCGCATTGTCAGGTACGTTTGTTTGTGTGACCGGCTGATTTTCTATGCTCACGGGATCCGGTCTGTTTTCTGCTAGCATATAAGCAGGCTTTAGCCTTTCAATTGATATATTTATTTCCTTACCTCTAATGTTTATTGTAAATGTTTTTTCGCCTCGGCGCACTACGGCGTATGGACCTTCATAAGCGGGTTGTAAAATAGTTTTGGCTGAATCTGTTCGGATGAAAACATGTGTTGAACTGCTAAGATCTTTGAAAACGAATGTACGATTAACGGAATGGCGTGATGCATTAGAGGGACTCAATTTAGAAAAATGGTTGCGTAGTCTATTAGTAAAATCGGAAGCATTTCCTGTGCCTTCCGCTGAATGCGAAGACAAGAACTCTCCCGGTAATCTTAATGGCTCGCCATAAACTAATTCCGCTGAGGTAGCGCCGAGGTCTTCTTTCCAGGCGGAACGAATACCGAGTAGAACCGTCGGAAGTATTTCTGTCCACTTGTCGGATCCGTGGCACCTTATAGCCGACTTGAGCTGTCGGTGAAAACGCTCTACCATCCCATTGGCCGCTGGGTGATACGCCGTTGTGCGAAGGCGTGTGGATCCAATTAAATTGTTCAGCGCAAAAAATAATTTGGATTCGAATTGCCTACCCTGATCGGTGGTAATCCGTACGGGAGCACCAAACCGCGCTACCCAACCGTCATAAAAGGTTCGAGCTACGGTTTGGGCCTCCTGATCGACCATGGGGAAGGCTTCCGGCCACCGCGTATATCTGTCTACACAGGTCAGACAATACCTGAAACCTTCGGACACCGGTAAAATTACTATGTCTAAATGAATGTGTTCGAATCGCGCAGAAGGTTTAACAAATGTAGCCAATGGTGCAGTCACATGACGGGAAATTTTTGATCTTTGGCACGGTATACAGCAACGTGTCCACGTGCGAACATCTCTTTTAATCGACGGCCAAACATAACGTTGCGTTATGAGCTTGATCGTCGCGTTAATACCTGGATGTGATAATACATGTAACATATTAAAAACTGCGCGTCGGAAAGGAGGGGTGACATAAGGTCTTACATTCTTAGTCGAAATATCGCAAAAAATTTCGGAAGACGTGCCAGGCAACGAGACTTTGCGTAATCGCAGGCTAGATTCGCTATTCAACAACCGCTGCAACTCCTCATCCTGGGCTTGCGATTTTGCCAATTCTTCGAAATTAATCGAGTGGTTAACCGTTTCCACTCTGGACAGTGCATCGGCAACGACGTTGTCTTTACCGGAAATATGTTGAATATCTGTAGAGAATTGCGCAATGTAATCTAGGTATCGGAATTGTCGAGGAGAGCATTTATCTAATTTCTGTTTGAAAGCGAAAGTTATGGGTTTATGGTCTGTAAAAATCGTGAAATGTCTGCCTTCGAGCATATGTTTGAAATGTTTTATTGCTAAATAGATAGAAAGTAGTTCCCGGTCGTAAGCTGAATACTTCTTTTCGGCAGATCCTAATTTCTTAGAAAAGAATGCTAATGGTTGTCGTTCGTTGCCGACGCACTGATGTAAAACAGCTCCTACGGTGTAATCAGAAGCATCGCAGGTAACCGACAATGGAGCGTTGACCGCAGGATGAGAAAGCAGGGTTGCGTTTGCTAAACTATTTTTGGTATTTTCGAAAGCCTGACGCGCTTCCGAAGTCCAGGCTATCGAGGTCTTGCCCTTTAAATTGCCGGCTAGAAGGTCGTTCAAGGGTGCTTGAAAGCGAGCGGCATCTGGGATAAAACGGCGGTAAAAATTAAGCATTCCCAAGTACTGCCTCAAATCCTTCGCGTTTTTCGGAAGGGGAAATGACTTTATGGCTTGTACCTTGCCGGGCAAAGGTTGAGTGCCGCTTTCATTTACCCGATAGCCTAGAAATTTAACTTCTTCCTGTCCGAACGTGCATTTATTCGGATTAACAACAATGCCATAATCTTTTAATCGTTTAAATAATAATTCTAAATGGCGCAGGTGATCGGCTTGGGATTCTGAGGCGACCAAAATGTCGTCTATATACGCGTAACAAAAATCGAAACCGCGTAAAATTTCGTCGATAAAGCGCTGAAATGTTTGCGCGGCATTTCGTAACCCGAACGACATGTACGGGAATTCAAAAAGCCCGAACGGCGTTGTAATGGCCGTTTTTTCCGACGTCTTCCGACGCAACCGGAATCTGATTATAAGCTCGGACGAGATCTATTGTGGAAAATACCTTTTTGCCACTCAGTTGTTGCGCAAAATCCTCAATGTGACGCACGGGGTATCGGTCGGGAATTGTCCGTGCGTTTAACGCTCTATAGTCACCGCAAGGCCTCCAAGCTTCTTCGCCCTTCTTCGGAACCATATGAAGGGGTGCTGACCACGCGCTCTTCGAAGGACAAGCGATGCCCATCTTCACCATCGCGTCGAACTCCTTCTGGGCAGCCCTGAGCCGGTCCGGTGCAAGCCGCCGCGGCTTGCTGGAAACGGGTGGTCCAGGGGTTGTCTCGATGTAATGCACCGTTTGGTGCGTAGTCCTCATCGGGGTGCCGCTAGGCCGTGTAAGTTCCGGCATCTGCATCAGGAGCTGGTGGTAAACGGTAGTCCCTGCTACTGTCTTCACCGACGGCGTTTCATCCTCGGCTCGTGTTCCGCGGACCGTTAACGACGTGGTCCGATCGACGAGGCGACGATTGCGGATGTCCACCATAAGATCGAAGTGATCGAGAAAGTCTACCCCGATTATGGGTTTTGTAACATCCGCAACCACGAATCGCCACACGAAATCCCGTCGTAGGCCGAGGTGCAGGTTTAACGACACTGTCCCGTAGGTGTTAATTACACTCCCATTCGCCGCCGCCAGCTGGTACTCCGATCTTTCTCGCAATCCGCCTAGCAGGCGGCGCGGAAAAACGCACAAATCGGCCCCGGTATCCACTAAAAATTCCGTCTTCGAGCTGTTGTCTAAGATGAAGAGGCGGCGTGATGCTGGATTTGTGTCGCTGGCCGCCATCAACGACTCCCCAGGTCGTTTCCCTGATCCGTGGCGTTCCAATTGCACGGTGCAACGCACCTCTGCGCGGCCGGACCGAACCGCCAATGGTACCAGCATTTCCCTTGATGGTCCATTTGTCCTCCCGCGGGCCGCTCTCGCGATCGCGATAGAGATCGTCTGCGGTAGCGCGAGTTTGGATGATTTCGGTGGGTCCACCTGCGACGGGAAGATTGCCCCTGGTCCACCAAGGATTCACGGATGGCAGAAATTTCCTGCCTCAAGGAAAGAGCCAATTGTGACATCTTAATGTTTAACATGGCCTCGATGCTCGGGCCCGGCGGGGGTATTTGGCAGGATGCAGATACGCCCGTAGTCGCGGCCTCCGTGACGTGTACCCGCGGTGTCATCGTATCCGCGACAGCGTCTGCCAACTCTGCTACCTTATCCAGCGGGGTGTCCCGCTGCGTGGATAAAATCACCTGCATATTAGCAGGTAGCCGGCCCATCCAAAGCGTCCGCAATACACCGTCCGAAAAAGCCGTACCGGCCAATCCGCGCAGGTGACGAAGAAATTGGGACGGTTTTCTGTCCCCGATTTCCTCGTGTTCCAATAACCGTCGCGTTTTCTGTTCCTGCGAAGCACTAAGCCGGCGAATAAACTCATTTTTTAGCGTCGTGTACGGATCCGCGGCCGGGGGATTCATGATAATGTCTCTTACTTCCGCGGCGTGTCGCGCACTTAACGCGCCGAGAATGTACCCGAATTTCGTGGTCTCCGACGTTACATTGGATACCTCAAAACTTCTCTCTACCATTGAAAACCACATCTCCGGGTCTCCCGGACAAAACTCGGGTATCCGTACAGCGACGCGATCAACTGCCAACGGCACACCCGCGGATGTCCCTGCGTTAACGTTAGGGTCAGTCATTTTACCAGTCTTGGTCACAAAAAAAAAATAGTTTCACCGCACACACACACCGCGCTTACTATTTGTCAGACCGTGTCCTTTTCTTATGTCCTTAACACTATACACTTATTTCTCTACCCTAACTAATATTGTCCGTATACGAAAAATGTCCAAATTTTCTTAAAAAAAACTTTACTTGCGCGGCGAGATCACGTCGGGGTCACCAATGTGGGATCGGGAAGATAATGACTCCGCTCTGTTCCGTTCCGCACAATTTTATTGTTGCTGTCGTACAACGACGTGACTCGTGGTGCGGGTTACGCTCGACTCTCTGGTACGATCATCGCCACCGTACCAAGAGGCCTTCAAAAACAAAAGACGGTCAGAGACGACGACAACGGCTTTTCGGCTCACGCGGCTCTGGTCGTCTCGTGTGCAACCATCGTCTCGTGTGCAACCATCGTCTCGTGTGCAACCATACATTGTAGCGGCTTCGAACGGCTAAGGCGTATGTGGTGCCTTGGCCGCCACACTTCAAAAACTTGTGTGATAAATATATGCAAAATTAATTATAGTGATTCATCTTTGTTCATAAAATTTAAAATTGTTAAAGAAATATATTATCTAAGATCATATCAAATGCCAGATGAATATATGGTAAATGTATGTTAAAAAACAAGGTTAGGCGAAAGTGTCAACATCAAAGATGGCGACGAAATAAAATGCATGCAAAGACTTATGGGAAAATGATGAAATATTTAGTCTTTGAATATAGTGATTCATATATATTAATAGAATTTATTATTAATACATATTGTATAGTTAATACATCAAGAACATAAATGTAAAAATTGAGGTTAGAGAAAATATTAAAAACAAAGATGGCGTCGAAATGAAAGGCACAACGTGAATGGTAATAATATTCCTAAAACGAGGAAGTTTTGTATTTGTGATTGCAAATGACTATGACAAATTACTAATTAATATTCATTTCTGTCAGCCAAGTTAATGAATATCCTACAAGAAATATATTTCTAGCTTTTTCCCTATTTACCTGGAGTAATTATTATACAATGTTGCTTTTGTATCGTTTTAGGTTATAATTTACACTTGTGGCGATTTTATATAATTTCTTCAAAAACTTGTGTGATAAATATATGCAAAATTAATTATAGTGATTAATTTTTATCCATAAAATTTAAAATTGTTAAAGAAATATACTATCTTAGATCATATCAAATGCCTGATGAATATATGGTAAATGTATGTTAAAAAACAAGGTTAGGTGAAAGTGTCAACAACAAAGATGGCGACGAAATGAAATGCATGCAAAGACTTATGGGAAAATGATGAATATTTAGTCTTTGAATATAGTGATTCATATATATTGATAGAATTTATTGTTAATACATATTGTATAGTTAATACATCAAGAACATAAACATAAAAATTGAGGTTATGGAGAATATTAAAAACAAAGATGGCGACGAAATGAAAGGCACAATGTGAACAGTAATAATATTCCTAAAACGAGGAAGTTTAGTATTTGTAATTGCAAATGACTATGACACATTACTAATTAATATTCATTTCTGTCAGCCAAGTTAATGAATATCATAGAGGAAATATATTTCTGGGTTTTTCCCAATTTTCTCTGCACAGTTCACGTTTGTTGCATTCGATGTTTAGTTTTAATACGTAATAATAAATAATTATATCTAATCGAACGATAAAAACAGCTGATTCGTGAATCGTGCGCGTCGATCTACGGTCGTTTCCTGTTCCAGAAACAAAAGACGACGTCAACGAGGAGATAAGATGTCTCTGTAGTTTTCATCGGTCGAGAGATAGCGATAAATCTTTGAAAAAGACTCCAGTCGCGGAATGACCCCCACGGTCATCGCGAATTTGCATCCTACTTACGCTTTCAGAGACCTTCGGCCATCTTATTAGACACTAATCGCAATTTGGCTGTAACCCATTATCTTTCACGACTCGTTGCGAGAAATAACTTTATTACTCAACATTAATCTTCAATTACGAGCCACTTTTGTAATCTTCAATCGCTTATCAGCTACTTGTAACTCTGGATTTTATCAGAAATTATAAAAACAAAAGTGAAATTGGAAATTGACACTAACAACTATAGTATATTTTAATATTATGCTACATGGATCTCTGTTAAACAATACTTCAGAAATTTGCAATTTATTAAAATCTACATAAAAAAAAAAAATAAAATCAAAAGAAATTAAATTTTATTAAACAAATTAAAAACAAAAGAGTTAACGTTTCACGAAACATGTTCGACGAAATCGCTAGTAAAAAGGCCGTAATCGTTCCGTGATTAGTATGTTAATCATGTCCGAGTCCCCTCCGATCGTTAGTCACCGATCTAGTGACCACAATCGCCAACAATTAATCGTTCGACCGTGAACGACGCAGAGAAAACATCGAACGACGTTTTCCTCAATTTTCCATCGATCTACGATCGATAAACGATAAATGGAACACGTGGAGGACCGTGAAAAAATAGTAAATAAGTATTCCAATAATAATTCACAGTATTTAGAATAATTACAACTAATAGTATCGCAAATGAGACATTTTTGTCCTTCAATCTTTCATATGTTTAGTTTAAAAATTTCTATGTCTTATTTTCGTAAGTAGAAAATAGTATTCACTCGTGATTTAAGTATTTAATGATATTTCAACATTTTTCGGTATTTACTTACGCGAATATTTCGGTATTTACTCGTTTAGTGTCGAATTATTTCAAATTTTCCCGCGCCCTGATCGCGCGCGACGAATGGACGAACGAAAGGGAACTGAGAAGAAAAGTGTACTTGTGGCTGTCCAGATTCATGTTAGACGTGGTTCCTTCGATGACAGTCGACGATTGGCGGGGAAGAGGTTGCTGGGAACCCGAACAATAGGGTTGATTTCCTCCGTGGGCGTGAATTGCACACACGCTTGCCAGCCAGACGGACGCTCGTCGGTCCCCGGTGATCGCCACTCGCGCGCGTTACGCGGTTTACACGCGCGTTTACGTACGTCTAAGCAGCGCGATGATCGCCGATCAACTGTTTACTACCAGCTGACACCGCCGTGTTTGCGTTCCGAAGGTCTTCCATCCTGTGTGATCGACGGCAGTCGGCGGGCGCGGGTCGATCGGTGGCCACACACGCTCGACCGGCATCAGCTACCGAGTTTCGAGCTGATAAGCAATCTCCAGGCTTGGATAATCCACCGCCTGCTCGAAATCTGCCCAAAATTCTTCGACGATCGAGTAAATCGTCATTGGTAACCTCTGTTGGGGCTAGTAAAGCCCCGAAAGATCTACCCAGAGGCCGCCATATTGGAATATTGGGAGGTTACAGCACTGCTGTACAGTTGGGATGATCTTCTTTGGGGCAGGATATAGGCAAAAATAAATTACTTTTTTAGTTTTAGGTTAGAACATTCGATGGATCAGTTTTATAGTAAAAATTAGTGTTAATAAGTTTCTAGTATGTTTATTAGGTTTGTTGTTAACTTTCTTGAATAGTGCACTCTTCAGTGAGCACTGCTGTACAATTGGGACAGTTTAGTTTGGGGCAGGATATAGGCAAACGTAAATTACTTATTTATTTTTAGGTTAGAATGTTCGATAGATGTTTTATTGTAGTAATATTCAGTACCAATGCGTTTCTACGATACTTATTTATTTTATTGTTAATTTTTTCGAAAAGTGCACTTTTCAGTAAGCACAGTCAATACAATTGGGACAATTTTATTTAAAACAAAATATTCGATGAACTAACAGACTTATTTAATTTTATTTTAAAATGCATGATAGATAAGTTGCGTTATTGTAAGAATGTTCAGATTTATTTTTAACTTGAACGATGCATATTTTAGTAAACACTGCTACATGTATACTTGAGATAGTCTTGTTTAGAATATAGAAAAAACTAAAAAACCTATTTACTTTTAGTTTAAAGTGTTCGATAGATCAGTTGTTTTATTATAAGAGTGTTTAATGTCAACGAGTTTCTATTGAGTTTGTTTTATTTTTAACCTTCTTGGAAAGTGGATTTTCCCAGTCTTTTAAATCGAATATTTTATAAATATGCTTTTTAAAATTAATGTAAGTCCACTTTGTTATACATTGAGATATTTAAAGGTGTAAATTTAACCTAAAACTTGTGGATGGTTTTGGGACGCTGGAGACAATGGTGGCTCGTCCGATCGTCCACGTTCAGCTGCATTTGGGCGCGGTCAAGTACAGCACTTTGGGATTGGGTGACCGCTCAGGGAAAACCTCGCGTATTACCGAATTGATTTGATGATTACATTTATATTATTATAACCACCTATCTTTTAGTGTTTTAATTATTACTAATAAAAAAAATAACCAATTCTTAGATGGATGAAATTATATTGTATAATGTTTCAATATTATACAAGCCTCGTATGCTTCGTTATAAATAAATAATAAACTAGATTAAAAGAATCTAGTAGAGAACGCGTATATATGAAATTGTATTTAGTAAATCTTCTTACAGAAAGGGGAAAAATCGCACAGAATAGTCGTTATTATTATTGGTTAAATCAAGCGCTCCTCCCCTCCGTATGAAATCAATTTGCATTTAGTATAGAGTCCTCAGTCCTCCATCTTGTCTCGGTGGTTTTCGAAGGAAACGGAATCGCGTGATCCCCCCGGGGGGAATGGTTGGATTCAAAGCTTTTTACAGGTTTATCGATAATAATCACACTCGAAATAACTCCGTCGGCGTCTTCTGTTGTTATCTTTGTCGTCGTACACAATCAGGCTTGCCAGTTTATCTCGAGTGTGCGATAACGAGTAGTGTTCCGTATTCTTTGTAGGAACGCCCTAAATGTATAATGAGACGAATTCACGCGAATGCATACATTTTTCTGGAATACCCACAGAAAAATAAAACATATTTTTTTTTTGCATAATAGTGTACGTAACATGTAAAAAAAACTATAATAATATTTGCAATAACCTGTAGATTGTTAAATGAAAATTTAATCCAATAATTTTAATTCTAAATAATTTTTGTAATATTTTTTTAATTTTTTTTGAATTTTAGAATATAAAATTGAGGGTGTGAAGGAGTACTCAAATGAAAATTTAATTCAATAAGTTTAATTCTAAATAATTTTTGTAATATTTTTTGAATTTTTTTTGAATTTTAGAATATAAAATTAAGGGTGTGTAGGAGTACTTCAAGGCCAATCAACGTGGATTATTCGAGCTCGTTAACGAGCATTCTGCCGTCGATTATTCGTAGTTCTAATTGGAAGCCACCGATCAACGCCGGGTCCGGATCAGACCTCGTTTCCAATTTCGGTCGTGTAGTTTGTTGTGGCACGACGCCGCGGTCGGAAGCGTTGCCCCGTCGTCTCGTAATGCACCGCGGCTCCGGCCGATAAATTAACGTCGTACGTGCGAATTCGAACAGAATTTATCACTCGTATTAACCGTCTAATGAACGGTGCGTGTACGCTAACGAGCCTCCGCACGCGAGTCGGGTCGAATTTAAAAAGGAAAAGTCAAGTGAAATGTCAGGAGTCACCAGCATCGTGACTGGTAAATATTAATTATTACAAGAATCTATCAATTTAACTCTTACTTTGCTGGATTCCTTGCCATATCCATGTTTCTTAAATTTCAGCTAATTCTATCGTGTACTGCATGGAGAAAGAAAGATTGTCCCTTTGGCATTGGCGTAGATTTTGATCTCAATTCTTTCTGCAACGTTTTCCCCTGCAGTTTCTAGCCCTTATTACTGTTAAATTTATGTGGAAACTGATATTTTATTATATTATGCCACTGTTAATTTATTTATGGTAAAATGCAAGGGGAAATTCTTTTTTAAATAAATAATTCAGAGAAGGGGGGTGTATATTAGTGTCAAGAATCTATAAATTTAACCCTTTGCTGGATTGTTTCCTATATTATTGTTTTTTAAAAGCTAATTCGTGTATTGCATGGAGAAAGAAAGATTGTTCCTCTGTCATTGGCGTAGACTATAGTTTTGTAGTTTTTATTGGAAGACTTTGAAGACGTACATATTAATAATGTCAAGAATCCATAAATTTAACTCTTACTTTGCTGCATTAATTCCATTCTTTCCCATATCAATGCTTCTAAAATTTCAGCTAATTCGTGTATTGCATGAGGAAAGAAAGATTGCCCCTTTTGCATTGGCGTAGACACTGACCTCAATTCTTTCTGCAACGTTTTCCCCGCAGTTTCTAGCCCTCATCAGAAGACTTTGTGAAAGAAAAAAGATAACTTTTGTCTAATTAAATGGTCACACACAACAAAATCTACTCTTCCCTTCAATTTCCCAATTTCTTCTAGGTACATAATACCATATACCAAAATAACAAATAAAAGAGATGTTATTGTGATTTCCACGATTAAAAATCGACTCTAAGAGTGCTGTTGGACGCGAAGGAAATCGAGTAGGCACCCGGGGCACGTGTGCAGTGCAAATAGACGCGTTCAATTCGCGCGTAATCCGCAAACGTTTGCGCAGAGAAATTGATATCGCGTCGTCTATTTGCGCCGCACTCCGCAACGTCTCGCTAATTCATCCTCAAACAGCGAACTTTTCGGAGCGGTTGCGTTTTCCCCATTACCGTTAAGCGCGATATTTACGAGACCCCCCCTCGGCTCTATCGTACGTACGGCCGTGGATAAACACGTGTCGCGATCGAGGCGCGCGATATTTTTCCAACTATGAAAATTCTTCGATCGTATCGTTGCAAAACAACGACGCGTTTCGATAGAACGTCGACGACCGCTCGAAACCAGAGCCAACCGGTTGCCACTGATTCGATGCAGATTCCCAGGTGATTAGCCTTCGTTGTTATGATAATGAACGATTGTATGGCGATCGAATGCTCGAGACTCGTGTAATTTCTTTTTTCATGTTTCATAAACACAATATTATTTCATAAAACGAAAATATCGTAAGCTGGCTTGTGGATGGCCCCCTGCAGTTGACGACAGTCTGTGCACCTCACTGGGGTCACGAGAGTGGTATATTTGCTCCAATAAATATATGATTAATGTACTACACTGATTATAACAGTGTTTTGGTTCTTTTTATTTCAGATGATTGAATAAAATTTAGTTTGCAGTTTAATAGTTTTATGTAATAAATAGACACTAGGTAGAAGTTGCAAATGTTTAATAATAATTTCCAAAGGCTACTTTACTATTCATGATAATTTAATTTTGTAATTTGCGTTACTATTCTGCATTATTTTCATTCTATCTCGATGTTTCTTAAATTTCAGTTAATTCGTGTATTGCATGAAAAAAGAAAGATTGTCCCTTTGGCATTGGCGTAGACTTTGATCTCAATTTTTTGTGCAACGTTTTCCCCACAGTTTCTAGCCCTTATTACTGTTAACTTTATGTGGAAACTGATATTTTATTATATTATGACACAATTAATTTATTTATTGTCAAATGTAAGGGGAAATTCTTTTTTAAATAAATAGTACAAAGGAGAGGAGTGAATATTAATAATGTCAAGAATCCATGAATTTAACGCTCACTTTGCTGGATTGTTTCCTATATCATTGTTTTTTAAAAGATAATTCGTGTATTGCATGGAGAAAAAAAGATTGTCCCTCTGACATTGGCGTAAACTTTAATCTAAATTCTCTCTGCAACGTTTCCCCTGCAGTTTTGTAGTTCTTATTGGGAGAATTTGAAGACGTAAATATTAATAATTTTAAGAATCCATAAATTTAATTCTTACTTTGCTGCATTAACTCCATTCTTTCCCTTATCAATGTTTCTCAAATTTCAGCTAATTCTTGTATTGCATGGGGGAAGAAAGATTGTTCCTTTGGCATTGGCGTAGACTTCGATCTCAATTTTTTCTGCAACGTTTCCCTTCCAGTTTTGTAGTTCTTATTGGGAGAATTTGAAGACGTAAATATTAATAATTTTATCATTTTGACGCCCTTGGCCACATATGTGGACGTTTAGTTTTTTTTTTTATAATTATAATTACTGTCAATAATAAATAGACCCAAAAAAAGAAAAAAAAACCGTTCCTGGAGAGGTAAAGAATCCATAAATTTAATTCTTACTTTGCTACATTAATTCCATTCTTTCCCATATCAATGTTTCTTAAATTTCAGTTAATTCGTGTATTGCATGAAGAAAGAAAGATTGCTCTTTTGGCATTGGCGTAGACTTTGACCTCAATTTTCTTTGCAATGTTTTCCCCACAGTTTCTAGCCCTCATCAGAAGACTTTGTGAAAGAAAAAAGGTAATTTTTGTCATACACAACAAAATCTATTGTTCACTATTGTTGTTAATTTTCCAATTTTTCAAAAATTCAGTTTGCTTTAACTTAAAAGTAAAAATAAGTAAATAATACTCACCCTCTGTGTCGCAGGAAGACAGACTCGAACAGTTGGCTATCGATCGCGATTTTTTGTATCCTCTCGACGCGAGATCGCGATCTCTATCAGGCGGTCCACATCGCCGCGCGGAAAATTTGCACGTCGGCGCGCTGATCGAAATAGGGACGAGATCTCGATCACTGGCTCCCGGGTGTCTCCCACAGGAACGTCCTTTCACCTTCCCCAGGGGCGCAGGATCGCTTGCTGGAATGATAAATGAACGAAAAGATGGAAAATATATCCAGAAATTTTCTTTGTCTCTTGTCAGCCATGTTTCATTAATCAGAAGCCCAAATGTTCTTAAAATGAAAAGAAAATTATTTTTGTCACCATTGTTATATTAATATTGAGAATTTCTTTTATTGTTCATATCGTTAGGACAATTATTACTATTTACATTAATTGCTTTTATACCTTTTTTTATTTAAAAAATTTTGTAGTTTCATTTTTGTGAAAAATATATACTATTGATTTTTATACTTATTTTTATATTCATTTATATGTTTATTTTTTTAATTTTGTTGTTTAATTTCTGAAGACTGTGAGCAATGCATGTATTGTTGTCTTTGGAATTTTAATTATTCTTCCACATCAGAGAACATTTAGACTTCTATAGAATGTCTCGTGAAAAGATGGAAGATTGTACAGCACGAAGAGAGGAAGAATAGCCTCGTATTGAGGATACGAGTAGAATGGAGTACGATAGTGTCGAGTAATTTTTCCCCTGGCTGTAATGTCTGACCCAACACGAAGATCATTTTTCTCTGGAAAACACGAGCTCGATATCTTCACGTGTCTGACCGTGGCTGGGGAATTCCACTTTGGAGATTTCAACGTGGATACATGTTACTTCGGACCTGGAGTCTAATGATTAATAAAAGTGATATACAGGACGTTCGGCTACCCCTGGAAAAAAATTTTACTGAGGAATTCTAGAGACCAAAATAAGACGAAAATCAAGAATACTAATTTCTCAATTGAGGCTTCGTTAAAAAGTTATGAACAGTTGAGTCTGTAAAAGTTACACAAGTTGCGCATCTAAAGGTGCAACTGTTAATAACTTTTTAACGAAGCCTCAATCGACAAATTAGTATTCTTGATTTTCGTTTTATTTTGGTCTCTAGAATCCCCCATTAAAATTGTTCCCAGGTCTGAAATATTTCGTTAACAATTGTTCATATTTTATTCGTTTTTTAAATATAACTAAAATTAATCGTTTCAGAATATTTAAACACGTTCTAAAAATTCTCAAGCGCTCTTTTCAATCAGCAAAAATTTATCAAAAGTGATATCTGTCTTTTAAAAAATTCTTTCAGTGTAAATTTTGAATTTTATTAAAATTCGTTAGAAATGAAATACTCTGCGTTCGATTTGAATATTTTCGCGTACAATCGTGCCAGATAACGCCTTATCTGGGTTGTTGACGATGGCAGACGCAGAAATCAGACCAAACAATAATATTTTCACGTGTCTAGATCTTTCAAACATTATTTAAAAATTCTAAAAAGTGTCTCATTTGCTCCTAATAAAAGAAAACTCAAAAATTAGATCAAATCAAAGCAATTTCTTCGATCTCTATTTAGATAATATTCGAGTCTAAGAGAACAAAAAATTGAAATTTATTTATTATTTTTATATTTTATTCTCTTTGAAAAAATGCAATTTTTATTGTATAGTAGAGACTTGGAAATGAGAAAAATACTAACAGAATTATTTTAGATCTTTTCTATGCACTATACATATATAGTTCTTGTATAATAATTAATTTTTATTTCATTTCTATGATGCTTCTATTTTATATCTTTAGTCCACCATAAATTCTCCTCCAATTACTACATTAATTTGACTAATCACCTTGACTCTTTGTACAGTAACAGATAACCTAAAAATACTCCAATTCACTCCTCCTGGTCCCAAGTGTTATCTACGAAAAGATCCCTCCAATATTTTTTTACAATTTTTCTATTCAATTTTTGCTTCATTAATTTGACAAAAAAAATTTTTTAATTTGAATAGTTCTTTGCATTTTCACCCTTATACTATAACAAATAACCTAAAAATACTCCAATTCACTCCTCCTGGTCCCAAATGTTATCTACAAAAAGATCCCTCCAATATTTTTTACAATTTTTCTATTCAATTTTTACTTTTCCCTCATTGCACAATTTACCCCTATTCAATTTTTGCTTTTTTAATTTGACAAAAAAAATTTTTTAATTTGAATAATTCTTTGCACTTTAAACCCCTGTGCCATAACAAATAACTCAAATCTCACCAATATCACCTACAATATCTCTATTTTACTTTCCCCATTGCACAAATTACAAACAACATCTCTATTACCCTACAATCCCCCAAACAATAATCATCCGAGCAAACGTTTTCCAGAGAGCTCTAAAAAAAAGATTCGTCCCCAAACAGCGGTAAATTTGTCTAACAGAACTCGAGAAAGAGAAGGTCCTGACAGGTGTCAGTGTCGGTGGGAGAGACTCTAGGGTGAATCACCGGGAGGAAAGTTGAACGGACCTCGAGGTTTCTCTCCGGATCACGGCTGGGTGTCATCGTTTCTCCGATAGGGCGGTCGAAATAGTCGGCGGATTCGAAGGAACGACGGAATAGTTGAGGTTACGCGACGGATCTCGTTGCCGTTCGAGGCCCCGCTGGCGAACTGTCCGCGAATGCTCGAGCGTGCGGCGCGTATCCGCGGCGCGAGCATACTGTTACTCGCGGACAGTGGAGCCGCCTGCCTACCACCCTCATCGGTATTGATCCACGTGGTAGCCGCCTCGACGCTCTCCGAGCAGCCCCGCCGTCTCTATGCCGCGTCCACCGACCGACCATCTCGCGTCGTCCGCCGTCCCCCACCTCGTCCTTGTTATCCTGACCGAACGCTTTTTTCATCCCCCGCCCGCCAGACGTCGGTCGATGCCTCCGAAATCCCGTCGATCCTCCAAAGTGGAGGTTAAACGCGGGCCATTTTTTCAATAGACGCCATTTTTGTTTTGGGGGAAACTGTAACCTCAAAAATAGAAACACATCATAAGTGTTATCTTCTTTGGAGAGTGATTCTACAAATTTTTAGAACAATTGAGGAATAATTGCAATGAACGATGAGGAGTAATGGTCCCTAGCGAGAAGATGTCCAGTTTAGAGGTTAAGTCGAGGAGTCTATAGTCTAATCGCCAAGTTTCCAGCTCCCACGGGTTCCTTTGGCTGAGAAATAATTCCAGAACTGTGGGAAGAGAGGGGGTAAATAGCGTTACAAGGGAATCGAGGATTTGATCCTACACAGAGGGTCGCGATGTTCACGTTACTCCTGGAAGCGGAGTTGTAAAACTCCGGGGCCGTTCCCTGTGCGAAGGGTTGATGGCTGGAGGCGGTGTGGGATCATCATCTGCTCGGATGTAGGTCGTTGCCCCAGCTTCGCGAACAAAAACAGCCCCGACCGCCCGGATCCATAGTGTATTCTATTTACTTGTTTGCTTGCTCGGGTGAAACAAATGGAATTAGCTCGATGGCACAGTGAATAACAATAATGTTTGCAATTCCCGTGGACGAGGAGCGTGGATTTCCAGCTACACGCGGGCTAACGGAAACGGGGAATAGCTGTACAAATGAGTAGTAACTATCCATGTAATTTTCATCAAACGTAAAGTATGCCTCTTGCTGTCACATAAACTCGAATCAAATAACAAAGTAGAGTCGACAATCTGGGTCGAGTAATTGTTTAATAAAAGATTAGTGTTTAGGAATTAGATGGAATTAGCTTGATTTAGACGCCTAGTTTCGTGCTGGTTTAGACGCCTGGACATGCAATGTTAACGTCTTATACGGCACAGATACTTGTATTTAAGATAGGAAACATGAAGCAAAGGAACAGTGGGCGCAAATAATTAAAACTGAGAGAAGTTATTAAACTGCACAGTTGTTTATTTTTTAGTATAAATATAAATGCATGGATCTTGAGTCCTAGGATCCCAGTTGAGCAACATATGATAACTACTAATGGCCTCTGCTGTCCTTGGTTTGCCTCTGCTGGCCTTTGCTAACCACTGCTGCACACAGTTGACGACGTCTGCATATCGCTGCTGACTATAGCTGCCCTCTGTTGGCTTCTGCTGGCCTCTGCTGGCCTCTGCTAGCCTGTGTTGGCCTCTACAAAGTTCTACTGGTCCTTCCTGGCCCCTGGTGACTACAGCTGACAACACTGCTGGCCCCTGCTAGAACAGTAGACGACTCCTGACAACTTGGGACAGCATATAAAGGCTGCTACTACGTACTGCTGGCATCTGCAGACCTCTGCCAGTCTCTGCTGTCCTCTGTCAACCTCTGCTGGCATCCTGATGACCTCTGCTGACCACTGCTGACCAACCCTGATGTTTCTGACACCGTATAACGATTACAACTTGCTAGTGCTTGCCCCTGCTGGTCTCTTCTTGCCTCTACTGGCCTCCACTTGCCTCCCCTGCTGACCTCTGCCAGCATCTCCTGACGTCAGCTGACCACTGCTGACCACTGCTGACCACTGCTGACCGTTGCTGACATCTTCTGACATGATATATATATGTATTAAAGCTTTGTATAATGTAAATTATCGCAATAAGTGATGTAATTTCAAAGAATTCAATGTGTTATCATCATTTTTACCTTTCTTTTCCACTCCAAATCACTCCCTTAGTTATAAGAAACCGTTTTTTCGTTTAAAATTGGATTCCCGAAGCGATCAGAACATTTCCAAAATTTGGATGACCTTGACCTTGACCTTGACCTTGAAATTGTCTCAAGGCCATCCGGATTTCTAAAGTTTACGGAATTTTTCTAAAATTCGGATGGCCTTGGCCTTGCCCTTGACCTTGAAATTGGCTCAAGGCCATTCGGATTTTCAGTGTTCGAAATTTTTCTAAAATCCGGATGGCCTTGAACGAATTTTAAGGTCAAGGTCAAGGCCATCCGGGATTTCCAAAGTCCCCGGAATTTTTCTAAAATGTTGGCGGTCTTGCAAAGAGGTGGCACGTATCCTATAACTAAAGGATTGATTTGGAGAGGAAAAGGAAGGTAAAAAATGATGAGAACACATAGAATTCTTTGAAATTATATCATTTATTGCCATAAATTTACATTATACAAAGCTTTAATACATATATACATAGTCAGAAGTTGTCAATAAAGGTCAGCAGTGGTCAGCAGGGGCCAGCAGAGGCCAGCAGAGGCCAGCAGAGGGCAGCAAAGGGCAGCAGAGGCAAGTAGGGGCCAGTTGGGTCAAGCAGCAACATGTAGTAATCCTTATACGTTGACAGAAGTATACGGAGTGGTCAGCAGCGGTCAGTAGAGGCCAGCAGAGGCTGGCAGAAGTCAGTCGTAGTCGTTATACGTTGTCAGTAATATAAGTGGTGGTCAGCAGAGGCCTGCAGAGGCTGGGAAAGGCTAGCAATAGCCAGTCGTATTCGTTTTGCGTTGTCGGAAGTAACAGGAGTGGTCAGCAGCGGTCAGCAGAGGCCACTGGAGGCCCTGTAGGAAAATTCAAAAGGACATGTAGTCGTACCTTGTATCTCGTATCTTTTATATTACCTGTTAACTCAAGTCAGCCATCAGTAGGGGCATGCAGATACCAGCAGAGGCAAGCAGAGGCCAGAAGAAGCTGGTCGAAGTCAGTAGTAACCGTTATACGTTGTCAGAAATATAAGTGGTGGTCAGCAGTAGTTAGCAGAGGCTGGGAGAGGATGGCAATAGCCAGTAGTAATCGTTATTCGTTGTCAGAAGTATCAGCAGTGGTCAGCAAAGTCTAGCAGGGGCCTGCAGAAGCAAGCAGAAGCCTTCAGAAGCAAGCAAGGAGTAGTAGAGGCCAGCAAAGGGTAGCAGAGGGAGCTGCAGTAGCCAGTTGTAATCGTTATACGTTGTCAGAAATATCAACAGTGGTCAACAAAGTCCAGTAAGGGCCTGCAGAAGCAAGCAGAGGCCTTCAGAAGCAAGCAAGGAGTAGCAGAGGCCAGCAGGGTTAGCAGAGGGGGCTGCAGTAGCTAGCAGTATTTGTAATATGACGTCAGAGATGTCAGCAGTGGTCAGCAGAAGCCTGCAGGGGCTAGAAGAGACAAACAGAGACAAGTAGAACCTAGCAATGGCAAGCATAGACAAGCAGAGT
The DNA here is from genome assembly GCF_013123115.1 of Colletes gigas. NCBI lineage: Eukaryota > Metazoa > Arthropoda > Insecta > Hymenoptera > Colletidae > Colletes > Colletes gigas. The sequence continues at coordinate 2,830,873 of NW_025106644.1, forward strand.
TTTCAACTCAGTACTCTCAATAATTTAATTGAGTTATAAACGGTTCACCATCACCTGCAAAATGCTCAAATCCTTCGAGAAATAGTTTATTGATGTCGGTACTGGACACCGCTATTCTTTACTTTCCACCACAGTGGAACGTATTCCTACTAATTGTTTTTCTTCGTCCATGCATATAATTTTTCACGTTGTTTCACATCCCATGAAGCTTATATTCGTCAGTCTGTTTAATAAGCACAGACCAAAGCTTATTTAAATAGTAAATAAAAATTTGAAGTATCATTTAGCGTGTAAGATAACGAACTATTTGTCGACAAGCTTGAGCATTCTGTCGTAGATCGAATTGCAGTCTTATTATAGCATTGCATTTGGTACGCCATCTAACGTGAAGAATAGTGAATCATTTCTCGACAAACTTGGGCGTTCTGCCGTGGGTGGCGGTATATTTTTGTACAGAATTCGCCATCTAGTGTGGAGAATAGCAAGCTATACTTCTCAACGAATTTGGGGGTTCTACCGTACGATGGCGCTGCAATCGTGAAGTGGCGCGTACTTCTCCGTTTTAAAAATCAGCTATTGAATAAGATTATCAATACTATCAAAGAGACTGTATGACTTATGCTAGCAACTTAAAAAATAAACAGATGAAGTGTATCTGGACTTATCATTCCTTAAAACCCAAAATCAATGCATCTAGATTTAAATTAAAAAAGAAATAACCTGGTAGTTTAATAATTTGTCTTAGTTTTAACTATTTAAGCCCAGTTTTTCTTTTCTTAATGGTTCATATTATTACAAATTATATTCTCAAGTATGTCGTTGCTAGAAACCTATTGGAAGTGATGCATGAAATTTATTACGTCTCGAAGAACATGATATTGTAGTTTTAAGCCTGCAGAGACGTCCAATCGTGTTTGCCCTGGCGAATTCCAACATTCCGTCGCTCTAAAGGCACTACAATATCGCGGTATCAACTTGGCCAATATTAGAGACGAGAAACTCTCGAAGCTCCAAGTAAAACATAGGAGACCGTGTGTATTTGCTTCCACGGTGTCCCGGGCAGCTCGAAGGAAAGTAAAAGGAGAAATTATGGAACGAGCGACTCGTCATTCGGAGCCATTTAAGGGAATATTCCAGTCTAGACAAGCTCGCGTGTTCCTGGGAATTAAAACACAAAAGACGCCATGACACTTCTGCGCCGGACGTCGTCGTTTAATATTATTGCAGCGCCCCGACGAGCCTTGAACGTATAAAAAATACATTTTCAACTGGTTCTACTTCCCAACCTTTCGTAGCAACGCCAAAGACAAAAGTGGCGGTGGTAGGATCCGTGAAACAAGGTGGCAGGGTCGAAAGAACAACACGGAAGCGATTCGGGGATGGCCGTGGCACCGGCCAAGACGTGACAAGAGGATCAGATAAGGAATCGTGCCTCTTCTCCTGACGTTTCCTTTGTTTGGGAATTAAGATAAGGAGGCGAGGCTCGTGGGAGGAGGTGCAAGGACCGTGGATGCCCGTCTGTTTGAGATCGAGCAGGAACAAACCAGGCGCACCTCCTTTTCTTTCGTTCAAGTCAAATATTATCGGATACGTGCGCGTATCTGTGTGATTTACTTTGGACACCTGCGTACGAACGGACGAAACCTCGCGTCGCGACGCTCTGATACAAGTGTAGCGTCCTCTTGTTTGACATTCCACGCGATTTCCAAATCTCCCGCGGTGCATTGCACAATCCAACCTAAAACTTCAAAAGAAATTGTCAACTGGGATATTGCATACAGGATGGTCAATTTTAGGGAATATGTCACTAGAAATTAACTCTGGGGATATAAAGGAGGTGAGTAAACCTACCATTAGAAAAACACTGCCACATAAATTTTTCATTCATAACCTAAAAAAATTCACTTTCAAGATTAGATGTTAGAGAAAATAAGCCTAGATAGGAGCCTGTAAATATAAGATCTTGGTGTGCTAGGTTATTAATTCTAGGGATATAAAAGAGGTCAGTGAACCTACCATTAGAAAAACACTGTCACCTCGTCCACATGGATTTTTCATTCATAACCTAAAAAAATTAATTTTCAAGATCAGATGTTAAAGAAAGTAAGCCTAGATAGGAGCCTGTAAATATAAGTTCTTCGTGTGCTAGATTATTAACTCTAGGGATATAAAAGAGGTGAGTGAACCTACCAATAGAAAAACGCTGCCACATAGATTTTTCATTCATAACCTATAAAAATTCACTTTCAAGATCAGATGTTAGAGAAAATAAGTCTAGATAGGGGACTCTAAATATATGTTCTTGACGTGCTAGTTTATGGAATCGTGTGAAAGCAAAGTATCGTTTCCGTGGACAATTTGAGAGGTTATGGTAGGTGATGAAATAAAAATCGATCTTCTCGTGGGTACGGGACAAAAATCGATTTCTATCGCCCGAAAAGTTTCGTATTTACCGTGCACTCAGACGGTGCCGAGGCCCCGGAGAAGTTGAGCGGGGCGACACCGGGAACAGCCGCGCGGTTTTTCCGGCCACGTTGCTGGCAAATATTTACCGGAAGGTGGAGGAGGTCCTCTTTAAATTCCACCAGCAATCGGCGCCTCGGGACGCCGAAAATAACTTTAACGATCTTACGGCTTAGCCTCGAAAATCCATAAACCCGGTAATGACTTGGAAAACGCAACGCAAGGACGCTGGACGCGCCAGCGATCGGCAGCAATCGGCCGTGACACGATCTAGAACCAAACGCCTAACCTAGAAACCTCACACCTCCGTAACTGATAGGTTATGCTCGCTTTACTGAATCAAATCGTCAGAACTCCACTGTGTTTCGATTCAGACATATGAAAAACTGTTTTCTAACCTATTTATAAGTATAATATTATTCCCCTTGGAATATTACCCAATTATACCCAATGCTTTCTTGCTATAATAATTTTTACTCAGCTTTGCAATCAAAGTTAGCGATCGTAACAGACTGGAACATGCAATTGGAGTATCAAGAATTATTTTTTAAAATTCTAGACTCGATACCAAAGAGTTGAGTGACTCTTTGCTTCGATAGAAATGCTTTTGAGGTTAGTTGATCCTCTGTTTACGATTTTACAGTATTCGCGACGTGTCTGATGAATTTTGGCGGGTACAGAAGAGGGAAACGGAGGAAGAGGAGCGGAGAGATCGAGGGAGGGAGGAGAGGAGCAACTGGAAAGCCCGGATTTCGTTCCCAGGACGAGCGCTCGACCGCGCTACGCAGGATTAAGCAATCACACAGGCCGATGGTTCCTCGATAGCGATGCTAATGTCGGGTCGAAAGGGCCAAGCACGCGTTTATGGCCCTTCCGTTTGCTTAGGCAAATCGAAGACATTCGCGGCGGAAGGGCTCGCCTCTGTATCTCCTTTCACGAAAGGGCCCCGAGACTGCAATAAAAACTATGGACGGTCGCCGTCTAATCTTTTTAGCGGTGAAAGCTATTCCACCACGAACACGTAACGTACAAATTTACCACCGCGGCTTCTTTAAGCCCACGCGCGAATACGCTTACGTCTATTATCCACCTTCATTACCAGACAGTTCGTAAACAACCGTGAACGTTGTAACTCGGATCGGGATTGTAAAAGGTTTTAATTTTTCTAACCTTAATCCCGCCAGAATGTCTTTTGAAACGCTTGGGCAACCGTGGAATCTTTAAATAAATACGATGGATGACATTTTAACTCTCAAAAAGTCTCCTCAATCGAGCCCAAGGCTGGGCCACTTTTGACCCATATCGAAATTACACCTTAATTAAAATATTTTCTAATAGAATTTTGTAATATAATACACTCCTGAACGAGGTTAGAAAATAAATAAATTTTCTGGATTTAGTTTGCGAAAAATTTTGTGTCTCGAGCTCATTTCGAAGCCTGAAGTGCTGCCCCCTAGTGGTGGACCTTCATTTTAAAGATGGCGGCGCATTTTAGAACCAAAGCCCCATATAACAGCAAACAAACAATTTTTAATCGCTCTAAAAAAGAAATTTCTCTTTATATAATTTTTTAATGGAATATTTAGAGACAGTCTGCCTGTATTGCAGTGTTAATAGTTGCATAATGAAGGTAGCCAATCCAATAAGAAGTCTCACTTACACAATACTCGTATACCCCAAGCTACATATCACTCAAGACCACTCTATAATCGCGAGTCTCTTACGGACGATCTATTTTCGTCTCAAACGGAATACTTCCACTGCCCACTTCAGCGAAGTCTTACCAATCTCTTCTCTTCTGTAAACGCAGAGACGTACTTCGGTAGTAAATCAGGGACACGAGAGTAACGAAAGAAGAAAAAAGTTTATACAGACCGTGTACGATCTTGCCACCGCGTTACAGCGATTTATGTATCCGACGACTCTTAATCGGAAACTGAAACTAATGTAACTAACCCTGGTACACCGTTCGCATTCGATTTAAATCCTGTTTTCCTTAACGGAGCATTAGCAAGTCAATCCGATGCAAATTTATTGAGTAGTTAATTGTATGAATTATGGGACAAAGTTCCATTAGACGAACATTGTATATGCATGATCTTACATGTCAGGTTGTTAAACAGTCCTTGAACGAATGATTCTCTAATAGATTATCAGAATGTAGACTTTAATCCCTGGTGGTCACTCAATTCCTATTTTTGGGGCAAATTAAGAAGACTTTCTTAATTTAGTGGGAACCATTAGGGTCAAATACTTTGCTAATTGGGAAAACTCTATGATACAATATTGTTTTTATAGTTAGGTTCTTTAGAAAAGAATTATTGTCTCTGAAGAGTATAATTATACTTTAGGAATACAGTATAATTGGCTGCAACTCTATGCACAATATTGGAGTTGAGAAACTACTGTTATTCAAGAATACAATGGAGTAGAATTTGTCTTAGTCCTTTCTTAGTGTTCTTAACATTGAAGTGTCAGAATGGACTTTTTGCAAAGTCCAGGCCATCTGTCCAACTGCAAAGGACTCAAGAGCTCAATTTAGGAATGTCTTAAGCCCTGGATCCTCCAGTTTGTATCTCTTGGGGTCTCCAGTAATGAATAAATCAGTATTTCCCAATACGTAGGGTGCAACCCCTAGTTGTGGAAGCCTAACTGCTAACCTAACTAACCTAACCTAACCCGGAAGGGATGTTTTGTGGCTATTAAATAGTCTTCACGCACTTGTACGACGCAGCAGGGACAAAGCTACAGAAAAGACGATCGTGGGATCGGAACGTCGGATGATCGATGACGACGTGCGTTTCCACACGGTGTCCGACTGCCATTACACACGCTGCAGGGCGAAAAGGAGGGAATCGACGCTCATCGAGCCATTCGAATCGATCTCACGCTCTCACAGGTCGTTGAGTCCGAATCGAGCCAGCCCGATTACGGAACTCTGTCACAACATTTCGCCTCTCCAATTTGTCCAACGATCGATTCGAGAATCGATCGGTCACGCGGTGCTTCCGACTTCGATCTATCGATGCCCAATAAACACCCTTACATACGAGTTTCGAGGGTAAGCCATCCTCCATTTTGTATTCTGCATATTTTAGAGTTTCGAGGGTAAGTCGTCCTCCATTTTGTATTTTGCATATTTAGTGTGTGGTGCCCCTATATTTGATGACATTTTATTTTCAGTATTGGACGTCTGGATATTCTGGGGGACTTTAGAGCAATTGTAGGTGTTGGTTTCAAAGAAGAGACAAAGAAGATTTCTTGGAATGGTGCACCAATTGCATGAGCTTCTTCTGACTTGGTTTTATGGGGTTTTTTTTCCTTTTCTAATATTCTTGGTGCTTTGGGATAATTCTTGAGGAAATAGATTAAGAAGAAACAGAGAAAAGATTTCCTAAAATGGAGGACTAATTGTATAGCTTCTTCTGACTTGGTTTCTTTGGAGTTGTACTTCCTTTTTTAATATTCTTGAGCCTCTAGACCAATCCTTGATGTAATATAGAAAGAAGAAACAGGGAAAAGATTTCTTACAATGGAAGACTAATTATATAGCTTCTTTTGACTTGGTTTTTTTGGTATTTACTTGCTTTTTTAATATTCTTGGGGCTTTGGAATAATTCTTGAGGAAACAGGTTAAGAAGAAACAGAGAAAATCTTTCCTAAAATGGAGGACTAATTGTATAGCTTCTTCTGACTTGGTTTCTTTGGAGTTGTACTTGCTTCTTTAATATTCTTGAGCCTCTGGACCAATCCTTGATGTAATATAGAAAGAAGAAACAGGGAAAAGATTTCTTACAATGGAAGACTAATTATATAGCTTCTTTTGACTTGGTTTTTTTGGTATTTACTTGCTTTTTTAATATTCTTGGGGCTTTGGAATAATTCTTGAGGAAACAGGTTAAGAAGAAACAGAGAAAATCTTTCCTAAAATGGAGGACTAATTGTATAGCTTCTTCTGACTTGGTTTCTTTGGAGTTGTACTTGCTTCTTTAATATTCTTGAGCCTCTGGACCAATCCTTGATGTAATATAGAAAGAAGAAACAGGGAAAAGATTTCTTACAATGGAAGACTAATTATATAGCTTCTTTTGACTTGGTTTCTTTGGTATTCACTTGCTTTTTTAATATTCTTGAGGCTTTGGGATAATTCTTGAGAAAATAGATTAAGAAGAAACAGAGAAAAGATTTCTTCAAATGGAGGACTAATTGTATAGCTTCTTCTGACTTGGTTTCTCTGGAGTTGTACTTGCTTTTTTAATATTCTTGAGCCTCTAGACCAATCCTTGATGTAATATAGAATGAAGAAACAGAGAAAAATTTCCTAAGATAGAGGACTAATTGTATAGGCTACCTCTTTGGAGTTAATTTCTTTGGAGTTTTATTTGTGGGAATTTCTGTTTCTCTGTTCGTTCTCAATTCTTTTCCTTATATTGTACCCTTACACTATCCACATTGTATTACAAGGTTTCTTCTATTCCAAATAATAGTAGAGATAACAATATTTAAGAGAATACTACCATCTGGCAAAATTTGATAAATGGAGGTTGCAAGAGAAGTACAATAACATATGTATCCACCCAATATGTACCCTATTAGTGATCCTGTAGTTCAAAGATTGAAATTACTCAGGTATAACTACAAAAGATCCACATAAAGACGAGGTCAGCACACCTACTTTCCTACAACATATCATTAGCATATATTTCCTACATAAGATATAAAAATGCAGGGTACACAACGACTCCAGTCTCAATTCCAATCAAAATCTTGCCGCTAATCGTGGGGAGCGCCGTTTGGAAAAATTGAAGAGCAAGAGAGAGAAGACGTAGGAATCGAGAAGGATCGAAGCGTCAACAGGTTGGTCCGGAAAGTGGCACCCTCGAGTCGATCGAGGGTTCGCACAACTCCCTCGAGGAGGCTCGAGCCGGGCTTATACGTCCAGCCGGAGTTGTTTAAGCGGTTGTACAAATAGAATACAAAGCACCGTGCAAACAACGGCTAAAAGGTTTGAGTTGTAACGCGCTCGAACGCTCTTGACGCGGGCAAACAGTTATCGGGACTGTCGCGATCCGGGCGTTCGTCTTTGCCTCCCGTTCCCGCGACGATGTTCTGCCGCCATTTTGCTGTACCGGGGGCTACTATATATTTGCTCTTTCCGTCCGTCTTCGACTCCTGGTACATTTTCCTTTAACGTCCACGCCGGGAGGAAAGACGAAATATTCGAAAGGGTGAGGCCCGGGTTAGGGTATTATCGGCATAAGATCGAAGACGTGGCAAAACGCGCTCCATTATCGCCTAATTGGATGAAGATGCACATCCCTTTGTGGCAGCCACGAGTTCGCAGGTGATTCCTACGGGAGGTGTAACGACGAGTCGCGTTTAATTGTTTTGCCCCCGAGATAATTGGCGGGGGCAGCGGCTGACGATTGGCCGTTAAGATGACTTAAGCATTCGCGGCGTTTAAGTGCTCCATTGTTGCACGACATCGGCGAAGTGACGGCCCAGCAAGGGCGGAGGCGCCCTTTAAGTAAGAGTTAATCGCCACCAACCCCACCCCCTCTGACCCTATCCATTCGTTAAGGTCTCCCGGGGGGGATCCAGGCCTCCCCCCCTCTCGCCCCCGTTTCTCTGTCCTGACGCGCTACTCGCTCGTGGGATCGGTATGGAGAGTCCTCTCTGCTTTCTCACGAATTCCGCGCGAGCTCCTTTCGGCGAGCCTCTCCTCGCGCTCGTCTTTCTTTGCCTGCCGGAAATTTCGACGCGCGAAAACGACTGAATCGCCAAGCACCAGCTTTTGTTTGACCCCCCCATCGGAGGACCAACGGAACAGCCCCCCCAGGATACTCCAGTCCTCGACTTCTACTCTGCTCATCCAACCTGCAAGTGGACTGTATTAGAATGGGACTAGAGGCTAACTCTACAGGGATCTCACTTTGAGGCATCATGTTTGAGCAACTGGTCTCTGTAAATACATTTGTAGACTAATATCACTCTATGCACTATTGAGGTGTGCAATATAGTGATTGCTGGATAGTACAATAAATAAACTGGTGTTCAATTGTAACTTTAATGACCATGTGTTTATGTGAATGGCTTTTTATTAGACCTGAATGATGTCAACCCTTATCTTACAAGGATCTTATATTGAGGCATCAAGTTTGAACTAACCTCTACAAATACATATTATATGCAAACTAATATCATTTGGTGTATCATTAAGGAGTAAAATAAATTAAATTATGAAATGGCATTACTGTGTGAGTATGTATTATTGAAACCTACTATATGATCCTATCTAATACTTTAATTTTATCTTGTGTTTTCAGAACCAAATCCATTTCTAACCACTTCCAACATTAAATTTCAACAAAATTCTAAATCTAATGATCCAAAATCCCATTCTAAATAGGAACAGAGACTTCTATGATGCCTACTCATAAGGAAACCACTATACCCAATCAATTATTAAAATGGAGGTCCTCAAAATCCATCTCTATCCACTTACAACAATAAATTTCCATAAAATAGTAAATCTAATGAACCCAAACCCCATTTTAAATAGCACCTGAGTCTTCTAAGATGCCATTTGCAAGAAAATCACTATTTCCAATCATTTATTTCAAAAGATTACAAAATGGAAGCCCTCAAAATTCATCTCTATCCACTTGCAACAATAAATTTCCATATAATAGTAAATCTAATAAACCCAAACCCCATTTTAATTAGCAAGGAGTCTTCTAAGATGCCATTTGTAAGAAGATCATTATTTCCAAGTAATTATTTTAAAAGATTAAAAAGTGGAGGCCCTCAAATTCCATCTCTATCCACTTGCAACAATAAATTTCCATAAAATAGTAAATCTAATGAACCTAAACCCCATTTTAAATAGCAAGGAGTCTTCTAAGATGCCATTTGCAAGAAAATCACTATTTTCAATCAATTATTTCAAAAGATTAAAAAGTGGAGGCCCTCAAAATCCATCTCCATCCACTTGCATCAATAAATTTCCATAAAATAGTAAATCTAATAAACCCAAACCCCATTTTAATTAGCAAGGAGTCTTCTAAGATGCCATTTGTAAGAAGATCATTATTTCCAAGTAATTATTTCAAAAGATTAAAAAGTGGAGGCCCTCAAATTCCATCTCTATCCACTTGCAACAATAAATTTCCATAAAATAGTAAATCTAATGAACCTAAACCCCATTTTAAATAGCAAGGAGTCTTCTAAGATGCCATTTGCAAGAAAATCACTATTTTCAATCAATTATTTCAAAAGATTAAAAAGTGGAGGCCCTCAAAATCCATCTCCATCCACTTCCATCAATAAATTTCCATAAAATAGTAAATCTAATGAACCCAACCCCCATTTTAAATAGCAACTGAGTCTTCTAAGATGCCATTTGCAAGAAAATCACTATTTCCAAGTAATTATTTCAAAAGATTAAAAAGTGGAGGCACTCAAAATCCATCTCCATCCACTTGCAACAATAAATTTCCATAAAATAGTAAATCTAATGAACCTAAACCCCATTTTAAATAGCAAGGAGTCTTCTAAGATGCCATTTGCAAGAAAATCACTATTTTCAATCAATTATTTCAAAAGATTAAAAAGTGGAGGCCCTCAAAATCCATCTCCATCCACTTGCATCAATAAATTTCCATAAAATAGTAAATCTAATGAACCCAACCCCCATTTTAAATAGCAACTGAGTCTTCTAAGATGCCATTTGCAAGAAAATCACTATTTCCAAGTAATTATTTCAAAAGATTAAAAAGTGGAGGCACTCAAAATCCATCTCCATCCACTTGCAACAATAAATTTCCATAAAATAGTGACTCCAATGAACCCAAATCCCATTCTAAACAGTGACAAAGACTCCTAAGATGACCACTCACAGGACAACCAGTATACCAATTATTTCAAAGGGTTAAAAATGGAGGTCCCCATACCGAAGTCCAGGACACCCAAACCCCAGTATCTCTCTTTCTGTCCCTTCGATCTCATCGATCGTTACCAGTATTAGTATTAATCGTATTCTAGGAGATAACGTCTGCGCTCAGAGCGGCGGAAAAACGTCGGTCCTCACGGCGGCGACGTTTCATCGATGGGAATGGGCCTTCTTTGTTTTCACGGGGGATCCCGTTGGCTTCCAGGCTACGGATTTCGAGGCGTCTCGATTTCACAATCCCGTGGACGTCGCGTCGCGTTAAGAGACCCGACGATCGTCGCTACCATCGGCCGGATCTGGCGACGGGAGACGCAAGAGATGGTTCCTTTCAGTTCGGACTTGTCGACAGCGGGGAGGGCAAGAAGGTAGGAAAAGAGAGTAAAGATTTACCTGCACGGAAGGTACCAGGCCCTCTCTGGGAGCACGGACAGGTAGGTGGATAGCGGAGCGGACGATCACTAAATTAAGCCGGATTAGGCTAATCTGGCCCCGCGGATCGTTAATTAACGAGGCTATTAGTCAACGGCGTTGACTATTAATTCGAACGATAGTCGTGTCTCGGCGATACGTTATGGCAATATCGTGTATTTGTCACTATCGTCCCGCTCACAAATTGGTTACAGCGCACCTGGAATGTCGTGCTCCTTCACGGAGGGATCCGTGTTCGGTGTTCGGTGTTCGCCTACTCTCTCTCCTCCCCCTCCCGCGCTCTATCCAACGGGCCCAGTGGGACCCGTTTCGGTGGGACCCGTGCGTTCGATCGCGTCCCACTGTTGGCCGTTTTGCGCGAAATACCTGCCACCGGGTCGTTTGCATGGCGGTTTCGATCGTTATCGGGCCCTCATCAACGTCGTTTCGCTATTAATTTATCGTCGTGTCGCCCGGGGGACCACACTCGGGATACGCTAGCGGTCGGTCGATAAATTATGTCCGCGCACGGATCGATTAATTTCACGAAATTGGATACTTTATAGGCGAAATGCTTTTCGAAACGATGGGAAACCGATCGATCGCACGAACAGGGGATTCCGGTAGCGTTTCTGGTCCCTCGTGGGCTCTCCCTCGATCCTCCTGATCTTTTACTCTCGAATTCGAGTGCGTCGATGAATGGGGGGGGGGACGTTGAAACTGTCACCGAGACCGAAACAACTAAATAGCTCATGCGTCCCATTCACGGCCAGGTAGAGATGCACAGCGGGGGTCCCGGTGGGTGTCAGTCGAGTTTAAAAACGGTGAATTCCCCTTTGACCGGGGGCTCTTAACTAGCGTGCATCCGGGGAAAAGGAGTCGTCCTCTCACCTGGCTATGACAAATTCGAGAGATATTTGTGGGCACGAAGGTGGAGCAACGCGTACGTACTGTTCGAAAAGACGGTCTCAATGGAAAATCACCTGGGGATGGCTAATTCGGAATTCCGGTACCTTCTTTAACGTCCGAACACTCTTCGACAACGGTTTCTGGGTCTCTTACTTACATTTTCGGCCGTGGGTTTTTGAAGAACGAGACACCAGGGACGCCTTTACACGTTCAAATATTCGATTTGTTATGTATTTTTGATTTCTGGGAAATTTTAATTCTTGAAAAATTGCAGAATGCACTCAATGTACTAAAATATAAGAGATACGTGAGATACGAATTGTTGTATTTGGATGGAATATTGTGATCCAAGATGGCCGCCGAAAGTGACCACGTGGCGTCTTCTGAGACGAGTTGTGTAGAGTTATAGTTAATATATCTACTGTTTTCATGTTTTATTATTAGACTGTGGATGTTTATGCATTTATGGAGAAATTATAATGCCAAGAAATCTGCATAATATGCAAAAATATAAGAGATATGTACGATGCGAATTATTGTATTTGGATAGAATATTGTAATCCAAGATGGCCACCGAAAATGACCACGTGACGTCTTCTGAGACGAGTTGTGTAGAGTTATAGTTAATACGTAAATTAAAAAATACTCGTTGTTTCCATTTTGAAACATTAAAATCCCTCAATTCGTCCAAAAGTTATGATTTTTTAAAAATACGCAGGAAAAGAATTTTTTTCTCAAAACTGCGTTAGATTTCGAGGGTATGTGTATTCACCAAAAATTATTGCAATTGACTCCTGCAATCAAAAATAATTTTTTTAGAATGATTCAAAATTTTTTAATTTCGTCGAAAAATTTGTCCATTTACTCGAATTTTTTTCTCGAAACTGAGTAGAATTTCGGGGGTACATCTATTTACCAAAAATGATTCTAATTGGTCCCTGCGACCAAAAATAATTTTTTTAGAACGATTTGAAATTTTTTAATTTCGACGACAAATTTGTCCACTTACTCGAATTTTTTTCTCGAAAATGGATAAGAATTCGAGGGTATGTCTATTGACCAAAAATGATTATAATTGACCCCCTCAAATAAAAATAATTTTTTCAGAATGATTTGAAATTTTTTAATTTCGCCGAAAAATATGTCCATCTACCCCTGGTCGATTTTACTTGAAAACTAGTTTTGCATTTTTAATAAATTTGTTTGATGTCCTACGGAAATATTGTCTAATACTTTTTTATAGGTATCGATGAGCCCTACTTCAGAAAAAAGTTTCATTAAAATATATTCGCTATTGTAGGAGTTATGGCCATTTGAAAATTGAACCATTTTTATGGGGTTTTCGTCATTTTACGGGGTTAAAGACCAACTTTTTCTATATTTTTAGAATTTCTACATATTCTTCACCAAAATACGCGTTATTTGCCTTTTTAAACATTAAAATCCTTCAATCCGTTCAAAAGTTATGATGATTTAAAGATACGCTTGAAATTTTGGAGTGACATTTCTGGCCTGAACTTATATTTTCAGTAAGGAATTTTTTTCTCGAAAATGGTTAGGATTTCGAGAGTATGTCTATTGACCAAAAATGTTTGTAATTGACCCCTGCAATCGAAAATAATTTTTTCAGAACGATTTGAAATTTTTCAATTTCGTCGAAAAATTTGTCTACGTTCTGAATTTTTTTCTCGAAAATGGTTAGGATTTAGAGGTTATGTCTATTGACCAAAAATGATGGTAATTGATCCTCCCACCTAAAAATAATTTTTTCAGAACGATTTGAAATTTTTCAATTTCGTCCAAAAATTTCTGTACCCATCCCCTATTAATAACGATTTGCATGAAGATCCACAGTCTAGTAAATAGATATTGTGAGCTTATTATTCAACAAAATTATTTTTGCAAAGGGTCTAACATTATTTCAGCATGATTAGAACTTCTTATCTTAGTGTCGTAAATGTTTCGACTGTTGAATCACGATTTCTTGTGAAAGTTGTTTGAAAGGCGTTCTTTTTTTTACGTTCTTTGGCCCTATGTGTTTCGTGGAACGAATCGTGAACAAACTTTGCAGATTCCAGAGAGCTTCCGCCCGCCTTTGACGCTTCGATTCGCGTTTACGATCGTTTGCCCGGATCCCTGACCGTCCGCGACGAGATCGAACACGCCACACAGCTCATTTAGGTATTCCCATTAACGAAGATGACTCGTCAAGGCGACTCTCGCTCTCGTAAATAGTCGACCGTGCGAACGGTTTGCGGAAATGACGCGCGACCGAGTGAAACGCGTGATTTACGGACCGTGTCTCAGCCACTTCTAGGAAACCGACGCTCGATGACGAGTCACCTGCGTCTTTGCCATCGACTCCAATTGTTAAAACAATAAAAATCCATTCCATTTGCTCCTCATAGAGTTCAACATTAAATTGGTAGGCCAAAAATATCAAAACTATTCCTCATTTCGATAAAAAAACCCTGTTTTTAAAGAGACCTTCGACCCTAGACCCAACTACACTATAGCCAATAACACCTATTATTGTTTTAGGGTACCCTTTTTTTTGGTTTTATGGGGCCCCCAAGTGGTCGTGGTTGTGATCCAATTGTTGAAATCGCCAACGTTTCCCGCGGCCTCGAGGGATCGACGGTGCACGATCGATCTTGACGCGTTTGATCGCTCGACCACGGTGCTGGTAGTTCGAAAATCAGCCTCGATCCTACCGAACGGGGGCTTCGAGGGGGTCTTCGACCCTTTCGGCGGGGCCCACTGTGGGAATCGTAGATATCGATGACGGCACAAGAACGCATCCCGCGGAGCGCTAATGGATCGATCCTGGGTGGCTCGATCGGCCCCGCGATCACGATCTTCGTGACCCGGGGATTTCGTAGGGGCTCCAAGTCGAGTGCGTTGTTATTAAGTTCAGGTACAATGTCCGTTTCGATCTCCAACGCTTCCTATTCTACGAGATCGGCCCATAAAATGAAAGTGTTTCGTGGAACTAAATGAATATTATACATAGAGGTTACATTTTTGTTCACAGAGTAGCAGAGGATGACTGGGAAATCTATAAGGATCTACAAAAGCAGAGTCACTAATATTAGTCATACAAAATTCCCTAGTGAATGGTACACCTGCATTCTCACACATGTACTTATATAGGAAATAAAATTGTCTTTTCACACAAAGGAATCTGTCTAATTTTGTAAGTAACCAACCTCAGAAATTGGGCCCAAAAAGGCCCCCAGTGAATCGTAGACTAATATTCTTTCACATGCTCACATGCTTCTCACAAAGGAATCTAATTTTGTAAGTAACCTATCTCAAAAGAATTATATTATACATAAGGCCCAATGAGGCCCCGTATTATTCGAAAGGCTAATTTCCTCGTTAGATGTAATAGGTAATTAACAATTATAAATAAACCTTAAAAATGCATTATATTATACATAAGGCCCAATGAGGCCCCGTATTATTCGAAAGGCTAATTTCTCCGTCAGATATAATGAGTAGTTAACAACATAAATAAACCTTAAAAATGCATTATATTGTACAAGACCCAATGAGGCTCCGTATTATTCGAGAGGCTAATTTCTCCGTTAGATGTAATGGGTAGTTAGCAATATAAATAAACGTTAAAAATGCATTATATTGTATAAGGCCCAATGAGGCCCCGCAGCATTCGAGGGGGTAATTTCTCCGTTAGATGTAATGGGTAGTTAACAATATAAATAAACGTTAAAAATACGACTAGAGAAAGATGTTAGCGAGAGGTCGTGCGGTCTCGAGGAC
Organism: Colletes gigas; assembly: GCF_013123115.1. Taxonomy (NCBI): domain Eukaryota; kingdom Metazoa; phylum Arthropoda; class Insecta; order Hymenoptera; family Colletidae; genus Colletes; species Colletes gigas. The sequence continues at coordinate 2,846,387 of NW_025106644.1, forward strand.
GCGGACGAGGGTCAGCGGGCCCCGCGAAAGGGCCCCTGGGGGCCCCGGGTCCCAGGGCCGCGATTCGCCGATTCGCCTCGCGTGTCGCGTGATTAACGCAACGTTATTAAAACGTATATATCCGCGTGTCCGCGGGGCCACGAGGAAACGTACGACCGGCCATTAGCCCTAGCGAAACCGTGGTGGCTAATTAATCGGAGCAATTAAGAGGAGAAGCGGGAGAGGTCCCCCCCTCTTCTTCCCCGTTCGCTCGTTCTTCGATCTTCATCCTCTCCGTCCTCCCTCCCTCCTCCCCCGCGTTGGGGCCCCGAACCACTGCATGGATCCCCGCGTGGATCGTGGGCCCCGCGACACGATGATCTACGCCCCGTGCGTCCACGCCGATTTATTAATGCGCGCCCACAGCATTCGTTACCTTTTTTTCGCCGTGGTTCCGCCCGAGGGAAACGGACGACGCACGAGGAGATCCGTTGAAAAGAGACGTCCGCGGTCGGGGAATAAAAATTCGATCCGGGGCCCGTCGCTACGGGGTGGTCCCAAAGTACGGATCATCGATCAGGTTCGATCGACGCGCGTAACCGAGAATGTACCGTTCCGACTTCTGTCCGGGTCACCCCGGCGGCCTCCCCCGAGTTGTCGACATTTATTTTCGTATCGATAATCGGTCATTTTGTTGATGGGTCTGGGTTAGGAATTGTGGAGAGTCATGTAACGAATGGAAATTAACAATTACTATTATGGGTGGTGTAATAGGTATATTTGAAGTTATAAAGTGCTAAAGTGCCTCTTTCAATTATTTTTTCATTTATTTTTTGGGCATTATTAGTCATTTGGAAGTAGGTACTTTTGTTAGGAATTGCAGAGAGACATATTAAAAATTACAAATTATAGAGATGTAATAGGTAAATATTGTGTATATTTAGAGATATAAGGTGCTTAAGGGCCTCTTTCAATTATTTTTTCATTTATTTTTTGGGGCCTTATTAGTCATTTTATGAGTAGGTACTTTTGTCAGGAATTGTAGAGAGACATATAACAAATACAAGTTAAAAATTGCAATTATAGTGATGTAATAGATAAGTATTGTGGATATGTATACTTGAAAGGTGCTTAGGTGCCTTATTTGGGAGTTAGGCAGAGCTACATGTGTCTGCATAGGTTAGGTCTGTACTTTCCATAAGTTAGCATTCGAGCTCATATCATTCCAAGTATATATACTATATCTAGACACAAGGTATTATCTTATATTACATTACAAACTTGATTTATGATATTAAATGTGCAAATTATACAGTAATACATAGCTAATTCTCCATCCTTTATCAGCTGGACAAAGTGGGAGACGCCATCTTGGAAAATACGAACGTCACAACGACATCTGTCGGAACAAATCTAATACAGGATTGTTCTTTACTTCTTCATTACCATTTCTACTCAGACAATTTTGTACAGACAAATTTTATTTTTTAATCAAGACTAATACAAAATATAAACACAGAAAAAATGACCCAATAAGACCCAAAATAAATGACCCAATAATTTATAATAAATAAGACCCAATAACGTTGACTAAAAATTCAAAAAACTAATGTAGAATATAAAACAAAAGAGGAAGGGGAAATAACAGAATAAAAAACCCCCGAATAACGTCGGTCAAAAATTGAGAAAAATTGCAAAACACGATTACCAGACGGCGAATGATCGAAGGGTACAGTGTGCTCCCTTACTTTTTAATCAAGACTAATACAAAATATAAAACACAGAAAAAAGGACCCAATAAGGCCCAAAATAAATGACCCAATAATTTAGAATAAATAAGACCCAATAACGTTGACTAAAAATTCAAAAAACTAATGTAGAATATAAAACACAGAGGAGAGGGAAATAACAGAATAAAAAACCCCCGAATAACGTCGGTCAAAAATTGAGAAAAAATGCAAACCACGATTACCAGATGGCGAATGATCGAAGGGCACAGCGTGCTCCCGGATGGTCGATTTCCAAGGGCGAGTAAGTCCCTGGGCAAAACCTTTGATCGATTCCCCGGCTTGATCATTTTTATCGAGCGGTTGGCGTCGTTTCCGTCGAATCGTGTCTTTGCGGCTGTCGCGACGAAACGAAGACGTCCGCGTCGGTTTCCGTCCCCCCACGACAGACGATCGACGCGTCGCGGCACGCGCGCGCAAGAAGCGCAATCTTTCCGGCGAGATCGGTTCGCGCGCGCGGGCCCCACCGCAGGGCCCCGCCTCGTAAATTTTTTTTCTCCCGATGCCGCGAATCGGCAGGCCCGCTGCGTTCGACGATACGTCATTTCTTGGCGGATCCGGGGGCCCCCGATCCGCCGATCGATATTAACGCGTCCCGTCACGCGAAGAATGCGTCGACGCGTCTCTATTTCTTTTTCTCCGGGGCTACCACCCTTCTCGGTTCCCTCCCTCCACCTCGCCGCCCGACGGGGCCCGATTCACGAGCGACGGGAGCCCTCGAGATTTATCGACCGGTTCCGGGGGACTCGTTATTGTTCCATATCGCGTCCTCCGCGGACCCCTGAGCGTCGCCCCGGATAATTGCAACAGCACGCGCGTCGAATCTCGATTAACCCGCGACCCGGTTACTGAATTTACGCGAATATTTCGGGGACAGGTGGAATCCATGCAACCTGGCACCTCAAACACGTGCCCCATCTCTTCATATTTATTTTGTGTATTCTTCAAACACCACGATTATTTCTCCTCTTGCATTCTCTAACCAGTGCAACCTATTCCCTTGCTTTGCAACAAAATCTAGTCCCAGAAGTAGGGGGGGTCAAAATTCCATAAAACAGGAACTCGTTTTTATTAATAATATTCATTTAAATAATACAGAAGCCTTAAGAGGGTAGTTTGCTGTATTATTTATACCACTGCAAGCCTTAATAAATTGATCCTTTGTTACGATTTTGAATTTGTAGAATAAACAATCTTCTACTTGACTCGTCCTCAGGGTTTCCCATTTTCTGATTTTTTGAACAAAGGGGGTAAGTACACCCTTAACAGTCGTTTTAATTGAATAATTTCGAGACTTTGATCGAAAACAACGGCACGAAGGAACCCTGTTCCGCGAGGTCACGCGCCCCAGGACGGAACCGGGCCGACTGGCTGGCTCGGGCCAACGGGATTAATTAATATTAGTAACACTGGGGGAGGCCGTAATTAATTACCGGTCCGGGGCAGCCATTCGTCTTAATACGTGCTCGCTCGTTTGTTCGGCCGGGCAAGATTCGCTCGTTTGTTCGCCCGGGCCCAGATAATGATCGCGACCTAATGAAAACATTACGTTCGGCGATGGACCCATTACAAACCAATTATATTCCTCAAGATTTACCTTTTTCTTCCTTTCCCCGACATTCCTTCCTGGTCCAGGATCCGTGGAATAATATTAACGCGAAATAGTAGAATTTTTTACAATTTTAGGACGTCTTTCCTACGCCTCCACTGGATCATCTTTTATGATCAGCGATGTACCCATTAGAAACCAATTATATTCCTGAAGATTAAACTTTTTACCGAGATTCCTTGATGGTACAGGGTCCATGCAATGACATTAATACGAAATAGTAGAATTTTTTACAATTTTAAGATGTCTTTCCTACGCCCCCACTGGATTCTTTGTATTTTCAGTGATGTATCCATTAGAAACCAATTATAGTCCTCAAGATAAACCTTTCTACTGTTCTTTCTCGACATTCCTTCCTCGTCCATGACCCAATCAATAACATTAACACGAAATAGTGGAATATTTAACAATTCTAAGACGCCTTTCCTACGCCCCCACTAGATCCCCTTTATTTTCGGTGATGTATCCATTAGGAACCAATTATAGTCCTCATGATAGACCTTTCTACTGTTCTTTCTTGACATTCCTTACTGATCCACGATCCAATCAATAACATTAACACGAAATAGTGGAATATTTAACAATTCTAAGACGCCTTTCCTACGCCCCCACTAGATCCCCTTTATTTTCGGTGATGTATCCATTAGGAACCAATTATAGTCCTCATGATAGACCTTTCTACTGTTCTTTCTTGACATTCCTTACTGATCCATGATCCAATCAATAACATTACCACGAAATAGTGGAATATTTAACAATTCTAAGACGCCTTTCCTACGCCCCCACTAGATCCCCTTTATTTTCGGTGATGTATCCATTAGGAACCAATTATAGTCCTCAAGAGACCTTTCTACTGTTCTTTCATGACATTCCTTACTGATCCATGATCCAATCAATAACTTCACCGCAAAATAGTGGAATATTTAACAATTCTAAGACGATTTTCCTACGCCCCCACCGAATCCCCGTAGCCAGTAGTAACGCGTATCGATCACGTCGAGGCTATTATGCCAGCCGTTTGTCCAGGCAATAAATACATAAATGTTTGGCCATAACAGAAGGGATAATTCGGCGTGCAGTCCCCGCGGGTGGCGTGCCCCAGGTACAGAGGCCAGGGTCCCAGGTAGAGGCACGCGTTTTCTTTCCCGTGGAAGCCTCGGAACGGTCACACGTTCGGTGTAACGTATTTATTAAGTCGAGTGCGGCAAGAAACGAACGTGGACGCTCGGCGTCGCTGGATAGAGCTCCGTGGCGAATCTCTTCATCCGCGAATGCCTGGAAGTTTTCCCAGAACCTTGGACGACCACGCGGCGTTCTTCGAAAAGGAACCGACAAAATCGGGAGGGGACGCGAAAGGCGCGCGTGTTTTTTGCGAAATCAACGACGACGGCGGAAAATCACGGACCCTGGAGTCGTTCGTTCCGGAATATCAGGGTAATTTACCAGTTTTGCGGCGTTTACGTGCCGGCATTTGCACGTCTTTAATGTAACGACACCGGGGGGAGCAATCAGCGGTGCTGGCCAGCTCGGTACCGCGGCGCAAAAACCGTTTCGGAGACCAACGGTCGGAATCAATTGCGTTGTGAAACGGTCTGTGTCTCTGCTCTGGGGATTTCTATACCTAATGTGCACCGTGGAACGTTTCTTTAGGCTACAATTTATGATTTGCTGTGTTTATTTTGAAAATAATGAGACTGGCTGCTTTGTAACTTGGGGGAGTGAAGGTTGTGATGGAAGATGGAGGCAAACTGAGATTATTTTTAAGAGATTGACTCTATTTACTTGATGTAAAACTATTGTTACATGAATAGAATATGTTAGAATGCCTAGAAAATATTTTATAAAAAGTCTTTCATTTGATTTTAAGAATATCTACCTTATTCTGCATATTTCAATTGCAAACAAATATTGGAGAGTCTAACATGAACTATAACAACTAAAATTAATTGTTTGACTTGTAACAAAAATTACATCTAATAGTAATATAATATAATATAGTGAGATATAAATTGAAATAAATTACAATAACCTCAAATATCCTGATTTTAAAAATACCCAATTAATTAAGCTGTTATATGAATATTTAACTATGTATATGAATATTATATATTTTTAAAAAAATTATTAATAGTGAGATATAAATTAATATTGTAAAATAGCCTTCCCATAATAATTGTTTCAGATTTGATATGGTCAAATCAGAGAGAAAGAACGTAGATAATGGGAAAGTGAGTCTGACATTGCCCCAATCTCTCTCACCGAGATAACTAATGACCAGGTGTTCATCTTTATTAAGTCTCCAGGAACTTTCACGTGGGAATACACGGCGGCTGCAGGTGTTACCTTATATTTATCGAATCAATAATGGATCGCCATTTATATTTAAATATTTCGATAGCTGTTCGAGCTCCAAGGCTTCAAAGAACGAGGACCAAGCACATGGCCCGTTCTGTGGAGGAATGGTAGTAGTCCTTATCAATGTCTCAAATTAACTCCATTGACAGACTGGATACCCAGATCCTATTGAGATATCCCATTGAGAGTCTGTGGGAAGAATTTAGAAAACAAACGGTACAGAACCTCTCTGGGGGAAGCGTTAATTGCAGAATGGAGCCATATAACACCAGACACAAAGACTCAGTGGAGTCTGCGTCCACGTCTCATGAAAACCAACATCAAAAGATTTAGTAAAATATCCAGATAGTCCATTTTGTTTAATAGAAGAATTCACAAATTAATTGTTGACTGTAATTATAAAATATAAATGTTTAAAAAGGTAAGTTTGCCTCCAAAGGCATTTTCATGATTCATTGAAAGCTAACCACCTCACTAAAATATTGATAGACTCCATTTTGTTTAATACAGAAATTATCCAAATTAAATATTGACAAAATTTATTACAATTGAAAAAGTTTTACTCCAAAACATTTGGGGTGTTTTCTTGCCTCATCATCAAAACCTAACCCCCCAGTAAAATATCCACAAACTCCATTTTGTTTACTGCAAAAAGTTCCCAAATTAAATACTGAACAAATTTACTCCAATTAAAAAAGTTTTACTCCACATTATTTGGGGTGTTTTCTTGCCTCATCATCAAAACCTAACCCCCCCACTAAAACATCCACAAACTCCATTTTGTTTACTCCAAAAATCCCCCAAATTAAATATTGACAAAATTATACTCCAAAAAATCTGTGTTGTGTTCTCTAAAAGGTATTGCCTCCCACAGAAACACTTAAATTTCCCATATTGTCTCACGGTAACCGCATCTTGCGACATCCTGAGAGACTCGTGGGAATTTCCTCGTCCTTGTAGCGGAGCGATTCCAAAACCTAGCGACCTTGGTACGCGTAGGATCTCGTAGGAATGCGAGACCGTGGAGAATCGCTCGTGAGTCGAAATGGCGTTCTCTTAATTAAGGGTGGCCGTAGGAAAGCAGGTCCGTCCATCCTCATCGCCCCTCGGTGGATGTCTTTCGAAAGAAAGCTGACTACAACAGAGGGGCGAAGGGGGGGGGGGGAAGGGTGAGAATGGCAGCGCCTATCGTGCGCCAGGCGCCACCGTGTTCACGGTTCCGCTTGGTCCGGCATCGAGAAACAATAATTACCTCTCGCGGGTCCTTTGATGTCCACCGACGCGTTCGCACTCCGCCCAGAAATTCCCTCGTAGGTGTCCCGGGTGGTCGTAGACCGCGGTCACGCACACCGAAACCCATCCAGGCCAGCCAACCCGGTGGCGTTACGCGTTCCTAGGCGACGAATCGCGTTTTTCTTATTTGCACACCCGGGTATGGCTCGCCCTGGGTGGTTGCAGCGACTCGCGGGGGATCTGCGCTCTTCCAGGGGCCACTGCAACAAAGAACTATGTAGGTTATGGCCGTGGGAAAACTCTGGCCAAGATGGCGGTGGGTGGTCCAGTCCAGCTTCGCAAGAAACCATAACCTGACTTTAATTATACAAAAGTAACTTGGGTTATTTTATTTTGCTATTTTTATGAGGGATTCTATTTTTATTAATGAATTATATATTTAGCAAGTGTGGAGATACAAAATGGCTACTTACTCAGAGAAATTAATTTTCAATGGTAGACAGAAAATTATATAATTGGGATATTGAAAAAATTGTATAAATATTCTATTTCAAAGAAGATTGTATGCAGGACAGGTTGACAAAGTCTGAAGAAATTTGGTTGAGTAATTCATTTGAAAAAAATATAGTTACCAAAGATTTTAAGACTTAAAAAGTCTTTATAAATATATTTTATATATAAACAATGTTTGGACAAATATATAGATGTCACAAGCAATAACAAAGTAAAAAACACACAATTAATAATAAAAAATAATACACAAAATAACAATGTGGTGCCTCAAAAGAATGCACAACAATTCCTCTTGAATGCTTACAAAACCTAAACAACCTGAAAATCACTAGAACCGTATCCCTAGCATAAGTATCGATTTGCATTCTCGAAGGTTTTAGAATTCTAAACAACAAGAGCTCGTCGACTGGACACGAATTACGAGGGTCTCGGTTTCATGGACGCAAACGCAGGGTAATTCGTGTACACCGATATCCTGGACGAGCAACTTTCGCGAGAGTAATCTTCGAAATAGGATGAAAGGCTTTCCGTCCCCCCGAAACGAAAGCGAACGGAGCTGCAGGGATCATCCGAAACAAACGAGGCCTCGTACTCGACGGACCTTGCGTCTCTTTGTTAAACCTCCTCGGTTTATTCGGTTAGTTAATGAGGATGAACGTTAACCTATATTAAGCTAATCCATCCTTCGAAAGGATCCGCTGCTAAGAATCCTTCCGTGCCCACCTGCCACTGCAGACCTCCGTTTCGCGAGCCTCCGTCGACTGGGTCGATTTATCGTGTCGCCAGTGCGAATCGGGGCCTCACTGACCCACTCCGCCAATAGAAATCGACGTAGATACATTGCACAGCTAATAGACATGGATATTATTTGTAGTTGAATATTTCTGGTTTTAATAGCTAATTTCATTCGTCGAATGTGGGGCCCAAGAATGGTCAAGCATCTGAAAATAGCCAATTTCGTTCAAATTAAGAAATTTCTGAGGATATATGTGAGCCAGTGACAGTAGAATGGTGTTTCTGTAAGTTAAAAATATTTCTAGTTTACACAAAATCGATAAGACCCAATGGGCCTGACTATTCTACTTAGGGGATACGTATAAGCTCGTGACTGTGTAATAGTGTTTCTATAACTTGTAAAGTATGTTTATAAGTATTTCTAATTTATGTAAAATAGCTAAGACCCAATGGGCCTGATGAGTCACATTTATTCTAGTTACAAGACATATATGAGCCAGTATCTGGTGTAATAGTGTTTCTATAACTTTCAAAATAAGCTTCCAAATATTTCCACCGAAAATGGGCCCAATTTGCCCGATAACTGAAATATTGAAAAAGCAAGGAATCCAAAATGAAACGATTTGCACCATTTCACAGGAACGTGGGCGCGATATTTGCAAGATCGCGAGATTTGCCATTCCGGCGGGGCCCGATAGGAATCGATTTGACGCGCGCACGGTTGCCCGTGAAATCGGATTACCCGCTTAAAGATTCCGGGATTGTCTCGGGGGGCCCCCCATACGTCGAGGGTGGCGGAGAAGAGAGGAAACGAGCAGGGCGACATTGTTATCGCTAAGTCAAAGGTAGGGCCCCACCGCGCGTGGTAGCCGGCAGTCGAGACGGCGCGGGGCCCGATGGGTACCGGGGGCCCCCAGCACGCACGGGAGACAAAATATGCGGGGTGGTCCGGTCGAGTTTGCGGCGGGCCAGAGGCCGCAACTTCATTTACACCTATTCAGGGCCTCCTTCCTTCCGAACACGGGGCCTTTAGATTTACGAGCTATCTCGCTCTCCGACTCGCCTCGCCTCACCTCCGCACACCACGCCTGCTCCACCATCTTCTTCCATCCGCCGCCCCACCTTCTTTCTCGCCACGACACCACCCCGGGGGCCCCCCCTCAAAGCGCTACGGACCGCTTCCGATTCTTTTTCGTCCAGAAAACCGCCGTTACTTCTCGAACGCGTCCTTCTTACGAATCGTCGTTCTAAATCGGTAGAGGAACCGATAACCGGCTTGATTTACCGGTTGTTCGTACGCGATGGGGTTATCTGCGCTAAAAGCCACGCGCCAGATCCACTCGCCGAGATTATGGCGGTACGCTTATTTTTATCTGCGCACGAGAAGCTTATTTTCGTCGTACACTGTCTTGGATCTACGTCCTGGTAAATTGCAGGGTTGAATCAAACTTTTAAATACGAAAAAAGTATTTACTTCTAAAGTTATGACTCAAACCTATTTGTTGCGACTCGAGTGAAATTTGTTTGAGTTGCCTGGTAACATCGGAGGAAAAAGAAACGTGTTTTCTGTGGAGTAGTGTAATTTACCAGGCGCGAAGGTTCTCCGGGGGCCGTTGGACGTCTAATTTGAACCGTAACGCGGGGAATATGTACGTAGTCGCGGTGGTTACCGGCATTAAGTCGTTACCGTAAGTGTCGACTCGAGCGGGCAATCGACGGATTTGTCCGTCACGCGAAACCACGGCCACGCTCACGGCGATCGTGCCAGCTAACGACTTACTCGCCCGTGATTCGTACGCGTGATTGTTTCAACGCGTACCGGGGGAACCACCGGGAGACCTCCCAAGCCAACAGGGGCTATAACGTCGCGATTAAAACCGAATCGGCCTTTTTACAACCCCACGATTGCATTCCATACTCTTGAGAACACATTCTGGGTAAAATACAACAAAGAAAAGTGGATAGAAACGTTCGTGGGGCCTTAAAACATCCGCCATTTTACTTAATTGGTGGTAATTTTCAATATCAGTATTCGAAACAATATTTTCGGGCGTTGAAATCTAAGATAAACACTGTTACATTGATTTGAATACAAATTGCAGTTTTTAAATTTGAAATTTCCTGCGTGAAACAATGCAGAAATGACCAATATGGCCGCCAGGGTCAGGGATGCAAGAAAAATAATAAGAACAAATAAAAACGATCATTGACCCTTAAAGCATCAGTTATTTTACTTAATCGCTATAAATATTTAGATTTAGTACTTAAAAACAATATTCTGGGCCCTTGAAATCCAAAATAAACATTGTTAGATTGTTTTAAATGACAATTGCACTTCGTAACTTTCGAAACTTCCCGCGTGTAGAAATGCATAACAGTCAATATGGCGTGCAGGCACGCGAGGTTAGACGTTTTTTTAGTCGCGTACGAAGGTGATACAGAACAGTGGCCAAGGTGAGCGCTTTTTCCGTCATCCGCGTCATTTCGCCGGCGTCGTCGAGCGATCAATTTCGAGCCGTCACCGGGCGAAACGAAAGAACGCCGGTACCAGAAGGGTTACGCGAGCTAAGGACGAGGCATTCCCCGCGTATAATTGCCTGGGATTTCGCCCGGCCGAGCCTCGTCTCCTTTCCCTGCTCGAGTTTCCAGCGCGGTCCGAACGGGGCACGCGCCGACAAAAACGTAATCGCGCTCTCGTCGCCGCGACGATTTACGCCGATCAATCTCCGTAACTCTTCGCCCATGGCTCCCCCCGCGACTGTTCCCTGACCTCGTTCCCGAATATTCGCCGCTCCGACCTTTTTGCCGGCGGCCCGTAAATTGCGCTTTCTCGTTCGCCGCGTGGCTCTCCACGCCCCACGTACTTTCGTTTTCTCCCCAAAATTCCCCTCTATATTACTCAAAACAATCCCCTAGAATCTAGGGGAAATATTCATAGGTCCAACATTCATGGGAACGATCTTTGATGGACGACGAATTTTCCCAAAATATTCATGGGTGTTTAATGCATAGACAGAGTCTATTGTAACTGTAAAAGATGAAACCAAATTTTCCAGAAAAGTATCCCTAAGAACTAGCAACAAGTACTTCGTCAAAAGTATCATTTTTCAGGGTTCGTTGGCGCCCAAAGTGGCAAGGGTGAAGGTATCGATGGAGGGTCGAGGTGGTCAATTCCGCGTTTTCCGTCGCGAGAGAGTGTCTGGCGGCGGAATTCGCGCCGGAAGAAAGGACGCTCGGGCGCGTAGGATCGGGAAAAAGCACGTCGGTGGCGGCGCGGTTCCATGGCTACGGCCGCTTCTCTCCCGCATTCCGGAGCCCGCGGTTCCCACACGGACGCTCGCGCGCGCGCGCCCGCGTCCAGCGTGTGCACCGCCGCCTTTCGATTCACGCATTCTCCGGCGACGTCCCTACGTCGGGAAGGAAGGGTGACGGAAACGGTCGAGCGAGACGGACGACGAGGAAGGAGCCCGCTCGACGGATGAATCGGAAAAAAGAGGAGAACGCGAGAAGAGGGACGCTCCCGGAGTCGCCGGGAGGAACTGACAAGGACGGAGCGCCCGGCGAGAGGCGAGCGGCTCGGTCGGAGGGAGGGGGCGGGTAGAGAAGTAACAGGGGGCAGAGAGAGTGGGAGATATCCGGGAAGGTTCTCGCGTGGTGGGAGACCTCCGACCGAAAGTTCCTTGCGCGCTGACCACGAGGCGAGTGGTGGGGCGGGCGGGGGGCGTAGCCACCGCGAGCCCCGCCCACCGTTTCCCCTTGAAAGCCACGTGCTCGTCGGTGAGGAGCAGAGAAGAGATTATCTGTCAGAAGGTGGCAAGGTCTCTGTTCCCAGCTACGATCTAGCAAAACAAACGCGCCGCGGTTGATACATCCAGGTCTCCACAAGTAGATCGTAGAGCTACGGAAGGGCAGAGGCTGGACCGTGGGGCGGGGCGAGATTCGATCTGTCTTGGGGGGGTCCAGGCCGATCCGAGGGGAAACGAAGAAAACGGAAGGGTGGAGAGGACGAGAAAAGGGCAGAGAAGACCGGGAGAGCCGTTGGGTGGGAAGGAGAACGAGTCAGAAAACTCTGGGGGGAGGGGGGAGAAAGAAACGAGACGAGACGAGGATTCCGGTGGGGGCGTAGAGGGGAGAAGGTTTCCGTTCTCTCTCTCTGAAGAGAGATCGGCTCTTCCGCGGACGAGCGCGTGCAGTCGCCAGCGGAGGCCTATACTTGTCCGTCGAAGGGTATTGGTTCTCGAAGACGCTGTACCCCCCGAGAGAAAAGGAAACGACGAGGGCTCCCCTTCGGGCGCGTTCTGTCCGCGGGTCGACGCTCGTTCGCCGATCGATCGCGCGCGCGAGGATCACGATACCGACTGTTACCGGACGCGTCGCCGCGCGTACCATCGGGCCCGAGTTAAAACGAAAAACTGGTAACCCCGTGGACCCCGAATTTCGGGGGTCGAGGCCAGCTCCATTATTATCGAGGAGGGTTGCCAGGTAGCCAGCGCCTCTCCCACCACCGATTCGCCAAGGGTGACACCCACCCCTCGAAAAAAGCCCTTCGGGGGGTGAGTTTCCGTGTGGCTCTCGACGTCTCGCCGCCAGCTACAGTCACTCAATTCTCGGACCGTCGACATTGCGGTTCTTGCGATCGGAACTGGCCGGGCTTTGACAGCTGACGGGATACGTTTCTTGCGCGTGGGAATTCCCCCGGTACCCGGGATGATTTAGAACGCCGTAAAATCGGTTCCTCGTTGTGCGCTACCGGACGGACGACCCTCGCTATGTGCGCGGCCGAGTAACGTGTGATGTCCCCGCTGGACCGGTGAGTGACGGATTGGTGTGTGGTGTTTCGCCCCAAAAAACGACGATAACTCGAACTCGAGACGCCCCCCCCTTGCACCGGGAACTATGAGGCTCTGGGTGATCGTCGGCGCCCTGGCGGTGGCGATCAACGCCTCCATCCCCGAAATCGCCAGGAACAAGAAACGAGGCAGAGGATCCATGTGGTGGTGAGTCCATTAACACTTATTTAATACGTAAACAAACACCCGGTATTAGATCTGAATTCTTCGCGAAAAAGCGAAGGAGAGACTCTGGGCCCCCCCAAGAACAAGAACCGCGCCAGAGAATCAGCGAGTCGATTAACACCTATTTAATACGTAAACAAGTCCCACGGGTATTGGGTCTGTTTTACGACAGAATTTTTCTCGAAATATTGATTCTCGCAACTAGTCGCGTATTACAATTAACCTTTTCGCGTTAATTACGCGCGGGAAACGGGCGCGTTAACACCTGTCGCGGCGGGGCCTTGCATCTGGGCCCGACCGGTGGCTCGCGCGCGCGCGCGCGCGCGCCTTCTTATTAACCCATTAATCATAAGCCACCGGGTCCCGGCTGTTTCGATCCGCCGGCGATTTCTCGTAGGAACAAGAAAACGCTGGATGGGATATTAGATAATGGCTAACTTCATTAGCCGGGCAATAAATAATGCTCGCGTGTGCAGCCGGCGTGTCCCGTTTACAACCGAAAGAGATAGTCGCGGAAATATCCCGCGTAACGATAAACCGCCTGGCGATAAATCAGCGTGCGGAAGGGGGGGAATCCCCCGCGACTTTTCCAACCGCGAGTTGATTTAAGACGCGGCCACGCGCTGGTAATTATTGCCTACGAATTAATTAATCTAATACGACGGTAAATTTCGCGGCGCACGACCGTACCGGGACAACCTGCCCCGCGGATTTCGCAGCCGGGAGTAATTTATCGCGGCTACCTCGACGGGCGAAAGGCACGGATTGACTTTTCGGTGAACGTCGGCGAACGGTTCTACCGGCGTTCTCCAAATAGATATCGCGATCCGATCGGCAATATATCCGGCCGTAACAGGGGGATTACTTATCGCGTTAGCGTACCTGGTCTCGATTCTGGGTGGTCCCGTCCGCGAACGATACGAACACGGAGCGAAAAGGCGAAGAATAAATGGGGAAACTGTCGATGAACGAGATCGTGGAGTCGCTGGTGAACGGTAGCGCGTCGCGATCCCGGAAATTGGAGGCGTAGGTGGGTCGATCTCGGGGAAAAACACGCGGAGGATTGTGAACGATGTCGCGAGAGATTAGATTCCGGGGAATCCAGGATAGAAATGTGGAAATTGCGAGATGGACGATTTTTAGGTTTGAGAATTTGATGTTTGGGGGATTTTTGAGAGGATGGGGATCTTTTTGCAATGGCAATTTTTATTTTATTGTTTTTGGAGGAATTTTAGTTGATAAATATTTTTACTGGTGTGTTAAATAATTATTTTTTTAGTGTAGGGATTTATTTGGCTATATGAAATTGGATAGGAAAATTTTATCTATGATTTTAGTAGTAGAAACCTTATTTGTACCCCCCCTAAAACTCCAAAGTAGGATGAGGACAAAGTTGAGTAGCTACATAATAAGATAATAGTCCTAATAAGAATTGCAAATCCAGATTAAAATAGAATTTGAAGACCTTCACTTTGAGGAGGAATTTCATTTGACAAATATTTTACCACTGTGTTAAATTATTATTTGGGAATTTATTTGCCTCTTTATAAAATTGAATAGAAAAATTTATATCTATGATTTCAGTACTAGAAACCTTATTTGTACCCCCCTAAAACTCCAAAGTAGGATGAGGACAAAGTTGAGTAGCTACATAATAAGATAATAGTCCCAATAAGAATTGCAAATCCAGATTAAAATAGAATTTGATAACCTTCACTTTGAGGAGGAATTTTATTTGACAAATATTTTACCACTGTGTTAAATTATTATTTGGGAATTTATTTGCCTCTTTATAAAATTGAATAGAGAAACGTAGATCTATGATTTGAATAGTGGGAACCCCCATTTAATTTCAACCCCCAAAAATCCAAAATATGCCATTGATAAAATTGAGTAGCTACAAAATAAAATAATTCTAATAAAATTGAGGTTAATTACAACCAAATAATAATTGTGAAACTCACTGATATCAACCAAATATACCATTTTTATTTGGGACTTTATTTGCCTCTTCATAAAATTGAATAGAAAGATTTGTATCTATGAATAGTAAACACCCAATTTTGTATCCCCCCAAAACTCCAAAATCTGAAGTAGAAAAAATTGACTAGC
Source organism: Colletes gigas (assembly GCF_013123115.1). Lineage (NCBI taxonomy): Eukaryota > Metazoa > Arthropoda > Insecta > Hymenoptera > Colletidae > Colletes > Colletes gigas. The sequence goes on from NW_025106644.1 coordinate 2,861,725, forward strand.
TACATAATAAAACAATCCTAATATCAAACAATTACACAGAGGCAAAGAAATCTAAATAACAAATCAATTAACCACCAAATAATAATATTGAAATTCCCCAATTACGACCAAATATACCATTTTTATTTGTGAATTTATTTGCCAACCTACAAAATTGAATAGAAAAATTTATATCCATGATTTCCATAGTGGGAATCCCCATTTAATTCCAGAGTCCCCAAAAAACTCCAAAATAAGACTTACAAAAAATTGACTACATAATAAAAAAAGTCTTAATAAAAATTGAATAAAAAAAGAATGAAAAAGTGAAATAAATCCAGATTAAAATCAATTGCAATTAAATAATAATACTGAAACCCACTGATTATGACCTTATACACCGTTTGTGAAGTTACAGCCTTCTAATAATACCGTTAGAGAGATAACTTGTTCCTAGCCAAGGATTCCAGACAAAAGTTAATTGCTGCAAACAGAAATTATGTCCACCGGCGCAAAGGTTACCCAACGAGTCTTGGAGGTTTTTACCGAACCACCTGTTCCCCCCATTGGAAGAACATCTCTTAAATCTTCTAAACGGATGATTATGTATCCGTTCAAATAAGCCGATTATTATTCAATGAGTTTCTCTATTTTTCCCAGACATAACTCGCCAAAGTAACCCGTACTTGGCACGGGGATTATAATTTGTAACCAGTTGCAGAAGTGCGTTGCGAAACGGCGACTTTTCTAGGTTCGTTTATTGCAGATTATTGCAAAATGCACTTGGGCAACGTAAACCGCGTCTGCTGTAGAGTTGATTAGATAATTATGTCGAGCGTGGAACTCGTCGAATTTTACACGTTTTTCTCAACCTTTTTAGCTTCACCAAAACGCCATTTTTATCAAATTAAATTTTTGCGCCCTTTACTTCCAATTCATTAATCAAATTGCAAAAAGCTTTGTCAAAAATTTTGCCAGTAAACTGATTGCAATTGAGCTATTTTTACTTGAAATCAAATTTTGCACCCTTTACTTCCAATCCATTAATCAAATTGCGAAAAGCTTTGTCAAAAATTTTGCCAGTAAACTGATTGCAATTGAGCTATTTTTACTTGAAATCAAATTTTGCACCCTTTACTTCCAATCCATTAATCAAATTGCAAAAAGCTTTGTCAAAAATTTTGCCAGTAAACTGATTGCAATTGAGCCATTTTTACTTGAAATCAAATTTTGCACCCTTTACTTCCAATTCATTAATCAAATTGCAAAAAGCTTTGTCAATTTTGCTAGTAAATTGATTGCAATTCAGCCATTTTTAATCGAAGTCGCCATAAGCATTCTTTCCCCAGTTTTATCTCTAGTGCAGGTATTATAAAAGCCAAAAATAGAATCATTGCACTTTATAGATGCAAGGTGAAATATGGCTGGGTTTCACGGAATGAGTTTTACGACCCAGCTCAGGTTAATCCTTATCTCATAATCCAACACAAACATAAGATCAACGGCACAATGCTGCACACGAGAAAAAAACGAAAGTGTGTCATGGGGAAAGGACAAAGAAACTGTGTGTTTAAAAAAGAATATATAAACCAGGGGGGTAAATTAAAATAACACATAGGAAAAGGAAGAATTAAACAATGTAAGGATGTCAAGGAAGAATGGAATGGAAGAGTAATGTGATCGAGTTTACGAGGACTGCAAGAATGTAGACGCTGGACAGAGAAGAAGGACAAGTACCTTCAAACCACGGTGATCAAACAAGAACGTACGAGTTCAAAGTGGGTTCAGAAAGCGAGGAGGACGAGAAGGTGGAGGACAGGTTGGACAATAAGAAAAGTTTCAAATAAACTCGAACAGTAGGGCACACACAGACATCACAGTGACATTTGACTCTTGAGGGAGCTTGGAGGAGCTTGGGAAACGTTGGAACATTTCTTTGAAGGGGCACGTTTTCCACCTGAAAGTCTCAACCAGTCCCAACACAAACGTGACAGTTATTACAAGCACGTGGTAAATCGCTTGCATAAATGCTAAATAAAGGGTCACAGAGATGGGATTCTGAAGGGACAGATGTGGATCCTAATATTAGAAAGAAAGGGTTTGTCGCGATTGAGCTCATCTTACAAGTTGCATTGGAAAATGTAGGGTTGTAGAGAAGTTGTAGTAATGGAAGATAGTAGACAGTACATATTGTAAATGTACAGGAATTTGTGATGATATTTAAGAGAAGAAAATACTGTTTGATGTACTTGGAACTTGTATCTTTATTGTACATAGTATAGTGTTGATAGAGTAATAAAAGAAAGGACAAAATTGATTGAAACAATGTAGATTATTCAAAGTATTTTAAAAGTACAGAAACCTTGTAATAATATTTAAGAGAAGAAAATACTGGTTAATGTACTTGGGACTTGTATCTTTATTGTACATAGTATAGTGTTGATAGAGTAATAAAAGAAAGGACAAAATTGATTGAGACAATATAGATTATTCAAAGTATTTTAAATGTATAGACACTTGTAATAATATTTAAGAGAAGAAAATACTGTTTGATGTAATTGGGACTTGTATCTTTATTGTACATAGTATAGTGTTGATAGAGTAATAAAAGAAAGGACAAAATTGATTGAGAAAATATAGATTATTCAAAGTATTTTAAATGTATAGACACTTGTAATGATGTTTAAGAGAACAAAATACTGTTTAATGTATTATTAAGACTTGTATTTGTATGTATTGTATTATACTTAGGAATAAATGCATCTTTTCTATTACTTTTGTATGTGAATTCATGTTTTCCTCTGCAATTATACACTGGGAGAATATTTGCAACACTTTGATAGAGAAGTGATGGGCAAAATTGTGTTCAAATAACGAAATTGCCCATCTAAAGCAGAAGTTGACAAATTCTAACTTCAAAATAATGAATAAGTAGATAATTTTCCAAACTTAATATAGTCAACTTGAGTTTTAGAAGTCTTCCAACATTTTGATAGTGAAATGATGGGTAAAATTGTGTTCAAATAACGAAATTGCCCATCTAAAGCAGAGGTTGACAAGTTATAACTTCAAAATAATGAATAAGTAGATAATTTTCCTAAGAAAATATAGTCAACCCCAGTTTTAGAAGTCTTCCAACATTTTGATAGTAAAATAATGGGTAAAATTGTGTTCAAATAATAAAATTGCCCATCTAAAGCAAAGGTTGACAAATTTTAACATGAAAATAATGAATAAGTAGATAATTTCCCTAACAAAATATTGACAACCTTAGGTTTAGACGTCATCCAACACTTTGATAATGAAATAATGGGCAAAATTGTGTTCAAATAACAAAATTGCCCATCTAAAGCAAAGTTTAATACATTCTAATCCCAAAATATTAAATGAAAAGACCATTTTTCAAACAAAACATAGTCAATCCCAGCTTTAGAAGTCTTCCAACATTTTGATAGTGAATTGATGAGTAAAATTGTGTTCCAGTAATAAACTTGCCCATCTAAAGCAAAGGTTAACAAATTTTAACCTGAAAATAATGAATAAGTAGATAATTTCCCTAACAAAATATAGACAACCTTAGGTTTAGAAGTCTTCCAACATTTTGATAGTGAAATATTGGGTAAAACTGTGTTCAAATAATAAAATTGCCCATGTAAAGCAGAGGTTCATAAATTCTAATCTCAAAATAATAAATAAATAGACCATTTTTCATACAAAACATAGTCAATCCCAGTTTTGAAGACTTCCAACATTTTGATAGTGAATTGATGGGTAAAATTGTGTTCCAGTAATAAACTTGCCTATCTAAAGCAAAGGTTGACAAATTTTAACCTGAAAATAATGAATAAGTAGATAATTTCCCTAACAAAATATAGACAACCTTAGGTTTAGACGTCATCCAACACTTTGATAATGAAATAATGGGCAAAATTGTGTTCAAATAATAAAATTGCCCATCTAAAGCAAAGTTTAATACATTCTAATCCCAAAATATTAAATAAATAGACCATTTTTCATACAAAATATAGTTAACCCCAGTTTTAGAAGTCTTCTAACACTTTGATACTGAAATAATGGGCAAAATTGTGTTCAAATAATAAAATTGCCCATCTAAAGCAAAGTTTAATAAATTCAAATCCCAAAATATTAAATTAATAGACCATTTTTCAAACAAAACATAATCAATCCCAGCTTTAAAAGTCTTCCAACATTTTGATAGTGAATTGATGGGTAACATTGTGTTCGAATAATATATTTGCCCATCTAAAGCAAAGATTGACAAATTTTAACCTGAAAATAATGAATATGTAAGTAGATAATTTTCCAAACTTAATATAGTCAACTTGAGTTTTAGAAGTCTTCCAACATTTTGATAGTGAAATGATGGGTAAAATTGCATTCAAATAATAAAATTGCCCATCTAAAGCAAAGTTTAATACATTCTAATCCCAAAATATTAAATAAAAAAACCATTTTTCAAACAAAACATAGTCAATCCCAGCTTTAGAAGACTTCCAACATTTTGATAGTGAATTGATGGGTAAAATTGTGTTCCAGTAATAAACTTGCCTATCTAAAGCAAAGGTTGACAAATTTTAACCTGAAAATAATGAATAAGTAGATAATTTCCCTAACAAAATATAGACAACCTTAGGTTTAGAAGTCTTCCAACATTTTGATAGTGAAATATTGGGTAAAACTGTGTTCAAATAATAAAATTGCCCATGTAAAGCAGAGGTTCATAAATTCTAATCTCAAAATAATAAATAAATAGACCATTTTTCAAACAAAACATAGTCAACCCCAGTTTTAGATGTGTTCCAACATTTTGATAGTGAAATAATAGGCAACATAGTGTTTAAATAACGAAATTGCCCATCCAAAGCAAAGGTTGACAAATTCTAACCTCAAAATACTAAACAAATAGACCATTTTCCAAACAAAATACAGCCAACTTTAGCTTCAGAAGTGCCCAAAGGAAAACCTTACAAGCATCTTAGAATAATATCCACTGAAACTGTGAACAATATCTTTCGAATTGGTTGCAATTTAGCAATAATTGCTCGAATCGCAAGGTTTGGGAGCGCGTGGCCAGGTCGTTATTAGCCCTCCGGGGTCGATAAATTATTTCGGTGGTCGCGGCGTGTCCGCTGGCAAAAAACACGTGGACAAGCTAGAAGGGGGAGCCCCCACCGAAGGGTGGAGAATGAGGGACAAGCACCGGGCAGTACCGTCCGGGAGAGTCGTCCCTGAGCTTTTCTGCCCGACGTAAATTACAAGCAATAGATATATCCTAACCGGTCCGGAGCGCTGCTTTATTTATGGGCATCGCTTATCGAATGCATCGTCGTATAAGCGTTCTCCGCGCGAGATTCGCCGATGCGTTCGCCCAAGGACGAGAAGAAATTACCGCCGTGCGAGAAACAACGCGAACCGCGGCGCGATGACGCCACGGGCCCGGCATGCGGCCCAAGTAATTACGTCCAGACTCGCGATCCGATCCGAGATTCCCCGATTTCGCCCAAATTCGATCGCCGGAACTCTCCTTCGCTCTCCTTCGCTCTTCTCATCAAATAATATTAGGCCCTCGATAGAAGTTTCATCAGAGATTGTCAGTTGGTTTCCGGTTGGCGTTAATCAGCTTCCTGTAAAAGAGAAATATATTAATATATATTCATTTAAATAAAGTCCTTTAAACTATATTTGGAACGACATCTCTGAAGTTTGTACTCTATATTGTTATTAACCTTCCATCCAGATGGCGCTTCAGAAATTCAAGATGGCCGCCCTGAAAGAAAACAATTTTCTATATTTTTCTACTCTACTTAAGCAATTTTCTGTCCCCCCAAATCTCTTTTCTCTATGAATTTATGTATATCATATCAAAATAAAATATTTTATAACCTATCTTGGTGACACAATTTTTTTTTTCCTTAGAAATTGATATATTACATAAAGATAAAAGAACTTACCATCTGTTTGTGGCGTATAAAATTAAAATTAAATCTTTTGTGTTAATAATCTATAGTTTACAATGGGGTTTCCTGCCTCTTAAAAAGTAAGGTTATGGATTATTTTGTATGAAGTGTGTTGAATCGAATATATCACATAAAGATGAAAAATCTTTCCATCTGTTTAGATTATTCTAGTCTTAGTGGCGTATAAAATTGAAAGTAAATCTTTTGTTAATAATCTATAGTTTACATCCTCTTAAAAAGTTAGGTTATGGGTTGTTTTGTACGGAGAGCGTTGAATCGAAGATGCTGGAGGCCCAGGAACCGAATTGGTGTGCTCGTTTCGACTCACCGGGCAGCCTACACTTCGCAGTGGAGCTTTTACGAGCCCTGGTGCATCGTAATTCGGTTTATTTACACGGCGCCGAGAGTGTCAACGAGAAATCTCGGCCGCGGCTGGCAGGCTTTTCGCGGTGGCATCGCGTCCGGGTTCACGTCTGTCTTGTCTGCCCGTCTGTCTCTGCTAGCCGTCAAGAAAGTCGTTGACAACGAAGCGTCGACGGAGACTCGACGACCGTGATTAGCTGTTTATTATGCTCGGCGACGAGAGATCCGATCCCTGCTCGCAAGGGATACACTAACCTCCAAAAGTAGATCGTTCTAACCTATACCGAAACTCTAATTCTCGCCACCTGGACCTCCACCTCTTCCATTTCATTATTATCACTCGAAAACATTAAATAAACTAGTAATTATAATAGTCGAAAAATTTGGACGCCATTTTCTATATCTGCAACATCTTAGCTGGGCCCTATAGTCTTGCCATCTTAAAGAGTTAATAGTGCATTCAGAAAAGAATTTAAAACAGAAACTATATTTTGTGGGGATTACCCAATTAAAATAATGGAAAACTTGATAGATCATTTTGTTTCATTTAAAGAAGGTTCTATAGTCCTGACATCTTAAAGAATTAATAGTGCATTCAGAAAACAATTTACAATAGGAACAGTCTATTTTCTGAGGATTAAATAAACTAGTCCACAATTAAAATAGTTGAAAAATTGAGACGTTATTCTGTTTCCTATAGTTGCAACAACTTAACAGGGTCCTATAGTCCTCACATCTTAAAGAATTAATAGTGCATCCAGAAAACAATTTACAATAGGGACAGTCTATTTTCTGAGGATTAAATAAACTAGTCCAGAATTAAAATAGTTGAAAAATTGAGACGTTATTCTGTTTTCTATAGTTGCAACAACTTAACAGGGCCCTATAGTCCTGACATCTTAAAGAATTAATAATGCATTCAGAAAGCAATTTAGAAGAAGAAAGCTACTTTCTCGACATCATATTTTCTAATCTATTTTCTGTAAATAAAATCATTCAGTTTTTTTAGGAATTTTTGAATGATAAAATTAATATTTCCTATTACCTATTTAAATTTGATCAAAAATGGCGTTTCAACAGTTACTTTTGGTAGGACAAATCAGAACAATGTTCCAATGTTTTTCCACCTGCATTTGCAAACCACAATTTGCAATGTCTTAAAAAGTAGTGATTGTTGAATGAATAGGTTTTGAAAAAAAAAATCCACGATGCTAGGGAAATACACGGCGTACCAAACCATGCAACATTTCAATCTACCAACTTTCCCTAGCTTAGAAAGGAGTCCGGCCCAGTTTCTGGAATCGCTTCGTGTGTAATATCGTCGACGAATCTGGCCATTTAATTGACCTTTTCCCGGGTCTGTCCCGGCCTTTAAAAATTCGTTACGTAACGCTCGTCGGTAGTCCGTGTTTTGCATGTATAAATAGAACGGCGACAACTATTTTTATCTGTGTACCAGGGACAGTGTACACCACTTACCCATGGACAAATAAATAAATCGTAACGAACAAACAAACGTTCTGCAACGGGAACGAGAATTCTACGAATCCGTGACCGGTAGGTGGTCCTGAACTTTTGAATGTTAGTATACCGATCTCTGCGTAGAACACGCTCTACTCTGGCAGGAAAAATAATTAACCGTTTTCCGTGGAACTACTGCACGGGGCTATAAAGATTGACCCTGAACGATCCTCGCTATGTAAATCAAATAAGTCTCTCCGATCGTAAAATCAGCTTCAATATTATTAATCCATCGCCTTGAGACTTCAAAATCAGGCGTAGAAGAAATAAGAGAAATAACCTAAACCATACCCTACAAACTTTCAAATGTCAAATAGAATTATTTAAAAAAATAAATTTATTTAAAAAGTTGCATTGTAGAATGACAGAGGCTAGTAAATTACGCAAAATTTTCCTTTGGAATTTTTTTCTAGCTCCACTCAGAGCGGAGTTATAGCCCGACGAAGAAAAAAAGCGACAAAAGTCGAGGCGTGCGCCAAGAATTTTTTACCAACGATTATTTCGGAAACGAAGCTTCCTACGAAAAAATGTCACTCCACGTTTTCGACGTATTTTTACGAGCTGTTTCGGAATATCGTGCGACTTTTTGATTCGGTGACACCGTTTACAGTTGGGACGAGGATCGCGGCCGTGGTCCCGCGCGCGATTCGATTCTCTAAAGTTTGCACGTTCTTCCCACGAAGGGACGCGAGCAGAACGCTGTTAAGCGTTTTTCTGCGCGACGCTCGATCGATCGAGACGCGAATTCTTTCGCAGGCTGAACTCGCGCGGCAGCTTGATTTATATATACCCGGCTACCGTTGACCGAAACTGTTGAACCAGTTTCGTCTTTCGAACTAATCCTTCCCCGTGCTCCTTCCACCCCTCTCCCCGCCCTCCTTCCTGAATTCCCCTTTGTCTCTCTCTTTCTCTCTCTCTGACGAGGGATCGAAGCGCGTAGTTTTTACGCGCAAACCAAATTAGCGTCGATCGAACGCACGAGAAATGCCGATCGCCCCCGGGGGCGATTGAGAAACGCGAAACTCGATCGAGTTTGCGCGATTCGCGCGAAAGAAACTTTTAATCGCGCTAGGGTCATCGAACTGTTTAACCCTGTCATTACAAAATCCCCCCTCCACGCTAGAAAAAGGTCCTTTTGCACTTTAAACAAGTGTTGGAGGTTGAGAAATTAATAAATATACGATTTCGTGCGAAAGATTCTCAAGTGAAACAGTAGGGTGTTAGAAGAATGTAATTACATGTCCGCCATGTTGGATTTTTATGACTTCTATTCGATTTGTGGAAAGATTGTATGTAAATGGAGGAAATTCATGTGGAATCTAGTATTATTATGTACAAAGTTTGAATTCTTTACGATAAATATTTTAATTCAAACTTGTGATGTTTATTGTTTGCTATATTTTGACACAAGTGCAAAATGATGAAAATTAAGGTTAGGATTGTACCACGAGCATCATGTGAAGAATCGTGGAGGTTAAGAAATTAATAAATGTACACTTTTGTGCGAAAGATTCTCAAATAAAACAGTAGGGTCTTGAAAGAATGTAATTACTACTCCGCCATGTTGGATTTTTACGATTTCTATTTGATTTATGGAAAGATTGCACAAAAATGGAAGAAATTAACCTGGAATCTGGGATCTAGTGATAATATAATCATAGTTTGAACTCCTCACAATAAATATTTGAATTCAAACTTGTGATATACTTGCTCTATTTTAACACAAGTGTAAAATGGTCCAAATTAAGGTTAGGATTGTACCACAAGTACAAAGAATCGTATCTGCATTCCAAATAAGCGGTGAAGGTAGAAAAATTAATATCTACATACTTTTGTACGAAAGATTCTCAAGTGAAACAGTAGGGTCGAATTAAAAATTACCTATATTCCTCATCAGAGTTAAAAATCAGCTATTTCCCAGAAGAATAAACATTTTAACCAGTCTATTACTGCTTCTAATGAAAGTATAGCGTGTCGTAGAGTCTCAAATTAAATCCTGAGGGGTTAAGACATTTCGTCACCCTAGTTGCCTACGGTGCAACGGTCTTCCCTCGCGTTTGGAGCTTTTTTTAACCGGTCTGAAAGCCCGAGCAGAGCCTTTCGGAGGATCTGAACGACTCTGTGACGTTTTTTTTTTCCAGGGGAATCGCGAAGGCTGGCGAGCCAAACAATTTTTTGCCGATGTCCCCGGCCTCCCTGCACATGGACCCGACGGTTTACGCGACCTTGAGGAGAAAGCAGAGGAAACTGGCCAGGGAAAACCCGGGGGTGCTGATGGCGGTCGCCAGGGGCGCGAACCAGGCGATCGCGGAGTGCCAGCATCAGTTTCGTAACCGTCGATGGAACTGCTCCACCAAGAATTTCCTCCGTGGGAAAAATCTCTTTGGCAAGATCGTCGACAGAGGTGAGCTCACATTTCCTTTCTCTTCGTACGCCGGTTTCCTTTTTTCTGGCCCGATTGGCTATTAGGTACCCCGAGAAAAGTAATTTACCCTTCTTTGGGCGAAGTCTCTTTTTCTCAGCGATTGTTTAATGGTATGGTGACATTACCCGCGCCGTTTTTGCCTCGATTGCAAAAGTCACTGGATTTATTGGAAATTGGATAATGAAATTGCTTGGACATCATCCTTCGTTGGTCTTGCTATGGCTCGTTTAGAATTTGTTAATTATTAGTAGCCAGAGCTTGGGATTGTTTCTTATTTTTTAATTTTATATTTGAATTTGGTATGGTTTTTAATATTTTAGGAGAAGTTTTTCTTTGTCTAACCCAGACCTAACTATAGTCACAGAGTTTAGAGTCTGTTAAATATAAATAGTCAACACTTGGGATTATTTTTAACTTTTAAAATTTGTATCAGATAAATTTGACATAATTCTTGATAAGAATAAAATTCTAGGGAAATTTTTGCCTTATCTAATCCAGATCTAACTATAGTCACATTAGAGCCTCTTAAATATAGTCAGTCAAAACTTGGGATTATTTCTAATTTCTAAAATTTGTATAAGTGAAATTTGACATAATTCTTGGTGAGAATAAAATTCTAGGGAAATTTTTGCCTTATCTAATCCAGATCTAACTATAGTCACATTAGAGTCTCCTAAATATAGTCAGTCAAAACTTGGGATTATTTCTAATTTCTAAAATTTATATCAGAGAAATTTAACCTCTTCACTCCCTTGGCCACATATGTGGACGTATAGTTTTTTTTTTTTAGAATTATAGTTACTGTCAATAATAAATAGACCAAAAAAAAAAGTAAAAATGCAAATTTAGGGAATATTAATGCACACCACATTGCAAAAGAAAAAATTATTTCAGAAAAAGATGTAAAAATACATATGTAGTTAGAAAATGGACTGAGAATTGAGAAAGTATATTGTTTGAATAGAGTTAGTATCCTACACCACTAAATAATCGCTTTAAAAGTCCCATTTTACTGAAAACGTAAATTGCCACCACCGATACCTAATAGTTTAATTCAATTATCGTTCGAAGATTACGTCCGATGCGAGCTCTGCTAATTGGACTGAGCAAAATACTTTTAAGCGCTCCAATAAGACCTAGCCACACAAACCTGACTTCCACGAACGTTCAATTTAACATTTATATCGAATTATTATACAGGAAAATCTCATCAAAAAAATATTAAATTCAACTCGTTGCACGATATGACTGCTTTTCCAACGCTCACTGGGGGTTTCTCGAATTTGTTGAAACGCCTGTTCAACTCTACAGTGAAGTGTTTCGACACTTTCAAAGGGCCCTGCGTGCTCTATAGTCTTCGAGTGTCCCATGTAAATGAAAATCCAATGAATGGCAGCCCCAACTGTTACTTAAAAATATCAGACATTCGTTTGCAAACAGTGGAAACAAAATTTCTTACAAAACATTGATACACAGTTAAAACGGAAGCTCCAAAAATAAGTCCCAAAATTGTTGGAATTAAAATGATTAATCAGATTTGACTAAATATAATATATTAATCACAAAACAAAAGCTCCATAAATTTCGTAAATAATTCAAATCCGGTGTCTATTTAAACGTCCATTTTTCAATTTGCTCGTAAGTCCCAAAATTGTTGAAATTAAAGTAATATTAAGGGTCGAAGTATTCTGAGATTTTCATGGTTGGGACGAACCATCGGATCGAGCTCGAAATCAGAGTTGCCAGGAAGGATCGAGATTCGTGATAAAACGACTCGCGTGTATATATAACGGACTATAAGGTGGACTCGTTTCACGTTCCAAAAAACAGCCCATTGTCCGTGGTCGTCTGCGACAACCGGTATTCCCGATAGAGATTTACAGGAGACGAGTCTCGAGAAAAGGGACGAGGATACGGACGACGAGGAGGATCGATCTCTCGCGCGATCGATCCCGGGACGCTCGAGCCTACATCCTTATCTCGCGCGATAGCGTGCATGGACCGCTTGGCAAGGGGGGTAATCGTCGAACCATACGCGGTGCTCGAGTTTCAACGCGGTAATATCGTTAGCCGATCGATTCGCGAAGCACCGTAGAAAACTAGCCCTTTAGCCGCATAATTAAAGTATGCGTAATTAGATTACGGGTTAGTTAAGTGTACGTGATAATTTCGCGTCAAATCGGTCACAACGTGTATCGAGGTTGCATTTGCTCGACAGGGTCGGGTTTGCGATTTTTTTCCGGAACACCTGTACAAGATATTAATTTGAAACTTTTTTCCCTAAATGGTGGACTCTTCAAGATATTGTATGAATTTTTCTGAGAATTTTGCTTCGATAATGGGGAAGTTGTCAGGGGACTTCCGGTGTGGGGGTCAAAACTGATGATTCCTTTGATTCTTGAGAAACCATGAATGAAAATAATTATTTTGCTATATAGAGGCGTTGTTCTATCTTGAGACACTGTTTTACTGTTTTTGGTTACTTTGGATAGTTAATAATAAATTAGTTATATAACTATTTCTAGGTCAGTTTTTCTCAAAGACACTAAAAGTCTACAAACAGTATTTCTGATGCAAGTTACTGTGTTTACAAGACCCATACATCTATTTATTATTAATTTGAAACAAAATGGAGGACAATATTTGCAACGAACGAAATAAATTGAGATGTTGTTATTATCTGTTATTTAATGGCGATGGATTAGGGTATGTGTATTGTCCTAAATGTCCCCAATCTGGTTTTGGAGTATTTCGCGGGCAGCCAGACCGGAAGATTACTCGAAGACGAAAGGGTGTCGGCCCCAGTGGGGTTGTAGTGGGGAGGGGGGGACGAGGGGATCGAAAGGGGCGTGCCCTTGGTCCGAAGGCCCCGGGCACGTGCCCTCCGCCGACCAGATGTATGTTTTGCAACCTGATAATGGACCTTCTCGTACCAGTTCTGGCTCCCCTGCGGCTCTTTTAGATCTCGTCGATGCGATTGTAAGCCGAGCTTTTTCGCTCGGGCCCGACTCCCCGCCCCGGCGCGTCCAGTGTCCCCATATGGCCACTTATCGCGGCAGTAAAACCGAAAAAAATAATATACGATAAAAGCACCAGGGATACAAAATAGCGAGAGGAAGAGATCGACGCGTTAATCCGACGAGTAACCCTTGCGCGACGCCACGCACCGACGCGCCCCTTCACGCACCCCCTATCGTGTTACGCGCCTTTGCTCCTAATAGTTTTCTCTATTATGACGACAGGGATTGGACGAATAGATTTTTTTTAAACGTCCCACAGTCGCAGATGCCACCTCTCGCATTTAAATCGCCGCTGGACGTATTAGCATCCCCCCCCACTTCGACAACCCCCCTTGTCAGAGCGATATCGTTGCATCTAATTTTTCTAATGAACCCATTCTTCGTACCCCCATCAGTACCATTTATAATAGAAGGAAAATAATTAGATTTTTTTAGAACTAATTTTCTGACATTTTTGGGGAGGTTTTTGGTGGGAGGGTTATTAGTTTGTTTGAATAGAATTTTTGTGTTGAATATTGAGTCGTCTAGGAGAATATTTTTTGAGTGTAAAATAAGTTAATTTTAAGTTAAATATTGAGAAATGGAGGAGGCCTGAAAATGATATAGAAAAGGGGATTTTTTTGTGGGGCACATGTATAAGATATTAATTTGAAACTTTTTTTGCTGAATGGTAGACTCTTGAAGATGTTGTATGAATTTTTATGAGGGTCTTGCTTCGATAATGAGGAAGTTTTCAGGGGACTTCCGGTGTAGGGCCAAAACTGGGATAGAAATAAAAGTGAAATTCTGATAAAATATAAGTGTATAACGTGGTCTAAAATTCAAAATTTTACTTTGAGCTGTCTCTTAGTAAATATTCTTTAACTACAAAACAGCTCCAAGTCAAATAATGAAAAATGAGAGAACTTGAAAATGGGAGTAGATTTGATCAGTTTCAAAATTCCAAATATTTCTTGAAATTAATTTGAAAACCCCCCAGTGCATACAAAGCCTAGATTTACTATACTCAAATAAATTTTTACTTTGTACTTCCCCAAAAATTGAAATGGGAGACCAAATAAATTTTTCCAAAAAGTAAGCTAGTAGAAGCGAATGGCGAGGGATTACGAAATAAATTTCCGTTTTTACCCCCTCGTTGGAGATTCCCCTGGTCGAGGACCTCGACCTTTCACCCTCCGCGATCGGGGAGTACCAGTTTCTCCGTTTCTCTCCCTCCCCCCGTCGCTTTGTATCTTTTGTCTTCGAGCCGATCTTCGAGATTAGATCTTGCACGAGGCTCGCGCGGGGTTAACGCAGATCGCAATCGTCGATCCGTAATGCTTGTACTCGTCGTATTTGGAGAATCGAGAAGGGGGATCGGGCAGACTGGTCGTCGCGCGTCGACTTAAACGGTCGTTTCCGGATTATGCAGGGCTGCGCGATTACAACGGCCGACAGGATCCTTCCGTTTCTTTTTTTCTCGACTGTCTGTCTTCCCTTTCGCGCACGTTCGATCTTCCTCGACGCCCAAAAACAAGCTAAAAAAAAGGGTTCAACCCCATTCACATTTTCCATATTTTCGAGTCGATGAAGAGTTTAGAAAATGGGGGGAAGCAAACAAAATGTACTACAATATATATATGAGTCGAAGTTAATTGCGTTTGCGTTATGAAAATAATAATTCGATCCTTCGATTTGTTGACCGTCATGGCGGACGATAATCGAACTGGACGCTGAATAAACAGACGTCGAAACAATCATGGAACTTTCATTATAGAAGTTGCAATTGGAAAAAAATATACAGGTTTTGAGTTTATATATGTGTCTAATTAAAGTGTTGTAAATATGGGTAGTAAGGGTTAATTCAAAACTGCAAAACACAAGGTCAAATTTTAGAAAAATAAAAACAGGTACTGATACGTAAAATTAAAATTGTGGACGAGAATTTTTTATTAATATTCACTCTTGTGGAAAATATTTATTAATAAATATTAAATATTAATTATTATTTTTATATTGAAAATATAATATTTTATTTTAAATTATATAAATATTTAATTAGAAATATAATAAATTAAGCTTCTAATTTAAAATTTAATGAAAATATTATTCGTTAATATTTCTTATTTAAAAAATTTATTTATCTTAATATTTTCAATATTATACTTTTAATTTAAGCTATTTAAATTATATTATATATATATAAAAAATATATAACTAATTTTAATTTTAATTTATAAAATTCAAATAAATAATAATAATATAATATATAAAATTTAATAACAATTATTTTTGGGTCGTTTGAATCGTTTCTGCGTCCCAAATGAGTGGTGGAGGTTAAGAAATCAATAAATATACGCCTTTACTCGAAAGATTCTCAACTAAAACAGTAGGGACAATGTAAATAGTAATCCGCCATGTTGGATTTCTACGATTTCTATTTGATTTGTGGAAAGATCGTATGAAAATGGAAGAAATTAATCTGGAATCTGGAATCTAGTAATAATGTAATCAAAACATGAACTGTTTACAATAAATATGAAATTTAAAATTTTGACCACCATGTTTACTGTTTGTTATACTTCCACACAGGTGCAAAATGACGCAAATTGAGGTTAGGTGAAGAATCATACGCCTCACGTTCCAAATAAGCGGTGAAGGTTAAGAAATTAATAAAGTAATTTGCCTTTGTTCGAAAGATTCTCAACTAAAACAGTAGGGTCTTAAAAAAGAATATAATTATTAATCCACCATGTTGAATTTCTACGATTTCTATTTGATTTGTGGAAAGATCGTATGAAAATGGAAGAAATTAATCTGGAATCTGGAATCTAGTAATAATGCAATCAAAACATGAACTGTTTACAATAAATATGAAATTTAAAATTTTGACCACCATGTTTACTGTTTGTTATACTTCGACACAGGTGCAAAATGACGCAAATTGAGGTTAGGTGAAGAATCGTACGTCCTGCGACCCAAATAAGTGGTGAAGGTTAAGAAATTAATAAAGTAATATGCCTTTGTTCGAAAGATTCTCAACTAAAACAGTAGGGTCTTAAAAGAATGTAATTATTAATCCACCATATTGGATTTCTACGATTTGATTTGTGGAAAGATCGTATAAAAATGGAAGAAATTAATCTGGAATCTTTCCTAGCAATTATATAATCAAAGTTTCAACTTTTTGCAATAAATATCGAACTCAAATTTCTGACTACTATGCTTAACTCTAGAACTACTGACAATTATGGTGTATTTATTCGTATCAAAGGAACTAAAACGACAGATACTTGAAGAACTGTATAATGCAATGGAAACAAATATTTATTCTCTCATAAAAAATTAAATTTTCAAAAAATTCCAATTAAATAAATTTGTTAAAATTTTTATTAGAAACTATGAGTCATTTTGACCAGTTCCAGTAGTTCCAGTGTTAATATTTGCTATAATTTGACACAAGTGCAAAGTGACGCAAATTGAGGTTAGCTTCTCTCATAAAAATCTAAATTTTCAAAAATCCAGTAGAACAAATTTCTCACAATTTTCATTAGGACTCACGAATGAGTCATTTTGACCATTTTGGTAGTTCCAGTGTTAATATTTGCTATAATTTGACACGAGTGTAAAACAACGCAAATTGAGGTTAGTATCAGTGAAGAATTGGGGGTTCCCAGGTTGTGAGAAGCGAATATCTCGCGGGTGTCCCCAGCTGGAGGAGCGGCACGATACTTTTGGAGGCGTTTGTACTCGATATTATAGCTGGTAGTGAGTAGGTTTGCGGCCTGTAATCATTTCGCCGCCAAGAGCCACCTACCGCATCGGTGTCTACCCTCGGTTTCGTTCGCTTTTCTTCTCGCTCGCACACGTTCCGCAGGCGTTGCGTCCTCTCGGGTACTCGCGTGGAAGCGGAGCCAAGAACTCCGCAGCCTAATTGCTCGGTAAACTGCGAATCTCGCGAGAGCCTCCGTGCAGATCGCGTTTCCGTCGATTTCACGGACCCCGGCGTCGATTCTGCCGCGGAACGAACCCGCGGCCGCGCGCATCCGGCTAATATTCCCCTAAAAAATGCTTCGAAGAATAGCCTCAGAAATCCCTAGCGAAATTCAAAGGGTCTTACACACCGTACGTGTCTTGACAAACTTCATTGAATAGCTAGGTTAGATCTGAAAAGAAAATTTCGAGGGAAGTTGATGTCCTTTTGGGGCTTGTAGAATTTATTTAATGTTGGTATACTTGTTTTTTAGTAATGTTGTGACTTGATGCAAGCATCTGTGATTTGTGTTACATCAATGTTCAGATACGGGATCCAGTAGAATTATTCCATGTTCGTTAGAAAAGTATAAAACGAGTTGCAAGAGATGAGCAGTCCAGTTTCATAGGGATAGAAATGTTCATTTTACGAATCATTTACGAATAACAGTAAGACATATCTCTTTGCGTTGAAATTTTAAGTTAGAATGCTCTAATCTTAGATTAATGTTCTTAGTCTAAGTGAAAATGTTCAATTTACGAATCATCTCTGAAACTTAAAATTACGAATAATAGTAAGACTTCCAAAGTTATCGCCCCAAAGAAGTTCAATTTTTCTTAATATTTCGATTATATTTATCGTTCAATTCACGAACCACATACGTTCATTTTACGAATCATCACTGAAAATTCAAATTACTAATATTAGTAAGTTATATATCTCTCTAAATTATTACTGCAGGTAAAGGAGGTCAATTTTTCTTAAAATTCTGATCATATTAATTGTTCAATTTACGAATCATTTCTGAAACTTCAAATTACTAATAATAGTAAGAATCAAATCTCTCTAAGTTATGGTGCCAGATGAAGTTAAATTTTTCTTAAAATTCCGATCATGTTTATTGTTCAATTCACGAACCACGTACGTTCATTTTACGAATCATCACTGAAAATTCAAATTACAAATAATAGCAAGTTACATATCTCTCTAAGTAATCGCCCCAGATGAAGAGGATCAATTTTTTTTTTTAAATCCTATTACAGCTCCAGGCGTAAACAAACGTTTGAATTTCGCGCGCCTCCTAAAAAAGCGCGGGCGTTTTAAGTATGTGGAACCCGTACGGATCAATTTGAGTATTTCACGAGTGTTTGCGTGACTTTTTCCCCATCCCGTTGACCGTTATCTCCGCCGTCGAGCTACCTTTTTGCGTACAATGGAACTTTCCCGCGGATAAATAAATAAATAAATTCGATCGATAGCGGAGCAGCGTGGCGCGGGTCGCGTCTTATACGGAGACCCGGTTCGGGGTTTTTGCGACGGCGTTACACCGCCATAAATCGCGGCCTATGATGGGCTACATGTGTCGACGGCACGCCACGATTTCTTGCGAAAACGTGAGCCGCGAGCCAATGGGCCTGTCCTCCCCATCCATCGGTCCCCCGTGATTTTTACATCTTGTTTGCTTCCACGGTCTCGGAGTACGAGTTCCCCGCGAGTGACCGAGGCCTATATGGCGGTCGCGTTTTCGCGCCCCTCCTCCTGCCCCTCGTAACCCTCCCCCTCTCCCGCCCCCTCGTCATACTACGACCAACGGAGTTTGCATTCAACCAGTCGATGCAGTTTTTCGAGGATCGACGTCGATCCGCGCGCCACACGACGACGACGTCGTTTTACCCGGTCACGCTCGGCGGTAGCTATAATTCCTGGCGATGCTATCGCCCCTGGAATTTCACCGCGGACGACGAACAACGTCCGTCGTAAACTTGCGTCGCGATCATGTCGCTCGGACCCATCTCGAAGCTGACGAGTCGACGGCGCTCGTTTCGCGCGGATACGGAATCCAGTTTGCTCGAGATTCCGTGAAAACGATGCATGGAAAGTCGATTTTTAATTTTGTCGTCCGAGAAAAAGGGGGATTCCATATATTTTGGTACTTAATTTTTGTGTGAATTTTACATGAATTCTAATTTTATTTATCGATGAGTGTTTGCCCTTAAGATTCCATGAAAACGATGCATGAAAAGTCGATTTTTAAATTTGTCGACCGAGAAAAAGGGGGATTCCATATTTTTTGGTACTTAATTTTTGTGTGAATTTTACATGAATTTTAATTTCATTTATCGATGAGTGCTTGTCCTCAAGATTCCATGAAAACGATACATGGGAAGTCGATTTTTTATTTTGTCGACCGAGAAAAAGGGGGATTCCATATTTTCTGGTACTTAATTTTTGTGTGGACTTTGCGTGAATTTTAATTTCATTTATCGACGAGTGTTTGCCTTGCGACAACGCCTCCGCCATATTTGCACGGGCCAGATAAACCACAGAATGGCCTCTGCCCCGGGATTATCGAGCCTCGCTTTCCTCTTTCTCGAACTCCTCGATAACGATTTTTTCGCTCCAGGAATTGTGCTCGAGGCGAACTCTTATCTCCGAGTGTTTGACGATCGTAAAATCTTCGGGGAAAAGGATCGACACGCTTCGAGGCCTCCACCATTCTTGGTTGGGCAATGATCGATTCTGTATTTGGGTACGAAAAATTCTATAGAAACTTCTTGACCCGAATATAGTGTTTAATTTGACTCGATCGAACTGTGATGGGGGCGGCCATCTTGAATACCTCGAACGAGACTCTGACCGACTCTAGCTTTAACAACTGAATTATTTAACACGTCGACTCTTCGACATTCATTTTACAAACAGATGAACACCGTAACTAACGATTATTTATTGCTTCATTGCAAAAATATATATCTAGTATCTGCAACAAAGATGTACACGTTATAATCATTCCATGATTAATGACGAATAAATTAATACTTTCCAGGCGGTTACATACTAGTTATTGGTTAATCGCGACGTCTTGACGATCGTAATCATGCCCAGTGCTATAATCATAATCGATCAGATTAAATCGTCCCTGAAAGACCTGCTCGACGCGTTCCCGGGGCGACAGTTTCATCGGTTCTGACGGCCGGGGATTCCTCGTGGCGCGTTTTTGCGAGAAAAGCTCCCACCAGCCGTGTAATCCGCTCCGTCATGCCAGTCCCGTAGATGATGACGAATAATATCTGGAACAGGCGAAATTTAGACGAGACAGGTCGGGGAACCCGGGCGCGTTAACAGAGTGGAACGGCGTAAATCTTTGGCCTACCTTCGAGCGAACGCGACGTTCGTTCGTCCTAAGGTATACACGTGTATCCCCGATCCTGGAAAGGACTCGCTACCGTCGACCGCTTTTCGCCCCCGGGCTTCACCTTGGAACCGGGGATTAAGGGAAAATCGTTCCTTTCTTACCTCGCCTCGCCTTTCTTCCGGTCGTTTCGCCCAAATGGCCCACCCGAGCGCGGCGGCGGAAAACACTCGTGACGAATCGCGGATCTCGCTTCGAAATTGGACAGGGTCGATTATCTCTCCCGCGCGAAACGTTCCCTTTCTTTCGGACCACCGAGCACCCGGTTTGACGTCTCATTTCCACCCCGATTTCTCCACGCCACCTGGCGCACCTGGGGGGGGGTGTTTTTTTTTAAATCATCCTCGAAAGAAACGAGTCTTTGGAAGGAAATAAAAGTCGTTCGATGGGGGCGCTTCAATGGCGATCATGGGGCAGGATAGATTGGTTCCACTGTTTGGTAATTTGGGGTCGCGAATTTTTTGGAGCAGGCGCCAAATGGAAATTAAAAAATTTCAAATCGTCTTGAAAAAATTATTTTTGTTCGTGGGGGTCTATTACGATCATTTTTGGTGGATACACGTACCCTCGAAATCCTAACCATTTTCGAAAAAAAAATTCGAGTGGAGAGCAAATTTTTCGTGAAAATTAAAAAATTTTAAATCATTCTGAAAAAATTATTTTTGATAGCGGGGGTCTATTACGATTATTTTTTGTGAATACACGTACCCCCGAAATCCTATCCACTTTCGAGAAAAAAATTGGAGAATATGTAACATTCTTCGACAAAATTAAAAAATTTCAAATTGTTCTGAAAAAATTATTTTTGGTTGCGGGGGTCTATTACGATCATTTTTGGTGGATACATGTATCCCCGAAATCCTACCCACTTTTGAGAAAAAAATTCGGTAGTTGGACCAATTTTTTGACGAAATTGAAAAATTTCAAATCGTTCTAAAAAAATTATTTTTACCTAGGGGGGTTAATTACAACTATTTTTGGTCAATATATATACCCTCGAAATCCTAACCATTCTCGAGAAAAAAATTCCTTACCGAAAACATGATTTCAGGCCCGAAATGACACTCCAAAATGTTATGTGTATCTTTAAAACGCCATAACTTCTGAACGGATTGGACGATTTTGATGTTTCAAAATGCAAACAACGCATATTTTAGTGGAGAATATGTAGAAATTCTAAAAATATTCGAAAAGTTCTTCCTTAACCCCGTAAAGTGACAAAAACCCTATAAAAATGTTTCAATTTTCAAACAGTCATAACTCCTACAATAGTGAAAAAATTTCAATGAAATTTTGGGGAGAAGTAGACCTCCTATATACCTACAAAAAAGTATTAAACAAAATTTCCATACAGCATCAAACCAATTTACTAAAAATGAAAAACGAAATTCTAAGAAAAATCGACAAAGGAGGGCTTCCCTAAATTCGCCGAAAAAAAAAAAATTTCAAATCTTTCTAAAAAATTATTTTCGGTTGCAGGGGTAAGTTACAATCATTATTGATGAATAGGAACACCTTCGAAATCCTAATCACTTTCGAGAAAAAAATTCGAGAAGGTATGAAATTTTTCGACAAAATTAAAAAATTTCAAATGATTCTAAAAAAATTATTTCTGGTTCCGGGGGTCGATTACAATCATTATTGGTGAATAGATATACCTCCGAATTCCTACCCATTTTCGAGAAAAAAATTCGAGTAGGAGGCCAATTTTTCGTCAAAATTAAAAAATGTCATATCGTTCTAAAAAAATTATTTTCGTTTACAGGAGTCAATTAGAATCATTTTCAGTGAATAGATATACTTCCGAAATCCTACTCAGTTTCAAGAAAAAAAATCGAGTAGATGGACAAATTTTACGCCCAAAAAAAAAAATTCCAAATCGTTCTAAAAAAATTACTTTTACCTAGGGGGTTAATTACAATCATTTTTGTTCAATACACATACCCCCGAAATCCCACGCACTTTCGAGAAAAAAATTCTTTACTGAAAATATAATAAAGAAAATCAGGCTAAAAAAGTACATTGGATAATAACATATGTATCTATACTCCAATTTTCTGCCATTGCTCCCGTCCCGAGCAATATATATATTTTTCAATTAATATTTAACCGAAGCTCGAACCGTTCAGAAGACAATGAAGAAATTAGGGTGACCGGTCACGTGGGTCACCGTGATACCGTTCATCGAACTTCCACGTCACGGATCGCGATAACGTCGCGCTATCTGCACGGATGATAAAGGTGGTAATTTGCGAAACGGCCCGTCCTCTCAGGTGGCTCGCGATACCTCGGAGTCGGCAGGTCGCAAAAGGTGCCGGCAGGCACCTGCGCCTCATGCAGATAAGGTCGAGGTGCCTCTCGGGTCAGCCCACTCGGGGTTAAGGTCGAGTTCTCTCTCCTCCCCCCATTTCTCCGCGTCTCTCTCCCTCTCGTTCTGGATTCCTCGTGCGCGTCCTTCTCCGTTCCACTCGCGGGTTCCTTCCACACCTGCGCGCACCAGAGATCCCGCAGGTAGTCCATGGGGGCGAAGGATTGAGACGTTCCCTGACGTCACCCCTCCCTCGCTCGCCTCCCACGTTACCCTCCACCGCGAAACTTTTGTCCAGCTCACCGGAAGCACGTTGCATTTCCACTTTTTGAAGCATACTGTCTTCTTGGAGCCTCACATTTTGGCTCACAGAGGAGTAGATACAGGTCATTATGTGGATACTCTAAAACTTCATTTTGTAACGTTTGTAAACAACTGTATATCAAAGTGAACCTATTCTGATTAGGTTAACACACCTTGGTATACTTTAAAGCGAAACAAACAATAAGATGACACAACTTTACCTTTTGATCCCCTTGGCACACCCAGTACCAATGCATCAACCCTGTTGAAATTGGGAAGCTTCGATCAATTTCCCCAAACTGTCATGTACCCGAGCACAGATTAGAGCTCACGGAGGACATCTGTGCGTGGTTTGGTTGCAGGTTTTCGCGAGACCGCCTTCATCTACGCCATCACGAGCGCGGCGGTGACTCACAGCATCGCGAGAGCGTGCAGCGAGGGCAGCATCCAGTCGTGTTCTTGCGACTATACCCACCAATCGCGCGCACCATCCGCGTCGCGGGACTGGGAATGGGGTGGCTGTTCGGACAACATCGGCTACGGCTTCAAGTTCTCCCGCGAGTTCGTCGATACGGGCGAGCGCGGGCGTAACCTGCGCGAGAAGATGAACCTGCACAACAACGAGGCAGGCAGAGCGGTGAGCTAACCACCATCATCGTCCTCCATCGCGATCCCGAACTCTTCCTTATTGTTTCATTTGTCTCTAGCACGTGTCATCCGAGATGAGGGAGGAGTGCAAGTGCCACGGTATGTCCGGCTCGTGCACGGTGAAGACTTGCTGGATGAGGCTGCCCAACTTCCGCGTGGTGGGTGACAACCTGAAGGACCGTTTCGACGGGGCGTCGCAAGTGATGGTCAGCAACTCGGACCGCGTACGTGGAAACGGAAACGCAATTGTCAGTAACTCAGCCAGCAACTCTGTTCACGGTCACAGAGACGGCCTGGGTCGTCGACACAGGTACAACTTCCAGCTGAAGCCCTACAACCCTGAACACAAGCCTCCAGGTCCTAAAGATCTTGTTTACTTGGAACCATCGCCGCTATTCTGCGAGAAGAACCCAAAGTTGGGGATTCTGGGCACTCATGGCAGACAGTGCAACGGTACCAGCATGGGTGTGGATGGCTGCGACTTGATGTGTTGCAGCAGGGGCTACAAGACCCAGGAGGTGACCGTCGTCGAGAGATGCGCCTGTATCTTCCACTGGTGCTGCGAGGTCAAGTGCCAGCTCTGTAGGTTCAAGAAGACTATACACACGTGCCTCTAGGTTTCTCCTTTTCCTCGAAGAGACTACCTCCTTCCTGGCGAAGGACGTGAACGTAGTCTCTCTTGGTTGTCCGAGACAAGGTGGTCCAGGTGATCCTAATAGAGGCCTCGTTCCCCAGTATTACGTCGAAAAACACGATCGATGACCATGTATGTATCCATTTACGACGTTCCACGGACGCGTATCAAAGACTGAGGTGAGCGGTTCGCGATCGTGAGCTTAGAATCTTATTAATGTAGTTAAGGAAATCCTAGTTTCGCTGTACATAATTTAACCAGAGATGGTCGACGTTCTGCGATTCGAGAATTTTTTCGATTTCCGATCAAGGGTAAATTTT
This sequence comes from Colletes gigas, assembly GCF_013123115.1. NCBI lineage: Eukaryota > Metazoa > Arthropoda > Insecta > Hymenoptera > Colletidae > Colletes > Colletes gigas. The sequence goes on from NW_025106644.1 coordinate 2,886,369, forward strand.
TTATGCAGAATTTTGCCCATCTCTGGGCCCCAAACCCATTGATTTTTGTACCCTCCGGACTCGCCTCGCGTCGTCTTTTCCCCCCCAAACGAGCGCGAGGTACATTAGACTCGTTATTTATTCCGATCCTGAACGGATCGCGTACTTGTATATACGCATAGATTATAGCTATATAGATATGAATATACAGATGTATAAATATATATGTATATTTTTTTTTTTCGACACCCGCGTTCGTCAAACCGTCGCGATTAGGAATACTCGTTTTGTAAATAATCGACGCTCCTGTTCGCAGAGGGAGGGGGGGGGGCGGGTAAATTATTTTTTTAATGCGTCTCCGCTGCACTCCCCTCTCTGGGATGCGTACGCCCCCGATGAGCGCGGCGATGTCTAAGCTTAGGGAGATCCCCAGTGTTAGATCCTACGGCGAGAAAAAAACGGTGATTATGATTCTTGCACGCACAATACGACGGCTTGTCTGGAAGATTGTTTCTTGTAATTTATAAAGATGAATAAGAAGTGGACAAATAAAGACTTAGTCGAGTTTAACTGCTCGGTGGTTGTTTCATTTTTCCTCCCTTGGTCCCGGAATCCTGGAATTTTAGAAATAATATTAATTTGGGTAAATAAATTTTGGATGCAAATATAGGAATCGTTTTCGAAATTTTTTAATTGCAACTTCTTAGATTTATCATAAATGATGTTAGATTTATTTTTTGGGCCTTGAGGAAATAGGTAGTGACATTTTTCCAAGAAGATTCACTGAAATAATTAGCAAATTTGGGACAAACAAACATAATTTTATCAAACAAAATGGTGTCACTTATCCGGGTAAGGTACTTCTCATCCATAACTCCCACAATTTTTGAAATTTGTAAAGGAACTAATAAAATATCACGTGTGCCCGGATAACTGAAATGAAATAGTGTCACTTATCCGAGTAAGGTACTTCTCATCCATAACTCCCACAATTTTTGAAGTTTGTAAAGAAACTAATAAAATATCACGTGTACCCGGATAACTGAAATTAAATAGTGTCACTTATCCGGGTAAGGTAATTTTCGTGCAGAATTCGAGCAATTTCTTCTGTAAAAGAGCTAATAAAGATCGATAGATCGACAAAAATCCATTCGATAAGAATCGGAGAGGATTCTAAGGCCTAGCGGGAGGAGGTCGCGAGACGATTGGAGGACGAAGCGCGCACCACCGGCGGGGACCTATCCCCGCGAAATATAGCTGACTGGTTCTCCACAGCTGGACGACTTCATAACTCCTCGGCGAGGCGAATATCGTGGGAGGCCCGTGCCCCGAAGAAGACTGGTTCGACTCTTTCTCTCTTCCTCCACGTCTGGGGGCTGCCCCTTTCGCCCCCGCGGCCGTTTCCCATCGCGTTCCATCCTCCTACGTTTCTGCCTTGTTTCGTTTCACCACGGCCGCGCGCTGTGCTGCACGCGATGATAACGAACCGAGGAATCCCGCAGGAATCTCTGTACGGGATAAAAGGATTCTGACCGCATACGAACAGGCATCCGCGCTAATGGTTCCGACACTCCCGCCTCCCCCCGACCCACCCCCTTCACCGCGATTCTTTCTCCTTTTTCCACGCTCCTGTGTCCTCGTTCCTTCCCTAACGATCGGTATTTCCAGTTGTAAGCGCATTCCGCGGGTCGATCGCGACCTCGCGCCGCGCTTCGATCGATTCCCGGGGCCCCCGAAGGACGGGGGAACAGGCCCCGCCGATTCGAATCGATCCTCCGAGTCGCAACGTACGCGCGATGGAATCGGTTGGCACCAGGAAGGGTGGAAGTTCGTCCCCCGCGATACTAAAACAAATTCTTGGTGGAGCTCGGGGGCTCCCAGCGTGTCCCGGCAGACAAGAATCTCGAGCAGCCGGGCCCACTTCTCACGGCGGCGCGTTTGATCTCGTCCGACCACCCCCTCGTCTCCATCACGGTCACTCGAGCAACGGCAGCGACCACGCTCTCGCCCTCCCTCGGGAGCTTTTTACCCGCTGCTCATCCGCCCCCCCCCCACCCTCTCCTTCCCCCGGACGCGTCGACAGGACTGGTCCCGGAGAATCACCGAGAGATATGCCGCGGGGACCAACCCGTGAATTCATTCAGTTTTACTATTATTACGCATACCGTCACGCGTCCAGCTCGTTCCACGCTACGGAATGTTACACGGACGCTGGACCGTCCCGAGGGAGCCTGCCACTCGAGTGTCTGGGCCCCCGAGCTCCACGACGATCTCTCGCGTTAAGTCTCGACTTTTATTGCCGCCATGTAGGGCCCCAAAAATTAATCCGGGGTAAAAATCGGTACCACAAAGGAAAACTGCGTACTTTCTTGGTCCTAGCACTTTCTTCCATCGGAGAATACTTTGGGACTATGATATGGTGTATTAGAAGTCTATAGTTGGACCATCTTAACGATTTATATAGTCCATACTTCTTAGCTTGCATTGGTTTTAACCTGAACCTACGAATTTCTTTCAGAATCTTTACAAGGGAAGTATAACATATTCTGTAAGTTTTTAGCCTATAAGTCCTATAGTCTAGTCCATAATTTATAGTCTATTCCATAGTATTTCTATAAATCTAGTTCTATGAGGCTAGTGCCACAAGTCTATACGTCTATCCTATAGTCTAGACTATAAATCTAGTTTTATAAGCCTAGTTTTTTAAGCCTATAAGTCTATACAGTTGCACCACCTTACCAATGTATAGTCTACACTTCTTAGCTTCCTGCATTGGTATCAACCTGAAGCCACAACTTTCTTTTGGAATTTTTTGCAAAGGAACTACAAGACTTTTTGCAGTCAAATTTACAGAGTTTACTCACACACGGTTGACTGATATTCCAAAATTTTTTGGGCCCAAAATAGTCAAAATTGATAGCACCACATCCCTTCAAACTCAGTCCCTTTTAACCAAGCTTCTTCCTACTCATCTAACACATCATTCTGAACATTGCAAAATAATTTCACTATAAAAACCTCGTAGAGAAGATTGCAAAGACCACTTCTAAAGCTACCAATATAAAAAATATCGTTAAGAAGATTATAAAGTTACCAAACGATCGGTGCAATTGAAGTCGTGGATCCAGGACGTTCGCGACCTTTCGATTCAATGGGGAGCACAGGGGAGTAGGGAGGGGGGCTGTCAGGATGAGGAACACGGTTTAATGCGAGGACGGGCAGCGGCGTTTCGGGAAAAAGGGACCGGGGAACGGACGGGGCCCGATGGACGAGGTGTTCTCTCACGGTCTCGCGAGAGGATTCGTCTTCTTCGAGGGGGCACGCATCTGGGCTCATTATGCCCGACGAATACGAAATTCAGTCCACGAGGTTGACAATCGGGGGCCCCCGGGAGACAGGGGCTCGCGTCACTCGGTGAACAGGGCCCCATCAGGGATGCCACGCGCGTGTGATCGGCCGCGACGCGCCGCGTGCCGTTTCGCCCGCCTTCCTGCCCCGATTTTATCGTTCCTACCGACTTCTCCTAACCCTTAAAGTTTACTTCGTTTCGCCATTTCACCTTCCTTGTCCCCCTTTCCACCTACGAAAGCTCCTGCACGTTGCAGTTACTCTCTTTAAGCTAGCAATTTTTACTTTGTGGGTCTATGGTTACGCCATGTTAACCATTTATACAGTCTGCACTTCTTAGCTTCTTACATTGGGTTCAACTGAACATACAAATTCGTTGCTGAGGAACTATAACACCTAGGAATCTATAGGTGTAGCTTCTTAAGGATTTATGTAGTCTACACTTCTTAGCTTTCATTGGTTTGAATTGATGCTACTAATTTCTTGCAAAGGAAGTATGACACCTTCTGGAAGTCTATAGCTACACCATCTTAACGACTTATAGTCTACAATTCTTAGCTTCTTCTATTGATTTTAACCTCAAGCTGCAAACTTTCAGAATTATTTGCAAAGGAACTATAAGAGCTTCTATAAATCTATAGCTACACCATCTTAACGACTTATAGTCTACACTTCTTAGCTTCTTACATTGGATTCAACTGAAGCTACAAATTCCTTGCAGAGGAACTGTAACACCTTCTCTGAATCTATAGTTGTATCTTCTTAAGGATTTATGTAGTCTACACTTCTTAGCTTTCATTGGTTTGAATTGATGCTACTAATTTCTTGCAAAGGAAGTATGACACCTTCTGGAAGTCTATAGCTACACCATCTTAACGACTTATAGTCTACAATTCTTAACTTCTTCTATTGATTTTAGCCTCAAGTTACAAACTTTCAGAACTATTTGCAAATGAACTATAACACCCTCTATAAGTCTATAGCTACACCATCTTAACGATACACTTCTTGTACAATTTTCACCTAAAACTGAACTAAATAACGTGTAGATTGATATTACTCTTGAGTTGTAATGAATATAAAGCTGCGATTGGAAGGTAAAAAACAGCTATTTTCGTCTGGGGGAATAAACATAGTGTTCGAGGAGGAAGTAAAGGCCACCCAACACACCGAACCCTCAAGCTAACCCTAATTTCCGAAGCTAGTGGTTACGATTGAAAATAAAATTATAACTATTCAGGGAAGAGGAAACTTCCCGAACGAAATGAGCAGAGATCTCGCGTGTGATCTTTTATTAAACGACGTTTTGGGCCCCTTCAGGTATTAACTAAATGATCACCAAAACGGGGGGGGGGAAATGAAGCATAAAATTACGCACCAAATTGGAAAATAAAAATAATGAAACATCGAAGACTAATATTTTAAAAATAAAACTAGCCTAAACTATACTCGGTTCTTTGATCCTCCAGTTAATTTTTAACTTTGATTTTGTCTGTACGTTTCTTTCAGTGATCGATTCACTGGTTTTCGTTCGACCTCTATCTTTTTGCGTCCAAAATCTCCACGTGTATTCTGAGAATTTATGTCCAGACGTCGCTGATAAACTGCAGACTAAATATTCACTGGATCTAAACATTTGTCATTCACATTCGCAGATATATCATTCGAGTTTATACCAGTGTCTCTAATTAATTTATTGTGCATTTCAAAGTCTCCATCGTTCAGATACTCATCATTCCTAAGATTGCTAGGTACTCTAACGATGGTCGATTTATTATTTTACGTGAGACAAGTTTGGAAGCTCTCAAACGAGTGACTCGAACGTTCTGACTCTTTAAATGTTTATTATTCGCGAGATAACGAAACCGTCTCTGGACCTCCTCGATAATCTCTTGTTTGGACTTGGGTTAATTGATGCAAGGAGTATCAGTTCTGATATTAATTCGTTTAGATCGTTTCGAAGGTTAACAGAATTATCTTCGATGGGAGGAGGATTTAGAGAGTCGATGTGTAATGAATATTGCTACGTTTGAAAAACAATGGATATCTCGTTAATGAAGAAGTGAAAGCAGACCTGAGGACGTCATTAGACATGGACGTCAACGTGTTAAATTGATATGTAGTGATTATTATTTTCTGGCTATAATAACTTGACGAGATCTAAAAATATATTTCATTAATAATAATCTAGTATTTGCTAGTAACAGTACTGGAGCTTGAGAACTCAGTGTTGACCCTTTGCAAGGTGGCCATTTTGTGACAATTAATTTAGTTACTGTAATAAAAATTGTGATGCAATATCGCCATTAAGAGACAATATTTCATGCTGGCCAATTGTACTAGCTAATAACTTTGCACATTTTATAATTTTCTTAGCTAAAAGAACCCGGACCTAACCCTAAAAATCTACTGTTCAACGTAAGAGCTTAGAAACTCAGTGTTGATCCTTTGCAAGGTGGCCATTTTGTAACAATTAATTTAGTTACTGTAATGGAAATGGTGATGCTATATCGTCTTTAAGATACTACATTTTACAATGTTTTTAGAAGAAAAAGTCCAAACATAACCTAAAAATTTACTGTTCAATGTAGAAGCTTAGACACTCAGTGTTAATCCTTTGCAAGGTAGCCATTTTGTAATAATTAATTTAGTTCTGTTATTCAAATAAAAATAGGCAAGTGTCAACTATAATAATTCTGTATGTTTTACAGTTTTTTCAAAAAAAAAGTCCAAACATAACCTCAAAATCGACTCCAGAAAGGGAATGATGTCCAAATAACAATATTTCATACTGGCTAACAGTATTATCAATAATTTTATACATTTTACACTTTTCTTTCTCAAAAAAAAGTTCAAACATAACCTAAAAATCGACTACAGAAAGAGAATGACGTCCAAATAACAATATTTCATACTGGCTAACAGTATTATTAATTACTCTACACATTTTACAGTCTTCTTTCTCAAAAAAAAGTTCAAACATAACCTAAAAATCAACTCGAGAAATGGAGTAACGTCTGTATAACGATATTACATACTATCTAACTATGCTATCAATAACTTTACATGTTTTCCAATTGTCTCAGAAAGAAAAGTGCAAACATAACCTAAAACTCGACTCCAGAAAGGGAATGACGTCTAAATAACAATATTTCATACTTTCTAACTGTACTATCAATAATTCTATACATTTTACAGTTTTCTCTCCCAAAAAAAAGTTCAAACATAACCTAGAAATCAACCCCACAAATGAAATAACGTAAGTATAACAATATTACATACTACCTAAAACTATGCTATCAATCACGTGTTTCCCAATCGCCTCAGAAAGAAAAGTGCAAACATAACCTAAAAATCGACGTCCCAGAAAGTGAACAACCTCCCCCCAACCCAGCAAACCGATAAACCAGCTCCCCGTACCGCCAGGATCGCGTTTCTTCCGTCTATGGAGGCGCTGGGTCCCTCAGCAAAAAGAAATGGCGGCGATTAATTTCGTGCGTCGGTCCAAGGTTGCAATTTCGCGAAGAAAAGGCCGAACAGAGGTCGCGGCAAAAACCCCGGGGGCAGAGAAGTTAAAGTAAACGATTACGGTGACGGGGTTGGAAGAGGAGCGAAAGAAAAGGGAACAACGCGTTTGAAACGAAAATACGAGATAAAAGAACGAAAAGGAGGGGAGGCGGAGAAGAAGTCCGGGCGTGCTTCCTGTTGCGCTAATCTCGGGAGGGGCCCTGTCCCCCCTCTCTCCTTCTCGTTCCTACGGGGCCAGGAATTATTTCCGATAAAAAACGGGCGAGTAAATCAACTAATTTATCGTTTTTGCGATTGGGAGGAAGGTGGGTCCCCGGACGTATTTGCCGGGGCACGGTCTGCCCGGGAATGGCAGGAATCCCTTTTGGCGGGTCCTGGATCGTCCTTTCCGAAGGGCCATCCGTGGGAAAGAATATCGGCTGACGTTCGGGACCACACGGTCGAATTATCGGTGTTTTGGCATGTTATAGGGCTCCCGACGATTCTCTCCCGTCTCCCTTTGGCCGAATTCGCGCGAGTCCGGCTCTCCCGCGCGCACGTCTCCGCCCGTCCCTCCCCCGTCCACGCTTGACCCCCCTCTCGCTGCGTCTTCCGCGGAACGAGCAAAGGGAATCTCCAGCGGAATCCACGTCCCCGTCGACTGTGGGAACGAAAGCACGAGATCGCGATTCTCCGTACACCGTGTTCCGAGGCGTTCATCGACAACCAGATTCCTATCCTATCTAGCTTTATCTCTCTCTCCCTCTTGCACCGTAACGGCTACCACGGACGTTCCAGGGCTCTTTAAAGCCCAAGTTAGACGGTAACGAGATGGAATTCGCCGGTGTTTTCCACCCCCTTCGGTCCGCTAGAACAATCTTTGCGTCGTCCGCGTGGAGGTTACAATTTGGGCCCGTTCTGAGAGCGATAGACGACCACCTGGGGTTCGCGAATGATCGGTTTCGTGTGAATTGGTCTAAAAGTTGATGATGTTATGCATTTTAACTTGGGTGGTGATGACAATTAATCTGAATGGGACTCTTGGGGCCTGATAAGGTTATCAAAGTAAGTTCTGTGACAAATTTTTAGTATGCTAGACAATTTGAGGGGTTTGGTATACTATATTCAAAGATTTGGCTATAAACAATGGTACCCACGAGTTTAATCCACTATGAGTTTCTAGACTATCATTACAATTTTCGTATACCGAATGGGCCTTATCATTATAGCGAATAGAATATTGGGCCAGCTGCATGGATTTCAATTTTCCTGTGCCTTTGTTCGCGTCTCAAGATTAGATGTTGAAGAAAGTAAATCTAGACAGGATTCTTGAATTTTAATTAGGCTGCAAAGATAAGTCCCAATTGTCGTAGACAATTTGAGGGGCAACAAAGATCATTTCATACAGGGGAACTGAGTAAAAAATGGTTCCCAGGAGTTTAAGAATTATTTGACTGTACCCTCCATGAATTTGAAGATTGTCACTACAATTTTCGTATAGCAAATGGGCCCTATCCTTATAACAAATAAAGTATTGGTCGTTATTGTCTGCGTATGCCAGCTTCTGACTTTCTATCTTCACAGATTCTTTTATAGAGGGAAGCAAACATGATGTTGCTACAATGGGCCCTACGAGTTTAAGAACATTTTGACTAAACCCTCCATGAATTTGAAGATTGTCACTACAATTTTCGTATAGCAAATGGGCCCTATCCTTATAACAGATAATGTATTGATCGTTATTGTCTGGGTATGCTAGTTTCCAATTGTAGTGGACAATTTGAGGCGTTTGGTACACCATCTTCAAAGATTCTTTTATAGAGGGAAGCTAATATGATGTTGCTACAATGGGCCCTACGAGTTTAAGAACATTTTGACTAAATCCTCCATGAATTTGAAGACTATCACTTCTGGGCCTTACTTTTCTGGGGACTGGGACCTATCCTCTATGTATTTCAATTTTCCTAGGCCTTGGTAAAAAAGCTCGTATCGAGGAATCGAGACGACGGTCGATCGCTACCAGAGGCGGAGGCGAACCTTTCGTTTTGACGCCTGAGCGGAATCGGCTCTCCCGGCTGCTCGCAAGATATTTCCAATATCGTAAAACCATTAATTACCAGGTGGACCCGGTGTCGGTGTATCGGCTCTGCCTCCGAACGAACCTTCTTCTCTTCGAGCCTCCTCCTCCTCCATCGGTCGACTACTTAGGTGGCCGTCGCTGGTCGGATGATGTATTTCGGTGTTTTTGCTCGACATTAATAATAACGTCGCTCGGACCCGGCCCCGGAGTTCTCCTGGTGAAAGGACCTCTTTCCTCCTCGGTTCATTACCGGTACCCCGCTTTTCGTTTCCCCTGCCCCCTCGATCTTTCTCGCGCCACGATTAATCCCCACGACGATAGGGAGCCTATGCAACCGGAAGTCCCCTGAAAAACTAGCCAAAATTACACTTTGGACCTATCAAAATTCGATGTTAGAAACTGTGTACCATACGATTGATAAAAATCTGAGCCAAGACTTGGACAATCGATCTCACAAATTAGTTTTCACTATTTTTATAATTCTATTCTAGGCTCGATATTCTTCGACTTTGATATATTTTTTTTGGGTGTCTTTTGTGTTCAGAATTTTGTTTCTAGAGCCACTCTATGTCTCTGCATTGATTACAAACGAGTTACATAATAAAAGACTTGATTTGAACGAACGAGAGACTATGCAACCGGAAGTCCCCTGAAAAACTAGTCAAAATATCACTTTAGACGTACCAAAATTCTATGCTTGAAACTGTGTACCATAAGAACGATAAAAATTTTTCTTAACAATTAATTTTCACTATTTTTATAATTTTTCGCCCGTCTTTTGATCCAAACGACTTAAATGATAAAATACCGGATTATTTGACCCGAATTGCGCGGGGCTAATGAGCGCGTACGCGGGTGACTGACCCGAATCCGGGGCCCTATGGAGGGCGATTTAAAGGCTGGCGTGCACGAGAAAGGAAGACAGGTATTCTCGAACGCAAGAAGCAAAACTCGAGGAAAGACGGGCCATATACGACTGCGGGGCGATAATCAGGAAGGGAAATCGCGAAGGATCGAGAAGGAAGGAGCTTCTGGGAAGCAGATAGGAGATCGTTTAGCCGGAGCGGAGAGTCCCACCGGTCAGCGGATTCGATTCGACGTCGAGATCATCGGGAGCTCCGGCGAACCGAGGGAAAAAGAGTGGAGGGCACTCGGGTGTGTACGCGCAAAGAGAGGACCACCTGGTCATCCGAGGACTCGGCTCATTCTTCTGTCCGACGTTGGACGAACAAGAGGGAGAGGCAACAGAAGAAGGAGCAGAAGAACAGGGATTCCTGGTAAATTAGCATACACCGGTCGGATCGGTGACTCCGGAGGAGGTACCCAGCCTCTTTGTTCTCACTCCTGAGGAACGCACGAACGACCGTCTCCCGGTTCTCCGCGAACGAGAAATCGCGGGGCCCGCGACCGCTCGAACGGGGCCCTCTTTCTCGCGCCTCGGCTCCTCTGCCCGCGAGGGGCAAACACCGAGGGGTGGAGAAAGCTGCACCGGACCCGAGAGAAAGATCCTGGATTCGAGAAGGGGTAGGGGGGAGTGGGACGAGGGGAATAGGGCCCCGACGGACCCACCGCCGCGTTCCGCGAGCCTCGTAATTACGAGCCGCAAGGCCGCCGCGAAAGAGAGGCGTCAAAATCGTCCTCTTCTCTCGCTCCGGGCCCCGAAGCTCGCGCGCGATCGGGCCCCGGCCATTATCGAAATTGATATTTTATCGATGGCCCGCGCCACGCAATCCACGGGGCCCCCCTTTATTGAGTTATTTCCCGATAATTACGAATCGACGATAATTCCGGGCCCCGTAATGCGTTACTTATTACCGCGAGGGGCCCGCGGGCCCCGATCTGTCTTTTTAACGTCTACGAATGTAAATATTCGCGGCTAATTTTATGTAATTGGGTTTCGGGACACCATCGATAGCTTCTCGCTTTAATGGGGCCCGAATTGTAAATCTACTCGTGGCAAGTTTACGAAGAGGACGATGAAAATTAGGCAACTCGGCGGCCCCGGATAATTTGAAGGTAATATCCGAAATTAAAACGGGCATCAAATCGGGGCCCGACGGTGCTCCGCGGGTCCGTCGTCGGGGGCGAGAGGCGGGAGGAGTTTCGTAGCGACGCGCGAGGTCGGAACGGAGGCGAGGAAAAAATCCCCTGCGGTCGCAAAACAAAATGTCACGTAATTATCGCGGTAGGTGTTCCATCGAGGGGCCCGCTGGCCCTCTTCGCCGTTCGCCGGTAGGTAAAGCTCTCCGGGTGCAACGGGGCAAAAAGTGCAGCGAAAACCACCGTTGGGATCGTAAAACGGGGCCGTTTATGAGACCAGGGACCAACGCGTCCAGAGGTAGGGCCCCGTTTCCACCGGGCCCGCGGTGCAATAAACGTTCTCTAGCCGTTCCCGGTGCTAGAGACCCACGGAGATCAAGCACCTGCGCGAAACGCCGCTTCTATCCATCGGTTATTTACGTTTGCTCGATGGATCGAGGCCCTACCGTCGGCGACAACCCCTCCACCCGTTTTTACGCACTTGGCTAGTCCGTTTATTAACGGATTAGTGTTCATTAGTATACAAAATAAAGTAATAATAATAACGTCTTTATTGCACCGTGCAAAAATTAAATATTATACCGAACGGTGCAAATGGGCCCCGGGGGCCTGACCGCCATTAAGGACAACCGATTCCGGGCGTGTGTTTAACGGACTACGGAAAGTACAGCTGGGGGAAAAATATTTATATGGGGTAAATCGTGTTGAACATTTCGAATTTGACAGTCAATAATTTTTTAAATTAGAATATTCATAGAATACACTATACACTTCGAGTCAAAATTGTGGAATTTTGTAAATTTTGAAAAGTGTACATATTTCGTATATAAATAATTCAAATATACTCTGAGGAAAAAATTGAATAAATCCACTAAAATTACTTTCTGAAAATCAATCTTGACTATGAAATGCTCTATGTATTTTATGAAAATTTATAATTTCTATTCTCTACGCATCAATAAGAAAGAATCGTAGTTTGAAACGATGATTATTTAGTAATAAATGCACCAGGGGGCGGAAGCTGACGATTGGTAACGGATGCAAGTAGCCGGGGAACGTCCGCCATTCGTCAATGGAGAACAGAGAGATCACGTCGCTGCCGTGGACGGCGCAAGAAGGGAACCGGGAACGCGTTATCGCGAGGGCAGCGATGATTCAACCGCCCCGCCGGCTAACTGCTCGCATCCATATCCTCCCGATCGTGGGTGGACGCGCGACATGAGCCAAAACCTGGGGGGACAAGCCACGAGACATGTCGCGCCGTTCCCCGTGGATTTTCATAACCGACCGCCGCTCCGCCAGCGAGAAAAATGCCCCGCGATTAACGAGTCCTCCAAAGGAACGCGACGCGCGACTGTCCTTTGCCCGAGAAAACTTCTGACTTTCAAACCTCATCGAAACGCCAAAGAAACTTCTTTAATAAAAAATCAACGCCCCTCGAGTGTGTTTCCGATGCAATCTAAATTGGAAAATTATTTTTTTGCAATGTATATATTGAGTAAAATTTTTTTCAGGATTGTGTGTTTTGTTGCAATTTTAATTGAAAAATTTTTGGTGATTTTAATGTCTTCGATTTGACAAGAATTATTCTTAAAAGTGGAGAAACTAATTTTAAATTTTTGTTGGAGAATATCGAGTGTGTTAAATGGGACACTGGGTATGTAATCAGGAGTCGAGGTCATCTCGTAAGACAGTTGGGAAATCCCGGGCTTAATATGTAGTTGGTAGGGTCGCAGGAAAATGGTGACATCCGGCACGACTCGTGTCTCGCGCCCCGGTTTATGGCCGTCATTGTTCTTTCCAGGCGGTCGCAATAAAGCCAGGCCTCTGCACGTGTTCTCCAGAAACGCAGAAAAATTTGGAACAATGCAAACTCTTCTGCGTTGGTCCGCCGTTACCTTAAAAACGGTCAATATTTTCACGAAGGTGGAGCTCTAGTCACGTACAATAAGGTTAGGAACGCGATTACTCACTTTTCTTTAAGACAGTTTCGTCAAGATGGCGCTTTTATCACCTCGATCGAAAGAGGAACATAACCTAAATTAAATAGAGCAAAAGAACAGAGACTCGAGAACAATAACTGTGAAATATTTCTGGGATTCCCTAACATATTATATCTACGTTTGATGCTGAGTACACTAGAATCTTTAATAACAGTAATCACTAAACCACCTATGTATTTCTGGATTACTTTGGCAAAATTAAAATATGATATAGTCCAAGTGAAATAAAGGTGACTTTAAGTAATCGTTTTACCCATTTCAAACTCGTTAAAAAAATACAAAAAGTTGAATCTCATCGATTTTTTGAGAGCTCAAAATCTGAAAACTGTCCCTTCTAACCTACCAATTGCGATCAAAATATTGCAAATGGCGACTTCCATTGACCACAGAGCACCCCATTTTGATAATTCTAAGGCCCCCAACTTGCTAAACTTTTATAAAAAAAAATTGTGGAAGGTAAAATCGACATAAATTGTAGAGTATGAAGCTAGCCTAAGAGAGGAGAAGAGTGAGAGACGAAATTGAAAGCGTAGGCGCGGCAGGGCACCGGGGCCCGTTCGAGGAGGTCCCCGGACGACGGGAGATCGTGAATTACGTTCGAGTTCCATCGGGGATCGATAGCCGATATACGGGGCTTGAACGTCGATCTCAGATCGAGCAATCGCGATAAAGGAGAACGATCCACGCTCCCACCCGCGGGACAACGGTGGGTCCGTTCACGAAAACGGCTTCATTAGGGCCTCTACGGGCCCCCGCCGTCCCTCCCTTCTGATCGAAAACCCCCTGACGTTCTTCTCCTCTCGTTATCCGGGCGTTCCCCGACGAGCTGATCGACGCATCTCGCGAATCTTGCCATCTTGCGACTCGAAAGACAGAAAAGAATCGGCTGAAAAAAGGAGGGGGGTCGATTCATGGCGTGTGAGGCCCCTTTCGTCTTGAAATCATTTCCCAAAGCTTTATACTCACTCTATTCCATCGCTGCAACTCTTGTTTTCTTCAGGAAACCAGATTCAAATTTTAGAAATTTGTTAAGAAATTTTTGGATTATTGTCAGAAGAATATTTTTGAAAATAATGTTTGGGGTTGTGGGAGATGTAGAAGATTAGAAATACCCTGCAAATAATAAATATTTCTGTAGAATGGAACTCATTGACTGCCCAGATTAAAATTGTACAATTTTCCAATGTCAACAAAATTTTGATTTTAAGTAATAAAATTTGTTTCTTCCAAATATTTTCCATCTCAGAATTTGGACTGAAGTATTATCTAATTGTTAAATGCAATAAATGAGTTTAAAAAAGGTTACAATAGTTTGGGCCTTAGTCGGGGCCTGACTGCAAACGGTTCCACCGTTAGTATTTGCTTTGCCTCGCATGAGCGAGCGATTACCACGTAAGTAGATAAATAAAAAAGTCAAGGGACAAGGGGGAGGAGAAGCAGAGAGGGCCCCGGAGGCTCGGAAGTAGCGAGGCGCAGGTCCGCGATGGCTCTTTTATCTCGTGCCCTCATCGTTCCGTCGTCGCCCCTCCTTAATTCACAGCCAGCTCCGGTCATAATTCGCGTTTTACCTCGCGGTGTTTATGTACTTTTAATAATGCCTGATATCTCGTCCAGGCGCTGCTCGGACCCTCTGGGCCCCCTCGTGGTCCCGAGCACCCTGCTGCGCGACGATGCGTGCTCCAGCCCGACGGAGAAACTTTCGACCGGGTCCACGACTTCCTCTAGCGATATCTCCTCCAACATTGGCGTCCCTTTGTCCCCAAATACATTTTCAAAGTCTCTGTTTTCCAACAAAGCTCCAAAACTTGGTCCCCAAAGTTCTTGGGGATTTTTGTTGCAATTGGGCCCAAAGTTCCTAGATTAAAGAGTTTAAGATGTTGAGAACAGTTTCCAGGTCTCCATCTTCCAAACAAAGCTCCAAAACACTTCTCCAAAGCTTACAAGATCTCAGACTCTGAATCGTCCTGGGGATTTTCGTTACAATTGGGCCCAAAGTTCCTAGATCAAAGAGTTTAAGATGTTGAGAACATTTTCCAGATCTCCATCTTCCAAACAAAGCTCCAAAACACTTCTCCAAAGCTTACAAGATCTTAGACTCTGAATCTTCCTAGGGATTTTTGTTATAATCAGGTTCAAAACTTCCTAGATCAACCAGTGCCTGTGTGCAGGACATTTTTCAAGTCTCCATCCTCCACCAAAGCTCCAGAACTTGTTCTCCAAAGTCCACCAACGTCTCAGACTCGCAAACTTCCTAGGGATTTTTGTTGCAATCGGGTAAAAAGTCCCTAAATCGACTAGCATACCATCTTAACCTATTTTTTAACTATGACAAAGTGTGATTCCCGGAAGTTGAAGGTTGATTTTGAGTCGGAGAACGCGAAATTCCGGGGCCTCCAACGTCGAGGCAATACTTGCTCCGCCTCGCGACTCCGTTTCTTCCTCTTTCGTTGTCCAAGCCTGGTCGTCGTCCCACCCTCCGAGCACGGTCTCTCTCGGGCGCGTTTCGCCGTCACCGCCACCCTCCGGCACATGTTAACAGCACTTTAAACTTTTATTAATAAGGATAAATCAGAGGCGCCCCGCGGATGAAGTTGTCGGTGCCACGGTCCAGCGCGTATAATCTGGCATCGGAAACACACGACCACGGAGTCTCCGCGGGGAGGAGGAGGACCGGGGGCCACGGGAGGGGTCGGCAACACGTCGGTTTACGACCATTGCCCACAATGTCGTGTGCTCGCAACGCGACCGCACAGAGATATTTATCGTCCTGCTGCCTTCTGGGCTCCGAGACTCCGTCCGCCGCCTCGTTCCTCCTTTTCGGGACAAGCTACGCGATTTCCACGGGATTCGCTGGGGATCTACCGCGATGGACGCCATTTTTCGTCCGGACGACCCACATTTTGTGCGATCGTCCATCTTCCTGCTTTTGGGGGACCATTGAAACTGAACGTTTTGGGGAATTTTTTTAGGTCCAAGGGGGTTTATTCTCTATATAGTGGGTCGAGGAAGGATTTGCAAGGTTAGGTTTTTGGAGATAAACTACTCTGAAAATGGTGATGTTATTTGCACGCAAGTAACCCCTATTTGCATTGTTCAGTATGAGATTTCTGATATTGTTATTTTTATTTTTTATAAATTTTGTCGTTTTGAGATGCAATTTGCATGAGTCAAAATAGACCCAGAGTCCAATATAGGGTTTCTGATCTGATTCCTGCGCCATTTTATCTCTAAACTCTTTGGCCATTATTATTCTTTATTTTTTACAAATTTCACGATTTTTAAATACATATTGCACTGGTCAAAATGGACCCAGACTCTTCTAAGGGAAGCATAAATGGTACTTTTCTGAATCCTATTAAAAGTAAGTCTTCTGAGTCTCTCAATTCTAAATTAAGAAGAATCAACCCTTAAATATACCATTTTCATTGTAAATCAACCACCCCCAAAACTATACATATATGCTTCCTTTCAAATAATTATTTTTCTATCAGACTTTTTATCCTGAATGAGGTATTTCGTAAACAATTTGTGCATCTTCCTCAACAATTTAACTTCATTATTTGCCAATCAAAAAGCATTTATCCCAAAAAAATGGTACGATTTTCGACGAATCGAGGAAGATCGAATGCACAGTAAATGCGAAAGTTCATCGCACCGCGGGTTCTGGGAATCGACGATAACATTTTCAGCCCGAAGAATAAAAGCAAGTTCGAAGGAGAGGGACGAGATAGGTTCGCGGTGTCGATCGCGATAAATCAGAAACCGAGGCGCGGCGTTCGCGCTGGTCGAGTTCCTCCCGTTCGGAAACCCCCGGCTCGCGTTCCTGGCGAGAGTGCCGTACCGATAAAACGAAATTCCTGGCGGTCCGAGAAAAATTCTTCGGAATAAACTCGCCGATATTATGCGACCGCTAATTACGGCTCGCCTCGCGTCAAGTCACCGCAGAAATTACGACCGCTCGCCACTCGTATTTTCCATTCTGCCGTTCTACGCGCAGGGAAATCCCAGCTTGGTCAATAAATAAAATTAATACAAAAAAGTGTTAGAAAATTGGAACTGGTAGTTACTTTTTTGCAAATATCGGGCAAACTATCGACTGTACAGGAAAAATAGTTATAATCGAAATTGTGGGATAGAAAATTCTCTACAGGAAAGGTTCTATACACTTTTTCAATAAGTTTGATATTTCGTGAGTAAATCGGTAGTGAATGATTTTTTGCATAATCGATTCACTATTTTTATATTTACATGTTAAATATTGGAGTTATTGAAAATTTGAATGGGACCTTTTCTGTAGAGGATTACATACCCTCCAATTTTTATATAAACTTTTTTTCTGTAAACCCAATGGTACTGGAGATATTTGTAAAAATTTACGTAGGTTTCGAGATAGCAGCGATAGCGAGTGCTCTCGGGCGTGGAGATCGACGATTTCCTGCTCTGGATCGAGGATCTATGCGCAGACAGGCGGTTCGTAGGAGGAACGCGGAAGATCGCGCCGCGTGGAAACGCTAACCGCTCCTAAACGCTTCGCGAACCGTCGCGAATTGCACCGTTCGCGCATCTGGTGGCCTCGGCGAATTAGATCAACCGGGGATCTCCCGACAGAGATACCTAACTCGTAAATTCACGAATGTAAATTAAATGAATCACAAAAAAAAAACAATACATTTACAGAAAATAATCAAGAAGTCAATTTCTTCCGTCGATTTTTCATCGTACATTACGAAAAATTCAATTCTATGATTGACAATTAACAGATCGTTTATTTTTCGTTTAAAAAGCTAAACTATCCAAGGGAAGAATGTACTAATCAGTCGAAGTGTAGGCATTCGCCTCGCAGAAAATCGCGGCAATTAGCGTAATCCGGGTATTCCCCGTGCACCAAACGAATTATTACAGTTAGTTAAACGATACCAGTGTTTTACTGCGCCCGATCTGCAGCGTGACACCCGTTCAACAGCCTCGAGGCTCAGAAGAAAGTTTATCCGGAGCGCATACCACGCGAAAATTACTCGTCCCGCCCCTGTTGGTCCGCGCTTTTCGAGAGAAAAAAGACCATCTCGCGGCTAATTACGCAAGACCAGTATACCAGGGGACCTGGGGCAGGAGGAGGAAGAGGAGGGAGGTCGAAGAAATTCCAAGAAGCTGGAAGAACCGTAAAGACTTCAACGACCTCCTCCACCTACCTCGTGGCACGGTCCTTCGTCCTTCGAGCTGGACGAAGAAGGGACGACGAGGAAAGGGAGAGCCCGTGGACGTCTATGGAATATCTTTTCGAAGAATATCGCTGGCGAGGAGGACGAAAGGATCGGCGGATGCGTGGCCGGTGGCCCGCGTCCGGTTGAAAACGGTGGACGGCGCACCGGGCTTAAGGCCCGTGGAATTATCCTCCTGTAAACACCTACCTAATTAAGATTGGAACATTTTAACGTCCTGCTCGGGGACCCCAATAAACCGCCTAACGTACAGCCAGTTTGTTAGGCGCTTATGGGATCGTTTAATTAATATTGGCGTCGGCCAGCTCCAACGACCGACCACCTCCGGCGCCTACGTGTCTTGCCCCTGTACACTTGTGACTTGCACCGTCTAACGGACATCTTGCTTAACAATTTTTCATCCTTATCTGCCTCCTATGTCCTTTGGAAAATCGCCATTATCAAATTCTGGCGACTTCCACTCGAGATACACTTGAGAGGATCAATCTTCCATGGCAGATTTGCTGATTTCTCTTTTGCAACACAATTGATGTGTTTGGGAGGTGATTATGATGATGTTAAGTCTAATTTGGAGGGTTTGTTCAAGTAGTTTTGTTAGATATGGCGATTATGGATGGGTTCTTGATGAAAGGAGTTGGTATTTTTAGGTCCTGTACACTTGCAACTTGCACAGTCCAATGGAGGTATTGGTCATCAATTTTTCTTCCTTCTGTTGCTCCTTCATCCTTTGGAAAGTCGCCATTACCAAACTCAAGTGACCTAAGTCATCTATGACTTCAAGATACTCTTGAGAGGCTCAACCTTCCATGGTAGATTTGCTAATTTCTCTATTGCAACACAAATAATGTGCATGGTGTGTTTGGGAGTGATTGTTTTGTAAGGTTTATTAGGGTGGTTGTGGTAGAAATGATGATACTTGGATGGGTTCTTGATAAAAAAAGTTTGTATTTCTTGGTCCTGTACACTTGCAACTTGCACAATCTAATGGAGGTTATGCTTAACAATTATCTTCTTCCTTCTGTTGCTCCTTCATCCTTTGGAAAGTCGCCATTACCAAACTCAAGTGACCTAAGTCATCTATGACTGCAAGATAGTCTTGAGAGGATCAACCTTCCATGGTAGATTTGCTAATTTCTCTATGGCAACACAAATAATGTGAATGGTGTGTTTGGGAGTGATTGTTTTGTAGGGTTTATTAGGGTGGTTGTGGTAGAAATGATGATACTTGGATGGGTTCTTGATAAAAAAAGTTTGTATTTTTTGGTCCTGTACAATTGTAACTTGCACAATCTAATGGAGGTTATGCTTAACAATTATCTTCTTCCTCTTGTTGCTCTTTGTCCTTTGGAAAGTCGCCTTTACCAAACTCAAGGGATGTAAGTCATCTTTGACTGCAAGATACTCTTGAGAGGCTCAAAATGGTAGATACTTTCATGGTAGATTTGCTAATTTGCATTATAAGAAGAAGTGCTGCAACAGAATACCTCTTTTGAAGCATGAATAATGTAAATTACATGTTTGAGAACAATTATTGTGAGGTCAAGTTTTATTTTACATGTTTTAAGGTAGATATGGAGATACTTGGATGGGGTTCTTGCTAAAAAGAGTTTGTACTTTCTGGTCCTGTACACTTGCAACTTACACAGTCTAATGGAGGTCTACCACCTTTTCTTGCTGCCTTGCATCCTCCTGTTCCTTCTTCATCCTTCTTCAAACTGCCACTACCAAACTGAAATAACCTAAATCATCTTACACTCAAGATACATCATAGCAAACTTGCAAATTGGCATTGTAAGAAGCAGTGCTGCTATTTTTCTTTTGCAACATAAATAATGTGAATTACATATTTGAGAGTGATCTTTGGAATATCAAGTTTTATTTTGCATGGTTCTGAATGTGAATTTTTGATCAAAAGAGTTTATATTTTAGGGCCTGTACACTGCAAACTTGGAATGTCTAATGGAGATCTCAAGATACTCTAAAGAGACTCAATCTTTCATGGCAAATTTACAAATTTGCATTGCAAAACACAGAATTTCTCTTTTGCAACAAGAATAACGTGAATGACATGTTTTGGGAGTGATTATTGTGATGTCAAGTTTTATTTTGTATGGTTTATCGAGGTGGTTCGAGTAAAAAGAGTATTTTTGGCTAAATGATCCGAGTTTGGTTCAGAGTATATAATAAACGAACCTTTCCTCTTTTTGTTACTCCCGGAGTGGTCTTTTATTTTCACCCGATTCGTTCGACTGCTTCTTCCACCGATCGCAAGTTCGAGTAAAAAGCTCGGCGAACGCGTGCCGCGAAATTTCTGACGAATCGACTGGTCACGGCGACCCGCGGAGATCTCATTTGTGGATCGAAACATCGATCAACGGAAAACTAAACAACTCCAGGTGCACGATTATTTATCCCTTGGAATGTTTTGGATTTAATTATTTCAGATTTTTAATGAAAAAGATTGACATTAAAGATGAAATATTGCAAGGAATGAGATATTTAGGTCTTGAGGGCCTCCATACTGTTTCATAGAAATTAAAAACCTGCATAGAATATATAGAATACTATTCAAAAAAAGAATACAAATTGCATCTTTCTAAAATAAAATTACATACAGTCTCTGGTACCATTTTTCTATATTTTAAATGCTACGACTATGTCCTCCATTTTTCTCTAATTTACTAATTAAGACACTGGTCAAAAACTATTAAAAACACCCCTGATGTATCTCAATAACATGAGGGAAACATACTAAGACTATGGCCACTTTCATTTTTCTCTAATTTATTAACTAAACATTGGTTCAAACTATCATAAACACCCTTGGATGTATCTCAATGCACCCATATGCTTCTAATTCAATTGAGGTGTCATCATTTGAGGTTAAACTGCATTTTATTATACTGTTCTATAAAATAGTTATACTTCTGTATGTTTACAAACATCTAAACGTTATTGTTGTCATATTTCTATGCATTTATATGTCTGACACTGGACGAAACTATCAGAAACACCCCCTGATGTATCTCAAATACTACAACTGTATACTCCTCCATTTTTTTCTTTAATTTACTAACAAAACATTGGTCCAAACTAACACTAATATCCTGCATAATGAACAATACTAATATATTCATAAAGAAACCTGTACATGACTTTGTTCTCCTCCATTTTTCTCTAATTCACTAATAAGACTGATTCAAACTATTAAAAACACTCTTGATGTATCTCAATAACATGAGAAAAACATACTAAGACTATGTCCATCTCCATTTTTCTCTAATTTACTAACCAAACACTGGTTCAAACTATTGCAAACACACTTGGATGTATCTCAATGCATCCATATGGTCCTAATTCAATTGAGGTGTCATCATTTGAGGTTAAACTGCATTTTATTATACTGTTCTATAAAATAGTTATATTTCTGTGTGTTTACAAACATCTAAACGTTATTGTTGTCATATTTCTATGCATTTATATGTCTAAAACTGGACCAAAAACATCAGGAACATCCTCTGATGTATCTCAAATACTACAACTATATCCTCCTCCATTTTTTTCTTTAATTTACTAACAAAACATTGGTCCAAACTAACACTAATATCCTGCATAATGAACAATACTAATATGTTTATAAAGAAACCTGTACACAACTATGTTTTCCTCCATTTTCCTTTCATTCACTAACAGAACACTGATCCAAAGTATCACAAACATTCTACATAATGAAAAATACCTAATAGTTTCATAAGGAGACCAGACAGAAGAATACAACTAATTTTTATCATAGGAGCTTCAAAATGGCCGATTATTGAAGAGGAAAAGGGTGAAGAAAGCTACGTTGGGGCTCCCTCCAGGAGGGGCGAGCAGGGCGATTAATCACGGTCGCGTTTTGCGGTTTTGTCGCGCGTCACGACCCACGTGCGTTCCGCGGGCCCCATTGTTCCGCGTCTAATCGTTCCAAGAACGATCGTTCTCGCCGTGGGAGAGTTTCGCCATTCACCGCGAACGTCCACGCAGGACGAACCGCGTGTCATTTTTCCTTCCACTTTACGAGCCTTCGACGCTCGGACTAATTGAAAATAAACCGGGGAACCCTTCGTACGACACGGTGTCGTGCTTTAGGAGCCCCAGCGATTTCCCGGGATCCGAGTACAAGATCGCGTCGTTTAGAGACGACTCGAGGAACGCTGAGAGGTTAACCCTCACAATGTGGCTACAAAATGGCGGCGAAATGTTCCCTTACAATTATAATGGGCATTTACACTTGTTATTTTTACAAAATGGTGCTTTACAATTTTCATTTACTGCCCATAGGAACGAATCTTGTAGTGTATCAGATTAACCCGGTTAACTGTAATATGTATAAACACTTCGTATTTGTGTATTTAAAATTTAATGATGTAGTAGGTATCTTCTTTTGTAGCATCTTTTCTACGTGATAACTAACCTAAAAATAAATTAAATTAAAATATTAAAATTCTCCGGTTAACTGTAATATTTATTAACACTTCATATCTGAATATTTAAAATTTACTGATGTGGTAGGTATCTTCTCTTGTAGCATCTTTTCTATGTGATATAACTAACCTAAAAATAAATTATATTAAAATATAAAAATTCTCCAGTTAACTGTAATATTTATTAACACTTCATATCTGAATATTTACAATTTAATTCTGATGTCGTAGGTATCTTCTTTTGTAGCATCTTTTCTGTGTGATAACTAACCTAAAAATAAATTAAAATTAAATATTAAAATTCTTTGGAACCCCAAATGGTTGCGTTTAAGTTTCTACAATTTCGCTATTTCGTAATTGAATTAAACAGAAACGCAAGTTTAATGTATAGAGGTTCGAGAAAGCGTAGTAAAGGATTTTTCTTCCCGGCGGAGAGTAGGTTAATAAACGCGCGAGCGCGGTAATCGGTAAATCGAGCGTCGCGTCCTGGTGGACGGCCATCCTCCTGGGCGATGTTTTCATTAGGCCGTAATAACCGGTACGGATCGGCTCTGCCGGGCGAAATTGAATTACCACCGGAAGATCTCGCCTTTCCCTTCGACGCGCCAAAAGGAGAAGGAGACACGAAGCAAGATGGCGGCCACCGTAGGCCCGTGTATCTGGTACGCGGTAACGTCCGGCGACCAATTTTGGGAGGCCATTTTTCCCTCAAAGGGGAACGTAGACGGCAGCCCGAAAATTACCCCGGTTGGACCACCCAGTCGGCCCACGGCAGACCAATCTCCTGGCCATGGGCTAATCGAGTCGGGACGGTTCGGACCAGGCGAGCTGGTGGGGCTAATTGCAGCTCACCACCTTCGTACCCTCCAGAGGTCGACCTCTCTATTAAGAGACCTTTACGCGGCCTCTTCTCGCGCTCACCGCTCCTCTGCCGCGTCACGTATTAAATTGGAGGGTGTAAGCGCGATCCTAAACTTTTTACTTAACCCCTTTGAACGACTTTACTCCGGCTCGAGGACCCTCGGGTTCTCGCCCGACCCAAACCTGGGCCATCCACCCCCGCGCCTCCTTCACACCACCGACATTTTCTCCTAGATCCTCCATTACGGATTTATTCCTCATTACCTTAACGTTAGTTTCTCTTAAACATTGCAGGAACTAGTAATGGGGACGTTTTCATAATTATTCATCTTCACCGTCAATATAGGAACAATTAAACTTAATTTAACTAAGAAACGATTAGAAGACACTTCTGAGATGCAAGGGTTAGGTTATTGGGGAACGAATGGTACGCCATCTATGTATTGTTAGATAATAAAATACTATTCACAAGAATTAATAATAAACATTTTCCTAATAATTCATGTGAAATATATGTGAAATATAGGAACAATTAAACTTAATTTAACTAAGAAACGATTAGAAGACACTTCTGAGATGCAAGGGTTAGGTTAATGGAGAACGTATGGCACGCCATCTATGTAGACACGTTTTAAGAGGTTATATGGTTGCTATCTGTCATCTGTACGGTGAAGATTCCGTCGATCGAGACGAATTGCGAATTTGAGGTTACTGTGAACATAATCACAAAGTAGCGATAACAATGGCTGCACTGAAGTTTCTCGTTGACGGACCACGCAGATATATCTCTGAAAATGAATAAAACACTAGTAACTAAGAACAACTATAGTTCTAAAAGCTAATATGAATACTACCTGTCATCGTACAGCGAAAATTCGATCGAAACGAATTGCAAATTTGGTTATCGAACATAACCTCAACATGCACTACCGTGTAACGAAGCAAACGATATCGTTTAAATTAGTGTTATATCGTGAAATAATAGAATACGATTCGCAATAGACTGTTGCTATGCACGATGGAAAATAGTCACGAGGTGACAATAACAATGGCCGCCATGAACTTTCTCGTTGATGGACCACGTATATTTCTACAAATTAGTAACACATGCGTACCTGGCAACAATTGTAGACACGTTCTGAGCGGTAATATGGATATCTGTTGTTGTACGATGAAAATTTGGTTAATTGAGGCGAACTGAACACTTTATTTATCGAACTTGATGTGACAAGCGCTACGTACTGTGTAATGAAGACGCGACTGACGAGCGTACACGATGAGTCACGACGAAGACCGAAGGCACTCGAGCTTAAACGACCAATCAGTACAATCGTCAATAAGTAGAGCACCGATTTGCTGAATACGTTATCCATTAATAGCGGTATAATTTGAAAACTTAGGCACAATTATACGTTTCAATAGAGAGAAATATAGTAGATTAACGAATTGAAGAAAACTTTTAACAAGATATGCACTAATTTCTAGGCTCTGCATTTGACTGTATCCATTGATATCGTCACTGTATATGTAACTGTATGTACTGTATCTACTGTTGTAGCTCTTTATGGGGTAGGATGAGATATTGTAAATAGGGTGTTTATTAGTTAACTATTATGGAAGGTAGCATCTTTTACAGTATAGTTATACTATTGTTATGACTATTGCTAGTATTTATTACTGCTTTTCTGTAAAAGTGAGACCTGTGAATATAATATTGGCTATAAAAATGAGTTTGCTTTACTTCTAACCTAGAATTTAGTAGGCAAATGTTAATTTTGATTAAGAATATATGACGGAGGAGAGAAATTCGAGGCTGGACGCGGATGGTGGAAGAGGTTATTGAGGCGTCCGAATAGAACGTTCGGTGCAATCGACAGCGCTAATTTTCACGTTCAATAAACGGGCGTTTAGTGGTCGAAACGCGAGATGAGGGAAAAAAGGTTTCTCTGCACGGAGTTTATGGCTTCCGCTATCGCCGAAACGCGGCGAACGCGCCACGATACGGCGCGAGCCTCCTTTCTGGCTTTATGGTGATGCGAAATTCCTCTCTCTCCAAGTCTCGCCGTAAAACTATTTTATAGGAGATGTAGACACCGGTTGTTTATTGCTCGCGCGACCTCTCCCGTGTACAAGGTCGAATTACAACAGCTAAAAGCCTGTGTTCTACATGACGCGTTAATATACGAGGCCTCCCAACTTATCCGTTTCCCCTTCGGCCCTTGTACGGTTCCCCTCCCCCGAAAACTCGCGCGTCGCCTTTAGACGCTTCGCCCTCATCCCTCTCACTTTTCCAATAATCAAACAATACCAAAAAAAAATAAAAAAAATCGTCATTTATTAAAATCTCTCTTTTGCTCTAAAAGTTCAGAGGGATAAAAGTGGTCTTATTTTGATAAATTTTTGGAAAAGAGGGGACAAGAAAATTATTTTGTTTATAATCTGAACTTAAAATTAAGGATTGGGGGGTTCTTCAACCACAGGAATCGTTAAAAAAATATTTGATTTAGTTCGACAAATTTTTGGAAAAGAGGGGGCAAGAAAATTATTTTTTTTATAACCTGAATTTACTGTTAGGGGTTGGAAAGCTCTTCTACGACATGAATAGACCCAGAAATCACAAGTTTCAAACATTAAAAAAATATTTGATTTAGATCGATAAATTTTTGGAAAAGAGGGGGCAAGAACATTATTTTTTTTATAACCTGAACTTACTGTTAGGGGTTGGAAAGCTCTTCTACGACAGAAATAGACCCAGAAATCACAAGTTTCAAACATTAAAAAAAATATTTGATTTAAACTGCTGCCGAGAAAATGGTCTTTTCTCTCGATTCCTGATTTAATTGAGCGTTCTACTTACCTTCTCGGAGACGTCTCGACGTATGGAGGTCGAAAAAAAGCTCCTCCCGGGCGTTGGATAAAGTATAGCCGCCCGCGAGCGCGTTCCCACTCGCGCCGGGCAAGATTAACTCGCGTCGTTGATGTCGGGGAATAACGAACGACAATTCGCCCGAGGATACACGTTTTTATTCGCCATGTCACGCTGCACAATGTATAAACGACGTCGTCGATTCAGTCTTATTTACAGAAAATCGCGGGGAACGCAAGCGCAAGGAGGGAACCAAAAAAAAACAAAAAAAAACAAAATGGTAGAAAGAAGGACAGATTAAGTACTTCGGGAAAAGCGGGGAGGAGGGGGGAAAGCGGGCAATCGTTTGCGCGCGAAGCGGAAACGCTTGAAACGAACAGCTGGAGATACCTGGAAAGCTTCGAACAATGGGAGACGAACGATCGTCCCTCTTACGACTAAAAGGAGCCATACTCGCGACGATTTATCGCACGAATAATCGCAACGACCTGTTATCCTAATGTGGATTTGTCCCGTTACTATGAATCCACCGTACGTCTAATTAAATACGTCCAAGAGTTCACATCAATTTTTTTTTCTATTTAATTTTTTCTATTGTTTAAATATTGTTTTGAATTTTCCGAGTGGTCAGAAACTACACCCAGTCACTGCTACGATATTTTTAATTATAAATCATCAAATAAATATCAGAGAAATGTATTAACCTCGAGTATCTAAAGATTCGCCAAAATGGCGGACTGAAATCTCTGAGTAATCAGAAGCCTCACTAGTCACTTCTACATTCAATATTTTTAATAATAAATCGTCAAATAAATATCAGAGAAGTATATTAACCTCGAAAATTTCAAGATTCGCCAAAATGGCGGACTGAAATCTCTGAGTAATCAGAAGCCTCACTAGTCACTTTTACATACGATATTTTTAGT
Source organism: Colletes gigas (assembly GCF_013123115.1). NCBI lineage: Eukaryota > Metazoa > Arthropoda > Insecta > Hymenoptera > Colletidae > Colletes > Colletes gigas. The sequence goes on from NW_025106644.1 coordinate 2,913,661, forward strand.
TATAAATCGTCAAATAAATATCAGAGAAGTATATTAACCTCGAAAATCTAAAGATTCACCAAAATGGCGGACACTAATCGTTGCTTTCCATGCGACAAACCGGAGCTCCATGGCCCCCATAACGCGTATATTACAGATGCTTAACCTAACCGGTCGTCGATCGTTCCCAGATCCCCTGGGCCACTCGCGACGGCCATTTTCTAGCGACAAGTGTTGATAGTCTTCTTCTCCAGGCAGGTGTTGCACGTGACCTCGCAACACCACCGAAATCTGCACTTGCAATTGGTCTTTTCCTTGACGATCCTGGTGTCGTACCCTCTGCCGCAGCAAAGCAGCTCGCAGCCGTCGACGCCCTGGCTGGTGGAGTTGCATCGACGACCCTGGGTCCCCAGGGAGCCTGTCTTCCGGTTCGGTTTGCAGAAGTCGGGGGAATCCTCGCTGTAGATCAGATCGAACCGATCCGGCGGCTTGATAGTCGGCCCCTCTGTGATGAAGCTGTGCCCGTCGTTGCTGGGGATCACCTTCGCCGCGCCGTCGAACGACTCCTTCAACCGGTTGCCCACGTCGCGGAACGGCGGCATTTTCCGCCAACAGGTGCGCACGGTGCAGGAACCGGAAAGACCGTGGCACTTGCACTCCGTCCTCATGAAGTCCCTCACTGCCTGCGACCCCAAAGGAGACCCAAAGTCGCGAAATATTCAAGTCTCAACGTCTAGTTCTAATTCTTAAGGGGTGGTAGCTTTGTATGGGGATTTTTGAATGTTGAGGACTTGCATAAATAGCTTTGCGTGTTCTCAATGAAGTTTCTTAGGGTCTGTGATCCCAAAGGAGGCCACAAAATGGCGAAATACTTGCATAAATGATAACATAAGCTGACAGTAAGTCCAATTGATTGATGGGTTGAAGATTGTAAATGTTGAGGGCTTGCATAAATATCTTTGGGTGTTCCTGATGAAGTTCTTTAGAGACTGCAATCTCCAAGGAGAACTAAAATGGCGAAATGGCACTAGGTCCTATTGATTGATGTGTTGAAGATTATGAATATTGAGGACTTGTATAAATATCCTTGTATGTTCCTAATGAAGTCTCAATCGATTTGTAACTCCCAACAAAAACCAAAAACGCGAAATCCTGACATGTGAGGGCTTCCATAAATGTTTTTCTCAATTCTTAACTGTACCTCAAATGGTTAAATAAGGATTGTGACTGTATTGTGGATGATAAATGCGTACCAGTCGCCCAGCGTTGTTGTTGTGAAGCTTGACCAGCGTCTTGATGTCGCTGCGTTTCCGGTAGGGCGCGTCCATGAAGTCTCGCGACTTTTTGAACCCAAATTTCACATTGTCCCCGCAACCACCCCACTCCCAGTCGCCCTCAGTGGGCAGACTCTTCTCCAGCGAGGCGGTCCTTGCGAATTTACTGAGAGGATTGCCTGCGGGAATTTGCAAAACTCGCGAAATCGCACTCGAACGGAGAGAATTGTACCGAGCTTCTCAACGAATGATACCTTTCGACGTCATTTTGTCGCAGGAACACTGGACCAGGTGACCCATGGTGCAGGCTCTGGTCACTGCGTACGTCACCCCAGCTGCTGTGATGGCGTTCACGAACCCCGTTTCCCGCGTATCTGCAATCAGACGATCCCTCGATCGATTCTAATATGGTACGCGTTATGATAAAAATAAGAGAAAATTAGATTGGATGAGATTATTAATGCTTTTTCATAATAGCTACATTTAATTTCGCCGAAAAATTTCAGCATCTAATCGAATTTTTTTCTTCAAAGTGGGTAGGAATTCAGGGATATGTCTATTCACAAAAAATGATTGTAACTGATCCCCGCAAACAAAAATAATTTTTTCAGAATGATTTGAAATTTTTTAATTTTGTCGAAAAATTTGCTCCCCACTCGAATTTTTTTCTCGAAAATGGTTAGTAATTCGAGAATATGTGTATTCACCAAAAATGATTATAATCGACCCCCGCAACTAAAAATAATTTTTTCAGAATGATTTGAAATTTTCTAATTTTGTCGAAAAATTTGCTCCCCACTCGAATTTTATTCTCGAAAATGGTTAGGAATTCGGGGGTATGTGTATTCACAAAAAATGATCGTAATCGACCTCCCTAACTAAAAAAATTTTTTCAAAACGATATAAAATTTTTTAATTTCGCCGAAAAAGTGATAGATCTACTGAATTTTTTTCTCGAAAGTGGTTAGGAATTCGAGGGTATGTGTATTCACCAAAAATGACTGTAATCGACCCCCCTAACCAAAAATAATTTTTCTAGAATGATTTGAAATTTTTCAATTTCACCGAGTTTCTCCATCTGCCCCCTTGTCGACTCTAAGACTCTAGAGCCGAAATTCGCTACTTTGGGTGCCCCAACGGTGACTCAAGGAGGATGTCTCGTTTCCTCTAGGTCGCCCAGGTCCCCAGGACGAGGATATCGTGCATCGTGGGCGGAAGATTTCGGTCGTTCGCGACAGGTTGGAGACGATCCAGGGAGAGCAAAGGGGGAAGGCCCACGTAGCTCTGGATGGCGTGTGTATTCGGTTTCACCTGTCACGTCTCCACTCCATCATTAGGCGGACAATGCACGCCGGGAGTTCCACCCCTTTTCAAAACGGCAGATTACCACCGCCTCCGTCCAACGGCTCCCTGTCACCCATTGTCTCTCACCTGCCCGTGCATCCGGGTTTTGCAAATCCTCTCTCCGATCCTTTATTTATTTTTTCCTTTGGTTTCCGCGTGTCCAAAACCCCCCCTCTCTCTCTCTATCTCCTTCTCTCCCCGTCCTCTCGCGATCAAAGTTTTGCGTCCACCGGCCGACGAGATAGAATCTTGCGGCTCGTGGATTAACTTATAATCGTAACGCGGAATGCGGGGCCCAATTACCGATTCCGTTGGTCCAAAGTATCGCGAGCGGATCTGTCCAGGCGGCGATCGAATCGGCGAAGGTGGCCTCCGACGAGGCGTTTCCGGCGAGGCAATTATCCGTTTCGAGGCGTTTAAGCGCGAACCAGGCCGCGAATACTAATGTTCGCGGCGCCATGGATCAAAGAAACGCGCGATCGATACACGGAATCTCTGTTGAGCCGGTTCAAATCACTTGGAACGCTTTCTGAACTCCTTTGAGAAAATCTAGAACCTTTATACAAACTTCGTTTATATCTCGTGTTTTCATTGTTATTGCCATCAACAAATAAGTCGAGCGCTTGCGAGAGAGTCGAGTGCGTTGCCCTCTAGCGGCGAGCCTATCGCAATTAGGGCTCTACTCGCTCTGTGACAACGGAATCCCCGGTGAAAACGCAAGTTATGGGGGGAAAATGGCGACGTGGACGGTGGAAACGCGATCGAAACCGCGAAGAAGAGCGGAGGAAACTTCGTTTATATCTCGTGTGTTCATTGTTATTACTTTCAGCAGATAAGTCGGGCGCTTGCGAGAGAGTCGAGTGCGTGGCCCTCTAGCGGCGAGTCTATCGCAATTAGGGCTCTGCTCGCTCTGTGACAACGGAATCCCCGGTGAAAACGCAAGTTATGGGGGGGAAATGGCGTCGTCGACGGTGGAAACGCGATCGAAACCGCGAAGGAGAGCGGAGGAAAGGTGGACGGAGCTCGAAAGGGACGAGCAGAGAGCGCTGGGAAGGGGTTATACGCGTTAAGCCTGGTTCTCCGTGGTTCCCATGGATTCCAGCCGGGTATCTTCGCCGCGGATCGACGCACGGACGGACGGACGGACGGACGGAACGAGAAGAAGCGGCCTGCCACCGCCCGCGTATCTTCCGATGCATCGCCTCACCTTTCAGTGCGTATTTAAACGATACGATAGTTTTATACGAGCGATCTGATATCGAGGTTCGAGAGCGAAAGGCCCTGGCTGAGGCCTCCGACTCTCTGTTCGCCGTGACTACGACTCTACCGCTGCCTTTTGCTCGATGTTACACGCATCGTGCACGGAACAACCTTCTGCGTAGCATTAAGTGTCACCTGAACTATTTTTCATATTTTATTCGTGGGGAATTTTAGCTATTTTTGGGGTGTTTTTATCTTGATATAGTGTTCGTTGATGAATACATAATTAATTTAGCCATTTCTACTGTGTCCTTTTTTGGGGGAAACTTCTCTCTATTTTGCTCCATTAATATTTATAATTCATTCTTTAAAATTCCAAATTTTTAGGGTGTTTTTTTAGTGAGACTTTTCTATATTTTAATATACTATTTGCTGATGACTACATAATTAATTTAACTATTTTTACTGGGTTTTTTTCTTTTTTTTTTATTGAGACTTTTCTATATTTTGTTGCATCCACTAATATAATTCTTTTTATAAAATTCCAAATTTTATGGTGTTTTTTTATGAGAAGTATATTTTGATATAGTTTCTTGATAACTATATAATTAATTTAGTTGCTTCTATTGTGTTTTTTTTGTTGAGACTTCTCTATATCTTGCTACATCCACTAATACAATTCATTCTTTAAAATTCCAAATTTTTAGGGTGTTTTTTTATGAGACTGTATATTTTGATATATTGTTTGTTGACAACTACATAATTAATTTAGTTATTTCAACTATGTTTTTCTTTATACTGATATAAATATAATTAGTTCTTTAAAATACAAAATTTTAAGTGCTTATAATATGACACAAACATCAAAGATGGTTTCCCAAATTCCAGATCTAAAAATGGTGATGTACCACTTTGTAGGTAACCAGAAGCATCAAACAAAGACAATTGCAATAATTACAAACTTACATGGAAGTTTACTAGCCCTGAAACCCTACCACATCACTTTGAATTCACAAATATAGAATTCTCTGCTCAATATCCCAATATCAACAATCCAATATGGCGATTTTACATCAAATTTCTGTGTTTGAAAGCAATTGAATGAGGTTCTAATGCCAGGAAAAGCTAGAATCAAAGCTGAAATGAGGAAAGTGATGACATGGAAGTTTACTAGCACTGAAATCCTCCCATATTTGAATTCCCAAGTTTAACTTCCCAAATAAAGAATTCTCAGGCTCAATATCCCAATATCAACAATCCAATATGGCCATCTTACATCAAATTTTCATGTTTGAAAGCAATTGAATGACATTCTAATGGCAGGAAAAGCTAGAATCAAAGCTGAAATGAGGAAAGTGATGTCATGGAAGTATACTAGCACTGAAATCCTCCCATATTTGAATTCCCATCTTTGATTTCCCAAATAAAGAATTCTCAGGCTCAATATCCCAATATCAAGAATCCAATATGGCACTCTTCAATCAAATTTCTCTGTTTGAAAGCAATTGAATGACATTCTAATGGCAGGAAAAGCTAGAATCAAAGCTGAAACAAGGAAGGTTATGGCATGGAAGTGTACTAGCCCCGAAATCCTCCCATATTTGAATTGCCAAGTTTAACTTCCCAAATAAAGAATTCTCAGGCTCAATCTCCCAATATCAACAATCTTATATGGCCATCTTACATCAAATTTTCATGTTTAAAAGCAATTGAATGGCATTTTAATGGCAAGAAAAGCTAGAATCAAAGCTGAAACCAGAAAAGTGATGCCATGGAAGTTTACTAGCACTGAAATCCTCCCATATTTGAATTCCCAGGTTTGACTTCCCAAATAAAGAATTCTTAGGCTCAATATCCCAATATCAAGAATCCAATATGGCACTCTTCAATCAAATTTCTCTGTTTGAAAGCAATTGAATGACATTCTAATGGCAGGAAAAGCTAGAATCAAAGCTGAAACAAGGAAGGTTATGGCATGGAAGTGTACTAGACCTAAAATCCTCCCATATTTGAATTCCCAGCTTTGAATTGCCAAATATAGAATGTTCAGGCTCAATATCCCAATATAAACAATCCAATATGGTGATCTTACATCAAATTTCTGTGTTTGAAAGCAATTGAATGGCATTCTAATGGCAGGAAAAGCTAGAATCAAAGCTGTAACAAGGAAGGTTATGACATGGAAGTGTACTAGACCTAAAATCCTCCCATATTTGAATTCCCAGCTTTGAATTGCCAAATATAGAATTCTCAGGCCCAATATCCCAATATCAACAATCCAATATGGCTATCTTACATCAAATTTTTGTGTTTGAAAGCAATTGAATGGCACTCTGATGGTAGGAAAAGCTAGAATCAAAGCTGAAATGAGAATAGTGATGACATGGAAGTTTACTAGCCCTGAAACCCTACCATATCACCTTAAATTCCCAAATATAGAATTCTCAGGCCCAATATCCCAATATCAACAATCCAATATGGCGATCTTACATCAAATTATCGTGTTTGAAAGCAATTGAATGGCATTCTAATGGCAGGAAAAGCTAGTATTAACGCTGAAACAAGGAAGGTGATGGCTGTGGCTGTTGGACGCGTTGAAATTGGTCCCGCGAGCGACACACCGCGTGCATCGAATCGTTCTGTATCGAAGCGTTCGTGGCCTCTGGGAGAAAAGGGAAAAGATCGCGGCGCGGAGGTCGGGGAATGTTCGAGGCGGAGAGGAGCAGCAGGTAATATAAATCACTTCGAATCAATTAGACACGAGGGATCGCGAGCCGATGATCTTGCAGTGCCGGGGCTGCCAGGTGCACGGAGCGCCCATCGTCTCGGGTCGCCCCGACGGCTCAGCCAATTATCAGCATTCCGGGGCATTATCCTCGGAGCGAGACTTACGCCGTGTTTAATTGCGAGTGGTCTTCTTCTTCTCCTCGTACGTCTTCTCCCATTCGTGCGTCGCTTCTGATTTTCGCGTTCCCTCGCCCCGACAACCTCCTACTTCCGGTCGATCGGGTGCTTAATAATGGCGGGGAAAAACGCCATACGACGCGATTGGGTCGATTTTTATGTTTTGGGAGCTTGGAACATATTGGGGGAATTTTATTTATGTAAATATTGAGAAGATATAGTATTGTGACTAAATTTTGGATATTTATGGATTTTAAGCCTCGAAAAGTTAGAGAATGAACCTCTTCAGCACCAAATAATTTTGTTTCTAATTAACAAAAATGCAAATTGATATTCACTAATAATAATAATAATATTACATAAATTTTTTTTGTTAATAATTTGAATTCTTTAAAAATTAAATTTGTAAATGCTATGAATATTATTTGCACGATGTACATTCATTTTTTGATAAATTTGCTATGTGAGGTCATTGAAAAATTTAATTATGAACATTCATTCGTGATTCTAGTGGTTACTATTGTCATATAATATTCAAAATAACTTGGATACTAGACGTGCATATAGGTGTCAGTATCCTTGAAGAGGTTAATATGCAAAAATATAAGAAATATTTAACCCTGGAAGTACTAAAGGAGTCAAAATGACCCATTTGTAATTTCTAATGGAACATGTAAAAAGTTGCAAGACTGAATTTTTGAAAATTTTCTGTAATTTTCTATAAAAAAAATGAACAAATCCTCTACAAAGCTACAATTTCATTAATTCTATTAATAAAACTATGAATTTGCATAAAGATTCGTAGTTTGATCATAAATAATTGTGTATTGAAAGAAATTCCAATGTTATAGAGATGGGGGAACTAATTGGTGGATGTATGACGCCATATTGGAATCTTTGATAGCGCCATCTTTAAAATATGCAAAGGCTCACCATCACCATACATTCTTGCCTTGACAAGGTTATGTATTAATGTTCAAACAAAGCCTCAAATACACCAATTTTACGCTGTTATATTATAACCTATACTTTAATTACAGTAAAAAACAATATGGCTACTGTAAACCAGTGATAAGAAATGATTTTTCAGGGCAGGAAAACTTTAACCTAAAACATGGACTATTAAATTGCTTAATAACTGTAAAAAGATCGTCTGAACAAGACATGCAGGGTACATTTGACTATAAAGTCGCCATCTTGGTATCTTCGATGGCGCCATCTTTGAAATATGCAGAGGCTTACTTACTATTCTCGCCTTGATAAAGCTATTAATGTTAAAATAAAACCTCAAATACACTTTGATTTTGCATTGTTCCATTATAACCTATACAATCATCACAGTAAAAAAACAACATGGCCGCTGTGGGACCACAAAAAGAGAACTTTCAGAACACAGAACACTTATGTAAGACCACACCAAACTCTAATCTAAAAAATAGACTAAATGTATATCTGAACAAGATATGGAGGGTACATTTGACTATAAAGTCGCCATCTTGGAATCTCCGATGGCGCCATCTTTGAAATATGCAAAGATTCACCAATTCTCGCCTTGACGAATCTATTAACCTTCATAATAAAGCTTCAAATACGTATAAATTTTGCGTTGTTACATCATAACCTATGCAATGACCACAACAAAAAAACAAAATGGCCGCTGTGGAGCACAAGTAAACGGTGTTTAGGAACTTTAACCCCCCTCCCAATAGGCAATTAAATTACCTAATAACTGCAGAAAAGATCATCTCAAAAAGACGGAGACAATAAAATCACCTGAAATCTGTTTCGTACAATGAAAACTACGGCGCAATTAGGTGGAGGGGGTAGGTAAGAGCCGGCGAAAAGGCTCGCCGTGGACCGATTTACGAACGGGTGGATCGATCCGCCCGCGAGGGTCGATCTATTGCGCACGAATCGGCGCATCCAGCGCGATAAATCGCGACTCCGCCAAACAAATCACCCGGCGAGACCGATCGATGGTATCTGGCCCCGTCGATCGGCCGAGCCGGCGACATAATTCCTACAATGGCGGCACGATGCACGGGCCGCGTCGCCGCAAATTACACGCTTACATAATCCGCCGCACCGATTAATCACCGCGCGATTTACGAGGGATTTGTCGAGGCCGCGCGCACGTTACGAGGCTCGAGTGCGCGCGCGCGCGCGCTTAAATTCCATAAATCAGCCGCGGACGATCCGCAGGGTTTCGCGAAATACCGCGATCCCGCGATTTCACGCCGAACGCTTACCGTTTGTTCGACGTCGAATTGGTTCTTCCACCGCCGCGGATACGAGACGGTAACTCCGCGCGCGGTTTTATGCGTGTCGTAAGTTCGAAACGTCAGCCGTTTAAGGCGATCGGCGCCGATTCTGTTCGCGCACGTTTTATGTATTTTACCGGTGACCCGCGCGCGGACGCGAGTTACGCGCGTCCCGTTAAGCGAGCGGTGCGCGATCGGTGTCGCAAAAAGATCGCCGACCGAGCTCGCGGATAAATACCGCCAGATGAATCCCCGCCGCCTTATATAATCGACGGTAAACAGATCGTGGATTGACTCGAGACGATGACGGACGATCGCGGGAAGATTCCACGCTTCTTCGATCCGCGTTGGAAAATCACTGGGGGAAAATCGGGATATCTCGTCCGCCATCTTGGAAAAATTTTAATGGGAGACTCCAGAAGCCAAAATAAGACGAAAATCAAGAATACCAATTTGTTGATGAAGGCTTCGTTGAAAAGTTATTAACAATTAAATTCAAAAATTTCAAATCGTTCTGGAAAAATTATTTTCGGTTCTGGGGGTCAATTGCAATTATTTTTGGTGGATACACATACCCCCGAAATCCTATCCACTTTCGAGAAAAAAAATCGGATAGGTGCTGAAATTTTTCGAAGAAAGAAAAATTTTTCAAATCGAAATGAAAAAATTATATTTAATTACACAGGTCAATTACAATTATTTTTGGTGAATACACATACCCCCGAAATCCTATCCACTTTCGAGAAAAAAAATCAGAATAGAATAAACTGGTAGGGGTTATAATACCTTCCAACTTTATTATTTGAAACAATCCTTCACCCAACAAAGATCTACGAGTATATTAACATTAGAAAAACAGTACAACACCTAACCAAGCAATTAGAAAAGAAATTCCTGACAAATAAGATTCATTTCTACCGAAAATAAAGTGGTATAAAGAGTATAGATACGAATAAACAGATCTCTCCTGCAGGCTGCGCAGAAAGGTGCGCGTCAGAATAGAACAGATTGTTACAGGTTAAGATACTTTCCAACTTTATTACTTGAAACAATCCTTCACTCAGCAAAGATCTACGACTATATTAACATTTAAAAAACAGTAGAACACCTAAAGATGCAATTAGAAAAGAAATTCTTGGCAAATAAGATTCATTTCTACCAAAAATAGAATCGCACTAACGAACGGGCGATTTTTCCATCTGGCTGCGCAGTAGCGTGCGCGTCAGCTCGATGTCTCGCGTCGATAGTATCGAATCGGGGGTCCCGGGGGCGCGCGCGCGCGTTTCGAGTTCGATCTAATTGCGGGATAGATCCGAGGGATCGAGAAGGGTCGAGCGTGGCGATTCGCGGCGGAACAGGCATCGACAAGAGAGGAGATAAATCGCGCATGGTCGTTCGATAAATAAAGAGCGGAATATCGAATGAGAAAATAGGCATACGCGGGGTTTAGTTAACCCCCCGGTGTACGAGAGAAACCTCTCCAATAAATACAAGCGGGGAACGGACGCATGAATGCCGGCAAAAATCGCCCAATGACCAATTGCGGCAACGTGCGCTGCGCCTTTTCCACGGGATTCCGCGTGATTTTTGAGCGGCCGCCGGTATCAACGGTTGGATTCTCCTCTTCGCGGTGGAATTTCTCCCTCGTGGCGTCTCGCTCTTTCCTCGGTCGACACCCGTCGTCGCCGCCGCCGATCCCCGTGCAACCTGGGACTCACGAAGATACCGGGCCGGTAATTACGGCGAATCCTCCTTCTGTGCCTTCCGTTTCTCTCCTCTCTCTCGCGAAACGCTCGACATAGGCGCATCTAGACCGACGAGCGATTCGACCAGTCGCGGAATTCGCGGGGAAAACGCGCGTTCGAGAGATCGAGACAAGGATGGGGCCACGGTGGGGGGGACACCGTACGCGAACGGGGAACGCAAAGGATATGGAACTCCTCGTTTTCTCTCCCTGCCTCCCCCTCCTCTCCACCCATCGGTGTACCCTTCGGCGACTCGTGAAATCGACCGAGCATTCAAATGTCACCGGCGAACGGGCAAAGTCTAACAGAATAACAGATCTGTCCCGGTGGTTCCCGCTCTCCTCTTTCACTGGCCGTCTCCCCTTCTTTCTCCTCCTTTCACCCTTTCACCGGCCCTACCGATGGAAGTTAAAGCCACCGGTAGCCGAGATACAATAAACGTACGGGACATTAAACTGTTTGCTATTGTCAATCCTTTGTGGGGGGATACCCGGCCACGCATCTTCAACGTACATCGGACCTCCTTCGAGTACAGTCGTCCTCGAAAGTAGTCAGCCCTACCAAAATTACGTTAATCGATACTGTATGAGGCTTTTCAACGAAATGGGTACCAAAAATCAAAGCAATCTTACAACTGGTGGCAGTGGAAACGATTGCAATCAGGTCTGAGCACAGTAGTCATTTGGTAAAGCTCGCTTTTCCCTCGTTAAAGCTCGTTTTCTCTTGTTGAAGCTCCCTTTTCTGTTGTTAAAGTTCGCTTTTCCCTCGATAAAGTTGGTTTTTCATCGTTAAACTTCGCTTTTCCCTCATTAAAGCTTATTTTTCCCACGTTAAAGTTTGTTTCCCTTGATAAAGTTTGTCTTTTCCTCGTTAAAATTCGCTTTACCTCATTAAAGCTCGCTTCCCCTCGTTAAAGTTTGTTTTCCCTCCCTGTGGTGTCCTTTTCTCTTGATCAAGTTTACTTTTCCATCGATAAAGCTTATTTTCACTTGTTGAAGTCCGCTTTTCCCTCGATAAAGCTCGTTTTCACTTGTTGAAGCTCCCTTTACTGTGTTTAAAGTTCGCTTTTCCTTCGATAAAGTTTGTCTTTTCCTCGTTACAGTTCGCTTTTCTATCATTAAAGCTCACTTTTTCCTCATTAAAGCTCGCTTCTCCTCGTTAAAGTTTGTTTTGCCTCCCTAAGGTTTGCTTTTCCCTCGATAGAGTTTGTCTTTTCCTCATTCAACTTCGTTTTTCCCTCATTAAAGCTCACTTTTCCCTCTTTAAAGCTCGTTTTTTCCTCATTAAAGCCCACTTTTCCCTCATTAAAGCTTACTTTTCCCTCATTAAAGCTCACTTTTCCCTCGTTAAAGTTCGCTTTTCCCTCGATAAAGTGTGCTTTTCCCCTGATAAAGTTCACTTTTCCCCTCATTAAAGTTCACTTTTCCCCTCAAATTCGCTATTCTTCCAATGTGATTCCCCAATTCCTACAGCCTCATTAATGCAAGCCCAATCATTAAGTGCTCATACATTCTTGAAAACGTGAGGGACAAACACAAAAAATAACAAAAAAAAAAACACATAACTACATCACGTCTCAATCTTCGAGTCGTAATTAAACGTTCAATTAATTACCGAGAATTGTTGCTCTCCAGCACCAATGACCACAACAATTTTTCCTCACAGAAAAAATTTGGTCGAAATGAAGTGTTGATCCATTAATCTCGAGTGTTTCTTTCGTTCAAATAAATTGTGACAATTAAGTTAACACCGAAAGCTGATAGAAATATCATTCTCGTGTTCTTTCCTCTGAACATACACGGTGCACGGGCAGGAAAAGAGTTAAGTGCTAACTGTGATCTCTCCCGTTCCCCTTCTGCCCCATTCGAGATCTCCAGCCATTCATAATAAAGTAAAAAGCTATCCTTTTCGGATATCAACCCGCCGTTATATTATAATTATTGTAATCAATGGGACAGCCACGTTTAATTGAATAAATAAATGAATAAAATATCTCGAGAACCGGTTTCTCGCTATGCCACGGGATCCTGCGTCAGCTGATTGTCGGTGAAACCTTTCTAATTTATAGAATACGATAATACGTATCGACGTGTGTCCATAAAGAAACCGATACCAGCAAATTGCGACCACAATGTCGATCGAACGATAAGTTACAGCAACAAAAATTCTACGCGTTAAAACATCGAAAAAACGATAACGTAAACATCAACCTGTATCTGCATGTAGTAATAAAGACGGTGCTGTTATTACTGAAATTTACGAGTCTCTATTAGTCACCCCCGCCCTTCGCGCGGCGTCCCAAATCGAGAACGCGTATCGGAATGCCGGGGTCGTAAACTCTCGTGAACAATGGAGAAGCGTCAAGAAGCGAGAAAAGACTCGGCCGATGACGAGCGAGTGAAAAAAAAAAAAAGAGAAAAGAAAAGGAGAAAAGAGATCCCATAGTTCTCGCTGACAGTGGACACCAGAGGCCCCCCGACGTTTAGTCACGGGCAATTTCCACCCGGCTTCGCTGGAAGCGAGAAAAATTGGGGTTTCCCTTTTTCGACCGTGCAAGACACGCTTCCCCCATAATCGGCGCTCATGGCTCGCGTATTGTTGTTTCCTGCGGCGAGGGTGCCACCATTTCTCTGTCGGAGCGCCACGGATAAATCGTAGGCAAGATTTCCACGCAGAGGACCCACCGCAGGCACAACTTCGTGTCGAAATCGCGCTCCGAACGAACAACAACCGCCCAAGACTGGATCAAATCTTTGTTTCACCCCTGGAACACCCATGGCGGCGCTTGACCCACTCATTTTTCTTCCACCTTGGTGTAGAAACCTCCGTTACTTATGTTTGGCACAGGTTTGAACTCGTTCGAGCTCGTTCGAAGTGCTTTGAACTTGTTTGAAGTGATTCTAGTAGTAGTTGATAGCGTCTAGGAGCACCTTCGGTCAGTATCGAAGAGATTTTAGATCTACAGACCATGTTTCAGCTCGTTTGAAGTAGTTTGAACTTGTTTGAAGTAGTTTGAACTTGTTTGAAGTCACTCTAGTATTAGTTAACAGAATAACTAGAGCACCTCCAGTTAGTACCGAGGAGATTTTAAGTGTACAGGACATGTTTGTGATGGTTTGACATGGTTTGATGCATACGACAAGTCAACACAATGAGATATCCACGCTTGCCCCAATCATTCTTGTTTCATCTCTGAGAAGAAACCTGTTACTTATGTCTGGACCAGGTTTAAGCTTGTTCGAAGTGGTTTGAACTTGTTTGAAGTGACTCTAGTATTACTTAACAGCGTTCTGGGGCTCCTCCAGTTAGTATCGAAGAGATTTTAGATCTACAGGCCATGTTTCAGCTTGTTCGAAGTGGTTTGAACTTGTTTGAAGTCACTTTAGTATTACTTAACAGCATTTTAGGGCTTCTCCAGTTAGTATCAAAGAGATTTTAGGTGTACTGGCCATGTTTGCAATGGTTTGACTCATTTTTGTTTCACCTATCCCTGACAAACCTCTGTTATCTATGTCTGGGCCAGGTGTGAACTTGATCGAAGTGGTTTGAACTTGTTTGAAGTGACTCTAGTATTAATTAACAGCATTCTGGGGTACCTCCAGTCAGTATCAAATAGATTTTAGGTAATATTTGCGATGGTTTGATACGATTTGATGGGATATCTAGCATCCAGTGTCAAATAAGTAAAGATAAATGAATTTTTAACACAGCAATCTACAGAATTCCCCGCAATAATCGATACCAGCCTCGTTAGCTATTGTCGAGAACCTAGTTGAGCACTGTTCGATCGACATTCCCTCGCGTTCCAGCGGTCGTTGCGCCAGACGAGAAATTCCGCGCGAAATACTCGACAATTATTGCAAAAAAACCGGGTATCGGGCCTCGTAAAAGTAACGGCGCGAAAAATCCGTTGCGAAATTCCGGGCCGTCGGGCGGCTTCCGGTTTGAAAAGTGTCTAAACGGGCGAAGAAAAGAATCGCGTAACGTTAATAAACGGCCGCGTACGCGAAACGGTCGACGTGTGTGGCGTGTTTGCGCGCGTGTTCGCGACGCGCTCGACGCGCAGGGAAACGCGTTGGCGAGCGGAGAGGCGAGAACAGACGCGTTCGCGTCTTCCACCGAGCGCATTAGTTAGCACCGGTGTTCGCGAGGCGACAAAACACTTAGCGCCGCGGCGCTAAATCGGTTTTAGCTCGCTCATTATCGTCGCGTTTCCTCTCGTTCTGTCGCCCGGTGGCCTACGCGCGCGACCAACAACTTACAACCGTTCCCTTCGTGGGACCATTCTGAGTCACGAAAATTGGTAAACGTCACTTCGAGTTTGACAAATCCTGTTTTTTAAATAATTTTTTAACACTGATGGTATGGAGAAATATACTAAATACTTTGTTAAACCTTACTAAATCATATGAAACCGTTTCAAACCGTTTTAAACCGTTTTAAACCGTTTCAAACCATTTCAAACCATTTCAAACCGTTTCTAACCGTATCAGAAAGTAATTTTGTAAATTGTACGATTGTAAGATAGTATGATCTAAGTATCAAACTGTATCAAACCGTCTCAAACCGTTTCAAACCGTTTCGAACCGTTTCAAACCGTATCAAACCGTATCAGAAGGTAATTTTGTAAATTGTACGATTGTAAGATTGTATGATGTAAGTATCAAACTGTATCAAACTGTATCAAACCGTCTCAAACCGTTTCAAACCGTTTCAAACCGTATCAGAAGGTAATTTTGTAAATTGTACGATTGTAAAATAGTATGATGTAAGTATCAAACTGTATCAAACCGTCTCAAACCGTTTCAAACCTTACCAAATCGTATCAAATGATAATTTAGTAACTTGCAAGATCGCAAGATAGCAATTTTATGAGATTGCAGGTAGAAAATTGATCGATTCAGGGTGAAATATAGAAGATTTAGAAAAATAGAACGGAGATGGAAAGACTAGTAGCTGTACATGGACGCAGGTTTGATTCCGTTTGACGATACCGCGAAGGCTCGTGTAGCTGAGGCCATTTACGAGACGTTTCCAGAGCTGGAGGGGGATTCCTTCCGCACTCAGCGTACTCTTCGGACGTTGCCTCATCGGATCGTCATCTATTCAGATCGATGCAACACGGTCTCCGCGGCACACGGTCCAGGAATGTCGATAAAGTCTGAACATGGGTGGACGACTTCATTATTTCAAGAGATCTATCTACCGACGCCCCGGAATTAGTCTATTACTCGGCCAGAGGCAACAGAGTCGTAAACAGCGGAGGTAAACGTTCTCGTCACAAAATGGCGGACCGTTTTACCAAAGAAAATTGATCGCACAACCCTAATTCAGATAATACAAAAATAGAATCTCATCAGTTACTCTATTAGAGGGTTGAGGAAATGTCTCTGTGCAAGGTTGGAGGAGGCTTGCACTTAAAAAAAAAATGAAAACAGCGGATGAGGAGGATCTAGACGCAGACAAAGATGCTAGAGGAAGATGGTCACCGGATCGAAGAACCTCGAGAATCCTGAATCCTGGGGGTAGGGTTCTCGCGCGTCGTAAGTTATCGAGTTTACTGGAAGATTCCCAAGCGTCGCCAGGGATCTGGGCTGCGGTGAGATATTCAGGAGCGAGTTTTTACGAGTCGGCGACGCCGCTCACCGCGCTCTTACTGCCAAATAATTAGCTCCCGATTTAGTGGCGATTCCCATTTACCTCGCCGCTCCAACCCTATTACCGATAAACGCGATCCTGGTGTGTTTCGAAGCGGTTCGCGGCGGTTCCCCGGGACCACCTTGGTCGAAAGCGTGGTTTATTAAGCGTAAACCGTCCTCTTTATTCCGCGCGAGGATCACACGAGCGAACGTGGGACGATTCCGACCGCCCATCGTCCGTCGATGCACGTTTGTCCAAGCGTGTACGGGCTCGCGGTTGATTGCTTAATCCTTATCGCGTCCGCGAAAAACTATCGACGCGCAAGGCTCGCGCGCATCGCCCACGGGAATAGAACGCGGCAATTATCGCGGACGGGATCGTTGCGAAAACGAACAGCGAACGGACGGGGCTCGAGTTTATTAACGCGCCAAGGTGAGCATCCTCGTTAGAGCCGAGAAACGTCCGCGAACAGAATGTTTTCGAGGTGATGCACGCTACCAGAACCTCCATTATCCGTATTAATTGGGGGACGAAACCGTAAGAAAACCTTCGCGAAACACCCGCTTTACTGATACCCATCGCGATCCCGTATAACTGCACGCTAGCGGAATCTCCACTATTCTTATTAATTGGGGAACGAAACTGCAGGAGAAGTTGTGTAAAATCGAATACCCGCTTTACTGATACCCATCGACCCGCATAACTGATAAAACAGGCACACGAATGAAATTTAAATATGATCTTATCTGTTGCGAAATGTTTTGTGAATGATAACATTATAATAATTTTTTTGGAAAATGGAACACCCGCTTTACTGATACCCATTGCGGTTCGTATAACTGCACGCTACTGAAATCTCCGCTATTCTTATTAATTGGGCAACAAAACTGTAGGAGAAGTCTTGTATAATTGAACACCCGCTTTACTGAAACCCATCGACCCGCATAACTGATAAAACAGGTATACGAATCGATCTACTACGCGAATAAAATGTAAATGTAATCTAACCTATTGTGAAATATTTTGTGAATAATAAAATTGCAATAACTGTTCAAGAAACGATTTCTTCGAATATGAGTCCATTCTTTTCGTGACTGCGATAGTTTCCAATTTAAAAAACGCGCCCTTGGAAAAATTCCTGAGGGACGAGGGGTCGTCGACCCTCCGTAGGGTACCGAAAGCTGAACGTAGGAATAAAATCGTCCCCCGAAACTCCGCCTTTCGAGGAGAAGAAAGAGCAATTTGTTGATTCGAGGAGGCCGTTTTTAGGGAGTAAGACTCCACGGAATCCCGATGAACGAAGAAAACCACTCTCTTAATTTGGCCGAGACAGGCCACGGTATCGACCGTGGAGGATCCAGGGATCCCTGGATCCTCCGGATACCGAACGAACGGGGCACAATAAATTCCTTCCTCCTTTCCTTTTCCCCCCCTTTGGTAGCTCTTTCCACGGGTTTTTGACGCCCGTGTTCCTCTTATCGCGACACGCGGCACCCCTCAATTAAGAGGTGCTGCTCGTCCACGAATGTTCTACCAGTCCGAACCTCGGATCTTCTTCTGAACTCGGACCACACAGCGGGAGCTACCTGCGGGGCTAACCTATCGGGCAGATCGCGCCCATAAAAATTAAACGTCGCCAGATAAATAAACGTCAATCGAGAATTAAGATAGGCGCCGCCAGTAGCTCTCCTCCCCCCTCGCTTTTTCTCTCCGTTAGGAATTTTTCCAAAAAGCTTCGAGACTCCACCGTTATGGTCCCACAAATTTTTCTTCCCCTCTCCGTCTCTCCAACGATCGACACCCCCGAAAGTTGCATCCACCCTCGATCTTCGCTCCTGCGACCTCCCAGCGCGATCCCCTCCACGAATTTCGCCATTTTGTTCAATATTGAGAAGAAAAGGAGTATTCAACCCTTATTGCACACCTTGTTTATGTCAATTTTATGGGTAAAATTTATTGCAATTGATCGATTTGACAGATATGAGATCTCAGAAGTAACTCAAACCTAACCTAGATTTCTCGATTGTAAATTCATGAGAATAGGATTAATATTTCTAGATGGAGGACAAAGAGAGTATGCAACCCTTATTGCATGCCTTGTTTATGTCAATTTTATGGGTAAAATTTATTGCAATTGATCATTTTATCAAATGTGAGATCCCAGACCTAACCTAGATTTCTGGATTGTAAATTCATGTGGATAGGATTAATATTTGTAGATGGAGAACAAAAGGAGTATTCAACCCTTATTGCACACCTTGTTTATGTCAATTTTATTGGTAAAATTTATTGCAATTGATCGATTTGTCAAATATGAGGTCTCAAACCTAACCTAGATTTCTTGATTGGTAAATTTATATATATATTTGAGTAAATTTTGTAGGGGATATGCTTGGAGGATTAGAATAACGACAAATTGAAATTACAAATACCGCGTGTCGGGTAATTAATAACACAACCTGTTGGATCCGCAGCGATTCAGAGAAGAGCTCGTCTTCCAGTGGTATTCCAGAGGAATGCGTTTGTCATAGTGACCGAGATGAAGCATTCGAGCCAAGGGTACGTATTTAGAAGATGTATCGTCCACGCGATTCATGTTCAATACTTCGAATAAAAGGAACAGGACAGGAATACTTCATCATGCTGGATTCCTGTAAGATGATGCCTAATTTATTCGAGACGTCGTCCATGCGAGAGGAAATTTATTCTAAACACTGTCTCCCCCTATTGGGGACCTAGAAAATAAAAATTAGGCCCATATGCATTGCCAAAAATAGAACAGAATAATAATTATTATCAAATGAGTGGGGCAATCGTCAAATGTATTGTACAAACTAAAAGAAAAAGTCCTGTTCAAATATTCCAATGCTCCAATTTTTATTAAATTTTTCAAGATTTAAATTTTTGTAAAGCTTGTCATTTTAAGAATCTTAAAATTATTGTAGCTTTTATATTATTTATGCTCCAATATTCCAATGCTCTAATTTTCATTAAATATTGAAAGATTGAAATTTAAATTTTCATTTACCTAAGGGACCAATGGGCCTTAAGATAATAATAAAATTATTGTAGACCCTATTAACCCTGCTCCAATGCTCTAATTTTCAATAAATATTTAAAGATTGAAATTTTTATTTTTATTTACCAATGAGACCAATGGACCCAAATAAAAATAATTTGAAAGCGAAAGAGGTATATATACTGTTTATAATTGTTTAGTTTTCGCGACCCCCGCGAACATAAACGCGACTATTGTGTACGTACACCGGGGCCTCGCCCAGGGTGGGCCGGAGAGTCGTATATTTCTTGCTGGGGACTTCCCAGGGCGAGCTGTCTTCGCCCGGGGTCGCAGATAAATGACGACGTCGGGGATTGTCACCCGAAACGACCGGTTAACACATCGCCGCCCCTGTCATCGATCCGCGCCGTCCAATAATGCACCCGGCAGCCAGGATTTATGTACCTGCCGTTCAACCTTTTTCCGAACCGACCTACCGTTTCGGGGCCCCGACTGGCCCCTCAAAGTGGAATGGAATGGAAAACGTCGGTCCACCAACGGACAAATAGATATCTCGTTCATTCCACGCTCCAAAAACGCCTCCCCCCAAAATACACAAAGGGGGTGCTCATAATCAAAACACCCTGTGACATTTATTGGAAATTTTTTCAATTTTAATAGACAATAATGCATTTTTAAGATTTGAGTCTAGCTTTTTTTTTTTTATCTTAATATTGAATATTATAGGGGGCGCCAAAATTTGAATCCTTAATCTCACTATTCCATGTAAAGGAATGAGAAATTTAATTTTTTAAATAAAGAAAAGTAACAAATACAAAATTTATTCAAAATTAACTAGTGACACTCCATTCATATGAAAAATACTGTTACAAACATAACCTCACAATTTCACATAGAATAACGACAAATTAAATTGTTTGAAACGAAGAAAAATAATTAATAGAAAATTTATTCAAAATTAAATAGTGATTAAATATAAAAAATAGAAAAATAATAAATACAAAATTTATTCAAAATTAAGTCCTCAATATTATAAATATAGAACTTGTTACCTTTCTAAATCCAACTGTAAAAAATACCCTGAATGAGACTGATTACTCCCTATAAAAAAATAATAACCTAAATTTTGTAAATAAAAAAGAATATAATAAATACAAAATGCATTAAAAATTAAATACTGATTAAATATAAGAACCCCACATTTTATTTTCTCAATATTGTTGAATTATGAATGAGATTGACGAAGAATAATTTGCAGAAGGTAACAGTAAGTAATAGAATAGTAAACACGGTAAAATGGAGTCAAAATAAGATGGAAGATTGCCAGGGAATGGGGAGAACCGAGCAACGCAAACACGGGGGCTTCTGCATTCGTGGAGTTCCTGTTATCGATAGCGTTCTGTTATTTGCACAGTGTTGCAAAATAACGGAGTTTAGCGCAAACACGACATGGCGGGTGCTTACATTAGCGATGGAGGCTCGTTACGCGGCCCGCCGGCCCGGAACGTTTACGATTCCTCGATGGAGCACAATATAATCGGACTTTGTCGTCTTTACGGTGCGGTATCGTTTTTATGGGGTTGAGCCGGGGCTCGTAAGTGCCAGGTGGAAGGCAAATTGGGCCCTCGACGGTCCAATGAGTGCCTGTTCCTCTGCATCGACCCAGTGGTTCTCCAAAAGGAGCAGATTCTATTGAGCTGTTGCACAGAAAATGGCTACAAACCAACAGACCTTTTATTTCTTGCTTTCATGAATGAAAATTGTTGGCAAAAGATGATTATTAAATGTCAAATTGAAGTTTATGGGCTACTATTTTTGTGGAAGGTTGGGTTGGGTAATTATGTGAGGTTATGTTTGTGTAAGAGAAGCTCAAAATGGAGTAGGGGTTCTTGTTAGTGAACAAATATATCTGAGCTGGTTTCAAACAATTTTAACACAACAAGATTTATAATAACAAAATGGTGGACAGTATATTGGGTGATACAGTATTTTAAATCAGTACAAATTAACAGAAACTAAAGTTTGGGAAGTAATTTTAGGAAAGAATATATGGGAATGATTCTAACCCAGATGATTTTATTTTTATTTCTGGTTTTCATGAATGAAAATTGTTGGCTAAAGATGATTATTAAGTCCCAAATTGGAGTTTATAGTCTATTGCTTTCATAGAAGGTTGAATTTCTTAATTATGTGAGGTTATGTTTGTATAATAGCAATTCAAAGAAGAATACATATTATAATTGAATTGGATCAAATAACCCTAACCTAATTTCGAACAATTTCAACAAAACAAAATATACAATAACAAAATGGCCGACTTTAGACTATAAAAATTAATTTATACACTATTTTAAACCGCCGCAAATTAACAAAAATTTAAATTTTGAAAGAGAACTTTGAAAATGAACACAATATTTTTCCCCCCAGTTTACCATCAATATAAGTTTCACTAAAAATACTTTAAATCATCAAATATTTGTTCTCTTAATAATTTGTGGAACATCTTCGAGTCGACGTGATAAAATTAAAAATTTGACAAGGTCCTGCTTCGCGTAAAATAAGCTTCAGCGTTCGTCTAAGGGTTAATTAACCCGTCGAGTCGTGAAATAATACAGAGCGCCGCGTATCTCTGGAATCTTTGAGCGGGCGAACGCCGATCGTCAGGCATCGCCGGCAGTGTCGGATATAATTCGATCATCGATCGTCCAGGGTGGAATCCACGCGTCCGTATATTCTCGAATCACGGATCGACAGGATCGATGGTAATCTCACGATCGCGGGGCGAACCGAACGAGCAGAAGAAGAAGGCAGAAGGACGAAAAACGGGACGATTCCGGCGCAGAGGACGCGACTCGCCAACGGCAATGAAGCCTTTAATTAAGGGAACATATTGCCACTAATATCCGACGGACAGTGTCAATCTGTCAGGCTACCAAAAGGCACCGATCTGATAGCGGAACCTAGAGAGCGGTTCGGCCTATTGGACACGCTGTCTTCGATTTAGTTGTCGTGCTCGATCACCCGGAATTAATACATCGGACGGGTAACTAAGCGGAGCCACGCGGACAGGTTCGCTCTCCTCTCGTCTCCTCACGACGTGGAGCTAACCCAACCGCGTGAGAATCTTTTCCTACGGGCCACGACGTTCAATTTGTTCACCGTTTACCTCCACAACCGCTTACAGGCGCCTCGAGTGCTCATTGGGCCACTGCAACAATTGCTACTCCTCTTTGGTGCAGTCTCATTTGCGTAGAAACAGTTGAAAAGTAAATAAAAGAATTGGAACACTATTGTTTACCTTATCCCTTCATAGGCAACTTCACTTATTGGGGGAAAAAATTTGATAATTACTACTCTTATTTGTATTAAGGTTACCTAAATGTCATCAGGTCACTGCAACAATTCCTACTCCTCTTTTGTGCAATCTCGTTTGCGTAGAAATATTTGAAAAGTAAATAAAAAAATTGTATGAAAGTGTGGAATACTATTGTTTACCTTATCCCTTCATAGGCAACTTCACTTATTGGGGGAAAAAATTTGATAATTACTACTCTTATTTGTATTAAGGTTACCTAAATGTCATCAGGTCACTGCAACAATTGCTACTCCTCTTTTGTGCAATCTCGTTTGCGTAGAAATATTTGAAAAGTAAATAAAAAAATTGTATGAAAGTGTGGAACACTATTGTTTACCTCATTTGCCTGAGACTTTTGGAGACTGTAAACAGTTGAAAATCAAATGAAAAAAGTCATATGATACTAAAGAACACTATTGTTTACCTCATTTGACTGAGACTTTTAGAGACTGTGAACAGTTGAAAATCAAATGAAAAAAGTCATATGAAACTAAAGAACACTATTTTTTACCTCATTTGCCTTAGACTTTTAGAGACTCTAAAGAATTGAAAAGCAAATGAAAGAAGTCATATGAAACTAAAGAACACTATTGTTTACTTCATTCACCTCAGACTTTTGGAGACTGTAAACAGTTGAAAATCAAATGTAAAAAGTTATATGGAACTAAAGAACACTATTTAGAGACTCTAAACAATTGAAAAGCAAATGAAACAAGTCATATGATACTAAAGAACACTATTGTTTACCTCATTTGACTGAGACTTTTAGAGACTGTAAACAGTTAAAAAGCAAATGAAAAAAGTCATTTGAAACTAAACAACACTATTTAGAGACTGTAAACAGTTGAAAAGCAAATGAAAAGAGTCATATGAAACTAAAGAACACTATTTTTTACCTCATTTGCCTTAGACTTAAGGAGACTCTAAAGAATTGAAAAGCAAATGAAAGAAGTCATATGAAACTAAAGAACACTATTGTTTACCTCATTTGACTGAGACTTTTAGAGACTGTAAACAATTGGAAAGCAAATGAAAAAAGTTATATGGAACTAAAGAACACTATTTAGAGACTCTAAACAATTGAAAAGCAAATGAAACAAGTCATATGAAACTAAAGAACACTATTGTTCACCTCATTTACCTGAGACTTCAAGTATTTAACCTGCCACTTACAAACAAAGAATATTACTAATAGAAAGAATGATGCTCAAAGACAAAGAATATTACTAATAAAATGGTTGACACAACCAAACAATATTACCATTTCAATGATAAAGCAAATGAAAAAAGTCATATGAAACTAAAGAACACTTTTGTTCACCTCATTTACCTGAGACTTCTAGTATTTACCCTGCCACTTACAAACAAAGAATATTACTAATAGAAAGAATGATGCTCAAAGACAAAGAATATTACTAATAAAATGGTTGACACAACCTAACAATATTACCATCTCAATGATAAAGCAAATGAAAAAAGTCATATGAAACTAAAGAACACTTTTGTTTACCTCATTTACCTGAGACTTCTAGTATTTACCCTGCCACTTACAAACAAAGAATATTACTAATAGAAAGAATGATGCTCAAAGACAAAGAATATTACTAATAAAATGGTTGACACAACCAAACAATATTACCATCTCAATGATAAAGCAAATGAAAAAAGTCATATGAAACTAAAGAACACTATTGATCACCTCATTTACCTAAGACTTCTAGTATTTACCCTGCCACTTACAAACAAAGAATATTACTAATAGAAAGAATGATGCTCAAAGACAAAGAATATTACTAATAAAATGGTTGACACAACCAAACAATATTACCATATCAATGATAAAGCAAATGAAAAAAGTCATATGAAACTAAAGAACACTATTCTTTACCTCATTTACCTAAGACTTCTAGTATTTACCCTCCCACTTACAAACAAAGAATATTACTAATAGAAAGAAAGATGCTCAAAAACAAAGAATATTACTAATAAAATGGTTGACACAACCTAACAATATTACCATCTCAATGATAAAGCAAATGAAAAAAGTCATATGAAACTAAAGAACACTATTGATCACCTCATTTACCTAAGACTTCTAGTATTTACCCTGCCTCTTACAAACAAAGAATATTACTAATAGAAAGAATGATGCTCAAAAACAAAGAATATTACTAATAAAATGGTTGACACAACCAAACAATATTACCATTTCAATGATAAATATCCCAACTCATAGAAGCCATTTGTAATTAATCGTGAAAGATGACGCAACCCTTTAACTCGACCAGGTCTATTTTCGTAAGTTTTGCAGTATGTTGCGATCTCTCGTGCGTGTAAGGTTGGCCCATAAAGTCCGGCCGCGTTAATTAAAGAACGCTTTGCGAAAGGGAACGCCTTCCGCACGAATCGCGGTGGAAAAAAAAAAAGCGTTAAAAAAACGCGACCTGCGCCGCCTATGGATTTCGGAACGGCGTTCACCGTTCGTCGGCCATCTCGACGCGTACGCAAACAATTTCTGTGATTAATGGGACGGGGCTGTTGCGCAACAACGTCCGGCAAAAAACGTCCCTTGGGCCGCTCCGAGACTTTCCCTCGGTCCCGACCTCATCGAGGTTAATTTGAAAATAATGAGTCCCCCTTCGATCGACGATCGATTCGATCCGTCACGAATAGAGTGGTCAATGTCAAGGCGAGAAAAGGACTTCTCGCGTACGATTGGCGTTTGATCCACCTGGGGGGCTTCAAAGGAAGTGTGTAATCGACATCCGGTTCGCCTAATATCGGCCCTCAGTGTGCATTCTATCGATTCGTTTCGACTCGAATCGTGTTTTCATCTCATTCTCACCGCTCCAACGCCTTTGTTATTCGAATTAATGGCGAAAATTGATGGTATTCGTGTTTGTTTTTATAACGGGGAATTCTATGGAGACTTTTTTGATGAAAATAAGTTTTTAGAACGATCAGAACTCGTAAAGTGTGGTGATTCAAGATGGCGGATCGATCGAGCAACAAAGGCTTGGAGAATGATGGTTTTTGTTTGAGGTTAGGCCACTCACCCCGCAGTAGGATCTTCCTGAGGGATCTTCTGATCGTGGTGCAGTTCCACCTCCGGTTCCGGAACTGATACTGACACTCTCTGGTCCCCACTTGGACGCCCCTCGCGATTTCCTTGAGCAGAGAGGGCTCCTTGCGGCAAATGTCCGCCATCTTGCCCTTCAGTCTCCTGGTTTTCTTGCAAATTAGCATGGGGTCCATCACCACCTGATTTCCAACGGTCCTGGAACAAACTGGAAGTCAGCATCGCGCCATTTTCGATCCTCAGAGTCTCAAAGTGAGGACCATAACCTCTACAAGCTGATGGAATCGACAAACAATCGTTAAAAATTGAAATTTGTACTAAATAAAATTGAAATCTAAGTGCAAGTGTGGATGTTGCAATATTTAAAATTGTTATATGAGTCTTAATTTATGAAAAATGAAGTTTAATAATTACAAAAGTAGGCTTGCAACCTGAAAATCTGAGTATCTATGACCCCCATAAATTTTTATGTAACTACTGTATCGACCATTTTGGAATTTCTTGCAGCCATTTCCAGTAGCCTGTGGGTATCTAACCTAAAATTCTGAGGCATCCTGTACACCGAGGGACCGTTTTTCCGAGGGGGTCGCGATCCGAGGACAAGGGACGCCATTACGATAATTAAATCCGCGAGTCATTGTACTCGTGGCTACTCAGCAAAGAACTAGCCAGAAACGGTCAGACCGAACGAACGAAAGAAACTGTTCGGTGGAAGGGAGCAAAAAGAGAAACGAATCTAAGGGAACCGAGGCCAGCAATCCCTCGAGTTCTCTCCTTCGGGACCAGGGAAGAACAAGGGGCAAGAAGAACGACGAACGAACCGGAGGACCAAGATCGTGGACGCGTAAAAAAGTTCCAGAGGGAGGAGGAAAGGAGAATAGAAGCGAAAGAAGTGGAACGAAACCGTGGAAGGGAAAAATGTCTGCACCAACCCCCTCTCGATTTTTCATAGGAATCCCTTTTTGATTTTTAATAAATCTGTTTCGCGCTCTACGTAAATGTTACTTTATACTTTTTTGTAGGCATCTATGAGCTCTAGTTCACAAATAAATTTTAATGGAATACAGTCACTATTATAAGAGTTATGGTCGTTTGAAGATTGGGATCATTTCTGGTCACGTCTTGTACTTCCCCTAAGGAATTTTTTTCTCGAAAACGCGTAGGATTTTGGGGGTATGTGTATCCACCAAAAATGATTGTAATCGACCCCCGGAATCAGAAATAATTTTTTTAGAATCATTTGGAATTTTTTAATTTTGTCGAAAAATTAGTTCACCTTTCTGAATTTTTTTCTCGATAGTGCGTAGGATTTCGTGGGTATACCTACTCACCAATAATGATTGCAATCGACCCCCGGAATCAGAAATAATTTTTTTAGAATCGTTTGGAATTTTTTAATTTTGCCGAAAAATTTGTTCACCTTTCTCAATTTTTTTCTCGAAAGTGCGTAGGATTTTGTGGGTTTGTCTATTGACCAAAAATGATTGTAATTAACCCACGCAACCGTAAATAATTTTTCCAGAATGGTTTGAAACTTTTCAATTTTAGTTTGTAAACAAACAGGGAAACCCCTGTCGATTTTTCTTAAAAATTCGTTTTTCATTTTTAATAATTTTGTTTGACACCCTACAGAAAAGTTGTTTAATACTTTTTTGTAGGTATTCATGAGCTCTATTACAGAAATAAATTTCATTGGAATATATTCACTATTGTAGGAGTTATGGCTGTTTGAAAATTGGACTATTTTTATGGGGTTCTCCTCATTTTGCGAGGTCAAGGATTAACGTTTTGATTATTTTTAAAATTTCTACATATTCTACAATAAAATACGCGTCGTTTGCCTTTTTAAACATTAAAATCGTCCAATCCGTTCAGAAGTTATGACGTTTTAAAGATACGCAAGAAATTTTAGAGTGACATTTCTGGCCTGAAATTATATTTCCAGTAAGGAATTTTTTTCTCGAAATTGGTTAGGATTTCGGGGGTATGTCTATTGACCAAAAATGATTATAATTGATTCCCACAGTCGAAAATAATTTTTCCAGAACGATTTGTTACTTTCGCCGCAAAAGTTTGTCCCGGTATTCAAATTTTTTTCTCGAAAATGCGTAACATTTCAGGGGTATGTCTATTGACCAAAAATAATAGTAATTAACCCCCGCAACCAAAAATAATTTTTTCAAAATGATTTGAAATATTTTATCTCATAAAGATGGCCGCCCCTCATTATCTTTGTCCCACCACCTCACGTTTAAGAACTCCATTAAACAAACATATATGATGAAATACACATTAAATTTAATTAATCTAGTCTTCTATGAAGTGAATCATTCTAAAGAGACAATTTCTACAAGTTTCATCGTATCATTTCGAAAATTGCACAGCATCCAAGGACGTAAGCTCGATCCATTGTACGGCGTCTGTCTCGCGGAGGACCAAGATCCCCGCGCGAAAAAGTTCCTCGGAGGGTAAAGAAGAATAGAATCGAAAGAAGAGTAACGAAACCGCCGAGGAGGGCGGAGGACAGGATGGAGGATTGTCCGAGAGCGACCTTCGTTACGAAACGTTAATTAAGATCATTAGTTCTGCGTCGGTAGGATGCCGGGGCGCGTACACGACGGCCTCTCGGGAATGCAACGACCTTAATGGCAATAATTCCGTTAAGGACGGTTGCTCGCGCCCGTGTACGACGCTGGTTTGCGGGCAGACGATGCATCCGCCGCTTTTCGTTCCGCACGAACCGAAGGCAGAAGAAGAGGAGGAAGAAGTCCGCGGCTGTACGGTCGGCCGGGAGCAACGGGCACCGGTGACATCGTCATTTGGGCGAGGGATTCCACGCTGGAACGGGGCGACTGCAACAGCGAGGACAAGAACGTCGGATACGCGGACAGGAATTCTCGAGAAACCCGCAGAACGGAGACGATTCGAAACGTGGCCGCGGCTCGAGGGATGCTCGCGGAGCCGGTTGCGATACGCGGAGAGACCGAAGGAAAAAAGGCTAAACGCTCTGCTCTCGTTCGGAGAGCAAAATATGGCGCATGTTACGTCTCGCGGGACGACCCGGCCCCGCTGGCGGTGAACAACGCGCAAGAACTTCATTCGAGTCGTCGATATTCTTGCCCCGGGGGCCCCTGTCCTCCAGCCTCCATAACGGATCAACCCTCCCGGACACCGGAACCGCGTACACGCTGAAAAACAGGTCTCCACCGACCGATTGTTATTTATTTCTACGGACTACGGACTAGCTGGGTCAATACTTATCGATCGAGATTCGTTGGGACCACGCAATTTGATGTAGGAGAGAAAACAATATGGCGTCCTCTGGTTCCAGGAGTCCCCTAATATTTAGCTAAAATACGGACTAGCTGAGTCAATACTTATAGATCGAGATTCGTTGGGACCACGCAATTTGATGTAGGAGAGAAAAAACAATATGGCGTCCTCTAGTTCTAGGAGTCCCCTAATATTTAGCTAAAATACGGACTAGCTGGGTCAATACTTATCGATCGAGGTTCGTTTGGGACCACGCAATTTGATGTAGGAGAGAAAACAATATGGCGTCCTCTGGTACCAGGAGTCCCCTAAGATTTAGCTAAAATATTTTCATTTACGTCATCGAAGCCTGATTTAACCCTATTTTCACTATGTAGTGATGGTGATTTTAAGGTGAAAACAATAAAAAAATTCTGTTTTTGCCTCTCAATTTGTACCTCAATATCAATTTTTCATCAAACCTCATTTGAAGTACACATTCTCGACAGTTCTATCATCGACAATGTTTCCTGGCTCTTTTAAAACAGAAACAGGTTCTCCGCGAAGAATGTTTTTTTTATCTTTTGAATTCCCACCGACCAAAGACTCGAACTTTGACCGTTCCGAAGCGACTTCGATAGCACGATCGCGACTTCCAAGGAGCTCGAGCGGCTATCACGGTTCGCGAAACACGCCAGGAATCCGCGAGGGAACGCGGCGAAGGCGGTTAGTTCTTACGAGCCCGGGATAATAGGCGACGCGCTTTCCAAGAAGTCGAAAGTTATGACGCGACGGTCGTTGTCGCGGCTTATCGTCGTGCTAACGGAAGAACTAGCTCTTACGCGGCCCCCTAAAAATAGCCAATTTCTCCTGACGAGAGCCACCTCCGAACCGAGTGCTCCTCCAAGCTTGTAAATTAACGAGACGTTTATACTCTGCTGAAACGTCAGTTGTCAAGTATTTTTATTTCTACGAAACCAAATTTTACCACTCGACAATCAACAGTTTTTAATCCTTTGCACTCGTACACAAATTCTATTTGATATTAGCTGATTATTTATATCAATAAGAAGAAATCATGGAGTGCAAAGGGTTACAGTTTGAAGAAACAAAGATGGCCGCCCTCATTATCTTTGCTCCACCACCTCCCGTCTAAGAACTAAATTAAACATGCAATTATCGTAAAATACACAGTAAATATGATTAATCTAGTCTTCTGAGAGGTGAATTATTCAAAATCGACTAAAATTTCTGCAAGTTTTATCCCATATATTTAGAAACTGCATAGTATGTAAGGAGTTGATCTCGATCTATTGTGCAACGTCAGATTACAAAGATGGCCGCCCTCGTCATCTTTGTCCCCATCACCTCCCATCTTAGAATTTCATTCTAGGAACATTTATCGTGAAACACGCGATAAATTCAATCAATTTGTACTTCCCCGAAGTGAATTATTCAAGACAGACTAACATTTCCGCGAGTTTGATCCTAATAAAATTACAAATGGCGTTCCTAGTTTGTAGACGGGCTAGGAACGCGAAACGAGGGCGCTGTTAGAGGGCTTCCCTGCTGCGTGACACTGTCCTGACCACAACAGTTCAAAGGATGACAGCCGTGGAATATTTGCGCTGGTTCTTTAACGACCCGTGCAGCTAACCTCTCCTAACTCAAATAAACGCGAGGATCGCGTGGTTCTGTCGATACACCTCTCGCCTGATGCACGTATGTATAACGTTACGACGTTATTAGTGCAAACACGTCGCGTCGTTTGACGATCGTTCCGCGCCGGCGTCTATTAATACGCCAAGCGGCTGGTCAGCGGAATCGGAGTGGTCAAGAACCCGCGGTCCCTGCGTTTCGGAGTAACTTATTTTCGCCCGCGGTGGTTTATCTGGTTGACGAGGAACGACGTGGATCGAAGAGGACGCGGCCACGTAGCAAACTCGAGCGGAGATAACGAACAAAGAGGGAGGAGGGAGGAGGACCGTGGGATGGGGTGGGTGGTATCCGGGACTAGAAGGAAGGGGTTGTCCCCGCGTACGCGGAGGCAAGAAAAGAACCCGAGGATGGACACGTCGTCGCGAACGAAAAGCGTGGAGAGGCCGGTTAGGGCGGTCGACTTATTTATTGCCTCATTAGACGCACTCACTTTGCTCGAAGGCAGCTCCACGCTGTCTGCTCGGATAGACAGTGACGAGAGAGCGAACGTTGCTTGGCCTCACTCGCCTCGTCGGTTCGTACACGCTCGAGCACCGGAAAGGGAGAGAATATAGAGAGAAACGCGGTCCACGGACCGCCGAAAGGAGCTCCACGGAAGAAGAGGAGGAACGAGTCGAAGAAGAACGGTCGCCCGGACCAGGGGCCCCGACGCTGGATTCCTCGAATATCTCGCACCGTACGAACGAGACCCTCGAGGATAGGAAGAAAACACGACGGAAGTCGGGAACCCGGGGCTCCAAGGACGGGCACGATTCCTCCTCGTTTCCACGAGCGTTGATCCTCCGCCGCGGTGGAATCCGGCGAAAAAAGAGGACGGTGACGGAGAAAAATACGGGCGACGGAAGTCGAAAGTCACAACAGCTCGTGGCGGCTAAATACGCGCACTTAATCTAAATCATCCTCCCCGTTGGGCTCGACGACACGCACCAGGCGCGAAATCAAGCAAACAAAACCCTCCCGCGGATGTTTCTGCGATCACCGAGTTTCGTTTACGATAACACGGATTGAATAAAATTTTAATTGTATATTTTATCGGGGAAAAGAATATTTACTAGTTATTCGAATCAAAGTGTTACAGTTTGAAAAATCAAGATGGCTGCCCACATAATTTTTATCACCTCGCGTTTAACAACTCTATTAAACGGGCACTTAACGTGAAATAGGCATTAAATTTAATTAATTCGGTCTTTTGAGAAGTGAATTAGTCGAAATTGACTAAAATTTCTGCAAGTTTTAAAGATGGCCGACCCCCATCATCTCTGTTCGCTATTAACCAGGCCCTCGTCATGAAATAGACATTAAATTGAATTAATCCGATGTTCTATGAAGTGAATTATTTAAAATCGACTAGAATTTCCACGACTTGAAAATAGCATAGTATCCAAGAAGTTAACCTCAAATAAAATCGTCCCGCGGATGTTTCTCCTCCAAATTGTGATCCTGGCCGCGTCCAGCGAGTGTCCTGGATACCAGGAAACGGTTTCGAGCACGGAAGAAACTAAGTACCGAGAGAGATGATCGGCTCGCGTAAAAAGGCCAATTTAACTCGGCCGGGGAATGCCCGAACAAATTGGTGCCAAGGGTTAGCCGGCAACCGCGAGCCTAGATTGCGTTTCGAGCATCGTTTCCCAAGAACCTCCAGGAATTTCGTTGGCGGAGGCTCTCTCGATCGCTCGAAAGGGAAGAAAGAAGCCTCCCGGACGCCGCCGTAGCACGCCTCTATTTCCGTTTCGCCGTCGGCGTACTCGCGCTCCGCCAATTATTCCAGGCACGCGGCTTAATGAAACCCGATCGAATCGGAAGAGCACTAATAAAATTAGAGTAAGCCTGGATAACGCGCGCCGGGGGTCTTTAAATTCCATACATCGCTACGTCGAAACAATTTCAAATTCTTCTCCGTGGAACGTTCTAGGGAAACGCAAAACCCCCCTCGAACATTCCGCCAAAATCGATTCACCCGGGGCTTCACCCTTCGCGTCTGCACCTGGGATCCGACGAATATTACTTTTTTCTTTTTTTTTTAGTCGGTTTTATTGGCTGGATCCTCCAACGCGCGATTTTTCATTTACCAGGGGGGTGCTCAAATAGAGGCAGATTTACGCCAGGGAGAAATAGTACAAACATATTTGAGGTTAGATTACGGAATGTAAACGTGGGACTAGGATTTCGTGGTTAGAATTGCTGGTTACGATCCGTGTTTGCACTTGGGTAATCTCTTCGGCGTTAAATATATTTACCCTGTCTGAAAGTGACATATGACGAGTTAACAGTTTCTACTACTGGAGATCTAGTAACATCTAGTAACACGTTAGTGTTGATGCTCCTTTGGAATATGATAATGTGGTTCTGCATTTAAGAAACTCGTCTTAATTTTGCTATGAAAACTCGATGCACCTCTAATAACTAGTGTATGACCTAGTGACTAGGAGATCTAGTAATATTTAGTACCAAATACGTCTTGATGTCCCTTGGAATATGATAATGTGGTTCTGCATTTAAGAAACTCGTCTTAATTTTGCTATGAAAACTCGATGCACCTCTAATAACTAGTGTATGATCTAGTGACTAGGAAATCTAGTAATATTTAAGACCAAATACGTCTTGATGTCTCTTAGAATATGATAATGTGGTCCCATATTTGAAAAACTCAGTGATCTTTGTTTCACACTATGAACACTCGACCTTGTGTGCTCTAGTGATTATGAGATCTAGTAACAAATAGTACCAACTACATCTGGACGTCCCTTAGCATATGATAACGTGATTCCCCGTTTGAGAAACTTAGTGATCTTGATTTTCCTATGAATACTCGATGCACCTTTAGTAGCTAGACCTAGTAACATCTGATACCAACTACATCTGGACGTCCCTTAGCATATGATAACGTGATTCCCCACTTGAGAAACTTAGTGATCTTGACTTTGCTATGAAAACTCGATGCACCTTTAGTAGCTAGACCTAGTAACATCTGGTACCAACTACATCTGGACGTCCCTTAGCATATGATAACGTGATTCCCCACTTGAGAAACTTCGTGATCTTGATTTTGCTATGAAAACTCGATGCACCTTTAGTAGCTAGACCTAGTAACATCTGGTACCAACTACATCTTGACATCCCTTAGCATATGATAACGTGATTCCCCGTTTGAGAAACTTCGTGATCTTGATTTTGCTATGAAATCTCGATGCACCTTTAGTAGCTAGACCTAGTAACATCTGATACCAATTACATCTTGACGTCCCTTAGCATATGATAACGTGATTCCCCGTTTGAGAAACTTCGTGATCTTGATTTTGCTATGAAAACTCGATGCACCTTTAGTAGCTAGACCTAGTAACATCTGGTACCAACTACATCTTGACATCCCTTAGCATATGATAACGTGATTCCCCGTTTGAGAAACTTCGTGATCTTGATTTTGCTATGAAATCTCGATGCACCTTTAGTAGCTAGACCTAGTAACATCTGATACCAATTACATCTTGACGTCCCTTAGCATATGATAACGTGATTCCCCGTTTGAGAAACTTCGTGATCTTGATTTTGCTATGAAAACTCGATGCACCTTTAGTAGCTAGACCTAGTAACATCTGGTACCAACTACATCTTGACATCCCTTAGCATATGATAACGTGATTCCCCGTTTGAGAAACTTCGTGATCTTGATTTTGCTATGAAATCTCGATGCACCTTTAGTAGCTAGACCTAGTAACATCTGATACCAACTACATCTTGACGTCCCTTAGCATATGATAACGTGATTCCCCGTTTGAGAAACTTCGTGATCTTGATTTTGCTATGAAATCTCGATGCACCTTTAGTAGCTAGACCTAGTAACATCTGATACCAACTACATCTTGACGTCCCTTAGCATATGATAACGTGATTCCCCGTTTGAGAAACTTAGTAACCTTGATTTCTAGCTGCTCTAGTGCTCTAGTAACTAGATCTAGTAACACCTAGTAGTAAATACATTTTTGAGGTTAAAAGGTAACCTCGATACTGAGGATCTAACGACGCCATGTCTACCAACCTCAGGGGCGAAAAGGATCGACTTGCAGATGGAATCTACCGATCTCGGAGCCCCCGAGAAGGCCCAGTGATGCACGAACGTAATAAAAAAGGGAAAAATATAGGAGTCGAGGTTAGGATGTCGGTTCGTGCGCGTGGTTGCGTCACGCCACGCCGATTTCGCGCAAACGGAGAACGCGTGACCGTCAATGGACTCGTCGTTAACCGCTTCGTTTCTAATACGCGTGTCATTGCCGGCTCACTGGCGTTATTGCTCGCCCCGCCATATTTTGACCCGGCTGTGATCGACGTGCGTTCCATCGTGACAAATCGAGCATTTCTTTAGGCGTGCCGGCGTTTTCGCCTCCGCCTCGTACATCGCGATGGAAATATTTTCGAACGGCGATTCAATTTCGCTGCACGCATTATTTATTGCGTTGCAGCCATTACCGGCTCGCCAGAAGCAATCTTTTCCGCCACGGACCGTGATGGATCGACGGGGAACGTGCTTTTTCATACTAAACGTCCAGAGCACAGGTGAACTAATATATTTAGTTACCGAATCTGTTTAAAAAAAATTGAATTTTTTGCCGAACATTAAAAGTTCTTACGTTTCTTTTAAGATCAAAAATCGATTATGGAGCGAAGATTTCTCTGTGTAGAGGGCTCTGGTATTCGTTTCACGCTGGAATCTCGGAAATGTTGTTCGTTGGGCGGTAAATCAGGACAAAATTATTTCCGTCCAGGGGATCGAGAATGTCGCGAGGATGATCGAGCGCGTTCGCGAGTGGAGGGTTGCAACACTAAATTTATCGTTCCCTGGCTACGTGGATCGAAACTGACCCCGGATAAACGATCAGAAAATAGTCGAGATGTTCGAGAGGCGATTTCGCGTCGCAATCAAAGAGGATGAAACGGAAGTTCCGCTCGCGGTGGCTGCAACGAAAGGGAAACGAGTTTTCCGTGTTTACGTTGGCACCGCGTGTGCATCCCCGCCACGTACGAAAAGGTCGAGCTTTTACGACCGCAAATAGACAAACGAACGCGAGAGTGTACTAATCCTCGGCGAAACTTCGAGGAACGTTCGCCGGCGAAAATAAGCATTACGAGCGGCGGTTGACCGAAATACGCTCTTGTATCGGGAGCAAATACACCACGGACGAGTTTACGGCACAACCGTTACTACGCACGTGGCGTGCCACGGAACGTGCTAGAGCGATTTGGCAGGTTGGCGGAGGTTGGGCAAGACCGCTCAACCTACGACCTTTTGTGGCCTCGGTGATTCCTGGAAAGTTCATTTCGAGATATTTAAACTGTCTCTGCAATTTGACAATATCACCTCCATGACGTTCTTATAGGAGTCAATTATTGTATTTGAACATGAAAAAATTTTTACGATGATTTTATTAGGGAAAACAATGAACTCACGTATGCGTGATAACGGCCGTTAAGGTATTATGAAATTATCAGGGCCCTTTACATTGTCTTTTCTTTTAGCTTCTACTGGAAAAATGGTTTTGAGATATTGAAACCAATTCTTACGATGATTTTGTTAAGGAAACAGTGAACTCACGTATGCGTGACAACGGCTGTCAAGGTATTAAAAAAGAGTCAAAGGCTTCTACATATATTGTGTTTTCCTTTAGCTCTTACTAGAAAAATGGTTTTGAGATATTTAAACAAATTCGTAAGGAAAGATTGAACTCACGTATGCGTGACAACGGCCGTCAAGGTATTAAGAAAGAGTCAAAGCCTTCTACATTGTGAGTTCCTTTAGCTCTTACTGGGAAAATGGTTTTGAGATATTTAAACGAATTCGTATGATGATTTTGTTAAGGAAAACAGTGAACTCACGTATACGTGACAATGGCCGTCAAAGAGTAGGGAAACTAGCAAAAAGAAAAATTAAATTTCATGAATTACATATTAATTTCTTTCACACTTCATGCACACTAATGTGACTAGACCACGTTTACAATAAATAAATAAACAAATAAATAAAGTCCTAGGAATGATTCTAACAGAAAGTAGATTGCATAGGCCTATTGCGAATGATTTCGAATGGAAGAGGTAATTTTCAAGTTTGTGGTGTTCCGAACTAGCCAAAGGGTCTGTTGAGGAGGCGATTCGCGTGGATCGCGGACGAGTATCAAAGCGGAACGCGTGACCCTCGCGTCACACGGTCTGCGCGTTCTTATGATTATGATTATAAAGCAGCGGGGAAAGAAAGAGAGAGGCCAGGTGAGAGAGAGTGCATCGGGTGGGAGTATCGGGTTTGTCCAACCAGGGAGAAGGTAGCCGTGGACTGCCCACCGCGGCTCATTGGCCGACTTCGCGACCCGACCGAACGCTATCGTATTATCGGCAACTGGTCGTTACCGATACCGCCGATCGCCGATCTCCCGGACGCCTTTTCCACCTGCGACCCACCGAACAGGTTGCCACCAGGCGAGAGGTAGGAAGAGAGGCCGCACGGGAGGCAACTATTGGGTCACCGAGACGAGCAATGCGGTTTTTCGAGCACGAATAACCCGTAGACTACGCGTCTCGAGTTATTAAATCCACCTCGTGGATCATAAGTGAAATACTCGATCGATGATTAGTGGTTTAGTCGAATAAATCTGATGTAAAACAACGATTTTGGTCCAATTTATTTTCCTAACCTCTTACATAGCGTGTCATGCATAGTGTATTTAACAGTTTCTAGGGGAAAATGTAATACTAAACACATTTATAGAAATTAATTTAGTTGACGTTGATGAATATGGTCAAATGTTTGATTTGAATAAATCGAATATAAAATAATAATTTTTTTCTTGGCCTCTTACGATTTTTAAGTGTTTTTAACAGTTTCTAGGGGAAAATGTAATACTAAACACATGTATAGAAATTAATTAAGTGACGTTGATGAATATGGTCAAATGTTTTATTTGAATAAATCGAATATAAAATAATAATTTTTTTCTTGGCCTCTTACGATTTTTAAGTGTTTTTAACAGTTTCTAGGGGAAAATATAATACTACCACATTTATAGAAATTAATTTACTTGACCTCTACCAACATGTCCAAATATATTATTCCAATAAATCAACTATAAAATAACAATTTTGCTGTAAAATTCTTCCCTAACCTCCAACGTTACATTTTCATAAAAAATACAATTCTAACACAAAGTCTAGAAATTAATTTACTTGACATTGATAACAACGCCATCTTTGAGGTGGAATTTTAGCTCAAACAGAGGATTTTGTGAACAGTATGGATAATTTATTTAAAAATTTTTAATTTAAATTTTTGAACCCACGTTTGTATAGTTGAATAATATTCTTTTTGAGACTATAGCGTGATGGAGAGGTTCCTATCGCGAGCAATTAGGTCGTCGTTGTTGGACTGTGCGACGCAAAAGTTACGAGACTCCGGGATTGGGAAATTATGAATCGCGCAACGTGTGCTCGACGTACACTTTCTCCAGAATGTTAAAAATTGGTTGAAAGAGGACGCTGAAAGTGTTCTAGGTTAGAAAGAGATAATGGGTTGTCCTAGAAAATATTGTGGGTCTCTAACCTTAACTTATTAACACGTTTGCTATCACTGTTCGAGTGGAAAATTGTCTAAATTTCGTTTAATAAAATAAAATATTCAAAGCAAATATTTAAAATAAAATAACACATATAGAGTGATATTATTCTATAATTTAAATTTTATTTATTTAATTCCACTCTAAAATATTCAAAGCAAATATTCAGAATAATATAACCCACATGGAGTGATATTATTCTATAATTTGAATTTTCAATTTTCAATTTAAATTTTACAATTTAAATATTCAGAATAATATAACACACATGACATTATTCTATAATTTAAATTTTATTTATTTGATACCACTCTGAAATATTAAAAGTTATAGTTTGTAGTTGCATGTGCAGCCATTTTGGAGTTTACAGTTTGTACTCCATAGTTATTGCGTTGATTATTAATATAGAAAGAGATTTGAAATTCAGTGGTTTTATCAAGATCAAGGACAAGAATAAGAAGAATAAGGACAAAGAAAACCACGATTCTCGTAACTCGTTTAGCTGAAAGTAAGATTAAACTTGTTACTAACCTTACTTAAAACGTCCCAAATCACGAGAAATGGCCGACTACTAAGATAGCTATCCTAATTGCCACGTAATTATCGTGCATACCACATTTTATGCGTCTACATTTTTTTCTTGATAATTCTAGCTCGTGAA
Source organism: Colletes gigas (assembly GCF_013123115.1). Classification (NCBI taxonomy): domain Eukaryota; kingdom Metazoa; phylum Arthropoda; class Insecta; order Hymenoptera; family Colletidae; genus Colletes; species Colletes gigas. The sequence goes on from NW_025106644.1 coordinate 2,952,685, forward strand.
TTTCATGCATTATTTAACGTGCAGATTATAAATTAATATTTTACACTAATTTATAACATTACTTTGATTCCGGATAACGTTATCGCGTTTTTAAATTCGCGTACGAATAAACGAAATCCCACAGTCTGATAACGATGTTTGCTGTCTATAAGTATTATAAAACAGAAATTATACACATTTAAATTACGTTCTGCTGGACGCGTCGGTCTAAATAGAAAGTCACACAGAAATTAACGTGGAACGAAGTGTGTTAACCTTCTATAACCGAAATTCTATTTAGCTTCTAAGAAAAGAATTTACGACGAGACCATTGGTGAACGATAATAATTACTTGAATATTATCAAATCGTTGTTTAATTAACTTTTCGACTGGAAGGCAAACAATTATATTCTAATGACGAAATAAATGACTCAGGAAACAAGAATATGGTTCCAGTTATTAATAAATTAATAATAAATTATTTACAATATTTAAATCTGACTATATAAAGTACTCTAGTCACAACATAATTGGTAAATTATTATTAATATATTTGAGTGAACTGGTAATTGTTGTTGAAATTTTAGATGAAAAAATACAGATTATTTATTGTATTTTACAGTAGTATTCTATTTATTATCGATTATTGAATGAAAAGCACTAAATTTTGTAATGAAATATTAATTGAAATGAAAATTGTAGCCATTTTGATGAATTGGAGTATTTTTTTTTTAAATGAAATAGTTTCTTGATCATGCTAAATTGTTTTTATAATAGACACATATTGATAATGAGGTTAGATTAGACATACAATGTGTAGATAATGGTTCCTAGGTTAGAGTCACGCGTTATTACGAAGGGTTAATAGAAAGTTACCGTTTGTAGTAACTCGACAGTTGCTATGTTTCGATCATCCGCGGTTAGTATAGGTCGCGTAGATCAATTAGCGTCGATTCGAAAATGAAAGAGCGAACGAACAGCAAATTACAATGTTACATCCATTCATAAACTAAACTTCCACGTTCTATATTTATCTGGTTATTGATTGAACAATTCTAACCTACAAACGAAGGTACCAAGATGGCCGTCGTCTATCCCAAACGATCTAAATAACATTTTCAGAGTCTCAATATGGTAAATTTAGAGCTTTAGATGCATCAAATTGACACATTTTATGAATCTAGTATTATAGAAACGAAAGAACCAAGATGGCCGCCATTGTTGGACAACCCAAAGTACCCCAAACGATTTAAACAATATTTCAAGAGTCTCAAAACGTTAAATTCGGAATCTGAGACCCATTTCATAAACCTACTATCATAGAAACGAAAATATGTACAAACGAAAGTACCAAAATGGCCGCCATCTTTGGGACAACACGAGGTCCCTCAAAAGGAGACTTAAATAATATTTCTTGAGTCTCAAAACAGTAAATTTAGGATCTTAGATGCATCAAATTGACACATTTTATGAATCTAGTATTATAGAAACGAAATTATATACAAATGAAAGCACCAAAATGGTCGCCATTGTTGGAACAACTCGAGGTATCACAAAACGAGATTTAAATAATATTTCTTTAGTCTCAAAATGGTAAATTTAGAATCTGAGACCCATTTCATAAATCTACAATCATAGAATTAAAAATATCTACAAATAAAAAAACCAAAATGGCCGCCACCTCGAACAACCAAAGGTACCCTAACCTAAATAATATATCCAGAGTTCCAAAACGTTAATTTTGGAATCTGAGACCCATTTCATAAACCTACTATCATAGAAATGAAAATATCTACAAATAATAAAACCAAAATGGCCGCCCCCTTGGACAACCAAAGGTACCCTAACCTAAATAATATATCCAGAGTTCCAAAACGTAAAATTTGGAATCTGAGACCCATCAAATCAACACGTTTTATAGATCCAGTGATATAGATAGGTCTAAAAATGAAAAAACGTTAAAAATTTCAATTTTGTGTCACTTTTGGTCTTAAAGGACACGTTGGACGCATCGCTCTCGATTTTGGTGTTTCGAGACGGTTTCGCGGTCCCGTGGGACATCGAGGGTGAGGGACGCGGAGAGGATCAGCGCGGAGGAGGCAAGGAAAAGAGAAGGCGAGAGGGAAGAGGCGAAACGGGGCTGCTGCCGACTTACAAATTATACGCGCTCAACGAGATTTACGGGTGACGCTTCGAGCGAGACCATTGTCCATCCTCGCTCGCTTCTTTACCTCTTTACTCTTCCACTCGGTCGTCTTTGTCCTCGTGGATCGTCCCGGGTCCGGCTCCTCCGCGTGTCTCCGCCGCTGCCCCGTGAAACGGAACGAGAGAGGAGCCAAACGGATCGACCGTAGCCCAGAGAAACGGGGGGAACTGAGATAGGATAGTATTCCTTCGCGAAAAAACCGGGGAATCTCGATCGAGAAAGAGAATCCGGTTCCGATCGAGTAATCGGCCCTCGAATGCGAACCTGGTGGATCGTGAGGGCGAAACGCCGCGGATCGATAAACCGCCGGGCGAAAAAGTCGAAAACGTCCGACGCGCAAAGGTTCCTCGAACCTGCTTAAATACCTGTTAAATACCTCTCGTCGAAACAAACCACGGACCTTCTAATATATTTATCAAACACTCCGGCGTCGTGTCGACGTCGCGCGCAGAAATCCCCTTTAAATCGTCGACAAATATTTGCTCGACCTCGCGAGAGAGCCACCACGGTTGTGTCCCTCGCCCTTCACGAAAACCAGAACCACGATTACACATTTCGTTCACGTGCGCGTGACAATGGCCGTCGAAGCGGTAGGAAACAGTCGGGGACTCCCACATCCTAAAAAATTGCTCTCGTTATATTTAAACTGATTCGTACGATGGTATTGCTGGGGGAAATGGTGAAATCACGTACGCGTGACAACGGCTGCCAACGCGTTAGGAAACAGTCGGGGACTCCCACATACTCCCCTGCATCCTAGACAATTGGTCTCAATATGTTTAAACAGATTCGTACGATGGTATTGCTGGGGGAATGGTGAAATCACGTACGTGTGACAACGGCTGTCAACGCGTTAGGAAACAGTCGAGGCCTCCCACATCTTCTTTCACTGTATCTCTTACTAGAAACTTGGTTTCGAGATGTCTAAACGGATTCGAACGATGGCATTGCCATGGAAAGAATGAACTCACATAAACGTGACAACGGCCATGAAAGTATTAGGAAGCAACCAAAAGTCTCCAACGTTACCTTTTCCAACATCTCTCACAAGAAGATCGATTTCCAGATATTCAAATAAATTCGAATAATAGTATTGCTATGGCTAGAATGAAGTCACGTACGCGTGATAGCGGCTGTCAAAGTGATCGGAAATAGTCAAGGCCCTCCTACGTCCTACATCTTTCCTATATATTTTAGTAGAAAATTGGTTTCGAGATATCTGAACAAATTCAAATGATAACATTGCTATAGCAAGAATGAAGTCACGTACACGTGACAACGGCCATCAATAGATAGAACTCTATCAAGGAGGAATATTAAACTTGACGAATGATGTTTTAATCGCTTCTATACCCTATTGCATTTAATCCCAAACAAATTCCAACGACGAAACAGATAAAACAGTGACCTGACGCGTGACAATGGCCGTCAAAGAGTTAAACAACAAGCGAGAGGTTGGGTTGGGAATCACCATTCAAAAGTCTCGAATTTTCCGCGACTGTTTTCGAGACGCAGCGACGGTTGGATGCTGGAACCTTGGCTGCGATAACGGGTCTATCGTCGTACAAACGTTTACATAATAAACTCGGGTACACACACGTCGCGCTCGTAGCCACCGGGGAATAATTTACTGTACCGAACCGGTGAGATACCTCGACGAGGAACGTAACGCGGTTACGGAAGGCGGCGTCACGTGCCCCCCCCCCCCCTGTTACGAATTTCGCTGGCGCGTTTCGACGGGACGCCGAGCGTCGCGGAGGTCCGGCCAGGTTTCCCGGTAACGGTAACGAGCAATTTAGCCGAGTCGAAACGAAACCGTAAATCTCGGAACAGGTCTTACTTACCGGGAGCGCAAGAGTAACTACCAAAGGTGGATTTATGGCGTCATTAATCATTCCGCGCGCACGCGTAACGCGCCCCGCGTAATTGATAACCCAGATGACGTACCTCGGAACTGGAGCACTCGTTAGTTCGTCACGTTTGGAAAGTACCGACGTTTAACCGCTCTTTTCCGCGTAATTGCCGGTTTTATTCTTGATTGCGAGCGTTCTCGCAGCTTGATTGACGCGCGGATTTCGAGGTTAAGGCGAAAGAAAGAAATATGGCGGATAGGCTGCCGTCGGTGCTGTCACTCGTCGCCCGGTCAGATCGTTCGGAGCGAGCGTAAACAAAGGAATACGTACCAGAAAGAGCCGGCGATGGGGGTGACGAGAAGGAGGCAGATCGCCACGAGAACGAGGCGCATCTCCATCCCCTCCGCCCCGCGGAGTGGTCTTCGACAATTGCCGATCGCTTCCTTTCTCTGCCCGTTCGTGTGACCGGAACCACCGTTCCCAGAGGGCGACAGGAAGTCGCGTAGCACCCGCGATGACTCCTCACCTATCACGAACCGATTATCCGCTCGGTCCTTTTCCCTCGATCTCGCCCCGGAGAAATTCTTTATCGAGCACCCGATCTCCTCGACCGTCCACTCTCGACTACTTTCTCGTATCTGGTCTTCGCTTCTGCCGACACTTCACCGAAGCACGATCGTTTTCTTCTTCTTCTTCCTGGGCGTCGTTGCAGCACGCTTCTTCCTCCTTCTCCGCCGCCTGTTCCTCTTCCTCGCCTTCTTCTTTCTTCTCCAGCTTCGAGAGCGCCGCCGATCAAAGCGAAACAGTCTCTTTGAAGCACTCCGACGGATACAAATATCGTACGCCCGGGATCCGCATGGTCCACGGGACGGGGCCCGGCGCTCGACCGCCGGATAAACAATCCAATTGTCCCCCCTGTGGAGGGCGCACGTTGTCGCGCGACGAGCAGTGGATCACCCCGGAAGAGAGGAACCCCCGGTTTCCGGTATCTTCCGGCTAGACGTCCTCCCCACCCTCTCGCCCTTTCCCACAGTATCTAGGAAGCTGGCGTTTTCTTCCGGCGGGGACAAAAACGCGACGCGTTCCTGCCAGAACTACGTCACCACGAACTTTGAGTGTTGCCTTACCCCCACCAGGAATGTACCGAGGAGTAGAGAACATCTGCCCCACCATTAGCCTTCGCCCACTCTTTTTTCTTCTTTTGCCTCGTCTCGTTCCTCTCTGTTCGTGTTTCCCTTGGACACTTCACTGCACCACCGACGTCACTGTCGATCGTGTCGTCATCGGGGGGGGATTTCCAATTTTTCCGGGACGCCGGAGACCGCGTGGTATCCAGCGACGCGTTGGAGCAACGGGGGAGGGAAGGGAGTGCAGCGAGGGCGGAGGAAGGGGAGTAAAGAAAGGCTGAGAGACGGGGGCGAGGAAGAAGGTCGAAAAGCTCGCGTGGCGTGGCGCGATCCGTGCGGAGGTGGAAAGTGCACGATGGTAGGGGAGAGGAGAGGAGAATCGTTCGTCCGTGATCGGCGACGAGGCTCCCGGTCGGAGCGAACCGTACGAGACTGTTGCGGGCTAGGCAGGTGAGCGCCGCTCGGCGGCAACGGGACGCAACCGAGCCCCTCTTTTCCTCTTTTGACTCTCCTACGAAACTCTCGACGAGTTTGCCTCGCAACCTGCCGCCTGGGGATCCGCGGGGGGAGGACCACGGGGCCTACGGCGCGCCGCTATCTTTCGGAACGATGCTAAATTCCCGCGATTTCCAGCTTGTGCGTGATATTCAGCCTCTCACCCTATGGAAAAGCACTTAGTAGCGCCACTTCGATGAGCATTTGTTGCAATGACATTCCTAGGAAACTTTTTATCCTGAATAATGCTTGACCTGATTCTGCATATGATTTCAGGAGCCCAGGGTTGAAGATGCCACAACTCAGACAAATTTGCAACTAAATCAAATAGACACCACTTCAGTCAATGCTCCTAAGGTACAGTATTAATTGTATCTCTGATTATTCTACAATGATACTCAGAGTAGATGTTAGATATAAAGTAAAAGAGAATAAGTCACAGAGAGGGGACCTTCCCACGGAGTCCAAACGTCGCAAAGCTTCGAAAGTTCGCGGTCCCAAAGCTCCCCCGGTAGCAGAGTTCCTCTTCTGCGGGTCTCTTTTTAACACCGGAGCACTTGGACCGTTCTTCTCGTCCACCATATCCTCATCCTTCTTCCACCTTCTCCCCGTCCACCGTTCCTCTCCGTTTCACAACCCGATCCCGGCTCTCTGACCATCGTGTCTCGGTGGTACACGGCGGAGGCGCATCTTACAGGGCTATTGAGAGGGCTTAAGCTGTCGGCGTGTGGCTCGCTACATCCTTTTCATCTCCGCCGCCACGACAAAGCCGCGATCCGACCGTGGACCTTTACCGGGATCCTGATCCTTCGAGTACACGTCTCCCTTTCGAAAAGGAGACGACAACTTCGCGTCTCACGAAGTATCGGATTCGCGTGTTCTAGTCGCCTCTTCGATAGGTAGCGGAGGACCCAAAAAGCGTTGAGGTCTGACCTAATTGACGGGGGGATCTCGCTCGTCGCGTCAGAACCACGGGGTCAATTGCTTCGTTGACCTCCAGGGGCTAGCACGCGACGATTGGCCTCCAGGAGGGGTCACATCACCACTGTCATCAGGCCCCTCTCCCACCCACGCGACGCGACGACGCCATCCAGACAAATGTCACCACAGAAAATAGTTCGGGGGGACTAGACGGACTCTCTCTCGACTATTATTAACCTCTCGCGGTCCTATGGTCAAACTGTGATTAATACAGAATTCTTTTTGCAACGCATTTGTGGCACTTTGCATCTTGATGGATGGGGGAATTGTAAGCGAGATAGCAGGGGAAGTCCCCGGGAGAGCCTGATATAAATAGTGGACTCATCACTAAAGGCTTCCTAGCAGGCCCTGCCTTAGTTGCCACGATATTGGAGAGTCGATTGAGGAACTAAAGGGTCACTCAATCGTTTGCGAGGGAGTCAAGAGAGTAGCCCTCTAGCGACGAGTGCAGGAGGTGAACCCCCCAGACATTACAGGTTTTCTTCTCTAGTTTTTCTAACACCATCTTTCACTCCTGCCATTAAATACCAAATTAATCGAGGTACATTACTCCTCCGTCATTTTGTAAGACTTCTTGTAGATATCTTTCGAGGTTAGCTAGCAATGCATTAGAATGTTTCATGCATATCGTACAATGGGTCAATACAATGCATTATGATTTGGTGTCTTCTCTAAAAACAGTAAAATAAAAAATATTTTAATATCACGTTCGTGAGTCCCATAAAGGGAGAACCGTTTCTTGCAAAGAGTATGAGGGCTCGTATTTCCCGGGTATCGAGTCAAGGGAAACCGAGCGCTGGAAATTGTCGCGATGGCGTCGCGTTGCGCGATGCAGCGGCCCGATTGCACCGACAAAGCGCGCGTCGAAAGGCGAACCGACGCGGAAGGAACAAGCGATAACAACGCCGATGAAAAGGAGCAGCGGAAAGCAAAAGGCACCACGCGGGAAGAGTGACGGTAAAAGGAGTCGTCCGGTGTGGCCGTATCATGACCGTCGAATCCTGCCCCGAGGGGCAAGTAGTTTTCGACGAGGGGGGGTCGAGGGGGGGGGGGGGACGAAGAGGAGGCAGACAGAGAGGGACGGAGGACGGAGAAGGAGGTGGAAGAGCAGGAGGGAGGGGGGAGCAAGGGGGTCAGCGGGGGTCCGTATTACAGCTCATTTAGCAGCGGGGTCCTGTGCCCCTTCGCCGGCCCGAGAGATACTCTCCGGGATCAGACTGGGGCCCGTGGACCCACGGCTAAGATGAGTTCCGTTTCGTTCCCATAGACTCAAACCTGCCACCTAGATACTTTATTCGTCCTACGATGACGAACTATCGTTCGATGCAACGCTAAGGAAACGCGAAAAAGAAGAGTGGAAATGAAGGGAAGAGGGGGGGAGCAGAGAGGAAAGAGAGAACGTTACCGGAGTTTGTGACCAACACAGACACGGAATAGCCAGTAATTTATGGGTGAGACTAATTACCGGGGAATGCCGCTCCTCGGACTCTCCTTGGGTCCTAAGGCCCGCGTCTCCGGCAGACCAGTTTTCAGAGACGAGTGGAGCTTCGCCCACCTTCGTCTTCGTCGTTGCCTTCCCCCCATTTCGATCCGCGAACGTTAATTCGCGCGGACGTGTCGCCATCGGTGGTCGTCGATCGTATCGGGGAAAAGTACAAAAGAAAATGGCGGTTTCCGAAAAAGGCGAGGACGCTCGCGACGGAGGATAATGGAAAGAAAAAAGGACACGGGTTCCCACGAGCCATCGCTGCGGAGGGTGTCGGAACAATACCCGATCCCCCGCATTAGCCTGACCTAGCAATTTGGAGCACGTTGGGTGCCCCCGCCGCCGATTCCTCTTCGTTAAATGCCATTATACGTTTCACTTGGACACCCGGTCGTCGCATGAGTCCGTGAATTCCTGAGAACCTGCTCGAAACCTCGACAGCCAGCGGCGCGCCGGTGGCTGTCGGCGGCTCCAGAAACGATAGAGGCGGGCCAAAGCGCGCGGCCACGAACAGATTCCTCTATTATGACGAGAACGAATCGAGAGGGACGGGGAAGAAGAGGAAAAAAGGAGCGGCGCGTGACGAACTCGCCTCGATAGAGCCACGGAACGAACGCTCTTTCGACGAGTTTCGATCCTTGCCTCGCCTACCGCTTCCCCCCCGCGCACAATAGCACCGAAAACGAGCCATTTAAACTCCGCGATCGGATGCAAATGCTCGGAGAAAGAGATACCTGGGACATTTCGGAAATATGGGGGCTCCGCAGCGCCAAGTGGCGGGATTCGGAACTAATGCGGCGGCTTTGGAAAACTTAACCCTCGAACGACGGAGAATGGGCCCTTTTCTGACTCCATTATTAGTATCAGACTTCTAGTCTAGATGAATTTCATATTGAACAAATAAATTTAATAACTTGGAAGTACTTTCTGAGTTTAATATTTGTGTTAACAAGTATTTCCACAGTTTGCATCATAAGTGTGGTAGGAATAGTGTTAAATTAGAATAATATTATTTTAATCAAATGAATCTGATGTCTGAGTATTTGTAAGGAATAGTGCATTTGTAAAATATAAAATGCAAATTTAGTGAGAAACGATAATAGTTTATTAATAAATTGAATAGAAATATTTGTACGGGTCACGAATTGACCCAGTCTCAGTCGTCCAAGGCTTAAAAGACTATCATAGCTACAATTTTTGAACACAATTGCATAGTGAATCTTTCACCCTTTGACTATGGTGCACTCATAAGTAGTTTTCTAACCTATTTTTAATTTACTCAAATTGCACATTCCTTCAATAATAATAGGTATTGATAGACTTATAAAGACGTAGACAAAGAGTTAACAATAACAAAAAACAATTTTTTGACTCGATATAACAAACAATCGCAGTGGTTATCAAAGTTTGAGAACCACTGTCGCGACGAATATTTCGTAGACGGAGTTTGAAGCACCGTACGAAAATAAAGGATCGCGTGAAACGATTATTTTAATTAATCGCGCGTCGCCTGGCGCGGCCCCGAGGGGGCCTTAATAAAATTATTATTATTAAAGCGATTCTAACACCGAATCGCTCGGGCCCGTTCGAAGAAGAAGGAACAGAAGAAGCGACGGCGGAGCAGGTGGGGGGAGGAAGGAAGAGAATCGGGAGGGAACCGCAAACGGTTTTTGTCGCGAATCTCGCAAGGCCGCGTCGCAGACGGTTCGAGCGGGGACCTCGTGACCGAGTGGTGGACACGAAAGGAGACCCGCGGACTTTGGGACCGATGACACGGGATCGGTCCCACGACAAAGAAACACCGAGACGAGCTGGATCCGCCTGTTTTTCTGCGCCCGTGACGTTTCGCCGATTTATTGCGCCTCTCCCTGTCATCCACGATCCGATATATCCTCGAAGAATTTCGCGTTGGACGATCCGGGGCGCCGTAGGGCCCCGTAAGGCCCCGTGAGGCCCCGTGAGGCCCTCTTTCGTAGGGCCCCTTTTCGGTATTCGGACGCGTCGTGGACATGTTTGCGGGTAAATCGGGCGAGTTACGACGAGTTTTACGCGGATCGCCGGCGATCTTTTATCCAAGGGGCCCCCGACAGATAGACGCTCGGGCAATTACGGTGGAACGATCGCGCGGACAAACGGTACCCGGTGTGTCGTACGGTCGGCTCGTAACTCGCTGTATCGGCCGCGTTATCTGGTCGAACGTCTCCCGTACAAAACTTTACCCGCCGGCAGATATCGAAACTAATAATTATTCGATCCGCGTTTCCATTCCTAATTACCGAAGGCCACCGTGTCGAACGGTTTCGCAAGAGCCGTGGTGGCGTCGTTAAATACGAAACAGATACCGATCGGCAGCCACGGCGGTTTCTGCGGATAATAAGCGCGCTCTCGCCGAGATGGAAACCGATCTCCAATGGGCGTTTACAGCTGGACGTTTCGCGATCGAAGTGGGTAAACAGATGCCCGAGTAAACGCGCCGTAGCAATTACACGGCACTTACAGGCCCCGGCGTATATAGTCCCGAGATCTAAGTCTCTCCCTCCTCTGTCCACCTTCTCTTCCCCCCTTTTCGTCCTTCCCCTCACGCTTTTTATCGTCCCCCCCCTCGCGGATATACCTTCGGGTACCCTCTTTTTATTCTCCGTCCTACCCCTCCACCCTCACTCCCTCCGCGTTCCCTGTTTCTCTCGAGTTTCCACAATGGTAATTACGAGGCAGTCCGCTCGTAAATTTCACGTAGGCTAAACGCACGCACGGCCAACCGCGAGCACACACCGCGTGGCCACTTTCTATTTCCCATAGGATCTCTCTCCTCTCTCGTTCGCGGGAGAGGCATACACGAATCGATACGTTTCGATCGAACGGACGACCCCGGCTGACCCGCTCGGGTTAAACGACTCCGCGTGCCCCGTGTTCTCCACTTGTCCCCGACTGCTCGTTCCCCCGTCGTTTCTCTTTCCACGGTTTAACGTTGTCCCTCGAGTGGGCTCGGGGCTTTCCTCTTATTCATCGAACGCTGAGGTCCGATACCAGTACACGATCCAAAGAGCGATCACGACCGTCTATCCCTGCCGCACACGGAACGGTTCTCACAGGTTTTGGCACGATGAATCGTCCATAGACCGGGGAACCATGTTATACCACGGGCAGAAAGAAAGTCTATCGCGACCGCGGGGACAGCGAGACGGATAGGCGACCGAGCGTTCCATTACATTTCGTGGAACGTACGCCGGGGAACCTACGCGAAGGTCGCCCCGTCCACGAGATATCTACGGACGAAAGAGGGAAGCGATCGTGGCTTGTAAGCCGCGAGTTTATAGGCCACGGCCTAACAACGACCGTTCCTTATGAAACGCTCGTGTTTCCCGCGATCCGTTGCGTTGTACCTCTCTCGATGTTCGATTTATTGGCACTAGGGGACCACGCGGAAGCGCAAACGCCAGATCCGTGTATGGGCCATTCCACCCCCAATCGATTTTCCACTCTGCAATTTCTTAAATATTATACAGGGACACTGTGATTTAGCAAAAATTGTCCTTTCATAGAGTTGCACCGGTTACTACTTGGATAATTCATTCATTTTGTTAGTTAAACTCAAGGATGTCTTCATCATTAAGAATGGGAGTCCTTTGGGAGGTCTAAAACTATCCTTGGCAGGGTACAATAGTTATTTTTACCAGGTACCAATCGAGCTTTGTTGACTTCATTCATTAAACTCAAGGGTAGCTTCATCATCAAGGATTTGACAGTCCCCAACTCCTCCATTTTACTGCACCACCTATTAACAAAGAATATAATGGCTAAAACAATCCTTGGCAAGGTACAGTAGTTATTTTCACAGATTACCAATTCAATATTTAATTGGTTTCATTGATTAAACTCAAGGATAGCTTCATCATCAAGGATATGACAGTCCCCAACTCCTCCATTTTACTGTACCACCTATGAACAAGGAATATAAAGTCTAAAACAATCCTTGGCAAGGTGCAGTAGTTATTTTCACAGGTTACCAATTCAATACTTAATTGGTTTCATTAGTTAAACTCAAGGATAACTTCATCATCAAGGATTTGACAGTCCTCAGCTCCTCCATTTTATTGTACAACTTATGAACAAGGAATATAAAGTCTAAAACTATCCTTGGCAAGGTACAATAGTTATTTTCACAGGTTACCAATTCAATATTTAATTGGTTTCATTAGTTAAACTCAAGGATAGCTTCATCATCAAGGATATGACAGTCCTCAACTCCTCCATTTTATTGTACAACTTATGAACAAAGAATATATAGTCTAAAACAATCCTTGGTAAGGTACAGTAGTTATTTTCACAGGTTACCAATTCAATTCTTAATTGGTTTCATTAGTTAAACTCAAGGATAGCTCCATCATCAAGAATTTGACAGTCCTCAAGTCCTCCATTTTATTGTACAACTTATGAACCAAGAATATAAAGTCTAAAACTATCATTGGCAGCATACAGTAATTATTTTCACCAGTTACCAATTGGTTAGTTCATTAATTAAACTCAAGGATATAACAGTCCTCAAATCCTCCTTTTTATTGTATCATCTATACACAAAGAATATAGAGTCCAAAACTATCATGACAATGTACATTAATTATTTTCATCAGGTACCAATTGAGTACTTCATTGACTTCATTAATTAAATTCAAGGTTATGTTCATCATCAAGAATATGACAGTTCTCTGTTCTTGCAGGGTACTTATGGGTAATTATGATTCTCTTGTGTCATTGTTGCTTTGTTTATCTTTACATATTTCTTTTTTTGTACTAAAGGTGTTTTGCTGTGAATAAATGAATAATAATTATATCTAACAATGCTCCCAATGTGGACATTGTAACTTTGTATGTTTCATTAATTTGACTTGCTTGAGTTGCATATAAATATTGGGAATTTTTACTTTGTGTGTCCTTATATATTACTTCTTCTTGTCTTAAAGGATTTTTCCTCAAAACAAATGAATAATAATCTATATATAAAAAGAACCAATGTGTAGAATGTGTCTAAAATTGGAAGATTTATAAATCCTTCAAAAAATTTGTATGTTTCATTAATTTGACTTACTTGAGTTGCATAAATATAGGGAATTTTTACTTTGTTTGTCCTTATACATTACTTCTTCTTGTTTTAAAGGGTTTTTTCTCAACACAAATGAATAATAATTAATATCTAACAATGCTCCCAATATGTACACTGTGTCTTTATAGGTGAAAAGACTGTCAAACCCTCCAAATCTATATTTAATTAATTTGGCTTGCCTTTGTGAGTTGAACAAGTATGAGGACTCTGTTTATCTTTCCCCTGAACAAATGAATTAATACCTAACATGGCCCCCAATGTGTACATTGTATCTTTACTATTGGAGAGACTTGTAGATCCCCCAAAAAATTTGTACGTTTCCATTAATCTGCAGTTGAATGAACATACCATTGAAGGGGTGTTATGGAGACCCAGGACATTTGGTACGAGGAATCGAAACGTGTACGGGCCAGTTTAAATGTTCGGAAACGTGTCTGGGGCGCATCAAAAGCGGTCCTGGCCCGAGGCCGGCGTTATAATTTCAGACGGTTTCAGGGAGGTCCTGAGCCCGGGGGCCGAGCGAGACCAGTTCAATGAAGTCATCAGCTAGTCGGGGCCTGGGTGCTCTGTTATTATACCGTGGTACCGCGGCACCATCCTCGCTTCTTTCTTCCACGCGGTCCTCCCTGAATATCCCTCGCCTCGTATCCGCGGATTTCACCACCGTGAGGCCCACGGAGATCCTTTTGTCGGTGGCGAGAGAGAAAGGATAAAGTATGGGGCCGATGAAAACTGTCCCGGTCCTGTTAACAATTTCCGAACGAAACGTAACGATTGGCTCGCGATAACGGGAACGATAACGATCCGCCGTTAGGGACCGAACGGGGCCCGGCCAAGTATGCGGAAGTGACGATTAGAGGACCGTAAAACGATTCGAAACCGACGGGATACGCGAGTAAATAGAGGCAGGTTCTCTCCGCCGCAGGTTGGAAAGCAACGTCGAAACGGAGATAAGCTTTCGAAGGGTATGTATACACGTATATATGTGTACATACGAACGTATCCTAATCTCGCCGGCTGGCAATAAGGCCGTCGAGGGTTTCTTTTACAATCGGACCGGGGGCCAATTAGATCCAAAGTTCTTAATCCGTTTATCAGCCGCGCCACGGTGCACGAGCCTCTTTCATCGGAACGGATAAAAGAGCTTTCGAGTTCGAGCCGAGGAACGCTTGAATCCGATCGCGAGGAATGCCTCTGTATATGTAAGCTCGAGAATGCATTATGTATTAATCCACTAGTCGTCTATCGAGGGGGAAATTTCTGACGGTTTATCCCCCGGCGCAAATGGAAAAGATATCCCGGTCCCGGGGAAACAAACTGTAATTCCGGGCGCAAATATCGTAAACGGGCGCCATTATTCGATGCACACAACAAAGACTTTACTGGTCAAGATTAGAAGCGAACGATCGTAAAGGCATTTGTTGGAGGAAAGGTTGCTTTGGCGATAATGACGCCCGTTTTCGAGGGGTATTGACTCTTAAATCTATGAGTGCAGTTAATTGAGCAGTAATTAGCTGGTCGAAAATCGTTCCTGAGACTCGAGCTGATGCGGTGCAGTGTTATGTGCAAACTATATGTGACGTTCAACAGTGGGGCTTCTTCCTATAGGTCATCCGGGTGATTACCCAAGAAATTGACACGAGATTGACCCATTAATCTCCCCAATAAGAAAAACAGGTTCGATTAGATTATCGCCAATTTTTCTTACTAGTGCTGAGTCCATTTCAAGTATTCCATATCCCATGAATGCTTGCAGACTCCACCTATGCACAAAGAATATTGTCAAATTACAGGATTTCAGTTTTATATTTTATATATTTGTAATTATAATAAAATACTAAAGACAGGTTTGATTAAATTATTAGTAATTTTTGCTGCTAGTGCTGAGTCTGTTCCAATTGTTCCATATTCCATGAATTTCAGCAGAATCCATTGTACTCTACCACCTGTGCACAAAGAATATTATCAGATTATATGATTTCAGTTTCTAAAAACAGGTTCTATTAGACTATTGCCAATTATTCCCACTAGTGCTGACTCTGTTCCATGAATATCAACAGACACCATTTCACTGCACCACCTGTGTACAAAGAATATTGTTTTCTAGGTTACATATTTGCCTGTGTGATTAAGTACTACAAACAAGTTCTATTAGGTTATGGCCTATTTTTCCTACTAGTGCAGAGTCTATTCCAATTGTTCCATATCCCATAAATGCTTGCAGACTCCACCTATGCACAAAGAATATTGTCAAATTACAGGATTCCAGTTTTATATTTTATATATTTGTTATTATAATAAAATACTAAAGACAGGTTTGATTAAATTATTACTAATTTTTGCTGCTAGTGCTGAGTCTGTTCCAATTGTTCCATATTCCATGAATGTCAGCAGAATCCATAGTAGTGTACCACCTGTACACAAAGAATATTGTCAAATTATATGATTTCAATTACCTTGTTTACATACTTGCTACTACAATAAAGTACTAAAAACAGTTTCCATTAGATTATCGCCTACACACAAAGAATATTATCAAATTACATGACTACAATTATTCATTTTATATATTTGCTGCTATAATAAAGTACTAAAGCAATCAAAGGGTTAATGAACGCCTACTTTTGGTGGAACCCAGTACATTATAGCCTGGTCAACTCATTACCCGCTCGATGACCTAATAGAAAAGGCGTGGAAGGTAGGGGTAGTGTCCATGGAAGGTAAAATTGAAGAGAGATCTCTTACTCGTGGGTAAAGATGGTCTGTGGCTGTTGATAGAGGGCAGGAGCGAGGGATGGAGGGTGGGGGAGGGGCCCGTTGGGCCCACGGGGGCCTCCGACATGGCATTCGTGTGGATATTAGAGCGATTGTCGTGCCTGATTCGGTACGGTCTTGAAATAAGGCCCCCGCGGGCTGACAGCGGCGAGGGCTCCTCGTACAAAACCGGCTAACGGTGCCCACCCTCCGACTCTTCTGCACGAGAGGCCCCCACCGTCGACTCCTCTCCGACGCCTTCGAGTACCCTAATCTTCCTCTCGAGCCACTTTGCCTCCTTTTCGCTCCTTCCATCTATTTTCGGTCACTCGGTTTCCGTTCCCGTCGCGGGACACGCACACGACGCGCCGGGACGCTACGGGGACGCCTAGGACTTCGCGGTCGCGGGGACACCGAGTACGAGCGCAGCTCCTTCCGCGATTCAACGTCCTCCCCCGGAGGTCCGGCGTTGTTTCGTCTCTCTGTCTCTCGCTGACTGTAGTCCGTATCATCCTGCGGGGCCGACGTACCCGGTCGGCATCGTGTGAAGTCCGACCGAGCCATTATATCCCCCCTGGCCGCCTTCGAGGTGTATATACCCATCGAGGCGTCTTCAGTCACTACGAGAAGGCAGAGGAGAAAAGGGGGTACGAGACACTGGCGGAGCCAGAGGAGGGAACCCGGGGTTCGCCTCTCTTTCACCCTCGTTCCTCCCCCGGTACCCTTCGACGTTGTTGGAACGGATAAAAAGGAAACCACGGTTCCAGAGAGAGAAAGACGCGAGGGGGGCGGAGGAGGGAAGAAGCGCGAGGCTGGAAGATGAAGAGGAAGAGAAGAAAGTGCGTGCTGGATCGCGGAGTTGAGAGGTGTCGGAGCCCGCATTAAGGGGGCGGAACGCCTCGAAGGGGCCCCGAATTATGACGTCACGGACCGCACACGTCGCGATCAGGTGAGCCGAACACAAGAACGGATTGTTCGGCGCGAAACGGACCGATAGCAGCCTCTCGAGAAATCTAGGACTAGTGGACGCGACAGGTGTTCCATACGAATATGCTTATTGCTATTAAGGGTCCAGACTTTGAGACTACAAGCTAAATTAACAATATTTGGAACTTTGGGTCTCAGATGGACTCTCCAATAAAGTACAGAAATCTATAGATTATCTTCAATTTCTCAAGTTATCCTCTTCATTATTCTCAGAAGCATACTTATGCATTCCTGTAAAGAAATATGTAGATGTAATCAAATGTAAATTGTATTACATGTATGTAGTGATGAGTGACAAACCAAAATCTTCATTATTTATCCTCCCAGTATTCTGATAAGCATACTTGATCTGGATTCTGTACCTGTAAAGAAATATCTAGATATGGTCAAGTGTAAATTGTATAGTGTGACAGGTGTTCTCTATGAATATGCTTGCAATTACTATTAAAAAATGTTGGGACAACAAATTAACCTAGCAAAATTGGTCAAATCTTCCCATTGTTTAAGTTCTCAGCTGTTGATCTCAATAATAGTAGGATTTCTGTTACATGTTTGGAAAATACAGAAGATTATAGGTTACCTTCTGCCTAATTTCTTTTGCACTATCAGATATTGATATTTTCTGCACTTGTTCTGCATTCTGTACCTGTAAAGAAATATCTAGATATAGTCAAGTGTTAATTGTATAGTGTGACAGGTATTCTCTATGAATATGCTTGCAACTACTATTAAGAAATGTTGGGATACCAAACTAATCTAGTGAAATTGGTCAAATCTTCCCATTATTTAAGTTCTCAGCTGTTGATCTCATAAATAGTAGGATTTCTGTTACATGTTTGGAAAATACAGAAGATTATAGGCTACCTTCTGCCTAATTTCTCTTGCACTATCAGCTATTGATATTTTCTGCACTTGTTCTGCATTCTGTACCTGTAAAGAAATATCTAGATATGGTCAACTATAAATTGTATAGTATGGCAGGTGTTCTCTATGAATATGCTTGCAACTACTATTAAGAAATGTTGTGACAAAAAACTAATGTAGCAAAATTGGTCAAACCTTCCCATTAATTAAGTTCTCAGCTGCTGAACTCAATAATAGTAAGATTTCTGTTACATGTTTGGAAAATACAGAAGATTATAGGCTACCTTCTGCCTAATTTCTCTTGCACTATCAGCTATTGATATTTTCTGCACTTGTTCTGCATTCTGTACCTGTAAAGAAATATCTAGATATGGTCAACTATAAATTGTATAGTATGGCAGGTGTTCTCTATGAATATGCTTGCAACTACTATTAAGGAATGTTGGGACAACAAACTAATCTAGCAAAATTGGTCAAATCTTCCCATTATTTAAGTTTTCAGCTGTTGAACTCAATAATAGTAGGATTTCTGTTACATGTTTGGAAAATACAGAAGATTATAGGTTACCTTCTGCCTAATTTCTCTTGCACTATCAGCTATTGATGTTTTCTGCACTTGTTTTGCATTCTGTACCTGTAAAGAAATATCTAGATATAGTTAAGTGTAAATTGTATAGTGTGACAGGTATTCTCTATGAATATGCTTGCAACTACTATTAAGAAATGTTGGGACAACAAACTAATCTAGCAAAATTGGTCAAATCTTCCCATTATTTAAGTTCTCAGCTGTTGATCTCAATAATAGTAGGATTTCTGTTACATGTTTGGAAAATACAGAAGATTATAGGCTACCTTCTGCCTAATTTCTCTTGCACTATCAGCTATTGATATTTTCTGCACTTGTTCTGCATTCTGTACCTGTAAAGAAATATCTAGATATGGTCAACTATAAATTGTATAGTATGGCAGGTGTTCTCTATGAATATGCTTGCAACTAGTATTAAGAAATGTTGGGACAACAAACTAATCTAGCAAAATTGGTCAAACCTTCCCATTATTTAAGTTCTCAGCTGTTGATCTCAATAATAGTAGGATTTCTGTTACATGTTTGGAAAATACAGAAGACTATAGGTTACCTTCTGCCTAATTTCTCTTGCACTATCAGCTATTGATATTTTCTGCTCTTGTTCTGCATTCTATACCTGTAAAGAAATATCTAGATATAGTAAAATGTAATTTATATCAACAGTACAAGTATGTAGACATGATTGTAGTACCAAAACCTTCTCTATTAATCCTCTCCATTGTTCTCACAATTACTTATACTAGTTCTGCACTCTATACCTCTAAAAAAAAATCGAAATATAGTCAAATATAAATTATATCAACAGTGCAACACCAAAATCTGTGAATACATGAAATCCTAGCATCCAGAAAAGCCTATCACCACCAAAAGTTATCCCTGAGCCTCTTCCAGGAGACTGTCTCACATCTGTACATTTAGTATTTCAGCCATTTTGATTGTTACACCACAATAGTAACCACTAGAGTTAGGAATGACTGTCAATTTGCATTTTTGTTTATCAGGAACAAAATAATTTGGTCCCAAAGAGGCCAAAGTGATGAATAAGGGGTAAAGACGTTTGCCTGGAGGCAAAGTCTGGAAGGAAGTCATCAAATCGTTTGGACTCGCTGTGAAGAGCGAACGATAACGAAGTGAAACGTGTGGCGCAGCGGGTCGCGCGATTCTAGCGGACAGGAGAATCATCCGGTCGATTATAAGATAATGCTGGTTCGGCAGATGGGGTAAAAAAGGAGTGACAGAGTCGAAAACGGAGGGGAAGAGATGGAGGGGGGACTGGAGACGCGGGGAGAAAGCTCCACCTTTCGAAACGATCGTTTGGATCCTCCGAGGAAGCCGCAACGAGTGTGAAAGAGAAGAAGAACGATACAGGGAGGATCCAAAAGGCTGAAAGAGAAACCGGGGAAAATAGAAAGGATCCGTGGGGATCGGCTTCATTCATGAAATCCTTTATCTCGTTTTCTACGAAAATTGGTTCCCATAGGACCTGGGAGACAATGAGAAACATCTTTCACGATTAGGTACCTGTAGTGGCCAACACATTGTGGGCTCTGATGCCACGTTACGCGCAGAAACAGCCTCGTCATAGGTTCCTGCTCGCTGAGGACTCTTTGTTTTTCTTCCAAGCAAAACATCTTCTACAATCAACATCGAATATATGATTTTACAAAGTACTCCATGCAATTGAATCAAGGAACAACTTTCAACAGAATTCTAAAAATGATTGCATTTGAAGTCAAAGAGTTGATACCAATTGATCTGATTTGATACTTATAGTGTGTAGTTTGGATACCTCATTGTCTAGTTCTATTTTCCAGGTATCTACTATTTGTTACTGTATATTTACACAAAATTTAAAAAATGATTACATTTGAAATCAAAGAGTTGACACCAATTGATCTATTTTGATATTTACATCGTGACATCTTTCGCGATTAGGTACTCTGAGAGTCCAAATGATTCGAGAAAGGAGTAGTCGAGGGGGCAAAGTTCAGAGGGTCGAGCTACTTGAAAATCAAACAGAAATTAATTTCGCTCTCGTCGGTCGATTTTCCGTGACCGCGAGAGAAGAGAGACGTGTACCGTGATTAATAGAAGCCACGAAGATGGTACTTCCCCGCTCGAAGTGGCGGTAGCGTGGGAAAGGGTCAAGCATCGCGGCCGAGACGAATCGCAGATTGGACCCCGATCCGCGAGTAATCCGCCGCGAGACGGCGAACGCTCGACGGGATAGAAAACTTGTACAGTCGTTTAGCTTCTTCCAAGCAAAACATCCTCTACAATCAACATTGAATCCACGACTCTACAAAGTATTCCAAGCAATAAATAGAAGAAGACGCTTCGAGCAGAATTTTTAAAGTGGCTGCATTTGAAATCAAATTGATACCAATTGATTTAATTTGATATTTATGATGTGTAGTTTATGTACTTCATTGTCTAGTTTTATCTAGTTTTTATAAATTATTTTAGATAGTAATCATGTCACACTGCACTTGGCTGTGCATGAAGTGCTCAAACCCCTTAAATACTAGTGCATGGGACATATGGACATGTCACAGGAAGCTTGATTCCACTTTTTTATTTTTATAATAGCTAAAAAAATTGTTTACAATCTTTATTTTGAGGGATCAAGTCTCTCTGAGGCATCATACACTTCCTGCTAGGGATATTTACTGTTTTACTGGGGATTTCCTCCACCATGTTTAACAGGAAGCCCCTAAATCTGTCATATTTAATGATACATTTCAAACAAAGTCCAAACTTAACATTTACATTTAATAATTGCTAAAATACTGCCCCAACTATGGGTATCAACTTAAGTAAATACATGCCATCTTAGTACAGAATTATAGTGTTCAGTATCAATTGTAACTATTATTATTCTTCAATATATCCTTTAGGATAGGACCAAAGGTTGAGGATTCCACAGATTGGATGAATTGGCAACTAAAACAAATAGACACCATCTTAGTATATGCTTATAGTATTCAATATTAATTGTACCCATTGTTATTCTTCAGTATATCCTCTAGAATAACATTCCTTTGTGACCATTTTCATCCTGGAAAGTACCTGAACACCTATACAGATCCTAAATATGATTTCAAACAGCAAACATTGAGGATTCTCCAGGTCAAATCAATTGGCAACTAAAGCACATAGACGCCATCTTGGTTTACAATTACAGTATTCAATATTGATTGTATCTAAAGACATTCTTATATGATCATTTTCATCCTTGGCAAATACCTGAACTCTCAAACCAATCCAGCATATGATTTCAGAGGGCAAAAGTCAAAGATTCCACGTGTCAGATCAACTAGCAACTAAAACAAACAGACGCCATCTTAATATATGCTCATACCCATTCACTATCAATTGTATCTCTCATTATTTTTCAATATATCTATAGCAATGGCATTCCTCCGACCATTTTCAGTTATCGGATTGGCTTATTAATACCGATCGTCGTTCATCGACTTACAAGGTGTCGCGCGTTAAATCCCGTCCGCGACGAGCGGCGATAAAAACAGTTACGAGCTAATAGCCCTCATTAATTATGTACACAAATTCGTATATTCGAGGCTGCCACTCGCATAAGCGTAACGAAGTCGACTTGGGCGGCGATGGAAATGTCGAGGCGGGGGGGAGGGGGGATATGGCCAGGCTGCCCGCACAAATGAGTATTTATGAGCGCGCCACGGCTCTATATTATGCCTCATTTCGCCGGAGGATCGATTAGCTCTAATCGAGATGTACAAACAAAACGTTAATAAACGTTGCTCCGTTCCGCGTCCCTTCCCCGGGACTTGTTTCGCGAAAGCCCGCGAAAGGGAACGAGGATAAGAGGGGAATGGGAGCTAGAAAGAAATTAACCGGCTCTCGGGGATCGAGCGTGTCCTCGGTCGCGCGCTCGTATAGGTATTCCGCCTGTGTGCGCGCGCCGCGAGCACGTGACACGTGTTCCTCGCACGTGCTGCACGCACGTGTACGTGTACGTGAGCACCAGCGCCGCGATTAAGTATCGATTAGCCGCGGCGAGTTTCGACGATCGAACGACAAACGATCCTCGATGAGGGGAATTTATCGATTATCGCTTTCCCGGTGCACGACGACTCGAGCATTCAAATTTCGCGCGCTTTCGAAATACATGATGGCGCAGCAAGCGGATTCCGCGAATGCGGGGTAAAAAACTGTCTCCGAGCTGTCGATTCGAGTAAAACCCACACCGTTTCGCATTAAACGATCTAGACGGAACGCACGGATCGCGATAAATCCCGTCGCGAGTCTCCGGGGACTCTACGGGTGGTTCGAACATCGATCGCGAATCCGGATCGATGGTCATCGGTACACGAAGAAACGCGCGAGCCTCGTCGTGTACGCGGACCGGCGGGTGGTCTCGGGGCCTCGATTCGTTGAATAACCGGGATCGGGAACAACAGCTTTTGCTGTTTCTGCTTTAAAATCAAGAAAAAGCCTGGATTGCGCGTTACAACTAGAGCCGTTCCGAAACTCGGTTGCGTTCGAGTAGCTGGAAACTGAAACCGGACGTCGGGGTCCTATGTCGTTCATTTTTTTTTTTTTAATTGCTACTGGGAAGGATGAGCTGCTCCAGTCCGGTATGAATGATGGTTCAGATGGTTCACATCGTGTGGAAGCAGTTAATCCTTCTCAATGTAATTTGCTCTATTGTTGCAACCCCCTGATATTGAGTTCTTGATGTCAAGTTTTACGGTCATGGGGCTACCAACTTGACAGCAAATTTTATGCATTAAAATGAACATGTTTTGGAATGAAATTAAATAGTATGCGTTGGAGAATATTATTTGGAATTGAGGCCTACATCAAGGAGCTAATGTTGGTGACTACAGTGTGTACAGTACTTTGTTGATGATTAAATATTGCCTATAGCTATTATTAGGAGGAATAGTAATATAACAAATTTGAATTCCTTTTGCAGTGCTGTATCCCAGACCTAAATCAGCTCTAACCTATCATCAAGCCTTCACATTAACATCAACACATTTATAATCAAATCCTACACCAAAGGGTTGAGGTTGGGGACTATAGTTTGTACATTTTTGGCGCTGAATAAATATTTTTTGCGACTGTTATTAAAAGGAATTGCAATATAACAAATTTGAATCCCTTTTGCAGTGCTCTATCCCAGAGCTAAATCAGCTCTAACCTATCATCAAGTCTTCACATTAACATCAACACATTTATAATCAAATCCTACACCAAAGGGTTGAGGTTGGGGACTATAGTTTGTACATTTTTGGCGCTGAATAAATATTTTTTGCGACTATTATTAAAAGGAATTGCAATATAGAAAGTTGGAATCGCTTTTGCAGTGACCTAACTGACTCAGATCTGGTCCAGCCCTAGTTGCAATAGCGCGGTTGGACGCGTTTCGACTTTGACTGTCTGGAATAACGGATTGAGTGGCAACGGGAGATCTGTCCGCGATGAAATCGGCGCTGGATCGAGGACAACAGACCTACCGCGCGCCGCTCGGAGCGTCCTCTCGATCTTTTCGTGGCGCTCGATCGGATCGAAGGGATCGCGATCCGATCGGATCGAGCGATGCTCTCGGATAATAGAGCCGCATCATCGTATTTAATAATCGTACAATGGGTCGACGCGGGCCGATAAGATCGCGATCGTTTCGGTAGACGTGGCCCGATAAGACCCCGGCCATAATAACGCAATTAACACTTCATTGTTCGATCAATTTTCATTCGCTTGTCGCGAAACGAGACTCACGCGGAGTCAAAAAGCGACAACTTTTCATTAAAAAAAAAAAAGAAGAGAAGAGAGAAGTGGAATTATTGAGGATCGTTCGTGGGGAATATAAAGAGGCTGCATAATATTTTAATTAATATATATCTCTTCGTAATTCTCGAACACCCCGAAGTGCCCGATGCACCGGCTCACGAGCCTGGCTCTCGAGTTGATTACGATCGTTTACGACCGGTAAATCACTCCCCGTCTCTTCTTTTTTTTCTGTTTATTCGCGAAACGTCACGATAGCCCTAATCGTCGAAACCGGTAGTAAAACGATCGTTACTAGTCGCGACAAAGAAACCGCCACCTTCGAGAACAAACGAGCCAATAAACTCGTTTTATCTGTCCCCCTTCCTTCCGTTTTGCCCCAGACGTTCGAGCACCCTTCCTTTCGTTGCGTATTTAACATACCAACTAAATGCAGACAACACTACCGATACCGAGAAACACAAGAAGAACCCCAAAGAGAGGGGGACAACGGCGGGGGGGGAGGAGGGGGGAGGCCAGCATGAGAAACGCGTTTCCCCGGCGATCTCGGCGTGGGTGTCGAGATCCTAATCTGACGCGCTCGCGAGTAGAACAACAACGATTAGGCTTCCTTCTTCTCCATCTTGAGAACGCTATCGATACTTCACTGCTCTCGAGTCCTCTTCATAAAATTCCACTGTAAATTCAAATTTTTGTTTCATTTAATTGCTTTTATAGATCCAGTCAGTATAGCTAACTTACAGACAACTTTCAGACTTTCATATTTTCAAACTTTCAGACTTTCAGACTTTCAGACTTCAGACCTGTTTCATTCGGTTGTTTCTATAACTCTAGTCAGTATAACAAACTTACAGACAACTTTCAGACTTTCAGACTTGTTTCATTCAGTTTCTATAAATCTAATCAGTATAACATACTTACAAACTACTTTCAGACTAAATGTATGTACCCAACTTATGTATGTCCCCTGTAAATTGAAATTTTTATATTGTTCAGTTCTTTTTATAATACAATTGAAACCATGATTGTACAGCAAACTTACACAAACAACTTTCAGACTAAATACAACTAGTCCTCTGGATAGAATTGTGGTCCAACTGTGAATTCAGATTTGTATTTCCTTCAGTTTTTTCTATAATAAAATTGAAGCCTTACAAGCAACTTCTATTAGCAATACTTGCAGCAGTAGAAAGGACCATTCATATCGATTATCTTGTTACAAGAAATCCATCATTTCCAACAGTGACAACGTCGCCACCTATTAAATTCATAATTGATTACCGTCAACAAATCAATGATATCTACTTTTTGTTACCCACCTCTGTGCAGTCAGTTAATCATTAATTTCACGCTTGTAAAGAGCCTCTGATACCTAACAAAGATTACACTACCCACACCTAATCTTGTCATCTTGTTTGCTTATTGCTACTACATAGTTTGCAATTCTGGAATCAAAGAAAAGAAAGAAACAGTCTTTTTTCAAATTACACTAACCCAGACCTAACTTTCCCTCCTAGTTTGCTTATTGCTATTATATAGTTTGCAATTCTGGAATCAAAGAAAAGAAACAAATAGTTTTCTTTCAGATTACACTAATCCATATCTAACTTTGCCACCTAGTTTGCTTATTGCTACTACATAGTCTGCAATACTGGAATCAAAGAAAAGAAAGAAACAGTTTTCTTTCAGATTACACTAATCCAGACTTAACCTTGTCACTTAATTTGCTTATTGCTACTACATAGTTTCCAATTCTGGAATCAAAGAAAAGAAAAGAAAGTTTTCTTACAGATTACACTAATCCAGAACTAACCTTGTCACTTAATTTGCTTATTGCTACTCTACAGTTTGCAATTGTGGTATCAAAAGAAAGTAAGAAAGTTGTCTTACAGATTACACTAACCCAGACCTAACATTGCCACCTAGTTTGCTTATTGCTACTCTACAGTTTACAATTGTGGAATCAAAGAATAAAAAGAAACAGTCTTTTTTCAAATTACACTAACCCAGACCTAACTTTCCCTCCTAGTTTGCTTATTGCTATTATATAGTTTGCAATTCTGGAATCAAAGAAAAGAAACAAATAGTTTTCTTTCAGATTACACTAATCCATATCTAACTTTGCCACCTAGTTTGCTTATTGCTACTACATAGTCTGCAATACTGGAATCAAAGAAAAGAAAGAAACAGTTTTCTTTCAGATTACACTAATCCAGACTTAACCTTGTCACTTAATTTGCTTATTGCTACTACATAGTTTCCAATTCTGGAATCAAAGAAAAGAATAGAAAGTTTTCTTACAGATTACACTAATCCAGAACTAACCTTGTCACTTAATTTGCTTATTGCTACTCTACAGTTTGCAATTGTGGTATCAAAAGAAAGTAAGAAAGTTGTCTTACAGATTACACTAACCCAGACCTAACATTGCCACCTAGTTTGCTTATTGCTACTCTACAGTTTACAATTGTGGAATCAAAGAATAAAAAGAAACAGTCTTTTTTCAAATTACACTAACCCAGACCTAACTTTCCCTCCTAGTTTGCTTATTGCTATTATATAGTTTGCAATTCTGGAATCAAAGAAAAGAAACAAATAGTTTTCTTTCAGATTACACTAATCCATATCTAACTTTGCCACCTAATTTGCTTATTGCTACTACATAGTCTGCAATACTGGAATCAAAGAAAAG
The DNA here is from genome assembly GCF_013123115.1 of Colletes gigas. Classification (NCBI taxonomy): domain Eukaryota; kingdom Metazoa; phylum Arthropoda; class Insecta; order Hymenoptera; family Colletidae; genus Colletes; species Colletes gigas. Next base: position 2,979,569 of record NW_025106644.1, read on the forward strand.
AAAGAAACAGTTTTCTTTCAGATTACACTAATCCAGACTTAACCTTGTCACTTAATTTGCTTATTGCTACTACATAGTTTGCAATTCTGGAATCAAAGAAAAGAAAAGAAAGTTTTCTTACAGATTACACTAATCCAGAACTAACCTTGTCACTTAATTTGCTTATTGCTACTCTACAGTTTGCAATTGTGGTATCAAAAGAAAGTAAGAAAGTTGTCTTACAGATTACACTAACCCAGACCTAACATTGCCACCTAGTTTGCTTATTGCTACTCTACAGTTTACAATTCTGGAATCAAAGAAAAGAAAGAAACAGTTTTCTTTCAAATTACACTAACCCAGACCTAACTTTGCCTCTTAGTTTGCTTATTGCTATTATATAGTTTGCAATTCTGGAATCAAAGAAAAGAAACAAATAGTTTTCTTTCAGATTACACTAATCCATATCTAACTTTGCCACCTAATTTGCTTATTGCTACTACATAGTCTGCAATACTGGAATCAAAGAAAAGAAAGAAACAGTTTTCTTTCAGATTACACTAATCCAGACTTAACCTTGTCACTTAATTTGCTTATTGCTACTACATAGTTTCCAATTCTGGAATCAAAGAAAAGAAAAGAAAGTTTTCTTACAGATTACACTAATCCAGAACTAACCTTGTCACTTAATTTGCTTATTGCTACTCTACAGTTTGCAATTGTGGTATCAAAAGAAAGTAAGAAAGTTGTCTTACAGATTACACTAACCCAGACCTAACATTGCCACCTAGTTTGCTTATTGCTACTCTACAGTTTACAATTGTGGAATCAAAGAATAAAAAGAAACAGTTTTTTTTCAAATTACACTAACCCAGACCTAACTTTGCCTCCTAGTTTGCTTATTGCTATTATATAGTTTGCAATTCTGGAATCAAAGAAAAGAAACAAATAGTTTTCTTTCAGATTATACTAATCCATATCTAACTTTGCCACCTAATTTGCTTATTGCTACTACATAGTTTGCAATACTGGAATCAAAGAAAAGAAAGAAACAGTTTTCTTTCAAATTACACTAATCCAGACTTAACCTTGTCACTTAATTTGCTTATTGCTACTACATAGTTTCCAATTCTGGAATCAAAGAAAAGAAAAGAAAGTTTTCTTACAGATTACACTAATCCAGAACTAACCTTGTCACTTAATTTGCTTATTGCCACTATATAATTTGCAATTCTATAAAAGAAAGAAACAATTCTATGATATTTGTCGAAGCATCCTAAGCTTGGATTAATAAAATTCGTTGTAGAGTGGACCTGACCGAGGTCGACGTAGGAGCAAAAGAGGTCGAGGAAGATGAGCATCGTCGGACGGGGAGGGGTGGGGTGGAGAGGCTGAGGGAAAAGAAACGGTCCGATCCATAGGATCGAGCTGGATCCCTATACATATGCATAGCAAGATAGCCACATCTACGGGGAGTGTGAGATCCGACAGCTTCGGAGGTGGCAATGAGCTTGGGTCCCGCCTGCCGCCACACCCACGCGCATATATCTTATTTTTTCTCTTTATTTATTCGAATTGCCGTTGGTCGAGGGCCACTCTTCGAATCCCCATGGCTCCTTTGCCATAATAGGCGAGCATGGTGGCCCATCGTCTCCTCGGCCTTCCCTCTATCTCCCGGGCTACCATTCCTCATCCATGGATGCTCCTTATTTTCAGCCACGCCATTCCCTGCCCCCTTCGCTTCCCTGGAATGCTGATTTTTTTCCTCCTCTGCCCCGGTCTCTTCTTGTTTAGACGCTCCGCCGGTGCAATGGAACCTCCATTGTTGCATCATCTCTGCAAATGATCACTCAGCAAAAATGGAGGAGGTTTATTGCTGTCAAAAAACAGGGGATTGCTCAGCCCATTTGCTTGCAATAATAGAGTTCACAACATGGTCAATAACCAGATGAAAAATCAAACTTTAACTTTCATCTTCTCTTGTTTAGACACTCTGCTTGCAATGGAATCCCCATTGTTGCATCACCATTCTGTAGAAAAGGTAATCACCTAGCAAAAATGAAGGAACTTGTGTTTATTCCAACTATTAAAGGATAGAATTGCTCACCCCTTTTGCCCCATTTGCTCACACAACAATAGAGTTTGCAACCTACTCAATAACAAGATGAACAATCTTCGAGTCTCCTGATGCAAACGTTTCTGTTTCAAACAGAATCCACCTGAAAACTGCTACGTGCACAGTAAGCAATAGTGGCGCGGACAATAGGAACACGGAAGCAAAATCTCGGTGGAGATCCTCTTATCCTCTTAAGTCATTACAGCCGGATCGGCCGATACTCTCGAGGCGGGCATTGTTCGCGACACAATCCCGTGCGAAAGAAGCAACGCGGTGTTTTTCCAACTTGCTCGAGGGGCAAAAACTTCTTTGAAGTGTCAGGACATTTTACAGACGCATGAGCCCGGCCACGCACCACGGAGCAAATAATAAACAAGCCCCCGTCTATGATCCTCGAAAGCAGATTATCCGGCAGCTACTTTTAGCCCGGGAAATCGATCATGGCCGAGCGCACTCCAACAAGTGGCTTTTAACGGAAACGGTGCCCGCGTCTCGGCGCATCTTGCTCGTCGATCGTGCGATCGAGCGTTACCATTTTGTAACGGATATCTTTTCGACCGCGCCGCTCTCGCAACACAGAGTGAAAAATACCGGGGGATCCTTTCTTTAAGATCTCCCTCCTCGCCACGCATCGTTTCGAAAGAAAGAAGACGTCCCGATCGACAGCCGTTTAACGACGCGTCCAGCTCTCAATGGGGATCGACTCTTCCCTCAAGATCGCTTTACGCGCCGTTCGAGATAATAACAACGGCTTCGCCGACCCGCGACCAACGCAAGAAACGATGGACGTTACGCTGAGATGCGACGGACGCTTGGGAGAGATCGGTTCTCGGAAACAGGCTCGTGAAATTACGAGAATGGGGGTTTACATGGCGCGAAGATATTAATATTCTACGTTCTAGTGTTGATCTAACCTTAAATTCTATTTTAAATCTATGAAAATACTCAAAGAGTTAAGTAGAGTAGCCAAAAAGTCCCTAGACTCAGAGTTCTGACTTAACAATCATAAGAATCAGGGACTGTTTGAGGTAAAGAGATTAGTTTTGATAGTTCTAGTGCCTACCAACCCTTAAATTCTACTTTAAATGTATGCAAATACCCAGTGAGTAAAGAATTTCCTAACTTAGACCTCCCCCCAAGAGTAGCCAAAAAGTCCCTAGTTTCAGAGCTCCAATTCACCCTTCTGTGACTCTACAGGACTGGTGGACCTTGATAGAAGGATCGTCGCTATAAAAGTTCGCAAGATGCAAGTTTTATCAGTAGAATACAACTAAAGGGACGCGGAAGAATGTGGGTCAAACGAGACCGTGTTCCAGGAGGCTCGTCGAGGTTCTCGCGGGAACACCTCTTCGATTCCTTTCCGGTGGGATTCTGGCATCGATCCTTTTCATCGCTCAGCGTCTGTGCCGCGCTCCAACCGAAATAATCGCGAAGAACAAGGCACCGAGCCACCGCTAAAAGGATGGGGGCGTGACAGAGCGTCGTGCGTGCACCTTTCATCCATCGTGCGTGGGTGTTGCGCTCACTTGACGCACCGTTGTACGACATAATACTTAATGACGGGGCCCCCGTCTAGCATCCAGCGAATTCGTCCAACTGATCCGCGTTCCTCAATGCGCACAATGTTGATCCTACAAAACGTAGGAAGTAACCACCCCCTTAAATATTGCATCCATAAGTGTATCGCGTTACCCGGCGTTCCATCGGATCATTGTTCGAGAAAGGCATTCTTCCGACACGAGAAAAATGGCTGGGTTAATTCTATCGGAGTTATTGTAGGAGCACCCCCCCCCCTCCTCCCACCCCCCGCCTCAGAGGTGCTCTAGACGCGTTCAGCCAGCAGGAATGCATATTATTAAAACATTCCGGACAGTTCTCTGTCTCGGTGGATCCCGCGTAGCTCCCTTTGACGTTTCCATGGTGAATGAATCGCTGGAATTGTCAGGCTTCTCTCTGTTCAACAGACACCTCTATTAGGTCAGACAATAAGTTCGAGTTTTTTTTTACTGGAAGCAATATCTCATGTGCATTGAATTTTATGGAAAATACCTCCTTCAACACTTTCGTTCTCTTGGCAGCCATATTTGTAACCTTGCATAAATGTATACCACCTCCATTTTCTTCTCAAATCTGTGTAATTAATGGTGATGCTTTTAAAATATCTAGATGGTCCCTGAATTTTATGGTAATCAGTCTAAGAAGGACTCAAGGGATGCCCCAATATTGAATTTTATGGAAAATACCTTATTTGATACTTTCATTGTCATGGCAACCTAATTTGTTGCCTTGCACCTTCATTTTCTTCTCAAATCTCTGTAATTGTTAATGGTGGTGCTTTTAAAATATCTAGATGGTCCCTGAATTTTATGGTAATCAGTCTAAGAAGGACTCAGGGGATGCCCCAATATTGAATTTTATGGAAAATACCTCATTTAATACTTTCATTGTCATGACAGCCATATTTGTTGCCTAGCACCTCCATTTTCTTCTCAAATCTCTGTAATTGTTAATGATGGTATCTTTAAAATATGTACATTAGTCTAAAAAGGACTCAGGGGATGCCCCAATATTAGCCCCATTTCAGACTACCAACCTTAACCTATCAACAGTTGGATGTTGCATAATAAAAATTTTGTAACAAGTTACCTATTTTCCCTTCAAGTCTCTGTACTTGTTAAAGTTGATATTTTAAAAATAGTGATTCCCCGAATTTCATCCTAATGTAAAAATGACTCGCGGGATTAATATCAACTCTATTTCATAGTACCAACCTCAATCGACAGTCGGATCTCGGCAAGAAGTTGTACCGCGTCAGGTTTTTGGCGATAACCGATCAGGTGGCTAGTTTTTTCCGCGTTTCTCGTTAGGGACTTCTCGTTACCCGGCTGACGTCTCAATTAAGGTCGAAAGCGATTGGCTCCCGTCCCGCGAAAACGATTCGCGACACCGCGCGACCGAGGATCGATCGATTATCACGCTCGAAACGTGATCGTTTTTCTGAGTCGCGGTCGAACCTCGAGCATCTCGATCGAGTCGAGACGCGAGGGGTCGAGTAATTGCGAAAGAAGAAACCGGCGGGACGGGCCGCGGGGAGGTGGGCGCGATAACCGACGCCCTCCGCCCAGCGAATGATAATTCGTTTATCGGGATTTTCGTGCCGCGAAGGGGTGAACTAATCTAGAAGCTGTCTCGCGCGAGCGTGTGCCCGGAAAGCACGGCGAACGTAAGGTTTTCCCAGAGGGCAGCAGGTGCCAGGCAAGTTGGTACCCCTTTTTGAACCCTGGCCAATTAGGCTTCCGAGCAGAAGTGCACCGCGGGTCGCATTGCACGGCGATAGGATGATCGAGCGGTTCGATGGTATCGGCGCTCGCGTGCCAAGATCATGGTCGGGACACTCGATAGCCCGATAAGTAATGCACCCAGATAGGATGACGGAGGGTACACGGCGCAGAGGAGAGGGAGAAAGATCCGACCAAAAGGAGCAGGAGAAGAGAGAGGTGGAACGATCTTATCGCGAGGAGGTACCTGGGCCCGGGCAATGAGCGTCCACCAAACGAATGGAACGTAGTCGTCCGGCTCTCGCGTGCACGACGAAAAAAGACTCGCGGGGTCCGGCGTGCCTCGACAAATACTTTTTAACGATATCGCCGCGTCCGCCGGGCGTACGCGATTGCCCCGGCTACGAAATTCGTTTGCGTCCGGGGGAACAGCCGTTCGCCTCGACCGACCAGGCATCCCTGAACCCTTCCTCCTCCTACCTCGTCAAGGGACGAGAGAGACCCTCGAGAGCCCCAACGCACGCTCGTTTGTTCGCTCGGGGATTCTAATTAGCTACAGCTAATAATCGCGGCGCGCGGAACCAAACGAGTTTCGCCGATTCCTCGGCCGGCGACGACCGTCGATAGTTCCTCCTGTCGCCCGGAAACCGCGAGACGCATACCCGGAATACCGCACTGACCGCGCCGAGGCGGTTCATTTTCTACCCCTGTATCGCTTACGCCATCTCTGGGGACTTTGCATTATTGTTTGTTATGGTATGCAACGCAGGAGGTTGTTAATCTTCTTTTTTCTGTCACTTTTGGCAAGCTTGAGGGAGTTTAGGATTGTTGAGCATGGAGGTGGTCATGTGGTTGTTGTTTTTAGGCACATCTTGTGCAACAATGTTTTATTTGCCATTGGGAACCTATAAAATATATGAGATAGAAGAAGTTATTGATGTGTGATAGTTTTAATAGAAATTGGGGAATTACCTAATCATAGGATTTGGGTCTTGTACAGGAGAATATCATAGTTTTAATAGTAATGAGGTATATTACCAAATGATAGGATTTAGATCTTGTAGAGGAGAACATAGATCATTAGAAACCTACAAAATATAGAAAATATATGAAATGGGAACAGTTATTGGTATAGTTTTAATAAAAATGAAGGACATGACCAAATAATAGGACTTAAATCTTGTATAGGAGAACATAGAACCTATAAAATATATAAGATAGTAGCAATTACTGATATATTATAGTTTTAATAAAAATTGAGGGGATTACCAAATAATAGGACTTAAATCTTATACAGGAGAACATAGAATTTATAAAATATATAAGATAGTAGCAGTTACTGATATATTACAGATTTAATAGAAATTGGGGAATTACCTAATGATAGGATTTAAATCTTGTACAGGAGAGTATCAAGAGTTAATTCTACAAAGAGAAGAGGTTAGTTGAAAGTGATTGGTAGTCTGTTAATTGGAGAAATGAATATTCTATGAAGATACTTGCAAATATGGGGAGCAAGTATCTTTCAGATTCTAGCTTCTTCTGCAAGCAATTCATTAAAACTAAAGTTTGATATTACCAACCAAAAGTAAGAATATGTATATTAATATCAATAAAGATTGAAGGAGCACAATGGTGGACGAAGCTATTATTGATGAGTTGAGGTGCAAGCTTGAATGCACCCTTAATTGCCATGCATTTCTAGTATAGTATCAAAATTTGAAGCCCTCATAGTTGTTCTGCTCAAGCCTCAGCCTCTTCTAGCAAGGAATCCCCTAAAATAAAAAGTAAGTATGTATATCAATATGAATGGAGATTGAAGGAGAATAGAATAATTAGAAGTGCTAACACAGTGGTGGATGAAGACATTATGGAAGGACCCCCAATTGCTATGCATTCCTAGACAGGTAACAAACTTTGAAGTCTCTATAGTTGTTCTATCCAAGCTTCTGACTTCTCTTCCAACTCATCCACTAAAATTAAAAACAACTATATTAATTAAAATTGAACCTCAGCCTCTTCTAGCAAGGAATCCCCTAAAATAAAAAGCAAGTATATTAATATGAATGGAGATTGAAGGAGAATAGAATAATTAGAAGTGTTAACACAGTGGTGGATGAAGACATTATGGAAGGACCCCCAATTGCTATGCATTCCTAGACAGGTAACAAACTTTAGAGTCTCTATAGTTGTTCTATCCAAGCTTCTGACTTCTCATTAATTAAAATTGAAGGAGCACAGAGAAATCTAGAGAAGCGTGCGAGAACACAGTGGTGGATGAAGACATTATCGAAGGAGTATTGAGATGTAACTTGGAACGCACCCTTAATTGCCAGGCATTCCTCAATAAAATAGCACAATTTAAACCTAGAAGAGGAATTTAGAGTCGTAGTCTAATTAGACGAAGGTAAATCGCGGCGTATCAAACGAGTTCCGCCTTGTCTCGATCCCGGAGGATCAACGGAGCCGCGGACCGCGACAGACCCCGACCGCGTTCGCTTTGTATCAGGACGTCGTTTGATCTTCGACCACGTGGCACGGTTGGGGTGGCTATATAGAGCCGTGGTACGCGGACGGGGTCGATGCGACTAATTGCCAGCTCAGCGACCACGTCAATGAAATCTACTCTGATTCCAGGCGAAGTAACGGCGGATGAAAAAGGACAACAAAGTGGACAAAGGGGAACCATGCCCCCAGGGGGGACGTAGAGGGGGCAAAGTTGGTTCCAAGGGGGAGCTAGGTGCTCCCTTACGTCCCGTAATCGCGGAACCGACTCGGATCTTCGACTATTATATCGGAAAGCGCTGCTAATTGGCTACGGGAGAATCGATTCGAGGGAATTGATAACTCAGCTCGCGATAAGTATTCGAGCATTTTCGAGTCCCAGGTGCCCACGGCACCAGCCCCCCTCTGGCGTCTTTGTTTTCCGTGGATCCAGATCTACCCGGTGGATCCCCGGTGGACTGCGCGCGCGCGCGGAATTGTACGGAAATCGGAGAGACGCGCACGGTGGGGTTATGTAGGCGGAAAGCGGAGAGTTAGGGAACGAGATAAACTTCAATTATGCCGATTGAGCATCCTCTTAGGGGGGAGGATGGCAGGTAGGGGAAGCTCCTCCCACTTTTCCTGCCACGTGATCGAGAGCAACCTTCCTTCCTTCCTTCCTTCCTTCCTCATTCTCAAGATGGACGAACCAGGCCAGTCGACGAATCTTCTCGCGCGGCGGGAAACTCAAAATTTCGTAGACCGCGACGCGCGAAACGATCCGGGGAGTACCTGTTGGTCCGCGAAGAGGCGTTTTCAGCCTCCGAGGGAGAGAAAAAAAGTAGAAAAGGGAGGGAGGAGGGGGGGCAGAGCGAGAGAGAAAAAGACGGAGAGAAGTGGGAGACGCGGAGAAGCACAGGCCGGTGCAGAGGGCCTCTCCCTGTCCGCGTCTGGTTTTCTCCGGCGCTCTTCCCGTCCTTGTCCCGTGGTTTGAATCTCAGGGTGGTGGTGGTGGTCGTGTCCGGATGGTGGTGGTTATGGTGGGGAGGGTAGTTCCCTATCTCTCCTTTCTCTCCCTATGGGAGGGCGAGGAGGGCCCCCGTAGCCGCGCACTGCGCACCGAGTTCATCATAGACAGACCGATCTCCCTGACAGCTCCTCGTCGGGCTTGAACGGAGGTGGAATCATCAGATTCTGTCCATCTCTTCTTCGGCTCGCAGTGGCGGGACAACGAACGCGGAAACGCGTACGGGGATAACGGAAGTGATAGCTCTCTCTCTCTCTCTCCTCCTCCTCTTCTTCTTCTTCTTCTTGTTTACTTCTTCGCTTTTCATCCCCCCCCCCCACCCCCCCTTAAAAAATTTTGTTTCTCGATTATTTCTCCGTTTTTCTCGACCTTGTTCGGGGAAGTTTGCTATTCGACTGTTTGCGCGACGAAACGATAGGTGGTTACGCGCGCGCGAGAGGCTAGAGAGAGACGGGACGAGACCAACGGTGGAAGAGGAACACGAGCCGAAGGAGGGGGACGTGTGCGTGGGAGGAGTAAGAGATCCCGGAGGGCGACTTTTCTTTTATTTGAGCTTGACACTTCGCCGTGAACGCGCGCACACACCGGAAGTACCCGGAGCCGTGCGTCCCTGGGGCGGTCCTCCTCTTTTTCCACGACGAGAGATCGGGAGCGGAATGACACGGTACCTGGGGGACCTGAGGGTGCCCCTGCCCGCGCGTAACCGTCGTTGAGAAATCCACCGAGTCCTCCGTAAAACTTGTGCCTCTCCGTGGGACGTCGACTGACCGGGAAACGATGTTGTCGTTGCAACGTCCGCGACGACCGCAGTGTCAGTGAAGTACCGGGTATTTATTCCTTTTTTTCTCCGTGGACGTGGAGAGACAGCGTCGGGAACCGAGGACCGTTCATCGAGATACTGTGTCCCCGGGGTGTAGTGTTTCGACCCCTCGAAGCGGCGAAACTGGAAGCTCTCGAATCCGTACGGAACGTCAAAGCAGAAGCGCCGGTGCCCGGGGCGAGGAGGAGTCCTCGACGCGTGCCAGGCGGCTGATCACAGGCACCGCGCCCGGTGGAGACGAGAGACGGAAGAGTAGGAGAGGGATTCGGGGAAAAAAAGAAAGAAACCCCCGTGCAAGGAAAACAGAGAGAAAGAAAGTGAGAGACGCGCGGCGTCGTCGAGCGAGGGGTCCTTCCGTTCGGGTGCTAGGGGTGTGCAGCCCTGGACGAGGGGTCGCACTCGACTCTTTTTTTAAAGTGGGCAAACCGCGCAAAGAATAAGAGACGTCCTCGGGGCGATGACAGGATGCCTCGATCAGGACGCGTCTACGAAGGACCACCGTCTAGGATCGCCACGAGGATCGGGCCCACCATCGCCCTGTTGCTGATTCTCCTCGAGAATCGTCGGTAAGTACCGTCCCTACGGCTAAGGCGCGAGGAAAACTCGGTTGTACCGAAGTATAGTCGGCGAAATCGTCCGAGAACTCGAGGGAAACCGAACAGTTCGAGCTAAATGTCATCACATGTCTTGTAGAATTGTTTGACGATGGAGATTTGCAATCTTTTTGAAGCTAAAAACTAGAGGAGAAGACTTTGAACTGTTGTTATTATTAAATGAATCGAACTGGGTACACTGGTACTAGAAACTCTATCATACTGTTGTAATTATAAAATGAAATAGAATAGGCACACTTGTACTACGAACACTATCATACTGTTGCTAATATTAAATGAAACAGACTAGGCACACTTGTACTAGGAACACTATCATATTATTGCAAATATAAAATGAAACAGACTAGGCACACTTGTACTAGAAACACTATCATACTGTCTAATATAATTTTTAATAGCATATGTCTAATAAAATTTTTGGTATCATATGTGTAATAGAATTTTTAATATCGTATATCTAATAGAATTTTTAACTGTAACAATTTGCAACCTTTCTCTCACCAAAAACTAGAGGGCAAGAGTTTGAACTGTTGCAATTATAAAATGAAACAGAATAGGCAGACTTGTACTAAAAACTCTATCATACTGTCTATCATTATATGTCTCAGAAAACTTATACCAGATTCCTTTCTCAAACCAAAAAATAGAGGACAAAACTTTGAATTGTAATTATAAAATGAAGCAGAATAGGTACACTTGTACTAAAACTCTATCACACTGTCTGTCATCATATGTCTCATAGAACTTTTAATAGATTTGGTAGCTTCCTCACACTATACAATAAATGACAAGAGTTTGAATTGTAATTATAAAATGAAACAGAATAGGTATACTAAAAATTTAATTGCATTACTGAAAGCAAGAAGAAGATAAGTTCATATGATCATTTGCATACAAGTAATAGCCCACATAAATGACACAGGACACCTGGTATTATCATTCATATTTGACAACAGGTGACACAATTAATATAAACCAACAATATCAATAATTCAACATGAACAATTTATTCATATGTACAATTACTAAAAACGGAGATATTCTATTACATTAACGCAATTATTTTTACTTGTGTTTGAACAGTTCTTTTCGAACTACCTTCTATTGGTTTTATCGAGTTCTTGGATGAAATAAAAAACAAGAAAATCGAACACGCTTTTTTATCTCATTCTTCTTACATTTGTTATTGCTATGCACTGGTGGCATCTCGCCGCCCGAAAGAAATCGTTTACGTTCGATTATCACCCGGCAGCGTCTCGATCGAGTATCGTGTTCAGGGATATTTATTTATCTGTAGACCACGATCGAGATTCGTGGAATTTAGAACGTTAAACGCGATCGTTCTGCGTTTATGTAAATAGGGAGCAGGTGGAAACTTGAATAGAACGGTACTGAATTTTTATAAGATAATATCGAGATGTATAGAGCGTTTGCACGAGTGTAGAAAGGGGTAGCAGTAGTCAGGGTGCTAGCATAATTTTTTGAAGGAATTGAAATCACCAAATGAGACGTTTGAAGCAGAGGAATGCAACTTAAATACCAAGTCAACTGTTATTGCAATTAGATGAACCAAAACTTTGAGGAGTAAATTGGGGGTTTCCCCCAATTTAGGGGAAAAATTAAAATAGACTGAAGTAAAAGACTAACTACAAGTACCAATTTCAGTAAAAAGAATTCCAAACATTGTTAACAATCTTCAAATATTAAATCCCAAATAAAATCAGAAGGTACATCTCTGATGGGTAAATATTTTTCTTCATCCCCCCTGAATAGCAAATTAAAGGATCAACGAATCTCTCTTGGGTGCCCCTCATACACGAGGGATTGAAGCTTCATTATCTCTAATGTACATTTTGTCAATAAAATAAAAAAGAATCTGAGTTAATTAGGAATAAAAGACATTCCATGTTAAATAAAATCCAAGTTGTCTCGAGTCATGCCCCCGAGCAATTGAAGGCAAATCATCTGCAATGCTAGAAACTGCTTTCAAAACTACTCACTGGCAAAATAAATATTTTACGAGCAATTTACATAAACGCAAATGCATGGGAATATTCACTCCGACTGAAACAACAATGTAAACGGTTGGATACGACCTCGTTGAGTGCTTTGTTTTGCAAAGTTTAGCGGTATAATGGTCCCTGCATCGGGGATCTGTTCGCGAGACCATCGTCGCCTCGTTGCTATGCGGACTGTTTCATCATTGTTTACGATGTCGTTCTAATATTAGCGAATATCGAGTGGCGGGGCCTTAAATGGCCCATACGTGGTCAAGATTCACTGAGCACTTGCACGTAGGCTCATAAAGAACATCAATAAAGAAGACATATTCTATGAGGATCATGAGGATCAGTTAATTGAATATTAAATTAAATAAAATTCAATCTTGCTATTGTTGAAAAGAATCTATTAATCACCTCCTATCAATCATTAAAGTTCCTTCAGAGATCAACATCATCCAACATCAGATATCTACAGAGCTATTTGAATAAAGGCAATCAGATTGTCAGATACCATTTTTCACATAAAATCCAAACTATCTAGGTCCATTATAGTTCTCTCTATTTATTAACAATAAATCTACCCCTTCCACTGGCTCTATTAGTCACAGTTCATTCAAAACTATTAAATACAATGGACTCTTTCAGAGAGTTCAAGGCAGTCAAAAAAAACGATCTTGCGGTCAATATTGATAAACCGTGATGTAACGAGGTGTGTCAGAAGGAACACATCGTTTCCTACACAATCACTGGTGAAATCTAACTCACAGTCTTGAGTGACAAAAAATTCTCAAAGGGTTAAGTCATTGTGTGGTATCCCCCCTACGTATCAAAAGCTGGAGGCATTCGATCAGCACACTGAATGCCAGGAAGTTAATGGAAGGTGACTAGAACGATGAAGACAACGACCAGAGCAGAATAGAGACTGAAAGATGTCATGGAGGCAAACTGTCGTGTCGAATTTCGTTGAGAAAAATTTACGAGCGCGTTGATGGCGAGACTCTTCTCTTTCCGCCTCTTGCGGAAAGAATCTGTCAATAGAGACGCTTCGTCGAGGCGGCGGTCGCATCGACGGCTCCGAGCCAGAGCACAATGACTGAGTGCAAATAGGCCCTTTCAACCGGCTCCGTGGCACGAACAACGAACGATCCCGCTGCGATCTTCATTATGCCTCCCCGATCTCGCCCGAGCACTGTGTCGAACACCCTGCACGCTCTAATCGAATCTTTCTCTCGCCAAAGAATCGCTGGACCGTCCGGTTCGTCTCGCGCGACCGACATTCTTTGCCAGCGTGATCGCCAAAGTCCGTTTTCCGGAAGCCTCGACTCGCGAATCGGGTCGAACAGTCTCTATTCACACTCTGGTTCCAGCAAAAGGAGTCCTACAAGTCTTGGGAGGGATGTCAAAAGCAGAAGCATCCCCTAAGATTACAAGCATTGGATACTACTTGAGATCTTATGAGATACTTGCAGCTAGGAATTATTCTAATTGCAATTTCTGAGGCGGTGTAGGATTCTATCGGTGGCTACAAGAACTCAAATAGTTGATATGCATGCAAAGAGTCTCTGTTCATAATCTGTTTCTAGCAAAAGGAACCTTGAAAGTTAGTCTTGGGGGATGTTAAGAGCAGAAGACTTACTACCTGAGATCTTACATTGACAATATTTCCACCTAGAAATTATGATAATTGCTATTCCTTAGTTGCTATTTAAGAATATGTCTGTAGGATTCTATCAGTGGTTTCAAAGCTCCTTGACTTCCACTGTCGCGAGTTGGGGCAAAGAGGTATTTCTATTCACACTCTGTTTCTAGCAAAAGAAATCTTAAAAGTGCATCTCGGGGGATGTTGAGAGTAGAAGACTACATCCCCCAAGATTTCAAACATTGTAAAGTACAACTTGAGACCTTACAAAAACAATACCCATTCAGAGGTTATTCTAATTGTAATCTTTAAAACCGTGTATTGGTGATTCCAAAGCATAAATACTGGGATTGCAGGCCACTAACACCTTAAAAGTGCATCTTGGTGGATGTTTAAGTTAAAAGATCACATCCCCCAACATTCCAATCATTGGAAATTGGAACTTGAGACCTTAAAAAGTATTTCCATCCAGAGATTATTGTAATTGCAATGTTTAAAACCGTGTATAGGTAGTTCCAAAGCATAAATATTTGGTTTGCAGGCCACTAACACCTTAAAAGTGCATCTTAGGGCATCTTAAAAGCAGAAGATCACATCCCCCAACATTCCAAACATTGAAAATTATAACTTGAGGCCTTACAAAGTATTTCCATCCAGAGGTTATTCTAATTGCAATTTTTGAGATGTTGTATTGGTGGTTCCAAGGGTTAAATATTTAGATTGCAGACCACTAACACCCTAAAAGTGCATCTTGGAGGATTGTAAAAGCAAAAGATTACATCCCCCAAGATTCAAAACATTGAAAATGATAACTTGAGACCTTACAAAGTATTTCCCATCCAGAGATTATTCTAATTGCAATGTTTAAAACTGAGAATCGGTGGTTCAAAAGCTTAAATATTTGGATTGCATGCCACTAACACCTTAAAAGTGCATCTTAGTGGATGTTGAGGGTAGAAGACTAGATCCCCCAACATTCCAAACATTGGAAATTATAACTTGGTACCTTACAAAGTATTTCCATCCAGAGGTTATTCTAATTGCAATTTTTGAGATGATGTATTGGTGGTTCCAAGACTTAAATATTTGGATTGCAGGCCACTAACACCCTAAAAGTGCATCTTGGGGGATTGTAAAAGCAAAAGACTACATCCCCCAACATTCCAAACATTGAAAATTATAACTTGAGGCCTTACAAAGTATTTCCATCCAGAGGTTATTCTAATTGCAATTTTTGAGATGATGTATTGGTGGTTCCAAGGGTTAAATATTTAGATTGCAGACCACTAACACCCTAAAAGTGCATCTTGGGGGATTGTAAAAGCAAAAGATTACATCCCCCAACATTCAAAACATTGAAAATGATAACTTGAGACCTTACAAAGTATTTCCCATCCAGAGATTATTCTAATTGCAATGTTTAAAACTGAGAATCGGTGGTTCAAAAGCTTAAATATTTGGATTGCAGGCCTCTAACACCCTAAAAGTGCATCTTGGGTGATGTTGAGAGTAGAAGACTAGATCCCCCAACATTCCAAACATTGGAAATTATAACTTGGTACCTTACAAAGTATTTCCATCCAGAGGTTATTCTAATTGCAATTTTTGAGATGATGTATTGGTGGTTCCAAGGCTTAAATATTTGGATTGCAGGCCACTAACACCCTAAAAGTGCATCTTGGGGGATTGTAAAAGCAAAAGACTACATCCCCCAACATTCCAAACATTGAAAATTATAACTTGAGGCCTTACAAAGTATTTCCATCCAGAGGTTATTCTAATTGCAATTTTTGAGATGATGTATTGGTGGTTCCAAGGCTTAAATATTTGGATTGCGGGCCTCTAACACCCTAAAAGTGCATCTTGGGGGATTGTAAAAGCAAATGACTACATCCCCCAACATTCCAAACATTGACAATTATAACTTGAGGCCTTACAAAGTATTTCCATCCAGAGGTTATTCTAATTGCAATTTTTGAGATGTTGTATTGGTGGTTCCAAGGGTTAAATATTTAGATTGCAGACCACTAACACCCTAAAAGTGCATCTTGGGGGATTGTAAAAGCAAAAGATTACATCCCCCAACATTCCAAACATTGAAAATTATAACTTGAGACCTTACAAAGTATGTCCATCCAGAGATTATTCTAATTGCAATTTTTGAGATGTTGTATCAGTGGTTCCAAGGCTTAAATATTTGGATTGCAGGCCTCTAACACCCTAAAAGTGCATCTTGGGGGATTGTAAAAGCAAAAGACTACATCCTCCAACATTCCAAACATTGAAAATTATAACTTGAGACCTTACAAAGTATATCCATCCAGAGATTATACTAATTGCAATTTTTGAGATGGTGTATCAGTGGTTCCAAAGCTTAAATATTTGTTGTGCAAACCGTTAGGGTTCCCCGAATCGCGTTAAATTCCTGTGTCATCTTCCGAGAACACGATTCGCGCGCAGATGAAAGGGTAAACATTCTGTCGACTATCTACGACAATGTTTTGTCTCAGAGATACGAGCGCGTCACGGGCGTACAACGATGCCGTCCGGCCGCGACGCGGAACCCCCAGACATACTCTCATCCGTGCCCACGCGGTGCTCCTCGTAAATAATTACAAACAGCATCCTGGAACAAGGCCGTACGCGCACCGACGCGAGTAGATATAGCCACGCGTGCGCTTCGGCGTATTTACGGAACGGCATTGAATTACGGCATCGAATAATTCCCGTGATGTAACGGCCGATAAACCAGTTTGCGCGACACGACCGCTTAGCACCCCGACGCCAGCCGGTGCACCGATTCCGGTTAACCGAATAGGACTCGTGTTTCGAGGCCTGGCCTCGTTCCTCGACGTCTCTTTGACGGCTTCCGCCTCGAAACGCCGTCAAACGCTTCTCTCTCCCATTGTGTCGCTGACTCCGGACCCCCCTGCGACACCATGACAGGTCGCGGGTCCATATCCTCTTACAAAGTGGATCATCAGTGAATTGTTTACCTTCCAATCTTTTATGGCTCGCATGCTCTAACAAAAATATACTTCCAAGTACATAGAGGTCGTTAGTGAATGTTTCATTTAATGTAGCTGCTCCTTTTTTGTGTCAAAATACTTTGTTAAAATACTTTAATGGGTTGCTCCAGTCTTGCTAGACCTCAAATATAATAAATAAGAATTGTTAGTAAAAAAACAAATGAGAATCCAGTGCCTTGGACCTCAGAATTCTCTGAAGTAAAGTGGATGATCAGTGAATTGTTTACTCTGATGTACCTCCAACTAGGGTACCTCCAACAGGTCGTTAGTGAATGTTTGGTTCAGAGCTTCACTTTTTCAGTGAAGTATACTTTGTGTTTACCGTTGATGTCTCTTTAATGGGTAGCTCCAGTCTTGCTACACCCTAAATGCAATAAATAACTATTAGCAAGAAAACAAATGACATCATCAGTGAAACTTCCACACTCGCCAATCTCAGATACCAATTTTTGTTGATTAGAATTCCCAAGAATATGAAAACTAACTGTAAACAAGAACTTAAATGCAATTAATGCAGGAAGCTAGAGAGGTTAGGGACAGAACGAAAGTAGAGAATCGCGACACGATGAAAGGAATCGCCGTGTCGAGCAAAGGGGAACCGATCTCGCGCGAAAACGGGAGAAGCAAAGCGGATTCGATATCTGCCGCGGTGGAATTCTCGCGAGTCAGGCGTAACGAGTTCTCTCTCCGCGGGTATACCTCCATTAAACGCGAAATTCCGTTCCGTGATTTTCTCTCTTTAGTTTTCTTTTTTTTTCTTCCTCGTCCCCGCTCTCTTTCGAGTTCGTTTGCTTGCGAGCAAGCTGAATAAAACACGTGTGAACCCCCGTCCGCCATCTTGGATTCTTCGACGACCCATTGGATCATTGCAAAAATGCACGACGGTCTCGCGAGAGGCGACCTTCGATTTGCACCAAAGATTCTCTCACGACTCGCGCTCTTATCATTTTTGCCACGCATATCGTAAACAGAGTCGCGAGCTTCGATACCTAATCGACTTCCTGTTCTAGATTAAACAATCTTTTAATTACAATTGGATCAATAACATGGTTTAAACTTAAAATGATATAATTCGTACAATATGGAGATTTACAGAGGGTGTTCAGCCATTTCTGGGAAAAATTTTAATGGGAGATTTTAGACAGCAAAATCAAAAATAATTTGTTGATGAAATCTTCGTTAAAAAGTTATTAATGTTTAAAGTTCCGTTCGTAATGAATTTTTTTCTCGAAAATGGGTAGGATTTCGGGGGTATGTCTATTCACCAATAATGATTGTAATCCACCTCCGGAACTAGAAATAATTTTTTTAGAATCATTTGAAATTTTTTAATTTTGTTGAAAAATTTGCACACTTTCGAATTTTTTTCTTGAAAATAGGTAGGATTTCGAGGGTATGTTTAATGACCAAAAATGATTGTAATTGACCCCCACAACCGAAAATAATTTTTTCAGAACGATTAGAAATTTTTTAATTTTGTCGAAAAATTTTACACCTTCTCGAATTTTTTTCTCGAAAATGGGTAGGAATTCGAGGGTATGTCTAATGATAAAAAATGATTGTAATTGACCCCCGCAACTGAAAATAATTTTTCCAGAATGATTTGAAACTTTTCAATTTTAGTTTGTAATCAAACAGGGAAACCCCTGTCGATTTTTCTTAAAAATTCGTTTTCCATTTTTAATAATTTTATTTGACACCCTACAGAAAAGTTGTTTAATACTTTTTTATAGGTGCTCATGAGCTCCATTTCAGAAATAAATTTCATTGAAATATATTCACTATTGTAGGAATTATGGCTGTTTGAAAATTGGACCATTTTTATGGGGTCTTCCTCATTTTGTGAGGTCAAAGATTAACTTTTCGATTATTTTTAAAATGTCTACATATTCTGCACTAAAATATGCGTCGTTTGCCTTTTTAAACATTAAAATCGTCCAACTTGTTCAAAAGTTATGATGTTTTAAAGATTCGCATGAAATTTCAGGATAGCATTTCTGGCCTGAAATTATAGGAATTTTTTTCTCGAAAATGGGTAGGATTTCGAGAGTATGTCTATTGACCAAAAATGATTATAATTGACCCCCACAACTAAAAATAATTTTTTTAGTACGATTAGAAATTTTTTAATTTTGTCGAAAAATTTCACACCTTCTTGAATTTTTTTCTCGAAAATGAGTAGGATTTCGAGGGTCTGTCTAATGACCAAAAATGATTGTAAGTAACCCCCGCAACCGAAAATAATTTTTCCAGAACGATTTGAAATTTTTCAATTTTAGTTTGTAAACAAACAGGGAAACCCCTGTCGATTTTTCTTAAAAATTTGTTTTTCATTTTTAATAATTTTATTTGACACCCTACAGAAAAGTTGTTTAATACTTTTTTGTAGGTACCCGTGAGCTCTATTGCAGAAATAAATTTCATTGAAATATATTCACTATTGTATGAGTTATGGCTGTTTGAAAATTGAAGTATTTTTATGGGTTTCTCCTCATTTTGCGAGGTCAAGGATTAACTTTTCGATTATTTTTAAAATTTCTACTTATTCTAGACTAAAATACGCGTCGTTTGCCTTTTTGAACATTAAAATCATCCAACTTGTTCAAAAGTTATGATGTTTTAAAGATTCGCATGAAATTTCAGGATAGCATTTCTGGCCTGAAATTATCGGAATTTTTTTCTCGAAAGTTGGTAGGATTTCGAGGGTATGTGTATCCACCAAAAATGATTGTAATTGATCCCCAAAACCAAAAATAATTTTTTAATAACTTTTTAATGAATTTTATTTTGATCTTTAAAATCTCCCATTAAAATTTTCCCCAGGAGTGGCCAAACACCCTCTATAATACTGTAAATTAAATTTAGGAGGTTCTATGGTTTTGATAGAATCTCACAAGTCGCTAGAAAATACTGTTATGCCAAAAGATAGTGAAATAAAAGATGTTTATATTACAGAGTGCTAAAATCACCGCAACACGCTAAAATCATCAAAACTGATACCTTACATAAAGTCTGATAAAAATAAAACACAAAAGTGCGAAGGATTAATAACAGTAAATGGCAAATGTGAAAGTAAAATCGTAATTAACTCTGCAAAACAATATGTTTGGGACCTACAATTAATTTATGACTTTCGCAGAGAAGTGCTAATGATACACCCGGGGCAAATTTTATGCGAAAACGTCTGGTAATTT
The DNA here is from genome assembly GCF_013123115.1 of Colletes gigas. Lineage (NCBI taxonomy): Eukaryota > Metazoa > Arthropoda > Insecta > Hymenoptera > Colletidae > Colletes > Colletes gigas. Next base: position 2,999,752 of record NW_025106644.1, read on the forward strand.
AATGCAAAATTAGACAGACCTGAATGGCAGGCCTAGTTTTTGGTTAATAACAATTTCCATCGCAGCAACTGTTGACAAACGTGCAAAATTTATTGAGAAACGTAATTGCATAATTTCGTAATTATACATCATTAATTACAAGCTAAAATGTCACGTAAACATATGTTACTGTCACGTTCGAAGGGATTAACTATCAAAGAAGAAAGACTTTCAGCAAACGCGAAATACAGTATTCAAAAGATTGCGTATACAATGTTGATGAAAGTGGCATTTATCGAAGATTACTTCGAAAGTCGTTAGCTTCGGATGCGGTAACCATTACCAGGCGCAAGACCCCCGTAAACCATTATGATTTGCTCTAATGCCACCGGGTCGCATAAAATTCCATTACTCATGATTGGAAAATTACAGAAGCCCAGGTGTTCCGAGCATGTCTCCAATCCAGCAGTCATTTATCAGCCGCGAAAGAGTGAATGGATGGATACAGAAGTATATCAAGCGGTGTCATTAAGACTTTCTTCCTAGCGTCCAAGAATATCGGGGAAAAACCTGAAAGAAGAAATAATTTCTCGTATTAAATAATCCCCGTGTGTTTCGAAAGGTTGTGAAACGTGACAAATTATTAATTTGTCTCTAAACGCTCCTTGATTCGGCCCATACATCAAAGAATTACAGTAGTTTTTACAATCATGGATAGAAATTAATTAATTTGAAGTATAGAGTCAAATATTATTACTAGATTTTTAAAAAGCTACAGAATGATACGTAAGATAGTGTTACCTCCCGAATTCGCCACCAGAGGGCTAGCAGGCCCTTGACTCTCTCGCAAGTGCTCGACTTATCACTAGACTATTCAATATCTCCGTAGGAAGATATTCTAGGAAGCTTTAGAGCTATTTAGGGGTTGAAACGACCCCCTACAAAAGCTTCCAAAATATCAATTTGCACAAAAATCCACAATTCTAATTATCAGATAGTTCATTTTACATATCCAAACGATAACAGCTAAGATTGACCAGTAAAGTAACGAGTTCTTGCATAACCAATCGATTTCCTAAGAGTCTAGTTATTCCGAACCCCTTTTCTAGCTCCTATTACACAAATGTACCAGTTATCCGAGCCAATGTAGTTCCCGAATGCGTTCAGATAACCGGTGCTCGACTGCACAATAACCTAAACGAACAGATGGATACAAGTTGCGTCAGGTTGTATCGCTTTATCGCGCAGTCTCGTTGAAAAATGCGCGAACCGGGGGATTACTTAATATATTTCACGTGCCTGGGGAACGCAACCGATCTATTCGCGGTGCCCCGTAAAAAGATATCGCGACATCGCTGAAAGGAAACAAGAAACGAAGGTCAAAGGAGCACAACGGGAGAAGCGACGGGGAGAGGAAAGGGTAAGAGGGATCCGTCGACTTCCACAGGTACGCGATGTCTTCGGTAATTTGTTTCGTCGAGTTAAGATCATTAATCTGCTTTCGGTAGATCATCAATAGCGCGAAAGATAGCAGCGATGCAACGGTGTATCCGGTAATGGGAGCCCTCAATAACCTCCGCGACCCTAAAATCTTGGTCCACCTCCGCCGTTCTTTTTCCCACACTGCGCAGAAACCGAGTCGCCCGGGACCCCGCTTCGTTCCCTTTTCTCCCTTTTGTCACCGTGGTCCCTTTTATATCTTTCGTTTCTCTCTTTTCCACGTTCGCGCGGGTGCTATACACAGCTTTTACTTTAGGAGAAGCTCGTCGACTAATTTGTACCCGCAGATAACCACCGACCCGCCGAGAATCTTGCACCCGTCCGTGACACGTCCGCGGGAACCCCCTACGCAAGAAAATTGACCATTCCTGCCCGCCGCGAGCAAATAAACGAACCCCAAATCTCTCCCCTCGACTGAACGACCTGTTTGTTGCTTCATCCAGACGTGGACGGTCATTTTCTTTGGCGATTTTCGCAAAAAACTGATGCGATTTTAATGGTACGACTCTTGATCGATAATAGGGGTCATTATTTTGTAAACACACGATCGAGAAGTGTAAGATTGATAGCTATGATAATAAAATTGTACGAGTAATTGGTGTACAAAAGCGCAGAGGACTGCAACAAATCGAGTACGTTCGTATCGAGGGGATTTTCGGGCACTGGGTACTTTTATTTTATCTGAAAATTAATTAACACCCGTAGCCTCGTAATGCTCCGCCATTAGGCAGAAGCTGTCGCTTAAGATAGCGGTTTAAGAGCTCTTCTTCCGAGAGGTGAATAACGTTATCGCCGACGATGCGAGAGGGCAGCAGACAGGGGGCTGGAAAAAAGGGTAACCGGGAGAGGCGACCGATATGGAAAGGGGGTGGTCGGATGCGGACGAAGAAAGAGGCGAACAGATATATTCGAGCGGCTCTTTGAGAGCTATCGCACCTTTCGACCCCGGCCTCGTAAAATTGCCCAAAGGAAAGCAGACGCGCGCAAGATGCACGCGCGTATTAAAGTGCACCGCTGCAAGCCGCCTCACCCTCGGAATTTATCGGCGATCCCTGCGCAAGGACGACTCTCGAGGCACAATTTCCACTGCAACAGAGTAACAAACATATTAGAATTTGCAAAATCAAAGAAAATTCAATTTTTATATTGATTATTTTCTCAAGAACCTTGTTCAATTGTAAAAGAAACGGTGGTCAACCCCTTATAGGGACAGGGATGCCTCTCAAAGCACAATTTCCATTGTAAGAGAGTAACGAACATTTTAGAATTTGCAAAATCACAGAAAATTACATTTTTATATTGATTATTTTCTCAATAACTTTGTTCAATTATAAAAGAAACGGTATCCAACCACTTATAGGGACAGGGATGTTTCTCAAAGGCAGCACAATTCCCCTACAACAGCTAAAAACATAACAAATGTTTTGGAATTTGCAAAATATAACCTTCAAATTATAGAAAATTATTCTTTTATATTGATGCTATTAATTTGACTCTAAAGAATAGATACATGAGTTTGGTTACTTATACTATGATCATTTCTTGTCAACCACCTCATTCAATTATAAAAGTAACCATGATCAATATCTTACATTTATTAATCCTACATGAAGAATGTATGAAGCAAGAACAAGTGGATTAAATGCTATTAATTTGACTCTAAAGAATAGATACCTGAGCTTGGTTACTTATATTATGATCATTTCTTCTCAACCACCTCATTCAATTATAAAAGTAACCTTGATCAACTCCTTATATTTATCAATCCTACATGAAGAATGTATGAAGCAAGAACAAGTGAATTTAATGCTATTAAATTGATTTGGAAGAGAGAATAGACTCTTGTATTTGGTCACTTATATTATCTATCTCATTTCTCAGGAAATTAGCTCTTTATAATCTATGTGTGAAACAAACCAACCTATTGAACAGGATGAAGACAATATTTGGAGGTTATTTTTAGTAGTTCCTTATAATCTAAGTGAGAAACTAACCAAACTATTGAATAGGGTGAAGACAATAATTGGAAGATTGTTGTCAGTGGCTCTTTCTAATCTAAGTGTGAAACAAACTAAACTATTGAACAGGGTGAAGACAATATTTTGAGGATTGTTGTCAGTGGTTCTTTCTAATCTAAATGTGAAACAAACCAAACTATTGAACAAGGTGAAGACAATATTTAGGAGGTTTTTGTTAATAGCTCTTTGTAATCTAAGTGTGAAACAAACTAAACTATTGTACAGGGTGAAGACAATATTTTGAGGTTATTTTTAGTAGTTCCTCATAATCTATGTGGGTAATAAACCAACCTATTGAACAGGCTGAAGACAATATTTAAAGGATTGTTGTCAATAGCTCTTTATAATCTAAGTGTGAAACAAACCAATCTATTAAACAGAATGAAGACAATATTTAGGGGTTGTTTTCAGAAGCTCCTCATAATGAATGAAACAAAAGAATCTATTGAGCAGACTAAAAACAATATTTAGGGGTCGTGTATCCAATCTCCCAATACAAAAAGTTCTAACAACTCCAGGACGAACATTTACAGTATTTGTACCCCGGCAGCCCTCGAAAACATCGAGTGGCGATTTTGTGGAAACGTCAAAGGCGTGGCGGAGGTACTTAAAGGCTACAGTGTTCGTTTAATCGGCGATGAATCCGAAAGCGGCCGCGGTCGCGATCGGGAATTCGATAACCGTGGTCAGCGCGGTGCGGTAAAGGGGAGCAGAGGAGGGCTCGGAAGGAGATCGCGCCGTAAGTACGAGGAATGTGTCCCGGGTGAATTCCGCGGACGCAAAATCACTCAAAGCGATCGGGAACGCGTGCGCTCCCGTGGGAAAAGTCCTTGGCCCGCGCGAACGGGGAACTTTAATTGGTAAATTTCGTTTGATTTGCAGCGCGACCTGCTTAATGAGCAACTCCGTGGACGATTGGGCGAGCGGGAACGCCGTGGTCTGCAAGGGAATAATTCCAGGCCTGTCGAAGGAGCAGCGCGAGCTATGCCACAGAAATCCGGACGTGACGGTGGCGGCGATCAAGGGCCTGCAAATGGCTATATCGGAGTGCCAGCATCAGTTCACGTGGCACAGGTGGAACTGCTCGTCCCTGACGCCCAGCAGCAGAACCCAGCAGAGCAGCGTTCTTCTACAAAGAGGTAAGAAAAATGAGAAAAAAACGGAACGCACGCAGAACTCTTGCGGTGTCTCGTTTGGGACCATCGCGCTAGAGGAGGACGAGGGGTGGTAGGGGAGGGGGCAGTAGAGGAAAGGTGAAATCTTTTACGACGTCGTTGACGTCGACGAAACGGCGTAGGCGAGAGACGGTCCGCGCTTCCTTAAATCAGAATACGCCGTGTGTGCGCGTCCGGCCCCGAGAACCTGTCCCCAAATCCCTGAGAGAAAGGAAGACGACGTGGCGAGACGAGAAGAGAAAAGATTGCCCCCTCGGCTGTCCTATTCCAGTGTGACATATAAATTCGTCGCGGCGCGTACGTGCGTCGAAAGAGGAAACATATATCGTGTCGGACGAGTGCGCGAGAGCGCGACATCGAGCGCACCTGACCTGAAAGCTTAACATCGTTCCGTCCGCAGCCACGATCTCGGTGCCCGCCACGTCTGTCTCCGGGCGTTATCTGTCTCCGTGGATCGGTACACCTTTTTTTGCCCACCGGTCAACAAGAGGTGTCGATTCCACGACTCTTTTTCCCCGGCCCTCCCCCTCTCCCTCGAACGACCACGAGTGAAACGGTTACGTGCGGGGGGAGGAGGGGGCGGTGGAGGTCGATCCGCCGATTATCCGGGAGAAGTCAGAGGGCAGCAGCTTCCGAGAAACGGGGCCCGTACTTCACCATTACCCAACGGTTCCGCGCGGGGCTTTTTAAGGACGACATCGGTGGCCCAGGTGAGGGTCCGCGCGCGGTCGTTCGAGAAATCCACCGTGTCAAATTCGTGCTGGCTGCGTATCTCCAAGAGAACGCGCGTCGTTAAATCTCTCGGACACGGTCCTCCTTGCCCTCTCGTTGCTCCTTCTTTCATTCTCCCCGCGCTGGTCCCGTTCGCCCGGCTTGTTCTCGTCCCCCCCTTCCCTCCTCGACCTTCTCTTTTGCCACGTATTCGTTAAACCTCGGCAAAACGACTTAATGTATTATGAAATGTACACGAAACGGTCCCTCCCCCTCCTACGGGGGGCCTCAAAGGCCCGCACAAGGCGACCTACTACGAGACACCCGACGAACGATGACAGGGTTTACGGTTATAAAAGCGCGATAGGATTCGCTTCGCCGGATACGAACCACGGAATTCCTTCTGCAAGGTCTGGGTTAGAGACAAGAACGTGGCCCTCTGGCGGCAAGTACGAGAGGTGACAGTTTATCGACAAATGTTACTAGATTCAATTTAACAGCTACCAGTAGGTGAAGTGTTAGCAGAAAGATGTTTACAATTCTCTCTCTTATATTCTATAAGCATAAAGTAAAACTAAGACCGGGACTTCCGGGTGTAAACTGCTTATCAGATAGGAGTAGGAACGTGGCCGAGGGAGTCTAATTCGAAAACCCGTCTACGAAGGGATAAGAGAGTGGAGGCTAGGCGACCCGAAAAGGAGGCACACGCTCCCGTAGACGTTAGCGAGCACGCTATCTATTGAGTTATCTAAACAGTGATTTGGGCTTGACACAGGGTAGCAGGGTAAGGTCTGCGCGCCATCCGTCACCAGGTCCCCGCGTCAAGGGCCGAAGAGTAAAGAGGCTGTGTGGCCCCGCGCGCACCTCATCCTCATCCTCCTCTTCCTTCTGCCTCGGTTTCCCTCCACTGTCCAGGAGAAGAGACGTACAACTCCCCGTGGAGGATTTATTACGAGTCCCCCGGTGCTCCTCTTGCCATCGGTAGCAGGAGCAACGGCAGTTGCAGTAGCTGTAGCCCTCCAGCAGCTATCTGCATTATAAAACAGTTGCTGCCAATAGCCGTATAAAGCGTAAGCTTTCAGCAACCCCTCCCACCGCGAGGCCATATAAAGAGCTGCGCGTTTTCGTTCCCTCTCGTCTTGGAAGCCGGTCCACGCCGCCAACGGAGAAGGTTATCATCCTCCGAAACGCGGAGGCAGGCGGATATCGGTCCGCCTCGGGGAACCCCTCCCGGATCGGTCCGCGTCGTCGACGTTTTTATCGTGGCAGCGATCTTCCAAAAAATCTGCCCGACTCCACGGAGGCCGTGGCGAGCCTCGACTCTTTAACGTCGCCGTGTTTCGTACGATCGACGAAGGGCGACGTAATCGACTACCGGCTGTCCAATCTCGCTCGCCGCAGCCGGCTCCTCCTGTCGATCGTTGGACGAGAGCACCAACGAATCTTTGCCCCGCCGGAATACCCGACGAGGTAAAAGGAGACGTTCGTGGAATCTCCAACGGAATCGCGGAACAAGTACCGGGTACTATCGCGAGCTTCCTTTTTCCCAAGGCGAAATTAAGGAGGATCGTTGGAAATCGTTTGCTCAGCGCCGGTCCCTGTCGCGGGTCGCGTTCGAAACATGGATTCAAAACGGAAGGAACAAAAGGGGTGGTCGTCGAGAGGGGGGGACGGCGCAACGACAGCGCGCAGTGCTTCATCGGGTGTCGGGAACGAATACCACAAATCCTTTCGAATGTGCCTTTAGCGCGTCTCCCCGGTATCTCGCTCTCATGAATACTGCAAATACCGCCCGGTATCCGTGGATTGGAGTAGCTCTTTCCAACGAGGGACAAGGGGGGCAGAGTAATGTGTGGGCATTGTCGAGGAGTCGCCGGTAGAAAGGGACAGCTCGGACCGCGTATCCCGAGGGCCCGCGGCCAGTCGTGTGTCGTATCGTTTGTAAGTTGACAGCCACCATTGCGGTTTGACGATCGGCCATTCGTCAATCCGACTCCAGCGACGCTTCGGGAGACGAGAGACCTTGGAGGTAACCGAAGAAAAAGTGCGTTTGACGTCGCATTACTTATCGAAATGGCCCGGGCCCTCCAACCTACCATTCCTCCATCCACGAATTTCCAAATTCTTACTCTCTACATGTCTGATCCTCCTTTATTTGCAGTCCACGTCCTCTTCATCGCCGAGTGGTCCCTATTATAATGTGTACTAGACTTGGAAGCTTAAAAACTAGTAACACAATTGCAATAGGTGTATGCTTCATCGCCTCTTTAGATGTCTGATCTTCCTTTATTTGTATTCCACGTCCTCTTCATCACAGAGTTGTCCCTATTGTAATGTAGGATAAATTAGATTTGGGAAGCTTAGGAGCTAGTAACACAATTACAATAAGTATACAACAGTAGTTTTAGGTCTCCACTTGAAACAAACCTAACCTAAACCTAGTCTAGAAGGCCCAAACGAAGGTTCCAGGTATCCCAGACGGTGGGGATCCCCTATCCAGAGCTAACCTAGACCAGTTGAGATAAAGTTTGAGGTTACTGAGGCGAGAATCCTTGGAGCTGGACTATCGGAATAAAATTGGCGGTGATCAGAGTTTGGCATTGCGTCTTCGGGCACCCCGCCGAGCGATCGTTTATACATGCAGTCAATGGATGCCCGCCGGCCGCCGCTGCTGATGGCCACGCTTTGTTTTGACGGACGGCTGAATAATCTACCTCTGAACTACGTCTGATGGCTGTCTGTCGGCCGATCCGTCGAACGATCCGTCGGTGTGCTCGCTACCGTAGCTCCTTCTACGGAAGCCCGGCTCCGCGGTGTCCCGCTGCCTTCGCGTTCTACGTCGCCCGCGAGAGAAACGGACGAACGCGATCGCCGCTGTCGCGACGCGTTGCGTATATTACTCTCGTACCCGGCGTCACCGTGGACGAGCAGCAATTTGCTAACCGGTCCCCGGCGTCTCGATCATACCCTCCTACCAATTGTTCCACGCACGAAAAATATATGAAACGGTTCCGAAGAGGAATTGCTCGATAGGTGTGGCGACGGTTCTCGTGCTCGCCACTAGAGGGCCAAGCTTTCTCTCGCTATATACGCCTTCTCGGAAGCACAACAGAGGTGTCTACGAGTATAATATTGGGGTAAAGCAAATTTGTGTGTTAATGTTTGACCGTAAATGAGAGATCGTTGGTTACAGGATACAGGGAGACGGCGTTCGCGTTCGCGATTTCGGCGGCGGGGGTGGCGCACAGCGTGGCCCGCGCGTGCAGCATGGGCCGGCTGCTCTCCTGCGGATGCGACCCGTCGAGCTACAAGGGTAAGCCGCCGGCCAAGGCCAGGGGCACGCAATGGAAGTGGGGCGGCTGCTCTCACAACCTCGACTACGGCATGGAGTTCTCGAGACAGTTCCTAGACACGCGCGAGAGGGCCGGGGACATACAGTCGACGGTCAATCTCCACAACAATCAAGCTGGCCGCTTGGTAAGCCCGTTTGATCGATCTTCCCTTTGATATCGCCCTCCCTTCGCGGTCCCGGGCGTCTCCTGTTCGCGATAAATATTTCATTCCAGCGACGATATGCATCCTTCTCGCGTTTTAACGGGCGATCCTTGCCTCCTGGTTCCGCGACGGAAAAGAAAGACAGACGGCGGGAGAGCAGGGCAGAGGAAGAAGGTGAATACAGGGGGTGGAGAGGAGCAGGAGAGCAGCCGGAGTCCGTTCCTCTCCTCCGTGCGCCTCTTCACGCTCGGTCTCGCCTCGACGTTATTAAGACGAGGCCCGGGGCTGGACCACCCAGCCGTAGACTCATTAACCGTTCGGTACGCGACACCTCTTTGTCTAAAAGAAATTGCCCCCCTTTCTCTTCCGCCGCTGTTCGCGCTCTTGACCACTCCGCGCGAGCTTCCTCCGTCGAATGGCGTTCCCGTGGCCATTCTCGCGTCGCGTTCGGTTCGCGGACGTGTTCCTCCGATCCCTCGCCTAGACGGGGAACCTGTAAACATCATGGAATTTCAGGCGGTGGCGAGCAACATGCAAGTGCGCTGCAAGTGCCACGGTATGTCGGGTTCCTGCGAGCTCAAGACCTGCTGGAAAGTGGCGCCGGACTTCCGGCTGGTGGGCAAGACGCTCAAGGACCGGTTCCGGAACGCGGTGCTGGTGGCGCAGAGCAACCTGGGCAGCGTGACCCCGTTGACCAGAGTACGGGGATCGAGGAGGAGGAGGCCAGATCGACACAGACAGAGGAAGCACCGCGGCGGCGGCGGCGGCGGCGGCGGCGGCGGCGGCGGCGGCGGGAATGGCGGCCGCAAGAGGAGGCCCAGGGATCTCGCGAAGCAGCTCTTCTACTACCAAAAGTCGCCCAATTTCTGCGAGAGGGACCCCGCGGCGGACATACCGGGCACCGCCGGCCGCAGATGCAACAAGACCAGCTCCGGCGGCGACGGATGCGGCAGCCTCTGCTGCGGACGGGGCTACAATGTCGTCAGGCAACGTCGTGTCGAGAGGTGTAGATGCAAGTTTCATTGGTGTTGCGTGGTGCAGTGCCAGAACTGCACCGTGGAAGAGTGGATCACTGTTTGCAAGTGAACGGGGACACGCTCCACGGGAATCGTTTCTCCTCGGTTTTCTTTCGCGGATCGCGAACGATCGAAGATAATCGAACCTTTCGTCGGGCACGACAAACGGGGCGGATGGGGTACGACGCGCCGGGATAATGGTCGCGTGTAATAACGCCCGATACACGGATTAAAGCGGATCACGGTACCGGGGGAACGGTGCTCCCCGTGTACAATCTGATTACCCAGTTCGGTCGTTACCCCGTCGTTGAGAATCACGACATTTTAATCGCCTAAGAGGATGATACTCGACTGAGAAAAATTCATCGGTATCCGCGTACCAGTAATCGTAAAACGTTTGTTCCGCCCGCGGCGCGACCACGGCCCGGAGAGCCCTGCACCGCGGATTTCGGTGACCCGTACTTTTATCAATCGCGCGAGTAATATAATTTAACCGGTAGCGCCTAAGCGAGCCTATAATTTATTTATAACGTTGCTCTATTTAATTAGTAGATAATTTTAATATCCGACACCAACTGTAACACCTCCGCCACAGTATTATTAGACGAAGCAATTGCGCGTGTGTCTTAAGAAATTCCGAATGGATGCGATTGTATACAACTCGATAATGCCGCGTACAATAAAGAGTTCCTTCGATCGACGACTGGTTTCTTTACCCGTTCATTTCGCTTGGGGAATTTCGGTGGCCGTCGGAAGTCGCTGAAATTCGTAATGCTTTCGGCGTAGATTTACAGACGACCGAAGCCTTTCCGATACTTTTATTCCTGGCACCGGTAGATTTGTTCGGCCTTCTTTTCCATCGATCGTAACGATAAATTGTCACTCTCCCCCTACCGCCTCTACGTTAAAACCTTGGAAAAAATCTGTGCCAATCCCTCTTACATACCGGGGCGGTACGAGACCGTTCGGACGCGACGAAACTTTGAGACGCGCGCTTTCGCGATAATCTGCCCGCTCGCGGGGCTCTTATTTTCCACGCGTTACGATTCCAACAATGGCTTCCGGCCTGCTCGATAACATCCGATAACAAACGGAATAATTATCTTCAGCGTCGAAACGCGTTTCATGTTACACGCTTCGCTGGCCCGGATCGACTAGCTGGAAAGCCCCTGGAAATCGCAGACGGTAAATTGGGTATTCGAGTCTAGATTAGCTCCGAAATCGGACGAAGACTTTTATAATCGTGTTTCGCGCGGGTCGGTGCGTTTCCCGCGACGTCGACCCCCTCCAGGATAATCCAAAGCGCTGCCACCGGCGATTTTAAACAACCTCTTCGTCCATCGATCAATCCGGGAACAGAAATGCATGTATTTTAATTTATCTTTAAACAGGAAGGCGTATTTCAGCGTCTGGGAACATGTTTTGATCCTCCAGGATGAAGAAGGGGAAGTACAGTACTCGTTGAACTAACGGAAGCTCTTGAATGGAAGAAAATTTGAAATGATTTGATATAAAATAGTGAATATTGAAATATTTGCATAAGTAAATACTATTTGATTAAATTTTTAAATCATTAGAAAATAATGAACTGAAAACACATACAGATAACATACAGATTCTGATGTTTCCAGTTATTTACACAGTCTTATGGTGTTTAAATAAAATGAAAACCTTTTATTTTCAATACTATTAGTTGGAATACCATTATTTTAAATACTATTCTGTGAAATATTACTATTTGATGAAGTATTATTTACCTATATTTTAATAAAACACTTATTTCACAATACTATTTACAGTCTATTTACCATATTTTCACAGCCCTGGTGCAGGGTTAACCTTCATCATTCATCAAACTGATCAGAAATACCAAAGTACATAGATAATAGCTAGATTCTGGATCTTTATGCAAATGTTTTTATCAAATAGAAGCTTTATAGAAGTTATATAACGTTTTTATAAAATAGAAGCTTTATAGGAGTTATATAAAGTTTTTATAAATTAGAAGCTTTATAGAAGTTATATGTATAAAGTTTTTATAAAATAGAAGCTTTATAGAAGATTATCTCAATCACTAAACATAATAATTGATATCTTATTTGAAGTATTTCTTATATTTTTGCATATTAAGTGAATTCTGTAGTTGTTTTGAGAACTAAAATTCCTCATAAATGCATAAACATCTGGAGTCTATATTAATAACTCTTTGATAATGATTTTAGAACCCTGGAAACTTGCAATTTTACTCTAGAAAGACAAAGTGGAACTCTGGTAGGTAAATCCCCCCCACTGAAACAAGCTTGAAGTTTAAAAAGGAACTTCAAAAAATGAAGAGGTTGTTGATACTTCTTGAGATCAAAGGGGAAGCTCAGGGGATGATGTTTCCTCAAAAAGAAGCCCTTGTTTGGCAACCAAGAAGAAAATATTATGTAATATCAAGGTGCAATACCTGAATCAATTAATTGTTTTAATAAACAAATTTTTTAAGTTATAGAAAAAGACAGTAACTCTTGTTGATTTACAGAACCTACCTCTATGTACTAGTCCTCTGTTTTTCAAATAATTAACCACCTCAGTGTACTATCAACATACCTCAATTGCTTGTTTTAATAAACATACTTCTTAGGTTATGGAAAAGGACAGTTTCTCTTGTTGACTCTTGGAACCTATACTTATTAGACCTTTGCTTTACAAATAATTAACCATCTCAATGTAATATCAACGTGCAATACTTGAATCAATTACTTATTTTAATAAACATACTTTTCAAGTTGTGGAAAAAGACAGTAACTCTTGTTGACTTATGGAACCTACCCCTATACACTAGTCTTTCATTTTACAAATAATTAACCACCTCAGTGTACTATCAACATACCTCAATTGCTTGTTTTAATAAACATACTTTTTAGATTATGGAAAAAGACAGTTTCTCTTGTTGATTCTTGGAACCTGCCCCTTATTGGACCTTTGTTTTACAAATAATTAACCACCTCAATGTAATATCAATGTGCAATACCTGAATCAATTACTTATTTTGATAAACATACTTTTCAAGTTGTGGAGAAAGACAGTAACTCTTGTTGATTCATGGAACCTACCCCTATACACTAGTCTTTCATTTTACAAATAATTAACCACCTCAGTGTACTATCAACATACCTCAATTGCTTGTTTTAATAAACATACTTTTTAGATTATGGAAAAAGACAGTTTCTCTTGTTGATTCTTGGAACCTGCCCCGTATTGGACCTTTGTTTTACAAATAATTAACCATCTCAATGTAATATCAATGTGCAATACCTGAATCAATTACTTATTTTGATAAACATACTTTTCAAGTTGTGGAGAAAGACAGTAACTGTTGTTGATTCATGGAACCTACCCCTATACACTAGTCTTTCATTTTACAAATAATTAACCACCTCAGTGTACTATCAACATACCTCAATTGCTTGTTTTAATAAACATACTTTTTAGATTATGGAAAAAGACAGTTTCTCTTGTTGATTCTTGGAACCTGCCCCGTATTGGACCTTTGTTTTACAAATAATTAACCACCTCAATGTAATATCAATGTGCAATACCTGAATCAATTACTTATTTTGATAAACATACTTTTCAAGTTGTGGAGAAAGACAGTAACTCTTGTTGATTTATGGAACCTACCCCTATACACTAGTCTTTCATTTTACAAATAATTAACCACCTCAGTGAACTATCAACATACCTCAATTGCTTGTTTTAATAAACATACTTTTTAGATTATGGAAAAAGACAGTTTCTCTTGTTGATTCTTGGAACCTGCCCCGTATTGGACCTTTGTTTTACAAATAATTAACCATCTCAATGTAATATCAATGTGCAATACCTGAATCAATTACTTATTTTGATAAACATACTTTTCAAGTTGTGGAGAAAGACAGTAACTCTTGTTGATTCATGGAACCTACCCCTATACACTAGTCTTTCATTTTACAAATAATTAACCACCTCAGTGTACTATCAACATACCTCAAATGCTTGTTTTAATAAACATACTTTTTAGATTATGGAAAAAGACAGTTTCTCTTGTTGATTCTTGGAACCTGCCCCGTATTGGACCTTTGTTTTACAAATAGTTAACCATCTCAATGTAATATCAATGTGCAATACCTGAATCAATTACTTATTTTGATAAACATACTTTTCAAGTTGTGGAAAAAGACAGTAACTCTTGTTGATTCATGGAACCTACCCCTATACACTAGTCTTTCATTTTACAAATAATTAACCACCTCCGTGTACTATCAACATACCTCAAATGCTTGTTTTAATAAACATACTTTTTAGATTATGGAAAAAGACAGTTTCTCTTGTTGATTCTTGGAACCTGCCCCGTATTGGACCTTTGTTTTACAAATAATTAACCATCTCAATGTAATATCAATGTGCAATACCTGAATCAATTACTTATTTTGATAAACATACTTTTCAAGTTGTGGAGAAAGACAGTAACTCTTGTTGATTCATGGAACCTACCCCTATACACTAGTCTTTCATTTTACAAATAATTAACCACCTCCGTGTACTATCAACATACCTCAAATGCTTGTTTTAATAAACATACTTTTTAGATTATGGAAAAAGACAGTTTCTCTTGTTGATTCTTGGAACCTGCCCCGTATTGGACCTTTGTTTTACAAATAATTAACCATCTCAATGTAATATCAATGTGCAATACCTGAATCAATTACTTATTTTGATAAACATACTTTTCAAGTTGTGGAGAAAGACAGTAACTCTTGTTGATTCATGGAACCTACCCCTATACACTAGTCTTTCATTTTACAAATAATTAACCACCTCAGTGTACTATCAACATACCTCAATTGCTTGTTTTAATAAACATACTTTTTAGATTATGGAAAAAGACAGTTTCTCTTGTTGATTCTTGGAACCTGCCCCGTATTGGACCTTTGTTTTACAAATGATTAACCATCTCAATGTAATATCAACGTGCAATACTTGAATCAATTACTTATTTTAATAAACATACTTTTCAAGTTGTGGAAAAAAACAGTAACTCTTGTTGATTCATGGAACCTACCCCTATACACTAGTCTTTCATTTTACAAATAATTAACCACCTCAGTGTACTATCAACATACCTCAATTGCTTGTTTTAATAAACATACTTTTTAGATTATGGAAAAAGACAGTTTCTCTTGTTGATTCTTGGAACCTGCCCCGTATTGGACCTTTGTTTTACAAATAATTAACCACCTCAATGTAATATCAATGTGCAATACCTGAATCAATTACTTATTTTAATAAACATACTTTTCAAGTTATGGAAAAAGACAGTAACTCTTGTTGACTTATGGAACCTACCCCTATACACAAGTCTTTCATTTTGCAAATCATTAACCACCAAATCTCTGTATTCTAAGTATTCTAAATATAGAAAGAAATCGTCTCATAAGAGAAATTTCAAGATGAGAAGCACCGAGGCCGATCCGAGCGGTGTCGAAGGCGAAACTCCGAGGAAACCGCGTTGAAAAAAGAGGATGTCGGCGCGGGGTCGCGGTACGACGCGTATTCGCATTAACCGCGGCTCCCTTTGACAACTACGCCAGCCAGGACGACCCTGAAGAAGCCGCGATAAAGCGCATTAATTTATCGCGCGACCCTCGAGAGATCTTTTTCAAGGCGCATCGATCCGTCCAACGAGATTAGAAGCGGGAGCACGACGCGACGCTTTTTACAGCTACTCTCCAACCTGAACATTAATTATTTCCGTTAGATCGTGATTCGCAACACGTCCAAGTATGTTCAACTATAGCTCCTCCAAATTGCAACGAGCCATTGGCGAACCTTGGACCGGTCTAGAAGTCTATTATTTGGTGACAAGTATCCAGAAAAGCGAGAAACTGCGATGAAGGGGAGAAGATAGATCCGCGAAGACAAAGAGAGGGTGTGTTGGGGCTGGACGACGATCTCGGGGACGAAATCAATGAGCTAACAGGCTTGCGAGTTAGCAGTTAGTTCATTAAGTCGGCGTTATTGGATCATGGAAGCCAAGCACCCCACCCCAGTGGCACCCCCTCGACGCAATCGTGACTACACCGCCCTACACGAGCGTCGTAGAGCTCGGCTCTTACTCCGGCACACGAGCATTGCGAACACTGCGAGGGTGGACGCCGCAGGGCCTGCACAACCTGCCAGACGTTTTAATTAGAGGTGAGTTTCATCGCGAGCCAACCTAAGAGCACCCAAGAACCCGTTACTTGTCCCTTACGGGTAAGTGTTTTGCACCTTCCGCAAAACCCCTTCGTTTCGTCCGTCGCCTAGATCTTATACGAGCCCTCTGCCGCGTCTACATCCGCCTACGAACCGCCCGGTGCTCGCGATTAATTCACCGCGGATACGTGTGGAAAATCTTATTTAGAGGAATTCCTGCGCCTTACGATCATCACGATACGGCGTGTTTTAACGGGAGAGAGTGCGACGAAGAGGAGCCGGAGAAGAACGGCGGGAGAGAAGAGGTGGTGTATGTACGGTGCTTTACGTTCCACGGTGCGCGTCTCGGAGGTGCCGGAACATGTGTTTCAGGATGTTTTGCCCGGGTAAAAAGAGAGAAACCCGTAAATACAGAGGGAACGGAGCGTCCATCGGAGGTAAATCCAGGCAGGTGTCGTCTCGAGCCAACTTCGGGCCGCGGCAAGAACGACGAAGACGGACGCGCGACGTATCGGTATTTCCAACGTGAACGAGGATCCCCAGGACAGAGAAAAACAGAAGATTACATTGTGGTACGGAAAGAGAGACGCTCGACGGGGCGAGGGTGAGAGGGGGAAGGAGGAGGGGAGGAATATAGCGAAAAGTTAAATGTTGCATGAGCTTCGGGGAAGAAGAACACAGCGGCGAGATTCCCGGTATCGATTAACCCCCTGACGGAAATAACGTACGACCGGCCGACGTACGAGCCGATTTTTCGATCGCGAGAACAACCCGACACCTCCGCCACGGTATCCCAGAGTGCGTTATCTGCCGAATGGATCGATCCTCGAATCTGTAAAAGGTTCGAGAAAGAGATATAGGGGGGCGCAAGAAACGGGAACTTGGTACCACTTTTTAACGGAAGATGGCGGCCAATTCGATTAGCGGTTTTTCACGGAAACGAACCGACCGAAGGCCACTTGTCACCGAGTTTACCGGTACTTTCCGGGGCGAACCGAGTGTCGAACCCTTTTCAAACGGGCCGAACCGGTCGGCCTGCCGATCGTTTTCGGGGCCTACGCGACTCTTTTTATTTTCCTCCGTCCGGCCGCCACTACCGTTGCGCGGCCGTCTTCCCAGGGATTCGCGGTGCTAACATTCCGGGTGTAGCGGGGGACCCCCGACACGGCCGACGAATATCAACTTTCCCACAGCTTCCCCGAGCCCGCCCCTCTTTCGTTTCGCTTCGCTTAGTCTTATCGGGAGCGAAGGGAGGGCGCGGCAGGACTAGGCCCTCAGGAACGAGGAGGACCGATTTTTCGAGCCGCGAAACTTTCCCACAACGGGCGTTACGTCCCCCCCCCCCCCTACCTTCCTCCCCCACGCATCTTCCCTTTTAAAGAGCGTGGTTCGCTGCACAAAGACTGGAAGGAGAAAGAACCGATGGACCGAGTGGCACGGAAAGCTTTTTCTGAAATCACGGGGACCCGTCTCTCTTTCTTCCCGCGACGCGCGGTCGGGCATCAATAATTTAACGCCCTGTCGTACCGATAAACCTGCACGACCGCGACGAGGAAAAGGAACGGAGAACGCGAAGGGGGTAGGGGGTCGCGAGACGACTGAGAAAACTGAGGTAGAACCGTAGCCACCGTGCGTACGTCCGCGGATCAACCCGGGTTTCTTGCGTACGTTCGTTCACATATAGTCACCGACGCGTCGCCCTCCTCCTCTCTCTTTTCGCCCTTTCTCCCTTTCCCTTTCCATCTTCGATTACAAGCGGCAAGAAGCGGCAGGAAGCAGCATTACACGGGACACGTCGCGCCGACAAATCGACGGATTATGCCGGACGAGCGCCGACCCACCGGGAATAAATGAATTGGCTAACGACGCGGATCCTCTCATTTCTCGCCCCTCTTACCTTTTTCGCAGAGCTGCGCGGATTTTGCGGGAAACCTCGCGGCGGAAAGCGGGCCCAGAAGGCAACGGGCAATCGTTGCCACGCTGATCGATAAGATCGCGCGAAGGATTACGCGCTACGGGGGCTAATGATCCAATAACGGTGGATATCGCCGAGCGCCGTCGCGTCGATGAAGCTTATCAACTGCCCCCCGCACGCGATAAACGGCCAGAAAAGAAAAGCAGGGGGTCCACCGTCGTCTACGAAGACGGAACCGCGGAGGTGCAAAGCGGCTGAGCGTGCCACCCGTCACCCACGAACTCGCGTAACCCATTAAATACCCTTACGCAATCCGTGGGATCCGATAAATGGGATATGTAGTACCCTGCAGCGTTTCCGCAGCCCTACAAGTTCCAAGGCACGAACAACGGAAGAAAAGCTGCCAGACAAGCGCTAAAAGATTCCCTCCGTTTTCGGGAACGGGAAAGCTGCTACAAATCGATCGGTCCGGACGTGTATTGGCCCCATTTCACCTGTAAAATATAGTTTTATTCGTTATTAATCGTGCATATTATATAGCAAACTGGAACTAACGTAGATGTTAATATATTTGTTTGAGTTAGATGTTCTATTAGTTAGATACCAATTGTTGTTAATTAATACAAAAAGAGAGGTTTCGATGTGTATGAGCTTCATTTCAACTGCGAAATAGTTTTTTTTTTTGTAAAATTATGTATATTATGCTGTGATTACAAAATGGAGGTGATATCGATGTTAAATAGTAATGTGTTCATTTCAACATAGAAGTTCTGTTATTTAGATAGTAATTATTAATTTTGGGGGGGATTTACAACGCTTTAGATGGGTGAAATTATCAATTTTAGAAGCTTAGACACATAACTGTTGCTAGGTTCGAATAAGGAAATTTGTTTATTATTTAAATACCAATTAGTAATTTTTGAGGTTATTTTTAATGTTCTATATAAGTAAAATTAGCAATTTTAGAAAGCTAGATACCAACTAGTCATTCTTGAGGGATTAATAATGTTCTATATAAGTAGAATTAGCAATGTTAGAAGCCTAGACACATAAGTGTTGCTAAGTTCAAATATGAAAATCCTTGTATTATTTAGGTACCAATTGCCATTAATTTTTGAGGTTATTTACAAGGTCCTATATGAGTGGCATTAGCAATTTTAGAAACCTAGATACCAATTGTTAATTTTTGTGGAATTTATAACATTCTAAATAGGTGAAATTATCAGTTTTAGAGACCTACATACCAATTGTTAATTTTTGAGGGATTTATAATGTTCTATATAAGTAAAATTAGCATTTTTAGAAAGCTAGATACCAATTAGTCATTCTTGAGGGATTTATAATGTTCTATATAAGTAGAATTAGCAATGTTAGAAGCCTAGACACATAAGTGTTGCTAAGTTCAAATATGAAAATCCTTGTATTATTTAGGTGCCAATTGTCATTAATTTTTGAGGTTATTTACAAGGTCCTATATGAGTGGCATTAGCAATTTTAGAAACCTAGATACCAATTGTTAATTTTTGTGGCATTTATAACATTCTAAATAAGTGAAATTATCAGTTTTAGAGACCTACATACCAATTGTTAATTCTTGAGGGATTTATAATGTTCTATATAAGTAAAATTAGCAATTTTAGAAAGCTAGATACCAACTAGTCATTCTTGAGGGATTAATAATGTTCTATATAAGTAGAATTAGCAATGTTAGAAGCCTAGACACATAAGTGTTGCTAAGTTCAAATATGAAAATCCTTGTATTATTTAGGTGCCAATTGTCATTAATTTTTGAGGTTATTTACAAGGTCCTATATGAGTGGCATTAGCAATTTTAGAAACCTAGATACCAATTGTTAATTTTTGTGGAATTTATAACATTCTAAATAGGTGAAATTATCAGTTTTAGAGACCTACATACCAATTGTTAAGTTTTGAGGGATTTATAATGTTCTATATAAGTAAAATTAGCAATTTTAGAAAGCTAGATACCAACTAGTCATTCTTGAGGGATTTATAATGTTCTATATAAGTAGAATTAGCAATGTTAGAAGCCTAGACACATAAGTGTTGCTAAGTTCAAATATGAAAATCCTTGTATTATTTAGGTACCAATTGCCATTAATTTTTGAGGTTATTTATAAGGTCCCATATGAGTGACATTAGCAATTTTAGAAACCTAGATACCAATTGTTAATTTTTGTGGAATTTATAACATTCTAAATAGGTGAAATTATCAGTTTTAGAGACCTACATACCAATTGTTAATTTTTGAGGGATTTATAATGTTCTATATAAGTAAAATTAGCATTTTTAGAAAGCTAGATACCAATTAGTCATTCTTGAGGGATTTATAATGTTCTATATAAGTAGAATTAGCAATGTTAGAAGCCTAGACACATAAGTGTTGCTAAGTTCAAATATGAAAATCCTTGTATTATTTAGGTACCAATTGCCATTAATTTTTGAGGTTATTTACAAGGTCCTATATGAGTGGCATTAGCAATTTTAGAAACCTAGATACCAATTGTTAATTTTTGTGGAATTTATAACATTCTAAATAGGTGAAATTATCAGTTTTAGAGACCTACATACCAATTGTTAATTTTTGAGGGATTTATAATGTTCTATATAAGTAAAATTAGCATTTTTAGAAAGCTAGATACCAATTAGTCATTCTTGAGGGATTTATAATGTTCTATATAAGTAGTATTAGCAATGTTAGAAACCTAGATACCAATTAGTCACTTTTGTGGGATTTATAACGTTTTATATAAGTGAAATTATCAATTTTAGAAATCTAGATACCAAGTGTTAATTTTTATAGGATTTATAACATTCTAAATAAGTGAAATTATCAGTTTTAGAAGCTTAGGCACATAAGTGTTGCTAGATTCAAATAAGGAAATTTTTCTATTATTTAGGTATCAATTGCCATTGATTTTTTAGGTTATTTGTAACTTCCTATATAACTGATATTAGCAATTTTAGAAACCTAGCTATCAACTGTTGATTTTTGAGGGATTTATAACATTCTAAATAGATGAAATTAGCAATTTTAGAAACCTAAACACATAAGTGTCTCTCTATAAGAAAATATAAAATAAGAAAATGGGGATGTCACAATTACTTCCACTTGTATTCATGGACTACAATAACGATTCCCTAGAAATGAAAAAAGCTTGTTTCTTATGAATTGAGCTTGATTCTTATGAATAAATTAATAACAATACTTGTCGACCACCGAAGTCCCTCATTGCTCCCACTATCATTGTTCTATACTATCTACATCATACCTGTCCATCAATTTCGTAATTGAGGATCACTTGGCCCCAGTCGACATTAAAAAAAAATAATAAATAAACATAAAAGATTCATAAGAAACAAGACACGTTCCATTTGCAAATCACCATTGCAACGTACAAATGCAAGTGGGATCGCGTATGGCGACGTGTCAAAGGCCCAAGAACTGGGCCCGATGTGCCACCCAGGTGTTCAGACGAAGAAGCCGTAAAAAACCGTAATTGTAGACGGCTAGAACGTTGATCGAGACCCGAACTATTTAGATCGTCGACAAACGATTGTTCCCTCGGCCTCGAATCCCGAGATGGCTGCCTCGCGCAGCTTAGAAATTGAAGTCCACGGAAATCCCGCAAGTTCCGTCGCGGGCTTGCTGACCCCGTGCCGGGCGTCGATGCAACCGTACATACGCGTTCCACCGTACAGAGGATGTTTCTAGGCGCGGAAAATGTCGGGGAAAAACAGCTCCACATCCGGATTACGGTTTACGGTTTACGGTTTACCCAACGAGGAGGTGGGGGTGGTGGAGTAGGAGTCGATCTCGAGTCGACCACGCGATATCCTTCCGCGGCTTTAGGCTTCCCTCGTCGAAGCTTTCTGAAAGCTAGCTACTAATTAGCGATTATCACTCGTTCACGCGGCACTCGAGAAAGAATATAATTAGCGCTCACCTTTGTGCCGATGCGCCGTGAAGCCCTCGACCGGCCGAACCTGGCCTCTCGTAAAAAAATCCGGTAGAGCGTCCTCTTCGAAGAGTCATTCCCGACCTTCTCGTCGTCGGTCGAACAGATGGAAAGAGGCGCGGACCCTGCGGTTCCCCCGTGAGCGTGAAGAGGTTGCGCGACGACCTCTTCGTGCCTTCGTGTCCCGCTCCATCGACGAGCACCACGGCTCGGAAACGAGAACGAAATTAATGAACTTTTTGTCGTGCGTCTTCCACCCGGAATTCCAGGTTTTTTCGCTCTACGCGCGGCGACGACTCGATCGGGACCGTTTATTCCCCGATTCCCGAATCCGTCTCATGGGAACTCGTCGCTCGCTTGGAAAATCGCTCTACACGGACCCTCGATATCAGCTCGATTATTTTAACTTGAAGCAAATTATTCCACTCGGGGGTTAATTGTGTTCCACCTCTGTTTGGAACGACTCTGTTCAGCGTTCAGGTGATCCTGAGGATGAACGACTACGGGTACGGCAAGAGAGGCGGTAGGGAGCACGACAGACGTAGCAGGAGCAGGGGCGACGAGGACGAGTACGATGATCGTGATCGAAGAACCACCCTCCAGAGGCTCGACAGTGTCCAGGATCCTGGAAAACGGTATCTTCTCAGAGAGTGCATAGGCTCTGGCGTATGCGGAGACGTCTACGAGGCCATCGACCAGCAAGCCGGTGAGTTTGAAAAAAGCAATTAGAGCTAAAAAGTTTGGAGCCCGCTGTCCCTCGCTGTTTCCTCTTGCAGGGAACAAGAAGGTCGCGGTGAAGGTGCAGAAACTGACTCCGGAATCGCAGTCGTTGATCATCGAGGAGTACAAAGTCCTACGTGACCTGGCCACCCATCCGAATTTGCCGGAGTTTTACGGGATTTACCGCAGGAGGTCCGGAAAGAAGACGGAGTACGATCAAATATGGTTCGTCATGGAGGTAGGGACCCTAAAACTCGTCGATGTACTCATTGTTAGAGCTTATTAGAGCCACTTTGATTCTCGTTTGGATCGCAAAGTTTATTGTCGCGATGGTCGTCCTCGTTATTTATGTCGAATGCCGCGTCGGGACGCCTATCGACGTCGACGGTGTATCCGTGGCTCCTTTAACATCGTAATTCTCCCGAGGAAAAAAGAAAAGCCCGGAGACCGAGAACAGACACGGAACATGAAGGGTGAAGCTGGAGGAGGAACGGGGATGGGGGAGGACGAGGAGAAAGAAGGGGGGGAAAAAAGAGAAAAAGGAAGGCAGCGTCGAGGGAAGAGTTGCTGTACGTAACCATGCCAGGACCTGGAGGCAATTTCAAGCATTTGAGACGGTCGAATACACGGATAATTTACGACACGCGCGGCCATTAAACAATCATTAAACTCGTTCGTGTACGCAGGTGAGCCCCGGCACGTCGCGACCCTAATTTACGGGTGGACCTCCGCGGTGCGCACGAAATCTTATTACTTATCTTAACCAAAGCGTCGATATTCGATTTAACGCTGTACGCGTGCACGTACGACCTTCGACGGTCGTGCAATTCAACCCCCCGAGTCGCCATTTCTAACCTCGATAGGCTGGGACTCCCCAAACTTCCCCCGAAACCATAGAGATTAGAAGCGTTTAAAAATCACACGTGTCTTCTGAGAAGAATGAACGCACTGTACGAGAGAAAGTATCCACGTTGGAGGTTACAGAGCCAGTAACTAATTACTGGACGTGTCTGATTAGCGGACGGTTTGATTACAGAGACTGCGCGTAGCTCAACACTCGCGGAGGGTGTTGAACAAACAATCTGCAAATGGCTTCGGAAATAAGAGTCTGGCGATCGAAGAGGTCGGGTCCTTTACGACCTATCCGTTTAAAAATCATTAAGTCTGTCTACTGAGGTAAAATATGGAGGCACCGTCGTCCATAAACCACGATACCACGGACATCAATTGTTACTTCGCAATTTACTGCTCGAGAGATTGATGTGCCCTCGCCAAAAATTCAGAAACTAAAATGGCTACGACTTGGGGGGGGGGACCGAAAGGGGATTACCCGAGCAACGTGGACGCCATGACACCTGCTTTAAATGTGGGATTGTGACAAAGAATCTCGAAACGAAACGTTTGAAGGAAAGTTACGCCGGATCGTTCGTTTCCCGAAGATTATATAGACGCTCGCGGCGCAACTATACGAGCAAAGATGGCGGATGAGCAAAAAACAGATGTGAAATAGGTGGCCGGGTACAAGCATCGAAGGAAATAACAACGGTTTTGCGAGTCAATCAGCCGCGGTAAAAAGCTCGGTAAACGTTCGCGGATGCTCGACGAGGAGAAAGGGACGGGGGCTGGGAGCGAGCTGGAAAAGAGGAACGACACGCAACGACAATGTGGCTAAGATTTATGACCGATGGTATTTCATATCGTATCGCGGACGAATTTTACGGGCACGTACACAGCCAAGCGGTTAGGGGAACTTTTCGTGCCGCGACGAGAACGCATCCGACTGCCGTGCATCGCGTGCTCGGCCAATCCGCTTAAAGCTCGGGTGTGCTTCCATCCACATCCATCGATCACGAAACCTAAAATGCACTCACAATCAAATTGATTGAAATCGTACGATTATTTGTTTGCTTTACTAAAATGGAGGGGAGTGTAGTTCGTTGAAATTTATTTGCGAAGTGGAGCTCGTGGGTAGTTACACAAAAGTGTTAAACGACGGTTTCGTAGAGCTTCGAATTGAGTTATTAAAAATTAAAAATTGATTTTTGAGATAGATCGAAAGGGGATCGGTGCGGTGAAATTTGAAAAATTTTTAATCATTCTGAAAAAATTATTTTTGGATGTGGGGGTTTATTAGAATTGTTATTTGTGGGAAGGAGTACCCCTGAATTTTTAAGTGTTTTCGAGAAAAAAATTCATTACTGAAAATGTGTCAATATTGGTTCCTTGAAATTTCATGCAAATGTTTAAAAAATTGTAACTTCTGAACGGATTGGAGGATTTTAATGTTTCAAAAGGCAAACAACGCGTATTTTGGCGGAGAATATGTAGAAATTCCAAAAAAGTTGAAAAAGTTCGTCTTTAACCCCTTAAAGTGAGAAAAACCCCATAAAAGTTGGGAAATTTTCAAACAACCATAACTCCTATAATACTGAATATATTTCAATGAAATTTATTTCTGCAATAGAGCTCATGGGTACCTACAAAAAAGTATTAAACAATATTTCTGTAGAGCGTCAAACAAACTTATTAAAAATCAAAAACTGATTTTAAAGAAAAATCGACAGGAGACAGGTGCCTAAAGTTGATGAAAAAAAAAATTTCATATCGTTCTAAAAAAATTATTTTTGGTTATGGGAGACAATTACAATCATTATTGGTGAATAGACATACCCCCGAAATTCTACGCATTTTCGAGAAAAAAATTCGAAAAGTGTGCAAATTTTTCGACAAAATTAAGAAATTTCAAATGATTCTAAAAAAATTATTTTTGGTTCCAGGGATGGATTACAATCATTATTGGTGAATAGATATACCCTCGAAATCTTACCCATTTTTGAGAAAAAAATTCAAGTAGGGTGCAAATTTTTCGACGAAATTAAAAAATTTCGAATCGTTCTGAAAAAATTATTTTTGGATATGGGGGACAATTACAATCATTATTGGTGAATAGACATACCTCTAAAATCCTATGCATTTTCGAGAAAAAAATTCTTTACCGAAAATATAATCTGAGGCCAGAAATGTTTCCTAAATATTTCATGCAAATATTTAAAAAATCATAACTCCTGAACGGATTGGAGGATTTTAACGTTTAAAAAGGCAAACGACGCGTATTTTGATGAAGAATATTTAGAAATTTTAAGAATGTTGGAAAAGTTGTTCCTTAACCCCGTAAAATGAAAGGAACCCTATAAAAATGGCCTAATTTTCAAACGACCATAACTCCTATAATAGTCAATATATTTCAATGAAATTTATTTCTGTAATAGAGCTCATGAATACGTACAAAAAAGTATTAGACAATATTTCTGTAGAGCGTCAAACAAACTTATTAAAAATCAAAAACTGATTTTAAAGAAAAATCGACAGGAGACAGGTGCCTTTTCTCGACGAAAAAACAAAATTCCAAATCATTCTGGAAAAATTATTTTCAGTTGCAGGGGTCAATTACAATCATTTTTGGTCAATAGACACACCTTCGAAATCCTACTCACTTTCGAGAAAAAAATTCGAGAAGGTATGAAATTTTTCGACAAAATTAAAAAATTTCAAAAAATTCTAAAAAAATTATTCCTGGTTCCACGGGTCGATTATAATAATTATTGGTGAATAGATATACCCCCGAAATCCTACCCATTTTCGAGAAAAAAATTCGAGTAGAGGGCAAATTTTTCGAGAAAATTAAAAAATTTCGAATCGTTATGAAAAAATTATTTTTGGTTGTGGGGGATAATTGCAATTATTATTGGTGAATAGATATATCCCCGAATTTCTACGCGTTTTCGAGAAAAAAATTCTTTACCGAAAATATATGGCCAGAAATGTCTCTCCAAGTTAATTTTCTATCTCACTTCCTCTTGTGTTCATTTCTGTAACCTGTTACGTTAATTATCTCTTACATTTGTGTTTTGAGAGATAAATTTGCCCATTATGTAGTCATATTATCTACAATTCTATTCAATTCGCCCTGAAAGACATCACATAGCAATTTTCGGCGGTCATCTTGAATTACAATATTCTCCAACTCGCCTCGAAGAACGGCGGCCATCTAGGATCACAATATTCTCTCTAAATTTCAATTTTAACGCCACGAGGGTAAAAATAAACATACAAAATCTCTCAAAAACACTTTAGAAACATCAAAAATTCTTGCAAAAATAGTTATACAGTTCCATTTCACGAGAAACGATCGAAAACAATATCAAGAAGTAACCCACGTCGCCGGAAGTCCACCGTAGGAACCTGGGGGACGGTAATTACGATCGCAGACCCCTCCGTTTCCTTCGTCCACAGCTTTTACAGAGTAGAGTACACGCCAGGAATAGGACAAAGCGAACAATTACATAAAATCACGGCGGAAAATGAAATCCCGTCCCGGAATAGTCGATCTAAATTGCTTCCGCAATTTCGCGTACGACTATCCGCGACGTACGAAGCGGCGATGCAAATCGAAGATTGCCTTCCTGAACTACTGCAATATGCTTGTAATATAGAAGCCACTTACTCCGGCGAAGAACGAACACGTAATCGTCTTCATTTTGTGATTTACAGCTTTGCGATGGAGGACCAGTGATGGACCTCGTGCGGGGCCTCGTGTCCATGGACAAGAAACTGCGCGAGGAGCATATAGGTTATATCCTGAAGGAAGTGATCAAGGTAAATTTTCGAAAATTAGATTCATCTTCCCTTTTCATACCTCATACACCTCGTACCGATCATCGAAACTGCTAAACTTACCAAGGCAACACTGTTGCAACACTGTTGCATCGAACACGAGCGAAACTTCGTTCGAGCAATTTCGATCTTGATGGGTGGAATTGCACCTCTGGTTCACGATGAAATGCAAAATGGAGGGCAAAGAGCGCAGTAACGTCCAGCGCAATAGGGAGAGCGTGCAATTAATATGGCAGGTGCTTCGGAGAAAACACGGACTATATATTAAATTAAAATCGATTAGGCTTGGATTACCGGCTCGGGCATCGAGTGGAGATAATACGAGCTAACGTAGACCGATCCTAGTCGTTAATTAATCTGACTCTGTGTGTGTGCAATAAGAAACGCTCTGACGAGGCTCACGCGCGATTTGACGTGGCAATTATTAGCATTATTATTAGAGAATAATTAAATCACTTATGCCTCGTTGCTCCACTGGGTCTGCTAATCGCAGGGGAAGTCCCAACTTTAGAAACTTTTGTCAACAATTTGTTGTTTATGAAATGTTGAGCTTAGAAGTAGGAGTCTTGGCGCGAAACTGTGGACCATAAAAGAGTAAAAGCGATGCACTGTTGCGCAAGATAGACGAAAAGAGTGAGAGAGGTAATGTGGCCGACATTTTGCCGATCGTGCGCGAAAAATCGTATAAGTCGAAGGATCGCGCGTCAATGGAGCAGCATTCTGCCGCGTATAAATTACAAATAAGACAGGCGAGATGGCTCGCTAATTAACCTGCTCGCAAATGAAAGGCTGCCCGCTCGTTCGCCCTTCTCCGCGGTCCGCCATCTCTCCGCGTTCGCAACCCGGAGGATCAAGAGCGCCGGAGACTTCCGTCCCGTTCTCCTCCGAGGCGCGGTGCCTGCGTCTCTCCACGTCCAAGTGAAGCCCCGGCGTTACAGTCGCGGACAAAACCGCGCCGGACTCTCGCCCACCCTGGCGGACGAAAGGGAACGAATTGTTCGAGGGAACGTTTCCCGTCCTCCGTGTATAATTTCGCTCGGGTCACGACGACGATGATGTTTCTGCAATTCCGTTCCCCGTCGCCGCTGAACACAATCTGCCGTAATACCGTCGCGGAGCAAACCGCGTAATGGAAACGGAACGGAGGGGAAACAATTAAAGGAAACGTCCACGGACGACGGGTGTCATTTAAGCGTCAAGCGGCCGCGAACCTGATCGCCGAGGGTAGAACGAGGGTTTCCGGTTCGAGTCGTGCGCGGCCCAGCTTCCGTTCGCCGCGATCGTATTCCCCCTGGCGGGCAAAAACACCGAGAAAGGCCGCCGTAAAATCGATAAAATGGATTCAGCTAATTATCTCCCCCCCCTGGTGGCGTGGGAATCCCCTGAACCTGATACCTCGATCCACCGTGGATACTTTCTACAGTCGACTGTACCACGGGTACTTGCAACACCTATCAACCTATCGACTTTCGATCGACGCGCGACGGGGGAGATCGGATCGATGTAACTGTCAAATGGCATCGAACGGTAGAGGCTACGATACGCGTCGCTATTAAATCCGTGTTCCTAGCGTGGCGGTTTGCTCCCGCGGTCGATGCTTTTCTTTTTTATTGCATTTATCGACGATCTTGCTAATCTGTTTATGCCTAGTACGGTTTCGCCAGATGCTGACGACCTTAGACGTATTTTTACAGCACACCGTAGGCTTCGCCTTACCGCCTCGGGTTTCGAAGGTTCGCGATTTAACGTCGCTCAAGGCCCCCGGTTGCGAGATAAATGGCACTCGGACCAACCCCGTTTTAGGGCCCGTTGCACGCTATGATTTATCGTACGAGAAACCGCGCACGACAAATTGTAAAGAACGAAAGCGAACCGCTGTACAATTTGACGCAACGACTGGCGATCGAGCACGGGGATTCCAGGATCCGGGGGGAAATTCTCTGCGATTCCACGCTGCTTTCGAAACGTTTGCCTGCAACAATGTTCGTTTTTGTAAATGTGCTCGGGGTCCAGTGTTGAGAAATATCAAACTAATAACACTATGAATATTAGGAGACTGAATTTATATTGTACAAAGTGTTATATGGTTGAGTAATTGTATGACCAAACCTCTGCTGCTAGTGGAATCCAAGGGCACTGTTAGTTGAGTCTATTAGAATTTATTAATTGACCCACTAACTGCTATAAATTCAGTATATGATTACAAGTAAAGTTGCATGTAAGGATGTTTATATAATCAAAACTTTGCTGCAAGTAGAATTCAAGGGTTAATTGAGTCTATTAGAACTCATCTATTAACTCAGTCTTTAACTCAGTATAAAGCCTCAGTACAAAGCTAGTATAAAGCTCAATATAAAGTATAAACTCTAAATTCAGTATATGACCTCAAATAAAGTTGCATATAAGGATGTTTATATAACCAAAACTTTGCTGCAAGTAGAATTCAAGGGTCAATTGAGTCTATTAGAACTTATCTATTACCTCACTCTCTAACTGCTTCAAATTCAGTATATGATTCCAAGTAAAGTTGCATGTAAGGATGTTTATATAATCAAAACTTTGCTGCAAGTAGAATTCAAGGGTTAATTGAGTCTATTAGAACTCATCTATTAACTCAGTCTTTAACTCAGTATAAAGCCTCAGTACAAAGCTAGTATAAAGCTCAATATAAAGTATAAATTCTAAATTCAGTATATGACCTCAAATAAAGTTGCATATAAGGATGTTTATATAACCAAAACTTTGCTACAAGTAGAATTCAAGGGTCAATTGAGTCTATTAGAACTTATCTATTACCTCACTCTCTAACTGCTTCAAATTCAGTATATGATTCCAAGTAAAGTTGCATGTAAGGATGTTTATATAATCAAAACTTTGCTGCAAGTAGAATTCAAGGGTTAATTGAGTCTATTAGAACTCATCTATTAACTCAGTCTTTAACTCAGTATAAAGCCTCAGTACAAAGCTAGTATAAAGCTCAATATAAAGTAGAAACTCTAAATTCAGTATATGACCTCAAATAAAGTTGCATATAAGGATGTTTATATAACCAAAACTTTGCTGCAAGTAGAATTCAAGGGTCAATTGAGTCTATTAGAACTTATCTATTACCTAACTCTCTAACTGCTTCAAATTCAGTATATGATTCCAAGTAAAGTTGCATGTAAGGATGTTTATATAATCAAAACTTTGCTGCAAGTAGAATTCAAGGGTTAATTGAGTCTATTAGAACTCATCTATTAACTCAGTCTTTAACTCAGTATAAAGCCTCAGTACAAAGCTAGTATAAAGCTCAATATAAAGTAGAAACTCTAAATTCAGTATATGACCTCAAATAAAGTTGCATATAAGGATGTTTATATAACCAAAACTTTGCTACAAGTAGAATTCAAGGGTCAATTGAGTCTATTAGAACTTATCTATTACCTCACTCTCTAACTGCTTCAAATTCAGTATATGATTCTAAGTAAAGTTGCATATAAGGACATTTACATAACCAAAACTTTGCTTCAACTAGAATTCAAGGGTCAGTTGAGTGTATTAATTACTTATCTATTAACTCACCCTCTAACTCAGTATAAAGCCCCAGTAAAAAGCCAGTATACAGCTCAGTATAAAGTATAAGCCCCAAATTCAATATATGTCCTAAAGTAAAGTTGCATACAAGGACATTTACATAACCAACACTTTGCTGTAGGTATTATAGAGTCCAAGAGTCAGTTGAGTTTATTAGAACTTATAATCATCTACATTAGTATGTTGTTTCAGTGCAAAATTTGCAAATCCAGTTAAAAATTACATTGAATTAGTTGAAAATCTTACAGTGAGTGTTGCTTCAAGCATATAACTCATATCTAATTCACTATGTGACTATATCACACACAGTATATGATTCTAAGTAAAGTTGCATATAAGAACATTTACACAACCAAAATTTTGCTCCATGTATAATAGAATTCTAGGGTCAGTTGAGTCTATTAGAACTTATCTATTAACTTAGCCTCTAACTCAGTATAGAGCCCCAGTAAAAAGTCAGTATACAGCTCAGTATAAAGTATAAACCCCAAATTCAGTATTTGACCCCAAGTAAAGTTGCATATAAAGACATTTACATAACCAAAACTTTGCTGCAAGTAGAATCCAAGGGTCAATTGAATCCATCAGAACTTATAATCATCTATACCAGTATGATGTTTCAGTGCAAAATTTGCAAATCCAGTTAAAAATTACATTGAAT
The DNA here is from genome assembly GCF_013123115.1 of Colletes gigas. Classification (NCBI taxonomy): domain Eukaryota; kingdom Metazoa; phylum Arthropoda; class Insecta; order Hymenoptera; family Colletidae; genus Colletes; species Colletes gigas. Next base: position 3,031,391 of record NW_025106644.1, read on the forward strand.
TACTCGAAAATCCTACAATGAGTGTTGCTTCAAGCATCCAACTGACCCTCCAACTGCCCCAAATTCAATATATGACTCTAAATAAAGTTCCCTATAAGGACGTTCACCTTCAAATCTTCTGTTGACCCCTACTACTCACTCTTTCTCACCCTGTATCTAATACAGAGTCCCAGGGGCCCAACAAGGAGTTGAGATGAGTGAATTTAGCCAGAATGGGCCCACCAACTTCGCCAAAATCCTCTGCCCCAGACTACCCTTCAAAATACCATCCCAGATATAAAAGAACATCAGCTTAATCCGGGGTTCTAGACCTGTTCAAACCCGGGAAGTCCCATTCCAGCCTCATGCCCCCATGAAAATCGCCCCCGTTGGTCCCCTCTCACAAGTTTCATAACCGTCCCGTTCCACACGCCTCGTATTACTCGCACCTCGAATCCACCTTCAGAGATCCATCGATAAATCGCGAATCGACTTTTCCTACGATCTAACCTATTACGTTACGAACGCAGATCGCGGAGATCGTACAGATCCTCTGACCCATTTGCATCATTACCGTTACTATTTCTTTCGTAAACGGCAATTACGTCGAAGGGAAGAAGTAAAAGTAGCTTGGGGGAGGGGGGATTTAATAGGAAACAATTTGGCGACGTGAGTGTACCATCTTATGCCTTCGAACGGACGCAAACGAGTTAACGTCGAACATTACGAGCGCCATTCTCCTCCACGGTTTCGTGCCGTCCCCGATTCGTTCCCAAGCCGACGAGCTTCGAAATTTACGCGTCGAGCAGTTTGTCGCTAAATCATTGCGCAGAGTCCACTTTTCGAGTACACGCGCACGCACGGTGCTTCTTGCGTTCGCCGTTCCCGCTCCACCACGATCCTCTTCTCTTTCTTCGCCCGTTCCACCGTCCATTCTCGTAAAATACACGCAACCCCTTCTTCATCTCCCCCCGGAGTCCTTCTTGTTCGCGTTGGTACGTGTTCCATGGGCCCAGTAGCGATTCGTCCACGGTTGCTCGTGCGGTAAATCAGACCACGTTGACGTTTAATGCCGGCAAATTACACGCGAAATAAATGCTCGCGAAGAACGGGGCACCCGGTGTCTCTACCGGCCGGGGAAACGCGCGAAGAAGAAAGGATCTGACTCGATCCTCTTTCGGTGGGCGACAAGAAATTGCAACGGACCATGTTGCACTGGGGATATTCATGCGTTTATAGGTGATTTCAGCACTTCGAGCACTTGGAATCCCCTTTTACAAAGCCCCCGTTTCGTTAATTCTATGAGTTTGCATGAAGATCTTCAGTTTAATAGCAACGGAGTGGCTCTGTTCCTCAGGCAGTGATACATCTGCACGAGAACAACGTGATCCACCGCGACATACGCGGCAGCAACATCATGCTGACCAGAGAGGGGGAAGTGAAGCTGGTTGACTTCGGTCTGTCGAGGATGATACAAGGCGAGATGGGCAAACGGTACACCTGCGTGGGATCGCCGTGCTGGATGGCGCCGGAAGTCGCCATCAGCAAAGGGAACGCTTCCGACAGCGGCTACGGAAGTCGAGCGGACGTATGGGCGATTGGAATCACCGCCATCGAGCTGGCGGACGGGAAACCACCGTTTCAAGACATGCACCCCACCAGGGCGCTCTTCCAAATCGTTCGCAATCCGCCCCCCAATTTGTACAGGCCCTCCAACTGGACGCAAACCTTCAACGACTTCATCGCTGAGTACGTCTATCGAATACACACTAAAACATATAAATTATAATAGAAAATGTACTAACCTCAATTGCTTTGGTCTCAGGTGCCTGGAGAAGAACCCGGAGAACAGACCGTTCATGGCGGAAATCTTCGAACACCCCTTTTTATCGGAGCTGCCCGACAGCGAATTCTTGGTAATACAATGTTTGTTGAAGATTAGGAGAGCCGTGAAGGTACTGATAACGATGGGTTTCAGCTGGCGAAGGAGATCAAGGTGCTAATGATGGACGCCTGCCCGAAAGGCAAACAGGACAGGCGAGCGGAAGTGATAGTTCGAAAGAATTTCCTGAAGGTAACGTTTCCAACTAGCTGCGTTGCAACTGCTAGGTTAAACGCACATAATTTGCTTTTCTCGAGGTTCATCAAACCGATCCCCTGGAGCCCATGTTCATGGAGGACGTGGCGGCGCTGGAGACGTTGACAGAGGACACCATTTTGGACGAGCTCCACGAGAGACTGCGCCAGGGATACTACCACAGCTTCGTTGGCGACATACTGTTGATCTTGAATCCCAACGAACAGCAGGACATTTACGGATGTGACGTGAGTATCTTCAAAGATTGATATTTGCTAAAATAAAGCTAACGTTCCTTGCAGTATCACACCAAGTATCAGTGCAAATCGCGATCGGACAACGCGCCTCACATATACTCCGTGGCGGACAGTGCCTATCAGGACGTGTTGCACAACGAGGAGCCTCAGCACATCCTCTTAGCTGGCGAGAGCAACTCGGGGAAGACCACGAACATGATGCACCTCGTTCGACATCTCATGTACCTGGGAAAAGTAATTAATCGTTGCAAAGGGAACACGAAATAAGTAGAGTGTTTCATGAGATGTGGTTTTAGAGCTTGCAGGACACCGGGGCGAGACTGTTCCGTGCCATAAAGGTGGTCCACGCGTTCAGCAACGCGGCCACACCGCTGAATCCCAACTCGACCAGGTGCATCCTGGAGATCCAGACCACGTACGGCTCGTCCGGGAAGGCTTCCGGCGGCATATTCTGGCTGTATCAGCTGGAAAAATGGCGCGTTTCTACCCGCGACAGGTTAAGATCCCATTAAGAGTCCGTTGCTCGTAACCGTTGCGATATCGAACGCCTGACGATCGTTCCGCGCTACCAGAAACCGGCAATTTGCCTGCAAATTAGATTCCAGAGTCGCGTTACGAGCGGCGGCTCGCTTTAATCGCGCTGTTTATCGATTGGACGCGGTAGTCACCATAATGCGTTCCCCCCCTCCGACAGAAATCAATCGAATTTTCACGTGTTCTACTACTTCTACGACGGCCTCGACTCCACGAGCAAATTGAAGCAGTACGATCTGCCGCCGGGCAGGAGGATGAGGTATCTGAGGATCAGCGACAAAGGAACGGAACGGAAACGGTCGTTCAAAGTGAGGAACGATCCGCGGGGGAACGTGGTCAAGTTCGAGGAGCTGATGGAAAATCTACGGGTGCTGGAGATGGAGGAGTACTGCGAGACCATATGGAAGGTGTTGGCCGCGATCCTCACGCTGGGCGAGATACGATTCGTCGAGGGCAACAACGGGGAAGCCGACATGGACAACAACGAGGCGGCCAACAGAGGTAACGGGACTTCCCTAGACCTAGAAAAACTAATTTGGTCATCATATTTTTTATGTATCCTGGTGTACTTTGAATCGCAATAGCTCTGATAAACCCTGACGACGTGTTGTTTACTAAATTGCTAACCTTCTCAGCGGCGAAACTTCTGGAACTGGACGAGAAGAAGTTCGTCTGGGCCCTGGTGAATTACTGCGTGATTGTCAAAGGGAGCGTTGTACGGAAGAAGCACAGCTTGGAGGAGGCGAAGGAGGCAAGGGACGTGCTGGCCAATACGATCTACCAGCGGCTGGTCGACTGGATAGTGAACACTATCAATCATAAGTTTACGGTTACGCGTGCTTTATTGTGAGTTTCGAGACGGAATCGAGGGTCCGCGAGCCGGCTTAATTAAGATGCGTCTGCCTTTCAGCGGCGACAAGTACGCCATCAACGTGATGGATCTTTTCGGATTCGAGTGCTTCGCGGTGAACCGGCTCGAGCAGCTGATAGTGAACACCATGAACGAACAGATGCAGTGCTATTACAACCAGAGGATATTCGCGTGGGAGATGGTGAGTCTTGAGAAACGAGTTCCATGAGCAAGTCACGAACGATCCTCTTTCGTAGCAAGAACAAGAAGAGGAGGACATACCGGTGCAACGTTTACACTTTTACGACAACAAGGACGCGATCGATCAGCTGCTGAGCAAGAGCAGAGGACTGTTCAGCGTGATAGACGACGCTTCCAAACACGCCATGGATTATCAGTACGTTCTGACGAAGATAGAGCAACAGTCGGACAATCTCTACGTGAAACCGGTGAGTTCTCACGAATTTACCGTCGCTCATTACACGGGCAAGCTGGTCTACGACGCCAGCGAGATCGCCGAGAAGAACCGGGACTTTGTCCCGCCGGAGATGGTCGAGACTCTGAGACTATCGAGCTTAGAAACCATGAAGGAAATGTTCACGAACAAGTTGACCAAGTCTGGGAACTTGACTATAGTCGTGGACCATCCAAAAATCGCGGAGAAGAAGACCAGTAAGGGGAAATGGGGCGCGTTGATGCAGGAGACCTCCAAACCAAGGGTGAGACTTTCTCGAGTTTCTTTTAGGATTTGTCTTGGTAGCAATTGCCTTTCACAGTGGGGGTTATTTGTTTCTGTGAGCAGAAGTTCAACACTGCATCCAGAGGACAATACTCCCAGACAAGGAAGATGAGAACGTGTGCAGCTACCTTTAAGTCCACCAGTCTTGAAATTCTCAAGAATCTTTCAACTGGTGGAAGCGGGGGGGTCCACTTCGTCAGATGTTTGAGATCAGATCTCGAGGGGGCGCCCCGAGGCTTCTACCGGGACGTAGTCAGACAGCAGATCAGGGCTCTGGCGATTCTGGACACTGCCAAAGCTAGGCAACGCGGCTACCCTTGCAGGATATCGTTCCAAGAATTCCTTCGAAGGTGATTTGCCTGTAATTTGGTAGTAATTAGCTTTGATTCTCGCGACTTTTCTTAGGTACCAGTTCCTGGCGTTCGACTTCGACGAGAACGTCGAGATCACCAAGGACAACTGCCGTTTGTTGCTCATCAGATTGAAGATGGAGGGTTGGATGATCGGGAAGACCAAGGTCTTCCTTAAGTATTACAACGAAGAATACTTGTCGAGGCTGTACGAGACCCAGGTGAAGAAGATCGTGAAGGTCCAGTGCATGATGAGGGCGTTCCTGGCGCGGAAGAACATGGCGTCGAAGATCACGACGACGGTGAAGAAGGATATCGGTAGGTAGATCGATCGACCCTGGGTGTGCGAGCCGATTCCTGTTTTTTCGCGTCGGTTTTTACCTGTTTTTCGAGAGGCTCGTGCTTTGTTCCATTACGGGGAATTTAACGGGTATTGTTTCAGTGAAGAAAGCGTCTATAAAGAAGAAGGACACGGTGGATATGTCGGAGGACGAGGCGGCGATAATGATACAGAAAGGTAGGGCCGTCGAGGCGCGATCAGAGAACGATTTGATTTTTGACGAGTCCGGGTAGTCCCAAAAACCTATTCTTCTTCTGCCTTTCGTTCGACCGTGTCCTGACAATTCTATGACAGATGCTTTCGTGAACAGCGTACAGGGGCCACACGGTGAGGAAGGAAATGGGGCCGATGATGGGGAAGAGTCAGATGGATCCGGAGACGATGGACATGATGAAGTTCTACAGCAGCAAATGGAGGTCGAAGAGCATGTTCCAAGTCCTCCTACGCTACCGTGCAGCCCGCTATCAAGACCTCGTGCAGTTCTCGCAGCAAGTGAGTGATCCTAAAACCTGGAAGTCCCCTCTATTTACGTTTAAAGACACTTGACTGAAGAAGGGAACTGTTTTAACAGGTGCATCTGTTCAATCAAGCGATAGTAGCAAGTCTGGACGCGACGAGTGAGCGCGCATCCCTGGACAAAGTCAACCAGAATGTCTCGAAGCTCGATTTCCTAGGCTACACGCGACCACCCCAAGTGCACAAGTTACCTTTCAACTTTTATCTCGAGTTACCATTTTCCAACATGAAGAGCACTAGCGGAACGGAAGGTCTTGGGTAAGTTCGCATCGCGGTGTATCTTGTTTTTGATAGAAGGGCTTAAACGAGAGTGATCGTACCTAGTTGAATACTCGTACCCCCTGAACAGTAGCATATCATCCTTCATTGAGCTCATCGTGCCGTGCGTAGACGTCATTTGGTAACTTGTCGCGGTAATTTTGTTCGTAATGAAAAATAAATATACGAATCTCGTTTGCTTGGTTCTTGTCTCGTGCGCTTCTTGTGTTGCATTTTTTATCGTGTCGAGCGTTTTGTTCCGTTCTCCGTTGTGTGCCGTCTCTATCGAAGTAAGAGTCGCTTAAGAACTCTTTCGGAGACTTCTCGCGTCAACTGAGAAATACGTTCTCGCAGATCCGCGTCGTCGTTGGCGTCTGACGACGAGCACGAGGCCTGGGACGCGCCATTACGGAGACAAACGGTGCCTTGGGCCATCAGGAACACTCGTACCAGAGGTGCCTATCACGTTATGTTTCATCCAGGATCCATCGGTGCCAACATTCTCGGAGCAACCCCCCTTTTTTATACATTTTTTTCGTACATTCTCGACTTATCGCTCCCCCTATCTTTCTAACTCTCGATTTGCACAAAATGGCGGACACGAAAATGCTAACGAAACGAAGGACACGTTGAACGGTAGCATTTCCATGTCCTGCACGACTCGATACGTTTTCATCGGAATTCCGTTCGCCCGGTTAACTGCAATATTCGTTTCGTTCAATCGCGTTCCTCTTCAAGGACCAGTCTGGTACTTTATTAACAGACTATAGGCGAGGTATCTTGAAATTGAGTTCCAGACTTGTTCCAAACAGTTTATAAAAATACGTGGACCCCCAGAAATTTTTTTTTTTCCATTTCCCAACAGCCTTCATCTACTCTTTTTCTTTTCTATAGTACCATTGTCATAACACGCAGAAGAGCTTTGTAGATTTTTGAATCTTCCATCCATGCATACGACGATCACACCTATGAACTAGCTTCATTTTTCACTACTGTCGTTGTTTTTCACTTTTTGTACACTGAATTTGCAGAGGAAACTGCACACAGACTGTAAAAACTTGTACTCGAGAGCTGGGATCTTGACTACGGACGTTAATTACTTTTGGACCGAGGCACGATAGTTAACACCTGTTTGCCAGGTGTGAAAACGATGCAGTTTATTGCCCACCGGTACTTTTTTTTGGGCTCGTCGAGCGTTTTTTCAAAAATGTCTATTGTACATATACCGTTAAGAGACTCTTAGAGTTCTTATTTCGTTAAAAATTCTATAAAACTGGAGAATAGCAATTTACCATCGCCATTTTGGATGAAAAGTACCAGACTGGGTCCTCAGGAGACGCATAGTCGGGCGTCGAGAGAACAAAAACTAACGAGAAAGTCTCGATTGCCTGAACCGAGTGGCGACTGTTCTGTTCCCCGGAGAGAACTCACTCTCCAATCGGATTGCTCTGCATTTTTCAGACGTCGAGGTTCAAACGACGAACTCGCCACACCGAGTGGCGCATTCAGGCGCCGAGGGAAAGAGTCTGATCGACACTCCGTTTTCCAGAGACCCGAATATCTCGGTACGATGCCCACCAGAAGACACGTCCCGAAGCAGAATGGGTAACGCCGGGTTTCAACATCATTCGAGCAACCGTAGTCCTGTACCATCTGCTAACGCTCATAATCCTCGCTCAGTAAGTTCGACGAACCCCCATTTCACCTCCAATCCTCCTGTTTCCATCGTTGCAACAGTGCAAGGCCTTCGTCAAACTGTGCAAGTGGGGTACATCTTTCTCCTCTGTTGTTGAGGACCATGTGGACTCAATTTTTTAGATATTTGCAATTGAAGCACCTTGAATTTAGGGATTGATGGAGTCTTCAAGTGCAAAAAATAGTGGTCCATGTGTCCACGAGAAGAAGGCACAGTGTTTACATCCCCACTCTTGCTGCAGTCCGCTGATTGACTGTCACTGATCTTCATCACCGTTTTCGACCAATGCCCTGTGAGTCAGCGGACTGCAACAGGAGTGGGGATGCAAACACGTCGTGGCTTCTTCTCTTGGACACATGGAACCCTCACCAAACAGGGGGTCAAAATGTACCCTTCTTGCAAAGTGAAGTAAATCGGTGGTCCTGAAGGCTTGCACTCTTTTTGTATTTTTGTGTTGTTGTTTACATGATCGTCTGTGTTTTCAGAATGATTACGATAGCACCGGGTCGATACGCTCTAGAAAACACGCACCGCCTCCCCCCATTCCGTTCAATCAGACGCAACCACCCCCGATACGTAGCGCCGACAACTATAGCTCGGAGAGTCGAAGTAAAAGCAACGTGAACACCGGTAGCAACGATTGGGAGTTCGAGGACAGAGTCAACAGGAACACCGCTAATCGGTTCGATCGCGCATACGTTAATTCGCGTTAGGTTGGCGCTTATGAGATTGTAAACTTTTCATACGCGCCAATCTGGTTATTAAATTTTACTGTTCTACTCTCGTGTCTTTCTCTCGCTTCAGTATAAACCCGATTCAGGAAATGCAGATGATAGGTCGAAGGAACAACGAGGGCCACGAGGACGACGACCCACCTTTCAACTTTCAGGTTAGAAAAAATTTTAATTTCTTATATTTTATGATCAAAATTCTCTTATAAACATCAGCAGTTTAATGAGATTAGTTGTAATTCGTCTTGGATGATGTCAAGTGGTATCTTTAGGCGGCCATCTTGGATCACAATGTTATACAAGTCGTCTGGAAGACGGCGGCCATCTTGGATCACAATATTCTATCCGAATTTCAATTTTAACGCCACAAAAGTAGAAATAAATACAGCAGACCTCTTAAAGATACTTTATAAATATCAGAAATTTTTATAAAAAGAATTTTAAGGTTCTATTTATCGAGAAATGTTCGAAAAGAATATTAAGAAACCCCAAGTTCCATCTTAACCTTCTTTTCGATGAAATAGAACTGTACAACTGTTTTTATACAAATTTTTGATATGTATAAAGTATTTTAAAGAGGTCTGCTGTATTTTTCGATGAAATAGAACTGTACAACGGTTTTTATACAAATTTTTGATATTTATAAAGTATCTTTAGGAGGTCTGCTGTATTTTTCTCTGCCCTAGTGGCATTAAAATAAAAATTTAGGTAGAATATTGCGATCCAAGATGGTTGCCGTCTTCCAGGCGAGTCGTAGAGTATTGTGATCCAAGATGGCCGCCAAAAAGTGTCACGTTTTCCAATCTGCGTTGAATTACAGCTAATATACACACGTTTATGCATTTATTCTTATTACAACAATTTATATCTTACATGTTTCTTCTATATTTGCAGATTAAGTAATAATTAAGTATTAACATTTTATAGTCGTTTGAAAATTAAAATTTCCCATAAACGCATGGATATTTGCAGTTTGCTGATTACTGTTTCTTCACAGGGGATGCTAAGGAAGACCAGCCATCAGCGAGCATCGATGAAGCGCACTCCTGTCTACGACAGCTATTCACCGTCACCACTGCCAGGTTCCGGGTACCGTAGCGAGTCGAACGTAGTTTACAGAAGCGGTGGTAGCCGCAGGGACTCCCCCGAGTGGAGTCCCAACGAGATGGTGAGGATGTCCGAGAAGTACGGTAAAGAGGGCGCATGGGGAGAGGATCGGGCCAGCGGCGGACGAAGAAACGTCTCCGAGATTGTCACCACCGCCGAGATCGCGCCGGGAATCGTTATAGAGGGTTACGTGGCCGAGTTGTAAAATTCGAGCCCGACCGAAAAAGCTTCTTGCGTATCGGAACCGAGGGGCAAAAACTGGACCAGTTGGAATTGCTAATACCGCGCGAGAAAGAGAGAAAGAGAGACGAAGAAACGACGAGAGGCCCGAGAGATACCTGTAGCTGTCCCGACGGGAACAAATGCACGACTCGTATGATTCTTGAACGGAACGTTTACCCAACTCCAACCGACGTTGCTGACTCGGAGAGATGTTTCTTTTTGCCCTGAAAATATGTACATACGTATATTTTTTATTGCTTTTATTTGCCCTTTTTTTAACTGGAGAGAAAAAGAGAGACAGAAACGTGACTCTGTTTCTCTTTTGTAATTTTTTTCATCCGTGCCTCGAGCGACCGCGAAGCCCTTCCGACACGCGAATGATTTTCGTCAAAAAAATGGTTTTCTCCAACAGTTGGCAATGGCTCCTTACAGACGAACATTTTTTCGGTCACTTTTTTTTACATTGGCGGACACATCGATCGTGGTTTCCAAAATAACGGAGAATATTCGACAATAAGATGAATCTTTTGTTCCTCTCGGATGAAACTGCGTCGCTGGACGCCCACACGTGTTTCGATTCGAGGACGACGCTTTCGCACCCACACTCATCGCACGCAACAGTTCACCGACCAAATGGAAATTATTGGAAACGTGCACCCTTGCACGATCGGTTCTATCGAAAAGCACGAAACTCCCCCGTCACTTTTACGAAATGAATATTTATAAAAAAGTTTCAATCGACTGATGCACGATATTGTCAAAAGTATTTTAAAGAATAAACAATTTTAAAAAGTCCGCATTGTATACTCAACGACCTGATTAATTTTAGGCGATAAACTTTTTTTTAATTACATAATTTGTACCAACACACCGGAAGGAATATTAGTCGCGCATCGAACGTTTATTTTATAAAACTCCTATCAATACAACAATAAAAATACTGCGCGCAACACAGTACAATACTGGCCGTAGACGGTGACTATAAAAGCGATATGTACAAAGAGTATAACGACAATATACATATATAAAAAAAATTAATGAGAAATAAACAACTGTCGCCAAAAAAGGCGACGAGGCACTTGTAAAATAAAGAAAAAAAGTTCCAATTTCACTCGCGAATCACAGCAACGATCGTTGCACGATCGGGATCGTGGAATACTTGAGAACTATATATTAGTAATTTGCGTAGTATATAAATTATAATCTGCTAACCAAAACAGGCCTGTGGCAAGGGAGGGGCAAAAGGCGCCCTTAAAATAAACAAAATTTAACTACTTCAACGCCCACGCACGCGTACCAAGATTTCTTCTTAAAAAATTCCCAAATTTTTACTCGCTAGTATGAAAACAGTGGAATTACATATATATATATATATATATATATTATTAACGCCTTAAGACTAATAAATTTCTTTCATCGAGCGTGGATGCGACAAGAGACACCTAAGCTCTACCCTGTAGCAAGGTGTCCAGCCTGGTGGGTCGCGCGATCTGCAGCACCATGTGCGCCTCTTCGAGAATCAGGAGGCCGTTGTGCGCATCGCTGGCGGACAGATTGTGCGCCAGTATCACGTGCCGTCTCCAGGCCGCATGCGTGGGCAGAACCTGAAACAAAATCACAGTCAATACGCCTGTTACGTTGACCGTCTCCGCGCCTCGTTTCCCCCCCGCCCCACATACTTGCAAGCACCATTTGCAATTAAGAGACGGCGAGATCGTGTGGACCGCTTTGATGTGCCTCCGTCGGAAGCCCCAGCTCGTGTACGCTCTGTCGCAGAAGGGGCACGGGAACGGCGGGTACGCCGCGGCTCCCTTTAACGTCTCTTCCGGGAAATCGGAATTGCCAGCGGCCGCGGCGCGGCTGGGGATAGCGGAACGCAGAATCCTGCCGTCCTGATCCGCGCCAAGGATGCTCGACTCCTGTTGGTCGACCGTCGACTCGGGGTACGAGCGTCCGGGCGAGTGGAGCTCCTCCGCCGATTTGCAGCTGCTCCAGGGCGGGGTTCGACCTGGCGACGGCGTGGAGATCTCCCGCGCTTCGGCGATCACCGTCACGCCGGGCCTCGACGACGAGCCTGCAAGTAATTCCAGTCCGGGGCTTCAAACTTTCCTCAACCTTCCTCCACTTTTCGAAGGATGATGGTTCGGGCGGGGATCTTCTTGGGTTTTTATTTATTTAACTACAATCACTTTGTCAACAATTTACTACCCTGGGGAAGGTTACTAACAGAGGTGTTCACCTAGATCAGGAGTAAAGGGGGGGAAGAGTGAAATTTCACCTAATTTTAATTTTAATTTTAATTTTAATTTTAATTTGAATCCTCCATCCATCTGGAGTTAAGAGGATACACAATAGGAAGTCGAGAGGCTCTGTCGCGTATCCCGTGCGCGCATGCGCGGGGAAAGCGACCAGCCGGGAAATGACGAGACAATTAAAAATGTAAAATAGGTTTATTTGTAACCAGTCGTGTTGTGTTTCGTCTACAATCGTATAGATTTAAATAATAATCAACTCGAAAGCGTAACCTCGCGGTACCGAACGAAAGTAAATGGTGGCAAACAGACGCGACGATGCGTTTACTCTTTGCTTTTTTTAAATACTCTACAAGCATGTCTTATACTAGTTCCTTCATCGTACGGAGCTACGATTTGTTTTATGCGTACCGTGGAATCGCCCTCGACGCTCACGTACTTACTTACACGCGTCTGCGCGCGCACGCAACCAGAGTCGGCCGTTATTCGGGCAGATTTCTATCTAGATTATTCCACGAATGAAACATTGTTTGTCATTCGTGACACGACACGAACAATTTATCGGCCGTTTGAATAATATTTCGACCGCGTGTGACCCGTGCCGGTGGCACACGCGCCCTACAGTGTGTAGCTACGCGCGTGTGTACGGTAAATTGCGTATGTACGCGTGGGAATGACTCCGGGGCGTGCCTCAGCGACGCAGCGCGATTAATATTAATGCGTGTTTATGTAGATCGTCTACGAGAGTGCGTAGTTGCGTGAACATTTGTAAAATGAACGGAAGGAATGTTACGTTGCTCGAGTTACCAGGTACGAGGAACAGGAAAAAGAAATATAACGGAATGGACGTAGTGAAAAACGGTTTGTTCACCAACGAAAGACAATGGTACAAAGATTCGTATCGAATAAACAATTTCCAAGTTACTCGATCGTTCGCCACGTGAAAGCAAACGTGAAGCGTGTAGGTAACTGGACCCCCTTGCCTGGAATGCTTTCCGTCTCCCTACTGTCTCTTTAGGTTAGGGTCGCGCGAACGTCCAAACGACGATATCTTCTTCCTTGTCCTGCATTTGAGTTGGTTTGTTTTCAATTATAGGCAAGAAAGAACATAAAAATTCACATCGTTTCAACACTTGTGTGTTCTAAACGACGTGCTTTTGTATGTTCTTCCTTGTCCTGCAATTGAAAGCATCGAAAACAGACAAGATCAGCGTTCCTATGTGTCTTCAACTGTAAGAGAAGGAAGAACATAGAAACGCAACGACCTAAACCGACCATAGAGATATTCCGTCTCTTGGACCTCCCCCTCCCTGCCTAGCCACGCCCCCTCCCCCTCCAAGAGAGACGATCACGTTCCGTGAGCCGCGCGTGGTGTCTCCTATATCCGTTTCCTATTAGTCGAAGATCTGCAAGAGAAGAAAGGATACGGAAACCTCGAGGCGATCCAGAAGATGATCCTAAATCCTCAGCGAGAGAAATGAGTTCATTCTAGCCAGTGAAAACGTTTCCGTTTTACCCCTGACTTGAAACGCCCTAGTCATTGAGTGTAAACCGACCGCCTCTGGAACAGATACCTTTTCAAGCCCCTATTGCTAGTGTCGATTTTCGTCACGCAATTCTTCCACGTCTCCTCCCACTCGACGCTATTGGGTGCAATACCACTAAAGTGCAACAGAACTTCTCTTATCAAATGTATTTTGTTACTATCGAACTGCTGTTTGCCCATCTTGCCGTTTACGTTACAGAGAATCCTCTCCTCCGGCGTGAAGAGGATCTTCATAAGGTCACAGGCCAAATGGTCCATCGGTCGGGAGGACGCCCAGGTTGAGATAATCTCCGGGCTCGGCAGAAGATCGGCGTAAGGTAGCTGTTGATACGCGTAAAGCAGTGGCTTCACGTCCGAGAATCCAGTTAGGCCGGATAACCCAGATAAACCGGATATGTCTTCAGCAGGGCTGTTCCCAGACCCTGCCACACACATCAGAGCACAGCCTGCTTTAGACACGGGATCCCCCTGGCGCGTGGCTGGGTTGCAGCGAGTTGCACCGAGCGATAAAAGCAAAGGTTCGGCGAGGTTCTTTAACGCCGCGTTATATCATTCCATTTGTCTCTTCTGTCCCGCGTGCACGTATATCTTAGTTCACTCTGAACGGCTTAGAAGCTGGAACTTCTAGCGGCAAACGACGCGCAAGTGATACACAACGACAAACGGAACGATTCAACTAATTTTTTTTTTGTCTCTCGTCTAGTCACTAGCTCGATAAAGTAACCGCTGCCTTCGCCTTGATCTCTAAGTCCCTTCGATCTCGTTTAACGCCTGACTTGCACGCGCCCAATCCTCATCTCTAGCGACTCGCTTAGCGCAACAACCAAAAGAAACGAAAGAAATACGTGCCACACCAATCGAATAAAGCAGAAGAAACGATCAAAGCTAACTGAACGATTCGACAAGCGTCCGGAAAACAAAACGATACGAGTGAATCGAAACCAAATGGTGTTTTTGGTGCTCGTTGGCTTTAGATTCGAATCGGGGGATACTGTCGCGTGATTATCACAATCAATTTCATACGTTTGCACGTATCTAGGTCGCAGGAGCATTTCTAATAGCGTAAGCTTTTTTCGATCAAGTACACCTCGAATAAACATTTTGCATTGTCCAGACTGAATGTTCAGGTTTGACTCGGGTATGATTTCGACAAATGTAGACATTGTAAATTACATTGCACCAGGTTTTAAACTTCGCTGAATAAAAATTTAAAAACAGAACATGAAACAACAGACTACCATCGAAAATAAGACACAACAAATTGCACATAAATATTGAGCATAAAGTAAACACAAATTGCGAGGAACAAAATAATAATAATATATTCCACAGATTAGATATCGATGCTTAACCTTATCCCATTCTTTATTACGAAAGTAAATTTTATATGCACTAACCTTGACTTCCGTCAACTTGACCGGTGTCTAATCTTTCCACTGGATCTTTGTCCGCCGCTGATTGTTTCTGAATTTCCTCCACCACTGCTTCCAACGGTTCTATCTATAATACAAATAAAGTAACTACCGTGCCCTGTTTATTATACAATTTCAAATATCATCTGGCTCGACTAACCTTCATCTCCAACCCATGATAGAGAGGATTCTGTAAATTCTTCTGCAACGGGCAATCCCCTTCTTTCCCACCTTGCTCGCTGGTCGTGGACTCGTCTGTACTGTCCAATTGTGATACCTTGGGTGTCAGCGCAGTCTCCAGAATAGAATTATTCTGATGTTTACTAAGCTTCTGCTTTTTTTTTGGTGTTTCTTCCTTGGTAGGAGTCGTCGCTTCCTCCACCGCCTGCTCTAATTCCGCTAATCTTTTATAAGATTCCTTAGCAAATATATCTCCTCCGGAAAGTCCCCGAATCTGCAAGGTCTCAGCAGCTTTCAACAAGGCCGGCAAATTTTTCTGTTCGATATTTACTTCACCTTTGTATATAAATATAAGTAAAGCTTCTAACTCGCTGAAGTGTACATCTTGCAGTATTATAACCGGATGCTGACACGGATTTGTCTGCAACCAACGACAGAAACGTCTCTATTCGTTCGGGAAAATTGGAGCAACAGAATTGAGATCCGGATGGACTTAGTAACCAAAGTAAACTAACAGTACAATACTTGACGAAACGATATCTCTTCGTTACATCTTACCGATCGATCGATACGACAAAGAATGTCAACGGACAACGGAACAACAATCAAAACGTGAACGTGAACGTGAGGGTAAAGCAAAAAAAAAAAAAAAAAATGCAAATGACTAACCTGGAAAACCTTCTTGAAGAACGGGCTGCTGGCTGAAAGAATCACTTTGTGTGCAGTTAGACACTGTCCATCGCTCGCCAATGTCACATCAACTAGACCTTCCTCCTCCCAGAGGCTCTCGAAGCTCGTCGCGATGTTGTTCAAAAAACTGTTCCATTTTAGACATATTTGACTTGACATCTCGCGTATAGTGTCGAATTTGTCAAAACGTTATCACTGCGTCCCGAGCGTAATATCTACGGCACGTTTTCGCGTCGTCGCGGTTAAAACTTAACGACGACAACAACAACGTCGTCGACGACGACAACGACGGGGTAACAACGACAACGGCACCGAGGACGACGACGGCAACGATCACGATGTAACAGCAGTCGTGCCAGGCACGCACAAACATCCTTGGTGCCTTGGTGCTGGGTTGGGAATACATAGTCAATATGGCCGCCATGATCTGCTCGTTGAAATGCGCGCGGACGTTAGAAACGGTTATCGATATACCGAACACTAAATTTCTTATAACGATACACACTTTTTAATCAAACTTGCTAGAAATTACGAATAATCGAGGAAACTGACTGTTTTCTTGCATGCTGAGCGAAAAAACTAGTACAAAAACGTCTTATTCGTGTTAGATTTACTCGTTCGAGAGAAAATCTTCGTTTCGAAAATTCGTTCCGATTACTCGTGTTCGCGTTACTAAAAGAAAGTAATGGCGGTTACAAAGACGCCGGGGTGAGGGGGGAAGGACTACATTAGTCAACAAAAACCGTTAGATGTTTGAATTTGAATTGCTTCGAATTAATATTTCTACTTCCGTTTATGATTTTTAGGGGCGCGATTCTTAAATTCTCGAAATCTCTTTTTTTATACCTTTTTATACGACTTTTGAACTGTTCGAACCGCTGAAAGAAATCGTTATATCCGTCGAAGAAAGCAACGTATTTGAGAAATAAGAAAAATAGAATTTGTCAGCATGTAGGCTACAAACCATGCGCGCGTGCTCGCGTGCGTGCGTCAAGTGTACAGGTGTACACGATCGTCAATTCTCGCGTGCGTGCGCAACTACATGCGTGCCATGCGTGCGTGCACTCTCGCATGTCGCATGCTTGCGTGAGTTCGTATCCCGTAACACTGTTCCGTAATCGTTAAGGTTCTGCCTTTGCGTCTCCAATGTAGATATACCCGAAGTACACGGGGAAAAATATTGCTCGAGCCTGTAAAAACAAAAAGAAAAGAGACAAACGAATGATTAATACGAGAAGAACTTTATTCGATGTCACAGATGCGCGATCTTTACTCGATGTAATTACGGCGCGATAAATATTTTAATACGACGAGACGCGGCTAATAAATTCTGCTCCGCAAACAAACATTTGCCTGAATCACCGTGCTAATTAATATTCGAAAACTGGTTACAAATTATAACAGTCGTAACTCGTGTTTCGTGGACAGCACTCACCAAAACAAGGTTGTTATTCTTAGTGCCCCAGTGGGCCTGTATTAAGGGGTACTAAGCAAGTCAGGTACACGATGTCCTTTTGTTTTAGGTGCAGTCGCCGCTTTTACCTGGATATTCTTCTATCGATAGACCTTTCTTATTAAGAATTATTTAAAATGAATTTTACATAAGAAAAATACATACTGTACGTCTAGGATATGTTAAATTTGCATTTTTATATGCTACAAATAGTTCTTGATTGTTTATGTTTACTATTGTATCATTACTAATTAACCCATTATCGCAGATGATGGCAATGGCGTCGACTGTTGATGTGTCATTTATTTATTAAAGATGCTCTTTATTGTTTACTAATATTTACATGTATTTATTGTAATTCTAAATATTAATAAAACTCTATACCAGGGTGTTCGACCAACCCTGGGAAAAATTTTAATGCGAGATTTTAGAGGCCAAAATAAAATTAATTTGTTGATAGAGGCTTTGTAAAAAAGTTATTAACGTTTAAAGTTCCGCTCATACTGAATTTTTTTCTCGAAAATGGGTAGGATTTCGAGGGTATGTCTAATGAGAAAAAATGGTTGTAATGAACTCCCTTAGCAAAAAATAATTTTTTTAGAACGATTTGAAATTTTTCAATTTTGTCGAAAATTTGGTCCACCTATTCGAATTTTTTTCTCGAAAATGGATAGAATTTCGAGGGTACGTATAATGACCAAAAATGATTATAATTGACCCCCACAACTAACAATAATTTTTTTAGAACGATTTGAAATGTTTCAATTTTGTCGAAATTTTACCCACTTATTGAATTTTTTTCTCGAAAATGAGTAGGATTTTCGGGATATGTCTAATGACCAAAAATTATTGTAATTGACCCCCGCAACCGAAAATAATTTTTCCAAAACGATTTGAAATTTTTTAATTTTGTCAAAAAATTTTACATCTCGAATTTTTTTCTCGAAAATGGGTAGGATTTCGAGGATATGCCTAATGATAAAAAATTATTGTAATTGACCTCCGCAACCGAAAATAATTTTTCCAGAACGATTTGAAATTTTTTAATTTTGTCGAAAAATTTCACACCTCGAATTTTTTTCTCGAAAATGGGTAGAATTTCGAAGATATGTCTAATGATAAAAAATGGTTATAATTAACCCCCGCAATCGAAAATAATTTTTCCAGAATGATTTGAAATTTTTTAATTTGTTTAATAACTTTTTGACGAAGCCTCAGACAAGAAATTAATATTCTTGATTTTCGTCTTATTTTTATTAAATTTTTGAACCTGTTTTTTTAAGAATATTAAAAGTTATATGTTTGCAGTAAGCATCGATATACATATACAGAGTCACACGAAACTTATACGCCGTGCAATCATTCCGATAAACACGTTGAAATATGCAGAATGTCCGTTTTATCAAACAAATACTTTTCACATATCGATTCATTTATTAAACGGGTGGAAATCCATTATTTTACGTAAGCTGTACCGTCTACGCAAACTGCACAGATACAAAAGAGTAAACAACAAAAATTCTGATTACATTAACGCGTTAGTCTGAAAGGAATGAATTTAACAAAACGTATGAGTAACGATAAAGACTAAGAATACGGATAACAGAGAAGAGAAAAGAGATTTAGTAATCGGATGACTCTATAAAATATCTGTACTATGACTTTTGTTATTACGATTGCACTTCTCTGACGATTATAACATCAACGATGAGTAACGAAAAATTTAATTATCAGACTAATCTGATGCGCCTGATAAGTGAATAGATACATATGTGTCGTGATTTAAAAATCACAAAAAAAAACGCATAATATCGTTCTCTGACGGCGTAAACAATGGAGCAAAAATTCCACAAATTTAACCGGAGTGAGTCGTTTTAAAAGGCGGATCGACCTCGGTCTAATCAACGTGTCTAATAATAAACGGACAAGGTATCGAGGGGGAGCGAATTGACCTGAAAGCGAAGGAGTACAAAACGTTACGGTCAAGACTCGTCAGAAGGGATAATCACCCCTGGATCCTTTGAGTCTCGATATTCCTCCTGCTACCTACCGGCCTCGCGTCGACCAATCAGAGAACGGTGGACGGGGGTGCATGAGCGCCTTACGTACAACGCCACGTTTATTTTCCAGTTCATTTGCGATTCCTCAGGTGTGTCGTGCCATCCGTGACGGGTGAACACAGAAATCCGAATCGATCGTTTTTCTCTGAGCCGGCGGCGACGCGGCGATAACGAGAGTAAAGTGTCAGCAATCATGCCTAAAGAAAACAAAAACACGAACAGAAGAGACAGACGTCAGTGCCCCTCTGTCGATAACGTAAGTACTTTCGTGCGTGGAAACCGGATTAAATTCGAAAGATCGTAGACGCGAGTTTCGCAACAAACCGTGCCGATTGCGCTCGATTTCTGCACTATTCGTCCCGACAACGGAGACCAACGGGGAATAATTAAATACTTATCGTCCGGTAGCAGCGAACGGTAACAGCGTCTGGTGCACGGTGATGTCACTCCCTAGATAAATCAACGCTAATTATGTTTTAAATTATCCGAGCGTTAACAATATTTACGTAACGATAAATTTCTTTGGCTCGCGAGGGAACGTACTTACTTTCGACGAGATTATCTGCTCGGGCAATGGTCGAGCGAAATTCGCCGATTGTGTTTCGTCAGGCGACCGATCCGCAACTCCGGAGGCGCTTCGACGACCAATAGTTTATTAGTTTCGCGCTCGTGCACGACCGGTGTATCGTCATCTCGACCGTCTTCGAGGATCCCTGGCACGTTACTCGCGTCATCGCGGAGATTACGACGCTCGAAGACACTGTTGCATCGTTGTTCGCAACCTACGAACGAAATCGAAGTTAGAATAGATAATAAAGTATTGTATTTCTGTAAACTCGACAGGAAGCTGCGTCCTCTGGTGAACGTGGACAGACGAAATCCGTGATTGGAAGCAATCGTTACAGCCCCTTTGTCCGTGAATCGCTGAGGAGAGACTCTGGAATGGAGAAACAGATTGTGAGCGTGCCGTCGATCGAAGCTCTTCACTCGATCAGCGGTGGTATCATCGAAAGTGGTATCAAATACATCATGTTCCCGTTGCATCTTTTACGGTTTTGCATATTCGGCATGGCAGCGGGGTCCGTCGATTCTGAGAAGCGCGGAGAAGCAAGGCCAGCGAAGAAAGACGAGACGCGAGATAAAAAACGGGATGAGAAGAGCACGAAGGAACGCGAAGAGAAGAGCGCGAAGGGAAAAGAGGAGAAAAGCAAGAAGGACGTAGATACCTCCAAAGATAAATCGCGGGAGTCGCGGAGGAGTTCGAAATCTAAGGAAGACTCATCGACTTCCAAAGAGAGTTCCAAATTGGAGGATAAAAACGAGGAATCCATCGACGACATGGTGACCGCCGAGGAGGATTCCGACTCATCCATGGAGCACTGGAGCAACGCGACTTGCACGTTGCCCACGGCGTCCATGGACTACGATAACATCGAGAGATCGATGTCGCACGCGATAGCTACGGAGCCTATGGACATATCGATGGAGGAACAGAGTCACGAGAAATCGTATACCGCGACGAAGACGTCCCGGGACGTTGAAAGTAAATCCTCGAGGTTGCACGCGGAGGAGCGGGGCAGTAACTCCTCGGTGGACGAGGAGATCGCTAGGATCTTCCAAAAGCAGTGCACATCCTCCGAGGACGAAGTTGCGTCCGATCGTTGCAAGCCTTTCGTCGCCCACAAACGCGAGAGGACGAGGCAAACTAATTTCCTTTGCAACGAGAAGAGCAACTATTCGCGATCGAAGGAGCAGCAGGACAATGACAGAGAACGAACGAAGAAACCGTCCTCCGACGTTGCCCAGCACAAAAGAAGAAAGGTGACGCGCGAAGAGGATAGGCACGAGAGGCGGGAAGAGAAGCATGGCTCGCGTCACGATACTCCCAGCAAACACAAGTCGCGATCGTCGAGGACCCCGGTGAAGAGTAAAGAGTCGAAACAGAGGGATACCAAGTACAAGGAAACGGCCACGCAAACGGACAGCGCTTTTTCGGACGATGACGTCGAGATGATCCCGATCGATGTGAAGCTGGCTGATAAACTGTTCTGCTGCAAGCACGCAGCCCGGAGATCGCTGTCCAATCACTTGCAGGTACGTTGATCGTCTTGTTAGGCTCTGTAATTGTTTAATGTATCGTTTATTTCTCTGTCTAGAGCAAGGAGGTGGAGCAGGAATTAAATTATATAGCTGACAACGAGGATTCCGCCGATGGGTTCAAAAGGGTGGCGCGCAAACGAATCTCGTCGTGCAGTACATCCTCTTCTTCGACGGATCTTGGCTTCGACGAACGCGTGTCCGCCACTCTAGAGACACTTTCTGATAACGCTTTCAGAATATGCAGTAGGGCCCCGCCAGGGTTCCCTGAACTGCCTCAGAATCCACCGTTGACGTCCAGCCAGCAGTTTGTGGCGGTGGTGGCCTTAAAAGATAATTATTCGCCGGTCGTTCAAACGGCGGCGAACGTACCGCGAGCTCCCTCGCCCATGAGACATCTTTATTACAACTATCCTGAATTCATGGACCTCCCTGTGAACGTGGAGTCTTCAAGAATTTTAAAAAATATCTTAAGGAACAACTACTACCGGTGATTGAGACGGAAAAAAAAATACACATGTGTGTATGTGTATATACAGAATTACGAACAAATGTGCAATAAAGACGACGCAAAGAGACCGGCGCATTTTTTCTTCCTCCCTGACGCATCCGTTTCAAAAGTTTATTAGAAATATATACAACGTACAAAGCGACAACTTTAACAATTGACGCGTTTTTTTTTCTTCCTATCGTGATGCCTTATGGCGTGGGCATGAACGATAGGTTCATCGGCGACAACTGATTTCCCGGAGTAGAGTCGGTTCTTTCTCCTCGATCGATTATGGGATCCGTTTCGTTCATATCCTCTACCTGCAACGAACTTAATATATCAAATCTGATAATTCAATTCTCTAAATGTAATAAGTGTTCTCTAATTACCACCATCGAAGTCTCCTCCACTTTTACTCTCTTTTGAGCGATCGTTCTCAGTAGTGCTTTAGCTTCCTCTTTCGTTTCATCGAATTGCAAACACTTTTGTGCGTAATGATTAGCTTGGTCCAGCTGTTCCCGTTTTAAATGATACTGCGTGAGATACTTATACGCGTGGCTTAAATCGGTTCTATCCGCGTTTCTAGACTCATCCATAACGAAGTCATTGTAAGCTGCTGCCGCGCTATCGTGTTCACCCAACTTCTCATACAGCCTATAATAACTTAAATTAAAAGATATACTTATATCTCTAATCTTATTAAACGTTAGCACCTACGTAGCTAATTTTAACAATGCCATTCCTTCGATGTCGCCAACACTGCATGCTTTGTAATAACATTTGAGAGCATCTTGTATTTTGTCTTGCTTTTCATACGCTTCTCCCAAAGCTAATACCATTCTACTGTCGTGTGGCCTCAAAAGTTGTGCCTGTTTATAGTAATAGATTGCGTAGAAAGGCATTTTCAAAATTTCATACGTTTGACCCAAACCATACCAAGCCCTATAATCCCGCCTATTCACTTCTACATAAAAATAAAAAAGTCACACACCCGAACACCCACATTTAGTTACATATACTTATATACGGACCAATTGCTTGACGATAACTGTGAATAGCACCATTAGTGTTTTTCATTTCCATGAATTCATGACCAAGCAATGTCCAGGCTGAAAGATACTGTGGATTCATTTTCAATGCCCTGTGAAAATACATCACTGCCTTTTGATGATCTCCTCTTAAACTGTAGTAATTTCCTAGAGAATATTAATTCTACCGGATAGAAAAATGGGCGTTTAGTTTCTATTGTAAAAAGTGCGACAAACTTACCTACTATACAACATGTTTCTAATTTATATTTATCTATTTCTGTCGCTCTGTGAGCCAAGTTTGCCAATTCGACTCTCATTTCTTTTACGTAAAGTAAATTGGAATACGTGTCCATATTATCCAAACAATAGGGGTCTTCTTTAATTATTCTTTTAAATGTCTCTATAGCATTGTCAACATCTGAAGTAAAAACATGCCTTCAGCATATGTGTAAAGTTAAAATATTTATAATTCCGGACTAGTCGACTTGCCTCTCCTATAATGTACTGCGATCGCAGTTTGAGCACGTACGTAACCATTCTTTTCGAATCCCATTGATTGTAAGTTGCAATATAAAGCTAAACCCTCGTCTATTAATTGTAATTCTAAATACATGTGAGCCACGAAGAAATGTTTCATCCAATGATTGGGCAAACATAGGTTTTCTAATTTTTCTCTATCGGTTACCAAAGAAGCTAATTCCAACCACGATCCCCAATGCATAGGTTGCTTGTGCGTTGCTTCGACCAATACGTCCATAGCTTCCCGGCCAAGTTGCAATTTTTTCAAGGTCACGCCGAAAAGATATAAACCAAAACCATCCAGCTTATCCGCCAGATGATCGTTTCGCAAATCTGTACACAACAGTTTCAAACTGTCGTTTTTCAAAGGGTCTGGAGGCACTACTGTTGTGTCATATATCTTTTTCGTCTCTTCGGACAAATACCGAGAATATAAGTGCAGAAACCTAACTTTTGAACTTTTACATTCTTTCGTGAAATAAGCTGCCCTATCATACTCTTTCGAGTCGAAATAAGATTTAGCCAGAATGTATGTATCTTCTTCATCGCTTACATCCGATACGTACATATCAGGTGTAATATCATGCATGTTTAGCTTAACATCTTTTAAAGAATAACTCAATTCTGCTAACCTGCAAAAAACGCACACGTTTTAATATTTCAATCATCCACTATTGCCTCATCGAGTTTAACCTTATTTATATCCCAAAAATTTTACATACCACTTTGTGGTATGCAACAACCCACGTTGAGAACATTCGTTTATCGCGCGCAAAAGATCGGACTTAACCTCCTTTATATCGAACTTTATACCTTCTTCCATATCGTACAAATAAATTTCATCGATCTTTTGTTTAATCGTTGAAATAGCTACATTTCAACTATAATGCGCATCTCGAGAAAGGAACCGATCCTTTTACGTATTAAATACACAGAGAATACAGGGACGACATACAGGCACACATTTTCGCCGCCATCTACAGCGTCTAATCAAACACTTTAGTCTCATAATTCGATTCTCGTGAGTTTTTGCTTCGGTATGCTGGTATTCACATTTTAGTCCAAAGAAAATGTCTTTCGTATTACGATCCAAATATAAGTATCTAAAGTCATGCGCAAGAAACGAGCAACAATGGGCTATTGTTTAATTTCATGGGTAACGTAACGAATTGTTTTCTCTGTACATGTTGCACGTGCAATTATTTTCGTTCCGATTAACGAAATCTGTCACGTATTGCTAAGTGCGATTAGATCGTACGTACGCATGAGGGTGTACAGTTAGCGTAGGTCACGTATTCTGATCGATAAAACAGAATTTACGCGGGAACGTTGTAACCTTGACAACTGTTACTCGCGAACCAAAATGGCGCCAAAATAAGGCGGAACTTTAAACGTTAATAACTTTTTAACGAAGCGTCTATTAATAAATTGGTATTCTTGATTTTCGTTTTATTTTAGCCTTTAGAATCCTGCATTAAAATTTTTCCCAGGGGTGAACATTTTTTTTTTTTAGAAAATTAAACTTTTAATAAATTTTTAAACGTCGTTTGTGGTTTCCAGGGTGCTAATTCTCACGGTCAACTGGGACAAGGCGTTCGTTCGGAAGAATGCTTGCTGGCTCGCGAAATCGATCTATCCGGATGCTCGTTGGAATCGCGTAAAATAAATAAGATAGTCGGTGGGGCCGGGCATACGTTAATTTTGGACGATGACGGTCGCGTTTACTCATGCGGCTGGAATAATAAAGGCCAAGCGGGTTTTCCAGTAAACGAAAACACGCTTTCGTTTCGGGAAATAGGGGGCAAATTGAAAGGGAAATTTATTACAGACGTAGCATGTGGCTGGGATTGTTCAGCAGCGTTGACAATAGAAGGCACTTTATTGCTATGGGGCGCGAATTATTTTGGACAATTGGGGAAACGACCCTGCGTCGTTCAATGGGCACACGAACCCTTCGAGGTCGTAATAGATCGGAAAATCGAACAGGTATCCGTCGGCTTAAGGCACATGGCTCTGGTGACAGAGGATCGTAAAGTTCTAGTGGCAGGTTCAGGTAACAAAGGGCAATTAGGTTTGAGTACCTCGGGGAACGCTGCGTACGCTTTCACGGAAGGTAAACGACGTAATTTGTTAATGAAAATACATTTGACGATAAGGGTTTCCTGGTATTTTGTATAGTTCCAATGCTGACAAATGTACGAGATGTTGCTTGTGGGCAACACCATACGATCGCGATGACGGAGGACGGGAATCTTTATGGTTTCGGCGATAACAAACATGGCCAATTGGGGTTAGATACTAACACCATATCGAGAACGTTCATTCCGATCAGGCTACCTGATGTTCGATTTAATCCATCGGTTAAAATGGACAGCGGCTGGTCGCATATGGTTGCATTGAACGGTAATTAAATTCATTAATAAATTACATGGGTCTCTTGGAAAGTAAAGTTAACCTGGTTTCAGACGGTCAGATTTTTTCATGGGGTCGAAATACATACGGTCAATTGGGTGTCGGAGAGATCGAGGGTCCGTCATCTTGGAAAATCATGCGTGTTAAGGATCTTGGGAGGGTTCGACAGGTTGCAGCTGGCTCGGAACACAACGTCGCCTTAAATGGTATTGGAAATTACAAATAAAATATGAATTTGTAAAAAAATAGAGGAAATTACGTTTTATAATATTACAGAGGATGGAAGAATTTTCTGCTGGGGTTGGAACGAGCATGGGAACTGCGGGAATGGTCACACGAAGGACACCAAAGTTCCAGAAGAGCTTCCATTGTCTTCCAACTTTACGGCGATTCGCGTTGGAAGTGGTGCAGGTCACTCGTTCGCTGTAATAAAAAAATCTTGACTAATTTGTAAATGTATATTACCTCCTACGTGTACATAAATAAAACACACTTTGCTGGTCGAACGTCTGTAATTATTTGTAATGGAAAATAATTTTTAAAGCGACCTATCCTTGAAATAACGAGTTTTGTCGATATACGCTTGAAAGCGTACAAAGGCAGTTAAGGGAAACAGAGTATAGACGAAAATCGACCTCACCTGTGGTCACAATGCACCACCTGCCAACAGTAAACTGTCAGCGGGGACTTCGAGCGAACGTGATGTTGAAAGCGTGCTAGTTTCACACGAATAATCGATCGTTTCAAATTTGAAAAAAAAAAAAAAAAAAACTGTACGTCGCGAGATGTTACGCTCGAGGTCCCAAAGCAGCGTCTGGTAAGCGTAAATTTCTTTTTACAAATTTGAATCAATAGTCAACGTGTTATATTCGTTACATTCAGGGAACACGAAGCTAAATTTGTACAAGACCGAATATCCAACGTGGAGAAACATTTCGCCGAGCTGTGCACGACGTTTGCAGCGTACACGAGAAAAGCGGCAAGGTTTGTGCACAACGGCCTGTACATCGATTATTTCTTTTGTTTCTCCATGGTGTGTCGCAACGTCGTTTAACACGAACAGCTTGATCGTTTTATTATTTGCAGACTACGCGACAAAGGTGACGAAATCGCAAAAGCGGTACAAGCTTACGCGCAATCGGAAACCGTAAATCGATCGCTCACTAATGGGTTGACGAATTTCTCGGCGACCTTGTCGGTAATAGGCGACTACAGGTACACGAATCTGCTTTTTAAATCTAGAAAATAAAAAAAAAATAAAACAAGTTACGAGCTATAATTTGCAATTAATATTTGTTGTTATCAGAGATGCTGAAGTACAGAGATTCGACGCGAAAATAATCGCTCCCCTTTCTCAGTACTCGACGATTTGCAAGCATGCCCGCGACGATGTTAAAAACACGTTCACAGCTCGGGACAAGGAGTTGACGAGGAAAAGGCACCTGGACAGGCTCAGGGAACGAAATCCTAGAAACAAACAAATGATTGTATCCTTCATTATAAATGTAATTAAACAGATATGTATATTTTCGTCGGATTTGTTACGTCCTTAAGATTGAATAGTCGCAAGCGGAATCGGAACTCATGAAAGCTTCCGTCGAAGTTTCGCGAGTTGTAAAAGGCTTGGAAGAACAAATCGACTCGTTCGAGAAGCGAAAGTTGCACGATTTGAAAACTGTCCTTTTAGACTTCGTCGTTATCCAGTTAAGCTTCCATTCAAAAACTCTCGAATTGTTAACGAAAGCCTACCAAGATATTGCAGAGATCGACGAAGCTAAAGATCTAGAGGTGAGACGCGTAATATTTGTAAATTATTCTAGTCAAATATTATATTCGCAAATTATGTCAAATCTATTCTACAATCGCATAGATTTAAAATTAGGATTGTTTTAACATTCTTCTCGCAGGACTTCCAAGTGACAAGAGGAAACATGAACGGGGTAAATTCTTGCCTGACTAGTTATATGTATTTTATTGAAATTAATTTATAAAAAGTCCTCCGAATACTTGTGTTCCCATTTTTTGAGATGAAATTTATAATTGTACTTAGGAATTTCGCGAAACGATGAGGGTACCAGATTCTATTGCCAGATTGACCACCGTTGGCCGAACTTCGTTCAGACAGGCTTACTCTCTCACAAACTTAGCCAGTCGTTTTGCATCTTCCCCTATGTCTCCGCAGAAATTGGGCAGTCGTACTGCTGATTCTATAGTAAGTTAAATAATACTCAATATTGACGTCTGATAGTTAAATGAACGCATTTGCAGGATTCTACAAAGTCCAGCTTGAAAACAAACTCTTCGGAATCTGTACAGATCGAAGAGTACGGAGACAGCTCCGAAGAAACAGAATCTGAGTCTAACAAAGAAAAGCCTGTGAGAACCAGGCACAAATCTATGTAATTTCAAACAATGGTTAATTTAAATATTTTATATAATTCTAGATGAAAGCGATCTCTGGACACAAAACTTCAACGAGATTTGTATTTAAAGCAGTACCACCGATCCCTGCCTATCAGAAGTCGCTAACAATGCCTTTAACCGTTAAGTATGTTTAATTTAATGTTCGACAGTGCATTGTACCATATAAAACTTATATAAAAAAAAACAAAATAAAAAGTGAATTATGTTTATAAAGTTATTGTAAAAATTGTTAGTTTATTTTTTTGTATTCAAAAGATGCATTTTAGTATCCTACAAATGTTCTTGTTTCATGATATCTGTAGATGTCGATAAAGATGTCCTTATTCAAATATCAATGTTTTGTAAAGAATACAATTATTTTTCTCCCCCTTCCACTCCAGCTTGGGTCATTAAGTCCGCAATGTTCTTTTCGAGATCGTCTATTCTGTTTCCCATTTCATCTATTGTTTCTTATTAAGGACACATTATATTTCCTTTATTGAAATAATACAATTAATACCTGATTTTCCTAAACAAACTCAATCAAACGCAAAATAATTAACATTTTATCGTACAAGGTACTCGTATACGAAATAAAATGTAAATTTTATTTACATTTTTGAGGTTAGTCGAGGAAACGCAATCGATTTAAGAGAAAAGGATATTTCGTCCGAGAATTTGATCTGACATTGTTTGAAACTTGTCCTGCATGTTCTGTAATAGCGTTTGTACCTAAACAGAAAAAGAAAAGGCGGAATGATCGATTAGAAATATTGGGACAACGAAAAAAAAGAAAAATGTCATAACAATGAACTGCGTTTATCTGACTCACATATTGCGTCAATTCTTGCATGTTCTTTGGATCGGCGCTGTTACCCATTCCATAATTGTCGGTGTCCTCGCCTTTGTGTTCCTGTTTAATATCTGCCATTTCTGAAAGTTTACGTTTACGCACTCCCGTTCGAGGATAAAATGAATTCCGTCCTGCCGAATACTTCGGTCAAGCGCATGCGAAGATTACCAATCGACCGATGCTTTTGTTACAAAGACGACAGAGCATAAACGCATCGATTTAACAAACGTAAATTATACTTGGCAAGTATCTCTCGATCAAACTTTTCTAACGCGATTAGGGCACGATTATCACTCGACATTTCTTCTTCCATGTTTCCACACAACTACCCATAATTCTTGACGATCGAGGGGAATACGTCGCGCCAAATATATTCTTTTTCGAATCCTTCAAGTGTTATTCAAACTTCATAACAATTAATCCAATGAACTTTTTAAATATCGAAAACATTAAAAAATATGCAAAATATTCTTTAGATGATAGTTTATTCGAGTAGGAATTTGTGTCTCACGATCTAACGACCTTGAACTTGCGAAATATCAGAGGTCGAAGAAATTCTAATCCTTTCAATCTCTCTCTTCCTATATTATTCAGAATCAAAATTCCTTCGATCTCTTAATTCTATTAAAGAAAATGAGGAGAAATGGAGAACCATGCAGCAGGTTCTAAAGATAAATCATGGATATAAAATTACTATTATTAATAATCGATTGTTATATACAAGATCGTTACAAATATATTATTCAAGGCCATTTTTGCTTACAAATATTATGAATGTAAGAGTATCATGCAATGTCTGGAAATCATTTAAAAATTAAATTACAATAGTATTTTCATCGTAGTTTAAATGATGTCTACACCTTCCGGTGTAGGAACATCCAAGAGATTTATTGTTCCAGGAACTCGAAACTTCTGTCGAGCCGCTGGAATCGGATATTTCTGATCACTTTTCACGTCTTTGGGCGTTGGAAATTTGCAGCACACAATGTACCAGAAACTCTGCACAATATTCTTTACCAATCCTGCAAAGTTTAATAGGTTTAGATTATCTCTGATAAATCGTGTAGTTTAAACAAAGGAATACTTGCCACTTGTAACAAAAATACCTCCGACCGTGGCACACAATTTCACTAAAAATTGACACACTGTATCACGTTGTTGAGTGACCTTTATTTTCAATGCACTCATGTCATATTTGAAGAAGATCCCTGGAATCCCATGAGATCCCTTTTGATGATCGATAGGTCTATAATGATCCTTCACGCTATACTGGTACGTTTTAGAAGTACTAAACAAAGTTTGTATATCGGTGGGAACTACTTCTACAAAGTACTGATATAGGATCATATCTAAAATACAATTCTCTGTAAATATACACGTCACGATGTTCCTAATTGTATTTTATCTGTCGTCTCAACTCACTGTCGTCAGCAATTTTTTCGTCTCCCTCTAAAGGATGGACAATACCCGGACTAGGCCCTCCGAACGAAAACTTATTTATTCTATGAGTGAAGTTATAATCATTACCGGTCATAAAAGCTGAAATGTGTATGTGTTCTCTGAGAATAGGCAACGATCTTCCAGCCGTTATGTGAAAATTTCCAGCGACTTTGTTAACATTTAAACTACCGTAAACACGACACGCGTTTGGGGCGTAACTAGGCTGATGAGTTCTAATAATATACAAACGTATAAGTAAATTTCTGTAATTGTAACAGTATATTCTTATATACCGGGAAACATTGTTTTTTATACCTCTTTGGCATTTCGCTATACAAGGTAACTTGATTAGATTTCCACAGCAGTTCGTGAATGGCATGATATTCTTCTCTTAAGTAAGAATTCATATGTTTTAAAGCTTTGAAATGGGATCTTTGTTCCTGCGTTAATTCCCACCACGTATCTTCCTCTTCTAACGTTTGATGGCCTTTCATATTTTGATTCGTAGAATCTAACACATCTGCACCTATGCGACCACATGGCATTGCGACAGTTATATCAATATTTATTTTTAGCTTCGCATCGATGTCTGTGTCCGGTTCAAATTTAAATTCTAATCTACTGTCGAGGTAATAACCTGTTTCAGCTATTATTAAATATACAATGGTGCAGATCGTGAATATGGAAACTGCAAGTAAAAACATACAATTTTATATTCGGCCGTGGACGAGATATCGAATTACATTGTACGAAACTTACAAGTCCCTCCAACTGCAGTTTTGTCAACATACGGTTCAGGAACTTTGGGAAACGCATCCAGCTCTTTGACAGCTTTGATATTAACTTTCCGTCTTCTCAACATCGTTATAATTTATAAAGAATAAGATTCAACCGGAGAACAACATTCATCCGTCATCTGTTAACCTATATCATACGTAAAAACAAACCCAAACGCACGCGTGTTAATTATAAAATCAACCGTTGATATTCACGCCTTTATTTTCTATTAACCAATAACGGTATGTACATATTTACAAATGTATCGTTATTTCAATTGCGAAAAAAGAAGCGTCTTTACGAAGTGTTTTAAATGTAAATATTCAACGCGCCACGTATTCACATGTCGATAAGCGGTAGTTCGGTAAGGTATAAATTTTGAACATTTTTCCTTGAAACGATTACGAATTCTTCAGAAACGGCCGAAAGTTGACTTTTAAAAACATTGAAAGCGTCATCGTATATCTATAAAAGGAATACGAAAGTTATATCAATTGAAATTATCATTCCTGGGAAAAATTTTAATGGGAGATTCTAGGAACCAAAATAAGACGAAAATAAAGAATACCAATTTGTTGATAGAGGCTTTGTTAAAAAGTTATTAACGTTTAAAGTTTCACTTGCGAGACGGCACCTGCGAATAGCTGCGCGCGCGAAACTTTGAACGTTAATAACTTTTTAACGAAGCCTTAATTAACAAATTGGTATTCTTGATTTTCGTCTTATTTTGCCTTCTAGAATCTCCCTTTAAAATTTTTCCCAATGTAACATAAAATGATACACAAATATTTAGAATGTAAGTCAGTACACTTAACAAGCTTTTAATTGTAGCCCTAATTTTACCATTTTCAATTTCAATCGCTTTTCACACCTTTTGTTTGATATGCCTTTAGTTCGTGGAAGAATTACCTGTAAATATGTGTGTTTATCAAAGTTTCAATGTACTAGTTAATTCCGTGTTCTAACTGCGCGTTATCGCGTCAATGATTTAAAAGCATTCTTATCTCAAGTGAATATTATATTTAAGATTCAGATCGGAAATTAGTGATTTTGCTGTTACGGACGACTACATATTGTTATACTTTTTTCCGTTAAAAGTTTAAATATAAATAAAAATATATCCGTGATTAACTCATTAATAATTACGTGCAAATATCAGTTATCGATTAAACATATAAATATCGTATTTGTGTTCTACTTTGCATCCTTTGATTAAAATTTGTTACAAACTCGTGGTTTGATAGTGTGCATATGTATATAAAATTGGTAGTTCCAATAATATTCTGTCTTGTGTTGCAAGCTTCGGTTGTTTAAAATTTGTGTTAGAAGTTTGCTGAATATGTGGTTCTACTCTAGAAATAAATTCTTATATAACAGAGAGTAGCAAGATTAGTCATTGACACATTTTAATCTCTGTTAAAGCTACGCACGAGCGTACACGAAGAGTTTTAACATGTACAAGTACTAAAGACAGTTGCATTACTAAATATTAAAAGTAGAAAATAGAACGCATGTAACAAACACATTAAATTATCTTAATGTCTGTGCACAACATATTGCGCAATTAAGAATACAAGATGCCAGGAACATTGACCTACCCAATATATGCTGGTGTAGAATCACCTCCGCAAAGGCAACGGTCCTATAGTTGGAGTAACGAGCATCGTTCTAGATCTCGAGTATTGCCAGATAATAGAAGACCTGGACGATTGTCGTTGGCAGAACCTGCGGTATGTAAAAAATTATATAAACATGTTAAAATTGTACTTAACAGTTTAAATAGTTTGTCCTTACAATTATACCGTTGTATCTACATGTAGAATTGAATGAAAAAATAACCGAAGATTATCATACGCATTGTTACAATCTCCTTATCGCTGTCAACGTGAAATCCTTTCAATATTAAGACAATGCGACGAGATACCGAGAAACAGTCGAGAAAAATGCATTCCAAACCATGCGTCACTTTCACGCGTTTTGATCGTTAAAACGTACCGGAAACGTCGAGAAAAGTTTCTGTTCATGCCGATAATATAATTTTCATAACATTCCGCAACTCGCTACAAACGATAATAAAAAAATGTCTAGGAAAACTCGCAGATACGTTCGCAGGCGCATTAGAAGCTGTCGTTTTTAGCGGTACACGGGATCGTTTTGGGGGCATCCCCATTCTAAAAATATTCATTTTTCGTCGTCGATAGAATCCTCGCGACCGGAACGAACGTGCATTTTAACGTGCACGCTAGTATCGCGAATAACAGAATGAATTTAGCGGTTTGAAAATGGTATCGAACGGGAAGGGTAAATTTCAACGATATTTGAATATTTAAAAGGAAGCTGGCCATCTTTAAACGCGAGTATGTCATATCCGTTTCGTTCGTGCAATAGCAACGGAGAGGGGTTAAGCCAAAATAGGTTTCTTGATGGCACATAAGAAACTGTGAACCTCGTTAAATTGTAAGAAGCAGAAGTCGACGATTCGAAACAAATAAATTATACATAACGTTAATGGCAGAGGAACATGTTTACGGATATAATCCGCCGCCCGGAGTTGACGGAGAATCTGTACGTAACTATTTTGACAGTTTGACAAGTACAGGTTGGATTTTTGATTGATAGGCTCCAGAAAGGGTGTTACTTCCAGAAAGTTGTTGATTTGACGATTAACGATACCGTTGCATCAAACGAAAGACTATACCGCGTACACGGGAATCAAAACAGAAATTGCCCCTCGTAGTGTTTATTTATCCCGAAACGCGGATCACACTTGCCAATATCAATTCTTTTATATTTATATTGTACATACACAAGCAAACTAAGACGGATTACCTGTTTTCAACATTTTACGTGTACATTCGCGTGCTCTTTGTATATTTTGTATTTCGTACGTGTACACGCTATTATTAAACCAATTATACCATAATAAAATAATTTAAAGCCAGTTTATTGTATCGGATGCACAGAAATTAATAAAAAATTATTTCCCAATCACTTGGACAAAAGTACAGCGATTGTTTGATTAATTGCTCGTAAATAGAGCTCTAATTCTTTTTAAATGTATTGAAAACTTATATTTATAACGATAAAGCCAAATTATTGTACAGTTGTACTTGGTTTCTTGTAAAAGATTGCAATAATTTAGTTTTTGATTCTTTTGCAATCTCTTTAGAGAGATGAGGCTACTAGCAAGCTGAGATTAAAGGTAATTGCTGGGCACCAATTAGCCAAGAAAGACATCTTCGGTGCCAGCGATCCTTACGTACGCGTCGACTTGAATACTGTAAACGGTGATCAGACAGTGGATTCTGCGCTTACAAAAACCAAAAAAAAGACTTTGAATCCAGTATGGGAGGAGGAATTTGTATTTAGAGTACGTTATTAACATTTTTCGATGATAATAACGACGAATATAAAATGTTAAAAAGCTTGTATCCATCAGGTTAAGCCTGTCGATCACAAATTGGTGCTACAAGTTTTTGACGAGAACAGATTGACAAGAGATGATTTTCTCGGAATGGTGGAATTAACATTAATTCATCTACCTAAAGAGCAAGAGGGTCAAACGATCCCTGCTAGACGTTATTTACTTCGACCACGTAGGTAAGTATTTTCTTCGATGTGCGCTTCAAGCTGTGTATTTTGATATATTTTGCAAGTTTTATACTTTAAGCTTTATCTTCAAATATCATTTATCCATAAATAATAGTTGTAAGAGAATAATAACATATTTTACTTTATGCGTTTCGTGTAAGTTTATATTTAAAATTGATTTACATTTTGATCGTTTCATGCACACTATTACGCACAATTTTTAAACAATACTTCGTTCATATTTATTGGTTGCATTTCACAAATCTTTATATTTGGTTCATTAAAACGTTTCTTTCGTACCTTTCATTTGCAAATGCAAAATGAATAACTTACGAGGATATGGCTAGTAATCATTCCAGTCAGCGTTCGAGAGTGAAAGGTACTTTGGAAGTATACCACGCATATATTTCGGATTCATCGACCATAGACAGTGACAATGGGGATGCTGCGTCTGACTCAGGAGGGTGGGAAATGGTTCAACCAGTAAATGTCAACCGTCCTATGCAGACAGTTACGTGTACACTGTGCTTTAAATTCAAAATTTTAGAGGTCGTTACTATGTATTTATGTATAAAATAATGTTTTATGTGAAATTGTTTGTAGGTTGTGTTTGACTCACCGTTGCCACCGTTACCACCAGGATGGGAAGAAAGGCAGGATGC
This sequence comes from Colletes gigas, assembly GCF_013123115.1. Lineage (NCBI taxonomy): Eukaryota > Metazoa > Arthropoda > Insecta > Hymenoptera > Colletidae > Colletes > Colletes gigas. Next base: position 3,066,915 of record NW_025106644.1, read on the forward strand.
AAACGGGCGAACGTATTATGTTAATCATATAGCACGATTTACTCAATGGGAACGACCAGTAGAATCGTATGTAATAGATATAATAACAAGTCCTAGATATACGAGTTTCGCGCGTTTTATATTTGATTTTAATCCAGCCACTCACCAAGGCATAAATACTAATTGTTTTAAACCATTAAAATTTTTTTACAGTAATACTTCGCCCAGTGCAAATGTTGCAGTTGAGCGAAATTTCAGCACTGCTGCGACAGAGTTTCAACGACGTTTTCATATTAGCGCGGATAACGAAAACAGACATAGAAGTTCGATCAACCAGGTAATATTAACGATTTTTTATATATAATTACGATTCGCATCATGAAGTCCCAAAGTAAAATCTGCAAACAAATTTTATATAGTGAAAATTCCACGACATCCACTTTTACAGTAAAATGACTATTAAAGTTTAAAGTATAGAAATGTAGTGTTTGTTATTTAATTTATTTGCATTAATTTTTAAATAGCTGGCATACATTTTGTTAGCAGAACAAATTGTTTGACATTCAGTGTAATAATTAATTATGTTTATATAAACGTCCTAAATGTTATTTTATGTAGTATATGTTGCTAATTTATCATTCTCCAATATTCTGTCAAACGCGTAGATTACAATGTTGCGTAGCTAGCACTCTTTGCTTTCAAATCTCCATATCATGAAAATATATTACCTTTTATATTTTATTATAATGTTCATAGTCTGCGTAAAGTATATGTGTGTAAATAGTCACACACACACACGCACAAAATACAGGCATTACTTCATTCTTTTCAAGTACGCGATTATATAAAAAAAATACGGGAAAAATCTTCATAAATAACGTAAACGTAGAACGAGCACTAGTATTATGTAAATATTCTCATTATTGCTTCCTATGCTATGTGTTTAACATCACAGAATAATGCATAACTGCATTGGTCATGTAAATTAACAAAAATCGAAAATTGCCTCAAATTTACTTATACGTCAGCTTAATAATCATGGACGCGTTATATTTTCCTTAATTATAGGCTTATGCTTTGATACGTGTTTATGGTAACATGCTGTAACATCGTAACAAATAACTATAATAATAACAAACTAATCAATTCAGTTAGATGTGCATGATTTACCTAACAATAAATATGATGAATACGAATGACCCAGACATGACATAATAAATCTCTTACTAAAAGAATAATTGGCATGCAGTATGTAGCAATTTTGTGCATGTGTGTGTAAGGATGGTGAAGTTCTCCGCAAGGAAGATGAAGATTCGGAAGCAAGAGATTATGACATTGAGAATCATAGGGGAGGGGGTATTGGGGATACTTCTTCAGACTCTGGACGTTCTGTCGATCAACATGGCTACCTTAGTGAATGCGAAGACCAGGTACTCGTACATGTAGACACGATTATTTTCAGTTTTGTAAAATGCTTCTTTTTATAGTTTCTTGTACAAATCGTGCAAAATACAGGGTGTTCGGCCGACCCTGGGAAAAATTTTAATGGGGGATTCTGGAGGCCAAAACAAGACGAAAATCAAGAATACCAATTTGTTAATTAAGGCTTCTTTAAAAAGTTATTAGCGTTTAAAGTTCTGCGCGCGCAGCTGTTCGCAGGTGCCGTCTCGCAAGTGGAACTTTAAACGTTAATAACTTTTTAAAGAAGCCTTAATTAACAAATTGGTATTCTTGATTTTCGTTTTATTTTAGCCCCTAGAATCCCCCATTAAAATTTTTCCCACGGTTAGTCACCCTGTATACAATTTATAAAGAAACCGCATTTACCATACAAAACATTGCTTTTTATAACAATATTTTTTCCATTAATACATTCGAGATAGTATTAACTACGAAACTTCGTCATACGTTTGCGTGCGATAAAATAAATTATCAAGAAGGATCTCTAATGGTTTTATGTGTTCCGGTAACTTGTATTCGTTTAATTTTTCGATTAAAAATTATATACTTTCTACTATACGTTTCTGTGCTGTATATTTACCTTGTCTTACTTAAACGGAAACGTAATTTTTGTGCATGATTCAGAATTATGTTTCTTAAATTACTTCTAATAATTAGCACGCTGCATGATGCTGTCGACAAGTGTTAAAAAACATTTACGATATAATTTACCTTATTTGCAGAGTTGCCTGATAATATTAGATCAGCATATTTGTGGTGTAAATTAGTATTTATTTTGATCGGAATTATGTAGTTTTACGGTACTATATTCTCATGTTATGCTTACAGACTGATGATAATGTGGATAGTCCAGCTGGGTCTAGACGATCCTCTGAACAGGCAAGTACTGCATCCAATGCAATTGGCATTCACATGAACTGCAACAAAATATTTTGTTTCAACATCGAGCGTTGTGATTTTTAGATCGAAATGCATAAACCCACGCTTCCAGTGTCAAGCAACGATGGAATGCCACCTGGGTGGGGTATGCAATTAGCTCCGAACGGTAGAGTATTTTTTATCGATCATATTAATAGGACAACGACATGGATCGATCCTCGAACAGGGTGTCCAAGTTCGATACCTAATCACATTGCTCCTTCAACTACACCAAGGAGTGATTTAGACCAGCTTGGACCACTTCCCGAAGGTTGGGAGGAAAGGGTTCATACGGATGGCAGAATATTTTTCATCGATCACAGTATGTTCACATTTATTAAAAATTATCACAAAGAATTTCAGGTTTGATTTATACTTCTTTGTGCGATAGATTCAAGAACAACTCAGTGGGAAGATCCACGCATGTCCAATCCACAAATTGCTGGCCCGGTAAGTACATTAGTTTGCAATTGTATAAATTAAACTTCGATTCAAATAAATTGTAACACGTACTAAATTATTTTGTCACATTATAGGCTGTTCCATATTCGAGAGATTATAAACGAAAATATGAATATCTCAAGTCTCAGTTGAGAAAGCCTGTAAGTATTCGACGGCTGAAATTTGACTACCATTTTTGCACGTAGCAATTATTGTGTTATTTTTTTAGAATAACGTTCCTAATAAATTTGAAATAAAAGTTGGCCGAAATAACATCCTGGAAGATTCGTATCGTATAATTAGTTCTGTTAATAGAGTGGAAATATTGAAAACAAAATTGTGGGTTGAATTTGAAGGAGAAATCGGTTTGGATTACGGAGGCCTTGCTCGAGAATGGTTTTTCCTATTATCTAAAGAAATGTTCAATCCCTATTATGGATTGTTCGAATATTCCGCCACGTAAGTCTATCATACGCTAAATTATTATGTACACTGATATATAAATAATAATCACAATTAAAATACTTTTAGGGATAATTATACACTACAAATTAATCCTTTCTCGGGAGTATGCAACGAGGAACATCTAAATTACTTTAAATTTATTGGTCGTATAGCTGGTATGGCTGTCTACCACGGCAAACTGTTAGATGGTAAAAATTATTTCAATTACATCAGAAGCATACAATATTTTATATAGCATAGATATAAAGAAGATTATTTTATTTTCAGCATTTTTCATTCGGCCATTTTATAAAATGATGTTAGGTAAATCTATCGACTTGAAAGACATGGAAAGCGTTGACTCAGAATATTACAATTCGTTATTGTGGATAAAAGAAAACGATCCTAGCGAATTAGAGCTCACATTTTGCGTCGACGAAGAAAGTTTTGGACACACCTCCCAAAGAGAACTTAAGCCGGATGGCGCTAACATACCATTAACAGACGTAAACAAAGACGAATACATAGGTTTAGTTATACAATGGCGATTCGTATCGAGAGTCCAAGAACAAATGAACGCATTTTTGGAAGGATTTAACGCTCTTGTACCGCCGACATTGGTAAAAATATTTGACGAGCATGAACTGGAATTGCTTATGTGCGGTATACAACATATTGACGTGAAAGACTGGAAACAGAACACGTTGTACAAAGGGGACTATCACGCTAATCACATTGTCGTTCAGTGGTTTTGGCGAGTGGTACTTTCGTTTAGCAATGAAATGCGCTCTAGGCTTTTACAATTTGTCACCGGAACATCGCGAGTACCGATGAACGGTTTTAAGGAACTTTACGGTAGCAACGGGCCGCAGTTATTCACGATCGAAAAATGGGGTACACCGGACAATTATCCGAGAGCTCATACTTGGTAAGTACACGATCTCAAAAATTCACATCTTAATCTCTCCGATCTACCGACGTACCGAACTCGAGAATTTTCAGACATAACCACATTTTGCGCGGGAGTTTCTTCAAGCTTACTTTTTAAAATTTCTGATGTTATCTCAGAATCAGTTTAGTTTATTTAAAATTGTGATAAAAGTTTTATGTACAAATCACATACGTACGTTTCGAATTAATTTTTTCGTTCCAACGATCAACTTCTTAACCTCCTTAGTAGCCATGGCAACAAGAAGTAAAGTCGTGATCTTGAAGAAAATTTTGCGCGGGAGTTTCTTGTCTTTCTAAAGTTTCTGGATGTCATGGATTCCAGAATCAGTTCAGAATAGCTTTGTTTATTTAAAATTGTGATAAAATTTTTCCACACTGTATACGAATCAAATACGGTTCGAATTCATTTTTTCGTTGTAACGGTCAACTTGTTAGCTGAGTCACCATGGCAACAAGAAGTAAAGTCATGACCTTGAAGAAACTTTCTAAAGTGAATTCGGATAGTGATAGTATTTCCAGTGACATTGAAACTCAAAAGGTACAATTACGATTTATAAAATAAGTCGTTTTGCCGGAAGTAGTGAAAATGTCGGCTGGTCGGAGGGGTTAGGTGCTTCTTTTGCACGTTATCGAATCTCAACGCAGAATTTTCCGTTGAACCATAAAAAAAGGTACGTGATTTAATAGGTAATATTCCCATTTCAGTTTTAATCGCATTGACCTTCCTCCTTACGAAAATTATCAGCAACTCAGGGAAAAATTGATAAAAGCAATCGAAGGTTCACAAGGCTTTGCTGGAGTGGATTAGCACGAAATACCCCTTTTCATGATGATATCTGTAATATAATGTACATATATACATACACATAGATACAAAAAAAAAAAAACATGTATACTGTCTAATACGATTAACTGTTTAACAGGATTAACATTTTTCTGCACTCTGAAGACTTAGGTGTCTCTTGACTGCTAGTTACATCATTGAGACAAATCAATGAAAAGTATGTTTAAATATTACTTAACTGTTACCAATAATTCAAAAGTATCTTACGCATAATGCACTTTTAAAATTATAAGCTATATTTAACAAAACATTTACAAGTAATCTCAAATGCTGTTTCGGAGCAGTTGATGAATTACAATTTATTAACTTGTTCACTTTCTACATGTAATTCCATGTTTTGATTATTACGCTTCGAAGAGGTATTTCTTTTTTTTTTCCGGGGGAAAAAAAAATTTTGGTTGTTACGATAGACAAATATTAATCTGATATTAACTGTAAATAATTTTAAGATAAAGTAACGATCTATTAATTAATATCCTAATTTGTTGATGGCGCGGAGAATGCCTTGTTATCAAAGGAATTTACGAACAATATAAGATCGCGGACTTAAGTGATAAAATTTTAAACGAAAGTATAAAGTGTTTAAAAGAAGGATATAAGTTGCTTTATATGATATTTGTTATGATTTATCGAAACATTGAATTTTAATTTGAACTATTTTATAAAACGAGCAATCAGAAAAAGTAGTAATATGATTAAGGAATTCTAAAAACGAGACTTAGAAAACTATTTCATATACAATGATGCTACGTTGTTTGAAAAAAATCATTGTTAATTTAAAAATTTATCTGTACATTTTTAAATTTGAAAGGAAGATTATTGTTTTTTCTATTCTTGAAACGTAAAGTTTCTTTGTTTATTATACTTTTCACATTACACTATGAAGTTTTTACAACGAATCAGTTTAATCTTTTTCAATATTTTGTAACACTGTGTACAATATAAGATTAATATTTCTTTCCTTTTCTCGGTTGCATAAGGCAATATCTAAACACTTAGTATTCACAGGTTATTCGCATTTAGAAAATATCTTGTGGATCTTTTATTGTAGTAATAAAGACTAGAGAATACGTTGTGTCGATAAAAGAAAAAAAAAGAAAGAAAGAATGTACAGGCAGAAAGCTGGAAGATTTTAAAAAATTAATCATACTATTAGAAGATATAGCAAGAAGAATTATGGTCGCTGTAAAATATGTAATCTGTTTTATTTTTGATCGATTCGTTTATTTATTATGAAATCCATATTATTTAATATAAGAATATATTCAAACTTAATAGAAAATAAAATATATTTCAGACGTATCTGTTCCATGATCTATTCGCGTAACTGATCAAGAACTTTGGACATAGAACAGAGTTCTTCTTGTATGTTTTTCTAAGAACTTGTAGCGAAAAAAAAAAACCACATTATGCTTAGCACATTGTATACATATAGTATTAAATAAGATAAGAAAGTAGATACGAAGCTGCTTGAACGGTGAAATTCAACCATTTGTACATTTTGACAATATATAAAAGAAACGAAGATATTCAATTGTTTTGTCAAAAATGATATACAATGCATGAAGTTAATTGATCGAATATGCCGCGATTAGCGTAACCTTGTAAATGCCTACTTTGTACGATAATAGCTATTCCAAGAATGTAACAAACATTCTAGAAAGACGTTTAGCACTTAAAGCTAACGAAACATTCCATCCTGTTTGTACAGCTTATTTTATTGTAAACAGATACGTCCCGTTAGATAATAAATATTATTATTACGACAGAAATTTTGTGGCCTTAAATTCCGGTTACTTTAGATTTCGTGTATTTTGTGTTTTTCTATAACGAAGATTCGAATCATGTATTTATATATGTATAATCGCGGGCGAACGATATATCTTGACGTATTGATTCTGTGAACAGGCAATATTCGAGTACTATAGTATTTCTTTCCTGACGGTAGACTAAATCTTTAGTTGGGACTATTAGTCACATACGTTATCTAACGATCTACTTAATTGTCTTTTCTTTTCTTCTGATTTACAAGTATTCACATATTTTACTGGATGAAACATTACATCCTTCACTGGCTTATACAGAGTGTTCAATCAACCCTGGGAAAAATTTTAATGGGTGATTCTAGAGACCAAAATAAAACGAAAATCAAGAATACCAATTTCTCGATTATGGCTTCGTTAAAAAGTTATTAACGTTTAAAGTTACGTCTGTGAAACGGGAACCGCGCGCGCTGCGTGCGCGGAACTTTAAACGTTAATAACTTTTTAACGAAGCCTTAATTAACAAATTGGTATTCTTGATTTTCGTCTTGTTTTGGTCTCCAGAATCATCCATTAAAATTTTTCCCACGGTTAGTCGAACACTCTGTATTTATTCTTATTAAGACACATTGCAAGATAAAATCGTTGTAACGTCGATGAAAGGTGACTTAACTTTTTCGTAAGATTATTTAATCTCGTATATACACGACCGATTTATATACTTATGCATACGTATATGTTGGCAAAAACATGCGTGACTTAATTCTACTACAATTTACCTCCCTTTAATTTTTATGTAAATACGAAGATATATAACGCTTGTAATATATCGATTACAAGGACGAATGCATTTTTACCGCACTTGTGACAGGGGGATACGTAATGAAATGCTTGTAAGCTAAGTCCTTGCGATATGATTATTCATTACTAACGAAATGCGACAAAGCTTCGTGACATAACGGTTAAACACTAATACTACGATTAAAGAACGTAAAATTACAAATTTAAATTATGTTCTTATATAATGCTGTGGAAAATGAGACTATATACGCAAATAAATTATATCACAAAGTATAATCTGTTCTGCAAACCGATATTATTATTATATCCTTCTGCACACATTTCGAAACAGATTACAGCATTACGTTAGTCACGTTATATTATTTTTTATAATTTCCCGTAACAATTACGTACATTTTTATCAGCGAATACGATACGCATAGTATTTTCTCGATCGCTCTAGTTCCCGTTGCACGTTCGAACGTTTTCGCGCGTATTTCGAACGTTCCCGCCGAATTCCGTGCGGCGTAGTCCGCGAAACCGCCGCCAGATGGCGGCGCACGCGAGCACATCCGCAGAATCAAAAAAGACAGCTGGGAAGTGTAACATCACACATCGATTCGACGGCTCCGCGAGCCCGAAAAACTTTACGGTTTTACGCGTTTATTGGCGGCCCTACGCGTTCCCCCGACAATCAAACTGTGCCCCGTCGCGTTCGTTCCGCCGGGACGCGTGTGGTGCGGTGTAGAAAGTGACCGTTCCGCGGACAAATGTGCCGACACGAAACGTGACTGCTGGTTATGCGGTGGTTCCTGTCACGAACAGCAGCCCTCGTTCAACCCCCGTTTCACGAGTCTCGCAGCAACGAAGGAGGGAAGCTCTGCATGATACTGGCGCGGAGATCACTGCATTGCGGTGAGCACAAACGAAACGTTATCTCATCGCGTTCACGCGAAATATCTCGTCGCGCGGATCGGTTTTTATTCGCGATCCGATACACAAACCAACCAGGGTTCATTACCCTCTCCGCGACGACACTGTGCGCTCGCGATCTCGATGTTACTAATTCGCGTTTCGGAGTATTTTTTCTTCCGTCGTTTACGTCTCTGTACGAAATACGCGCGTCTCTGTTAAGGGAATCTGAACGCGTACGATTCTTGGTGGGCCAGTTTCCGGTGGGATCGTCGACACGAGGGTAACGAGCATTCGTGTCGAGGCGAGTTTTTACTCGACGCCTTGGCGCGTTGTGTGTCGCCGGGCCACGAAAATTCCGTTGGAAACGCCTCCGTTGGTCGACCAATTTTCTCGTACGTTGGGGATCGCGTGCCGCGGTTCACGGTGCAATTAAATCTCGCGTTCGGCGGCGGGCTCGACATCGAGTTTTCGGACACGTACGCGTGCATAAAATATTCGCGTGCGCACGCAGAGGCGCACGTAAACCTCCGGTAGTGTCGCCGTATCGTTCGAGGGATCGCGGTATTCTTGTTGTCGTTTAGTCTTTAAGGCGATCCAAGGGCAATCGTTCGGGACGCTCCAACGGGGGCAAACCGTCGCGATAAACGTCCAAGGAACATCCCTTGCAATCGTGAAATCGAATCTACCCCACGGTGATATCGTTGTGTTTGCGTAACGTGGTCGTAAACAATAAACGCCGGGGGAGAAAATAGACGCGTCCCGCGGAGGTGCGTCGAACTCGTGTCGCGCGTTCGTGTGCCAAGGATAATTCGTAATCGATCCTCAGGATCCGAAGGTAAATCCCGGCCATTGTACGGTAACCGGAACACACACTCGATCGTTCGAATTATTGTTGGATTTATGGTTCATTTTCTACGTACTTCTCGACGAATAAGCGTTCGAACGAGATTTTTCTTTTCTCGAACTTTTTCACGGAACTTGATACATTTGACGTGCTTCGCGCGACCTAACCTCTTTCGATTACCTTTTATGGGTTCGCTGCGAAAGTTCGAATCGTAGAAGCGTGTCGATAGATTTCCCGCGGAACCGTGGACGAGGTGCAGCACGATCGGGGAACGAGTAAATGAGTAGAAATCGTTTGCATGGAACTGGGCCAAATGCTCGATCGAGCAATAACTGCAAAAAAGAGTACGGGTATACAGGGTGCTCGGTTAACCGTGGGAAAAATTTTAATGGGCGATTCTGGAGGCCAAAACAAGACGAAAATGAAGAATACCAATTTGTTGATGGAGGCTTCGTTAAAAAGTTATTAACAATTAAATTCAACAATTTCAAATCTTTCTGGAAAAATTATTTTCAATTCCGGGGGGTCAATTACAATCATTTTTGGTGAATACACATACCCCCGAAATCCTATTCATTATCGAGAAAAAAATTGGAGTAGGTACTGAAATTTTTCGAAGAAAAAAAAAGTTTTCAAATCTTTCTAAAAAAATTATTTTCGGTTGCAGGGGTCGATTACAATCATTTTTTGTCATTACAATTACCCCCGAATTCCTACGCACTTTCGAGAAAAAAATTCCTTATTGAAAATTCAATTCGGCGCCTAAATTTTTCGACGAAAAAGAAACTTTTCGAATCGTTTTGGAAAAATTATTTTCAGCCACGAGGGTCAATTACAATCATTTTGTATCATTAGATATATCGTCGAAATCCTATCCATTTTCTATAAAAAAATTCGAGAAGGTGTGAAATTTTTCGACGGAAAAAAAAATTTCAAAATCGTTTTGGAAAAATTATTTTCGGTTTCGGGGGTCGATTACAATAATTTTTGGTGAATAGACCTATCCTCGAAATCTTGCGCATTTTCTAGAAAAAAATTCAGTTCGGGTGGAACTTTAAATGTTAATAACTTTTTAACGGAGCCTCCATCAACAAATTAGTATTCTTGATTTTCGTCTTATTTTGGCATCTAGAATCTCCGATTAAAATTTTTCCCTGGGTTGGCAGAACATCCTGGTCTTCCTTTTTTCCAAAGATTTGCAATAAATTTTAAGGACCTTTGCAGAGTCGAAATATCGTTGAACTATCTCTAAAAGATGCATCGTTCCCTCTTCCCTTTACGAATGTTTTTCGCCCCCGCGATCTCAAATACCATCCTCGTTCCCGTAAACATTAATCATACTTTGCAAACTTGTACCCGAAATTAATAATACAAATTTCATGACCGTACGAGCATCGAATTTAATTGAACATTTCGATACTACGTTTTGGTAATATCAATTTATGTAGGGCAGCCACGTTAAAGAATTTAATATCTCGACAAGTTATATAATTCATATTACATAAATAATTTTTCTAAATTTGAAACGGTCGCGTTCTGACGTTTTATCGATATTAATTTGTACGCTGAATGTTGTGAACGGTCCAATAATGTTTCCATGCACTATTCTATCGTTCACCCAGTCATCGATCAAATTGCACGCGATTATCGACACTCGCCGTAGCTAAATACACCACATATTGACGAAATATACATGCCCATGCGCCATTTTAACACCGTGGAGTAAAGAACACAAAACAATTTCAATTCAATTTAACGAAAGTTTCCAAAACACATATCGATTAATTAGCGGTCGATAACTGTTCGACCCCCCCATAGGCGATTAATCGACTAGCGGTTCGATAATCGTTCGACCTCCATGAGTCGATTAATCGACTAGCGGTCGATAATCGTTCGACCTCTATGAGTCGATTAATCGACTAGCGGTCGATAATCGTTCGACCTCCACGAGTCGATTAATCGATTAGCGGTCGATAATCGTTCGGCTCTCAAAGGCGATTAATCGACTGGCGGTCGATAATCGTTCGACCTCCATGAGTCGATTAATCGATTATCGGTCGATAATCGTTCGACCCTCATAAGTCGATTAATCAGTTATCGGTCGATAATCGATCGACCCCCAATAAATCGATCAATTGGCCAACGGTCGATACAATGTTAATTTTAATTTCATTTATCGACGTCAAAAGTTCGCGAAAGGCTTATCGGTCGAAATTTAAGGACGAATCGAATTTTACGTTGGATTCTACTCTTGTTCGTAGTTATTACCCGTACGATCGAGAGAATGGTTGGCCCGGTTCCACGTAAAACGACTTCTACTCGTCTCGAATTTCGAGCGCTCGGACAGCTGTATGGGCAGCACGTCGATTACCGACTCCTTGGAATCCTGTCAGCTATTATAACTGTTCTACCGTGTAACGCTAATGCAAGCTACGTGCTCGACTCGTACAAAAGCGTCGTCTCCTTTCGTGCATCGGGGCGCAAGCTGACACTGGCGTCGTCGTTACCCGGCGATTGTTCTCCGGAATATTTATCAACCCGCCACTACGGGAACAATCGTATCCCCGCGGCAGCTAGCATCTTTAATAATGGGAACGCGATGCAGGCCCGTATTGATTTTGGGCGTAAGGCGCGGTGTAAGCCGTTTTCAACCGGTCCCGATGGAGATTAATGGAAAGTCGCGTGTATTCGCTGTTACGAAGTTCGTCGATCGCCTCCTAGATCCAAGGATCGGCGAAAATTCGCGCGCCAATTTGTTGGATCTTCAAACTGACCACAGAGTCATGGATGATGGGTTAAAATACGATTTTTCGGGGGGAGTTTTTGGTTAGACCATACGACTTACAGTTGTTGTGGCGGCCATATTGGTTTTTTAGACTTATATTATTATTATTATTATTCATTTATTAACGGGTATTAAACCCTTTAGTACAAAGATGTAATATGCAAGGAACTACAGATGTGGATTTACATAGTCATATAAATATAAATATGTAAATATTTAGAATTAATTTAAGGATTGTAATTCCTTTTGCGGAAATATTCACTTTTTTTAAAATCAGAAATTATTGTTTTAAGGGAGATGTTAAATTCTAAGGGGTTTTTTAAGAACGATGAAACTTTCAATTGACATGGCGGCCATATTGGTTACTCAAACTTCTCCCTAAATATTTAAATCGTCATCTTAACAAGATTCTGCTGATTTAAGGATTGAAAATTGCATTGAAACTGACCCATTTGCCAAAAAATTCACTTTTTTTTAATCAGAAATCATATTTTTAATAATGATATTAAATTCTCAGGTGTTTTTAACGAACGATAAAACTTTCAATTGACATGGCGGCCATATTGGTTTCTCAAACTTCTGTCTAAATATTTAAATCTTCATTTTCACGTGATCCAAATAATTTAAGGATCAAAGATCACTTTTTCCCCAAATATTCACTTTTTTAAAAATCAGAAATTATAGTTTTTATATAGACATTAAATTCTGAGGTGTTTTTTAAGAACAATAAAACTTTCAATTGACATGGCGGCCATATTGGTTACTCAAACTTCTCCCTAAATATTTCAATCTTCATTTTAACAAGATTCACTTAATTTAGGAATTGAAAATTACATTGAAACAGATCCCTTCTGTCAAAAAAATTCTAATTTTAATACAGATGTTAAATTTTCGTTAGTTATTCTGGCAAAAGTCTTATCGATCGTCAAAAGAGAAAATAACTCGCATAGGCACGTACCACGGAGCATAAAAGTTTTAATAAAATCAATTTCAAGCTTCCGGGGACCGAGGTCTCGCGTGTTTGACACCGCGGCTCTAAATCAATACAGATTTGTCGTGAAAAGTGATCGAGCCTCGGGGCTGTGATCAATTTTCGAGACGAGTAATCTATTCGGTTCGCCTTTTTTCTCTGCCAACGGTGTGTCAGAGGGCCGACCAGGGACGAGGGAATATCTTCCATGTTTCTTCAAAAGAAAACAAACCTTTTATTTTAGCTCAATCAAAATTCTAAAACAACTGATGTAAATAAATTCCTATTTTCTGTTGCAATAATAATAATTATACAAACAAACTTTGCATTCCCTGTTGCAGATATCATCGTTGGAATGGCCCAGAATTAATCGATAATTTATTAGTAGATAATTAGTTTGAATAGATTGTTCAAACGATTAATCGCGTTGCCTCGAAGGCACGATCTACCAGATACGCCTTACTAATGAGCCCAATTAGCAGATACGTGATTAAACGCGGAGATATTGGTCTTAGTACCAACAATGTTACTATAATACTATTGAGAACTCATAAAAGAGTGTGTGGATAATAATATATTTAAACCACTAAATTTTTCTCCCCCCAACGAATACTCCATCAAATATTTGATAAATAATTTATTCTACTTTCATATTCTATAGTAACAATTCCATCTATCTGGACCACAACAATAAATTCTTTTCTCACCCATAGAGATTACCTTCCTCCACTTCTTCTTCCATTGAACATGCATACCAACTCTTTATATCGAGTCATTCGTCGTAAATACAGCTTTTTTAAAAGCACATTTAACATCAATTTTTTACGCCATTCGATTCCACAATTTATCTTTCTGTTGTGAATCAATTTTAATACCAATTTACTTCCATTTTTCCTATAAATTCGTGAGGTAATTTATCTTGTTAAGTTATGGGAAAGAGGGAGGTAAATTTTTTAAGGAACAATATAAGTTTCTGTTGTCATGGCGGCCATATTGGTTTTACAGAGTTATGGGTGAATATTTAGATCTTTATTTTCACGTGATTCAATTATTTTGAGGGTTGAAGATCACCTTTTGCCAAAATATTCACTTTTTTTAAAGCAGAAATTATAGTTTTTATAAAGATATTCAATTCTTAGGGGTTTTTTAAGAACGATAGAACTTTCAATAGACATGGCGGCCATATTGGTTTCCCAGACTTCTCCCTAAATATTTCAATCTTTATTTTAATAAGATTTAGTTACTTTAAGAATTGAAAATTACATTGAAACTAACCTTTTGGCTAAAAAATTCACTTTTTTGAAATCAGAAATCATAGTTTTAATAGAAATACTAAATTCTCAGAGGTTTTTTAAAGACGATAAAACTTTCAATTGACATGTCGGCCATATTGGTTTCTCAAACTTCTGTCTAAATATTTAAATCTTCATTTTCACGTGATCGAAATAATTTAAGGATCAAAGATCACGTTTTCCCCAAATATTCACTTTTTTTTAAATCAGAAATTATAGTTTTAATATAGACATTAAATTCTAAGGTGATTTTTAAGAACGATAAAACTTTCAATCGACATGTCAGCCATATTGGTTTCCCACACTTATCAAGATAAATTAACACAAATCTATGGGAAAAAGGGGAAATAAATTGGTATTAAAATTGATTCACAACAAAAACATAAATAATGAAATCGAATCTCGTAAAAATTGTTGTTAAATTTTAATACCAACCTTTTAAATCCTCTCTTCATCTTCTTCCATCCACCATCTTAAAAAATGTTTTTCCCCCCTCTAAAAGCATGCAAAATAAATAATAAAAACCTCCCAGTACTCGTTCCATTTCCAAATAAATTTCCCTCCAAAAAACTGCTTGCTTCTCACCCCAAACAAAAACGTTCTTTCCCCCATCTAAAAGCATGCAAAATAAATAATAAAAACCTCCCAGCACTCGTTCCATTTCCAAATAAATTCCTCTCCAAAAAAACTGCTTGCTTCTCAGTTCCCCCCCAAAAAACAAAAGAAAAAGCTACCCCTTTCTCTTGTCGAGAAAATTATGGCTCGCCTTGTCTTCTTATCTTGGACTCCAAGAAGGGTATCAATTTCTGAATCTGACGGGTGTTGTACTCGAAAAGGTTCCCAGAGACAACCTTCATTGGAAATTTTAAAGACCCCGCATTTGTTATCGACATCGAGTTCGTTCCGATCTCGAATGAGATACGAAGACATCGAAAATGGACTCAAAGACTTTATTTTATTCGTCGTATTTATTCGACTGCACGTCTGCTCCACGCTCGTTGGGCGAACTCTGGTTAATTTTACATCTGCCGGCCCACGGAAGAGTAACTCGTTACGGACGAGTTTGACGCGAGCAAGATCGGTAATGCGATTACGTTAAATGGCTCGTAAGTGTCGTGCATCCTTTACGCGCGTCGGGAACACGGTTTAAAGTGAATTCAACGATTCTACGCGTACTTTCGCGAAATTAACACGGTGCTGTATCTAGTTTTGAAGTTCCAATCCCCCCACTCCCTTAGTTCAGCGAAACACGTGTCATCCGATTCCCTCGGCAGTTGCACCGCGATGATTCTGTACGTAACTTCCGGGTATCTTTTGACCAGATTCATTTAACGTAACGTCGACCTCGTAAAGAGGATTGCAGGGCTTAACGCGCGAAAAGCAGCTTTTTCGAAAGTAATTATCGACCCGGATGGACCGTTTCAATTTTAATGTTTCGTTTCAGCAAGTCCACTTCGAAAGAGGAATGAATTTCTAGATAATAAATTTTTATTTTATTTTATGTTTGTAAACAAATTATATTTATCGGTTGACTCTCGAAGAGTGTTGGACGATAGTGCTCGTTATTTCGCGCGAGCAAACAGAGCACACATGCATGTGTAAACATGGCGTCACGTTTCCGTAACGTGCTCGACAATATGGCGGGGGTTAAGAGATCGCGTGCGATGGTTCGTCACGAAAGAAACACGATTTACAGTCCACGTCGTGGCCTGTGCACGTTCGAATACCGCGAATAGTCGGATACTTTGATGGATGCACGGAATGCTCGATAAGAGAACGAGTCCTCGAGTTATGCCTCCACACACGTTCCCGCAGATATCGAGCAAAAGTTCCATTTTAATTCGGCTCCGGGAACGAAGATTGAGCGCGAGACGTGCCGCGGGTAGAAAGAAAGATTAGTCCTGGAAGTAACGGCGGAACCGTACTGGGTCAGACGTTTTAGTTAAGTCGGCGATTACGTAAAATTTATTAAGGACTGGCTGTTACCCACGGCTTCGCTCTTTAAGTTTTTAAATTTAATCTCCAACAAATTGTGTCGTAAATACTTTTGCTGTGAAAGCGAGAGATCGTACATTTTATAGTTGACGTCCCCTTTCGTCGGGAATTTTGCGATGTTGTACAACTTATATTTTAAGTTGGTAGACGCTGGGAACACCCTCAGCCGTTTCTCGACGCGGTGGCAAACGCTAAATTACATTTTACACAACTAAATTTCATTTGTAATTGCACATCGTAACATCTTGGGACTTTATCTACCGCTGAAGATTAAAATAATGAAATGAAAATTGGTCGATAACTGTTTTCATTCAAAAATCGATTAATCGAATAGCGGTCGATAGTCGTTCGACACCCATGGGGCGATTAATCGACTAGCGGTTCGATAATCGTTCGACCTCCATGAGTCGATTAATCGACTAGCGATTCCATAATCGTTCGACCCCCATGAGTCGATTAATCGACTAGCGGTCGATAATCGATCGACCCTCAAAAGTCGATTAATCGACGACTAGCGGTCGATAATCGTTCGACCCCCATGAGTCGATTAATCGATTATCGGTCGATAATCGTTCGACTCTCATAAGTCGATTAATCAGTTATCGGTCGATAATCGTTCGACCCCCATGAGTCGATTAATCGACTAGCGGTCGATAATCATTCGACCTCCCTGAGTCGATAATCGATCGACCGTCGAAGGCGATTAATCGACTAAGCGGTCGATAACCGTTCGATCCTCATAAGTCGACTAATCAGTTATCGGTCGATAATCGATCGACCCTCAAAAGTCGATTAATTGACGACTAGCGGTCGATAATCGTTCGACCCCCATGAGTCGATTAATCGATTATCGGTCGATAATCGTTTGACCCTCATAAGTCGATTAATCAGTTATCGGTCGATAATCGTTCAACCCTCATGTGTCGATTAATCGATTATCGGTCGATAATTGATCAACCCTCATAAGTCGATTAATCGACTACACGGTCGATAATCGATCGACCCTCAAAGGCGATTAAGGAGTTATCTGTCGATAATCGATCGACCCTCATAAGTCGATTAATCGATTATCGGTCGATAATTGATCCACCCTCATAAGTCGATTAATCGATTACACGGTCGATAATCGATCGACCCTCAAAGGCGATTAAGGAGTTATCGGTCGATAATCGATCGACCTCCATGAGTCGATTAATCAGTTATCGGTCGATAATCGATCGACCTCCATGAGTCAATGAATCATCTAGCGGTCGATAACTGTCCAACCCCCTCCATATAGGCGATTTTGGTGTTGCGGTTCGCGGTATCCGTTGGATGCAATTACAATCCAACGTAGGGCTCGCGTCTTTCCGAAGTAAATTAATATTCCAGATGGAGGATAGTGAGTTTTGTGAGTTTGATTATATGATATATTTATTTGCACAGGATTGAAACTAATGTATGTGTTTGGTTGACGATGTGAGAATGTGAAAAGTGTGAGGAAGAAGTCATGATGCTGTTTGGTTCGACTCTTGTAACGAACTGAGTTTTTGGGAATCCTACGCCATCTTCTCCCTTCCTAGCACCCTTGCAACGACGCCCTTGGAAGGGAGTGCGTGTTATGGCGAAACGAGACATCGCCGGAGTAAGTTGCCGCACGGGTCAACTTTCCCCAAATGTGCAGTTAGGGGGCTCATGGTTGGGCGCGTAGAAATGAGAATTGAAGAAAAGAACGTTTCCCTACCATAAACCCCATATCGAGCATGAGTCGAAGAAGATCGATTCCCTGCTCAACAATTGACTAAAGGTCGATAACCAAATACATCAAAAAGTCGATCAACAACCCAGTCGTTGACAAAGCGTTAGCTCCATCATGAATTTTGTTGTTCCCACGTTGGGAAGTCCCTGTGTGTCACGACACCGAACGTAGCAAGGGTCGTTTCAGAGCAGAAACGTGACCGTGTGCGCAGGTTTTGCGAGGGACGGTGGACGCTGACAGGGTAACTTCGATTACGTGAAAACTTGGAAATGGTCATCGCGTCGCAATCCCATGGCGCAGTCGAGCTAGAAGTCCTACACGCCCGCCACGATTTCTTTGTCTCGTTCCGTTTCACTTTGGCCCCGGCGATAGCCGATGCTCCTGGTCAATACGTTTACCGGTCAATCGTTATCGACTTTCCTTTTGCACGGTTCCCTTTGTACGGCCGGGGTTCTCGCATCAGTGATTCACCATCGCTACGGCACGATAACAATATTTTGTCGACCGATAACGCGATCTTCCCGGGACAAAGGGGCGCAGGGAGGAGGAAAGGCGGGGGCGGTGGGGTGGGACCACCTCAAGCCGTTTGTTCTCGATCTCTTCCTAGCAGGGCTGTTCCGTGTTTCTTCGACGTTCCGTCGAGTTTAAAGGGATAAAATATCTCTCTGCTATCAGATTATCGGTCTCGACTGCGTCCGTGTTCCTTTTCAGACGATATGTGTGCTCTCTCTCGCGGTAACTCGCGACGAATTGCGTTACGCGAATCGCTACGGAATGTGTTCCTAAGCTTGTAAAGGAATTCAGGCTAATATGACCACCTGTGGGGGAATATTGCCCCGGTATTGTTCGAGCGCTTTGAATACTCCCGCCTGGGGAATTTGATTGTCCCCTGGGGGGGAGGTTTTTGTGTCTGTTGTGACAACAGGGATCACGTTGTAGAAAACGAGACTTAAGTGTTAATTCCATCTTGAAATGTGTATGTTGACACGTTCACTGTCTGTGACCCGTATACGGGTCATAGCGCCATGCATTTGGATATGCCGCTGAGAGACTGGACAGTGAACGTGTTAAAGAATTGTGAGATATTAGATAATCGGTCGAGCGCTTGCGAGAGAGTCAAGAGCGTAGCCCTCTGGCGGTGAACACTAGTGGTGACGCCACAGAATTATTATTACTTCTCCCAGAGTGAGGAAGTACACTTAAAATATGTAAATAAAACTTTTGTTACTTTTCTATCTTGAGAAGTAAATTAAAAATTTTCTTTTTATTGACACGTGCTTATATTTGATAATAACAAAGTAGGCAATTTCGATCCTCAAAAGCAAAACAAGATTCGATATCGCGAACGGCAGCTGGTGGAAAAACGGCTTGTAACTGAGAAAATAACGATACTTACAAGCAAAATCGAATCTCCGCCGGAGGAACGGAATTAAAGCTAAAATTGAATTTTATCCCGAACGACTCGCAATATGGAGGAGGGGGGCAGAAGTAAAACTAAAAATTACCCTTTTGTCGTAAAAACCGAAGATGGCGAGCCCGGTAATGGGAAGGCCAATACAGGGTGTTCGATTAACCAAGGGAAAAATTTTAATGGGGGATTCTAGGGGCCAAAATAAGACGAAAATCAAGAATACCAATTTGTTGATGGAGGCTTCGTTAAAAAGTTATTAACAATTAAATTCAACAATTTCAAATCTTTCTGGAAAAATTATTTTTAGTTGCGGGGATTAATTACAATCATTTTTTATCATTAGACATATCCCCGAAATCTTGCGCATTTTCGAGAAAAAAATTTAGTACGGGCGGAACTTTAAATGTTAATAACTTTTTAACGAAGCCTCCATGACAAATTGGTATTCTTGATTTCCATCTAGAATCACCCATTAAAATTTTTCCCACGGTTAACTGAACACCCAGTACATCGCGATAAAAGGACACACCCGGTATATGACGAGAAAAAAAAAGAAACTTATCGCGACAATAACAGTTTTTCCGCAGCCCTCAGCGTTCGCAAAAAGTTGCAAGGGGGGAGGGGGGCCGATTCGTGAAACTGGCGGAGCCGTTAACCGACTGCCGGGATAAAATTCTTTTTGCGCGCGAGAAAAAGTTTGTCAGCCGCGGGCTCGTCGGGGGAAGAACGAAAAGAAGCTACGGGAAAGCGTATCGCGAAGGATGCGAGCCCGTCGGTGTGTCGTTCCATCAAAGTCGCTCGTTCAAGGGCTGGTCGATCGTCCTTGGTCGCGCGATCAATCGAACCTTCCTCCCACGCCCCTTTGCCAATCTTGCGGCCGTAGACCTCACCGCTATGACGGAATCCCGACACCCTGGCCGTTCGAAATTAACCCCGCGGTATATAGAGAGGCGAATTTGCATCGTATTTCGCCATTTTATGCTTCTTTCCATCCGTCCTCGTTTTGTTTTGTAATAAAATCGATAACGATGTCCATCGACCACGGACGGCCGAAGTGAAATACACTAAAAATTGCGGACCTCGTTCTCGCGTCGAACGTGTTTCGCGTTATCGACGACAAAGATAATCGACGAACAAACGGGACTGGGGGGGGCTTTTTTTACCCCTCGATCATTTTCGACGGATTCCGCGTGCACGCCGGAAGTGGCCGAACCCCCGGAGTCCGCGCGGACGAAAATCCCCGTGGCGCGCGATAAATCCCGCGAAGGTGTCAGGGACGCGAGAACACGGAGGGTCGAAGGTTATTCGTCGACGGGTTCGTCGGTGACGAACTGATTCGCTGGATGCCATTTGATTAATTTTTCTAGCAATTTTTAGGCGTTTTATAGCAATCCCTTTCATAATGTCACTGGTCGGTCTGGAACGAGTGACATAATGAAAGGGTGGACGAAATTCGATCAATCTCTGTTCGAGTTTGAATAGGGGAATCTCAATTATTTACGTAATAAAGTATCGCATGGAAAGTGTAATTAATAATGCAATAATACAGAGTAATTGTTCTTTTGGAATTACCATTTCCTCATACCTAAAATGTTCTTATAAATATCCTGCTCAGCAGAACATATTAATATATTTATAATTACAGCATTAGCTTGCAAGAAAGGTTGCTATTATTCGTTAATAAATTATTATAATTTAAGTGTCGTATACATAGTGAGTACCAACAATTACAGGTACTCATTAATAGTAATTGTAATATCGGTAAATCTAAAAAAAATAGCTTCAATATACCGGTAATTGATAACATATGTACCCCATGAAAAAATATGTCGGTAAATTACCGATAAATCCCGGTTTTGATCGGTAATTCGGTAGGTAAATGAAATCGTCGATAAATTTACTGTCCAATCGTTACATTTCTAACCTTTTCCTCCGTTGGGACTCGAGACTTTCGAGGTCTCGAAGCTACGACTAATCGATTCTACTTTTTCGATTGTCTATAGATAAAGAATCGATTAGATCTCGAAATCTCTACGCTCGTGTATCGACCCAGGCCTCTGGGATCGCGCGTGCATCCCGACGTCTCGCCTCGCGATATATTACACCGTGGCAATCTAGGCGCGTGTATATAGCTTATCAGAGGAGAGACTGAGGTCTCTCTCGAAAATGGATGCAATTCCAGGGGCGTACCGAGCGTTCCTCTCGCGTTTAGTTCCGCGATCTTCCGCCCGTCGGTACATACACATACGTGTATGCATACATAGAACCCCGGAGGGGGGGTCCAAACCTAATATCGTGTTTTGACCTCTCTCTCTCTCTTGCTCCTGACTCCAGCCGCCTCTCTCCCTGCCGGCGTAATCGTCGTCCTCATCCACTCGTATCCCCGTCTCTGTCTACCTTTTGTGCTTGCATAGGACGACACCCAACGGCAGTCATCGACACACAAGTTTGATGTTTACTGGCTGCGGTGGTGCGTACCGTACACACTCGCGTGTGCACAGGCACAAAGTGTTAAAAAGCTCGTGTAACCGCAATGCGGATATCTCGTGTGCCTATCGTCGGCGCTTATACGGATCGCGACGATGGCACTCGCTGATTCAACAGTAGCAGTCCTCGGTTGTTTCCTTTCGATCGCCGCCATCGATCCGAACCTCGTCGATCCGGCACCCTGGGCGCCATTCCGTTCTCCAATCGCCTGCAACCCCTTCTTGCATTACAATTTTTTCACTGAATCGATCACATCTTTAAGTTAAGATTACTAGGATTATATAATTACCGTCTGAAAGTGCAGGTATTTGTGGTCGTTGGTGGAAGAAATGAGCTAAATAGCATCAGAAAATGGGAGGGACACTTAATTTATAGATGTTTGGTAGAGCACTTGTGAGAAAGACAGTTGGAGCATAGCCCCCTAGCGGTGAACTCGAGAACTGTCCCATATTTTTAAAGTCATATACCCATTACCTACATTTTTCAAGTATGATTCAATCTTATAATATGTTTTGAAATAGTAAAGCAATAGTATCTATAAATAATTAATATACAATAATCGTTTTGCAATATCATTACACCAGGGTGGTTGCAAATTAGTGCATACTGAAATTTACCATGCAATTTATATCCCAAATATTATATAATGTTGCTCCAACAGCTAAATATAATATTTATACTATAATATAATATTAATCGCGCTCGCTGTTAATTAATACTGACATTTAGTGGTTATTTGCTTAGATTATCGGTCATATTTAATTGCAAAGTAATTAAACGTGATCGCGATACGGGTAGCAAACTAGAAATTGGCTCTGATTTGGTATTTGATCGAGCACTTGTGGGAAAGACTAATCAAGCGTAGCCATCTAGCGGTGAACTCAAAAATTGTCGCTTTCACGTCTTCAAAGTCACTCATTACCTACAGTTTTTAAGTCCTACACTATGTTTCAAAATATCAAAGCAATGATCTATAATTATTATAAAATAACTATTTTGCAATTTTATTAGAGGGTGGTCTAAAATTAATTGTTACTGAAATTTACCATCTAATTTATATCTAAATATGTTCTATAATATTGTTTCCAATAACCAAACATAATTCCGGGGTATATTAAAATTATTATTAAAATTATTAGTTATTTACTTACTTTATCGGTGATATTTACTTACAAAATACCAAATATTTACTTACAAACCAGAAATTGGCCCTCATTTGGTATTTGATCGAGCACTTGTGAGAAAGACTAGTTAAGCGTAGCCCTCTAGCGGCGAACTCAGGAACTGTTGCTTTAACGTCTTCAAAGCCACCCATTAGCTACAGTTTTTAAATTCTAGTACATACTATTAGTAAATTTACAAATCCTATTATAAACAACTATTTTGCAATCCCATTAGAGGGTGTTCGAAAATTAATGTGTACCAAAATTTACCACCCAATTTATATCTAAATACATTCCGTAATATCATTCCCAGTAGCCAAACATAATTCCGGGCTGTATTAAAATATTAATCGCGCTGGAAATTAACACCGACATTTAGCGGTTATTTACTTACGGTAATATTCGGTTGCAAAGCAAATCGAACGTTTACGCGACACGGGTGGCAAACCTGGAAATTGGCTCGAGAGCCAAAAACCGGGCCACACAGCGCCGAAGAAATTTCCCAGTCGCGAAATTGTGGGCGTCGAACGACCGAGGCATTTTGTCCCGCGGAAAATTGAAACTCGTCGGCTATATCGTACAGGGGGGGGTCAATCTAATGGTTGTTCCCCGTACTCGTACGATTCGATGTTTACTGGCTGGTTACGGTCGGTAAGGGGTCGACTTTTCCAAAAGGGTATCAATCGAACCGTTTGAAGCGTCGCGTAGCGCGTTTTAACGTTATTCGTGAAACGGTGGCCGCGGTAAATCGAGCTGTCAGGTTGGTAATGTATATATTTTTCCACGGGTATTACCGTCCGCGACTTTTCCCTCGTCCGTTTGTTTCCACGCCCCCCTCCCCCCACCCACTCCCTCGTTCACCGTCTCCGCTGGCTTCCATTATCGTCGCATGACAAGAGCCACGCGGAAAATAGGAGTTTGATTGGGACAGAGGGAATTTCAATCGGGAATCCCAGGACCGTGTCGCAGCAAGAACCGCCCGATTTCACTGGCTCCGTCGACGGGCGGGCGTCTTTGCCCGTAAATAACATTTGCCTCCTCGCGCGAGGAACGAAGTTACGACCACGGAAAGAAAGACACGAGGCTACAGCCTGGGTAGGCGGGGGTTCCCCTCCTGGAAAGAAAGGAACGGCGAACGGAAGAGCGGGCGCAAACAAACGACGATTTACAAAGCGTCGAAGACCTCGAGGAAATCGAAGAATATGCATACCGGCGCGCTCCGCGATTTAACTCGTTCGTAAATACGCGACCACTCGGGGCGAGAGGGATTTCACCGCGTATAAATTGCGGGAAAGAATGCCATAACCCGGGTACCCTAACCCGACGGCGAGAAACAGCGAGTAATTGCGAGTATTCGACGGGACGGACGAAAACAGAATTCCCTGTCGGTAAGGTAGGTTTAAAGGATCCCCGGTCGGTAAGGTAGGTTTAAAGGATCCCCGGCGGACGGGGGATCGAAATGCATGCTACGTAGGCGCGACACGGGCAGAAACGAAAAGTCACGGGGCGCTGGTAACAGGATTTATCGCGTTCCGTAGATCGTGCATCACGATATCGGTGAATTTACAGCTCGTTCGCCGTGCACGGGGCTAAAAATCGATGAGGAGACCTGCTCCGGGAATATTGGAAGAGACTTTCTACCGATTCACGCTACCCGGGGATCTTTGTCGGGCGAAATGTTTGGGAGAGAAACCGGGGAACGGTATTGCCGTTGGTCGCGAATGATTTACTAAACACGGGGAACTCCAGGACGGCGACGCAAAACGAAAGGAACGGTGCTACCGGGGATCAACGGAGTCGCTACCGTAGAGAGAAAGCACAAGACGTGCAATTTGCAAATCGTCGTGAACGCGGAAGCTTCGAGAATCAATTCCCAACGACGAGAGGCCACGGGGAAACCCTGTTCCCGCGAGCAGATGTCTTCGCAAAAGGAAGAAAAGCTGCAGGATGAAAGCGAGAGGTTAGATCGAACCAGCGTTCCCCAATCTTATCTTGACCGCTCGGAGAAAGTATGTAATTTACTCTACCGTAATCTTTTCTTTATCGAGAGGTTATATCTTATCGAACTGGGCCACGAACGCCGCCTTCGATCTCTACAATCGTAAACTAACTCGCTGGAACTCCGAAGTGGGTCCAATTGAAAACTGAATCCAAAGAAAATTGAGTTTACGCTGGTGAAACTTGCTCTGGTCGCGGAAAGATAACGTTACGGTAGGTTCTCGGTTCGTATCTTACCGACTGGTAGCCCGTTAATTGGCTATCGGTGTATTAATAGACTCTTTACCGACAGGTAACCTGTTTTACCTACTGCAAATTGGCTCTTTACCGACTGATAGCCCGTTAATCGACTCTTTTGCCGACAGGTAGCCTGTTTTACCGACTGCAAATCGGCTCTTTACCGACTGGTAGCCCGTTAATCGACTCTTTTACCGACCGATAGCCTATTAATCCGCCTTTTGCCGCCCATTCTTACCGACTGGTAATCTGTTAATCTGCTTTTTACCAACCTGTAGCCCATTACTCGACTCTTTGCCATCCCAGAAATGCATAAAACATGTAACTTTGAAAACTATCCCATTAATCTGGCAAGAAATCCGCATGCAGCGCATTAGTGGTAGTTCGAGTAACGCTCGGGCGGAGAACGAGCGAACGAGGGGGAGAAAAGAGGGACGACTAGAAAAATAGACTAGAGTGGCGAGTACGTTTGGGGCATTCGCGCACACGGGCGGCGCGCCGAATTCGTCGATATTTCGGTTTTCCCCCGTTCCAGTTTCCGGGCGGGGATCCCCCCCTCGTCCTTTGGAATAGCTGAAGCGGCCCCGTCGCTGTACTTTCGGACGCGGCTTAATCACCGTGAAGGCTTCCCACCCCAGTCGACGAGAAAGGATCCGGTCTTTATCTCGAGCGGCACACGTTGCGTCGCCGCCAGGATTATTCTGCATCCATTCAGTCGGTTCGTTAATTTCACCCCATAGAATTACGCTAGCTCGGCTTTCGTACGCGATATCGAGCACCGGGAAGTGTTCGGTTTCGGTGCCATCTGGGTTCTCCATCCGCCTCGTGGACTTCACCACCATCAAAAATAATAACGAATCCGTTCGTTCCTTGCACGATTAATCAGAAACGTGTAGGACACCGATGATGGTCCATGTACGCCATCGAAATTTGCATAAAATACAGCATTAGGGAGTTCCTGAATGTCGAATGCGACGAATTTCCGCGGTGGAAATCATGTCCCGCCTACACCCACGCGTGGTACTTCATAAATACGCCGCCTATAACCGTAAAATCCTAACCAGGCGATTATGGTTATGGCTTTATTCTCCTCTGCACGCAGGATTACCGATAAAGTCTTGACTCGCGATCTTTCTTCGTCTTGAGGTCTTTGAAATTCGTCGAAAACGACACACGCGGGTCTTTGGATGTCGTTGATTATATTATCGTTAAATAAATTATCCAAAAAGACGCCAGGCTCGCGGAAAACGTCCCCTGGGATCCGACGCCGTCGCTCGCGTACGTCGAGACCTATTCACCCCGATGTTTTCTCTCTCCTTGGGCACGTAGATGTAATATATTCCGCTCTCCCGACCGCGTACTCTTTTGCGCGAACGCTCCCCGTAATTATCTGTTGCCCTTTGCGCGAGAGGTGGCTCGCCGTGAACGAGGCGCCTGGATGCTGCGTGTGTGTGCGTGGCCCCTAACGGTATATTTATCGTTTCCGGATGCTCGCCGCCCGCGACGCTCGTGGAATCTCGTCCGTGTTTCTCCTATGCCACTCCCCCCGCTCCACGCCTCTTCCTTCCAGGTTGCTGGGTTTCGCTGTAATTTCATCGCAACGCGACACGATCCCCCCCCGCCCCACCACGGCACGCACACTCTCGGCCAAACGGTAGGTGTTCCGGAGCTTGGGGAGCCTGTGACCCCCTTCCTTCGATCGTAAACAACTTTACTTTCGACAAACAGTTGGGAGATGTACCGATGATTAGCTATGATCTTCTTCATTCGGATCGCAAGCAACTTTGGTGGTCAGTTTATGACCATCGATGGTCATTAGTGGTCAATTTTTGGCCATCGATGGTCATTAGTGGGCAATTTTTGACCATCGGTGACCATTAGTGGTCAATTTTTGACCATCGATGGTCAACAGTTGTCTGTAGTGGTCACTTTATGGTCATGAATGGTAAGCAGTGGTCAGTTTATGACCATCGATAGTGAATAGTGGCCAATTTTTACACGCGAAAAATTTAATACGACTCTTCCGTTGACTCGAGTCAAACATTCCCCTCGAACAATGTTTCCTCAACGTCTGTAGCACTCGAGGATACTTAGATCCGATCCAGAAGTCATGAATATGATCCTAGGGAGACATTGAGCTGGGTGCAGGCAGTATTTTTTTCATTGGTGGCATTCCTGAGAGTGATAACCATAAAATAGCCACTACTGACCATAAAGTAAACACTACTGATCATCAATGGTCATACAGTGATCACTGTTGATCATCGATGACCGGTAGTGGCCACTTTATGGTCAGTAGTGGTCACTTTATGCCCATCGATGGTCAGTAGTGGCCAGGTTATGACCATCGATTGTCAATAGTGGTTAGTTTGTGGCCATCGATGGTCGAAACTCTTCTTTAGAGTCATTGATAGGATCTAATGCATCAAGGCTAGGACCTAACATGTTCTGGAGCTCTAACAAAGATGAAGATGATGATCAATCCAAGTGATTTTGACTTGAACTTCATTTGAAGTTTGCCCTGGGTCTCCTTTATTGTAGGAGCCTAGTATAACACCTCCATAGACAAAACACTAGTTGTCAAGGTATTTTAGGAGCGTTTTGAGACCTTCTAACGATCAACTCACACTAATTGCCTCATTCATCCTAAAGCAAGTGTTCTACACCCCACTAGACTTCAAGAAGTAAGTTTTTTCTCGACTACCTTTCGCTGGAATCTAACGCAGCTCTTCCAGCAGCCCAACAAGTAACTTCCCAGGGCCCTAAAGCCTATAACCTTCCAGATCCCGAAGATCACGGAACATATTCTACCCTCCTGAAGGGTTTGAACTCGGAATAACCAGCCCTCTCCGTCGTTATCCGCGTCATAAAGGAACGGTTATGCAGGCGCTGGGAAGTTTTCTCTCGGGCCATTTTAGCCGCCCCGGAAATCTAATACAAGTTCCTACGGCACCGTCGCGGCTTTCGAACGTTCAAGGTCTTCTAAATACGCGACTCCTCGTCGTTGACGGGTCTGAAAGTTCTTATCCCGGTAACCTAACACGGGGATCATGCGAGCGCTTAAGAAAACGATCGAATTAAACTTGCCTCGACGGAACTCCCGGTATTTTTGTTATCTCCGTACTTAACGTTGCACAATATAATCTCCGGCCCGTTATCCGTTCCGCCATTCATTTCGCGTTAGCGGCAGAGCTCCGGGAGCCTTATCCCGTCGGGCGCGCGAGGCTGCATGAAAAAAGACCGCCGGGGCGTTCGCTGCGCTCCCCACTACCGGTGTTCCTCGACGACGCGTTGCAGCGCTATCTCCGTCCCTCCGGCGCGAGCCAGTCGCCGTCAGGCGGTGCGTTCGGCGCTCGGAGAAGTGCTTAGCCAGCGCCTGGCCCGGCACGGAACAGCGTGGCTGCCTTGATTCCGCTGCGCAACGAGACCACCGGTGCATAGACGTTACGTCTGCCTCCCCGAGGGTCTGCGGGGGCTGCTCGTGTGTCTGTGCACGCGTAGGCTTAAACGCGGAAACGGCTGAGCCCCGTCAGGAAGGGGGAGTTTAATGCGGATACAGCCGGTGAAATTTATTTGGGGAAAAGGCACGGTTCGATGGAGTGCTCGGGGATGACACGTGAAAAACTTTCGAATCAGGGGTAAGGAGATTTGCACGAACAAGTTTCCACCCCCAAGAATGGAATGCTGGAGTTCGGTAGGATGGGTACGGGATGGGGATCCGGGTTTGTTAGTGTTTTGATACTTATGGGTGGTGGGAGACTTTGATGAAACCAGAATTCTACTTTAATAGTGAGCTAAGTCGATTCACGAATCATCACTAGTATCATCAAACTGTTTCCTGAGAGTAAAGACCGTAAGGTAGCCACTAGTGCCCATAGATAGTCATAAAGTAACCACTAGTGGCCATTGATGGTCATAAAATGACCACTACTGGCCATCGATGGCCATAAAGTGACCACTAGTGCCCATAGATGGTCATAAAGTGTCCACTACTGATCGTCAATGGTCATAATGTGACCACTACCGGTCATTGATGGTCAACGGTGGTCACTTTATGACCATTGATTGTCAGTAGTGGTTACTTTATGGTCAGTAGTGGCTATTTTATGCTTATCACTCTCAGGAATGCCACCAATGAGAAAAATACTGCCTCCACCCAGCTCAATATCTCCCTAGGATCATATTCATGACTTCTGGATCGGATTTAAGTATCCTCGAGTACTACTGACGTTGAGGGAACATTGTTCGAGGGGAATATTTGACTCGAGTCAACGGCAGAGTCGTATTAAATTTTTCGCGTGTAAAAATGGGCCCAAGGGAGAACTTCCTTACGTCGACTAAAGACCGTCGAGTCACCCCGTGTACCTTTGTGTGTCGCACCGACGATGAAAGGACTAATTACTCCGAGCCCAATACCCCCTTACTGATGCGCTGGAGGGTAGAACATGTTCATGATCTTTGGATCAGGCAGGTTATAAATAGCCTGGGTGCTCCAGTGCGCCGCGACGCGGAACGTACACTTAACCCCTTGCCTTGCGATTTAATACGAGAACGTGTGTGCTATAGTCAGCCCCTGAATTTATCACATCCCGGAACCTCCAATACGCCATTGACGGTCTAAAACGGGCGGAACAACGTGGGGAGGGTTTGAGAAGAATTTGGTTGTTGGATGACCAGCCTTGATCCTAAATTATGACTAATGATTCTTAAGACGAGCATCGTTTCGATGATGATATTCCTAGCTCGGTAGCTTTCAGGGAGGAAACGAAATTTGTTGGTCCCAAAGGGGTGGTCCAGGTCTTAAACATCACGATTCCGGTCGAGCTTGACAAATGGCACGCAATGAGCATGAATCCTTGCTAAAGCGTTTAGTAATCGAGGATGAGGAACGGACTTTATACGACAATTCTTAACGAAACGGTAGCTGGACCGATAAAGAACCATCGCAACGATGTCCCGAGCCAGGTTTATAGCCTCGTAAAGTCTCCGATATGCGTTCGCTGGGATCATCGAGGCATTTCGTATTTTGAATCGCGGCCAAGTAATAAAACTATTATGTCCCATATGCGACGGGTCAATTAGAAAAAGTACCTTCGGAATTACTGCGTTGACTAAGTGATTTTTCGTTGAAGCTAACCTAAAAATATATAAAAATTCTAGTTAAAATGGTTGAGTGGTCTTATCAGGGATGATACAACCTCCTTATAGGTGAGTATGTCCATAATCAGAGTATTTCGTATGATTAATGACCATAAGGTGACCTTTGTTGACCATTGGTGACCTGAAGCTAGCCACTGTCAACCATTAGTGATCACAATTTAACAATTGTTGGCCATCAATGGCCATAGACTAACCACTGTCGACCATTAATGATCACAATTTAACAATTGTTGACCATCAATGACCATAGACTAACCACAGTTGACGATTAAATAACCAGTGACTCATTAAAACCACCACAAAGTCAAGGATCAATAAGTTCTTGCAAGGATCTCCATAAGATTTGATGATGTTTTTTTAACATTTTGTTCCACTATGAAGCATCTTATGTTATAAGCTAGACATGGTGCAAATGTTGACTAAGAATTAGCATGAGAATGGCTCCCCAGTTTATAAAACATAGTTTAATTCGGGGTGGTTGAAACTAACACCACGGAACATCCCCAAAGCTTGTCCCTTTGTGCTCTTCCGTGCGCCTTGACCCGTGCAGACCGTGGCACGTGTACCTTCGAATCCTTACGTTCGGTCAATTTAGGTTAAATACCGAGAGCTAACGCCCCGGGGAGGGCGAAGGGGTCAGGGGTTCGAAGGGGGTGCGCGGTCGGCACGTAGGATTCCTCGTGCGGCCGCGAACGGGACGGAGACCCTCGTGCTGCGTGGCACGAAACACGAGAACCGACCTACCTCGCCGCCGGAAAGATGCCATCGGTGTATGGCGAGCTTCCGGCGCACGCGTTTTCCCCCGCCCGTGACTGCGGCCCGTGCTTGGGGGTGCACGGGGTAACGAACGAGCTGCACTCACGCGAAAAGAAATTGCGCGTAGTCGACTCTTGCCCTCCTCTTTCCGATTTGGAGGGGGAAAAATATCTTAAATGGTACCTTATTGTCCATTAAAAATAGTCGAGAATCAGATAAGGCTGCAAAAATGGGGTTAGTTATTCAATTTTGAACATAGCAAAGACACAACAGAAATATGATGTAAATTGTTAGATTGTTCCATTCATTTTGGAAATTTGCTGTAAGATATCGTACGTTCGACAATTTGCGATGGGTTTAAGGGCTATTGGTGGTCAGCAGTGGTTAGATTGTGGTCACTGGTGGTCACCAGTGGTTAGACTGTGGTTATTTATGGTCAACATTGGATAGACTGTGGTCATTCATGGTCAGCAGTGGTTAGACAGTGGTCATTGATGGTCAGCAGTGGTTAGGCAGTAGGTATCAGCCATGACATATGATTTATCGCGATTTATAGTCCCATAGATCCTATCAATCTCAATAATGTTGACCTTCCTTTCGAAACACATCAAAAATTAAACTTCACACATTAGAATTCGTAATCCATATACCAAATAAAATGGATTCCATGCAGTCAATAATGAGAACAGTGGTCAAATAAAGATCCAAGAATGGCTAGAAGGCTTTATTCTTTAGCTTTGTCATGGTTTTAATGAACCAGTGGTCATCGATGGTCAACAGTGGTTACTTAATGGTCAGTAATGAGAACAGTGGTCAAATAAAGATTCAGGAATAGCTAGAAGGCTTTAATTTTTTGCTTTGTCATGGTTTGGATGAACCAGTGGTCATCGATGGTCAACAATGCTTAGTTTATGGTCATCGATGGTCAAAAGTGGTTATTTAATGGTCAATAATGAGAACAGTGGTCAAATGATGATCCATGAATGGCCAGAAGGCTTTAATCTTCAGCTTTGTAATGGTTTTAATGAATCAGTGGTCATAGATGGTCAACAGTCCTTAGTTTATGATCATCGATGGTCAACAGTGGTTACTTAATGGTCAATAATAGGAGCAATGGTTACTTAATGGTCAATAATGAGAATATTGGCCAAATAAAGATCCATGGAATGGCCAGAAAGCTTCAATCTTCAGCTTTGTAATGGTTTTAACGAATCAGTGGGCATCGATGGTCAACAGTGGTTAGTTTATGGTCATCGATGGTCAGTAATGGTTACTTTGTGGCTCTTGATGGTCAATAACAAAGGTAACATGGAAGACAGTAGACCACAAAGATCCAGAAATAGCCAGAATGATCTAATCTTCAGTCTTCTAATGGTTTTAATGAATCAACGGCTATCGATGGTCAACAGTGGTTACTTAATGGTCAATAAGGAGAACAATGGTCAAATAAAAATCCAGGAATGGCCACAGAAGGCTTTAATCTTCAGTCTTCTAATGGTTTTAATGAATCAATGGTCATCGTTGGTCAACAGTGGTCAGTTTATGGTCATCCATTACCAACAGTGGTTAATTTATGGTTTATAAGACATTCTTGATACAGAAATTGACCACATATTTCGATCAAAATACGATCAAAACAACACCTAGATATAATTTATAATTATTTCCCTCCAGTATAAATTCCAGTAGACACTAAATTTTCAAATAATCCTGGAGGAAAGCACAGTGTCCAGTAAAATCGTAGCCCGTTCACGGTGGAGCCAACACGCCGTGAAACGTATTATCCGAGTAGATCGAATTTAAGTAATGGAAAATAGTAAAATTCGCCCGTATTCTGTCGATTCCCACGGTGTCCGCGACCGTACGTTTCCCCGTGCACACCGAGGACGATATCGGATGGCTTCGATCGGCCGCCCTATAAAAGGACCACGTCGCCAACTTGTCCGGCTGATCGACGTCCGCCCCGTGTTTGCCGATATTTTTCAAACGCCGCGGTGCCGCCAGTCCGTCGATTCGGGTTCGCTGGCCTCGATGGAAGCTTCCCGCGGGACGAACAGGTCGCGCGTACGCCGCGACGCGGACGCATCTTCCTCGCGTCGGTGACGAGTCGAGCGTAACTCCGCCGTTCCCATAAATCCGCGAACGCTTTGGCGAGGTGCACCACGGTGCCCCGGGTTAATAGATTTGTATGTTTATGGCCGCCCCACGGTCCGCTTCCCTCGTCGTTATATCGCGTGCAATTTATACGCGTCTCGTGCGCGCGCGAGGGCGCCTCGTCGTCGGGACGTCTCCGTCGCTCGCATCGCGGGACAACGAGCCACCTTTTACCCAGTTGGCAGGCTCTCCCCGCTCCACGGGGTCAAGAGTCGCCGGAATGGATTCGCCAAGACTGCTCTCTGTTCGCCTTTTCTTCCTTTTTTTCCCTCCCTTCCCCCCTGCTTCCTTCGCGTTCGAAGAAAAGCGATACGCTTTTTCGGGTTACGACGTTCCCGTTCCCGTTCCCGTTCTGGGCTCCAGGAATTTTCGAGGTCGATTCCTCCCTCGGTCGTGTACGTGTTTCCGTTCCGGGTGTATCCTCGAGGACGTTGAATTCGCAATACGAAGATCGAACGATACGGTTAGAGTTTTATTTCCGACCGGCTCGTAAGTGGATCGCGCCCCGGGAAAAGATTCAGGCGAGGAAATACCGGGGCGGCGCAGGTATGAGAGATATTTATGCGTCGCGGATGGGTATGGCTGAGCACGAACGACAGGTGTTTCGGACATAACGGACGGGAGAGGGCGAGCATTCCGATCGGAGCAGTCGACGGACTTTTTCCGGAAGGAGGTCGAATGATATATCCGTAATATACATAATATCGCGTCTAGAGAATTATCCAGTAAATATTCTGGTCGAATGTGGAGTTACTCTGCCCTGGAGGCAAGCAAATGTGAGACAATATCATTTACACACTAAAATTGTTACTTTTTTGGTAGAATTTTTAGATATCAACACGTAAATTTCATGTTAGAAGCTTGTTACAGGCCATAAACTAACCACTACTAGTCATTGATGGTCATAAAGTAACCACTACTGACCATCGATGGCCTTAAAGTAATCACTGTTGACCATTGAAGACCATAAAGTTACCACTGTTGTCCATGGATGGCCACAAACTAACCACTGCTGCCCATCGATGGCCATAAAGTAACCACTAGTGACCATCGAAGAAAACAAACTTTCCACTGTTGGCCATCGATAATGACAGTCTCCATTCGATCACAAACAACTTTGGTGGCCAACAGTGGTTACTTTGTGGCCATCGATGGTCAGTAGTGGTTACTTTAAGGCCATCGATGGTCAGTAGTGGTTACATTAAGGCTATCGATGGTCAGTAGGGGTTACTTTGTGGCCATCGATGGTCAGTAGTGGTTACTTTAAGGCCATCGATGGTTAGTAGTGGTTACTTTGTGGCCATCGATGGTCAGCAGTGGTTATGCAGTGGTTATCTGCCATTTCACATGATTCATCGCGATTTATAGTCCCATAGATCCTCCCAATCTCAATAATCTTGTCCTTCCCTTCGAATCACATCTAAATTAAACTTCACACATTATAATTCGTAATCCATACCACCAAATAAAATGCATTCCACCCGTAAATGAAACTGACGATAATAAAAATTCACATTTTGGACCCCGCAGGAGAAGAGTTTCGTACAGGAAAAATTATCCGGAGGTAATCGATCACCTTCCGCGGGCGATGTCAGGGATTTTATTGAAATTGAAATATGATGTAGTCCACGCGAAATTAATGGGGGTTTAAGTCATCCTTTTTCTGGTCTCAAATTTGTTTCTACATTGCACGAATTTTATTTGATATTCCAACCGTTTCGTACAAAATTAATTCACGAGAATTCCACAAATAAATACATTCTCACATTCAATTAAATTCATTTAAAAATTTTTTTGGAAATACAATGTAAACAAGACGTCACTCTTTTATTTAGTCGATGAATTTTCTTTTAAATACTTCGTCCAATGAACAGTTAAGTGACCTGTAATCGAGTGGCCTTAAAACGATTTCAATAAATTTTAATAATGACAAACACAAGGGACCAAACCACCACTAACATAGATTGTAATTACTATATGTGCACATAAACTAAAAAAAAAAAATAATACACGTTTGGCGGTGAAGATCACTTTGTTACAGGTCATTGAGTTTTTATCGGCTGAAATCTGTTTCCTAAATGAAATACGAGCTATTTAAAATATTTAAAGCCATCTTGTTGCCTCCGGGGAACACAAGCCGCGAGAAAAAGTGAAATATTTCTGTTCGACGAGCCCATTGTGTGCAACACATTTCATTAAAATCAGCCTCCCGTAAAATCAATAATTAACGCGTTATTTAAATGGTAATTCTTATTATCTCGACCTGTCCACAAAATGGCGACTAAAGGTACGTAAAATTTTTGTACGAACAGCGATCGAATATAAGGAAATAATCACAGTTAAATATGTTATTTGTTTATTAAATTAACCGAGTTGTTTGCTTGGGACGCGGTAGTCGAATTAACTTTAAAATGTGCAACAATCCCGGAGCGGATAAACAAAAGCAAAAGGTTGAACGGAGAGGCAGTTGTCGATTGAATGTAGCATAAATGGGGCGGTTTAATACACGCTAATAAAAGCTAACTATATACAAATATGTGTCTATTTAGAAACGCAAACGAACATGGTTGCATCGCTGGGAACCCTTTGACTCGTCGCGAGTCATATGGCGAAAGTCGCGTGAATAGTTGGAGTTTACAGTAAATTAGAGCTTAAATAGATGCAAATTCCAAACTCAAACAGTGTTTAAACCGGTATATAGGTTTGTTTATTGAAATGGGAAATTGCAAAAGCAACGCACAATTGACATGTACGACGAAATGGTGTATTCAAAAATTGGGATAAAAGTATACTTTTAAAATCATTAAAGGTGCAATTTTACTTTAAAACACACGATTGTTTGTAATGTATATCTGTAGAGACTTGTTGAATTTGCTCCAGTGCGCATGCGTGGATTTGGACGCCATGATGTAA
This sequence comes from Colletes gigas, assembly GCF_013123115.1. Lineage (NCBI taxonomy): Eukaryota > Metazoa > Arthropoda > Insecta > Hymenoptera > Colletidae > Colletes > Colletes gigas. Next base: position 3,103,314 of record NW_025106644.1, read on the forward strand.
GAAATGGACCAAGTTTAGTTTCTTTCAATCAAAATTGTACATTTAAAATGTGTTAAAAGTATACTACGGAGAAATTTATCTTTCAAAATCATTAATAGTGCAATTTTATTTTAAAACACTCGATTGTTTGTAATTATGTATCTGTAGAGACTTGTTGAATTTGCTCCAGTGCGCATGCGTGGATTTGGACGCCATGATGTAAGAAATGGACCAAGTTTAGTTTCTTTCAATCAAAATTGTACATTTAAAATGTGTTAAAAGTATACTACGGAGAAATTTATCTTTCAAAATCATTAATAGTGCAATTTTATTTTAAAACACTCGATTGTTTGTAATTATGTATCTGTAGAGACTTGTTGAATTTGCTCCAGTACGCATGCGTGGATTTGGACGCCATGATGTAAGAAATGGACCAAGTTTAGTTTCTTTCAATCAAAATTGTACATTTAAAATGTGTTAAAAGTATACTACGGAGAAATTTATCTTTCAAAATCATTAATAGTGCAATTTTATTTTAAAACACTCGATTGTTTGTAATTATGTATCTGTAGAGACTTGTTGAATTTGCTCCAGTGCGCATGCGCGGACGCCATGTTTCGGTTTAAGAAATGCACGAGTTATTTTAAAAGCAGTAATAATATTTTGTTAACCCCATAGACAACTTTGTTTTCTTTTCACGTGCATGTTCGATTCTCCAACCCCTTGACTAAGGGAAGTTTAAAATATTTATCCATTCAACCCTTCTTGTAAACAGGTTGTCGACCCCTGTGGAGGTTGCAGAGCTCAGGGGTAATTTAGTTTACAGACACACGTATATTTTTTCCCCCACCAATGAGACTCTGTGTCGTTTATCTAAAATTCCTAGAATCGTTTCTTTGATCCAGCGACGTCGAAAGCGCGTTCCGCTCGTTAGGGGTGGTTTTCTATACGGGACGGATCGACGCGCGGGTGAATCTTTGCGACGCGGGGGGGAGGTGGCTGTCACGTCGCCCCGGAATTTCTATCGGGACGAGAAACATTGAAATGCACTTTTCTGAAATATGGGACGCCCGTTTTCTCGAATATAAAGCGATAAACGGACAGGGGAGTGTTTTATCTCGTAATATCGTAAACGGTACGCGCGGAAATCCGGTATAAATAACCGGAATCGATCGGTACACCGGGTGCCGGCCCGATACAGACAATTAAGTGTAAAAATTACACGAATTTCACCCGTGCGCCATTCCGCCACGCGTATCATTCATCCCCGTTTTCGTATCGAGCGAAAAATTAACGTCGTGTAATTAACCCTTCCATCGTTTGCGCGAGGGCACCATATATACCGCGGGGCGCGTTTAATTTCACTAATTATACGCGGCCAGTAGGGATTAGCTCTCTGTCAGAGCCAACGGCCGCGTCATTATGCGATATCGTTCGGAACTAAAAGGATTAAAATCGCGCAACAGAGAGCGCAAAATTTAAGCCCGTGGAAAATGCCAGGCGCCTCGCGAAAGATATTGAAAAGGCTCGAAAGAGTCAAGCAGCCGGGCAAAAATCAGACAGAAAAGTCGATGCAACCGGTGCACAGACCGGTGCATTGAACGAGTGCATCTCGTGCGGATGCAGGGCTGCGCATCGTGTGCCGCAACAAGGTAGCCTCCTCTTCGCTCTTTCGACGCTTCTCCACACCTACGTCCTCCCCCCTCCGCTTTTTTACCCCCCTTTTCCTCCGCCGAGGTTGCATTTACAAGAGCTCGTATTTCCATCGTCAATGCGCTCGCTGAAAATCGAAACGCCCCGTTGCTTCTTCCTCCCCCCTCTCCTCACTCTTCCGCCACGGTCGAACGATACTTCAAAACATCTTCGATACGATAAAGGTGGTTACTTTGTGGTCATCGATGGTCAACAGTGGTTAGTTCATGATTTGCACACTGAAATTTTATCTTAATTGGTAGAATTTTTCGATAGGAATAGATAAATTTCATGTTAAAAGGTTGTTACAGGCCATAAACTAACCACTGTTGGCCATCGATGACCATAAACTGACCATTGGCGGCCACAATGCAACCACTACTGGCCATCAGTGGCCATAAAGCAACCACTGTTGACCATCGATGACCACAAACTAACCACTGTTCAACTTCATTCACTCACAAACAACGTTGGTGGTCAATAGTGGGTATTTTGTGGCCATCGATGGTTTACACACTGAAATTGTATCTCATTTGGTAGAATTTTCCAATATCAACAGATAAATTTCATGTTGAAAGGATGTTACAGGCCATCGATGACCATAAACTAACCACTGTTGGCCATCGATGACCATAAACTGACCACTGGTGGCCACAAACCAATCACTACCGACCATCAGTGGCCATAAAGCAACCACTGACGACCATCGATGACCACAAACAATTCAATGATCAGTAGTGGTCAGTTTATGACCATCGATGGTCAATAATGGTTACTTCGTGGCCATCGATGGTCAACATCTAGCTTAACATCGAAGACAGAAGACCACAAAGATCCAAGAAATGGCCAGAATTCTCTTATCACTTATGTCAGTCTTCAACCAGGATCGTTACTAGAGTCATCGAGTCTATATTATAAACAATCTGTGGTCACTTTTCCTGCGCATTGTGTGCCGCAACAAGGTAGTCTCCACTTCGCTCTTTCGACTCTTCTTCACACCTACGTCCCCTCTCCACTGTTTTACCCGCCTTTTTCTCCACCGAGGTTGCATTTACAAGAGCTCGTATTTCCATCGGCAATGCGCCCGCTGAAAATCGAAACGCCCCGTTGCTTCTTCCTCCCCCCTCCCCTCACTCCTCCGCCACGGTCGAACGATACTCGAAAACATCGTCGATACGCCGCGGCTTTTCAGATTAGAATTTTTAAATATTCAACAATCCATTGTCCTCGCCGAAGATACCCCCCCTCCCCCCTCTCCACCTACACTGTTCCCTCTTTCTTTGTCGTTTCGCGAGGGACGATCGATCCAAACGCGCCCCCATTCTGATATCGAAACGATCTTCGACCCGTTAGATTGCATTTTATACGGGCGTGTTTCCTGATAAATTAGATCCAGCGCGTGCCCGCGCAACGCGAACGAATTTTTCGAACCGCGTCCTGCTTTTACGGCCGATGCATCGAAATTGAAGAACGAACGGGGGAAAGTTTCGAGCCTCACCTCCGCATCGCCACAGGAAATGGCGCCGAGTGTCGCAGAAATCGGCGCCCATCGTTCGAAATTCTCGTCGATGGGTCTTCCATTATCGTCGAATCGGTCTTTCGGTCGTCGAATTAGTCACGAACGAACGATTATTCGAGCCCATCGTGTGCACGAATTTCCCGGTCGCTTGAAAATCGATGTCTCGAAAACTTCTTCATTGGTTCTTTTTCTCTTTTTTAAGGAAATAGTCTCTAGAGGAAGTTTTGTGTACTTGTGGAATGCTATTGCTACTGCTCTTTGTCAATTCTTTGGAAGAAAATGGTCTGCAAGTGGTCGACAAAGCAAGTTTCGTATACTTGGAATGCTGATACTACTTTGCTTCCTTATTTTTTAAAAGATGACAAAGAAAATAGTCTTCAAAGTAGTCTGCAATTTTGTATACTTGGAGTGCTGATACTACTCTATTTTCTTTTTCAAAAATGACAAAGAAAGTAGTCTTCATGGCAATTTTATATACTTGAAATGCTACTGCTAGTCTTCTTTGTCAATTTTTTGGAAGAAAATGGTCTGCAAATGGTCTCCAAAGGAGTATCGTATACTTGGAATGCTGTTGCTACTCTTCTTTGTCAATTTATTAAAAGAAAGTAGTCGACAAAGCAAGTTTTGTATACTTGGAGTGCTATTGCTACTCTTCTTTGTCAATTTATCAAAAGAAAATAGTCACCAAATCAAGTTTTGTATACTTGGAGTGCTGATACTACTCTATTTTCTTTTTAAAAGATGACAAAGACAATAGTCTTCAAAGTAGTCTGCAATTTTGTATACTTGGAGTGCTGATACTACTCTATTTTCTTTTTAAAAAATGACAAAGAAAGTAGTCTTCATGGCAATTTTATGTACTTGAATTGCTACTGCTAGTCTTCTTTGTCAATTTTTTGGAAGAAAATGGTCTGCAAATGGTCTCCAAAGGAAGTTTCGTATACTTGGAATGCTGTTGCTACTCTTCTTTGTCAATTTATTAAAAGAAAGTAGTCTCCAAAGCAGTTTTTGTATACTTGGAGTCCTGCTGCTAGTCTTCTGCTAGTCATTTTTCTAAAGGAAAACAAGTAGTCTTTCAAAGCAATTTTTATAATCTTGTATCTCATAAAAGATTTGTGTTATTTAAAATTGTAATTGTAAATTTATTGACCAAGCCAGTAGTCCAAGAATAGTGTTTTAATTTTGTATACTTGGAGTACTGTTGCTACTCTTCTTTGTCATTTTTTTAAAGGAAAACAAGTAGTCTCCAAAGCAATTTTTATAAACTTGTATCTCATAAAAAATTTGTGTTATTTAAAATTGTAATTGTAAATTAATTGACAAAGCCAGTAGTCCAAGAATAGTGTTTTAATTTTGTATACTTGGAGTACTGTTGCTACTCTTCTTTGTAATTTTTTTCAAAGAAAATAAATAGTCTCCAAAGCAATTTTTGTATACTCATAACCCATAAAACAATTGTATTATTTAAATTTCCAATTGTAAATCATTTAACCAACCCAGTTATCCAAAGAATAGTGTTTCAATTTTGAATTTAGTCTTCTGCTGCTACTCTTCTTTATCATTTTTTTATTTTTAGAACAAATATTCTCCAAAGCAATTTTCGGATACTTAGAGCTCACAATAGGTTCGTGTTATCTAAAATTCCAGTAGATTAGTCGAGAAAGCCAAGCACTAAGCCACGGGAATACTGTTTGAATTTTATTCAACGAGCACAAGCAGAGCCGCTGAAACGTTCGAACGGTCGAGAAGTCGCAGCCTTAGTTCGCAGTAATAGGAATGTAATTCAACCTTTGTCAGTTTTCCCTCTGACAGTTAAATCTATTTGTCTTTCTCTCTTATTTGTACGTCTACTTTCTCATTCTTCGCGAGGGAATCGCTAATGCATTCGGTGGTCAACCGGCGAGAAGACCGTACGACGCGATATACGAGGGCTGCCAGGGTTTCCAAAAGTGAAAACCAGTTATTAACAATATATCGAGCACAAGGTAAATACTCTACACTTATTCTCGACTCATAAAATACAGTAACTTTCGTGTTGCTGGTTATTTAGAAAATATTACAAACTTCGTCGAAGTCTAATCTAGATCGTAGATCCTGGATTAGGCTTGTCAAACACGCTGGGGGGGCTCCATTAAATTTCGCGGTCCGCTTGGCTCTTTTATTACCGGGATTATTATTTCCTCGCGACGCTAATCATTTAACAATTCAATACACATTTAGTTCGCGCGGATTATATTTCCACCCTATTATTTTCTTGGTAATATTTGAGGGTGTATTTTCTGCTCCATAAAGATCAGTAATAATAGGATGCTTTCATTCTCAAAAAGCTACAGACTTAATATGCAAAAATATGCTTCATATATACTTGAATTGCTATTGCTGCTCTTCTTTGTCAATTTTATAGATAAAAATAGCCTTAAAATCAAGTTTTGTATACTTGGAGGCCTATTGCTACTCTTCTTTGTCAATTTTTTAAAAGGAAATAGTCTCTATAGCAAGTTTGTATACTTGGAGGGCTATTGCTACCCTTCTTTGTCAAGTTTTTAGATAAAAATAGTCTCCAAAGCAAGTTTTGCATACTTGAAGTGCTATTGGTACTGTTTATTGACAATTGAAATAAAAAAATAGTCTCCAGAGTAAGTTTTGTCTACTTGGAGGGCTATTGCTGCTCTTCTTTGTCAATTTTATACATAAAAATAGCCTTCAAATCAAGTTTTGTATACTTGGAGGACTATTGCTACTCTTCTTTGTCAATTTTTTAAAAGGAAATAGTCTCTAAAGCAAGTTTGTATACTTGGAGGGCTATTGCTACTCTTCTTTGTCAAGTTTTTAGATAAAAATAGTCTCCAAAGCAAGTTTTGCATACTTGGAGTGCTATTGGTACTGTTTATTGACAATTGAAATAAAAAAATAGTCTCCAAAGGAAGTTTTGTCTACTTGGAGGGCTATTGCTGCTCTTCTTTGTCAATTTTATAGATAAAAATAGCCTTCAAAGCAAGTTTTGTATACTTGGAGGACTATTGCTACTCTTCTTTGTCAATTTTTTAAAAGGAAATAGTCTCCAAAGCAAGTTTGTATACTTGGAGGGCTATTGCTACTCTTCTTTGTCTAGTTTTTAGATAAAAATAGTCTCCAAAGCAAGTTTTGCATACTTGAAGTGCTATTGGTACTGTTTATTGACAATTGAAATAAAAAAATAGTCTCCAAAGGAAGTTTTGTCTACTTGGAGGGCTATTGCTGCTCTTCTTTGTCAATTTTATAGATAAAAATAGCCTTCAAATCAAGTTTTGTATACTTGGAGGACTATTGCTACTCTTCTTTGTCAATTTTTTAAAAGGAAATAGTCTCCAAAGCAAGTTTGTATACTTGGAGGGCTATTGCTACCCTTCTTTGTCAAGTTTTTAGATAAAAATAGTCTCCAAAGCAAGTTTTGCATACTTGAAGTGCTATTGGTACTGTTTATTGACAATTGAAATAAAAAAATAGTCTCCAAAGTAAGTTTTGTCTACTTGGAGGGCTATTGCTGCTCTTCTTTGTCAATTTTATAGATAAAAATAGCCTTCAAATCAAGTTTTGTATACTTGGAGGCCTATTGCTACTCTTCTTTGTCAATTTTTTAAAAGGAAATAGTCTCTATAGCAAGTTTGTATACTTGGAGGGCTATTGCTACCCTTCTTTGTCAAGTTTTTAGATAAAAATAGTCTCCAAAGCAAGTTTTGCATACTTGAAGTGCTATTGGTACTGTTTATTGACAATTGAAATAAAAAAATAGTCTCCAGAGTAAGTTTTGTCTACTTGGAGGGCTATTGCTGCTCTTCTTTGTCAATTTTATAGATAAAAATAGCCTTCAAAGCAAGTTTTGTATACTTGGAGGACTATTGCTACTCTTCTTTGTCAATTTTTTAAAAGGAAATAGTCTCTAAAGCAAGTTTGTATACTTGGAGGCCTGTTGCTACTCTTCTTTGTCAATTATTTAGATAAAAATAGTCTCCAAAGCAAGTTTTGCATACTTGAAGTGCTATTGGTACTGTTTATTGACAATTGAAATAAAAAAATAGTCTCCAAAGGAAGTTTTGTCTACTTGGAGGGCTATTGCTGCTCTTCTTTGTCAATTTTATAGATAAAAATAGCCTTCAAAGCAAGTTTTGTATACTTGGAGGACTATTGCTACTCTTCTTTGTCAATTTTATAAAAGGAAATAGTCTCTAAAGCAAGTTTGTATACTTGGAGGCCTATTGCTACTCTTCTTTGTCAATGTTTTAGATAAAAATAGTCTCCAAAGTAAGTTTTGCATACTTGAAGTGCTATTGGTACTGTTTATTGACAATTGAAATAAAAAAATAGTCTCCAAAGGAAGTTTTGTCTACTTGGAGGGCTATTGCTGCTCTTCTTTGTCAATTTTTTAGATAAAAATAGCCTTCAAAGCAAGTTTTGCATACTTGGAGTGCTATTGGTACTGTTTATTGACAATTGAAATAAAAAAATAGTCTCCAAAGGAAGTTTTGTATACTTGCGCTGCTATTGCTACTCCACTTTATTAATTTATTAAACAAAAATATCTGAAATACTTAAAGTAAGAATTATTACTCCAAAGTCCCCATTTCATCAATTCAAAAATATAAATTTACTAAATCCACCATTTTGGAAAAAATTTTTATTTCGAATAAAATTCCCCAAAAAATTCACTAGGCATTTCTCATAAATAAATTTCTATTTCCAAAAAAATCAAAGTTCATCTTCCCCTCACAAACCATACAAAAAATCTTTAAACCATCGTTAACTGTTTTGCAATAATTATATTCCAAAATTCGTTCGTTCGGAGAATCGACATTTTCAGTAACGAGATGAGGGATTTTGCATGGACGTATTTAAACCTGTCGAATGCACCACTATCGGGACGATCTTCGAGGATTTCGTGACGTTTCCGGTATTCTTCGTTAGCGGGGTTTCCGGTCGCCGGATCGTTCGATTTTTCGGAACGGGCGACGCGCCAACTCCTCCGACGCGACGGATTACAATTTTTAAATATTCAACGTCCTTCCGTCTTCGCGAGGAAATACGGGAACGGGCCGGCGCGTCAGCTACATCCTCGGTATTATGATATATCGAAACGATCTTTGGTTTTAAACCGCGCCGCGCTCCGGATTCGCCGGACATAAATTCCGCACTATCGGGATCCTCGCGGTCTCGCGACGCGAGATTGTACTCTATTAACGAACATCCTCCTTTTGGGCCAACGAGCCCGGGGAAATGGATCGAGAGCGTATCTACGCCCCTGACGACGCTCGTTTCCTCGAAACTTGCAATCGAGGCACTCAAAACGCCCATCTACGGTGCAGTGTTTTTTAAACGATAGCAAACGATCCTCTTATCAAGTTTATTCTTACACAATTGCTCTTTTGCTATTGCTATTTTCATAAACTAACCACTTTTGGCCATCGATGACCATAAACTGACCATTGGCGGCCACAAACCAGCCACTACTGACCATTGGCGGCCACAAACCAACCACTACTGACCATCAGTGGTCATAAACCAACCACTACTGGCCATCAGTGATCATAAAGCAACCACTACTGGCCATCAATGGCCATAAACAGCCACTGTTGACCATCGATGACCACAAACTAATCACTGTTGAACTTCATTCATTCACAAACAATTGGTGGTCAGTAGTGGCTACTTTGTGGCCATCGATGGTCACTAATGGTTCGTTTGTGGCCATTGATGGTCAACAACGAGTTTAACATCGAAGACAGTAGACCACAAAGATCCAGGAATGGCCAGAATGCTCTAATCTTTAGCGCCCAGTGTCCAAAGTGTCTTAATCCCCTCAAACACAAAGGTACCACATTGGCCACTTGCTCTGTCAAGTTTGTGCATCTATCGAATGATTTGAGCTACTAGATATTTGCTCAAAGAGTCTTCTGATGATCATCATTCTATTTAAATTTATCAAGCCTCATGCCAGGAAGTGAAGAACGTTCTGACACCTATCAAACTTCTTCAAACTACCCATTTGGAAGCATTGGGATTACTCTTGCTCGATTAGGCTGTGGACAGTCTAGGTGTCCGTTGTCCTAAGTGTCTTAATTCATTCAATACACAAAGCTACCACCTTGGCCACTTGCTCTGTCAAGTTTGTGCATCTATCCAATGATTTGAGCCAGTAGATAGTTGTTCAAAGAGTCTTTTGATTTAGGTATTGTCTCCTGAGTGCAATTGTTCAAGCTACTGAGGTGGTGTTTCGATTATTCCTCGGTGTAAATCCGAGAGTGGTGTTTCGAGGGATCATTTGAATCGGGGTCCTCGTAAACAGGACGAATCGCATTTCGTAAAACGTCAGGAAGAGGATCTTTGCGAGGGTAATCCCTCAAAGTTTCGTTCGCCTTTCGCTGGGGCTGCCACGAACACTACAAATCTGCTCGAGAAGGACAATTTTGGCGCTTGGGGGATCCCTACCTTGAATATCTTATGCAGAGAAGTGTACCTTCTCTTTATTCCGTGAATTTTTTCTTAGTGCGGGGCAATAATTTCTTCTTATTGCGAGACAGTATTACGTGGTCAGTTCGTTAGCAGGGTTTGGCTTTTTAAATCTTTATTTATCTTTCGTGAGCAAGTTTCTTGATCTTAGTAACAATTTTATTTTATTTTGCTAAGTTTTTTTTGTAATTTATCCAGAAGCAACAAGGTTTTTTGTATATTTATAGTAAATTACTACTATATTGTACGAATATGAATAACTGTATATGTTTTCCTACTCTAACAACTCAATTTTCAATTCATTATTAATTAATAATAAAAGTAAAGTGAGAAATAACTTATAAAAATGGTTTGGGTTAAGAATTTTGGTGAAGAAATTTTTCGACGAAACTGAAAACTTTTAAATCATTTTGAAAAAATTATTTTTGGTTGAGGGGGTTAATTACACTCACTTTTGGTGAATAGACATACCCCCGAAATCCAACGCATTTTCGAGAAAAAAATTCGATTAGGTGGTCAAATTTTTCGACGAAATTAAGAAATTTTAAATCATTGTAAAAAAATTATTTTTGCTTGAGGGGGTTAATTACAATAATTTTTGGTGAATAGACATACCCTCGAAATCCTACGCATTTTCGAGGAAAAAATTCATTACTGAAAATATAATCTGAGCCCAGAAATGATACCTCGAAATTTCATGCGTAGGTTTAAAAAATCATAACTCCCGAACGGATTGAAGGATTTTAATGTTTCAAAACGCAAACAACGCGTATTTTGGTGGAGAATACGTAGAAATTTTAAAAATAATCAAAATGTTGATCCTTGACATCGCAAAATGAGGGAGAGCCCATAAAAATGGTCCAATTTTCAAACAGCCATAACTCCTACAATAGTGACTATTTTTCAATGAAACTTTTTTCTGAAGTAGAGCTCATGGGTAGCTACAAAAAAGTATTTAACAAAATTTCCATACAGCATCAAACAAATTTAATAAAAATTAAAAACTAATTTTTAAGATAAATCGACGGAGGGGAGTCCCTAAATTTTTCGACGAAAAAAACAAATTTTAAATCATTCTGAAAAAATTATTTTTGTTTCGGGGAGTCAATTACAATCATTTTTGGTGAATAGACATACCCTCGAAATCCTATCCACTTTCGAGAAAAAAATTCGAGAAGGTGTGAAAGTTTTCGACAAAATTAAAAAATTTTAAATCATTTTGAAAAAAATATTTTTGGTTGGGGGAGTCAATTACAATCATTTTTGGTGAATAGACATACCCTCGAAATCCTATCCACTTTCGAGAAAAAAATTCGAGAAGGTGTGAAAGTTTTCGACAAAATTAAAAAATTTTAAATCATTTTGAAAAAAATATTTTTGGTTGAGGGGGTCAATTACAATTATTTTTGGTGAATACACATACCCCCGAAATCCTTCACATTTTCGAGAAAAAAATTCATTACTGAAAATATAATCCAAGATTGAAGGGATCGAAGGATTTCAATGTTTCAAAATGCAAACGACGCGTATTCCGACTGAAGAGTATCCAGAAATTCAAAGAATGTTCACTCCGTTGATCTATCGACGCTCGTTACCGATCCTCGCGGACCTCGAACGTAACCGTTGCAGAAAATCTGAAATATTCAACGGCGTGCGTTGTTGCGCAGAGGAAGATGGCGTCTCCAGACCATAGTTTTCGACAGTCACGCGCGCGATACTCCGGATATCCGAGGAATACGAAATCGCGCATAACTATAACGCCAGCCCCCCTGAATACGACTCCGGGCGTTTCTCAAAATATATATCCCGAATCGCGAGAACCGATCGGTCGTTATACTCGGGGACGTAGACCGTCCACCGTTTCCCACGTCGCCGTCGTCTGCGTCCCCGGAGTGGTGGGAGAAGTTTTGACGGCGGCGGGTGCCAAGTAACTTTATTGAAAAGTATCTAGGTAAGTCCTGAAGAACAAAGGTAGTGCTTCTCGCGCGGTTCCTCCGCCCCCCCCCCTCCCCTCCCCCTCCCCCTCCCCCCGCTTCGCGGCCGTTCCTCCTCCCCTCTTCCGCCCCTCCGCGCGGGAGCTTCGTGCCTCTCGATCGCCCTGCTCTGGAACGGAATATTGCCTTTTCGTCGTCGTGCAAGCAAAATCCTTTCCTCCCGCTCGAACACTCGCTGGAAATTGACTCTGCTTATATCGGCTTACCGGCGGCTTTGCAGCCTCTTGGCTTGCGTTTCCTTTCTTCTTCGCCTCCCTCCTCCTTCTCCTCATGTTCCTCGTCCTGATCGCGGGCCGCGCCTACCGTCTGTCGAGCGGGCCCCTTTGTGACGTGTCTTCGCCCCTGGAAACCACGCAGAGTACCATCGAATCAATTTTCGGTACCGATTTCCTCCTGCAATTTTATTCATCCTGAATGAATAATTTATGGTTAGGAATACGATATAACACCCCCAAATAAGGTTTAATACCGCGAGAGGGGTTCGAACAAACGCTGTGCAACTTGAAAATTTCTTCTAGTTCGAGAAATTCTCAAGTGTAAAACTACGGTCAGGCTCGTCTTGACTGTAGGACAATATTTAAAAAATAAATTTAATTTCCTGCTAGATCGTTAGATGGTTTGGTCCACTTTTAAGACCACTTTTAAAAATTTCCTTTATTCAATATACCTTGAAAGTTTAAAACAAATTAAATACATAATATAAATTTTACCATAATAGTGACAAATTTCCACTGAATCATAGGTACAATATAATAATGTTTATTTCTCCCAGATTGTTTATAGAGGGAAACATTAATGTCTATTCTTGCTCTAGAAATTCTCAACTACAAAACTACGGTCAGACTCGTCTTGGCTGTAGAACAATATTTAAAAAATATTTTTAATTTCCTGTTAGGTGGTTTGATGTGATGGTTTGATTCACCTTGTCAAGAATTTTCGTTATTTAATATACAGTATAAGTTTAAAATACATTGGATATTTAATAAAAATTCTATTATAATTGTGATAAATTCCCACTGAATGATATGTACGATAATATATATATATATTGTGTTTAGATTGTTTAAAGAAGGATACATTAATAAGGTTATTCTTCAGTCGAGAAATTTTCAACTACAAAACTACGATCAACCCCCTGATCTATAAAAAAATATTTTAAAAACAAATTTAATTTCCTGACGTTAAAAATATACTCTGACAGTATAATACACATCAGATACACAACACAAACTCTAATGATGATAAAATGGCGACTATATGCTTTAAAATAAAATTAAATAAAATCGATTATGCATTTGTTATTAAAAATCCTCAACTCTAAAAGTACGAGCAGATTCCTGTGGTAAGTACAACAATATTTAAAACATAAATTTAATTTCTAGTTAGATGGTCAGATCGTTTGGCCAACTTCGATTATCTTTTTTGACAATTTTGTTTATTTAAAATTCTCTGAAGAAAGTTTAAAATAAATTGGATAGGTAATATAAATTCTAGTGTAATTGCGGCAAATTTCCAATGAATCATAGGTACGATATAATCATATATTTATTGTATTTGGATTGTTAAGCAGGGAAACATTCATAAGTTCCTTCTTGCTCGAGAAATTCGCAACTACAAAACTACGGTCACACTCGCCTTTCCTGTAGAACAATATTTTAAAAAATAATTTAATTTCCTGTTAGATGGTTGGATGTGATGGTTTGGTTCACTTTGTCAAGAATTTTCTTTATTTAATATACAGTGTAATTTTAAAAAAACATTGGATATGTAATAAAAATTATAATTGTGACAAATTCCCACTGAATCATAGGTACAACAATACATTTATTCCGTTTAAATCGTTTAAAGAAACAATAAAAAGTTTATTCTTGCCCGAGAAATTCTCAACTACAAAAACTAAGGTCACACTCGCCTTGGCTGTAGAACAACATTTAAAAAATAAAATTAATTTCCTGTTAGATCGTTAGATGGTTTGGCCCACTATCAAGACCTCTTTTAAAAGTTTCCTTTATTCAATATACCTTGAAAGTTTAAAACCAATTAAATACATAATATAAATTTTACCATAATAGTGACAAATTTCCACTGAATCATGGATACAATATAATAATATTTAATTCTCTCAAACTGTCTAAAGAGGAAAATATTAATGTTTATTCCTGCTCGAGAAATTCTCAACTACAAAACTACGGTCAGACCTCCCTTATCTAAAAAAAAATATTTTAAAAATAAATTTAATTTCCTGACGTTAGTTTCTGCCCATTGTGGGGAACCTTTTCGACAATTTTGTTTATTTAAACACACCCCGACGCAGTTGCAACTTGCAAATGTCTGATTATTTTGCATGTACACGAACCCTGGAAATTAATTGCGGTTTCCAGTGTCGGGGCCAGCAGTAATTTCGCGCGAAATGTATTTATTTAATCAAAACGGTTTCTACGGGTCGCAAACGGTTCTGCAAATATTTTTGTAAATTATTTTCCATCCCCCCCCTGATAGGACGGGTTTTGTCAGACGATAAACGTCGGTTTAAATTACGCTCCCGATGAAAATTTACCGGTCGCGATAAATTTGTATAATACTTGGCCGGGGGTATTTTTTCACGGTGGACGTACCGTGTATCAGTTTTATGCCTCCGTGGACAAGCGGGAGGGCGTACGTGTGCGGAATGCACGCGTGTTCTTCTAATGACTCGTACCTCCGCTCCCAGTATATCTTCTTTACGAGTGCTCGTGCGTGACTTATCTCCGTTGGTCGAAATTTACGCTGCGTAAATGCAAAATTAGGAGCGCAAAGATACTAATTGTAAGTCCTAATTACTATGCGCGCAGTCGCCGTTTACCGCCGACGCGTATTTCATCGTAATATCCGGTCCGAGCGTTGTAAAAGCGTCGCGATCGGGCTGAAAATTGCAAGAACCGTCGCCCTGGGAAAGAAGATGGAGCACTCTGGGAGAGATGTGGGGGACAATTGGTTTCGTTCAACGAATCTTGGACGATTTTTGGCTAATTTATGGCCCCGACAAAATAAATAATCTTAACACTTTACCGACCGATAGCCTATTAATCGACTGTTTTACCGGCCAACGCTTACCGACCGATAGCCTATTAATCAACTGTTTTATCGGTCGACATTTACCGACCGATAGCCGATTAATCAACCGCTACCGGTCGGTAAAGTGTTAACGAACTCGGGACAGGAATAAATTTTAGTGGAAATGGGGGGTGTTAAATGTATTCTTGGGGCTGTTGAATTTAAATATTCCGTGTATCACAAGGTTAGTTTGATTGGAGACTGTTTTGAGAACGCGGGATGTTTCCGGACGCCATTTTGGAGAACTGTTAGTAGTGAATATGAAATTAATTTCTTGTTGATAAAGTGTTTTTAAGTCCAGGTTCGATTAAAATTGTGATTTAATGGAATAAGTTTGAAAGAATCGAGCTGTTAGGTAGAGTGAAATATGTAATAGGAGTTTCTTGTACGAGATAATGCATTTGTTGCTAAAATTCTCAAGTATAAAAGTACGAGCAGATTAGATTGGTCTGTGGAACAATATTAGAAAAATAAATTTAATTTTCTGTTGGATGGTTTGGTCTACCTTGAGGATATTTTTCAAGAATTTCGTTTATTTAATATATAGTCAAAGTTTAAAGTAAATAATATAAATTATATAGATACATAAGGTAAATTCTAGTAATATAGATATATAATATAAATTTTAGTGTTAATTTACAATGAATTATAGATACGATATAATAATATTCATTGAGATTAGATTGTTTAAAGACGGAGATATTCTTTGCTCGAGAAATTCTCAAGTGTAAAACTACGGTAAGATTCCCCTAGGCTATAAAACAATATTTGAAAAATAAATTGAATTTTCTGTTAGATGGTTTGGTTCATTTTGAGGATATTTTTTAAGAATTTCGTTTATTTAATGTACACTCAAAGTTTAAAGTATATAATATAAATTATATAGATACATAAGGTAAATTCTAGTAATATAGATACATAATATAAATTCTAGTGTAAATTTACAATGAATTATAAATACGATATAATAATATTCATTGAGCTTCGATTGTTTAAAGACGGAGATATTCTTTGCTCGAGAAATTCTCAAGTGTAAAACTACGGTAAGATTCCCCTAGGCTATAAAACAATATTTAAAAAATAAATTTAATTTTCTGTTAGAAGGTTCGATCCACTTTGAGCACCTTTTTCGAGAATCTTGTTTATTTAATGTACCATGAAAGTTTAAAACAAATTAAATACATAATATAAATTGTACTATAATAGTGACAATTTTCTATTGAATCATAAGTACAATATAATAATATTTATTTCTCCCAGACTGTTTAAAGAGAAAAATATCCACAAGTGTATTCTTGCACGAGAAATTCTCAAGTACAAAACTACGGTCAGATTCCTTACATCTATAAAACAATATCTAAAAAATAACCCAATATTCCTGACCTTATTTTTGACCCACTTTGAGGACAAAAATATACGCAGAATGAATAAAATAATAGATAAAACAATAAATCAAACTAAAATTAAATAAAACGCAATTTCTCCTGCACTATTACGCAATCGTTCCATAATGCAATTAAACGTCTTCCCGTAATTTCCAGATGTTCGGTAGTTCCATTTGCGTTCCCAAATCGGTGGGAAAGCCATGCAACTGCCTATCGTTAGACAAATATCTTAGGGTTCCCCCCGGTCGCATCTGTGTAAGCTTTATCTCGCATGTGGCGAGTCCTATGAGTCACAAAAGTCCCATGCATACGTCCCGTGCACTTTTCTTACCCTCCACCGACATTCTCCGCCCTTTTTCCGGGCTGTGACTCCGGCCAGAGGACGTTAATGCTTCCGTGGGAGACTCCGTGTCCCGTATTTCTGTTTTCGTTGCCCCTCGTTGACCGCCAAACGTCCCCTTTTCCTTATAGACGCGCCATATTAACAGAGGCCCGCCACTCGCCACGGAATTTTCGTAAAAATTCCCGGGCGAAACAAACCGCGAACCCAGGTTCTAATTTACAACCGTGACGCGTACCTGGGCTCATCGAGATTTCCTCGGCTGGTTTTTCTCGCGGAGGGGGGGAGCGTGTGTGTTTTCCAGTTAATTCGAGCGAAGTGCTACGGGGGGTTCGTAAATAGCCGTGGAAACATAGCAAACGCGCCCGGGCGAGTACACCGTGGGTGTCTCGGTTAACTTCTCATACGTTTAAGAAACTTTCGTACTAATTCCGTGCAGCGCTCCGCGGCGTCGGGAGGCTCGGGGCATTGTTCTTGACACGAGCACGCAGCCTCGAAATTTTGTTTAAGTAAACTACGAAAGAGCGATTCGATGTCGCCGGGAACAACTTCGCCCGGGAACTGTTCTTAATTTCGTGATTATTTTACTACGGCTCGCTGGGGAAGTTTGATCAAACGTTGGGAAGATTTTTTTTGGGAAAATGTAGATTGCTTTTGGAAGAGGGTCAGATGCTCTGATGTGGAATACTTTTTTTTGTTTGGACACGTGTTTCACTTGCAGAGATTTATGGGAAGTCAAAAATTGAGGATTTTGTGGGGATTATGTGGGGACTTTGTGGGGATTTTTATGCTCTTTTGACTGCGTAATAGTCGAATTTTAAATATAATTACGGTTTGGGGAATGTTTACTCTTTTTAGTGAGGTCCTCATTCTTCATATTAGGCCCATAGTGCTCATAATGTGGAATAGTGTCTTTCATATTAGGCTCATAGTGCTCACAACATGGAATAGTGTCTTTCATATTAGGTTCATTCTGCTCATAAATATGGAATAGTGTCTTTCATATTAGGTTCATTCTGCTCATAAATATGGAATAGTACTTTCGTCAGGCTCAAGTTGCTCATAAATATGGAATAGTATTGTTCATATTAGGCTCATAGTGCTCACAATATGGAATAGTGTCTTTCATATTAGGCTCATAGTGCTCACAATATGGAATAGTGTCTTTCATATTAGGCTCATAGTGCTCACAATATGGAATAGTGTCTTTCATATTAGGTTCATTCTGCTCATAAATATGGAATAGTATTGTTCATATTAGGCTCATAGTGCTCACAATATGGAATAGTGTCTTTCATATTAGGCTCCTAGTGATCACAATATGGAATAGCATTGTCCATATTAGGTACATAGTGCTCATGATATGGAATAGTATTTTCATCAGGCTCATAGTGCTCATAAATATGGAATTGTATTGTTCATATAAGGCTTATAGTGCTCATGGAATAGTATTTTTCATATTTGACTCATAATATGGAAGTGTCTTTCGTATTAGGCTCATAGTGTTCACAATGTGGAATAGTGTCTTTCATATTAGGTTCATTGTGCTCATAAATATGGAATAGTACTTTCATCAGGCTCATAGTGCTCATAAATATGGAATAGTATTGTTCATATTAGGCTCATAGTACTCATGGAATAGAATTTTTCATATTAGGTTCGCGGTGGTCACGATATGGAATAGTATTTTTCATATTAGGCTCATAGTGCTCACAATATGGAATAGTGTCTTTCATATTAGGCTCCTAGTGATCACAATATGGAATAGCATTGTCCATATTAGGTACATAGTGCTCATGATATGGAATAGTATTTTCATCAGGCTCATAGTGCTCATAAATATGGAATTGTATTGTTCATATAAGGCTTATAGTGCTCATGGAATAGTATTTTTCATATTTGACTCATAATATGGAAGTGTCTTTCGTATTAGGCTCATAGTGTTCACAATGTGGAATAGTGTCTTTCATATTAGGTTCATTGTGCTCATAAATATGGAATAGTACTTTCATCAGGCTCATAGTGCTCATAAATATGGAATAGTATTGTTCATATTAGGCTCATAGTACTCAGGGAATAGAATTTTTCATATTAGGTTCGCGGTGGTCACGATATGGAATAGTATTTTTCATATTAGGCTCATAGTGCTCACAATATGGAATAGTGTCTTTCATATTAGGCTCCTAGTGATCACAATATGGAATAGTATTGTCCATATTAGGTAGATAGTGCTCATGATATGGAATAGTATTTTCATCAGGCTCATAGTGCTCATAAATATGGAATTCTATTGTTCATATTAGGCTTATAGTGCTCAAGAAATAGTATTTTTCATATTTGACTCATAATATGGAAGTGTCTTTCGTATTAGGCTCATAGTGCTCACAATGTGGAATAGTGTCTTTCATATTAGGTTCATTGTGCTCATAAATATGGAATAGTACTTTCATCAGGCTCATAGTGCTCATAAATATGGAATAGTATTGTTCATATTAGGCTCATAGTGCTCATGGAATAGAATTTTTCATATTAGGTTCGCGGTGGTCACGATATGGAATAGTATTTTTCATATTAGGCTCATAGTGCTCACAATATGGAATAGTGTCTTTCATATTAGGCTCCTAGTGATCACAATATGGAATAGTATTGTCCATATTAGGTAGATAGTGCTCATGATATGGAATAGTATTTTCATCAGGCTCATAGTGCTCATAAATATGGAATTGTATTGTTCATATTAGGCTTATAGTGCTCATGGAATAGTATTTTTCATATTTGACTCATAATATGGAAGTGTCTTTCATATTAGGTTCATAGTGCTCACAATGTGGAATAGTGTCTTTCATATTAGGTTCATTGTGCTCATAAATATGGAATAGTACTTTCATCAGGCTCATAGTGCTCATAAATATGGAATAGTATTGTTCATATTAGGCTCATAGTACTCATGGAATAGAATTTTTCATATTAGGTTCGCGGTGGTCACGATATGGAATAGTATTTTTCATATTAGGCTCATAGTGCTCACAATATGGAATAGTGTCTTTCATATTAGGCTCCTAGTGATCACAATATGGAATAGCATTGTCCATATTAGGTACATAGTGCTCATGATATGGAATAGTATTTTCATCAGGCTCATAGTGCTCATAAATATGGAATTCTATTGTTCATATTAGGCTTATAGTGCTCATGGAATAGTATTTTTCATATTTGACTCATAATATGGAAGTGTCTTTCATATTAGGTTCATAGTGCTCACAATGTGGAATAGTGTCTTTCATATTAGGTTCATTGTGCTCATAAATATGGAATAGTACTTTCATCAGGCTCATAGTGCTCATAAATATGGAATAGTATTGTTCATATTAGGCTCATAGTACTCATGGAATAGAATTTTTCATATTAGGTTCGCGGTGGTCACGATATGGAATAGTATTTTTCATATTAGGCTCATAGTGCTCACAATATGGAATAGTGTCTTTCATATTAGGCTCCTAGTGATCACAATATGGAATAGCATTGTCCATATTAGGTACATAGTGCTCATGATATGGAATAGTATTTTCATCAGGCTCATAGTGCTCATAAATATGGAATTCTATTGTTCATATTAGGCTTATAGTGCTCATGGAATAGTATTTTTCATATTTGACTCATAATATGGAAGTGTCTTTCGTATTAGGCTCACAGTGCTCACAATATGAAATAGTATATTTATATTTATATTTACACTAACACAAAGCTAAAACACTTACTTTATTATGTATAATATTAGGTCAAAAATCACCTTGGAAAAACTCAGACTGCAATATTTTTTTCAATATTTATTATGATATTTTCTTTTATATCCAATTGTATTTAATTGCATTCATCACAAAAATCACAAAAATCACAAAAATCCCCGAAATCACGAAAATCACCAATATCATCAGAATTACGATTTTTCAATATTGCAATGTTCCAAATCAAGAACTTATTCCATATCAGGGCAACCTGACCCTATTTATAAAAGCTACCATAATCCAAATATTAAAGTCCCTGTCTAATTAGCGCGAGTATAATAATCGTGCTTATCAATTTCTAATTTAATATTCCTTTTTCCCCCCAGCCAGGGAATTTCCCCGTTTTTTGTCTCGGTTACCAATTTAAGGGATAATTATTTGTAACGGTCTGCCGCGTTTCTCGTTACGCTCGCGTTTTTTTTTCGCGAATGTTTGTCGACCGCCCCCGCGGGTGATATTTAAAAATTTGCGCGTGCTCCGGTTGTTTACTCGTTAACCGCGAACACACGGTGAAAAGGAAACACGCGGGGCCGGGGAAACCCCCGGGGGTGTGCGTAGATTTTCCGCGATTAAATTTCAAAAATTTCTACGCCATAGAAATTTGGGGGAAATATCAACTTCGATTTTTCAACTCAATTTGTCACTCTTTTAACCACCCTGTGTCCATCGAATTAGCAATCTTAGGCAAATTTTAGATTTTTTTAGTCAAAAATTGGGTCTCAAAATTAATTTTTATAGGTAAAGTTGCCTCAAATTGATGGGGAAAAATATTTATGTATGTTGATTTTGGGGAAAATATTAACTTAGATTTTTTATCTCCATTTGTTACTTTCATGCCCCTTGAGGCCTTCAAATGGACAATTTTAGGCAAATTTTAGATTTCTCTAGTCTCAAATTAAGTCTCAAAGTTAATTTGCACAAGTAAAGTTGCTCAAAATCAACAGAAAAAAATATTAACAATACAATTTTTGACCTCTCCAATTTGTTACTCCATCAACCACCCACTTTATCAACCCCTTCATCCCCTATTGTGTCCATCAAATGGTCAATGTAAGGCAAATTGTAAATTCCTCTAGTCCCAAGCTAAGTCTCATCCTTCATTTGTGTAGGCAACGTTGCCCCAAATCGACAGAAAAAAATATTAACAATTCAATTTTAGACCTCCCCAATTTGTTACTCCATCAACCACCCATTTTATCAACCCTTTCATCCCCTATTGTGTCCATCAAATGGTCAATGTAGGACAAATTGTAGATTCCCCTAGTCCCAAGTTAGGTCTCATCCTTCATTTGTGTAGGCAAAGTTGCCCCAAATCGACAGAAAAAAATATTAACAATTCAATTTTATACCTCCCCAATTTGTTACTCCATCAACCACCCACTTTATCAACCCCTTCATCCCCTATTGTGTCCATCAAATGGTCAATGTAGGACAACTTGTAGATTCCCCTAGTCCCAAGTTAGGTCTCATCCTTCATTTGTGTAGGCAAAGTTGCCCCAAATCAACAGAAAAAAATATTAACAATTCGATTTTAGGCCTCCCCAATTTGTTACTCCATCAACCACCCACTTTATTAACCCTTTCATCCCTCTTGCACCCATCTGGTGAGCAGTCTCATCCAAATTTCAGATTCCTCCAACCCCCAAATGAGGTAGATGGTCTAACACTTAATCAGTGCAACCAATGTTGCACCAGATGGACAAAGAAAAATTATAAAATTCGTGGGAAGAGCTCACCCGACCATTTTACACGTTCGTAGGTTTAAATCGGTCGGGAGTTTCCGGCCCGACGACCACGCGGCTTCGAGGCTCTATTTTTATCCCTGGGGTATCCTGGCTCCAAGACGAAAAGCCTTCATTCCTTTTTATTATTTTTTTTTTTTTTTCACGTCGTGGCTGCCACCGAAAGAGAACAGGAGAAATGTCTGGCGTTGACAGGAAGTCTCGTCTCGCGGCGAAGGGCCCCGTAGTCTCGCTGTTTAGCAACCGAGGGCTGCGATCGTTGTTTAAATTAAGGCAGTCGACCTGGCCAATCGCTTAAATTTCCCGACCGACGTACTCCCAATTTCTTCGCGCTATTTGCGTGACGGGCGCATACAATGTGGCGACGATCGATTTGCGGCTATTTCAGAACAGCTAAGCTACCGCGTCCTCTTTTAAACCGTACGGATATAGTCGGTTAAATTGGCGTGGATCATAAAAAAGAGGCAAGT
The DNA here is from genome assembly GCF_013123115.1 of Colletes gigas. NCBI lineage: Eukaryota > Metazoa > Arthropoda > Insecta > Hymenoptera > Colletidae > Colletes > Colletes gigas. Next base: position 3,125,796 of record NW_025106644.1, read on the forward strand.
ATCGAAGCCCCCAGGTGATATATTTTCGAGCCAAAGTTCTCCTGACAACGGTGTAATAATATTTATTGCGCTCAGATTCTTTACAGAGGGAGGAAACACTCATTTGGGCGAGAAACTCTCGAGTAAAAAAGTACGAGCATGGCAGAATTTATAGTAATATTTTAGAAATTAATTTAATCGATCCTGGACTTAGGTCTGGTCTTTGAAGACCCTTTTTGAAAATCACATTTATTTAATATACACTGAAAGTTTAAAACAAATTGCATATGTTACAAAAAGTCTATTGCAATTGTAACAAATTTTCATGGAATCATAACTACGATAAAATAATATATTTAGTGTGTTTAGATTGTATACAGAGGGAAATATTAATAAATTAGTCTTGCCCGAGAAATTCTCAAGTATAAAACTACGGCCACGTTCCCTCAATTTATAAATCAATATTTTTTAAATAAATTTAATTTCCTCTTAGATGGTGTTGTCCACTTTGAGGACCTTTTTTTAAGAACTCTATTTTTTCAATATATCTTGAAAGTTTAAACAAATTAGATACATAATATAAATCATATTATAATAGTGACAAATTCCCATTGAATCATACATACAATATAATAATCCCAGACTGTTTAAAAATTAATAATTCCCCCAGACTGTTTAAAAAAGACAACATTAATAAGGATCTTGTTGCTCGAGAAATTCTCACCTACAAAACTACGGGCAGATTCCCCTGCTCTATAAAATAATTTCCTGACCTTACTTTTGATCCACATTCAGAACAAAAATATACCCCGAAGGTACAAGGCAAATGAGACAATATAAATCCTAATTTTGACAAAATGGCGGTTGCATACTCGAAGAATAAAAGGTTGTAACGAATCCTAGACACGAGTTGCGAGAGCAGTAAGAATTTGGATCACGATAGATAGGACAGAATAAGTCGTTGTCGCATCTGGTGACAAAGAATTCATCGCGGCGTTAATCACGGCTTGAATAGAGAAATGCACATAAATACGAAGGCTCGCGCCCATAGAAACGACGAACAATGGATCGAGTGGCGTTTGCGCGAACGTTGAAGAGATTGAGATGGTCCTGTTTTCAGCAAAGTTTAAGCGCATTCACGATGAACTGGTTTTTGAATTAACAATGTGGCTGCTGGACGATGCAGCAGTTAGAACTTCGCCCAAGATCGATGCTGGTTTTGTAATCGAGCCAAGATACGAACGATTTATCGTAATCGAACCGTGGTTTATTTATAATCGAGGATTAACGACAGTTTTCGTACGAGAAATATTTGGAGTTTATGGGAAAATCTATGTTTATGGAATTCTCGTTGGGAGATCGTTCACCTCGGGGTTCGTGGATGGGAAAGTGTGTCGGAGTTATGCCAGGAATCAGAGATGCCGGGAGTTTGAGTTTCCAGTGTGACTGGGAGTTGGATCCTGTAGTTAAAGGTCAAATTTCCTGTTCCGATTGGTAGGATATGTAAGTCGTTCCGAATGTGGAGCGCAGTTCCACATTCCAGTTATTATTTATGCTGCATTCAATATTGATCTTCATGGAGACATGGATTTGATATAAAACACAGGGACAAATTTGTATAAATATTATTAAATCAAGTTACAAGAAAAACAGAGCTTCTCAGTACTAGGTACTATTGTAATGATTCTTAAAATGAACCAGATGTGATTCGTAAATTGAACACTTATATCCCTACTAACTCCAGCTGGCAATCAATGTGTTAATAATACTAAATTTGTTGCATCACATGTGTTTTCAGAATACAGTAATGATTCTTAAAATGAATGAGAAGTGATTCGTAAATTGAACATTTCTATTCCATTTAATTCTATCTGACAATAGACGTGTTAATAATACTAGATTTGTTGCATCACACGTGATTTCAGGATACAGTAATGATTCTTAAAATGAACCAGATGTGATTCGTAAATTGAACACTTGTATCCCTACTAACTCCAGCTGGCAATCAACGTGTTAATAATACTAAATTTGTTGCATCTCACGTATTTTTAAGATACAGTAATGATTCTTAAAATGAACCAGTTGTGATTCGTAAATTGAACATTTTTATCCCTTTCAACTCTATCTGTCAATCGACGTGTTAATGATATTAGATTTGTTGCATCCCAGATGTTTTTAGGTCATTGAAATGATTTTTAAAATGATTCTCAAACGTGATTCGTAAATTGAACATTTCTATCCCTTTCAAATCTATTTGACAATCGACGTATTAGTGATACTAGATTTGTTGCATCCCAGGTGTTTTCAGGATATAGTAATGATATTTAAAATGATTTCCAAACATAATTCGTAAATTGAACACTTTATCCCCCCAAATTCCAGCTGATAATCGACGTATTAATGGAATTAGATTTGTTGCGTTCCACGTGTTTTCAGGATACAGTGATGATTTTTAAAATGATTGCCAAGCGTGATTCGTAAATTGAACATTTCTGGTCCCTATCAATTCTATCTGACAATCGACGTGTTAATGATACTAGATTTATTGCATCCCACGTGTTTTTAGAAGTAATTTACAGTAATGATTCTTAAAATGGTGCCCAAATATGATTCGTAAATTGAACATTTCTATACCTTTCAATTCTATCTGCCAATCTACGTATTAATAATACTAGATTTGTTACATCCCACGTGTTTTTAGAATAAAGTAATGATTTTTAAAATGATTTCCAAACGTGATTCGCAAATTGAACATTCCTATCCCTTTCAATTCTATTTGTCAATCGACGTGTTAATGATACTAGATTTGTCACATCTCACGTGTTTATAGGATATAGTAATGATTTTTAAAATGATTCCCAGACGTGATTCGTAAATTGAACATTTCTATCCCTTTCAATTCTATCTGGCAATCGACGTGTAAATGATACTAGATTTGTTGCATTCCAGGTGTTTTTAGAATACAGTAATGATTTTTAAAATGATTTCCAAACGTGATTCGTAAATTGAACATTCCTATCCCTTTCAATTTTATCTGACATTCGATGTGTTAATGATACTAGATTTGTCGCGTCCCAGGTGTTTATAGAATACTGAAATGATTTTTAAAATGATTTTCAAACGTGATTCGTAAATTAAACATTTATAATTAGAAATTGACATTTTATTAATTTACTGGGAGAATTTATATGTTTATTTAATTCAGAGGGAAACGATAAAGATACAGTAATAATTTTTAAAATGATTCTCAAACGTGATTCGTAAATTGAACATTTCTATCCCTTTCAATTCTATCTGACAATCGACGTGTTAATGATACTTGATTTGTTGCATTCCAAGTGTTTTCAGGATACAGAAATAATTTTTAAAGGGATTCCCTAATATTATTATTAAATTTCTCGAAATGATACAAATTTATACAAAATTTTTCCCCCATTTTCTAAGCCCAAAGAGTACACTGACAAAGTTTAAAATGGCGATTTAAATCCGAAACACCCAATAAAAAATGATGTATATCAACCTGTTTGCGTATCAGGTTTTTTCAAATATTGTTATTCGAAAAGAATGCTCTCAGCATCGACGTACGTGAGTTTTAACTGGCGCGAGCAGCCATCGACATAAACTTGTTTACAAGCGTAATTCGCGCCCTCTTCGCCGGCAGACAGTTTTATTTTTATCGAGAGGCTACCGGAAGCAGCGAGTCTTTTTCCATCGTTCTCCCGGAGTAGATGGAACGCTCGCGAAGGAACCTAATGGATTTTTATGGATGTTTTTAATAAATCGAGGGTGACGACGAGCGGACGAGTCTCTCCCCCTTCTCCCGGCCACGTTAATTTCCATTTTCACTCTTACATCGTTGGAACTTATCTCGCGTCAATTTATCTTTCACGAAACGGCGTTAGAAATATAAGAAGTTTCCTCCCCGGGCTTCCGCTTTAATTATATATCTATTTATCGGGGAAATTTTCAATTTACATAGAGTTATGTAGCAATATCGAGGTCCATTCTTCGTTAAGTCGAGAGATCTCTCGACAGCGCTATAGAAGCTTCCGCCATTTTGGAGAACCGTTACAAGCAAACATAAAATTAATTTCCTGTTAATTAAGATTAAGATGTGAGTAGACGGAATAATTAAAGAATCGAGATGTTGGATAAAATCTATGGAATACGAATTTTTAGTACACGATTGTACATTTTTTGAGAAAAATTCTCAAGTATAAAAGTACGAGCAGATTCCACTGGGCAGTAAAACAATATTTAAACAAATAAATTTAATTTTCTGTTCGGATGGTTAGACCATTTGGTCCATTTTGTGAACCCTTTTGAGGATTTTGTTTATTTAAAATTCTTTGAAGAAAGTTTAAAACAAATTGGATAGATAATATAAATTCCAGTGTAATTGTGACAGAATTTTCATGATTCATAGATTTAATATAATAATATTCATTAAGCTTAGATTGTCAGAAAGAGGCTAACATTGATATTTCTTCTTGCTCGAAAGATTCTCAAATATAAAACTACGGTCAGACTCCCCTGGTTAATGAAACAATATTTAAAAAAATAAATTTAATTTCCTATTAGATGCTCAGGTCATTTGTTCCACTCTGAGGACCTTTATCAACAATTTTGTTTATTTAATATACCCTGAAAGTTTAAAATAAATTGTATAGATAATATAAATTTTAGTGCAATTGTGAATTTTTGCAATGAATCATAGATACGATATAATAATATTCATTGAGCTTAGATTGTTTAAAGAGAGTAATATTGATAAGTTTCTTCTCGTTCGAGAAATTCTCAACTATAAAACTACGGTAAGATTCCACTTGCCAGTAAACCAATATTTAAACAAATAAATTTAATTTTTTGTTAGATGATTAGATGGCTTATGATCCACTTTGAGGACCTCTTTTAAAAATATTGTTTATTTAATATACCCTGAAAGTCTAAAACAAATTAAATATATAATATAAATCCTATCATAATAGTGACAAAGTCCTACTAAATCATAGGTACAATATAATACTATTTATTTCTCCCAGACTGTTTAAAGAGGGAAATATTAGTAACTTCCTCCTTGCTCGAGAAATTCTCAACTATAAAACTACGGTTAGGTGGTCAAATCATTTTAGCGTTTTAGGTCACATGCACTTTGTTGGTTATTAGTGACCAGAATTGGGTTACCTAGTGGAGTTTCACTATGAAGTCCTTTATCAAAAATTTTATTTATTTCAATTCTAGTGTAATTATGACAAATTTACAATGAACAATAGACACGATACAGTAATATTCATTGAGCTTCTAACGTTGAAAGATGGAAACATTGATAAGTTTCTTTTAGCTCGAGAAATTCTCAACTACAAAACTACGGTAAGATTTCCTTGCTCAGTAAAACAATATTAAAAAAAATAAATTCAATTTTTTAAAAATATACCCTGAAATTATAAAGCAAATCAGATAATATAAACTGTAATTTTGACAAAATGGTGGTCCTGTCTTCAAAAAATAAAAAGTAGTCGAACAAAAAAATTTCCTCTCGCTGAAATGTCCATCAATTTCGCGAGCCTTTCGAAGCAAAAAAAAAATTAATTTCAGTGTACACAGAGTCACGTAACAATATCTGTGTCCATTCTTCTTTGAGTCCCGAGATCCCTCTCGTTTTAAGTCCGTGTCGTTCGCTATGTCGGAACCGGTTCCAGACTTTTTCCACGTCGAATAAATACGGCAATACGATCGCGGCGTTACTCGAGTAGCGCGTAACAGTCCGAGTTAATGATATCCGCGCTCGTATTCGCGGAAAACCAGCATCCCGCTCGACTACGGACCCCGTCCCGCCTCTCACGGACTAGTTTCGCTTTTATACGAGTCGCCTTTTGTTCTCGCGTATCTGTTATCGGCGGCCATTGTAATCGTCGTAAACGGATTTGCACGTGCAAATCATCGTCGTCCCCGTCGTATCGGGGCTAAAATTCAATTCCACCCTCCCTACCGCCCCTTCAACCGTCGCGGAGGAAACATTCTTTTTCTTCTCGAATGGAAAGTCGATCGTGCGAAAGGGGGGAGGGGGAGAGGGGGGGGGGACAGAGAGAAATCGAGCAGAAATCCAAGGAGAGAGCATCGCGGGAACTCGGGAAACGACGTAACGAAGTTTCGACTCCGACGGAAGTCGACCGATACTCCGCGAAGATGCGCGGGACGCGATTTTTTCCACCTCCGCACGTACAGCCAAAAAATGGCGGTTAGGAATTCGCGTGCAAATTGAAATTTCCGACAGTCGACGCTCTTTTTCTTTTTCCCTCCCTTCTCATCCCCCTTTTCTACGACCCCTTTCACTGGCGTTCTCCCGAAGACATTCGGAAGTCACTGGGACAAATCGATATTCGGGGATCCCCCGGGTAACTTTTATCCCGCGGGAAGGACCACGGACCGTATTAATTCCCAAAGTGCCACCGTTCGTCCTCCGGCGGGACGTTCGAAGCGTAATTACTAGACTGCGGATGTTTATGCATTTATGGGAAATTTTAATTTTCAAAAAACTACAGAATTTAGTTAATATGGAAGAATATAAGAAATACTTAAAACAAGGGACGAATTATTATATCTAGGGGTTGAGACAACCCTCTACAAAGCTCCAATTTCATTAGTTTTATTAATAAAAATATGAATTTGCATGAAGATCCGCAGTATAGTAATCACTCTCGCGGAATCGGTCTGCGCGCGATTTTTCGAGAGGGATTTCGAACAGGGGCGATTATCATGGAATTTTTATAAATCACCGGGATCTGCTCTGGCGATGCACGGCTCGTAATTTCGCGGGCCCAAAGGGACGAGAATGGGAACCGGAAGTGGGGGATCCAAGACACGAGAATCGAATTACGTCGGAAATGATTTATATTACGCGGATTCGAGGACGTAAATCCGTTTCTACGAATTTTAAGGCGTCCTCCATTCCCCCTCTGTTGAACTGTTGGGGAAATGGTAAAAAATTATTTTGGTATCAAAATGGAAGCTTCGGGGGGTGTCCAATTTGACGCGATTTTATTTTCAATTTTTATATTGCTGTTTAGCGGCAGGATTAACTTTTGGCGGGAAAATTGAATTCTTGAAATATTAGAAATTGAATTGGGTGAAATGTGGGGAATTTTTCGACCTTTTTTGGTTTCTTACCTCATTTCTGTCAGTTTTTAAACGATAAATAAATATAATTTTGGCTTGAGAAGGCAAAATTCACACAAAAGATTCAAAGGTGTTCCTTTAGAGGCGACTTAAATTATTTTGTTTCAATTTTATATTGCTATTTAGCGGGAGGAATAACTTTTGGCGGGAAAATTGAATTTTAAACATAGTAGAAATTGAATTGGATGGAATTTTATAGAAATTCTTCGAATTTTTTGGCTTTTTATCTCATTTCTGTGTTTTCCAAAGCTAAAAAATATAATTTTGACCTGAAAATGAAAAATCTACACTAGAGATTCGAGGATGTTCACCTCAAGACGACTTAAATTATTTTGTTTCAATTTTATATTGCAATTTATTGTCAGGAATAACTTTTGGCGGGAAAATTGAATTTTAAAAATAGTAGAAGTTTAATTGCATGAAATTTTAGGAATTTTTCGACCTTTTTTGGCTTCTTATCTCATTTCTGTGAGTTTTGACACGCTGAAAAATATAATTTTGGTCTGAAAATGAAAAATCCATACTAGAGATTCGAGGATGTTCACCTCAAGACGACTTAAATTATTTTGTTTCAATTTTATATTGCAATTTATTGCCAGGAATAACTTTTGGCGGGAAAATTGAATTTTAAAAATAGTAGAAATTGAATTGGATGAAATGTTATAGAAATTCTTCGACTTTTTTGGTTTCATAACCTCTTTCTATGAATTCTAAGACGTTGTACTTCTTCCCCCTCTATTGATCTATTGGAAAATGCTAAATAAAAATAATTTTGGCCCAAAATAGAAAATCCACACAAGAGATTCAAGGGTATTCCCCTAGAAACGACTTAAATTATTTTGTTTCAATTTTATATTGCAATTTATCGCCAGGAATAACTTTTGGCGGGAAATTTGAATTCCATAAATAATAAAAATTGAAGTCCCCCCAACCGAAGAGGACACAATTTTATTTTTAAATTTTTAACCTTGCAATTTACCACCAAGAATAATTTTTACCACGAAAATTGTATTATAAAATTTAAAAAAATTGAATTCTAAAAATAATAAAAATTTAATTCCAAAAATAATAAAAATTGAATTCTAGAAATAACAAAAATTGAATTCTAAAAATAATAAAAATTGAATTATAAAAATAATAAAAATTGAAGTCCCCCCAAAACCAAAGACGACGTAATTTTATTTTTAAATGTTTAACCTTGCAATTTATCGCCAGGAATAATTTTTACCAGGAAAATTGAATTCTAAAAATAACAAAAATTGAAGTCCCCTCAACCGAAAGCGACACAATTTTATTTTCAAATTTTCAACCTTGCAATTTATCGCGAGGAGTAATTTTTGCCACGAAAATTGAATTTCAAAAATAATAAAAATTGAAGTCCTCCCCGCTCAACCGAAGACGACACAATTTTATTTTAAAATTTCTATCCTCGCAATTTATCGCCAGGAATAATTTTTCGCGTAAAAGCAGATCACCTTCTGAGATCCTCTTTTGGTTTTCTCGACTCTCGCCCGACCTTTCGTCGATTTTTGCCCCCGTTCGTCGCCTATCTCCCGCCATCTTTCTAGAAAACTCCTCGCAGAAGTTCTCCCCGTGCGTTACACGTTTCCGCGAGCCGGAAATTGTCCTGTCTCGCAAATCATGCTCTCGTTCTCCCTCCACGGGCGACTCTTCTCTGTTTCTTTTCGCCGTGCGTGAGTAACACTCGCGAGAACAAGGAGGCGCGACCATAACTCGTTGCACGAATACGCCGGAGCCATTCATATACCCGGCGCTCGAGAAAGCTTTCTTTCGCTTCTGGTGGCTGTTTTATGGATTTCAAGCTCGTTACTGTGTTCCAGATCCCGCGGAAGGATGTTAGATCCCCCCCACCCCTTCTAGCTAAATAAATTGCTTTATTTGAATTCGCTAATTAAGCCTCGAATTAGCCCCAATCGCCGCGATTAACCGTTTTTTGGCGTTGCATTTTAATTCGTTTCCTTGGGTTTTTAAATCGAGCTTTTTTGCCAAAATTTAACCCTCTGACCCCTTGGTATATCTTGCAATATTATTGTTATCAATTTCTTAACAGAAAGAAGAAGACACCATTTTTTATGGTCCATGCAATACATTTGGAACAAAAAAAAATTGTACAGATTATACATAGTAGATATTATTGCACATCAAATATTAACAAAATAATTGAGCCTCGAATTAGCCTCACTGGCCGCGATTAACAGTTTTTTTCGTTCCACTTTAATTCGTTTTCCTGAGTTTTTAAATCGAGCTTTTTTGCCAAAATTTAACCCTCTGACCCCTTGGTATACCTTGCAATATTATTGTTATTCATTTAATAACAGAAAGAAAAAGAAACCATTTCTTATGGTCCATGCAATACATTTGGAACAAAAAAAAATTGTACAGATTATACATACTAGATATTATCGCCCATAAAATTCTAATAAAATAATTTCCAATGCACTGTATAATTTTAACGACTGTTTAATTGCAAACATTGTGTAATTATTCACCTCGTTCGTGTTTAGAATATTTTTTTTTTAATAGAAGCGATTTCGATGCGAGTTAAAATTGAAAATAATTCCAACTGCTTACATAACTAGAAAATATAATGAACCGTGTACAGAAGTGGGTAATAAAAGCGTTTTAATACCTGCTGTTTCAAAGTAATTGCCCAACGTAAAATACGAAATTGCTCGTAAGGCGTTACCGGTTTCCGTGGTCACGCTTCTTGAAAAATCAATTTACGTAAAAAAAAAAAAAAAATGCATACTTTCGTTTTAAATGATTGTACATTGCACTGTTGCAATAAAATAAAAAATTGCATCGCCTTAAGTTTCCATTGAGAGAATGGAAATCTTTAAATTTCCATTTAATTTAATTTTCTATCTATTTAAAAAAAATATTTTGCACTGTTGCAATAAAATAAAAAATTGTATCGTCCTAGGTTTCAATTGAGAGACCTCTTTATTAAATTTCCATTTAATTTAATTTAATTTAATTTAATTTATTTTTCTATCTATTTAAAAAGAAGAAACGTGAAATTTCCTTTTAAATAAAAAATTATATCCTCAAACACTTTTTGCTATTTATTTAAGATCTATTAAATTTCCATTTAATTTTCTATCTATTTAAAAAATATATTTTGCACTGTTGGTTCAAAATAAAAAATTGCTATTTATGCCTGTGCTTAGAAAAAAATTAGAAAAATCATGGAAAGAGTAAACAAGTGTAATAAAAAAATCTACCTTTAGAATATAAAATATTTTATTTTAATTAATTAATTTGACCATTTCCAGCCCCTGGAACGTGTGTCAGCAGTCAGAAAATTAGAATAGAATTTTTGTCGATACGATTCCGTACGGTTCTATATTATATTATCGACGATTCCAGTTTTATACCGTGTTAATATGTTTTTTTGTTCGATCGTGCGCCGCGTATGGAATATGAACAATAATATACACTTTGCACGTCTCGCGGAAGGGCCTTTGCCCGCGACAGTATCGATGTAATAAAAGCTTCGAAACTGTTTTTCTCTCGGGCACATCGGGGGAGCCCCGGTTATTCTGTAAATATTGAAGTATTACCGCAGCCATACATTCTATTATTAAATAAAATTAAATACACACCAATTTTAGTAATTTACACGGCTCTTCGTCATGCCCGTAAATATCGAAGGTAGAATCGACACGTACCTTTCTCATTGTTCTCAAAACATTTTCGTTAGAGAATATTTTAGAGGTAATAAATCCACGTTCCACGATCTCAATAATCGAACTGAACGTAGATTAAATCACGCGATACAGAGAGTATTATAACGAAATATTTAAACGTTACAAACATTATTGTTTTTGGGCTCGTTCGAGCAAAATTTAATTTGTATTATTCTATGGAAATATTTAAATCATACAAACATTGTATTTGTATTTATTTCAACAAAATTTAATTTTTATTATTGTAATGAATTATTTAGACGTTGCAAATATTGTTGTTTTTTGGTTCATTCCAGCAAAATTTAATTTGTACTATTGTATGGAAATATTTAGATCATACAAACATTGTTTTCGAGTTTATTTGAACAAAATTTAATTTCCACTATTGTAATGAAATATTTAGACGTTGCAAATATTGTTGTTTTCGGGTTCATTCGAGCAAAATTTAATTTGTATTATTGTATGGAAATATTTAGATCATACAAACATTGTATTTGTATTTATTTGAACAAAATTTAATTTCTATTATTCTAATGAAATATTTCGATGTTGCAAACATTGTTTTCGCGTCCATTCGAGTAAAATTTAATTTCCATCAGTGAATAGCGGGGTGAAATCAGGAACAGTTCAGAGCGATTTCTACTCCGGGAAGAAAGGGTATTCCCGGGGGAGTTCTCCAGATGCTCTATCAGTCAAGTAGGTCTTCTCATGACCCCTTTCTGACTCGAATAACGACGATAGGGCTAGTTATTCCGAGTCCAAAACCCTCTGCCGTGGATTCGTGTTCTTTTGATTACGACGAGAATAAGCCTCTTCACTTCAACCGTCGCTACGTGGATCACGGTTCTTCCCGAAGCTCAAAAATCGGGGGTCGAAAACGTTAAAGGGCGACGACGAGGAAAAAAAAAGAAAAATACGTGACGTCTAAAACACACTCAACTTTTAATTACGCGACTCCCACGTCGAATCAATAGTGTTGATTGCGACACAGATGCATCGTAGCCTCCTTCAGACATCAAAGCATCGATTGCATGTATCGTAAACAGGGGTGATAAATTTCTTTCCGGTCTGGACCTTGTTTACGTCTGTTTATGTTATTTGTTTTAGTTGTGCAGGCGATTTTCTTATTGAAAGGGTCTAAAATCATCAGAAAAACAATTTTGGGTTCCATTTTGTAATTTTAGGGGGTGGTTTACATATTTTCAGTTTTTTCGCTTTTATACAGTCGATTATTTAGTCTGATGTTCGAAGAAATTTAGGAATATTCTGAAAGTGTCTAAAATGATCAGAAAAACCAATTTTGCAACCCCAATTTTGAGTTCCATTTTGTAATTTAAAGTGGTGATTTACAATTTTCAAAGAAGTTTACGAGTATTCTGGAAATGTCTAGAATGATCAGAAAAACAATTTTTTAACCCCAATTTTGAGTTCCATTTTATAATTTAAGGGGCGTGGTTTACATATTTTCATTTTTATCGCTTTTGTAAAGTCGATTATTTATTCTAATCATCAAAAAAATTTACAAATATCCTGAAAGTGTCAAAAATGATCAGAAAAACAAGTTTGCAACCCCAATTTTGAGTTCCATTTTGCAATTTTAGGGGGTGGTTGACATATTTCCATTTATCTCTCTATTGTGAAGTCGATTATTTAGTCTAATTTTCAAAGAAATTTACAAATTCTCTGAAAGTGTCTGAAATGATCAGAAAACCAATTTTGCAACCCCAATTTTGAGTTTCATTTTGTAATTTAAGGGGGTGCTTTATTTATTTCCATCTATCTCGTTTTTGTGTAGTCAATTATTTAGTCTAATTTTCAAAGAAATTTACAAATATTCTGGAAGTGTCTGAAATGATCAGAAAAACCAATTTTGCAACCCCAATTTTGAGTTCCATTTTGTAATTTAAGGGGGTGGTCTACATATTTCCATTTTTTTCGCTTTTGTGAAGTCGATTATTTAGTCTAATTTTCAAAGAAATTTATAAATATTCTGGAAGTGTCTGAAATGATCAAAAAAATAATTTTGCAACCGCAAATTTTGAGTTCCATTTTGTAATTTAAGGGGGTGATCTACACATTTCAATTTCTCACCCTTGTGCAGTCGATCATTTACAAAAACAATAACCCCAATTTTGCATTCAAATTTTATAATCCAAAGTGGTTGGTTTGGACTTCCCCATCATTCAAACAAATTTCCAAAATTGCCCAAAATTTCCCTTTTTTACCATTTGTAAATTCGTATTATTTGCCACCAATTTTAACAGACGTTCTCGAATTGTGTCTCCAATCTTCTTGGTTTGTGGGGGGGTGTTGGTCTGAGAAACGAATACGTTTCGATCCGTCTCCACTTTTTGCCACCCTTACCGATAAAGGATGCAGACAGGCAGGGGGTGAAAAAGAAACGAGAATTAATTATTCGTCGAGGCAAAGTAAGGACGAGGATATACGGTTAACGGGCGCACCGGGGGCTTGATTATTACCTCGTTTATTTTTCTTTATCCCAAGGTAGCGCGAGCCCGGGCGAATTTAAGCAGGACAGGGGGGGGTGAGGGGTATCCAATTTAGCGAAACTAGCCGCGTTGACGTGTTTACGGAGCGTCGCCGATAAAACGGGCCCCCGGATCAATTCGGGGGTTTCCCGATTCTGTAATACTCCGACTAATTAGCGAGCGTTGCTAATCTCAGAACCGTAACTAGACGAGCAGATTATCCCGGGGGCGATCCTCGTGTGGCATACATGACACATGACTCCCAGTCTGCGCGGGACTCCCCACGCAGGACCATCGACAACGGTACAGCTTCGCGATTCCTGTTCCTGTGTAGCGAATAACTTATCGAACAAACACCATTTGGGGTAAAACAAGTGATTCAAGTAAAATTGTGAACGAGGAAAATGTCATTGACAATTTTACACTGTGGTAGATTGCAAATCGAAATTTTTAGAAATATGTTAGTTAGGGGTTCTTCTGAGATATGGGGAAAGTATTACAAAAGTTTGTTTTTAAATTATAGCAAGTTTTATTTAGTTCATTTTGTTTGGGAGGTCGCGTTGGATTTCAAGAAAAATATACAATTTTATGTATGATGTGAAAGAACATAATTTACTGTGTTAAAATTGTTTTATTTTGGAATGATTTGATAGAAACATAGGGGTAGTTCATTTGGGCTTGCTTGACTTTGTTTTTGAATTATAGAAATTTTATTTACTTAGTTTATTTCATTTGAAAGATCTCACTGTGTTTCAAAATTAATTTTATATATAATGTGAGAGAAAATAATTTTTGAAATACAGGGTGTTCGATCAATCTTGGGAAAAATTTTAATGGGGGATTCTAGAGGCCAAAATAAGTCGAAAATCAAGAATACCAATTTGTTAATTAAGGCTTCTTTAAAAAGTTATTAACGTTTAAAGTTCAGCGCGCGCAGCTGTTCCCAAGTGCCGTCTCATGGTACTTTAAAACGTTAATAACTTTTTAACAAAGCCTCCATCAACAAATTGGTATTCTTGATTTTCGTCTTATTTTGCTCTCTAGAATCCTCCAATTTTTTTTAATTTTTTTAATGTTTAAAAATTTTCTAAAAATTGTTTAAAATCTCCCATTAAAATAAGTAACCATATTGAACTTTAGAATGGAGTTAAAATCAATGTTCTAAAATTGTTTTATGTTGGAATAATTCTCCCCAAAAATAGGGGTGGTTACTGTGAATTGAAATAGTCTTCCAAACGATGTCTGTCCCAAACTACCGGCGCAGGTAGTGCCATAAACCGCCCCCCATAAGGTCGACCCTGTGTTCTGAAATTTTCCATGGTCGTCCACCCTCTTTTCACCCCCAAAATTCAACTTTCTCTTTCACCAGCGAACCGATCCTTTGTCATGGAGGAATATATGCACTGTAATTTTGGGTTCCTGGATGCGTGATCTTTTAGAAAACAAGATCAAGACGAAAGACATCGTACTACTCATCCTGCGAGGGTGGTTTTTACACGAGGGTGTTAGAATGGCTACTAATGATGATTGTCACCCATTTCAAGCAACGACTAATGCATGCATATATCTGTCGGAGACAAGGGTGGTTCGTTAATCGTCCGTGTATGCGTTTGTAAATTAAACTGCACTAAACACGGGGGGTGTAATTAAACAGAGCAAAGTTGCACTCCATCTTTTATTATTTCCCCAACAAAATATCAAGTTTGCCTCGAGATCATCAAAATATGATGGCTAAAATTATTCTTAGCAATTCTAGTCTCTTAAAGGGGAGGTTTCAACCCCCCAATCGAAACATTTTCCAACCCAAAACTAGTGCAAAATAATTGTTTGGGCAATTTTAACAAAACCCCCTCAAAAACGATCACTGGAATCTATTATTTTTAGTTGATTTATTAAATAAACTAAATTTAATAATAAATGTAGTTTCAGTTATATTTCACGAAATCAGAATAGTCAAAACATCGATACAGTTTGGGCCCTATGAATTAAATCGAATAATAAATTATTAACGATCACTACAATTTATTATCTTTAATTAACTCATCGAATAAACTAAATTTAACAATAAATCTATATTCATCTATATAGATATAGTTTGGGCCCAATACACACAACAATGGACGTTACCAAAACTGCACAATGCCCTCCAAAACTCCATTAATGGCGGCCATTGCACCCAGTCAGCGGGAAACTTCAAAAATATTATCAATTTCACAAACTCGCCCACGCGTTTGCGATCGCGGAAATGAAGTTTCCCGCGAGTTTTCAATGAATCAACAAAGCATCGATCGATCACGATCTATCGTATTGTACCCCGTGACGAGGGCAAGACGATGAATTACCGATGCCTCGCGGTGCTCGAGTACCGTGAGAAGAAGAACGTTGCTCGCGTCTCGATAAATTAGAGTGGCCCCTCTCCCCCTTCCTCCCCCACCGGAAATAAGTCGATCAGGGGGCGGGGGGTGGGCGCACGCGTCCCCGATACACGAGTTCGCCGCGGGGGAAAGAAAAACTTGGGTCTTGTAATAGATTAAAAAACTTTCCTCGCCCGAGTTCCTTTGCTTCCACCTAATCAGAGCCCGCCCCGACAGCGAAGATACACTAATTAAGTCGTTTTGAATTAATCGTCCGGCAACGAGGCCGTTCCCTTTCTGGGTCAAAGTTGTTTGAGTTTTTAAATCGGAGTTTCATACGAGGGGGTGGGGGGTGGGGGGCGTTTCCTCGACTACGAGATCTCGAAAAGACTTTGGGCGTCGCGTAGCCCCCGGTAATTGAGGCGCATCTAGTTTAGTTTTAGCCTTCGTTTAAAAATTCCCGGAAACGGAAGCGACACTCCAAGATAAACGAACCTGGCCAAGCGACGCGGAACGAACTATCCAGGCGATCGCTTAAATTCTTATCGAGCGAGGATTCCCCGGTGTGTGTGTGTTTCGCGAGGTCCTTTGATGAAATCCTGAAAATCGCTCCATGGTCTTCTGAGAACGTTTTTTATTTCTTTCGGGGGAATAAAATAAATGATGAATAAGTGACACTTACTAGACACATTTAGAGTCGTTTGTTTACGTTTGATTCGTATCGTTGGTCAGATTGTAGATCGAATCTGCACACGTGTCCCTTGTATTGTATTTTAACAATAAGTCTACCACGACCAATCAAACGACCTTTTTTAAAATTTTGTTTAAAGTTTCTAACATACAATGTTATTTTAGCGCCATTCAACTTCACGAATTTATGTATAGTATACGAACAATGAATTTTTCAATATTTATTTATATTATTATTGTTTGCTTTCCGAGAAAAAAATGTAATGGGAGATTCTAGAGGCCAAAATAAGACGAAAATCAAGAATACCAATTTGTCGATGGAGGCTTCGTTAAAAAGTTATTAACGTTTAAAGTTCCGCGCGCGCAGCTGTCTCGCAAGTGGAACTTTAAACGTTAATAACTTTTTAACGAAGCCTCAATCAACAAATTGGTATTCTTGATTTTCGTCTTATTTTGCTCTCTAGAATCCCCCATTAAAATTTTTCCCAGGGTTGATTGAACACTCTATTATTTTCTCTCACATTATACACATAAAATTGTATATTTTTCTTGAAACCCAGTGAGATAAACTAAGTATAATTTAAAAACAAAGACAAGTAAGTCCAAATGAACCACTAGTCCAGTACGTTAGTCGATTCCAATGATGATGCTTTTGTTTTGTAGAGGAAATATACATCTTTCAGGTTGCAAATTGTTTCCATAGATGGCATTAGCAGTTTCCATTAAATTTAAAAAGTTATTTTCCCGACATACTGTCCAATTTTCCAATTACGTTTTAATGACGCGAATCAACGTATTTTCCTCGATTTCCCATTTTTCTTGCCGAAATCCTGTTTCGACGAGGGTCGCGGCCAGAATGTGGGTTAGAAAAATAGAAACCCATAAAATCGTCGTCGCGGGAGTGCTTTCCTTCGATTTTTGGCGACGGAGGGAAAACCTGCAGCCACCCCGTCCGTGTTTCCACGGAAAAAGAACGGGCCGCTGGGGTGGTGACGGAGGCGGAAAAGGGGATCGATAGCCGAACAACGGGGCAAATCCCGATGGAAAACGCGTGGAAAACGCGGATACGTTGCTCTGGCACTCGTCACGAAGGGTGAGAGAGGGCAGAAGTCGCGGCAGCGGACCCAGCAGTCCGTTCGAGCGATCGAAGGGCGTGGAACAAAACCCAATTAAGTCCGTCGAAGTCCAACTTCCGCCGAGCCGTTACATGGAAAACATTTTCTGGGTGAAACTGGTTAGGCCATTTAAGCTGAGTCCGCGTATACCATCGAGCTACGTTGAATACCAGCTTTAAAAGAAAATATAGGGAAAAAGGTTGCGCCAGGAAAAACGTTTTCTGGATGGTTAGACTCATTGAAACCTGAAATTCGCGTACGAAGAATCGGGAATAATCCAGAGGGAAGAGAGTGGTCGTGGGTGACCCGAAAAATTCATTGTTTCGATCCAGCCACTTTAATGGGGAATCGAATCCCGACGTTTTCTGCTTCTTCGAATATATTTTTAATTATGCATCGACCGGGTTGAGCTGACTCTGAGAGGAATTCGTGGATTTATATAAAATATTTTTAATCGCCAGTACCCGGACGTTCGCTTAACATCGAATAAAGTCTATTTAACGGCGTATTAAACGCGCGAACGAATCGACGGATTGTAATTCCATAAAATCTCCGATCAGAATGATAATATTGAATCCATTATTGGATGTAAACGGCTAAAATATTTGGAAACATCGACGAATCGTTTAACAAATTCCCGGGGAAAAGTAACGCTCGAGAAACGTAATTTAAGAGCAAACGCCATTACGCGTACGAAAGGATCGAAATCTTTGTATTAATTTTACATTAATTTCGATTATTTGTAATTTAAAACTAAATACCCCTGGGAAAAATTTTAATGGGGGATTCTAGAGGCCAAAATAAGACGAAAATCAAGAATAACAATTTGTTAATTAAGGCTTCGTTAAAAAGTTATTGACGTTTAAAGTTGCGTCTGTGAGACGGGAACCGCGCGCGCTGCGTTTGCGTAGCTTTAAACGTTAATAACTTTTTAACGAAGCCTCAATCAACAAATTAGTATTCTTGATTTTCGTCTTATTTTGGCCTCTAGAATCCCCCATTAAAATTTTTCCAGGGGTAGTCGAACACCCTGTATTAATTTTTCAAATTCAAATTTGTTCTTGCAATGAATTATCTTTTTTTGTAGATTCTTGTCTCTAGTATTTGTAATTTAAAACTAAATACGATAGTACAAAAGAATAGAAATTTTTATATTAATTTTCCATAATAATTCAAATTTGTTGTTCGATTATTTGTAATTTAAAACTAAACGCGATAGTATGAAAAAATCGAAATTTTTATATTAATTTTTGAAATACAAATTTGCCCTTGCAATGAGTTTTTTTTGCAGATTCTAGTCTCGAGTATGATTTTCGTGAAGGTACAAAAATTTTGTAGAAAATCGTCGGGTTTGTTTTTGATATTTTTACGTTCATCCCCGTTTCTGAAAATGTGCTTCAGGGAAAATTGCATTCGCCGTTCGAGGTTGCCCGTTTCCCGAGTTTATCGGGGCTAGGAATCCCCGGCAGTTTATGCAGATGGTATTACAAACATCGTGTCCCGATGGCTATAGCGCAACGATTCAAACGGCGCATACTTCTATTAATAAAGTTATCGGAAGCAAAAGTAGAGAAGCGTATTCGTTTCCCAGCAAAAGAAACGGATGTCTATCTGCAGATACCTTCGGAGCAGAGCCAAGTAGACGATTTATGAAATTTTTCAATGCATCTGGACTCGAGAATACGGTGAAAATTTTCAGCCAGTCGTGTATGGAAAGGATGATATTCGAGGAAAACAATGCAGAAATTTTCGAAGAATTATTTCTGAATAAATATATCAAAAATAAAAACTTTCAACAATATCTCCAAAACTATTCAATACCAAAATATAAACCTACACGGAGCATTTAAATTTCTTATTTAAACAACGAAGATGCTTGTTCAAATAAAAAATGACGAGCACCTGATTACGTTGAAAACTGTACGAACGTCCGAATAAAAGTCTCTTAAAAGTTCCCTTTCGTAAACCGAAATAAATTATTAAACAATAGTATCGAGCAAGCGCGTCGATACCGTTTAAACGCGACTCGAAAATCGGTGGTGGTAAGAGAGATTGCACGGAATTGAAATCCTTTGGCGACGACAAGGCATATATCACTGACCTAGAAGAAAGATATTCGCCGCAGGGCGCGCGACACACTCGTTACACACGGCTCCCACACGTCCGTCTTTGACCGCACAAACGCGAAAGTAATCTCCCCTGTCACCTGTCGCTCTTCGGCAATATACTTGATGAATCCACGGTTGCGTGGGAGGCCCTTTTTTCCCCTCATTTTATCGACGTTATCCTCGGGGTATCCGGGTCGTGTTATACTTCACGCGGCCCTTTTCATCGCGATCCAAGGATCCGACCTTCTATTTGTAGGACTCTACTTTTATTTTAATTGCTGAGACTTCTTTAGGTACGCAGCGTCGAGGTAAATATCAAAATAAATATAGAAGACAGGAAAATTGTAAAGAGAAATCGTGAAATAATAGAACTGAAACACACTATGGAAGCGTGTAATGAATTTAGTTTTCATCATAGATGAGGATATTCCATCCTACGAAACAATTAAACAGTACAGTAATTAATAGGAACTGTTGAAACTTCTCTGGAAGTATAACGTCAAAGTTAATGTTAAAATAAACATGGAAGACAGCATAAATAATAATGATTGTTATGCTAGTCAGAGGATGAAATGCCCTTTAAAATGAGTGGTCGAACAAGGAGATAGCTTAATTAGTTCCGGAGATATAGCGATTTTAGTTTCAAGTCGATCGCGTGGCTGGTTACGGTTTGTTTACGTTTCATTGTTTACGTCGCGAGGTCATTCACCTCGTGCGTCACTCGGTCGCTGGGTTCACTCGGCCACTAGTCACGCGTGAGAGAAAGAGGTCCGACGCGCGAGACGAAGAAAGAGATAATCAAATTAGAAAAAATACCCCTTTACATAAATTACGATATCTCCGAAACGGAAAGTCCGATCGACAAAAACCATAAACCATTTTTAAAGAGGAAGCTTTGCCGCTGCTAATGGCGGTTTAATTTTGACTAAAACACCAATAACTTCGGAGCTGTACATGTGTAAAGTTGAACTACTTTTAATAGGGTTGTTAGACTGTTCTAAGACAGTGGAATTGTATTTGAAAATTTTTCCCCCAGATTCTAGCCTTAAAAACATTAATAAAACGTTTAAAAAATAATTTACAATTAAATAGTATGTCAAAAATAAATTAAACCGAAATTTTCCCGGGTTTCCATTTTCTTTTTCTCGAGTTTCTATTCCCATCCAACGAGAAGGCTCGAGGTGCGTAACCCAAAGCGAGAGAAGAGTCGTGTCGGACAGAGTCTTTGGTCTCGCGGGACGATTTTGCGAGCGTATCTCTCCTTGCACCCTTCGAATCATCCCTCCGACGAGATCCTCGAGCGCACCCTTTCGTCGCCCCTTCGGCGAACGTCTTCCCTTCCGTCGTCTTTGATCGTTCTTGTACACGGTGCATAGCTTTCAAGCAAGAAAGAGAATAAAAGCTTCCACGACGCAAAGTGGGCTTCACCTTTTCCGATTCGCGAGCGAGTTATCCAATGACACGTCGTCGAACGTGTCGACAAAGTGATTCTTCCGACGTTGCTACTCCTGTTACGCGTACAAAAGTCTATTTAAAAACGCCGTGACCGTCCCACGGGACGATGGGAATTAAATTAAATCGGGGTTCTTTCCGGTTTTCAACCAGCGATTGTTGTCATAGTTGCTCGACGAAATTTAATCAAAGCAACGATCAACGATCGCGATTGAAACGGATAATCGTAAATAATCCACGTTCGAATTAATCATAAATCGCTCGACGGTGACTGACAGTCGAATCAATCGGTAATTTCTATTATTTTCCCACATTCTTACCGAATAATCTATGAGAGGATTGATCTAGATTTATGCGATAATAAGTACGCGTTTGACGGGTAATTTCAATATGGATTTATTTTAGAATCGACGTTTGGAACTATATTTAAGCTTCATTGGTATCGATTCGAATTTGATTGATTTGGGACAATTTTTACATATGCAAACTGAGAGAAGTCTGACAGATTTAATTGTGTTTATTCAATCACAATTTTATTTTTACTTGAACCTTCGACTTGAGGTTTATATTTATTCAAAGGTTATTTGGAATTTTTCTGTGAAATAATATCTGTGAATTTGATTATAAAAGTGAAGGATTTGACATTAAGTTTGAGCTTTAATATGTGGCTGTTTATTTAATAATAATTCACAGAGATCAATACTGTTTCACAGTTTTCCACCATTTTGATCTGAGCAAGCCTCCTCACTATGCAAATGAAAAATTCAGATACTCTGTATAGATTTACAATTTTGCAATAGAAAATTTACAGCAGCATTATTCAAAGTATGTAGTTTTGATATATCTATTGGAAATTTATATTATACTTTGCATATATTCAGAAATAATTCCCAAAGATCAACATTGTTTCTGAGGTTTCCACCATTTTAATGTGAGCAAGCCTCCTCACTATGCAAATGGAAAATTCAGATACTCTGTATAGATTTACAATTTTGCAATTGAAAATTTACAGAAGTATTATTCAAAGTATGTAGTTTTGATATATCTCTTGGAAATTTATATTATACTTTGCATATATTCAGAAATAATTCCCAAAGATCAACATTGTTTCTGAGGTTTCCACCATTTTGATCTGAGCAAGCCTCCTCACTATGCAAATGAAAAATTCAGATACTGTGTATAGATTTACAATTTTGCAATAGAAAATTTACAGCAGCATTATTCAAAGTATGTAGTTTTGATATATCTATTGGAAATTTATATTATACTTTGCATATATTCAGAAATAATTCCCAAAGATCAACATTGTTTCTGAGGTTTCCACCATTTTGATCTGAGCAAGCCTCCTCACTATGCAAATGAAAAATTCAGATACTCTGTATAGATTTACAATTTTGCAATTGAAAATTTACAGAAGTATTATTCAAAGTATGTAGTTTTGATGTATCTATTGGAAATTTATATTATACTTTGCATATATTCAGAAATAATTCCCAAAGATCACCATTGTTTCTGAGGTTTCCTCCATTTTGATCTGAGCAAGCCTCCTCACTATGCAAATGGAAAATTCAGATACTCTGTATAGATTTACAATTTTGCAATAGAAAATTTACAGCAGCATTATTCAAAGTATGTAGTTTTGATATATCTATTGGAAATTTATATTATACTTTGCATATATTCAGAAATAATTCCCAAAGATCAACATTGTTTCTGAGGTTTCCACCATTTTGATGTGAGCAAGCCTCCTCACTATGCAAATGGAAAATTCAGATACTCTGTATAGATTTACAATTTTGCAATAGAAAATTTACAGCAGCATTATTCAAAGTATGTAGTTTTGATATATCTATTGGAAATTTATATTATACTTTGCATATATTCAGAAATAATTCCCAAAGATCAACATTGTTTCTGAGGTTTCCACCATTTTGATCTGAGCAAGCCTCCTCACTATGCAAATGAAAAATTCAGATACTGTGTATAGATTTACAATTTTGCAATAGAAAATTTACAGCAGCATTATTCAAAGTATGTAGTTTTGATATATCTATTGGAAATTTATATTATACTTTGCATATATTCAGAATTAATTCCCAAAGATCAACATTGTTTCTGAGGTTTCCACCATTTTGATCTGAGCAAGCCTCCTCACTATGCAAATGAAAAATTCAGATACTCTCTATAGATTTACAATTTTGCAATTGAAAATTTACAGAAGTATTATTCAAAGTATGTAGTTTTGATGTATCTATTGGAAATTTATATTATACTTTGCATATATTCAGAAATAATTCCCAAAGATCACCATTGTTTCTGAGGTTTCCTCCATTTTGATCTGAGCAAGCCTCCTCACTATGCAAATGGAAAATTCAGATACTCTGTATAGATTTACAATTTTGCAATAGAAAATTTACAGCAGCATTATTCAAAGTATGTAGTTTTGATATATCTATTGGAAATTTATATTATACTTTGCATATATTCAGAAATAATTCCCAAAGATCAACATTGTTTCTGAGGTTTCCACCATTTTGATGTGAGCAAGCCTCCTCACTATGCAAATGGAAAATTCAGATACTCTGTATAGATTTACAATTTTGCAATTGAAAATTTACAGAAGTATTATTCAAAGTATGTAGTTTTGATATATCTCTTGGAAATTTATATTATACTTTGCATATATTCAGAAATAATTCCCAAAGATCAACATTGTTTCTGAGGTTTCCACCATTTTGATCTGAGCAAGCCTCCTCACTATGCAAATGAAAAATTCAGATACTCTGTATAGATTTACAATTTTGCAATTGAAAATTTTCAGAAGTATTATTCAAAGTATGTAGTTTTGATGTATCTATTGGAAATTTATATTATACTTTGCATATCTTCAGAAATAATTCCCAAAGATCAACATTGTTTCTGAGGTTGCCACCATTTTGATCTGAGCAAGCCTCCTCACTATGCAAATGAAAAATTGAGATACTCTGTATAGATTTACATTTTTGCAATTGAAAATTTACAGAAGTATTATTCAAAGTATGTAGTTTTGATGTATCTATTGGAAATTTATATTATACTTTGCATATATTCAGAAATAATTCCCAAAGATCAACATTGTTACTCAGTTTTACTCCATTTTGATCTGAGCAAGCCTCCCCACTATGCAAATAAAAAATTCAGATACTCTGTATAGATTTACAATTTTGCAATTGAAAATTTACAGAAGTATTATTCAAAGTATGTAGTTTTGATATATCTTTTGGAAATTTATATTATACTTTGCATATATTCAGAAATAATTCCCAAAGATCAACATTGTTTCTGAGGTTTCCTCCATTTTGATCTGAGCAAGCCTCCTCACTATGCAAATGGAAAATTCAGATACTCTGTATAGATTTACATTTTTGCAATTGAAAATTTACAGAAGTATTATTCAAAGTATGTAGTTTTGATGTATCTATTGGAAATTTATATTATACTTTGCATATATTCAGAAATAATTCCCAAAGATCAACATTGTTACTCAGTTTTACTCCATTTTGATCTGAGCAAGCCTCCCCACTATGCAAATAAAAAATTCAGATACTCTGTATAGATTTACAATTTTGCAATTGAAAATTTACAGAAGTATTATTCAAAGTATGTAGTTTTGATATATCTTTTGGAAATTTATATTATACTTTGCAGATATTCAGAAATAATTCCCAAATATCAACATTGTTTCTGAGGTTTCCTCCATTTTGATCTGAGCAAGCCTCCTCACTATGCAAATGAAAAATTCAGATACTCTGTATAGATTTACAATTTTGCAATTGAAAATTTACAGAAGTATTATTCAAAGTATGTAGTTTTGATGTATCTATTGGAAATTTATATTATACTTTGCATATATTCAGAAATAATTCCCAAAGATCAACATTGTTACTCAGTTTTACTCCATTTTGATCTGAGCAAGCCTCCCCACTATGCAAATAAAAAATTCAGATACTCTGTATAGATTTACAATTTTGCAATTGAAAATTTACAGAAGTATTATTCAAAGTATGTAGTTTTGATGTATCTATTGGAAATTTATATTATACTTTGCATATATTCAGAAATAATTCCCAAAGATCACCATTGTTTCTGAGGTTTCCTCCATTTTGATCTGAGCAAGCCTCCTCACTATGCAAATGAAAAATTCAGATACTCTGTATAGATTTACATTTTGCAATTGCAAATTTACAGGAGTATTATTCAAAGTATGTAGTTTTGATATATCTTTTGGAAATTTATATTATACTTTGCATATATTCAGAAATAATTCCCAAATATCAACATTGTTTCTGAGGTTTCCTCCATTTTGATCTGAGCAAGCCTCCTCACTATGCAAATGAAAAATTCAGATACTCTGTATAGATTTACAATTTTGCAATTGAAAATTTACAGAAGTATTATTCAAAGTATGTAGTTTTGATATATCTATTGGAAATTTATATTATACTTTGCATATCTTCAGAAATAATTCCCAAAGATCAACATTGTTTCTGAGGTTTCCACCATTTTGATCTGAGCAAGCCTCCTCACTATGCAAATGAAAAATTGAGATACTCTGTATAGATTTACATTTTTGCATTTGAAAATTTACAGAAGTATTATTCAAAGTATGTAGTTTTGATGTATCTATTGGAAATTTATATTATACTTTGCATATATTCAGAAATAATTCCCAAAGATCAACATTGTTTCTGAGGTTTCCACCATTTTGATCTGAGCAAGCCTCCTCACTATGCAAATGAAAAATTCAGATACTCTGTATAGATTTACAATTTTGCAATTGAAAATTTTCAGAAGTATTATTCAAAGTATGTAGATTTGATATATCTATTGGAAATTTATAGTATATTTTGCATATATTCAGAAATACAAATTCCCAAAGATCAACATTTTTTCTCAATTTTCCTCCATTTTGACTTAAGACCTCCTTGCCTTATAAATAAAAAATTGAAATACTCTGTATTAATTTAAATTTTGCAATTGCAAACTGGAGCAGTCTGCTAGATTTAATTCTGTTTATTGATTCAGAATTTTATTTTTACCTGAGCCTTCAACCTAAAGTTCATATTCATTCAAAGGTTATTTGGAATTTTTCTGTGAAATAATATCCATGAATTTTATAATAGAAATCCTCATTGATCATAAAATTGAGGGATTTAAAATTAACTTTGATCCATAATATATCACTATTTATGTAAGAACTTTAATAAAACAAAAACACGCATTTTCCAATACTGCAATTTATATTCATTCAAAGGCTATTTGGAATTATTATGTAAAATAATATCTATGAATTTGATAATATAAATCCTCTTTGATTATGAAATTGAAGGTTTTAAAATTAACATTGATCCATAATATATCATTGTTTATCCAAAAACTTTAATAAAAAAAATTATGCATTTTCTAATACTGCAATTTATTTTTTTATAATTTTTCAACAATTTTGGATGTTTTTTTTTAGCAAATGGACCAAGTGGAAGTCGTTATTCGAGATAAGAAATAATTTTGCGAGGTTGCATGCTGTATTTATAGACTTTTGAACAAAAGTAAAGGTCCATTTTTTTCATTAATATTAATTATTTATTATATAAAATAATATCTATGAATTTGATTATAAAATTGAAGGTTTTAAAATTAACTTTAACCCATAAAATATCGTTGTTTATCTAAAAATTTTACTAAAAAAAAAATTATGCATTTTCCAATACTGCAATTCATCTTTTATCAATTTCCAACGATTTCGAATAAATTCTTTTAGCAAAAGAATCACATGAAAAATCCAATACTGCAATTTATTTTTCATCAATTTCCAACGATTTTGAACGAATTCTTTTAGTAAAAGGACCACGTGAAAAATCGTTTTAAAATTAACTTTGACCTATAAAATATCATTATTTATCTAAAAACTTTAATAAAAAAAAAAATGTATTTTCTAATATTGCAATTTATTTTCTTATTAACTTTCAACGATTTTAAATAAATTCTTATAGCAAAAGAATCACATGAAAAATCCAATTCTGCAATTTATTTTTTATCAATTTCCAACGATTTTGAACGAATTCTTTTAGCAAAAGGACCACGTGAAAAATCGTTATTCGAGATAAGAAATAATTTCGAAACGTTGCAAGCCGTACTGTAGGCTTTTTAACAAAGGAAAGGGTCCCAATGTTTTTATTAATATTTCATTGGTCGTGTCGAATCGTCCATTATCCTCGCGCATCGCTGACCGTTCCAAGCCAGCGGCGTTTAAAGGCGCGCGTAGCGAACCGGTCACTGGTTTCGTGTATTATACAGGGGCTGTTCTGGCACAAACGCATCGAAACCTGGCCACGATGCAAACCCCCCCTGTCGCGCACACGACCAATCATGGCCGTAGGAATTAGGGGGTTCGACGTACGCCCTGCTACTTTTAATTCAGCAAATTAATGAACAGCGTCAACGTCGCCGACGTAGCGACGGCTGCCGCATACAGATAACCGGGTACGGAAAATTTTCGACGATCAGCCACGCGGGTAACGTCGTTATCGGGGCCGGTGGGTAAAAATCGACGCGGATTTTCGAGAGTATCGCTCGCTCCTAAATCGGTTATCGCGTGTATTCGCGACTTTCGAATTACTCGATCGAATATCGCCATATTTGCCAGTTTTTTTTTACACATTTGTAACATTTTAAATTTAGATTTTTAGATTTTTTTTTTTTTCGACCGCGTCGATATTCGTTGTCATTCGGTAATTTTGCACGGGAATAATTTGAACCCGCGGCTTGATTGCACCCGGGTAACCTTTTTTCCCTCCCCCCATCGGAAACATCGATGGGAGCCTCGATGGGGTATTATTAAATAAACATGGCGTGTTTTTTTTCGCGTTGCTAGTCGCAGGGGCCCCATCTTTTCCCGTGGAATATCCGCGGGAGCCTCGCGAACGTAACGAGATGATCGTTAGCCACACGGTTATTACGCTCTCTCAGCGCCCTCGCGCAAATAAAGCGTGGTGAAATCCGTGCTGGCGCAAATATCCCCGCGGAAATTCGGGTCAAGAACCAGCGTCGAACAATGCGCCGAAAAAGAGCAAGAATCGCCGCGGTGGCTCGAACGAGATAATAATTTGTCCCGTCTCCGCGTTCCATATCAATTAAAATTCCACGCTGAAAGACAAACAGTTTTCGTCGCGGGGGTGCTCCTTAATCGATGCATCTCGTGCGCTTATCGGCCGTGGCAAAAAAACGAGACCGTCGAATACTGGGAATAAATAACGAGGTGTTTTTTTTTCTCGTTGCAGATTGGCGGCGCTGCAGTAGCGTGGACGAGATACCAGCGTCGAGGACGTCGGGTACGACGGCGGCGTGATCGTGTCGCGGGGGTGGTGGGGTTGAAAATCGGCGCTTGCCCGGTGTCTCCTGTGTGTACCTCTCCCTTCGATTCCCCGTTCCCCCTGTTCCCCGCGTCCACTGCCCCCACCCTCTCGCTTCTTACTCTTACCCACGTGCGTGAGGGACGAGTGTGCGTGGGTGGCGGCGCGTAGGACACGCACACCGCGCGCCACAGAGAGAGAGAGGAGACACGGTGCGTCAGCGGCTGCGCGTGACCGTCGACCGCCGTCTGGTGGGGCGAACGGCGTGGTGGGGGGCGCGTGTCACCTGTCGCGGCGCTGCACGGCGTCAGTTCGGTGGCGACCGTCGGCGGTTGCGGATCGCTTTTTTCTCTCGCGTGTTTACAGCGTCGTCTAGTGACTTCGTCGAGGGACACACTTCGGTTCCGCCTCTCTACGTCTCTCTTCCCCCCCTCACGGTGGTTCTCCCCGCCCCCCCTTCTCGTGTCTTGTCCCCCCCCTCCCCCCGTCGGGTTATCGTGCGATATTCGTGAATGTGCGCGGCCAGGAAGCCGGTCCCGAAGGAAACATGCGTGAGCAGAGCTGGAGGACAACGGCTGCGACGACGAGGAACACGTGGCACGTGACTGCGGCACCCTCGCACGTTCTGCTGCAGTGAAAGTGGAGAGAGAAAGGGAGGGAAAATCGAGTGATAGAAACACCACGTCCTTTCTCCTTCCATTGTTATCGGTATCGGAGGCTGTGCGTCGCGACAGGGAGTAATAATAGAGTGCCCCGGTGGTTGGTGCGTTATACATATATATATATATATACGTGAGTTTCTTTAATCGCGCCGCGGAGGAGGAATCCTGGCACGTTTCCGGCGACGCTCGAACCAACCCAGAAAAGATGAGGCGTACCATCTTGGGAACGAGGATGCATCCTGTGTTGTCCTGCTGGTGCGTCGTCGCCACGGTCACCCTGGCCCTAGCTGCCTGGCAGGAGAACATCAGGCCGAAGATGTACGTCCAGCTCGGTGAGTATCATCGTCTCCTCTTATTTACCTATTGTACTTGTCGCGAGGCGCGGTCGACAGCCTCGATTCCTCGAACTGCGTGGCTCCAAATGCAATAACAAAGGACTCTTTCGATGGAAATAGCTCGCCTCCATCAACACGAGGTCGCCTTTCCTACGATAATGAAGAGCTTGTTTAGAGTTCCTTCGCGATCAAAAAATTCGTTTCACCCGTCGGTGCGTGGTCGAACGACGATGCAGAACGGAAGTTGCACCGGGTGCAGGGTCATGGACCTTCCCCCACTATTGTTTCACCCTTAGCGCGAAGGGGAAGCTACGTGTGCAACCCGGTGACTGTAAACCCTAATCAGTGACATAACCGTGGGGATACCAGGAAAGAATATAAAGCTATCGACCACACGGTGTCCCGTTTAAATGATTAAAGCGCGCCGATATAACCGCGGTTCGAGGAAAAAAAGGCTCGACGCCACCCCGTGATTCGCCAGCGTATCGTTATTTCGCTCGTGCTCGATAGACCGTCCACTCGATCGACCTGTCCCCGTCGTTCGTTTGCTTCCATTTTCTCGCGCCTCGATCCAGAGATTCAGGAATATAATAAAAAAGACATTCGATGGAGCGTGACGGATTAAAGTGTCTGGCCGTAATTAAAAAGCAACCGCCACGGATGCGACGATCGATTGGGGACTCCAGGAAAAAACTCCTGTTTACTGTCGCTGACGGTCACCGGTGACCGTCGATTTAATTACTCATTGTATCAAATTTGGTCCCTTTTGGGGGTTCCTCGATACTTAAATGAGGCTTTCAGGGGATTACCTGGACACCCGTTGTTTCATTTGTTTATATTTTAGAATTGTTAAATGTATTAACAGTTGTCCATAGTAGTTAGTTTGTCACAGAAAAGGAATTATTAACACTGGAATAATAGTGTCGTGATGGTAGTGACGCTGGTAGAACGAATGGTCAGTCGATCTAAAAAAGTGCAGCTGCATGGCGTCCAAGCACCGGACGGGGATGGGTGACCGCTCGTTTTTCCCGGAGTTCTACATTACAATAAAATTATTTCACGAGTTCTACAGCTTCGACAACTAATTTACATCCAATGCACAAATATATGCGTTCTAAATAATATAAACAAATGAAACCACGGGGCACAACCGACGATCCATGGAAATTCGAGGGGAAAACCGTTGACGGTCACCGGTGACCACCGGATTTTAAAACTCTCCATTGTAAACCTTTGGTCCCTTTGGGGGTTCCTCGATATTTAAACAAAGGTTTCAGGGGAATACCTGGAACCTTTCCCATACTCAAAATTCCCCAATTTCTTGCGTTCCAAAAATTACAGTTATAATGCTCTTCCCCGGAAAAGTGTACCTGCACAGGTACTGTTGTTTGACCTCCCCCCCGTCATGGAAATAGAGGCTCCATCGGGACCAATAATTATACCCATTGGATCCATAATTTCCAGCAGATTGCTGAAACCTTGATTAGAATTGCATGCAGTAATGTACGCCGACAATTTGGACCGTGTTAAACACGAGTCACCGATCCATTAGGTATAATTAATTTTTTTTCTATAATTATTCACCGTTATTATTTACTCTTTAGCAGTGAATCGAATACAGTCGAACGATCGAGCACAAAGGGAATGAAAGTTCGTTTGGAAAAAGAAACGGTTGAAAGATGAAGATTAATGGAGCAACACCTTTCGTCTCAATCGATGTAGAAAAGATTGTTATAGTCACCGTGCTCGAGAACAATGATATTTACGTTAATTAATGGCCACGGGCCACGGGGTGATCTTTCTTCGTTAAAAACGTTTTATTACGATGTGACGTTTCCGACCATCTCTTGGGATTCCCCTTCAGAGGAGCATAACTGTGAAAAGTGTATTCAAAGAAACTTTTCCTATTTAATTAATTTTTTTTAACATTTCGTCTATTGATTTAAGTTTGTTAAAAGGTTTATTCTTTGCTGGTATATTTTTATTTTAGATGTTCGTCTCTGTCTGGCCGATGGCGGCGCGTGGACGCGTTTCAGCGTGCAGCGTCGTCCCTTTTGGATCTTTTAGCCGTGCGAACGCGTCAGACGCGATCCTTTTTTCCATCCGATGAGTTTGTGCCGATGAACCCTTGGCATTGACTCGCGATCGCTGTTCGCTCTGATAACCCCTAGACTGGTCGTTGCTACGGCATATTCCGCTCCAAAGGGCCACAAATATCTCCACGCCTGAGAAATTAGGTTCTCCGTTAATCGTGACGCGTCTGTTTCCAAGATACAAGACTGCACAGACCGCCACAAACCCTCGATTCTCACATTTCTTCGAGTCAAGACGACAAAATCAGATAACCCAGATCTCAAAAAAATTTTTTTTATTACAATTCTACATTGTATAAAATTTTTTTAAAATGTTAAAAATCTTTCAGGATCATCTTAGAGATCATCTGCGAGTCTTCGTTGAATCATAACTATAGTTATGAACATTTTCGTTGTCAACGTCTTCTGAATTTTTTTTATTATTATTCTATATTGTAAATTTTATTTTTAAAAATGTTGAAAATTTTGATGGATTATTCTCATTGGGAACTGCAAAATTTTCCCTGAATCACAGTGGTATTTATACATATTTTCATAGTCAGTATCTCATAAATTCTTCTCAATTATTTTTTTATTATGATTCTACACTGTAATTTAATTTTTAAATATGTTATAAATCTTTCAGGAATATCCTCATTAGAAACTACGAAATTTTATCCTGAGTCTCAACGATATTTTCCTAGTCAATATATTCCTAATTTTTTTGATTTTTTTTTTTATAATTTTATACTATAAATTACTTCCAAGAAATGTTACAAATCTTGCTGGAATATCCTCGTTGAGAACTGCGGAATTTATCCTGAATCACAATGGTATTTATGAATTTTTTCATAGTCAATATCTCCATAAATCCTTTTTAATTTTTTTTTATTATGATTCCACACTGTTAATTAATTTTTAAACATGTTGACAATTTTTCAGGGATATCCTCATTAGAATCTACGAAATTTTCCCTGAATCACCATGGTATTTATAAATTTTTTCATAATCAACATCTCATACACTCTTTTCAATTTTTTTTATTATAATTCCACACTGTAAATTAATTTTTAAAAATGTTGATAATTTTTCAGGGATATCCTCATTAGAATCTACGAAATTTTCCCTGAATCACAATGGTATTTATAAATTTTTTCATAAATTCTTTCCAATTTGTTTATTTATTATAATTACACTCTGTAAATTAATTTTAAAAAATGTTAAAAATCCTGCAGAGCTATCCTCATTAGGAACTACGAAATTTTCCCTGAATCCCAACGATATTTATAATTTTTATAGTCTATATCCTTTGAATTCTTTTAAATTTTTTTTATTATAATTTTACACTGTAAATTAATTTAAAAAAATGTTACAAATCTTGCTGGATCACCTTTATTAGGAACTGCAAAATTTCTCCTGAATCTTCAACGATATTTATCAATATTTTCCTAGTCAGCATCTTCTGAATTCTTTTGAATTTTTTTTTATTATAATTTTACACTGTAAATTAATTTCAAAAAATGTTATAAATCTTCCAAGGATATTCTCATTAGAAACTACGAAATTTTTCTTAAATCACAACGATATTTATAAAAATTTTTTTAATCAATATATTTAAAATTTTGTATTATTATAATACTACACTGTAAATTAATTAAAAAAATTGTTATAAATCTTGCTGGATCATCTTCATTAGGAACTGCGAAATTTCCCCTGAATCACAACGATATATTTATAAATATTTTCCTAATCAACATCTTCTAAATTCTTTTGAATTTTTTTTATTATAATTCAATATTTAATATTAATTAAATTTGTGAATTTAATTTCGAAAAAATTGATTCACTCGTAAATATTCCACAATAGTAATTCGTTTGCGACACGGTGAGTGCCGACGAACGAAATGGCCGATTAGAAGAAACCTGTGGTAACATTAAGGGCGGTTTTATGGCCCAGACAGATTAAAGGATAGGCTAATGACTGTGCACATTCAAACACGCCGCACGCGACAAACGTACTTATAAAAGTTATTCGTGTTGTACCACTTACGTTAATTGGCGGTCGCGTAAATATGCTTGTTTCGCAACTGTCGTGTCTGAACGTGTTATAGTTATCGTTACGACGCATCTGTTTCAACCAGTCGTTAGGATGCGAGTTGTTCCGCGAGACCATCGGCGCGAAGTGTATCAGAAAAGTGATAAGAGCAATCTTTTCCTCTTGTAACAGCCAGCAAACGGAATTGCCTCCAGCTACATCCTCCGGTGTAAGTTTCGAACCGGGTAATTTGAATACATACGGTTCTATAATCGTTTGCACACGAACAGGTCGCGAAAATGGAAGAACGAAACGAGAAAGTAAGGGAATCTCAACGAAAATGGGGACAAATTCATTCGAACTGTGCAATAGTTAACTTACTAAGCGTTTGAAATATTATTAAAATAATAAAGACTGAAAATATTTTATAAAATTGCTCGAAGAACCATCGAACGTGCGACCAACTACTTCACGGTAGTCTCAAAACCCCAGAAAAGTAATTATTTTTTAAATAATCGGTATTGTTTAATTTTTTCCCGAAAGGTTCACAGACACACACAATTATGATACCCTTGTTTTCATCAATTTTTTCGTAACATGGTAGTGAAATTTACTTGAAATCCTGAGGTGATGTTTTCGAACGCGACAGGCGCCATATTGGCACTCGATATCTCTCGAACTGGTCGACATATCGAGAAACCGCAAGAGCAACTTTTTATCGTTATCGAAGAGTAGAATATTTTCCAACCGCAAGAAATTATTCCACCTCCATCCGCTGTACACAAATTGTACCAGTAAACTGTGTAGACGCTCTCGAGGGAGATTGGGGCCGCAGAAACGGGCAAAAGAGGAGTTTAACTTTCAAGAACGACCCGTTGGACGAAACGGTCGCAATTTTGGAAGTTTCGAGGACGGAATCGGGATTTACCGTACCGTGTAGGCTCGTTTCGCGATCCTACGGATGTAGGGGGCGCTGGTAAACCGGAACGTAAGCTCGTTAGGTCGTTATGAATTTCGTCCGTGCATTATTTTCCAATAGCGACGCGCGGAGAGGCGCGGCAGGAATTGAAATTACACGAACCACGTGTTATTAATACGCCACTGGCGTTGCGGCAACGGCGCTGTTTTGCCCACTGAGCCAGAATTTCTGCTAATTCTACAACGGGGGAAAACCACGCCGCAGAACCGAAATTGTAATCACCGGGAAATGCATATTGCCGTTATGAGAGGCGCATCGAGGAGAGGCTCGCCTTCGCTGACGCAAACGTTTTCCGCGCGTTGCGATTCCATGAACTGCTAATGCTTATTTTTACACGGCGCCGCTTGAAAAGATACGCTGTTATCGTTGGCCGGTTGCACCGCCAATTAAATCCTCTTTACACCGCTTTTGGCGCGGCTTGTTTCAACCATTAGACGCCCGTATACTTTGACGACTTTTGTTTATACGCGGTGAGAACCGCGTTAACACTACATAGGCTTGAGTATTACACTTCTGAAGAGCACTCGAGTATACAGGGTGTTCGACTACCCTTGGAAAAATTTTAATGGGGGATTCTGGAGGCCAAAATAAGACGAAAATCAAGAATACCAATTTGTTAATTAAGGCTTCGTTAAAAAGTTATTAACGTTTAAAGTTGCGTCTGTGAGATGGGGACCGCGCGCTGCGTGCGCGGGACTTTAAACGTTAATAACTTTTTAACGAAGCCTTAATTAACAAATTGGTATTCTTGATTTTCGTCTTATTTTGGCCTCTAGAATCCCCCATTAAAATTTTAATAATTATTATTAAATTTGAGTGAAGAATTCTTTAGCAGTAAATCATATGGGTTTAGCTTGAAATGGAGTGGGGATTAAGTAGCCTAAATGATAGCAGGAAATCTAGAGATTTAGGGATCCCCCATTACCATATTCGAATGGAAGCTACGTTTCAACGTTCCTCTATTTGAGTTTCTAGAGTTTCCTTTAATAATAGCACTCCGTTAACGCTATCGTAGGCCGCAATTACTTTCATATTGCAAATAGTTCGTCGTAAACCGAAGCAGAACGATGAACAGGATTCCACGAGTTGGTTTCCCATATGTTGCACGGTGTATATTTTTATAGGCAATATCTCGCGGTGCCCTTTCCGAGGGAAGCTCAAATGCTCATTGGTGATAGCGCGGAAGCATCATATCGCCATCTTTGGATTGCAAAATGGAGGAAATTTCGATCAAAGTACCTTTACAGTTGGCTGTATTTATTTAAATAATATCACAAGCATTAATATCTGAAGGTATTTTACATATGTGCGTTAGAATGTTTCATTTGTTTATATTTTATGATTCTTAAGTGGTCTTTCTATTGTACCTAGTGGTTAAATAGCAGAAATCATGATTGGAATTATTAAAAAAATATAAACAAGTGAACTATGCATTGGGGTCGATAGCTGAGGTCTATAATATTTTATAAACAAATTTTAATTGACTATCATAAAATTAATTAAGATTGATATATTAGTGAGGTGTAGTAACCCCCAAACACCATAGAAAAGGAATCACTAACTCTATAATAACAGCGTCGTGATGATAGTGACGTTTGTAGAGTGGCTGGTCAGTCGCTCTAAAAAGTGCAGCTGCATGGCGTCAGGTACCGGACGGGATGGGGTGACCCGCTCGTCGTTTTTTCCCTGAATTCTACATTCTAATAAAATTATTCCACGAGTTCTATCGCTTAGACAACTAACTAACAATTATCCAGAGCACAAATATGAACGTTATAAATAATATAAACAAATAAAATTACAGCCTAACTGTTAAAGATATATCATATTCTCAGCACACAAAGGGGAGAGGTTATAAAAGTTATATCCTCTACCCGAAAAGCCAACTAGTTACAGAGGTTACTTTCGTCTATTAAAGCCTAGGTAATGCGCTTAGGTAATGCTGGGAAGTACCCTATAGAGTAGGGGTAGAATACTGGTGCACAATTTATCTTGGGATGTTTCCTCCCGTGCTCCCGCGTTTTAGGAACACAAGCTGTATAATAAAAAGAACGTTCTCAAAGTGAACAGAGAGAGAGGAGAGTATTCGCGTGTAACCGGACTGGAACAAAACGGATACAGATCAAAGAACGGGTAGCAAACCGGACGATGCAACCAAAAAGGCGGATGAAAACGTTCATGGCGTATATTCGCCCCGGCGTATATACGCGCCCATAGCAGTTAAAGGGTTAATCCGTAGACTTTTGCCCGTTTCGCGAAAAGGTCTCTACACTGGGTACTGGCTCGTTTTCTCTCTATTTCTCTCCGGGGCTTTTATCTTCTGGATCGTTGACCCCGAAACGTAAAAATCATCGACGCCGACCGGGGCGATATATTTCGACGCACCGCGGGAAAACGGGAGCGCGAAAAAAAAAAAAAACAAAAATATATATATAGCTGCGTAAAATATCCACGCGCCTTTCGAACGTCGTAAATCAAGGCTCTGGACGCAGGTGGGGCAGGACGTTTAAAAATCGAAACCGCGACGCCTGGACGCGCTAGCTGCCGATTACGAATAAAAGGGAGATCGCTGGACTGGAACCGCTCCCTTTGCTGGTCGAAAACTGCATTCGAATCGATAATAACGAGCCACGAAAACCTATCTACGCGACGCGCTCTGGAAATTTCGCGCGAAAACGCCGCCATTTTGGGCGGTGCAAAACTGGAAAAAGCGACATCTTTACTTATATTACTTTAAGAAAACAGTTCATTTAGTTATTTCTGGTTTTTTTGGTTTAATATGCTATTTTTATAATGACAAATTGCTGGATTTATAATCGAAAAATCCCCGGGCGAATCAATATGGAATATTACGAGAATTGTTAGTATCAAATTTGGAGGTAATCGGTTGATCCGTTCAGCGGCGAGTCGTTTTGAAAAAACAGTTTTTTCGAGGGAAACGTGCCCAACGATTCGTAATGTAATATCTCGCGCATACGGGATTTAACTTGTTTAATAATGCATATTTCAACGTGTGACCACTTCTGTATTACACGAAAAATTTCAGGGAAATAAAGTCAGTTGACATTGACGAAAAAAAATTCTTTTTATAACAATGCAATGAGAAACGTTCGAAAAAAAATTCGAATAAATTTTCGAAAATCCAACCACCCGGTCATCCCTGGGAAAAATTTTAATTGGGCATTCTAGATGCCAAAATAAGACGAAAATCAAGAATACCAATTTGTCGATTGAGGCTTCGTTATAGAGTTATTAACAGTTACGTATCAAAAGGCGCAACTGTACGCAAAGTTGCGTACCTACAGGCGCAACTGTTAATAACTTTTTAACGAAGCTTCTATCAACAAATTGTTATTCTTGATTTTCGTCTTGTTTTGGTCTCTAGAATACCCCATTAAAATTTTTCCCAGAAGTAGCCGAACACCCTATATATACTATTGCATTTAAAATGCCTCAGCTATCGACCCCTATGCATACATCATTTGTTTATATATTTTTAATAATTCCAATCATGATTTCTGCTCTCTAACCACTAAGTACAATTGAAAAAACAATTTAACAATTCTAAAATATAAACAAATGGAAACATTCTAAACGCACATATGTAAATTCCAATTATATAAATAAATACATCCAATTTTAAAAGTACTTCGATCGAAATTTCCTCCATTTTGCATTTAATTACCTCGGGCCACGGCGATCGAAAGTACGAGATTACCGAGTTCCAGGTAAACTTATGGTCGTACCAGCGACTGGGAGCCGTACCAGAGTTTATTTTATTCGGTTCTTCCCATCGGGAAATTATATTAATGCATCGGAACTCCTTTCGCCGTTCGCTTTGAAGGGGTACGTGGCGATATAGCTAACGTCGGAGGGAACAAGTTTCTCGACGGACCCGATATTAAAGAATTCGCCCCAAGTTCCCGGAGTCGATAACAGAATGGCCAACTAATCGTCCAGGAAGAGGGGGGGACGCATTACGGTAGTCGTCAGAAATGACGCGAGAGAAACTTCATCCAAGTTTCGCGGGGGTTTAATCGTATTTACGATTCCCGTTTCGGCCCCCCCCCCCCCAACCCCCTCCGTTTGCACCGCGAGGTCGAGTCAACACCCCCGATAAGAGGACACTTTAGCTCGTATTCTGCGAGGAACCAGAGCTCGGATCCGCCCTGGCCCTCGTCAGCCCCGCTTTTGACCTTTTGCTTTTTCCCTGGATCGCGAGAGAAGGGGGATCTTCTCGACAAAAGATTTATGAACCCCTCGGCAATGCCAGTATGCTACTTATTCTATCGTCGAGTACACACTCGAGGCGCACAAAAAAAAAAATGCGAGAGGGAGGGGGTCGGTATGTACACGCGAACGATCCTCAAAGAGAAATCTTAAAAGGGGCGACCCTCCTCGTCTGGTATCGAATCAATCATTTCCAGGCGCGGGGGCCTCCCACACCTCGCCAATTGTCTGGCATTAATCTCGATTCGCGTTTGCTAACCCCTCTTATGGCTTCGAAAAATCCACCTCCATCGAGAAAAAATCAAAATTCGCGAATTAACCTACTAAAACTTGATTACTCCCATTTGTATGTCCTACGAACTTGGTAAATATTTTTTTGAAGCTATTTGAAAATGGTGGGGGGAATTCAACCCCTCAGGACTCGAATTGAATCTTCAAGCTTTGAAAACTCAAATTCTGTCCCAAAATTCAAAACAGAACCTAAATTATCGAGCTAGGTTGTGGGTTCTCGCGATGGAAGGAAACTAGTCTGTGGCGTTGCTTCTCATGCTCGCCGCCAGAGGGCTCGCGTTCTCACAAGCGCTCGAACAACCTCTCGGTTGCTATCACGACTTCCCCATATCTTAAACCTCCAATCTCCAACCTCCAAATCCCCTGGTAGCCACTCTAGGGAATTATGATCCCATCATCATTCCACTAGAAACGCGAATAAAAACACTCAGACTCATCCTAAACTAACAACCCCCATACTCACCACATGATGCACGAAAACGAGGGTTTTGAAAGCTTTCCCTCGAACACAAGAAATTCTGCAACCCCTACACTAACATAAATATACCCAGACACCTAACACTCGTTCTAAATGCAGGTTATAGGGCCCCCAGCCCCAGGTACTGCGCCCAATCATATGAAAAATAACAAAAGAACTTCCCAATATCCTAAACCTCCAACCTCCAACACCCAAATCCCCTGGTAGCCACTCTAGGGAATTATGATCCCATCACCATTCCACTAAAAACGCGAATTAAACTTCCTAATATCCTAGTCGTCTAAGGCAGGGCCTGCTAGTAGAAAGCCTCACTGATGATGAGTCCACTAGCAGGCCCAAAAGGCTCCTTTCCTTTTCTGTCCTGCAACGAATTTCCCTAGATCCCAGCCACGGAGCAGCAGCGCCACCTGTCGGATGAAAATAGAAGTAATCACGTTGTGGTAGTTTTTGAACAGCAATCTTAAATTAATCCGAGTTTTACAGGGAGGGTATCTTAAATTGCTTTCCGTGCTTAAAGGATCGATTCTTCGAGATCTTCGAGATCTTCGAGGTCTAGGTTCTTTCTCGAGATTTCGTTGTTAGCCTCGTTGCTCCGCGAATCGATCGTGTTCGACTTCGAGTTCGAGTTCGAGTTCGATGTTGGAGGTGGTGGATTTTTCGAGTACAGTTCTTCCTTCCCCTGAAATTTCGATTACTTTCTCGATGTAACGGGCGTCGAAAGTGGAATTACGTTTGACGGTTCTCAAGCGCGCGGAGTCAATTGACACGATTCCCAGTAATTTTACCCCGCGGTCGGGCCGAGGTCAGGTTATACGTGCCGGGTCGCGTATACGGTATGCTGAAACTAATCATAATGTATCCTCGCATCGGTTAGGGGGGCCCGGGCTGTGATTGGTCCGCTGCGGTATTCCTCGCTGCCAGATAAAGTTACCGTAATATGGATTAACTGGCCGCTATAGTCCATATTCCGATCCGACGCTCCCATTTGACTGCGATGCAGTAATGAACTCGTAACCGGCGCTATTATCAACCGCGAATCCGATCCACGGGTGTCTTTTAATAACGCGATACACGTAAATGCATCAACGACGCGTTCGCGTGCTCGACGAGCGTGTCCCCTCGTTCCCTGAGAATAGCGTTTCAGCGATTGGAATTTTAATATTGAGGATGGAACTCGTTCGAAAGTAACATTTCTGGTCTGGGGACAATTTTAATGGGGTATTTTGGAGGCCAACATTGGACGAAAATCAAGAGTACCAATTTGTTGATTGAGGCTTTGTTAATAACTTTTTAATGAAGGCTTCATCGAGAAATTGTTATTCTTGAATTTCGTGTTATTTTGGCGTCTAGAATACCACATTAAAATTTTTCCCAGGTGTGACCGAACACCCGGTAGATTTTTTTTTCGGCGAAATTAAAAAACTTCAAATTGTTCTGGAAAAATTATTTTCGGTTGTGGGGGTCAGTTACAAACATTTTTGGTCATTAGACACACCCTCGAAATCCTACGCACATTCGAGAAAAAAATTCTTTATCGAAAATATAATCTGAGTATCTTTAAAACGTCTTAACTTCTGAACGGATTGGAGGATTTTAATGTTTCAAAAGGCAAACAACGCGTATTTTGGTGGAGAATATGTAGAAATTTTAAAAATATTCAAAAAGTTGATCCTTGACATCGCAAAATGAGGGAGAGCCCATAAAAATGGTCCAATTTTCAAACAGCCATAACTCCTGCAATAGTGAATATATTTCAATGAAACTTTTTTCTGAAGTAGAGCTCATAGGCACCTACAAAAAAGTATTAGACAACTTTTCGATGGGGCGTCTAACTAAATTACTAAAAATTAAAAACGAACTTTTAAGAAAAATCGACAGGGGTAGGTGCTGAAATTTTTCGTCGAAAACAAATAATTTTAAATCATTCTAAAAAAATTATTTTGGGTTGTAGGCGTCAATTACAAGCATTTTAGGTGAATAGACATACCCCCGAAATCCTACTCAGTTTTGAGAAAAAAATTCGAGTAAGTGCTGAAATTTTTCAGTGAAATTAAAAAATTTCAAATTGTTCTCGAAAAAATATTTTCAGTTGCAAGGGTCAATTGCAAGCATTTTTGGTCAACAGAAATACCCCCGTAATCCTACTCAGTTTCGAAAAAAAAATTCCTTACCGAGAATATAATTTCTGGCCAGAAATGTCTGCCCGAATTTTCATGCGCATCTTTAAAATGCCATAACTTCTGAACGGATTGGACGATTTTCAAGTTTAAAAATGCAAACAACGCGTATTTTAATGGAGAATATGTAGAAATTTCAAAAATTAACAAAAAGTTGATCCTTGACATCGCAAAATGAGGGAGAGCCCATAAAAGTGGTCCAATTTTCAAAGAGCCATAACTTCTACAATAGTGAATATATTTCAATGAAACTTTTTTCTGAAGTAGAGCTCATGGGTACCTATGAAAAAGTATTAGACAACTTTTCGATGGGGCGTCAAACTAAATTACTAAAAATTAAAAACGAACTTTTAAGAAAAATCGACAGGGGTAGGTGCTGAAATTTTTCGTCGAAAACAAATAATTTTAAATCATTCTAAAAAAATTATTTTGGGTTGTAGGCGTCAATTACAAGCATTTTAGGTGAATAGACATACCCCCGAAATCCTACTCAGTTTTGAGAAAAAAATTCGAGTAAGTGCTGAAATTTTTCAGTGAAATTAAAAAATTTCAAATCGTTCTCGCAAAAATATTTTCAGTTGCAAGGGTCAATTGCAAGCATTTTTGGTCAACAGAAATACCCCCGTAATCCTACTCAGTTTCGAAAAAAAAATTCCTTACCGAGAATATAATTTCTGGCCAGAAATGTCTGCCCGAATTTTCATGCGCATCTTTAAAATGCCATAACTTCTGAACGGATTGGACGATTTTCAAGTTTAAAAATGCAAACAACGCGTATTTTAATGGAGAATATGTAGAAATGTCAAAAATTAACAAAAAGTTGATCCTTGACATCGCAAAATGAGGGAGAGCCCATAAAAGTGGTCCAATTTTCAAAGAGCCATAACTTCTACAATAGTGAATATATTTCAATGAAACTTTTTTCTGAAGTAGAGCTCATGGGTACCTATGAAAAAGTATTAGACAACTTTTCGATGGGGCGTCAAACTAAATTACTAAAAATTAAAAACGAACTTTTAAGAAAAATCGACAGGGGTAGGTGCTGAAATTTTTCGTCGAAAACAAATAATTTTAAATCATTCTAAAAAAATTATTTTGGATTGTAGGCGTCAATTACAAGCATTTTAGGTGAATAGACATACCCCCGAAATCCTACTCAGTTTTGAGAAAAAAATTCGAGTAAGTGCTGAAATTTTTCAGTGAAATTAAAAAATTTCAAATTGTTCTCGAAAAAATATTTTCAGTTGCAAGGGTCAATTGCAAGCATTTTTGGTCAACAGAAATACCCCCGTAATCCTACTCAGTTTCGAAAAAAAAATTCCTTACCGAGAATATAATTTCTGGCCAGAAATGTCTGCCCGAATTTTCATGCGCATCTTTAAAATGCCATAACTTCTGAACGGATTGGACGATTTTCAAGTTTAAAAATGCAAACAACGCGTATTTTAATGGAGAATATGTAGAAATTTCAAAAATTAACAAAAAGTTGATCCTTGACATCGCAAAATGAGGGAGAGCCCATAAAAGTGGTCCAATTTTCAAAGAGCCATAACTTCTACAATAGTGAATATATTTCAATGAAACTTTTTTCTGAAGTAGAGCTCATGGGTACCTATGAAAAAGTATTAGACAACTTTTCGATGGGGCGTCAAACTAAATTACTAAAAATTAAAAACGAACTTTTAAGAAAAATCGACAGGGGTAGGTGCTGAAATTTTTCGTCGAAAACAAATAATTTTAAATCATTCTAAAAAAATTATTTTGGATTGTAGGCGTCAATTACAAGCATTTTAGGTGAATAGACATACCCCCGAAATCCTACTCAGTTTTGAGAAAAAAATTCGAGTAAGTGCTGAAATTTTTCAGTGAAATTAAAAAATTTCAAATTGTTCTCGAAAAAATATTTTCAGTTGCAAGGGTCAATTGCAAGCATTTTTGGTCAACAGAAATACCCCCGTAATCCTACTCAGTTTCGAAAAAAAAATTCCTTACCGAGAATATAATTTCTGGCCAGAAATGTCTGCCCGAATTTTCATGCGCATCTTTAAAATGCCATAACTTCTGAACGGATTGGACGATTTTCAAGTTTAAAAATGCAAACAACGCGTATTTTAATGGAGAATATGTAGAAATTTCAAAAATTAACAAAAAGTTGATCCTTGACATCGCAAAATGAGGGAGAGCCCATAAAAGTGGTCCAATTTTCAAAGAGCCATAACTTCTACAATAGTGAATATATTTCAATGAAACTTTTTTCTGAAGTAGAGCTCATGTGCCCCTACAAAAAAGTATTAGACAACTTTTCGATAGGGCGTCAAACTAAATTACTAAAAATTAAAAACGAACTTTTAAGAAAAATCGACAGGGGTAGGTGCTGAAATTTTTCGTCGAAAACAAATAATTTTAAATCATTCTAAAAAAATTATTTTGGGTTGTAGGCGTCAATTACAAGCATTTTAGGTGAATAGACATACCCCCGAAATCCTACTCAGTTTTGAGAAAAAAATTCGAGTAAGTGCTGAAATTTTTCAGTGAAATTAAAAAATTTCAAATCGTTCTCGCAAAAATATTTTCAGTTGCAAGGGTCAATTGCAAGCATTTTTGGTCAACAGAAATACCCCCGTAATCCTACTCAGTTTCGAAAAAAAAATTCCTTACCGAGAATATAATTTCTGG
Organism: Colletes gigas; assembly: GCF_013123115.1. NCBI lineage: Eukaryota > Metazoa > Arthropoda > Insecta > Hymenoptera > Colletidae > Colletes > Colletes gigas. The sequence goes on from NW_025106644.1 coordinate 3,170,191, forward strand.
CCAGAAATGTCTGCCCGAATTTTCATGCGCATCTTTAAAATGCCATAACTTCTGAACGGATTGGACGATTTTCAAGTTTAAAAATGCAAACAACGCGTATTTTAATGGAGAATATGTAGAAATGTCAAAAATTAACAAAAAGTTGATCCTTGACATCGCAAAATGAGGGAGAGCCCATAAAAGTGGTCCAATTTTCAAAGAGCCATAACTTCTACAATAGTGAATATATTTCAATGAAACTTTTTTCTGAAGTAGAGCTCATGGGTACCTATGAAAAAGTATTAGACAACTTTTCGATGGGGCGTCAAACTAAATTACTAAAAATTAAAAACGAACTTTTAAGAAAAATCGACAGGGGTAGGTGCTGAAATTTTTCGTCGAAAACAAATAATTTTAAATCATTCTAAAAAAATTATTTTGGGTTGTAGGCGTCAATTACAAGCATTTTAGGTGAATAGACATACCCCCGAAATCCTACTCAGTTTTGAGAAAAAAATTCGAGTAAGTGCTGAAATTTTTCAGTGAAATTAAAAAATTTCAAATCGTTCTCGCAAAAATATTTTCAGTTGCAAGGGTCAATTGCAAGCATTTTTGGTCAACAGAAATACCCCCGTAATCCTACTCAGTTTCGAAAAAAAAATTCCTTACCGAGAATATAATTTCTGGCCAGAAATGTCTGCCCGAATTTTCATGCGCATCTTTAAAATGCCATAACTTCTGAACGGATTGGACGATTTTCAAGTTTAAAAATGCAAACAACGCGTATTTTAATGGAGAATATGTAGAAATGTCAAAAATTAACAAAAAGTTGATCCTTGACATCGCAAAATGAGGGAGAGCCCATAAAAGTGGTCCAATTTTCAAAGAGCCATAACTTCTACAATAGTGAATATATTTCAATGAAACTTTTTTCTGAAGTAGAGCTCATGGGTACCTATGAAAAAGTATTAGACAACTTTTCGATGGGGCGTCAAACTAAATTACTAAAAATTAAAAACGAACTTTTAAGAAAAATCGACAGGGGTAGGTGCTGAAATTTTTCGTCGAAAACAAATAATTTTAAATCATTCTAAAAAAATTATTTTGGATTGTAGGCGTCAATTACAAGCATTTTAGGTGAATAGACATACCCCCGAAATCCTACTCAGTTTTGAGAAAAAAATTCGAGTAAGTGCTGAAATTTTTCAGTGAAATTAAAAAATTTCAAATTGTTCTCGAAAAAATATTTTCAGTTGCAAGGGTCAATTGCAAGCATTTTTGGTCAACAGAAATACCCCCGTAATCCTACTCAGTTTCGAAAAAAAAATTCCTTACCGAGAATATAATTTCTGGCCAGAAATGTCTGCCCGAATTTTCATGCGCATCTTTAAAATGCCATAACTTCTGAACGGATTGGACGATTTTCAAGTTTAAAAATGCAAACAACGCGTATTTTAATGGAGAATATGTAGAAATTTCAAAAATTAACAAAAAGTTGATCCTTGACATCGCAAAATGAGGGAGAGCCCATAAAAGTGGTTCAATTTTCAAAGAGCCATAACTTCTACAATAGTGAATATATTTCAATGAAACTTTTTTCTGAAGTAGAGCTCATGGGTACCTATGAAAAAGTATTAGACAACTTTTCGATGGGGCGTCAAACTAAATTACTAAAAATTAAAAACGAACTTTTAAGAAAAATCGACAGGGGTAGGTGCTGAAATTTTTCGTCGAAAACAAATAATTTTAAATCATTCTAAAAAAATTATTTTGGGTTGTAGGCGTCAATTACAAGCATTTTAGGTGAATAGACATACCCCCGAAATCCTACTCAGTTTTGAGAAAAAAATTCGAGTAAGTGCTGAAATTTTTCAGTGAAATTAAAAAATTTCAAATCGTTCTCGCAAAAATATTTTCAGTTGCAAGGGTCAATTGCAAGCATTTTTGGTCAACAGAAATACCCCCGTAATCCTACTCAGTTTCGAAAAAAAAATTCCTTACCGAGAATATAATTTCTGGCCAGAAATGTCTGCCCGAATTTTCATGCGCATCTTTAAAATGCCATAACTTCTGAACGGATTGGACGATTTTCAAGTTTAAAAATGCAAACAACGCGTATTTTAATGGAGAATATGTAGAAATGTCAAAAATTAACAAAAAGTTGATCCTTGACATCGCAAAATGAGGGAGAGCCCATAAAAGTGGTCCAATTTTCAAAGAGCCATAACTTCTACAATAGTGAATATATTTCAATGAAACTTTTTTCTGAAGTAGAGCTCATGGGTACCTATGAAAAAGTATTAGACAACTTTTCGATGGGGCGTCAAACTAAATTACTAAAAATTAAAAACGAACTTTTAAGAAAAATCGACAGGGGTAGGTGCTGAAATTTTTCGTCGAAAACAAATAATTTTAAATCATTCTAAAAAAATTATTTTGGGTTGTAGGCGTCAATTACAAGCATTTTAGGTGAATAGACATACCCCCGAAATCCTACTCAGTTTTGAGAAAAAAATTCGAGTAAGTGCTGAAATTTTTCAGTGAAATTAAAAAATTTCAAATCGTTCTCGCAAAAATATTTTCAGTTGCAAGGGTCAATTGCAAGCATTTTTGGTCAACAGAAATACCCCCGTAATCCTACTCAGTTTCGAAAAAAAAATTCCTTACCGAGAATATAATTTCTGGCCAGAAATGTCTGCCCGAATTTTCATGCGCATCTTTAAAATGCCATAACTTCTGAACGGATTGGACGATTTTCAAGTTTAAAAATGCAAACAACGCGTATTTTAATGGAGAATATGTAGAAATGTCAAAAATTAACAAAAAGTTGATCCTTGACATCGCAAAATGAGGGAGAGCCCATAAAAGTGGTCCAATTTTCAAAGAGCCATAACTTCTACAATAGTGAATATATTTCAATGAAACTTTTTTCTGAAGTAGAGCTCATGGGTACCTATGAAAAAGTATTAGACAACTTTTCGATGGGGCGTCAAACTAAATTACTAAAAATTAAAAACGAACTTTTAAGAAAAATCGACAGGGGTAGGTGCTGAAATTTTTCGTCGAAAACAAATAATTTTAAATCATTCTAAAAAAATTATTTTGGGTTGTAGGCGTCAATTACAAGCATTTTAGGTGAATAGACATACCCCCGAAATCCTACTCAGTTTTGAGAAAAAAATTCGAGTAAGTGCTGAAATTTTTCAGTGAAATTAAAAAATTTCAAATCGTTCTCGCAAAAATATTTTCAGTTGCAAGGGTCAATTGCAAGCATTTTTGGTCAACAGAAATACCCCCGTAATCCTACTCAGTTTCGAAAAAAAATTCCTTACCGAGAATATAATTTCTGGCCAGAAATGTCTGCCCGAATTTTCATGCGCATCTTTAAAATGCCATAACTTCTGAACGGATTGGACGATTTTCAAGTTTAAAAATGCAAACAACGCGTATTTTAATGGAGAATATGTAGAAATGTCAAAAATTAACAAAAAGTTGATCCTTGACATCGCAAAATGAGGGAGAGCCCATAAAAGTGGTCCAATTTTCAAAGAGCCATAACTTCTACAATAGTGAATATATTTCAATGAAACTTTTTTCTGAAGTAGAGCTCATGGGTACCTATGAAAAAGTATTAGACAACTTTTCGATGGGGCGTCAAACTAAATTACTAAAAATTAAAAACGAACTTTTAAGAAAAATCGACAGGGGTAGGTGCTGAAATTTTTCGTCGAAAACAAATAATTTTAAATCATTCTAAAAAAATTATTTTGGATTGTAGGCGTCAATTACAAGCATTTTAGGTGAATAGACATACCCCCGAAATCCTACTCAGTTTTGAGAAAAAAATTCGAGTATGTGCTGAAATTTTTCAGTGAAATTAAAAAATTTCAAATTGTTCTCGAAAAAATATTTTCAGTTGCAAGGGTCAATTGCAAGCATTTTTGGTCAACAGAAATACCCCCGTAATCCTACTCAGTTTCGAAAAAAAAATTCCTTACCGAGAATATAATTTCTGGCCAGAAATGTCTGCCCGAATTTTCATGCGCATCTTTAAAATGCCATAACTTCTGAACGGATTGGACGATTTTCAAGTTTAAAAATGCAAACAACGCGTATTTTAATGGAGAATATGTAGAAATTTCAAAAATTAACAAAAAGTTGATCCTTGACATCGCAAAATGAGGGAGAGCCCATAAAAGTGGTCCAATTTTCAAAGAGCCATAACTTCTACAATAGTGAATATATTTCAATGAAACTTTTTTCTGAAGTAGAGCTCATGTGCCCCTACAAAAAAGTATTAGACAACTTTTCGATAGGGCGTCAAACTAAATTACTAAAAATCAGAAACGAATTTTTAAGGAAAATCGACAGGTGTAGGTAGGCAAATTTCTCGACAAAATTAAAAAATTTCAAATCGTCCCAAAAAAATTATTTTCGGTTGCAGGGGTTAATTACAATTATTTTTAGTGAATAGACATACCCCTGAAATCCTACGCATATTCGAGAAAAAAATTATTTACTGAAAATACAATGTCTGACCAGAGACTGAATGATTGAAAAAATCATAACTCCTGAACGAATTGGAGGATTTTCATGTTTCAAAAGGCAAACAACGCGTATTTTAGTCTAGAATATATAGAAATTCCAAGAATATTCGAAAGATTGTTCCTCAACCCCCTAAAGCAAGAAAAACCCTATAAAAATGGTGCAACTTTCAAAGTCCATAACCTCTACGATGATGAATATAATTTTAATATAAACTTGGCATCTAGAACTTGTGTTTACGACTAGTAATTGTACGATAAGGGGTTGAACTCATCCAAGAAGTGTAGAACGAATAAAACTGTTACCAAAGAAAAATCGATCAAGATCGTTTCTTTTTTTATAACACTGTGTTCGTTGCGTTAGGATCGAGCGTTAACGATATGTTTCTAATGGGTCGGAAAATCGAGCTCACTTCCGTCTAGTGTAGGAAGCGGAGCAGAACCGATCTGATTTGCGAAAATCGATTGTTCCTCGAGCGTCTGTTCACCTGAAACTTGGAGGGTTGCGTTGCTTCGATGATGCGATTCTCTCCATTGAATTTCTCCGACGCGGATATTTTCCGCAAAAGCAACAACGCAACGGTCGCTCCCCCCGCGAGAATCAACTTCATAAACAATGGAGGAGGGTTGTTTGCCGCGTAAACTATGCTGCTCCGCCGTTGCCGGTGTTGCGCATAAACAAGGGGATGCGCGCTACGCGAAATCCGCGCTTGCAATATTTCCAACAAAAAGTTAATAGACCGTTCGTAAGCATTACTCGATGCTCCGGGAAACTGGTCGAAATTCGAGCACTCAGTTATCCAATTATTTCCAACATACTCCCCTAATAAGTAATATTTTTATCACGATACAACACCTCTTTTCTTTCTAATCAAATCTTATTTCGATGGTAATGGGGAACATCGATGTTATTTAGAATTTTATCACATTTATTTTTAGTGTAACAACGGATTTTCAAAGGGAAAATTGTAAAAAAATATTTTACATTGTTTGAGAAAATTTTTCAATTTAAAATTTTAATGGGAGATTCTAGAGGCCAAAATAGGACGAAAATCAAGAATACCAATTTGTCGATTGAGGCTTCGTTAAAAAGTTATTAACGTTTAAAGTTGCGTCTGTGAGACGCTTTACTCTGTAAAGCGCGCGCTGCGTTTGCGTAGCTTTAAACGTTAATAACTTTTCAACGAAGCCTCAATCAACAAATTGGTATTCTTGACTTTCGTCTTATTTTGGCCTCTAGAATTCTCTGGCTCCGCGAAAATTCCATAAAAAACATCAGATTGATAAAATCCGTTAGTCACCGCAAAGCACCCAAAAATGTATTTTTGCTCGAGTGAATTAAAAACCTCGTTTTTCTCTGGACCATTGCTCCCATTTGCTTGAAAGGTCGTTAAACCTGATTGGACGGATGACCCCCGCAGCAACGAGCGCCCGTATTGCTCTAATTTGTTTCGTTTAATTGAAACAAAGTTTCCTTCCTTCGAACAGGAAAAGTGCGTAAAAAAAAATTTCGAATCATTTTAAAAAAATTATTTTTGGTTACAGGGGTCGATTGCAATCATTTTTGGTGAATAGACATACCCCCGAAATCCTACTCAGTTTCGAGAAAAAAATTTCTTACCGAAAATATAATTTCTGACCAGAAATGTCTGCTTGAAGTTTCATGCGAAACTTTAAAACGTCATAACTTCCGAACGGATGGAAGGATTTGAATGTTTCAAAACGCAAATGACGCGTATTTTGGTGGAGAACACGTAGAAATTCCAAAAATTATCAAAAAGTTGATCCTTGACATCGCAAAATGAGGGAGAGCCCATAAAAATGGTCCAATATTCAAACAGCCATAACTTCTACAATAGTGAATATATTTCAATGAAACTTTTTTCTGAAGTAGAGCTCATGGGTACCTACAAAAAAGTATTAGACAACTTTTCGATAGGGCGTCAAACTAAATTACTAAAAATCAAAAACGAATTTTTAAGGAATATCGACAGGGGTAGGTGTTGAAATTTTTCGACGAAAACAAAAAATTTCAAATCGTTTTGGAAAAAATATTTTCGGTTGCAGGGGTCAATTAGAAGCATTTTTGATTAATAGACATATCTCTGAAATCCTACCCACTTTCGAGAAAAAAATTCGATTAGGTCGTCAAATTTTTTAACAAAAAATAAAAAATTTCTCTAAATATTAGAGTATTGCTCGAGTATTGCTCTAATTTGTTTCTTTTAATTGAAACAAAGTTTCCTTCCAAGTGCGTAAATGAAAAAGAACGAGCGTTCTGACTTTTTTTTCTTTTTCTATTTTCGTATTCCCGTCCGTACGGTTCGCCATTTACTTCGAGGGTGATTAAACCTGATTGGGCGAGTGCGTCGCGACGGATGACCCGACCTTCGCATTAGACTAGACCGTACTACTAATGGCCCTTTTCGTCCCACCCTGATCGAGCGTCTTCAACCCCAGTCCCGCCAACGTTTCGTATCCGAATTGATTGGACTGTGAATCGTCCGGTTTGAATTATTCATACTTTGTCCGTCGATAAACCAATTTCTCCGTCGGCCAAATCGAGGAAAAGATCGTCCACGCGGCGCACGGACGTGTACAACGGGTCGTGGAACAAAGGGGCAACAACGAACCGAAACGATAAAAGGAGAAAGAGAGAGAGAAAAAAAAAGAGACAAGAGAGGGAAGGCATCACGCGAATCTCGTAGCCAAGAGGTCAGTTAACTTGGCCGCGGAGAGATCATCGGACGACGCCATTTAATTTTATCATTCGATCCAATGACGCGGAAGATGCCTTCGAGAAGGAAAATAGACGGTCGCTCTACGGCTTTATCGAGCCACGTTGACCCAAAGCGCGCGAGAAAAAGGAGAACGGGGGGGAGAATCTCGTTAACCTCTTCCTCGTTCGCTTTTACCGGGGCGCCTCGTTATCGGAACTCTCGCCTTCCGGACGCGATATTTTAATCTGTAGGTTAAGGGCATGCGAATAATTAGGCGCGACGCATCCGTGGACGCCCTAAGGCCAGCCCCGAACACCGAAATTCCGAACTTATTTAATCCCTCCGTCGTCGCCATTTTGCGAGACCCCTCGAGACCACGTTCGAATTTTCGCGCGAAATTTAAATCTGGAACTGTCGAACTGCTCAAAACATTGGTAATTTCCAATAAAAAAAAAAATTGTAATTAATTAAGTCGATTAGATTCTTGCAAATTTAGTGTACTTTTCTGTAAGAAAATTAATAAACATTTATTTAATAAATAAATAAAATCTACAAATACAAATTTAAATGAAAATAAAAATTGCAAATAAAAGTTACAAAAATTATAATGCAAAATTATAATTAAAGTTAATAATTACATTATTATCAATTGTATAGTTTAAACAAATTATTTTTGCATCTCTCGAGCAATTGTTAAAAGTTTTCTTAACGCGGAAAGTTATAACGTGGAAAGAAGACTTTTGGCGCGAAATTTAAATCTAGAACTATCGAACTGCTCAAAAACTGGCAATTTGTATAAAAAAAAAATTGTAATAAATTAACTCGATTCTTGCAAATTTACTGTACTTTTCTATAAGAAAATTAGTAAACATTTATTTAATAAATAAATAAAATTTAAATTAAAATAAAAATTACAAAAATTATAATGCAAAATTACAATTAAAGTTAACATTTAAAATTACATTATTATCAATTATATAGTTTAAACAAATTATTCTCGCATTTCTGGAGCAATTGTTAAAAGTTTTCTTCGACTCGAATTTCGTGCACGCGGAAAGAAGACGCGAATGGCCGCGAAAGTTTTGTCGTTAAATATTTTGCGGTCCGCCCGTTGGATTATTGAAGTCGCCAGTTATTTTAAGAACGGGTCCATGGATATTTAATCAACCACTTGCGTCGCTCAAATCCGTTTCCAACTCAAACATCGCCGACGTCTGTATAATAACGGGTCCGAGACCGGGCGGCGCCGACTCGAAACAGGCAAATGTCGGCTGTTCTAAACTAAAAGCAATGCATAATTAATTTAGCGCGACGGCGAATTAGTGCAGGGTACACGGGGAGAACGAAACCACCCTCTGAAAATGGAACTGTAGGGGACTAAGAACCGAAGGGGGGGGGGCAAGAATGGGAGAAACAGAGTTGGCGGGAAGTTTAACAGAGGAGGGTGAGGGGAGATAAAAAAAAGGAATATAACAAAAAATGAGAAAGAACGGAAGAGTAACGTACGTGACATCGCTGCGTTTCGTGAACAAGTTTCGCAAACTCGATTACATCGGTTTTTCTCCATTGTTGATTTTCGCTCGCGATTTTTCCGTGACATCTTTGTTCTCCGCGAGTGTACACGGCGATGCACTGGATACAGGCTAGTTGATACGTTTCTTTGGTTTCCGGTTTTTACGTGGAGACCCCCTTAATCGAGTTTCGAATTGAATTCGCTCGCGGGACGCGTCTCGTGGAATTACGCGAATCTTTGACCCCTCGAATTCCAACTTTGGGCTACGTGTAGCATCGAGGAAGGTTGGATGATTATATTTTACAGTGTTCGATAGTTCATGAACTCAAGTTTAAAGAAATTCGAACTCCAGGAGTAGAAATACAGCCATTACCTCGTTAAAGCGTACTGAACTCGTGTGCTTTATCGTGGAGGTGCTGTAAATCTTGATTAGACTTGTTTATTTGAAAAATTCCTCTACTAAATTTACCAATCGGACCCCAATAGAGGTACCTACAGAAAAAAATTCAATATTTTTACATATCACTTTGAAATTTCAGTCTATATAAATACCAGTTGCTTCAAGAAACGTTCCATAATTATATTTTACATTGAACGAACGTTAACAAACTCAAAATTAAAGGAATTGGGCAGGAATCGAAATAAGCCACAACCTCGTTAAAGCGTCCCGGACTCGTGTGCTTTATCGCGGAGGTGCTGTAAATCTCGATCTAACGTATTTATATGAAAAATTGCTTTACTAAATATACCGATGGGACCCCAATAGAGGTACACACAGAAAGAAATTTGATATTCGTACATTTCATTAGGGACAAAATTAGTTTAAACGCTCCAGTCGGACGAGATCGTGCTAAATGGAATTAGGGAGACACCCAACGTTATCTGGGGTCGCGTAGTTCGTCGAACAGGTCTCGCCCTGGCGTGTGTCTGTTTTCTAGCGGTTTGACACGCGTTGAGCACGCGCGCGGCATACGCGGGTCGCGTCAGTCTAATATCAGACACCGGGCGTTGCTATCAGCAGCTTCCGGCAGCATCGTGAAACCACCGAACGTACTTGGTATTAGTAGTCTTAGTAGGTTGTAACTTACGCCAATCCGTTGCAATTTGCGGTTTAATCGAGCGGTATCTGGTGGATCAATACCAGCCGCTCGTCCTTCCCTGTCCCGCCTCGTTTCTCTTTCTATTGCGTTTCTAAACTTGGAGTTTCCGTCTACTCTGTCCGAGCTTTCCTTCTCCATCCCCTTCTCGAACCCCCCCCCGCGTCGTCTTTTCTTCCCTTCCGAGACCTCTTTTAGCCGCTTCGCGGGTATCGTTAAGATCTTTAAAAGCTCTCCGACGGAAAGTTCGCCGCGGAATTACGATTATCATCGTTTCGATCGAACTGGTCCCCGATCTCGCAATTAATTCGACCGCGTCGGTCGAAACGGACGGATCCCCGACGATCTCCGGGCAGAAAGTTAACGGGGTATCGATGAAAACGCGAAAGGGGGGGACGGGGGATATTCTTTCCCCGTTTCGTCTCGAAACGTTCCCTGCGAACGGATTACAGGGGATCCCGGAGACGACTTTAAACTTCTCTTCCACCGATCTGCCTTTCGCGCGTCAATTAAGCGAACCGGAAACACTTTCGCAGGGCATCGAACCGGCCCAACTTTCGCTCAGCTTCCGATGAATTTTCCCAGGAAATTCGCGTCGAGCAATTCCGTTTCCCCCCCTTTTTATTTAACGACTTTATTCTGACGCGATAGGGGAGGGAAATGTACTCGAACCACATGCAACACCGCTTAAAAATACAGGATAGGAAATTCCTTTACTAAATTTACTAATGGACTAGAGACATATACAGAAAGAAATGCAATATTTTTACATATCACTTTGAAATTTGAGTCTATATAAATACCAGTTGCTTCAAGAAACGTTCCATACTTATATTTTACATTAAATAATCGTTAACAAACTCGAAATTAAAGAAATTGGGCCCCCCAGGAATCGAAATAAGCCAAAACCTCGTTAAAGCGCCCGGAACTTGTGTGCTTTATCGTGGAGGTGCTATAAATCTCGATCTAACATATTTACATGAAAAATTCCTTAACTAAATTTACCAATGGGACCCCAATGGAGGTATATACACAAAGAAATTTGATATTCGTACATTTCATTAACGAATAAAATTACTTTAGATGTACCAAATTCGAACTCCAGGAATCCCTTCTTTTTATTTAACAACTTCGTCCCAACACGACGAGATACACGCTCTAACAGGGTAAAAATTGAGAAACAAATTGTGTACGAACGATGAAAATTCCCTGGGGGTAAATGATTTGCCAACACGTACGCGTACGCTCGCGTTTAATTAGCCTTTAAAGAGAGGTTCCACAAATAACAATCGAAGTCGAGAGGCAATTGGAAGGTACGTAACCCAGATCCATCGAGGGTTAATCCGCCATTAAGGTAATACAATGAGTACAAACATTTTAATCGAATCAATTATGCCGGGGCTCGTTGCAGTGATTAAAAATGCCCGTGGAAAATTGGGGGCGCTCGAAATTTAATAGCGGTAGGCCGGGGAAACGTTTAACCGGAACGGGCGATAATTTTTCGATTACGATTTACCCGGTGGCCGTTTACAACACTCTTCCATTAGCAAACGGGGTTTCCCCCGGCTCGGCTGGCTTCCGTGTCGCGGATTCTTCTCCCGTTGGATTTCATGGAAATTTCATAGGGAACCGGCCGCGAGACCCGTCGCGTATTACGTTAATTAACTTCGACAGAATTCGAAATCGTTCCCCGGGCCCCCGTCGTAAATTTAAAGAGCCGCGCGCGCGCGAATCTCCAATTCCAAGCTGCCGGCGAGAATAATTGCGACGATCGTCGGGCGGTCGTGATAAATAAGCGTAATACCGCGGCATTTTAGCGCGGCTTTGTTTCACGGATGGTAATATCGCGGCCGGCGGAACGACGCCGTTTTCCACCGCGGAGGGGAATCCATTACGCGTATACCTTCCGAACGTTGTACAAAGAAAAGAGCTTTTCACGGGTTAGGACTCCTAACTTGGCGGGGGCCACGGCCGCTGCACGCTTGACGTTTTGCTTTTTAACTCGTTCGCCGTACCGCCACTCGACGTTCTTTACCCCCCACCTTCGAACGTTCCGACATTTTCAAACGCTCGACGATTCTTTCGTCGATGAAAGGGACCCTTTTTTTTATTTTATTTATAAGCGGTTTCAAGAGGAGGCTATTCTACAAAATACAGTTTCTTTCAGGATGGAATGAATGTGGAAAGTTTGGGATACAATAGATAACTGAAGAGTTCGTATTCTTTTAAGTGGGAGTATAGAGAAAGGTGTCGGAGAAGTGTTTTGAGATTGACGGATTTATAGTAGTGAGTGTATATTGAAAGCACAAAAGTTTTACTCGCGTGTAGCCTGTAAACAAATCATGTTTTCTGAATAAACGAGCCATTGTTAGAAGTGGCTTTTCAAATGGTTTCAATCCTTCAGTATCTCACGTGGCCTGTCTCACGGGAAGCCTATACCAACGCGTATTGAAAATAGTAAAACTTTGGAAGCATGCAGTTTCGAAACTATTAGAGATTTATCCAAAATTAAACCGCCATTAGCAGCGGCGAAGCTTCCTCTTTAAAAATGGTTTTTGGTTTTTGTCGATCGGACTTCCGGTTTCGGAGATATCGTAATTTATGTGAAGGTGTATTTTGTGGCCGAGTGACCCAGCGACCGAGTGACGCACGCTTACTGTTAGCTGCGAGGTGAATGACCTCGCGACGTAAACAATGAAACGTAAACAAACCGAAGCCACGCGATCGACTTGAAACTAAAATCGCTATATCTCCGGAACTAATTAAGCTATCTCCTCGTTCGACCACTCATTTTAAAGGGGATTTCATCCTCTATCTAACGGACATACTAATCATTATTATTTATGCTGTCTTCCATGTTTATTGTGACATTAACTTTGACGTTACACTTTCAAAGAAGTTTCAGCAGTTCCTATTAATTACTGTAGTGGTTAATTGCTTCGTAGGATGGAATATTCTTATCTATGATGGAAACTAAATTCTTTAGATGCTTCTATAGCGAAAGCTTTATCAGTTCTATTCTTTCACGATTTTTCTTTGCAATTTTGGAGTCCATCCTCTTTCTCAATGTATTCTCTACGTTGCTTTTCCTCCATTGTTTCTCCCCCGAACCGAGATCCTTCGTTTGAAATCCACGGTTCGAGAACCTCGTTCGTTCGGTACCTACTAACGGTCTTCAAAGGCACCGATACGCTCAGCAGCAGAACGCAAACGCTCGTGTACCGTGGCCCTTAAGGCGCGTTTCCACTAGAACATCAAACCCAATATCCACAGGGAACAATGTTGCCGCTTGCAAGAGTATGTAATTCCGAAAAGTATCTTCCACCACTTAAGAATAAATCTTCCGGGTAAATAACTTTTCAATTGCAAAAGGTTCGAGAAAAACTCTATTATACCAAATATTCTTGATGTCAAATTTCAATTCACAATCGTGAGGCTACATGTCATCAAGTCTTATATTAAAATATTAAAATCAACACATTTTTACATTCACTCGTAAAACAAATCTATTATTAATTATTTTAATTTAAATAAAATTAAATAGTACATGTTTAAAAAATTATTTGGAATCATACGCCAAGGGGTTGATAAAATATTCTCTAAATATTTACAAAAATTGCATTTAAAAATCTTTTTGCAAATCCTGGCCTCAAAATTGTTAATTAAATAATATGCATTTGAAAAAATATTTAAAATTAAATCGAATATAAAGAAGTCAATAAAATATTCTCTAAATATTTGCAAAGCTTGCATTTTTAAATTTTTCTGCAAATCCTGGCCTCAAATACACCAATTAAACAGTATATATTTAAAAAATAATTTAAAATTAAAATAAAATAAATTTTAAATTTTCCCGCGAATTTTGGGCTTCAGAACGTTTCGAGAAATATCGATAGTCGAACTATTCAAACAGCAGGAACGTGCACGATAATTCGTACGGATGCGCATACCCTTCGAAAACTATGCTCAATTTCCAATTAAGGAGTCATTGTTCCTCGAGGTGGAGGGGGGGGTGGGCTCGCGTTACACGCGCATTGTCGATGCGTTTGCGGCCGCGTTTCGAAGGAGCAACGTGCGTGGAGAACGATAGCGGTTCCACCACTTATCCCACAGTCGTACAATTTGCATGATGAGACGGTAAAGCCGGATTGGGCCGGCTACGACGACGAACCCTTCTCCGCCTTTCGACCCACCCCTGTTCCTCTTCCTTCCCGTTTTGCACGGCTCTCCTATCTCTCTCCCGGGCGTATAGCTTTTCCATAATCTCTCCGCGACCGTGGACGAGACAGGGACGGAGATATACGCAAGCTCGGAACGACGAGAAAGTCGTAAAGTGGGGGAGGGTGGGGGGAGGGGGGTGGAACGACAAAATTCTATCGACGCCGCTCGATGCATACGTATTGGAAACCGAGGGAAGAAGAGGGCTCTTTGACACGGGGCCAAGTCGACGTTTCGTCTCTGATAATTACAGCCTTAATTACCCCCCCCCCTCGATCGAACTAAAAATGTAGAATTCTTCGATTTTTTTTTTTAATGTTAGGTGAGGTATTTTGTACTGAGATTTTGGAGATATATTTGTTCATGTTAGAAGCATATATAGTATTTTTTTAATGGAAAAATATTGAAAATTGGGGGAGTTATAATTTGTTGCTTAAATGCTTTTTTTTGGTAACTAATTTCCATGATATTTCAAAATCTAGCAGACGGATTGACTTCAAATTTGTGGAGAATATTCAGCAGACATGCCTCCATCGCTGGAAGTAGAGATTTTAAAAAATATTGAATTTCACTATTTATTTCAAAATACCAAAGACCAAAAAAAGAAAAATCGGAAGAGTCGTTAAACATGAAGTCATAGCTCCCAGAATTTTCAATATTTTTCCACGAAAAAAATACTGTACATGCTCGTAAGGTGGCTAAATATATCTGCAAAATCTCAGTCCAAAAGAGCGTGTTTATCATTGGAAACAAAATTACAAAAAAGTACCATGCCCCCTCGACGCGATTTCGCGAGAGAACGACGAATTATCGTGGAAATAATCGTCGAATAGGAAAGAAACTAACGTCGAGAGAGTCTCGGTGGCACTCCGGGGGATCAGCGCGGAGTGCCACCCGTGGTAGATTAAATTAAGTGGATTAGCAACACGGGGAACTAGAGGGGGGAGAGATACGCGAAAGCACGGGACGGGCGAAATTCTGTCGATTCCTCGCCCCTGCAAATATACCGGCTTCGTCCAACGCTCGAGGGGGGGGGGGGGGGAGGGTAGGATATTGGAAATGGCAATCGAGCATCGTGGGACACGCTACGAGCTACCACCACCACCCTGACGCCTCCTTTGTTCGCGAGGACGTGGTCGTGAGCCAGCCGAGTCACGCCGGAACAGACGGAGAACGATCGTACCTCGAAATGCCGTGGTGTACGCGAGCTTTGTTCCGATCCTGCGTGCTTTCGTGTCGCCTTGGTATGCAGGTAGCCGATGACCGTCCCAGAAGGGATGGGGAACAGATGCGCCCGTAGCCCGTTTCAATAATGGAAACTATAACCGATGTTACCCGAGACCGTTATGCGTTTGGACAACCGGGCAGGTGATTTAGCATTTATTTCTGGGGGTAAACAGTACCTCTTACCGAGACCCGACTGCAGAAATATTTGTTGCAATATGATGTGACTAGCGTTCAAATTTAGGGGCCATGTTATAGTTCATTTTATGTAGTTTTTATTTTAGAATCATTGGGTACATTTATTTTTGGTGTTTTGATGGGGTAAACAGTACCTCTTATAAGACTCAATTGTAGGGGGTGAACAGTAACTCTTGCAAGACTCAATTGTAGAGGGTAACCAGTATCTTTTGCAAGACTCAATTGCAGTAATATTTAGTATATGATGGCTAGGTTGCACTCGTTTTTATTATGATGCAATATGACATAAGTAACATTCAAATTTCTGGGTGATATATTCAATTTTATATAGTTCTTATTTTAGAATTATTATGCACACTTATTCTTGGTGCTTCAATGGGGGTAAACTGTACCTCTAACAAGATAGAATTGTAGGGGGTAAACAGTACCTCTTGCAAGACTCAACTGTAGAGCGTAACCAGTATCTTTTGCAAGACTCAATTGCAGTAATATTTAGTATATGATGGCTAGGTTGCACTCGTTTTTATTGTAATGCAATATGACATGAGTATCATTCAAATGTAGGGGCCATATTATATTTGATTTTATATAGTTCTTATTTTAGAATTATTATGCACACTTATTTTTGGTGCTTTAATGGGGTAAACAGTACCTCATACAAAGCACAAGTGGAGAAATATTTAGTATAAAATGGCTGGGTAGTGTTCATTTTTATTATGATGCAATATGACATGGATAATATTCAAATTTATGGCTCATATTATATTTGATTTTGTATAGTATTTATTTTAGAATTATTATGCAGATATTAATGGGGTAAACAGTACCACATACAAGACACAATTGTAGGAATATTTAGTATAAGATGGCTAGCTAGCATTGGTTTTTATTGTGATGCAATATAATATGCGTAACATTCAATTTTATGGGTTATATTATATTTGATTTTATATAGTTCTTATTTTAGAATTATTATGCACATTTTAATGGTATAAACAGTACTATATACAAGACTCAATTGCAGAAATATTTAATATAAGATGAGTAGGTAGCATTCGTTATTATTGTGATGCAATATGACATGAGTAACATTCAAATTTCTGGGTGATATTTTCAATTTGATATAGTTTTTATTTTAGAATTATTATGCACATATTAATGGGATAAACAGTACCACATACAGGACTCAATTGTAGGAATATTTAGTATAAGATGGCTAGCTAGCATTGATTTTTATTGTGATGCAATATGACATGAGTAACATTCAAATTTATGGGTTATATAAGATTTGATTTTATATAGTTCTTATTTTAGAATTATTATGCACATTTTAATGGTATAAACAGTACCATATACAAGACTCAATTGCAGAAATATTTAATATAAGATGGGTAGGTAGCATTCGTTATTATTGTGGTGCAATATGACATGAGTAACATTCAAATTTCTGGGTGATATATTCAATTTTATATAGTTCTTATTTTAGAATTATTATGCACATATCAATGGGATAAACAGTACCACATACAAGACACAATTGTAGGAATATTTAGTATAAGATGGCTAGCTAGCATTGATTTTTATTGTGATGCAATATGACATGAGTAACATTCAAATTTATGGGTTATATAAGATTTGATTTTATATAGTTCTTATTTTAGAATTATTATGCACATTTTAATGGTATAAACAGTACTATATACAAGACTCAATTGCAGAAATATTTAATATAAGATGAGTAGGTAGCATTCGTTATTATTGTGATGCAATATGACATGAGTAACATTCAAATTTCTGGGTGATATATTCAATTTTATATAGTTTTTATTTTAGAAATATTATGCACATATTAATGGGATAAACAGTACCACATACAAGACACAATTGTAGGAATATTTAGTATAAGATGGCTAGCTAGCATTGGTTTTTATTGTGATGCAATATAATATGCGTAACATTCAATTTTATGGGTTATATTATATTTGATTTTATATAGTTCTTATTTTGGAATTATTATGCACACTTATTGTTGGTGTTTTAATGAGGTAAACAGTACCTGTTACAAGACTCAATTGTGGAAGTCAAACAGTACCTCTTACAATACTTAATTGCAGAAATATTTAATATAAGATGGCTAGTTAGCATTGATTTTTATTGTAATGCAATATGACATGAATAAGAGTCAAATTTCTGGGTGATATATTCAATTTTATCTAGTTTTTATTGTAAAATTATCATGCACACTTATTTTTGTTGCTTTTATGGGGTAAACAGTACCTCTTACTAGACTCAATTGTAGAGGTTACGCAGTACCTCTTACAAGACTCAATTGTAGAGGGTAAACAGTACCTCCTACAAGACTCAATTGCAGAAATACTTAGTATAAAATGCCTGGGAGTACATTTCAACTAAATTTCGATTTCTGACAACCCAAATTCCCCAATTAGTGAGCCTTTGAGTCACAAACAAAGCAATTAACACCAATTTGAAGTATCGAAACTTGAAATATATTTATAGGGGGATACTCTAGTGCCCATACAAGATAAGTTATTGACTAGTACAGTCGAAGAGCGTCGCGTAATTCCGCGGAGCGGGATCAAGACACCAGGAGTCGATTAAGGCGCGAGTTGACGATTCGAATCTGATTTCCTCGGCGACCCAGAGCCCAAGCTTATCTGCTCGTGGTATCCACGGACGCCAAAGTTGTTTTCTCAAAGGATCAGGCACGGCTGATAAATTCTCAGCGGTCCGTAGTCGGAACAGCAGCCTTAGTCCTGTTAATCGCAACTTCGTGGACAATCGTTGCAACTTCCTGGTCGACGGATAGGCGAAAACCTTCTAACAAATCGCCATCATGGCGTCCACTAAACGCAATTACGGTGTATTTGTACCAAAGAAATTCAAACGAACTGATAGAAATAACAAATAAAAGTGTTCTATATCCAGGAAATAGTCTGATGGAAAATGGGGTAAAAACTAGCCTTAAGTCCACCTACTAAACGCAATTATGATAGTATTTATTTGTACCCAAACAAATTAAAATTAAATTAACTAATAGATCTAATAAAAGAAAAATGTTCGATATCCAGATAATATTCTGATGGAAAGTGGGGTAAAAACTACCCTTAGATTCAAGCAATTTAGGGGGATTGTTACACTCTGTAAAATTAAATTTTGATAGAATTTTTACAGAACAGTAAAATAATAAATTTTATTTAAGGGGGTTGCTCTAGCTTGCTCTGTATTAAGGGGGTGGTTTTTAAAAATTATTGAAAAATTAATTAATCTCATTTAGTCTATGATTTAACGCTAGAAGTATCGACAATTATTGCCCATTTATTTAAATAAAAAAGAATTAAATTCATACTCAAAAATTCAGTGTTTTATCATTTTTATT
This sequence comes from Colletes gigas, assembly GCF_013123115.1. NCBI lineage: Eukaryota > Metazoa > Arthropoda > Insecta > Hymenoptera > Colletidae > Colletes > Colletes gigas. The sequence goes on from NW_025106644.1 coordinate 3,189,081, forward strand.
AGAAATTATGGTAGCTCCAGTGTTAATATCCTTGACAAAGGAAGATGCACCTGATAAATTCGTCGGAACATAGTCGATTCTCCAGCTACCCTCCCGCCGTCACGGTGGAACGAACACAGAGAGGGGGGAGGGGGGGGGGTAGGAAGATACGACGTTGACCCCCAAAATGCCAGAGTCTCCCCGACGTTGGCATCATCGTCGTCGCGCGTGCATAACTTCGTGCTCTCTTGGCTGTGCCAGCAGCCGGCTATGGTATTGATCGGGGTGAACTCGCGAGGACCACATGGCGACTCGTGGCTCGTGCAGCCTCGCGCGGGATCGGCCGCGCTCGTGGCTAACATGGCGCCCGTGGGCGGTCACGTGGTCGGCCACCCTCTCACCCAGGCGTACCACCACCGACGCAACGGGCGCACTCGACCACCACAAGGGATATATGATGCAGCCACCGATTCCTCTCTCTTGCTCCCTTGTTCTCCGCCATCCACCCACCCCTCTACGGCTCTGCGGCTGTCGTACTCGTTTCCTCGCTCTTTCTTCCCCCCCGTCCCACCCCGGCACTCTCTGTCTCGTCGGCCCGTGTCCTCTTCAGGGACGGCTTAAATATTTGCACGGCCAGGTTCAATGATATTACCCTCCCTACCTCCCCGAAATTCTGGTCGCGTCGCGATAACGAGAAAACTGACCGTACGGAGTTACCCGCTACCCTTAAAACCGGGGGAAATCATTTTCTACATTCGTGAACGTTGACTAGCTCTTTTCGCTCAAACGATGCATTGCAACCCCTTTGTGGTCGTTAATTTTTATACTACATTTTTGGAAGAATTTATTAATCCAGAATTTGAGGCTTTGAGGGTGGTAAAAAGTGTCTATTCAAAAGATTGCAACCTCTTTGTGTGATAATTCTAAAATTTCTATATATTTCATACCACATTTTTGAAAGAATTTATTAACCCAGAATTCGAGGTTTCAAGGGTGGTAAAAAGTGTCTACTCAAAAGATTGCAACCCCTTAGTAATAATTCTCAAATTTCTATATATTCCATATCAAAGTTTTAAAAGAATTTTTCAAACCAAAATTCGAGACGTTAAGGGTAGTAAAAAGAGTCTACTCAAAAGATTGCCACCCCTTAGTAATGATCCCCAAATTTCTATTTATTTCATACCAAATTTTTAAAACAATTTATTTACCCAAAATTCGACGAGTTAAGGGTAGTAAAAACCCCTGTGACTCTTTGAAAAGAAAGATTGCAACCCCTTCGTGATGATTCTCAAATTTCTATCTATTCCATATCAAATTTTTAAAAGTATTTATTAACCCAAAATTTGACAAGTCAAGGGTAGTAAAAATCCCTTTGACCCTTTGAAAAGAAAGATTGCAACCCCTTAGTAATAATTCTCAAATATCTATATATTCCATATCAAATTTTTAAAAGAATTTATTAATCCAAAATTCGACGAGTTAAGGGTAGTAAAAACCCCTTTGACCCTTTGAAAAGAAAGATTGCAACCCCTTAGTAATAATTCTCAAATTTCTATATATTCCATACCAAATTTGAAAAAGAATTTATTAACCCAGAATTCGACGAGTTAAGGTTAGTAAAAACCCCTCTGACTCTTTGAAAAGAAAGATTGCAACCCCTTAGTAATAATTCTCAAATTTCTGTATATTCCATATCAAATTTCTAAAACAATTTATTAACCCAAAATTCGATGAGTTAAGGGTAGTAAAAATCCCTTTGACCCTTTGACCCTTTGAAAAGAAAGATTGCAACCCCTTAGTAATAATTCTCAAATATCTATATATTCCATATCAAATTTTTGAAAGAATTTAGTAATCCAAAATTCATCGAGTTAAGGGTAGTAAAAACCCCTTTGACCCTTTGAAAAGAAAGATTGCAACCCCTATTTATTCCCTACCAAATTTGAAAAGGAATTTATTAACCCATTCTCCCACCAAGGATAGTTAATAAAATATCCAAGAATCTTTCCAGCTCTCAGTCCGCGGTTTTCCCTTTTTCCGCGAAAACCACCCCTTTTCCGCGTACGATTTTTCGGCGACCGCGCACCCGGTTAACGCGTTCGCCAACTCTTGCAGGAAGAGGGGTTGGAGAACGAGCCAACTTTTAACCAACGTTCCCAACTTTGACTGGATTAAACGCGAAAAAAAAGGCTCTGGGCGAGGGGCGGAGGAGGGGGGGGGGTGTGGGAAACTCGTATTCTTGACTCGTGTAAGTTGATCCGCGGAGAGCAACTTCTCTCGACCGGATAATGGAGTACGTCGCGGTAACGATAAACTTACACTGGATACTGTTACCGTTAATGTAACGGTAGGGGGGGTACAAATACGATGGAACTGCACAGATACGGCGGAAAAAGGGTGGTTTTTCCACCGATTGGGACAACCGGATCGTAATCATTACGTTAAACTGCGCCTTTGAACGCGATCGAGTTTTCTCGTCGGAACGCGACGAGCTAATTCGATATCTGGATTCGTCCCTACTCGTTGGAGGAGGGGGGGGGGTGAGGGGGGGGTTGGTTTTTTTCCCCCTTGTTCGGGGACGATTCCGCAGAGATGCACCCGGTCGATCGTACGTGTATCGGACATCTTAAGCCACGATATTAGGAGGAAGCTGCCAGGGGCGAGAGAGAAAGGGGGTAGGCGACAGAATCGAGGGGGGTGAAAGGGGGGAGGGCAGAAATGCAGACGCAGGAATCAGAGGGAGGACAGAGGGGTGGGAAAAGGAGGAAGAGAGAGTCGTTTCCGAGAGCAACGGTGGCCCGAGTCGAAGTACCCTCCGGACACCCTCCATTTGTCCCTACCATTCCCTCCCTTAGACTTCCACTATCTCACAACTGACGCATCGTCCTGCAGAACGGAAGGGAGACGGAGAAAGGGACAGAGAAAGGACGATCGATCTTCCAGGATGCCAGTCGTACCGACGACCGATTGAAAAGCTTCTGATTCGCGGGAAATCCCCACCCCCCTCAGTCTTGAGGAACGATGTTTTTAAATTTTGAAAACATCCCTTAGGGAATGTTTAATGATCTCTCGATCGTATGTCCTTGAGTTCGAAAAAGTGAGGTATCAGTCGAAGAATTGGAAATTTTGGGGGTTGAGGAGCAAAATTTAAAATTTAAAAAACATCCCTTAGGGAATGTTTAATAATCTCTTGATCAAATGTCTTCGAAATGAGTTCGAAAACTGGAATAGTGAAGCATCGTCGAGAATTGGAAATTTTGGAGGTTGAGGAGCAAAGGGTGGGTCAATCGATGTTTAAAAATTTTAAAAAATATCCCTTACAGGGTATTTAAAAATCTCTCAATGGAATGTCCTTGAGTTCGAAAAGGAAAAAAGTGTGGAATGCTTTGGAAATTTTGGGGATGAAGGAGCTTAAAAATAGCATTCGTAAAATCGAGGCACTGACGTCGAAGATTATATCGGGGTGGCTGTCGGGGCGAACGCGGGAGAAATTAATAACGCGACGTGTACGCGCGTGTGTGAAACTGATGTTCCAGGAGCAGGATCGGTGTACAGAGGCCCGCGAGCGGACAGAATACGCGCCTCGGTGACGGGTCCTGCAGGACACTCGAGAGACCGATCGATCTTGCAGGACACGAGTCACCGTTCTGCGGCAATGACCGCTGAAAAGCCTCCGCGATATCTCCCCGTTAGCCATTAACGAAACAACCGGCTGAAAACGATAGACACCGCCTTTTGGAGCCGCGAACGGATCGTCGACCGTCGCGTTTTCAACGAATTTTTGCTCCGAGAACTGCAATTTTAGACGTTATTCCGCACAAAACGGGATTCCCCGAGAGAAAAACTCGTATTTTGAGGGGAAAACCCGTCTAGGATATGAAAATATAAAGCTAGAAATTAAATTGAATTGAATTAGATGGAGTCATGATTCGTAAAATGAACTCCTGATTCTTAAATTGAACATCAGAGTTAATGAAGCGTGAAAGGGATTTAAACAAATTTTCTAGAGTCGAATTTCGCCTCCCCGATTTGAAGAATGAACAGGTGCCAACCCTGGAGGGATGATCATTTTAAGAATCATCACAATATATGCTTCAGGATAGCAATTCTGCACACTCATAAATTCCTCGTCTGATTATCCTAATTTAGTGCATGTTTCGGTCCTCAAGTAACGCAGAAATCAATTCTATTCGTTAGCTGTGAATCAAAACAGAATTTTCGAAAAGCAAAATAAAGTTGTTAAAGAAAATATGAAGCTAGTAATTAAATTAAATTTATTATTTATTTTGACAAATGGTACAGAGTGAAAATACAAAGCTAGAAATTAAATTGAATTAAGTTAGATCTAGTCATGATTCGTAAAATGAACTACTGATTCGTTAATTGAACATCCCCGTTCCCTAGAAGCCAGTGAAGCATAGAAGGCGTTTAAACAATCTTCTGTTGTCCACTTTTGCCTCTCTTATATGGAGAATGAACAGGTGCTGACCTTGGAGGGATGATCATTTTAAGAATCATCTCAGATTCATCCTAGAACTTAGTGTTTGATCATGTCTGCCAGGACCTTGTCAAACCACCCAGCAACTCGAGCCACATTTCAATGTTATTTTCGTGCAAGTCCTGTTTTTTAAGATTGCAAACTGATCACAGAGCCTAGTGTTTGACGATGTTTGATGTAACCTCCTAAAACCACCCCGCAAATCGAGCAACATTTCAATTTTATTTTACCTCCCAGGGTTTGGGCAATTAGCAAAGCTAACCAGAATATTTTCCCGGCCGCGCATTTAAAAGTTCCTCGAGACTTTCGAGTTCTGGGCTCGGTTCTACGAGAAAATTAGCGACTCCTGTGTTGGGCAAGTCCGTTCGCCGGACTCGCTAATAAAAATAAAGCAACAATGAGGCACCGAGCCGGGTAGCCACCGCGAGATCCAGCTACTTCTCTCCTTGGTAGCCACGTATTCCATTCTTTTCCCCTTCGTTTCCGACTTTAATCCCACGGAAAATAGTGGCGTGTACTTAACGCTTTAAGGATGTCGCATCTGCGCCGCGCCGTCTGGGCACGTGCGCCCCTTACGACCGTCTCCTTGTTTGCTCTTTTCATCCCCTCCCCAGCGGTTTATTTTTTCTCTCTTTTTCGCGCGAGTTTTCTTCCTTGAACCCCGACCGTTCCTTAGTCCCTTCGCGAAGGGCGAACGTTCGCGTCGAAAGGGTTCATCGATCTCCCGCGCGCAGGAGGGAAAGGAAAGACGAGAGCACTTTAAATGCGGTCGCTTTAATAAAAATTGATGGCAGCCAGATAGCGGGGAGGTCAATTTGACGAGTGTCGTTAGCCGCTTAATTACTGTTGGAGGATCGGCGTCACGCATTGAGAGTCTGACGATCGCTGGGAAGCTATTCACCGTCGAAAAACCTCGTCTAGATCGGCCCCCAGCCTTTTTTACGTGCCCGCGGAGTTATTTTCAGCGCCAGGCAGTTTATTACGCTCGTCGAAATTATTAATCGTCCAATCGTCTGCGCCCAAAACGCCCCCGGGGGGGGAGACATCCGTTTCGCGGGCGAAATCTTCGACGTGGTTCCGCCTCGCCTTTCATCCCCGAAACTCGATTTTACCCCCGTAATTTAAAAATTGCCAATCCACTTGTTTGCGTTCCAGATCTCGCGTGAATTATTTCTCGAATTAATTAGACAAGTACACGTTAACCTTTGTGAGGAATAAGGTATACAAATTTTAAGTTAATTGGGCATTTGGAAGGGTTTGGAAGGGCTTGGAAGGCATACACTAAGTTCTATAATCATTTTGCAATGATAAAAAACAGAACTTGCAGGAAATTAAAGTTGAAATGTTGCTGGACTTGTTGGGTGGTTTGAAGTGGTTGTATGAAACATCATCATATAATAAATTCTATGATTATTCTGCAACTTTAAGCAACGAGACTTGCATGAAAATAAAGGTGAAATGTTGCTTGAGTTGCTGAGTGATTTGAGAAGGTTGTATCAAATATCATCATACAATAAGTTGTATGAGGATGTTGCTACTTTATGCAACGAGATTTGCATGAAAATCACATTGAAATATTGCTAGATTTGATGAGTGATTGGGGAATGTTGTATCAAATATCATCATACAATAAGTTCTATAAAGATATTGCTACTTTATGCAACAGGACTTGCAGGAAACTATAGTTGAAATGTTGCTCAACTTGCTGGGTGGTTTGAGAAGGTTATACCAAGCATCATCATACAATAAATCCTATGATCTTTCTGCAACTTTAAACAACAAGATTTGCATGCAAATAACGTTGAAATATTTCTTGAGTTACTGAGTGATTTGGGGATATTGTATCAAATATCATCATACAATAAGTTGTATAAGGATGTTGCTACTTTAAGCAACGAGATTTGCATGAAAATCACATTGAAATGCTGCTAGATTTGATGAGTGATTGGGGTATATTGTATCAAATATCATTATACAATAAGTTCTATAAAGATATTGCTACATTATGCAACAGGACTTGCAGGAAACTAAAGTTGAAATGTTGCTCAACTTGCTGGGTGGTTTGAGAAGGTTATACCAAGCATCATCATACAATAAATTTTAAGATCTTTCTACAACTTTAAGCAACAAGATTTGCATGCAAATAACGTTGAAATATTCCTTGAGTTACTGAGTTATTTGGGGATATTGTATCAAATATCATCACACAATAAGTTGTATGAGGATGTTGCTACTTTAAGCAACGAGATTTGCATGAAAATCACATTGAAATGCTGCTAGATTTGATGAGTGATTGGGGTATATTGTATCAAATATCATTATACAATAAGTTCTATAAAGATATTGCTACATTATGCAACAGGACTTGCAGGAAACTAAAGTTGAAATGTTGCTCAACTTGCTGGGTGGTTTGAGAAGGTTATACCAAGCATCATCATACAATAAATTTTAAGATCTTTCTACAACTTTAAGCAACAAGATTTGCATGCAAATAACGTTGAAATATTCCTTGAGTTACTGAGTTATTTGGGGATATTGTATCAAATATCATCACACAATAAGTTGTATGAGGATGTTGCTACTTTATGCAACGAGATTTGCATGAAAATCACATTGAAATATTGCTAGATTTGATGAGTGATTGGGGAATGTTGTATCAAATATCATCATACAATAAGTTCTATGAAGATATTGCTACCTTATGCAACAGGACTTGCAGGAAACTAAAGTTGAAATGTTCCTCAACTTGCTGGGTAGTTTGAGAAGGTTATACCAAGCATCATCATACAATAAATCCTATGATCTTTCTGCAACTTTAAGCAACAAGATTTGCATGTAAATAACGTTGAAATATTCCTTGAGTTACTGAGTGATTTGGGGATATTGTATCAAATATCATCATACAATAAGTTGTATAAGGATGTTGCTACTTTAAGCAACGAGATTTGCATGAAAATCACATTGAAATGCTGCTAGATTTGATGAGTGATTGGGGTATATTGTATCAAATATCATTATACAATAAGTTCTATAAAGATATTGCTACATTATGCAACAGGACTTGCAGGAAACTAAAGTTGAAATGTTGCTCAACTTGCTGGGTGGTTTGAGAAGGTTATACCAAGCATCATCATACAATAAATTTTATGATCTTTCTACAACTTTAAGCAACAAGATTTGCATGCAAATAACGTTGAAATATTCCTTGAGTTACTGAGTGATTTGGGGATATTGTATCAAATATCATCATACAATAAATTGTATGAGGATGTTGCTACTATAAGCAACGAGATTTGAATGAAAATCACATTGAAATGTTGCTAGATTTGATGAGTGATTGGGGTATATTGTATCAAATATCATTATACAATAAGTTCTATGAAGATATTGCTACTTTAAGTAACAGGACTTGCAGGAAACTAGTAGTAGAAGTTGAAATGTTGCTCAACTTGATGGGTGGTTTAAGAAGGTTATACCAAGCATCATCATACAATAAATTTTATGATCTTTCTACAACTTTCAGCAACAAGACTTGCACGAAAATAAAATAGAAATATTGTTCCATAAAATCTGCAATAATCTCCACACTTTACTCATTATTTATCCACCAATAAAAAATATACAATTGATCTAATTCAAGAGGTTCCTTCATGGCCACAATAGAATACATTTGACCAAAATTTCAAGGAAAAGAGGATTGGAAGTCAACGAATGGAGACTAAAACTAGTGTTAGTAACGTACAATTTTATTTCCAAAATTAATAACAGGCCAGATTTAGGACCACCTTGTGGCTCCCTGTTTCCTCTCAGTCCTTTTCGAAAGTCTTCGTCGGTTTGAAACCAGTGACCCAGAACGTGTTCCTTTAATTTTGGGGGGTGGAGATTGCATTTGTGGCAAGTCTAGACAACACCGAGGACCGGGGGCAAGACTTCAATATCAGACTTCTCGATTACTTTTGCCGCGTTTCCGGGCCTCTGTGCGGTTTGATATCGTCCGTAGCAACGAAATTTGTTTCCTGTTTCCCCAAACTTTTCGTAATCGTTGATCTAAGGCTCCCCAGTGTTGCCACGCAGCGTCTGGGGCGCTTCGTGTCCATCTAAATCCACCTGAAAAATCGGGATTCCCATTTTTCGCAGAGTTACATTTCGAAATTTATTGGTCGCGCGTGACGGTTTATGGCGATGCTTGTTGCTTATTAAACGCGTAATAGAAATGTCAGGGAACAATAGAGCACATGTAATGCGTCAGTCCTACGGACCGTTAATAAGTAATAACATCGGAGGCATTACTTATTCAGCCCGCGCACAGCCGTGAATTAATTAATAGACAAACTAAATAACAAATGAATCTACGAGGCCACTGTTGTTTAGAAATTGTCTTTATTAATTTTATTTGGGATTATTAAATTTTATGGAAAATAATTCTATCAATTTTTCAACCCCCTTTTGTATAGTGGCGAGTCTAATATTTTTATTAATATTATTTTCCATTTTATTTTTTTATATGTGCATAAATTAATTAATAATCAAAGTAAATAATATTATTTTTGTTAATTTTATTTGGGGTTATTGGATTTTATGGGAAATAATTGTATCAATTTTTTAACCCCTTCCTGTATAGTGGTGAGAGTAATATTTTCATTAATTTTATTTTCTACTATTTTATATTTTTATACAAATTCTGTTTGTATAATTAATTTTACTCAAAATTTGATGTACAATATTAATGTTTTGGTGATCAGGTTTCCCGCTAAAATTTTAATGGAGGACCCTCAATAATGCCCTTAATTATTTAAATTAGAAAAGCTTGATAGATAATGTATTTTAGTGATATTTACTTGTGGCAAATAATTATATAAATCTTTCAACCCCTTCCTCTACAATGATGAGTTTAATATTTTTATTAATATTATTTTCTACTCTTTTATTTTTTCATACATGCTCTTTTTGTGCAATTAATTTCATACAAAATTTCATATATGTATCCAGTTTTAGTGACCAAGATTTCTCCCCTAAAATTCGAACGTTACAATAATTATTTAGAAAATAAAAGCATGATATTGATGTTTAGATTTTTTGTCGGGCGGCGATAAAGTTGCAAATCAGCGTCCCAAAGTAAAAAAAAACCCGGTTAGTTGTCGGCCATTACGTGTCACGGTCGTGTACGTTAAGAGGTTAATTAGCCAGTGGCGCCATCTTCGCAGCAGCCGCCCCCACCTCGCGACCGAACACGGTTTTTTGCCATCCGAAATTAATTGTCGGCGAATTCGAGCGACTTGGTAGAACTCGGCGCATTGGCTGGCGAACACAAAGGATTAAAGTGTTATTGGCTCTACGGCGGGCCACGGTTTAGATTTATGACGCGTACAATGCATTCTGAAACTCGACAGCGCCCAGCGTGCATGCGCGACGCATAATTAATCGACGCTTTCGAGCCTCTGAAAAAGATCCCGTATTTTCCCGGGACTTTGAATTTTCGAGTTTTCGTTTCGTTAATAATTCGAAATTATCCCTTGTTCGTTGCAATTTTTATCCTATATTATCTGTCAAATTCACCACCCTCTATAAAAAACAAATACGAAGTTTGTATCGAGGTTATAATTTCTGGATAGATTTGTTTCTTGGACAATTTTTAGGTTAGGTTTGGGTTAGGTTGCAGGGACTTTGAATTTTCGAGTTTTCTTTTCGTTAATAATTCGAAATTAACCCTTGTTCGTTGCAATTTTTATCCCATATTATCTGTCAAATTCACCACCCTCTATAAAAAGCAAATACGAAGTTTGTATCGAGGTTATAATTTCTGGATAGATTTGTTTGCTGGACAATTTTTAGGTTAAGTTTGGGTTAGATTGCAGGGACTTTGAATTTTCGAGTTTTCGTATCGTTAATAATTCGAAATTATCCCTTGTTCGTTGCAATTTTTATCCCATATTATCTGTCAAATTCACCACCCTCTATACATAGCAAATACGAAGTTTGTATCGAGGGTATAATTTCTGGATGGATTTGTTTGCTGGACAATGTTTGGTACTGGTCTGTGTGCGAAATAAAGCGCGGAATTTGAACGCGCGACAATAAACGCCGATTTATGGGATCGTCAAACGGTGAACGCATTTGGGTCGACCGAGTATAACTTGTTAGCGACCAGTCGGGGACGATACTCGACGCTACAAAGGGTACAGAGCGTGGCCTTAAACCGAATTCGTGGGCGATAAAAATACAATCGAAGTCAGAGTTGTGCACCCACGGAAATTGAAAAGTGTGTTCCTGTCGCGTGGGGAATTAAAAAAGGGAAAATCAAGGGTAGTTTGGTTTTGAATCGAAGCAATAATTGTCCTCTAGGTTTAAAAAGAATTAAAAGCTGATAATTTTTGTGTTTTTTTTTGCAATTGCTATGTAATTGATTGGTATTTATTTAGGAGAAATGCTTCAAAAATGTTTATAAAATATTTTCCAGGTTATTTTTTAATTTATAGGGAGAAATTGGCCCAAAATAGGGGGTTTTAATTTTCATCCCTCTAAATTTAGATACAGGATTGAAACTTGATCCAAAATTAATGATTTCTATTTTTATGGGGTGTCAAATTTGATTATACATGGGAATTTTTGTATTTTTGACTCCCTTATTTGTATCCACCTCTTCACTATTTATTTATAAACGTTTTAAAAATATTAAAAAAATTTGATATTTGAAACCTGACCAAAATTAATATTTTCTTTTTTAACAAGTCATCAAATTTGATCATGCAAACTATTTTGACTACTTTCGACTCCCCTATTTGCACACACCCCCTCAATATTTATTTACAAACATTTAAAAAATAGTTAACAAATGTGATATTTAAAAACCCTACCAAAATTAATATTTGCTTTTTTAACAAGTCATCAAATCTCATTATACAAATTAATTTGCCCACTTTGGACTTCCCCATTTCCACCCACAATCGATAAAATAATTCTTCCCCCCCGTAATATTCTATTGCACACGCATTAGCGTTCCTAACGGTTCGACGCTTTGATTGGCGATTCGAAAACACGTGGAAATTGGATTCGGCGACGGGTGGCGCCTTGGGGACGAAAAGAAAATACTGCCTGGCAGGTAGCAGTATTTCATCGACGGTGGGGTAGGGGGCGTTAAACCGGCCTCGCGTCGAATTCCGCGCCAACGGAGACCGATATCGCGACCCAATCAGTTATTCCATCGACGAGCCGTCGTTACGAGCGTGTTCGACCGGTCTCGCGTTTGTCTCTATACACGTTGTACGACGTCGACGCCCGGCGTCTGTTTTTATTGGCAATTTCAGAAATTGCGTCCGAGACGTATCGTTTATTCCGTTCGATGGAAACGCGCGAAGGCACGAAAATTCTCCGCTTTTGTTTCCTGCTAGCGATCTCCCTCTTTTTATGTTCCTCTTCAAACGTTCCATCTGCACGCGAAGGGGGGAGGGGAGGTGAGGGGGGCAAGTTTCACTTTGTGGCCGTCCCCGCTGCAGGGGGAACCGTTATAGTGACTTATTGGTTCGCGATCCGTACGGACGCGTCGCCAGGAAAAAAGCGCAAGTCCGGCCTTTGTCTTTCTTTCGCGCGTTTTTGCCCGTCGGCGACGAGGACAATCGAAAGTCGAACGAAACCAGGCCAGCGTCGCTGCCAAATCGTCCCCGAATTTTCCAAACCCTCCCCCTCCTGCCCTACCACGTTCAAGAAACTTTCGTATTGTCCCGGGGAACCCCCCCGAGGACTGGTCTTCGAATCGGAATCGAACTAGCCCCCCTAACCTCTCCATTTGCATTTTTTCACCCTCAGAAAGAGAGGGATTTCGATTTCAGGATTTTATATCTGATTTAGAATCCTTTTTTTTAGATTTAAACATGTAAAAATTGATTACTTTTCTATTTTTAGCGCGATATATCCGTCTGTCACCCCACTCCACTTGTTGTTGAGAGTGTTATATTAAATTAGAAACATATTTCAGTCGAAGAATCTCTTCTATATACTTGTACAAGCAACAAAGTATCGAGTTACTTTGGTTTAAACGCGTTGTTACTTCAGGAAGAGTGTTTTTAGTCCAAATAACTTGTAAGCGATCATTCGGGAGAATTTTTTCACCCTATAGGAGCTAGTTAATAATTTAGTAACAATATTCAACTATTAATTTGATAGAAACATGCTCTTTGCCTAGGGTAACAGTAACAGATCGATGGAATTAAAAATTCTAGATCTCCATAGAGTGTTTTATTAAATTAAAAACGTATTTCAGTCGAAGAATCTCTTCTATATTCTTGTACAAGCCACAAAGTATCGAGTCACTTCAATTCAAACGCATTATCACTTCAGGATGAGTGTTTTTAGCTCAAATAACTTGAAAGCGACCATTCGGGAGAATCTTCTCGCCCCTTGGGAGCTAATTTATAGGCTAATAACAATATTAATATTATTTTCTTTATTAAAACGTGTTCTTTACCTAGTATAACACTAACAGATCGGTTTAAATTAATAATTTTGTATCAATAAATATTCTAGAACCCCTTCACTTGAAGAACCTCTCTCATATTCTTATACAAGCAACAGAGTATCGAGTTAGCTCATTCCAAACGCGTTGCCTTTGCTCTATGAACGCTCACAGCCCAAATAACTTGAAAGCGACCATTCGGGAGAATCTTTTCGCCCCCATACATGCTAGTTTATAGTTTAATAACAGTATTAATTTTATTTTCTGTATTAAAACGTATTCTTAACCTACTGTAACTGTAATAAAACCTATTGTAATAAAAAATCGTCCCCGAATTTTCCAACCCCCCCACCTTCTCGCAAGAAACTTTCGTATTGTCCCAGGAAAACCCCCTTAGGACCAGTCTTTCCCCCCCATATCACATCTTTTCACCCCCAAAAACAGAGGGATTTCGATCTCAAGATTTTAGTGTGTCTTTTTCTTTTAAATTCTCAAAAATTACCTTTTTTTTTTATTTTTAACGCGATATATCCGTTTGTCATCTCCCCCTTCACTCGTCCCTTAGCGTTTTATTTTCTGACCGAGTTTTGGCAAGCAGAGATTGACGTTCGGCAATATTTTCGAGCAGATTTATCGCCCCGCGTCGAGCGCGCTCGAGCAATTCGCGTCGGTGAGCTTTGGCGGTGCATATAAATAAAAAAAAAAAGCTGTTAGTCGAACGAAGAATCGTTCCCGGGGCGCTTTGTTATCGTTCGAAATTGCAGACGCGAGTCGTAAGGGGGATGAGAGTGGGCTTTTTTTTTTCCTTCGTAGACGCATTTCCATCCTTTTACGGCGGTAGCCGAATTCAACGAAACGTATACGCGCGTTTCTCGACGCGAAGCGTTTTCCCTTCGCAAGACGCTTTTTCCTCCTCTCTGTCTAGCGTCTTTTCCATCTCAAAGAGTGGACTCGCGGTGGATCTTTTGCTGCGACTATGATGCACGACGGGGGCGCAAAAAAATTGTCGCCGCGCGAGTACGTCGTTTCAGTGCCACGTATCCGCCCCTCCAACTTAATAGAAATTATTTTCATTCGATGCTCTCTACCATATACGATTGCAAATTCAAGCATTATTGCCTGTTTTTTAATAATTGTGATGGAATCAATTTTTTTCATGGAGAATTAAAAGTTCTATCGTACTAGATATTGTGGAACATGAAGAGAGACTCGTAAAGTGTAGGGAAATATTTTTTTATTAAATAGTTGGTTAAAATGTGGTTAAAATGTGGTCAGAGCATTATCAATGTATTGGTGAGGTCCTCCAGATGAAAATGAGTACAAACTCGATGTGGTTCGGTCTACTTTTAATTTTGACTCACTCAAAATATTTTTGAAAAATTCTCAATTACGTAAAATCAAAAGTTGTCCGAATGGTGTCGTGTTTGGACTCATTTTCATCGACAGAATCTCGCCAATCTCATTTTGCAAATGATTCTTAAGAGTCTCTCACGTGTTCTTAAAAACTGAAAAGTAAACTTCAATTTTGACGTTGTTACTCGAAAATCCCCCTTAAGTCTTTTAGATTAGGTGTATTAGAAATTGTCTCCTGTTTTGCTTAGTTGTTTATACACTTTTCCCCCACTTTTTAATCTCAAAAAACATCCTCTGCAACTTGAATTTCGTTTCCTTTAAAATCGTGTGTCTCAAACAGTTAAATTAATAATATCAAACTGTGAAAAATACCTCTAATATCCAGAGTATCCCAATATCGACACAACCAAATAGGGGATGATAGGGAAACCCCAAAAATGAATAATAAAATTTCCCCATTGGAGGATATTCCTCCCCAAAAAATCGACTTTAAAATATTCTATACTCCCCTATAAATAAAAAAAAAATTTTCCAACAGAGTAACTCATGTTCAAAAAATTTTTAAATTCAATTATCCCCCAAAAACAAAGTCCATTTGCTCCCATAGAGTGTCAGTAAATATTCAGACCATAAATTTCTAATTGCACCCCCTCGATCCGAGTCCCTGGGCATTTAAACAATTTAATAAAATTATCACCGAGTTCCACCAATCTTTCGGGTCTCTTTGGCGCGCCTTTAATGACGGTTACATACTCGCAGGACGTCGTTGCACCGCCTCGGTGCATAATTATCAGTCTCCGAAGCACGGTGTGCGCTAATTACAGGGCAAGGTATTAGTTCGCGACGTCAGGCGTGTTAGGGTCGGTGTAAATATTTGGCAAGGGTCGAGCGGTGGCACGAAGTGGGGCCAATGGGCTTCCCCGTCCTTCGGTTACACTGTCTTTAAATCACTATTAACGACCCGGTACACGGTGAAATTTGAATTTCGGGTTCGGTTAATTGCCCAACGTTTCTGCTTCTTTTTTTTTATTTACCCCCCCTGCCACCGTTCCCGCTCCCCCAATTTTCCGTTCATTTTATCGTCAAGCGATCCTCCATTCGACGAAACTCATTAACGTTTGTAGACGGTGGCGCCACGGGGCCGGGGGAAATTTGATATTTTCGCTGGTCGCTTAATTATGCGCCGCCGCGGATCCGCGGTCGGGGCGACCCCTCCCTCTGTTTTCCCGGCCTTTTATTTTATTCCCGCGGTCGGTAAAAAGTGAAATAGACCGTTCCGGGCGAATTAATCGAAGTTAAACAGGGGATTAATGGCATTTTTACGGGGGTGCACGGGACTCGAGCCGCGCGAAACTTCGTTTAAATATTTGACTTCGGCGTTGTCGGTGTCGATTGGATTTCGCCCCCCCCCGCCCCCCACCCCCCGAAACTCGCTCGACCCCGCTCGCTTGTATGCGCTCTCCAAATACATCCGAACCTCGTCGAACGTTGTTGCAAAACCGTTCGGAGGGAATCATCGAGCGACAACCGTGCTCCAAAATCTCCGCTGGAAAGAAAGGAACATTTCCCCCCCACCCCCCCACTTCTATGACTCTTTTTTTGGGGCGGTGTAGAGCTTGGGGAAAAAAATTTCCTGCAAGGGTGGCCTGAAAGAGGTTTATCTCGATACACCGTGTGCAGGGTGGAAAAAATTTATTTCGACTGCTCATGAGATGTTATCAAATTTGCAGAGTTTACGGTAACTTTATTGAAATTCGTTGAAAATTGCTGGGACTCAAACTGAATTACGCCCGAACTTCCTACTTGTTGAACTCTTTGGTCGAGTTTCGAGTCGGGGGAGGAAATCCAGCCTCGCAGAGGGGGTTGAAAAAGTGCTGGAGGCAACAATTTTTGCGCCACAATCGCTGCAAGTTAACCTCAAAATGAGATACAAATAAATATTCTATCATATGTGAATATTTTATCAAGTTAGAAGCCTTACAAGAACGTGGTTCGCATTTCTTTTGTGGCAATAAAAATTCTAGACCTCCATAGAATGTTTTATTAACTTGAAAACATATTTCACTCGTAGAATCTCTTCTGTATCCTTGTACAAGCAACAAACTATCGAGTTACGTCGGTCAAAACACGTTATTACTTCAGGAAGAGTGTTTTTAGCTCAAATAACTTGAAAGCGACCATTCGGGAGAATCTTTTCGCCCCTAGGGAGCTAATTTATAGGTTAATAATAATATTAATATTATTTTCTTTATTAAAACGTGTTCTTTACCTACTGTAACAGTAATAGATCGGTTTAAATTAATAATTCTGTGTCAATAAAAATTTCAAAGCCCTCTCACTCGAAGAATCTCTCTCATATTCTTGTACAAGCAACAAAGTATCGAGTTACCTCAGTTCAAACGCGTTACCACTTCAAGATTCGTGTTTTTAGCTCAAATAACTTGAAAGCGACCATTCGGGAGAATCTTTTCGCCCCTAGAGAGCTAATTTATAGGTTAATAATAATATTAATATTATTTTCTTTATTAAAACGTGTTCTTTACCTACTGTAACAGTAATAGATCGGTTTAAATTAATAATTCTGTGTCAATAAAAATTTCAAAGCCCTCTCACTCGAAGAATCTCTCTCATATTCTTATACAAGCAACAAAGTATCGAGTTACCTCATTCCAAACGCGTTGTCTCTCCACTATTAGCGCTGACAGCCCAAATAACTTGTAAGCGACCATTCGGTAGAATCTTTTCGCCCCCACGGGAGCTAGTTTATACTTTAACGACGATCGTGGAGCAAATTTAGCCGGTGTTTCGCGAATTTTGGAGGAAAATCGTGGCCGTCCGTGGGATTCGAAGCCGGAATGTTGGCGCCGAGTCCCGCGCGCGCGAAAAAGGAACAATCGACGTGTTCCGGAATCCACTTGCTTATCCACGTCATGCGCACACGCACGCAAAGTGGGAGCCTGTATGCCGTATAAACATATATTACGTTTCGGAGTACGTTACCTGAATTTCGCGTGGTAAAAGTGATTCCGTAGTCGCGTTCTACCCCGTACTCCCCGAGATTTTATATTCCAGATGCACTCGAGTTTACAAATATCGACTACGCCGGGGGTTTCTGGTTGCCGCTGCGGAGTGACGCGGGCGGAGAGAAATTTGCTGAAAAATCGTTCCGCCGCGAGGAATCCGTGCGCGGAATAATTCCCCGCCGCCTCGTCAAGACGCCGACGCCGGCTACGCGAGTGATTCTTTTTAATTCGAACGAGCGCGAGGCTCTCTCGCTCCTACGCCACGGAATGCGCCGTTTTATACTCCATCGTCCAGCCTTGGGGCGTGATGGAGGCGCGCTATTGCGCCGCAAGAAAGGAACGGTTTTAAATTCAATCTTGTTTTATTAGGACAGAATAAATAGGAAAATGTCGGGCAATCTGCAATTTTATTAGTTTCGTTGGATTATGTCTCTTTTCATTGAAATTTGACATTTTTAAAAAATTGTTTTCAATTAGGAAACATTGCATTTTTCATTTGTGGACTATATGGGGTTTTTAACGTTATTATTGTATTTTCAAATTTATTATAATAGATAATATCTCTGTGAAACGACAAAATGGCCCCAGTGGGGCGTAAAGATTCTCCCGAATGATCGCTTACAAGTTATTTGAGCTAGAAACACTCATCCTGAAGTGATAACGCGTTTAAACTGAGGTAACTCGATAGTTTGTTGCTTGTATAAGAATATGAGAGAGATTCTTCAAGTGATAGAGCTCTAAAATTTTTAATAATACAAAATTATTAATTTAAACCGATCTGTAACTGTTACAGTAGATAGAGAATACGTTTTAATAAAGAAAATAAAATTAATTTTGTTAATAACCTATGAACTAATTCCCAAGGGGCGAGAAGATTCTCCCGAATGGTCGCTTTCAAGTTATTTGAGCTAAAAACACTCTCCCTGAAGTAATAACGCGTTTAAACCAAAGTAACTCGATACTTTGTTGCTAGTACAAGAATACGAGAGACATTCTTCAAGCGAGGGGGCTCTAGAATTTATATTTATTGAGAATTATTACCTCAAACTAATGGATTCATTAACCGCATTTTCGTACACGATTTAAAAATTAATAACGACAGACGGATCCCGAATTTTCTCGGGGGCCTACCAGCCATAATAAACGCCCCACCGCGGGGTGCGGGATTAATCCCGCGAGAAACGGCCGGCACCCGGGCCGATTTTCAAAGACATAATGAAACTTCAAAGACATAATTAACTTCCGCGGGCACGCAGCGGCGCGTTATATTTCTCCGAACGTTCCCGCGGAAAGGATAAAAGTAATCTCGCCGCGGGGGGTGCAGAACGCTCGAGGAATTTAATGCCTCGAAACACTCGTATATTTTCTGGCGGCCATAAAATTTTCATAGAACCTCCTATGAATTCCCTTTTTATTCCCCGGGAAATATAATAACGGGTGACCCAGGAATCAACCCCCGAAGCTCGTAAGAAAAAGAGGGTGGTCGAATTGGAGGGTGTTCGACCATCTTCTGGTGAAAAAAATTGTAATGGGAGATTCTAGAGGCCAAAATAAGACGAAAATCAAGGATAACAATTTGTTGATTGAGGCTTTGTTAAAAAGTTATTAACGTTTAAAATTGCGTCTGCGAGACGGCACCTGCGAACAGCTGCGCGCGTCTCGCAAGTGAAACTTTAAACGTTAATAACTTTTTAACGAAGCCTCAATCAACAAATTGGTATTCTTGATTTTCGTCTTATTTTGGTCTCTAGAATCTACTGTTAAAATTTTTCTGGGGTAGTCGAGCACCCTGTGTAAAAGCATCGCGAATGGATAGGATTCTAGGGGGTGAAACGATTCACTTGGACATTATTGCCGTCGCGGGGGCAGTAGGTCGATGACGTCACTGACCCAGGGTACATCCACCCTCCTCGGAATAATTAAAATACACCCCGGGTTCTTATCTGACCGCGCACGTAACGTCGTCTCGCGGCCAACTTTTCCCCGGAACAGTTTTAAAAAAATGATATTAGCCGGAGTCGCGGAAACACCGAACCCGCGGAGAAAGACGGCATTAGTTTCACTCTAATTATACTATTTCTCTTTCGAAGCGGAGATAACGTTTAAACCGCGGGCTCGGATAAAAACGTTACCAGGACTTTTCCGGCGAGTTAATTGGTCCGTGGTCCCTCTGATCCTTTTCGAAATCATTTTTTTCCCCGACCCCTAGATTACGGTCTGAAGTCTCAAAGAACGAGTAAACCGCGATCGGGGGTGGAGAAAATTTGAAATAATTTAATGTTAAGTTAAGTGGTAAACGATGAAATGTATGTGTGGAAGTGAATGCTGTTTCGTTGAATGTTTAAATAGTGAGAAAATTCTGTTTACTACTTGCATTGGGTTTTGGGTAGAGGAAATAGGGGGTTGAAAATTAAGGGTGCAAATTTTGAAACATATTTTGTAGTGGAATAAGTGTTTCTTGGGGATGTTTTTGAATGCAGACGTCTTATGCTAAAGACAAAAGTACTTGATGCTATTATATACAAAATGGAAGCACAAAAACCTCTTATTTGCAATACTATTAGTTGCAATATTATTATTCTAAATACTGTACTGAGATATATTACTATAAGATGAAATATTAGTTTACTATATTTTAATGAAGTATATATTCAAGAATATTATTTCCATATGGGACTACACACATGAGAAAATGAAAATATTTTCTTTCTAGTTACTATTTTTTCACAAATATTTACAATTCTATTTACTGTTTCATATTCACTATTTATCTTCAAATATTTACATTCTATTTACTATTTCATATTTGATATTCTTTCACAAATATTTGCATTGTGTTTACTCTTTCATATTCATTATATTTCCTCAAATATTTACATTCTATTTAGTATTTCATTTTTACTATTCCTCCACAAATATTTACATTCTATTTACTTTCTCATATTCACTCTTCTTCCACAAATAGTTACATTCTATTTACTATTTCATATTCAATATTCTTCCCCAAATATTTACATTCTAATTACTATTACATATTCACTATACTTTTACAAATATTTACATTCTATTTACTATTTCATATTCACTATTCTTCCACAAATACTCACATTCTATTTACTATTTTCCCCCACATCCCTGTGTCTGATATAACTGTCCAAAGACCATTTCCATCCCAAAATATATTTCCATCCAACTTCATTCTCGACCTCCCTTAATTTTTTCTCTGACTCAAGAATTCATCCCCCTCAGCTTTCGACGACCGTCTATTTGCTCTTTTCTGGTACAACGTTCTTGGAATTTCGACGGTTTACCAAGAAGAAAGGGAATTCGACTTTTAGGGCAAAATTGACTGTTTAAAGTTTGATAAAAAGTTTACGGTTTTGATACTTAGGAACGGGAACGACTGCCCCGGAGCAGCTGTTTTCTCGGCCAGGAATTCGCTCGTGTAAATTTTTAATTTTTAATTTCGCGCGTTCCGTGCTCTCCGCTCGTTGCACCTGAATCATTGCACCGGGGGTTATCGGTGCATACGGAACGAGTCGCGTGCATCGTCGACCTCCTGGCTCTGTGATTCCCCCGGAACCCGTGCCACCGTTTTCGAAAATTTATTTATTTTACCAACCCGGTGAAATTTTAAATGTCTATTTGCACTCGCAAAACAATTGTTTTATTCTCTCTGGGGGAAAAGTTTTTCTTTAAATTAGGGGTGCGTGGGAGGATGAAGTTTCAGAACCTACCAATTATGTGTTTCAAAATGGCGTCTCTTTCAAAGGAAATTTTTAAGAACCCCTTTTATTAATTCACATTTATATTATTAATCAATAATTTTGACAAATTATTTTTTATACTAACTCGATTTTTTCTTTTTGTTTCAGGTAAGTCAACATACACGAATCTACACCTAAGTTGCAGAGAAATATCTCCCAGCAGGTATTTATCACAATTACCAGACTGTGTATATTTATGCATTTTTGGGGAATTTTAATTCTCAAAAAATTACAGAACACACTCAATATGCAAAAATATAAAAAATATTTAATTTAGGGGTTGAGACAAACCTCTACAAAGGTCCCATTTAATTAATTCTTATAAAAATATTAATTTGCATAAAGATCCAGAGTCTACCAATTTTTGAAAAAAATAATGATACATATTTAAAATTGAAAAAAAGAATAAATTTTTATCGACTTTGTGTCTCCTCCCCCCTTTGACACACGTTTCAAATGGAAACGAAACACGTATCGCGGTTCGATTAATAATTAAATCAGAGTAATGGACAATTACGAAATTGCGTTATTGTTACATTTGCTGGCTAATTATGTCTCGATTAAAAAATACGTGGATCGTGCTGGGAATACGTGGCCCACGTTTCCAGTACACAATGGTCGTAAATTCGATCCCACCCCCGCCTTGGAAACTATAGCAGAACGCGAGGGGGTGGATCTTCCACCTTTGTTGCCTCGTCTGGGCGACTCTTAACGTCGTTTCTCGTGCTTACCTTGCCAATCTCGTACGTTCCAATCTCTCGTATCTCTCTCCTAACTCTTATCCTACTCGAAAATTCGCAGTTCATACTGTGATCGTTTATACAGGATCCCTGGGAACTGGGACAAGCTTTTACGAATCTTTCCCCAAGCGGGGATATTTAAAATTCATGGTAGAAAAATGTGCATCAGAATTTTATTTTGGCTATACGAAGTCAAGTAACATTCCTTTATACTTGTTTTCTAAGTGCTTTATATTTATTTACATAAAATTTTGTTATTTAAATAAATTGTTATTTTGATATTTAATTGAATTGTTTTGTGTATGACAAGATGAGAAGAATAGATATTGTTTTCTTTTTGTGTCTTTTATTTGGCATAATGTAGTTGAATAACACTCATTTACACTAGTTTTCTAGATCCATTATATTTATTTAACAGCACAATGTTTGTTTTAATATTGTATTGAATCATTTTATGTATGATAAGATGAGAAGAATAGATATTGTTTACTTTTTGTATTTTTCAATTGGTACAAAGAAGTCAAGTAGTATTTAGTTACACTGGTTTATTAAATCCTTTATATTTATTCAACGGGTCAATTTTTGTATGTATTTTTGTAATCATTTTATGTATGACAAGATGAGAAGAATAGATATTGTTTACTTTTTGTATTTTTCAATTGGTACAAAGAAGTCTAGTAGTATTTAGTTACACTAGATTATTAAATCCTTTATATTTATTCAACGGGTTAATTTTTGTATGTATTTTTGTAATCATTTTATGTATGACAAGATGAGAAGAATAGATTTTGTTTTCTTTTTGTGTTTTTCATTTGGTACAAAGAAGTCAAGTAGTATTTAGTTACACTGGTTTATTAAATCCTTTATATTTATTCAACGGGTCAATTTTTGTATGTATTTTTGTAATCATTTTATGTATGACAAGATGAGAAGAATAGATTTTGTTTTCTTTTTGTGTTTTTCATTTGGTACAAAGAAGTCAAGTAGTATTTAGTTACACTGGTTTATTAAATCCTTTATATTTATTCAACGGGTTAATTTTTGTATGTATTTTTGTAATCATTTTATGTATGACAAGATGAGAAGAATAGATATTGTTTTCTTTTTGTGTTTTTCATTTGGTACGAAGAAGTCAAGTAGTATTTAGTTACACTAGGTTATTAAATCCTTTATATTTATTCTACGGGTCAATATTTGCATGTATTTCTGTAATCATTTTATCTATGACAAGATGAGAAGAATAGATTTTGTTTTCTTTTTGTGTTTTTCATTTGGTACAAAGAAGTCAAGTAGTATTTAGTTACACTAGGTTATTAAATCCTTTATATTTATTCTACGGGTCAATTTTTGTATGTATTATTGTAATCATTTTATGCATGACAAGATGAGAAGAATAGATTTTGTTTTCTTATGTGTTTTTTATTTACCACAATGAAATCAAGTAATAGTTATTTACACCAGTTTATTAAATCCTTTATATTTATTTAACAGCTCAATTTTTATTTTAATATTGTATTCAATCATTTTATGTATAACCAGATGAGGAGAATGTATTTTGTTCTTTTTTGTGTCTTTTATTTGGAATACCAAAGTCAAATGATACCCACTTACACTAATTTTCAAGATCCTTTGTATATATTTAGCTCAATTTTCGCCCAAAAATTGTATTGAATCGTTTTACGAATAAAAGGATGATGAGAACAGATCTCTCCAAAGAAAATGCATAGTTTAACTTACGGTGGGACAAGTGCAAATGGATATTGCGCCGTTGCGCCGAACAAGGAAGCCATGTCATCAAAAGAAGAAGCTCCGCGTGGGAGGTACAACATTTTCCTCTATGAATTTTTTGCGTCTTCGAAGAAAGCCCTGTCCCACTTTCTAAAATTATTCTGTCTATAAAATTCCTCCCTATATATATTCTAACATACTCTCAGTCGAGAAGAGGGCGCACATTTACATACTATCTCGATTCAGAGAAATTATCCACCATTGGAACTTAAAATAACATCGTGCTTAGAAGTCCACGAAAATGTTCTTTATTCTTGTTTTTATTTTTCTACTTTTGCTTTCGTTATTAAGAATCCCTCACCCCCTTTTGTCCCTTTATTCTAGCTTTCTTTTATTCCCCAGACACTTTGTATAACTTTCCCCTTCTTGGATTTTCATCTCGGTTTGATCTATTCCCCTTTTCTCGGATTATTTTTATTCGCCCGCGTTTCGTACCTTCCTTTTCATTACTTGGATCCTCTCCCCTCTGAAATTCATGATCTCTTTCAAACGTGCCACCTTTTATTCCCCCGAAACACTTTGTACAACTTTCCCCAATTTAGATTTCTATCTTATTGGATCAATTCCCTTGCTTGGTCTTGTTTCTCTTATCTTCCTTCGTTCGAGGTTAGATTTAAACATTAACCTTATACCTTAGTCGTCCTACAAATCGTTTAATAAGTATAATCTCAATTTTCAAGGAGGGTGAACTTTACCAGCTTTATACAGACTGTTCCGCCAACCCTGGGGAAAATTTTAATGGGAGATTCTGGAGGTCAAAATTAGACGAAAATCAAGAATATCAATTTCTTGATTGATGCTTCGTTAAAAAGTTATTAAAAAATTAAATTAAAAAATTTCAAATCATTCTGAAAAAATTATTTTCGGTTACGAGGGTCAATTTCAATCATTTTTGGTGAATAGACATACCCCCGAAATCCTACCCAGTACCGAGAAAAAAATTCGTTAACGAAAATATAATGTCTGATCATGAATGAATGATTCCCCTGAAATTTCATGTGTTTCAAATCGTTCTGGAAAAATTATTTTCGCTTGCAGAGGTCTATTTCAATCATTTTTGGTGAATAGACATACCCCCGAAATCCAACCCAGTTCCGAGAAAAAATTCAGGAATATGAACAAATCTTTTGACGAAATTGAAAAATTTCAAATCGTCCTAAAAAAATTATTTTTGATTGGAAGCATCAATTACAATCATTTTTGGTGAATACACATACCCTCGAAATTCTACGCATTTTTGAAAAAAAAATTCGTTTAGATGGACAAATTTTATTAATAACTTTTTAACGAAGCCTCAATCAACAAAAAAGAATCTGCCATTAAAATTTTTCCCATGGGTGGTCGAACATCCTGTATATTTCACTCTACATAAAACGTTTCTGTATAAAAGTCGAGTTTTTCCACAGAATCATCGATGACATTCTGGTTTTTGAAAGCTCGATTTTGTATTCCACCGTTTCAAAGGGAAAACGATACGCAATTTTTTTACAAAAATATTTTACATCGTATGATACGAATAAAAAAAAATATAAATTTCTATTCCCCGTATTCCAGCAAAAGTTTGGCCAACTTCGATTTGCTAGGGGGCAGCAGGGGACAGTACAATAATAGCAATAACGATGGACGTCGACGGCCATGATGGTAATTAGTCGAATGCGTGTCAGTGGTTTCCGGAATCCTTTCGTTGCAACGCGTTACCATCGTACCGGAAGGCGGGACATTATTTTGACTGGCGTTTTGACGCGAACGGATCGATGGAGCGTCGCAAAAAGTTGAAGCGTGAATCCGTTTGATCGAGAACCCCTCCCCCCCGTCGAAATTGGTCGTGAAGCGAAAATTGCCCAGGCGGGGTTCAACGACCGATTTCCGCGCGGAAATTAGCGAGACCGCGGAGCATTTTTACGTTTCGACAGTAATTTTTCCAAATGGACCCATGCAATCAGCGCCATCTACCGTCGCGCGTCAAATCCTCTCCAATTGTCACTGCCGTGGCACGGCGCCACGACAGTACGACAGACACTGGAGACAAAGGAATTTTCACTTTTCTCTCTCTCTCTCTCTCTCTCTCTCTCTCTCTCTCTCTCTCTCTCTCTCGAGGAAATTAGTGGACTTTATAGGTTGCAAACTTGGTAGTTTAGAAGATATATTAATCATATATTTATTATGTTACTGAAGCAGTTTTGTGTTTATTTATTTTTGGCTATTTTTGAGGTGGAAAATTCATGTTATTTTGGGGTATTTATGAGGTAGAAAATCCATTATATTTTTGTTTATTTTTTGGGTGGAAAATTCATTATATTCTTGTCTATTTTTGAAGTAGAAAATTCATTATATTTTTGAGGTGAAAAATTCCTTATATTTTTGCTTATTTCTGAGGTGGAAAATTCTTGTTATTTTTGGGTATTTATCAGGTAGAAAATGCATTATATTTTTGTTTATTTTTGATATGCAAAATTCATTATATTTTTGTTTAGTTTTGAGTTGGAAAATTCAGTATATTCTTGTCCATTTTCGAGGTGGAAAATTCATTATATTTTTCTTGATTTTCGAAGTGGAAAATTAATTATATTCGTGTTTATATTCGAGGTAGAAAATTCATTATATTGTTTTTTATTTTTGAAGTGGAAAATTCATTATATTTTTATGTAGATTTGACGACAAATGACTGGTCAAAATAAAATAAATAAATTCAGTGGACAATATTAGTAACAGATTCTTTTTCTTAGGTCTAGATCATTTATTTATCTTTCTTGAGTTTAAAACCCCATTAAATTTTTGCATACAATTAATGACAAATGCCTCGTCAATAAAGACGCCACAAAAGCAAATAAATTCACCAGTGTTTGCACCAGATTGTTTCTGTACGCCCAGGTCGCCAGAGATAATTTTTCCACCGGTCGTGCAGACCTGCGGGGAAGTTGCTGAATTGGGTCGAGTCGAAAAAGAGACACACTGTAAAGGCAAAGAGGGTACACGGGAGGGTTCGCGCGTGAGAGAACTGGAACCTCGTAGTAAGGGACCTCCGCCATCTGCTCTCAGCCAGGTTCCTCCGTGAAGTTTCCGCGGCTGCAGCTGCATTCGACAAACTTTCGCGTATCTCATTTCGTTCTCCTTCAGCCATTGATCCTTCCGCCCCTCCCCCCGGGGGATCCCCGCGCGGCTCTTCTCTCTTTTCTTGGGCGCAATCTCGCCTGATCAAGAGCCCCGAATATCTCGCTACGCTCTCACGGTGGGGGGAGAGATCGGGAGCCACGAATTCCGGACAGTGGGGAGATCGTCGACCTCGAAATACGCGCGGCCTCGATAGACCCGGTTGTATCTCGCGGTCACGTGCCCTGCATCGAATGAATTTCGACTTTTCAGCCACGGAGATTGCTCTCGTACGCAAATACTGGAGGGAGAACGACGGATACGAAATCCCGGAGCTTCGAGCCACTCTTCTGCCCCCCGCCACCCCCGCTGCCCGGTTTCGTATATAGGAAATCGAATTCCGATGGCTGGGGGTCTCTCTTACCCCATCGATTTAAAAAAAAGAACCGATACAAAGGTGGAAAATCGGTGAAAATCGCCGTGAGAAAGTCTTGCAACTAACAATTGAGAGTAATTTCAAACAGAATGTTCCAAAGATACATGGAACGCTGGAGGTTCGGTTCAGTTTAGGGTACGTGGACACCCGGATGTCAGTTTATTACCTGCAAACATCGTAAACCGGAATTCGTGGGCGACCGTGCACGTGTCATGGTTTGCGAGCGTCAGTTGTCGTAAAGTGATTTCCACAACTACGTACAGTGTAGGAGGCCATATTCTATCCGTCATCCGTCCCTATCGCAGCCAAGGTGTCAAATATTTTGGCTGCGGATTGTCCCTCGTTCGTGACTTCCTCTCTCAGGCTTCAACATCAGTTGTCTCTGTAAATTACGGGTTTGGAAAACCGTTAGGGAAGATTGGTAGTTTAAAAGGCACGCAAATGATGGCTGTAATGATGGCTTGGAAGGCCGCCTTACGGTATCGTTGCGTGTTCTCGCGTTTAAGAGCTTTTGTTTGTGGGTTTGAGGAGAAAAAGTTGCAATTGGAGCGTCAGATTTGTTGGAAGGCTGAGATTTATGAAGTATATGAGAGTTGTTTATGGTTAATTCTTGTTGAATTGTCATACAAACGTACACATGCATCTACAAGCTCAACCACATAGGTCTATTTATGGTAGAGACTTTATTATTATATTCAGTTCTTTTAGTTTTGGTAGACACTTCAATTTAGTTGATTTGAGGTGTATCGAGAAGGTGTAAACAGTGTTCAAAGTTGATGAAATGCAAAATATAATGATTTGATGTGTTTGAGAACATGTGTTTCTAGGTTTGAGGGGAAAAAGTTGCATTTGGACCGCCATAGTTGTCAGGAGGTTAAGATTTTTGAAGTATATGGGAGTTGTTTATGGTAAATTCTTGTTGGATCATCATGCAAACGTACACATGCATCTACAAACTCAAACAAACATGGCTGTTTACAATAGAAACTTTATTATTAGATTCACTTCTTTTTCCTTTGGTAGAAACTTAAGTTTGGTTGATTTGACGTAGTTGAAAATAGTGTAAACTGTTCAAACTCCATCAAAATCAAAATATAATGATAGTACTAAAATTTTTGAGGTATATGGTACTTACCAACTCAAACACACACGCCTACTTATGATAGAAACCTTATTATTATATTCACTTCTTTATCTTTTGGTAGAAACTTAAGTTTGGTTGATTTGAGGTAGTTAAAAGGTTGTAAACAGTGTTGAAACTTCATGAAACGCAAAATATAATGACATGGTATGGTTTGAGAACGTTTGTTTGAAGGTTTGAGGGGGAAAAGGTGCAATTGGACCGCCAAAGTTGTTAGGAGGTTAAGATTTTTGAAGTATATGGGAGTTGTTTATGGTAAATTCTTTTTGGATCATCATGCAAACGTACACATGCATCTACAAACTCAAACAAACATGTCTGCTTACAATAAAACCTTTATTATTAGATTCACTTCTTTTTCTTTTGGTAGAAACTTAAGTTTGGTTGATTTGACGTAGTTGAAAATAGTGTAAACAGTGTTCAAACTCCCTCAAAATCAAAATATAATGACATGATATGGTCTGAGAACGTTTGTTTGAAGGTTTGAGGAGGAAAAGGTGCAATTGGACCACTAAAGTTGTTAGCGAGCTGAGATTTTTGAAGTATATGCTAGTTGTTTATGGTAAATTCTTGTTATATCATCAGACAAACGTACACATGCATCTTCAAACTCAAACAAACATGTCTACTTATAATAGAAACTTCATTATTAGATTCACTTCTTTTTCTTTTGGTAGAAACTTAAGTTTGGTTGATTTGACGTAGTTGAAAATATTGCAAACAGTGTTCAAACTTCATCAAACCCAAAATATAACGATATTACTAAGATTTTTGAAGTATATGGTACCTACAAACTCAATTACACTCATACTATTTATGATAGAAATTTTATTATCATATCCACTTCTTTTTCTTTTGGTAGAAACTTAAATTTTGTGAATTTATGATAGTTAAAAAGGGTGTAAACAGTCTTCAAACTCGATCAAACGCAAAATATAACGAGATAAAAGGTCGTGATTATCGGTGATACGTTCAATCCGGTTTACGCGTCTGTTAGCGTCGTTTTAATATCGACGCCGTAACTCAAAGCCACTTCGTCAAACGACTTTGAGTTACAAGCATCGATGTAATAACTTCGACGTAAAATAGCGTTCACGGCACCATCACGTCAGTCGCTGTAACGTCGGCGTTAAAACTTCGCAGGCGTGCAGGCATACTCATTGTCGCTGTTTGCCTAACAGTTTGCGAACACTGTCGAGATCTCGTTATTTAAAATTCCTTTCATATTTCAAGTTCCTGATTTTTCTCAATTTTTTACACATATTTATTCGGTAAAGATACTTTGTCAAGATAATTTGGCGAGCTATTTACTTCTTTTGCAGTATTAGGATCAGGGGCTTAAGTCTATAGTGGTCATACATGGTCAAACATGGTCAAACTTAATGCACATTTTATGTGTACTAGTAAAACACCCCAAATACCTAAAGAACACATCTACAAAGATGGAGAGACCTACCAAAGCATCTTTCTAATCACTGCCCCATCAAAATCCTCAATAGAGGACAATTTGAGTGCACCATTAGAGATTCCCTCTATAAAATCTGCGACGTCTCCTGTAATCAAACACCCAATATACCTAAAGAACACATCAATAACGATGGAGAGACCTGCCACACCATTTCCCCTATCAAAATCCTCAACAAAAGACAATTTTAGTGCACCTCCAGAGACTCTCTCAGTTAGGACCACGACTGAAAATGGTCGCCCTAACCCTGTACAAGTAAACAACACGCCAATAACAATGGAGAGACCTACCAAACCATCTTTCCAACCACTACCCCATCAAAATCCTCAATAAAGGACAATTTCAGTGCACTATCAGAGGTGTCCTCTCTAAGGACTGCAATGTCTCCTCTACTGAAACACCCCATATACCTAAAGAGCACATCAATAACGATGGAGAGACCTGCCAAACCAGCTTTCTAAACACTACCCCATCAAGATCCTCAACAAAAGACAATTTCAGTGCACCATCAGAGGTGCCCTCTCTAAGGACTGCAATGACTCCTCTACTAAAACACCCCATATACCTAAAGAGCACATCAATAACGATGGAGAGACCTGCCAAACCAGCTTTCTAAACACTACCCCATCAAAATCCTCAACAAAAGACAATTTCAGTGCACTTCCAGAGCCTCCCCCTGTAAGGACTGCTACGATCTATCGTCGCCTACCACACGATACTCCACCGTACGTCACCTCAGTCATTCAGGACATCGCGTGGTCCTCTCCCCCGGTTTGATATTCAAAATTCCCGTGTAACGACGGCACCGCGGAGGCAGCGTCGGGCGTCAGGCGTCGTGTATCGATCGGGCGTCGATGCGTGCGGTCACGACGGATGAATTTCGTATGTTCCCCGGCAAATGGTAAACAGCAAACGGGCCGGAGCTTAACTCCACCGCAAAGTTTCCACGCGTAGCACCTCTGGTCGGTCGCCATCGGGGCATAACCATCTCCCAGCGTTCTCCCTTTGTTCCGTCCCCGCTTCTCCACCCCGCCCCCAGGCTCTCCGCTCGTCGCCCTCCCCTCCGTTTGCGTCCCCCTCGGCCAGACCAGACCGCACGGCGGTGCAACGCGGTGGCTGTGGCGTTGCGTACGTGTGTAAATCCAAACGTTGGGAGGGTGTGGCACTTTGCCGTCGTGTGAATATGCATGTACGCGCTGCACCGCGACACGCTCGGGCACACAATGCCCGCGCGGCCCTGTGTGCGTCGCCCTTCGGTGCCCGAGGACCACGCGTTGTGTACAGTCGCGCGACGACCACTGGGAAATTCGTCGATGTAACCTCTACCGTCCCCGCTGCCTGTGCTCTCTGACACCCCCGATGCGCTCCCGTTCGGGGGCCTTTTTAAATTGGAGAGATCGATGAGGCGTCGATCGATTTGACCCCCCCTCCAGCTCTTGTTCACCGCAAGCATGGGGAACGGTGCAACAACAATTACCCGTTTTAGTACGTCCATGGGGTGAAAACCATTCTTGCGATCGGAAAAATGGCGGGGAACTCGGGGACCAACTGCATCGAACGACGAGAGGACGTTGGGGAAGACTTCTGGAAACAGAGATCGGTGGATGGTTTTTTTGGCGGGAAATTTTGATGTGATTCATGTCTCACACCTTGATAGTTTAAATTAATTTAAGTAGGATTTGTGTTTTTTATTTTTAATTTTTATTTTGCGTTGTTTAGAATTGTCTAGGATCAAAGTTTTGGTCTTGCAAATAATTGTACACTTTCATTCCTATTTAAGACAAATTTTTTAAATAAAATAAAAATTGATTAAATATTTGAAAGATTTCTATTTCTATTTAAAACAATTTTTCAAAGTATATTTTCAAAATAACATAAAAATTGAATACAAATTAGGAAAACTTTTATTCCTATTCCAGACACATTTTTTAAATAAAAAAAAAATGTAATTAAAAGTAGGGAAATTTTGATTACTATTCAAAACAAATTTTTAAAATAAAATAAAAATTGAATAAAAATTAAGACCTTCATTTCTATTGAAAACATATTTTCAAAATAAAGTAAAAATTGAGTAAAAATTAGGAAGAATTTTGTTCCCATTCAAAACAAATTTTAAAAATAAAAATTAGCAGAAATACATGTCCAAAACAAATTTAAAAAATAAAAACAAAAATTCAAAAGACTTCTAGTGCTATTCAAGACAAATTTTAAAAATAAAAAACAGTGTTAGTAGAAATTATCAACGCGTTAATAGTGACGTAATTGGGCAAATTCGGTGAGATTCCATTGTTTTGAGTGGTGGGGGGGAACATTTTGCAAA
This sequence comes from Colletes gigas, assembly GCF_013123115.1. Classification (NCBI taxonomy): domain Eukaryota; kingdom Metazoa; phylum Arthropoda; class Insecta; order Hymenoptera; family Colletidae; genus Colletes; species Colletes gigas. The sequence goes on from NW_025106644.1 coordinate 3,221,130, forward strand.
ATACATCTGGGGAGATTCGCGTTCGCGCCGAGCTGGGGCGGTTCTTATCCATCCGCAGGAAGAACATTTATATTCGCTGGCAGTGGGTATTACGTAAACGTGGCCGGCATATCGCTAATGTTCATCGCCGCTGTTACGTCGAATAAATAATTAATGCAACCGAGTCGTGTGCGTAATGTTAAAAGAAAACGGTGGGCCGTAGCTCGCCCTCTCGCGTTGTGCATCGTTATTAGAGCAGCCATCACGAAACTGTTAAAACACCACATCAAAAATGGATTGTGATTCCCCGAATTCTACCTCACTTTTCAAATTCACATAACAAATAAATATATCACAAAACCACAGTATCAACATTTTCTTTTACAATATTTACAAAAAAAAAATATTCCAAAAATTGTCGATCAATTTCTCCAACAATTAAAAAAAAAAAAAAAGGACAGTCTGACTAGTATTTTCATTTTTCAAACTCAATTAATCGATTGGTTTTGTGGAAAACAGTAGGTGCAGAAATTTACGAAAAATTCCTTTCCATTCAATTTCAAAAACGTAAAAAATATTAAATCGTCCATTTTCGACACGCAAAAGACGAACCTCGACCACGTGTGCGTCGATCTTCGACCAGTAAAGCAGGTAAATCCCCGCAATTTAATCGTAATTAACGCTTCTAACCAATTAAACGGCAATTTAAACTGGTTGGTCAGAGACGGGCGTTTAAGTACGACAAAATCGCGGCAATTAACATCTGTTTTCCAGCGTTGGGTGGTTCGGGGTTAGGCGGTCGCGCGCCGATTTAAGTCCAAAGTCAAACAGGAATGGTCGACGCGCCCCCTCCCAACCGGAAGAGTCGTCCGCGGTGGAAATAAGTTTCGCGTTAAGGACGTTTAACGCGTCCCGCGTAAATCCTCGTGGAAGGAAGGCCGTCCCAGGAGCATCGTCCCGTCCCAGCCGCGCTATTATTAATTTCGTAATTAATATTTACTAGGCCCGGCAGCGCTCTCGAGCTCATTAGCATTCGTCGCGGGGCGAGCGCGCGCCGCCGCCGCCGGCAGCATTTTAATTCGAATCTTTCTTGAAAACCAAAAAAGGACGCCGCCAGCCGGGGCTTTCCGGCGACCCTTGCACGCTCCACTTTCCCCCCCGTCGCGAGTTCGACGTGTAATTTCGCCCCGCGAACGTGGACACGGAAAAGTCGAAAAAGGGGAACGTCGATCGCACGAGCGGAGCGCGTCGAGAGTGGAAAGACAATTTAATAAGTCGATAAACGCGTTAGTGTCGCGTCCGTGTCGATATGGACACGGTAATGGCTCAAAGAGACACTACGATCGTCGGTGTTGCGTGTTTTGTTTCGTAATTTCTTGATGTTGTTGTTCTATCGAGTTGCAACGCCTCCATTGTGAGTTTTTTCGGGAGAGATGGCTGGGAATGTAATGTTCGAAGCTCGAAAGACGGCCACGAGAAGGATTTGGTCTGCTGGGAAGATGATCAATGTTTATAGTTTCTTTCAGACTTAATAAATTTATTATATCACAGTCTGAGACGTTAGAGATTTTATTTTGGGGAATGATCGGGTGTTTAGAAATGTATAGGAGTAAGATAAGTTAAGTAAGATGAATTAAGTTTTTCGTCGAAATTAAAAAGTTTTGAATCATTCTGAAAAAATTATTTTTGGTTGCGAGGGTCTATTATAATCATTTTTGGTCAATAGACATACCCTCGAATTCCTAACCATTTTCGAGAAAAAAATTCCTTACCGAAAATGTAATTTCAGGCCAGAAATGTCACTACAAAATTTCATGCGTGTCTTTAAAATGCCATAACTTCTGAACGGATTGGACGATTTTAAAGTTTGAAAATGCAAACAACGCGTATTTTGGTGGAGAATATGTAGAAATTTCAAAAATATTCAAAAAGTTGATCCTTGACATCGCAAAATGAGGGAGAGCCCATAAAAATGGTCCAATTTTCAAAGAGCCATAACTCCTACAATAGTGAATATATTTCAATGAAACTTTTTTCTGAAGTAGAGCTCATGTGCCCCTACAAAAAAGTATTAGACAACTTTTCGATAGGGCGTCAAACTAAATTACTAAAAATCAGAAACGAATTTTTAAGGAAAATCGACAGGGCTGAGGTAGGCAAATTTCTCGGCAATATTAAAAAATTTCAAATCGTCCTAAAAAAATTATTTTTAGCTAAGGGGGTTAATTACAATCATTTTTGGTGAATAGACATATCCCCGAAATTCCACTCACTTTTAAGAAAAAAATTCAAGAATGTGGACAAATTTTTTGGCGAAATTGAAAAATTTCAAATCGTTTTAAAAAAATTATTTTTAGCTAAGGCGATTAATTATAATCATTTTTGGTGAATAGACATATCCCCAAAATCCCACTTACTTTCAAGAAAAAAATTCAGGAATGTGAATGTTTATTCCAAAAATGTTTATAGTATCTTTCAAGTTAAATAAATTTTTTAAAATCAGAATCTAGTTCAAAATTTTAAATTGACAAAAGATTTTTACAAATATATAGGGACGAGATAATTTATTTTCATCCTCCTCAGTGAATTTAACAATAGGATACATTTTCAAGATAGAATGTACTGTGCAAAGCTGGAAAGATGGCAACCAGAGTTTACAGTTTCTTTCAAGCAAAATAAATTTATTTTGCTATTGGTGAATAATAATTTTCTTAGATAAATAATAATTTGTTTTTCCATGTTCCTTGGTGAACCGAAAAATGGAACACGTTTTCAAACGAGAGACTTGTTGCAGTGGCGCCGCAAGAGGGGGTTTGAATATATTTCAATTTCAATTTTTGGCGCTGGTCGGGGGAAACAATTCCATACTTTTACCGCAGAAATGAGTTTTCCGCGCATGTAAAATTTTCATTTCAGTTTCGTGCAAAAATAACTCCCTTCGATATATTTTCGCGTGGATTGGCCCACATCTAAAACCCTCTCCATGCTGTCAATCAAGTCGTAAAGAAAAAGTACGTTCGAGAACAAACATCTTCACAAAAATTATCATCGATGGTTGTTTAAATTGTTGAACTTTGTCTTGAATGAGTATAAAAGTCCTCCCAATTTTTTTTGAATATTTTTTATTTTAAAAATTTTTCTTGGATAGATGTGGAAGTCTCCCTAATTTCTATTAAATTTTTTTTTATTTAAAAAATTTTCTTTGAATAAAAATAAAAGACTCCCTAATTTCTATTGAATTTCTTTCCATTCAAAAAATTCTCTCTGACTATAAATAAAATTTTACAATTATTTACAACACCAAAACCTTGATTACAGACAATGTAGTGTTCGAAGCTCGAAAGACGGCCACGAGAAGGATTTGGTCTGCTAGGAAGATGATCAATGTTTATAGTTTTGTGGGATCGGGAAGGTAATGACTCCGCCCTGTTCCGTTCCGCACAATTTTATTGTTGCTGTCGTACAACGACGTGACTCGTGGTGCGGGTTACGCTCGACTCTCTGGGACGATCATCGCCACCGTACCAAGAGGCCTTCAAAAACAAAAGACGGTCAGAGACGACGACAACGGCTTTTCGGCTCACGCGGCTCTGGTCGTCTCGTGTGCAACCATCGTCTCGTGTGCAACCATACATTGTAGCGGCTTCGAACGGCTAAGGCGTATGTGGTGCCTTGGCCGCCACACTACCCCCCTGCCAGTAATTGGCACAATTACGAAAAATTGACCGACTACATTACCACTACCATTTACTCTATTATATAAAATACGTTATCCTAACTAAGATTTACATTACAGTATTTGAACAGAGTTGAAAAAAAAAGGAATTTACATGGAGTTTAATATATAATACGTAATACCTAAAAATACATGAAAGTACATAAAAGTGATGGATAAAAATAAATGGTATATGATACTTATTATAATAATGCGCAAGCCTTAAGTACTACCGCGTAATTTGAAATCGATCGGGAAAACGTACGCGTCTACCTGAACGCGTAACACGTTGCTGTATAACCGGCGCATTGTCAGGTACGTTTGTTTGTGTGACCGGCTGATTTTCTATGCTCACGGGATCCGGTCTGTTTTCTGCTAGCATATAAGCAGGCTTTAGCCTTTCAATTGATATATTTATTTCCTTACCTCTAATGTTTATTGTAAATGTTTTTTCGCCTCGGCGCACTACGGCGTATGGACCTTCATAAGCGGGTTGTAAAATAGTTTTGGCTGAATCTGTTCGGATGAAAACATGTGTTGAACTGCTAAGATCTTTGAAAACGAATGTACGATTAACGGAATGGCGTGATGCATTAGAGGGACTCAATTTAGAAAAATGGTTGCGTAGTCTATTAGTAAAATCGGAAGCATTTTCTGTGCCTTCCGCTGAATGCGAAGACAAGAACTCTCCCGGTAATCTTAATGGCTCGCCATAAACTAATTCCGCTGAGGTAGCGCCGAGGTCTTCTTTCCAGGCGGAACGAATACCGAGTAGAACCGTCGGAAGTATTTCTGTCCACTGTCGGATCCGTGGCACCTTATAGCCGACTTGAGCTGTCGGTGAAAACGCTCTACCATCCCATTGGCCGCTGGGTGATACGCCGTTGTGCGAAGGCGTGTGGATCCAATTAAATTGTTCAGCGCAAAAAATAATTTGGATTCGAACTGCCTACCCTGATCGGTGGTAATCCGTACGGGAGCACCAAACCGCGCTACCCAACCGTCATAAAAGGTTCGAGCTACGGTTTGGGCCTCCTGATCGACCATGGGGAAGGCTTCCGGCCACCGCGTATATCTGTCTACACAGGTCAGACAATACCTGAAACCTTCGGACACCGGTAAAATTACTATGTCTAAATGAATGTGTTCGAATCGCGCAGAAGGTTTAACAAATGTAGCCAATGGTGCAGTCACATGACGGGAAATTTTTGATCTTTGGCACGGTATACAGCAACGTGTCCACGTGCGAACATCTCTTTTAATCGACGGCCAAACATAACGTTGCGTTATGAGCTTGATCGTCGCGTTAATACCTGGATGTGATAATACATGTAACATATTAAAAACTGCACGTCGGAAAGGAGGGGTGACATAAGGTCTTACATTCTTAGTCGAAATATCGCAAAAAATTTCGGAAGACGTGCCAGGCAACGAGACTTTGCGTAATTGCAGGCTAGATTCGCTATTCAACAACCGCTGCAACTCCTCATCCTGGGCTTGCGATTTTGCCAATTCTTCGAAATTAATCGAGTGGTTAACCGTTTCCACTCTGGACAGTGCATCGGCAACGACGTTGTCTTTACCGGAAATATGTTGAATATCTGTAGAGAATTGCGCAATGTAATCTAGGTATCGGAATTGTCGAGGAGAGCATTTATCTAATTTCTGTTTGAAAGCGAAAGTTATGGGTTTATGGTCTGTAAAAATCGTGAAATGTCTGCCTTCGAGCATATGTTTGAAATGTTTTATTGCTAAATAGATAGAAAGTAGTTCCCGGTCGTAAGCTGAATACTTCTTTTCGGCAGATCCTAATTTCTTAGAAAAGAATGCTAATGGTTGTCGTTCGTTGCCGACGCACTGATGTAAAACAGCTCCTACGGTGTAATCAGAAGCATCGCAGGTAACCGACAATGGAGCGTTGACCGCAGGATGAGAAAGCAGGGTTGCGTTTGCTAAACTATTTTTGGTATTTTCGAAAGCCTGACGCGCTTCCGAAGTCCAGGCTATCGGGGTCTTGCCCTTTAAATTGCCGGCTAGAAGGTCGTTCAAGGGTGCTTGAAAGCGAGCGGCATCTGGGATAAAACGGCGGTAAAAATTAAGCATTCCCAAGTACTGCCTCAAATCCTTCGCGTTTTTCGGAAGGGGAAATGACTTTATGGCTTGTACCTTGCCGGGCAAAGGTTGAGTGCCGCTTTCATTTACCCGATAGCCTAGAAATTTAACTTCTTCCTGTCCGAACGTGCATTTATTCGGATTAACAACAATGCCATAATCTTTTAATCGTTTAAATAATAATTCTAAATGGCGCAGGTGATCGGCTTGGGATTCTGAGGCGACCAAAATGTCGTCTATATACGCGTAACAAAAATCGAAACCGCGTAAAATTTCGTCGATAAAGCGCTGAAATGTTTGCGCGGCATTTCGTAACCCGAACGACATGTACGGGAATTCAAAAAGCCCGAACGGCGTTGTAATGGCCGTTTTTCCGACGTCTTCCGACGCAACCGGAATCTGATTATAAGCTCGGACGAGATCTATTGTGGAAAATACCTTTTTGCCACTCAGTTGTTGCGCAAAATCCTCAATGTGACGCACGGGGTATCGGTCGGGAATTGTCCGTGCGTTTAACGCTCTATAGTCACCGCAAGGCCTCCAAGCTTCTTCGCCCTTCTTCGGAACCATATGAAGGGGTGCTGACCACGCGCTCTTCGAAGGACAAGCGATGCCCATCTTCACCATCGCGTCGAACTCCTTCTGGGCAGCCCTGAGCCGGTCCGGTGCAAGCCGCCGCGGCTTGCTGGAAACGGGTGGTCCAGGGGTTGTCTCGATGTAATGCACCGTTTGGTGCGTAGTCCTCATCGGGGTGCCGCTAGGCCGTGTAAGTTCCGGCATCTGCATCAGGAGCTGGTGGTAAACGGTAGTCCCTGCTACTGTCTTCACCGACGGCGTTTCATCCTCGGCTCGTGTTCCGCGGACCGTTAACGACGTGGTCCGATCGACGAGGCGACGATTGCGGATGTCCACCATAAGATCGAAGTGATCGAGAAAGTCTACCCCGATTATGGGTTTTGTAACATCCGCAACCACGAATCGCCACACGAAATCCCGTCGTAGGCCGAGGTGCAGGTTTAACGACACTGTCCCGTAGGTGTTAATTACACTCCCATTCGCCGCCGCCAGCTGGTACTCCGATCTTTCTCGCAATCCGCCTAGCAGGCGGCGCGGAAAAAAACGCACAAATCGGCCCCGGTATCCACTAAAAATTCCGTCTTCGAGCTGTTGTCTAAGATGAAGAGGCGGCGTGATGCTGGATTTGTGTCGCTGGCCGCCATCAACGACTCCCCAGGTCGTTTCCCTGATCCGTGGCGTTCCAATTGCACGGTGCAACGCACCTCTGCGCGGCCGGACCGAACCGCCAATGGTACCAGCATTTCCCTTGATGGTCCATTTGTCCTCCCGCGGGCCGCTCTCGCGATCGCGATAGAGATCGTCTGCGGTAGCGCGAGTTTGGATGATTTCGGTGGGTCCACCTGCGACGGGAAGATTGCCCCTGGTCCACCAAGGATTCACGGATGGCAGAAATTTCCTGCCTCAAGGAAAGAGCCAATTGTGACATCTTAATGTTTAACATGGCCTCGATGCTCGGGCCCGGCGGGGGTATTTGGCAGGATGCAGATACGCCCGTAATCGCGGCCTCCGTGACGTGTACCCGCGGTGTCATCGTATCCGCAACAGCGTCTGCCAACTCTGCCACCTTATCCAGCGGGGTGTCCCGCTGCGTGGCTAAAATCACCTGCATATTAGCAGGTAGTCGGCCCATCCAAAGCGTCCGCAATACACCGTCCGAAAAAGCCGTACCGGCCAATCCGCGCAGGTGACGAAGAAATTGAGACGGTTTTCTGTCCCCGATTTCCTCGTGTTCCAATAACCGCCGCGTTTTCTGTTCCTGCGACGCACTAAGCCGGCGAATGAACTCATTTTTAGCGTCGTGTACGGATCCGCGGCCGGGGGATTCATGATAATGTCTCTTACTTCCGCGGCGTGTCGCGCACTTAACGCGCCGAGAATGTACCCGAATTTCGTGGTCTCCGACGTTACATTGGATACCTCAAAACTTCTCTCTACCATTGAAAACCACATCTCCGGGTCTCCCGGACAAAACTCGGGTATCCGTACAGCGACGCGATCAACTGCCAACGGCACACCCGCGGATGTCCCTGCGTTAACGTTAGGGTCAGTCATTTTACCAGTCTTAGTCACAAAAAAAAATAGTTTCACCGCACACACACACCGCGCTTACTATTTGTCAGACCGTGTCCTTTTCTTATGTCCTTAACACTATACACTTATTTCTCTACACTAACTAATATTGTCCGTATACAAAAAATGTCCAAATTTTCTTAAAAAAAAACTTTACTTGCGCGGCGAGATCACGTCGGGGTCACCAATGTGGGATCGGGAAGGTAATGACTCCGCCCTGTTCCGTTCCGCACAATTTTATTGTTGCTGTCGTACAACGACGTGACTCGTGGTGCGGGTTACGCTCGACTCTCTGGGACGATCATCGCCACCGTACCAAGAGGCCTTCAAAAACAAAAGACGGTCAGAGACGACGACAACGGCTTTTCGGCTCACGCGGCTCTGGTCGTCTCGTGTGCAACCATCGTCTCGTGTGCAACCATACATTGTAGCGGCTTCGAACGGCTAAGGCGTATGTGGTGCCTTGGCCGCCACAGTTTCTTTCAGACTTAATAAATTTATTATATCACAGTCTGAGACGTTTGAGATTCTATATTGGGGAAAGATCAGGTGTTTAGAGATGTATAGGAGTAAGATAAATTGTTGTTACCCTACTTGGTAGAGAGAAAAATAGAATTTTCAAGCCAGAATGTACTGTGTAAAGCTGGACAAATGAAATTGTACAATTATTTACAACACCAAAACCTTGATCACCACTAAAATTCACGGACTCCCACTCAAATTTATTTAACATTTCTCGAAAATAAATTGCATCCTTAAAAATTCTAATCACCCATTTGATTCAAAATATTAAAATGGACGATTTTAATCGTGTCCATAGACGATACCTTTAATTGCGACGAGCAAACTTTCCTAGCCCCCCTCCCCCCTCCCCTGTTGGCCCACTGACTTCCATCAGGAAATAACGTATTAACGCGAAAGCTACTTCCCCAGACCGAGTCGAGAGACAAAACGATCCGCGAACGAAAGTAACATTCTCGCCGGGCTCTTTTGTGCCAATTACAGCCCCGGCGTCGTTCGGCGGAAATTACTTCGTTAACCTCGGCGCTCGTTCTCGCAGGAAATCCACGCCATAGTGGCGCGAAAAATAATTAAAACTGTTCGTTGCGTCGCTGGCTCTCGACTTAACGTTCCGGGAGAGGGCGCCCCATCTTCTCGCGTTTATGTCTTTTACGAATCGTGGGCGTTCGGGAATCTTCGCGAGATGTTTATCCTGTCAACTTGTCCTGTCACACTCCGTATGAGCCCCATAGCCAGTCGTTCTAATCAATTCAGGAGTTAGAACTGTCAATTTTCATTCGAGCCCCTCACTGTTTGGACTGTGGCGTTCGATGTTCGGATTCAAGCAAATTGGCACTGTTTCGAGATGAATAATTCATTTAGGGGTGTTAATCGATATTGAAATAATTCTTTTTAATTTTTTGGGGAGGAGTATGCTTTTGTGAATGGCCTTGAAAATATTTTTTAGGCCTCAAGCTTTCCTTTGTTCAATTTTCATTCGATTCTGGCGTTCGGATTCAAGCAAATTGGTACTGTTCGAGATGAATAATTCATTTAGGGGTGTTAATCGATATTGAACTCAATTTCTATAGTTTTTTGGAGAGTAGTATGCTTTTGTAAATGGCCTTGAAAGTATTTTGAGACCTCGAGATTTCCTCTGTTCAATTTTCATTCGATTCTGACGTTCGGATTCAAGCAAATTGGTTGTTTTAAAGTCTAGAACCAATTTTTAACATTTTGTGATAGAGAGTTCACTCATGAAAACGTCCTTGATACATATTTTAAAGCCTCAGGCCATCCTCTGTTCAATTTGAATTCGATTCTGGCGTTCGGATTCAAGCAAATTGGTTTTTTCAGAGTCCAGTATCAATTTTAAAAATTTTTTACGCATTGTGTACCTATGCAATCGTCATTGAGAAATATTTTAAGGCCTCAGGCCATCCTCTGATCAATTTTAATTCAATTCTAGCGTTCGGATTCAAGCAAATTAATTCTTTTCAAGTCTAGAAGCTCTCTTTTTTTATGAATAATTAATGTAATAGTATTTCTCGATACCAACCCCTATTATTACCATTTTTTGACGCAGTGTACACCCATGGAAACGTCCTTGAAAAATATTTTAAGGCCTCGAGCCTCCCTAAAAACGAAGGGCAGCGTTCCCCGGTGGGTTCGGGAGTGAATTATCGTTGAAACGGACCGAAAGATCGATCCTCGTGAGCTATCGAACTGGACCAGCGGTAATGCGGGTATAACGCGGGGGTCGGCAAATGACTGGCGAATTTAAAGCGCGCACGACGCACTCCGAGCCGTGATTGCGCTCGTTTCCGAACGTATTCGGGCCACGGATTCCCGAGGACAAGGCGTTCAACAAATTCCACGACGATATCCCCGTACGGCCAAACAGGAAGCACGAATACAACGAAAAAAGTGGGGCTTCTATTAGAGGGAATCGTTTGGCCGGACTTCAAAGACCGGTAACGACGGGGAAAAACGAGAGAGCGATGTGCCTCAAACGGTTTCGAGGGTTCGATGTTCCTCGAATTCGTCGATACGGCAATCGAGGCGGAATATTTTAAACTCGATTAACCTTCGCGCGAAATGGCCGCGTTTTTACAGGCGAAACGGGGCGATAAATCAATCGACGCGTGCAACGGCCGATTAAAAATAATCAAAGGCAACCGCCGTGAGGGGGGGAGGGGGACGATCGAAAGTTTGGCCATTCTGCTAGCGAATTTCGGTCTGGGGGAAAAAAAAAAATATTGGAAATAAACGTAAAAATGTTTCGTTACGGTATTTTATGCCCCCTCGACGCTCTATAAATTCGATTCTCCATTATCGCTTCCGGGTTAATGCGCTCGAAGACTCCGGGAATTCCCGCCGTACGCGCCGGAATCGCGGAACGTTCCATCGGCTCCGAGTCATCAAGGAGTTTCGCGCTGACACTGCTTACGTAATTACTGGGTTATAACTTTGACACGACCGGAACGCAATCAGCGACGATTGTCGCCATTTTCTACCTCCGAACGATTCGAGGCGTGTTATTCGACTGATTGGTAATCCATAATTTAGTGGAAAATTGTAAATAGGAGAAATTCTTTAATATTTATTCATGATTTTTTAAATAAATGTTTCGATAAATAGTGATTTCTGATTTTGAGACTCTGAAAAGTATTCAGACTTGTTATTCGAGTGATTGGTACTTCATAATTTAGTGCAAAATTGTAAATATTAGAAGTTCTACAATATTTATCGTTATTTTTTTAATTAAAAGTTTCGACAAACAGTGATTTTTGAGTTTGAGACTCTGAAAACTATTCAGACTTGTTATTCGAGTGATTGGTAATCCATAATTTAGTGTAAAATTGTAAATGTTAAAAGTTCTTCCATATTTATTGATGATTTTTTACATTAAAAGTGTCGATGGACAGTAATTTCTGATTTTGAGACTCTGAAAACTATTGAGACATGTTATTTGACTCATTGGTTGTCTATAATTTAGTGTAAAATTGTAAATATTTTGAGTTCTTTACTATTTATCAATGATCTTTTACATTAAAATTTTCGATAAATAGTAATTTTTGATTTTGAGACTCTGAAAACTATTCAGACTTGTTATTCGAGTGATTGATAATCCATAATTTACTGCAATCGAAATTCTAAATATTAGCAAATTGAATCTGAGCAAAAATAGAAGTTGTATAATATTTATCAATTATTTTTGAACCGACAAGTTTCAATAAACATTTCTAACTTCAATACTAACTCTCTAAAAGCTATTGAGAATTATTTTATTGCTCTGATGTCTCACATTTTTATATTTTCCTATTATTACCTGAATAATAAATCAACAAAGTTGATCTTACGAACCAAAAATTTCCAAGTACTCAAATATATTAATTGTTTTTTTCCAACTTTCGATTTAATTTTACACTGTTAATTTTAGGCGTGGACTTCGCATGCAAAAGGGACGCCTGACCCACGCTGGGCTTTATTTCCCGTTCGTGTCTACATACGCGCACTGTCGCGACGTAAACTTAGGCCGTTCTCGTACCTAACCGTCGCCGGAGCGATGCTTCGCGCGAATTATGGCTTGACAGTCGCGTTGCACGTTGAACGTTTAAGCCGTTCTGCCACATAAACGACGCCGCGACGATGCCCCCCAACAAATTATAGCGTGACAGTCGCCTGCTTACGCCGTTCTTCCACCTAAACTACGCGTACGACGATCCTACGAACAAATTATTACTCGATAGTCGACCCGCTTCCACCTAAATGATGCTCCCACTAAATTACAACTTGATAGCTCTGCTTGTTGAGTCGTCTTTTGAACTGGGGGAACCACCGACAAATTATGGGCTCGACAATTGTCTTGTTGATGGTTCTTTTATTTATAGTATTCTGGTTATAAATTACTTTCGGTTGTGGGGGTTAAAATTAAAAATTAAAAAATTTCAAATCGTTCTGGAAAAATTATTTTTGGCTGTGGGGGTCAATTACAATCATTTTTGGTGAATAGACATACCCTCAAAATCTTACGCATTTTCGAGAAAAAAATTCCAGAGATGGTTAAATTTTTCGACGAAATTAAAATATTTCAAATCATTCTGAAAAAATTATTTTTGGTCGAGGAGGTCAATTACAACCATTTTTGGTGATTACATATACCTTCGAAATCCTACGCATTTTCGAGAAAAAAATTCATTACCGAAAATATAATTTCAGGCCAGAAATATCTCCCCAAAATTTCATGCGCATCTTTAAAACGTCATAACTTTTGAACGGATTGGACGATTTTAATGTTCAAAAAGGCAAACAACGCGTATTTTGCTGGGGAATATGTAGAAATTCCAAAAATATTCAAAAAGTTGATCCTTGACATCGCAAAATGAGGGAGAGCCCATAAAAATGATCCAATTTTCAAACAGCCATAACTTCTACAATAGTGAATATATTTCAATGAAACTTTTTTCTGAAGTAGAGCTCATGTGCCCCTACAAAAAAGTATTAGACAACTTTTCGATAGGGCGTCAAACTAAATTACTAAAAATCAGAAACGAATTTTTAAGGAAAATCGACCAGGTGTAGGTAGGCAAATTTCTCGACAAAATTAAAAAATTTCAAATCGTCCCAAAAAAATTATTTTTAGCTAAGGAGGTTAATTACAATCATTTTTGGTGAATAGACATATCCCCGAAATTCCACTCACTTTTAAGAAAAAAATTCAAGAATGTGGACAAATTTTTTGGCGAAATTGAGAAATTTCAAATTGTTTAAAAAAAATTATTTTTAGCTATGGCGATTAATTATAATCATTTTTGGTGAATAGACATATCCCCAAAATCCCACTCACTTTCAAGAAAAAAATTCAGGAATGTTGGCATATTTTTCGGCGAAATCGAAAAGTTTCAAATCATTCTGTAAAAATTATTTACGATTGCAGGGGTCAATTGGAATCATTTTCGGTGAATAGACATACCCTTGAAATCCTGCTCACTTTCGAGAAAAAAATTCATTACCGAAAATACACCATCTGACTGACTGTGATTTCCCTAAAATTTCATCCATATCTTTAAAACATCATAACTTCTGTACGGATTGGACGATTTTAAAGTTTCAAAGAGCAAACAACGCGTATTTTGGTGGAGAATATGTAGAAACTTCAACCATTTTCAAAATATTGTTCCTTAACCCCTTAAAGTGAGGAGAGCCCCATAAAAGTGGAGTAAGAGTAACCCCTAAAATTTCATCCATATCTTTAAAACATCATAACTTCTGAACGGATTGGACGATTTTAAAGTTTCAAAAAGCAAACAACGCGTATTTTAGTGAAGAATATCTAGAAACTTCAAGCATGTTCAAAATATTGTTCTTTAACCCCTTAAAGTGAGGAGAGCCCCATAAAAGTGGAGTAAGAGTAAACCCCTATTAAATTAAAAATTTAGTTAAAAACACTCTTTTCAACACTCTGCATATTTAAAAACAGACCTCTAAGCTTCCTTAAAGTTACCAGCTTATAATCGTTGGTTCAATTTAAAAAAATTGAAAGAGTCAGACCTGTATAGTCTAACAAAAAAAAAAAAAAAAATAGATAGAAGAAAGTATGGATCTTCAGGGGCGTCTACGAGTGGTCTAATCCCCCGCTGGGCGGTTGTCACCTGTGTCTTTTGTCCCGGCTGTAATTTTCGCGATGCTCGCCACCCCCGCGCTCGTGACCCCGATTCCACTTTGACGCAGCCACAGCGACGGCCGAGTAAATGGATGTCGGCTACAGAGTAACGCCTCTGTCTAAAACGGAACACTTCAGGGTTTCTTTACCGGGGCACCGAGCTTCTTCCTCGTCCTCGAGCTTTTTTAAGTAGCTGCCTCCGGGTAAGAAGCGGAAAGGATAAGGAGGACGTTAAGTGTATTAGTCGTGGCTCCTCCCGCTGGCCGGGAGCCGCTCACTCGACCACTTTCGCGGAATCCCCGTTGTAAAAATATCACCGCCCACGGCCGCCAACGCGCAAAAACACTAGGATCCCCACCAGGAGTGGACGCCGCAACATAACAAATACCCCCCCCCCGAAAAAAGGAAGCAAAACCGAAAGATTCGACTTCGTTCGACCTCGTACGAACTGGTTGATTCTATAAACGGGCTGACACACATTCGTGGCGGACGATTACCCTTCTCAATCGACGTCAATTGTCCGTGACAGTGAGCAAAGAGAGCAAGGAGGAAACAAGAGGGAACGGAAGGAGGCGGAGGGAAATTTCATTGCGTCGAATCGCATTGAAACGCGTCGAAAGTTTTCCCGCTTTATTTCCTCGTTGCTAAACTGCTCACGTAGAATGAATGGATAAAGAAGGTGGGGGAGGTAGAGGGGGCCTGTGTATACGTCACTGTGGCCGTTGGAGACTCGCACAATTTCGTTGTCCCTGTTCTCCAAAGGCACGCGCGCGCGCAGGAAGTTTAATGATTGGACGATACTTCAAAAGTTCCGCGCTTTTTACCCCCCTCCCCCCCTCCCCCCCCTCCCTTTGGGTTGGAGCTCTTTCAGGACTCGAGTCGACTTGTTTCCGCGTGGAAGAGGTGTTGTTACATAACCGTAACAAGGTTGAAAGCCGCGGAACATGTCTGGAATACGACTCGTAGAGGAACGTGTCTACGTTTTAACCGAGATTCGAACGAACGAACGCGCTCTGGGTCGCGCGTGTGTTCGATCCGGGCGGCGGGAAAAGGGTGTGTTTGATCGATAGGAACCACCGGTGATTTTTTAAAATTTAGGACGATTTCAGGGGATGGGGATCGTAAAAGTGTTGACGAGGGTTGTAGGATTCTTTTGGGGTGGTCAAGATTTTTTAGGGGTAGGTTTTAGTAATTTCAACACCCTCGGAATTGTGTTGTTGAAGTGTTGGATGGAAATTTATATTTGTATATGTATTGGCGAATTTTTTTTAATTTAGGGACATTTATATTTATGGCGATTTTAGGGGATGGAATGGTAAAAAAGTTGATAAGGGTTGTGGAATTCTTTGGGGTGGTCAAGAATGGATCTTGTATCGCTGGGATTTTTTAAGGGTAGGTTAGATAAGGGTTGTGGAATTCTTTGAGAGTGGTCAAGAAAGGTTCTTGTATTGCAGGGATTTTTTAAGGTTAGGTTAGGAACGTATTAATTTCAACACCCACAAAAATACATTATTGAAGTGTTCGATGGAGATTTATATTTATATATTTATTGTCAAATTGTTTTAAATTCAGTGACATATATATTTATGTCAATTTTATGGGGTGGAAACATAAAAAAATTGACAAGGATTGTGGAATTCTTATGGATGGCCAGAATTTTATAACTTTAGGTTAGAAATGGAATGTTTTATTAATTTAAAACACCCCCAAAGTATATTATTGATGCATTTGATCAATTGAAACCACCCCTTGGTTAAATTTATGGTGATTTTAGGGACTGGAATCCCCCATATTTTGATAAGTGTTGTGGAATTCTTGTGTATGGTCAGAATTTTTTAAGGTTAGGTGTGAAATGGAAACTTTTATTAATTTAAAACACCCCCAAACTATATTATTGAAGCATTTGATCAATTGAAACCACTCCTTGGTTAAATTTATGGTGATTTTAGGGAATGGGATCCCCCATATTTTGATAAGTGTTGTGGAATTCTTGTGGATGGTCAGAATTTTCTACGGTTAGGTTACAAATATAAATTTGTATTAATTTCAATATTCTCAAAATTATATTATTGAAGAGTTCGATGGAAATTTGACAATACATATATACATATATATATATTGTCAAATTTTTTAAATTCAGGGACGTCTATATCCAATTTCATCGAACCGTTTTTAGTAATTCGCGCGCGTGCCCCACGGAGTTCGAAGGCCAATTATCTCGGATACGAAACCAATTACGAAAAAATATTACCGCGCGTTTTCGATTTATTTCCATAAATTGTGCCGCTCATTGCTGGACACGCAACAGACACTGGGATACACAAAAATAGTAAATTGTTGAACCGATAGTTTCCAGAAAGCTAGCAATATATTTCGACGCGTGAATTTCGTCAAATTGCATTTATTAAGGGTTGTAGAAAATATTGAACTTATCACTTTTAATAAAATTGTTACTTTTTATTGAGTTTACAATCCTTAGCATAATTATTTATAACAAATTGAGTGTGAATAATGTTACGATTAGGGGCTGAAAAACTCGAGGATCTTTTATTTGTTTCATTGGATTAAAATTTTAGAAATTTAAATAGAATGTTTACAAATTAGTCTAAAAATTCTATTCAATTTTTATAAACAAAAATTTGTTATAATTAGGCTTATTAAAGTGGTTATAATTCTGTATTTCACCCTTATATTATTAATTTCAATTTTGTCTCACATAACCTCTTATATTCTTAAATTTACTTCCGCCATTTTGGACAATGCAAAGACAGTTTAAATCCTCACAGTCAATTTTCATAAATAAAATCAATTATAATTCCGAATTCCACCCCTATATTTTTAATTTTAATTTACCTTCTAGATCTCTGTTATATTTTTTAATATCCCCCATTTTGACCCACGCCACGAGCTTAAAAAAAATTAACAACCCCTATTTTGTACGATTCCATCCACATTTGGGGATTCCCACGGTCGATCGTCCATGAGAAATCAGTTATCCGGGGGGGGATCCCACAGCGTCCAGTTTCCGGCCGTATATCGAAACGCAACGAACTATTTCGTAGGGCAGATCGTGTCCCCGTCCGTATAATCGAAAATGAAACAGATATTATAGTCGTCGCTTCCCCCCTCCCCCCACCTCTCCCCGCCATTGAGCGTATTTGCACCGAGCGGGCGAACGTCGTTAGAAATTAATTTAGCGAACAAATTGGTTGTGCCGATGCATGATTAAATTCTGCTCCCGGGGTAAATTGGCCCCGGCGCTAAGAAAATCTCCGAGTCCGTGTAGACGACGATCACGTTTCGAGATTGTCACTCGAAAATCCCCCGCTATTTACCCGCCATCGCGATCAAATCGATTTCGAAATTTCAATATCCATTCGGCGTAGTCGACGCTCTCCATGTCCGATGACCCCGTTGCCCCGTCCAGGATACGATCTACGGAACGAGTCCACAACCAACGCGCCATTTTTCTCCATTTTGTACGATTACAATTTTACTACCCCTCCGGAGCACTTTTTTTTTGCATCGATTTAGGCGCCAAGGCAATAATTTCATCGATTTTCCCCGAGAAATTCCAATCGTTCCGAGCTCCACTTTTCACCCCCTTTGAAACTCACCCCCGTGAATTGCTAGAACACTCTGGAACCAGGGGGGAAAAAATCGCTGTGAGGGGGGTTGCGTTTACCTGGCGTTCCTTGTGTATATTTTCATTTAGCAACTCATCCAGGGACCGGTGTGCGATTACAGGGTGGCCCAGGGTGCTTTGACCCTTCGTCGATTACAGGGGGCGAAGTCCTGGCAACCCGACGCCGGTCTCTGATTGGCGAATACGCTCCGCGAGAGGATCTTTCCGCGTAAAAATTACCAAGGGGTTGAAAAAAACGCTCTCCCGGTCTCGTTTTTATTTCCTCTGTTGCGTGACGCCTCCACTCGACGTGTAGGTCTTGTTAGCTCCGCGGGGGTCCTCGTGTTGAAAAGGGGTGACTGCCCCCGTTTTCGCCCGGGTCCCAGTTCACCCGAGCGTATTTCACCATCGTGGTAACGCGATTAATAAAGATATCGCGATAGCCTTTATACATTGTCCCCTCTACTCCCAGAAGCGATTAATAGCTCGAGAGATCGGAGTAATTGCACAGGTGAGAGAAGGCACGCACTCGTAGCAATTAATCTGTCGCTGGGGGGGTTATCTGTTGCGAGATTAATAATAATAGGGGCCCGATAGCGTGCATAATTAAGCGACAAGACGCTCCGAAAGCAGGTTCGGGGATAATTACGCGGCCCGGGGTCGGCAAATTGGAAGAAAAGATTTGCCCGCCGTGCTCTCTCGTTAACCCTTGAGAGGTTGTTCCAGCTACCGTACACCGACTTCCTACGAGAACCGCCCTTTCAGCCCTTTAACTCCCTTCCGTCGCCTGTTCTCGCAAAAAAAGGTGCACACTTTACCGACGGGTAGCCTATTAATCGGTGTTTTTTTACCGACGGTGCTCCACCGGCCGGTAATATATCAATCGCTTTCTTACCGACAATGCTCCACCGATCGGTAACGTGTTAATCGGTCGGTATAGTAGTAATATAAAATCACAGACGAGGTATACGAGTAGATTGAAAGACATTTGAAAATTCGGAGGTAATTTTAGCGTTCTCTTATCATGGATTTTTAATAAAAATTGATAGGTACAGAAATTTTTCGGCGAAATTAAAAAATTTCAAATCGTTGTACAAAAATTATTTTTTGTTGAAGAGGTCAATTGCAATCATTTTCGGTGAAAATATATACTCACGAAATCGTACACACTTTCGAGAAAAAAATTCTTTACCGAAAATATATATAAAAAATCATAATTTCTGAGTGGATAGAAGTATTTTAGTGTTTCAAAATGCAATCAACGCGTATTTTAATGAAGAATATGTAGAGATTCTAACAATGTTGGAAAAGTTGTTCCTTGACTCCGTAAAGTAACAAAAACTCCATAAAAGTGGTCCAATATTCAAACGACCATAACTCCTACAATAGTGAGTGCATTTCCTTGGTCTTCACTGCACCGCTGACCTTGATATCTCGATAAATGTTTAATCTCCCTTTACCGACACTTTACCGACCGATAGCCAATTAATCTGTCTGTTTTACCGACAGTGCTCCACCGATCGGTAACCTATTAATCATCTTCTTTACCGACAACGCTCCACAGTTCGTTGACCCCTCGATCGGTCGGTAAGGCGTTAATACAATATCGCGAGACACGTTTCAACGTTTGCGTGGCGATTCTCCGACGTCGAAACGAGTCTCGCGGATAAGATAGCGTAACGCGAATTGCTCGATCGAGTCTGAGGGGCGATAAAGGCGGGAATGGAGCGGACGGGGGGGTGGTAGCTCGCGAGTGTCGTTACGAGGTCGGGAATTAAAAGCGCGCGGCTTCGTTCCGGCCGCTCACGCTCGTTAGCTCCGGGGGAATCGTCGGAAGGCTCGTTCCACGGCGGCTAGGTCGGAAAGGTAAGAATGGAAGGGTGCCCTCGGTCCGTAGCGGGAACGACCGCCACCCCCCGTCCCCCGCCCTCCAACCCTTAACTGCGCGCGATTACGTTACGGGTCTCCGTTTCTACGGGGGCGTTGGAATAAAGATGCGGCTGGGCCCCGCGGAGCAACGTCGAAGACGCGTAACTGGGACGTCGAGGGGGGATGGAGTCCGAAGAAGGGGTTAGGAGAGTGAGTTACTCGCTGGGGGGAGGGGGGGGGGAAGCAAAGCAGAAGGGAGAGAGGACGGAGGTCTCATTAGGAGCTCTAACGACCCGGGTGCAGTACTCCCATCCCTATCGTGCTGAATCACCTCCCCCTTTTCTAGCGTACATTCTCTTCCTCCGACACACGAACACCGACTTGGCACACACAACGACCCCTCGCTAGGGTTCCTCGTGTTCCCCCCCACCCCCGGCCTCACGGCCTCCCTTTGTCCGTTGGCTCGCGCAACCCCAATCTGAAAGTCAAATTTTCTCGTGGCAACGGTAGATGTCGTCTCTCTCTCGCCCCTCGTTCGTTCGTCTCTCGCTGTCTTCCACCCTCTAGCGATACCTTTTGGTCCCGTCGACCGCCTCCCGCCAAACCATCCAGCAGCGGCAATAAAACTGATAACATCATCGGGAATGTAATTACGCGAGAACGAAGCCGCGGCTGGGGACGCTGGATCGAATTAAGAAGATACCACCAGACGGCTGGTCACTCTCTTTCGCTTTTCACGCCACCCGGAGACCCTCCATTTAATTCCGTCGGGCGGATTGCGTTTGCTGCGCCCGCCTCTCGCCTCTTCCCTAGGTGACTGGCTCTCTGGTCGGAGTTCGTCGAGGACGAGGTTGGATTTTTGCCATCGCGGCGTGTACTCCGTGCTTCCCGAAATCGCCCTTCCGCTTTTTGTCGTTCCTCCGTGGATGTCGCGCGCGTCGTTGGATCGGGAAACGGGTCAATTCGGTCGTTGTGTGTTTCTTATCTCGGTCAGCGGGCAAAAAGGGCCCCCGGAAAGAACCCGGGGAATTTCGTGGTTCTCGCCCGTCCTCGTGTACTTGGCTGGCTATAAACGCGATAACATCGACCTGGGGGAACCTAATTACCAGCGACAATCCGCGGTGCTATCGAATTAAACGGGGGGTCTCTTTTGTTGGTTTCAAAGGGTTGATCTCTAGGGCAGGAAGAGTCTCTCTGTAAGTCAATTTTTTGGTAACTAGGTTTGGGAGTTATTTGAAGCGTCGTATGGGAGTAATAGTACATAGGAGATCGAATTATTTATTTGTTATGTGGATAAAAATTCATTTACGAGAGAAAATTTAATAGTTTTACAGTTGAGGCAGGGAACACATCAATTGTTTCACTTTTTCTTGAATTATTAAATAAATAATGTGATTTTAAGTTGAATGATTGTTTAATGAAGATACGCCACAGTCCCGTGACCTGTAGATTCCAAATTTGAGTCGCTTTTCAAGCTTTATTGGTTTATTTTCAACGCCCCCAAAGACACCTCCGCATCTCTCAACACTAAAATACTCCTATCTTTTTATCTTTTTACTGAGAAATTACTATTTTTATATTTGAAAGCTGGAAAGTGAGCTTATAAGAATGTTCACTTCAATTGTTTCACTTTTTCGTGGTTTATTAAATAAATAATGTGATTTTAAGTTGAATGATTATTTAATGAAGAAGCGCCACAGTCCCCTGATCTGTAGATCGTCGATTTGGATCGCTTTTCAAGCTCCATTGATTTATTTTCAACGCCCCCAAAGACACCTCCACATCTCTGGACCCCCAAATACTTGTATCTTTCTATCTTTTTACCAAGAAATATTAAATTTTGATGCTCACAAGCTAAAAAGTGAACTTCTAAGAATATTATGATAACTTACATAAATTTCATAAGTTTTGTAACTGGATATGCCTGCTTATGTTTATGTTTAGTTGCAATTTATCATTGAAATTTTGTTTAGAAATGCTAGATATTATAAAAAAAGTTTTTTACATTTAATTAATATAATTTGATGAATATGTTGGCTCGAAGAAAATTGTAAAAAAAGAAATTGCGCAGATGTTTTGGTGGGGAGATTATTGTTAAGTAAACGGGTTAACAATTGGCGAAACCCGACGGAGATACAGCGTCCTGGGTGAAGTGGGGCAGGCGTTCCGGCTCAGGCCGACCCTCGGGTAGTTTTCGTTCAAGTAGCGACTAACAATTACTCTTCCACCCACTTTAAACTCGCTATTGTGTTTCGCATTAGGAACCCCGGGAGTCAAGTAAGGAGAAAGAGAAATTGAGTGCATTTCGGTAGTAATTTGTCGACCGAGCAGTTTATTTCCCCGCGATGGAGCTCGTGTCAAACTTTTAAAGGGGTTTTTCTCGCAAATGGCTAACCAAAATCGCGGTCAGGCTGGCCACGTTGTTACTTAACACGAAATTGCTCGTTATTCGATACTAAATACAGAAATAATCTCAGATTTTATATAAAAATCTCCAATTTATTTTTTTATTTATTTGGGGGTATTTCCTTGTATACAAAAAAAAAGGATACATAATTATAAAAGCATAGAAATTTATAGACTATATAACAATTAAGGGAGTAACAAAATTATAAATTGCAACTAAACATAAACGTAAGAAAACATACCCAGTTATAAAACTTATGAATATAAGTTGTCATAATATTGTTAGAAGTTCACTTTTTAGCTTGTGAGTATCAAAATTTAATATTTCTTGGCAAGAAGATGGAAAGATTGAAGTATTTGGGGGTCCAGAGATGCGGAGGTGTCTTTGGGGGCGTTGAAAATAAAGCAATAAAGCTTGAAAAGTGATTCAAATTTGGAATCTACAGGTCAGGGGACTATGGCGCTTCTTCATTAAACAATCGTCCAACTTAAAATCGCGTTGTTTATTTAATAAATCGAGAAAAAGTGAAACAATTGGGGTAAACATCCTTAGAGGTTCACTTTTTAGCTTGTAAATATCAAAATTTAATATTTCTTGGCAAGAAGATGGAAAGATAGGATCATTTGAGGGTCCAGAGATGCGGAGGTGTCTTTGGGGGCGTTGAAAATAAAACAATAAAGCTTGAAAAGTGATCCAAATTTGGAATCTACAGGTCAGGGGACTATGGCGCATCTTCATTAAACAATCATTCAACTTAAAATCGCGTTGTCTATTTAATAAATCAAGAAAAAGTGAAACAATAACAATGAACGAATAACAAAATTATAAATTGCAACTAAACATAAACGTTCCAGAGATCATACCCAGTTACAAAACTTATGAAATTTATACAAATTATCCTAATAATGGAATCTTACAAAAACTAATGAGAAACAAAAGGACGTTAATTAAATAAATTTGTTAAATCCATCAACTTTTAAAATATTGATTTTTTCGTGGCTCGAGGGTAATGTTTCCGTTTGAAAAGAAACCTGACGCCGGTTGTATCGGTTTTTAGTCGTTCGAATCGCCGCGTAAAAGCTTCTCCCGCGATTCTTAGCCGTCGACGTCGCAACCGGAAACAATGGAAGACGTCTGACGAAACTCGAGGAATATTCCATCGCGTAACGAAACCGTGACCGAGGAATACGATTACACCCGTGAAGATTTAACTTCGCCAGGGATCGAGGAACGATTCCGAATAATACAGCGGACATATTTCGTTACCAGAGTTCGCGTTTCCGGTTCCACGGAGACTGCGGGGGAGTTGTTCGACCGGAACGGGAACGACTATTTGCATTTCTGTTGTTGCCTCGTAAGAAGAACGTCAGATCGATCGGAGATGCCTCGAAAATAAACGCTTGGAACCAGCTGGGGGATTTCGAGCTTTGCAATTTTATTTTCTGGGGCCTTGTGGGCCCAAATTGTAATTTCTCGATTATTGAAAAATTGTGCATGAGGTTTCATGGCGTCTCTACATTCCTTGGAAAGTCAGATAGAATCGATATGGAGCTGAGGATGCTTTGCAATTTTATATTCTGGGGTCCTATGGTCCCAAATTGTAATTTCTCATTTATTGCAAGATCGTAGATGATTTCATGGTGTCTCTCCATTCTTTAGAATGTCAAAAAGGATGGATACGAAGCAGATGCTCAAGCTTTGCCATTTTATATTCTGGGTCCACTGGTCCCCAACTATAATTTCCTGATTATTGAGAAATTGTACATGATTTCTTGGCGTCTGTGCATTTTTTGGAAAGTCAGATAGAATCGATATGGAGCTGAGGATGCTTTGCAATTTTATATTCTGGGGTCCTATGGTCCCAAATTGTAATTTCTCGTTTATTACAAGATCGTAGATGGTTTCATGGTGTCTCTCTATTCTTTAGAATGTCAAAAAGAATGGAGACGAAGCAAATGCTCAAGTTTTGCACTTTTATTTTCTGGGCCCCCTGGTCCCAAATTATAATTTCTCTTTCTTTCTCAGTTTCATGGCGTTTCTCTGTTTTCTTGAAAGCCAGATAGGATCGATACGAAGCACAGGATGCTGCACGTTTGTTGTCTCATCATCGGGACCCTTAATTTCCGGTTCTTCTTCTTGCCCTGTCGATTTCACAATCTTTCATATCGCTAACACTCGCTCGTTCCGACTTATCTGTTTCTACTCCGTCTTATCGAGCTTCTAAATTCCAAGTCTCGTTCCCCTATCTCTCTCCTCGACATCGCAACTTCTTCCTCGAGATTCACGATCCTTTATCCAGAGCACCTACATCCTGGGGCCTTTTCATTCGTCAACGCTTCGAACTTCTTCTTCGGTTATCAACCCTAACTTTTTGGGTTTGAAAATAGCCTCTGGGCTCCCCTGTGCTGTTACATCCAGTCCTCACAAAATTCTAAACCAGCATCTCATGCTCCATACTTGCACGAAAGCTCCGTTTATCGGGGGGAAGCGTTGCCAGTGGAAAATTGACAAAAATTGCTCGATTTCCTCGTTCCTGGAGGGCTGATAATAATTATCGGTAATTATCGTCGAAAGGCCCGCATAATTAGAACGAAAACACGCGCCTACGGATAGCCTCCACCCGTATCTATTCCTCGATAAACCGATACGCGACTATTCTTTTGTATGGCGGACGTAACTCGCCAATCTAAACTCGGCTGTGTCGCATCAATTTCCGATAGACACGGCGTAGTTGTGTCATCGAACGCTACGGTACAGCGTCGGGAGGAGCATTTACAACTTCGACATCCAACGACACAACAGGATTGCCTGAGGAAGAGGGTTTGGGGGGTGGAGGGGGAGGGAGGGGGGGGGGTGAGAATGGAATCGGCGAGGAGACCCGGTAAGAGCTTCCCTCGACGAAGGCAACATCGATCTCTCTTTTCCTTTCTTATCTCGTCGATGCCTCGAGATGGAGGTCCCCCGGTGTTCTTACGGTGACTTGGATTTTCCACGGAACCGACGTCAGCCTGGAAACCACGAGGCTGGAAAGCGCGATGACGCGGTCGAATCGTGGATGGGGAGGATTTCGGGGCAAACTACGACGGTGAATAATTTTTCTTCCGGCCAAACCCCCTGTCGTTCCAACGCATTTCCTTCGAAAGCCCGTCTCTAATGGTCGCTGATACCCTGGGAAACCTCGAAACGTTCTTTATTTAATAGTTTGGGGGCTCGAGAACAGTGAAGCAATTGGGGTGAATGCTCTTGGAAGCTTACTTTGTAGGTTGTGAGTATCAAAATTTAATATTTCTTGGTGAAAAAATAGAAAAATAGTAGTATTTTGGGGTCCAGAGATGTGAAGGTGTCTATGGGGACGTTGAAAACAAAACATTGTAGCTTGAAAAGCGACCTAAATTTGGAATCTACAGGTCTGGAGACTGTGGCGCTTCTTCATTAAACGATCATTCAACTTAAAATCGCGTTGTTCATTTAATAAATCAAAAAAAAGTGAAACAATTGACGTGAACATTCTTAGAATCTCGCTTTCCAGCTTGCAAACATAAAAATTTAATACTACTCAGTAAAAAACCGAAAAATAGGAGCATTTGATGGTCGAGAGATGTGGAGGAGTCTATGGGGGCGTTGAAAATAAACCAATAAAGCTTGAAAAGCGATCCAAATGGGGTGTCTACGCATCCGGAGTGATTGGCGCATCTCCATTAAACAATCATTCAACTTAAAATCGTTTATTTAATAATTAAAATCTCAGAAATCCTGAGGCAATTGGGGTGAACATTCTTAGAAGCTCACTTTCAGTTTGCAAATATAAAAATTTAACATTTCTCAATAAAAAACCGAAATATAGGATCATTTGGGGATCGAGAGATGCGGAGGAGTCTATGGAGGCGTTGAAAACAAAACATTGTAGCTTGAAAATCGACCTAACTTTGGAATCTACAGGTCTGGAGACTGTGGCGCTTCTTCATTAAACAATTATTCAACTTAAAATAGCATTGTACATTTAATAAATCAAAAAAAAATGAAACAATTGAGATGAACATTCTTAGAATCTCACTTTCCAGCTGACAAACATAAAAATTTAATACTTCTCAGTTAAAAAAACCGAAAAATAGGAGCATTTGATGTTTGAGAGATGCGGAGGAGTCTATGGGGGCGTTGAAAATAAACCAATAAAGCTTGAAAAGCGATTCAAATGGGGTGACTACGCATCCGGAGTGAGCGGCGCATCTTCATTAAACAATCGTTTAATCTAAGATCGCGCGTTTTCTCGTCCCGGCACCCTTCCGTGTAATTTCCACCAAGTGGCGGCCCTTTCAACCGCGCCGCCTTCGTTTGAGTCGCGAGTTGCTCGCTTATTCGGATCGACGGTGAATTTAATCGGGCGAGCAAAGGGTACCAATTCGCGCGGCAATTATCGCGCAATAATATTCCTCTGGCGGAGGCCGCTTAACGCATCAATAATATTCATGGTACGTAAGTAGCAGCCGGCAATACTCGGGGCTTGTTTGCTTTGGGAAGGCTCTGGCGAGCTACGAGGCGTTCGCTACGAGTGTCTCGGTCCCGTTTCGGGGCCAAGCAATCGATACGGACGTTACACGTAACGCGACGATATTCCGCGCATACATTCCTCGTTCCCGAAAGACTCGCTCCACCCACGCACCCTCTTTTTCGCCCTCTTTCCTACGCCCACGCGCCTGTTACCGAGAGCCTTCGATTTTAATCTTCCTTCGTTGGATTCCAGATTGTCACTTTGTCTTAAATAGCAACAATCGTGATTTGAATTATTTAAAAAATGTAAATAATGCAAGTGAAGTATGCATTAGGGCTGATAACAGGCCTTCAACAATGTGTAAACAAAGTTGATCGTCAGAAATTGATGAAGATTGACATGTTAATGTGGTGTAGAAAATTTTTAATTTTAATTTTCCTTGATAGAATTTTAGTTTGTCAACTGCCTCACTTTTTATTAAATAATAGCAATCGTGATTGGAACTATTTAAAAAATTTAAATAACACAAATTAAGTATGCATGTTGATAATTGAGGTCTACAATATTGTATACACAAATTGTAATTGACAATCAAAAATTAATTAAGATTGATATATTAGTGTGGTGTGGTAACCCCCAAACACCATAGAAAAGGAATCACTGACTCCATAACAATAGCGTCGTGATAGTAGTGACGCTGGTAGAGTGGCTGGTCAGTCGATCTAAAAAGTGAAGCTGCATGGCGTCACGTACCGGACGGGATGGGTGGACCGCTCCAGTTGTTCTCGTAATTCTTACACATACATAGTTTTTATTCATTTGTTTAATTATCTATAAGCAAAAAACCATTGATTTACAGAGAAATTGTGTTATTAACTTGTCCGCATAAATTATAAAATAATAGATTGTTTACAAAAGACACAATAACAAATAGATTGTTAACAAAAGATTAGAAAATCAACAGCTACAAGAGTATAATAATAAAAGTGTTCTAATGCGATAATATTGTTCCTCCTATATCCAGAAACAATAAATTCTATTATTTATAATTAGTTATCACTGTGTAGTTATTCACTATAGTTATACAAAGACAATTCAACGGTTCAAAATACAATCTTCACTGCAAAATGTGATATCATGTTCGTTGTTGTTTCTAGTATAAAGGGGATATAATCTATAAATAAATAGGCTTTGTAAACAACCAGTATATCCAACAAAAAGACGACTAAAGTGAGAATAGTTACTTTCATCTATTAAAATTTAGATTCTGTGAATCTCTTCCTCGATTCCTACAATAGTGTAACTCCATTTGTTTCGAAATGATCCAGTTATGGGGTCTAATATTTCGTGCGAAGGAACCCTAAAAAGGGGAATCCCAGTATCCCTGCAAAGGCAGATTAAAGACAAAGAGAAGTTCCTAGGTCATTTTCCTCGTTAATCCAAAATTGCAGTAAGATGTTCGTTTTCCGGTGAAATACTGCCCGGTCGTCCGGTCGGTTGTGCGGGTAATTTGGCTAATTTGTTGTAATTGCCACGAATCGCGACGGTGGAAGAGGAATAGAGAGACCCGTGAGCTGAATAACCAGGAGGGAATGCAGCTTCGAAGAAGTATACGGCTTAATTCCCTTTTTACACGGTGGATACGTACAGTAAAGAAGACATTTTACTTTTGAGATAACGGGGAGAGCTCGTTACACGAACTACAAAATTAACACGAGCGAACTTCCTTCGGGGAAACCCACATATCGTTTCGATACTATTTCCATCAAAGAAAATTGTTTTTACAATTAATTGTTCGTTAAATTTTTATTCAAAATTCGGAACATGATTACGACTTTTGGCTTGCAAGCTTTAGATATGTAGATTTTATTATAATATTCTTCAGGTGTTATTCAGAAGATGTAGTATCTTCTATTTCTTCAATTTTTTTATTTGTGTTGTGCAATAAATATAATATAGTTCATTGAAGAGGATACATGTGTTTAAAAATTATTGTTCAACCATTTTACTTTTGTAAAGTTTATGTAGTTCTATTATAATATTTTTTTAAGCCCTCAGGAATTATAATACCTTTTTTCAACAACTTTTCATTGTGAATTTCCAAAAAATACAATGTAAACCATTTGGGTTAAGTCCAATTTGTTCTCCAATTTAGTATTCTTCTTTCAATCAACAATTTCACCTTTGTAAACTTCATAATATTATTATAATAATTTTTTAGGCTTCCTAAAACTATAATCCCCCTATTTTTAACATTTTTCACTTATAGTTCTTGAAAAATACAATGCACACCACTGGAGGGGGAGACCATTTTGTTCTCAATTAAGAATTCTTGTTTCAATCAACCATTTCACCTTTCTAAACCTTATGTACTATTATAATAATATTTCTGTAATATTTTTTAAGGCCCTACAGAGTTTTAATCCCCATTTTATTTACTTTTTCATCCATGGTTCCCAAGAAATACAAGATACCTCATTAGAAGGGAGTCCATTTTGGTCTCCAATTAAGAATTCTTGTTTCATTTAATAATTTCATTTTTGTAAACTTTATCTAGTGCTATTATAATATTCTTAGAGGCCCTTTGGAATTGTAATACCCTTTTTTAACATTTTTAATTGATAATTTCCCAAAAAATGCAGCGTAACTCACTTGAGGTGAGCCCATTTTGGTCTCCAATTTAGAATTCTTGTTTCAATCAACCATTTCACCTTTCTAATCCTTATGTACTATATTATTATAATATTTCTGTAATACTTTTCCAGGTCCTCTAGAATTTTAATCCTCTTTTTCATCATTTTTCATCAATAGTAACCAAGAAATACAACACCCATTTTGTTCTCCATTAAGAATTCTAGTTTCAATCAATCATTTAAGTTTTGTAAACTTTATCTAGTACTATTATAATATTCTTTGAGGCCCTTTGGAATTGTAATCTCCTTTTTTAACATTTTTCATTGATATTTTCCCTAAAAATGCAGCGTAACTCACTTGAGGTGAGCCCATTTTGGTCTCCAATTGAGAATTCTTGTTTCAATCGACCATTTCACCTTTCTAAACCTTATGTACTATTATTATAATATTTCTGTAATACTTTTCCAGGTCCTCTAGAATTTTAATCCCCTTTTTTAACATTTTTCATCAATGGTAACCAAGAAATACAACACCCATTTTGTTCTCCATTAAGAATTCTAGTTTCAATCAATCATTTAAGTTTTGTAAACTTTATCTAGTACTATTATAATATTCTTTGAGGCCCTTTGGAATTGTAATCTCCTTTTTTAACATTTTTCATTGATATTTTTCCTAAAAATGCAGCGTAACTAATTTGAGGTGAGCCCATTTTGGTGTCCAATTTAGAATTCTTGTTTCAATCAACCATTTCACCTTTCTAAACCTTATGTACTATTATTATAATATTTCTGTAATACTTTTCCAGGTCCTCTAGAATTTTAATCCTCTTTTTCAACATTTTTCATCAATGGTAACCAAGAAATACAACACCCATTTTGTTCTCCATTAAGAATTCTAGTTCCAATCAATCATTTAAGTTTTGTAAACTTTATCTAGTACTATTATAATATTCTTTGAGGCCCTTTGGAATTGTAATACCCTTTTTTAACATTTTTAATTGATAATTTCCCAAAAAATGCAGCGTAACTCACTTGAGGTGAGCCCATTTTGGTCTCCAATTTAGAATTCTTGTTTCAATCAACCATTTCACCTTTCTAAACCTTATGTACTATTATTATAATATTTCTGTAATACTTTTCCAGGTCCTCTAGAATTTTAATCCTCTTTTTCAACATTTTTCATCAATGGTAACCAAGAAATACAACACCCATTTTGT
This sequence comes from Colletes gigas, assembly GCF_013123115.1. Taxonomy (NCBI): domain Eukaryota; kingdom Metazoa; phylum Arthropoda; class Insecta; order Hymenoptera; family Colletidae; genus Colletes; species Colletes gigas. Next base: position 3,251,490 of record NW_025106644.1, read on the forward strand.
TCTCCATTAAGAATTCTAGTTTCAATCAATCATTTAAGTTTTGTAAACTTTATCTAGTACTATTATAATATTCTTTGAGGCCCTTTGGAATTGTAATCTCCTTTTTTAACATTTTTCATTGATATTTTTCCTAAAAATGCAGCGTAACTAATTTGAGGTGAGCCCATTTTGGTGTCCAATTTAGAATTCTTGTTTCAATCAACCATTTCACCTTTCTAAACCTTATGTACTATTATTATAATATTTCTGTAATACTTTTCCAGGTCCTCTAGAATTTTAATCCTCTTTTTCAACATTTTTCATCAATGGTAACCAAGAAATACAACACCCATTTTGTTCTCCATTAAAAATTTTTGTTTCAATCAATCATTTCACGTTTCCAATCTTTCCAAAATCCTATTACAATATTTTCCACAACTTTCCAAAACTGTAATCGCCCTTTCTTCATCGGTGATTCCCCCAAAAAATTCCCCACATAGCTCAACCTGTTCCAAGCTTGACTATTCTCAAATTAAATTCAGAAATCCCGATCTGTTGAACCAATAAATTACCCACAGTCTGTTTCTTCATACAACGGGGCAGTGGCGTAAATGTTTGGACCTTATCTCCCAGATTCCATTTCGCTATTTTGAGCGTCCGTGGCTCGCTAATAAAAATAATGGCGACCGGTAAGAATGCCGACGCGTCGTAACGACCCAAGAAAATGCCCATTTCGTGGCAGAAGAGCGAAATATAGCGCGGTTTCCATACCGAAATATTTATACGGGACGTTTCTCGTGGCATTAACGCCGCTCAAAAAGAGGTCGCGACGATCGACGAGGCGTCTCTCGCGTCTACGTTCAATTCCTAGTTAATTGCGACATTGAACAACCGGGACGATGGGCGGAGGGGAACCCCGTCGTTTCCTTTTCGTGAAAAATCGCGCGCCGCGAAGTCTAAGTTTGGATCGAGAAATTCCAGGGCGTCGCGACGCTTACCCCCCTCTCCACCCCACCACCACGACGTGTATTTACGTTTTTATTTCGTGGGTCGTGTCCCTCGTCGTTATTCTTGGTACACTGTGGGAATATATTGGTTTTCCGCGATTTGAATACATATACGTCTGGGTAACTATAAAAAAGTATACATACGAGATATTCAAAGTTTATTCCTGGGGTTCCCCCGGTTGCTAGGCATACGAAACGACCAGCTTTCGTTTCGATCAAATTTTGATTCGGCGAACAATTTTTATCACGAAGAAAAGCGACGTACGGAGGGTTTATATTATTTTTTCTCTGGAGATTTAATAGCGGTTTCTTGCGGAGTTTCGAGTTCAGCCACTGGGAGCAGAAAAAGCGTTCGAAAATATTAAGTCAGGAAGAGATACCGGGAGCCAAGAGGAAGAGAAGAGAAGGAGAAGTGTCAATTTGTCTACCCCTACTGCTCCTCCACGAGCAAAGAGAAAGTAAAGAAAAGAAAGTGTGGAAAGAATTTGTTCGAGTATCTAGACTTTGATTCCGAGGACATACCGATATACCGAGAACTTTGACACGACTTTCAGGTCGATTTCTAGGGTGAGAATGAAGGGGAACTCCGAATTGGGTGAATTTTTACAAAATGGATTGGTACACGTGGTTTTTGGGGTTATAATAAATGTCGTAATACGGGTGGATTGTTTTTTTGGCGAGATATTTGTATTTATAAAATATTTACACTGTCAGGAAATTGAATTAAGATAATTTTATGTATTTATGGGGGAATTTTCATTCTTGAGTAACGAGATTCAAGATGGCCGCCGAATGTGACCACGTGGCATCATCTGTATTGTGATTCAAGATGGCCGCTGAATGCGACCACGTGGCGTCATCTGTATTATGATCCAACATGGCCGTCGAAAATGACCACGTGGCGACTTCCAAGCCAGTTATGGAGAGTTACAGCTAATATATCGACATGTTTTACATGTTGTTATTAGAATGCAGATGTTTATGCATATATGGGGAAATTTTAATTCTCAATAAACTACAGAATGCACTCAATATTCAAAAATATAAAAAATACACTTATTATTGTATTTAGGGGTCGAGGGTCTCCTACTTAATTAATTCTACCAAACAATAAATAAATAAAAATAACATAAATAAAATTAACAATAAATAAAAATAAATTCCATTTTTTAAAGGACTAAAAACACAAATTAAATTTCGTAAAGAAATAAATTACTAAAAATTACTCGAAGTAATCCCTCAACATTTGGGGGTCTTCTGGTTCCTTTGTGGCTGCTGGGGGGACGTCGGGAGGACGGATACAAATCGAAAGGGTTCGATTATAACGTCAGGTGCAATCGGGGAAGCGCAACGACAGCCCTTGAAATCGCTGGCTGTCCGCTGAGATTGCTCGCGGTCGGTCACGATGCTATCTTAATAGGTATTGTTGTATCCGACTTGGATCGTTCGTCTTGCCGTCCCTCCCCCCCACCTCCCCCAGTCGCTACTTACCTCCGTAATGGAGAACGAATCGATTTTCATTTAGGTAGATTGCCGCCGGCTACGTGGGCTCGTCCGGATGTTCGCTCGATAAAATTAATTGATTCGACGAGCACGACGAGCCCCGTCGATCGAACGTCACACTTTACGGTTTCATTTTCGCCCTCCCGTCGACGAACGGATCGCGTCGTCTTCGAGAAATAATCAGCCGGCGATTAGGAAACTCGGTCGACGATTAATTCTCAGCGATACGCGCCGCCCCCGCTCGGTTGCATTCCGATTAACAGATAATTACTCGTTCCTATTCGGTGGTATTATTCCTCTCCGCGTAGCCCGCTGGTTTATCCTAGCCTTGGTCGGGCATTTCGAAACGTTCCTCGAATTGTTGATGCCACACAATCGCGCGGACAAAGTCGAGTCACTCTCCGTTTCGCCGAGGCGACGTCCAAAACTCCTACGCGTCCTGTCCCTCGGGTTGTTACAAATTTCGTCCCTGAGGTTATTACGAAGTTGTCCAGGCACCATCTGTCGCGCTTGCTGGACATGTAACGGGTCGTAGAGTATCATTTTTAGGGGCACGAGAGCGGTCATGAGGCTCCAGGGCTCGAAAATGGTCGAATTTTGGTGTTCAAACCATGTCAAACTTCGTCAAACTTCGTCAAATGGGAGTCTGATTGAAGACTTCGATCGTTCTTTATGAATTTGATATTGTATTTATAGAATTTGATGGATTTTTGAGTCTGGATATAGGGAAATAAGGTTTATACTACTTCAAACTTTGTCAAACTGGAGTCTGATTGGGTTTGTACTACTTCAAACTTCGCCAAACTGGAGTCTGATTGGAGAATTCGATAGTTCTTTGTGAATTTAATAGTGTGGTTATGGAATTTGATGGATTCTAGAGTCTAGATATAGAGAAAAAAGGTTTATACTACTTCAAACTTTGTCAAACTGGAGTCACATTGGGTTTACACTACTTCAAACTTCATCAAACTGGAGTCTGATCAGAAACTTTGATGGTTTTTTGTGAATTTAATGTTGTATTTATGGAATTTGACGAATTTCAGACTCCTGTTATAGGAAAATAAGGTTTGTTTATTGGAAATTTATACCAAACATGGTGGATTTGAAGATGTTTGAAGCCAGTCTCCAGTAAGTCTAGTATTGGAAGAGTTGGAGGTTTCAGAATTACATATATTAAACAAGTTTATCAGAATAATAGTAATAAAAGAAATATGAACTCTATGAAATCAGTCTTGGTGTTTGACATGGTTGTAAGACGTTTGTTAAGGTGTGTGCAATCAATGCCCATAAGTCTAGTATTCTACAAAATCATAATACTTAATTGCAAGTAACATAGCTTGTCAGAATGATAATGAAAGAAATTTAATATGGTCAAACACCAAATCAAACTGAATGTTTGACAAGGTTAGAAGATGAACATAATGTCTAGTCAGTGTCCATGAATGTAGAGACTACATTTTAGAGAATCTTAATACTCAATTGCAAGTGATGAAGCTTCCCAGAATGAGAATGAAAGAATTTTAATATGATCAAACACCAAATCAAACTGAATGTTTGACAAGGTTAGAAGATGAACATAATGTCTAGTCAGTGTCCATGAATGTGGAGACTACATTTTAGAGAATCTTAATACTCATAGCTGCAAGTGATGAATCTTGTCAGAATAATAATGAAAGAATTTTAGTATCATCAAAAACCAAATCAATCTGAATGATTAACAATGTTGGGATATGTTTGTTAACGTGTGTGTAATCAATATGCATGAATCTAGTATTCTACATAATCATAATATTCAATTGCAAGTAACCTGGCTTCCCAGAATGATAATGAAAGAATTTTAATGCGATCAAAAACCAAATCAAACTGAATGTTTAAGAAGGTTTGACGATGAACATAATGTTTAGTCAGTGTCCATGAATATGGAGACTGCATTTTAGAGAATCTTAATACTCAATTGCAAGTAACTTACCAAAATGATAATAAAATAATATTAATATGATCAAAAACCAAATCAAAGTGAATGTTTGACAGGGTTTGAAGATGAACATAATGTCTAGTCGATGTCCACGAATGTAGAGAGTACGTTTTATCGTAATACTTTGAGCTGCAAGTGATGAAAGTTCCCAAGAACGATAATAGTAAAAAATAAAGTGAAAGGATCAAGTGGGGAACCTAATGGATCCGCGTGTTTGACATGGTTGGAGGGTGCGTACGTTGCACTTAACAGGGGGGTCGGTCAAAAGCGGTTCGAGCCGCTTTGCGCGGTAATTCCCCGGGTTCTTGGAGGCCCCTGGATACGAGAATCGTTCCGGAGCCCGCACTGTTCTACGCGATAATAAATTCTCATCTTCTTAATGGCAGTCCCCTACGATTTTTGTCTCGGGTGTCGCAAAACCGCACCCCGCTGCACAATTATTCCCGTCGCCACGCCCTCGCCACGCTTGGATCGCCGTCCACTGGCGTAATTGTCGCGATGCGTCACCTTGGAGAAGGGTGACGGATAAAGAAACGAAAAATCGTGAGGGGGGATTTCATAGCAATTGTTACTAACCCTTTGAACTGGGCATCCTCACTCAAAGATTCAGGGCGATTAAAATATTCTATGATTACAGAAATTCTTCGCACTTTATTTTTGCTTTTTTCCAATTTCTGGACTTTTTTCTGTTTAAACAATTTTTCAGAAGGTACGTGGAATTATTTAGTGGTTTTAGTGGCATTCTGAGGCACCAAATACACTTATATTCAAAATCAACAATAATTATAGCCTTCAAACCTAGTCAAACAACGTCAAACCAGCTGGGAATTTTCAGGGGATACATGGGAGTTTTCAAAGATTAGATAGGAAAACACTTAACCTCAAAATAGAAAAAGATAACAGTCTTCAAACCTAGTCAAACATCATCAAACCAATTTTTGGGGGTTAGATGAGATGCAATTTCTTATTTATCGAACGAGTTTTCAACGATTCGACTCTGATCTTTTCCCAAAGATATTTTTACACAAATTTGAGATACTTTTGGTGAAATTTTTTTATTCTCGAAATAAATAAAGATTACAGCCTTCAAACCCAGTCAAACATCGTCAAACCATTTGCAATTTTTAGGGGATACATGGGAGTTTTCAATGATTAGATAGGAAAACACTTAACCTCAAAATAAAAAAAGATTACAGTCTTCAAACTTGATCAAACATGGTCAAACTAATCTGCAATTTTTAAAAAATACATGGAGATGTAATTTCTTATTTATCGAACAAGTTTTTTCAACGATTCGATTCCAATTTTTTCCCAAAGATATTTTTACAAAAATTTGAGACCCTTTCCAAGAATTGTAGCACTGCAATTTCTGGTGAAATTTTTTTATTTGCAGAGTGTGGTAGCTGGCTGGTCGAACCGGTCGACGTAACGGACGGAGAAATTAATACACCGTTAATTACGCCCGGAACGTATGATGGCACGTCGATTGGTGCAATTTAACAATACTAACAGCCGTTCGTTTCGACAAGCCCGCGACCGACTGCGGTCCGTACATTCACCGCGAATGACAACACGTATCTCGTTCCGCGTACAAATTGTCGCTGGTTTTACGACCGCCAAAAGAGCCGCGCGCGACACGTAGACGAGTGCATTTAATTTAATTATGGGATTTCATAATTAACAGCGCTCATTAACGTCGTGATTGCATACCGCGCGGATCTCGCGTTACCGCCCCTCTGTTTCTCGCGTTTAACTGCCGCCATTTTCTCGACACCTAGTTTCTCCCCCTTTTGCAAAACTACGGTGTTTCAATGCTGTTAAAAATATGAAATTTTGCGGGAAAATTATCATATTCGAGTTTAGAAAGCACCAAAGGAGCTAATTTTTGTATCACGTTTGAAAAATCTATTTTTATTTGAATAAAATTTTGCTTATGTTCCATTTCAAGGTATGGATTTTTGCCAAATATGGAGAATTCGCACAGTAACACAATATTCATCCACATTAAATTTAGGAAGCTTTAAAAATGTATTACAACCTTTCAAAGTACGGTTGGTAACGATGTTATTTCAGATGTTCAATTTCTGCTTCTTTATTTAATTATCATTCATCTAGTTACTACACAAAATATGCATATTTGTGTCAAACAAGATCAAAAATAGGATTAATTCATTTCAGAAACGAAGCACCGAATTATTTGAACAAAAAATCGATTCTTCTTGGCCCCGATTAATAATTTCGTTCGGAGTCGAGCGGGACTTAGAAAATTTCACGCGCCGGACCGATCGTTCGCAACGGTTTTTCGTCAATAACTCGAAAACGAGCACGTTAACACATATTTTCGCTTATACGATACTTGTGCAGCCTAACCTCGTCTACCTGATAGGCGAGTTATTTTTTTTTTATCTCGAATTTTGAAATTTTTGTTCACTCCCGTGTTTAAAAATGGTTATAATTCTTTATTTAATTTTCATTTATCTATTTACTACACGAAATATACCCATTTGAGTATACGTACAAAATCAGAAATAGGATTAATTCGTCTTAGAAAATTATTTATTCTTTTTGGCCCCGATTAATTCCGTGTTTAAAAATGGTTATAATTATGGATTCGGCGATTCGATTTTACAAGTAAATCCCGTTAAACGAATCGTCCCGTTTTGCAATCGCGCTACGCCCACGCACCCGTGGACCGATATATTTACGCCTGGCTCGTATTAAAGTTCGCGCTTCGCCGCTAATTGAGGATAAATTCCGCCGGCTCGCTGTAAATGAAAATCATTTCGAATGTTTTACGATTCCATGACGGAACGGGGGAAGTCCCGTGGAACGCGAACGCGTGGGCGTAAAAAGCACGAAAACCGGGACACGGTCGAGCGTTAGGGGGGAACATGGACCGAAAATTCAAATTAACGTTTTTCAGTTTTATAACTGTATCGTGCATTGCGCGAATAATGACAAACGAGGACCCGCCAAGGCGAAAACTTTTGTTCGTTACGTTAATTAGGAATATTTTTGATACTTTAAATCTAGCAAATCTCAAAAAAAAAATTTATAATCGTTTCAGAACCAATCTTTTTACGATTGGACAAGTGTTTCATTTTGTTGAGTTATATGGAAACATGAAATTTGGATATTTTGAAACTAACAAATCTCAATTTTGATGTTACAATTTTGAATTATGTATAGATAATAAAAATTTGTAGTTGTTTGAGAGCCAATTTTTTTATGATTATTTGAATATTTTTAAAACTAACAAATCTCAATTTTGAATTTTAAATAACAAAAATTTGCAGTCGTTTGGGAGCCAATTTTTTATAATTATAAGAGCATTTTTAAGTTATATGGAAACAAATCACAATTTTGATGTTATAATTTTGAATAATAAATAACAAAAATTTATAAATATTTAAGAGCCAATTTTTTTACGATTAATAAACGTTCTAACACTGTTGAGTGTTTCGAGGATTCTTTACAAAATAATAAAAAATAATTTTGCAATTTATATTCGTAAATAGAGCAGAAAAATTATATATTAGTTAAGATCAAATAAAAAATTAATTGTTTATTTTTGATTCATTGAAAATTCGTATCTGTATAATTTGAGATCAAATAAAAAATTGATTGTTAATAAATAAAACTAAATAAATTTTTGACTCATTAAAAATTCTGTATCTGTATAATTTGAAATAAAATGAAAAATTGATGGTTTATTTTTGACTCGTAGAAAATTCCAAAATAAAAATTGTCTATTTTTGGAAATTCGTATCCAGATGGCAGTTAACGTTTGCAGCAAACTTGAGACACGTGGGTGGCTGAACATTCGTCAGAGTGCCATGGACAGTTACTCTTGGTCGACAGTCCAGTTCCCAGAATTGTTACGTTCCCAAGTTTTCGGGAACTCACTTACCCTCGAACCATTTCCTTAACCCCAACGACTTTCCCTCGGTCTGCACCGATCCGTCATCCACGTAGACGTGGCTGAAAACCGAGAGTTATGTTCCGACTTCCGAGAGTTACGTCTCAACCTTCGAACAGTTGCGGTCGAACGTCTCTAACAGTCAATCTTCCTAACGACACTCTTACCCCACCGAATTCTCCTGTGTAAAATCCGTCGACGAGTTCCTGTGGTCAAAAAACCTGAGAAAAGAAAGAATGTTGGATATTTCGTATGTAAATAGGGACCAGGTGGCCCCTGTACCTGCTATTGTTATTTTAGGGTAGGCTGGAACGCTTCAAACAAGCGTCAACATCGACCATCTGCAACCAGAATTCTTTGGAATACTGTGAATAGATATATTTAGGGCTGTTTGTCCATTGGGATTAATTTTTGAAAATATTTCTGCTCTCTGAAACGTTAGAAACTTGTCGATGGTGGAAGATTCTAGGTCTAATTTCTATTTGGTAATATTCTAATTATAAAAGAATTATAATCGAAAGAAAAGCAAATTGACGATGTTTGCCATGGTTTGATAGTGTTTGATACAAAGTATAAACACCTCACACTTTAAGAAGTCAAGTTTCGAATATAAATTTAATCGAAAGAAAAGCAAATTGATGATGTTTGCTCTGGTTTGAAGACGTTTGACACCAACTGTAAACACCTCCCATTTTGATTATTGAAACTTCGAATATAAATTCAATTGAAAGTATTCTGAGGCGATTAAACTATTCAGAAAGTGTCCAGGTTTGATACAGAGTAGCTCAAACCACGTCAAACCAACGTTTTACCGGTTTCTCGTTTAATAGCCTAGCGGAAAGTCGCCTTTTCCCCGAATGGAACTCGGTGTAGTAATAATTAATAACAATGAAGGTTGTAACGCGATTAATTCCGTGGTTATCGTCGGCATGGTCGATGTTTGGACTCGTGCTGGTTTGAGTGACGGGAAAATTGCATTAACCGGTTACAGCCAGCCGCTGGATACCCGTGGCGCCGCCCTGTACCCGGCGTTAATATCGCTTTTAAGGTATTTAAATTTTGCATTAAGCTCGTTAGCTCGTTGAAACGGTGTCGGAATTACAAGGAAGGTTACCTTCGCGGCGACGACGACCCTGACACACAAACACGCAGAAACACACGGAGTCGGATCCGCCATCCGGCCGATCTTGCGCCGCGCTAACGCTTTGATCACGGACGCGAACAATGAGGCGCTAATTAGGACGATAGCTGTTTCGGAAGCTAACCGATCGTTATCACGCTCGGAATTTCGCCGCGGTCACGAAGTAAAGCGTGTGGGGAGGCATTCCAAACGCGGGGGGTGGGGGTGGAATTCAAAGAGAACGAAATCTGATGGGAATGCACCGCCATTTTTGTTCGTTTCGAGTCACAGGTCAAAGATGACTGCTCAGAGATCAGGATTTTGGTTTGGTTGGATTATTGGAGGCTTTGGAGAATGATAATTGTAACCTAGCTAGTTAGAATAGAATATTTATGATTTTTTGATGATAGGAATTATGATAGAACTGCCATTTTTCTTGTTAGTTGTTGAAGAACAACGATGGCTGCTGAAATGAGGGTTAGAGACGCAAACTTTGGTTTAGTTGAATTATTGGAAGCATTGGGGGATAATAATTGTAACCTAGCAAGTTTGAATAGAATATTTATGATTTTTTGATGATAGGAATTATGATAGAACTGCCATTTTTCTTGTTAGTAGTTGAGGAGCAACGATGGCTGCTGAAATGATGGTCAGAGACGCAAACTGTGGTTTGGTTGAATTATTGGAAGCTTTGAGGGATAATAATTGTAACCTAGCAAGTTAGTATAGAATATTTATGATTTTTTCATGATAGGAATTGTGATAGAACTGCCATTTTTCTTGTTAGTAGTTGAGGAACAACTACGATTGCTGAAATGAGGGTTAGAGACGCAAACTTTGGTTTGGTTGAATTATTGGAGGCTTTGGAGAATGATAATTGTGACCTAGTTAGTTAGAATAGAATATTTATGATTCTTTCATGATAGGAATTATGATAGAACTGCCATTTTTCTTGTTAGTAGTTGAGGAACAACGATGGCTGCTGAAATGAGGGTCAGAGACGCAAACTTTGGTTTGATTGAATTATTGGAAGCTTTAGGAGATAATAATTGTAACCTAGCAAGTTAGTATAGAATATTTATGATTTTTTCATGATAGGAATTTTGATAGAACTGCCATTGTTCTTGTTAGTAGTTGAGGAACAACGATGGCTGCTGAAATGAGGGTTAGAGAAGCAAACTTTGGTTTGGTTGAATTATTGAAGCTATGGGGGATAATAATTGTAACCTAGCAAGTTAGTATAGAATATTTATGATTTTTTGATGATAGGAATTTTGATAGACCTGCCATTTTTCTTGTTAGTTGTTGAGGAACAACGATGGCTGCTGAAATGAGGGTTAGAGACGCAAACTTTGGTTTGGTTGAATTATTGGAAGCTTTGGGGGATAATAATTGTAACCTAGCAAGTTAGTATAGAATATTTATAATTTTTTCAAGATAGGAATTTTGATAGAACTGCCATTTTTCTTGTTAGTAGTTGAGGAACAACGATGGCTGCTGAAATGAGGGTTAGAGACTCAAACTTTGGTTTGGTTGAATTATTAGAAGCTTTGGTGGATAATAATTGTAACCTAGCAAGTTAGTATAGAATATTTATGATTTTTTGATGATAGGAATTATGATAGAACTGCCATTTTTCTTGTTAGTAGTTGAGGAACAACAATGGCTGCTGAAATGATGGTCAGAGACGCAACCTGTGGTTTGGTTGAATTATTGGAAGCTTTGGGGGATAATAATTGTAACCTAGCAAGTTACTATAGAATATTTATGATTTTTTCGTGATAGGAATTGTGATAGAACTGCCATTTTTCTTGTTAGTAGTTGAGGAACAACGATGAATGCTGAAATGAATGTCAGAGACTCAAACTTTGGTTTGGTTGAATTATTAGAAGCTTTGGGGGGTAATAATTGTAACCTAGCAAGTTAGTATAGAATATTTATAATTTTTTCAAGATAGGAATTTTGATAGAACTGCCATTTTTCTTGTTAGTAGTTGAGGAACAACGATGACTGCTGAAATGAGGGTTAGAGACGCAAACTTTGGTTTGGTTGAATTATTGGAAGCTTTGGGGGATAATAATTGTAACCTAGCAAGTTACTATAGAATATTTATGATTTTTTCGTGATAGGAATTGTGATAGAACTGCCATTTTTCTTGTTAGTAGTTGAGGAACAACGATGAATGCTGAAATGAATGTCAGAGACTCAAACTTTGGTTTGGTTGAATTATTAGAAGCTTTGGGGGGTAATAATTGTAACCTAGCAAGTTAGTATAGAATATTTATAATTTTTTCAAGATAGGAATTTTGATAGAACTGCCATTTTTCTTGTTAGTAGTTGAGGAACAACGATGGCTGCTGAAATGATGGTCAGAGACGCAAACTGTGGTTTGGTTGAATTATTGGAAGCTTTGGGGGATAATAATTGTAACCTAGCAAGTTACTATAGAATATTTATGATTTTTTCGTGATAGGAATTGTGATAGAACTGCCATTTTTCTTGTTAGTAGTTGAGGAACAACGATGGCTGCTGAAATGATGGTCAGAGACGCAAACTGTGGTTTGGTTGAATTATTGGAAGCTTTGGGGGATAATAATTGTAACCTAGCAAGTTACTATAGAATATTTATGATTTTTTCGTGATAGGAATTGTGATAGAACTGCCATTTTTCTTGTTAGTAGTTGAGGAACAACGATGGCTGCTGAAATGAATGTCAGAGACGCAAACTTTGGTTTGGTTCAATTATTGGAAGCTTTGGGGAATGATAATTGTAATCTAGCAAGTTAATATAGAATATTTATGACTTTTTCATAATAGGAATTTTGATAGAACTGCCATTTTTCTTGTTAGTTGTTGAGGAACAACGATGACTGCTGAAATGAGGGTTAGAGACGCAAACTTTGGTTTGGTTGAATTATTGGAAGCTTTGGGGGATGATAATTGTAACCTAGCAAGTTAGTATAGAATATTTATGATATTTTGATGATGGAAATCTTGATGGAATTGCCATTTTACTTGTTTTGAACTGGAGAGCAACGATGGCTGCTAAAATTAGCTTAACTGGGATGATACTTTACTGTTATACTAAGAGTACTATGGTTGAATTTTCATTCGCACACTATAATTCCAATATTATTATTTAAGTTACACTATTGGACATGTCCTTATACCTCCTTTTTTAAAGAATGTACTTTAAACATTTATAAAATTGTATCTTATATCATTCAATTGAATTGAATTGTATATACATACATAGAGAAACATATCCAAGTACATATACAAAACAAGAAAAAATTATATTCTCCTAAAAACACCAGTTTGCCTATAAAAAAAATTAAATTCTGTAAAATTGAACTAACAAAAGAATACATTAAAATTTCTCTGGGGGTGAATATTCACCCATATTATTAAGGGTTAAATTCTCAAAATATAAAGGACTCTCCACAAAGAAACTCCTTTTTTTTTCTCAATATTTAATTTATAATTTTCATGAAATTTGGGACAAAAATTAGCCAAAATGGCGCTGACCAAAAGTAAGGAACTGTTGCATGGAATTCGGGACATTTCGACGGTGGCCCGGGAGCGTTAATCAGGAGGATAAGCTCGGAACGACGGGATCCATCGGTCGGGGCAAAATTTTGGTCACGCGCCTATTCGCGTGCTAATTGACCGGGAAAATCGCGGACGTTTGAGTGGCAGCGAAACGACATTAAGCGCTCTGCCAATCAGTTTGCGCGGCCGATGATCGCCAATTCCTTTCACGCGCGCGAATTCCCAACGCGGTCGAAACGCCACGGAAACGAATTCGACGGAAATCGTCCCTTGGAACCGCGAAAGAAGCTCGAGTTCCATTTTGCGGACTGAATTTCGATCTACCACTTCCAAAAAAATTATTCTCTATCTCTGAACTTAGGGGTAGTATTTTGCAGACTGAATTTCGATTTACCACTTCCAAAAAAATTATTCTCTATCTCTGGACTTAGGGGTAGTATTTTGCAGACTGAATTTCGATCTACCACTTCCAAAAAAATTATTCAATATCTCTGGACTTAGGGGTAGTATTTTGCAGACTGAATTTCGATCTACCACTTCCAAAAGAATTATTCTCTATCTCTGAACTTAGGGGTAGTTTTCTGAGGGGAAGAAACTATCTTCATGAGCTAAATTTCGTGTTTGAGTATTGGGAAAATAAACAAATTTAAACAAACAGAGACGTTGTCAAACGGTTTTGTGTTATTTTGTATTTTATGAAACTCAATATCTGTTATCGAAATTTCCTGATAATAAATTGTGGACGTAGTATCGACAGCAACGGAGGTATTTACAGTGCTGGAATTAAGTGGGACACCCGGTATATTGATCAATAAATTTATATCTAAATATAAAAAAAACTCGCCTCTGAATTTGACCTAAAAATCGGAACTTTATGTTCGATCCAATAGCTATCGAGCGCTCGTAATTTCGCCAAATAAGCTCGAACTCCTTCAAACTATTGCAAACTTCTCAATACCGATAATAATGTCCAATAATTGGCGAAGAAATATTTGTCTGGGTTTAATTATATCAAATAAAACAGAGTTTACTATTAGAATTTTTTTAGAAATCTTTTTTCGATGCCGGCCAAACTCACGTATACGTGAGTACCAGTGGTCCAAGCAATAAAGTAGCACTCAAATTAAATTTTTGGGGGACTATTTTCTTGAAATATCTCTCTGATCTTAAATACATCTAACAAACCAGAGTTTACTATTATAATTTGTTTAAAAATCCTCTTTCGTTGCTAGCCAAAGTCATGCAAACGTGAGTACCAGTGGTCCAAGCAACAAAGTAGCGCTCAAATGAAATTTTCAGGGAAAATTCTCTTCAAATATCTCTCTGATCTCAAATATATCAAACAAACCAGAGTTCAGTATTATAATTTTTAGAAAATCCCCTTTCATTGCCAGCCAAAGTCACGCCGAAATGAAATTTCCGCGTAGAATTTCTTTGAAATATCAACGTATGGGTAATGAAAATCGATTTTTGGAACCTGTTACGCAGTTTCTGCACCCGGCACGCGTTAATATCCGCGCGTTTCGCTCTTTCGAACATTCGTCTCCAGCGTCGAAGGTAATAACACGGCAGCTGCCGTACAATAATTCTCGTCGCAGCATTACCGGGCGCTCGTTTTTAAAGCATCGCGCCGTTGAGAACACCATATTTCCATCTTCCTTCCCCCACCGTACCCGAAATCACCCCTCCCTCCACTGTTGCACCATTTTTCCTCCCCTTGCGTCAAGTATTTCACCCCTGGCTACCACCAACGGTCGAAATCGCCGCGAATATTACGTAATAAAGAACGCACTTGGCTGCTCGGACCTTCGAGCTTTGCTCCAGCTTTCTGCTAATCGTGATTTAAGGGAACCACCCCCCTAAATTTCGATATTCCTTTTATCTGCCTTTTATCGAACGTTTTAATAACTTTCAACTTTCATTTAAATTGGGAATTGGGGGAAACCCCGGAAGCTTGCACTTTACGTCGTTGAAGATATGAATTTACGACGCCCGGGAAAATCAACTTTTTAACCCCGTGAGGCGGAGAGACGCTTTACCGTATGATATTCGATTGCTTTCCTGTCGAAACAGAGTCTACAAGTTGTGCTTTTCCCCCGTCGAATAATATAGCCTCGAAAACTCGTGGATATTAAAAACAACGAATAATGGAACCATCAAAATTCGAAGCCTCTTGTATAGCTTTTTTTCTCGCCCCTCTGTTGAATAAAAAATTTTTAATTCGTTTGGCAAACATTCGTGTCACCCTGTAGACCGTCTCCTTCGATTAATTCTTTTTTTGGGAGGGATGGGCCAGAAAAATATTGAAACATATTTCTCCGGCGATCCTTTATAGTGCATATCGCCCTTTTTATGGATGGAATTTGTCGTAAAACCATTGGAAACGGATGTCGTACATCACGAGCATATATCACGGTGTGTGTAACAACCAATGAGGAAGCAAAACGTGGAACAAAATATCTTTTTTAACCGAGAGTTACGTTATCCAGAAAATTTATTTTTAAAATATTCTTTTTTTTTCTTTTAAATTTTTTAAATCGTGAATTATTGTTTTTGAGCATCGCGCGGGAACGCGATCGATGGTAAAATTCATCGAACCGTTTAGTAAACAGCGTTTGAAGACCAATTATCTCGAAAACGGAGCCAATTACGAAAAATCGTTATACCCCGTTCTTGATTTATTTTTTTTTTTCAATTCATAGTCTGTACCGCTGATTGCGGGACACTTTGTACAACAAATAACGCAACAATATGAAATTGCTGTCGAATCGATAGTTTTTAGAAAGTGAGAAACATTTCGAAAACTCGAATGTCATCGAATCGCGTTTAATAACGATTGTAAATATTGCAACTGAACCGTTCCAGTCATTAAAGCTCTTGACTATGTTCTACAGCGTTTAAAATTTGCTCTACAATCATTTAGGATCAACAAATAATAAAATTTTTCAAATTAAAAAAATTGATATTATTTCTAAACATAATATTTCATTTTGGGTAAATTTTGGTTCCTAAAATTTTATCGATAATATTTTGCAATTATATAATACAATTTTTCCACCCTTGTTTGTATGGAAAGTGTCAAATTCCAGAATACAAATTTTTTTTTTAACAAATTGTTTTAACGCATTAACGTATAAAAATCCCCTTAAAATTGGGTAAAACGCTCCGAAAAGAAATTTACGTCTTGGTGTCTGAAAAATCGGGAGTTCCCCCTGGATAGGGAAGTTTGAGAAGCGTTGATTATCCCATGCGATCATAACTCCAAGGTCACTTGGTTACGTTCCCCCCCTGGAGGGTCGCAAACGAGCCCCCGCGCGGCAAATTCGATGACGAGAGGCCGCTTTGACGGTAATCAAAGTTTTCCAAAGCGTTGTTTGTTCGTTTCGATACGACGCGGCCCGCTTCGTTTCGAATTCCACCCCTTCCCGTCCGCGGAGACCGTTCTTTGTCCCCCATTCCCCCCAATTTTTCCCCATCCAGCCGTGAAACTGGGGATTTCACGCCGCGTCTCAAAGTGATCCAAGCTTTTGTTGGCCGGTTGGGGCGATTTCATTGGGTCATCGCGACCCGGCCCACCGCAATTAGCGCCGTCGCTAACCAGATTTTTCGATCGACTTTTTGCTCTCCTTTCCCCCCCTGGTTTCGGTCTCACTCGATAATCCCGCAAAAAAAATCTACACGTGAGTTTGGAGTAGTTTCTCGTGTCCCCGAGCGTGACCGGAACCGTCGGGGATTTCCTCGCCCGTGAATGCATCCCGTTTTGATTCCGACGAACCGACCGATCTGCCGGGTAATACCCCGGCCGCGATAACATTCTGCGAAAAGTAGCTCCCGATACAGGAATTGGATCCGAATCATTCCCGGGAAGCCACGAAATATTTTTCGATCTTCCATTTCCCCCGGTCGTGGAGGCCGCGGAACGTTCCGGGATCGCCCGGGTTCTATTTATAGCGGAACTTGAACGGAAACTCGAGCACGATAAGCTTCGACAGCGATTCGCCCCCGCTCGCGCACATACGGTCCCGGAGTCGGCGTACGAGTGACCCGTGCTCGTCAGACCTTCCTCTCCTAATCCCTTGAATATTCCTTCCTAGCTACTCTGTCGGAAGTAATCCCGCCCGGGGGATTATCCTGAAATAATCGCAGATCGAACCTAGCGATAACGTCCAAACGCATTTGCCCTGCCGCTTGTCTTCCGCCGTTTGATTCCACGCCGATAATCAAGCGAAGTGACGCCAAACGGCAAGCAGTGGCGGTGAAGTGCCAATTAATAGGCTATATGTCGGTAAAACAGTCGATTAATACGCTGTCGGCCGGTAAAACAGTCGATTAACGAGCTACCCGGTCGGTAAAGTGTCAAGTTTTGTCAAGTTTGGCCCATTTGATGCTTGAGAGTGAAGAGACCGGGCTGTTTTCCCATTTTCCTGGTTCAATTACCCCAAAAACGTCTCATGCAATCGTCCCCCGTGGCGTTTCTGGGAGCCCTTGGACAAAGGTGCTCCGTTTCCATCGTTGAAGCCGGTTAGCGGGGGGACAGAAGAGATTACGTCCGCGTCAAAGGAACCGGATATAGGGACAGGTCATGAACGACGAACGGGGGAAGAACACAGGCGTTCGGTATTCGGCTTTCCTACGGCGGCTTTGCCCGTGGATGCCTTCCCTCGCTGATTGTGAGTTTGGTTTACCGAGGTATTCCACTTGCGAGAACCGAAGCGGACCTCGACGTCGTCGGACCGCGATCCATAATCCGCGATCCAGCGCGTTTTCGGCTGCAATTTCCACGCAGACGAGACCCACCCTCCGCTGGCCACGCATGGATCGCATTCTTACGTTCCCCGCGCGGTCGAACTGCTATCGAATCGGGGGAAACAACTCATTTTATACTAACTTCCATTTATTTTATTATTTTTTTGAGATCAATAGCCACTTTGTAATTGTTCAGTTCCTTTTTAATTGTAGGTTATAAATATTGTCGTTCTTACTAACTCGATTTTCTCTTTTTGTTTCAGGTAAGTCACGAAAACTTAACAGCCACTGCTAATTTGCGAGGAAGTTTGTCATTGCAGGTATTTATCATATTCGTTGTTAACAAAGAACTACTAGAGTACTTTAGATTAACAGAATATTCGAAATAGTGTGTTAAAATAAGTATTTTTAATAGAAAATTATGTTTTCCAACAGAGATAATGGGTTCCATCTTGTATAACCTCAAAAATTCTATGTAGGAATCAAATTTTATAACTCGTGAGGACTAAAATTCCATTCAGATAAGTTATCGATAGGTGTATATCGATAATGGCGGGGATTACCGATTCCACAGCGACTGCGCACTCGCGTAATGGCGGCGGTCGAGCGTACATCGTGCGTTTCGAAATCGAATAAATTGCGTTAGTAAAACGACTCTAGAGTCTAAATTATAATCAGAACTAAGTTAGAAAGTAGTTAGAATCCTTCTAAGACATTCACTAATGCGTAGGATATTAAAATATATAAATTTAGGCGCGACTAAGAAAAGCGTAAAATTCGAGGTTATGTCGCGACACGTGCTCCCAACCTCTGCGCAATAAAGAAGCAAGATCCTGTTGCTACGCGGACGAAACGACATAAATTCAACCCAGAAACGATTATTATTCCCCGCCATACGATGCCCGAGAACGCGTTACGTCGTCCCGTAAGTGCATATTTCTCCAAGTTGTCCCCATTCGTCAACAAATTTCAATCCGCGCGGAAAACGTTTCGCCCCAGAAGTTGGGTTCGCGTTCGAAGGGAAACGATTCGTTTTCGGGTGGCTCGTAAACCGTAGTGGAAGCGTCTCGTATTTTCTTTGTCGTTTGTTCGACGAGCGTGCCGGGTAGACGCTATTACCCGTGTCTGGAAAGCGCCATTGAAAATAATCGAGGCAAAAGGTTGCACGGTGAATGCGGGTCCGGCGCGGTGCAGTCGTCCAGGTTTCTCGGCGAAAATCTAGTGCCGTTGGATAGTGTTCTCTCGTATCTCTCGTAACTCGCGGAAATACGGCGTCGTCGCAGGAAGCCAAAGGAATAACATTGATCACCGTTGGGCGAGGGGGGGTGGGGTGGCGAAAACTCGAAAACGCTGACAAAAGCTGTGGAGGGGGTGGGGCGGTGGCGCGCCGATACAACGGACCTTTCTGGCCGATAATAAAAGACGTCTCGCGACCGACTCCTGGCAACTTTGCTATACGTAATACGCGCGATAAATTCTCGTATTACGCGGCTGTAAAGCACGCCACGGCGTGTAACCCATTCAGATCGCGATCCTACGCGGGACTATGCCCCGCGCTTATCCCTACACACGGTAGATGTCGCCCACGCGCACACAAACGCGTAAAGGATAGCCTGACAGATCCGAGCCGACCCGTAAATCATTTTTGCGAATCTCGTGTACGACCGAGGCGAGAAGCATCCGCGACGGGATCAAGGAGGAAGGGGTGGGGGGTTGGTATTTTAGAGGGGGGTCGGAAAAGACGCGGCCGGAAAGGGAAAGGCGGTCGGCGGGGCCAAGGGGGGGGAGGTGGAGGACAATAACTTCACAACATCTCGCGGATGAAAGCGGCGTTTATTACCTCCTGGAACAAACGGGACTGGCGTTGCACCCCGCTGCAATGGCTCGTGGGTAACGTTTAATAAAATTAATTCTATCCCTTTCTCGCTCCTCTCGCGTCCCGCCCTCCGTTGCCCTGTTCCTTTTTTGATCCGGCCGTGCTTGTTGTCGCGCTTTCCACGGACGTAAATGGGTCTCGCTTTATTTCGTCGCACCGCCTTTCGAGTGCTCTTTTTTTTTCCTCTCTCTCTCGCTCTCTTTATTGTTGCACCGTGATATTATTATTTCGTCGCGCCACTTCTCTCGCTGTTGCTTCGAACCTTTGGGGACGTACGGAGTCGTGAAAGGTCCTCGCGTACGCGTATTAGACGCGATTATATTTGAATTTGTTTGTGAAAAATTGGGTTTGACAATCTTCGTGGAATTATATTGCTAATTTGCAAGTTTCCTTCTATTATTTAGCCGCCTCATGGAAGGAATTTTAAGGCAAATCTCAGGGCGTACAAAATATTGAGGACAATTGTTTTGTAACGTTCTATTTTCATATTCCCAAATATAATTTCTTAAAAAATTTGTTTGTATCATATATTCACGCTAATATTTTCCGTAATTATGCGTTTTTCTCGTGCACGTGCAAACAATTTCGTGTAAACGTAATACGAAACTGTGAGATGGATCAATTTTCGCGCGTCCCGGCGGCCATGTTGGATGAAAGCGACGCCGACAAAAAAATGGCGGACCGGTAGCGAGCTTATCGGGGCCATTAGCGTGAATCTCGTAAACAGGCCATTATTGTCGACGGGCGTAGCATTCTTTAGAATCGCAAACGCGGCCTCATTATCGAGCACAAACCCCGGAAGCCGTGTCAGATCTACGCGAGAGCTACACCTTGACGCGCGGAGGGCCTGGAAATTAGTTACATAGATCAAAGTTTCGTAACTCGAGCCGGTTGTTTCGAGCGTCTAACGTGGGTATCATCCGCGGCTGTTACCTGTTGTCACGATCGCATCTATCACTCCCGGGTGCATTAGCTAAGGAGACGGTTAGCAGTCGCGAGATTAACGTGAAGACTCCTCGAAACAGCTGCACTGAAATGAGCGGGTACAGCTGATTTTAAATGAGACTTGAGGGTAGTTCCCCTATCCTAACCAAGTGTATTGCACAATTTATTCCAGGATGAACGGTTCCATCGATTCGTTTGAAATTTTTACCACTTATTTAGCAGGCTTTTATAGTGCATATAATATTTTTTTTATCTCGACAGAGTGCATAATTTCGGTGGTATTACTTATCGAAGAAGCAGTCAATTTTCGACAGAGTCAAGAAAGTGATTTAACGCGTTCACTGTCCGGGTTTTCAGCGGCGTATCCCATAGCGTGGTGATGTGACCCATATACGGGTCATGGACAGTGAACGTGTTGATATATTATTTTTTATTTTGACAAAATTTCGAAAGAATTAAGAGAGTTTGCAAGGGATTGGTGAGTCTTGATCCAAGTGTACCAGCGACGAGGTGAGAAACCGGACGATTTCTGGCGTGCTATTATCGAAGCAAAAGGAACGTAGTTTTAGGAGACGGTCTTCGACGAAAGTTTAGTCAATAGAGGCGAGCGGGCGGGGTAGTTTGCGCTGGTTCGCTCGTACGGGTAGCAGATATCCCCCGTCGCGGCGTTAATTGCTTTTAAAAGCGCGGTTCTGCTCGAATCCCAGAATTCGTTCCCTGTTACGGAGACAATTTCTCGCCGGCAGCTTCATTTCAGATAACAGGGGTGTTATCTGTAAACAGACGGGCCTGGAACTTGAACGAACGACGCCCGGCGCTCCATCCCCATAAAGATTCGTCAGCTTAAAATCTTGGCCTAATTAGCGGGGCTCCCCCGTAGCTCAGGCATTCTCGCTTTATGGTCTCCTACCGAGCACGAACGCCGCTTCAGACAGCAAACTTGCCTTGTATGTGGGTCTCGGTTCATTCCGGTGGTCCGCGAAAGGGTAGAGAACCGAGAGAGACCTGGAAGGGGGGTGGAGGGGAGGGGGGAAACGAAGAGTCGGCGGATAGGTGGGTGCTAATTATCAAGATCTCTCCCTATCGTCGAGAAAGTTGGCTGCGGAGAACCGATTACGTTGGAACGTGAGTATAACTAACGGCCGTTATTGTCATAGAACGACCCTCTTTGCGCGCCCTACCATAGAATCGTTCTTACGTGGAAACCGCGATCGAAGACGACCGACTTACCGTTTTCTTATTAATTTTAACGATAACTAGCGTGGGGGGGGATTCCACTAAACTGTGGAACGCCCCTATCGAGTCTTTATATTCACTGTACAGAGTGTTCGAAAACCGAGAATATTAATTTGTTGATTGAGGGGCTTCTTTAAAAAGTTATTGACGTTTAAAGTTCCGCCCGTGGAACCGTAATCTTGCGAAGAACTGCTAGTGGTTTTCACTTAGAAAACTGTGAGGCTGTCGATACGTAAGTGAAGAGTTCCTCGTGCTGAGTGAGAGCTAGTGTCGGGCGCACGCAGCTGTACGCAGGCTGCCTACTACAGGCGCAACTTTAAGCGTTAATAACTTTTTAACGAAGCCTTTGATTCAAGAAATTGGTATTCTTGATTTTCAGATTTATACCCCAGGAATGGTTTATTGGGAAATAAAGAAAACTGGTATAGTAGTGTTCTGATTATCAGGCACCCGGCTATCTGAATAATTATAATAGAAGGTGGACAAATTTTTTGGCGAAATTAAAAAATTTCAAATCGTTCTGGAAAAATTATTTTTAGGTGCAGGGGTCAATTATAATCATTTTTGGTGATTAGATGTACCCTCGAAATCCTACGCATTTCCGAGAAAAAAATTCCAGTAGATGGAGAAGTTTTTCGTCGAAATTAAAAAGTTTTGAATCATTCTGGAAAAATTATTTTTGATTGCAGGGGTCAATTACAGTCCTTTTTGGTCAATAGACATACCCTCGAAATCCTAACCATTTTCGAGAAAAAAATTCCTTACCGAAAATGTAATTTCAGGCCAGAAATGTCACTCCAGAATTTCATGCGTATCTTTAAAATGTCATAACTTCTGAACGGATTGGACGATTTTAAAGTTTCAAAATGCAAACAACGCGTATTTTGGTGGAGAATATGTAGAAATTCCAAAAATTATCGAAAAGTTGATCCTTGACATCGCAAAATGAGGGAGAGCCCATAAAAATGGTCCAATTTTCAAACAGCCATAACTTCTACAATACTGAATATATTTCAATGAAATTTTTTTCTGAAGTAGAGCTCATGTGTACCTATGAAAAAGTATTAGTCAACTTTTCTATAGGGCGTCAAACAAAATTACTAAAAATGAAAAACTAATTTTTAAGAAAAATCGACAGGGTAGTAGGTGCCTAAATTTCTCATCGAAAAATAAAAGTTTCAAATCGTTCTGGAAAAATTATTTTTAGTTTCTGAGGTCAATTACAATCATTTTTGGTGAGCTCACATACCCCCGAATTCCAACCCAGTTTCGAGAAAAAAATTCAGGAATGTGGACAAATTTTTTGGCGAAATTGAAAAATTTCAAATCGCTTTAAAAAAATTATTTTTGGTTGCGAGGGTCATCTACAATCATTTTTGGTGATTAGATATACCCTCGAAATCCTGCTCAGTTTCGAGAAAAAAATTCGAATAGACAGACAAATTTTTCATCGAAATTAAAAAGTTTTGAATCATTCTGAAAAAATTATTTTTAGCTGCGGGGGTCAATTACAATCGTTTTTGGTGAATACACATACCCCCGAAATTTCACCCACTTTCGAGAAAAAAAATTCTTTACCGCAAGTATGACGTGTGGCCAGAGATCCGTCGATGCTGCACGAGAAAAATGGCGGACGGGGGTTTAGCAACTCGCGTGCCAAAATCACAGGGGCGACGTTTCCCGTGGAATTCCGCGGAGACCGCGGAGACATCGCCGGCTGTTTAGAATGCAACCGCGGTTTGCGTCAATCCCATTGGTCCTCTGCAGAGCATCTCGTCCCCGGTTGCTTCCGCGCTGCGAGCATCGAGAGGCAAGCTACGTCGCTAATTGATTGGCACGTCTCTGTTGCGACAGAGAGGCAACGAAACGTGCATGGAACGGCAGTGAGAGAGACGCGTTCGGCTCTCTCTGCCGTGCATATACATATTTAGCATACTCAATGATTGGTCGCCGGCTTATTACCATTGAAATAGGCTCGCGTGTCGCTACCGCCGCTATCCCAACTCGCGTGACAGCCCTGCTCGGGCTTCGACGTGCATAATAAAGTTCACTGTCATACTTATTCACCGACGTCGACGACGACGACCACCGCCGCCGCCGCCCACGCCATTCTCCATCCGCGTATTCTCGTCCGTGACCGTCTACACGGTGATTCGAAATGTTTTCCAACCGCGTCTACACTCGTTTATCGCCTCGAAAGCCATTTCGTTCGCTTACAAGTGAATCAATGCTTCCAATGGTACACCAGATTCACTCCATGTTTATTCTCTGTGTCTGTATACGCCATTTTGTAACTGAATTCTTTTGGTCCCGTCTTGGGGGAATCTGGAAATAATTGGATTTTGCATGGATTCTGGGAACATGAGACCAGAAAATAGAATTAATTCTGGTGTTCGGATTCAAGCAAATTGGTACCGTTTTCTGATGAATAATTAACTCAAATGGCCTAGAAAAATATTTTAAGACCACGAAGCCTCAATATGAATTCAACCCTCGACTAGTTGGACCCTGGCGTTGGTCGTTCGGATTCAAGCAAATTGGTACCGTTTCTCGATTAATAATTAATTTAGGGGTGTTCCTCGTTACCAAACTCAATTTTTTAAATTTTGTGACGTAGAGTACACCCATATAAACGTCCTTGAAAAATATTTGAAGGCCTGAAGCCTTCCACTGTTCAATTTTAATTCGATTCTGGTGTTCGGATTCAAGCAAATTGATTCTTTTCAAGTCTAAAAACCCCCTTTTTCGATGAATAATTAATTCAAGACTGTTTCTCGATACCAACCCCAATTTTTTAAATTTTTGACGTAGAGTACACTCATACAAACGTTCTTGAAAAATATTTTGAGGCCTCCAGGCTCCCTAAAAACAAAGGACAGTGTTCTCCAGATGTTTGGGGACTAACCCACTCGATCTAGACATCGAATACATGTAAATATTTATTTATTATCGTTAATCTGTGGTCATCATTTATTTTATTCGATGGTTGGTGGACAAGTTTGGTGCAACAAATTTATAGGGATTACGTTTTCACAGACTGGGACCATTTCACCCAGTCTGGACACGCGATTTCGACCGTGAATGCCGCGACACCTGGTACTGCGCGTTCCTCGTGCACTTGCAGAGAGAACGGCCATTTTTCTTGCCGATTTTCTCGTCGTTCCTCGCGAGCCTGCCACGCAGCAACGTCGCGGCAATCTGCTAGAGACGGCCTCGTCTCGACAATAAATAAGCCCGCGACATGCGATTCCGATGTTAAGGTCTCCTCTTCTTCCAAAGCGTAATCGATTCGAGCTAGTGATACTCGCCATTTTTACTTTCGTACGAGAATTAAAATCGCTGGAAACGGTGAAACCTCGATAGTTGCTCGAGCGTGTTTTTCAGTCCATTCTTCCAAAAATAATCAATTCGAGCAAGTGATACTCGCAATTTTTACTTTCAAACCATACGAGAATCAAAATTTTTGGAAAATATGAAATCTGGACCAAAACCTCGATAGTTGCTCAATCGTGTTTTTCAGTTCGTTCTTCCAAAAATAATCAATTCGAGCAATACTCGTCATTTTTACCTTTAAATGATATCAAAATTGTTGAAAACGATGTAACCTATACGAAAACCTCGATAGTTGCTCGATCGTGATTTTCAGTTCATTTTCGGAGGAAGAAAGGGTTTGGCAAAAAATCGAGGACATTATACTCCACGTATCGGTTTGATTAAAGAGCGCAGGGGTGGAAGAAACTTATATATTACTTACCGTGAAAGGGTGGAGCAAATAGACGGATGGAGAGATCCCAGATTACCAAACGTTTTCATCGCTGACGCGAATTTCCTTCGTTTATCGGAAGCTCGTTAAGGGGGATCAGGGATAAATCGCGTCTGGATCGAGGTCGACACGAAAAGTATCTGTCGCGGGAAGATATCGTCCTGTGTGACGCGAGGGAGTAGGAGTGGGGATATTTTTTAATAAATTATTACACTCAGTGGCGTCGAGTGAATTTTCATATAAAACGAGCCGCGTCAAGAGAAGGATTTAACCAATGTGCCGGGACATAATCGGGGTTAACGCGAAATAACCTGCGAAAAAAGTAATGCGCTTATATCCCGTAGAATGGATTTCGCGAAATGAAATAGAGATCAACCGCGCCTCCGCGGCTTTTGTGTTTCTCGTTTTGTTCCTGCCCCCCCCCCTGCCTCTCCTCGTCCGTCCCTGCGTCGTTGGGATAATCAAATTTTTTTTTCTCCCATTTCCTTCTTTCCTCCGGTATTGAACATTTTGCGCGCCAACCGCGATTTCGTTTCTCCTCGATCGCGGTGCATCTTCCCATTGTTGCGCGCTGGATCCGCAATTCTTTACCAATTTCGCGCCAGTGATAAATCTCGCTTTCCAATTCGACTTGCTTTACTCCGGAATAAAATAAAACGAGATTTATTTACACAGCATCCGGCCCTATTAATAGACGTATAAGCTGGGGATGAATCCCGAGCCAGGAAATTGGAAATCTGTGTGTTTGTGATTTCTCCAGAATTTTTAGTTTCCGTATTCCTGAACCGTAAAAATATAGGTTACTTGGTTTCAGGGAAATATTAGCCATAAAACAAATTAAAATTTTAAAAGAGAAGATGCATCCACCATTAATAAACATATAAACCCCAAAGGGTGAATCTCGACATAGAAAATTCGAAATCTGTGTGTTT
Organism: Colletes gigas; assembly: GCF_013123115.1. Classification (NCBI taxonomy): domain Eukaryota; kingdom Metazoa; phylum Arthropoda; class Insecta; order Hymenoptera; family Colletidae; genus Colletes; species Colletes gigas. Next base: position 3,278,043 of record NW_025106644.1, read on the forward strand.
GTGGTTTGCAAAAAACCAGAATTCTCAAGTCAAGGAGGATAAATAAAAAGAGAAAATGTGGTCTCGGGCTCTGTGTGGATCAGGATGGGTTTATGTTCTTGGAGGATCCGCGGAACATTGTCCCGCGCGTGGTTTCCCCCGAGCAAAGTCGTTATTTCTGCCGTTAACCGAGAAAATCGTTTCGGCTGGAACACACCACGGGAACAACAGTTTTCGGCGCCATGCCGTGGTTCGTGATCTCGAGCGGTCCGACCAATATCCGCCCGCATCGTTCGCCGCGTCGTTCGTGGGCGACGCATCTTCGTCACTGGTCGCTGGACGCAGTAAAATGCTTAACGACCGGGCTACCCTCGCGCCAGAACCGCACACTGGCTTTCCAGCGTTCGCGTCCGCCAGATAAACGCGACGAATCCGTCCTGGGGAAGCCAGGATTCACCGACCTATAGCTCGAACCAAATCAAATGGGCCCTGAAGGTCATCAGTGGCCTCCATGATAGATACGATGCCTTTGGTAGATAGATTCTTGGTTTAAATTAGTAATGTTTCTGTAGGTATTACTTTTTCTATAGCTCGAATCAAGGAAAATTGGTCCTCAAGGTCATCAGTGGCCTCCATGGTAGATAGATGCTTTCGATTGATAGATTTTTGGTTTAAATTAGTAATGTTACTGCTAGGCATTATTTTTTCTATAGCTCGAATAAAATGAAAAGAGTCCTCAAGGTCATCAGTGGTCCTCAGTGGCCTCCATGATAGATACGATGCCTCTGATGGATGGATTCTTGGTTTAAATTAGTAATATTTCTGTAGGTATCATTTTTTCTATAGCTCGAATCAAGGGAAATTGATCTTCAAGGTCATCAGTGGCCTCCTATGCTACATAGATGCTTCTAATAGATAGAGACTTCATTTAAATTAGTAATATATCTCCTAGTGACTTGTGACAGATTAATGGAACGATTTTATTCGAAAATAATTATACTGCAAAAAATATTTTTTGTATCTAATTTAATTTTATCTAACTTAATATGTTTTTTTTTCTTAAAATTTCATGTAGGAAGTGTAAGTGGGTTCGTAGGATGAAATGTAGAGTATGTAGAGAGTAAAATGGTGGATGACCTCGAGGGTCCATTTGTCGTGGTTCGGCCTATAGATTCAGCGTATCTTGGCAGGGGTCGCGAGCACGACGTTTACGCCAGCGACTTTATAGGCTTCGATACGGTGTTTTGCCGTCGTTTCATCCCTCCGTCTTATACGTTTCACGCCCGACGGCGCGGAAGACGACGATTCCACGGGTCGTTCGCTGGGAATTTTAAATTGTAACGTTCGCCAGCGTTCTCGCTGTTTCCGGCCGGAGGGACGGCATCGCTGAATAGTCTCTCCTTTTCCAACGGGGGTTTTTTCTTTTTTTTTTTGTTTTGGCGGATCCAGAAAACGTGCAACGCGAAAATTTATCCAAACGGCGGGCCACGTTTTTGTCTTTCTGCCGGAAAGTTCGAAACTCCCGCGACTCCGAGAAGTTTCCAGACCCGGGGTACTGTTTCACTTTGGAACGATTTCAAATTTCCGTGCGATCTTTATTTGCCACTCTGCTTTGGCTTGGAAATTAAAACGCAACGTCTGGCGAAATTTTATTTAAACTATACTCGGAGCAAATGTTTATTTTCAGAGTGTATTTTATTCTAATTTAGACTGGCAATTATTATTAATATTAACAAACACAGAAATTTATTTTTTCTTTTAGAATAATTAAAAAAAATTTGGTGAAATTTTATTTAAATAATACCCATTGTCAGCCCAAATGTTTATTTTCAGAGTATATTTTATTCTAATTTAGACTGGTAATTATCATCAATATCAACGGATGCAGAAATTTATTTTTGATTTTAGAACATTTTTAAAATTGCAAAACATAAAAGTGGGTTTGGTTTGGAAATTAAAACACAAAGTTTGGTGAAATTTTATTTAAATAATACTAAGACTAAATGTTTAAAAATAAACATTTGTTCTATAAAATAAAAAGTATACATGGAGATTCTAGAGCCCAAAATAAGACGAAAATCAAGAATACCAATTTGTTGATGGAGGCTTCGTTAAAAAGTTATTAACGTTTAAAGTTCTACTTGCGAGACGCGCGCAGCTGTTCGCAGGTGCCATCTCGCAAGTGGAACTTTAAACGGTAATAACTTTTTAACGAAGCCTCCATCAACAAATTGGTATTCTTGATTTTCGTCTTATTTTGGCCTCCAGAATCCCCCATTAAAATTTTTCCAAGGGGTGGCCACCTCTTTATTCTTTTATTTAGAATATTTTAAAAATTGTTTTATTCTTTCATTTAGAATATTTTAAAAATTGCAAACCATGAAAATTTTCGATTAAACGAAAACAGATGATAAACACGGTTCGGGTAATTACCGGTCCTTGTTAAAATTGACCATTGTCGGGCGACTAAAATTTCAGAAAATCCCCGCTCGCTGGGCTAACGGACGCGCTAATTACGCGTGCTGTGAGCATAAAGGGAGTGCATCATGTAACGATGCGCTCACAGTTCACCGATCGCGAATACGATTCGTAGTGTCTGTGCGCGGGCCCGGCCCAGCCCGGCCGCGTCCCTGTGTGCGTGTGTGCACCGGTGGATACGTTCCTCGCGGTTACAAATCAATACAATTACCGCATTCGAGAGTTAACTCTTATGCAACTCGACGTGTTCCGCTCCATCCGGTGCTCGGCCACAGACAGCCAGAGCCCCGGCCTCACCTTTTCTTCTCTTCCTCTCTTTCGCCCCCGTGGCTTTCTGTTTCCACTTGACGGTGCGGAAGACGATCCGACGTTCCACGTCTGAATAGCGAACGCCCCGTTGCGGGCGTCGCAGACACACACGCGTCCGGGAGAAGGAAGGAAGCGAACGCGCGATCGAGTTGCATCGCGGTAAAACGAGCTCCGTACCCTGTCACGGTCCTCTCGGCCCCCGTCCCTCTTTTCTTCCTCCCCACCTCCTTTCCACAGCCTCTTTTCGCGAGCACTCCATCCCCTTTGGCTCTCGTTACTACCGCGTTGCCATACGTCGCTACTCCCGTGGCCCGAATTAAGCATTCAGGGGCCACTGGAGAGCCTCGGGGCTCCCAAATGTCCTGTTGTTGTCGCTATTTTGGACCCTAGGACTAGCTAAAATGGACCATCTGATTGCTGTGCATAGAGATTTTGTAGTGGAGGAGAAATTGGACTGTGACTTTTATCGAGGTAGCTGTGTCAAGTTTGATTTGAGTCGAAATATTTGATTATACTAACGAAAAAGTCCTGTTATTGTCGTTATTTTGGACTCTGAGACTGGTAGAACAAACCACCTAACTGCTGTGAATGGGTATTTTGTATTGGAAGAGAAATTAGACCGCGACTTTTATCGAGGTAGGTGTGTGAAATTAGAATTATTTTACATTTTCTATGAATAAAAAGAGGTCCACTCTATCTATTGATTTACATAGCTAATTGCTGATGACAAAATAAAAATAAATAAACCAATTTTCCAAAATTTCAATCTTCCAAAAACCATATCAATTTTCATTGAATTCCAAAAAACATCGCCCCATATACAATCAAAGATTCGATTTTAAAAAAGCTGGCCGTTATATCATCGAAGCAAAACAAAATGGGGCAAACAAATTCCCCATCAGGCTACTCCATTGTTTTCAACGCTGAAGTGGTACCCGCATGTCGCGATACGCTATTCCGTGTATCTGCAACGATCAACGGCGTTAACGACGTAAGACTGGCTCAATGGACGAAGTGATTTGTTGACGAGCTGTTTTAGGGAGGGGGGAGAAATTTAACAAACAGCAGAACGTAACAGACCGAGTAATACGAGCGTCGCTGCGGAGTGAATTTATGTGCCCAGAAGAGCGTTGTGTGTTTCGATTCGAGTGATGGATGAGCTTTATTCGCGCGGCGCGATTTTGTCCTCCAAGTTAACGGTAGTATATCATTGGTTGTCTTCGGGGGGAGGGTAACATTATTGGCAAACGAAACGTGGTTTCTGTTTGAAAAATTCTTGACACTATGAATAGTCAATCCTTACCATATTGTAAGACTCTTTCAATTTTACAGAGAATTTCTAAATACAAATGCAATATTCCTTGAGAATATCACTGTCCAGGCTACTAGCTCCTACCACGACTATTCTGAGAAAGATCAAGCTTCAACTCCCTCGATAAGAGTCTTTCTTCTAGCAATAGATAGTGGTAGGCCTCATCTTGGGTTTAAAAAATTCAATTTTACAAAGCATTTCTAAATACAAATACAATATTCCTTGAGAATATCACTGTCCAGGCTACTAGCTCCTACCACGATCATTCTGAGAAAGATCAAGTTTCAATTCCCTCGATAAGAGTCTTTTTTCTTCCTGCAGTAGATAGTGGTAGCCTTTATCTTGAGGTTTATCACTGTATATTAAAATAAAATAAATTCCAATCTCCACTAAAGATAAACATAGCTCAAACGTCCTACTGAAAATTGAATTTTTTCGTGGTGGAATGATAAAAATTGGCCCCCCCCAGTGGGAGTTTAAATAAACAAAATTGGGTCGATAATCAATTTGCCTCCGGGGACAGCTGCGTAGATCGAGGAACGCGAGAGATTCGAGCGGGATTGCGTGAAACGGGTCGACGTACTCGTTGGTCAATTAACTTTCATGAAAGAGCCAACAACCTCCGAAAAGGAACATCACGGTCTGGACACAGTGGCAAAACCCTTGGAGAAGCCTCGAGTTGCGCGAATCGGTCTTCCCGGAGCCTGTTTTTCCTGCGTTCTCTTCGTCTTCCTCCCCTCGCTGCGTCTCCACTGTCGGAAACAGGCGCGGATAAGAAGGATGCTGTGTCGTACCATTTGGGTCAAACTGGTCCGCCATATGCTGCGGCCAACCGACCAACCGCGTCACGCGGCACGAAAACGTCCGCGGAAACGAGGTCGAGACCTCCTGGACCCCCTCTGGGACTTTTTAAATGCCAGTTGAAAGAACTGGCTAGGCCTAAATACGAACGACGGTTTTTTATACGCCGCCTCGCGCTCTTTTGTCGCGCGGACCCGGCCCACGGACGCTTTGATCGTGTACTGTGTCCGGGGGTGAGTTCCTCTGACCCCCCCTTCGCCATGAGAAACTGCGGGCAAAGACTTGGAATTTAACTTGCTAATTTATTTGGACTCAATTCGATCAATTTTTGTGTTATTTTCTCAGGAATTTTATTTTTATTTGGATGAAATTATTTTTTTGGGAGGATTTTTAACGAATTGGGGTGTTTCCATAGATTCTATGGATTATTGTTCAGGGTGAGTGGAGCTGGAATCAAAATGGAAAGGAAGAAATTAATGTTCTGCATTACTTTTTTAAAATCAATCAATTTTTAGGTTATTTTTTCTGGAATTTTGTTTTAATATGGACAAAACTATTTTTTGGGGGGGATGTTTAACAAATTGGGGTGTTTCCATAGATTCTGTGGATTATTGTTCAGGATGAGTGGAGCAGGAATTAAAATAGAAGGGAAGAAATGAATGTTCTGCGTTAGTTTTTTAAAATCCATCAATTTTTAGGTTATTTTCTCTGGAATTTTATTTTAATATGGACAAAACTATTTTTTGGAGGGGATGTTTAACGAATTGGGGTGTTTCCATAGATTCTGTGGATTATTGTTCAGGGTGAGTGGAGCAGGAATTAAAATAGAAGGGAAGAAATTAATGTTCTGCGTTAGTTTTTTAAAATCCATCAATGTTTAGGTTATTTTCTCTGGAATTTTATTTTAATATGGATAAAACTATTTTTTTGGGGGGATGTTTAACGAATTGGGTTGTTTCTATAGATTCTGTGGATTGTTGTTCAGTTGTGAAGCTGGAATTAAAATGGTAGGGAAGGAATTAATGTTCTGCGTTAGTTTTTTAAAATCAATCATTAATTTACACTTTGCGGATTGCAATTTAATATTAATTTAGAAATACAGGAATGTCTATCACAGTATTTTCATTTTCTAAAATTACATGTACCTATTATCTACTCTTTTGAAGTCTGATTTAATTAACTATGTGTATTTATTGTGATCGCACAGTATTATTATAAGTAAGTAGTTGAAACTAGCATGGAAAGGAAGAAACGAATATTTTACAATAGTTTTTCTAAAATCAAAGTTTTATTTACACTTTGAGAATTTAAATTTAAATATTGATTTAAAAATACAGGGATATCTGTTACACTGTTTTAATTCTCTAAAGCTACCTATATATATTTATTGTGATTTCAAAGCAATATTGAGACCTTACTTTTAAGTTTTGTATACAGTTGGAAGCTTACAATTTACTAGAATTTATCTACAGTATAATTTGTATTACAGGAGGTTAGAAATTCATTTTGGTGGAGGGTTGTTATCATTTCTGGGTGAAGCATTTCCAAGCTAGCATTTCTTGGGGCCACTGTAACAATATATAGAGAAGCATTAGCTTTAATATTCAGTGCAAGACAGCAGCTGGAGTGTCTGGACCTTAGGTACACCATAAGGTCGAAATTCCCCAGCGTCTAGAATCCCCCCTACTTAATGGTGCCTTCAACAACGAGGCATATTGAAAAGGTTTAAGTCCCTTTTATTGACCCAAACGAGCTGATAAGCAGCCACAGCCTCAGGGGTCAGCACAGAAACCAAAGTCTCCACAAACATCCTTGAAACTCCTCCCCCTCTGCACTCCATGAATTTTTAAACAAATTTTAAACTATATTCCTCCCTTAAAATTACCCTTAAAATTACTCTCTTATATTTAAACAAATTTTCTTTAAATTTCATTAATGAATGGACCATGTTAACATAACAAATTTACAAAATAGTTTGGAATATTCAAAACTTCCATCTCACTTATTGTTATTTAAATCCTAAAATTAATACAACAAATTTACAAAATTCTTTGGAATATTCAAAGCTTCCATCTCATTTATTGTTATTTAAATCCTTGTTTTTGGTTATTGCTCTATTTTTGACACAAAATTAATACAAAGAATTGACAAAATTCTTTTAAATATTCAAAGCTTCCATCTCACTTATTGTTATATAAATCCTAGCTTTTGATTACCGTTCTATTTTTTACCCCCTGACGAGAGCAAAGTGTCGCTTGATACACGGAGGGGAATAAAAAAAAAAAAATCCTGACGAACGATGACAGGAGGAACCGGTTCATCGATTTGTACCGCGAAATATTTTTCCGCCCCTCCGTCCCCGCAGAAACGAAGCGGTTTCGAAGGAGAGGGGTGGGACAACGAATTGTTTCTCGTTTCGTTGGCCACCGTCGAACAGCAACGGGACAGAGAACGTCCATCCTGGTGGACTTTGAACCGCGATGGAACTGGACATGGTGGGTGTCGAGGGGTGGGGATGATGCGGCAGGTACTTCGACCCTTTAACCAAACGCAATTTTCCAGGATTGCGTATCTTCCCGTCGACCTGTATTCCCGTCTCCTCCCTTCGGTCAAATAAATTTCGAACAATTTTTTTTTTCTTTTTTTTTCCGGCTCCCGGCGGACAGACCGGCGGCAAGAAAATCGCCCGCGACCCAGATTCCCCGTTTTCCCGCGCGGAGCGTTCGAAATTGCGAGGCTGGGATCGAATTAATAACTTGAAAGCGATCGGTCGCGACGATGGAACCGCGGCCGAAGCCACCCTCGCGCCGATTGCTCCTCGGTAATAGTTTTCCGCGAATAATAGTCCGATAAATATGCTAATTTCGGTGGCAATTTTATGCCCGCGTTTCGCTACCATGGAAACTTCGACACTCGATATCCTCTCGGAGCGGGAACTGTTTCGAGGAATTTGCTTCGATCCGTTTTCGAGAACTGGTTGAACAGGGGCTATAAAACATCGGGGAAAGGCAACAGGCTTCTTTAATTTTTTAAATGGGACATTTTGTTTTAAATTTTGTGATTTTGATTTAAAAAATTCAATTTTGATTTTATTATAGGTAGGCTCTTTTTATTTTGTTTATTTTTTAAATGGGATATTCTGTTTCGGATATTGTGATTTTTTAGGTTAAAAAAATTCAATTTTGATTTTATTATAGGTGGCTCTTTTTATTTTGTTTATTTTTTAAATGGGATATTGTGATTTTTCACGTTAAAAGAATTCAATTTTGATTTTATTTTAAGTGGGGGAATAAATTTGTGGTCAGTGAAATTTTGTGTAAATTGACTTCTAATTTTTACTAGTTTCAGTGAAGCTGTTTCTACCTCGAATGATCTCTATTTTAAAAAAATAAAAATTCCATTCATCTTGTCAGTATAAATTTTTGTTAATTGTCAAATTAAAATTGTATGATATTTCAGAAGACTAAAATTTTGATTCCAAGCATTTCTACACTATTAAAATTTATTTCAATCATTTCACTATTTAAATTAATTTTTTTTAACATCCCCAACTCAAGAAATAATCCCCCCTCCCCCTCCCCCTCAATAAAATATTAAATTTTCCATGTGATATTCGCAAAATAAAAATATTGGAAGTCTGTAGTATTAAACAATGCAGAGATTTAGAGGCAAAATCACGCGTAGAAGGTATCTCGAGGGAGGTATTCCCTACATTGTTGCATTTTGATATTTCCACCTCGGACGGTTCAGTTAATTAAAACCCATGGTATCTAACACGACAGCAATTTTCCAGAGTTTCCTCCCCGCGCGAACGTAGCAGAGTATCGCGAATGAAATTAAATTTGTCAGAACAGGGGGACGGCCAGATATGAAAATTTCAGCGAGTAGTTCGATCGTCGAGGGGGGCGTCGAGGGAAATTTCCCTACGGTCCGTGGCGACTTTCGACATCGAACACCGATGGAAAACGGCTCCGCGAAAGAATTACTCGGACCCTCCTCCGTCGGTCGTTTTAAGATGTAATCGTGGCGGAAGCGGCGCGATTAAATTAGCACCGAAGGTACCCGTGGAAACTGCTTCGAACGAGAATCGACAACGAATAAGGTCCAATATTTTCGGCGGAGAGCAATAATCGTACGAAAATCGACGATAAGACGGGGAATATGCTGATCTCGATATCGTATTTTGTCCACCTGGGCGATTGGGCGTTCCTTTTCAACCCTTTGACCGCTGGGGAACCTTCAAATTTTGCAATAGAAATCTGTTTTTATGCAATTTGTGCACTTCAAATTGAATTTGGGACTCATTTTTGTAATGTGTGGAGTTCCTGAATATTTTTCTTAATATTCGAATTTGAAAATTAATTTTTCTAATTTTATATTGGATAATTCAGTCATTTATATATTTTGAAAAATTAAAATTTTGATTTTAAGTCATTGTAAATTAAATAACTTAAAATTTCTGTCAGTAATTATTTTTGCACCTTAAAATTCATAAATCTTATTTAAATTTATTTCCCTCACCATTTCAGCTTCAGAAAACTTCCACACAGGGCAGCCAACCCGTTAAGGCAGAAGCGTCCATTCGAGCACAGAAATTTAGAATTTTCGCGTTAACGAAGAGAAAACGCCTTGGAAAATTTCGTTTCCGTTCGACAGGCGAAAGAAAACCGTTTCCGTCGGGTTATGGTCGTGGGGCGGGGGGGAGGGCCGTGGTGCGCGAGAACACGGAACAGCGTTGATTTTAGAGGCGATTAGCGCGGGTAACGCGAAACTATTATCCGGGCGCGTAATTATCCTCGTATTGTAACGAGCCATTTGGAAACTTCTCGGTGTAGTATACGCGCCATGTAATTTGCGTTGTTGACGACAGGTAGCATACTTCCGGCATTAATACCTGAAATTTCCATATTAGTGGGGAGGCGACAGCTATTGATTTCCCCGGCTCGTTGCTGAAAATAACGAAAGTTCCGCGACGTCGTAACGCGATGATATCTCGGGAGTGCCCTCGAATAAAAAGAGCACCGAATTTCAGTCGGGACGTGTTCGAGCGACACGCGAGCTGCACGGCGATCTTTATCGTCGACGCTTCGAAAATTGAATCTTTGATCGAGTTTTCGGAAAACACCTTGCGCCGTGGCGCCACCGGGGACACGCGAGAGTCGACGCGAATTTGCGACGACACAGAGCTTTCGTATCGCGTCTAGTTTTCGCGATAATGTCGTTAGCACCGGGGGTAAATTAGCTCTTTGTGGAGGTTTCCGTGATTGGCCAGGGGCCGTTGGCCTTTCCGCGACGAGGGAAAAGGAGACGCCCCAGCGTCCCGATACCCGGAAGCCTTGATATCCATGGTCCCGGGCATTAACTATGGTCTGAACAGGAGGATCGGATAATGGGTGGAAATACAACGACACGCAATCGAAGCGCTCGCATTAAACGCGGAAATTTATTAACGGTTGATTCGCTTAATTATTAATCTACAGTACGTTCGCCTCTCGAACGCGTACACTCGCATTATCGAATTACATCGGAACGTCGGTTATTCGAATTAATTGGGGAGACGGGCCCGCGCTCGGTTTCGATAATTAATTGGCTTCCTTTGGAACGGATCCGACCTCCCTTCCGGGTTCCCATCCTAGTTTCCGACGGGCAACGATCCAAAAAAGAAACTTCGAAGTACTAATTTTTATGTATTTTATAGTCCTCGATTGTGTAATTTTCTTTTGGTGAAAGTATACGACTCTGTATTGCAAATTAAACCCATCGACATTTCATATATATTTTTTACGAGGCAAGGGACTTCTTATCTTTGCATTATATGTGTAGAAAGTTGGGTTTTAGTACGAATCTAAATTCATTTTCAATTAATTTTACTGTTGAAACTTTTTTGGGAGCATAGAGTCAAAGTGAATATCAAAATAAACATAGAAAACAGAATAAAAAATAATAGTTGTTCGGTGCATCAGATGGGGGATGAAATGCCCTTTAAAATGAGCGGTCGAACATGGAGATAGCTCAATTAATTCCGGAGATATGGAGATTTTAGTTTCGAGTCGATGCGGTGGCTAGAGCCAAAGTAAATGTGAAAATAAATATAGAAAACAGATTAAATAATAATAGTTGTTACGTGCATCGGATAGGGGATGAAATGCCCTTTAAAATGAGCGGTCGAACATGGAGATAGCTCAATTAGTTCCGGAGATATGGCGATTTTAGTTTCGAGTCGATGCGGTGGCCAGTTTCGGAGATACGACGCTCCGAAGGGTCAATGACCTCGCGCGTAAATAGTAAACAGTGCGCAGTGCATTCTTGATAATACTGCGCACGAAACTAGGTCGCGAGAGTCACGTCAGCGCGACGCACATAAGAGCGAGAGGTCAGAGGGAGACGGAGACAGAGATAGTCGAATTAAAAAAATTACCTTTTACATAAATTGCGAAATCTCGAAAACCGCAAGTCCGATCGTCAAAAACCAGAAACCATTTCAAAGAGGAAGGTTTACCGCCGCTAACGCTGGTCGAGTTTTGCAAAAAACACTAGTAGTTTCGGAATTACACGTGTCCAAAGTTTTAGTAGTTTCAATACGCGTTGCTATGGTCTCCCGTAAGGCGGACCGCAAGGAACACTGGGAAATTGAGAAATTATGCTTTTATATAAATTACGATATCTCGAAAACCGCAATTCCGATCATCAAAAACCAAAAACCATTTCAAAGAGGAAGCTTTGCCGCTGCTAATGGCGGCTCGAAAATGAATAAAGCTGTAATAGTTTTGGAGTTACACGCGTCTAAACTTTTACTATTTTTAATACTCGTTTTCAGCCAGTTCTGAGACACTGTAGGCTTCTCTCCTCTCATCTGTGCTATATATTTTGCAACGTACGATGGATCCCCCGTTTCCACGATCGAGTGGCGGCGTTAAGGGAGATTTATTATCAGAATATTTCGTTTCTGTCGTCGCCGGACGGCGGTGTCTGAAAGTAATTAAAGTTACGTCGCGCATCGCGCCCGCTGCCAGGCCGCGGAACGAAACTCATTCTCGCCCAGTCGTCGTAACTGCAATTTACGCTTGCTGCTAAACCCACGGTGTCCTAAACTGTGTTTTACATAGTTTGGAGGGGCGCGGGGGGAGGGGGGGGGCGAAAGTCCCGCCGATATTGGCAGCCAACGGCCGGGTCTCGTTAGCGTTTAGTTTCAGATACCAGTGCCTCCTGTACAAGAGGGGTGGGGAACAACGATGAATAATCGCGATTATAAGCGCCTAGTCGACTGTTTACGAGACTCTGATTAACCCCCCGTTATATACCGGTTAGACGACCCCGGTCGAAGGTACGTCGGCCCTTCTTAATTAGTCGCGATTAATCGTTCGAGCCACCCGCAACTGGGTTAAACATTACGATGGCTTTGCATGCCATGTCGTAATAGTTACTTCTAATCGAGGAAATTTATACGCGAGGCTCTCGAGCGTCCCGTAGAGAGGGAACACGAACTCGACACTTGCTGCTTTACTCGAAATTTTATTTATCGAACAAACACGTTGTTTTGAAACGGAAATAAAATGCAACACGATTGTTATTTCGAAAACGAGATCGATTTTTCGGGAATTTTGAACATGTCAAATGCAGAGGGTTGGAGGAAAATATCTAAATTTGAAAGTAATTTGTGAATTTTGGATGCTTGTCAAGATGGAAAAATTCGTTTGGTTTATTGTTTATTTAATAATCGGAGAAAATTTGTATAAAATATTTGTAATATTTACATTTTTCACGTGTTTACTGTACTACTTTTCACACGTGCCCAAGTAAATCCGCGAAATCCACAGTCGTAATTTTCACGGTTTTATTCGACGCATAATTCCGCAAGAAAAATTATTAACGCGTCGGTACGAATATTTATAATAATTGTATTGGGTTCTCGTTGGATACAAACGCTCTGGAAGTTCTGAAAGTAAATTATACTTGCCGTGTTCGTTTGAAGACTCATTAATTTCCACGTCATAATAAATTTATTCGCGCGTTTCGTATAACGGAATTTATTTTATTCCAAAGGTCGAGTATCAATATTAACGTTTCATTATCAAGTTATGGATTGAATCGCGATGCCGGGAATTGCTTTCGTTTTAATTAATCGCGTTACACCGAGCATTTTGTAATCGTAATTAATTATTGAATTAGAAAAATATATAGACTATTCAAATGCTAAATATTTTGGTTTTATTTACATGGACAATTTCATTTGGAATACTCAAGTCTTGGTAAAAAATATAATTCTTATTAAATGGGAGTAGTGTAATTAATTACTGAATTAGAAAAATTCATTGATTTTTTAAACATTGCATTTTTAGATTTTATTTGATTTTATTAGATTTTATTTGATAAAATCTAAAAATAGATAATTTAGTTTAGAATACTGACGTCTCAGTAATAAATATAATAGTAATTTTGTGAGGAGAACAAATAGTAATATAGTTCTTATCAAATGGAAGTAGTGTAATGAATTACTGAACTAGAAAAATTCATCAATTTTTTAAACGTTACATTTTTAGGTTTTATGTACATAGACAATTTAATTCAGAATACTCAAGTCTCATTAATAAATATAATAGTAACTTTGTGATGAGAACAAAGAGTAATATAATTCTTATTAAATGGGAATAGTTAAATTTTAATCAAAATCTTTAAAATTGCAAGTTCCTTTGTCGCTTTGACTGGCAGACCACCTCAAATATAAATATAATAGTAACTTTGTGTTCAGAAGAAATAGTAATATAATTCTTAGCAAATGGAAGTAGTGTAATCAATTACTGAACTATAAAAATTCATCAATTTTTTAAACGTTACATTTTTAGGTTGTATGTACATAGACAATATAATTCAGAATACTCAAGTCTCATTAATAAATATAATAGTAACTTTGTGATGAGAACAAAGAGTAATATAATTCTTATTAAATGGAAATAGTTAAATTTTATTCAGAATCTTTAAAATTGCAAGTTTCTTTGTCGCTTTGACTGGCAGACCCCCTCAAATATAAATATAATAGTAACTTTGTGTTGAGAAAAAATAGTAATATAATTCTTAGCAAATGGAAGTAGTGTAATCAATTACTGAACTACAAAAATTCATCAATTTTTTAAACATTACATTTTTAGATTTTATTTACATAGACAATTTAATTCAGAATACTCAAGTCTCATTAATAAATATAATAGTAACTTTGTGATGAGAACAAAGAGTAATATAATTCTTATTAAATGGAAATAGTTAAATTTTATTCAGAATCTTTAAAATTGCAAGTTTCTTTGTCGCTTTGACTGGCAGACCCCCTCAAATATAAATATAATAGTAACTTTGTGTTGAGAAAAAATAGTAATATAATTCTTAGCAAATGGAAGTAGTGTAATCAATTACTGAACTACAAAAATTCATCAATTTTTTAAACATTACATTTTTAGATTTTATTTACATAGACAATTTAATTCAGAATACTCAAGTCTCATTAATAAATCTAATAGTAACTTTGTGATGAGAACAAAGAGTAATGTAATTCTTATTAAATGGAAATAGTTAAATTTTATTCAGAATCTTTAAAATTGCAAGTTTCTTTGTCGCTTTGACTGGCAGACCCCCTCAAATATAAATATAATAGTAACTTTGTGTTGAGAAAAAATAGTAATATAATTCTTAGCAAATGGAAGTAGTGTAATCAATTACTGAACTACAAAAATTCATCAATTTTTTAAACATTACATTTTTAGATTTTATTTACATAGACAATTTAATTCAGAATACTCAAGTCTCATTAATAAATCTAATAGTAACTTTGTGATGAGAACAAAGAGTAATGTAATTCTTATTAAATGGGAATAGTTAAATTTTATTCAAAATCTTTGAAATTGCAAGTTTCTTTGTCGCTTTGACTGGCTGACCCCCTCAAATATAAATATAATAGTAACTTTGAGTTGAGAAAAAATAGTAATATAATTCTTAGCAAATGGAAGTAGTGTAATCAATTACTGAACTAGAAAAATTCATCAATTTTTGAAACGTTACATTTTTAGGTTTTATTTACATAGACAATTTAATACAGAATACTCAAGTCTCATTAATAAATATAATAGTAGCTTTGTGATGAGAACAAAGAGTAATATAATTCTTATTAAATGGAAATAGTTAAATTTTATTCAGAATCTTTGAAATTGCAATTTTCTTTGTCGCTTTGACTGGCAGACCCCCTTGAATATAAATGTAATAGCAACTTTATATTTAAAAAAATGGTAGGATAATTCTTATTAGTTAGAAGTAGTTAGGTTTTATTCAGAATCTTCAAAATTGCAATTTTCTTTGACACTATGACTGGCAAAACAAATCCTTCAGATGTAAATATAATATAATAGTAAATATAATACATAGTAACTTTATATTAAGAAAAATAGTAATATAATTCTTATCAAATGAAAATAGTTAAATTTCGTTAAAAATCATTAAAATTGCAATTTTCTTTGTCACGTTGACTAGCAGACCAAATCCCCCAAATTCTCCACAATTGCCAACTGCCATAAAACCAATTTCTACATTCAAAATTCAACACTCCTATCTACATTCATTTTCCTCAACATCTACCCCTGACAATTAATATTCCCACAATAAATCACCTCCATTATATTCACATTTACCCAATATCGACCCCTCTATCCATAACAGCCCACTCTATTAACACAAAATAATTTCCAGAGAGCTACAATAAAATAGATCGACGAAATTTCCTGACAGCGTTGGGAGGTGGGGGTGGTAAAAAAATCGAGGGGGGAAAAAGGGAGCCAGGGATAAAAGGCGTGGACGAGTACCGGGTCCGTCAATTTTTCCTACATGCGGCTACATTTTTTCCCATTTCGCGAAATCAAATAGACATCGCGAAAGGGAGCGATGGACGAAGCGAGGGAGGCAAAAAAAAGGGTAAGCAGACGGCGTGTACGTTCGTGGGCGAGGGGTGGGGCGTGGAGGCAGACAGAGAGCTGGCGGAATCCTTTCTGCGTCGAGAGAAAAATTAATAATCTACCGTCGAGCAGTTACGGCTGAATCTGGGCCAACTATTTCCACCTGCAACATCGCAGGGGGATTCATCAGTTAAAATGCTCGACAGGCAAAGGCATCCTAGCCCTCTCCCTTTCCACGTTCCCCATCCCTCCCCCCCTCCACTCTGCTGACGGGATACGCGAAAAAGGAAAACCTTTTCAATTATCACTCTTTGATCAGAAATACCGCGGAGTAGAATTGACGCGAGCGTGCGTACTTCCTGGTCGAATTCACTTTCGGGTATAATAAAACCGCGGTACGGAATTAATGTCAAAGAATAAGGCAATTAGCGGCGCGGAGCTCTGATTACATGAATATTAATGCACGGGACGCGCCTTTTTCCGACGTCGAGTCGCGAAAGGGCTGGCGCGTCGGGGAGACGTTACCGATCGAGAAAAAAAACGCGCGTTTCGAAAGGAAACAAAAGCCAGATGGGGGAGAGGGGAGTGGGGGAGAAGTGTGAGGGTAATCAAATGAAATTTGCAAATGATTTTTTTTTCTCCCCCCTCCCCCAAGCGAGGTTCATTCGAATATTTTCGAACCGCCAGATTTCTCTCGGCTTTCGCGTCGTTTCCCTTGTTTGCGGAGAGTTTCCCTTTTGCTTTTAGCCGAGTCGCGCCTCTTTCCGTCAATTACGGACACGCAGTGGCTCGCGGTAATCGAATTTCCCTCCGGCGCGCGGGAAACTTGCCCGTTAACTCGCGAATTTTCCCCGAAAACGCCACGGAAAGGGGATAGGGATGTTTCTGTTGAAGAGTGATTCGATGAAAAGATCACGACGTAGTGTGAAATGCTGGGAAAAATTTTAATGGGGGATTCTGGAGGACAAAATAAGTCGAAAATCAAGAATAACAATTTGTCGCCTCATGGCTCGTTAAAAAGTTATTAACAGTTGCGCCTGTAACAGTTACGCAAGTTGCCTATCTACAGGCGCAATTGTTAATAACTTTTTAACGAGCCATGAGGCGAGAAATTGGTATTCTTGATTTTCGTCTTATTTTGGCCTCTAGAATCCCCCATTAAAGTTTTTTCCAGGGATGGCGGAACACGCTGTATAAGGTATCAATTGAATTCAATGATTACAACTGCAATTATTTGTTGTTGATTTTACATAACTCTGTTCTAAAGTCCCCAGAAGAAAGAACTTGCTGGTTGGACTTATAAAATGGCGACTGTGTGCGCCTTAGTTAATTGTGTAGCAAAAGTAAGATGCCAGGACGCTTCTTCTGTGGACTTAATAGTACCAAGATGGCGGCACATACAACAGTCGGTGTCAGACAGTGTATTTTCGGTAATGAATTTTTTTCTCGAAAGTGAGCAGGATTTCAGGTATATGTGTATCCACCAAAAATGATTGTAGCTGCCTTTCTTAACCAAAAATAATTTTTTTAGATCCATTTGAAATTTTTCAATTTCGCCGAAAAATTTGTTCACATTCCTGAATTTTTTTCTCGAAACTGATTAGGATTTCGAGGGTACGTGTATTCACTTAAAATGATTACAATTGACTCCTGAAACTAAAAATAATTTTTTCAAAACGATTTGGAACTTTTATTTCTCGCCGAAAATTTTAGGCACCTACCTCCTGTCGATTTTTCTTAAAAATTAGTTTTTCATTTTTAGTAATTTCGTTTGACGCCCTATAGAAAAGTTGACTAATACTTTTTCATAGGTACACATGAGCTCTACTTCAGAAAAAAATTTCATTGAAATATATTCACTATTGTAGAAGTTATGGCTGTTTGAAAATTGGACCATTTGTATGGGCTCTCCCTCATTTTGCGATGTCAAGGATCAACTTTTCGATAATTTTTGGAATTTTTACATATTCTCCACCAAAATACGCGTTGTTTGCATTTTCAAACTTTAAAATCGTCCAATCCGTTCAGAAGTTATGACATTTTAAAGACACGCATGAAATTTTGGAGTGACATTTCTGGCCTGAAATTATATTTTCAGTAAGGAATTTTTTTCTCGAAAATGGTTAGTATTTCGAGGTTATGTCTATTGACCAAAAAGGACTGTAATTGACCTCTGCAACCAAAAATAATTTTACCCCTCGATTTTTCTTAAAAATTTTGTGTCAGGCCCTACAGAAAAGTTGTCTAATACTGTTTTGTAGGTGTCCAATTTTGTTGGAATAAAATGGCGGAGTGAGTAATTGTTTTGAGGGAAAGAGTAGCATTTTATTTTGGAAGAAAAGTGGTCCGTGGGAGGTGTCGTCCGTGAGAGTTTCTGGGTGAATTTAGTGCACCGCGAAACAGGAAACGCGGGGTTCTAACCAAAGTCGTCGCGCGTTAATCCAGTACGCGCGAGCCGGAGCCACGCTCGTAAATTGTTATCGGCATACGCGGCCTCTCGGGGATAAATCGTTAATATGTCGTGTACGCGACCGGCGTCGCAAAGTGGAACGCAACCCGGGGAATCGTTGTTCCAGATCCCGGTTTGTTTTTGGACGAAATGGAACGGGTCGTGGAGAGATCGAACCATCGTCCGTTATCGAATTCCGCTCTGTGTCGCTTCGAATCCGCTCTCGTCTAATCGTTCCTCGCTCCTCCATAAGACCGATTACCGGGGGGATAGGAATATTCACGGGGATAGAGAACACCGATCAATACTCGAAAGTACATTACCAGGAGTATTTCCAATCGCAAGACCAACCTAGATGCGACGGAATATATAATTCTTGATTGTATATTGAATCGAGGATCGCGTGTAATCGACGACCGGGTCGGTATTGTTCGTTTATGCAAGATTTATTGGACTCCATTTTAGTTCGAGAACTTCGGTTAGAAATTTCATAACTGCTGTAATAGTTAATGTATTTCGTTGAAGTTTATTTGTGAAGTAGAGCTCATGGATAGCTTCAAAAATGTACTAAACAACTTTTCCGTAGCGCGTCAAACAAATTTATTAAAAATGAAAAACGAATTTTTAAGAAAAATCGACATGTGGGAAGTCCTTAAATTTTTCGACGAAATTAAAAAATTTCAAATCGTTCTAAAAAAATATCTTTAGCTAGGGGGGTCAATTACAATCATTTTTGGTGATTAGATATACCCTCGAAATCCTACGCAGTTTCGAGAAAAAAATTCCAGTAGATGCCTGAATTTTTCGGCAAAAATAAAAAATTTCAAATCATTCTAGAAAAATTATTTTTAGTTGCGGGGATCAATTGCAATCATTTTTGGTGAATAGACATAACCCCCAAATCCTACTCACTTTCGGGAAAAAAATTCATTACTGAAAATATAATCTGTGGCCAGAAATGTTACTCTGAAATTCCATGCGTTTGTTTAAAACGTCATAATTCCTGAACGGATTGAACGATTTTAAAGTTTCAAAAAGCAAACAACGCGTATTTTACTGAGGAATATGCAGAAATTCCAAAAATGATCAAAAAGTTGATCCTTGACATCGCAAAATGAGGGAGAGCCCGTAAAAATGGTTCAATTTTCAAACAGCCATAACTCCTACAATAGTGAATATATTTCAATGAAATTTTTTTCTGAAGTAGACCTCATTGGTACCTACAAAAAAGTATTAAACAACTTTTCGCTACAGCGTCAACTAAATTTATTAAAAATGAAAAACGAAATTCCAAGAAAAATTGACAGGGCTAGGTGCCTAAAATTTTCATCGAAAAAGAAAAATTTCTAATTGTTTTAAAAAAATTATTTTCAGCCTACAGGGTTAAGTACAATCATTTTTGGTGATTAGATATACCTTCGAAATTCTACGCATTTTCGAGAAAAAAATTCCAGTAGATGCCTAAATTTTTCGACGAAGAAAAAAAATTTCAAATCGTTCTAAAAAAAATATTTTTAGCTAGGGGAGTCAATTACAGTCATTTTCGGTGAATACACATAACCCAGAAATCCTACTCAGTTTCGAGAAAAAAATTCGAATAGGTGGACAAATTATTCGGCGAAATTAACAAGTTTCAAATCATTCTGAAAAAATTATTTTTGGTCCCGATGGTCAATTACAATGATTTTTGGTGAATACACATATCCCTGAAATCCTACGCATTTTCGAGAAAAAAATTCTTTACCGAATGTATGTCTGACCAGAAATGAGTGATTCCCCTAAAATTTCACGTGTACCTCTAAAACATCATAACTCCTGCACGGATTGGAGGATTCTAAAATTTCCAAATGCAAACAACACGAATTATAGCTCAGAATATTTGAAAAATTATTCCCTAATCCCTCAAAGTTAGAAAAACTCCCTAGAAGTCCAATCTTCAAACCGCCATAACTCCTACAATAGTGAACATATTACAATGAAATTTATTTGACAACTAAAGCTCATGGACACCTACAAAAAAGTATTAATCAACATTTTCATAAAACGTCAAACATTTTTATTAAAAATCTCAAAAATCGACATGGGGGTGGGTTTAGAAATTTTCCAATCAATTTCAAAATTTCCAATGTCTCTCATCGTTAATCTTCTCCTCCGTTTGCAGCACACTTCTCGTAAAATCTCCCCATAATCCGCGCAGCTTTCGTACGACTCGTTGGATACCCCGGAACACGCGAACCATAATTTCTTGCGTCGCTCGGAGATCCAAGAGACCTTTACCCGGCGACCCCCGCGTTTTATCAATCTTTTTTCTAACCGGACGGCCATCAGCGACAGCGCTGTAAATTTCGCTGGTGGGGGATCCGTAGGAATCCGCTTGATTAAAGCGGAAATACGCCTCCTGCCCCTAACCCCCCTCTCTGGCGATGGCGAGGGGGGGCAAGAATCAATCCTTCGGACGGGCGGCGCGTCGAACTCGGGCCGAACTTCGCCAGTAATTAATTTCCCCGCGTGTTGCCGTGCACGAGCGAAAAAGTAATCTGCATTCGGCGAAAAGTTTTGGACGTTCTCGTGACTGCGGGCGCTCCCCTCGCCAGGAGGGGGGAACGATTAACCGAGAGAAAGAAGGAACAACGGTGTCAATGGCGGACGGGCACGAACCTCGCGCGATTCTTCGATTACGCTCGCGGTACGACGCGGAATACTTTTCCGCCAATTTCGTCCGTCAGCATCGGGAAACTTTGCCCCCAACCCCTTCGCGTTTCACCCCACTTCGCCACCCCCTTTGGGGTCGAAGGCAGACGGGCGCCGATTAACCCGTTAAGAGATTTGAGGGACGTTAGACTCTCTTTTATTGGTATTGGGACTCGTTCAGGGGGGGGTGGGACGCTACATTTTGAAGGCTGAAACGTGGGAAATTGATGGTAATGGGTTTTATAGAGAGATAGGCGAGGTTATTTAAACGTTTGGGTTGGAATGGTGGGGATGTATTCGTTTATTCCAAGATTAGTCTTGGAGATTAAGTTAAAAAGACATTTTTATGTTGATGAGGTACGTGGTAGGAGTTGAACATGGTGAGAAAGTAATAGTTTACATGTGGTTAACCTTTTAGAAGCATATTTCGATACATTTCTCGCATTTGTCACAAGAAGTAACGAATAAAGGTGGCGCCCTCACCGATCGACCAGGTGGCGCCCTCGATCCACAATCGACTTCAATAAGAGGCCATGGGGATTAAATTAAAAACACACTTTTATATTTCTGAAATAATTGGTAAATCTGTTATTTTTATTGTGGTCATTTCCTGTTCTGAACAATTTTTTAAATTGAAATTAAATAGGGTTCATTTCAGAAATTATTTGGAATTAAATTATAAATCGAGGGGTTGATCAGTGGCTTCTTGAAAAAATAGAAGATGTTAGCATAGCTTTGGAAAATGTATAAACAGAGCTTTCGATAAACAATTGTCATTTCTTTAATAAAAAATAAAAATTTAAAAAAATAAAAGTTCTTAAAATCTATTAAAATTTTTAAATGAAATTAGATAGTGTACATTTGAGAAATTATTAGGAATTAAATTATAAATCCAGGGGTTGATCAATTTATCCTTGAAAACATAAAATAGCATATAGCTGTGAAAATATATAAATAGAGCTTTTGATACCCAATTGGCATTTCTTTAATAAAAAATAAAAATTCTAAAAAACAAAAATTCTTAGTATATAGTAAAAGTGCTCAAAATGTTTCTCGAGAGCTTTTTTCAAATGAAATTAAATAATAGACACTTGAAAAATTATTAGAAATGTATAAACAAAGCTTTCGACGCACAATTGTCATTTCTTTATTAAAAAATAAAAATTCTTAGTATACAATAAACGTGACCAAAATGTTTTTCGAGAGCTTTCTATTGTTTTTATACTTGAAGCGCCCCCTACAACACGCATAAAAGACGCACAAATCTCAGTGTCGTAAGACCGTGGCTCGATTTGCGTAAACGCGCGCTTCGAAGGCGCTTCCGGAAGATCGTAAAAGGAAACGACGGTTTCCGGGGCGGAGCGAGAATGGCGGGAAAATGTGAAAACGATGCAGCTGCGTTTAGATAATACGAATTCGACGTCCGTTTCAATGGTATCGCGTCGATGATAATCAGCGGTATCGAAGAGTCAAACGCGTCCCGGCGCAGAAGGCAATTTAGTAATTATAATAATCCCGTTGACAGGTCGCGATTTGCGCGACGCTCGCGGCTGGCTGGTAACGATTAATTACAACTGAATTACTAAGTGTCGCGGTCGAAACGCGGTCTCGCGATTAATCGCTGTTTATTACGTCGCCATTTAAAAGTTTCGAAAGCTCCCCTCCTTCTCACTCAATTCTCACTCGTACGTAAATTTACAAACATCGAAACATTGATTTTTTAATTCCAAAAAATTATAAAAATATTATCTGAATTTCTTTGCAAAATATAAAAATAAAAATAAAGTGTTTTAGGTTAGAATTCCTGTTTATTTCGACGCCATTTTAAAATTTGTCGAGAAACAATTTTCACTCGTACACAGACCTAGAAACATCGAAATATTGATTTTTGAATTCTAGAAAATTATAAAAATATTTGCAAAATTTCTTTCAAAAATAAAAAAATAAAAATAAACTGTTTTGGTTTAAAATTCTTGTTTATTCTATCGCCATTTAAAGTTTGAAAACCTCCTCTCCTTTTTACTCGTAAATAAATTTAGAAACATCGAAATATTGATTTTGGAATTCCATGAAATTATAAAAATATTTTTAGAATTTCTTTGCAAAAGAAAAAAAGAAAAATAAAGTGGTTTGGTTTAGAATTTAATGATTTTGTAAGCACACAGAGAGGGTGTATAATTTGCAGGTGGATGGGGGGTGGTTTGTAGTCATTAGCGAGGTATGTTTGCACAATTAATGCGATTAAATTGAACGCAGATATGTCTTAAATTTCTAGCAAGAACGTACAATTTAAATGGTTCGCGAATATCTTCGTAATGCAACTGCACCGTTAGCCCGTGTACGAACAACCTCCATTTCTCAAGAGTCATTAAAGCCAAACGAGAAAGCATGAATTCGTGATTATGACATGTTGCTTGTAACAGGGAATTCGCGTTGCCCTTTCTCGATAAGAGAACTATGGGGCTGTTTGAGATAAGAGCATCAAGAACAATGCTTGAAACGAACACTTACCAGATTGCAATATTTTTAATCTGTTTGCAAAATATTTTACTATTCCATTACAAAAAGAACCTCCTTATTTTACTTTTAAGGAGAAATGATGAAAGCAAATCTTCCATAGAAATTTCTGACAAATTTTTATTATATATTGCAATTATTTTTATTTGTTCTGTTGTTTATTAGTCTATTATAAACCTCTTTATTTTATTTTTAAGCAGAAACTAACTTTTGATGAAAGCAAATGTTCCATAGAAATTTCTGAGAAATTTTTGTTACACGTAGCAATTATATTTATTTGTTCTGTTGTTTATTAGTCTATTATAAACCTCCTTATTTTATTTTTAAGCAGAAACTAACTTCTGATGAAAGCAAATGTTCCATAGAAATTTCTGATAAATTTTTATTACACGTTGGAATTATTTTTATTTGTTCTGTTGTGTTAATCTTGACAACTTCATTTTTAAATATCATTTTTTAAATGTAGAAGTCCATGTGGGACCTCTGAGTCAATCATAAGTTTCTCATTGATGTGATAATGGTCATCTTTTTTTAGTTTAATCGTCCTAAATTTTGTAAATAATAATTGTATTTGTAAAACAGAGGAATATTATTGCGTGGGAGTATATTGTCTGGTGACTAAATTACATGGACACTTGGCTGTCGAAAGGGTTAATATTTGTGGAGTACATACTATTAAATTACGTTATATTCTGTCAGTGTCAAAGCTAAATAACCAGAAGTGTAAACTTTCAGTAATTCCAAGGGCTTGTAATATGTAGAATATAATAGTTAATGGAATTGATAGCTTTTAGCAAGTCTGTGCGTATCAGGAGCATGTATATGTATATATCAATACAATTAGATAAGTAAATACTATTAAATTATCAAACAACGCCCATTACTGTAATTTGCAATTGTGTAAGGATAAACCCAGTCCTCGTGACTGAAAACCTATATGTAGCTCCATATCATCCCTTTGAGCAACAATTATAACTCAATTGCAACTGATTTTTCCCCTGTGTCATAAATGATTCAATACTTTATTATAACTAAAGTAAAAATACTTCATTATAACTAAAAAACTACTTATTTATTGCTGGGTCATTCATGCAATTAAAGAAATTAATTTTCCAATTGTATTGCACATGAGAAAATCCTTTGGCGGTCATTTAAGTGCTTTAAATCAGAATAAAAAGGAAAAATCACACTCTGAAACTATTTATATACTCATGTATAGACTCAGAATTAGGTTATGTGTACTCAAAAGAAATAATTGTAATTTGTAATGAATTTTGACCGAGTTACAAAAATAAATAGTGTGATAGATTGTAATTTTTCCAGTGTTTGATTGATTATGTAACTGGAAAGATTAATTTTCCAGTGTTTGATTAATCATATAACTGGAAAAATTAATTTTCCAATTGCATCGCACATAATAAAAGTCTCTTCTCATACAATTGTTTTAAATCAGAATAAAAATGAAAAGTCACACTCTGAATCTATGTATGTATTCATATATAATTTCAAAATTGACTTATTGCTTCTAGTTTAATATAAACTTTTAGATTCAGCCTCTAAAATTGACCCAACTTTTACTAATTTTATTTAAGCATTACAAAGAATTTTACATATTCAAAGAAAATAATTACAATGCATAATAAATTTTGACCCAAGTTACAAAAATAAATGTTAAATTTTAAATTTTCCAGTGTTTGATTGATCATGTAGCTAAAGAAATTAATATTCCAATTGTATCACACATAAGAAAATTCTCTGGTGGCCATATTCATCACATTAAAAAGGAAAAATCACACTCTGAAACTAAATGACAAAAAGTAACAAAAATCCATAAACAAATTAAAATATCTCTAGCATTTCGTTATCTGTGAAATAAAATTGAATACCTGGTGTCGAAGACCTTTCCAAAGTAAACATAGAGGCCAGGTTTAATTTTCCAAATGTATCACACATAAGAAAATTTTCTGATGGCCATATTCATCACATTAAAAAGGAAAAATCACACTCTGAAACTAAATGACAAAAAGTAACAAAAATACATAAACAAATTAAAATATTTCTAGCATTTCGTTATCTGTGAAATGAAATTGAACACCTGGTGTCCAAGGTGAACATAGAGGCCAGGTATTCCCCTCCCGCATTGTCTAGAATTTTATTTGACACCATTGTATACCTTCTCAAGGTGAAGACCAGCTGATAAGATAACAGAGACCAGTGTTCAGTCACGTTTGAAATTTTTTTACTCCGCTGATAGAACGTTCTCGAGGACCTTTTGATTCATAGAAGGAAATGGGAGTCCCCCAGCGTTCCAAGCTTCCAGGAATCGGCTCCACCGTTAATTCGCGAGCACCGAGCACGCTTTGTACCTGGAAAAAACCGGTGGGTCGTGCTCCTGGAAATTCGTGGGGCCAATCACGTTCGACAAACCCGCAAATAATCGTTACCGAGCCCCGGCTACGATCGCCGTCGAGAATTCGAAAAGTTCTCCGCGCGCACAGTCGATCTACGACCGTCGATCCACGACGTGGCACGTTTCTGCGTTACAACCGGTCGTCGAAACGTTGATCGCGCACACATTTGCTACGGGGTAATTGAATTAACCGATAAAATTAAATTGCTCGGCGATAGTCCGTATAATCGCCTCCGTGGCGTTTCGATGGCCTTGCAAACATAAACAGGTCTCTTCAAACGCGGCCCACGGATTGTATTTACCCTCTGTGCATTCCTAAATTGGTCAGATATCTTTGAGAGTGAAATTTTTCAGACATTTTTGAAGCAGTTGTATTTTTTGAAGGTTCAAAAAATAAGTGCAGTGTTATTTTTGGGGTGGTTTGATTAGGTATTGAGGGGTTTGGAATGATTTTGTTCACAATTTTTATTGTAATATTAACATTTTTTAAATGGGGATTTAAGGTGATTTGATAGAGTTGGTAATATCTGGAATTATAGTTTGAAATGTTTGGGGAATTAACTTTAGTTTTCTTAGTGTATTTATAAATGTTTAAAGTTTGTTTTTGTGTGTTACTGTTTGTATGTTAATAGATTTATTGCTTTTTCTGGTGGCTTAAATAAGACTATGTATTTTATTTGTGGGATAAAAATAATATAGTGTTTGAAGTAATTCATTATATCTCACTCCAAATATTATTCAAATTATAATATAATATTTGAAATAATTCATTATATCTTACTTCAAAGACTATTGAAATTATAATATAGTATTTGAAATAACTCATTATACAATTCCATTCTGAATTGTTACTCAATATTATTTGAACAAAAAAAAAGAAAATTCCTTTATTGAAATTTGATAATGACTGTTCCCAATCACAAATTCAAATCCAAGGGGGCTTATATCAACCTGAAATTATTATTATTATTATTATTATTGTTGTTATTATTATTAGCATTATCTTTATCATTATCAGCAGCTTCATTATCATCATTGTTGTTGTTGTTATCATTATCATTATCATCATTGAAATTATTATTGGGATTGTTATTATTATTATTATTATTATTATTATTGTCGTTGTTGTTGTTATCATTATCATTGTCATCATTGAAATTATTATTGAAATTATTATTGGTATTGTTATTATTATTATTATTATTATTATTGTTATTATAGTTATAATTATTATTGTTATTATCATTACAATCATCATCATCATCGTTATTGTTGTTGTTATCATTATCATCATTATTATTGTTGTTGTTGTTATAATGAAGCTAATGCCATTCTGAATTATAAATCAATATTATTTCAACAAAGATAAAGAAAATTCCTTTATTGAAATTTTATACTGACTGTTCTCAATCACAAATTGAAATCCAACGTGATTGATATCAATCTGCATGTATTATTATCGTTACTATTATTATTATAAATATTTACAAGGATTGCATGCGTTGCTTATCAGACACTTAACGCCCAGCGTCGGCTCTGACACGTTCACGCGTTGCCTGCAGAATTTTGCAACGACGTGTCTCGCACGACCAGAGTTAATTATGCGTCATAAAGTAGTACATGAACGTACGACACACACACGCGGCCCGGCATGAATATTCAAAGGGCATCATTAGTCCCTTATATAACATATTATTTCTTCCGGGATTTGTTTACCAAGCATTGTCTCCGTATCTTTATTTACACATGCTTCTAGATTTATTTCAATTTACCATTGAACCACGACGACAGTAATTAGTTATTTATTCCGCACCGTTAACAGTGCTTCCAACGATGCTTCCACGCCATTTCGTTAACAGACGACGTACGACTGCGTGTGATGATAAATGAAGCCAACACGGTAAAAAGGAAAGTCTTATTGTCTCTGCCCTTTGCTCCAAGATATTTATTTCCTAATGAACTTTTACTGTTCATCTTATAGAACTGTGTTGTATCTCGGAATAACAGGAAATAAAATAATGCAAGCTTCTAGGGACGAGAAAAATATGGGAGGAATTTGGTTGTCAAATAAATGAGCCCCTTTCTGTTTAATAAAATAACGTATATATATTTTAACACAATATTCTCTACACGTGTGCATCACACTCTCCTCCATACAAGGGACTTCCCCCCGTCGCACTCTCGTGCACCAGCGTTGCCAACAACCACACTCATTCATACCCCACTCACTCACCAGGCATACCACACAATAAAAATAACTCCACAAAAAATACTGTGTGACTAAGTGAATCATTCAAAATTCTATGGTACTAAAATATATACTATGGTTAATGAAAAGAAAATTGTTGGATTCAGGGTTCGATAATTATGGTCAAAATGGGAGCTAATTTAGTTAAATAAAATTAAAGATGATTCTACTAAAAGATAAAACTATTTTTCTTATGTAATTTGTGACGTAATAGTTATTTAATATTTAGAATAATTGTTTGTATTTTATTTGTGAGATAAAGTAATATAGTGCTTTGTATAATTTGCTCTATCTTATTTTAAATATTATTCTAATTATAATATAGTATTTGGAATAATTCATTATATTTTACTTCAAACGTTATTCAAATTATAATATAATATATGGAATAATATCTTACCTTATCTTACTTCAAATACTTATGAAATTATAATATACTATTTGAAATAGTTTCTTATCTTTCTCTAAAGATTATTCAAATTATAATATAATATTTGAAATAATTTCATACCTTCCTCCAAAGATTATTGAAATTATAATATAATATTTGAAATAATTCCTTATCTTAGTTCAAATACTAATGAAATTATAATGTAGTATTTGAAATAATTTCTTATGTTACTTCAAATATTATCCAAATTATAATATAATAGTTGAAATAAGTCATTATAATTTACTTCAAATATTATTGAAATTATAATATAATATTTGAAATAATTTATTATATCTTACTTCAAATAGTATTCAAATTATAATATAATACTTGGAATAATTCATTATATTTTACTTCAAATGTTATCCAAATTATAATATAATATTTGAAA
Source organism: Colletes gigas (assembly GCF_013123115.1). Lineage (NCBI taxonomy): Eukaryota > Metazoa > Arthropoda > Insecta > Hymenoptera > Colletidae > Colletes > Colletes gigas. The sequence goes on from NW_025106644.1 coordinate 3,306,992, forward strand.
TAATTCATTACATTTTACTTCAAATATTACTCACATTACAATGCAATATTTGAAATAATTTACAATAATTAATTGAAATTTGAAATAATTAATAATTTACACTACTTTGATGTCACAAATTATATGAGAAAAGTAGTTTCTACAATATATTAAACAGGGAAGACATCTAAATTTTAATTTGACAAACAAATTAGGTCTTCCTGGTCTACAGAATTTCTAATTAAATAAAGAATCGACAAAATTAGATTTATAAACATAAAAACAACATAATTAACAATCATCTAATGAAAATTCATGAATTGAGGCATGGTGCATGACTGACAAATTAAATACTTCAAAATTGAGGCAGATAAAATTCGACAATTTTCAGAGTGCAAGCCCACATAGTTGCTTCTGACTACAAAATGGAGGGCTCTCGAGGTCGCTGGCGTTGCAGCCATCGGCCGTAGTATGTTTGAGCAGGTTTAAAGGCCTATCTAAACTGGGAGACAACGGCCACATGCGTCGATAAATCATCTTTCTTTAGCCTGTTGGTGGATTCGCGAGGCGTATGTTCTACGTGCTTGGCGACGCCGTGTATCGATGGTTCTCAGGACGGGTGTGTACAGGTAGACGCGTCCGTACGTGTTCGACTACGTGTGTGGGGGCTGATAGAAGCGTATCGAAGGGGGTATAGCTGAAGTTTCGCCGCGGATAATATCAAGGCCGATAAAGGAACACGGGCGTGCTCTCCCATGGGGCTCCCCTCCTCCTCGTAGGGAACGTTTCCCGAATACAGAGCGAACGGAGCGTGTCCGTGACGACGCGACATCCCCCCTCCCTCTCGTCCACGAATTCCGAAACGAGCTCCACGGAATAGGACGCCATTATCGCTTTGTCTCCACGAAATTGGCCATTTTTACTCGAAAGTAAAAATTACACTTACTTCGATGCTTCAAAAATTTTAATGGGGGATTCTAGTGGCCAAAATAACACAAAAATCAAGAATATTAATTTGTTGATTGAGGCTTCGTTAGAAAGTTATTAACGTTTAAAGATCCGCGGGCGCAACTGTCTCGCAAGTGGAACTTTAAACGTTAATAACTTTTTAACGAAGCCTCCATCAACAAATTGGTATTCTTCATTTTCGACTTATTTTGGCCTCCAGAATCCCCCATTAAAATTTTTCCCAGGGTTGACCTAACACCCTGTATAAAAAAAATTGCTTCATTTCCTAGAAGACATTCTGCTGAGATTATCTGCTATTTAATTCGAGTAAATGACCCCCCATTTTGATTAGAGCAATCAAACCCTGAATGCAATAATTTTTGAAGTAATTATTTCCAATTTGAAACGCGTCCAAGTGTTGGAATTCTTGTCTTTTATTTCGATAATAACTTCGAGCCACTCGAATCTAGCGTCAGCGAATTTCTGGCGTCGAACATAATTTTTTCACGCGGTCGACGTGCACCAGGAGGCCACGTCGGTGTCCTAATATTCCGATCCACGCACGGCCATCGATTAGCCTCGCGATTCCGTATTCAGGCGACGTTGTCGTTCAATTTCGAATCGGTGGCTTCCCCCAGCACCTGTCGACCAGCTCCCCAAGCTCTAACGAGGATATTATTTCCGTGATCGCGAATTAAAGGGCCTCGTCGAATCTAGGGGAAATCCAGCTTCCTCGAATTAAAAATTTTCATTCCCCCCCGACGATATTTGCTCCCGTCATGTCTCGAAGACGCTGTTTACCGTTACTCGGGCGGGGGAAGATCGAACGTAACAGCCAGAGCAAACTTCGCCGGTTTTTTACCGAGCTGAACGACGAGCGTGTCGGGTAACGGCGAGGAAACTCCGCGACTTCTTGTTTTCGTGCTTCTTGCGCCGCGACAACAGCGCTCTTTGTCTTTGGCGACGTCGCAAGAAGCCAGAGCCTCGGTGGTTCTTAACCCTTTTAAGCTGACAATCGAACGACACCGAGATCTCAACTTTATGCTAAAAATTGCAAGCATCGATGAGAAATAGTCGAGGAATTCGAGGCTACGATCTTCGAATCGCTGGTTGGCTGTTCGTGTCGACGACTTTGCTTTGGATTTTATAGATTTCCAATCCCACAGAATTTTTTCCAATACATGGGGAGATATAAATACCCATCAGTTTGAAAGATTTTATTTTTGTTTGATTATACATCAACTAACATTGGTTTATTATTTTTGTAGCTTTTTTTATATTCAAAAAGCCTATTTATTTTTGTAATATTTCAAGTTTTTTTTATTTTATAGTGAAAGGTTATGTCATCGGTGTATTTTGCAACCATAAAATTTTGATTTTAGACCATTGAAAATTAAATAATTTGAAATTTGTTTGTTTTATTGGTTTGTTATTTTTGTAGCTTTTCTTAAATTCAAAAATCCTATTTATTTTTGTAATATTTCAAGTTTTTTGATTCTATAGTGAAAGGTTATGTTATCTGTGTATTTTGCAACTCTAAAATTTTGATTTTAGACCATTAAAAATTAAATAATGTAAAATTTATTTCAGTATTTATTTTTGTAACTTTGCTTAAATTCAATAATAAAATAGAAAAGAAAAACTCTCTTCCTTCATTAAAATATTAATGGCTGACACATTAAAACAAAAGAATATATAAAGAAACTAATACACCAAAGAATATAAATAGTACATCAAAGAAAAATAGCTTAAAACTAAATTTAAAAATGGCTGACACATCGAAATGAGTAAAAATTACACACATTCATGAGAAATTAAAAGAATCTACAGGGTGTTCGGCCACCCTTGGTAAAAATTTTAATGGAGGATTCTGGAGGCCAAAATAAGACGAAAATCAAGAATACCAATTTGTTGATAGAGGCTTCGTTAAAAAGTTATTAACGTTTAAAGTTCCACTTGCAAGACAGCAGCGCGCGCTGAACTTTAAATGTTAATAACTTTGTAACGAAGCCTCCATCAACAAATTGGTATTCTTGATTTTCGTCTTATTTTAGCCTCCAGAATCCCCCATTAAAATTTTTCCCACGGTTAACCGAACACCCTGTATAAACAAGTTAATACACCAAAGAAAAATAGCTTAAAAATAAATCTAAAACAAAAAATTCATGAGTTATAAAAAGAATATACAAATAAGCTAATACACAAAAAAAAAAATAACTTAAAAATAAATAGAAAAATGGCCGACGCATGACTAAAAATTACACGCTTGGAATAGAAAAATTGTCGAATGGAGTGCTCTTCTCCAGTCGAAAAATGACTAAAAGGGGAAGCGCGTAGACTAAAAAAAAATCTGTCTGGTGAGGAACAATTTCCCAGAAACGAGATCGTCGAAGGAGGTCGTCGATGAAGAAAGAGAACGTCGACTGGAAAAGCTCGAATGGGCGGGAAGAAAATTGGGTAACCGAAAAAGAGTATGGAAGGCTGACGAATTCCAGGGGAGGAGCATTCCAAATGTGTAACCGGCGGCGATGGAGCCGGAGCCGAGCGGAGCGGAGCGACGCGTAAACCACGAGCTCTTGGCTGCTGCAGGCAGGTGAAAAGAAAAGGTTCCACGAAAGGGACGTGGCCTATTTTTGTCCCCGTGGCATTTCTCAACGGCTCTTAAGAATTTTTTTTTTTTTCCTTCTTTTTTCTCCTCTCCTCGCGGCAGGCAACGAGCCCATGGTAATTAAGGCCTCGAAAGAGCGCGGGCAGGAAACAATGTTCGCCCCTCCGCTTCCGGTCGCGGGGTTTCTCTCGATCGCCGGGTTGGAAACGATCGCGTTTAGAAATTCTTTTTCTCTACGTGGACGACCACCTTCCGCTGAATTCAGGGGACCTTGTCATTATTTTCGTGTCTTCGCGCTTGACAATTCTCGAGACTCGAAACTGACGATGTTCGAGAGGTTGTGATTCGATTTGTCAGCCATTTTTTAATTTATTAACCTCTTAATTTGAAGCCAAATTTAATAGAAATGCCTGGCTCTGCAATTTTCCTCCGATACTCTCTCGAACGTTGCAATTTTCTTCGAAACTGTTAAGTTGGGAACCACTGTTTTAGACTAATTTTCTTGAGACTTGGGAAAAATTTTAATGGGGGATTCTAGAGACCAAAATAAGACGAAAATCAAGAATAACAATTTGTTGATTAAGGCTTCGTTAGAAAGTTATTAATGTTTAAAGTTCCACTTGCGAGACAGCTGCGCGCGTGAAACTTTAAACGTTAATAACTTTTTAACGAAGCCTCCATCGACAAATTGTTATTCTTGATTTTCGACTTATTTTGGTCTCTAGAACCCCCCATTAAAATTTTTCCCACGGTTAACGGAACACCCTTTTATAGTAAGTAATGGAGATTGTCGTAAGATCGTGTATACGGAGGTCGAAGGGGTTAAGTGTCCAGCGAGGCAGACTTTCGATAATTTAAGTCCCCGCGACGTCCATTGTCCACCAGTAATGGAACCCGATCGAGAATGACGGGCACTCGACGTAGATCGGAAGACAAGCTCGAGAGGTCGTCGATAGCGGTGTGAACGACGACGACGGTGTCCCATAAAGGCGTTTATATCGACGTGATTTACTTTAAAGGAGCCTCGCTATTCGATGCGCTCATCGTTTCTCCCGGTCATTGGTCGTATTGGACCAAGGATCGCCATTAAACGACCACCGCCGTCGACGTAAAGAAAAGCAAATGGCCGTCGAAAAATCCCCCTTGCGATGCCTCTTCGCGTGCCCCATCGATCCTTCGTTTTTAAAAAAGGACGAATTCTTTTATAGCCACCTCGAAAATCACGAAAAAATTCAATATTTATTCTGAATTATTTATTTTGTTAATTTACTGTGACTTTTTATGAGAGAAAAAAAATAAATATAATGCAATGGATATAATTTATTTTTTTTCTCATAGAAAACCACAGTCAATTGCAAAAAATTCAGTCGACTATATTTTTTGCAATTTGTCATTACCAATTTCCAATGAAAATTAAGAAAAATCACAACAAACAATTTGTAATTACCAATTTCCAATGAAAACAAAAAAAAATATCAACAAATAATTTGTCATTGCCAATTTCCAATGAAAACCAAGAAAAATTACAACAAATAATTTGTCATTACCAATTTCCAATGAAAACCAAAAAAAATCACAACCAAAAAATTCCTTTTTTTTTGCACATTTTAGTTACAAAATTCTATAAATGCTGGAGCCCCCCAAAAATTCCAAGTTTCCACGACTTTCGACGGCCATCGACCTTCCCCGTTTGGTATTTTCGACTATAGAACGCCCCCTGGAATAAATTTTCCATCGACGAGGGTACGCTCGTAACGATGAATGACAGCATCCCCTCGAAGGAAACGGAAGTCGGGCTTCGCGAGTGTTTAGGAAAAACCGTAGCCCGTTGTTTGCCGTCAATTTTCATTCCGTGGTACGCGACTGGGTAAAAATTCAGCGACGATGTCGGTCTCGTCGAGTAAGTGGAAGCTCGTTTCCCCGACCAAGTGATCTCGAATTGCGCGCCGTGTAAACGAAAGCCATCGAAATTCTATTTCCGAGCTCGTCGTTCCTCCCTACTCCAGAACCTCGCGTTATCGGGACTCCCCCGCAAACTGTTGCGCCGAATATTGTTCCTCACTGTCGCCAAGCACCCGTGGAATTTTTATTCAAGATTTACTATTGTATGCAAGACGTCAAATTTGAGTTAAAATTAAATTAGAAAGCTATTCTGTCTTTGGAAAATTTTTTTGGAATGGAAAAGTATTGAAAATGGGGACTTGGAAATTTAATTTTAGAAATATTGATGGATCAGAAAGGGAAAAGAAGAAGAATTGGAGGGAAAAATATATAATTTGAGTTAAAATTAAAATAGCAAGCTAGAAAAATTGGGAGTGTATCAATGTATTTTAAGAAAATTTTTTTAGAGAGAAATAGACCAAAAAATCATGGCTGAAATTCAGGTTTAAAAATATTGATGGATTGCAAATAGGGAAGAAGACATAAAATTTGAATTAGAATTAAAATATTTCTCTACAAAAATTGGAATTATATTAATATATTTTAGGAAAATTTGTTTAGACAGAAAAAGACCTGAAAATTAGGAAAATTTGTTTAGAAAGAAAAGTCCTGAAAATTAGGAAAATTTGTTTAGAAAGAAAAACCCTGAAAATTAGGGAAATTTGTTTAGAAAAAGGTCTAAAAATCAGGGAAATTAGGAAAGAAAATGCCTGAAAATTAGGAAATTTTTTTAGAAAGAAAATGCCTGAAAATTAGGATAAATTTTAGAAAGAAAATGCCTGAAAATTAGGAAAAAATTTAGAAAGAAAATGCCTGGAAATTAGGAAAATGTTTTTAGAAAGAAAATGCCTGAAAATTAGGAAAATGTTTTTAGAAAGAAAATGACTGAAAATCATGATTGAAAATTCAAATTTAAAAATATTGACAAACCAAAAATAATAAAAAAGACATAAAATTCGAGTTAAAATTAAAATAGCCACAACAAAATTTGGTCATGTGTTAGCAATTTTTTGAAAGTTACTTGGAGGAAAAATTATTAAAAATGGCGACTGAAATTGAGTTTTAAAAATATTAATAGGCCAAAAAGTGAAATAAAGTGGAAGAAAAAGCCTGTTTAGAAAGAAAGAGCGTGGACTAAGAACAGATTCGAGGATTCCAAGCGTAGCGAGCGCTCTATAAATTACATATCTGAGTTATGGTAGCTAAGTCGACATGAATAATGGTGTGTTTCTCTAGGGTCTTCCAGGAACATAAAAATTGATTTTCTCGAGCCGTGGATATTTAATACCGTGCCACAACCATTGATCATTTTCAGGGCAAGATTGAATCGTTGACATCTAGATCAGTCAGAATATTAGCATAAACGTGACGCAAAATCACCTTTTATACTATTTTACATCGATTTTAAAAAAATATTTAAATTAAATATAATATAACATAAAAATAAATAAATTTAATATTCGAAGATTATTTATAGAGCCCTTTCAAAATTTTAGAGCAGAAACCAATGGCAAAATTTAAAATACGAAATAATTAGAGATTTTTCCAAATAGAGGGCTCAAAAATTCATCGTCAAAAATCTTTCAGACGCCAAAAATAAATAAATTCAATGTTAGAGGATTATTTATAGAGCCTTTTGGAATTTCAGAGCAGAAAACAATTACAGAATTTTGGATACGAATAGCTGCCGAATTTTCCAAATAAATGACTATAAATTCAACGTTAAAATGAAGCTTTCAAATGTCAAAAATAAATAAATTTAATGTTAGGGGATTATTTATAGAGCCCTGTAGAATTTTAGAGCAGAAACCAATGATAAAATTTAAAATACGTAATAATTAGAGATTTTTCCAAACAGAGGGCTCAAAAATTCATCGGCAAAAATTTTTCAGGCGTCAAAAATAAATAAATTCAATGTTAGAGGCTTATTTATAGAGCCTTGAGGAATTTTAGAGCAGAAAACAATTGCAAAATTTTGAACACAAATAACTAGAGATTTTTCCAAATAGATGGCTTAACAATTCATTGTCAAAAATAAATAAATTCAATGTTGGAGGATTATTTATAGAGCTCTATGGAATTTTAGAGCAGAAACCAATGGTAAAATTTAAAATACGAAATAGTTAGTGATTTTTCCAAATGGATACCTAAAAAATTCGTCGTCAAAATGTGTTTTTTAGATTCGTAGTTTTAATTTTTAACAAAACATTATCGTTTACCGTGTCAAGCATTTTTCAAGTATCTCTGTACAAATAACTATCTTGAAATCGCTGTTCTAGAGCAGAAGAAACGTAGTTATAGTACACTGGTTCCCAGTTGTAGACCTTCCACTAGCGAATCCATGTTGCGCGTCAGAAATAATATTAGCCTGGGATGAAGCGAGCTTGTTAACTATGCTCCTAAGGAGTTTATATTTCCAATTGGAGACGCCCAGCTTAGAAGATACGTTCGCTTATTATGGCGAGCCACCCTCGAATACAATAGCAAATAATTACCTTTAAATTGTCTAACTTGCATACGATTTACAAAATGTACATTTTCCTAAATCCCACGTTAAATCCTATCGATATTTTCTTGACCCCTTTTGAGCATCATTTAAAGTAAAAATATAAAATAAATAAAATGTAAACAGACCTCGAAACGTTTACATTTAAATTACTATTTAAATTCGTCTGAAAAGATTGGACGATAACCGTTTTCGTGATTCGAGAGGGAAACGGGGAATCCCTGGGCGAAATCCGAGCCCCTCCAGGGCCACTCGTGGCTCTCGAAAGCCCGTCTTGAAACGGAAACGAGGCACACGACTCGAAGAAGATTTTAGCGACGCGCGGAATGCTTTCATCCGGAATTAACCCGGAATTCCTACGTGTCCGCGATGAAGTCAATTTGTACGACGTTTCAGAGGTAAGTTCGACGACACCCTGAACCAGTGACACGGTCTACGAAACCTCAGCGAACCGATCGGATGAAGACGAATCCAATCAAGACGTCAGAAGTCGAACCGGGGCGCCGAGCTTTTCGCTTAGGATTACGTTTACGGTACCGATCTGTCGCCAACAGTGCTCCCGTGTGTCGTTGGTCCACTGGACCATGTAATTTCGTCGAAATATACGAGAAAAAAATAAAATAAAAAATACGAGAAAAAAAGATAAAAAGAACTGTCGAACGTCGTTCAACGATAATAATATCGACGGTTCTCGATGCGTCGCAATTGTTCTTATTAACCTACTCCTGCACGAATAACAAGCTTAACCTCGATATTTTCAAGCGATCGACAGATAATTATATTATCCTTGCGAACTGGAGAGCTTTAACATTAATAACGCGAACGACCTACAAATGGTCGTTTGTTTTGCTCTCTAATATTACGCGAGTCAATTGATCGATCGAGTCTGTCGCGCAATTCTAATGATTTACTCTAGATGGGGTTGATCCGGTTGTTCTTAAAATATGCAAACTGATCTGGTCATCAAGAAAGTGAATTTTTACATCAAATTATTTTTTTAAATCCACTTTTTCTACCGAAATTAAAGATTGCAAGTAGAATAGCTCAGTGTGAGGTCAGACGGTCCGACCAATGGTCGAGCTCCTCCACTCGATTCAAATATTTTTATTCACTAGAAATATACTCGAATAAATCATTCGTCTACTACAACAAAAAATAACATACTTTTCAACTCTGAATAATATTTATCAAACAATTTATTACACCAAATTTTCACTGAAAATTTTCATTATTTAGGAGCACTATCTAGCTTATTCTTTTCTCTAGAAAGCTTTGAATCTTTACTACAATGATTATACCGATAAAAATCTGTATTCGAGTGACTTTTTCTATCGAAATTAAAAATTGCAAGTAGAACAGCTCAGTGTAAGGTCAGACGGTGCGACCAATCGTCGAGCTCCTCCACTCGAAGTCGATTTCTCTTGGAAACCTAACGAAAATAGCACGAAACAGCGCCGCGGAAAGGAGCGTAATCCGCAAACAAAAAATCGTGGCAAGGCTTTAGCACCACCGTACACTTTCTGCTGTTTTTATTGTTCCTTCTCGACGAGATTTCCTGGCGAGTATTTACGTTTCGCGCGACCGCCATTCGCGTTCCGCGACAAGGAACAAATTTAAATAATACTTTTTATCGGGCAGGAGTGGCCTCTGGCGCCTACTCCCGTTCCCCGGGTACCTTTCCCGCGTGAAACGGATCTTGCTTCCGTGATTTTAACCACTGTGTCACGATCTTTATTGTTTTCCTACTTGCTCGGACGGACGGGAACAAGAAAACTGCTTTCTTGCTGCGCGGGGGATCGTTAACGAGTTCGTGCGGTAAAAAAACTGCCTTGGGAACAGATTTTCGTTGTTCAGCAATGGAGAAATCTGGTACATTTTCTGCGGGGAATGAAAAATAAATAAATCGGTTATTTAAAATTTCAATATGGAGGCTTTGTTAAATTATTTTCTACTTTATCTAAGAATTTTTTTCACAATTTTGAAACACATATTGTAGCTATGGTTTTGAAGTATTTATTATGGTTATAAGTATTTGTTTCAAGTGGAGGAGCTCGATGATATCTCAGACCGTCTGATCTGACGTTGACCTATTCTACTTGCAATTTTTAATATTCTACAAAAAGTCACTCGAATCTCGATTTTTATCAGTATAATTATTCTAATAAGGATTGATGATAGAGTTTTTTGAAATAAAGAATAAATTATCAATAAAAAGTTGGTGCAACAATACTATAATAAAATTATTTTCTACATTATTAAAGAATTTTTCTCAACATTCTCTAAAACACATATTTTATGTATGATTTTAAATGTTTAATAAAAAAAAGAAAAATTAGTAGAGTATTAATATTAAAGTTGAAAACTCTGTTGGTATTTTTTTACTGCTATACGAATGATTTATTGGAATATATTTCCAGTGAATAAAAATATTTGTATTATAAGAAATGCTTGGAAAAGTTATATTTATGTCAGTGTGTTATTTTTGAAGAAACATAAATAGTAATATTTAACGTTTGTATCCTGAAATTTTTATTTTTGAACAACCATGAACAGTAATATAATGTTTAAAATATTAGAAAAAAGAGTTTGTATTGAAATTAGATTTCTAATTTTTATTGTAATATTTAACACTTATAAAAATGTTTGCATCCCAGGATTTTTACTTCTGAAGGACTATAAACAATATTGTAATTTTTGAAATATAAAAAAGAAGAGATGGGACTGAAAATAGAACGAAATTTGGAAAATAATCGGTTTTTGGATGGTTGGAGGCAACCGATTTTCCGGTTAACGCGGTTTCCAGTGCGAGACCGCGTTAGAGGGGGGGTGGATTTTGTAAAAATCGTCACGCAAACCGGTGTAAATACCCGTGACGCAAACTGCGAGTGATCCCTCGAAAATCAGTGCCGGCAGCGTGTGGGTTTAGGGACACTGTATATCGCCCCGGAAATCCAAGAGCTTTCGCAAAGCCTCCGGGGAGTTTCGCCCCCCGAAACCGCGCGAATCGATGTCTACGCGGTTCCTTTCTTCGCATATAAAAATCGTAATCCCCCCTCCATGTTCTCGAGAACGCCCAAATTCGCACGTTTAATCGACCCACGTCTTAGAATTTCCACCCTCAAACTCCACCCCCTCGATATCAACAAGTGTATCGTCACTAAAATCTCAAGAGTTTCTTAAATTTCCATCTTTCAAATTTCATTACCCTAGTGCACATTTATTTGCAATAACAATTTTCATGTGGCTCAAGAAAGTATAGAGGGTTGTAAAATCGAGTCTCAATCGCCATCTTGAAAGTCTACGAAATTCCAAAACTGTGGTTACCACATATTGTGCTCCATTTTCAGACAAATTTTCATTTAATCGTAACATTTTCTTCGATCTCAAACTCCTATATTTTTTTACAGACACGTTTTTAAACAATAATAATCGTATGAATTATTTCCCCCCCATCCAGGATTTTCTCAACGAGTGAAATAATTTCTCCGGCCAATAGCGTGTGTTATTGGACGGGAAACGATCATGCTCCAGTTTTTTTCGCGATTTTCCGCGTTGGAAAACGTACGGGGTCTCCTTTCCGGTCTTTCCTTAATCTCTCTCATTTTGTTTATTTGCATCATTTATCAACTTCTCCCCGCGCGACGTAAAAAACGCAGTCGTAGAGCTGGAAGCGAACGAGCAGGGACTGTTTGAGGGGGGGGTGGGTGGGGGAGGATGCACTTGCATCTCGTCGGTGGTCGTCGGAAAAACGAGAGGAAAGAAATTTTTTACCCCCCCAGCGTCGACGGAGGCCAACCGTGTGTCAACCAGGTTTTACCAGTCCTCCCCCCTCCGGTGCTTTGCCTTCTCTATTTTGCCCCAAAGCATTAATAGAACCGGAGAGAATCGACGCGCCTATGCCGATGGAACCTAATTTAACGAATACCGCGCCCTTTCCTTCCGCGTGGAATCCGCCCCCCACCGCCAGTCACTGCTTTTTACGCGTTGCAACGCCTTTTCGCCGAGAATTCATCGCTCCTCCCAGACGTATTACCCCAGGGGGATCGCGTTTCCGTCGCCAAAGACCGCCGATGAATTCCCGCTAAACGATTTCTGCATTCCACCAACGAGATATTGCTTTCCTTACGAATTAAGCTACCAGGAACATCTGCGACACGATCTTTGATATAGAGATTCCGTTTGCTAATTTTTTGTGGAATTTTTATGACTGTCTCGGGGTGAGATTGTAAATTATTTTAAAGTAGAGATTGTTAGGCTGCCTTGGTAATTTTTACAGAATTTTTGGAGAATTTTTGGACTGGGTTTTCAACGTCCCCATGGAAATTGACGAAGTTGAAGTGTTTTATGATTTGGACAGGATATTTTATCGTTTTTCTGAGGATTTTGGGTCTGGATTGTAAATTATTTTAAAGTCTAGATTGCTATAGTGCCTTGGGAATTTTTAGAGAATTTTTTGAGAATTTTTGGAATGAGTTTTCAACGTCTCCATGGAAATTAACGAGGTTCAAATATTTTGTAATCGTGGTTTATTAGGATATTTGCTAATTTTTCTGACGAATTTGGGTAAAGATTGTAAATTATTTTAAAGTAGAGATTGTTAGACGGCCTTGGTAATTTTTAGAGAATTTTTGGAATGGGTTTTCAATGTCTCCATGTAAATTAACGAGAATGAAATATTTCGTAGTCTGGACAGGAGTTAAGCAGGATATTTGCTAATTTTTCTGATGAATTACGGGTTTAAATTGTAAATTATTTTGAAGTTTAGATTACTATAGTGCCTTGGAAATTTTTTTAGAATTTTTCTTCAATTTTTAGAATAAGTTTTCAACGTCTCCGTAGAAATTGATGAGGATGAAATATTTCGTAATCTGTATAGGAGTTTATCAAGATGTTTGCTAATTTTTCTGACGAATTTTGGGTTTAGATTGTAAATTATTTTGAAGTCTAGACTACTATAGTGCCTTGGAAATTTGTTTAGAATTTTTCTTCAATGTTTAGACTGGGTTTTCAACGTCTCCATAGAAATTGACGAGGATGAAATATTTCGTAATCTGTATAGGAGTTTATCAAGATGTTTGCTAATTTTTCTGACGAATTTTGGGTTTAGATTGTAAATTATTTTGAAGTCTAGACTACTATAGTGCCTTGGAAATTTTTTTAGAATTTTTCTTCAATGTTTAGAATGGGGTTTCAACGTCTCCATAGAAATTGATGTGAATGAAATATTTCGTAATCTGTATAGAAGTTTATCAGGATGTTTGCTAATTTTTCTGACGAATTTTGGGTTTAGATTGTAAATTATTTTGAAGTCTAGATTACTATAGTGCCTTCAGAATTTTTTTAGAATTTTTCTTCAATTTTTAGAATAAGTTTTCAACGTCTCCATAGGAATTGTCGAGGTTGAAATATTCTATGATGTGGACAGGATGTTTGCTAATTATTCCTATAAATTTGGGTCCAGATTGTAAATTATTTTAAAGCCTAGACTACTATAGAGCCTTGGAAATTTCTTCAGAATTTTTCTTCAATTTTTAGAGTATCTTTTCAACGTCTCCATAGAAATAAAAATAATTCTCGTGTTTCTCTCTCGATTCCACTCAGTTATTTAATTCCCACAATATTATAAATAATAAATATTGAAACTTGAGTTGCCAATGAATAGAATCGAGACGAAAGATGTGATTTGGTGGATCTTTTGAATGCCCCAAGGGGGGTGTGTTTTTCGTCAGAGAGTGGTGGGATCTCGTCTAGGATGGTCGACGTCGACGGCAGGCTCACGCTCGAAATTTACAACGCATCCTGTCCAATTAATACGATATTCGATTACCGCGATACGCCGCGGCAAAGGGTCCTACATCAACGTTTATTTACTTGAACGCGAACAACCCCCGCTCCGCGATCTGGCGAGCCGCCGACGCCAGTTCCACGCCAGATAAATAATCGATCATATACAAATCATCCTTTACCCTGGGAAATCCCCGATTATCGACATTACCGCTGGCCCGCCGCTCGAGTTTAACGGCTCGTTATTTACAACTGGATTATCGGAATACTCGTATCGTTTTCACCGGAACGATCAAACCAAAAAAGGAGAATACGATAATTTCGGGATCGTATACGTTACGGAGTTAATTTAATGAGTGATGCGCGTTGATCCGTCTCAGTCATCGCGATAACTGTGGCCCCCAAAAATCCCCCATTGCATTGATTTTCATCTGGAACTTCTTCGTAGAAAACTACACCCTCAAAATTTCAAAAAATTATTTTTTAATACATCATTTATATGGTATAACCATTATTTGAATTAGAGGGAATTTTGATGATCGTTCCAGGACCACAAAAATCGAAATTTTAGAGAAAAACTCGAGAAATATATTTTATTTCTATGGAGACGTTGAAAAAATATTCTAAAAATTCGAGAAAAATTCTGAAGAAATTTCCAAGGCACTATAGTAGTCTAGACTTCAAAATAATTTACAATCTTGACACAAATTCATAGGAAAAAATAGCAAATATCCTATCAAAATCATAAAATGTTTCAATCTTGACGATTCCTATGGAGACGTTGAAAACCTATTTTAAAAATTGAAGAAAAATTCTAAAAAAATTCGCAAGGCACTATAGTAGTCTAGACTTTAAAATAATTTACAATCTTGACTCAAATTCATAGGAGAAAATAGCAAATATTCTATTCAAATCATAAAATATTTCAATCTTGACAATTCCTATGGAGACGTTGAAAACCTATTTTAAAAATTGAAGAAAAATTCTAAAAAAATTTCCATAGCACTATAGCAATCTAGACTTTAAAATAATTTACAATCTGGACCCAAATTCACAGGAAAAATTAGCAAATATTCTGATTAACTCCTGTACAGATTAGGAAATATTTCAACCTCGTTAATAAAATTGAAATTCTATAATAAAATAGCACCAACATTGTTATTTATCGATGTATAAATTGTCACTGATTAGATTTCCCTCCTAAATTTTTCTAATACATAATTTTTATTTAAAAAACATCACGAGGATATGTTTTGTTCGAATGATAAAAATTTCGAACAGATGTTTTATCTTATTAACAAACATGTAGCCTTTGCAGAGCATTTTCCCAGCATCCGGGTAGCTCAACTTAAACTTTAAACGCGTTTTTCTCGAAACCGAGCTTTTCAAACTGCCGGGTAACTTTCCTCGGAAACTACTTATCCAATTTACTTGAAATTTGAACTGTACATTCGCCATAACATTCTCTATCGCTGCACGTACGAATTCCCATCCAATACTTTCCAAGAATACATCAAAAGTTGTCGATTTCTCTCTGTAAAATTTACATACTTCAAAAATCCAATTGGAAAACAACGAAACAGCTAGAAGATACACGTTAACCTATATTCCTTCAATTTTAGAAGCAGTCTCTCAAGGTTTTATTCAAAATATCCACACTCTTATCCCTGCAAAACCTTTGTCAAAATCTTCTGCACAAAATTTAATTTCAAAAATAAAATTCTCTATACCTACACCATTGTCTATGTATATTTTGTAAATATACATTTTTACATAAATTTTGCATGCTATGACTCCCATAAAATAAATTTGACTCCTTCGACCCCTAAACATAAATTTTAATAAAATCAAAAACAATTTTGCAACTTCATCTTATTTCCCTTTAAATCATTTCACAAGAATAAGACGACCATTTAAATAAATATACAATTATAAAAATGTACAAAATAAAATTCCTAAAATACTTTGATGATACACAAAATATGATGATCGATTCACTTGTAAAAAAGAAAATTTTGCTAAAGACCCTGAATGGTTTATTGTGAAATGTTTGACCAATAAATATATCTGGAACGTCGAACGTTTATGTGTTAAAAGCACCGATGTCCTCCGGTTCGCAGAACCCTAGATAAGATTCATAATCGTCGACGGAATACGCGAAAGAGTCGCAGTGTCTTTTCCACTATTTGTCCTCGTCGCTGAAACGCGAGAAGGCTAGACGAGGACAGATACTGTCGTAGGAAACGTTTCCGTCGACTGCGGCCGAGGCATCGGGTAGCAGTTACTCGACACTCTATTCCGCGCAATCGAGGGAAGAGCAGCGAAAGGGTCGAAAAAGGAAATAACGCTGCTCGAGGAGAACGAGAAGAGCGCGGAATTTCTCTTGACACAGCCCGATTTCCTCCGACACGATTTTCCAAGGTCCCACGGACTTACAATGTAATTCGAGAGTGCGAGAGGAGTCGCGGTATCGCTGCCAGACACGGGATAAAAAAAGAGGAAAGAAAAATAGAAGAGTGGATGAAAAGAAAAGCACGGGCGAGAAGGAAAATTGAAAAGTACGCAACCCAGCACTCGGAGGAACAAAAAATGTAAATTATTTTAAAGTATAGATCGCTATAGTCACTTGGGAATTTTTAGAGAATTTTTTGAGAATTTTTGGAATGCGTTTTCAACGTCTCCATGGAAATTAACGAGATTGAAGTATTTCGTAATCTGGACAGGAGTTCATTAGAACATTTGCTCATTTTTCTGATGAATTTGGGTAAAGTTTAGAAATTATTTTAAAGTGTAGATTGCTATAGTGCCTTGGGAATTTTTAGAGAATTTTTTGAGAATTTTTGGAATGCGTTTTCAACGTCTCCATGGAAATTAACGAGATTGAAGTATTTCGTAATCTGGACAGAAGTTAATCAGGATATTTGCTAATTTTTCTGATGTTTTTTGGGTCCAAATTGTAAATTATTTTAAGGTCTAGATCGCTGTAGTGCCTTGGGAATTTTTAGAGAATTTTTTGAGAATTTCTGGAACGGATTTTCAACGTCTCCATGGAAATTAACTAGGTTGAAGTATTTCGTAATCTGGGCAGAAGTTTATTAGGATATTTGCTAATTTTTCTGATGAATTTGGGTAAAGTTTATAAATTATTTTAAAGTGTAGATTGCTATAGTGCCTTGGGAATTTTTAGAGAATTTTTCTTCAATTTTTAAAATAGGTTTTCAACGTCTCCATAGGAATCGTCAAGAATGAAATATTTTATGATCTGGATGGGTTTTTTTCTAATTTTTCCTATGAATTTGGGTCAAGATTGTAAATTATTTTAAAGTGTAGATTACTATAGTGCCTTGGGAATTTTTAGAGAATTTTTCTCGCATTTTTAGAATAGGTTTTCAACGTCTCCGATTTCCTTTCACACGTTCCTCCAAGGTCCCAGGACTTACAATGTAATTCGAGGGTGCGAGAGGAGTCGCGGTATCGTTGGCAGGCACGGGATAAAAAATGGAGGAAAAAAATAGTAGAGCCCGGGGAGAGTGGATGAAAAGAAAAGCACCGACGAGAAGGAAAATTGAAAAGTGCGCAACCCGGCACCGGGGGACAAAGAAAACCAGACCAAGGGATCGTCCTTGAGAGACGCTTCCTTTTTCCACGGGCGTAGGATATATTTTTAGTACCTCTTACGCCCGGAAATTTTTCCACGCTTCGGCTGCGGCGATTTTTGCGCCGTTTCGCGGGATCAAAGACCAAGTCCGACCGGAAACAGGGCGGGGGAGGGGCTCTCGAGCTAAACGCCAGCCACGTTTTAATAAAACACTCGGTCGAGTTGCGTGCGCGAAAAACAGCTGGGCTCTTCCCTAATTAACTCGAGACGGTGCACGCGGACGGAGACAAAGGAAACCGGAAAAAGCACGCCCGGGTTAGGGGAAGAAAAGTTCCCTTTGGAAAAATAATGTTAATCCGCGGGTGGAAAAATTATTGTCGTCGAAACCGTGGGTTAGGTACGGCCCTGGGTAATAAAAACAAAAGAAATATTGCTCGCTAATTAATTGGTGCTCGTTGATGTCCGGTGTGCCTCGGGTTCGAAATCCCTTCGCGCCATTTTCTACGTTGTAACAAAAGCCACACACCGCCCGGCAAACTGCAAAGGACCATTACTCATTTATTTGAATGCAACGCGTCGAGGCCTTTGTCTTCCTGGATTAACCTGATACGCCGTCGTACGCCCTTTAAACGCGACACTGTCCGCGAATTTGTTCGAGAATTCAAGCCTGGGTGAAACGGAGATCGCGAGAAATAGGAAAACACTCGTTGGAGATTCGTTCTGTGTCTAGAAGCATCCATATTTATTAAATATTTATTAAATATTTTTTTAGTTAATGTTTTATCGGTGGTATTGAGCCTATTTTGAACAGAGAATAGGGAAGCTAGATTGGCGAGATTGCCCCGATGAAAACGAGTCCAAACACGCCACCATTCGGACAATATTTAATTATTCAAAAATCAGAATTTTTCAAAAATATTTTGAGTAAGTCGAAATTAAAAGTAGTCCGAACCAGGTCGTGTTTGGGCTCGTTTTCATCGGGAGAATGTCACCAACACATTGGTGATACTATTTTTATACTAAAATAAAATTTGTCTTAAATTTTCCATATTGGGTTGCACGATTGTAAGACCAAAAGTTGATTCAGAAAGTTAGTTTCACTCGCTCTGAAGCAGTGATATAATAAATAAACGCCTGTCAAACGACTCCTGCTTCCCTCTGATAATATTTCAAAGCACGACTTCGATAAAGGATCCAATGAATTATGTTTAACTGCGACTGATAAAACGCAGTATAAATATTGACCCTGCCACCTGTGGTCGTGGAGAGGGTTCGACAACCGCTGTTTCAAAATACAACCCCTCCGTGTGCAGCCCCGACCCGGGCATAAATTATCGCGACCGAGGAAAGTTTGTTCGCGGAAGCCGGTAGCGGAGAACAAGCAAAGAGATTAGAAAGCAGCACGGTAGCCTCGTTTTCGCATAAAGACAATTTCGTCCCTTAAAGACGGAGCCCCGGGGAGTCTGACGGGCTCCCTTGAAAGCGGGGTCTTTTCTGTCGCGCGACGACCCGGGCTCGCCCCTGAGAAGAAACATTTTCTTTATTTCAAAGAGCAGCTCTCGCGAAGCCTTCTTTCACCAGAGCCGCCCTACTCGTGCTCGCGCGACTGGAAACCTGCTCTCGTTCGAAGATCATTTCAGCCCCTTGGAATCCCACCCTCCCACCCCCTCTTCCTCCTCGCCATTGGGACTCGAGCTTCGACCAATAGCGTTCGCAGGAATTTTTTTCCACGATGCAAATAGCGAAATCGTGTTCTGCAAGGGGTGACAATAAAGCAATACAATTTTTAAACTGAGTTTAATCGTCAGGACAGGGCAGTGTACACTCTTTTTTCGAGGTAGTAATATTTTTGGGGGTTGTTTTACCATTTTTGAGCGATGATTCGTAAATTGAACGCGTGATTCGTAAATTGAACACGTGATTCGTAAATTGGAATTCCACCCTCCCACCCCCCTTCCTCCTCGCCACTGGGACTCGAGTTTCGACCAACAGCCTTCGCAGGAATTTTTTTCCACGATGCAAATAGCGAAATCGTGTTCTGCAAGGGGTGACAATAAAGCAATACAATTTTTAAACTGGGTTTAATCGTCAGGATAATGCAATGAACACCCTTTTTTCGAGGTAGTAATATTTTTGTGGGTTTTCTTACAATTTTTGAGAGATGATTCGTAAATTGAACGCTTGATTCGTAAATTGAACCCATGATTCGTAAATTGAACATTCGCAACAAGCACTCAATAACATCCCTATGTGCACATATCAGCTCGAATTTCGACATTCAGCCTAAGAATAATCAAATACAAATAAAAATTTTCATCCCCCAAACTTTGATGACTCTGAAAGCATATCGTGTGGTGCACCGATAAGTATGAAAGTTCTAATAATAAAATGTGCCGCGTTAACGAGGGAGTAAACCAGTCGAGGACGTGGTTTATTAGTTGTTGGAGTAAAATTCCGGCGATCCCAGACCGTTTATATCCCGAGACGTCATTCCAGGCGGCGTGGGCCAGCTCCTTATTGCCACACGCGTCGTAATTTGCCTTTCGGAGGGGGGGTGGGGTGGTGGAAACTTTTTCCAATCTCGCGGCTCTCGAAGAGGTTCGCGGGAACGCCGTTACTGTCTCGGAAACGTCGCCCGGCGTTTGTTAAATTGAGTTTCAAGGTGCCCCCCTCCCCTCCACCCTCCCTGCTACGTACGTCCGGAACGTGATCCTCCGACTTGGAACGACTTTAATCTTTCCCCGGGGCGGCGCACCTGCACGGCCGGCCTAACAAATGCAGTTGTATTCGGGTAATGGCGCTGCAAATTATCGGCAACGCGATCGACTGTTACGAAACGCGTACCCTCAGACGGGGGGGAAAAAACGTCGAAACAATTGCACGACCCATTATTCCCCCCAACCCGCGCCACCAATTTCGCCCCGTTTGCTAGCAAACCACTCAGCCTGTCCGGGCTTAACCTACATTTGCAAGACTGTACGCCGCTAAATATTTGGTCCAATAACTCGATAATGGCGCAGATTTAAGTAATTAAACCCTCCAGCGTCCGAACGTGCAGGCTCTCTAATTTAATTTGTACTTCCAAGACTTCTCCATTTGTCGAGATAAAACTGTCCCCCACCCCCCGGATTCATTTCTCTCCTCAAGTTTTAATTATTTATTTATTGGCAAAGAATCCATTTGCAAAAATAATTCATCAAAGGTAAAGTGAAAAATTCATCAGATAATGTCCCCATTCTTTGCACAATTCGAAGGTTTTGTGTTCTCAAAATAAAAATTTGTCAAAAACTATTGAGTACCACCACTTCAAACATACCACATACACTTGATCCAACTCAAAATTTAAAAAACAAGACCTACAGTGTCTCATTTTTTGCCCAATTCAAAGGTTTTGCATTCTCAAAATTTTTGCCAAAAAACTATCTACTACAACGACGTCAAACATACCAACACACCTGTTCAAACTTTAAATTAACAAAACGACGTGTGTAGCGTTCCCAGACAAAAGTTTGGAGCCCAAAAGGATTTCAAGGCGCATAAAAATGTACTCTAGTTTCCCGAATCTCTCGTTGGTTGTTTCGAAGTCTTTCGATGGGGGCGCTAGGTCGAACAACTTCGTTAGCGTTTGGTTTTCGGGGGGGAAATTGGCCCGACCGAAAGTAGCATGATCGCGGGGAGGGGGGTGGGGCTATGGCGCGGCGCTTTAATACGTTTTCGTTTCGCCTTTTAATTGAAGTTGCTTTAGCGAGCGCGTTGCGGCGAGAGCAATTTCATAGAGCCGTGTCGGTGGAATAAATAGAAGCGCGGAGCGACCGGCGGCAGCGCGGACCGACCGGCGGCAGCGCGAATCGATCGCCGCTGCGAAGATTCGCGGCCGCGCTGGCCCTTTATTTGGCTCCAGGAGCAGCATTAGCGTAACTTGGGGGAAATTGATGTTTTTACGTTCGCGGGTGAAGGGGATGGAGGGAAACTAATTCAACGAATGGGCATGCACGCCGTTACGGGATCGGGGGCGAATAGCGGCCGACGGAAACCGCTTTTTCCCCGTGGCCTCTGGGTAATGCGAACCTTTTCACCGGGAGTTCTTCACGGTCGTTTTTTTGGCCTCCCTTTGCCCCGGTGACCGCAGCGCCCGAGCCTCCCTCGCGGCACCAAAGAAACAACCTGTTCTTCGAATTAAGCAAATGGCGATGCCCCCTCGCGGAGGAAACGGACCGGAGGACCGTATCCCGCGATTTGTATCGAGGCGTCGTTCTCTCTACCGTTAAATTTGGTCTCTGGGAACCTCGTGGGGAGGGATTATTCTTAATTTTGGTGGAATTTATGTTTATTGGGATGGAAAATGTCAAATTTATTTTATGGAGCCTAGAAAATTCATGCAAAATTGAAATAAGGTGGGGGATTTGTATAAAAATTTATTTACAGAATTAGTAGAAAATAATATAGGTAGATTAAATTTTTTATTTAGTCTCTGGAGAGAGAATTTTTTTAATTTTGTTGGAATTTGTGTTTATTGGGGTTGAAAGTGTCAAATTTGGTTTATGAAAGCTAGGAAATTCATATAAATTAAAATCGAACTTTTAATAAAATCAGTGTTTTTTGAAATCAGTATCAATTTTATACTCAATTTTTTAAATTTCCCAAAGAATTCAGTGTCAAAAAAAAAAAAATATTCTGTTTTATTAAGCTAGAAACTAAAGATCGAAGCTATCATATAAATTAAAAACCAAACAATCAATAGAATGAGTGTCTTTCAAAATCAGTATCAATTTTTAAAAAATAAATTTTTAATAAATTATATACCCAATTTTTAAAATTTCCCAAAGAACTCATTGCCCAAAAAAAAGAAAAAATAATTGGGACTCCCCCTCCAATGCGTTCTCGCGATGCTTATCAATCGCTGTTTTATATTTTCGTTCCCTTTTGCGCAAGAAGTTCCCTTCGACTGAAGATCGAGGTCGACGAAAGAAAGAATCGGGGTCTCTGTATCGGTTAAATAGACCGCGATCGTTAATTAATTCGGGCAGCTCGTTAGTCGGTTTGATAATTAAAAGCGTTCGGGCCGATCGATGCGGAAAGATAAAGCAACAATGCTCGCAGCTGCGCCGGCGAAGTCGTTCGCGCATAATCTCCTGCGCACGAGTTACTTCGATCGATCGATTTTTCTACGCGACCCTCGAAATCGCCGGCGATTAATCGACTCGAAACAAGAGAGGCCTTGTTTCTCGAAATCGTCGCCATTAAAACTGTGTTTGCAATATTTATTATATAAATTTCAATCGCAAATGGTGGAAAGAGTCTCTTCGTATTGAATTAGTAAATTGTGAATTTATAAATTTGGTAAATTTTTTAGTTATTTAGTTATATATATTATTTAATTGAATTAGTAAATTTAAAATGGTAAATTGCAAATTATGAATTTATAAATTTGGTAAATTTTCTAGTTATTTAATTATTTAAATTATTTAAATTATTTAATTACTTAGTTATATATATATATATATTATTTAATTCAATTAGTAAATTGTAAATTGTGAATTTATGAATTTTTGTAAATTTTTTAGAGTATGAATATATTTTTTTTTTTTAGAAAATGGAAGACTCACTTTTATCGTGTTTACATTGCTTTTATCTCTTTAACCGTAACTGGTCTCATATTTTTCACTATTAAACGTAATCTTCTGTCGTCTCTTTCCATTCTCGCGTACCCTGTAGATCTTCCACGATTTAATGCACCCCTCCCCCTCCACCGTTATCATAAACTTTTTGTTTACATAATTAACAGCACCTCGACCGCGTCCCATAATTTCTACTATTTTTCTCCGCGCATTACCCTGTTTAAGAAGTTCAATTATTCTTAACTTCGTATCGTTGGAATACTGTTCGCGCTATGGCGTACCTCCTCGAACACTATATAGCGACTGCGACCTCAATTTATGCTCTCATGTTTGTACGTGCAAACTTATCTGCTATCACGATTGCCTGACCGGGGGCACGTAACAATGAGAACTCGAAAACTACCCCCCTCCAATCGCAAACATTCTTTATTTCTCTGTGTTGACTCCATTTTTATTTTTACTTTGACTATATCATGTCATGTATTACATAATTTAAATTTGGAATAAAATCTGTGTCTTTATTCCTCTGTTAACAAAGTAGTTTTATCTCGTTTCTTTTTTTTTATTTTAATTTAATTTTTATTTTATTGAGGGGTTGCAACCCTTGACAAAGATTATTTTTAATTTATTCTTAATCAATTCATGAGCAACAAGGTTTTTTTTACATTCATAGTGAATCATTATTATAGTGTACTGTATCTATTTTCCTACTGTAACAATACAAATTTAAATTCATTATTAATTATTAATAATAAAATGAGTAAAATTCCATAAAAGTGATCCAATTTTCAAACGACCATAACTCCTACAATAGTGAGTGTATTTAATTGAAATTTATTTGTGAAGTAGAGCTCAAGAATACGTACAAAAAAGTATTAATTGACATTTCCATAGGAGGTCAACCAAATTTATTAAAAATCAAAAACGAATTTTTAAGAAAAATCGACAGGGGGTGCTAAAATTTTTCGCCAAAATTAAAAAATCGTTCTAAAACAATTATTTTTGATCGCAGGGATCCATTACAATCATTTTTGGTGAATAGACATACCTACGAAATCCTACGCGGTTTCGAGAAAAAAATTCCTTACCGGAATGTCTGACTATCCATTGATTCATTCCCCTGAAACTTCATGTTTATCTTTATAACATCATAACTTCTGAA
The DNA here is from genome assembly GCF_013123115.1 of Colletes gigas. Lineage (NCBI taxonomy): Eukaryota > Metazoa > Arthropoda > Insecta > Hymenoptera > Colletidae > Colletes > Colletes gigas. The sequence goes on from NW_025106644.1 coordinate 3,331,136, forward strand.
CGGATTGGACGATTTTAAAGTTTCAAAATGCAAAACACGCGTATTTTTGTGGAGAATATGTAGAAATTCTGAGAAATTCAAAAAAGTTGTTCCTTGACCCCGTAAAGTGAGAAAACCCCCATAAAAGTGGTCCAATTTTCAAACTGCCATAACTCCTACAATAGTGAATGGATTTCAATGAAACTTTTTTCTGAAGTAGTGCTCATGGATACCTACAAAAAAGTTTTTAAAAAAATTTCTCTACAGCGTCAACTAAATTTATTAAAAATCAAAAACCGATTTCCAAGAACAATTGACAGGAGGTAGGTGCCTAAATTATTCGTCGAAAAAAAAAATTTCAAATCATTCTGAAAAAATTACTTTCGGTTGCAGGGGTTAATTACAAGTATCTTTGGTAATTAGATATATCCTCTAAATCCTACTCATTTTCGAGAAAAAAATTCCTGTAGGGGGAGAAATTTTTCGTCGAAATTAAAAAGTTTTGAATCATTCTGAAAAAATTATTTTCGGTTGCAGGGGTCAATTGTAATCATTTTTGGTGAATACACATACCTCCAAAATCCTACTCACTTTCGAGAAAAAAATTCCTTACCGAAAACAATGACTAGAGACAGTGTGATTCCCCTGAAATTGAAACTTTCAAATCTTTCTAAAAAAATTATTTTTAGCTGAAGCTGTTAATTACAACTATTTTTGGTGATTAGACGTATCCCCGAAATCCTACTCAGTTTCGAGAAAAAAATTCGAATAGGCGGACAAATTTTTCTACGAAATTAAAATATTTCAAATCGTTCTAAAAAAATTATTTCTAGCTAAAGGGTTCAATTACAATAATTTCAGGTGAATACACATACCCCCAAAATCCTGCCCAGTTTCGAGAAAAAAATTCTCGAAATCTCATTATATAACACAAACGTAAAATAAAATTAAAAAAAAAAAGTAAAATATAAATAAAATTTACGAATACTCGCGACCACCACATGTCACACATAAATTTAGAACAAAATTCGATTAAAAATAAATGCAAATAAGGCAAAACAAAGTCGGCGGGAGAATTCAAATTTCTTTTTTCAATTTCGTCGAGCCTGCTGGAAATATAAATTCCTTTATTGGCGACGTTTCAGGGGATCCTGGACGGAGGGCAATTGTCGTAAAAAATGCGAGTAACAGGGACGAGTCGACGGTAACGAAGATGCTAGGACTCGGGTCTGGTACGTTGCCAAACGTTGACAAACGCGAGTCTCTCGCGGTGCACGCGATCCAATCCGTTTTTCCGTCTCTTCTCGCGTCGGTTTCCCGTAATTGGTTGCGGACCTCGCATTCGGATTTATTACAGAGCCCAACCGGAAACCACCCCCCCGACGGACGATCCCTGCACCGTGAGGTTATTCTTTGGCGTTCCCCGTCGTCGTCGCGAGCGTCTGTTTCCTACCCGCGTTCCATTGAAACCCGTGTATTTAGATATTTCCGTTTGATGCATCCTCTTGCTTTATTCAGTGGCAATCTTCCTCGAAAGCGGAACCTATATTTCAACGACTCAAAGGGTCCTCTTCAGACCATCGGAGCTTCCTCGAGGAAACGTTACGCGCGTCTCGGTTCGATAGGAATTCATAAACCGGAAGCGTCTCGTTACCCATATACAGTGGACGATAAATAATTCGATCGATCGTTGGAACGTGGAGGTGGGGGGCAGCTGGTGGAAAGCGTATCGAGTTCGCGAATAAATTTCGTTAACAAACAGTCCGCCTCTGTGGATTTTTAATAATCATAATCATTATTATAACGAGCCGTCCAGAATGGGGGAAGAGAGGGGCTTCCGGTTGCCATTATTCAAAGCTTTGAGCCGCCTTAACGAATCGAAACCTACCCCCTCCTCGATGGGTAGAAAGCAAAGTGACTGTCGAACGGAAAATCCGCGATTTTACGAGATTCGAAACAATTCTACGGTCCCACTACGGTCGGACTACGGTCGACCACCGAATTCGTACTCGAAGATTACTTTGAATCGTTTGGAGGGATCCGGTGATTCCCAGAATGACCTGATCAGGTTTAGTAAGGGCAATTTTTAAGGGTTTAACTTGGGGAAAAACAGGAATCGTCGATGTCGAGTGTTTTGTGTGAATAATTTAATTAAATGTTATTTTAATTCTGTGTACTTTGCACAATTGTATTATTTTTCTTGTGATTTTATGCTAAATTTTTCTGATTAAATTTTTCTTGCTCTATTTGAACATTGTCCAAGATGATACAATTTTTTTGGGGTATAATTACACCATTAAAGATATTTTTAAAAATAATTAGAATATTAATTCTGTTTATAATATGCTTTTCACAATCATATTATTTTTCTCATAATTATATGCTAAATTTTCCTGATTAAATTTTTCTTGCTCTATTTGAACATTGTCTAATATGATACAATTTTTTCTAATCATAATTACACCACTGAAAATATTTTTAAAAATCGTTGAAATGCAAATGGTGGTCGAATGAAATGTTTTCTCCGATTGGAGCGATTAGAATATTTAATTTCGTGAATAATACGTTTCACACAATCGTGACTATTATTCTTCGAGTGATTATACGTTGAACCGTGCTGATTAAATTTTCCTGGGACTCTGCATTATTAAAAGATTAGTTCAACGAGCAAATAGTAAGGGTTGCAATGGGTCCCCCCGCGTGTCAAACACGGCTGGCCTAGATCGAGCCTAGATCAATCATTCGTGTACGGTTTGCATGCAGAGATTTAGATAGGAAGGGGGAGAAAATTACTTGTAAATTGCGATTCAACCGGTCGAATCGCTTAAAAGAATTATTAAGTGAAGTGCAGCGATTTTACCAACGGAAGAAACTCTCGGAGGGGGAGAGCATCGATCAAACTTTTGACTAGAATTTTTCTACACACTCTTTGTACAAGCTTATTTTCAAGATTATTATTAAGTTTTATTTTAATCATCACATAGTGACTATTTCTAAATAAGTTTGCAATATTGAAGTGAGAATATTAGCAATTAGGTGATTCCCAAATTTTTAATATATTGTATTTTAGGATTGAAGCCTAAAAAATTGCTAAAATTATGAGTAGACTGATTGTTTATGCATTTATAGGTAATTTTAATTTTTAGAGTGAATTATTATATTTGGGGGTTGAAACTACCCTTTACAAAGCTTCCATGTCATTTGCATCAACATCCACAGTCTAATAATAATTTATTTCACTGCCAACCCCATTAGAGTTATCAGAACTATTTTCAACATAATAATAGCAAAATTACAATTCAAATTTGAATCAAAAACACAAATTACAAATTTACAAAATTTTAATACAGTCTACACCATCATTGAAGCTTAAAAATTTGCTAAAATTATGAGTAGACTGAGGATTGTTTATTCATTTATGGGAAATTTTAATTATCAAAAAACTGTAGAGTGAAAAAAATTTCAAATTGTTCTGAAAAAATTATTTTTGGTTGCTGAGGTCGATTACAATAATTTTTTGTCAATACACGTACCCCCAAAATCTTGCTCACTTTAGAGAAAAAAATTCTTTACCGAAAACACTGTCTGATCAGAAACAGAGTGATTCCCCTAAAATTGAAAAATTTCAAATCATTCTGGAAAAATTATTTTCGGTTGCTGGGGTCGATTACAACCATTTTTGGTGAATACACATACCCTCAAAATCCTGCTCACTTTCGAGAAAAAAATTCTTTACAAAAAACACAAGGACTGACCACATATTGATTAATTCCCCTGAAATTTCATTCGTACGTTTAAAAAGTCATAACTTCTGAACAGATTGGACGATTTTAATGTTTCAAATTGCAAATAACGCGTATTTTAGTAACGAATATTTAAAAATTCTAACAATGTCGAAAAGGGAGATTTAAAAATTTTTTTAAATCTGTCATGAATTTCCACAAAATTTCTATTATACTTTAATCAAGAATCTCACGATTGGTCCAAAAAAAAATCAAATGGAAAAATTCTCCCCACGATGCATGGCTCTGGTAATTTATTTATTGCAGTTATAGTTTGTGCAACTCCCCAGAGATTATCGTCGATACGGTTTTGCAACGCTGCTCGGAATTATCTTCGAGTTTCCACGAGATCAAACGAGACAGGAACAGGGGTCTTATTGGGTTACATTCCGTTTCTCAGCGCTCCGCGAAATTTACAGAGCCTCGGACAACCCTATCTACGAATCCATAAATTGCGAAACGCAGCTGTTTGCGTTTATGAGCCACCGTGCCCGGCGATACACCGTTATTTATTAACGCCACTTTGTTCGAAGCAGTTACACACGTCGCGAGTCTCGAAATTTTCAAATTTCCCGCGCAATTGCTCGAGAATGATTTCGATCGTCGCTAGCAAAAATGTAGAATTTTTTTGCAAGAGTCCGGAGTTAGAAATTTTGTTGTCGTTAAAGTCACGTTTAATCTCAGCCACGGCTGCTTGGTTTTCGCTAAAATTAATTCGCCCAATTAGACTCCGGGGGGGGGGGAAAAAACTGCACGCTGTTGCTTTAAACGCGCCAATTTATACTCTCGTTTCCTTGCTTTCAGTGGGCTCGCAATTAGATTAGAATGTAAATTCTTGTCTAGCAAATGCTGGTTTATATCGCGAGCACTGTGGGGGGGACTTTATTAATGCACGTCTTGTTTATTACACTTTGCTGCATCGGAGCAATTGCGACCAAAATTCTCTGAAAAAATTCATATTTTTTAAATGCATTTGTGGTTTTAAATTCATCAACATTTCAAGCCGGAGTAATGGAACGGTGACATTTTCCATCGAGCGTCCAAATATAAACTAAAATTCCCACGTAGTGCTTTCTATTATTTTTACATTGCAAAGAGACTGGTTAAAATAAATAAAATTGCAAAGAACTAGAGTTTTTCCCAAATTCAATTTCATCTGCACTGTCTTCATATTTTACAGGTTCTCTAAAGTAACTAAAATATGTCTGTTACAATTATTTATTGATGGTATTATTTTTATTATATATAAATATAAATGAATCATGCTCTAAACATCATTCAAAAGAATAGCTAATAATAAAACACAGTAATCACTTCACAAACACTGTTTTATAAAGAATGTACTGTGTGTGAATCAGGAGTTGCCAAGTGAAAGGAACAATCAACGTCGCTATTGGCCCAAACGAGGATGACGTAGGTCAAGAGTGGGGATATGGGCGGAGCCAAGCGTACGCCACTCCCCCTATGCCTCAACTTCTCGCGAACACACACTAGTTTCACCTCTTTGATTACCTCGATTTACCTCCCTGCTCTCATACGTCTGATTATCATTTTTTATTCAACGTACGCCTCGATGTCTTCCTGCTGGCTCCTCGTACTACAACTTTGCTCCAACTTTCCCGCTGAATCTCGCCTCCTGTACAAGATCCTTCCATCAAGTTTTGTCTACATTTCCCTCTGTTCCCAAATTTCCACCCATTCTCGCCCAAACTAATTCAAACTCAACTCCCCACACACAATTTTCAGTTTCCAATTTTTGCTACTGTCCCAGAGAATCTTTTTAGTAAATTTTCGTAACCTAAGGGGGCGGAGACTCATGTAGAATGATAAAACAAGAAACGATATTTGACTAATTTTTTTACAGCATGAGGGTTTCATGAAATTTTTCAATTTTCATGTATATTCTTTAACATTTCAAGATACAAATTCAACAATATAATAGCAAAATTTGAATCTAAAACAAATAGTACAAAATTCACAAAATTGTAATATAAAGGGTGTTCGGTGAACCCTGGAAAATATTGTTTGGGGGATTCTAGAGACCAAAATAAGACGAAAATCAAGAATACCAATTTTTCAATTGAGGCTTTGTTAAAAAGTTACTAACGTTTAAATTTCCGCGAACGCAGCTGTTCGCAGTTACTAGTATTAAACGTTAATAACTTTTAAACGAAGCCTCAATCGACAAATTGGTATTCTTGATTTTCGTCTTATTTTGGCATCTAGAATCCCCCATCACAATTAAAAATTCACTACAATCATGAGTGAAATTTTTAAGTTTTCAAAAACTACAGAATCGACGTAGAAATAGCATTTAAGGGAGGGGGGAATATTTATATCTCGAAATGTTGAAGAATATAAGTGTAAAACGTAATAAAATTGTCAAACATCGTTTCACGATTTTACACGAGTCTCTCACCCCTCAATGGCATTCGCGGTGCCATCGAAAAGAATTCCTTGCAACGAGATTGCGTTCCTGAGATTCTCGACACCCCTTCCCTCCCCTGTCGAAGATCGAATGCATTTTAATTTTCGCGTACGCGTGTCCCCCGTCTTCGGAACGTCAATTATTTCGCCCGCGGAGTATTTCAATTTTCGACCAACGTCGAGAAAGTTTCGCGTAGACGACGACGAATCGATGTTTCCGCGATCGTTCTTATTGTGCATATTATGCATTCCGTTCGCGCGAGGTAAATCTCTTTGAGAAGCCCGGGTGGAAATTGGAGAAATCTCGATATGCTCGCGCGACAGACGAGTTTCCACAGACCGATGGAAAACTTGGGAATCGACGCGGGTATCGGGGGCAAACTTCCCTAGGAATTTTCGAAACCCCCCTCCTCCCACTCCTCCCGACCGTCCCCCTCGGGGACGTAGCCCGTAAATTTTCCAACTTCGGGGCGCGGGAATCGAATATAACCCGAATAACCCGGTCACGGCGTTTGATCTCGCGAAATTCGAAGATAATTCCCCGGGCGATACGGCTCCGGGCCCCTGTCTTCCATCCCCGTGAATCTCGATGAGACTTGGATGCTCTCCTTTCTCTGAATCTTATCGCGATTCGCGTGAAAATCCTCCTCTCTCGCCGGAGGAGAAAATTCCTGGATCGCGTTGAACGATAGTTCATTTTTTTTTTTTATTTGGGCGAGAATTTCTTTCGGGTGTAGAAATAATACAAAGTGAGGACCTGGGGAAATTGATCTTTGCAAGAAACGGGGATTTTTGGTGAGTTAAATTTTATCTGTGGTAAGTCTAGGTCAGGTTTGATTGATAGAAATTGGTATTTATGAGGAATTGGAATTTTTTGTAAGTTCAATTTTGATTCAATTAAGTCTGTGTTAGGTCTGATTGATGAAAATTGATCTTTGCTTAAGATTAGAATGTTTTGTAAGCTCTATTTCATCTACACTCAGTCTGCGTTAGGTCTGATTTATAAAAATTGATATTTACAAAGAATTGGGATTTTTCATGAGTTCAATTTCATCTACACTCAGTCTGTGTTAGGTCTGATTGATGGAAATTGATATTTGCAATGAATTGGAACTTGTACTGAATTTAATTTCAACTACACTCAGTCTGCATTAGGTCTGACTGATGAAAATTGATATTTACAAAGAATTGGAACTTGTACTGAATTTAATTTCATCTGGAGCAAGTCTGGGTCAGGTATGATTGATGAAAATTGACCTTTGCTTTAGATTACAAGTTTTTATAAGTTCTATTTCATCGACACTCAGTCTGCGTTAGGTCTGATTGATAAAAATTGATATTTACAAAGAATTGGAAGTTTTCATGAGTTCAATTTCATCTATGCTCACTCTGTGTTAGGTCTGATTGATGACAATTGATATTTGCAATGAATTGGAACTTGTACTGAATTTAATTTCAACTACACTCAGTCTGCGTTAGGTCTTATTGATGAAAATTGATATTTACAAAGAATTGGAACTTGTACTGAGTTTAGTTTCATCTAGAGCAAGTCTAGGTCAGTTATGATTGATGAAAATTGATCTTTTCTTTAGATTAGAATTTCTTGTAAGTTCTATTTCATCTGCACTAAGTCTGGGTTAGGTCTGATTAATGAAAATTGATGTTTGCTTAAGATTAGAAGTTTTTATAAGTTCTACTTCATCTGATCTAAGTCTGGGTTAGGTCTGATTGATGAAAATTGATATTTGCAATGAATTGGAACTTGTACTGAATTTAATTTCAACTACACTCAGTCTGCGTTAGGTCTTATTGATGAAAATTGATATTTACAAAGAATTGGAACTTGTACTGAGTTTAGTTTCATCTAGAGCAAGTCTAGGTCAGTTATGATTGATGAAAATTGATCTTTTCTTTAGATTAGAATTTCTTGTAAGTTCTATTTCATCTGCACTAAGTCTGGGTTAGGTCTGATTAATGAAAATTGATGTTTGCTTAAGATTAGAAGTTTTTATAAGTTCTACTTCATCTGATCTAAGTCTGGGTTAGGTCTGATTGATGAAAATTGATATTTGCAAAGAAGTGGAACTTGTATTGAATTTAATCTCAACTACACTCAGTCTGCGTTAGGTCTAATTTATGAAAATTGATATTTACAAAGAATTGGAACTTGTACTGAATTTAATTTCATCTGGAGCAAGTCTGGGTCAGGTATGATTGATGAAAATTGATCTTTTCTTCAGATTAGAATTTCTTGTAAGTTCTATTTCATCCGCACTAAGTCTGGGTTAGGTCTGATTAATGAAAATTGATGTTTGCTTAAGATTACAAGTTTTTATAAGTTCTACTTCAACTGATCTAAGTCTGGGTTAGGTCTGATTGATGAAAATTGATATTTGCAAAGAATTGGAACTTGTATTGAATTTAATTTCAACGACACTCAGTCTGCGTTAGGTCTGATTCATGAAAATTGATATCTACAAAGAATTGGAACTTGTACTGAGTTTAGTTTCATCTAGAGCAAGTCTAGGTCACTTATGATTGATGAAAATTGATCTTTTCTTTAGATTAGAATTTCTTGTAAGTTCTATTTCATCTGCACTAAGCCTGGGTTAGGTCTGATTCATGAAAATTGATATTTACAAAGAATTGGAATTTTTCATGAGTTCAATTTCATCTACACTCAGTCTGGGTTAGGTCTGATTGATGAAAATTGATATTTGCAAAGAATTGGAACTTGTATTGAATTTAATTTCAACTACACCCAGTCTGCGTTAGGTCTAATTGATGAAAATTGAACATTGCAAGAAACTGTTAGTAAGCTAAATTTCATTTGCACTGATTATCAATACAGATGAATCTAAACCTCCAAAAAAATTCCAAATCATCCCAAAAATCAATTTCGACCCCAACAACTCCCTTAGCAACCAATTTTGCCAAATAAAGTACCAAAAAACAGTGAAATAAATATTCCAAATAACGTGTCCTCCAGAGCACTCTACCTACAGATACGTTTGAAACGTTGGATCCTCCGAAAGGGTTGAAGAATGTGCACTGTGGGGTAGGGACACGATTTACCAGGCGTTGTTTCAATTCGCTAATCAAGGGCATTCAATTAATTCCCTTCAGGTAGCGGCGGCGACGATAAAGCGATGCTCCCCTTTTACGTAACCGCGATTTCTGGCGTTGCAGGGGGCTGGTACCGGGTGGGGGGTGGTTGCAGAGGGCCGGAGTTATACGAGAGCGCCCCGGTAGCTGAAGAGATTTTATCGGTGGCGTTAACGGCTCGCGGCTCGTATACTCGTATTTTAATTAACTCTAATTCGAGACTAGGAAGCCGGCCGGTTCGTTCGTCCACCCAGGACAAAGTGAAATAATGCCGGGGCAGAACGACGACGACGACGGCGAAACCACCCCCCTCGCCAGGTCGGTGGCGGAGGACGCTGCTGCGCGTCGAAATTTATATTACGACGGGACACGACGACGTCTCGCGTCACGAAAGCAATGTATATTCATTTGCACGCTTCCCAGTCGCTTGGCCCCCCGTTCCTTCTGACCATTTACCCCGCCGCCGTTCGCCCCGGGATCGTATGACCCCCTTGTAAACGGTTTGTAACGATTTAGAACGTCCTGTAACACCGAACGCGTTCACGCGACCCCCCGGTATGTATGCAACCCGAGCGCACCGTGGCGCGGCGGCTTCCGTGCGGTCTTACTTAACGTCCCGTCGACAAGAATCTCGCGGAAAGATACCACCCTGTACAACCCCTGATCGATCGTCCCCGACGGAGAGGCGGGCTCGAGAAACCGGGGGTTGTTTCGACCGCTCGAAAAGGGACGAACTGACTCTATGGAAAGGATTGTTTTGAGTGAAAATGTTGGAAAATTTTTAGAGAGCTTCCATATAGTGTAGAAGCTCGATTATTGTACGTATTTATTTATTTATGTAGATTAGAGGGCTGACAAATTGTATAGATTATGGCTTTTTTGGCTATTTTTTATTATGTGAAAATTTTTTTTTGGAAAATTTTTTGGTGGCTTCCATATAGAGTAGAAGCTCGATTATTATAAACATTTATTTATTCAAACATTTAACAATTTTAATTTGGTATTATTGTCTGAGTTTCATCATTGACTAAAAATATTTTTTTGTGTGTAATAATACCAATTTTGTTAATTTATATTTCCCATTAATGTAAACATATGCTTTCCAGAAATGTATTGTTTGTCGTTTTTAAAAAAAGGTATTTTAATTGTTTCGAGAATAGCTCGTTTCTATTTAACTGCAGTATTTACATTGATATACGAAAATTAATTACAAAATAATAATAGCTTTTGGGAGTGGTTTTATGATAGATGGTTCACTATTGTCCGCTGTATAGATCGACAACAATGACGTGCACCAGCCATGGCACGTTCTAAAAGTCATAAATCATAATCACCGTATAAAAACTCCTTTTAGAACCAGAGATCCTAATCGAAACCTTGACCCTATAACTATTCGTACAGGAAACCGTCGACAGTATTCGAATAAATTTTTTTTGTTTATTGTTGCTGGAACGTTAACATTTTATTATTTTAGTATACCGAGTGTGTAAAATCTGTACTTCACACCAGTTATAGCATATTTTAGACGTCATAAAAACGTAACTACCGTATAAAAGTCCTTTTAAACATGGAAAAACCGTGCAAAATTATCTTGAATCTGTTTATTTGTTTATAGAACCACTGAGGTTTATTTTAAACTAAACGAGTGTAATTTAAATGTACAATAATTTTCAATAAACTACAAAATGGAAAATTAATGTGCAAAAATATAAGAAATACTTTCAGCAAGATAGGAATCATTTAGGGGTTGAAACAACCCACTACAAAGCTTTCGTTTCATTGAATTCTAACAATAAAAATATGAATTTGCATAAAGATCCAATTAGTCTAATAATAGTTTATTTTACTGGCAACCCCAATTACCATGTTCAAATTTGAAAAATGAGGGTTGAAATTAATACGATAAACAATTTTTGGAGCATACCATCGACTTGAAAATTGATAAACTGTGCGACCAAAATATATTCTTTTACGAAAACATAAAAAATATTGTAATTCTGTAAAATTTATTTTTTTTAGAATTTATTTATTTTAGAATTTTTTAAAATAAAAATACAAGAATTTGGGGGCATCCAGGAGCTCTAAAACACCCTCCAAAAAATAAATATCCCACAATAAATAAAATTTTACTTCCCCCAAAACAAATATCCCCCATTAAAATAAAATTATGCCCCCCCCACTCCCTTATTATTCATGGCAATAAATTGTGAAAAAATACAAAAAGATGAAAACTTCCAAGGATTTTGAAACATCCCCCAAAAAATAAATATTCCACAGCGAATAAAAATTCCCCGCCCTCCCTACCCCCTATTATTCGTGGAAGAAAATTGGGGAAAAGTCAAAAAGATAAAGACATCTAGAAACTCTAAAACATCTTTCAAAAAATAAATATCCCCCAAAAAATAAAATTATGCCCCTCCCCCTTATTATTCATGGCAACAAATTGTAAAAAATACACAAAAATGAAAACTTCCAGGTATTTTGAAACATCCCCCAAAAAATAAATATTCCCCAAAAGAAATAAAATTATGCCCCCCCCCCTCCCTTTATTATCCATGACAATAAATTGTAAAAAATACAAAAAGATAAAGCCTTCCAAGAACTCTAAAAAAATCCCCCCCAAAAAATGAACATCCCCCTCCACTGATCGCGGCATTAAAACTTGTTTAACAAATTGTTGTCGAAATTTTATTATTTAATCTCGCGAGATTTTTGCCCGTTCGACGCTAATTACATCGAACGTTACGTTGGAAACGTCGCGTCGTTAATATCTAATTAGCCGAGTAATTTTATTATTTCGTCGAACTCGCGTTAAAAACTGGTCCGCGCCAGGTCTGCATATATTTCGTACGCATGAATTCGCCGCTCCGCGGGCGGTTATTGTTACGTAATGCGGGAAATAATGCGACCGTAAATGGCGGACGGTTTCGTCTCGCGGAGCGACTCCCGTCGGTCAGCGGCGACGTTCCTCGAGCATTAGCGTCGTTAATTACGCGAAGGACCGTTCTCGAACGCGACTTCGAACAACGGGAGACAACGGCGGAGTTTCGTTGTTCACGGTGAAAACCGGCGTTCACGGTCTGTCACGCGAAAATTAACAGAAATAATTAGTACGCCGCGCGCAATTTATCGCGCTGCGTCGGTGGATGGTGTATTACGTCTCGTCGGACCGAATCAAAATAATTCCCGTGGAATTTTCACCCGCGTTGCTCCGCACCAACGCTGGAGGGGAAATGACTCGTAACTGAAAACGCAACTTTTGCCGTCCGCACGCGGAACGCTCACGGGCGAAATATTCCCGCGATAATCGACGGGTACCCGGTCGGTTTACCTTCGAAATTACTTGATTACGATTCTCGTTAAAAGCGATCGAGAAAATACACGCCCTGGGGACGCTTATGAAAATTAGTTCGATTCCAGCAAAACGACTGTTTACGCTAGAAAGAGGGGAGGGGGAACTTTTTTCTTGGCACGTTACTGGGGGAGATATTCTCATTATAATAAATGGGGAAATGCTCGATAGTCTTATGGGGCAGTTGTTAGTTTGTATTCTTTATAAACGATAAGAGAATTGGTGAGGAATTATTTTAGTGGAAAATGGGGTGAAAACCACCCTTAAGCAATTTTGGTACGTTATTACACTCTGTAAAATTCTAGGTAGAATTTTTAATGCAGTGAAACTATAATTTTATGGAGCAGTTGTTAGTTTGTATTCTTGATAAAGGTTGAGGGAATTATTGAGGAAATATTTTAGTGGAAAAAGGGGTGAAAACTACACTCGAGCAATTTTGGGACGTTATTACAGTCTGTGAAATTTTTGGTAGAATTTTTATTACAGTGAAACTACAATTTTATGTGGAAGGGTTGGGGGAAACTTTTTTCTTGACACGTTACTGGAGGATATATTCTCATTATAATAAATGGGGAAATGCTCGATAGTCTTATGGGGCAGTTGTTAGTTTGTATTCTTGATAAACGATAAGAGAATTGGTGAGGAATTATTTTAGTGGAAAATGGGGTGAAAACCACCCTTAAGCAATTTTGGTACGTTATTACACTCTGTAAAATTCTAGGTAGAATTTTTAATGCAGTGAAACTATAATTTTATGGAGCAGTTGTTAGTTTGTATTCTTGATAAAGGTTGAGGGAATTATTGAGGAAATATTTTAGTGGAAAATGGGGTGAAATCTACCCTTAAGCAATTTTGGGACGTTATTCAACTCTGTAAAATTTTTAATAGAATTTTTACTGCACTGGAACTATAATTTTATGTGGAAGGGTTGGGGGAACCTTTTTTCTTGGCACGTTACTGGGGGGATATTCTCAATATTAGAATTGAAACAGAAATGTTCGATAGTCCTATGGAGCATTTGTTACTTTATATTCCTGATAAAAGCTGGGGGAATTATTGAGGGAATATTTGAGTGGAAAATGGGGTGTAAACTACCCTTAAGCAATTTGGGAACGTTATGACACTCTGTAAAATTCTAGGTAGAATTTTTACTGCAGTGAAACGATTATGTTGTGTGAAAAGGTTGGGGGAAACTTTTTTTCTTTGCAGGTTACTGAGGGGGAGGGGGTAGCTTTGATATTACAACAAACAAAAATGTTCAATGATCTTATGAAACACTTGTTACTTTGTATAGTATTCCTGATAAACGCTGAGGAAATTATTGAGCACATATTTCAATGGAAAGTGGGGTGAAAACCACCCTTAAGCAATTTTGGAATGTTGTTACACTCTGCAAAATTCTTAGTAGAATTTTTACTGCAGTGAAATGACAATTTTGCTTAAATTATTTTAATAATTAATTATTTAAATAACATTTAATTCCTATTAAATGCTAAAGAAATTATTGAATTAATATTTCAGCAAAAAATGGGGTGAAAACCATTTTGGAACATTATGGGGTGAAAAGCAATTTTGGAACGTTATTACACTCTTTAAAATTCCTAGTAAAATTTTTGTAGAGCAGTAAAATAACAAATTTTATGTTAAAGGGTTGTTTTAGCCCTCTTCTGTACTAAGGGGTAGTTTTTAAAAATTATTTACAAATTTATTCTGGTTCATTTATTCCATGCTTTAACACTGAAACTAATGGCAATTATTGTGTATTTATTTGTACCAAAAAAATTATAATAATACTTAAAGAAATCTATAGTGCAATGGAAATAAATTGTTTATTCATTTTTTCATAGAATTAAACTTTATTTCAAGTAAATTTGCAAAAATTCAGTCGAGTAAATTTGTAAAAATTTTTATTATAAATTATAAATGGATCATTTTGACCAATTCTAGTGTTAAAGATATTTTAATTTCAACCCTTAATAGACAGCCCAATGACTCTGTGATTTAGTTTATTTGTAATCAAAATTGAGTCCTATGATTCTCTATATTGAATTTGTTTGTTATTATTTAATATTGTATTTTAGTATCACGTTACAATTTCGGGGTTGAACTGACCATATGGCAGACCTCAGCTTTCTTACGTGTCATGGGCTAATAGGAATCGTGACCCTTTGTCGTACTTCGACTGACAATGAAATCTAAGGATCCTGTTTCTGAGGGGTATTAGACTCTGTCACCTAGGGAAAACTTTCTTATGCCAACTAGAGAGGGTAAAGTCTCGTCAGTTCCTTTATGACTCGGGTAACGATGAGGGCTAGTTATTCCGTGACCCTGCTAGTATTTCATCTTCGTGGTCTTTGGGCCAACTATAAACTTAGCTATAATGATTCTGAGAGAAAATCTCAAAGAACAATAACAATATTCTTACATAGTTTATTAACAAATGAATATTAAAACTAGGGATATTTTCTTCACATTTCGAATGATGGTATTAACTAACCCCTGAAAGGGAATTAAATTTTAATGAAAAAGTTGCAAACCATTTTCATTGATAAATAGAAAATTAAATAAGAATTTTATATTATATTTGAAGAAAGCGTGTATTTGCCCCCCCCCCGTGCGGGAATATTGATTTACAGGAAAGAAATATGCGAACCGGGACCGACTTCCGGGGGAAAAAGGCACACGCTTGTAGCGGAGAATTTTTTAATTTTCTATTCGCCGGAAAATAAAAAAAAAATTACATTGTTTCGGACTCAGGTATGGACTGTAGCCATGGGCGAAACTGCAACGAGAAAGGGGCTATTGAATATTTTTTAAATAACAGTGATGTAAAGGAAAATAGGGAACAAAATGAAAAACTGCCAACAATAAAGACACGTTTTCTTCGCAGCGTCGAACCAGAGATTGGCGGACATATTTTCCTACAAAATAAAAATTAGAATTTCGTATCGCTCAATATTTTTTCTGATGTATTTTGTTAAATATTACAAATGAACGTTGAAATACGATTTTGACTGGCTGGGGGGATGATTCTGCGTGCAAAAGTGAGTCGAAAAGCAGGAATAACATTTTCCAGTTCGGGGCCGCGTTTTCGAGATAATCGAACTTTTATATGTTTGGCGCACGTGAGAGATACTTGTCTGACCATTCGTTGATGTTTCTACTTAATTCTTAGTTTAACTGGGGATGGATCATAGTTATTCGACTTTGATTCGATTGAGATTTTGTGAGTTGGTAGCAATTGGGTTTCTGGAGATATATATAATAAATTAGAATTGTTAGTTTAAAAATTATAAACAAATATCGTTACCTTATTAAATTAAATAAGCTTTTGATCAAAGAAATGTTGTTTGGACCTCAGATAATTTCTTTTAGAGTCTCAAAACTTTCGATAAATAATAATAATAATACTAAGTGGGGTTCTAAAATTAATAATATTAATGTACAAGGAATTTATAAATAGAATAACGCAAAAATTAAATTGGAAACGTTGTATTGGAAATGGTGAATAATGAAATTCAAATTTTGATGCAAATCATATCAATTTTATTTAATTATCGGTACAGAATAATGCATTACAATAATTATTTCGATTGGCAGCTGCAATTGCAATTGAATTTTGATCTCGTTCAGACATTTAAGGTTCACTATTTATGGAAATAACTACTTAAACAAATAATTGACTAGATTCTTCGAAATTTTGTAAATAAATATTCTCAAGTCACAAGAAATTGTATGTAATCTACGAACCCCAATTATTTCCCCCCAAAATAAAAATTAGAATTTCAATTATTTAATGTTTTTATGATAGATTTCATCAAACATAAAAAATAAACGAATAAAATTTTGCAAAATTTGTGATCAACCAATATTCGATATTTTTCAAATATTTATTTGAGGGTAGGTACCCCATAAAAACTCGTGTTAATTTTGATCAAAAAATCACCCCTTTTGATATTTAATATTTTATTAAACATAAAAAATAAAGGGATAACATTTTGCAAATTTCAAGATCAACTGATATTCGAATATTTTTCAAATATTTATTTGAGTGTTGGTACCCCATAAAAGCTCGTGTTAATTTCGATCGAGAAAGTCACCCCTTTTCGTAAGAATGCCTTAATCAAGAGATATTGATTATGCAATTTAGGAGGTCACAGTCGGTCTGCCGCGGATTAGGTGGAATCCTTGGCGATTTTCGCGCAGCGTAATCCCGGGTACCCTCGAATAGGGTAATTCGGGGGGGTGAACGTCTCCCCCAACGTTCCCAGTTTTCATCCCTGATTATATCGTCTCGTACGATCTCCCACACGACTTCGACACCGATAAATCGCCCAGGGAATTTGTATCGAATTTTTAAATTACTATTTACCAAAAACTACCCCTAATTATTTTATATTCGCCTCTGGTAAATAACTCGATTTCCGGGGATCGAACCCTCGACATTATTTCACAATCGAGCGTCGAACAAACCGAGATTCAATTTCGAGTTTTTTCACCCTCGAGTGGCCTTCGATATTACTTCCGTCTTTGCAACCCTTGCGCGGATGCTTTGGTTTCCGTTTCGACCCCGCAGGAATTCGCGACTCGTTTCCGGTGGCTCGTTTCGCTCGAGATGAAATTACGGGACGAAAAATCGTCGGCCAATTTCGAGCATTGGAAAGATCGTCGTAAAAATTCCTTTCCAACTCACCCCCTTACAAACGCTATATTTCTCGGTGAAGAATTACTGCGAAAACTGTCTCCCCGTTTCGGTCCATTTTCGTCCACGGAATTCCAAAGCGAACCGGATGCAACCGTCCAGCGAGCCGTTAATAAATTTATTTGCGTTTCCGCGTTCCGGTTCACCCCTAGGAGGAATGCGTCGCATCCGCGAGGTCACCTCGAGCGGAAATCTCTAACAAGGTTCCGGCGAAGGGTTCTTATAATGGACGCTGGGATCCGTCCATTTTGGTGCCACTCGAAACCTTGGTTTTTTTTTTTTTATTTTAGAAGACCTTCAACTTTAATGTAACGAATCTTAGAATGGGAGATTTTATTTGTATGTATGTGGATTTTTTTTGTAATTGGATTTGTCAAATTTTTGGAAAATAAATTGTAAAAATTTTTCATGTAGAGCTTGAGTTTGTTAGATCGGGGATTTTTATCAGGTTTAATTTTTTTTAGATTTTGGTATGAGCCCTCGTTGAAAATAGAAAATTTAATTTCTTACAATTGCAACTTTGGAAGTGTTATTTTTTGTTGCTAAATTGAATATTATCAAAATGTCTAGGTGGTCTAATAAATAATAGAAATTTATATTATATTATTGTAGAATTTTACACTTCACAAATCTATGACCTTCCAAATTTAATTCTTAAGGGATTATCACCGCCATTTTTTAAAATAAAATTGTAAAATAGTGTTTTGCATGTGAATTGTGAGTTTACTACACTGGGGGAATAAATTTTTATCGGATTTAAGTTTTTGAGATTTTACGTAGAAGTTTTATTTTTTGTTAATAAATTGAATATAAACAAAATTTCCAGGTGGTCTAATAAATGATACAAATTTATATTTCACTAATGCATTTCAAATTTACATATACATGGCACTTTTATTTACTAGGTCAAATGTTTATTATCATAACACTCAACAAATTTGAGAATTTTTATCTTTTTAATTAATTTATTTATTTATTTTAATTTATTTATTTAAAAAATAAATATCTTCTACTCTATAGCTCATAATTTCTCTTCGTATGAGAAATAGCTTAGCTCCAGGGGTAGTAAGTAAACTTCAAATATCTTCGAATCGTTAAGGGTTGATTTACAAAATTTTTCCAACACGAGTATCAATTATTAAAAATTAATATTCAAATAAAATTGTAGTATATATAGTATCAGTCATCTGTTAAGAATTTTTGATTTACAGTAAAGATGGATGGTGCATAAAATATTTTTGGGTTCTTTGACCCAGAGGTGAAGTGGAGGGTGCGTGTGGTCTTCCGGTGGGCCACGTATACCCACGCGTACAGAGAGATACGTGTAACTATAGGAGTAATCGGAGCAGCGACGCTAGCGCCGCGCCGCGGCGTGTTATTGATCGGCGCCCCTTTTCGCCACCCGTCGGTCCGAACCTTCCTTCCTTCCTTCCTTCTGGCAGCTGCTGGCACGGCCCTAAGCTTTGCACGAGCCCCGAACGCGCTTGAATACACATCCCCCGACGAAGATGCACGAAAACTGTCCCGTCGACTACGATCCTGGACAACAGCCACCCCCGCAATGGCGTCTTCTTTCGTCGACGAGAAACTTCCAGTCGAAGGTCATCGGGCCGCTACTCGAGTGCTTTCACAAGTACAGAATGCTGAGGGTTAGTGCTTCAATCGACTGGGAACGTGTATTTAATTGCTGGCCAATTAGGGGATTGTTTCAACGTTTCGACAGCTTTCCTTTCATCGAAACTCTGCAGGGTGGAGTCGCAGAACTAAGTCCTAGGGGGGTGTTCGACTGTCTTTTCGGGCCTTTGATTAGATCCTCCCCCAAAAACTTGGAAACTGATTTTTAATGGTAGCTGATAATTAAAATTCTGTGAGGAAAACTTCGGGAAAAATTACAACCCTTTATTTTTAATATTATTTTTATCAAGTTTTTTTGAAATTGGAAATTGGTAGTATTTTTTGAGCTTGATTATTAATTGTATGGAAATATTTTGATGAAATAATTATTTCCACAGTTATTTGCATCCAAATGCAAGGAGGTTGAAAGACACCCCTTTGGTCAAAAGAGAAACGTATAAAATAATACCAAATTTCTCCAACCAGAGCTTCTTAACCCCCCAAAACTTATAAACTGATTTTTAATGGTAGCTGATAATCGAAATTGTGTGAGGGAAGCTTGGAAAAAATTACAACCCTTAATATTCAAAATTATTTTTGTCAAGACATTTTTAAAAATTTTTATTTGTTATTATTTTCTGAATTGAATCATTGCCTGAAAATAGTGTTTTATAGCACAGTTACTTGTATACAGATGCAAGGGAGTCGAAAAGCACCCTTTAATATAATAATAACAAATTTCCCCTAAACTCGAGCTGATCCCTTTTTTTCTTTATAAGATAATTGCACTTGTGGTCTAATTTCAATTTTTAAGTACACAAATTTTATTGAATATAAATACCTCAGTGCCCACTATATCCAATAAAAAATTTAAGGGTTGAAATTTCCACCCCAAACATAACCCCCTCCCTTTCCAAATATTCCTAATTCCAATTTTCAATTACACAAATTTTATTGCAAATAAATACTGTCCACTGTATTCTATTAAAATATAAGGGTTGAAATACGTCTCTTTGGCTGATAAACAACCCCGAAGGCGTGTTCCCTAAGTAAAAGGAGTCGGTCGCGAGGATCTATGGATCCAATTTACGAATTGGGTCAGCATATTATTCGTCCGTTCTCTTCTTCAATCTCGAACGATCCATCGGGGAATGCCAAGGAAGAGATCGAGGGCTAAATGGGGAATCTTGTTTCCAAGAACGTTTCGAGGCCGCGATAATGCTCCTCGATGGGAATATTTCTGCAATGGCGGGTACCCTGACGCCTAGGTGCGCGAATACGACGTCCCCCGGAAGTCCATTCGGTCGGAATTCGGTCGCGGAACGATCCCCAGGGTGCAAACGTAATCGTCGAACGCGGAAAGTGGACCGTCGTAATTCTCCCGGATCCAATTTGCGACGAGATTTCTCGTTGTGTTCTTTCTATCGAGCCTCGAAACCTGGGGGGGTAGTTCAACCCCCCTTGAAAACGTGGTCGAACTTTAAACAATCGATCAATCGATATTCCGTACGCGAACGCGATTAATTACACTCGAGCGCTCCATTTGCCAGGTTAATTCGTTTCGATCGCGTGCAAACTGAAATTTACAGAGTGCAATCTTTATTTAGAAAAATACTATTAATAATTAAAATGTCTGGCTCCATTTGAGTGTCGAAAATTTTTAAATAATAAATATTATAATTCTTCTTTTGAGAAATTTTGAAAATAATTTTGTAATTCAAAATTGAGATAGAACTTTTCACAAAATTTTTTAAATTGACTCTGAGGGTTGAGACATTTTAATTTGAGAAAAATTCAGCTTTCCAATCCCCAACAGTAAACGAGAGGTGTTGCAATTAATTTTGGATTTACTCAAAATTTCACAAAAAATTTTCTTCCCAGAAATATAATTATTTTCTATTTAAATTTTGCCTTTTTCGAGAAAAATTCAGCTACCCAATTCGATAATAGAGTGATGTAGCATATCCAGTGTTTAAACTATTTTATTAGAGTTTTCGACCACGTTGAAATTTCCATCGCGACAGAATCGACGTCGATTGTCCCTACGACGACGAACGAAGAAGAAGAAAAAAAAATTCTCACCCCCCTCGTTTAGCCTGCACCGCGCTTGTTTGCGCGAGTATATTATTTTTGCAGCGCCACGCGTTAGAAACACCGCGGGAATCGATACAAATTGATCGACCTTCCCCTGAATTCATACGTCCAATATTTATCTACCATCGGCCCCGGACACAAGAGAACAAGCGCCATTATTCCCGTATTCTGTATAGTATCATACTGTTGCTTTCCTCCCCCTCCGCTCTCCCACTGGTATCATTGTTGTTTCGGTATTGACGCGTTCGGAATATGATTGTACGATTTTTGCGTTTCGAGTTTCCCTCGGTCACACCGAAACTTAGTTTTTTTCCCCCGGTACGAAACGAGCGCGAAAAAAGTACGACGATGATACGATGCTACGAGAATAACGTTTCCACGCTCGACAAAGTGGATTACCGCCCCTCCCCGCCCCCTCTGTGCACGTTTCTCGTCGCCGCGATTTGTCTTCGGCGATTCGCGACGAAACAATTTTTCCCGTGGCTGAAAGTCGGTTTCCAAACTCGTTCGAAAAGTTTCCCGCGACAAGCGTAACATTTTCGTTGGCTCGTAAATTGTTTTCCCGCGTGCAACTTAAACGGCCCGTGAGCGTTACGATTTCTCGCGCGAGAAATGGCTCGAGAAGTCCCAACGACAGTATCGAGTTTCCCTCTACATGGAGCTCTAGTCGGACAGGCGGTGATTAAAACACCGAAACGGGGCTGGGGGGGTAATTCCCCGTGTAAAATTGAGTCGAAATGCAGGAATAACATTTTCACGTACGAGTGATAGTTTTCGAGATAATCAAACTTTTATATGGTCGGTGCACGTGAGAGTTTCGGTACTTGTCTGACCATTCGTCGATGTTTCTACTTAATTCTTAGTTTAACTGAGATTGAAGCATAGTTATTCGACTTTGATTCGATTGAGATTTTGTGTGTTGGTAGCTAATAGGTTTCTGAAGATATATGCAAAATATTAGACAAAAATATAAATAAATAAAGGTGCTTTATTAAGTTAAATAAACCCTCGAGAAAATGTTATTTTGGACCCCATATAATTTATTTTAGAGTCTTGATTTTGATGATGAATAATAATAATAATACTAAATGAGGTTCCAACATCAATAAACAAAGAATTTACAAATTCGATAACGTAAAAATTAAATTGGAATCGAAATTCTACAGTTAAATAATGAAATTCAGATTTTGATACGAATCATGTAAATTTTATTTAATCATCGATACAGAATAATGCATTGCAATAATTATTTTAATTAAGGTGAAATTAAGGTTCCATGTTTCACTATATATCGAAATAACTACTTAAAAAAATAATTATTTTCTTCGAATTTTTTTTGAATAAATATTGACGACTCCCTTCCTCCCTCCCGTGATTTTAGTGTTATTTTAACGTGGAATTGATTTAGAAAATTTATAAAATATTCGAGTGGCCTTAGGGTTACGTAAACGCGACGAGTTTGCAATCGGTTTGCGCGTCGATTTCCCTCGCCTGCAGTCATTGTCTGGATAATTTGGAGCGCATATGCGGGACAACAATCGAGTTAAATTAAGCGGCAAGGCAACAGTACTCCGCGATCCAGCAGGAAATCGTTGGCTGGGCTCCGGCGACCGGAAAAAAGAGTCGATCGTTGCAATTTCCTGAAAACGAATATTCCCATGACTTACGTCGGCCCATCCACGCTGCATTAACCATTCCGGACTCGAATTTCGGGCGTGGTTTCCGGCCCAGTTCCTCTAATTTCTTTCGCAAAACAATAATTTACAAACTCCAAATGAACAATGAAAAACCAAGTGGAAAAGTTTTTAACGCGATGCTCAGTTTTCGAGATAATTAATTTTTTGTTGTGTGTTTTGGTGAGGGTGTTTCGTTCTGGAAATTAACATTGTAATAATTTGTTATCTGTTTGTAGTTGGAGCAAACGAATTGCAATGATTTAATGTTTTATGGGGATTCAGAGTGAGTAGATACATCGTGGAATGGTCAGGCACACTGTAATAGTGATGTATATACGATATATATTTTTATTTATTTTTGGGGTTGTAAACATTGATTTTGACTCTGTATTATATGTGTTTTAATGCCTTTATTGTCTTAGAATTATTTGAAATTAGATCAAACGAATAGCAAGGTTTTAACTCGGAGTAAGTAGAAAAGTCAAAGAATGGTCAGACATGAAAGTGAACTTTCAACGTCAATTAGCTCGGGAACGAAGGCTCGTATGGAAAAACTTTATTCTACATTTTCGATGCAGTTTTTCATGCTGAATCACCATACTGTCGCTTGCAATAACAAATTGTTAACCACTTCGTGTATTATTACTATTTTATACAAACTTGTTTTTTTTATTCTCTCTGACGTTGATTCAGACGAATTCCTTTGGTTTACAATTTCAGAACAGTGTTAAATAACAATATTTACATGGCCATGTGATCTTTCGACAGTTTACAACCAATTATATGTATTAAAATTAGGTTACAAAACAATTCATTTCACTCTCATTTCTCTAGTTGTGTATGGATTTATTTCTCTGTTCTCGATTATAAATATGTGTTTAAATTGTCAGTTTATATATTCCCCTAGTATCATACAAAAATAATTTCATTTATTTCGTATCTTTTCATCCCCAAAATAAGGAAATAACCAAAGTGTAGTAGCAATGTATATACAAAATTGTCACTTGTGTTTGTGATTTTAAACATTGATTTTGGCACAGTATTATATGTGTTTCAATGCCTCTACTGTCTTAGAATTATTTGAAATTAGTTTAAACAAATAGCAAGGTTTTAACTCGGAGTAAGTAGAAAAGTCAAAGAATGGTCAGGCATGGAAGTGAATTTTCAACGTCAATTAGCTCGGGAACGAAGGCTCGTATGGAAAAACTTTATTCTACATTTTCTATGCAGTTTTTCATGCTGAATCACCATATTGCAACTTGCAATAACAAATTGTTAACCACTTCGTGTATTATTACTATTTTAGGCAAACTTGTTGTTTCTATTCTCTCTGACGCTGATTCAGAGAAATTCCTTTGGTTTGCAATTTTAAAACAGTGTTAAATAACAATATTTATAAACATTAATTAATTACAAACATTAAAATTAAGTTACAAAATAATTTCTTTCTCTAATCACTTATGGATTCATTTCTCTATTCTCCATTATAAAAATGTGTTTAAATTGTCATTTTATATATTCCCCCAGTATCACCCCCAAAATAACTCCATTCATTTCGTATCCTTTCATCCCCAAAATAAGGGGATTCCCAAAAAAAAAAAACTATAAATTAGAATTTTACCAGTCAGTTCGTAAAACAAGAGCAAATGAAAATGATTCGTTCGTTCTACGGGGTTAATGAATCTCCATACTTGGACCGTAACGTCGAAGGATCACCGTGCGCCATATATATCGCGACCCCTATGACTTATGGCGCGTCTAGTTATATAAATCTCACGCACTGGCGAACGGGAACGCTCGTCGCGATAAGTTAACGCTTACCGATGGCTCGTTATTCTCCTTTAAGCGTTATTTATACGACGCGATGCGTATTTATTAATTTCCCGTTTACGAGCGACGGTGCTTCCCCGTAATTATTTCCTACTTACAACGGGGCGCGCGTCCATCTGGCAAACAAACGGCTGGGAATCCAAACGCGAAGAAAAACGACGGTACGAGCCGATGCCTCGACGAGCCTGGCCCCGTATCGGGCGAATTTTTTTGCTGAAACTCGTTTTTGCCGAACGGGCTACGCTCGTTTCTGCCGCGACTAATTAACGACGAACCCCGAAAACCGGAAACAACGCGATGGAGGCGCTGGACCGCCTGTATCCGTATCATTCCATTACACTGCAATTATTATCGACGATCTACGAATTCTGGCTCGAATGACCAATTCTAACCGCGTTGCGCGGGGGTCTGATTTCCCCGGGTAAACGGAGAAACGTGGAAACGTTGGCGCAAAAATCCATTCCTGACGATAACAACGATGCAAAGAAATTTTATAAATAAAATCAATGCGTGATAATTTGGGTCGAAATACTGGAAGATCGATAAAAAGGAAAATGTCTCTGGGTTATTTAAGCGTCGACGCTCGTGGTGACGTCAGTTTTTTTTGCAGGCGGAAATAGTCAGTCGAGGAATGGAATAAAAATAAAGTGAAACGAAATGGCCGCGACTTAACCCGCCAAGGCGAGGTTAATCGACAGTTAGGCTTGTTGAGGCCAATGGAGACGCCGCCTCGGTTCGTCGATCTTCGAACGAAAGATCCTTGAATCACTTCTGAAAATTCCTACAACAATTTTAAAAGAATCATACTCCATTTGGGGGGTTTTTCATGTAACGAAGGAGATTCTCTAGCAATAATCGAGGCACTACTGTAGGGTCAAGAAAAGAAACTAATGATACTTGCTTAAGCAGTATTTTGATGCTTTTATAGAATCGATACTAATTACAATTTTCTTTTCTGTTGCAGGTACGTATAGCAAACATCATTCTTGCAGAACAACATAGAGGGCGATAGTTACTACAATCACTATCAGCAGAGACTGTGCAACTTGGTTTATATCAATTATTCACAATTTAAAATATCAATAGATCTACAGTAAGTACTTCAGGATTAATATGTATACTTATGTATTCAAAAATGGACGTACAACTTGGGTCTAGTAAAACAATACATCTCAATAAGAGACTATATTCCCCAATATCTAATTAAACCATTTTATCTAATTCTTTTATTTTACCTCAGCCGTCTGCAACGGCAGTCTAAATAATTCTAGCCCCCTTGGGGATTAAACATTTTGGTATTTTTCGCCCCGTCGGGCTAAATAGCGAAAGGGTTAACACGCACGGTGGAGCTCAGCCAGGCAGTAAATCGGTTACAAAAGCTATCCGAATCGAATACGTCCTTCAGTTCGAAGGGGTATTAAAAGATCGACTACGTTCCAATAGATAAAATGCGAAAAAAAAAAAAAAAACAACGGACCACGTAGATGGAAAATTTTGCTACACCATTTTGGAGCTGCAACAAAGTGCATGCAGTTTTACACACCGTGGAAACTTCAAGGCCCGCGCAACACATTTTCCCCCGTTATCCGATCCGGGCTCATATTGTGCAGGAATTATAACTTCCGCGTATTGGAATCATTCTATGTTTCGAAACTGAAAAAATATTTCGACCATCCGTACCAGAGACAGGAGTCGAATTTTATCTGCGAATAGCAAATAGAAGATTTAAGTTCATTCGTTAACTGATGTCTGCCCGGCGGCTTCGTTTGGTTTTAAAACTCCGGTAATGGATGAACCTGAAACGTGTATTCGTTATTCCGTGAATGAAATTTGCCTGTCTGGGTTAGGATCGTCTGTATGGGTCGATTCGGTAACGAGAACGCTTTTATTTAATAAAATATTCCCTTAGAAAACGCGTTTGTGTCGAGGAAGAGTAATCTGGGTACATATGGCCCTCGGAGGACAGCACAGCGGCGCTGGTGTCGAGAAAGAGTGGTCTGCGCACTTGCGTCGCGCAATGGTAGCTTCCGAAGGACAATATGGCGTCGTTAGTTGTGATGTGATCCTGTGTGAACGTGTTTGTTCGCAATATATTTTGTTCTTCTAACTCTGAATTGTTGTGGTGCCTGTACTTCGCGTGAAGGATGAGGTAATATATATTATTAATATAAACATACGGCGGAATAAACGTTTATTGGTTAAATACGAGTGAAAATGAGTGAGTCTCGGAACGGTGTCTTCATGACAATGTAGTAGGCATTATAAAATAGTTAACATCGTCTGATGTATCCATTCTTTAACTAATATTGATAAATACTGGTGAATATTGTGATATTTTCAATTTGTACCATGATTGACACAAATTTTGTTACGAGCCTCAGTGCACATGTATTTATTGACAGTATATTTTGTTCTATTAATGATGCAGTGCTTATATTTCACATTAATAACAGAATAAACGTTTATTGATTAGATAGAAATGGAATTGAACGAGTTTTGTACAATGTTATCGCAGGAATCAGTATAGTAGGCGTTCTGAAACAGTTAGTATCGCTAGTGACACCATCTGATCTACGCATTCTTCAACTAGCATTCTTATTATAAGTCTGCCCAGCTTCTACCAGAATTCTGAAGACTTTAACTACTGTGAGACATTTTTAATTTGTATTGTAGCTGACGCAATGTTGTTGCGACTCCCCAGTGTATGTTTATTCATAGTATATCTTGTTCCGCTAACTGTAAACTGGCGCAGTGTCTACATTCCATACAAAAGACAAGGTACAAGGTTTATAGATTAAATACAAATGAATGTTTTCACAATGATCAGTATAGTTAGCGTTCCAAAACAGCTAGTATCTACCAATTCTTTAACGTTCTTATTACAAATCGTTCCAGGTTCCATCAGAATTCCAGAAGACTTTGAAGACTCTAATACAATTAATTTGTACAACTGACTAATAAAGAACCAAGCCTGTAGTTATAGAGTTTGGGGTCAAAAAAGACCCCGAAAGACCTCAAATGCGTGTCGTAGCGTGGTAGACATTCATTTCGATCGTGGTGAGCTTCCGTTAGCCAGCTGGAGGCAAGAAATCTCGTCTCTGTGGGTGGGGGGAAAGTAGACGTTTGAGAAACGTCGGACATCAGGCTAATCAGTTTCGCAATAACGATAACGAGAGCCGTCCATTAGCCGACAAGCCGTTCTATTCCGTGGCCGACAGTCCGTTAAAAGCGGTACCGTTTTTCCAGGGTAGAGAGGGGGGGCTAGCGTGGAAAACTAATTCCCCAGCAACGTAATATCCAAGCGCTTCTTACGATGTTTTTACGTTCGTGATGTATGTCCCGGGCGGAACGCGCGGACGGCTAATTTCCTGCAGCTCGGCGTCGGGAACTCCCGGTGATTCAGTTAAATTCTTTCCCCCTCTCCACCTCCCCAACGGGCGACGACAAACAATTAGGACGTCGAAACAGCCTCTCCTGAATCCCGACGGACCGAGACACACGCCGATCCGGGACCCAGAAAATCGCACGCGGCCGGCGTTCGACAGGTAATCGATCCGAAATTACGGAAAAGTGAACGACGTTGCCCGGCTGGAATCCCGTGCAATCTCGATACCTTTCCTTTTATTGCTACTCTCTTTTGTCCTTTGGACAACTCCCACTGCGACCCGGGAACCGCGATCCCTCGATTCATCCGCGAATGAATTTTCAACGAGCTCTGGGGAACCCCCCTAACGTCACTCGAAAATTCATGATCCTTTGCAATCGTCCATTTTGCTAGATTTTTAATATCAGTCGTATTATGATAGATATAAGGAAAGTAGTTTGAATTCCTAGTGTTTCCCCGCGAATTGCGTGCCTAGATGGGGCCCTAGTCGAACCATAGAACGTCATGAGTAATCCCATATTCGGTTTCAGGACCAACTTATTTGCAATTTAATGTTAATAAGGTTAAACTCGACTTTTTTACTAATTTATTTGCACTGGACAAGTCCCACTGTGACCTGGAGACAACACTGTCTCGATTTGTCCACGAATGAGTTTTCAACGAGCTCCGGGGGACCTCCCTAACCTCGATTTCAAAATTCATGATCCTTTGCAATCGTTCAATTTGCTAGATTCTTAATATTACTCGTATTATGATAGATATAAGGAAAGTAGTTTGTATTCCTAGTGTTTTCCCATGAATTTCGTCCCTAGATGGCGCCCTAGTAGAACCATAGAGCATCATGGGTAATCCCATACTCTGCTCCAGGACCAACTTATTTGCAATTTCTATGAAATGAAACCCCACATCAATTTTTGATAATTTAATGTTAATAAAATGTTATTTGGCCTCAGTATTTCAAGCTCTACTTTTTTACCAATTTATTTGCACCATCTTGCGTCGAATAACAACGCGATATAGTGTCCGGTGTGTGATACTAACGAGTAGAAAATTAACCCAACTTATTGCGCTGTTAAACTCGGGGTAAAGTTGGATAATAAAGCCCCGGGACTTTGGAGGCCGCATTCTTTATACACTGGAAATGTGTTGCAAAGGAGAGGGTCGAAATTTAATTTCTAGGTCGCGTACTTCCGCCTGCACGTTCAGCTCTCGGTGTCTTTAATGGGGTAGAAAAATTTAATTATACTTTTCGACAAACGCCAACGCACAAGACATTTGGAAATGTTTGGGCATCGGTATTGTTATTCCTACTCCTTTCGCCCCCGGGGTTAATTAGGTCTTCTGAAACAGAATTTGTATATAATACAAGATCTGCATTGCATCGAGAATCGCTTTGGGTTACCCAGTGGGTAGATTGTGACAATTTGTGCTATTGAATGACCCTCCATTTCTATTGAATAATACCTAGAAAGCTTGTTTTAGTACTGGTCGAAGCTCCCGTTTGTGCTGCATACTAGTTATTTTGTACTGGATCTATTCAAACAAGCTGAATGGCTGTCTTTTTTCACGTTGTTGCACGTTCTGAGTTTGATCCACTTTTGTCCCTGGCAAGTCGTGCAATTTATTCAAAATCAGTTTGATAATACAGCAATAAAATTGATTGCTATACAAGCTATTCAGGCTATAGAGTTTTTAAATTGTTTGCACATTTTTATTTGCGTTTAAACGTTCTATAAAAATTGTTAAACGACCAGGGCAGAAATAACATTTTATCAACACGAAATTGCAAATAAGTTGGTCCTGAAACCGAGTATGGGATTACCCATGATGCTCTATGGGTCGTCGAGGGCGCCATCTAGGCACGAAATTGGCGGGAAAACGCTCCGAATTCAAATTACCTTTAAAATCTCGATAGAATTTCTGGCGAAACGTAGATTATCGAATCCGATGGATGGTGCACGCGAATTTAATTGCCCTTTGACCTTCCTCCCTCGTCTCTCTCGCACCTTTCGATTTCCTATCGACGTTAATTCCCGAAGCCCCGGTTCCGGTTTCTCGCCAGCCGTTTACAAGATCGATCGACTACGTAAGAACTAGTTTCTCAGGTGGAGGAACGTTTCGGGGCCCCGATCTTTGGCCCCTGATAACGCTCGTGTGCACGTGATAGCGTCGTGTTGCGGTTCGCGCGCCTGCTTGATCGCGATACCCGGCTGGGAAAGTGAATTCAACCGGATCGGGAAGGAGGGCTGTCGGTGTTGCTTTCGCGTTGAAAGCAACGCGTGCAGCTACCGATGCACGAATTCCGGAAACGTCGGGCGCAGATCTCGACTTATCGATTACCGATCGCCAGTGAAATTGTTTAACAACGGAAAGATGCTCATTCGAGGCCCAACGAGCCTTTGGATTGGCTCTTTGGGGGTCATTTTGTGAATTTTTATGCAATTTTAATGTGTAAAAATTCGAGATAGAACAAGAACGACAAGCCCACCAGATAGAGATCGTGAAACTACACAAGTATCGTATAAGTGAAAATAAGCGTTAATGTGCTAGTTTTCGAGTTATTAACGAAACAATGTGTCAAAATTCGAGATAAAAAAACAACAACTAGCCTATCGGGCAGAGAATGCGAAACTGTACAAGTATTATATAAGCGAAATTAAGCGTTAACGTGCTCGTATCCCAGTTATGAACGACAAATTGTTGCGAACGATCGCTCCGGCGGCAAAAATCGCCGTAGGACAAAATTTCGACACGCTATCCCCTAGGAAAAAATCACGGGAACACGATGCCGTCATTAAAAATATTGGTTGTCGTGCTCGTTTGCGAGAAAAAAATAAATAAAGTTGTCAAAATTCGAGATAAATAAAAACTGCATGAGGATCCACAGTTTATAGATATTTGGTACAAATTATAGAACAAATTATAGAATTTATTAGAATGGGTTTGTGGAATTTGTTAATTTTAAAATACTAAGTTTTGTTTGAAATGTTTGTGTTTAAATTTGTGGTGTGGGTTGAGAACCACTGTTCTGGAAGGGCGTGTCGCATGAGAGTTTAGCCTGATGTGTATTCGAAGCGATAAAGTTGCGGGGGGCAACATCCTCCGGTGCCAAAGTGTCAACCAGAGAACTCTGTCTCACGCGTACACGTGAATTTCGAGTCGCACGTGAGATTGACACGTGACACTAGTCGTCACGTGTTTATACGTGTGTACGGACAGACGGGCACCAACGGCATCTTGCAATCGATTGTTATTGCTTCAATTGATTCCCACAGTTAGAAACGCTCGCTATATATCACTTTACATACCAAAAATAAATAGAAAATAATACATTCCATTTAATGGAAATTGTCAAATTATTTCGAATTCAAATTGGGATTAAAATTTTGGCACATTCAATTTTATATTTTTTCTAAATTCTACTAACTTAAAGATCCCAAAATTAAGTCTCAAAATATATATATATATAATCTTAGTATATTTCAAAATTAAATATCTTTGATTGCCCCCACCAAAAAAAAAAATTGAAAAGGTCGATAATTAATATTGCAATTTTCCACGATCAATAATACCTAGTAAATTATATTTAAAAAATAGTAAATTGGGAAATGTTCCAGTTCGAAGTGTTAGTAAATTATTTTTTGGGAAAATCGCGATTGCAAGTAGAAACGGGAAGTTTAATCTGATGGCCTCCGCGCAAGAAGCATACTAACCCCTGTTCCGTTTGTGTACCATGAAAATTTACACTCCGCCACACGTAATGTACACCGGACGGAATGCAGATTGTGGTATTTCTAAGAAAAACAACGGAAACTTTCTGTTGGACTTTTGATGTTCGTCGAGCAACGGCGGTAAACATTTCACTCGTTAATTATTACGCGTCGTTACGCACGGTTAGTGCCTCGCGGTGTTTGGACAAGAATTTTCACGATGCATCGTTCCACGTGCGCTGAAATTACTAGATATGCGCTTGGTTTACGGGCGCGAGTTCAGGAAACGGGCTCTCTGTACTCGGGGAAACGAGTTCCACGGTATCAGCTTTTCTGCGATCGACAGACGGGGTTGCGCGAGACGTTCCCATTTAGTCTACGCACGTTCTCCTACGGGGTTTATTTGTTTCCTTTATTCGGGGAAATAGAGTCGTGAAAATTTCGCTGACAAACGTTATTAAATGTTTTATGTACGGGGAAAACATTACTAAGTGGACGAAATTTATTTTTTGTTCGATATTGTGGCGGGAAAGAATAGATTCTTTATTATAAACAAATTCAAATAGAGTTTCCATATGGGTCCACTGATAACTGAGGCCTCAAAAATAGTTTTAAGATAAAAATAATTAGTGAAACTCCAAATAAACATATTTATTTTACGAAATAATTATTCTTGTTGACTAGGGACCAAACACTACCAAAATGGAGGCTAGAATATATGAGGGAAAACGAATTTAAATAGTATACATATTTATTTTTCCAAATAATTATTCTAGATTCAAAAGCTAGGGACCAAACACTAGTTACCATAATGGAGGCTAGAATGTATTAATATGTCTAATAATGTTTGTAAGAAAACTATGAAATGGACAAAATTGATCATTAATTCAATATTGTGGTTGCTAAAGAATAGATTCTCTATTCTAAACAAATTTAAATAGAGCTTTTTAAATATTTTTGAGATAGGAGGAATTAGTGAGACGTCAAATATACATATTTATTTCTCTAAATAGTTATTCTTGATTCAAAAGCTAGGGACCAAACACTACCAAAATGGAGGCTAGAATATATGAGGGAAAACGAATTTAAATAGTATACATATTTATTTTTCCAAATAATTATTCTAGATTCAAAAGCTAGGGACCAAACACTAGTTACCATAATGGAGGCTAGAATGTATTAATATGTCTAATAATGTTTGTAAGAAAACTATGAAATGGACAAAATTGATCATTAATTCAATATTGTGGTTGCTAAAGAATAGATTCTCTATTCTAAACAAATTTAAATAGAGCTTTTTAAATATTTTTGAGATAGGAGGAATTAGTGAGACGTCAAATATACATATTTATTTCTCTAAATAGTTATTCTTGATTCAAAAGCTAGGGACCAAACACTACCAAAATGGAGGCTAGAATATATGAGGGAAAACGAATTTAAATAGTATACATATTTATTTTTCCAAATAATTATTCTAGATTCAAAAGCTAGGGACCAAACACTAGTTACCATAATGGAGGCTAGAATGTATTAATATGTCTAATAATGTTTGTAAGAAAACTATGAAATGGACAAAATTGATCATTAATTCAATATTGTGGTTGCTAAAGAATAGATTCTCTATTCTAAACAAATTTAAATAGAGCTTTTTAAATATTTTTGAGATAGGAGGAATTAGTGAGACGTCAAATATACATATTTATTTCTCTAAATAGTTATTCTTGATTCAAAAGCTAGGGACCAAACACTAGTTACCAAAATGGAGGCTAGAATGTAGTAATATCTCAATAATGTTTGTAACAAAAGTATAAAATGAACAAAATTTATTTTTAATTCAATATTGTGGTTGCGAAAGAATAGATTCTCTATTGTAAACCAATTTAAAGAGTGTTTCCATGTGGGTCCATTGATAACTGAAGTCTCTAAAATAGTTTTGAGGAAAAAATGATTAGTGAAACTTCAAATGTACATATTTATTTCTCTAAATAGTTATTCTTGATTCAAAAGCTAGAGATCAAACACTAGTTACTAAAATGGAGGCTAGAATGTATTAATATCCTAATAATATTTGTAAACAAATTATAAAATGGACAAAATTTATCTTTAATTCAATATTGTGGTTGCTAAAGAACAGATTCTCTATTGTAAACAAATTTAAATAGAGCTTTTTAAATATTTTTGAGATAAGTGGAGTTAGTGAAACTTTAAATATGTATATTTATTTTTCTCCATAATTATTCTTGATTCAAAAGTTAGAGACCAAACACTAATCATCAAAATGGAGGCTAGAATGTATTAATATCCCCATAATGTTCATTCAAAAGTTACTAAACAGGTCAAATTCATTTCTAATTCAATATTGTTTGTTTTAATATAGTTTGAATAAATTCTCTATTGTAAACAAATTCAAATAGAGGTTCCATATGTGTCCACTGATAACTGGGGCCTCTAAAATATTTTTGAGGTAAGAATAATTACTAAAACTTCAAATGTACATATATATTTCACCAAATAATTATTCTTGATTCAAAATCTAGGGACCAAGCACTACCAAAATGGAGGCTGGAATGTATTAATAACCCCCACAGTTGGGGACCTCATCGATCAACCCTCGTACGACACGGGAAACTTGCAAGCTCCTTGTATATCGAATGCCGCAATCATTCTCGACACGTTTTGCGCAGTATCTGTAAGCTTCGTTGAACGGAAAATTATATCTTCGACAGCCATCGCGTACAAAGGCATATCTCCCGTCGTTTTCAGTCCGTATATAGTATACACATTCATTGTCCTGGATTGTATCGATTGTTAGATCTTTTCGAACACGTGTGAAAATTTGCTTCTGGAGGTGGCTGACAAACACTGGACAATACCACTCGCTGGAAACAATTTCGAACGTTTGTCGGGCCGTCCCAGATTCACCTAGTCGACTCATTGTCAGTGGGGGCGGTAAATCTTTTCCCATTGATTAGTCAATTTTTATTTTTGGTGTAGATATTTTTTATAATTTATTTTACAATTAATTTCTATTTTCTCTCTTGCTCTTCATTGATATATATAATATTTTTAAATTCACCTAATGTCGACACAGTGGGGGTGGTAAATATTTTTCCCACTGATTAGTAAATTTTTATTTTTGGTGTTTATTTTACCACAATTTATTTTACAATTAATTTCTATTTTCTCTCTTGCTCTTCATTGATATATATCTGTATTATAATACTGCTTTTAAATTCACCTAATTTTGAGACACAGTAGGGGGGTAAATATTTTTACATTTTCACTTATAAAAATGTATTCGATATTTGTTCAAATTTTAATCTGAAAAGTCGTAGCTCAATGGTGCAGTTACAATTTTATAGTATTGTTAAAATATTAATATCATTTAAAAATTTGTGAAATTTTGAAATAATTCCTAAATTTTAATTTTTGTTATATATTCTTCACATTTATTTTACATCAGCTTCTAAAATCTCCCTTTCTTTCCCTTCACACATTTACATCATGACCTCAACTCAAGGTTCCTATATTTTTAAAATTAATTTACATCTCATGAAAAGAGACATCTACATACAAATAAAATTTCCTCTTTTATATGTAGTTTCTCGTTTTTGAAATGCTCATCAAGGCTTTCAGAGACTCATAATTCCATTTATCCGCCATTTTGTACACCCCAGATGCGCCAAATGAATATAAATATACAAAATAAATGCACTGAAAGTCTCCAGAAGTAGAAAAATCGACCCCCTCCCCCCAAAATGAGGATCAGCGATATTTCAACTCGCGATTAAAGGGGGTGGTTCGCGGGAAATTCGGGGTTGTAGCGACACGTCGTCGCCCGGAAGGAATTTAAACGCCTCCGCGGGCAGTCGCGTGCAAGGCTTCTCGAGATCGCTCGCCAGGATACGCGGAACCGATTTAAGGATTCCGACTCGCTGT
The DNA here is from genome assembly GCF_013123115.1 of Colletes gigas. Taxonomy (NCBI): domain Eukaryota; kingdom Metazoa; phylum Arthropoda; class Insecta; order Hymenoptera; family Colletidae; genus Colletes; species Colletes gigas. The sequence continues at coordinate 3,366,731 of NW_025106644.1, forward strand.
AAACAAGGCCCTACGCGAATAAAACTGTCGCCCCCGCGTGCACAGGCTCTCCGAGCAAATGTGGGCGGAGGGGTGGCTCGCGAACGTAAACAAACGACCCGTGTCTTATCACCGCGGAACTGCATTTTATTATCTAAATGGCTTTCAGCGAGCCACGCCAAGTCGTAACCGGGGAACGATGCTTTACGAGCACAGCCTCTCGAAGAAACTCCCTCGCGACACGCTCCTGGACAACTTTTCTACCACCCCCTTCCACTCTCGGTTGTTTTAAGGACCACGCGACTCTTGCTACGCGTCCTCGATGCAACTTTTATCTACCTTTTCCTGTCGCCAAAGCAGCAAACTTTTTCCTAACCTCAAATTACTGGACTCTTGAAAAAAGATTATTGTGTTGAAAAAAGATCTCTGAAAGATTCTTAGTGAAATTGAATATTCCAGAGTGTTGTATTAGGCTCTTAATATAGTGTCTGTTGTTTATTTAGTTAATATATTTAAGAAAGTAAATAACCACCCCTGTTGGAAGTGAAAATTCTCATTTTAAAATTACGATTTTTTTTTTGATCAAAATATATATATTTAATACATAGATTAGCCAGGAAATAATATTCACGAGTTCCATAAAATTAAATAAAAAAAAATAAGTAACTCTCCCCCATTCTTTGTTTTAGAAATTTATTTAAAACTAGGGTTCGTCAGAATATAAAATTGTTTACTTAAAATACGATTTTTCTTTTGGTCAAAATATATGAATTACCCAGGAAATAATATTCACGAGTTCCATTACTTCAAATTCAAAAAAATACTCTGTTCCCTGTTTTATAAACTTATTGAAAATTCGAATTTGTCAAAATATAAAATTGTTTACCCAATATTTCGTGATTTTTGTATCATAAAATCGACAAAATTGACTACATAAATTACTCCCCAAAATAATATTTAAGAGTCTCATAAATTTAAATTTAAAAAGAAGAGGTTTTAGTTGCTCTATTCGCCCCAAAAAGGATTTTCCTTATTTTCCCGGGTTTCGAACGTGAAATTAACGGTTTGCTAAAAAGCAGCGGAAGTCCGGGGGGGTCGTTAAAGGTCGGGACGAACGGGGAGTCGTGGACCGGAAGTTGAAAAGCTCCGAGGACCGACCGCAAAAGGAGAGTCGCCTTTTAGCCGGCCAACAATCGCTCAGGGCAGCGTAATATCGGCAAATTTCTCGCGAACGATCGCTCCGGTGTCTCTCTCGTTATCAGATTCGTCCTTGAAAGTCTATGGCGCGGAGGTTAATTTTGAAGAGGGGGAGGAGTGGGTTGGGAACCGAGTGCACGCAAACGAGCAACGAGTGGAGGAGGGCGGGGGAGGGGGGGGGGAGCAATAGAGCGAGAAGGAAAGGGGGTGGTCGGGTGGCGAAAAGGTGGACTCTTTTGTCGACGAAAGCGGATCATTAAAAGCGGTGAAAAAAATTGCTTAACGAGGCACGAGCCATCCGGAGGTGTTTCGTTACCTTTGATTGCGTTTCCCGCGGCACGAGCCCCCACCCACCCCCCCTCTCTCGCGGAAAACTTTTAATTAATAGTATCGAGAGGAAGAAAAAATATCGCTACTGTCTGTAAAACACTCGGGTGCGTATTCCAACCCCCCCTGTCGTTTGCTTCGAGGAAATTATTTCGTTCGGGGGAGGGGACAACTTTTGCCTTTGCGAAGAATTAGCTGGGGAAAATAAGTAACTAATAAGACCTACGTGCTATTGGAACGCTTCGTTCCTTGTGGAAATATTTATATAAGTGAAATAGATGGCGCTGTTTGATTTGTGATAATTTTTAAATACTTCTAATAATAGGTGGTTTGAAATAAAATTAATAAGATATAATTTTCGGGATTATATTTATCTTAACTTTGTATCACACTTTTTAGTAGCTTTTGCAGAGATATAATTTGCCATGTTGATAAATAATTTGTAAAATATTATCCAAGAGGTGGTTGGGTCTCAAGTGATCCTAGGTGAATTTTCATGAAGATGCAAATTTCATATTTATCTTGACTTTGCGTGGTAATTTAATTATTTTTAGTATCCCTTGCACAGATATAATTTGCTATGCTCGAAGGGACGGTTGGGTCACGAGTGACCCTGGATCGGAGGGGGGAGGGGTTTGAGAACTGAGATGGCGGCGTAATTTTTGCTCGACGCGTAACATCCTGGTAGGCGTCGCTTTCAAATCCGATTCCGAAGGTAAAACACGCTTCTGCACTCGACGCAAAACTTCCCTTTGCGCTCCCCTTTTGTTTCTGCTCCGACACGGGCGCTCGTCTCGTCTCGCCCTCACCCTCGTCGGGAACTGACCAAGCGAGGCTGCACGATGGACTCGTATAATTTATTTAAATCGCTTTCATAAGCTTCCCCAGCGTCCGCCTCGGTTTCGTCGACCGCCAGCCCGAGCGTTCCGCGAACAAAGTCGATATTCCCATTATCGACACATTTTTTTTAACGTTCGACGTTAACGATTTGCAGTATTATTTTACATACAATTAACCTCTTGTGTTGGGGTCAGGAATCGACTCTACAGCGAAGCACTGGATTCCCCATTGTCGATTTATTTTTCATTAGATTCCTGATTTTCAGTAGTCTGTAAATTAATTATTTTTTTTAAATTATTTAAATTTTACTTTTTGTTTTCGTGGGTACGAGATGCACTATCCTCTGGGTATAGTGTTTACGAGATGATATTTTTGCATGCTCCGGAGCCACGTTCCCTAAAAGGATTCAACCAAAATACAAAGCCCCGTGCAGTGCACAAGTTTGCTGATAAAGTATAACAATAACGAATTTAGCGAAAAAATATACAATAAAAGTTGGGCAAAAAACTGTACAATACGTATGCAACGTAACGCAGAACAGAGCAAAAATAAAAAGGGGGAAAGCAGAGACTAGGGGTGGAATTATAAAAATAGATATAAATAGAAATAATAGAACGAGGGTTTAGTTAGATAATGTTCAGTTTATTCGAAAAAGTACAGTTATTTAATTACATAATTTAAATACTATTAAACGTGGCAGACAGGGAGCAGAAATAAAAAGGGAGAAAGTAGAGACTAGGGGTGGAGTTATAAAAATAGAAATAACAGAACGAGGGTTTGTTAGGTAATGCTCAGTTTATTCGAAAACCAAAGACGTACAGGTATTTAGTTACATAATTAATATTAAACTAGGTAGACAGAGAGCAGGTATTAAATTCAACATGTTTTCAGAGCATCCAAAACCTCTTCTTCATCGACTTTGAGCCACCCAAGTCTCTTCAACTAGACTGTGCTCACCCCTCCGCGCGAGTGCAACAGTTAATCGCCTTCTGCACGTCTACTAGGCCAGTTACCATCATCGTTCAACAGAGTATAATAAACAAAACCACACAAAAATTCCATTTCCTGCCTCCTCCAAGAGTTCTAGAGCCCCCAATCGTGAAAAGAACTCGCGAATCGATGACGGTATCGAGACGTCGTTCCTTGTCCGTGGGAGTCCCCTTTCATCGGAAGCAATTGTCGCGGAATCCAATATTTAGAGAACGATCGAAGCCAGGAGGTTCGAGTTGCGTGGACCAAGCCCCTGTAACAAAGCTCGGTCCTCGATTTCGCGCGTTGCCGCAATCAGTACCTCGATATATGCAGACCGCGTATCGATTTCGACAAACGAGCGCGAAGAATAGGTTACGAACCGTCCCCGTGCGCGTCCGCTGGCCGGCGAGCGCGGTCACGTCCGTCGCGCACGCGTACGCGCAGCTGCGCGTGAGAGCGAAAGGGACGCCGCACACACGCGTCGCGAACCCAAGCCACGGCAGTCGCGTATATTATTTTCTAACGGTAATGGGAGAAATGGCGTAATCAACAGATGCTGCAATTACTGGGAGCGGCCACAACCGTAACCGCGACAGACGAGAACGCGCAGACGACCGGAGGTTTACGATCCCCGTTGCATCGCGATCGATTCGGACTGGGGCTTTCGAGGACTGTGTACGGAACGTTTCACGCTCTCGAGACCCGTTGTACAAACGAAATAATTCGTGTGCTCGGCGCCCACGCCGCGAAAACAACGCAACATTTTTTTTTGCAACCTCAGTTCACTTTTTATTCCCTGTTTATTGTTAGTATAGAGTGTTTTTTCAGGGGTAATTTTCTAGGCTTTCGATTCTATTTGAGCCTTTTACAAGTAGATAAAGTTTCCACTTTGAATAAAATTGCCCCAGACACTGATTTAAGCTACTACCATTTGTCTCAACGCGTTCACTGTCCGGTCTCTCGGCGGCCTATTCAAAAGCCCAACGCTGTGACCCATATACGGGTCACGGACAGTGATCCAGGGGTTCAAATTCGATTAAATTATTCGTAACGAGAGGAAAATTTTTCCCCTCTGGCGCTTCAGGTCGCAGCCTGCGCCCGGGCGTCGGCGTAGCAATTACGCCGCGACGCCGGTCGCCGGATATTATGCACGCGAAGAATTTTAACGGGATGGCTGCCAGTCCGAGAGTCCCGTTCGGCGGTCTCCGCGCCCGGTCGCCGAAAGTTCGACGAGAATTGGACGAAACGCGGACGCGACAACGGGCTGATGCGCTCCTCGCGCCGCGTGATTTATTAGCCCCGCGGTATTAACGAATTCGCGGCGCGCCATTGCAGGTTATAAATCATATTTAATTGCGTTCTCGAGGCTGTCATGGGAACGGAATGGCTCGCAACGAAAGTCGGCCACCGGGGAAGATTACGCGCGCCGTTCTGTCCGCGATTGCACGCCGCGGTACCGTTGTTGATGACACTGTTACCAATAAATACACACCTGTCAGTTGAGTCCGCCGTCACGCGACCATTTTACGCGGACTTCGAGATTTTTGTTTTTGTCACGATGTTTGTACAGATGGTTTACGAAACGAGTACCTCAGAATCAGGGCAATCTAAGTCCATTTTTCAGCAGAGATTAGAAACTCTAAATCTATATTTTAATATGTATTTAATAATTTTTTTTTTTTAAATAATTAAGGTATAATTAATTAATTGATATTTGTGCTAAATTAATCCATTGCTACCTCAGTCTTCAGACAATCTAATTGTATAATAATAAATAAATAAAATAGTAAAAAAAAATTTTTTAAATAAAGTTGATCGTTTTTGATATTAAAAATTTGACAATTTTTTTGTCTTTTTTAATTTAGTAGAGAAGAGCAATTTTTCTGAATAAATAAATAAAATTGATGGATCTTGGTATTAAAAATTTCCAAATTTTTAAAATAGACAATCTTTTGTCTTTTATAATTCATTAGAGAAAAACAATTTTTCTGATAATAGTAACTATATTACACTGAAATAAATCAACCCTTAAGTGTACTTTACAACAATACTTTATTGAGAATTTTCATCCCCTATAATTATAATTTTATTGTTTAGATTATAATATTGGAAATAAAATGGAAGCTATATTCTCCATAAAATCCAAATTTGTCAATTGTAAAAATTAAACACAGTAAAATTAAAAATTTTTCTCTGAATTTTCTATATCTATAGTACCCAATTAAGGGTTGCAGATGAAATAATAAACTCGAGTTTATTTGGCTCGTGTTGTTTAAGTTGCAATATTGAAAATGAAAAATTCAAATATATCTGTAGAAAAATTAAATGCAAAATTTAACCAATAATTACAGTACATCAGAATTTCTCTCTGAATTTTCATCCATTCGAGTTTGTTCGTTAAAACTCTGTCACATTTAGCACAAATATCAATTTTATAAGCAAAGAAAGAGGCAGTGCAACGATACACATAATTTAAACAATGGGCTCAGATTGCTCTGGCTGGGGGTACAGAGTTTAAATAATTTTCGATTCTCCTCCTCCCCCCCCCGCGAGCAAAGTCATAAAAATAAATTGTAAACAATGGACAATGTTGCATAAATCCAATTTCCACTATTTTCAATGAACTCTCGGTCATATATCGTCCCGACGCGCATACAACATTGACATCGATTTGTTTTATTCAATATCGCGACGGCGCAAAAAGGAATGGAAACGCTGGAAATCTACGTCAAACATAAAAACGTTTCCCCGCCCACGCACACGGCGTCGCATTATGCCCGTGGTTCGCCGCAATTCTCCGCGTTTCAGGGAATTTGCGTTCCAGAAGCTTCGTATTGTACGATGGGCGATCTGCGTTTGAATTTATTTAAGGTCTCGTGTATGAAGATCTCTAAATCGCCTAATTTCGACCGATATTAGACACACGTATATATAATATAAGCCAGGTGAATGAGACAATATTTAAATGAAAGGTGAAATCCAAGTCTGACCGTACTTTTATTATTTTGGGTAATTTGTGTTCGAATTTATTAAAAATTTCGTAAAGATCTCGTGATTGCCTAATTTGGACCGATATTAGATACAGGTATGCACGATAGAAGCCAGGTGAATGAAATAAATAATATTTAAATGGTAATTGTAATCCAAGTCTGACCGTAGTTTTATTATACATTGATTAATCTATGTTTGAATTTATTTAATATTCCGTAAGATTGCCTAATTTTTAGCTATATTAGACACACATACGTAATATAAATCCAATTAAATGAAATAAATAATATTTAAATAGTAGTCGAAGTCCAAGTCTGACCGTAGTTTTATTATACATTGATTAATCTATGTTTGAATTTATTTAAGATTTAGTAAGATTGCTTATTTTGGAAGTATATTAGACACCCTCACATACATAATATAATTCAACTGAAAAAAATAAATAATATTTAAATAACAATTGAAGTCCAAATCTGACCGTACTTTTATCATACATTGATTAATCTCTGTAATTTATTTAAAATTTCAGTGACATTGCCTAATTTTGACCTATACCAGACCCCCATACATAACATAAATCCAACTGAGTAAAATAAATAATATTAAAATAGCAGTTTAATTCCAATTCTGACCGTACTTTCATCACATATTTTTTTTTTATGTAAGTACTTTTATTAATCCATTAATTGATCTCCCTGTAATTTATTTAAGATTCCAGTGACATTGCCTAATTTAGACCTATACCAGACCCCCCACACATAACATAAATCCACCTAAATAAAACAATATTCAACCCCCAGTCGAAATCCAACTCTGACCGTACTTTTCTTCCATCGTAAATCGTCGTCGACGCAAACGGTTCTTCTCTGCGAATGAAATATTTGTCTCCTCCCGGGTCTCCCAAGTTTTCCTTAAAACCGCCACAAACCACTTTACGCCCCCCTCGCGTTAATTCCGTGCCCCCAATAATTCCAAAATTCCAACTTGCACGCCTTACATTCACCCCGCGAGTCCGGTCGAACGCGACGCGTATCGACGGGGAATATTTTCGCTAGACTCGTGTTTTCTTTATTCGATGGATCTTCGGGGGGTTCCCGACAGCGTCGTTGGATCCATAATACATCCGTTCTCGCCGTGGGGATTCCTCCTAAAAGATTGATTCCGAATCGGAATGGGGTCTCCCTTTCGATCGGGCGCGTTTCGTAGGCAGACGATGCAAAAAACGATCCAGGGTGGGGAGGGGTGAGGGGGTTGATGCGGCAGACGCTCACCTGTCCCCCGGAAACCGCGTTTTCCAGGACTCTTGCCAAGTGTACAGGGACCCGATCGATGCCGGAGTACTTACCCCGGGTCTACAGGGCTAATCAAAACGTCCGAGAAATTCGTTTGGAACTCTTTCCATACGCCCCCGCTCCGGGCCACGCGCCCCCAATCTTCCAGCACAATCTAATCAGTCCGGCCTGTACAAATCTGCAGGAATTTAGGGCCGTCCTTCCGTTATCTAGATTATTTAGTGTCTGCTCGAGTCGTCTCCCCCATCTACCCCTCCGTTTGCCTCCTGTTCACTCTTTCGAGCCACCCTCGGTGCCTTTGTGTCCTCCTTCTGTTGCTCTTCCGTGCCCCTACGGATCTCCCCGGAGTTTCTCTGTCTTCGACCCTCCCTCCCATCCCGACCGCGTTGTCGCAGCGGAAGTGGATGTACGCCAAAGCCGAATTCCGAGGGTGCATGCGCAATGCGAGGGGGGTGCAACTTTTTGTCCACCCCACGGGTTCCGTTTGTTCGTCCGCTTTCGTCTACTCTTTGGAAAAGAGGACACGAGATCCGACGATAAATGCTCGTTCGTGTCCACGCGAGCCCCGAAACGCTTCGAACCGGGTGTGTTTTGAAGGCGAGGGTGGAGGGGAATTGGACCCATTGTTGGAGGGTAGTTTTACTAAATTGGGCAACACAATGTTTTTTGAAGACTTTTGCGATCATCGTTATGAGATCAATATTTATCTCTGACAGGTAGATTCTTCTTTAGAATGGGCTCTTAAACAGTCGATATGCAGGGTGGTCGACCAACCCTGGGGAAAATTGTAATGGGGGATTCTAGAGGCCAAAATAAGACGAAAATCAAGAGTACCAATTTGTTGATGGAGGCTTCTTTAAAAAGTTATTAACGTTTTAAGTTCCCCACGTGCAGCTGTTCGCAGGTGCCGTCTCGCAGGTGGAACTTTAAACGTTAATAACTTTTTAAAGAAGCCTCCATCAATAAATTAGTATTCTTGATTTTCGTCTTATTTTGGTCTGTAGAATCCCTCATTAAAATTTTTCCCAGGGTTGACTGAACACCCTGTAGAGTAATCCCTCTCTAAGGTTCGCCCAGGGCGAACGTTATCGAGGGAGGTATGTAAAAATAGTCGATTTTTGTCTATGTGATGCTAAAACGCAGGCAAAAGTGGGTAAACCCTTGGAGTGAGTGAAATAGAGAGCTGTATCCAACATTTGTTTATTTAAATACTCTGCATTTTTCCCGCCAAATTCCATGATTTTCCTATTAACATTTCCCAATGTACTTTTATAAAAAATAGGGAGCTTTCTAGGGGGTTTTTAGGACCACCTCAATTTTGTTGTTGTTTGTTTTTCAAAATGGCCGCCCATAAAGGTTCAGTGGGTTCGCCAATAAAATGAATTATTATTATAAACAGTCAAAAATTGACTTCCTCAATAGATAAATATCCCCATTGAATCAAAATGAGTTTTGGGCGCCCATCAATATTTTTATCGTTTGTTCTCCAAAATGGCCGCCCATGAAGGGTTGAGTTATCCCCAAACGACAGAAGGATATCAAAATATGGCGATTTTCACCAGCGAAAAATTATGTTAAGAGACGATTGAGGTACCCCAAAGTGCTCAAGGACGTCTTTAAAGTGGAACTCGATTTCTAGCAGGGGCGGGGGACTCCCGTTTCCTGGTCTCCAGCCCGCGATGCGTTGGACGAGTTATACCGGACCAATAAAGCTCCGCGAAAGAGTGCAATACCGGCGAGAGGCGTCGCAATAAACTAGAAGCATCTTTACGGACCTATGATTCATGTTTCCGCGGGCTCGTAAAACAAGCAGCGAGCGGACGGTCGGCGAGGAACGTCTTCTCGGCGGGTTCGTCGAAAGCGACTAACGACTTACGGCATTTCCGACCGTTAACTCCCGCTAAAATGACGCGGCGTCCGCGGGGGCGTTTACGTTGAACCTGACAGGAAGCTTTGTCGTCTAATTTAAAACGCGGTGTGGTGCCACTTAGGTCCCTGTTATGGTCGCCAGTCCTCTTTCAGACTAGGTAAATATAATATAATAAAATCGCGAGGAGATCCTCCGTCGTCGAGTGTCGCCGAGCTTTCAAGCCTGGAATAAATAAAAAAAAAAATACTATTCGACGCGTTTTACCACCCGATCGCTACGATCGACCGCGTGCAGTCTACTTTGCTGTGCCCAAAAAACATATATAGAGCGTTTGGTCCCGGGAAAAATTTTAATGGGGGATTCTAGAGGCCAAAATAAGACGAAAATCAAGAATACAATTTCTCACCTCATGGCTCGTTAAAAAGTTATTAACAGTTGCGCCTATACGGAGGTTGCCTCTCTACAGGTGCAACTGTTAATAACTTTTAAACGAAGCCTCAAACGAGAAATTTTTATTCTTGATTTTCGTCTTATTTTGGCCTCTAGAATCCTCCAGTACAATTTTTCTCAGGGGTAGCCGAACACCCTGTATAACAGAAAATAAAACAATAAAATAATAATAATCTCTAAAATAAACTATCCCTTATTAGGTACATAAAATTGAATCGTAAGTGGTTTTAGTGTGTCCAGAATATTATTTAGCAGTCTTTGAGTCATGTTACACAATTTTGTTAATATTGCAACCTACTAGGGTCCAAATTCAGAAAATAAAACTGATATTACAGAAGAGTGGTGAAATCATAAACTAATAATAATCCTTAAAGATTTATTTTATAATACAAATACGTAACGAATTTTTAATACGTGTTGACGTCAATAGATTATATTTGGGATTACTATTTTTCGAAATGCAGTCTGAATCGATAGCGTCTTGCGGTCAAAGTTCGAATTTCGGTTCGAAGACCTGTGAAATCCAGGAGGAGGAGGGGGGTGGTTATAAATTTACCAATTACGAAGTTTAGGGCGTTTTCCTAATTTCTGCAACGCCCGGCGAGCCTGATGTGTTCGTCCCGTATGCAGGCTCTGCGGACGTTGCGAGAGAGTTAGTTTCGAGGACGCTGGCCCATAAATTAATCCTTTGGAGAGGAACGGCCGCCATAGTGACCCGTCCGCGAAACTGTCCTCTGTGTAAGAATCTCCGCCTCTACCCAGGGGCAGCTTACTAATAGGTAATTAAATTTCATATGCGGGCAACTTTTTCATGTCGAGCATTTACATCAAAAAGCTCCAAAAGGTCCAAAAATATTCAAAATTTCGAGCCCCACCAATTTTACTACGATTTATTTAGCAATTTTAGAACGGTGTAAATTCACAATTTTAATTCACGTGGATTGTAATTCGATTTGTTCTTCCGCCATTTTGAAATATTATGAATTTATTTTTGAATGCGATATGTATAACCTAGCTTTACTGTTGAATTTACCAATTAATTCTACTAATTCAACTAAATTATTCGAATTAAAAAACTGTTGCATTATTCAAAAATTGTGTGTTTAATTTGCTACTGCTTTAAATAAAATAAAATGCAATAAAATAATTTAACACGTTTTAACTACCTTGTACAATGAACGTTTATCGAATAAATAATAACAAACTAAATATGTGACCAATAGAGAAAAATTCGAGGAGTGAAATTTTTCGACGGAAAAAAAAATTTCAAATCGTTTTGGAAAAATTGTTTTCAGTCGCGGGGATCAATTACAATCATTTTTGGTTAATAGAAATACCCCCTAAATCCTATTCGACGCGTTTTACCACCCGTTCACTACGATCGACCGCGTGCATTCTACTTTGCTGTGGTCAAAAAACATATATAGAGCGTTTGGTCCCGGGAAAAATTTTAATGGGAGATTCTAGAGGCTAAAATAATTAATACCAATTTCTCGCCTCACGGCTCGTTAAAAAGTTATTAACAATTGCGTCTACGCAGGTTGTACGCAGTACGCAAGTTGCCTATCTACAGGCGCAACTGTTAATAACTTTTTAACGAAGCCTCTATCAACAAATTGGTATTCTTGATTTTGGTCTTATTTTGGCCTCTGGAATCCCCCATTAAAATTTTTCCCAGCTTGTATAATATCGAAGATTTCGTAATAGTGAAGCGTTGGAAAGTATTGGAGGACGATTCCAGAGTGGTGGTGGTCGGTTTTATTCCGAACGCGGGGGATAACGATCGCGGAAGTCGCGTCAGCCGTGAATCCAGAATCCTGTCGGTGGAAGGAAAGGGAACAGGAAAAAGATAATCAGCCGCATAAAAATGCATCGAACGAACGCGTAAGTGGCTCGATGCTGAATACTTAAGCGCGACCGATGGGGGTCCCGGGGCCGACGTAATTTACGGCCAAGTTCGCCGTTATAAGAAAAGAGAGTGTGAAAGAAAAAAAAGAAAAAAAGGGGGAAAATCGATTCTCGTAAATCGTACGAGCTACGTCAGTAACACGTGTTACAAGGCACAGCGGTATAACGCCCAGCGATTATATAACCTCCGCCCACGCCGCAAAATCGTCGACATTTCGCGGAGGCCACGACGTATTCGAGTAAATCTCGACCACCGCGGAAGAATCCATCCCACGGGTTCCAACGATCGATCCTCCCCCGACTCTGTAGCCACTTATCGGAGTCGTTGCTATCGGCACTAATGCACGACGAATCGTCCTCGTCGCTCCCGCGATCCCCCCCCCCAAGATGCTTATTCATGCGACGTTGAAGTCGTCGAGGTCGACATTTTGGAGACGTCGACAGCCTTTTTCCAGGCAATTTTGGAATACAGTGGGTAAAAGACGCTTCTATTTACAGGAAACGCGGGGGAGTACAATTTTCCACTCGTAGATAATTTTTGTATTAAAATGAAATTGCTCGAATCGATGGAATCGAATATGAGTTGGTGGGAAATATTTGGAAGATGCAGTGAAGCTATTTGTTGCTCATGATAATATTAAAATGTATGTTTGCTTTGATCAAATACAATGTGAATTGCTAGGAAACATTTGGGACTTACAATGAAGCTATTTGTTGCTCATTTTGATATTAAAATGTATGTTTGCATCGATAAAATTCAATTTGAATTATAATGAAGCTATTTGATGCTCATTTTAACATTAAAATGAATGTTTGCATTGATCAAATTCAATGGAAATTGCTAGGAAATATTTGGAGGTTATGATGAAGCTAATTGCTGCTCATTTTTATATTAAAATGAGTTCTTGCACCGATGAAATTGAATCTGAATTGCTAGGAAATATTAGGGAATTACAATGAAGCTATTTGATGCTCATTTTAATATTAAAATGTATGTTTGCATTGATTAAATTCAATGTGAATTGCAATGAAGCTATTTGATGCTTATTTTAACATTAAAATGAATGTTTGTATTGATCAAATTCAATGTGAATTGCTAGGAAATATTTGGGAGTTATGATGAAGCTATTAGTTGATCATTTTGATAGTAAAATGAATGCTTGCACCGATGGAATTGAATCTGAATTGCTAGGAAATATTTAGGAGTTGCAATGAAGCTATTTGTTGCTCATTTTCATATTAAACTGTATGTTTGCATTGATTAAATTCAATGTGAATTGCAATGAAACTATTTGTTGCACATGTTCATATTAAACTTTATGTTTGCATTGATTAAATTCAATGTGAATTGCAATGAAGCTATTTGAAGCCTATTTTAACATTAAAATGTATGCTTGCATTGATCAAATTCAATGAGAATTGCTAGGAAATATTTGGGGGTTATGATGAAGCTAATTGCTGCTCATTTTGATATTAAAATGACTGCTTGCACCGATGAAATTGAATCTGAATTGCTAGGAAATATTTGGAAGTTGCAATAAAGCTATTTCTTGCTCATTTTCATATTAAACTGTATGTTTGCATTGATTAAATTCAATGTGAATTGTAATGAAGCTATTTGATGCCTATTTTAACATTATAATGTATGTTTGCATTGATCAAATTGAATGAGAATAGCTAGGAAACATTTAGGAGTTGCAGTGAAGCTATTTGTTGCTCATTTTAATATTAAACTGTATGTTTGCATTAACTAAGTTCAATGTGAATTGCAATGAAGCTATTTGATGCTCATTTTGACATTAAAATGAATGTATGCATTGATCAAATTCAATGTGAATTGCTAGGAAGTATTTGGAGGTTATGATGAAGCTAATTGCTGCTCATTTTGATATTAAAATGACTGCTGGCACCGATGAAATTTGAATCAGAATTGCTAGGAAATATTTGGGAGTTGCAATGAAGCTATTTGATGCTCCTTTTAATATTAAATTGTTAAGAAGTATTTTCAACTTGCAATAAAATCCACCAAAAAAGACTGTTCAAATGGATTTCTAATAAACTCTATTTCAATATAAAAAACAGTTATCGTAAAGTTTCGTTCTGTGATGCAATATTCTTAATATCATTGCAGTCGAAACAAACCACAGAATACAGAGTCGGAGGATTTCGTGTTTTATGCGACCCTGAGATAAATAAATCAAGGGAACCTATCTGTCTGTCGCAGATGTCGCGTCGCGTCGTCTGTCACCGCGAACGTGACGTAATCTTTGCATTTGGCCGGGAATTGTTTAAACGAAAACCGGAAAAATTAATGGAGAATGCTGAAAACGTACGATAACGCGACGATTAATGTTACAACGAGGTAACGTTACAGAAACTCTTACGTTAAGTCCAGATTTTTCAAAAAACCGACAGTTTTCACTGCATCCCTCGATAACGTTCGCCCTCGAGCGAACCTTAGACAGGGATAACTGTTCAACAACTTTTTAAGAGCCTATTTTAAAGAAGAGGCTTTATCAAAGCTAAACAATCAATTTACAATGATGATTGCAAATATTATTTTGCTAAAATCTTCAAAAACAGTAGGCTATGTTGCCTAGGAAAGAGTTTGGGAACTTTAAAAATCAATGGAGAATGGTGAAAACGTACGATAACACACAGCAATCTTGAAGAAATGATATAGCAAGTCTCGGAATAATTTCTCCAAAAGTCCTGGAAGCGTTATCCCGCGGATTATGGCGACATTCAAAAATTGGCGACGCAGAGTAACTCTGGAAACTCGACTCTCTTACTCCGTAACGCTGCGCGCCAAACTTTCGAGCCATTTTCCCCGAAACGACACACTTCGAAGTCGTCGATGTAACGTCCCCGTGAGCACAGTGGATCGTCACGCGTATAAAACAAAATGTCTCTCTATCCGTTGGAATCAAAGTTAACTCAGCGTATGTAAAACTTCGTGGACGCTCGTAAAAACTATAAAATTCCACGGAGATGTAGAACTTCGTCAATATCTTCTCAAATACTTTTATTTATTCTCGATTCGCATAGAAGCCTCAAGGAACATTGCTCTATTATAAATTTAGATAAATTTTAGGTTACTTTGAGGCCCCCTGTAAGTCCCCAAATACATCGATCAAAAATATCTCGATTTTCAAATACTTTTATTCATTTTCGATTCGTATAGAAGCCTCAGAGAACAGTGATTGCTCTATTATAAATTTACATCAATATTAAGTCACTTTGAGGCCCCCTGTAAGACCCCAAATACACCTATCAAAAACTATAAAATTTTACAGAGAATTAGAACTTCGTTAATATCTCGAATTTTGAATCAGAGAACAGTGATTGCTCTATCATAAATTGAGGTACATCTTAGGCCCCTTTAGGCCCCCTATAAGTCCCCAAACACATCGACCAAGTACACCAAAAATTTTCTAAGGTAACTTTTGAAAGTTTGATATTCGACAATCGCGTGCAGAGTTCAAATTAAGGCCAAGAAGCGGATAATTAAGCGACCCGTTGGTCACTCGAACGTAACGATAATCTAGACCCCCTCCAGATCGATTACAAGCGCGACCACGTTGCTCCAGTTTCGAGCATGAAATTTTCACTAGACGTCCGGACCGTTCGTGGCACGCGTTTCCCTGGCTCTCTCCGGCCCGATCAAAGATTCATCGCGCATTTAACGAACCGTGCGATGCAACATGGCGGCCCCGACCGAGCCCTGTAATTGTCGCAAACTTGGGAGAGCATTAAACCCTCCCCCGAAATAATGTAGAGACGGAAATGTAAACGTTGGGAGTTTGCGGGGGCCACCGTTGAATGGAAAGCGGAGGCAATTGGGTTCGACGGGGTGGAGCAAGGTCCATCGGGAGAAAGGCCTCGCGCGACGACCACGGGGCCACAGGAATTCTTGATACCTCACTGCGTGCAATAATAATAACGTACCTTCGTTCTAGTTGCATTAACACGACCCGGTATTTGGCTGGCCGGGTTCGAAAAACGTGCAAACTGCTTCCGGACAATGGGACGAACTTGTTCGGGGTGGTTCAAGTTCGTGCAAACGGTACAGAGATCCAAATTTACACGATGCAATCTGCTGTAAAGTGTATTATGGTATAAATGTTAATTTCTTGGGAATGTTTTCCATTTATATTTTACTCAAATTTTGTTTATTACAATTGTGATATTTTTAGTTTTAGAAGGTGGTTCTTTTTGTTTATTTTTATATTAAGTATTTTATAACTTGTTCCCACTATTTTTTAATACTCCCCACTTGTATTTGTTTATTATTGTTTTCTTACGAATTCTTTCCCCCATTCACTTTTACCAAACATTATTTATTGCACTGATGTTATTTTTATTTAAGAAGTAGTTTTTTTTTGTTTGTTAATATTAATTTTGTTGTTAATATTAATTGGAAAGTAGTAATATGTCAAATTATAAGACTGATATAGAAGTATGATATAATCAATATAAATACAACAATATAACGCCAAGGATGCGTTTTTTTTCTCGAGCGCGGTGGTCACCCATCCCAAACTGACCGCTCCCAATGCAGCTGCACACTTCGGTGATCGGACAAGACTCAGTGTTCCCAACATGCCACAACCGTTGATACGTTCTATTTCTAACTTATTAATATACAAAGCTTCTTTCATTTATAGTGAATCACCATTATAGTGTACGAATACTAATGTAAATAAGTCAACATATCAATTTTCTTAGTGAAACTAGATTTATTTATGAATATAAGTCATAGACACGAGAGGTAATGTTCATAATTTTTGTCTGGATTCACACTGACTTGGAATTCATATTTAATTATCAAAAATTCTATTTTCTATGACAAGGCACTTAATTCCAGATCAGTGCCAACTAAAGGAACAGAAATTAAAAAATTCTATTCACGCTTGAAGATAAAAATGGAAACGCAAGGTTCACTGGCCCCTCAATACGAAATATACATCTAATATCGTCGCGATATCAGAGAATCCTGGCCATTAGCTATCACCGTTCACCCGGAAAACTGTCCGCCACAAACCACGCCACATTTATAGTTACCGGTGTCCACCCTAGCGGATGCTTTCAATTACCCACAAATGAAATATATTTAATTGGTCGAACGAATATTTAGCATATATAATGGTCGCCAGTTTATGCTAAATTTATCCTAAGAGATATAAAATAACCCATTGATAATCATGCAATTTGGGAAAGAAAACACAGAGCATTTAAATAAACAAACGTTGGGCATTGTTCTCTATTTCACTTACTCTCAGTGTTTACCACTTGGGCAATCAAGCTTCACAGATATAAAAATTAACAATTTTAACATACCTCCCTCAATAAAGTTCGCCCTTAGTGAATATTAGAGAGGGATCACTCTATATTGACTGTTTAAGAGCCTATTTCAAAGAAGAATCTTTCTCAGAGGTTAACAGTAGAATTGTAATGATGATTGCAAATACTTTCTTGTTAAAATCTTTAAAAAGGAGGCTAGTAAATAGGTTAGGAACAGAATGTCAAGCCCCAAAGCCTACTGTGCAACAATGAGCCCAATTTCACTGAAAAGTCCCCCGGTCACATTGAAAGTATCACCATTTTGAGACTGTTTAAGAGTCTATTTTAGAGAAGAATCTTTCTCAGAGGTAAATAGTGAGCTCACAACAATAATTGCAAATACTTTTCTGTTGAAATCTTCAAAATGGAGGCTAGTAAATAGGTTAGGAACAGAATGTCGAGCCCTAAAGCTTACTGTGTAACAATGAGCCTAATTTCACTGAAAAGTCCCCTGGTCACATTGAAAGTATCACCGTTTTTAGACTGTTTAATAGCCTATTTCAAAGAAGATACTTTCTCAGAGGTAAATAGTGAGCTCACAACAATAATTGCAAATACTTTTCTGTTGAAATCTTCAAAATGGAGGCTAGTAAATAGGTTAGGAACAGAATGTCGAGCCCCAAAGGGCCCCAAAGCCTACTATGCAACAATAGGACCAATTTCCCTGGAAAGCCCCCCAGTCACATTGAAAGTGCCACCATTTTGAGACTGTTTAAGACCCTATTTCAAAGAAACATCTTTCTCAGAGGTAAATAGTGAGCTCATAGGAATAATTGCAAATACTTTTCTGCCAAAATCTTCAAGAAGGTGGCTAGTAAATAGGTTAGGAACAGAATGTCGATCCCCAAAGGGCTTCTATCATCCAACAATGGGCCCAATTTCCCTCGAAAGCCCCCAGTCACCTTGAAAATGCCACCGATTCGACGCTTTGGAAGGATCGTGGGTGGAATTCACGAATGCTCGCGTCGTCTCGCGAGTAGGCGTTGTCCGTGCAATAAACGGCACGCGTGATTTCCGTTTCATTCACGCCGCGGGATGTATAGGCGCGGAAAGGTGCAATCAGGCAAACCGTGCCGCGTCAATGGACGGAGAAGAGCCGGCGTAGATATTGCGATCTCCTCGAATGGCGACGTCGATGGCCTCCCCCGCGTGGCTCGCGTTGAATTTCAATTCGTCGAAACGCGAGAACCACCCTCAGACGGCCTACGCGACGCGAAATCCTGATCGCGGGCGCAATTAGCGACCCTCCGGGTAACCGACTCCCGGTGACGTTCATTAAAATGGCGGATTTTTTAGCGGAATCGTCTTTCAGAGTCCACGGTACTCGGAGACGGTATCGTCGCCTTAGCAATTAATTTCTCCGGTTGCAAAAAGACTTCCTGCGACTCGTAACGCGACTCGTCCTTGTGCTTTTTCCGTTCCTCGTGAAAATTGTAAACGGGGGAAGTCCTGACGAGTCACGACTGGAAAAACCCGAGACATTTGTTAGGGAGGGCTGATTCACCCTTTAGGGGGATGTTTTAGAAGTTTTTGAAAGAGGACAGTGTTTTATAATTTAATTTGTGACGATTTGAAATATTTATTTATATTAATTCACTAGATTCAAGAAGGGTGATTCCCAATTTCGCGACTGGGGAAACCTGAGACATTTTTTGGAGGGTCAATTCACCCTTTAGGGGATGTTTTAGAAGGTTTGGAAAGAGGATAGAGTAGTCGAAAAAATTAGACTGTGTTTTGTAATTTAATTTGTGACGATTTGAAATATTTATTTATATTAATTCACTAGATTCAAGAAGGGTGATTCCCAATGTTTTTGTCGTACGAATGGGGAGCAAAGACGAAGGCTTTTCTTATCTAACGTTCTCCTCCCTTGGGAATAATAATTTCATTCAATAAATTCTGGCATATTGCGGAAGTTCCACCAGGATGTAACAATTCTTTGGGAGAAAAACAGAATATTGCTACTTTTTTCTTAGGGCGAATTACAACTGCTTCTAACGAAATTTCTCTCAATATTTTTGTGGTTTAAAAATGTTTTTGTACTCAGAGTAATTTATAAATTTTAATTTTTATAAATAACTAAGTAATATAATATTTATAAATAACTGTAGCAGAGGTTATAGTAATGGACAATAAAACGACACATATATCTTAGGTTACGTTTAATGCATGTGACACGTATCCTTGCATACATTGTAATGGTGCTGCCCAGTGTTGTACTATACTAAAACAAAAGATGGCGCGCATGCCTGCCAACGAGGTAAAAAGAAATACCTCCAACATGCACATGTTTGCCAACATGGAAATGAGAAACATTTCCAACAATAACTAAATAATTTATAAATTTTAATTTTTATAAATAGCTAAGTAATTTATAAATTTTTCTTCCAAGTTATAACACAATTTTTCCTTTGGACAAAAACAGAATATTGCTACCTTTTCTTAGGGCAAATTATAACCTCTTCTAACGAAATTTCTCCCAATATTTTTGTGGTTCAAAAATGTTTTTCAACTCAGAGCAATTGAGAAATTTAAATTCCTGCAAAATGGTCGAAATGGCTAGAAATATTGAAACAATCAAGCGTCCGTCTGAATAATCGATACCAACGAAAGTTGCAAAGAAACTACGCACTGGCCAGGATGATGCGCCAGCTTCGAAGGAAGGGTGTTACCCCGGTGAGAGGTTTTTCACGCTCTTTCGAGGATCCTCTCCGAAAAAAGCCCTCTCGTCGAAGCCGCGGAAAGTTTCTTCCGCTCGGGAAACTTTCCAATCGTCCGAGACGGACCCTCGAAAGCTTCCCGGAGCCTCGTAGTGGTCGTCCAGGGGCGTACGAAGGGCGGAAGACGGTCCAAAAGGGCCGGAAGCGCTGTCAGGAAAAAATTGATATTCCACTGGCGGCCCCGCGTCTACGCACGAGCCAGCTTTTCATCTCGCGACGGGAAACGCACCCTCTGTGCTCGCGTCGCCCTCGTTACGGCAACCCCCGCTCGCCACCCTCGTTCCACCCTTGTCTGCTCTTCTCGCGACTCCCGATTCCCGTGTTTCGCGATTCGCAATTTGTTCGAGTTCGCGTAAAACGGGGGCCAACGCCGTCACGTATCCCGTGACCTCCACCCCCCCTCGACAGGAGCTCGCTCGCGCGCGTATAATACGGGGCTTGGCCTCCGCGAACTCAGACATCGATCAGGTTTTATCAATTTTAATATCTATTTCATCCCTTGTTTTTCAAATTCACCGAGAAAATTCAGAAATATACTACTTCCTTCTGGGTTGGATTATTCAAATACTCTAATGGGCTTGGTAAAATAAGTTATTTGTTTTAAATGGTCAAAAATTAACGTCTAAAGTTCAAGCGAAATTAAAAAATTTTAAATCATTCTAAAAAAATTATTTTCGGTTGTAGGAGTCAATTGCAAGCATTTGAGGTGAATAGACATACCCCCGAAATCCTACTCAGTTTCGAGAAAAAAATTCGAGTAACTGTTGAAAGTTTTGGGTGAAAAAGAAAAATTTCGAATCGTCTTGAAAAAATTATTTTTAGTTGCATGGGTCATTTATAACCATTTTTGGTGAACATACATACCCTCGAAATCCTACTCAGTTTCGAGAAAAAAATTCCTTACCGAAAATATAATTTCTGACCAGAAATGTCTGCCTGAATTTTCATACGAATCTTTAAAACGTCATAACTTCTGAACGGATTGGACGATTTTAATGTTTCAAAACGCAAATGACGCGTATTTTGGTGGAGAACATGTAGAAATTCCAAAAATTATCAAAAAGTTGGTCCTTGACATCACAAAATGAGGGAGAGCCCATAAAAATGGTCCAATATTCAAACAGCCATAACTTCTACAATAGTGAATATATTTCAATGAAACTTTTTTCTGGAGTAGAGCTCATGGGTACCTATGAAAAAGTATTAAACAACTTTCCGATAGAGTCTCAAACTAAATTACTAAAAATCGAAAACTAATTTTTAAGGAAAATCGACAGGGGTAGGTGCTGAAATTTTTCGACGAAAACAAAAAATTTCAAATCGTCCTAAAAAAATTATTTTTAGCTAAGGGACTTAATTACAATCATTTTTGGTGAATTGACATATATCCGAAATCTTACTCAGTTTTGAGAAAAAAATTAAAGTATCTGTTGAAATTTTTCGTTGAAATTAAAAAATTTCAAATCGTTTTGGAAAAAATATTTTCAGTTCCTAGGGTCAATTGCAAGCATTTTTGGTCAAAATACATACCCTCGAAATCCTACTCAGTTTCGAGAAAAAAATTCGACTAAGCGCCCAAATTTTTCAGCGAAAAAAAAATTTTAAATCATTCTAGAAAAATTATGTTCGTTTGTGGGAGTCAATTAATAAATTGGCATTCTTCATTTTCGTCTTATTTGAGCCACTAAAATCTCCCATTAAAATTTTTCCCATGGTTGCCCGAACACCCTCTACCCCCACTATTTTTTTATTAGAAACTACACACAGTTCAAGAACCCATTCACCACAAAACCTGTCCTAACACAATGACGCGAACTTTCCGGTCGCTCGAACCGAGCAACTCGTCGCCCAAGCTGGATCTACCTCGAACTATAAGTCGTCCTAGCGCATAACTAATTATACAGGGGGGAAACTTGTTGGCGCGATATCGAGTCACGGGGGGGCGGATCTCACAGGTGTATCGCGATATTTAGTCTACCAACGAGGGTAGAGAAGGGGGAGGCGAAGTTTGGTGAATTTTCCTGGGAGCCAAGGACATTTTCTCGACGCGACGACCCAGTGTACACACGGAAGACGAGACCCATATTTTACCCGTCGCGAGGAAATCAAGATCTCGCGATCCGTTTGCTCTCTCCGAGAGAGCGTCTTCGAGGGGGAATTTTACTCTTGGAGAATATCGCGGGAAGCGGTGACCCCCCGACCGATACGCGGATTTGTTTTATGCCTCGTATTTCGTTATGTTTTACGGACGTTTCGCTGCTGATAACGCAAAACGACCGTATAAACTTCCCCGCGAGGTGGGGGACTTTGACCCCGGGAATAACACGCGATAGAAATTCCTCGATTATCGTAACATTCCCCAGCGAGGAAGTGTAATTTCGGGGGAAAAGATTGCCACGGTAATTCGAGGTTAATTTAATAAGAGTCCTCTGGTACACGACGAAATAAAATGCAAATATCGCGAACGATGTATTCTCGCGTAGAAATTCGCCGTTGAACGGGCCGCTCGTTCTGGCTCCCTTTCGAGAAACACCAGGATAAACTACCTCCCTATGCAGATGCAATCGTGCACGAGCTACGAGGAGCCGCCATTCTACGAGAAACCACTCTCGCGGGCTTCCGCGCTACGCGACTTTCTTTCAGCTTTTCCCGGTGTTCCCCCGGGCTCGTAACATCTTTTGAATCAACGTCGATCGATCCGCGGGTAAATCCACCACAGAGTTACCCGGCCACGAATCGACGAAATTCTTTCGAAAGGATCCTTGGAGAAACACGATGCTTGTAGCTACCTGGAGGGTCAAGAGATATCCAGTAAAAATACGATGGAAGAGTACGGTTGGAAAATAATTAAAATTTTAGATGGGTTCAGTTCGGAAACTATTAGTGCTTTATCCAGTTTTGAATCACCATTAGCAGCGGTAAAGTTTCCTCTTTAAAAATGGTTTATGGTTTTTTGCGATCGGACTTTCCGTTTCGGAGATATCGTAATTTACTTAAAACATCATTTTTTAATCTCTTAGTGTCCTTCGTGGCCCGCCTCACGGGAAGGCTATACCAAGGCGTATTATAAATAGTAAAACTTTAAATGCGTGCAGTTCTGAAACTATTGGAGCTTTAGTCATTTTTGAACAGCCATTAGCAGCGGGGAAGCTTCCTCTTTAAAGATGGTTTATGGTTTTTTGCGATCGGACTTTCCGTTTCGGAGATATCGCAATTTATGTAAAAAGCAATTTTTCTAATTCGACCGTCTCTGTCTCCGTCTGACGCGTCGGACCTCACTGTCTGTCACGTGACCAGTGGCCGAGTGATCGGGAGACCCAGTTACGTCACGTTTACTGTTTACAGCGATGACGTCCGGTCATTGACCTCGCGAACGTAAACAAACCCTTCGGTGCCTCGTATCTCCGGAACTAGCCACCGCATCGACTCGAAACTAAAATCCTCATATCTCCGGAATTAATAACGCTATCTCCTCGTTCGACCGCTCATTTTAAAGGTCATTTCATCCCCCATCCGATGCACCTAACAACTATTACTTTTTATTCTGTTTTCTATGTTTATTTTGACATTTACTTTGACTCTATGCTCCCAAAAAAGTTTCAACAGTAAAACTAGATTATAAATCGTTTACTTAATTGAAAATGAATATAAATTCGTATTAAAACACAACTTTCTGTACATATAATGCAAAAATTAGGAATACCTTGCCTCGTAAAAAATACGCATGATTATATATGGTCGGTACTTTTACCAAAACAAATATATAAAAATTTGTACTTCACAGACGTGCAATTGAGGAAACTTATCGTTGAACAAAACGTCTGGGAAATCAAATATCGAGAGAAACGCGATTATTTGGGCGGCAAACGCGATCCTGTTGGTTGGATGCGGGACCTCCTGTTGGCCCCAACGCGTTTCCGCGTGGCCGGAAGATATACGCGCGGATCCCAGCCGTCGGAAGCGGATTCGCGAAGCCAGATAGAACGGTCTCGGGCGTCGGTTACGTTGATTTAACGCGTCTGCAACAGAACTCGCCGCGCCGACGCGGCTCGCGAGTTCTCTCTGCCCCCGTCGCGACCAGAGAACACCGCTGCTGGTAATAGATACGACAATGAGCGCGGGAGCAAAGGTCGCGCGGCACGTCTCGCCATTGTACCGCTCCCCATTGACATCCGTGGACCGTCTAATTGTCCCCTATCCGCGCCCTCGGAGAATACGCGACCACTTACGTAACCGTACGTGTCGTTCTCCTCTCGCGGTACTCGCCGAGGGATCGCGACTCCGGATTCTCTCATCCACGACCGCCGAGAGCAGCTCCAATCCCAACTGGAAATTTTAATTGGCCGACGTCTGTCGACGCAACGACGTCTTCTAAACGCTCAGAGCTCACCAAACGCTTTTTTGGAACCATTCTTGGTTCTGGGCTGCTTTTTTTTAATTTTTTGGGTATTTTTCTAAATCATTTTGTGAGGCAAAGTCGTCCAAGAGAATGTGTTCCTAAAAATTGTAATTTTTATCAAGCTTACACCAGTTGGTACCACTGATAGTACTAGGTGTAATATTGCTATAATTTCTTCCTGTTACTCTCTGTTAACATAGTTTTTTGATTGTACCATTGTAAAATGAAGACTGTGGCTTAGATTTTAGTGTCGTTTGAGTGAAAATATCGAGTGTAGAAAGTATTGGAGGCGCGTGTAGAAGAAGATGGCGTCAAGGATACCGGAGTGGTATTAAACGCGAGGTGCTCTGGGGTTAAATGGTATCAAATGACACCCGTTAGTTACGTGACTTTACGTCTCGTCGGCAGTCTTAGCCCCACCATGCTCGAGCCGTTCCCACAGGGATCTTATCTAAGTCATAGAACTATACATCTTGCTCGCACTGACAACAACTTCGGAGACCTGTTTCGTGCCCCAGACGCGATGCTTGCGAATTGATCCGTGTCGATACAAACCCTTTCCAACCCCCCTACTGTAGCCATATGGGCACACGTTCGGAATTATTGGATACAACATTACATCAGTTCGAGTTTAGTTTTGCATACAGAGTGGCAACATGTCGTACAAAGCACTGCCTAAACTCGAAATGTCAAATTATTTGTCGATAAGATATTTCTGCAATTTGGCAATTTCAAACATTTTTAATTTTTCTTAATTATCATTTTAATTTTGCTATAGAGGGACTAGGGTGACACTAGAGTAGTGGGTTTTCCTCTATAAATAAATTAATTAATTTGATGGGAATGGGAATCCCCCAATTGCTGAACGTTCTAAAAATGTTAAATTATTTTCTAAATTCATGTAATTTAATTTAATTTTGATTTTAATTTTAGTTTTACCATCTTTTGTAAAGTAGAGGGTTCTTTTTCTGTAAATAGATTAATTTATTTGATTGGAATGGGAATCCCCCAATTGCAGAACGTTTTAAAAATGTTTAATTATCTTCCAAACCCAACTAATTTAATTTAACTTTGATTTTAATTTAAATTTCACCATCTTCGAGGGGATTTTCTCTCTAAATAAATAAATAGATTTGAGAATGGGATCCCCCAATCGTTAGACGTTCTAAAAATCTCAAATTATTTTCCAAACCCATCTAATTAAGTTCAACTTTGATTTCAATTTTAATTCCACTAACTTTTATAGCCTGGAGAATGTCTTCTCCATAAATAAATAAATAAATAAATAAATAAATTTGTGAATGGAAGTGTCCAAGTAGTTAAATACGTATGGATCGTGGTTCCAGGCGATCTCGAATTGGACATGGTTGGATTTCGATCGTAAATAACCGCAAGCATAATTATTTCGGGGCCCGGGGATCCCAAAGGCTTGGGATTCGTAGGGGGGTTCCCCCCATCGTGTAAGTGTAGAGAGCGATCGAGCCCTGGATATCGAGGTTTCAACACGGGGGAGAACGTTACGCGCGCATCGTGTAACATAGCAGATAGGCTGGCATCGCAAATTGCATAATGGCGCGGTGGAATGAGGCCTCCGAGGCGCTCTGGGACACGCACCATTGACATCCATAGACGGTCTAATTGGGCTCGGTTCGTGACCCAGGAGGATTGGCCCGTGTCGTGCATATTTCTCTCCTCGCGAAGGTTACGGAACGGCTTATAAATTCAGCTCTTTTTCTCCCCGGGTCTGTCGTCGCGACGACCCCTGACAAAGGGGGACCCCTGGAACAAAAAAGCGACGTTTCGACCGTCTGCGTACGATTTTTAATTCTCGCTTCTTCCTTCGATATTCTTGGTAAAGTAACGAGAAATGGTCAAATTAAAACCTCTGGGATGCACAGAAATGTCCACGATCATTAATAAATAAATTTTTAAACTTTAATTTGACTTACTCGAAAATTTAACGTAGTATCAACTGAGTAGATATTCTTATTTATTTATTTATTTATTTCGGGGTGAAGAAACTACCCTTTGTATTTTGCAAATAGAGTAGAATATTAGACAAGGTTTGACAAAATATTTAGTAAACTGAAATATTTAAAAATTTAAATATTCTGCAAGATCTCAATTCAAATAACAATACTGTTACATACGTATGATTTTGGCCATCTTCTCTACATTTTCTGAATTTCTATCGATGCATATATATCCCGATCGTTCCAGTGATCTATGATTCGAAATCAAATTGCACACAGAAAGAAGCAATCGCAGCTTATGTGAAGCACGCGCGAAGGGTTCGATCCACGGTCGTTTTTATTGGTCCCCAGCCAGTCATCGGCCATCCCCGGTTAATTTAACGCCGTTAGTAAATTATGCGTCGGTTTTCAAACTCGATATCGCTTTCGGTGCCACGGTATTCAGAACAATAATAATTCTTGTCGTTAATTTATCGGGATCCCCCCAGCGCACTTGGCTCCCCTGCAAGCGTCATTCCGCGTTACCTGCCAAATTAATTCGCGTCCAGTGCTCTTTTCATCCTTCTGAACGTTTTCTCGCCGGTGAATTAAACGGGTCGAATCTAGCGTTCGTAAATCAACGTCGATCATCGAGTTTCTTTCACTAGGAGGAGTTAATCTTAGCAATCTGTGTCTGGGAGTCCCAGTAAACATGCTTGCAATAATGCACCGTGTCTGAGAAGCAAAAGGTATATCGCAGGATGCTCCCCAGGGTCGCCATTTTGTCTGGAGGGACCAAAAGTTTGGTTTATTTCTGTAGACAAAGTCAAATTTGTCGATTCTATTGGGATTTGATGACTTTAATTTGAGAACTGACTGTGTATTGAAGCATTGATAGCCTGGATCTGGCGGCCATCTTGGCTGGGAGACTTAAATCTTCATTTTAGATAGTAGTTTAGTAGTTGAAGTTTGTTTGAGTAGTTATTTATGTAAGTTCACTAGAATTCTTTGATTGTATTCAAATTTCTTTGCTTTAGTGTGTCAGATGACTGTGTTTTAGAGGGAGAAAGTGTCCAAGTGGATGTTCTTCAAGCGTTGGTAGCGGCCATGTTGACTGGCTGTCTAAAACCGTCATTTTAAAGAGTTGTTTACTAGATAAAGTTTGTTATTTATGTAGACTCACTAGAATTCTTCGATTCTATTCAAATTTGTTTGCTTTAACATCTCAGATGACAGTGTTTTAGAGGGAGAAAGTGTCGAAGTGGATGTTTTTCAAGCGTTGATAGCGGCCATCTTGGCTGGCAGACTAAAACCTTCATTTTGGAGGAGTTATTTACTAGATAAAATTTGTTTAAGTACTTATTTCTGTAATCTCCATAAAATTCGTGAATCATATCTAGTCTTCTCCAACCTATCCTCTCGAGAATTAATTTCTCCCTATAAAATAACTCTTTATAACAGTCCATCCACCTTAACAGTCCACAGTATCCTAGGGGTTGTACACATTTCTAAACTGAGTAACAAAAAATTCCCCATGTTAATTATCCAAGTTACTTTCCGTTTTATCTCACTAGAAATGTTGCACTATCGCTAGTGCGTCTTCGTAGGATCGTCGAGCGAAGAAAAACGCTCGTAACCTGTAGAAAGGCGCAAAACGGAGCGCACGAGCGGATCTCGTAGGCCGCCCTGGAGAGGAGGAGCGTGTTTGCCGTGAGTCGCGTGCGGTTCTCGATGCATTTGGCGCGACGATAGGCTTGCCAACATCATCGATCGCGTCAAACGGTAATGCGGGCTAATGTACGCCAGGCGCACGCTAATGTACGAGAGGGAGGGCAAATTAAGGAGTTGATAAGCCTTATCGACCGACGACTCACGGGTTCCAAGCTGCCTGGGCCCTCGCAGTACACGGTTCCACGTATGTGTGTGTGTGTGCACGTAAAGCAGAATGCATGTACATATTCTCGTGGCTCGAGATCCGGAACGAAGTGGCCTCGAATCCGCAGAAGTGCATACACACTGTCTCTGGGAGTGGATCGCGCTTGTGCATCGTCTTGAAAATTAACGACGAGACGGGACGCCCGCGACGCGACGCCCTACGCCCTCCCCTCCCAAGTCGTGGTAGAACCTGGCCGCGCGTCGCACTCACGAAATTGCATCGGAATACGCGCGGGGAATAAATGAAAACTCGGCCGCCCACCAAATCCAACGAAATTCGTTTTACCAGCCTTGGACGTACTTTGTTCGGGCCGGCTGCATACATCCCCCCTCAGTGCAAGCAATCCCGGGGACTCCCGGCGGGATTTACTCCGACTAGAAGACGCGTCTTACCGCGAAACAAATGTTCCGTCCGATAATGGCGCATCGACCGCGTCCTTTAGGCTTGAACGTCGCGAAATTTTTGTCTGAAACGATCGATAAAGACTTGGTTCCTTCGTTTCAGCTTTATATCAATGGCAATTTTTAGTTGGGAATCTAGATTTTTGGATTTTTTGGTAGCGGGTGCTAGGTATGTGATGTTTGATCCACTTCGACACTTTCTCCCTCTAAAATACTGTCATCTGAGATGTTAAAGCAAAGAAATTTTAATAGAATTGAAGAATTCTAGTGAATCAACAGGAATAATTACTAAAATAAACTTTATCTAGTAAATAACTCCCCCAAAATGAAAGTTTTAGTCTCCCAGCCAAGATGGCCGCTACCAACGCTTGAAGAACATCCACTTCGACACTTTCTCCCTCTAAAACACAGTCATCTGACACACTAAAGCAAAGAAATTTGAATACAATCAAAGAATTCTAGTGAACTTACAAAAATAACAAACTTTATCTAGTAAACAACTCTTTAAAATGAAGATTTTAGTCTGCCAGTCAGAAGGCAAACAAACATAATTTTATCAAACAATCAAGGTTACAATAAATGTGTGTTTCACTCGATATCAGATCAAAGGGTTAACGATCGATTGTACAATCCATTATTTATCAAATAAAAATTAGAATCAATCACTTTTGCACTATAATAAATAATCTGTGTCCCTAACTACTCAAAAGCAACGAATGAAAATAAAGTTTACCCCTTTGATTGTCACTCTATTTTTGCTTTTGCAAAAATTTTTGTCCAGATAAGGATTTGTCGCGTCTCTGTGGCGGTTGGAAGGACAGGTAGTGGAAATTTGATCGCTTTTATCTCCTCCCTCCTCCTCCCAGGCTTTGTATTCATTGGGGACAGGGGTAAATAACAGCAAGACCGAACGAGATACAGTGAAAGCGAGCGAGATACGGTACATTTCATGGGCAGGGCGCGGTTCATGCATTATACAGCCCGGGACCTCCATAATTCGGACCTATTTCGGCCCGGAAAGTTTCTACAAATCGCACCTTTATTCATTATCCCTTCGCGGATCCCCCCCGATAACTCAGAAAATAAACAGAATTTAACCGGCAGTCGAACGCTCCGGGCCACGCGGTTTAAATTTATATAAATCGACCACCATAACTCGAAACTGTTTGCGGAATTGTAATGGTACCGGCCATCAGTCGACTGGTAATTTGTTTCTGTTCCCTTTGCGTTGCGTTACCTTATGCTACAATTTGTTTCCTTGATTCTTGCGGCCAGCAAGGTCTGCGCTCGCGAATATATCGCTGTCAAAATTAACTCTGCCCGAAACTCCACTAATTTATAGCCCCGTGGGTTGGCCTAAAATTATAATTACACTGTAAACAATAGAAATTAAAAGAAAAAGAGGACTGTTCGGATACAAGCAAAAGATGCTTCCAAGCTCGTCTGTCGTTCCAAAAGACTCCATTTTTCTTCTTCTTCTGATCGACTATTATCAGAGACAAGTAGACTGACAAATTAAATCGTGAAACAAAGACTCGAACGAAAATAACAGCTGTTCGGATACAAGCAAAAGATGCTTCTAAGCTCCTCTACTGTTCCAAAAGACTCCATTTTCCTCGATTTCTGATCGACTATTATCAGAGACAAGTAGACTACCAAATTAAATCGTGAAACAAAGACTCGAACGAAAAAGAAGGCCGTTCGGATACAAGCAAAAGTTGCTTCTAAGCTCATCTGTCGTTCCAAAAGATTCCATTTTCCTCGTCTTCTGGTCGACTATACAAGTAGACTGCCAAGCCCACGCATAGTTTCAAATTAAATCGTGAAACAACGAGTCCAACGAAAATAAAAGCTGTTCGGATACAAGCAAAAGATGCTTCTAAACTGATCTGACGTTCCAAAAGAACCCGTTTTCGTTTCGAACGTTTATCTTTAGGTTCCAAGAAGTAAACGGGTGAATTTTCCAGCGAAACAAAATGGAGGGAGGCGAGTAAATGGTATTAGCGACGCGGTCGATCGGTTTTTTCGCGACGAGACGTTGGCCAGCGCCCGCTCGTGCGGAATTAACTCGCCGCATCCGGCCCGGGGATGCACGTGCGGCTCGGTATCGTTTCTTGGGGAGTGACGGTGATTGATGAGCCCCGGGCAAAGGAAAAATAAAGCCCCCGATCGTATCCGGGGCTCGATTATCCCCGGCGACAATTTGACGTGTCGCGAGAAAAACTTCCCCGCCGATAATTGAGGAGCCCCGGGTCGCTGGGGACTCGTTTGCTGCCGGGATTTATAATAAATACGCTCGTCGTCGTCGACGAATCAAAGGGAGAGTGCGAGGCGGCGGTGGATGGGAGGGGTGGGCGAACGGCTTCCAGAAAAGAAAATTACGTCCCGTGGCTTCGATATCGCCGGGGCTGATCTTCGAACCGAGGCTAACGAGCCGGAGGTGAAACCAGATAAGATCGATACGCGTTAAATTTGTCCAACGCGATCGAGGATTCGAATTACATCGCGATTATGGCTAGATCCACGTACCGGGGATCGTCGATCTCAATCTCTCTCATTTGCAAGCAGTGAAACCGACTTTGTGACAACCTGGGGGACATGATTATTGGGTGATTATTGGTATCGAGGTCCCAGAGATCGTCTCACTCGTATCACGATTTAATTTCAGACTGTGTGTGGATTTACTAGATATAACAAACGTCTACTTGTCTGTGATAGTCCATCAGAAGACGTGAAAAATATAATTCTGTTGGAAGACAAATATTTCAACTGAAAACGAAGCTTTTGGAACAACAAATCGAGCTTAGAAGCATCTTTTGCTTGTATCCGAACAGTTCTTATTTTCGTTCGAACCCTCGCTTCACCATTTAATTTCAAGCTACTTCTGAACTCACCTAGTCCTAATAAACGTCAGCTTGAGTCTACCAGTCAACCAAAAGACAATAAAACTACAATTTCCAAATTTTGAAATTTTTGAGTAACCATAATTCAGTGACCAAAAATCTCTGTTACACGTAAGGTTCTCTCAGCCGTGTGTGTGTGTGAATGGTTAAACTCTGTTACAGCTCGAGGGACTCTCAAGTGACGATTATGGCGCGCTCATGCTCGTGGGACACGTACATTAACATGTTCAACTACTTAGTACGAAGACCGTAATCTCGGATCGTAGCCTGGTTTCATATTTAAAACGTTCCCTTGGAAATTTGTCTAACAAGGATTTAGCAACGATAGTTTCGAAAACAATGTTTTAAAATTGCACCGGGGGAGAACTCTGAGAACTCGCGAACGCTTGAGGGATTAATCGTCAAAGATCACACTAGCTCACCCATTATTCGGGTATAATTGCGACCAGGATCTAGGGTAACCAGCTAATTAGTTTGTAACTAAATTCTTGCTCTTTCCGGTTTCCTTCTCGTTCTTCAGCGCCCGGAAATCAGATATCCCTGTAAACGCTGCACGGTTACGTCCAACCCTAAAATAAACGTTATTTACCTGCTAGAAACTAGGGTTGCTCGGATTACTATGGTATAGTGTTCAAGTCTAGATTTTTTCTCCCCCATTGAGTGTGTCGATTTCACTATTTATTGATCATTCACATTGACCACCACAACTAAATAAATATAGGAGACAACTCCATCTTGACACGAATATAAATTTTATTAATCCTCCATTGCAATTTTATTTTTGTCAGATATTTATAAAATTCATACGTTCACATGCTCTGAAATACAATTTACAAGGATTGAAATGGACATTAATAAATTGAAGAGTCCTCAGGAGTTGAACCTTCAACGTTGGACTCCATTTTGACACAAATCTAACCTTTATTATTCCCCCATTGCAATTCAATTTTTGTCTGATATTTATAAAGTTAATTATTAAGGTCACAGGTTCTGAAATAGAATTTGCAAGGGCTGAAATGCACATTGATAAATTGAAGAGTCCTCAGGAGTTGAACGATGGACACTGGACTTCATTTTGACTCAAATCTAAACTTTATTATTCCCCCATTGCGATTCAATTTTTGCCTGATATTTATAAAGTTAATTATTAAGGTTACAGGCACTGAAATAACATTTACAAGGATTGGAATGGACATTAATAAATTGTAGAGTCGTCAGGAGTTGAACTCTTGGACGTTGGACTCCATTGTGACTCAAATCTAAACTTTATTATTCCCCCATTGCAATTCAATTTCTGCATGATATTTATACAGTTAATTATTAAAGTCACAGGCTCTGAAATAAAATTTGCAAGGGCTGAAATGGACATTGATAAATTGAAGAGTCCTCTAGAGTTGAACCCTTGAACGTTGGACTCCATTGTGACTCAAATATAAATTTTATGTGTCTTTTATAATTGATTCTGCAAGAATAAACATAACTATGCTCAGATTTCATCTAATAAACTGATTGTAACAATTTTATTATTCCCCCATTGCAATTCAATTTTTACCTGATATTTATAAAATGAATTATTAAGGTTACAGGCTCTGAAATAAAATTTGCAAAGGCTGAAATGGACATTGATAAATTGAAGAGTCCTCAGGAGTTGAACCCTTGGACGTTGAATTCCATTTTAACTCAAATCTAAACTTTATTAATCCCACATTGCAATTCAATTTTTGTCTGATGTTTATAAAATGAATTATTAAGGTTACAGGCTCTGAAATAAAATTTGTAAGGGTTGAAATGGGATCCAGTGTCCACCAGGAGGTTGAAGAGTCCTCAGTAGCTTATTTTAACCCAAATCTTTATTTTATTATTCCCTTCCATTCCAATTCAATGTTTACCTCATATTTATAGAATTCTTTAGTTATTATCTTGACAGAAGATTCTGAAATAAATATTGCAAGGTTTGAAATGGGATCCAGTGTCCACCAGGGGGTTGAAGAGTTCACAGAAGCTCATTCTGACTCAAATTTAAATCTTATTATTCCCTTTCCCCATTCCAATTTAATTTTTACCTCATATTTATAAAATTTTGTAGTTATTAACCTCAGAGAAGATTCTGAAATAAATTTTGAAGGGTTAAAATAGTCACCAGTGTCTTTTAATAAGCTGAGAAGTCCTCAGAAGACTCAGGGGTTCAATCCTTCTACATTTGGACTCCATTTTGACTCAAATATAAATTTTATTATTCCCCCTTCCCACCTCAATTTAATTTTTACCTCACATTTATAAAATCCCCTAGTTATTAACCCCACAGAAGATTCTGAAATAAATTTTGAAAGGTTGAAATAGTCACCAGTGTCCATTAAATTGAAGTGTCCTCAAAAAATCAACCCTTGAACCCAAATATAAATTTTATTATTCCCCCTCCCCATTCCAATTTAATTTTTACCTCATATTTATAAAATCCTCTAAATACTAACCCCACAAAAGATTCTGAAATAAATTTTGCAAGGGTTGAAATGGAGCCCAGTGTCCTGTGAAGGGGTTGTAGAGTCCTCAGGAGCCGAGTTTTGGGTAACAACGCGTTTCGTTTCGTCTCGACGAGGAGTTTATTTAAGGAAAACCAATAACTACGGTTCGATCTCGCTACGGAAGCAATCTCAAGGGTCGGCTCGCAATTATCTCGCGTTTTTCGCCGTAGTCATCCCTCGCAGGGGTGTGCAATCACGCGCACGGCTCGCGGATTCGCTGGCGACATTGAATTCCGTGGAAATTCTCTCTCGCTGGCCGATTACTCGGAGACAATGACGCTGTTCCGCGGTTTATCCGACACCCGCGACAATTCTCATCCCCCGTGGCGCGATGTGTGCTCGAAAAGCCTCAAAAAGTTGGACAGAAGCGATTCCTTTTATTCACCGATCCCCATTCTACGAACCACGTGGGAAATATTAGCTGCTGCACTGGAAAATGCAATCAATTCTATCTCAATATCATTGTGAATTGTTTATTTAAAATTATATTTGGTTACATAACATTTTACAGTATAATATTAACTAAATTGTTTGTAGATATAATATTGTGAAATTGGTTTGTGAAATTATAAAATTTGTAATAGTTTTCTGAGGGTATCAGTTGCTCTCCAAAATGGCCACAACAATTCTATATAGCGTAGTTTATCAAAACTATTTTTCCTTACATTCTTCAGTATAATATTAACCAAATTATTTGTAGATATAATATTGTAAAGTTGATTCATACAATTGCAAAATTTCTAATAGTTTTCTGAGGGACCCAGTTGTTCACCAATATGGCCAACCATGATAGGTTAAAGTAAAAAGGTTGGAATATTTCCCCAGTGCAGCTGATATGCAGATTTATTCGGGAATAATGGAATAAAACTTTTTTAATTCATTCATAAAGCAGCTTTTCCTTTTCTCCCTACGAGTTCGTTAGTTTAAAAATATTTTTTATTAGGAACGACCTATTACGAATAGAAACAGATTTCGAATGGGTGCACTTAAGCTACGATTCCTGGACATCCTCGCAATTTAGTCTGAATTTAGAGCCACAGAGAATGGGGGCAAAGAAAAATTCTGGGGAAAGTTGCGGTCTCGAGCGTCAGAGTATATTTAGTAGGGTAACCGCGTGTAATATGGATCCTAAAAGCCTGCCAAAAATAGAAAAACAGAGCTCTCTTTGAGGCAACCGATTCTAAAATGCCACAAAATATTTTTAAATATAGATTCATTAATATATTGACTGCCAAATTAAAACTGCACAATTTTTTGTGAGACCAAAATTTTGATTTTTGACAATTCTAAACTATAAAAATTAAAATTTGTATTTTCGTAACATCTAAAATCTAGGAATCCTATTCAAAATTATTTTTTTAAATATTTTAGATTGAGAATTAATTGTTTCAGCTCCAAAAAGTGTTAAATTTTCGATGTTTCAAAAGGAAACTCTATTTTTGCGACTGAAAATATTTATTGCAACAAAGAAATATTTTTGTAACGTTAATTTGGTATTAAATTTCTTCGTCCTCAAAATAAACATTCTTCATCATCCTAGATATTTAATAAATAATAATTAGAAACATATATTATTGATAAATTACACAGTACTTTTGGAAACCTTTACCTCCAAGTGCAAACAGATTCTCTTTCAACGATGGATTTTCGTCAGAATCTCAAAAATCAATATGTCTTCTGAAAGGAATTAATTTGCATAGTTTGCAGGCATAGTTCGTTACTTATTTGTCGAGATCTTGCGGTGTTCCATATTACCTACTGTTTCATATTATGCACGGTTATGTATTATCCATACTAGCATGTACTAAATACTCCTAAAATATATGTATCAGCGTACTCTAAACATCCCTCGTTGCTTCAGATCGTAACTTTCCAGCAATTTTACTTTGCTCCAATTCGAGCTTTAAATCGAGACCCAAATCACACAAAACTTGAGTCTATTGACTATAGAACAATTGCTATAATCTCCTATAGCCTTCACTACAATTGTAAATTAGAATTACATTTTATAATTATAGATTTATAATAATTGCAATTTTTGTAATGCAAGAACAATTATTTATCTCAGATTTCTGTATATGTACATCTAAATCATTCAAAACTTGAGTCTATTAGCCATAGAATAATTACTCTAATAATCTCCCATCGCATCACCTAATAGAAATACATTTTATGACTTAGATTGCTGTTTTTGTGATGCAAAAGAAATAATTTATTTATTTTTGTATGTGAGTGTGTCATGTGAGTGTATAGAACAAATAAATTATAAACAGAGGGATTTTAGCAACATTTTAGGAGTTTAATCCTTGGAGGTTGGACTCCATTTTGACTCAAATTTAAACTTTATTCTTCCACCATTGCAATTCAATTTTTGCCTGATATTTATAAAGTTAATTATCAAGGTTACAGGCTCTGAAATAACATTTACAAGGATTGAAATGGACATTAATAAATTGAAGAGTCGTCAGGAGTTGAACTCTTGGACGTTGGACTCCATTGTGACTCAAATCTAACCTTTATTATTCCCTCATTGCAATTCAATTTCTGCATGATATTTATACAGTTAATTATTAAAGTCACAGGCTCTGAAATAAAATTTGCAAGGGCTGAAATGAACATTGATAAATTGAAGAGTCCTCAGGAGTTAAAACCTTGGACGTTGGACTCCATTTTGACTCAAATATAAACTTTATGTGTCTTTTATAATTGATTCTGCAAGAATAAACATAACTATGCTCAGATTTCATCTAATAAACTGATTGCAACAATTTTATTATTCCCCCATTGCAATTCAATTTTTACCTGATATTTATAAAATGAATTATTACGGTTACAGGCTCTGAAATAAAATTTGCAAGGGCTGAAATGAACATTAATAAATTGTAGAGTCCTCAGGAGTTGAACCCTTGGACGTTGAATTCCATTTTAACTCAAATCTAAACTTTATTAATCCCACATTGCAATTCAATTTTTGTCTGATATTTATAAAATGAATTATTAAGGTTACAGGCGCTGAAATAAAATTTGCAAGGTTTGAGATGGGATCCAGTGCCCACCAGGAGGTTGAAGAGTCCTCAGTAGCTTATTTTAACCCAAATCTTTATTTTATTATTCCCTTCCATTCCAATTCAATGTTTACCTCATATTTATAGAATTCTTTAGTTATTATCTTGACAGAAGATTCTGAAATAAATATTGCAAGGTTTGAAATGGGATCCAGTGTCCACCAGGGGGTTGAAGAGTCCTCAGAAGCTCATTTTGACTCAAATATAAATTTTATTATTCCCCTTTCCCACCTCAATTTAATTTTTACCTCACATTTATAAAATCCCCTAGTTATTAACCCCACAGAAGATTCTGAAATAAATTTTGAAGGGTTGAAATAGTCACCAGTGTCCATTAAATTGAAGAATCCTCAAAAAATCAACCCTTGAACCCAAATATAAATTTTATTATTCCCCCTCCCCATTCCAATTTAATTTTTACCTCATATTTATAAAATTCCCTAGTTATTTACCCCCCAAAAAATTCTGAAATAAATATTGCAAGGGTTGAAATGGGCTCCAAGCAAGTGTAAATCACTCAAAACTCGAGTCCCTCAACCACAGAATAATTACTCTAATAATCTCCTATCATCTACAATTGCAAACTAAAATTGCATTTCATTGCAATTTTTATAACGTAAAAAAAATCATTTATTCTGAACTTCTGTACATGCAAGTGTACAGTGGAAATAAATTAGAGACAGAGGGATTTTGGCAGCGTTTCAGGATAGATACTCCTCATCCGGTTGGCACCGTTTCGCGTCGACGACGCTCGAAAAAATCGGCGAGAAAGCGTCGAGTATCGCTGGAAAACGCGATCCCTATAACCCCGATTCCCCTTTTCAGTTTGCTCGCGTTCGACGATGCTCGAAAGGGAGAAAACCTACGCGGAAAACTCGAGCGTCGTCGGGGCCCTGGTAGAAAATAAGAGGCCTCGAGATGTTTAAAACGTAATCTCGACGCGTGTCACGTTCCTCGAGGAGCCCCAAGAATCTGCATCTCGCGAGCGTTTAACTGTCCTGGGGGCCTTGATCGCGCCCTGTCAGTACCGAACACGATAATTTCAGAGCTCACCCGGAAGGATTTACTGTCTCCTACGAAACGGACGAAGCTATCTGACTTTTCCACGCGCGGATAATGTTGCAAAATCCACTTTTGCCATGAATTTATCGGTAAAAATTAATGCAAACTAGAGTTGATGTATAAAATATTTTCGTTGGATAGTCACAGAGTTTTATTTTTAACTTCTGTATTTGGAATTGTACGAATAACGAGGAATTTTTTTTTTTTATTATACTGAATGTTCAGTCAACCCTAGGAAAAATTTTAATAGGGGATTATAGGGGCCAAAATAAGACGAAAATCAAGAATACCAATTTGTTGATCGAGGCTTCATTAAAAAGTTATTAACGTTTAAAGTTCCACCTGCGAGACGTCACCTGCGAACAGCTGCGTGCGCGGAACTTCAAACGTTAATAACTTTTTAACGAAGCCTCCATAAACAAATTGGTATTCTTGATTTTCGTCTTATTTTGGTCTCTAGAAGCCCTCATTAAAATTTTCCCCAGGGGATGTTTTACTATTTGTAGTGAAACCAAAGAAAGGGTGGTTTTTTGTGATAAAATAAGTCGAAAGTGTAGAATAGAATTTTTAATTATAATGCTACATTTTCGAGGTTAAATAAAACTTTTCTAGGTTAGGTCTGACCACATCACTTGCTGTTTCTACTTCAAACAGTATTTAAGAAATCAATTTTGATAATTCTTTACCAAAAAGGAAAAATATGTACAAATTTTAAATATTTTATTTTTATCCTAACTAACCTCCAAATAATTTTACCCAGAATCCATTGAATACAATAATTAAACATCATCAAAAATGGCAATATTCCCACTCTTTTATGCCAAAATATTTAACCCCTAAATTTCACCCTATTTCATCCCCCCATTCATACTATAAAAATTCCCATTTTGCAAATAAATAAACCTCCCCCACGAAACTTTAACGAAGAAACAAAGTAGCCAATGCGGGGATTAAAGGAACCGAATTCCAAGAAGAGTTAATTAAGATCGTCCGGGAAGTTTGTCGCACGATTTAAGGGTGGGGGTTTGGAAATAATCCCGTGGACGGTGCGTCGCGACGCCCCGCCGGTGGAGCGTCCCGCGGCGCGAGGAATTATTCACCGTAACAGCGTGTACCCGTTGCGAGTTAAAGTGGATAAAGTGGCGCGGCGGTGGCCAGGCTCGCGTTCGCGACTTAATCGAATTATTTATCGGCTCCTCCGCTTACGCGTAACTCGTCCCGCAAAACGGCCGGAATTAATTCCGCGGAATCGCGAGCCACCATTAACTATCAAACGCGTTAAAATTATTTAAACTCAAATTATTTCTTAAAATATCCCACTCGTCTATCCGGGGAATCCTAAATTATTACGAACAGAGCTAATATATATATATTATATATACCGTCTTCGATGTATTGGGCGCCATTTTGTAGAAAAATAAATTGTTTGATCACGTTTGAGCACGTTTGAGGTTATAATAATTTTGATTGTATTATGGATACTTTGTTCGGTACATCGAGCATCTTTTTTTGTGGAAAAATGCATTGTTTGATCGTGTTTGAGTCTGTTTGAGCCTGTTTGAGCATACAATAAAATGAAA
Source organism: Colletes gigas (assembly GCF_013123115.1). NCBI lineage: Eukaryota > Metazoa > Arthropoda > Insecta > Hymenoptera > Colletidae > Colletes > Colletes gigas. The sequence continues at coordinate 3,406,440 of NW_025106644.1, forward strand.
ATAACATTAGTATATATTGGACATGCTTTCTTCGATACATCAAGCATCATTTTTTGTGGAAAATTGAATCGTTTGATCGCGTTTGAGCCTGTTTGAGGTTATAATAATGTTGATTGTATTATGGATACTGTCTTCGATACGTAGAGCATCACTTTTTGTGGAAAAATGCATTGTTTGATCGTGTTTGAGCCTGTTTGAGCATATAATAATGTTGATTGTATTATACATGCTTCCTTCGATACATTGAGCACCATTTTTTGTGGAAAAATTAATTGTTTGATCGTGTTTGACCGCATTTGAGCCTGTTTGAGCATACAATAAAGTCGAAATAATGTTAATATGCATTGTAGATGCTTTCTTCGACACATCAAGCATCGTTTTGGTAGAAAAATGAACTTTTTGAGTCAGTTTGAGCCTGTTTGAGCATACAATAAAGTCGAAATAATGTTAATATATATTGTAGATGCTTTCTTCGATACATTAAGCACCATTTTCGTAGAAAAATGAACTCTTTGAACCTGTTTGAGCATGTTTGAGCATACAATAAAATCAAACCTCCCACAAACCACTCCAATAACCATACAAAATAGACCACACACAAAAATCTGTAGACTCTTTACTGAACAAACAATTTGAAAATGTCAAAATTTTACGTAACCAAAAATTCACCAAATTTTAATAAAAAATCAAACAAACCTTCCAAAAGTAAGTTGTCAAAGGGGTCTACTATTCTAAAATATTATACTATGATATAAGATACGAGACCTAATAACAAAATAAATTCTTGCAATGCAATTTAATAAAAAATCTGATGCTAGAGGGAATGCAGCATGATAGATACGCCCATCTGAGGAGATTCACGACTTCCCTCGCGGAGTCGAAGATCGAAATAAAAGGACGGGCGATTATTTAAATTTCCACGGGAATCGGATTTCCTAGACTCGGTTTTTTCGCGGATCGAGAAGCCGTCTCTCGTTCGGTTAACGACCCCATCGAACCCGTGGAACCAAGACGTTCCTTCTCTTTTTACCACGGTCGTTCTTTCGCCCCCCACCACCCTTTCCGCCCACGCAGCCGCGTCTACGTGGGTCTTCCGAGGACTTCCGTTTGTTAACTCCACAAGTATTTACCGCAATGCATACCCGGGGACGTCGGATTCATCCGCGAGCGGATTTCGAGAACTTCCCTCTCCGGGAGTTCGATGTTTGCTTTTCGTCGCGCGACAGGAGTTCGAGGGTCGAGTCGAGAGCGATCGCACGGAAACGAGTTCCGAATGTATTAATGTCTACGTTTGAATGGATCGCGGTCAGTCTTTGGAGAACTTCTTAGACGGCGCACAAACGCTCACAAACATGGAGATCATGAGCCCTTGGACGGTTTATTTACTCGAATGGACAATTTCGTAAACGATATTTTCTTCAACTAAATTTTTATTTCTTCAAATTAATAATTGAATAGAAATGTAGGAGTAATTGTTTATTCGATTTGGTTCCCCTTTGTATGATTTTGAAAAAAAAATGTTTGAGGAGGATTAATACAGAGTTTTTTAAATACAAATTAATAAAAAAATTTTAATACAAATTAATACAAAATTAATATAAATTTTTTTAAAATTTAAAAAATGTCCCAGTAGTATTTGAAGGCACCAAGATAGTGTTTTTGGAAAAAAGTTTAAGAATGATTAATACAGAGTCAAATTTTTATAAATTATTTAGTTGATCAATAAATTTCGTTTGTAAAAAGAAACATATTTTTTTTTAAATTCTATATAAAATTCCAAAAATGTCACTAGTATTTGAAAACACGAAGACATTTTTTTTTGAGAAACAGAAATTTGTTTAAAATTATTTAGTTGGTCAATAAAATTTGATTTTATGTAGAAACACATTTATTTTCAAATTCTATACAAAATTTAAAAAATGTCTCACTATTATTTAAAAACAATAAAACAGTATTTCCAAAAATCGTCCATCTTCGAATCCGAAGCGACTGGCAAATTGAAAAGACGATTCCATTTGGCACGCATCGCCGCGCACGAAAGTCCCCAGGTATGTACAGAGTTCAGCCGACCCGGTGCCGTGAAATATGAAAATCCGCGCGAGAAAAAAAGAGCACCGCCGCTGAAACGTGTTAAAGAATAAAAGAAGCAAAGGTCGGGAGGGAAAGCAAATATCGCGCGGGGGGGGGTGGGGGGCGGACGCTATGTATATTCCGACCGGGACAAATATCAGTTTCCCCGCGGTGTATTTGATAAAATCCCCGCTCTGGCCGTTCAACTCGACACGGCATCTCCGTTTATCGAGATCCCGCGCATTCGTCCGTCACTGCGGGGACCATCGGTTGTATTTTTTAATCAATCATCGTGTCACCGGACGCAAAGCCGTCTCTAAACCAGTATTATCCCCGGATCCGGAGATCGCCCGCGTCCATTACACCCGCCGCGATTCCTCCGCGAGTTTTAACTCCGCACGTTTATCAACCATCGCGAATCACGGTGTGTCGATCGCGCTCAGGGGCACAATAAATCCTCCTGGTCGTTCGCAGTACGACTAACGTCATTACTACTTCGTCAAACATGCCCAAAAACGCCCATTAAACGTCAAATAACTCTGTGAATAATAAATAATTGCAAAGTAAAAAATAATCTCTAGTCAAAACTTCAAAATTTTCGACGCCTTCGATGAAAATTCAAAATGTAAATAATAAAGTTCTCTCTTTTTTTAAATTTTCTAACAATATACACGTCTTGTTTTGAATTTCTCATGTCGATAAAAATTTTTTTTGTATATTTTAATAGGCAAGTTTGCAGAAACCGGTGATTGTCGTTTCTAGGCGAAACAATATCGCGCCGCAAACCTTGTACACGCGAACTAAACTACGTCAAACCGTTGCAAACCAGCAGTGCGCTCGCGGTCGAGGAAATGGCCCCGAGCGGGCAACGCGAGTATGCACAATAACCGCTAGGAAATTAAGTTGTCGCGAAAGCAGCAAGTGCTACGGGGGAAGATCGATCGATCCGTGGTTCGACGAAGCTCGCTTATTACTGATTCTGCGAGAATACACATAACTATAAACCTAAATCTACCTATTACAGTGATTAAAAATCCCCTGTGTACTCTATTGTTCGAGTTATGGGTGATCAAACATGTTCAAACTAGTTCAAACTGGTCTCAGTTCAAAAAGAAAATCGTTGACGTGTCTTCTCTGCGAAAATAAACGTAACTATAAACCTAAATTTACCTATTAAAGTCATTTAAACTCCTCTATGTACTCTATTTTTCGAGTTATGATGGATCAAACACGTTCAAACTACTTCAAACTGTCCTCATTTGAAAAAGAAGATCATAAACGTGTTTTCCCTATGAAAAACATAACTATAAGCCTAATCCTACCTATTTCAGTAATTGAAAATCCCCTATGTACTCTACGGTTCGAGTTATAAGGGACCAAACATGTTCGAACAAGTTCAAAGAGTTTCCAACAGCTTCAAACAGCTTCAAACTGTCCGCCAAACGTCGAATTTGGTACTCTGAGGTCGTGAAAATCCTAATGGATGGTTCTAACGTCGACATGGAAAATATGCAACTTGGTTTGTCGCTCGAAGTTTCGTGTCCAAGCCCCCTCTCGGAAGTTTGGTTTACCGATCCATCGTTGAACGCATTTGGGAATCGCGTCCAACGACCGTTGCCAGCCGTCTCGAGAGTTTCGTGGATCGACCTACATATTTTCGCGTCATCGGACCGTGATCGACTTTGAAGGAAAGCATCTCCTGAAACTATAATGCGGTGCATCGACGCCCTGGCATTGCTTGGCCGCATCTGCTCGCGATAGACGTTTGCTCGGAACACAACGGGGAAGTTAACCGGTGCATACCAGACCCTGGAACTGACTTCGCGGGCCAAGTTTCGAACGTATAATCACAGACGAGGTATGCGAGTAGACCTTTCACCTTATGGACTTTCGTGGTCCGATCTGACTGGCATTTTAGCGTCCTCTTCCCATGGATGGCGGTCAGTCGAGAAACTTCTCTGAATTGATATTGATGGGCAGACAGCTGTAGTGTGTGCGAAAATACGTGTGAGCTGACTATGGAAAGGATTGAAAAATGCAATATTCAAATGGCCATAGCTCTTACAATAGTGAATGGATTTGATTGAAATTTATTTGTGAAGTAGAGCTCATGGGTACCTAGAGAAAAGTATTAAACAAGATTTCGGTACAGCATGAAACAAATTTATTAAAAATCAGAAACGAATTTCTAAGAAAAATTGACAGTGACTAGGAGCTGAAATTTTTCGGTGAAAAAAAAATTCAAATCGTTCTAAAAAAATTATTTTCGGTTCCGGGGGTAACTTGCAAGTATTTTTGGTGAACAGATATACCCTCGAATTCCTAACCATTTTCGAGAAAAAAATTCCTTACCGAGAATATAATTTCTGACCAGAAATATGTACCTGAATAATCATGAGAATCTTTAAAACGTCATAACTTCTGAACGGATTGAAGGATTTTAATGTTTCAAAACGCAAACGACGCGTATTTTGGTGGGAAATACGTAGAAATTCCAAAAATTATCAAAAAGTTGATCCTTGACATCGCAAAATGAGGGAGAGCCCATAAAAATGGTCCAATTTTCAAACAGCCATAACTTCTACAATAGTGAATATATTTCAATGAAACTTTTTTCTGAAGTAGAGTTCATGGGCACCTACAAAAAAGTATTAGACAACTTTTCGATAGGTAGTCAAACTAAATTACTAAAAATCAAAAACGAACTTTTAAGAAAAATCGACAGGGAGTAGGTAGGCAAACTCGACAAAATTGAAAAATTTCAAATCGTCGTAAAAAAATTATTTTCAGTTGTAGGCGTCAATTACAAGCATTTTAGGTGAATAGACATACCTCCGAAATGCTAGTCAGTCCTGAGAAAAAAATTCGAGTAAGTGTTGAAATTTTTCAGTGAAATTAAAAAATTTCAAATCGTTCTCGAAAAAATATTTTCAGTTGCAGGGGTCAATTGCAAGCATATTTGGTCAACAGAAATACCCCCGAAATTCTACTCAGTTTCGAGAAAAAAATTCCTTACCGAAAATATAATTTCTGACCACAAATGTCTGCCCGAATTTTCATGCGCATCTTTAAAATGCCATAACTTCTAAACGGATTGGACGATTTTCAAGTTTAAAAATGCAAACAACGCGTATTTTGATGGAAAATATGTAGAAATTCCAAAAATTATCAAAAAGTTGATCCTTGACATCGCAAAATGAGGGAGAGCCCATAAAAATGGTCAAATTTTCAAACAGCCATAACTCCTACAATAGTGACTATATTTCAATGAAATTTTTTTCTGAAGTAGAGCTCATGGGTACCTATGAAAAAGTATTAGACAACTTTTCGGTAGGGCGTCAAACTAAATTACTAAAAATCAAAAACGAACTTTTAAGGAAAATCGACAGGTGTAGGTGCTGAAATTTCTCGACAAAATTAAAAAATTTCAAATCGTCATAAAAAAATTATTTTTAGCTAGGGGAGTTAATTACAATCATTTTTGGTGAATAGACATATCATCGAAATTCCACTCACTTTCAAGAAAAAAATTCAGGAATGTTGACAATTTTTTTGGCGAAATTGAAAAATTTTAAATCGTTTTAAAAAAATTATTTTTGGCTAAGGCGATTAATTATAATCATTTTTGGTGAATAGACATACCCCAAAAATCCCACTCACTTTCGAGAAAAAAATTGTTTGACACTTAGGATTCTAATGTTTCAAAATGCAAATGGCGCGTATTTTGGTAAAGAATATGTAGAAAATCCAAAAATATTCTACAAGTTATTCTTTAACCCCGTAAAGTGAAAAAAAAACCATAAGTGGGGTCCAATTTTCAAACGACCGTAACTTAAGAGTTAACTTAAGGATTACCGAAGAAATACAGTATTTTGGTGCTTCGATTATTGCACATGGTGGGCGTAGAACACGATCGAGAGGGGTTGAGTGGCCCTCCGGTCGGTGGCTCGTAAATTTCGCGAAGCAGCGCGGAAATATCGAACGGCCAGGTGGCCGAGTACGAGGAAAAAGCGTTCCAGGTAAACTCGGGCGTAGTATCGACCGTGCCCAGTTGGCCGACAAACCGCTGGTCGAACAGGCTGTCGTGACAGCCGTCATCGAGGTCGCGTGCGTTCGTACGTCGTCAAAGTATCGGCATCGGGGCCGTTTGCGAGCGTATCGGTCTATACCAGGGCCCCTCCGCCCCGATTGCCACTTGTTGACGCCAACAATTGCGAGCAAACGATTAGGCACGCTTCCTCTCGAACACGCACGCTATCGTGGGCGACACTTTCTTTCCGATAGCGTTTCCCTCCGTCGCGCCTCGCCCCGTCGATACCACTATCAACCACTGAGGCTTCAAACATTTCAAAACTTGGCTCAAATGTTCCCTTCGACCATTCATGTAATCAATTTTTTGGCAATTTTAGTGTAATAGACTCTGGGATTGAAGGAATTATTTTGTTTGCATTGGTATGTCAGTGTTTGAAGCACTGGATTTGAGGATGGTTATACCGCTATCAACCAATTAAGCTTCAATCACCTCAAAACTTGGCTCAAATGTTACCTTTGCTCATTATTTTAGTGTAATAGACTCTGGGATTGAGGGAACTATTTTGTTTGACGTGGTATGTCAGTATTTGAAGCACTAGATTTGAGGATCGTTAACCACTATCAACTAATGAAGCTTCAAACAACTCACAACTTGGCTCAAAGGTTCCCTTCATCCATGTGTGTATCAATTGTTTGGTGATTTTACGTTAATAGACTCTGGGATTGAGGGAATCATTTTGTTTGGCTTGGTATGTCAGTGTTCAAAGCACTGGGTTTGCGTATGATGGTGAGATTCTAAAGTTTGAAGGATTGTTATAAGTGAGGAATAGTAAAACACAGATTTGAGGGAAGAACATGAATTTTATTATCGTTTGTAACATACAGTAACATACAGAATCAAACTTACTCCAACGATGGAAGCATACCTCAAATAGTGAAAGTAAAATACAAAATTGTTCCAAGTTTGCAAAGTTCCTCTTGCTATCTTCCTCGTTAGAGCCCCAAACCTGATGTTTAGTTTGAAAATCTTGATTTGACAATGTTTGAAGTGCTTTTAATGATAATAGCAAGTGCGATTCTCAAGTTTACGATGAAAATAATCAAAGCATAGTGTAATACAGATGTAATCGAAGAACTTAAATTGCAATATCATCTCCAGTAACACACAACATCAAACATAGTCAAACACCAGAAGCTTTTGCATCCCCTACACACTAATATAACCTAGAATTTCTCCAAATTTGCAAACTTTGTCTGTGTTTGAAGCACTGGGTTTGCGGATGATGGTGAGATTCTAAAATTTGAAGGATTGATATAAGTGAGGAATAGTAAAACACAGATTTGAGGGAAGAACATGAATTTTATTATCGTTTGTAACATACAGTAACATACAGAATCAAACTTACTCCAACGATGGAAGCATACCTCAAATAGTGAAAGTAAAATACAAAATTGTTCCAAGTTTGCAAAGTTCCTCTTGCTATCTTCCTCGTTAGAGCCCCAAACCTGATGTTTAGTTTGAAAATCTTGATTTGACAATGTTTGAAGTGCTTTTAATGATAATAGCAAGTGCGATTCTCAAGTTTACGATGAAAATAATCAAAGCATAGTGTAATACAGATGTAATCGAAGAACTTAAATTGCAATATCATCTCCACTAACACACAACATCAAACATAGTCAAACACCAGAAGCTTTTGCATCCCCTACACACTAATATAACCTAGAATTTCTCCAAATTTGCAAACGTTGTCTGTGTTTGAAGCACTGGGTTTGCAGATGATGGTGAGATTCTAAAGTTTGAAGGGTTGATATAAGTGAGGAATAGTAAAACACAGATTTGAGGGAAGAACTTAAATTTTATTATCGTTTGTAACATACAGTAACATACAGAATCAAATTTACTCCAATGATGGAAGCATGCCTCAAATAGTGAAAGTAAAATACAAAATTGTTCCAAGTTTGCAAAGTTCTTCTTGCTATCTTCCTCGTCAGTGCCCCAAACCTGAAGTTTGAGTTAGTTTGACAATGTTTGTAGTGCTTTTAATGATAATAGCAAGTGAGATTCTCAAGTTTACGATGAAAATAATCAAAGCATAGTGTAATACAGATGTAATCGAAGAACTTAAATTGCAATATCATCTCCACTAACACACAACATCAAACATACTCGAACACCAGAAGCTTTTGCATCCCCCAAACACTAATTTAACCCAGAATTTTTCCAAATATGCAAACTTTCTGGCCTCATCTTCCCCCTAAACGTCTCAAACCACAAGTTCGATTTAGTTTGAGCCCAGAATCGTCGCAAGCGTCGCTGGATTTAATTATCGTATCAATTTTTGGTCGCGGTCGCGGTGTGGGAGGCGTCGAAACGCAGCCGCCGCTTCACCAGGCAATGGAATTTAATACAACTGGGAACGTTCGCGCAATATGTTTCTCCTGCTTGAACCACGGAAATTCCATGAGCCCTCCGTGTTCAAATTTTGCCAGAATTGCGGCGTCTTGGCCGTCACACGAATGAAACCTGCGAAAGCCTCGTGAATTGGCGTACTCGAGCTCATTTATTTTTTTCTCGTGGGCTCGAACGATGGTTTGGTAAGACGATCGCCAGTGGCAAACAATGTTGTACGGGACACTTAATCGCGAAACAGATACGAGCGCAGCGACAAAGGGTTCGCTGGGCAAACTTCCTTCGAAAATGGAAGACGAGTCGCACCGGATGTAGGCGTGCTGTGCTTGGAACGGCTGTAAATTTCCGGTTTAACGCGCGTACCGGGTGATTCGATCCGCAATCTGGCTATAAATAAGTTGTTTCGCGCCTCCTGCGATACGCGAAACGCCGGAGCCTGGTTTCCGGGCGCTTCTGCTCGTAAATAGGCGCCGTTCATAGCCGTTTTCGACTATTTTAGTCGCTGACGTTGCCTCACGGTGGTCTCTTAACTCTTTGAGGTCGCTCTTGGGTCGTTCGTTGTTTGCTTTAACCCTTTGTGTCGGTATTTAACTGGGGGAACGTGCTCGATCCCGGTAAATTGGCACTCGTTTGTCATCGAACTTCTTCAAACCTGAGTTTAAATAGTACGGGGATGTCCATTGGGTTCGGAAACTTCAAAATGGATAGTCTAGGTAACATTGACACTCGTTTACTGGGTTAGATTTGTCCTCAAACCTGTTCAAACTTCTTCAAAACTGTTCAAACTTGTTCAAACCTCTTCAAACCTCTTCAAACCTTCGTCCGATTACTATACAGATATCCATTGCTTTCAAAAACTTCACGTTTGAGCATAGAAGATTTCTAATTCTGTACAAATTTATTTTTAGGAGAACTAATGACTTTAAAATTGTTAATTTAATAATTTCTAACAATTAAGAGGGTTTCCTCAAGGAACTTCTCACTGTTAAAAATATGCATTTAATCTCGTTCCCAAATTACCAGCCATTTTTGTGCACCCATTAAGTCATTCGAAGGTAACTTGCAGCGTTAAAAATAGCTACTCGGGTTACACCCTGTACATGCAGAGCCCAAAAATTGCGTCTAAAGAGGGACTCGGTTAATTCAGCGAGCGCTTAGCTCCGCGTCACGTCACGTCACGTCACGTCATTCCTCGACGTTTGAGCAACTCTCTCGCTGCTAACTGCGCGATGGCTGGAAACTACCGTTGAAATACATTATATTGTCAATCCATCAGCCGTCTACGAGCTTCTTGTCCGGATTCCAACGTCTTTTTCCCAGGTCGAAGACGGTCGATTAAATCTAAGAGCGAACTTCCATCGCGTTACGGGCCATTTTACTTATTACGTGTCCTCGTAGTGGATGAACCGCGTAAAATTACGCTTAAAATTGTTCTATGTATAGTCGAGGGTCTGTGAAAGTTTGATCGACTATCCTCAGCATCGAAAAAGATCAACAGAGTTCGATAAACTTGTATGTTAATGTTCTGAACGCTTTGGGGGATCAATATGGTACAGATTTAGTAAAAAAAGTGGACGTAAAAACTCTCAGAGATAGATAGTAGTGTGGTGTAGTTCCCATGCTCGCCAGTAGAGGGCTACGGGCAACTTATAACTTTCTCACAAGCGCTCTATTCTTATAGTTATTTATTCACACTTGTATTACTACAGCTATAACATACTCGTATAGACTATAACAGTAATTTACTATAATTAAAAAAATACTTTTTCAAGTCCATCGGTTCATACATAGAGATTTGTAAGGGTTTATATAAGAAAAAATTAAAATTATATCTTGTGGAGTGTCGTGGCACGTTGGAGACGCTGGCTCTCGTACGATCACCGAGGTGCAGCTGCATTCGTTGCACTTTGGGATGGGTGACCGCTCGAGGAAAAAAAACACGTATTATCGACTTTAATACGTTGTTTAATATTCCTATAACCTTCCTTATCAGTTTCACAATTACTCATTACTACTTCTCAACATTAAAAAAAGTACTTTGGTAAAATAATAAGTACCATATTAGAAATAAAAATAAATGAAAATAGTAGGAAAATGAGACTGATGGAAAGGTCGAGAGCTTAATGTAATCGAGTGTTAAGGGAGATAAAATGGGGGGTTCCAGCTGACGTTGGGGCCCTCTACAACCTTCCCATCAGTAGTTTCATAGTTGCTCCATTACGTGTTAATATTAAAAAAAGTACTTTGTAAAATGAATAAGTACCATATTAGAAATAAAAATAAATGAAAATAGTAGGAAAATGAAACTGATGCAAAGGTTAATGTAATCGAGTGTTAAGAGAGATAAAGTGGGTTCTAGCTGACGTCGGGGCACAGCTGACGTTGGTAAAACTATCGTGGCGATAGGGGAAACCCCTTTGAACGGGGAAATATTTAAAGAGGCGGTGTTAATATGCGCGAAGGTTAATGGACTTCTTGCCGTGTAGGGTCGCTTTAACGATACCTTCGGTACCTTGATTAATTAAAGCGAGCTCCATTTGCTCAGTCGGGCAAAGACGACGGTGCTGAATGACGGATGACGATCGATACCTTGCTTAGAGAGCTGTTCGTTATCGGGGCGGTAAACTTCACTCGAAATTCGAAAATTCCCTTCGCCTCGCGTTTCGTCGATTAACGTTTGATTGATCGCCCATGGACGCATCCAGCTCTTGGGCCCCGTGTATATATAGTTAATTTTCCTTGCAAGCTCTCGAAATGCTCCTAGAAAACGAGAAAGACGACACACTCGATGTTAACTCGTCCCAGCTTTGTTAATTGATAGACATGTTTTTTTCCGCGTAACTTCGTACAAAGTTGCTTTAAAACTTTGCATATTTGATCCCGGGGAGCTGGGTTTCCCCGCTTTTATTCGCGTATGGGCTGAGTTAATTGCCAACTTCGACAGCAACGTGATTATAAAGTAGGTTACGTGGAATAAATGGTTTAAATAAACGTTGATAAGCGGTCTTTTTGGTATTATTGAGAGATGTTTTTATTGTTGTTGTTTTTTCTGTAATTTGTGATCGAATATCGTTGAAATTCGAATCGCTGAAAAACATTTCGCATGCACCGACCTAATAAAAACGTCATTACAACTGGGTATGCACGTTTCGCCGCAATGCAAACGCAGTTAGCAAGTACTGCAGCCGGCTATAAAGATTGTGAACGATGTTTACGACGCGAGAGAAATCCGTCTTCCCATAAAACGCGTTTCCACGATAGGGGGCGCTGTTAATCGTTGCTTCTGGCGATAGAAAATATTGACCAATGGCGAAATAAACGCTGCTGCATATAATTTACTGTTTTACGTTACGACTCTAATCTCTTAACAGGTCGTATTACCGTTTGCAACGACGTTAAAGTATGATTTTTTTAATTAATATATTGGAGGGTTATGTTAAATATTTTTTGAAAAATTCTGTTTTTGTTAATTGTCGAACAAAGTTGCATAGTAAATTTGTATTGTATGATTATGTTTAATGTAAGTGTAAATTATTTGTAAATTATTTTCTCTTAATTTTTGTTTTTTTTAAATTTTGTGTGTATTTTATTGTGTTTAATGTTTGTGCAATTTGCATTATAATTTTGTGTTTTGCTGAGTTTCTGAGTCCATAAATTAGGTAGAACCGTCGTTTGGGGATTATGTATTACTAATTGCAACTCATGTACCTCCATTAGCAACAATTCATGTGTACAAGCATTAATTTCAGAGCAAAATGCAATTAGTTGATGTTATTTTGATTTATAGTTTTGCTTGCGAGACGAATCGTGTGTAGATGTGTAAGATCTATTGTTGGGGGAGAAGGAAAAATATCTAGTTGAGATTAATGTTGGGCCTCCTTGGAGGCTGAGTGAAACGTCTGACCCAGTACCAACACGATCTACTGTCAGTCTAATGCATTCTCTCTGAAAAAGTATAGTGAATCATATATTCTTGGGATTTTGAAAGTTTTTTGAAAAGAATATTCACTTTATATATTTGAGACATTTTTGGGTAAATAATGACCACTTTGGGGTTCTAGTAATAATATTTTTAAATAATTAAAGATTCTAGAGTTTGATGCATTATAGAGGCATTAAATAGGGAATTATTTTTTATCAAATTGTGATCATTAAGAAATTGAAAGATGCTGGGATTTGATGCATCATATGTGGAATAGAGAAATAAAAAAATAATTTATTCCAAAATTCTAACCACTCAAAAACAAATAAATGAATAAACAAATAAACAAATAATTTTCCCAAAAATTGCAGTCACTCAAAACCCGAAACTTGCATCATACATAAAATTAAAAAAAAAAATCCCTAGATTCTGCCCCCTGAAAATTCCCTAGAAAATTTGTCACTAGAATCTAAACCGCGTACGTACTTTTGCACACGAACGTCGAGGTTTTGGTTGCTCGATCGTAATCAGGAACGATAACGTATCGCGCGATAAATTCATAGAGTGGCCAGCGACGATTGATTTATTAGATCGAGCCGGCCTGCACGTCCGTCGGCATTAAGATCGAGCGGGCAAACAGCGTGCCATGTAATCCAATTAATTTCGCCGCGGCGATCGTGATTCCGCGGCTGCGAACCCCACGTAAGAGCGGGTCACATTGCGCCACGTCGCGTAATTAGTTTCATTAACGGTGCACGTTGCACGACGATCCATAAATAACGATATCACTCGTTTCTCGCTGGCCTTCGAACCGACCTTAAACAATCTCACATCCCGTCGCGGGAGGCAATTAAATAAATTCGATTTTTAATACAGTCCAGGCATGCCAGACTCATTTTTACCCCCAATTTATACTTCGAGATTCTACGAAGATAATATTTAGATTTCTATGGTTAATGGTAGTTTCAGTGATTTGGAACACTGTAGGTTGGAAATTACAATTAGTTATTGTAAATATCTGGGCATGGAAAATAGTGTTTTTTGGTCAGATTTTTGTATTATAACTTTTGGAATTTTTTCAGCTCTCCAGAGCACAATTTTTAATTTATTATAAACTTGTAATAATAATTTCAGTAATGTGTAGCTATATAACGAGAAAAGTAGAGGCTTTATTGCATATTTCTTTGCCCAGAAAATAGTGTATTTTGATCATATTTTTATATTGTAATTTTTGTGATTTTTCTAGCTCTCCAAAAGCACAATTTTTATTTTATAATAAAATTATAGTAATTATTGCATATTTCTTTGCCTAAAAAATAGTGTTTTTTGGTCATATTTTTATATTATAATTTTTGGGATTTTTCTAGCTCTCCGAAAGCTCAATTTTTATTTTATAATAAAATTATAGTAATTATTGCATATTTCTTTGCCTAGAAAATAGTGTTTTTTGGTCATATTTTTATGTTATAATTTTTTGAATTTTTTTAGCTCTCCAAAAGCACAATTTTTAATTTATAATAAATTTAAACTCAATGGGTTTTGGTCACATTTGTATATTATAATTTCTAGAATTTTTAATTTAAAATAAACTTATAATAATAATTTCAAAAATTAGGAACACTATAACGTGATAAATACAGTAATTATTCTCTATATTTTGGCATACAAAACATTAGTTTTTGGTCCCATTTTCATGTTTTAATTTCCTATTTTTCATGTACCTTCCCCTCAACGAACAAAGCCATAAATTACATGCCTAATAATTGCCATAAATTCGTCGCCACCTCCCCAGCTGTTCACGCGGAAAATTTCTCCACCGGAAGTGGCCCTGGAATCACAGATCGATCGACATTATCGAGAGCAGCTAACGTTACGGTTGGAGTTCGTTAACGACCGAAATTCCTCCATGGTTCCCCATAAATTTATTATTGCCGTCGCCCAGCGTTAACCGCCGTAAGAATATACGACCCTAAGCGTCGTGTATAGTTATTCTCGAAGGGTAAAGCCCCTAGATAACCGGAAAGGTTGAAAACGCAAACAGGTTTTCTTCCTCCTTTTTCGGCCCTCCCTTCCAAAATCGAGTCGCGTAACGGGTATTTTAGCAAAGTTCGATAACAACCGGAACGTTCCGCCTGCCATAAATTCATTATCGCCGGAACGAACGCAACACGGCGTTATTGTGGAGAACGGGACGCGAGGAACGTGCTCGTTTCCTGGTTTCACCGCGTGACGCGACAACCCCCCCCCGCCGATAACGGGCGAGAAAATTGAAACGAAGTCGCGAGAACCGGGCCAAAACGAACGAATCGAGACCGGTTTTTCGACGGAACGATGAAATTAAGGACAATCCCGACGATGCTCCTTCGACTCTCGTAATTGTTGCCTCGATGCAGTAATTAAAAGCAAATTCCTCGTTGGAACATGAAATTTTAGTGTGGGAGTGAAGAAATAGTCGGTTGGGTGTTCAGGGTATACAGGAATAGCGATAGGGATACTTGAAAATAGGGCATTAGCAGCCTTTTGTATCTTGAAATGGTTCGTAATTGGTAATTGGTACGAAATCTAGGTCCTCAAAATGGGTAATGTTCATCAAATAATAATAGAAAATTGTCAAAGACGTAGACGTAGGTGTTAAGCATTCTCTAGAACTGTTATTCACCATTCATTCGTCATTATTACCGACAGAGTACTTATACTCTGCCTTGCCCACAGAGTAATTATACTCTACCTTGCCGACAGAGTGGTTGTACCCTACCTCACCGGTAGAGTAGTCTACCTTATCGACAGTGGTCTGTTCTACCTTACTGACAGAGTACTCTACCCTATCGACAGTGGTCTGTTC
This sequence comes from Colletes gigas, assembly GCF_013123115.1. Classification (NCBI taxonomy): domain Eukaryota; kingdom Metazoa; phylum Arthropoda; class Insecta; order Hymenoptera; family Colletidae; genus Colletes; species Colletes gigas. Next base: position 3,421,719 of record NW_025106644.1, read on the forward strand.
TACCTTACTGACAGAGTACTCTACCCTATCGACAGTTGTCTGTTCTACCTTACTGACAGAGTAGTCTACCCTATCGACAGTGGTCTGTTCTACCTTACTGACAGAGTTGTCTACCCTATCGACAGTGGTCTGTTCCACCTTACTGACAGAGTACTCTACCCTATCGACAGTGGTCTGTTCTACCTTACTGACAGAGTAGTTAGATCTGTTTTACCGAACAAGTAGTAGGCAAAGGTGAAACCTTAGTTGCAATCCTTCGATATTTGTTTAAATAACTATTCATAACTACTCTAAAAACTCATGGTACCATTTTTCGGTGATGTCAAGCTTTTATTTTGCGAACACGCGATTTATTTTTGCGACCCAATGCGAAATTAATAATCTCCAGCCCCGGAGACGCGAAACTATTTTTATTTAAAAATATTTCGCGATCCTTTTGACCGTGATTAAGCGTCGATCGCGTTTCTTCCCGGAGTTCCCCGTTGGCGATCGGTCGATCCCAGCCGACGGTTTTTAATTAGATAGCTCGTTAGCCTGTTTCCTCTGGCAAACAAACAAATTGGAACGTATTGTAACGGGGTCAGGTAGATGTTTCGCGGAACTTTTCGACGGCCAAGCCACGGAGATGACGGACGTAATAGAATCCCGAGGATATTTTCGAATATAACTCCCGTCGATGAGCGGCTGGAAAATTGGAACAACGTATCCGCGATTGTTCTTCGAATCCTCGATTCCGGAACGAGATATGTTCGAAAAAAAATATATTTCGACGACGAATATATCTCTTTATCTCGTATTTTGTACGCAGTGGGCTCTTTGTTGTTTCGTTCCATCTTTCTATGGAGGAATTATTTATGCGTCCGTGCATTAATTAATACTCAACGTAAACAATGAACGGCTGAACCTGCAGGGCTATTAGATGTCGCCATAAAAAAAAAAAAAAAAACACCGTGCGCAAATCCCGTAAAATTGCCTCGACGAACTTCACTGGGGATTGTTTTTATTAGGCGATCGTTGCACGCTGTGAGGCAGAAGGTTAAAATTATAATTAATTTTCGAGACCATCCAAACGACCAGCGGACTTTTTTTTTAAAGATAACTCATACGTTAATTTAAATTTTAGGCAATTCAAAATTTTGGAATTTTGGAAATTTAGAATTTTTTATTGCGTTAATTAATGTAGTTTTTTGGTTATATATTTCCAATTTCAATATTAGAAGAAGAAAATAAGCCCAAAAAAAATAATTCAAAAATAATAAATAAAATTCAAAATTTTATTGCATATAGTGTTTTTGCACTGATCTTCTCACCCAGGTGAATTAAAAACGCAATTTTTTAAAATTAAATAACATTTTCTGGTTTGATTTAAAAAATTTTCATTTCAAAATTGAGACTGCTCAATACAAAAAACGATATAAAGCAGTGGTCTCTGACAGTGTCTGGTGGAATTTGACAAGTTAACGTTTGGTTTGAGTCAAAAGAAAGTGACTGGTCGATCGATTGCACACAGATCGCGCGACTCGAACGTATAATTACGACTCCAAAGGTTCGACGCGTTCCCGGCGTGAGCCCGAAGACGCGAATCGAGATTCACGGAGACTTCGATTCGCGATGGTAATTAACCATCCGGGGCCGAATTTCGCGGCCTCCGACCGTGTGCAATTTGAATGATTAATCCTGCATTTGCGTTAGCCCGCACGCTCCGGCGGCACGATGCAGTTTCACAAACGATTCACGGGCTGTGGCCCACCAATTATTGCGAATCGCGGTCGAGGTTTGCTCCCTCGAGCCATCGTCTCCACCCACGCTTCACCCGAAACCGGCAGAAAACTCGCATTAATTTAATGGGGAGCGTTTCCGCGTGTATTCTGGGATTTGTCATAGAACTTTCCGTTCTTGCAAACTCCCTGCTCCGCTATATGCAAAATTCAGATCGATTCCACCGTATAGATTCGTCAAATGTTTCGTCAGAACCCTCGTTCTCTCATTGTGTCTCGAAAACATGGGTTTTAGAAAGCTTTAATACTCAGTCAATCGTTAATGAGACATTGTGACGATTAAAAGCGGCCATTTTGAGTCGAAAACACTCTTAAAGTCGACGTACGTCATTTAAAAACTGTTTTACCAACAGCTATGTGTCGGTAAAGTGTTAAGAACTCTTCTTTATCGGCTGCGGTGAACCGTCAACAGTCGGTAAAGTGTTAAGAACACTTCTTTATCGGCTGCGATGAACCGCTAACAGTCGGTAAAGTGTTAACCTGCCGGTAACATAGTTAAGATCGAAATTTTTCACATTTTCTCAACTAGATCACTAAGTAAATCGTGCTTGTCGCGTCAGTAGACGAAAATCATCGCCAAAAAGAGAAGCCTCCGTCCATAACGAGCGCAAAAAGCTCGACATTAGGCGATCGTGATTTTCGATCGACGGTTTTCGCACGGAAGAAAACGCGATCGCGATTCCCCGGGTGACACACAATTCGGGGGTGGAATTCGTTGGAGAGGCAAAGTGCGATACGGTGTAACGCGAACGTATCGACGCGAGAAATCCACTTAGCTAACCCGGAGAGGCGATTCAGGCCTCGTCCTCGGCGATATCGGAGCTCCCAGCATCCACATAGGCGCTTCCTGTTCATCGTCAACCAGAGGCTGGGGTTCATCCTTGACTTATCGCGACGATAAGGGCGCCTCTACCCGGGACGCGTTTGGGAAACTAGGTCGAGACCCCGGGAAACATCTTCTTAACTCATTTATATTGGAAACTTTATTCCATTAGTCTTGTGGAACTTTTATTTAGATACAAATTTGAAATGAGGGATCTGTAACTGTGCAAACTTCTTGTCTGGGGGTTTCCACCATTTTGTTTCATCTCCCAAGTGGTCCTCCATTACCGATCGAAAAAAACGTTGGACTCCTAGGCGGTAAAGAAGAGTGCTTAACACTTTACCGACACGTAGCGGTCGGTAAAGTGTTAATGCACGCTTCTTTATCGATTGTGGTCAACCGCTATCAGTCGGTAAGTTAGGTAGCCCTTTGACCCTACATATTTCGTATTGAAAACTATATTCTATCGATCTCCTGGTATTGTTTCCTGTATTAGACGGGGATACGTCTCTGCCCGGGGATACGTCTGGGAACTGGGTCGAGATTCGATATCCTTATTTTGTTTTTCTTCTGTTAATTGAAGATCGGGAGTTGGGAAACTCCCAATTATGTTTTATCGCGATTAAAGTTCCGATTCCTTCGGGCACTCTTGACCTACATACGGTTTTCATTTACTTATGGATCCTTTTCTTATCGTCTTAAGGTCGAAGATAGATTCCACGACATAAGTTCTAGGAATGCACCGGTTAGGATCGCGACGTTAGGATCCGGGGTATTCGCTTGAAAGGGACTATTGAGAGCTGACCTCCTTTCCAGGGCGTCGCGTGCCTCGCATCCTATAAAGCGTTACTGTTCAAGAATCGAACTCCTATCTGGCACATTCCTTAGATTGTTAGGGGTCCTTTCTGTTACGGGGAGAGTTGACCTCCCCCCCTCGATACTCTGGAAGAAGCAAAAGGCATCCAAAGTTCACGTCGTCTTTCAAACTTTCGATCGTACAATTTTTCTGAAACATTATTTTCCAATTTTTTTAGACAGTGTATCTCCTTTGTTGGACGTTGTTAAACGCGTGGAATTGTTCATCGACTCGATAAAAATGTCAGGGTGAAACCTAAACTCGGGAGCCCTTGTGTCCAAGTGTTAATAATCGAATCAATCGACGGGGAATCCCAAAAAGAAGGTGAAACTATCTTGGGTGATCATTTTTCTGAAAAAAGTCGCTTTAATTAATATTGTGGTTTATTATAGGGGTCACTGAGGGGCTCCGGCGGTGGGTTGTTTGAATAGAAATATGTATATAACAAAGTAAACTGAATTATGCTAAACTCTATTCGTCTCTCCACTCTGGGTGAAGATTCTCTGTACACACTTCGTGCTTCTGCACTGACTCGTTCAATTTCTCACATATGCATATAGCGTTAGTCGATGCAAGCAACCTCTGTGATAAGAATTCACCACTTTTCAACCTTTCATCGAACTTTAAAAATAATTAACAATACGATTGAAAAAATATTTTAAAATTTTTTAAAATATTTTCTCAAATTTAATTTCATCGAAGTCAGAGGCACTTGGAATTTTGTAAAATAATAAATTGAGCTATAGAGTATTTTTATTTGTTATTTTATAATTTTATTAAAAAAAAAAAATTTTACAATAATATTTTTGTTATTTTATAATTTTAAAAAATATTCTGGGATAAATAGACCCAGTATGGCTTTTTCAGAACCACCAAATGTTTGAAGTATTATAAAATAATAAATTGTGCTATAGAATATTTTTAATTGTTATTTTATAATTTTAAAAAATATTCTGAGATAAATAGACCCAATGTGGCCTTTTCAAAACCACCAAAATAATTGAATTATTATAAAATAATAAATTGAGTTATAAAATATTTTTGTTATTTTATAATTTTAAAAAATATTCTGAGATAAATGGAACTGCCCTTTTTCAGAATCACGATGCAAATATTTGCAACAGAGCAACGAATCGTTTATTGTGATGTTTCTTTTTAGACGTACCCCCCCTACTTTGAGAAATGCATATCGATCTTCGTCGAATGCAAGTGTCGGGGGGCGTCGATTGCAGTATACTGTGACATCGGCTAGCATGAAACCAGAGGCCACGCGACGCGATCAAGCCAAATCAGCAAAGCTCGTTGCTTTGATCTTGCATCTGTAGGGCTTGCTGGTACCGTCGCTCAGGTAAACCCCAAATTCACTGTTTGGTGCTTCGATCGTGGTGTAGGTAGCACAGAGAGCCACCTGTATGAAACCCTTTCCGTAATTCAAATCTCAAAATGCCATTTTTCCATGAATAATAAACTTATTCTCTATTTATTATTCCCCCACTTGGAAAACATACAATTAAAATCACAATATAGCATAATTAATCGAATTCAAGTATTTCAACAATCGTCTGGTAAAAATAAAAATTGCAATCCGTAACAAAGTTTAAAGAAATACAAGAAACAGAATAAAAATAAAGTAAACTATTTCTCATCTTCTCTCCAAAGAGTTGCGTCGTTTTGCATCGAATTTGCAACGTTCACAGGGGATGGTTCTCCTCGTCGATGCTCGTTCTTGCGTCCAGAGATCGTCGGGCGAATCGTCGGAGATAAAAAAAAATGTTTAGAGGCGAGTATCGTCGTAAGCCGCGCAGAAACGTGGGGGGGATCGTATCGAAAAGTGCTCGAAGGCAACGTCCGATAGAGGGGGGGAGGGAGGGTCCAGTCGATTCGCAAACGAGACGCTTCGATTGGTGTCCCTCGTTAGCGATGTAAACTCGACGGGGAAAATAAAAGGTAAATACGAGGCAAGAACGTTCAGGGAACATCTTCCACGACGACGTAACGACATTGTGGCAGAATCGGATCGTTAGGTCCTTCCGATAACGTTTGGCCCTTCTCTGCGAACGGAATTACGTGCTCGACAGCGTCGATAGGCCGCCTCCACCCCGATATATTCCGCCATTTCTGCATCGGGCGTCTGCAACCCCGAGTTACGGTTCGTTCTGTTGGAAACGTTTTTTTAACTCGTTCGAACAATCCTCTAAATCCTGCATCGTTTTCCTACGAACACACATTTTGCATTGGGAATTTTTATTTAGATACGAGTTTAAAATGAGGGATGAAAGGGTTTCTCTGGGGTTTCCTCCATTTTGTTTTATCCTACATGTTGTTCTCCGTTACCGACTGGAGAAACACTGGGTTCCTAGTCGATAAAGAAGCGTGCTTTAACACTTTACCGACTCATAGCGGTCGGTAAAGTGTTAACGAACGCTTCTTTATCGACTGTGGTCAAACGATATGTGTCGGTAAATTAGATAAATTAGTTAACCCTTTGACTCTACACTCAGTGAGTCGGTAAAGTGTTAATCGAAATACATTTTATACTGCAAATTTTATTCTATTAGTCTCATGAAATATAATAGATAGAATATTGTAAGCGTTGACGTGGTCTTATTGCGTAGGGCTGGAAACGAATAACTTTCCCACAGGGAGTCTTGTAGCTCTAGGCATTCGAACGAGGAAGTTTCTGTAGCTCTGTAGAACCGATAAAAACCGGAGTCAGCTATTCATAGAACAGATGGGTCAGCCCGTGAATTGGTAACATATGGACACCATACGCGCGGGCAACGGATGTTCCGTAGGTGCTTGTATCTACATAGGAACAGTGGGAAACGCAAACGAAACTGTACACCGGGCGTGTCGAACTCATTTTTGCCCCAAGGCTAATTTGCACTTTGCTAACTACGCCTCGGGACGCGCCACGATTACTTCACAGCGGTCAAAAATATTTTAAAGCCCGTTCCGTGGTAATAGAAATCCCAATTATTGCATGGTTGCATCCAAAAATAAACATAGTATATAGAATTCTAACAAAAATTCATTTATAAAAATCATTGGATAAAATGAAATTTATTTTCTTAAATAATATTATATTTCTAGTCTTTACTATTTTTCTCATCGCTAGATTAGTTTATCATTATTCATTGTTAATTTAAAAAAACAAGCCCAGTAGGAACATTCTTCATGTACACATTTAATCAAAAAAGACCAACCATCTTGTATATGCTTGTTTAAATAATCGTTGGCCTGTTGTGGTCGCAGAGAAATTTTTAAAATGCGTCAGAGTCGTTAAATCGACCAAAAAAGTCGTGAAGAAATCGTTTGCATACGTGGAGAGAGGGGGGTACAATTGTGTGAAAACGTCCCCCTTCGAGGAACCCTCGTCCACGGGCCGATTACCCCCGAGAAACGGCGTTGGATTTGAATCTTTCTCGGCTCGATTGTTTTTTCTTTCCCCTTGTCCCTTCCCCCCATGCTCCCCCCGCGTTCTCCGTTTCTCCGGGGATTGCCTCAGCCAAGGAAGCACGTGTTGTCTCAACGAAATTGAAGTGCACCCAGCAGGCCCTGCTAACGCGTCGCTCTCACGCCGCGGCGCCGGGGACGTTCGCATGACTGGCCGAGAACAGTGGTCGTTCCACGGAAGGGTAATTTTTCAGGAATATCCCCGTGTCTGTTTTCTGCGACGGGCTCCTCAAAGAAAATTGAGATCCACGTGAGAACGCGTGCACGCGGAGAACCGAGCGCGGCTAATTTAATTAAAAGTTAAATTACGAGAGGCGGCGTCGCGCGGATAATAAAGTAGAACGCGCACGAGAGTCGAGGACGCTCGATCTGCGCCGTCATGGACCCCTCCACCGTCTCTGGATGCAACGAGCATCCCCTGTGCGATTGACCTAGGTCCTCCATCTTGAATTATAGTAGAATATCACTTGAAACAACTTTAAACCTTCGAAAGTTATTAATACATTGCCCTACGCCCTGTAGAATCCAGAGAAAATTGATCCAGAACTGTGTAAAATTCTTCTCTGGGGTTTCCACCATTTTGTTTTATCCTCCATTACCGATCAGGAAAAACACTGGGTTCCCAGTCGATAAGGAAGCGTACTTAACACTTTACCGACCGCTATGAGTCGGTAAAGTGTCAATGCACGCTTCTTTATCGACTGCGGTCAACCGCTAACAGTCGGTAAAGTGTTAAGTAGGTGATTTTTCGCAGTCGATTCGACTTTTCGGCCGCGGGTTAATCGAAGCCATCTTGGTAGCGGGAAATTGCGATTCGAAGCAGCTTTTTTGCGGGCGGGATAAAAGCAGCGGGAGAAGCTGGGTCGGGGTTGATGGGCTCGTTCATTAGTCATGGTTTAACCGCGGGTCGAAGACCGCGGCGTTTCCACCTGTGTGCGTGCGTGTAAAACGCGGTCCGTGAGAAGAGGTAGCTGCGGGGGGGCCGTTAAAAAATAATGGCCTAGGGTCGTTCCTGGCGGTGCCGTCACCCTGGCACGTGCGAAACTTTAATGACTTTCGCTCGACATAACGCCACTCCGTTTCGCCCTCTTCCCCCCGCCGGCCCTACCACCCAAACCCCTCTGTGTGTGTAAACCCGGGGACTGCGGGGTCCACTCGTGCGGCGAGCCGCCACAAGAGATAATCCACTTCACGGGGACGAGCTCGATGGCCAATGGCGTGTTCCTACCCTTGCAGACGATCGAATCGGAGATAAGCGGAGGTCTCTTTATTAATTCAACGCGCGTTCTTCTTCTTATCTTCGACTCGACGTGAAAACGCTCCTTTGTAAATGGGAACTGGGGGAATTTCGCTCCCTGGAATCGCGAGAGTAATCCTGGTTTCTGGAGCAAAGACTCCTCCCTGGAAGCAGTATCAGAGATAAGGTAATATCTAGACTTTTCTTCTCTGCCGGGAGAATTGATTTATAACTGTATTCGTCCTCTGAGCTGTCCTTCATTACCAACCGGAAAAAACACTGGGCTCTCTTTAACACTTTACCGACTCATAACACTTCTTTATCGTCTGGGTATCGAATAAATTGTGAATGGAATCTTTAATTGTAGGTGTAATCGTTAGTAGGTCTCGAAGTACTAGGTGCAGTGTGGGGTTAATAAGCATAGGGAGGCTCGATTAACACTTTACCGACTCATAGCTGTTGACCACAGGCGATAAAGAAGCGTACGTTTAACACTTGGCCGACCGGAATGGTCAACCGTTATCGACTAACACTTTACCGACCCATAGCTGTCGGTAAAGTGTTAATGTGCGCTTCTTTATCGACTGGGGGCACACGCTATGAGTCGGTAAAGTGTTAATTGAGCCTTCCTACGCTTCTCAAACCCATGCTGCATGCAGTATTTTGGGAACTACTAACGATTATACGTAGAATTGAAGATTCTATTCACGATTTATTCGACAGATCAGTTAAATTTGAATGTTTATTCGTCCATTGTGAGATGCTGTTGGGAGTATCGAACGAAGTGGTTCGCTGTAGAGGGATCGCAACAGGGGGTCGATCCTAGGTGTCCACTGGAAAGTTTCACTCTCGACAATCATTATCGGGAATGAATCGAGGCTCTCTGACGGGACTTGGCGCCGCGAGGAAGGGTTCTTTCACGTCTCTCGGTTACGGAGTGACGAGGCAACTCGACGGGGAAGAACCTTTCTGTAAAAGAGCTCTCGTTCTCGATATCGAGTCCGAGGAACTCTCGAGTGGACAACAGGCATAAAAGCCTCGTAATCAATTCGGGCTTCGCGAACTCGGCCACGATCGGCGGGGAGGGGGGATACCTCGTTCGACGCCGGAACGTGGAACATCGCGAACACCGTGCAAAGTTACGCGCGAGTTCCGGGGGACGAATTTCCGAAATTGTTCGTCCGCTCGTGGTCGTCAGGCTGATTAAACGGAGCGAACTCGTATCGAGGAAAAGTTTAGCCCCGGATACCTGTCGAATTAGCGAGGCTGGACCCCCCGACGAAATTGCGTTCGGATTTCGGCCCTGGCAGCCATTCGACACGCGTCGTTCGTTTCAATTTTCTCAGCTTTCCTTTCTATTTTGGGGAATTTTTTTTTTTCAATTTTATGTGTCCAGCATTTATACATTATTTATTGTACGATAGTTGTTTTTGTAATTATTATTATAATTTTTTTTTTTATGTTATATATCAAGCATTGGGACTATTTTGTAGAATATTTATTGTACGATAATTGTTTTTATAATTATTGCAAATAAGAAAATATTTAAAATTGTCCACGAATGTATCTGGTCAAAAAATATATCTGAGCATAGAAATTGTAAATTTACTCCATTGTGGAGATACCAAAGGGGTGGCTACCCCTAAAAAAAAATTTATTATATATGTAATGAGACAATAGTCGTGTTTGGGACCACCGTTTTGCAATTTTAATTTTTGTTGACTTTGTGCATGAAAGGACCGAGAACTACTCGTGTTCTTGGGCGGCGGGGTTAAACGTTGAACCGCTCGGAGGAACGAATTACTCGAGTAGAGATCCGCGGAAGGGTAGCAAGGGGATGAACGACGCGGAGACGCGCGAATGGCTCAACCTCCGGGCTCCGTGCATTTAATTGCTATTTCCCGAGCGTTCCATCTTTCCGTGTTAATCGCGCGACTGGAAGCCGACGTTCTCCCGACAACGATCCGCTCGAGAATTCTCCTCGTTCGGGCCAGCTTTAAGAGCGATTCTCACCCTTAGCACCATCACCATTCAAAACGCTACAAACTCCAAATAATCCAAAGAGACCCTCTCGTGACATCACCATTTGTCTATATTCATCTTTCGAAAATTTTAAATGCAAAATTTGTTATTTTTCTTTGTTCCAAAAACCACCCCTATAAAATATAATTTCAATTTTTATTTGAAGAATTTTCAAATTGTAAACATGAAAATTAATGCAGGAACAAAAACATTTTAAATGCAAAATTTTTTATTTTTTTTTACCCCAAAACCACCCCTATAAAATTTAATTTTTATTTTTATTTGAGTACTTTTCAAACTGTAAATATGAAAATAAAAATACGGACGAAATTTAAAAAATTAATTTTCAATCGAATTTAAATGTACCACCCTGTATTTTTATTGAAGCATTATTCAAACAATAAATATGAAAATAAAAATAGTAACGAAATTTCAAAAATTAATTTGCGATCGAATTTGGATGTTTCACCGGTTGTTTGAGAATAAAATATCCAGATTCCGGTGATGTGGGAGTACTGTAGGGGTCTTTGGCGGTTTTCTAGGGGACGAGAAGGGAACGATCTCGCAAAGTTCGATCGTGGAACTTTGACGGCCGGAGTCGTAACTTTGGACGCGTTCAATATTTCCGAATACGCGGCCTTCCTTTCAGGCCGGGGCACCAGCGCCACGGGAAACTTATATACGTGATTTGTGGCCTCCCACGCCACCCCCCGGGGGCCCTCCGGACCGGACAAATCCACCTCGGTCAATTTTTTACCGGTCCACCGGCGATCGTACCTGCCACGCTCGAGACGCGATGAAATATTGAGCATCCATCCTCCGACGGATTGTTACGGCCATTGGGGGGTTGCAAAAACACTTGTACCTTTTGAACGACGCCGATATTGTCGTGTCCAGACCGTTCGGTCTCCCAGAATCTTCCTTTTTTTGAGAGTTTTAAGAAATTTTAAGTATCAAAAATCCCACGTTAAACATTTCCAAAAATATTGATGTTCGAGGAATACAAATTACTAAAATGTATGGTAAAAATTTATATTGTAAACTTTATTCCATTTGCCTTGGGGAATTTTTATTTAAATATGCAATTTAGAATAAGGGATGAAAGGTAAACTAGTACCTCTAACTGTGTAAACTTCTGTTACAGAGGTTCCTCCATTTTGTTTTGTCCTCCAAGTTGTTCACTGTTACCGACAGGAGAATGGGTTCCCAGGCGATAAAGAAGCGTGCGTTAACACCTTACCGACAGTAGTGTTAACTGCTATGCGTCGGTAAAGTGTTAACGTACGCTTCTTTATCGACTCTGATGAGCCGCTATGAGTCGGTAAATCGTTAATCGAAACACATTTCATACTACAAACTTTATTCTATTAATTTCATGGAATATAATAGATATAATAGATAGAATATTGTAAGCGTTGACACTGGGTTCTCAGGCGATAAAGAAGCGTACATTAACACTTTACCGACAGTAGTGTTAACCGCTATCTGTCGGTAAAGTGTAAAAAATTTTCTCCATAGAATATTTTATTTGTCAGAAAATCGAGTTTTAAAATTTCAAACAGTGTGTTTGTCCATGACTGGCTGTTTCTACTTATGGCAATTAACCCTCCCAGTATGGACAGTTCAATGATCCTATTGGAAGGCTATAATTAATGATTCTTTTTTTAGAATATATTTTTTTAAGATTAATTTTTAACTAAAGATTTTTGACAAGAAAAAATTTGATTTTTTATTTATTTCTCGTGTAGTATTGCGTACAAGGGGCTCTGTGCATTGGGCGAACAAACAGAAAATGCATTATTCATTATAAAAAAAAAAAAACAATGCATGTTTGATACACGAGAAATTCCTATCTGCGAATGGCGAAAAGTTACAACAATGTGAAACTTTTTCCGTGGAAAACCGAACAATGCGTGAATTTTGCTCGGCATTAGTACCAGGGTGCGTCAAATTTTTACGCTTTTAATGGTCGAAACTCCTAGCCAAAAGTGTTAAGACCACAGAAATAAAACAAAAAAAAGGGGAACTCATTATTTTCAAATTTATCTACCACGCGTGGATTTTTTCTGTTCTGAGGTTCATTTTTGTTCTCTGGGAACGCAGGAAACTTCTACAAATATTATTTGAAAGTTTCAAATATAATACGATTAAAAAAAAAAATGTTAAATTTTTTCAAAAATTCAAATCCACATAAATTATTAAAATAATGAATGTTAATATAGATTGTGATTGGATGGGAAGGTTCTCTAAATCAAAATAAATTTTCTGAGTCATAATTTTATTAAAAAAATTTTTCCAAAATATTGTTACAACACAATTATTATTTTACAGCTGCCCAAAATAATTTGAAAAATTTTGGAACTAAGTGTTATTATTTGAGAGATACTTTTAAGTAGAATACGATTTTTAAAAAACAATTTTAATATATTCCCCACACTCTGTAATAAATATTTTCAATAATTCAAATCCACGTAGATTATTAAAATAATGAATTTTAATATAGATTGTGATAGGATAGAAAGGTTCTCTAAATCAAAATACATTTTTTGAGTCATAATTTTATTAAAATAATTTTTCCAAAATATTGTTACAACATATAGAATCTCAAAATTATAATTTTATAAATTTCCAAAGTATTTTATTAATTTTTATATTACGTAAAGATATCGACCAATTGCCGGGGGTTTTTTCGGTCGTAGACTCGTAGGGGCATTCCCGGTGTACGCAGAGATCGAGTTGTCCCAAGAACAAACGGGGATAGCGCTAAAAAATGAATCGTCGAAATGAAAGTGGACAGGAAGAGGCGCCGTCGCGGCGCTAGCGGGACGCGAAACGCGCTTAAACGCTTTGTGCGACGCCTGGAAGCCCCGCCGAAAGGTCACTCGATAAAAAGTGCAATTACGATTGTCGTGGCAGTCGGAATCCCGGGGTCGTCGATGTCGGAACGCGACGTTCCGCTCGGTAACTACGCGAAAGCCGATATTCGCCTTCGTGGCTTGCGTTTTGTATCGGCTTTCACGGATATCACCAACTCCCTGTCAGACGAAACTCGACGTTGACCGCAAATGGCTGCCAAAGACGCCATGGCGATACACCATCCATCCTGTCGGTGCTAAACACCACAAACTTGCCCCTGTCACGTTCACTATCCACTCAAAAACACGCTAAAAATATTCCTAACGCTCTCCAAACAATGTTTCGTTGATTAAAAACACTCAATTTATATTGTGGCGAATCAAAAATACGGTCAAAAAATTTCTAACACTCTGCAAACACTTCTCTGTAAATTAGAAGGTTTATTATTGACTCAATTTATATTATGTTGAATCAAAAATACGGTCAAAAAATTCTAAACACTTCTTAAACACTCTTTGAAAATTAGAAATTTTATTATTGATTCTAGTTATTATTGACTCTATTGGGCGGTTTATTATTGACTCAATTTATATTATATTGAGTCAAAAATACAGTCAAAAAATTCTAAACACTCTGCAAACAATTGTTCATAAATTAGAAACCATCATTATTGACTCAAGTTATATTACAACGAATCAAAAATAGGTTTAAAAAATTCTAAACACTCTGCAAACACTAATTTTAAATTAGAAGCTTTATTATTGACTCAATTTATATTATATTGAGTCAAAAATATATTTAAAAAATTCTAAACACTCTATAAACACTCCCTTGTAAATTAGAAATTTTATTATTGACTCTAGTTATTATTGACTCTATTAGAAGGTTTATTATTGACTCTATTTATATTATGATGAATCAAAAATATATTCAATGATTCTAATCACTCTGCAAATAATTGTTTATAAATTAGAAACCATCATTATTGACTCAATTTATATTATATCTAATCAAAAATATATTCAAAGATTCTAAACACTATGGAAATAATTGTTCATAATTTAGAAACTGCCATTATTGACTCAATTTATATTATATCGAATGAAATATTTTCTCTACATCTCTTAATATATTTTTGCTCCAAAATTTGACAATGTTTTATCATTTTTTACCAAATTCAAGTGTACTCTACCATTTTGGCAATCAAAGATCCAGCACGACTGAAAAAGTCGGCGCAACTAAAACAGTGTTCGTCCAGTTTAAAAGGTCAACAGCTTTTCGAAACATCCGGTCCCTATTCGCGCGTCGCAATTTCCAGTTCGGGCAGCAAGTGTCTCGATTCGCGCCCGTGTGCAAGCTACCCCGGAATTAGAGTGGCCGAGGTTCTCCAGTTTTTTCCCCGCGATTCCAATCGAGCAGCTAATTTTGGAAAGCGATAACCCGGGGGCGAGCCTAGGATCCGATGGGAGTTACAACCTGCCCCGTTTAATTTCAGAGCCAATCAGCGGAAGAGACCGCGTTTCCGCTTCTCATATCAATCGATATCTACGCGATGTCCGTAAATATCCCGGGAAAAATATTACTCTTTCGGCGATGACCCCTCCCCTGGAGCATCGTTTCAAATTTTTTTTTTAAACACTCTCAAACACTAGCCTTCGCCGTGTTGTTGCGTTGAAATATTGTTCGAGCCGAGAAAACACTCGTAGGAATTTATTTATACGGAGTTCGTTCCATGGTGGTGCACTGTAAATAACGGAAAATTTATTTGTTTTGAGATTTGTGAGGCGTTATATATGAGTAAATTAATTGTGTATCTTGTGAAAAGTCGTGGGACGTTGGAGGCGCTGGCTACCGTCCGATCACCGAGGTGCAGCATCATCAGGCGGCGTGCAGACTGGGATGGGTGACGACGACCGCTCCCCGTAAAAAACCCCCGTATATCAATTTATAGAGGGTTTTAAATTATTCTAACCTCGCTATCAGGTTTCTAGTCAGCCATTAATTGTTTCTATCATAAAATAAACAAAAAAAAACCACTTTGTAAATAAATATAACCTAACAATTAGAAATAAAATAAAAAATTCATAAGAAAATCAAGCTTCTCGTTTACAGTGAATACGAGTGTAGAGGACAACAAGACAACAAATAAAGATAAAAAGATCCGTTGTTATAATAATTATCCCCGGAAACAGGAGTCGTAAACACGTCCAGGGACATGCTCCCACGCGGAAAATGTTCGATAAGCGGGGGTTCCCGGGATTCGATCACATCCATGAACGGATCTTGTTCCGGATTTTCCATCAGGAATCATCATCTCGCCGTCTCTCTCGGGCTTTCCCGTCGGACGAGCGACACACACACCGGGAATGTAACGCAGGACAACGGTGACGTTAATTCGTTTCCAGTGCAAGACGTATGATCCCTCCGATAATGGGGCCGTGCGCGCCTCCCGTTCGCCGATATTCCGCGGCTATCTGCGACCCGAATCGAATCGTATACGCGGGGACACGACCACCACCCCGCCGTCGAATCATCGATATCGACTGGGTGTCGGAGGGGCAGCGTTAATTGCACTTCAGACGTTGCCTGCTGGGAAACGATAGATAATCGTCCGGGGCGAATTTCGAGCCCTGTTGCGTTTGTCACTCGAGTGTTATACATCCCTGGGAGCCCGGGGAATCATTTTCCGCGAGAAGGCGTCGTGTTTCCAGCCGCCGGAATCCCACCGCTCTCGAGATAACCGCAGGGAAACGCGAAACCTTCGTCGAAACGTTCCTCCCGAAATCTTGGCGAGCACCCTGGGGGCAAAAGTTGTCCCAACTCACAGGGGTGGTTTTTCTTAAATTCAGGTGGCTATGTAAAATGGTGGAAGCCATAGGATTTTGAGGATCCCAAATTATTCTAAATTTTTATATTTCAAGACAATTAACAATTCCCTCAAATCTGATGGTCAAATAGGTGGAAATCTATCCTGTGAACATTTTCGGCCCCATGAGCGAGGTTTTAAAATTACCCAATTCCCAGCATTGTTCTTTCTGTGAAGGGTTTTGAAGACTCTTAAGAAATCGTATCTCATTGACCGCGCTCGTTCTTCTGTTCGTAATGGACCTTCGAGCCGGATGGACGAAGTAAGGAAACTACGGGAGATAGATGAACGAATCTCGGCGGAGGCAGACGCGCTGGAAGTTGATCGGAATTACGTTAATTGCTTTAGCGAGCGTCTTGCAAAGGCGAGCTTGAATGGCTCCCGCGGAGGGCGCGGTCCTTCCATAATGGTCCCCCCCCCCTCCCCTCCCTCCTCTTCACCGTAGCATCCGTTCATTGTTACCGTTGATGCTATTGCGTGCTTATCTGCGACCTAAATTGCATCCATCGGATACGAGGGACCAGTCCGGCGACATTGACTGACGTCGAAACGCGGAAACACCCCGATAATTATGCCAGAGGCATGAGAGATGTCGATTAGAATCTGGCTCGAACGGTGCGGCTCGGTGTCCGCGGATTCCGTCCGGTGATTTGCAATTTGGCACGATTCTGACGAATCCCTTCCCCCCTCTATCCATCAACGACAACGTCGAAAGTATCCTGCAAAACATAACTACAGACCATTAACACTTTACCGACAGGTAAATCACCTTTTTACCGACCAATCGTCTTTTTTACCGACGACGCTTACCAACCGGTAAGTCTGTTGATCGGTATATTACCGACCGGTGGCTCATTAATCTCCTCTTTACCGACAACGCTTACCGGTCGGTAAAATGTGAATAATAATCGAACTTTTACGATCTGAATCGGCGAATATCGACTCGAAACATCTAGAAATCTGTGAGGGAATCTTCCTCGAGAGGAAGAGGCGATCGATGGGGCGGGCGAGAAAGGGCCGTTGAAACTAATAGATAGGTAATTAGCGGATAATGAAGTAGCTTCCTGAGGGCTGAAAAAATGCCCCTAGATCGCCGGGGGTAGATCCGTTAATGATCGATCGGGGCTTTGTGCCGTAGGCCCGCGGTCAAAAGGAACTTATTACGCTTATTAAGTCGACTTCCTGGCCCCCCCCCCCCGGTCGACGCGGAGTGCAAAGGATTCGAGGACGTCTTCGTCCTGCGTCGTTCGCTAAAGGAACGACGGCTAATTAGATGAATAAGATAATTCCACTTTTCAAACGACGGAACAAAAGCCAACGTTTCTCTGCTTTTCTTTTCCAGGTGCGGAGGATGTGTTCAGGTTTACGGGAAACGAGACGCACACAGACTACTTTCGGCTGGTGCTGCGGGACGGGAACTATCTTCTGGTCGGCGGAAGGTAAATAGAGGATTCATTTGAAGCGAGTGCTTTAATTAAAGGACCGCTTCTTCGTCTTCTTCTTTGCTACTCCGAGGCCCCCCCCCCCCCGTGTGATCACACCGGGGCCCTCTCGATGTGTACGCGTGCAGAGTATTTTCCTTCGAGGAGGAGATCTCGTTTCCACGGATTTCCCGTCTCCTTTTATCCCCGGCGATGAATTCCAAGAACGGCCACCGGAGCGCTGTTCTTCCCTGTTAATGAGATCGTCGAACTTTATTTAGAAACTTCTTTGTACGCTTTATTTTACGAGCCTGCGAATCCGTGGCACCGAGCAACGATCTTTAAAGAAACCCCCCCTTTCCCCCTTTGGAATAGAAAAGACGGTAAGTTGTAATTAAAACGCGAGAGACACCGGAAAGAAATAACTAAGAAATTTGTAACATTTGCAATTTGATGAGAGTATTTTTAATGAGATTTGTTTTAAATTATCTCGGTTTTTATTTATGATATTGTAGTTTTATTCACTGTAAATTGGGTCACTAGATTCAATCCTGTCGCAGGGCTGCTCGATCGATTATCTTTGGTCGCGATAATTGGGTCCAAACCGATCGCGTCGCTTTCGTCGTCGTTCGGATTACGCTAATTGTTTCATCGATTCGAGCGGGGTCGACGGGCCACGGTTTTTACCCGCCAACAAAATGGCGAACGCTAGGGATCCGTCGTAGGAATATTAATCTCGAGACGCGCGCCATAAATCCTCCGCCGTTTGTAATAAACGGACCTGGCTCGAATCTTCCGCGGTTCCGCAGTTCCGGTCTTTCGATCGACCCTTTTTTTTACCACCGATGTCGATTCGACGGGACGGACGTTTCCTAGGTTACCGACGGATAAGCGGAAAAAGCAAAAGGACGAGAGCTCGCTCGGTGATTAATGTGGGATCGGGAATATTCTTTGTGGGCATAGAAATTGGGGATAACCTCACCGTAACCTGCAGTTGACCTCTCGACAAAATGGCGCCGCCAATATACTGTTGGAAGACTTTGAGTGCTTTGGTTATTGGTTTCAAACCATTCTAAAATTATAAATTTTATATTTTAGGATAATTCTGTGGGTTTGTGTGACAGTTAAATGATTTCATATTTTAAGATAATTTTGTGAGCTTATGAAACAGTGAAAGATCTTTGGTACATGATTTAAAACCACTCTAGAATTTGAAATATTTAATTTTATATTTTAAGATAATTCTGTGGGTTTGTGAAATAGATAAATCAATTCATATTTTAAGATAATTTTGTGGGCTTGTGGAACAGTAAAAGAGTTTTGGTCCCTTCTAGAATTTGAAATGTTTGATTTCACATTTTAAAATAATTCTGTGGGTTTGTGAAGCACTACAATGATTCCATATTTTGAGATAATTTTGTGGGTTTGTGAAACATTGAATTTGAAACATTTAATTTCACATTTTAAGATAATTCTGTGGGTTTGTGATGCACTAAAATGATTTAATCTTTCAATATAATTTTATGGATTCGATAAACATTGAATTTGAAAAATTTAAATTTATATTTTAATTAATTTTCTTTGAGATATTTCCCCGCGAAAGTGTCAACTGCAGGTACTTTAATCCCGCCCCAAAAAAACACATCTCGAAAATATGGTTCGAAGTATAAATCGAACTATATCGAGCGTGGCTTTCGAGTTGGGAGCTGAAAATGTAAACCGTGGGGAGACAAATCGAGTCGATTATACGATTATCGAGCCCCGGTTGGCTGGTTCCAGGGATCTTCCATTTGACAAACTGCGCCATTCAGCGAACGTTGAAAAGACTGTCGCGCACAAAGGGGCCGGTCCGTGGCTCACCCGGAGCGTTCAATCTCAGAAACCTCTTTTTCCCCCCGTTACAGAAATCTCGTGCACAACCTGAGCCTGACCGATCTGACCGAGCAGCAGAGGCTGACTTGGTACTCGTCGGACAGCGACGTGAAGATGTGCCTGGTTAAAGGCACGCCGGAAGAGAATTGTCAGAATTATGTTCGCATTCTGGTGAAGAGGGACGCGAACACGTTGCTGGTTTGCGCGACGAACGCGTTCAAACCGATGTGCCGGGAGTACGGCGTGCACGCTGGGAATTACACGATGCTGAAGGAGAAGGTGGGCCAGGCGATGTGCCCCTACGACCCACGACACAATAGCACCTTCGTCTACGTGGATGGCGAGGTGTACACAGGCACGGTGGCCGATTTCGCGGGAATGGACCCCATCATTTACAGGGAGCCGCTGCAAACGGAGCAATACGACTCCAAAAGCCTCAACGGTGAGTGTTCACTTGAGAATCTCTCGATGAAAATCGTCTCCTATCAATACTTCTTCAAATTGTAGCGTGAAACGTAGGATTATTTAATGATTCAATGGTGAATTTAACAATATTCCAAATTAAAATGGCGTTGTTTACGATTTTAGGGCCCTTCCTTTGTAAATAATATTGCAACACGTGAGTTCAAAGTGACGGTCACCGGTGACCACCAAATCAATTATCGTGTTATTTTGAAATGGTATATCGCCACTACTCTTTTACCTTTAGAAAATAGTAATAATATCCACTTCGAGTCGTTAAATACTCCATTCTTCCACCTAATTTTATCTTTTTTGATTTTTCGAAAGATATCCCACTGTCAACAAAATTTTTCCTATTCAACTGGAATGAATATTACAAAACTTCGTGTTGGTTCCAATATTCAAAAAAGCTTTCGCTATGTGGTCTGCATGCATTCTTTATAAAACATCTAGTAAAAAATTGAGCTTGAAAACTGTCCAACCACGTAAATTAAATAAATATTTCACTCGATTAAATTCATAAAATAGAAAGAAAAATCAATTTTAAATTCGATAAATCCCTCGAGAATCATTTTAAAAATATATTTGCAAACTAATAATAAATAATAAATAACGTTTGAATACAGTTTGTGTCGAAGAAATAATAAAATGGAATATTCCGAATAATTTGTGTTGGACGTACATATGTGACACTGATTCATGGTTCCTCCATGTCTGACGCACGTGACGCGCGAAAGAACGAGAGAAACAGTACAAAGGGGAGCCTGTGAATTATTTAAATTCGAGAGAAAGAAGTAAATGACGCTATAAAATAAATTACCAATTCGCGAGAACGTGATCCTGGCAATTAAATTTGTCGTAAAACGTTCGTTCGAAGTATTTCACGAAGAGCAATTTCTTGAACTACCCTTCCGTCTTAAATTGACGCAGGGATCCTGTTAATGGTAATTCGGGATCCACCGTCGTGACGTGTTTGAACAAACAGATATCGTTCAAAGAGGGAGGTTAAAAAGTCGAGTATCAAAGTGGGGGAAAGGTTTTAGGAATTAGAAAAATGCCAAACAGGGGATGACATGTTGAGAGGGAGGTACTATGATGAATCGACGCTGGGAACGTCGATGTTCCCGTTTAAAAATTAAAATAAGGGTGGACTCGATGGGGTATTGAAGGTAAACAGCCCCAGAGTGTTTTTGATAGTGGAAGAAGGTCGAAGGAATTTATTGCTCCGTTATACTAAAAGGTCCCTCGCCAGAGTGGAAGGAAAACTTTGCATTCCCTGGTAAGAAAAGCGATCAATTATTGCGAAATGGAAAAATAATTCACCCAAGGAGCCATCGATCTTTTTATTAATAACCAGTTTGCCTGTAGAAATTTTATCGAATTTATTTTTCTCGCGAGAGGGTTGAATTTTGCGAGGGGTTCAATAAATTTAAAATAGTTCGAATATAAAAGTAAACAAACACTGACCTTATATAATATCTGCTTCATTTTCTCGGGTTAAAATAAGAGGAACGTAGAAACTTTTCCTCGCGACGAAGCAATATGGCCGCCAGGCTTGCTCGACCACTTCTTTGATGCGACAGAGTCTCTGTTTTTATTCAATTCACTCATAAAACAGATTCCTAGTGAAATAAATGCACCCACGACTGGGTATTGTCTTTGAAAGTAATTTTAACCTCTATTTAGGGCCAAATGTTTAAATAAAAATACTAATTTTGACATTTTATTTGCTGTATAGTTTTCATTTAATGATTACTGCAAAATATAATAATAAATGGAGAAAGTGGTCATTGAATCATAGGTACATTTATTTCAAGTAATTATAACCTCTACTTAGGGGCAAATATTTAAATAAAAATTCACTGTTTGGTCATTGGGACAGCGATACACTCATTTTGATATTTTATTTGTTGTATATTATTCATTTCATGATTGCTATAAAATAAAATAATCATGCAGAATTTATTCCAAGTAATTCTGTATATTTTTCACTTCATGATTGCTATAAAATAAAATAAAAATGCAGAAAGTGTTTGGTTACTGGTACATTTATTCCAAGCAATTATAACCTCTACTTAGGGACAAATATTTAAATAAAAATTCAGTGTTTGGCCATTGGGACATTGGTATATTTATTATTACAGTTTATTTGTTGTATATTTTTCACTTCATGATTGCTATAAAATAAAATAAAAATGCAGAAAGTGTTTGGTTACTGGTACATTTATTCCAAGTAATTATAACCTCTACTTAGGGACAAATATTTAAATAAAAATTCACTGGTTGGTCATTGGGACAGCGATACACTCATTTTGATATTTTATTTGTTGTATATTATTCATTTCATGATTGCTATAAAATAAAATAAGCATGCAGAATTTATTCCAAGTAATTCTGTATATTTTTCACTTCATGATTGCTATAAAATAAAATAAAAATGCAGAAAGTGTTTGGTTACTGGTACATTTATTCCAAGTAATTATAACCTCCACTTAGGGACAAATATTTAAACAAAAATTCAGTGTTTGGCCATTGGGACATTGGTATATTTATTATTACAGTTTATTTGTTGTATATTTTTCACTTCATGATTGCTATAAAATAAAATAAAAATGCAGAAAGTGTTTGGTTACTGGTACATTTATTCCAAGTAATTATAACCTCTACTTAGGGACAAATATTTAAATAAAAATTCACTGTTTGGTCATTGGGACAGCGATACACTCATTTTGATATTTTATTTGTTGTATATTATTCATTTCATGATTGCTATAAAATAAAATAATCATGCAGAATTTATTCCAAGTAATTCTGTATATTTTTCACTTCATGATTGCTATAAAATAAAATAAAAATGCAGAAAGTGTTTGGTTACTGGTACATTTATTCCAAGTAATTATAACCTCTACTTAGGGACAAATATTTAAATAAAAATTCAGTGTTTGGCCATTGGGACATTGGTATATTTATTATTACAGTTTATTTGTTGTATATTTTTCACTTCATGATTGCTATAAAATAAAATAAAAATGCAGAAAGTGTTTGGTTACTGGTACATTTATTCCTAGTAATTTTAACCTCTACTTAGCAGCAACTATTTAAATAAAAATTCACTGGTTGGTCATTGGGACAGCGATACACTCATTTTGATATTTTATTTGTTGTATATTATTCATTTCATGATTGCTATAAAATAAAATAAGCATGCAGAATTTATTCCAAGTAATTCTGTATATTTTTCATTTCATAATTGTTGTGAAATACCGAACAAATTTAGACATTGGGGCATTGATACATTTATTCCAAGTAATTTTAGTATTTTATTTGATACATATTTTTAATTTCATAATTGCTATAAGATAGTAAAAAAATTGTTTGATTTAGATAGAATTTTTCCTAATTCTCTTACTTTTGAAAATATTTCCTTGAATTTCTATATTTCTTCTAAATAATTTCATACTCTTGACTACGATTAACAACACCGAATAGTCGAAAATCGATTTATGATTTTTATACAAATTAATTGCCACGTTCCATGTCCCGAAATTTCACAGTTCAATACTTTGTTACGCCAATTAGAAATCTGAAACTTTCGTTATTATTTTATATCGAAAGCACCCTACGCTATTAAATACATACATGCAAAATCCAGTTACGTAAAGACAATAACGATTTTTTTAACAGCATATCGATCCCATCAATATTTTTAAACTCTATCGAATAAATACAATTTCTTTTAATTAGATCACACTATCTTCCATTCTATTTCCTGCACTTCCTAATTAATTTTGAAATTTTTAGGCTATTTTCCATAGTATTTCAATCAAATTGTTGTCCAAAATGAGATAATTTTGTGGGTCTGTGAAACAGAGGAAAGGTTTCATATTTCAAGATAATTTTGTGAGTCTGTGAAACAGTGGAATGGTTTCATATTTCAAGATAATTTTGTGGGTCTGTGAAACAGTGGAATGGTTTCATATTTCAAGATGATTTTGTGGGTTTGTGAAACAGTAATATAATTTCATATTTCAAGATAATTTTGTGGGTTAGTAAAACAGTGAAACGTTCTCACATTTCAAGATAATTTTGTGGGTTTTTGAAACAGTGAAACGTTCTCACATTTCAAGATAATTTTGTGGGTTTGTGGAACAATGAAACGTTCCCACATTTCAAGATAATACTATGGGATCGTGAAATGACTTTCTAAAGCTATGATAACCTAAATATACCAATTTTCTTTGACATATTTCCCCCGAAAGTCTCAACTGGTACTTGAAATAAGTTATCATCGTTTTAAAACAATCGTGGTTCGATTCGACAGTGAACTTTTATGAGAAGTCGTTCAGCCATTCCGTAGCCGGAGTTCTCGACTTTGGAAATTCCTGGCCCGTAGCCACGGGGGTGAGAAATTGTTCGAAACGTCGCGATCGGCCGCGGCAACGACCGTCGGCGCTTCAGCTTTAATCCACACGGTGTAATTCCGAGATTAACCGTGCGTGTACGTGGATTTCGCCAGGCTCCGCGCTCGCGGAGATTATTCCTCGACCCCTCCATACCTGTGTAATGACAAAGCAGCAACCCTCCCCCCCTGGCCACCCCCCGTTTCCCTACGAAATACGTCTCCGTCGATGGGAAATTTTAATCCGGATCAAAGAGTGCCTCTGCCCCGTTCGACGACCTCCAGTGCACGCTTTTTCCACCAACAGTTGTCGCTAACTCTTTTATCGGACCATCCACCCCCTACCCTCCCGGAAATTCCGCCCTCCGGATCATAATTGCCCATTGATTTCGTTCAGAAACACCCTCCACTCCCCTCCCACACAAATCAACACTTTTTGTATTTTCTTTAATATAAATAGACTGGGGGGTAGTTTTGCAAATTTTTTTTTGACAGAATTAATCAAATCGGGGGTTTGTCAACCCTTAAATACAATAATTTAATTTTTTTTAATATTTATTTTAAATTTTGTGTTTTTTATGTATTTGTATGTTGAGGGTTTTTTGTAGCTTTTCAAAAATTAAAATCTTAAATAAATAAACATAAACATCAGCAATATAATTTATGAAATATTTATCTACAATTTAGAGAAACATTGTAATCAAATAACAATATTAAAATAGACCTGTAGTTTGAGATACATGTCAATTTTAACATTTTTTTTTAGGGGTAGTTTACCCTAGAATTAATTATTACAAAATTCTGAACAGTATGTGAGTGTTTATATAGCTGTAATAAACCAATAATATTAAAATAAATCTTCACCTCGAGTTACATCAATTTTAACTTACTTTTTTAGGGGTAGTTTCCCCTAGAATTAATTATTACAAAATTGTGAACAGCTTGTGAATGTTTATACAGCTGTAATAAAATAACAATATTAAAATAGACCTCCATTTGAGATACATGTCAATTTTAACATTTTTTTTGTAGGGGTAGTTTCCCCTAAAATGAATTTTTACTGCTGTGAACAGCAGTGTTTATATAGCTGTAATAATATAACAATATTAAAATAGACCTCCATTTTGAGATACATGTAAATTTTAACATTTTTTTTTAGGGGTAGTTTCCCCTAGAATTAATTATTACAAAATTCCGAACAGCTATGTAAACATTCACAAGCTCTTATAAAATGCCAATATTGAAATAAATCTCTACCTCGAGTTACATCAATTTTAACATTTTTTTTAGGGGTAGTTTCCCCTAGAATTAATTATTACAAAATTCTGAACAGCTATGTAAACATTCATAAGCTCTTATAAAATGCCAATATTAATATAAATCTCCACCTCGAGTCACATCAATATTAACATTTTTGTTAAGGGGTAGTTTCCCCTAGAACAAATTATTACAAAACTGTAAACCCCTATGTAAACATTCACGAGTCGTTCACAATTTAAAAAAACACTCTAATAAAGTAACAACATTAAAATATCCCTCCGCTTCGATATGCACATCAATTTCAACACATTTTGCTAGGGGTAGTTCCCCTCTGGAATAAATTATTACGTATTCTGACCCACTGTGACCACGTCCAAAAAAACGAAGTTACTACCCCTTCAAAAATTTATATTCGTGGTTGGAAGAATTACGACATAGTCAAGGGGGTTGACAGTACGCGTACAGGGGGGGGAGGGGGGGAATTTTTACGAGCGTGTATCGACGTCTCGAGGCGTCTTCATGGTGTCCGGAAGCCGGAGGACGCGATAGAATTGCCACGTCGCCTTGTTCCGGGGGAGTTGACTCGTCCGCTAGAGTATTTTAATTGAACGGTCTACGAGCGCTAATCAAGTTTCTCCGCCCGCTGGATAATATTGATTTTCCCTCCGTTCGTTGAAAATTCAATTTTCCCCCACCCCGCCACCGGCCTTCTGTTTCCCCGTCTCTCTCCCTCCTGTTCGGAATTTCCGTCGCGGACAAATATCGAAATCTCTGTTGACGCCTCCAGGGGGGATGAAAAAAACCCACCCCCTTGCACAGTATCGCGGTAATTTTCGTTTTTGGGCGCGCGGACTAATTAGGTCGTCGCTTCTTCTCGTCGAATAATTATTCGCGTTCTTTTTATCGCGTCCATGTATCGAGCTGACAGTTTTTACCCCCCACGAAGCAAAAAGGATTCTTTTTTTTTTAAGGAAAGAACTTGGAAAAAACGATCTTGCTTCCGTTTGGTGCACTTTGTCTCGATGGCGGCGTGGTTAAACGCGGGAAGAGAAGGGAGGGGGTGGAAACGAGCGAGAAACGGGAGAGAAAATTTATGGGAGACCGTCCCCCCCCCCCGGATATACCTACGCGGGCGCGCGAGATTAATATTACTTTATGAATCCTAAGAAGCTTATGAAAACCCTGTCAAGTTAATAAATCGATAAAGTTTTCTCACTTTATCGGGCACTTGTGCGCGACGAGCGAATAGGAGAGAAAAATTGAGAGCGTGGGGTCGGAGGGGGAAGAACCGCGTCGTTTCACCGCGCGACAGCGCTCGAATAACCCGAGAAAATAAAGGGGCCTCTTACGTATTCGTAGTTGGCTTATTTCCGCGCCCGCGGAGAAGCTGTCGCGGTCCTCCCGACGTCCTGGCGGAAGGTAAAATTGATTTTTACGACGGTGAGATCCGCCATGCCAGTAATTGGAAACGACCCCCGAAAGGGGTGTAATGATTTTTTAACGGGGAATCGATAACGCCGATGGAAACAACGCCGGGATTATCCTTCCATTTGTGCCCCCCCAGCCTCCCGCGAACCTCTGCCAACAAACAGGGGCTTACGATTCTCCATGAACCCGGAGAATCTCTAACGAACGACGCGTCTTTATTTTCCAGCCACCGTTATCTCTATAGTTTATTGCGTCCATTGTCCCCGTCCGGCTAGTTATCACGTTCGTTTATTTATAAGGGAACTTTATGGACGCCATTTACCGTCGCGTCCCACGTAATAACAATAATAGCCTTGTAATGCCATGCGCGATTCTAATTGCAGCGCCGAACTTCGTGAGCTCCATGTCCCAGGGAGACTTCGTCTACTTCTTCTTCCGGGAAACCGCCGTGGAATATATCAATTGCGGCAAGGTAAGTAGTTACGCGACCCTTAATTGCGCAATTAGTTTCGCGAACGTGGATCCATTCCGGGAAACGACCGGAAAATCGACGACGATTAAACATCCCGAAACTGTTACGTATCCTCGAGAACTTTAACGGCCGAACCCCCGGACCTGTTCGACGCGATACTTAATCCCTTCGTTAATATTTGACTGCGTCGTCTCACTGCTACGCGTAAAACTCCATCAAACGTCACTATTTAACACACCTAACGGTTGATTCCAGGCTGTCATTTGGTGAGCTTTGGCGGAAAACAGCCAACCAATAGGATAGCGATCGGTAAAAAGTAGATTATATAGGCGAATTTTTCAGAAAAATCGACAGGGGGGTGCCAGAGATTTTCGACGAAAAAAAAAAGTTTCTCAACTGACCGCCATCCATGAGAAGAGGCCGCTAAAATCACCTCCGAATTTTCAGGTCGGTATGGCAGTCAGATTCGGCCGCGAAAGTCCATAAGGTGAAAGGTCTATTCATATATCTCGTCTGTGATATAGGTCACCGGTCGGTAAAAAGTCGATTATGTAGGTCACCGGTCGGTAAAAAGTCGATAATGTAGGTCACCGGTCGGTAAAAAGTCGATAACGTAGGTCACCGGTCGGTAAAAAGTCGATAATGCAGGTCATCAGTCGGTAAAAAGCCGATAATGTAGGTTACCGGTCGGTAAAAAATTGATTAATAGGCGACCAGTCGGTAAAGCGTCATTACCAATGATGCAAATTACATAGACATTAATTTTTATCGTTGAAAGTGGTTTTCATCTCAATAAATACATCATAAAAAAGATATAAATAACGTGTATGTGTAACAGATGCCTAGAAATGTCTACCAAGGTGGAGAAATTCGTTCGAAGAGGCGCGATAGCGGTCGATGTCGACCAACCATAAAAGTCGACCTTTTCCGACCCTTTTCAAGCGTCTTAATGACACCTTGCGCCACGTCTTGTAGCAGTGGGAACGTGTTTTCGGTCGAATACAGTCGCTTGGAACTCGATGTGACGACATCGTAACGGGGGGGAGGGCTCGTTGCAACTTCGTTCTCAAAGTCTACGAACAATTTTCGGCAAGCTACGCGGAAAATCTGTAATCGCGAGGCGCGTCTAGGGCGAACCTCGAGGCCAATTTATCGACAAAGGTGCCGCCTGCGAGAACGCATCGCCGCGTATCAAAGATGGCTGAAATTATTATCCGCGTCAGAATTTAACCAACTGATCCGCCAGTCAAACTAAAAAGTTGCTCTGTCAAATTTTATTATCAATTTTTTCGAGATGGATTCAGTTACTTGATGTATCTCCTGTAGTATCTATCGAGCGTATAAAATTCCAGCCCCATCTCTGACGCGTGTATGCAGAGATAATCAAGAGATCGACAGACACGCGATCTTATCAAACAACTGTCAACGACCCGGATCCACGGCTCGCGGTGGAGGTCAGAATTAGCGATGAGATCAAGTCAATATTTACTCACAAATTCAAATCAAAGCTCCGATAACCAAGGACCATTCGTGAGAAATTCATTGTACACGAAATGCACTGTATGAACTGGCCTCGAATTTCAGAACAAGCGATAACCATGTTTGATTCCACCTCGAAGCACATGCTTTTGATGTTCGAATAATCTACGAATGGCCTCGAGAGAGAGTGTACCTCTGTTGGGAGTTTCTGCTTTTTCGATAATGCTACTTGTTTGGCACTTGATCCCATCGCTGGCCAGATCTATTCACGCTCATGCACGGTTCCCGTTCCTGTTTCAGACCGTTTATTCTCGCGTGGCGAGAGTCTGTAAGTACGATCGAGGCGGACCACATCGGTATCGCAATAGGTGGACCTCGTTCCTAAAGTCTCGTCTTAATTGCTCCGTCACCGGAGACTTTCCTTTTTACTTCAATGAAATACGTAAGTACAGCCTTTGTTCCCCCTTCAACAGCTCCAGCGATCGATCTCCGTTCCCAGCAAACGTTCAACCGAATATCACCTCTCTCAGTGAATAATATCTTTAAATAGAAAAAGAATTGTAAAAATGGACGAAATATTCGGAGATCGATCGGTACACTACTGGACCAAACGCTGTGAAAATCTTCCTATCTCATCAGGTTTTTAAGGGTTGATGAGTTGGAGTCAAATAGAATTTATTTTAGAGCTATAAACAAATCCAAAATTAGCTACGACTCTTGCACCCCCCGAAAAGCCTGATGCAACGGAGAATTAGACATCAGAATTGCAAGAAGGGTTTTTTCCCCGGTCGAGTAGCGTTATTAAAGAGCAGCGTTTGCCTAGTTGGGGTGGGATGGGGGAAATAAATTTCGCCGACCCCGCTCGTAAATGTCTCCGCGGCCAGCGAGAGCGTTCGCGCAAACAAAGGGCTCTCGCGAAATTACAACGGGCGTTATTTGCAGAATCAACGACGGAGCTGATATCGGGTCAGTACGGGAATAAGTCGGCTCAGTTAATATACGGCACGTTCACCACCCCTGTGAACAGCATCAGCGGCTCGGCCGTTTGCGCCTTCTCCCTGCAGGACATCGCCGACACCTTCAAGGGCAACTTCAAGGAGCAGAGCGCTATCAACTCCAACTGGCTGCCCGTGCAGAGCGCCAAGGTCCCGGACCCGAGGCCCGGTCAATGCGTCAACGACTCACGCACCTTGCCCGACCTGACACTAAATTTCATCCACACGCACTCTCTCATGGACGAGCTGGTCCCCAGCTTCTTTGGACAGCCCATCGTCATCCGCACCAGCTTCCAGTAAGTGCAATAGTCATAAAACACCTTTGTCGGTTCGTATTAACACTTTACCGACCGCTCTGATACCCGATGAGCAGGCTACCGGTCGGTAAAAGACAGATTAGTAGGCTA
This sequence comes from Colletes gigas, assembly GCF_013123115.1. Classification (NCBI taxonomy): domain Eukaryota; kingdom Metazoa; phylum Arthropoda; class Insecta; order Hymenoptera; family Colletidae; genus Colletes; species Colletes gigas. Next base: position 3,451,808 of record NW_025106644.1, read on the forward strand.
GCGGTCGGTAAACAGTCGGTCAGTAGGCTAGCGGTCGGTAACAAACCGACTGGTAGGGTTGCAGTCGGTAACAAACCGACTGGTAGGGTTGCAGTCGGTAAACACCAAGTGGTAGACTACCAGTCGATAAAGTTAACGAGATATCTTTTGAAATTTCAGCTACAGGTTCACCCAGATCGCCGTGGATCCCCAAGTGAAAACCCCCAGCGGAAAGACGTACGACGTGCTGTTCATCGGCACGGACAACGGGAAGGTGATCAAGGCGGTGAACGCGGAGTCCGCTGACACCCACACGAAGGTCAGCCCGGTGGTGATCGAGGAGATCCAGGCGTTCCCGTCGACGGTGCCAGTGCGGGGTATAAAAGTGGTGAGGGCGTCGCAGGCGGGCGACGGCCTCGAAGATGGCAGACTGGTCGTCATCGCCGACAGCCAGGTCCAGGCCCTGAGGCTCCATCGCTGCTACAGCGATAGGATCCTGTCGTGCGGCGAGTGCGTGGCCCTGCAAGACCCTTATTGCGCCTGGGACAAAGTGGAGGGCAAATGCAGAGCCCTTGTAGGACCAGTAGCCACAAATGCCAGCAGGTTCTTGCAAAGCGTCGCGACGGGGTTGCACAGCTCCTGCCCCCCGAGCAAAGGCCTGAACAAGGACGCTGGAAGCGTGGGCGCCATTTCCGCGAACCAGAACAAATTCCCCCAGGACTCCATGATCCCCAACAAGGAGGGCCAAGGTGGGGAGATCATCAACATCATGCAAGACGACGAGGAACAGAATGGCTCAGGTAATTAATAACTTCAGGATCGTTACGATAGTATTTATTGTACCAAAACTTGATTACATTTGAGTTCCTTTTCTGATCCAGGTCCAGAGGTGACTGCAGCAGACTCGCCACCGCCGCAGTACTCCTTGAAAACTTTGGTGATAGCGGTGGTAGCCGGTGCGTTGGCGGCACTGTTGGTCGGTTTTGTAGCTGGCTGCCTGTGCGACAGGAAATGCAGGAAAGACGAGGATGACAATCTGCCGTACCCGGACACGGAGTACGAGTACTTTGAACAACGCCAGAATGTTAACAGGTGAGGACAATTGACTATTTTAAGATTCCAAGAAGAGATCATTTGATGGCTGGCAATTTCCGCTTAGTATCGACTCCGTGTATAGTTTAAGAGTCTTGCACCTTACAGATCTTAATTTTAACATAGCCTGTCCACCTGAATCTATGAGCTCAAATCAAAGATGTCAAGTAGTCTGCACCTCTATGATCTCTTCTAGTCAAAAAGGCCTGAAGGTAAGATGGAGCATATTGACAATGAGTTTGATGTGTTTAGGCTAGCACCGGAGCCAAAGTTGCTGCCTCAGGAGGAAGTGACGTACGCGGAGCCGGTGTTGGTTCCCCAGCCACCCAAGCTCCATTCACCGAAGGGGACGATGCGAAAGCCGCCACCTACGCCTACGGAAACGCTGTTCCAGTTCCCGGACGGGTACGGTTTCCGCGGACCCAGGGACAACTTTGGTACTCTGCGGTCCCACCAGGGCGACGCGTATCGACGCAACGACGGGTTCGCGACCACCCGCAGCGTGAAGAAGGTTTATCTCTGAGAAACGAGCGAGGAGGGAGGCGGCCGTCACCGGAGCCTAGGACGGCCAGCTCGCAATCGCCGTAACGCGATTGTGACATCCGGGGGACAGTCGAACCGTGAGCTCGCGGGACCGAGGGCGCTAGAGTCGCCCTCGCCGCCGTCGAGCGTGTCGTCCAGTTCCCCGTCGCCTCCCTCCTCGTCACCATCGCCAACCCTCGTACCGATCGCCATGACAGGCGGCTCGCCGCCGCCGCCGACGCCACCCTGCAGCTTCATCTATCGATCATAGTCGTCGTCGTCGTCGGCGTCGGCGTCCACCTCACCGCCGCCGTCGTACTCCGCTTCTTGTTACGCGACGCCAGCCGCCGGGACGCCGTTCTACGGTCCCGCTGCGCGTTCCGATCCTGTATAGTAAGGCGTTCACTCGAGTCGTCGAGCCCTGGAGAGAACAAAAATCGGCCTGTGCGCGCTGACTTTCCCTGGTTTTTTGTCCGGTTCCGTTGCGGTGTTATCCATGTGTTGCGTTTACAGACCGCTGGAATCGACGGTTAACTACACACACACACGAGCGTCGATCGAGTCCGGAGATCGCCAAACGGATGCTTTTTCCCGCGCGAGAGGTCGCGTCGATCGAGGCTCGATCGACGGTGGCGGCGCCCCGCGTCGATCTCCGTTGTTTTCATCCCGAAGCGCGTAGTATTGCGGCAAGGTTTCTTCTCGCGTGAAGTCAATTAAAAGAGACTATCGTCGGGACTCGCGTCGCGATTTTTCTAATGTTGTAATATTTAACGAGCGATCGACAGTGCCATTATTGTTCGCGTAATACTACCGCGTGCCTGGAAATCAAGGGAGAGGAACAATAATTCGAGCGTCGACTGGGGGAGAGATGCTTTGGGAACCGAGAGTGGGAGTATCACGCAACACGCGAACGCGCGTGATCGTTTCCCGTAAAATCGCGGAGATCGGCGCGTTGCCTTTTCAAGATGGAGGTTGGTCGATCAGCTCAGACTCTCTTGACTCTTTGCCCACGCAAAGAAACGATGTATAACGGACATTGATGCGTGGTTTTGGAGGTTCTGTTCCGTGAAGCGAAGAGTCAGCTACAGTCTGGTCGCCAACGACATGTTTCCCGCGGCCGATTCCTAATTTTGTCGTATGTACGTTTCGGAGACGCGCGTTTCTACCACCTGCACAATATACGTAAGAGCGAAGAGAGTAATGGGGGGAGAGAAAGCGTGTGTGACAGGTGTGTCTAAGGGAGAACTGAGAGAAGGAATGGGAGAAGGAACGAGAGAGAGAGAGTACGGGGCTTGTATGTAAATAATATATACAAAAGAAATGAAAAAGAGTAACATTATACAACGGTTAGAGGATTGTTACGAACGACAGAGGGGGAAAAAAATGGGGGACGAGAGAATCGGTCCATCTAGAAATCTGAGCCCGATGGTACACGTAGAAATCTATCTTAAAGTGCTTCTTATTTCAGTGTGTTTAGAGGTAACGCGTATGTGATATATTCTATATGACAAGATGTTTTCTAGGCGTTCAGAGAGAGAGGGGAAGAGAGAGGGAGCGAGACGGTCGGGGGAGGGTGGTACGACTCTCTTCGACGAATTTCAGACGATGGACGCCGATGCACGCTGCGATCGACGGTTCCTTTTTCGGACCCGGACCGATCATACGAAGTGTTGAAAACTTGCGCTTTTATTCGCCCAAACTACAAAAATAAAAAATAAAAATAAGACTGAAATGTTACTAAAAATTACTAAGAATTATTTTACTAAATGAATTTTTTCAACGCGTTCACTGTCCGGTTTCTCAACGGCGTATCTAATAGCACGGTGGTGTGACCCATATACGGGTCATGGACAGCAAACGTGTTGGACAAATTATTTGTTTAAACTTGCGGAGGGTCGCAATAATCCACTTAAGGGCTAACACAGGACATGACGAGATACATATGTAGCGTCGATGTTACCATAAGTGACATAAACATAATTCAACAGTATTTACATCACGTTTCAATATCTTTGCCATATCTTCTTAACAAAGCATTTTAGTCTTATTTTTATTTGTAGAACATACTGCCAAACACCCTGTACAATGATAGTGAAGGTTAACCCTTTGATGGATAATTTTTCAAACGTGTTGAATTTTATTTAAATTTACTCGTAAAAGGAATGGCCACGAAAAAGAACAGATTTGTGATTTTTACTTGAAAGGTTAACGCGTCCACTGTCCGTGACTCATATACGGGTCACAGCCCCATGCATTTAGATACGCCGCCAAGAGACCGGACAGTGAACGCATTAATAGTGTCTGACTCTTACAAAATCGAAGCTTCTCTATCAGTAATTTTTAGTGTACACTTCCCAGGACATATCGAGCATACAGAAACGCGAATTTTACTGCCCAATTTGTGATTTTGACTTGACGACGTAGCCTCAAGGGGTTAACGCGCCCACTGTCTGTGACCCGTATACGGGTCACAGCCCCATGCATTTAGATACGCCGCCAAGAAACTGGACAGTGAACGCGTTAATCGTGTCTGACTCTTACAAACTCGAAGCTTCTCTATCAGTAATTTTTAATGTACACTTCCCAGGAGATATAGAGTATACAGAAACGTGGATTTTACTGCCCAGAGGGAGGAAGGATCGCATAGAGGCGCAAGTTTCGAAGACTGGATTTGTGATTTTGACTTGACGACGTAGCCTCAAGGGGTTAACGCGCCCACTGTCCGTGACCCGTATACGGGTCACAGCCCCATGCATTTAGATACGCCGCCAAGAAACTGGACAGTGATCGCGTTAATCGTGTCTGACTCTTACAAAATCGAAGCTTCTCTGTCGGTAATTTTTAATGTACGCTCCTCAGGGAGCATCCAGCATACAGAAACGTGGATTTTACAGTCCAGAGGGAGGAAGGATCGCGTAGAGGCGCAAGTCTCGACGACTTCTGTTATTAAGAACCGTCGAGTCGCAGGGTCCCGGTGGTTCCCCAGTCGAGCGGGGGTGTCACGCCGCTTTCTTCTCGTTTCGTTCTTGTTCGACACGCACACGACATACACCGAGGACACACGAGAACCGACAGTGCACGTTTTTTCCTTTATTTCTGTTGTCGTCGACCGGCCCGATTTTCAAACCGAGAAACGTAATGGCCCGCCCTTCGTTTACACTCGCCCCCTTAAAACGGTAAGACTGAAAAAGAACTCCTCTCGAGAAGGACGGGCCCCGTCTGTCCGTTCCTCGTTCTTAGAGTACCGTTTAGATCGGCAGAAGACGAACACGAACACGGTTTCCTTTGTCGACAGTACAAAATATAATTACCGCTGGCGTCCCCGGGGCCCTTTCCGCGCTACGAGCCTCGAAGAACCCTTGCGAGGCGCGGAGGGCGGCCGGTACGCGGCCAGCGGGTCGAATATACGGACACGATTTATACACGTGCATACAAAGAAATAATAAAAAAGAAAAAGAAAAAAAAAAACACATAAAACTACACAGAAGCGCGGTGAATCCGCGCGTTTCGAAGCTGCCATTGTAGAATCGAGACGCTTCACGTCGTTACGAAATATCTAATTGTACCTCAGGGTGGTGAGTAGTATTTTTAAAAAGAAAAATGAAACAAAAACGGCTTGCTTTCGTTCGTCAGGGAGCGGGACCGTGTTTTTTCTAAGTTTGATACGACTATACCGAGCGTTTTAATCCGGTTAAGGTTCTACCGAGACAAAATAATCACCCTTTAGCGATCGTTTCGCGAACGAAAGACTCAGGCACGATACCAAAGATATTAACACGTAAACTAGGCACCGTTTTTGGTCGTCGCGACGATGGCTCGGAACGTGGAGGCGCACAAAATGGCCCCTTAGCACAAACTCGAAAAAAAAAAAACACACACACACACACACACACAACCCCCTGTTGTCCAGGTGCTCCTCGAGCACCCTTGGGCCCGTTTCGTCGCCCTTCCCGGTCAGAACTTTGCTATTTTTATATTCACCCACCCACCTCTCGAGCCGCAACGATCGTTTGTTGAGTCTTTGTATGTGTTCACCGACGTTTCCCCCCCACCTTGCCAAAATGTCGTTAAACTGGCTGATTTCGCTCTTGTACCTTTTTGGAGGGGCGAACGAACCGGGTCGAAGGGGGCCCTCGAGGCTCCGCGTGGACGGGGGACACCCGATGTCGCGGTCACGAGGGGGTTCAAGATGGCGTTCGGGAACGTTGGAATCAAGTAATGCATGAAAAGCTGATCAGAGAGATATTTTTCGAAACTAACGGGACACGAATCGCTGTTGCTCTGAACTTCAGGAGGAGAAGAACAGAATTGTATAATCTTTAACGATATTATTAAGCGTCGTTGCTTTTCGATAAGAGTTGATTCGATGTTGTTTAAGCCAATAAGGAACGGATTCCATCCAAGATACTTAAAAAAAAAAAAAGAGAAAAAATATAAACAAAAAACGATGAAAAATTGTTCACGAAGGGGGTGTGGTTCGTTGAATATTTCCAGCGAGATGGATTTTTGAAGGGGGCGAGAGGGGGGGTTACGAGAGAGGGAAAGGGGGATTTTCATGCATTATTTAATTTCAATCGGAGGGCTCGAGTTTAATTTGTCTGTACATTTCTAACCGGGAGTGCAAGGGAACGAAAATAAGGGTGGAAAAGTTGGGGAGCGAATGATCGTGTGCTTGAGCGTGAGAGGAAATAATAAAAAAAAAGTTTAGCCAGTTATTACGATTATTAAATTGAGAAAAAAAAAAATATTAGGTAGACACACACACGAGTATACACACAGGTACACACACACACACACACACATACTGACACGGTTTAGAGATCGCAAGCATGTACGAAGACAAGAGTTCGACGATGAAAGCTTAGACGTAAGTAGAGGATTAGCGAATGGTATATAAATATAAATATAAATATAAATATAAATAAATATAAATAAAAAATATATATATATAGAACGCTTGAAACGTATATTAATATTATAACTTTTTATAAATATATTTTTCCGTCGAAGTCTAGCCTAGTTGGATACATACACGGTTATTAACGACTATTAATTTATCCGATCTGATTATTAATATCGAGGATCTAGCGTTAATTCGAAACATTTTAGACGTCATAGTTTTACAATGATAGGGGGGGGCGGAAAAGTTGTACGGAGGTTTGCGACGCGACACGAAAATTCGCGGGGGGATAAAAAAAAAAGAAAGAAGAAGAAATAAAAACGACGAAGTCGAGGATGAAACACATTAGTACCTAAAGTTATGAGATTTAACTATTAGCGTTGAGCGTAATTTCGCGTGAGGGGGTCAAGCTCGTCCGATCGCCCCCCTCCCCCCCCCCGGAACGACGAGCGCGAATGTAAATTTCTTTGAAAAAAAAAAAAAATTGTTGGGAATCGTAATGTTACGAAAACGAAATTGACAGATTCTCGTTCGTCGATCCAGGGGGATTCCCATCGATCCACCAGCGTCCCTCGACGCCCAGGGGGGGATCCCGGCGAGTCCTTTTTCGTGCTTTGTAATTAAGTGAGAATTAATTAGAGAATGGGAAATGCGTGGTGAAAACAATTCGTACGTGTGAGAACGAGTATACATACGCATCTATACATAGTCCACGTATACATAGAGACCCTTCGTTTCTTTTCTCTTCTTCTGTTTCCTCTTGGGTGTTTTTTCCAGAAGGAAGGAAAGAACGAGAGAGAGAGAGAGAGAAAATGAGGGCCCGACGCTCTCGCGGGCCCTCGTCGCGCGTTCCGATCACGGGCGAGCACTAATTTACAGCATTGTAACGCTAATTAATAATTACCGATAACTACCGGAGTAATAATCATACCGATAAACGCTAAAATAATCGAGAAACTAAAAAGCCAGATTTTTAAGCGAGCACGAGGCGTGAGAGAGGTGAAAAAAAAAGAGATGACGAAACGATTACGAAACGCATATAGTATTTATTCAACGATAAAGTAACGAGAAACGTAACACGTATTTTGCTTCTTCCTAATACAGTGCCGTTTACGCTATTTTTTACTGTAAACTGTTAGAGAGAAATTCGGCCGGGGGTGCGCGAGCGCGCGGCGTTCCACCCTTCCAACAAGACGTTCGCGAGATTTTCTGAGTGTGCGTGTGTTCTTTATGCGTGTGAAGCGAAAATGGAGCCTCGAGACGCCGCGACTCTGGCACGGATCGAAACCACCCCTTAAAAATGAAAAATCGATCTTGTAAAAATCTATTCTCGCTACCCCAAACAACGTCTGTCGTTGCAAGCATTCACTGTCAATTACGACCGAACCACAGCTTTCCTCCACTAACAGTCTCGTCCGTGTCCGTGTCCGTGTAAATGCACTAGTTTTTTTGATTTTTTTTTTTTGAGAATGGATTTTCATTGGCCAGAGTCGCGATTTCGGCGAAGACGTTAGGGTCGGGCCTTTTACTTAAATTGTTCGCCGTAATTCACTAGTGAGAACACCATTTCGAGATTAACCGATGCGTGTGTGGTTTGCGTGCATGGGAGAGCGAAGAGGGATTTTTGTGGCGCGACGAGAAAAAGGGGAATTCCATTTGTTCACACGGCTCGGACCGATTTTAAAAGAATATAGTACCGGGGGAATAATAATTAATAATAATATTAACGATACCTAATAATATTGCATTAATACCGATGGTATATTATTGCCGATAATTATATTGTAACGACACGAGAATGATATTATATAATACTCTTTAAAAAAAAAAGAAGAAGAAGAAACGCTGGAGCGCAGCGCGACGAAGCACGCAAGATTTTCAGGGTGTGCATGGGGGGGAAGAATGGGGGTTGCATGGGGGTGGGGAAAATCCGAGAGTGAATGGGGGAACGGTAAAAAAGTAGATTTTTTCGCAAGTAGGCTGACCGGGTAGAGGCGCGTCTACTATTAATGGTGAATAAAAAAAAAAGAAAAAAACAGAAAATAATTAAAAAAGTAAAGTAAAAAATATCATAACGCGAAAAAAGGTACAGTAGTGATTTACTATCGGCTGACACGTAGCGTGAATGCTGACATAGGAGAAGCATGCTGGCAAACGAGTGCTTTTTTGTGGATTCCGAGGCGGATGTCGAACGACCTCGTTTCCGCGTCCCTCGTCCTCCCGTGGACCTTATGGCCAGCCATTTAGGGTCGGTGCACACTGTTAACTAATCGGTAATCAGGTCGAATTATAAAGGGTTGTTGAGTCAACCCTAAAAAAAATTTTAATGGGGGATTCTGGGGACCAAAATAAGTCGAAAATCAAGAATACTAATTTGTCGATTGAGGCTTCGTTAAAAAGTTATTAACGTTTAAAGTTCCGTGCGCGCACAGCTGTTCGCCAGTAGAACTTTAAACGTTCATAACTTTTTAACGAAGCCTCAATCGACAAATTGCTATTCTTCATTTTCGACTTATTTTGGGCCCTAGAATCTCCCATTAAAATTTCAATTTGAAAAATTCTCTGTAACTCAAATAATTGTTTAATTTTTATATACTGTTAAGTGCGTATACTGATTTGTAAATAATTTTATTTAATAGTGCGTTAAGGGAAACGTAGTGTTTGTAGATAGACTGGTGAATCTTTATGCAAATTTCTGTTGATGAATATAATTAAGTATTATAAATGCATAAACATCCACAGTGTCGTCGATTACCGATTAACCGCATAATAATTTTTGTAATATACCAGAAAAGGGCAAAATTGTAATCCACAATATATTTATTATTTATTCTTCAAAATTTGTATCGAACGTTTGCTCTTCTCTGGTACCAAGATGGCGACCGTGTGCACCGTTTGAACGAATTTGTTTTCCGGCCAAGAGACAGCTCCCAATGGGAAGCTCGTGAAAGAGGGGAGGGGGGCGCGAGAGGAAAAGAGGGGACTCGATTCCATTACCGTATTGCGTCCGTCGTGCCTGACATAGTTCGCTGTCAACCCCAGAAAGACCAAGCTACTTCCCCCAACGTTTTCCCCATATTTTCCATCGACTGCCTTCGAGAATTAGTAACGCCACCTAGGATTTTCTACGATGATTTAGAAAAATTTGCTTCGTGCCATGTTTCTTGAGACGCAACAGATACGAGTGAACGTAAACGCACAAGTCTGTTTTGATAATTTTTATACGACGTGTAGGACTCTGAGATACGATATAGTTTTGTAAAAAAGAAACTTCTGGAATTCGAAGTTTGCCTGAAGGGTACTTTGTAACAAATGGACACTTTCCACCCACCTTGGTAGGTCTAGGAATTAAGTAAACGACACGTTGGCGGAGAAGAAGAAGAAGATATGTCGATGGCTTGGTCTTTCCAGGGTTGAGGAAATGTTTTGAAGGGTTTGAAGGGTGGACGAGAGAAGGGAACGCGATGGTTGGCGGAGAGGAAGGATCATGGACGAATACGAGAGAAGCATCGAGAGAAAGGAGAGAGCCAGACACAGCGAGAAAATGGTGGAATGAGAGTAAGGGAGAAAATGAATAGGCGCGACTGTAGATTCGGAATGTCACTTAGCCAGCAGACTGCTGTTCATAGTGCCCTGTTATAGTGGGTTCCCTAGGCAGAGCGGCAGAGACGCGATTAAAAAAAAAAAAGCGAGAACGACGGATACGGACTTTGGGGTGGAAACGAGAGTGCTTGGGGGGGTGGGGGAAAAAAGGGCGCAGGGAATCGGAAGAGACGCGCGAGCAACCACCCGAATACGCGAGTTGCCCTTTCTTTTCGTTAATCGAGAGTCTACGTCGGTCGGGAGACATAACCTCAACGACCATAACCGTTCATTGTCATCCACTGCGCGTGGGAAGTCCAGCCTCCCGCCATTGCTACCACCACGCGCCAACTTCCGCTGAAAGATCCCCGAAATCGAGCAATATTCCAGTCGATAACTAATCAAATATCATTATTTACTACGAATCGTAGGTTAGGTTTGTTTCAATATGGACATTTCTTTCGATAATTAATTAAATATCATTATTAGTTACGAATCATAGGGTAGGTTTGTTTCACTGTGGCCATTTCTTTCGATACCAAATTAAATATCATTATTCATTACGAATCATAGGTTAGGTTTGATTGTCGATTCTGAATTCTGTACAATATTCGAACAGTTAGAGAAATTTGATCTGTAAATCATTTTGTTACGTTTGAGGTTAGAATATGACTCGTTTTTGGGAGTGAAAGAGTAGCGTCGTTCCGCGAGTTTGTTTTATTTCGAGGAACAGTTCACTAGCCGGGCGAGAAAAGATGGCCGCCGGTTTGTCGAGAAATAGTAACGAGCGATATCGTATGGTACTACTATTACGAATCTACTATTAATGCTAGGGCTACTATAACTATTACTACTAACTATTTACTACCGTTTAGGAGCGCGAGACGCGACTGTCGGTTCCTGTTTCCGCGGATCGAGATCTATGAAGTGGAATTTGGCGTGATATTCGATCGTGTAAATCTTTGGGGAGGTGTGTAATGGCCGACGTGGACTCTGATGATAGAAAGATTCGTAGCTCGGTAATAAATAAACGAGGTACTCCGCTCTCTGCCCACGGGACCCTGATCTATTTTTCAGAATACGCTATTGTGATTATTACTATATGATAACAATTTAAAAAAAACCCACTAAAACCAGAAAAAACACCTTGTACTATTGTTTATTATACGATTCTGACGATTATTATTTATAATGTTAATAATCTATATTAACGATAATTACCGCATTATACCATTATTATATTTAGTACTATTTAGAGAGTGAGGCTGCTACTATATTAATGAATTAAGTACTATAAGTAACGGATTAAGTAATTCATTAGACTTTATATATAAATATATAAATATTACTAAACATACTCTTCGCGTCAAAACTGCGTTTATCGGTTTTTCTCTTCGTATACACGTTGATTTCCTATACATATACGAAATATATATATAAATATTATAAATATGAATATACATAAAAGTATTTAATAATCACACCGTACGACTGCCTCTGACTCGATTTTTCTTTTCCGGCCGTGCTTGTTCAGTCGGCGTTTACGAGCGTTCTTTCGTTTCACCCATTTACATTCGACGACTACGTTATTTTATATATCATAAATAGACATAGACTGTACCACAAAATATTAAGTAAAAATAAATTTGATTAGGTAATATACGACGAACTCATTTACATCCCAGCTCCATCTACAATCCAATCTTTTGATCAGATGGCGAACGTAAAAGTACCGTCATCGATTATTTTAAACGATTGATAAATCCAAGATGGTGCATAACCATTTTCCTCACCTGTAATAGTACTTTCATTCAAGCACATTCTAATTCGGATTTCTCGACTATGTATGTTCATAGACAAGTGGTCAATGCTGCCCTCTGCTGACCACTGCTTACAACTCCTGATACTTCTGACAACGTATAACGATTACTACATGCTACTGCTTGCCTCTGCTTGCTTCCACTGGCCTATGCTGACCTCTGCTGGCTTCTGCTAGTCTGCTGACCACTGTTGACCACTGCTGACAACAGTAGATCACTCCTGACAACTTCAGACGTCATATAAAGCCTGTTCCCGCCTCTGCTGTCCACTGCTAACAACACCAGGGGATTCCTGGCAACTTCTGACACCATATAACGGCCGCTACTGGTCTCTCCTGGCCTCTGCTAGTCTGCTAACCACTGCTGACCACTGCTGACAACAGTAGATGACTCCTGACAACTTCAGCCGACATATAAAGCCTGTTCCCGCCTCTGCTGTCCTCTGCTAACAACACCAGGGGATTCCTGGCAACTTCTGACACCATATAACGGCCGCTACTGGTCTCTCCTGGCCTCTGCTAGTCTGCTAACCACTGTTGACCACTGCTGACAACAGTAGATGACTCCTGACAACTTCAGACGTCATATAAAGCCTGTTCCCGCCTCTGCTGTCCTCTGCTAACAACACCAGGGAATTCCTAACAACTTCTGACACCATATAACGGCCGCTACTGGTCTCTCCTGGCCTCTGCTAGTCTGCTAACCACTGTTGACCACTGCTGATAACAGTAGATGACTCCTGACAACTTCAGACAACATATAAAGCCTGTTACTAGCCTTCACTGTCCTCTGCTACCCCTGTTCACCTCTGCTGACCACTGCTAACAACAGCAGGAGACTCCTGGCAATATCTGACATCATATAACGACCGTCACTGGCCTCTGCTGACCTCTGCTCCTCTTTGCTTGCCACTGCTGGTCTTTGCTAGCCTCTGCTGTCCTCTGTGTCAGAAGTTACCAGGAATCCCCTGGTGTTGTTAGCAGAGGTCAGCAAATTCCAGCAGAGGCTAGCAGAGTCAAATTAGAGGCCAGCAGAAGCAAGCAGAGTGCTGCAGTTGTCAACTCTAACATAAAACAATACTCTCAGCAATTTAATCGAGTTATAAATTGTTTATGTAACCTGCAAAATGCCCAAATCTTTGGAGGAATGGTTTAGAATATCGAATTAGTCTCCTGGTCCATAGTGAGGACCAAATAAATGATGACTCTAATTGTACTCTGTATTATTACTTAAGGAATCAATTTTAAGTGATCTTGTACCTACAGAATATTCAAATGATCATATTAAGTTTACTTTAAAAATATATTTATACTCAAGTATTATTTAAGAAAAAGTTTAATCAAGAATGGCCATAAGTTTCCCTTCAAATAAATAAAATATGAAAGAAAAAGAAAATTTTACTTAAATTTTGCTTAAACGTCTCGGTTTGATTTAGGGAGGGGATATCCAAACAATACACTTCTCCATTTTTATCCACCTTTATTTAATCGTAGCACATACTATTTCAAAGAGTCATAAGTACGATAAGTGTAGATAAAAAAGTACAAATATTTACAAAATACTGTAAAAAAGAAATGGATTACAAAACGTCTAGGGATATGAAAACGTCGTTATTTTTCATTTAAAAAATGGATCTTGCGTTCGCTGCTCGCTTACACTTTTTTTTTTCTCCCACCGTGTATGACTAGACACATTAGGCATAATAATAGGTCGCTTCGTTAAAAATCACCGGTGCAGCGTTTCTTTTCTCTTTCTCTCACTCTCTCTCTCTCTCCCTTTCTCTCTCTGTCGGTGTTTGGCCGCGTCGACCCCCTCGTCTTGCCATCCGATTACGCGAAGCGGGCGGTTAAAGAGCGAGCACGAGCGCCATCTTACGCGGGAAACTCGAGTCCAAACTTCTCCAGCCGACCGCCATGATGGAACACGCGTTTCCTCGTGGCAAGCCGGCGGGTCGACGGTCGCAGCCCATGGAAAATGACGATCAGCGAATGATATGAGCGCGGTTGGACTCGTCGAGACTCGAAATCGATTACGGCCTTAACGTTTACGAAGTACGAGCAAAAGTTGCTGGAAAAATGTATGCTCCTCACATACTTTACATTACAAGAATATCTTCTTGGGCGTATATACTGCGAACATTTAGGAAGCATCTGAAAGAATCCAGACCCAGCCGGCTTACAAAAGCCCTCCAGCCAATCGTCGATCCTCCATCAACGTTACAAAATTGCACGGATAAGTTTCCATCTACGATTTAACCTCTAATTTGTCGGTAATGGAACAAGAGTCGTTTGCTTTTTAACAATTCGAAATTTGGATCGACGAGGAGGTTCGAGGGGTCTTTAGCGATCAATATTAATTGTAGCATCGATCCCTCCGCCTTCGGTGCGACGAGGTTGCATTAAATTAGGGGAATGGTCGTATTCGCTATGATTATGAACCTTTAACGTTACAGAGATTACTCATTGACAGTGTTTACCTTAGTGTCTCGTACATCTAGATGCGTATATGATACATTATATATTTTATGTGCGCGATACGTATGCAGAGGCGAGCTCAGCATGTTTCAAATATCCATCGATCTTTAACGATAGTAATCGTTAGCAATAAATCCCTCGATAATTCGTATAAATAAGTCTTGTATAAGTTCATATGTCACCGTTAAAAAAACAATTCGTGTAAACGTTTCTTTTCAAATGTATACAAAGGGGAATAAACCCGTTAAATAAAGAATTACTATTAATATATCTGTTCCACTATCCTGTACTCAGATTTCTTATGCAAAGAGCAATATGCAAAGAGCAAGAAGGGCCTAACTGCATGGCTAACAAGAAATATCACTTGTCGAGTTTGATGAAACTTTCCTCACATTTAAAGTTGAATAAATACTCCATTTTTGTCCAAGATTGAAGCTACAAAAATTATAATTGTGGCATTACCTCCCATGCTCGCCGCCAGAGGGGTCAGTCGAGCGCTTGTGAGAACGCAATCCCTCTGGTGGCGAGCATGGGAGGCGCATAATAATGCAATACAAAGCAAACCTTTGAGAAATTACAGCAGACAAATAACTAACAATTTCGTAATTAATATTCCTCGTATAGAGCGATTTTTCATTACAAAAATTCGCCAATACAAAAACAAGGACTCCATTATTAAATATTACAATTTAATAAAAAATAAAGGTGTCCATAGAATCTGACAAATAAATACATAAAATATTATATTTTCAACTTTTAAAGAGTGTTTTCACCTCCTAAACAAAATGGACGACAACTGAAAAGTCCCTGTGGAGTATTTTAAACGACCTGCCTGACAAGTTTCATCAAGATGAATTCGACACTTGGTGACGTTTCTCAAAAACTCCTCAGACTCCGTTGCTTCGACTTTGATCGCGAGGAATAAATTCCCCCTGGTTGCTTAAGAGGTAATCAAAATAAAAATGAAACTACTTTGTTGTACGCATCTCCTGGGAATCCCCCTAAATGAGACTTTCGAAAAGCGAAACTATTTAGCCCGTGGTGCTCGTGGAAAGAAACGAGAAACAACGAGAACGATCGTGATCCCTCGTAAGTGCAATGAAAAATGAAACCTCGCGATTGTACTTAACGAACAAACTTACAGTTATATACCCTCGGTATGTACAAGGCCGTTTGCTTAATCCTCTTCGAATCGTTTTCTTCTCCCTCTGTTACGTACACCGGGTGACCCAAATGCATCGAGACCCTTCACACAGGATCAAATATTTCCTAATCTCTTAAGTTCATAAACTGAAGTTATTAAGTCACTGGAAAGTTATTGAGATTTAAGAAACTGAGATTTGACTGTGCAAATAAAGATTAAAATAATCATCTGGTATCATGAAGAGTACCGATTAGATGGTTCACCCTGTTAGTACGTGCATATACAGAGGCTCCCGGATAACTGTCGTCTGACTTAGGTCCAGGGACGCTCTGTATATTATATACATATTCATATATAAGTGTACGCTATAAATAATCCTTAAGCATTAGACCTTAACGGAATACAACGAGTGTAGACGTGAATTAGGCGGATATAAAAATCGTCGTTCAACGTTGATATGGTCGTGATACTTTCTTAATGCATTCACACTGTAGCCTTGCGATCTCGGCCGGTGTAACCGGCGATAGCGTAATTAACTTACGAGTATTCGATGTGCGGTGATCGGTATACCTATGTCGTTACACTGATACTGATTACTAAATATTGCGTTAGTCGTATAATATTGTAGCGTTGTACGGGACCGTACGGTATACTTATTTAACCCGACGTTAGCAGTCATTGGAGCGGATCCTTCTGTTACAAATAAATTATATAATCCTTAACGGCCTAATGGACGCGACGGAATACCGCGACACGAGCGAACCGGGTCCCCTCCCACGCTCGGTACCCGGTTAACTGTTACCCCTGCTTCGGTATCCCCCGATTTAGAGCCTCGTGGCGTCGTCTAGCAGCCTAGAGGCAACTGTCGACGACAATTTCACCTATTTTCGCGACGATCTCGTCGAAGGTCGGTCTCTCCCTCGGATCGTTGGCCCAGCATTGATTCTGCAGCTCCTGCAACGCGGGAGGCGCGGCTTTGTGCGGTTTCCACGCGAGCGTGCGCGACTTGAGCGCCACCAGCACCGACTCGTCGTTCATCTTGTTGAACGGTAGCTCCCCCTGGTGGAACATCTCCCAGACGAGGCAGGCGAACGAGTAGACGTCGCTCTTGGTCGAGTACTCGTCCTCGTATACCACTTCGTAGGGCAGCCATCTCAGGGGGATCACCTGGTTCCGGTGTTTGGTGTACTCCTGCTGGTAGGGCTCTTTGGTCATGCACGGCATAGAGATCTTGATCGTCAGGTTGCTGGCGATCAGGCAGTTCCTGGCGGCTATGTCCTCGTGCACCAGGCGGTTGTCGGCGATGTGCTTGAGTCCCTTCGCCGCTTGGTTGGACAATGAAAGGATCTGAGCGACGGAGAGCTGAGGGGCTCGCGCTGGCTTCGATTCGTGGGTGGGGCTGGGATTGTTGTCCTTCCGCGAGGCGATCAGGAACTGCTTCAGGTCGCCCCAGTCGGTGTACTCGAGAATCATGTGGTCCATCTCTTCCTCGCGGCTCAGACCGATCAGCTTCACGACGTTCTCGTGGTTCAGCTTGCGCAGCAGGTCCAGGTGGCGCCTGAACTCCTGCAGGGCCGCCTCGCCGGTGTTCAGCAGGCTCTTCACCATCACCAGGGACTCCTTGTCACCATCCGCTTGATATTTAGCCGCATAGATCTCACCAAACTCTCCTCGACCCAGAGGCTTCAGATCTTTCAGGTTCCCGCGAGATACCACTAGCTTGTCGTAGTAAGACTTGGACTTTATAGACTGGTTGCTGCTGAGACTAGTGTCTGCTCCGTCGCTCTTGTTGTGGGAGTCACGGTTCTCCTTCTTCTTGCCTGTGGAGTTCATCTTGCTGTTTGCTGTGGTCTCCTTTAACTCTGTTTGTTCCTCCTGGACCTCACCGTTCTCCAGTTTCTCTACAGAAAAGATTGGGGAGTTAGTTTTATGATGATACATGATTAGGATGAATTTGGATTACCATCTGCCTGTTCTTGAAGGTATTGCTGCTTCCTGCGACGACGCCTGTAGCGACAGTAGAGCATGAGACCGACAACTAGGACCATGTAGGCTGCTGCAGCGCTGAGAGTGATCATGACAGTCTTGGTCATCATGGATCCATCGTCCCCTTCCTCGAGGTCCATGTCGAACCTGTAGGTGTCTCCAGCTGGAAATGTAGTTCGACTCGTTACTCCAGGTGATTGAGAAGAGTTTGAAGATGAAAGAGGGTGGAGGATAGTTACGTTTGACGTTGAGTTGGACCTCTTCGCGTTTGAGACCTCCACTGTTGCCCGCCATGCAACCGTACTTGCCCTCGTCGCTCAAGTACACTTCAGTTATGTACAGGCTCCCGTTGCTCAGCACCTCGAACCTGGAATTGTTCAGGTTGCTCATGCGGAGGTCCTTGTCCCACTGGATGGTCGGCTTGGGGTCGCCTTCAGCGGCACAGTGCAGCATCACTGGGTAGCCCTCTATGGCCTCCGTGGGATTCTGAGGCTGGACGGTGAACTTTGGTGCAACTGTGGATGAATGATGATACTGTTAATTGTTGGAATGATGTTTGGAGGACTGGATTAGGTCTAGACAGTGAACTTGTGGATGAAGAACATTGTTAAATGATGGAATAGATGTTTGGAGGTTAGAGGATGATGAGGTTAGGTCTGGACAGTGAACTGTGGCGCCACCTCCCGTACTCGCCGCTAGAGGGCCACGCTCTTGACTCTCTCGCAAACGATCTAACGACCCCTCAGTTGCTATATATACACTCCTTGACTCTATATCCTAAAACGCCTCACAGATGGATCTACCTACATAATTTCTTGCAACCTAGCAAAGTAGCGCCACAGTTTGATGGACGAAGGGTATTGTTAAATGTTGGAATTATGTCTAGAGGATAGAGTTTGGGTGAGGTGTAGGTTTACTTACTGATTACGTCGATGTTGATGGTGTGGTTGATCGATCCCTGGGTGTTGCTGGCTATACAGGTGTAGCGACCCTTGTCCCCCTCGAGCACTCCATTGAAGTGAAGGGTCCCATTGATATCTTGCACGTGCTTTGGGAATTCCTCCCCGACGCCCTCCTTGATCCACTTCACCATGGGATTGGTGGCGCCCTGAGACTTGCAGGGCACTTTGGACGTCGAGCCAAGCTCCAGCCGCTTGTCCACCGGCTCCGGGGAGAACTTGAGCTTCTCCTCGACGGCCAGGTTGGCCGGCTCCGAGAGCACAGAGGGGAAGCCCTTGGTAAATACCTCGCACACGTAGGCGCCCTTGTCCGACAGGTCGGAGCTCCTCAAGTACAGGGTCACGTTGCCGTGGTGATCGGATACATTGTGTCTGCTGGGTCCACCGGTCTCTTTCAGAGGCTCCCCGTCCTTCAGCCAACGTACCTGGGTCACCGGTGGATCCATGCCGGAGTACGAGCATGTCATCGTCACGGAGTCGCCTTTCATCACGCTCTGGCTCTCCGGCGAGCTTATCAGTGTTGGCGGAGCTGAAATCACACACGGAGATCGATAGTTAATTAGGGGAATTGAGGGAGAGCTTGACCACCCCACAAGGACGCCTAGCCTCCGCTACTTTGAATGGACCCCTTTTTATATTCGTCAGGAGTTAAATTTGGACATGATTAATTTTAGGAACCGTTTCAAAAATTCGATACATTGAATCGCTACATAGTATACATATGTTCTCCAACGCATGCGCGGGCGTATATATATTATACATAAAAAAATTATTGATTTTAAATACCCGGTGTAGCCGTCTGTCTGATAAATGGCTACAGCAAATAGTCTGTTATTAACAATGCAAGCACCATGAGGTATTAAAACATTGTAAATTTATTTATGTTTTTACCCATTTGTGAATAATGTTCTGCAAAATTTAATTGTTAATGATATTGCTTTGACTTTGTTTGAACCATAAGTCGATGGAACTCACTGGAAATAAGCACTTGGGCGGATATATCGGTCTCTCCAGCCATATTCTCAGCTACACAGGTATAATTGCCATCGTCCTCGCCCATGCGAGCCTTGGCGACGATAAGGGTATTATCCTGCACGCGCACCGGCCCGGAATCACTTATAATGTGTCCCTTGGGATCTTTCCAGTAAACCTTGGGTGCTGGCAGCCCGGAGGGTTCCAAGCAGCTGACCTGGAGCTCCTGGTCTTCCCCGACCACCGCCACTTGGTTCGGCAATAGGGGCTCGAACGACGCCGCAGAGAGGTTCATTAAGTCTGGAAACATACAATTCGCCGTTTGTCATGGAGCTACTTCGGGGAAAATGCGTTTCAGGAACCTGGGGACTCGCCTTTCAAGCGAAACTTGATACTCAAATTAAGGAACAAGTGGCTAAGTTTCTGATCCTTATGGAATCTCTAAATGAGAAATTAACAAGGTCCATTCTTTTTATTACAAAAATGCAATAGGCAAAGATGAGTAAAAGATGTTTGAATTTGAAACAGTTTTTTATGGAATTTTGCACACCCAAAGGGGGGCCATTAGACACATCACTAGTGGTCACTAATGGCAAAGACCATTGGGCACTCCACAATAAAATAATGGCCATTAATGGCACAGACCATTAGATAATCCAAAATGTCAAATTGTACCATGCAAAGCTTCCACAATTCCTAATTCTAGATTAATTTAATTGAGCCAATTGACCACTGCCCACTGCCCACTGACCATTGGCCAGTGACCATTGACCACTGACCATAGACCATAGGCCCTAAACCCTAGACCCTAGACCCTAGACCCTAGACCATAGACCATAGACCATTGGCCATTGACCATTGACCATTGACTACTGACCACTGCCCACTGACCACTGACCACTAACCATAGACCATAGACCATAGACCATTGGCTGACGACCACTGACCACTGACCATTGACCACTCTGTGGACGAAATTGAATGTACTCACATGCAATTTGAAGCTCGACGGTGTAAGCAACGAAGGTGTCCCCTCTCTCAGCGCGACAGGAGTAGAATCCTTGGTCGTTGTGGTCGACGGAGCGTATGACCAGAGTGCCATTCTCGTGTACGGTGCTCTCGTCGTCCGTTTCCAGGGGGCCCAGGTCCTTGAAGTACCACTGGACAGAGACTGCGTCCTCGAAAACGCAATCGAGGACCGCCGGTTCGCCGCGCTTCACGATCAGATTCCTCGGTACGATGCTCCTCGTCGCCGTGTCGTTCTCCGACACGATTAGAGGGTAGCTTTCCATTTTCGGCGACGATCCGGCCTTGTTCTTCGCCAAACAGCTGTACATCCCGCTGTCCTCGAGAACGGCTCTGTGGACGTGCAGGTTCTTCTTCTTGATCTCGAGTCTCTCCGTCCTCGCCACTGGCTTGCGGTTTCTAAAACGATTTTATCGACGTTAGGCGAGTCCCTCCCCCTCGATTTCAGTCGCGTGGATCACTGGGGGGGGGGTTAGGTCTGGGTTAGTCAATCATTTTTTAACCACATCTATTGCAGGATTTATGTTATTCAATTTTTTATGGATACTTTAATCTGTCAAGTGGCTATGAAGGGGTGCAAAATCACCCTCTATTGGATTTTAAAATTCTAGTCCACTTTTGTTCAATTTTATTATTTTTCCTGTTGCTTGCATGTAGTGGAAGGGTAATTTTAAAAAGGGGTGGTTTTTCGAAACTTCCACCATTTTTTTTTCGTAACATCTATTGCAAAATTTGTATCGTTCAATTTTTATTGCAAATTTTAATTTGTCAGATGGCTTTGAAGGGGTGAGAACTTATTTTTTATTGAGTTTTAAAATTTCACCCTAGGAGGGTGAGGGTTAAGAAAATCGTAATCCACGCGAGTTAGAGTCCACTTTCGTTTAACAACCCCTAGGAGCCCTCATTCCAGTGCACAGTAATGAATAAATATACTCGATGCTCGATCTCAGAGCGATGCACCCTTCCAGAAACTCTGCTCGAAGTGAACTCGTCGATTATGGTTGCTCGTTTCATACCTGAACGATCTCTACAGTGGAGGGGGTACTATGGAGATCCTACTAAGTATAGCAATTAGACTCGGAGCATTTCAACAAAGCAAAAACAATCAAATCATGTGAACCAAAATTCGTAAAAATAAAAAATAAAATTTTTCAATGGATTTTGAAAAGTGAGGGGATGAAAGCATTTCAATTAAGTAAAAAATAAAATTTATTGATGAATTTTATGAAGGAGGGGGTTGAACTCGAGCATTTCAACTAAATAAAAATTATCAAACCAGTAAATCTAAAATTCATAAAAATAAAAAATAAAATTTTGCAACAAATTTTATAAATTAAGGGGTTGAATTTATTGATGGATTTTATAAAGCAAAGGGGTTGTACTCGACCATTTCAACTAAACAAAAGCACTCAAACTAGTGAATTTAAAATTCGTATTAATAAAAATAAAATTTTATAATGGATTTAATAAAGGAAGGTGTTGAACGTGACAATTTCACCCAAACAAAAATACTGAAGCAAATCTAAAATAAAAAATACAATTTTGCAAAAAATTTTATAAATTAAGGGGTTGAACTTGACCAATTGACCCTTCACAAAAACGCTCACCTAAATCCAAAAATAAACAAAACAAAACTGATTTTATAAGGGATGTCTAGGTCTAAACGCGTCTACGGGGGGTGGAAGGGTGAAAACCAGCGACATGCTCGGAGGGGGGTTGGAGGGCC
The DNA here is from genome assembly GCF_013123115.1 of Colletes gigas. Taxonomy (NCBI): domain Eukaryota; kingdom Metazoa; phylum Arthropoda; class Insecta; order Hymenoptera; family Colletidae; genus Colletes; species Colletes gigas. Next base: position 3,473,990 of record NW_025106644.1, read on the forward strand.
CAGGGAAAATGTCGCTGGATAATTCAAGGGTAGTTACGTAAACGACGGGTGTCAGTTACGCGACGCGAGGTCGAAGTTAGTTCTGAGTTAGGTTTCAGTGGTGGGGGGCGCGTAACCACCCTACAATTCGCAGATTTCCTCGAAATTATCGGGCCCCCGGGGTTATTCCGTGAGGGTAAATAGCAGGAAGTTATGTTATGCGACGAACTTGAACCACTCGTATTTCATGTCTCCGGAGCCATCGACGTGACATCGAAGTTTAACCTCGTCTCCCACGCGTATCGCGCTGAGCAGCTTCGACTGTTCCAGCTGCACGCTCGACTCGCTGATCCCTGAAACAGAAATTCGCACGGATCGATCAGCCCACCGCGGTTCTTCGCGAATAATTCAGCGGCCTCCCCTCCGCCATCGCTTACTCCGCCGCGTACAAATTTTATTCGATATCGGTTGGGAATACTTTCAGAGGAAGGTCGGGGGAGGGGAATTTCACGGATAAAATTCCATAAAATTCCAGAGCTCGCTTTATTTCACGTCTGGATTCAAGGTTTTGTTTCAACAGTCGCCAAAAAACATTGTTGCCAGGAATTATGTTTTTGAGGGGGGTGGTAATGATACTCGGCGGGTAGTTTATGCACGTTGGGTCAACAGATGTTTGCTCTGGGCTCTAATAACGAGTACATGTGTTATTCCGATCCCATAACAGGAGCCACAATGGCGCGGATCTACGCCACACTGGTCCCAGGATAGATGGACCACGAAATGACAGTGACGGATCGCCTTGGTAACCGTGGATAGAATATTAAAGTCCCCAGAAAATAGCAGGCTGGAGAACAAAAAGGAAAAAAAATGGCGGGGGGGTCAAATGGATCGAAAATAAAATTGCAAACAGCATCAAGAAGGAACAAGTGAGATTTTACGTAATAAAAATGAACATACACCAATTTACATTTAATATTTTTAAAATATACGAACAGATAAAGGATGTAGCACAAAAAAAACTCCCAGAAATATAAAAAATAAAGTTATAAATAGCATCGAACAACAAACAAAGATGATTTCACATAACAAAAATGAATTTCAAAAAGTTTGAATTTTTCAGTTTTCCCATGCCAGAAACGACCCCCCAACCATAATTAATAAACCTTCAAGCCTTATTTTGCCCCAGGAACGTCGAAGTACAATGAAGCAACTTGAAAGCGACCAGCGGCGAAAGCGACCAGCGGCGAGATCCGAACCGTAAACAGTCCGTTTCGCGGATCAGCGGGGATCATTTTCGAGAGCAAGGTCGTTCTTCCTGACAAAAACCTAGTCCGCGTAAAGGGCGCCGGGAATCAAGAGCCCTTTCTTCGAAAAAAGGGGGGGGGGGGTCGGGCCCATGAATCCTTAAAACGCGGGCGAAGTTATTTGCCGACGTCTCTCGACAAAGTCTGGGTAAATTAAGAAAAAAGGAAGAATCCCCCCTCGCCCCCCCTGAGCGTTTGTTCCGCGCAAACCGGTGGGGGGGACATCGCCGAAAGACGGTCGTCGTCGTCGGGAGCTCTTTTCTTCCTTTTATTTTCCTCCCGCGAGAGGGATTGTCGTCCTGGACGCGTCCTGTCGCGAAAGCGGAGCAAAAGGGAACGAAGAGGAGAAACAACGAGGGAAAGAAGAGGGGCTGGAGGATGGGCTTTGGGCCGCGATGTTTTATTTGATTCGATTAAATCCGTGGGTTTCGAAGGCTCCGAAGGTCCTCCGGTGGGTTACACTCGCTTCCAGGCCGCCGCTTGATCCTTTCGGGGCAAAAAGGAACCGGAGGAATCGAGCTGACATTCCCAGGGAGCCCCCCCCCCACTTCGTCTTAGTCTTCCGCGACCTGGAATTGCTTTCCCTCCCATTGTCCTGCTGCTCTTTCCACGCCCCCCCCCCTCCCCCAAAAGGAATCTCGACTTTCCTTCGATGACAGGATTTGAGGAGACTCTGGCTCTCGTATTCTCGGCCACGACCTCGTTTCCACTGATTCCATATTCCGTACGCGTCGCCACGACGACCTTCTCGCGGTCTAAATAAAACGCAGAGGCGGGATTGGCGACCCGGAAGCCCCGGACAACCTGTCGACGCAGAGGCCAACGACGGAGTTGATCCTGTGGCAGGAAACATGAGATATCGGGGGGGGAGGCTGACTTGCCAGGGACAGTTTACGCGGAGGCAGTCAGCACGATACGGCTTCGTTCGTTAATTTGACTCGTCACCCTTCGTTACGGGGCCCATCGATCGTTGGGCTGACTTAGGAAACGGAAATGCAATCTCCAGTTTCCGGCGATAGCCGTGAGAGATTGCCCACGACCCGAGTAGTGTCGTTGAAATCACGACTTTTTGTTTTTTGGAAGCACCGAAACACGATTTTTCAAGTTGTTTCAGCCTTGAAACGGGGTGGGTCCTATGGGTCATATTTATTGGGTTTATATTTGGTTTATGTGTATGTAAGTATACTCAGGATGTGAGATTTTATATTTCATTTTTTTTTTTAATTTATTTTACCCTTGAAAAGGGGGTGACTTCTTTTTATTTCAAAAATGCTATAGGCAAAGATGAGTTAAAGATATTTCAGTTTGGAACAGTGTTTTATTGAATTTTACACCCAAAGAGGGACCATTAGTCAGTCTCCAATCAAAATGGTAATTTGGACCATGCAAAGCTCACATAATTCCCAATTTTAGATTAATTTAATTTAGCCAATTGACCACTGACCACTGATGACTGATCACTAACCACTAACCACTAACCCAGACCTAACCACTAACCACTAACCACTAACCCATACCTAACCACTAACCACTAACCCAGACCTAACCACTAACCACTACCCCAGACCTAACCACTAACCACTAACCCAGACCTAACCACTAACCACTAACCACTAACCACTAACCACTAACCCAGACCTATTTAATAACAATTACAAGCAAATAAATTTAAAAAGAATATTTATACCTCATTTGACCATCTCAAATATTAAATTTATTTTCTACTATAAAAAAAACAAATAAATTTTATTTAAAATGATATCTGCCTGATTTGATCCCAGATTTCATATGAAAGAATACCACACATTCCTAACTAATTAATTTAACACATAATTCGATGAACCAAAAACAATCGAATATCGCCAGCGCATTGCCCACGAACAAGCAGCACAAAAATTCAAGAAATTCATCCCGGTAATCTCTTAGTAAGATTACACACGCCTCGAATAACTTAATGTACTCGAGGCTCGAAGTAAAAAAAAAAAAATTGAGACGGTTCAAGCGCATAAAATTCCTCCCGATTTTTATACACGCGCAACATTAACGCCCCCCCTGGAGCCGTCGACTCCATTTCATTACGCAGCTCCATCGATCGAATTCCCCCATTACAAAATTATCCTCCTGGCGAAGGAGGTCCTCCGGAGGAGCGTCGTAAAACCTTAATTTTTACCAGCGAAGAGCGTTTGATTTCCCGTGGAATCGTCCCGAAATTCCGAAAAAAGCGACGAAAGGTGGGGGGGAACGTGGAATTCGCTTTACATGGATGCCTGGTTACCCGTGAAATGGAGACGACTAGTCACCCCGACCGACGTCGTTCCCCAGGTGGCATTATTAACAGCCGACTGAGCACCGGCACAGCCTGTCCAATCCCTTTACTTTTATCCGCGATGATGCTTCCGCCGTCGACGGCTTTTTTATCGCGTCGAAGCCGAGACGGGCGTCGAGAGGCCCCGGAGCTTTTCTACAGTTTCTCGGGGACACGACGACGCCGCGACGCCCACCGCGCGAGACTTCCCTTACGGGCTGATTACTTTGCGAATTAATCTTTCCCGTTAATGCCCGACGGTTTTCACCGTCCGCTTTCTTTTTTGCCCGCGACACGTGATTCTCGCCGGGACGGACCGAATCCCGGTGAAAAACCTAAAACGGAATACTGCAACAACGTTTTCCTAACATGCGATTAAAATTTTTAATGTTAACTATGGAGATTTTATTAGTTTCACGACTTATGGGGGCTCAGGGTGGCGACAGTTCCACTGACTCGCCGATAGAGGGCTACAGTCGACCACCTCTCGCGCAAGAGCTCGAGCGACCTTCGATTCCTATATATGCACTCCTCAAATGACCATTGAGTGGCCATTGGGTGACCATTGAGTGACCATTGAGTGGCCATTGATCGACCATTGAGTCTCCTAAAGCAATTTTAAATTGTCATTTTCGCCCCCTAATCCCCATCCCAAATCGCAACGTTCAAATTAACGATAATAATATCCCCCCAAGCACGAATCTACCAAAGTCTGGGAATAATAATGATCACACAATCGATCGACAGTGAGAGAGAGACAGAAAGCGAGAGAAAAGAAGAAATAAAGGAAAAAAGTTTAAACGTCCTTTGATGTATCTCGATTGCTTCGCACCTATACCGGTGTTCGCGTCGATATTAATTACTAGCAATTAGCGGCGCAGCTACCCGCTATTATGCCCGTAGCCCGGGCGAGCGGAGCGTTTCCCGGCGGCGCGTTAACGTCACAAATTACTCCTTTCAATACCCGGGCATCGAACAACGCCACTGGAACAACGTTCCCGCGGACAAAGCTGTGTCACGCGTCGAGGGAGGAAAAGGAAACAGCTGGCTCGAAAACACACGGGTCCGGGATACCAGTCCAACCAACACCCCCCTTCTCTCACGTTTTGCTCATACTTTCGCCCTTTTTCCCTCGCACGGGAGGGCCAGGTTGCGCGAACGGATTAAAGGGCCGCGTTAAAATGCCCGCGAGAGCTCTCTTTCTCTCTCTCTGCTTCTGCATTGAGTCCATTAAGAAGCATTAATCTCGAGGAGTTATCCTCGAGGAGATATTCGAGGGCTGCGGGACAATAAAGAGCGACAAAGCCGCGGGAAGAAAGACGGAAAAATCACCAGAAGGGTGGTAGGGCGGGGGCGGTGGGGGGAGGTGATGACCGTGAGAGAGCAATGGAAGATGCGAGAGAGGGGTGCGTAAGAAGGGCTCGTTTGTAATCGCGAAACTCACTTTGCGTCTCTGAGGTCTCCGCGAGATTTAGCTTCGGCCTCTCTTTCTCTCTGTCTGTCGGTTTACAGGGTTTCCCCCGTGTCCTCCTCCTCGACGCTCCGGCTCTCTCCACTACTCGGAAAGCCGTGTTTAAATGCACAAACGAAGCGAGAGATCAAAGGCACCGCCGGCAGCGCGCGCGCTAAGTGAGAGGACGAGGAGAAAAGACGAAGAAAAGGAGAGCGGCAGCCAGCGAGCGGAGCTCGTAGAGAGAGGCAGAGTCACGTGGAGCGAGGGAGTCGGGAATAAAGGGAGAGCAACGTTTATTATTATCATCGTGCACGCAGCCAGAGTCCGACAGCCCCACCTTCGCTTCCTCGGGCATCCACTAACCACACAGTCGAGATTAACTTTCGTGTAAACACCCGTGGAAAAACCCGTTCCGACACCGACCCTGAAAAACACGACCCTTTTTCCATCCATGGAACACTGTACGCACCGTCTGTCCATGAATTTACACGCAACAAATCTCCTAGAACGCTTGGTATCCACTGAAGAAAATTCGTAACAGTTGCATCTTATTCTGCGTGAAAAAGCACACAGAAAATGAGGAATAAGATTTTTTCGTTGGGGGCTTCCTTCCCTGGGAAATGGACCTCAAAGATGTGAGTGCAACGGTGCAGGGGACATGGCGTCCAGCGCGGGTCACGCGTGCCCCATAAATTCTCAAACTCCACTATCTCCGAAACGAAGCCTCCAATACAAAAATGTTATTCTCCACTTTCGATTCGTTTTTTCACCCCCTAAAATCTGCATACGGATTAAAATCGAAAAATCCAATTTATCCCCAGAAAATTGAATTTGTAAAAATGTAGATCGAAGAATCAGGGAGTAAGAACGTTCGAACGCGTTCTCCCCTCGCTGAACGGGTTTCTGGCGGCAGTCTAAATCCGTACAAAGGTAACGCACGAAAATAATTAAAAATTAAAGGAGGCCAGGGCTCCAAGGGGAATAAAAAGCTCGTCTGCCGACGAGCCGTCTGGCCCGCGTGTAACGCGATCCTCGTTTTTCCGAGGGGAGATCAGGAACGGATCGAGAACGCGTCGACAGATGCGTGTAATCTTCCGGGGTGGGGGAGTGACACAGGACCACCCAGATACCAGTAGTTTCAGTCAGCCCGTGGCCAGACGCGGTCAAATTAGTGGAAACGTGTTACGCGACAATTATCGAATCATTTCACGGCGTCTGTGTTCGCGGAGACATTGTTCCCGACGAGATAATTCCGGCGTTGCTCGGAGACGAGCCTCCCGGTTATCGGGAAACGACAAGAAATGCAAATTACTCGCTGAATCAAACCCAGATTGCTTTCATATCTCCGCCTAATGCGCTATTGTCAAATATAAAACTCAATCTTCCTGAGATATTTCCTACTGACTGTATCATCCTCTAATTTTTTATTGTATTCAAATTGAAACTGTTGGAATAATCGTTGAATTATACATGTTTTATTTTACATGGGGGTTAGAATAATCGATAATACAGATAACTGTAATCGACAATGTCAACCAACATCACCTAGCGTCTAATTATGTAATTAATAATGACTGTTTTAATTCCGTTAACTGTTTTAATTAACAAAGTTATCAGTAAAAATAACAGTGTTCGACTTTAATAATAATCCTCAACAACGAGAAAATTAATTGACTGTACGAAGTTGCATTACCGACCGATCTATAATCAATGACCGCCCCCAGCAGGTGGCGGTCAATTACTCTTTTTTTTTTATCTAGAGAGTGACATGTACCATTATGTTTTCACTCGTTATTTCTGAGAGAAAGGAAACGCAAATGCAATTCTACGAACGTTTCGACGCCTCGTCGGCGCGGAAAAGAGGAATTCGCGTCGCTTTCTGGGGAAAAGCAATGCCTCCCAGCGGTCCGGGGGGCCCCGACAAAACCCTCGTTTTCATCGCGAAGCGAGGAGTATCGAGGCTGAGACAATAGTTTACGAGCTCGAGGGTTCCACGGGAGCCCCGAGGCGGACGAAAAACAGCCGCGGAAACAAACGGCGGAAGTGGCTTTTCCGCGACGAAAAGAGAGGAAAAAATTCAGGCGATCGCGCCACGGGGGGCCGATATTGAACTGTACTTTGGTCGCGGGCGCAAACGATCGAAATAATGGTCAGGGAGGGGGGGGTCAAAAGGCGCCCTCTGAGCGGCTCCTTTCAAAAGCCACCGCCGTTATTAAACTTTTAATACGACCGTAAACCGAGTGGTGGCCCGTAAAAATATAAACGACCAATGAGTCACTTCTCGGACCAAGGACTCTGTCGATAACCTCAGAAAATAACCTCTATTCGATATTTAGACTCTGCACCCTTGTATCATTTTGTAGGCTAGAAAATGGGGGAAACGACTTTGACAAATTATTAAATTGCAAAGATACTGTTAAAAAAAAATATATTCGAATTGAAACTTGAGATTTTATTCTCAACAATTAATGAGGAAAATTTTAGTGACTTTTGGGGTTTCGTTTTTGGTCAACAGTCGTCTTATGTTCGATAAACTTTGGATACTTAGTGTGAGACTCGCCTCACGAGATCGAATGTACGCAATGATGTCACCCAATTCCAACGATTATCTTTTCTCGGAAAGAGCATTGTAGAAGGCACAGTCGGCCTCTTCAAAAGCAACTTTAGCAATATTGAAACATTAACCACCCGATAGTATTACATTACGATCGTTTGGACCACGTAATATTACTGGGGAATTTATGTCGCCATTTTACTAGTCTCGAATTTCCTTAATAAATACAGCACCATTTGCTCTGCAATTTTTTCCATTTATTTTCTTAACAAATTGCTTAAAGAAGCAATTTCTAAGACTTCGAATCCCCACTCTGTGTATATTACATTATAACTCGGTTTGCAGAACGCTCTGACGAGGAGGATGAGACGAGTCCTAGGTCCACAGAGGATCCAGAACTATTCTCGTGTAATTGCGAACTACTCCGGGATTGTATCGATCCGTTGGATCGCCTGGAGCTTTTCTTAGGAGGCATGGGGCCACTGTCTAACTCCGGTCGGAAATTGTGCTCTTCGGTGAAAACCGAATTAATGGAGAGTAACGGGGCTTAAGACCCTTCCGGAGTCGCGACTGAGGAAACTACGGTGGCCTTTATTTACGTTTACGCGTCTGGCATTCGTGCTACGACTCGACGTTGATTGTAGTTCTGCGAATCACGGAGCTACGGGGGCTTTGGAATACAGAGTTATTGGACTCCTCATCTTTTTCGAATCGAGATCAGGTGCTCTGCTTGATCAAAGTGCATTGTCAGGACGTTTCCCCTTAGATCTTTCCCAATAGTCTATTATTTGCTAGATACGAGACCCCCAAGATATGCTTTGAGGCATACCAATTCATGCTTTGAGCTGTAGAAGTCTACTGTCCACTGTAATTTATATTAATAATCAGGAATCATAGGTTAAACAATAATTGGAAGTCTCACTCTGTCGATAAAACAGAGTAATTGACCTCCACCTGCTGAATCAACGATTATGTTTCAAGCTTTCACGCTATACAAGTCTACTATCCACTGTAATTTATATTAATAATCAGGAATGATAGGTCAAACAATAATTGGAAGTCTCACTCTGTCGATAAAACAGAGTAATTGACCTCCACCTACTGGATCAACGATTATATTTTATAAAAATAAAACGAAGGTAATTAAAAATGGAGGAAAAAGATTTGCAGAGTTGGGTCTGTTATTCTTTAACATCGAAGCGTTTAAAAACTCTAATATCTCTATTTCGCGGGTGGAGAAGGATCAAGGAAGGCGCGGGACGATTATATCCGCGCTGTGGGGGCAATTTAGCGACTTTAATTCCCGTTAACGGTCGCGTCTCCGGGCTTTTTATCTCGCCCGGCCAGAAAGGAAGGATCCTCGAGCGGGAGTTGGGCTCGAAACGGCTGCTGGGCTCGAAAAAAATGCTACTCAAAGGGAATTCTCCGTCGTTTCCTCGCGGGGGTTTACGTACATACATTGTAAACGCGACGCCCGGTGAAAATGAGCCCTTTAAACTTGAAAAGGACTCGAAAGAACGCCCAAAGAGCACGCGACGACTAGCCCTCATCTCAACAACGAGTTAGAAACTCAATCTTGAACGTTTAGATCATTTTTTAGGGCATAGTAGATCCATGTTTAGCTTATTAAAATTGTAAATGATGAAATTAAATAAAGGAAATATCGATTGGCACCTTTAAAGAAGCCTCAAAGGATGAAGAGTTGTTTTGAGGAGGGATATTGATCAACTAAATTGTATTTAATAATTTTAGAAACTGAATTTCATCGTTTAGATAATTTTCTAGGGTATAGTAAGTCCATATTTAGCTTCTAGAAATTGTAAATTGCAGAATGGAATAAAGGGAATATCAATTGAGCCCCTAAAAGAAGCCCCCAAGGATGGAGAGTTGTGTTGCGGAGGCATATTGATCTACTAAATTGCATTTAATAATTTTATAAACTGAATTTCAACGTTTAGATAATTTTCTAGGGTATAGTAAGTCTATATTTAGCTTCTAGAAATTGTAAATTGCAGAATGGAATAAAGGAAATATCAATTGAGCCCCTAAAAGAAGCCTCCAAGGATGAAGAGTTGTGTTGCGGAGGCCCATTAATCAACTAAATTGTATTTAATATTTTAGAAACTGAATTTCAATGTTTAGATAATTTTCTAGGGTATAGTAACTCTATATTTAGCTTCTAGAAATTGTAAATTGCAGAATGGAATAAAGGAAATATCAATTTAACCTCTAAAAGAAGCACCCAAAGATGGAGAGTTGGGTTAAGGAGGCATATTGATGAACTAAATTATATTTAATAGTTTTAGAAGCTGAATCCTAACATTTAGATAATTTTCTACCATATAGTAACACTATCCATCTTCTAAAAGTTATAAATGGTGAAATTAAATAAAAGATACACCAATTGATGCCTAAAAGAAGCCGTCATGAAGCCATGTTGAAGAAATTGATCAACTAAATTGTATTCAATAATTTTACCTACTGAATCCTAACGTTTAGATAATTTTCTACCATATAGTAACACTATCTCCATCTTCTAGAACTCATAAATGGTGAAATTAAATAAAAGAAATACCAATTGACGACTAAAAGTAGTCCTCAAAAAGCCATATTGAAGAAATTGATCAACTAAATTGTATTCAATAATAGTACCTACTCGATCCTAACATTTACATAATTTTCTACCATACACTAACACTATACCCATCCTCTACAAGCTACAAATGTCATAATACAATAATAGAAATACCATCAAAACTCATCCTGAAGAAATTGATCACCTAAGTACTACTTTATAATTTCTCAACATGAAAGCACCCTTACCAAAAATCAAATAAAATCCAAAAACGAAGAAGAACAAGCTGCAGTGGGGTTTCTGTTACAAATTTACTGTATCGGTAAGCTCTGAACACTCGAAAAGCCTTCGAAGTCGGTCCCGCGAGCCCGGGGGATCGAGCCTGCATCCACTCGAATTAAAATTTTCCACGGATCCGCGTAAACGAGAAGGAAAGGGGCGAGGGTGGAGGGGGGTGGAGGTTCGAAACAACGAAACGCGGCGAGCCGTGACGAGACGGGTCCCTGAAAAGCACCGGCGGGGGATATAAAACGAAAATAATTTTCCGCGGTGAATTGAAACGATTCCCGCGAAAGAGGCATCTCGACGGCCCGGGGAGCTAAAAGCGTCCCGTTTCAAATCTAATATCCCTCGAGAAGACAAAGCACACTCCCCCTGGAGATCGTTTACGTACATTGTAAACCGAAAAGGACATGAAAGAATGCCGCCAAAGGGGTGACGGACGGCGGGAGCGCGAGAGGGGGGAAGGAAAAGCATCGTCGAGGCGGGGTTGGGAACGCAAACGGGTCCCGTCGACGTTTTCCTCGCCTCTCCCCCCGAGCGATCCCGCCTTTCCAACGGGGCCGCTGTTTATCCTAGACGGGCAAACAAACCGCGGTTTTCTCTGGAAGCCCTCCGCGTCGACAGAAAGAGCGCGAGACACGCGGACAGTGTCGACGGAGAGGAACTCGCCGTCACCTGGCTACTGTTTAATTATTAGTGCATCACGCTGTCGAGAAACGCGTAACACTCCTTTCTTTCACACAAAACCACGAGATAATGGAAATTAGAAAGAGAGACGAAAGGGTGAGCGAGCTAATTCAACGACAATAGTGTCACCAGACTGTGGAGGCGTAGAAAATGCCAAATTTCCATCGTGGTTTCGACGATATTTTCTTGGAGATAGTTTGGAATAGCTCTGGACTCTCTGGGAATCCTTTGGTATTGAGGTTTTCTTTCTCGAGAAACCGTGAGATAATAGACAAAGGGTTGGACGAGCTAATTCGACAACAATAGTGTCACCAGACTGTGGAGGCGTAGGAAATGCCAAATTCCCATCGTGGTTTCGACGATATTTTCTTGGAGATAGTTTGGAATAGCTCTGGACTCTCTGGGAATCCTTTGGTATTGAGGTTTTCTTTCTCGAGAAACCGTGAGATAATAGACAAAGGGTTGGACGAGCTAATTCGACAACAATAGTGTCACCAGACTGTGGAGGCGTAGGAAATGCCAAATTCCCATCGTGGTATCGACGATATTTTCTTGGAGATAGTTTGGAATAGCTCTGGACTCTCTGGGAATCCTTTGGTATTGAGGTTTTCTTTCTCGAGAAACCGTGAGATAATAGACAAAGGGTTGGACGAGCTAATTCGACAACAATAGTGTCACCAGACTGTGGAGGCGTAGGAAATGCCAAATTCCCATCGTGGTTTCGACGATATTTTCTTGGAGATAGTTCGGGATGGCTCTGGGGTCTCTGAGAATCCTTTCGTATCGAGGTTTTCTTTCTCGAGAAACCACGAGATAATAGACGAAGGGGTGAGCGAGCTAATTCGACAACAATAGTGTCACCAGACTGTGGAGGCGTAGGAAATGCCAAATTCCCATCGTGGTTTCGACGATATTTTCTTGGAGATAGTTTGGAATAGCTCTGGGGTCTCTGAGAATCCTTTCGTATCGAGGTTTCCTTCCTTCGTCGTGTCAGGAAGATGCTGGAGAGCGCCCGCGGGTTAGCGAGGAATTACTGGCGATAAAGTATAGGAGATATTACTGTGTTCGATACACGCCTTTAGTGGCTTGTCCGGGAGCAATTGAATTTACCTGTGTTTTATTGCATCATTTTCTGTGATACAATGATGAGATCTGAGACATAAACAGTAATAACTATTGCAGGAGAGAAATAACTATTATAGTTGTTACTTTCAATAATGCTCACTAATGTAATGAGAGGGTTTGGAGATAAAATATTAGTTTTTATGTGAACTATGTAAACATGATAATATAACAACTATATTGTGAATGAATTGAGATAAAAATTGTTGAGAAAAATTGAAAACTGGAGTTATTTTCCTGTAAATGGAGAGTTTCGATGAATTCGCGTTGGGAGGGCGATGAACGTGGCTGGATGGAAACTTTTGTTTGCGTTTTTTCACGGTTGAAGAAGTCGTAAAAGCGTTTGAGCCAGTTCCACGCTGTCCAGCCCGACGAGAAAACGATTGGTTTAACCCTTGCGTTATCAAGATCCGATCCCGATAGCTTTTAATGTTCCCGCGGTGGCTCTAGTGCTTCCCCGAACTTGGCCACTTGAAAACACTTCCAAGGTTCCCCGGAGATTTACCAAAAGTTCCAGCGAAGCCCAAAAGAATTTCCCGGTCGACTGATTATCAGTTGAATTTTAACGAGTCTTTTTAAACGCGAGCGTTTCTTTGATGTCTGGGAAACACTGACAGAAAAATTGTTAAGTAATCAGGAGTGGGTATCTCAGATATTTATAAAAAGGATACTTGGAATTATAGTGATTTTTAAGTTAAATTTTATCTTCTATTAAACAATGCAAATGTGCCCAGAAATTATGGCTTTTTTCTGGCTATATTTTTAGTAAGGTATTTTTTTTCTCGAAAGTGAGCAGGAATTCGAGGGTATGTCTATTCACCGAAAATTATTGTAATTAACCCCTTTAGCTAAAAATAAATTTTTTAGAATGATTTGAAATTTTTTGTTTTCGACGAAAAATTTCAGCAGCTACACCCTGTCGATTTTTCTTAAAAATTCGTTTTTGATTTTTAGTAATTTAGTTTGACGCCCTATCGAAAAGTTGTCTAATACTTTTTTGTAGGTACCCATGAGCTCTACATCAGAAATAAATTTCATTGAAATATATTCACTATTGTAGAAGTTATGGCTGTTTGAAAATTGGACCATTTTTATGGGCTCTCCCTCATTTTACGATATCAAGGATCAACTTTTTGAAAATTTTTGGAATTTCTACGTATTCTCCATCAAAATACGCGTTGTTTGCATTTTTAAACTTGAAAATCGTCCAATGCGTTCAGAAGTTACGACGTTTTAAAGATTCGCATGAAAATTCGGGCAGACATTTCTGGTCAGAAATTAGATTTTCGGTAAGGAATTTTTTTCTCGAAAATGGTTAGGATTTCGGGGGTATGTCTATTCACCAAAAATGACTGTAACAGACCCCCACAACTAAAAATAATTTTTTTAGGACAATTTGAAATTTTTTAATTTTGTCGAGAAATTTCAGCACCTACCCCTGTCGATTTATATTAAAAGTTCGTTTTTGATTTTTAGTAATTTAGTTTGACGCCCTATCGAAAAGTCGACTAATACTTTTTCATAGGAACCCATGAGCTCTACTTCAGAAATAAATTTCATTGAAATATATTCACTATTGTAGAAGTTATGGCTGTTTGAAAATTGGACCATTTTTATGGGCTCTCCCTCGTTTTGCGATATCAAGGATCAACTTTTTGATAATTTTTGGAATTTCTACATATTCTCCATCAAAATACGCGTTGTTTGCATTTTTAAACTTGAAAATCGTCCAATGCGTTCAGAAGTTACGACGTTTTAAAGATTCGCATGAAAATTCGGGCAGACATTTCTGGTCAGAAATTAGATTTTCGGTAAGGAATTTTTTTCTCGAAAATGGTTAGGATTTCGGGGGTATGTCTATTCACCAAAAATGACTGTAACAGACCCCCACAACTAAAAATAATTTTTTTAGGACAATTTGAAATTTTTTAATTTTGTCGAGAAATTTCAGCACCTACCCCTGTCGATTTATATTAAAAGTTCGTTTTTGATTTTTAGTAATTTAGTTTGACGCCCTATCGAAAAGTCGACTAATACTTTTTCATAGGTACCCATGAGCTCTACTTCAGAAATAAATTTCATTGAAATATATTCACTATTGTAGAAGTTATGGCTGTTTGAAAATTGGACCATTTTTATGGGCTCTCCCTCGTTTTGCGATATCAAGGATCAACTTTTTGATAATTTTTGGAATTTCTACATATTCTCCATCAAAATACGCGTTGTTTGCATTTTTAAACTTGAAAATCGTCCAATGCGTTCAGAAGTTACGACGTTTTAAAGATTCGCATGAAAATTCGGGCAGACATTTCTGGTCAGAAATTAGATTTTCGGTAAGGAATTTTTTTCTCGAAAATGGTTAGGATTTCGGGGGTATGTCTATTCACCAAAAATGACTGTAACAGACCCCCACAACTAAAAATAATTTTTTTAGGACAATTTGAAATTTTTTAATTTTGTCGAGAAATTTCAGCACCTACCCCTGTCGATTTATATTAAAAGTTCGTTTTTGATTTTTAGTAATTTAGTTTGACGCCCTATCGAAAAGTCGACTAATACTTTTTCATAGGTACCCATGAGCTCTACTTCAGAAATAAATTTCATTGAAATATATTCACTATTGTAGAAGTTATGGCTGTTTGAAAATTGGACCATTTTTATGGGCTCTCCCTCATTTTGCGATGTCAAGGATCAACTTTTTGATAATTTTTGGAATTTCTACGTATTCTCCATCAAAATACGCGTTGTTTGCATTTTTAAACTTGAAAATCGTCCAATGCGTTCAGAAGTTACGACGTTTTAAAGATTTGCATGAAAATTCGGGCAGACATTTCTGGTCAGAAATTAGATTTTCGGTAAGGAATTTTTTTCTCGAAAATGGTTAGGATTTCGGGGGTATGTCTATTCACCAAAAATGACTGTAACAGACCCCCACAACTAAAAATAATTTTTTTAGGACGATTTGAAATTTTTTAATTTTGTCGAGAAATTTCAGCACCTACCCCTGTCGATTTATATTAAAAGTTCGTTTTTGATTTTTAGTAATTTAGTTTGACGCCCTATCGAAAAGTCGACTAATACATTTTCATAGGTACCCATGAGCTCTACTTCAGAAATAAATTTCATTGAAATATATTCACTATTGTAGAAGTTATGGCTGTTTGAAAATTGGACCATTTTTATGGGCTCTCCCTCGTTTTGCGATATCAAGGATCAACTTTTTGATAATTTTTGGAATTTCTACATATTCTCCACCAAAATACGCGTTGTTTGCATTTTCAAACTTGAGAATCGTCCAATGCGTTCAGAAGTTATGACGTTTTAAATATTCGCATGAAAATTCGGACGGACATTTCTGGCTAGAAATTCTATTTTCGGTAAGGAATTTTTTTCTCGAAACTGGGTAGGATTTCGGGGGTATGTCTATTCACCAAAAATGACTGTAATAGACCTCAAAAACTAAAAATAATTTTTTTAGAATGATTTGGAATTTTTTAATTTCATCGAAAAATTTGTCGACGTTTTCGAATTTTTTTCTCGAAACTAAGTAGGATTTTGGAGGTAAGTCTATTCACCAAAAATGATTATAATTAACCCCTGCGACCAAAAATAATTTTTCCAAAATAATTGGAAATTTTTTATTTTCTGCACCTACTCCCTGTCGATTTTTCTTAAAACTTTGTTTTTGATTTCTAAAAATGATTAAAATTTATACCAATGCCCAATATGACGTCTATATAATGGACCAAATGTCGGGACAATGTACCTACCTAACGACGTAAATAAATCATACTACATCCCAAATTATATCTCAAACAAAAATAATTCCTCCAAAAATATTTTTTTAAACTTCTATCCTCTGCAGCCGAACTCTGATCAATATAATATAAAGGTATATCATCGTAAAGATAGTTTTTAATTACTCTGTCCATCACGCGGGAATAGTTCCGAAACATTCATTTTTTAAAATCCATATTTTTTTAGAGTATCTCTGGAAAACGAACCACGGCAAAAAAAAACGAATCGATTTATTACTGTGATTTTTCCCCCAGCGTATATGTCGGTTTTTGATTATAAAGAGTGGTCCGCGAGACCAATGATATTGGACAGACATAGACTGACCACCATTTCATTTTTTATACAATCAACCCCCGTGCAACACGATAGTTCTACTATAATTACCAAAACCAAATAAAAATTTTATTATTCGTTAACACTGGAACTACCAAAAGTGGTCAAATTTCTAATAATTATTATAAAAAAATTACTGGAATTTAAAAAATTTAATTTTCCATAAGAGAATGAAAAAACATTCATTTCCACTGCATTATTTATTGCAATAATTAATTTCTTAGATACAAATAAATGCACCATAATTATCAATAGTTCTACTTTCAAAATGCACCTTTGTTTCTCCAGTAATCTTCGTCTACCCTGTACAGGGGTCGATCGTACCAAAAACATGGCCACCTGAGGGGGGTGAGAGGTCGAGTTTTCGTGGAATAAAGCCCCTTCCGCGGCATAACCCAAATTCGATTGGACTTTGTGCTTTCGATCGATGCCCCTCGATTCGCTCGAACGATCATCGCCCAGCGCAGACGATGAAAGCATTCCATCCCTTTAAACTGCACGCATCGGCCGGAAAGAATCGCGGCTTCCAGCGGCTGTGCCCTTTAAAGAGATCGAAGGTTGTGAATGGAATCGGTGACCTATAGACGACGAAGGGGAGAGAGAGAAAAAAAAAGTTCGAAGCTTATAAAAAAGGATCCTCGCGTACTCGAGCGCGCCGATGGCGCAAAAAAAAAAAAAGAGACCTCGACACGCCACTGCGACCAGATCAGATAAAAAACGCCGACACAGAAAAACTACCCGGGGACTCCCGAAGCTCGCGTAACCCGACTCCAATTGTAGCCATCGAACTGGCCATAAGTAGCCATAGTGAAATCTGATACTCCCGTTCCCATTCGTTTCGTCCACCATTGTGGACTTCGGTGGTCGGGATTACGTCCGAGTGTCGTGTTTCGTTAGTGTGGGTAGCATGGATTTATGCTATGGTTACTAGAGGATAGGTGTTGGAGAAATAGTTTAGGTGATCGATGGGAACTTTGATTTAAATTGATTGTAAGAGTGTAGTAATATTGCAGTTTTCTGGATTAGATACTTTTGTAAATGTATGGGGTTGTTTTAGGGTATTTGATATTTATTTTACTGGCATTGTATCATTTTTATTAATGCAAAACTATTTTACAGTATTTGAGATTTATTTTACTAGCATTGTATCATTTTTATTAATATAGGATTATTTTAGAGTATATGTAGTTTTCTAGATTAGATACTTTTGTAAATGTGAGGTTATTTTAGACTATTTGATATTTATATTACTAGAATTGTATCATTTTTATTATTGCAGGATTATTTTACAGTATTTGAGATATATTTTACTAGCATTGTAGCATTTTTATTAATATAGGATTATTATAGAGCATTTGAGATTTATTTTACTAGCATTGTATCATTTTTATTAATGTAGGATTATTGTAGAGTATTTGCAGTTTTCTAGATTAGATACTTTTGTAAATGTGAAGTTGTTTTAGGGTATTTGATATCTATTTTACTAGAATTGTATCATTTTTATTAATGTAGGATTATTTTAGAGTATTTCATATTTATTTTACTAGCATTGCATAATTTTTATTAATGTTTGTTCTAGAATAGTTGATATTTATTTTACCAGAATTGTATAATTTATATTATGCTTCTTAAATCCTCCATAGCAATCATATTAAAATTCTCCTAAATAATAAATAGTATCTATCTCCTTTCCTCCATGGTTTAAACTAGTTTTAAATAACAATTTACTTTTCTTAAAGAAGCTAACCTTTTAAGAAACTGTATCATTTATAACTGGACCAATAAAATATTACTCGTCCATGTGCTTGCAACTTGGAGTCTCCAGAATATCCACCGTAGCAATCATATTAACATTCTCCTAAATAATAAATATTATCTATCCCCTTTCCTCAAAGTTTTAAACCAGTTTTAAATAACAATTTACTTTTTTTAAGGAAGGTAACCTTTTAAGAAACTGTATCACTCACAAATGGACCAGTAAAATATTACTCCTCCATGTTCTTGCAACTTGGGGTCTCAAGAAAATCCTCCATAGCAATCATATTAAACTTCTCCTACATAATAAATATTATCTACCTCCTTTCCTCCAAATCTTAACCTAGTTTTAAATAAAAATTGCCTTTTTCTAAAGAAGCTACCACTTAAGAAACTGTATCACTCTCATCTGGACCAATAAAATATTACTCCTCTTCTTACAATTTGAGGTTTCAAGAAAATCCTCCATGGCAATCATATTAAAACTCTAATACATAATAAATATTATCTATCCGCTTTCCTCAAAGGTTTAACCTAGTTTTAAATAACAATTTACTTCTTCTAAAGAAGCTACCATTTAAGAAACTGTATCAGTCGCAAGTGGACCTATAAAATATTACTCCTCCACTTTCTTGCAACATGTGGTCTCAAGAAAATCCTCCATAGCAATCATATTAAACTTCTCCTACATAATAAATATTATCTACCTCCTTTCCTCCAAATCTTAACCTAGTTTTAAATAAAAATTGCCTTTTTCTAAAGAAGCTACCACTTAAGAAACTGTATCACTCTCATCTGGACCAATAAAATATTACTCCTCTTCTTGCAATTTGAGGTTTCAAGAAAATCCTCCATAGCAATCATATTAAAACTCTAATACATAATAAATATTATCTATCCGCTTTCCTCAAAGGTTTAACCTAGTTTTAAATAACAATTTACTTTTTCTATAGAAGCTACCACTTAAGAAACTGTATCACTCTCATCTGGACCAATAAAATATTACTCCTCCATTTTCTTGCAACTTGGGGTCTCCAGAAAATCCACCGTAGCAATCATATTAAACTTCTCCTACATAATAAATATTATCTACCTCCTTTCCTTCAAATCTTAACCTAGTTTTAAATAAAAATTGCCTTTTTCTAAAGAAGCTACCACTTAAGAAACTGTATCACTCTCATCTGGGCCAATAAAATATTACTCCTCCATTTTCTTGCAACTTGGGATCTCCAGAAAATCCTCCATAGAAATCATATTAAAATTCTCCTAAATAATAAATATTATCTATCCTCTTTTCCTCAAAGTTTTAAACTAGTTTTAAATAACATTTTACTTTTTTTAAAAAAGCTACCATTTTCAGAACCTGTACACAACTGCATCAATTTTATTTTATCTTGATTTCTTTTCCCCCCAAAAAGTTTAAACGAATTTCCACGATTGATTTGCATGGAAATTCGCGGCGAATAAAATATTCGAATGGGACTTGTGTTGATTGTGAACTACCGGGAAGAATGAACGCGTTTGCTCGTCGCAGATTCCCGTGTCGACGCCTCGGGGAGATCGTCTTGGTCGATTGCTTTGGAAATAAACAAATTTCCTGGCCGAGACACGCTTCGATTTCGTTCTCTTTCAAGCCGTATCTCGCTGGCGGCGTTTTCCTTGGAACTCGAGACGATACGCGTCAGATAAGCGACCCCGGAGGCGTGCTGCAACGGACGCACGCAAGACGGATCGAGACGATCGAGGCGAACCGCCAGAAGGAAACGGAAAGATCGCCATAAACGTGTGTACTGGTCCAGTAGCGAGCCCCGTAAACCGTGAAACAGGAAAGGAAGACCTTGGCCAGACGCGTTACGTGCATCCTGCCCCCCTCCCCCTCCCCCTCCTCAAGAAACGTCGATACTTGGAGGCCAAAAAATCGAACGTTGAATTGGAAAATCGATTTTTTTTTCTTTTTTAAATTGCAAGGTTACCATTCTTGAATATTTATTTAATATATGTTTATTTATTTGGCGATTTTTTTAATGGTGGGGAATTTTAGTTTAATCATTTATTCTTAAGATATATGTGTTTACTTGATGTATGGGTCATGGAAAAATTAAAAAATTTATTGAAATATGGAGAAATTCTACAAAATAATATATTTGTCAATGTTTCTAAGTAAAATAAAAATAAAAATTTAGTCTTTTGTTCTATTTGGATTCTAAGACACATGTGTGTGATTCATTGAATATGAAAAAGTTAATAAAAATATAGACAAATTCTGAAGAATAATTCTATGATAAATACTACTAAATAAACTGATAAAGATTGAGATTTAATACATTTACAATTTCAAAAAAATTAGAAAATTGGTTTAGAAATAAGTATAATAAATATAATAAATATATTGTTGTTTCAAATTATAATAAATATATTGTTGTTCCCAAAATTAGAAGCAGACCAGTCAAATAAATGTCACCACTTCACAGAGGGTATCTTCAAATATTAACATTGCTCGAGTACACTTTTGGTGAAAGATTGCAACTATATTTGGATTCAGATATTTTCTAACTAGATTTCCGGCGTCTTCGCGAGTTCAAAGCTACCGTCGACAGAACAGATTAGAGTTTAATGTCTGAAAATGTCACATAATAAGATTCGTCCAGAGGTAGCCGTGCCACGGTGTTTACAGACTCGTTGGACAGCGTAATTCGCCCATCTGTCCACATTATTAATGACCCAAGGGTGCTTCGAGCCACACCGATGGCATTAATCATGATTTCCGCAATGCTAATAAAACCCCCAACTTTCCACAAAGATTCACAACATATGTCAATAAACCATACAAGCCAACAATTTTTCTATGAATTTTTTCCCATTTGAAATGTGTATCTAACCTTAAAAAAAATACAAAATAAATATTTTAACAATGTAAAAGGGTCGAAAATAAAATTCAGAGTCGGAGTAAATTTTTCCCATTTGAAATGTGTATCTAACCTTAAAAAAAATACAAAATAAATTTTTAACAGTGCACAAGGGATGAAAATAAAATTCAGAGCCGATCTAGAAGCTTAAAATCGAGGACCAAAGGGGTTGGAGACGTCTTCTAGTCCCTTCATCATAAAAGTGCAATTGGAACATACATGGGGTGGTAGCAGTATTCTATAAATTTATAACATTCTACAAATTTTTCCCATTTGAAATGGATATCTAACCTTAAAAAAAACACAAAATAAATATTTTAACAATGTAAAAGGGTCGAAAATAAAATTCTGAGTCAGAGTAAATTTTTCCCATTTGAAATGTGTATCTAACCTTAAAAAAAATACAAAATAAATTTTTAACAGTGCACAAGGGATGAAAATAAAATTCAGAGCCCATCTAGAAGCTAAAAATCGAGGACCAAAGGGGTTGAAGGCGTTTTCTATCCCTGCATCCCCCCGGTAAAAGTGGAATTGGAGCACACAGGGGGGTGGTAACAGGGAATATTGTTGGAATATTTAGCGTTGGAACAAACAACTGATTTTTCGTTCTATCGCCGAGCGTGGAATCAGCCGGTTTCTGGTCGCAGCACCGTCAAGGGATGGAAAGGAAGCGAAAGAGAGGGTAGCAGACGTGGCTGTCCGAAAGACGAAGAAAGGGTATCGAGGGTGAGACGGCCAGATGCAGAGAGGGAAAGGGAACCGTTGGGAAGAAAGACGAAACGAGAGACAGCGAGCAGCGAGCGAGAGAGGAAGTAATAGGGTGGGATGGAGAAGGAGAGGGATGCAGGGTGGCTCTGTTCGGGGGTCGGTCGTTGCCATGGGGATGGTGGTAAGGCGGGGGAAGGGAGGGTCGGTCGATGCAAACGCACCATAAAGTTTTATGGCTCTCCAGAACTGTACCTATCCGCCCTCGTCTGCCAGCTCTGGGTCGACTCTGCCGGGGAAACTATACTCGCCTAACTCCGGGGGATATCCCTTTTCACGGCGACCGAGGATCGACGACGATTTCAGAAAAAAAAAATGAAGGAAAATGTCACCACCATAATTATGATTACTTTTTAATTGGGATACGTGTATAAACTCTGAATATTTAGTGATTTTTTATAAAAAAAAAAAACAGTAAGAATCTTGTTAAATAGACGTTTTGTTGTTTGGGAGGCCAAGGATTCATGAAAAAAAAAATAAAATTAGAAAACTGCTATACATAATTATGGTAATTTTTTAATTTGATTTAATATGGAATAAAGTAGAGGTTTTGTTTGTTGGGGGGAGAGCAAGGATCGACGATGATTCGAGAAAAAAGAAAATAGAAATAGAAAACTCCCACTCATAACATTTTAATTTAATTCAAAATCGAATAAATTCTGAATATTTGGTGATTTTCGATACAAAAACTGCAAGAATCTTGTTAAATAGACGTTTTGGTTGTTTGGGGGTCCAAGGAACGTCGACGATTCTCAAGAAAAACAAGAAAAATAGAAAAGACCACTCATAACCTCTTAATTTTATTTGGTATCGAATAAACCCAGAATATTTGGTGATTTTCTATAAAAAAACAGCAAGAATCTTGTTAAATAGACGTTTTGTTTTCTTGGGGGGCCAAGGATCGTTCACGATTCCCAAGAAAAAAAAAGAAAAATAGAAAACACCACTCATAACCTCTCAATTTAATTTAGTATCGAATGAACCCAGAATATTTGGTGATTTTCTATCAAAAAACAGCAAGAATCTTGTTAAATAGACGTTTTGTTTTCTTGGGAGTCCAAGGAACGTCGACGATTCTCAAAAAAAAAAAAGAAAAATAGAAAACACCACTCATAACCTCTTAATTTAATTTAGTATCGAATAAACCTAGAATATTTGGTGATTTTCTATTTAGAAAACTGTGAAAATCGTTCCAAATAGACGCTCTGTTTCCTGGGGGGCCCAGGAGTCGACGAGGATTCACGAAAAACAAAAATAAAAATAGAAAACTCCCAACTATAATTATGAAGATTTTAATTTAATTTGATATCGAATAAACTATGAATATTTCTATAAAACAAAACCACTAGAATCTTTTTAAATATATGTTTTGTTTTTGGGGGTGGGGGAGAGGGGACCAAGGATCGACGACAATTCGTGAGAAAATAAAAGATAAAAATAGAAAACTGCCACATATAATTATGATGAGTTTTTAATTTAATTTAACATTGAATAAACTATGAATATTTGGTGATTTTCGATAAAAAAAAATCACTAAAATCTTCTTATTGTGATACTAGAAAAATTAACTCTCAAGTTAAGACGTTGAGGGAAATAAATTTGACTAGAATTTGTGAATTTTAACAAGCTTACGAAAATAAGTACTGAAACATATTTTAGGTTATGTAGCCTATAATGGTCTTTAGTTTTGCAGAATATTATACAGTTTTGATCTGGCAATGAACGTGTTAAATAGAAGTTTCGTATTTCCAAAGGGCCAAAGATCGACGAGGAAAAAGGATTCTCGAAAAAAATAAAAAAATATATTTAATTTAAAATCGAATAACCTCTAAATATTTGATAATTTTCTATTCAAAAATCGCGAGAACTACAATTCATCGAAATATAAAATAAAAATAGAAAACTCTAACCTATAATTACCTCGCCAATAATTTTTTAATTCAACTTAACTCTATTTTGTGAATTTTTTAAAAAAAAAAACCGCGAGAATCTTTTCAGATGGACGTTCCACGGAAGAAAGAATACGCGATTAACGAAGATCGTCGCCAGCGGAATCGCGACGACGTGAAAAGAACATTTAATGTTAATTATCCGTCGCGACGAGAGAAATCGAATCGTTTTAATGGAGCGGCGGCGGAATCCGCGAACGTCCGAAATCCGAAATCCGCGCTCCGTTAACGAGCCGGGAATCGATTCCATCGATAGTTTCGTGTCGACCGTGCCAGGGGTTCGATTCGATTCGATTCGCGGGACAGGGGTGTTCCTGTTAATGGAAATAAAGGGTGGGGCGGCGAGAGAGGGGCCGAGGGCTGTCGGAGATTTTTTAGGAGCGAAGTTACTAACGAACCCGTGGACTCCGTGTCTCGTTACTTCTTGCGCCGCAATTATTTCGCCGTGCTTCGACTTTCAAAGCTGTTTATACATTAAACATCTAACGCTTCAATAAAGCCATCCCTTTCATCGCTATGGGGTCTCCCTAGACCCAAGCACAGGACACTCTCAAATTTTCTAGAAACTCTAGTAAAATCCAGAGGAACCATTTTGTATACTTTTCAGCATCTGGGTTAGAAATTATATGTAAAATAACCTCAATATAATTTTAAAAGTGTAGAAAAAATATTTCTGGTTGTGAAAATCTGTAATTTGTGATTTGGAAGACACTGCACATTGCAAAGATTACTGACAGTTCTCTCTATCTAGTGTTTTAGCTAATAATATTAATTTAGAAAGAATATTCTTCACTAAAAAGTCCTGACAATGTTAAAATCGTCAGAACATCTTTAAAAAAAGCAGTATTTCTGTTAAAAAATATCAAAAGAAGATATTTAGATTCACTTCCTTGTGACAAGTTTGGTCAATGGAGGTATATTTACCTCAGTGCCCTGTTTTATCGACCGGGGGGGCCCAAATCGCGGGAAATTCAAATCTAAACAATGAAACCTCTAATAACAACTATCAATTTTATTTCTATTCCCATTGCATCGTCTCGAAATAGTATACTATAACATTTCTAACCAAAAAAGAACACTAAATAGAAATTTTAACTATTCTATATACGATTTTAAAAATGTCCAACTCCAAATTACAATTTTTATTTAATTAATTTCGATGATAACAGAGATTTGGAACAGAATGTAGCCGACATATCTAGGAAATATCGATATGAAAATATTTTCTCTGACCACAAACGGCGCTAAATTGTGGTGCCAGGCCGGTATCGGCGACCTCGTTGACAGCGAGACACCGAAACGCGTTTGCATCGTTTACGACGCGTCGTAAAATGGACGAGATAAATCCCTCTGTCGGAACGCGGAGACGGGCCAGTGTCCGAGATACGATATCGCTCATCGCCGATGACGGGACGCCGGGATTACCCGCGACGGTAATAAAAACCCCGGAGAACGTCGATCCGTTTGCTTTTCTGGAGAATAGAATCCAGTACAAATCATCGTCCGGGGAGATACTGTTCGCGCGACAGATAACGCCGTGAGAATCGTGAGCCGCGGAGCACCTTTGAAAGAAATAAAAAGCAAATATTGAAAGGAGCCCGGGCTCCTCCGACGTTTGCACGGACGTCTTTCGAGACCCGCGACGACATCCGATCCCGGAGTTTAACTTAAACTGTTTAACAACTTGCTTGGGGCGTCGTTCGTCCCGGATAACTGCTACGAGATTAGTCGAATCTCTTATTCGGGTCGAATCACGCTTATTCGCTGACTCTATTCGCGGGGACGTTGAAAAGGAGGGATAGATATGGTAGTTTATGGGTAAGTGATGGTTGTATATGTTGTAAATATTGGGAGGATTATTAGAATTTAGTGTAGGTATTCTTTGAGAAAAGATTTCAAGGCTAAAAAGTTTAATACAGCAGTGGTTGTATTGGGATTGCAAGCTTATATTGGGGGCGTTGAAAAAAAGAAGTAAATGCGTTAATTTATGGTTAATTTATGGTTGTATATGTTGTAAATATTGTTAGGATTGTTAGAATTTAGTGTAGGTATTCTGTGAGACAAGATTTCAAGGCTAAAAAGTTTAACACAGCAGTGGTTGCATTGAGTTTGCAGGCTTATTTAGGAGGGCGTTGAAAAAAAGAAGTGAATGTGTTATTTTATGGGTAAATTATGGTTGTATATGTTGTAAATATTGGGAGGATTATTAGAATTTAGTGTAGGTACTCTTTGAACAAAGATTACATGCCTAAAAAGTTTAATACATCAATGGTTCCATTGGATTTGCAGACTTATTTTTGGGAGCATTGAAAAAAACAAGTAAATGTGTTAGTTTATGGGTAAATCATGCTTGTATATATTGTAAATATTGTCAGGATTATTGAAATTTATTCTATTCATTGTTTGAACAAAGATTTCAAAGCTAAAATGTTTAATAGAGAAGTTATTGAACTGGATTTGCAGACTCATTTGTGGGGGCGTTGAAAAGAAGAAGAAAATGTATTAATTTATGGTTGTATATGTTCTAAATATTGTCAGGATTATTGAAATTTATTCTATTCATTGTTTGAACAAAGATTTCAAAGCTAAAATGTTTAATAGAGAAGTTATTGAACTGGATTTGCAGACTCATTTGTGGGGGCGTTGAAAAGAAGAAGAAAATGTATTAATTTATGGTTGTATATGTTCTAAATATTGTCAGGATTATTGAAATTTATTCTATTTATTGTTTGAACAAAGAATTCATGCTTAAAAAGTTGAATACAGCAATGGTTCCATTGGATTTGCAGACTTATTTTTGGGAGCATTGAGAAAAACAAGTAAATGTGTTAGTTTTTGAGTAAATCATGGTTGTATACATTGTAAATATTGTCAGGATTATTGAAATTTATTCTCTTTATTGTTTGAACAAAGATTTCATGCTTAAATAGATTAATACAGCAGTGGTTCCATTGGATTTGCAGACTTATTTTTGGGAGCATTGACAAAAAGGAGTAAATGTGTTAGTTTATGGGTAAATCATGGTTGTATATATTGTAAATATTGTCAGGATTATTGAAATTTATTCTATTTATTGTTTGAACAAGGATTTCAAAGCTAAAAAGTTTAATAGAGAAATTATTGAACTGGTTTTGCAGACTCAGTTTTGGGGGCGTTGAAAAGAACAAGTAAATGTGTTAATTTATGGTTGTTTATGTTGCAAATATTGTCAGGATTATTGAAATTTATTGTATTTATGTTTTGAATAAAGATTTCATGCTTAAAAAGTTTAATACATTAATGGTTCCATTGGATTTGCAGACTTATTTTTGGGAGCATTGAGAAAAACAAGTAAATGTGTTAGTTTATGGGTAAATCATGGTTGTATATATTGTAAATATTGTCAGGATTATTGAAATTTATTCTATTTATTGTTTGAACAAAGATTTCAAAGCTAAAATGTTTAATAGAGAAATTATTGAACTGGTTTTGCAGACTCAGTTTTGGGGGCGTTGAAAAGAACAAGTAAATGTGTTAATTTATGGTTGTATATGTTGCAAATATTGTCAGGATTATTGAAATTTATTGTATTTATCTTTTGAACAATGATTTCATGCTTAAAAAGTTTAATACATTAATGGTTCCATTGGATTTGCAGACTTATTTTTGGGAGCATTGAAAAAAACAAGTAAATGTGTTAGTTTATGGGTAAATCATGGTTGTATATATTGTAAATAATGTCAGGATTATTGAAATTTATTCTATTTATTGTTTGAACAAAGATTTCAAGGCTAAAAAGTTTAATAGAGAAATTATTGAACTGG
The DNA here is from genome assembly GCF_013123115.1 of Colletes gigas. Classification (NCBI taxonomy): domain Eukaryota; kingdom Metazoa; phylum Arthropoda; class Insecta; order Hymenoptera; family Colletidae; genus Colletes; species Colletes gigas. The sequence goes on from NW_025106644.1 coordinate 3,501,560, forward strand.
ATTTGCAGACTCATTTTTGGGGGGCGTTGAAAAGAAGAAGTAAATGTGTTAGTTTCTAGTTAAATGATGATTTTATATGTTGTAAGTATTGCTGGGATTATTAGAATTTAGTGTATATAATTTTCGATGAATGATTTCAAGGCCAAAGGGGTTAACAGAGCCAGCGATTGAACTATGGTCGCACGTATTAGCGATGGGAATTGATATCGAGTGAATGTTATCGACGTCGTAAATTATAATCTGGTATCGAACAAAATCAAATACGTAGTTATCAAACGGATTTGATGCACGAAAATATCGATACCGTCTGGCTCGAAAATACGACGAGTATAGTCGTCAAAACAGTCCATCAATATTCTAAATAATATTCTAGAATAAAAAGATATTTATAAAACATGATAAAATACTATTAAATAAGTAATCATTTTAACTATAAAAAATGTAATAGAAAAGAATTTGTAAATATTCTAACAAGAAAGACACCATGCAATTTTTAATACATCAATATTCTAGTATAAAAAAATATTTATAGAACATGATAGAATGTTAAATAAGAAATTATTTTAACTATGAAAAATATAACAGAAATTGATTTGTAAATATTCTAAGAAGACAGACACAATGCAATTTTTAACAAAAATACGAAATGCAAGCTCACGTGTGCTAGCGTCGTTTTAGGAACGAAACAAGTAAATAAATGAAAGCCACGGAGACGTTTTCGACATCGAGATCCAGGATATCAGCGGGGAAATAAAGCGTTTACGAGAATCCAGCCTCCCCTGGTCCGTGTCTGCGAGAAAAAACAAGGCTCGCCTCGAAACGTTCCTGAATTATCTAATTCCGGTGGAACCAGAAGATCGAAGAGAGGGAGAGAGAGAGAGGCAGGAGAGCCGAGGGAGACGGAGTGTATTGCGAACGTGCCCCGAGTGCCAATCCTCGAAACCACCCCAGCAGGAATACAAAAACCCATGGCGAGAGAGACGACGCCATCGCGTGGCAGACGAGGACACGCGTGAGAGTGGAACACGGTAATTATTTTCGAACCGTCAAACCTGGTCGCGAGAGGGTGACGCCAGGCATCATCTGGAAGTCAAGGGTTACCTAGGCGAATAATACTTAAGGTTTTATTAGGGATGCGTAGCCCTGCTCGAAGCTCTTCACTGTTTGGGGAAGGACCCCAAACTGTCCAACTCAGATTTTAACTGGTCCTTGCAGGGTGATGTATGCTCTAATAATTATGAAGATACAAACAATTAAACTTTTAATAACCTTTGATTTACCAATCAGGTCTATGCTACTCCCCAACGCCATTTTAATACCCATTGACCGCGTGCATTCTACTTTGCTGTGCTCAAAAAACATATACAGAGCGTTTGGATCCGGGAAAAATTTTAATGGGGGATTCTAGAGGCCAAAATAAGACGAAAATCAAGAATACAATTTCTCACCTCATGGCTGGTTAAAAAGTTATTAACAGTTGCGCCTGTAGATAGGCAACTTGCGTTCAGGCGCAACTGTTAATAACTTTTTAACGAAGCCTCAGCCTTGGGAAAAATTTTAAGGGGGGATTCTAGAGGCCAAACTAAGACGAAAATCAAGAATACAATTTCTCACCTCATGCCTCGTTAAAAAGTTATTAACAGTTGCACCTCTAGCTAGGCAACTTGTGTAGAGACGCAACTGTTAATATCTTCTTAACGAAGCCTCAGCCTTGGGAAAAATTTTAATGGGGGATTCTAGAGGCCAAAATAAGACGAAAATCAAGAATACAATTTCTCACCTCATGGCTCGTTAAAAAGTTATTAACAGTTGCACCTCTAGCTAGGCAACTTGTGTAGAGACGCAACTGTTAATATCTTCTTAACGAAGCCTCAGCCTTGGGAAAAATTTTAATGGGGGATTCTAGAGGCCAAAATAAGACGAAAATCAAGAATACAATTTCTCACCTCATGGCTCGTTAAAAAGTTATTAACAGTTGCACCTCTAGCTAGGCAACTTGCGTAGAGACGCAACTGTTAATATCTTCTTAACGAAGCCTCAGCCTTGGGAAAAATTTTAATGGGGGATTCTAGAGGCCAAAATAAGACGAAAATCAAGAATACAATTTCTCACCTCATGGCTCGTTAAAAAGTTATTAACAGTTGCACCTCTAGCTAGGCAACTTGCGTAGAGGCGCAACTGTTAATAACTTCTTAACGAAGCCTCCATCAAAAAATTGGTATTCTTGATTTTCGTCTTATTTTGACCTGGAGAATATGCTATCACCTTGCAAAGACAAAGGGAGCTGAGACTTAGTCTCGTACAGCTGGCCATTCGATGTATGTAATTCAATAACGTTCGATCGTTGTCTATTTTCTCCCCTTTCGAGTTACCGTCTGGCCGAGAAGATCGAACGAAAACATTGCAAGAGGCTCTCCAGCAGCATCCACAGCCTTTCAACCCTCCCACCCCTGGAAGGCAACCCCAGAAGCTTTAAATAAAAAATCTATTCCAGATGTAGACTTCGTTTCCAACGGGTCGCGAATCTAATGCTTTAAGCGAGTAAATGGCGGATACTTCACCGTGTCCGTGTGAAAGGACCTTTATTTGGCCTCGTTTCACTTACTTGGGCGTTTATGTTTCAATGTTTTTTTTTTGTTATTCTTTGATTTCACCTTTAAATGAATCGAATTCTCGATACTCTTGATGGCGACTGGCTGGGAAAGGTCTTCGATGGACGACATAGGCGTAGGATCTACAAGAATAATTTCTATTTTCAATTCTGAAATGTATTATAGAATAATGTAATTTGTGTATACAAATGTTGAGTTTGAAATATATTGATGTGAAAGATACCAGAAGTTTTATTTTATTGTAATTCGAACATAACCTAAAAATAAAACTAAAGAGGAACTGTGTATAGATAAGTGGTAATAAATAAATTTAGAAAATTTGATTTTACCTTTTAAATAAGTAAATGAATCAAATTCTCAATACTTTACTATTACTCTTGATGATGACTGGAGGAAAAAATTCTTCGATTGACGACATAGGCGTAGGATCTACAAGAATAATTTATATTTTCAATTTTAAAGTGAGTTGTTGGAATATATTATAAGATAATGCAATTGGTGTATACAAATATTGAGTTTGAAATAAATTATTACAAAAAATACCAATTCTAACCTATCCCTAACAGACTAAAAATTGAAACTAAGGAGAACCTATGCAAAGGTAGCACAAATTATAGATTTAAAAAAATTTTTATCTATTTTATGAGCTTCCAGTAACGATTTGGTGAAAATCGACGGGATTGGAAAGGCAACCGGTTGTGGATCGTTTGAGATCTCGGAGATCGAATGCCCCGCTGTCGGGTTGCCCTTCTTTTTCCTCGATTTCTACATAAGGGAAACGGCGGCGGTGTCACGGATGGCCGCGTTCGCCGCTGAAGAATCTCAAACGCCTTAATGAAGCACCGAGTCGTGCTATTCGCGCGAGTTAATATTCCTCGGGTTGCATTTGACCATGTGCGAATCGATAAAACAAACTGTACGCAGGTGCATGCTCCGTTGCACCCGGCGTGGCGACCTCCTTGACGAACTGCGAACAACCACCAGAGGGATAGGTATCGAGATAGGTTGTTGTCCCCACCAGTTATCGATCAGGGGTCAATTCGAATATGGGGGTTCCCCCGAATCATTCACTTGCACCTCCTCCATTATTTTATCTTACACTTCCTGGTACCAGTTCTCGAGATCAAATTGAGCTTCAATACTATTCCAAAAGTCAAAATTACCCTTTTGTAATTTTTAATTAAAATTGTGAATAATTTAGTGGTCAAATTCGTAATTTTTAATTAATATTCGAATATGGGATTCCCCAAATCATTGACTTGCACCTCCTCCATTATTTTATCTTATATTTCTTGGTACTAGTTTTCGAGATCAAATTGAGCTTCAATACTATACCAAAAGTCAAAATTACCTGAAAATGATACTTCTGTAACAATATTTATTTTTCAACACAATTATCGAACCACTAATAAAGCAATTTAAACAAAATTGAATTAATTTAAAACTGTGATAAATTTTCCAATTTTGATTGGAACCACCCTGCAAATTAATCAAATTCCAAATTATATCTGTTTTTCATGACACGAAATATATTTGGCTTTGGAGGTCCAACGAACCGAATAATCTGTTTGATTAACACTCAAATCACTGATGATGACCTCATCAGTCATAATTAACTGGGTTTGGAAATTGGAAAATACACAATATTTTATATCCCACAAAATCCCCGCTGAAAGCTTGCATAATTTTGCTCAGCAATTAATTCAAAATATTCGTAAATGGTTTTGGGCGACGATGGTAAAGTTACTTCGAAATTGATCGAATCACCAGTCTGATTTCCTATTCAGGTTAGAGAGTGCCTCGCAAAAGGTTTCAATCGCCTTTCGAAAACATCTCGAGGAGAATGGAAACGTTCGCCAACAACGCGTTTAATGCAAAGTGTGCTAGAAACGTCTCGACCAGACGGAAGAACAAAACGTAGCCAACGACGAGCGGAGTTAATCGCACCGTGTCGTTACACAAGCTTACGGAGATTCTCTCCTCACTCGTCGTTCCGTACACGCGTCTCGGTTAAATACGCTACTCGCATACGTCGTTTTAGTAATAATATCACCCTTGTTCGTGAGCGTAACTAACTCCGCTTTGAACGATTCACATCTTCAGGAGATAATGCCCTGCTCGTTGTGTGATTCTTGGGTTCATAACAGAAGCTAGACGCTCATTAGCATGTTTATTATGCAGTTTTTGTATCAAATTTGCTCAAATTGTGGGAGATTTTTCACTGGAAATTATTTTGAAGCATTTAAGCTTGACGGTCACCGGTGACCACCATGGTAAAATAAGATAATTTAATGGGTGGAGTAGATATTTTCTGTTTAATATGTTTGGTAATCAGTTATTGTATTAAATTTGATCAAATTATTACATATTTTTCACTGATAATCATTTTAAAGCATATAAGTTTGGCGGTCACCGGTGACCACCATTAGAATAATTTGTGGAACGCCATTTTGATGCATGTGAATATTAAATTTTAACCCAAAAGTCGTCTAAAAAATAAAATTAAATCTCAAATTAAATATACATCAAATATTTCAACAATTAAATATTTTAAACAACGTAAAATATAAATAATAATATAAAAAATTCTAAAATACACAATCTGACTAAAAAGGGTTGTATTTGATTTCCATAAGTACAGAACGAGAATCTCCATTTGACTACCTTGCAGAATACCCCAAATTGGGCCTCAGAGACCCACCCCATTTGCTCAAAAAATTTTTCAAAAAAATACAAACATATTCCATCAATCGTCTGGCTCGATCTCGTGATTACATCGACTCGCGATCGCTTTCTGTGAAGATCGAGAGGTCGTGTATTATTTTTGTCGTCAAACGGAATCCCCCGTGGCGCATATTGCAATTACAACCGGGGATACCCTCGCGCGGGTATCGGAAGCAATAAACGAAAAGGCGAGGAGGATGGAAAAATCGAGCCCGGCTCGCTTTGGAATTGTCCCGTGGTAAGCGAAAGTCGCGTTGGCGTCAGATAAAACAGCTGAAAATAGTGTCGCGTATCTGCGAACAGATACAACGATACACCCACGACGCACGGAGACGTCGAGACGCGGAGATAAATTAGTTTTTTACCCCGCGGTGCAACGCGACTAACTACGAGCACGGCCACGTGCAGGTTTTGCATTTTTACGAAACGATTCCGCCACTCCAGCGAGCACCAAACCCCCCACAAATCGTGGAGCGTGAAAAATTCTAGCAGACCACATTTTTTCCGGGGTAGAAATTCCTTGGGAACGAGCATTTACACGTGTGAATTGTCGAAGATGCCCAGAAGAATCTTGTCACGCTTTTGTTGCGGCCATTTTGTTAATTGGGGTGGACCCAGAATGGCGGGAAATTTGAATTTGGAAAGTGGTATGTCTCTGAGGACGAGTGAAATTTTATTTTTATTTCTATTGCATAGTCGTACAGTGGAAGAGTGTTGATTTGTATTGTGCGATAGGATAGTATAGATTTCTAATTGATAAATAACATTGAATGGGAATTTTAAAAGAATTCTGGAAAATATGGGAAGTAAATGAGGGATTCAGATGGACTGAATTCATAGATTAACTTTCTTAAGGACGATCTGGTCACTGGAAGTAGATTTATCTTCCTACGCCATTTTGTTGACCAGAAGTCCTCAACGGCGGGAAATTTGAATCTCAAAGTGGTACTAGTCCCTCAGAACAAAAGAATATACATTTCTAATAGAGAAATAACCTAAACAGGCATTTTAAAGTAGGACAGTAAAGATTTCTAATTGTAAAAGAACACTAAATAGGAATTTTAGAGAAATTTTGGAAAATATAAGAAGCAAATGAGAGATACAGAAGAAGCTAGATTAACTTTCTTATGTACAATCTGGTCACTGGATGTAGGTTTATCTTCCTACGCCATTTTGTTGACCAGGGCTCCACAATGGCGGGAAATTTGAATGTCAAAAGTGGTACTAGCCTCTCAGAACAAAAGAATATAAATTTCTAATAGAAAAAAAATTAAACAAGCCTTTTATCTATTGTATGGGGTTGTAAAAATGAAAGTACACGAGGGAATGGGGGTTGAAAAGGGTAGGAATGATTGGAGGAAGCAAACATCTGGCGGAGGTGGAACGAAATTCCGATTTCCCCCGGAAATTTGCAGTCTCCGACTCGGACGATCGTTGACCGATCAAAAGGTGACTCCGCGGATCGTTCTAGCAATTCGAGAGATGAAAGGAGTTCCGCCCAGGGGGATGCAACAGCGATCCTGGGAGAGCGTGGATCGTCGAGAGGGGCTGAAGGGGTATCGAGGAAACCGGGAAAACGACAATCCCGATAATACCCATAGTCGGAGTCGCGAATTTCGGTCCGGAATGATTTACGAAGCGACGACGGGATCGGCTCGACACCCCTTTTCGAAGCGGGATCCCGACAGGAACGCGATGCCAGATCGTCGAACAAAAGCGGCCATTGTCGCGACTGAAAATCAGAAACGGCGAGATCACTTCCGCCCCGTCTGTGCTCGAGTTCGAGGGTCGAGCGCCCGCTAGGCTCGTTCGCTTTCTCGCGTGAAATTGAGCCAAACAATGCGCGGCGCGCGCCGATCGATGGCCTCGCGCCGGCCCCGTGCAACAATTCCGCTGTATGTATTGCGATTCCTTCCAACCGTTTCCTTCGCGATATTTCACCGCCAATTGCCCCCCAATACTCCATATCCAGGAACAAACGCCCCAATACCATGTAAATGTAAAGAGTTTTTTGCGGTTATGATATGGAATTCGAGGATCGGGGTGCACGGGCGCGGAGTGGCGGGAAATTTGAATTTTAAAAGCGGTACGATCGCGATGGTTCGAATTGGGAGGGACGAGGGTGGATTTTAATTGTTGTATCGGGGTGATTTGTTTGATCCGGGAAGGGGTGATGAGGGTGGAGTCGGGGGAATCTTCGGGGTGGCGGGAAATTTGAATTTTAAAATGGGACGATGATAATGGGTCGACTTGAGAAAGATATCCAAGTCTCAATTTTAAATATTGCCATTGGGTTGGACCTGGAAACTGAAGAGGACTTGTGGGATTGTTCAGAGTGACGGGAAATTTGAATTTTGAAAATGATACTTTATATTTATATTTATATTTCATTGTTGCAAAATGGGGTACTATTTCGAATTGAAAGGGACAACTAAGCCTGAATTTTAGCTATTATATTGCCTTGATTTGTTAGATCTGGAAACCAGGAAACGGGGCTGGACTCATGGGATTCTTCAGAGTGGCGGGAAATTTGAATTTGAATAATGATACAATGGTAATGTTTCGAAATGAAAAAGAAAACTAAGTCTGAATATTAACTATCGTATTGAGTCGATTTCTTAGACCTGGAAACTGAAGACTAGAGTGAACTGACGAGATTTTCTTCAGAATAGTGGAAAATTTGAATATCAAAAATGGTAAAGAGCAAATTATTGATATTTCTATTGCATCAGTACAAAATAAAAGTGAAAAAGACGACTACGACTGAATTTTAACTATTAGATTGATTTGCTAGATCCAGAAACCAAAGACGAGGGTGGATTGGCGGGAAATTTGAACTTAAAAAATGGTAGAAAGCAAACTATTGATATTTCTATTACATATTCGCAAAATAGGATACTATTTCGAATTGAGAGAGACAATTAAGCCTGAATTTTTACTATTGAGTTGATTTGTTAGTCCCAGAAACCGTAGATTAAGGTGGGCTCATGGGATTCTTTAGAGTGGCGGGAAATTTGAATTACAAAAATGGTACAAAGCAAACTATTGATATTCCTACTGCATTGTCGCTAAACAGGACACTATTTCCAATCGAAAAAGACAACTAACCCTAAATTTTAACTTTTGCATAAAATAAATCTAGAAATAAAAATTTTATTCCAAAGTAGAAAACTCTCCTGAAGATTCCAACGTTTCAACCTATAATAAAACAATCTATTTCCCACATTACTATTCAAGAACTAGGAAATATTGCATAAAAGTGTTGAAAGAAACACGATTTACCACTCCTGCGCGAAAACAAACGAACCGCATCCGCAAAAAATGGCGCCCCTTTCGAACGAAATTCGTCATTAAATCGCCGCGCCGCGTTCGCCTCGATTATTCGTCCATGCAGTGCGCAAAAAAAAAAAAGAAAAAAAAACACACACAATTTCTGTCGTAAAAGAGCCACGGGGACCGAAAAGTTCAGCCGTAGGGAACGTCGCGGCGTGGAATCGATGCGGCGTCGTTGGCCGACGTCAGCGTAATATGAAAAATACATTCGCCGTGTCCCGTGAAATAACCAATTCCGTGGGTCTGCCGGTTATTTTTCCCCGTTTTCACCCGTGGCTGTCCATTTTTCCCGTGGAAAAATCCGCCCCGGCTGCATTCGCGACGGCACCGCGCGCCGTTTACATTGAACGTCGCTGAAATAAAACGGTCGCTCGTCGATTTTGCAGGTGGTTTTCCCGAGTGGCGGCCGTTAATTCTCCCCCCGCCCCTCCCTGCCCCCGCCCCACCTCACGTCTCACTCGTTCAACCTTTTCTGTTTCTCAGCTCCGGCGTGGGATGCACGGAGGGGGACGCCGAAGCGTCGAAGGTTTCGCGTTGCGTCGCGAAACGACATTTTTCCCTTTTTCTTTTTTTTTTATTTGCACTTTTTCAGACGGTTCGTCGTATTCGTACAATCGTCCGGTGAACAGGTGTCTCTTCGCTTAACGCGACGACTTACGTGCGCCATGGTTTTTTCTTCTTTTTTTTTTTTATTTCGACGCGCGTCCCGCGGCACAACTAATTAGGGAAAAAACGCGCAAGGTTAATTAGTAAGGAGACGTAATTAATGGAACGGGCAGGTTCTTGCTTATTCATCGGACAGATCCTCGCGATAGGGTGGATCTTTCATTTCTGCCTCCTCGTTTCTTTTATCCGGGACCTTTTATTCCCTCTCTCTTGCTCCTTCGACTTTCGCTGTATTTTTCCTTTTTTACCCATTTTTTTTTTTTTTTTTGAGCGCCCCGCTATTAGTCGCGGAATGATCACCAGAGTGGGGGGGAGGGTTAAAATGCCTCGACGCCGTACACTTGGCCCCGATTGTTCGCCTCGATGACGGTAATTTGACAGACAGGGGTTGCGTGCCGTACGCGAGACAAAAGTCGCGCGAAACAAATCGACCGGGAACGCCTCGAAAAGGGGGAAATCGCGAGGAGATCCTCCGTCGTCGAGTGTCGCCGAGCTTTCAAGCCCGGAGAAAATAAAAAAAAAAATACTATTCGACGCGTTTTACCACCCGATCGCTACGATCGACCGCGTCTATTCTACTTCGCTGTGCCCAAAAAACATATATAGAGCGTTTGGTCCCGGGAAAAATTTTGATGGGTGATTCTAGAGGCCAAAATACGTCGAAAATCAAGAATACAATTTCTCACCTCATGGCTCGTTAAAAAATTATTAACAGTTGTGCCTCTAGATAGGTAACTTGCGTAGAGGTGCAACTGTTCATAACTTTTTAACGAGCCATGAGGTGAAAAATTGTATTCTTGATTTTCGACGTATTTTGGCCTCTAGAATCTCCCATCAAAATTTTTCCCAAGGTTGAGCCTTCGTTAAAAAGTTATTAACAGTTGCACCTCTAGATAGGTAACTTGCGTATAGGTGCAAATGTTAATAACTTTTTAACGAAGCCTCAGTCTTGGGAGAAATTTTAATGGGGGTTTCTAGAGGCCAAAAGAAGACGAAAATCAAGAATACAATTTCCCACCTCATGGCTCGTTAAAAAGTTATTAACAGTTGCGCCTCTAGATAGTCAACTTGCGTAGAGGTGCAACTGTTAATAACTTTTTAACGAAGCCTCAGCCTTGGGACAAATTTTAATGGGGGATTCTAGAGGCCAAAAGAAGACGAAAATCAAGAATACATTTTCTCACCTCATGGCTCGTTAAAAAGTTATTAACAGTTGTGCCTCTAGATAGCCAACTTGCGTTTAGGCACAACTGTTAATATCTTCTTAACGAAGCCTCAGCCTTGGGATAAATTTTAAGGGGGGATTCTAGAGGCCAAAAGAAGACGAAAATCAAGAATACAATTTCTCACCTCTTGGCTCGTTAAAAAGTTATTAACAGTTGCGCCTCTAGATAGGTAACTTGCGTATAGGCACAACTGTTAATATCTTCTTAACGAAGCCTCCATCAACAAATTGGTATTCCTGATTTTCGTCTTATTTTGGCCTCTAGAATCTCCCATTAAAATTTTTCCCAGGGACGGTTGAACACACTGTATATGTACTATTGAATTTGCTTGTTTGTAATGCAATATACTTACTAAATAAGATTAGTACTCGCGTATGCAGTGATATGAAGATTTTACTCGGCACGTGGTGTTTTTAAATCCAAAACTTGCAATAAAAATGTTTCAAACTAGGCCTCCTCAGACAATTGTACATACATCTTTCTAGTGAAGGTTTAAAAGAGCACGAAATATAATTTAAGGAGATAAAATACATATTTGAGGGTGGAATACAGTGCTTGAAATGGCGTTTGAAGTTTGGAGGTTTCTCGCGTGAATTAAGTATTGTTTTTCGTATTGGAAAATGGCCATTTCGAGGCGTTGTTTGTCCCATCGCGACAGATTCGCCGGGAGTAGCAAGAATTTGAGCAAACCGAGCCGCACTCGTTCGCATTTTACGCGCTAATGACTTTTACCCCTTTCTGGCGCAAACATTTGTTCCAGCCGCTTCGATCCGCGATGTTCACTCGCGGCGTAAAACGGGAAAAAGAAATTTTAATCATGTTCCAGAGCGTTACGAAAGCACTCTAGTTTCCGGGGAAAGGTTCACGGGAGAATTCAATACCCTCAACCGTACTTGAAAACGCCATACGTTCCCTTAATTTTTCTCTGTGCATCGATGGAACTGTTACGATATCAAATAATACCATAATGATACCATGATTATGGGTAATATTTTTATTAACTAAATTGAGACGGTGATATTTATAAAATAGGTTTGTAAATTTAATGCAATTCATTTCAAAATATTAATTATAATTGCAATGTAAGCTATGTTGTTATGATTCAAATTTTGGGCACTGATTTTTGTAATCAGAATTAATTTGTCATTACTAAACGACCAATTGTAAATAATATCATGTGGGCATTGATATCTCTTTTCAATCTGAATTAATTTGTTATTAATAGATGATCAATTATTTTTAAATAGGGGTTGATTAATTCAAAATTGAGACTAAGTTGCATTTAAAAAATATGAAAACAACCCCAATGAGGTACCAGTTTAATAAAACAATAAAAGGAGTAAACAAAGAATTTATTGCACATATATATTCGTGGTCGAAGGGTTGAAGATAAGGGTAGGATATTAGGGGCCATGAAACTCTTTTCTAGTATCTTTTAGTGCAGATATTTACGATAATGTGGAAGCTCACAATTTCTCTAGAGGGGTGTTTTCACAGGACAGTTTCATAACCTAGAAAATATTACTCGAACTATATTTTTGGAAAGTTTTAATATTTTTCGAACCTTTCAAATTTATGGATAGACCTTTTATATTTACAATAGATATTTATAGTGAATTTAATCTACTAAACTGTTTTCAAAAATGCAAATCTCTTAAAATTCTCCATAAAAATAAAATCATTGCAGACAAATAAATAAATGAGCATCCAAGAGCAAGAATAACACAATTCATTATAAAACATTTCCATCCAGGGGTGGGTTAGCCCAGAACCAAAAACTAAAAAAAAACCCAGAAAAAAAATCTGTAGAAATGTCTGGGCGGGCGGGTGGCTTGGAATTACATCCCCCTTCGTAGGGAGGAAATCCGCGAGATCTCGAGGCTGTAGGGATTCTCCGGTCGCGCGCAGGTGGAGAACTCAATTCAGGGGTGGGTTTTGCTTGCATTTTCATTGTCTCGCCTCCCCGCGCGGGTTGCACGTCACCGTCGTCGTAGACGTCGTCGTCGACGTCGTTGTGGAGGTGGGGGACTCGAAAGGGGGTTTCCAGGAGGAAGAGTAAGAGCCTGGTGTAAGGGGGTGGAAGGGTGGTGGAGGCAGGAGCAGGAGGGGGTAAGCTAATCGTTGAGGCTGCAGCCCGGGGCGGCTGCATTTTTAAAAAACACTACCACGAACGCTCGTCGCGATACGCGTCGCGCGGAGAAACTGTTCTTTCGCCCACCCCTCGCTCCGTTCTTCCCCGCCTCTACCCACGGATACTCGCTAGGCAGTGGCCCCGGCGCATTGTGCCGAATGAATTGCACGTGTGCAGCCGGGCGCGCGTTACGCTTCTCGCGCGGGCTACTCTCGGGTGACCCTAAAAAAAGAGTAAATAGAATGCACCGCGCTGCCTCCGTAAATTGCGCTTCCACCGGTGTTTCCGTGTTTTGTGCGCTCGCGAGACGGATTAAAAGAGAAAAAGAAACGACTGCAGCGCCCTCGGTACGCGTTACGTGTTTTTTACCCCCGATTCCCCCCCACCCCCCTTCGCTGTTCCGTCTAAACATCTTCCCGTAGTTTGTCTCGTTGCAAAACCCCCGTGGAATCGCCCTCGACTTCACGGTTCTTCCCCCGAACCCATCCAACAGAGAATTGTACCACGAATTTTTCGCTTTTTACGACAGTTTTGGTACTATATCTATGGTAATGATCTTCGAATATGAATAATAAAATTGATCACCAGGAGGTTGGGAATTTTTTGACGAGGGAAAATAGTGTTTTATTAAAATCATCCCTTAGTTTCTAGCTTCTCCGCTTAAAAAAGTGAACACTATTTTTATAATGTGGCTATTCTATTTGCAATTGAAAAAGCTAGTATAATATTACTATTTTCAAATATAAATAATGATAAAATCGATCACCCAACAAGGGTAGGAATTTTCTTTGGGGGGTAAATAGTGTTCTATTAATTCTATTCTTTAGTTTCTATTTTTATAATGTTGCAATGAAGAAATTTACTAGTAAATCAATAAAAAAATTCTGTGATAAAATAGTAGGTTATGTTTGATATTGAAATTTGCACAGAATTAATGGAGAAAGGATTCACTGAGAATTTTCTGTCGATAATTACCGCGGGCGTGCGTTGGTCAGCCGAAAGAATAGTCGGCCATTGCAAAAGCTTCGTTTGCCAGATGACTCGGGCAGAACGAGCGATTTGCAGCGTCATCTCGCCATCCTGGCGCTGATATCCTCAACCGTGAAGAATCTTGTTTTTCTTTAACGGTCCATTCTATCTCGCTCCACGGAAAAAGCTCCCCCAAGAATTTTTTTTTCCCCCCCCAAAAAACAACGCAGCCACCAAACGTCTTTTATTAACACTAAATTTACGAAATAGGTCAATTTGACACGAGATTCTAACCTTTTCAAGAAAATAATCATGAACATTTTTAAAACAATGTCTATAGCATGGGAATAAATTTTATTTATCAGATAATAGTATGTATAACTATTTTTTTAAATAAAAATTAAGGCCTTGTATACAAAATTTGTATTGCAAGTCTTGGATCCATTCAAATATGTATTTTATCCTCTTTTTAAATTACATTTCAACTATATTTCATGTTTTTTTAGCCTCCATAACCTCTAATCTCTAATCATATATACAATTGTCTGTAGAATTAATTTTTTAAATAGAAATCAAGGCCTTGTATACAAAATTTATATTGCAAGTTTTGGAATTATTCAAGTATGTATTTTATCTTATTTTTAAATTATATTCCAACTGTATATTGCACTATTTTAAACCTCCATCAGTTAATAGTATGTATAATTGTTTGATGAATTACTTTCTTAAATAGAAAACAAGGCCTTGTATACAAAATTTTTATTGCAAGTCTTGGATCCACTCAAATATGTATTTTATCCTCTTTTTAAATTACATTTCAACTATATTTCATGTTTTTTTTAACCTCCATAACCTCTAATCTCTAATCATTTATACAATTGTCTGTAGAATTAATTTTGTAAATAGAAATCAAGGTCTTATATACAAAATTTGTATTGCAAGTTTTGGAATTATTCAAGTATGTATTTTATCTTATTTTTAAATTATATTCCAACTGTATTTTGCACTATTTTAAACCTCCATCAGTTAATAGTATGTATAATTGTTGGAAGAATTACTTTCTTAAATAGAAAACAAGGCCTTGTATACAAAATTTTTATTGCAAGTTTTGGATCCACTCAAATATGTATTTTATCCTCTTTTTAAATTACATTTCAACTATATTTCATGTTTTTTTTAACCTCCATAACCTCTAAGCTCTAATCATATATACAATTGTCTGTAGAATAAATTTTTTATATAGAAATCAAGGCCTTGTATACAAAATTTGTATTGCAAGTTTTGGAATTATTCAAGTATGTATTTTATCTTATTTTTAAATTATATTCCAACTGTATATTGCACTATTTTAAACCTCCATCAGTTAATAGTATGTATAATTGTTTGATGAATTACTTTCTTAAATAGAAAACAAGGCCTTGTATACAAAATTTTTATTGCAAGTTTTGGATCCACTCAAATATGTATTTTATCCTCTTTTTAAATTACATTTCAACTATATTTCATGTTTTTTTTAACCTCCATAACCTCTAATCTCTAATCATTTATACAATTGTCTGTAGAATTAATTTTTTAAATAGAAATCAAGGCCTTATATACAAAATTTGTATTGCAAGTTTTGGAATTATTCAAGTATGTATTTTATCTTATTTTTAAATTATATTCCAACTGTATTTTGCACTATTTTAAACCTCCATCAGTTAATAGTATGTATAATTGTTGGAAGAATTACTTTCTTAAATAGAAAACAAGGCCTTGTATACAAAATTTTTATTGCAAGTTTTGGATCCACTCAAATATGTATTTTATCCTCTTTTTAAATTACATTTCAACTATATTTCATGTTTTTTTTAACCTCCATAACCTCTAATCTCTAATCATTTATACAATTGTCTGTAGAATTAATTTTTTAAATAGAAATCAAGGCCTTATATACAAAATTTGTATTGCAAGTTTTGGAATTATTCAAGTATGTATTTTATCTTATTTTTAAATTATATTCCAACTGTATTTTGCACTATTTTAAACCTCCATCAGTTAATAGTATGTATAATTGTTGGAAGAATTACTTTCTTAAATAGAAAACAAGGCCTTGTATACAAAATTTTTATTGCAAGTTTTGGATCCACTCAAATATGTATTTTATCCTCTTTTTAAATTACATTTCAACTATATTTCATGTTTTTTTTAACCTCCATAACCTCTAAGCTCTAATCATATATACAATTGTCTGTAGAATTAATTTTTTAAATAGAAAACAATACTTTCTATGAAAAATTTTTATTGCAATTTTTGGATCCCTTCAAATATGTATTTTATCCTCCTTTTAAATTACATTTCGACTGTATTTCATGTTCTTTTTAACCTCCATAACCTCCAATCTCTAATCATATATACAATTGTCTGAAGAATTATTTTTTTAAATAGAAAACAATACTACCATCTATGAAAAATTATTTTTGCAATTTTTGGATTTATTTCCCGATACGAAGAATAATTTTCTCATCGATTTAGCAATATATTTATTGTAAATAAAGATTGTAGGGTGGCAATTTGAGTCGATTTATTATTTTACAACGCACAGTTGTATCTTTTCCATCGAAAATGGCGGGTTTCAACCCTTCGACAAGTAACTAACGTCAATCTAAATCAATTCGATGGTCGCCTCGATCGACGGCTATCTTCGTCCCTTCGCCCCGGGCCCGTCGGCCCGTGAAATAGTCGACGGGCGTTTGATTTATCGTCCAGGTGTCATTTAATATGCCGATGAATCTGGATCAAGCCGCACCCCTGACGCGATAAATTCATCGTGGTATTTAGGAGGGTTGAGAAGAACGCGAGCCTCCCTGAAAAATGGCCATTGTTGCGTGGAGGCACAATACAGGAAGCCTAATTGCCCTTTACACTCGCATTATGCATCCAGTCGACCGTGGAACACCAAATTAAAATTAACATTCAAATTCAAAATCGAAAATGACTCGAAAATTCGAGTTCTATTTTTGCAACCCCTTATTTGATATTTTAAAACAAAAATTTATGAATTTTTCTGGAAGATCTATATTTTATTTTTGGACAATTGTAATTTTTATATTTTAAATGAGATTTATGGATGTCAAAAGGAGTTGCATCCTATACAAAATGGCCATCTCACTCCATTATAAATACAAACAAATTCTAAAATCTAATTAATGATAAATGAAACAATTATTGAAACTTTACACCTGAGGCTGCCAAATGCAGGTGAAAATTTTTTTATTACTCAAAATTTCGTCTGACCTATGAAACCTATAATTCACTTGTCGACTTCATTTACAAATCAACCCTCCTGCTAAAAAAGTATCTCTGTGAAGGTTGTATTCATTTATTCAAAAAGAAACAGCCTTTATAAAGAACTAGAATACAAAGACACAGAGATCAGGTAAATCCAAGTTAAAAATGTGAGCCAAACAAATCAACCCTTATTGTGAAATTTCAAGAAAAATTAATATAAATAGAATTTAAATTAAAATATCAAAATTAGTAGTCAATTGTCAGATAACAAAAAAAAGATCATCCTAACCCAGACCTAACCCTTTATAAAGAACTGAGAGATGAAAATTCAATTTTTCCAATTGAATGGGGAACTTTTTCAGGTATGTGGGTTGAAGATCTCGAGTTTGGCGGAGAGCTAATAGAAACGGTGTCGCGGAGGAGCCGCTTTGCCAGGCTTAGCTGGCTGATTAATCTCGTTTTTCTTGGACCCAGCTCGATGGTTCGCGAGATTTAACAATTTAAGGGCCCTCTCCACCCCCGCCCCCGTGGGGTGGCGAAAGTGTTAACGCGATTCCAGGGACGAGTGGATAATGAGATCGAAAAGTGGCTCCAGCCAGCGTGAAAAATCCTGTCTCTCCGGGTTTCTAATGGGTCTGTGGCCGCGACTAACGACCGCGGGAACGGCTCGCGTTCTCGCCGCTCCTCGTTTACCTTCTTCGCGGCCGTAACGCCCGGTCTCTGGCTCCCGACAATTAGACCTCACGCATTGTGCGTCGTCGACAATGAGCCATCGTTCGCCTGGCATCTCATTTCCTTCGAGAAAAACGCCGCCACTCTCCGAACGGACCCCCACGACCCCCTCTCGAGCCACCCCTTCGAGACTTCTCCCCCTTTCAAAATTTATTAGCGAAAAATACTTTGGGACCCTCGTGAAATTTCAAGAAAAATGAATTAAATTTTTTAATTTCGTTGAAAAATTTGTCCATCTACTCGAATTTTTTTCTCGAAAGTGGGTAGGATATCGAGGGTATGTCTACTCACCAAAAATGATTGAAATTGACCCCCTTAGCTAAAAATAATTTTTTTAGAACGATTTGAAATTTTTGGTTTTCGTCGAATGTAGGGATTTACCTGTCGATTTTCCTTAAGAATTCGTTTTTGATTTTTAATAATTTTATTTGACGTCCTAGAGAAAAGTTGTCTAAAACTTTTTTGTAGGTACACATGAGTTCTAATTCCTCCTAAAATTTCATTGAAATATATTCACAAGTGTAGGAGTTATGGTCGTTTGGAAGTTGAACCATTTTTATGGGCTCTCCCTCATTTTGCGATGTCAAGGATCAACTTTTTGATAATTTTTGGAATTTCTACATATTCTCCGCCAAAATACGCGTCGTTTGCCTTTTGAAACATTAAAATCGTCCAATCCGTTCAGAAGTTATGACATTTTAAAGATTCGCATGAATATTCTAGCAGACATTTCTAGCCAGAAATGATATTTTCGGTAAGGAATTTTTTTCTCGAAAATGGTTAGGATTTCGAGGGTATGTCTGTTCACCAAAAATGATTGTAATTGAGCCCCACAACCGAAAATAATTTTTCCAGAACGATTTGAAAATTTTTTTTCTCGCCGAGAAATTTAGGCACCCTATCCCTGTCGATTTTTCTTAAAAGTTCGTTTTTGATTTTTAGTAATTTAGTTTGACGCCCTAGAGAAAAGTTGTCTAATACTTTTTTATAGGTATACATGAGCTCTACTTCTCCCCAAAATTTCATTGAAATATATTCACTATTGTAGGAGTTATGGTCGTTTGAAAATTGGACCACTTTTATGGGCTCTCCCTCATTTTGCGATGTCAAGGATCAACTTTTTGATAATTTTTGGAATTTCTACATATTCTCCGCCAAAATACGCGTCGTTTGCCTTTTGAAACATTAAAATCGTCCAATCCGTTCAGAAGTTATGACATTTTAAAGATTCGCATGAAAATTCTGGCAGACATTTCTAGCCAGAAATGATATTTTCGGTAAGGAATTTTTTTCTCGAAAATGGTTAGGATTTCGAGGGTATGTCTGTTCACCAAAAATGATTGTAATTTACGTCTGTAACTAAAAATAATTTTTTCAGAATGATTTGAAATTTTTTAATTTAATTTTTTAATAACTTTTTGATGAAGTCAAGAAATTGATATTCTTGATTTTCGTCTTATTTTGGCCTCTAGAATTTCCCATTAAAATTTGTCCTAAGGGTGGTCGAACACCCTGTATATTGAGAAATTTCCTAATATTTTCAATAAATTATATGCAATGCAAAAAACAATTGCACGATTCTATATTTAGCTTCACAAATATTTTTGAATTATATTTACTATATATTGACTCTAAAAAAAACTGAGCCATCTCACCTCTAACAACTATAGAAAAATTTCCCAATATCACTAAGAAATTACCTTGCACTAGCAACGTTAAAAAAAAGCATCTCAAATAAAAATTTCAAAAAATCTATTTAAATCTAAATTTAAAGAGGGTCGATTTCCCATCGATGTCCAAACGCGTGGCCAATTTAGAGGTCCCGTGGCGATCGTAGAGGGCAGCAACAATGGACGCGAAATAAGTTGTCGCATAAATACGGTCTCCCAGGAAGCCCTCAATACTATCTCTCGCGAAGGAAGTCGGCCGTGCTCGATTCCACGTACTGCCACGGTATAAATCAGATAGGATCTCGCGTAAAGTCGACGATACGCGACTGGCTGAGAACGCCAGCCCCTCTGTTTCTCTCACCCCCTTGCTCACTCCACCCCCGGTTGCCGTAGCTCGGGGCTGAACAACTTCCTATCCATTGTCGCGTATCGCAGCGGGCTCTTCCTCGTCGCGGAGCGAGATGTTATTTTTTTATTTGGACAAAGGATCCTCCTCGGCGTGTTATTACCCCCCGTGCCACCGTTACTCCCTCCGTGCGACGGAGTCTGCGGCCGCGAGGGGTTGGAAATTAAAAGAGGGATGGTTTTTCACGTCGGAATATTCACGGCGGGCCAGCTCGTCATCGCCGAGCGTGTTCGAGAGATCACTCGTCAGACGCTCGACCTTTCGAGGGTGGAAAAACCCGGGGCTCACCCCGTCGACGTCGCTTTTCGATATCGCGAAAATTACCACGCCCGAAACTACTCGATTTAATTACGATAATTTCACTTAGAAAACCTCGCTTCCACATACTTTTTTTTTTTCGTTAATAATTACACGAAATTTTCACCCCCCACCCCCCCTCTTCACGAGGGAATTTGCGTGGAAAACGGGGAAAATGCATTTATGTTGCTTCTAAAAACAGATCCAACTATCTATTTAAGGGGAAAATGTACCGTTTCGAGATTTTGAGTTTTGGAATTTTTAATTTTTTTTTTTTTGAATTTTTGAATTTTTGAATTTTATATTAATAATTATTTGAAATTTTTTTAATAATCCTCCATCAGTATTATTTTATGAATAATTTAAAGTTGTTTTCCCATTTGCCAATTTGGTAAAAGTCAACGTTAAGTAAAATGATTCAGTTGAGTTTGGGAGTCCACTTGAGGGTGTCTGGACGACTTTGTCGGAGTGGAAATATTTTTGCTAGGTGTTTTGGGCAGTAAAATTGAGGCCACCCACTGTTCAAAGACGATCGGGAAGTATACGACCCTGGACGCACATGGCACCCTGGCATCCAGAGAGCAAACATTCTTTAAGAGATAAGGAATTTTTGTGAGTATACGACCCACTTACGCCGGGACCTTGTCGGGCTTTTTATTTTTACGATCGACGATTTTTACGAGCACGATCCAGAAGTCAGGAAAATATTTTAATATTTCATATATTCATAAGCATTGTGTTCATTCAAAGCAAATTTAAATATCAACAAAATATGGTTTTTATTATATAACAGTAATTTATTATTGTAGTATAGTTTATTTAATAATTTGAGGAGCTATGTCATCAAAACAGAAGCTAGAAACTAAGGGATGAACACCTTCAAACAATTTTAATATTTCATAACATGTTCATAGATTGTTTTTTTACAAATAAAAAATAGCAAAAAGTAGAAGTAGAATCCTAATTTGTTGTTAAAACAGACTCTATAAAACTATTATTAAAGCCTTAGGAATTTGCCTCAGGAGTCAACAAAATCTCCCATTAATTAAATGCATAAATTAAAATTGATAAATTTAGAAATTTCCCCCCAAAAATTGCAATAGAATTTTACTTTTCATTAATTAAGTAACATTAAACACGCTGAGAATTATCCCGATTTCTGCTGGAAGATTAACGCAAGGGGATGAAGGGGGATGAGACTCTGAGCAAAGTTTGCAAATCCTCGTCTTACAATCCGCCGCCACGATAGCGGAGGATACAAGGGTTGTTTGCATCAATCGTGTTTGTTTCCCCGATTGATAATTAACCCGTCCTCGTGGGTCGAGTCGCGATCATCGATCTTCCGAGGCGAGAGATCGATCAGGGCGTTGACCGAGCCCCAGGTCAGTCCTTAATTCGATTCCGTCCGGAACCGGGAATCTCCATTGGACGCACGCGATCCGAGAGATTCGGTTCCAGCGTGACACTGGTGCGGTGGACGAGTATCCGATGGCTAATTAAGCGGCCTCTAATATTAACGCCGGCCGACCCGCGCGATAATTGCACGCTCCGAGTCCGAGGCCGACACAGGAATGTTGGGGAACCACCCGCTGTCTTGGGAACACGAATCTTTCAACGCTAATGCATTCCCATATACGTCTTTTACGAGGCAAGGTATTTTTAATTTTTGCGTCATGTGTAGAGAAAGCTGTGCTGGCTGGTAATCATGCAAACATCCTGCATACAAATTTAAATTCATTTTCAATCGATTAGACAATTTATAATTCGGTTTTATTGCTGAGACTTTTTTGGGTGCATAGTGTCAAAGTACATGTCAAAATAAACGTAGAAGATAAAATAAAAAATGATAGATGTTGCATGCATCGGATAGGGGATGAAATACCCTTTAAAATGAGTGGTCGAACGAGTCGATAGCTTTATTAGTTCCGGAGATATAGCGATTTTAGTTTCGAGTCGATGCGGTGGCTAGTTTCGGAGTTTCGAGGCTCCAAAGGGTCAATGACCGCGCGTGTAAATAGTAAACAGTAAACAGTACTATAAAACTAGGTCGCGACAGTCGCGTTCGTGGTGCAGCACGATGCACATGCGACAAAGAGGTCCGACGCATCAGACGAAGACAGAGATGGTCGAATTAAAAAAATTACCTTTCACATAAATTACGATATCTCCGAAACGGAATGTCCGATCGTCAAAAACCAAAAACTGTTTTGAAGAGGAAGGTTTACCGCTGCTAACGATCGCCGAGTTTTGCAAAAAACGCTAGTAGTTTCGAAATTACAGGTGTCTAAAGTTTTAGTAATTTTAATACTCGTTGATATAGGCGAATAACGAGAGATGGAGAAAATTGGAAAATTGCTTTTTATATAAACTGCGATATCTCGAAAACGGGAAGTCGGATCGAGAAAAACCATAAACCATTTTCAAAGAGGAAGCTTTGCCCCTGCTAATGGCGGTTTAATTTTGAATAAAGCTTCAATAGTTTCGGAACTACAAGCGTGTAAAGTTTTAGTATTTTTAATGAGGGAAACTCGTGTAGAATGGTAAAACGAGAAGTGATATTTGACAATTTTTTTATAGCGTAAGGGTTTGATGTAACTTAATGTCACCCCCAAATGTCTCTACATTTTCCATTTTTGTATTTTAACGAATAAAGAAGGTCCAATGGTGAAAGAAATATGGGTTGAGGTTAGGTTTTCATTAACGATTTTCATTAATTAATATTTTCTTAAGCATGCATCACCCTTATTTTACTACCCTTCCACAGTACGATTTTTCTTGCATTTAGAAAAATTTCCACCTTCACTTACATCGTATTATAATTTGAATTTCAATGGATTATTAATTTTAAATTCATCCTTTCACCTCCAAATGCCTCCCCATTTTCCATTTTTCTATTTTAACCAACAAAGAAGATCCCAAGAAAGAAACACGGGGGGCTGGCAATTCGGCGCTTCCTCCAGCGATAATTTTCGATCGCACCCCGGGACAAACTGCATTTCCATTAACGATTTCCCCCCTTCGTTCGCGTTTCAAAGCATCCACCGCGGGGTGAAAAGGGTCGCGTTCCTCGAAATCCCGCGACTAGACGAAAGGCACCCCCGTCACGGGGCGGAGGGGGTGGTGGTGGCGGAAAACGGTCGCGCGTCGAAGAAAACGTTCCCATCGTCATTATCATTATTATATTTATCGCAATTATCAAAAGGAATCGAGCCCCGGCGACGGGGTATTAAGCACGCGCTAAATGTACTCGTTGCTCGGTGCACTTCACCGGGTTGCCAGCAGCGTGTAATAATAATTACGAAACGATACATGATAACGAGGTGCCGGGTCCGCTAACGACGCCCTGGCGTCGTTTCTCTCCACCACCCCCCATCAACCATTTCACCACTATTTCTCTCTCTTCTTCCCACCCCGTACTCGACGTTTCCCCCGATTTAATAATATGTACTTTTTCTTTTTTCGCAAATTTCTTCATTATTCATTCAGTATCGCCGACCCCCCCATTCCACCCCCGACGCGTACATATTTTTTTTTCGTCGCTTTAACTGCGTTCCCTCGCCCCTCACGGGGGTGGAAGAGGCCGTCCCCCCGTTTCACGCGTGTTTTCAGGAATAAAAAAAAAAAAAAAATGAGAAAAATGGTAACATTATATATATTCCTCCCTCTTCCCTTTTCATTAAAAATTTTAAATCATTAAAACGCGCGTCTACGCCCGTCGACGCCATATTGGGCAGCCACGGGGTTCGAGGGCAAATTATCTTGCTTAATTAATGTCGCGCTGGGCGGATAAATTGGACAGGGACGAGACGCGGGTCCATCGCGAATCGATCTCGCCGCGTATTCGACCCTTTTCTTCCCCGCCCCTGGAAAAACCCACCCCTTATGCCATCCGGTCCGCCGCGACTTCTGCGCGTCTCTCTTTGACCGGGGACCACGCGTAATTCTCCGCACAGGAGGCGTTTGATCTGCGCTTTTGCGGAGAAAGGGCGATTAAAAAGTGCCGTGAGAATAACATAGCCGCGGTAAAAATCCCCGTCGCTTCGAATCCAACCGCCCCTTCGAGGGGGGTGAACTGTCCTCCGCGTCGTCGTCCTCCCCCCCTGCCCCCCCTCGAAACGAGTCTACGTTCGTACTTTGTCGATTAAGCAACGGGACCGTGAATCAGCTCGGATTAACGCTGTATATCGGTTTATCGGTTTCGAAACTCGCGCTTAAAATTAATCGCGCGATGGTCTCGCGTCGCCGTTATTAATTAAATGGCGGGCGTGCACGAGTGGCGTCGCGGCTCGTTAAAAAATCCGCGTGTTTAAGCGCGAAGGTACGCCGCGGTCCATTATCGCGCGACGCTCCGCCGCGTTAAACGATATAATATCTTCTTTCGGGGCCGATAATAACGATTCCCAGGCTCGCATTAATTGCGAATCTGTCGGGTTTTGTGTCTGGAACACGCCCACGCGGCGAAATCGTTAGTTGGTAGGCGGGGGGAGGAGTTCCTCGTTAAAGCGTTGGAATTGTACCTCGATAAAGCACAGAGGTGTCGTTTTCTGGTTTACTCGGATTTTTTTGAGGATTTTTGGTGATGTTTGTGTAGTTTGAGAGGTTTAGTTACTGTTTCTTGAGGTAATTTGATTTTTATATACGGGGGAATTAATATTATTGGAATTTGGTTTGATGGAATTAAGAATTGAAAGTGTTTGACTGGTTTTGTTGACTGAGTACTGTTGATTTTGTACTGTAAACCTTGAATCGAGTCGTGGGAGATATTTAGTAAGGTTTGAGAAAGAGTTCCTCGTTAAAGCGTCGCCCAACTCCCTCGATAAAACGTTCAGAAGTCGTTTTTTGGTTTATTCAGATTCTTTTGGGGATTTTTGGTGATGTTTATGTAGTTTGAGAGGTTCAGTTACTGTTTCTTGAGGTAATTTGATTCTTTATCGACGGGAGAATAAATATTATTGGAATTTGGTTTGATAAAATGGTGAATTAAAATTGTTTCACTTGTTTCGTTGAGTAAATACTGTTGTTATTGTACTGTAAACCTTGAATCGAGTCGTGGGAGATATTCAGTAGGGTTTGAGAAAGGGTTCCTCGTTAAAGCGTCGCCCAACTCCCTCGATAAAACGTTCAGGAGTAGTTTTTTGATTCATTCTCATTCTTCTGGGACTTTTTAGTAATATTTACGTATCTTGAGAAGTTTACTTCATTTTCCTGAGACAATTTGATTTTTTATCGACGGGGAAATGAATATTATAAGAATTTGTTTGGATAAAACAGAGAAATGAAATTGTTTGACTGGTTTCGTTGACTAAATTCGTACCATAAACCTTGAATCGAGTCGTGGTAGATATTATACTGCAATAGCACTGCCATTAGAGTGCAAAGGGGTGTAATTAAAAATTCTCTATATAATTCCACCCCTAAAATTCTAAAAAAATAAAGACAAAGCAATAGTTTCATGATGAAAAAATCTAACGATGATAAATTTCTGTAAATAAATAAGAATATTAATTAAGAAAATGTTTACTCACATTGTATGTCGATTTTGACTGGCGAACTCTCGATGGAGTATCCAGTCTCGTCGTGAGTGGCCACGCAGACGAAGTTCCCACTATCCAGGATACGATTCACCCTGGTGATTCGAAGGTCGCCGTTGTACAGGTGCCTCCTAGGGCTCGGTGCCAGGGGCTGACCGTCGATTTTCCAGGAATACTTGACGCTGGCTGTCGGCTGGGCCTCGCATCTCAGACGAACGGGGGATCCCTCGACCACAGAGTGTTCGCCGGGGCTCACGGAGAAGTACAGGTCGCCGTCTTGCCCGAAAGCCGCTGCCACTGCACAAACACGTCCATCAAACGTTACACGGGCCAATGAAATTACCTTCAGACTCCCTATTGTGACGCTCGTGGGTCAAGAACTACTCAAATTCCAAACAAATATTAAATAAACTCGGGGTAAATCGACACTGGTATTCCAGTTGCTTGGAATATTTTTTTTTTGTTATTATCACTCTTATTTAATATCTGAACCTATGCATTCACCAATATATGTGTTATTGTATTGGTCAATACATTTACTCAAAAATTATTGACTTAATAATTGTGATTATAATAATTAGAATTAGAATAATTAGAATAATTAGAATTTTAGAATAATTATAATAATTAGAATTTTAGAATAATTATAATTGAAATGATTAGAATTAGAATAATTATAATTGAAATGACTAGAATTAGAATAATTATAATTGAAATGACTAGAATTAGAATAATTATAATTGAAATGACTAGAATTAGAATAATTATAATTGAAATAATTAGAATGGAAATAATTATAATTAGATCAATTAGAACAATTAAAATAATTATAATTGAAATAATTCGAATTTGACCAATTAGAACAATAAGAATAATTATAATTATTATATGTGACAAGAAAACAATAAACTATACACAAATAAAATAAAAATTAATCCTGCTTCCAAAAACCCCGAAAACATCACAATACCTGCAATACCTAATTTATTATAAAACTTTAAATTGCATGATATTTATTTTAAAATTTTTTGATATGAAAATATAATTATTGATATTGCCCTGGTCGGAATATAATTATTATATAAAATGGAAATTAATCTTGGTTCCAAAAAGCAACAAAATATCGCACAATACCCACAATTAATTTATTATACAATTTAAAATTCTTTTGACATTTATTTTACAAGTCTTTTGCGACTTTTTGTATTTCCCATATCGATGTTTCCGCATGAAAATGTAACTAATTATTGGAGAAACAGCGATCGAACGCATGGGCGTCGGGGGACTCGTGTAAAACGGATCCTCATTAAGCCGATTGATAATTAGCACCGGGGCAATGGCATTGTATCGATGTCCTTTGATTTCCAGGGGATACAATAATCTCCCAACAACCCCCACCCCTCGTTATTACACCGTTTAATCCAATTTTTTTTCTCTCTTTTTCCCGGGGCTTTTCCGGGATACATTTCCCTGGAGCGACCCGGAGGAGATTCGTCGAGGAATCTACCCGGGGGAACACCCGATACTCGCGGAACACGGCAGGTGCTCCCCGCTGAGAATCGGCATATTCGCGTGCAACTGCATTTGCATAAAGTGGCCGTGAATTCGATCCACTTGGCCAAGAAACGAGTATTAACGAGCAAACCTTCCTCGAGAGCGGTCTTTTTCAATCGAACGCAAGTCCACGCACATAAGCATTCCATTGAAAGCAGCGGGGTAAGTTCGAGTCGAGGCGCTAACGAGAAAGGAAATCTAAATCACGGGGCATTCCAGCGCGACTCGATCGAAATATTTTCGATAAACGAGGAAATGCGCTTAATTAGGCCGTGAGAAGTTGCATGTGAGCACATTTAATCGGTATATATACGAATGGAGCCTCAGTGAAACGCTTACGAGAAACACGGGAGCGGGTGGCCCTCTGGTGGCGAGTAAAAGAACTGTAGAATACTTTTTTGAAAATATCTCGAGAACTATCAATTTTTTTGCCACGATACCTTAGTAATTTTTTACGTAGCAACAAAAAATATGCATTTCCATTTAAAGAAATGGTGAAATTCTTAATTAGAAATGCATTGTTGAATTTGAAAAAAATCTGAGGTCCTACGGACGTAGTGCTCTTCGAGCCATTTAACTTTGGTCCTTTGAAATTTTTTTGTAAGTGCATTAATAACGGAGTTATGAACTACAATGAATGCATGGACCACCCTATATATAGGAATGGAGGCTCAGTGAAATGCTTGCGAGAGCGTGTAGCCCTCTGGCGGCGAGTATTCTCACCACAGATGCATTTCAATGCATCTAAAATTTGAGTGTCTAATTTTTAGAGCACTAAAAGGACCCAAAAGATCAGAATTTTCTCGTCGACTAACAGCATCCCTCGTTTTTTTCATGAATTTTTTCACGGTGTATTATTAATCGAGGCTTAGAGAGGCAATATTCCCAGAATTGCAAATTATAATGCATCGAGATGAAGATTAGCCTCTAAAATATAGTCGACGTTTGAATTTATCTGAGCTAGGACAGAGTCGGACGCTAATAAGGCTATTAATAATTTGAAACAAGATGGCGGCGCGCCTATTAAGTTTGCATATCAAGGCAGCTCGTGATCGCCATTCGTCTTGCCCTTCCGACAGCCCCAGCAATTTCGATCAAAGTCGAGGAATGTCGTGGAAAATTAAGTGAAAATTTCCCGTATTAAAAAATATTAATCCCGTTGACTCTTTGAGGTTAGGTGGGTCAAAAACTGTCCCACCTTTTGCTGTATATGTATGATGGAATATTTTTTAACCTCAAAAAGCTGATACATATATATTTTATGTTAAATATTTAATTATAAAATGATTTTTAATACCCAAATTAATAATAAATTATAATAATATATATTTCATGTTAAATTTCATTTCAATTATTTAACATAAAGTGTTAACATGAAATATATATTCTTATAACTTATTATTAATTTTTATATTAAAAAACATTTTGTGAAATTTGGATTTTTTGCTTTTAAAATCGTGTGCCGCAGAGTGAATAAAAATTGAGTAACAAAGCGGATAAAAATCAGTCGGTTCCCCATACGATTAATATTTTCCCATCGAGGTATTTCGTTTCGCGATTCTCCCATGCTTGATATTCGAATTCCGGGTCGGCTAACGCTAGTTTCGTTCCGAGATTCGAAACGCCCGTAGATTTCAACCGTCAACCACGAGCAGCCTGGATCCATAATGCCCGGGTCATAAATCTATCGAGGGCCCCTTTTGGTCCTTTATTTAACTTCGGGGGCCCCCCCCGATCCCGTTGGCCAGGTAAGGGACCCTCCTTCCGTAGTTTTCGAGTTTCGTCCGTGTCCTTTGGGGATCCTGTTATTATCTCGCTCTGGGCCTGAAATTAACCCTTAAAATCCCGCGCGGGACCGCAGCACCGCAATTTACAACTCTCGGAGGGGCCTAGGTAATTTTCAGGTCCCCCCGAACTCGCACAATTCTCGAAAATAATTATTACACGCCCGTAAAAATTACACACAATGGGCCCTAGTCTATGGAAATAACGCGGTTTCTTAACTACATACATATTTCCCTTCGAATCATTGGGGAATTTCTGTGGGTTTTAAGAACAAGTCAAATCTGACCCTCACCGATTTCAATGAAATTTTGCAGGCTTCTATATTCACACGTGCAATACTCGAAACCGGAGTAGTGTTTAAAAAAATTACTTGATTAAGGATATTTTAGTCATTAATCTCTCGAGGTGGAGCAACGTAAAAAAGTAGTAATATTTCTATTATTAATCGTACTATATTGCAATACTTTTTAACCCCTCATTGTAAAAATGTAATAATCCTGACAGTTTATATTACTTTTTTCTGATTTATTTTATCAGTTAATAGAGCTTTTTAAAATAAACAAAATACAAAGCAATTCCTCTGGGCTAATTTTCCAAAACTACTCTCGCCAGTTTACATACAAAAATCGTCTAAAAAAATTGTATACTTTCCCCCATGCAAAATAGTCCCTTTTGTATTGCACCAACAATTGAAAAATAGTTTACTCGAGGGAAACTGTTCGCAAACTGTCCTGGATCGGTGTCCCGATGCTCGCGAGCCGTGTCTTCCGTTTAACGAAAATTATTACGACCCCTGGCTAATTAATTACCGCTCGAGAGGCCGGACGAGCGTAAACGAGACGAATGCACGTGCACCCGTGTGCAACGACGACGCAACGGTACACGTAACGCTTTCTGCCGCGGAAACGCAACAATCGATTTCCATCCCTCGGATTTAATCCGCCCAGGTTACACGCGGTGTTTGGAAAATCGTCGTCGGGAATCCCCAAAAAATCACGGTTTTCCATATGTTTCGTTGATTTTTCCCTCGATTTTTTCCCCCCTGTCTCGACAAAAAATATGCTCGAGCAGATGATTCTTGTTACTGGCCTTTTTTTATCTCTCTCTTTGCCATCTCGGTTCGCGGAGAGCTTGTCCGGGTACAATGTGGTTCGTTTAATTTGCACGGACGACTATTTGCAGCTCGTTCCCTGGACGTTTGCTCGGGGCTCGTGCATGAACGATTAAAAAATGACTCTGCCCGGAATTCAACGGTGTTTCGTTTGTTCCCGATGTTAAATGCGCTTAACCGATAGATGGATTGGTAAATAAGACTTAATGGGAACGAAGGGAGGTGGAAAGAAAGAGTTTTTGTGGTCGAGAAAATATGGAAACGAAGAATATTTTGGTGATTTAAAAATTAGACACTGTAATGTGGAACTTGGTTGTAGAGTTGGTACCTCTTGATGATTTAAAAATTAGACACTGTAATGTGGAACTTTCAAATGCATAGGAAGGAACAGATTGCGTTATAATTAAATAGTAAGTTGACTGTTTTGAGTCACAAACCTTAACAATTGTTGTGGGAGAACATTTATAAATGAGGAGTGCAATTAATGGGGAATTACACAAATTTATCAATAACTGACTAAAGAAATAGATTGATAGAAAAAGATTGATACAAAAGCCTTGAAAAGGAATGTTTAAATTGATTAATACAGAGTGAAATTATTGGGGAATTTTACAGATCTATCAATAAAGGAAAATATTCATAGAAAAGTATTGATAAAAATTCCTTGACAACCAATGTTTAAATTGATTAAAACAGAATGCAATTATTGGAGAATTTCACACATCTACCAACAACTACCAAAATAAAAATATTCATAGAAAAATATTGATTCAAAAACCTTGAAAACCAATGTTTAAATTGATTAAAACAGAGTGGAATGACTGGAGAATTTTACAGATCTACCAATAACTGAGAAAAGAAACATTCATACAAGAACTTGTCAATCAATATTTCAATTGATTAATGCAGAGTCTAATTCCTTGAGAGTCTAATTCCAATGTTAAAATGATCAATACAGAGAGTAATTTTTGAGGAATTGTACTGATCTACCAATAACTAATGAAAGAGAACTATTCATAGGAAAATATTGATACAAATACCTTGACAACCAATGATTGAATTGATTAATATAGAATGGAATTACTAGAGAATTTTACAGATCTATCAATAACTAACGAAAGAAAAATATTCATAGAAAAATATTGATACAAAAATCTTGATAACCAATGTTTAAATTGGTTAATACAGTGTGTAATTATTGGAGAATGCTACATATCTACCAATAACTACCAAAAAAAAAATATTCATAGAAAAATATTGATATAAAAACACTTCTATCAATAACTAACAAAAGGAAAATATTCCTAGAAAAATATTTATACAAATACCTCAACAATCAATGTTCAAATTGATAAATAATGTTCAATTACTTCAAAATTTCACACATCTACCAATAACCACCAATACAAAAGCCTTGATCCCTTCACAATAAAACAACAAAACCTAAAAAATCCAATTTCAATTTCCAACTTGACCAAAACATTGCCCCAACAATCCATCCCAGCCCGAACGAAAGAAAATACTTCCCCAAGACCGAAACAGGAACAGGAAGACCGTAACGAATAACTTTCCCCGGACGTCATGTCCCCCGGAAAATCGCGGAACGATGCAAAGAACAAATTACTTGTCCCTTCCCCCCTTGAACGTCGATGGTCGCCCAGGGTTTATCAGCGCGAGGCAACGGGGGGAATCCTAAAAAAAGAACAAAACACGCCCGCCGTCCACGTCGGTCCCAGAGCCACCGCCGATCCTGGAACCTCCCCGGAGGGGTAAACACGACCGCTTTTACGACCTACTCTCGAGATTACTTTCCTTCCCGAGCCAAACATCTCCTTCGCGTTCCTCTTTCGATCCCGACGGCTGCAGCTGGTTCCCTGGCGTCGTTTTATGGCGTTTACACAAGCCAGCTCGACTTTTCGGGGCTCCCGTTCCTCGGAGCCACGTTTGCGCTCGGTGGACCCGGGTGACACGCGAGGAATATTCGACGATCGGCTCGTAAACCACACGCCTGGCCTCTTTGCCCCTCCCACCAGGCAACCGTCGATCCACTTCCGGCGAAGATCAAAGCGGCGCTATTTTCTCTCTCGGGTTAAGAGATCGCTCGGAACCGGCTACGCTGGAAGCGCGGAAGATCTGAGGATCCCCCGAGATACGTTTGATTATTATTCGCTGGCGCGCGACGAAGAAAAGAAGACCCCTGGAACTCGCCTCGTTACGTCTCGAAATCTTTTCGTTACCCAGGCTACCAAACCCCACCCCCGCGAGTAGTCGCTCGTTAAAATCGAAAAATCATTAGCCGGATTCCTTTCGTGCTCCGCGTCTTCTGGAATGGCACTCGAGGCTTAATGACACCGCGTTGGTTGCTCATCGACTCTTACGCAATTATGTATTATGTTCCTTGGAGCAATAAACCTGGGGAAAAAGGAGACTACTGATTATGGTGCATTCTTTGTGTTAGGGGGAGGGGGGTAATTTTGTTTTTTTTTTTAGATTCTGCGTGGGTGATTGATGGCTGGAAAGTAAGTGGGTTATACATGGGTCTAGGTTGGGAATTTTGGATGATAGTTTTTGGAAATGGAAATTGATTTTGAGGGTGATTATGTTTATTTATGACATTTTCGATAAAGAATTTATTTCTCGAAACTGAGTAGGATTTCGAGGGTATATCTATTGACCAAAAATAATTGTAATTGGCTCCTGTAACCGAAAATAATTTTTTTAGAACGATTTGAAATTTTTCAATTTCGTCGAAAAATTTAAGTATCTTTTTGAATTTTTTTCTCGAAACTGGGTAGGATTTCGGGGGTATGTGTATTCACCAAAAATGATTGTAATTGACCTCCTTAGCTAAAAATAATTTTTTTAGAACGATATGAAATTTTTGGTGTTCGTCGAATTTAGGGATTTACCTGTCGATTTTCCTTAAGAATTTGTTTTTGATTTTTAATCATTTTATTTGAAGTCCCAGAGAAAAGTTGTCTAATACTTTTTTGTAGGTATATATGAGCTCTAAGTCATCTCAAAATTTCATTGAAATATATTCACTATTGTAGTAGTTATGGCTGTTTGAAGATTGGACCATTTGTATGGGCTCTCCCTCATTTTGCAATGTCAAGGATCAACTTTTTGATAATTTTTACAATTTCTACATATTCTGCAGCAAAATACGCGTTGTTTGCCGTTTCGAACATTAAAATCGTCCAATCCGTTCAGAAGTTATGACATTTTAAAGATTCGCATGAAAATTCTGGCAGACATTTCTAGCCAGAAATGATATTTTCGGTAAGGAATTTTTTTCTCGAAAATGGTTAGGATTTCGAGGGTATGTCTGTTCACCAAAAATGATTGTAATTGAGCCCCACAACCGAAAATAATTTTTCCAGAACGATTTGAAAATTTTTTTTCTTGCCGAGAAATTTAGGCACCCTATCCCTGTCGATTTTTCTTAAAAGTTCGTTTTTGATTTTTAGTAATTTAGTTTGACGCCCTAGAGAAAAGTTGTCTAATACTTTTTTATAGGTATACATGAACTCTAATTCCTCCCAAAATTTCATTGAAATATATTCACTATTGTGGGAGTTACGACTGTTTGAAGATTGGACCATTTTTATGGGCTCTCCCTCATTTTGCGATGTCAGGATCAACCTTTTGATAATTTATACAATTTCTACATATTCTGCAGCAAAATACGCGTTGTTTGCCGTTTCGAACATTAAAATCGTCCAATCCGTTCAGAAGTTATGACATTTTAAAGATTCGCATGAAAATTCTGGCAGACATTTCTAGCCAGAAATGATATTTTCGGTAAGGAATTTTTTTCTCGAAAATGGTTAGGATTTCGAGGGTATGTCTGTTCACCAAAAATGATTGTAATTGAGCCCCACAACCGAAAATAATTTTTCCAGAACGATTTGAAAATTTTTTTTCTTGCCGAGAAATTTAGGCACCCTATCCCTGTCGATTTTTCTTAAAAGTTCGTTTTTGATTTTTAGTAATTTAGTTTGACGCCCTAGAGAAAAGTTGTCTAATACTTTTTTATAGGTATACATGAACTCTAATTCCTCCCAAAATTTCATTGAAATATATTCACTATTGTGGGAGTTACGACTGTTTGAAGATTGGACCATTTTTATGGGCTCTCCCTCATTTTGCGATGTCAGGATCAACCTTTTGATAATTTATACAATTTCTACATATTCTACATCAAAATACGCGTCGTTTGCATTTTGAAACATTGAAATCGTCCAATCCGTTCAGAAGTTATGACATTTTAAAGATTCGCATGAAAATTCGGGCAGACTTTCTGACCAGAAATTATATTATCGGTAAGGAATTTTTTTCTCGAAATTGGTTAGGATTTCGAGGGTATGTCTCTTCACCAAAAATGATTGTAATGGACCTCTGCGCCCGAAAATAATTTTTCTAGAGCGATCCGAAATTTTCCAATTTCAAGTAAGTTGTACAACTCATATTGTAAGCCAATATTTAAAAAATACATATAAACATATATTTAAAGTTTAAAATATAAATTAGTAATATATTTCTCAAATAATAATCTTACAATTTCAGCTTCCAAGTACAACTTCCTCGACAATATATCAAAAAATAAATTTGTCAAATATTAAAAAAAACATAAAAATTTCAAATCTCAAGCACTTAAAAATCCCCTCGAGAGAGAGAGAGGAGCAATTTAAATAAAATTCCACCCAAGCTCCCAGTGATTTCTCCCGAGGTAAATTCTCGGAGAGCCAAAGGGTTAATGGTCGAAGGTAACGGATTGGCGTGAAATCGTTGGAAGGAGACTCTCGTCGCGGCGGCTGCGGCGTTTCGAATCTCGCGGCCGTCCCATGGATCCGCGGGCGCGCGTATCGAACGTACGTCACACGGTGACGTCCGTTTAATGCATGCAGATGCATAATTCATCGCGCGTACGCGGAACGCGCACTTTATCACGCGGCTCCTAGCCAACGAACAACACCAAGGTACATGATTTACGTCCACGATGCGAGTCACAGCGCGTGCTACGAGAATGTGCGCGGACGCGTGGGTGAATGGGGTGGGGGGGAGGGGAAAAAAAAGGACAAGTTTGCAAAAAGTTCCAGAGAAAAGCGACAGAGAAGAAAATTTTGGTGCAATTAATGGAGAATTTTGCAGATTTATCGATAACTACCAATCACTAATTGTCAATAATAAGGGAAATATTGATACAAAAACCTTGATAATCAATGTTTAAATTGATTGATACAGAGTAAACCCTATGCAAGCAATGTTTAAATTGGTTAATATAGAATGCAATTAATGGAGAATATTTCAGATTTATCAATAACTACCAATCACTAATTGTCAATAATAAGGAAAATATTGATACAGAAACCTTGATGATCCATGTTTAAATTGATTGATACAGAGAATACCCTATGAAAGCAATGTTTAAATTGGTTAATATAGAATGCAATTAATGGAGAATATTTCAGATTTATCAATAACTACCAATCACTAATTGTCAATAATAAGGGAAATATTGAAACAAAAATATTGGTACAGAAACCTTGATAATCAATATTTAAATTGATTGATACAGAATAAAGCCTATATAAGCAATGTTTAAATTGGTTAATATAGAATGCAATTACTAGGGAATTGTACAGAACTATCAATGACTAACGAAAGAAAAATAATCATACAAAAACATTGATAGAGCAATCTTGACACTCAATGTTTAAGTTGATTGATACAGAGCAACCCCTAAACCATCAATTTTTAAATTGGTTAGTCAAGAATGCAATTACTAGGGAATTTTACAGAACTATCAATGATTAACGAAAGAAAAATAATCATACAAATATATTGATGTTGATATTGATGAAAAACCTTGGTAATCAATGTTTAAATTGATTAATAAAGAGTAAACCCCATACAAGCAATGACTAAATTGATTAATACAGAGTGCAATTACTGGGGAATTTTACAAAACTATCAATGACTAACGAAAGAAAAATAATCATACAAAAAACTTGACAAGCAATGTTTAAATTGATAAATATAGAATGCAATTATTTGGGAATTTTACAGAACTATCAATGGCTAACGAGAGAAAAATATTGATACAAGAACCATGACAACCAATGTCTAAATTTGATTTATTTCACAGTGCAATTTCTGAAGAATTTTACAGGTGTATCAATAATCAATTACGGAAATAAATTCATAGAAAAATATTGATACATAAACCTTGACAACCAATGTTTAAATTGATGAATACAGAGTGCAATTACTGATAATATTAAAAATTTATCAATAACTAACGAAAGAGAAATATACTACGAGAATGTGCGCGGACGCATATGGTGAATGGGGGGTGGGAGAAAAAAAAAAAGAGATTTCCACGTCTAGGTCCGCCCCGTGGCTGCATTTTCACGGAGTCCTGGCCACGCGCTGGTCGACGTCGGCGCAAATTGTGTTCGGAGTGCCGCCTTCCCAGACGCTCCGAGCACCGTGAAATTCACACTCTCCGGGACGTTTTTCACGATTCTGAATGCGCCCTGAGAGCCTCCTTTCATCGTCTCGGGGCGTCGAGACAAGACGCGAGGAAGCCTGGAGGGGGAGGGTTCTTATTAAAAAAGGAAAACCACCTTCCCCGATGGCGGAGAGAAAGGAACGGCGCGTGGAAAAGGAAAACATGGAAGACGCGGATCCAGAAACGCGAAACGCGTCCCTCTTTTGACAGCGAGAGACCGACGCCACTCTGTCGCGCCTCGCGACGACTGACACAAAAGCGAAGGACGAATTAGCGCCGCCGCGCGGAGGCGTCGTTGAAACGATCTGTCGCCCTTAAAAATTTCTTGGGTCTTCCAGCAGGACCTGGCGTTGGCCACCGTTCGTTAAGACGTTATTGGACGAACCGGGGAGAATAAAGCGAAACTTGAGAAAAGAAACGCGGTACACTTGGGAGGGAAAGATGCGTTGGGGGGCCTAACTCGCTCATTGGATGTACCCAGACTGCCTGTTGAGGGAACATGGGAACCCCTCGATTATGGTCGAGTCATGAACGATTTTCCTATACTCCTTTCAGGGAAACGTGAGGTTTCCTTGTTGGAATTTTGGGTTTCCCCGTGATTGGGTTTTATTTATTATTTAGGTTAATTTTTATTTTAATTTATTTTTTATTAAAAGTTACTAGATACAGATAGATACAGATATTCTAATTATTTTCTATTATTAAAAATTATCCTGTAATATTGAGAATTGATTAACTATTCCTGTACAGCTACTCCTCAATTTGTATTTGTACAGTGTAATGGTGATTCACTATAAATTGAAAATTCAATGAAAATATTTTAAGAAACTGGTACAAGTCCATTTTTTCATATATTGGATAAATTAAGAATGAAACTTGGAAATGGAGGTGGCAGGTTGGACACATCAGCTCGTGTATGGTAATTGACGTTAAGCGGCGTTGGAGGCGTTCGAATGAATCCAGTATTTTAGGATGGGTGACCGCTCGAGAAAAAAACACCGTATTCTCGATATTTGAATATAGTGTTTATGTATTATTGTAATACTTTTCTGTCAGTTTAGTAATTGGGCACTACTTGACCCATCAATATATTTAAAAATAGAAAGTATTACAGTATAATAAACAATATAGTTGGTAAAAATAAATGGAGAAAAGAATATTCAATATAGGAAACAAAAATCACCATTATAGAGTGCGCCGGAATACGAGTGAAAAGTAATTGTATATAATACAGGCCTCGAACTGACCAATATTGAATGACCTGACCCAATGGTTTATAAGGCCCCAAGGGGAAAGGGCCTGCTACAGGTATAGTGAACAATATATTTGGTAAAAATAAATGGAAAGGATCAAAATCGCCATTATGTGGAATACGAAACACGAGTGATAGGGTACATTTCTCGAACTGACCCACCGTCTAAGGCCCAAAGCCCTGCTACAGTAATAATAATGAACAATAATGTTTGATAAAAATGAATGGAGAAAATCCTCATCATAAGAAAACAAATCAATGCATAAGTAAACAACTGTATTTCGAACTGACCATTATCTGGGCCTGCTAGGGTTGCCTTACTGATGAGTCCCACTACCCTAACTCAGGATGGATGGACTCCCTCTCCACTACCCCCATACATTTATCTCTTACTATTGAAACAATAACGTCATTTTACAAAAAAAATACCTTGAACTTGCATGGACCCCAAACATGCCCAATTTACGGGTCCCCACAATCGATCCCCGAGTGTACAGCTCTACAAAACCTATCACTTACTAACAGAATAATTAAAAGAGACATATCTCCGTACAATAATAGCTCGATAATAACACAGAAACATCGTGGCGATAATCGAGGGCCCCACTGATCCACTAGCAGGACGCATGACTCCCTCTGCACTACCCAAACACATTTATCTCTTATTACAGAAACATTCAAGCCATTCTACACAAGAAGTACCACATTAAATTTGCATGGGCCCCCCAACAGGCCCAATTTACGGGCCTCCGAATCGATCCCCAATTGCATAGCTCTACGAAACCTATCACTCACTACCAGAATAATTAAAAGAGACATATCTCCGTACAATAATAGCTCGATAATCACACAGGAAGCGTCGCGGCGATAATCGCGGGCCCGCTGACCCTGTCAAACTCAAAATGGCACGCCCCCTCGAACGAGGAACGTGACTTTCGGTGGATATCGTCGCGTTGAACAAATATCGTCGGCGATACGGAGGTTTCCGGTCCCCGAGTTTCGACAGGAAACAGCCTCTTCTGCCAGGGGCGGCGGGGGGGAGGGGGCTTGTTTCTCTTTTATTTTCTCTGATTCGGTCGGGCGCGCGTGCAGCCCGCGCCGGGGCGCCTGAAAGCGCGTAAAACGGTTCGTCGCGGGCGAAAGCAGCGTTTGATGACCCGCGAGCGGAGCCCAAGAGACGCGGGATAATATATTTCGAGCGCTGCCGGCGATAGGCCTCTCTTTGAAACCCGTCGTCGCGCGCTCGATCGGCCCTTTACGTTCGACGAATATCACCCTTTGACTCGGCCTACCTGAATGCCGCCCTCGTGCACCCCCCCGGCCCCTTTCCAACGATTTTTCAATTTTTTTTACACGAGTACCTCTCTATCGCCTCCAACCCTCGCGACTCTGTTCTCTTGCGCGCTGAGTCTCGAGCAGCGCGGGTGGACGCCAGCGCCTACGCGGCTCTTTTCAAACGGCGCGCTGGGCCGATTGTTTCGACCGAGCCTTCGCTCGAACCGATGCGCGGGCGTGAGTTTTAGCGGCGTAATGGAGCACCACTACCCTACAAAGTAATAATTGAGGTGCACAGAGGTCTAGATTAGTCGCTTTTTTTTTTAATTCGTATTAAAATTATTTTGGATTTGAAATTTTTGGTATATTTTTATTTGAATTTTGAGATTTTTGGGGGTGAGAAATATTTGAAATTGGCGGTGATTGTTGTGATTTTTCTAAACCTGGAGGATATTTTGAAATTTCACTATCTTGGTTTATTTAATAATTAAATATTCTTCTGATGATGCAGTGTTAGACTCATTTATCTCTAATTATATTTATTTTCTAGTTGTATAATAAAAGCGTTCCACTCTTTACGTCAACATAAATTTCCACGAGCAGGAAGAGGCATATTATGGAGCAAGAATGCCTAATGAAGATACGAATCAGAAGACTGAATTCATTTAAAAAACCTGAGAACACATGATTCACGTATGAGTGATATCCATTGAACACTTTTGATCTGAACTTTTGGTCTTGTGTTAGCATATCAAAGTTTGATGAAATGTAAACTGGAAAAGTTATTGACAATTTTAATGTATTTTCTGTGCTCATCAATAAAAGTTTAAATTTTATAAATTCCAGAACAATGATGGGGGTTTTATTTTTTTTGTCGAAGATACTCCTAAGGGGTAAAATTTTTAAATATGTCAATTGAGTTGAAATTGACTATTAATTGGGTGTATTGGTTAAATGAAAATTTCATGGAAAGTGAAATGAAGATTTTATATTACGATAGCGTTGGAAAAACGCTTGTAAAAGAAGGTGTGTCGAAAATAGTATAAAACACGCGTCTTTTTAGCTCACTATGGCAGTATTATATTCGTCGTGGAGTAAAAGCACCGTCGTCCAGACGATGAAATTACTTTCAACGATCTTCAAGGATAAGAACCACGAAAACGCATTCGCGGAACATTCGAGTCATCGTAAATAAGGATCGGCGAAGCATAGACGCTTAGGAGGAGGAACGTGCATGGAATTCTTAGCAAAAACCTCAAAGAGGGAGGAATAACGAAGTTCAAAGCGCGGTAGTCAAACTTCTCTAATATTCTCTGTTGAAAGCTGGGATGTCGACTTGGGTTCGTTTTTGGAGTGTATAAAAATCTGAAAAATAAAAAAAGTGACTCGTCAAATCAAAGATATACTAATCAACTAATTACACACCAAATTTCACGAAGAAATATTTAAAATTGCAAAGGTTATCTTACAGACTCCGAAAAATGGAGTAACAAAATATTGGCCTCACAATTTTAATTATAACTTTGTCAAATTTTGGAAAATTCTATTGAAACCTTTACTGAATTTTCTTCATACTGTATACAATAAAATAGGTAAGGAGAAAATTGGACTATCCTTTGAAGCTAGTAGATATAGGAGACTTCAAAAACAATATGCTGAGGGATCCTCTACGTTGACTGGGGTTCATTTTGCAGGGATTAAAAATCTGAAAAATTAAAAAAGTGACTCGTCAAATCAAAGATATACTAATCAACTAATTACACACCAAATTTCACGAAGAAATATTTAAAATTGCAAAGGTTATCTTACAGACTCCGAAAAATGGAGTAACAAAATATTGGCCTCACAATTTTAATTATAACTTTGTCAAATTTTGGAAAATTCTATTGAAACCTTTACTGAATTTTCTTCATACTGTATACAATAAAATAGGTAAGGAGAAAATTGGACTATCCTTTGAAGCTAGTAGATATAGGAGACTTCAAAAACAATATGCTGAGGGATCCTCTACGTTGACTGGGGTTCATTTTGCAGGGATTAAAAATCTGAAAAATTAAAAAAGTGACTCGTCAAATCAAAGATATACTAATCAACTAATTACACACCAAATTTCACGAAGAAATATTTAAAATTGCAAAGGTTATCTTACAGACTCCGAAAAATGGAGTAACAAAATATTGGCCTCACAATTTTAATTATAACTTTGTCAAATTTTTGAAAATTCTATTGAAACCTTTACTGAATTTTCTTCATACTGTATACAATAAAATAGGTAAGGAGAAAATTGGACTATCCTTTGAAGCTAGTAGATATAGGAGACTTCAAAAACAATATGCTGAGGGATCCTCTACGTTGACTGGGGTTCATTTTGCAGGGATTAAAAATCTGAAAAATTAAAAAAGTGACTCGTCAAATCAAAGATATACTAATCAACTAATTACACACCAAATTTCACGAAGAAATATTTAAAATTGCAAAGGTTATCTTACAGACTCCGAAAAATGGAGTAACAAAATATTGGCCTCACAATTTTAATTATAACTTTGTCAAATTTTGGAAAATTCTATTGAAAACTTTACTGAATTTTCTTCATACTGTATACAATAAAATAGGTAAGGAGAAAATTGGACTATCCTTTGAAGCTAGTAGATATAGGAGACTTCAAAAACAATATGCTGAGGGATCCTCTACGTTGACTGGGGTTCATTTTGCAGGGATTAAAAATCTGAAAAATTAATAAAGTGACTCGTCAAATCAAAGATATACTAATCAACTAATTACACACCAAATTTCACGAAGAAATATTTAAAATTGCAAAAGTTATCTTACAGACTCTCTGGAAAGTGGAGTAAGAAAACATGCTCTCACATTTTTAATAATAACTTCGTCAAATTTCCAAAAATTCCATCGAAACTTCCACAGAATATTCCTCACACTACTCCTCACCCTATCCACAGCAAAATCCCCAAGGAAAATCTCAAACAATCCCTCCAATCCATCGCAACTACAGCCCGCCACGAATTTCCCAAATACCCCGTGAGATAGGCAACCGTCTCAAACATCCCTGGGCGCCCCTCCGCGCGCTGTCGTTGTTTTCTCAGCCGCGGGACGGCGTGCCGCGGTCACAAAGACGCCCGAGCGTCTGTCCTGTCGTCGTCAAAGCGCGCGAGCGTGACTTTTCGGTCGGCGGCGCGTCCGCAAAGGCGGGCCGCGGCGACGAATCGCGCGTGACCCTGTCCCGGCTCGGTTTTTCCCCGGGAAAAGCGCGTCGTTTTTCGCTCTTTATGCGTAAATAGCCGCATTACGCGCGGGCCTCTGCTTTTATTCGCTCACTTCCACCCGGGAGTCGTTCCACCCAGCCAAGGGATCAAAGGGCTAATACAATTTTTCTTCGTTGGCCCCGACCCCTCTCGACCTTCTTCGTCGCACGCGTTTCAGAAACGGGAGAGTCACAGCGCGCGAGAGAGAGAGGCTGCAAGTAACTCCAGGGTCTGAATAACATTCGGTGTATAAAATAGCCCGCGCACGCCGGGCCACGGACAAAGGGCCTTTAGTGGCAACCGGTGTAAAAAAGATGTACTGAGACGAGGAACGGAGAGGGAGAGGAGAACCGGGTAAAAAAGCGGCAGTGTACTGGTACCCCTTTTCATTTCAGGGCACAGGACGTCTCCGAACGCCGGGACGGTCGTTCTCATCCGTAACCCGAGACGTGTAATTAGGAGCACCGGACCAAGATGAATAGCCAAGTGGCCGATGGGGGCAACCGACCGCCGGAGAATGGAAAACTGCGGCCAGGGAGGTGGTTGAGGGGGGGAGGAGGCTACCGACGCATTTATTTACAGGCGACACTGTCCCGATGCAACCCGTGATTCTGCGAGTCTCGTGCAAACTTGGGGAAAGTTGCTTGCACGTTTTGATTTTGAGATTTTTAAAAATGGGGGGCGGGGAATTTATTTTGGTGGGGGCCTGAGTGGTGAGGGTTTTTGGTATTTTGGAATGCTCCACTGAACCCCCCCTGTGAGTTTTATTTATTTGGATAGTTTGATGGGGCACATTAATTATGATTTGGGTTCTTGGGAATCCCCCTTTCTGAATTTTATTTATTTAGAAACTTTGGTGGGAGTAATAATGATTTAAACACTTTGGACTACCTGAGTGGTTCTTCCCCCTTTGAATTTTATTTATTTGGACACTTTTGGGGGACTAAGGATGATTTAAAATAGATATTGTTCTGAGACACTATTTCTAGGCACTTTGGACTCCCCCAGAGATGCCTCCATACCCTTTGAATTTTATTTAGCCATTTTGCTGTTTTAGATCATTATTTGTCCCAATGATGATCAAATTTCAGGTACCTATTTCTTTGAGACACCATTTCTAGGCACTTTGGACTCCCCCCATTGGCTTCCCCTCTGAATTTTATTTATTTAGCTACTTTGTTGGGAGAAATAATAACCTAAAATAGCAGTGATCAAATTTCATGGACCTATTCATCTAAAACACCATTTCTAGATACTTGGGAGTCCCCTCTCTTTGAATTTTATTTATTTAGAAACTTTGGTGGGACTAGTAATGATTTGGATACTTTGGACTACCTCAGTGGTTCTTCTCCCTTTGAATTTTATTTATTTGAACACTTTGGGGGGATTAAGGATGATTTAAAATGGATATTGTTCTGTGATACTGTTTGTAGGCACTTTGTGGACTTCCCCCTTTCTCTGAATCTTATTTA
Organism: Colletes gigas; assembly: GCF_013123115.1. Classification (NCBI taxonomy): domain Eukaryota; kingdom Metazoa; phylum Arthropoda; class Insecta; order Hymenoptera; family Colletidae; genus Colletes; species Colletes gigas. The sequence continues at coordinate 3,545,353 of NW_025106644.1, forward strand.
TTTAGACACTTTGGTGGAATTAATGATGATTTAATGTGAATGTTGTTATGGAACACCATTTCTAGGCACTTTGGACTTCCCCATTGGCCCTATCCTCTGAATTTTATTGATTTAGCTACTTTGTTGGGAGAAATAATAACCTAAAATAGCAGTAATCAAATTTCATGGACCTATTCACCTAAAACACCATTTCCAGGCACTTTGAATTCCTCCAACTCCCCCACCCACTCTGAGTTTTATTTATTTAGCCCCTTTGTTGGGAGAAATAATGATTCAAAGTAGTTATTCTTCTGAAACACCATATCTAGGCACTTTGAACTTCCCCATTAGCCCTCCTATCCTCTGAATTTTATTTATTTAGCTACTTTGTTGGGAGAAATAATGATTTAAAGTAGCTATTTTTCTAAAACACCATTTCTAGGTACTTTGGGACTTCCCCCTATGAGATTTATTTATTTAGCACACTTTGTTGGGAGAAATGATGGTAAAGATGTCTTCAACAGTATCAACTCAATCTGATATTGGTGATCTGAGATAGCAGTGATCAAATTTCATATACATTTTCTATACTTTACTACTGAAGTGGCTATTTGTCATTTATACTATAATTTGTACACCTATTCGTTGATACCATATAATTTAGTGATAATTGAGAATAATATAGGGTTCTATGTACAACTTTTCATTCAATGTGACTATGATAGATGATAGTGCAGTTAATGCTTCCAAGATTATGAATAATTATACTGGTATTAGTACTCATATTATAAGCTTATCAAATATTTCTATATCTACCACATTACAATTTAAATGAATATTGAAGTCTTCTCTATGCAATTGGAAAATTGGAATCAAAATATTAAACATTGTAAATTCCATGGATCAATATTCCCAAATATAAGAACTAACCTCCTAAATTAGATTGCTAAAATTCTCATCCAAATACTGTCATTAAAAATGTTATAAAATACAAGCTACTCAGACTTCTGAATTATCAAATATTTCTATCTACCAAGACAACAATTTAACACGTTCACTGGCAGATTAAAACAGTGTAATATTCTGCAAAATTACAATTTTTATTCTAGATCATTGTAAGCTACATAACCTAAAATTTGTTTCAGTAATAACTTTTGTAACCTTGTTAAAATTCATAACTTCCGTCCAAATTTACTTTTCTCAATGTCTTAACTAGAGAATTAATTTTTCTAGTATCATAATGGTAAATTTTGTCACCCATATATGGGTGACGTAGCAGTCAAAGTGTTAAATAAGTATTGAAGTCTTCTCTATGCAACTGGAAACTTGCCAATTCTACAGAAACCACCCTTCCAACAAAGATGGCTACAAATTTCCCCATAATAATAACAAAACCACCAAATGAAAGATAACCACCTGTCTCAACCATCCCCCCTCGCTCTCTGGTAAATAAAAATAGCTAAAATTCTAAACCAGATACTGTTATTAAAAATACTATAAAATACAAGATTCCCAAACTACTGAATTATCAAATATTCCTGCCTATTATATTATAAATTCAATAATTAATTAAAAATCATATTATAATTTAAATAAATATTGAATAGATCTCTCTACAATTAAAAAATTGGAATCAAAATATTGCCAATTCTACAAGAACCACCAACAAAGATGGCTAAAAATTTCCCCATAAAAATAACAAAATCACCAAAAGAAAAATAACCACCATTCTTAACCATTCCCCCTCCCTCTCTGGTAAATAAAAATGGCGGAAATTCTTATCCAGATACTGTTACTAAAAATACTATAAAATACAAGATACGAAAACTACTGAATTATCAAAAAATTTTTATTCACATATTACAAATTCAATAATTAATTAAATATCATGTTATAATTTAAATAAACATTGAATAGATCTCTATACAATTCAAAAATTGGAATCAAAATAGTTAACAGTGCCAATTCTACAGAAACCACCAACAAAGATGGCTAAAAATTCCCCAGAATAATAACTAAATCACCAGATGAAGAAAAAAAACGAAGAAAAAAGCAAACGTCGGAAACGTTCGCTGATAAATTGCCACACATCGGTGTTATCGGTTTCTTGTTACTCGAATAAAATTTCGCCTATCTTTATCTCCCCCCGGAAACCGTCGTCGAAAGTTGAATGGATCGATCTTGTCCTTAATTTTAATCCGTGCATCCGAGCCCAGCGAGCCACGAACGCTCGAGTCTCCCTTATCGTTTCGCGTGCATGCTTTTTCCATCCGGTTTGTCTGGATTACAACAGAGAGAAAGTCCTCCATCTGGCTTCGACGTTCCGCGTCGCGGAAGAAAGCTTCAATAAGATTCCGCCATTTTAATTCGACCCTTTTTCTATCTCAAAAGACATCGATACTGTAAAAAAAAATAATAATATTTGCCGTTGGAAAATGATAATTCGATTCTGAAATTTCGATTTTAAGTCGAGGTGGAATTTTGCTGGTGGAAAAAGAAAAATGGCGTACTTTTGGTCCAGACTGTTGCAATAATGAAAGATTCAGGGGATCGATGTCGCAGTAAGGCTATTTCTAGCGCGTCGTTTTCGGCGCGAATCGATTCCAACTGGTCCAAATTGTTATTCAAGAGTGACCATTGAGTAACTTTTGTCGAATTGTATTATTTATAACGAGATTATTGGAAAATAGTTTTAAAAATAGAGAAAAATCGAAAACTAATTTTTGGAAACATTTTAGTAATTAAAGAGTCTATATTGAGTCTAAATAGTTTGAAAACAGTGCACAAAAATAAATATCGACAAAATTAACGCGAATAACTAGAAAATATCAATGTCAAAGAAGTTCGTCAAATTTACTTTAACAAATTAAAATTTCTTTATTAATTATGGGGAATATCGAGTTTAAAAAGCATTCTAGCAAAGATAAAAATACTATTTCATGAACATAACCTCAAAAAATCTCGCCACCTCGAATTTTAAAACTGCTTTTCTAAATACAATTTTTAGGTTATTTTATTTTGATAAAACAATTTTTACCAAATACAACTGATACTTCAAAAAAATCCTACAAACCACACATTTACTTTAACAAATTACAATTTCTTTACTAAAAATATCTGAATATGATGTTGAATTAAAAAATTCATGGGGAATATCGAGTTTAAAAAACATTCTAGCAAAAATAAAAACACTATTCAACGAATATAACCTGAAAAAATCTCTCCACTTCAAATTTTAAAACTGCTTTTCCAAATACAATTTTTAGGTTATTTTATTTTAATAAAACAATTTTTGCCAAATACAATTGATAACTTCGATCGAAGGTAATATCAAATATCGAGTTTAAAAAACATCCTAACAGAGATCAAAATACTACTCCAATACTTCGAAAACAGTGCACAAAAATATTGAAAAAATAAACTGGTTCGAATAACTCAAAAAAAAAAAAAAAAATCAATGTATCAGAAAAGTCTTTCAAATTAAAATTTCTTTATTAAAAATATATATTCATCAAGTACCCAACGTTAAAACGAATAATTAATACAAAATATCAGGTTTAAAAACTCTACTCCTAAAGAAAAAAATACCATAACCTCCAAAAATCTCACCAGCTCGAATTTCAAAACGTCCACTCCAAATGCAATTTCATAGAAAAACCTGTTACTTCGATCGAAACCAAAGCGCAAAACCTATCGACGTTCGACTAAAATACTTCGTCGATAGCAGACCGCTCGGAAATCCCTCGTTCTTAACGAGCAGCCATTCAAGATTCGATCTGCACGTAGAAACGCGCGTGTCCTTTGCGAGCTCTCGGGGCACAGCATCTTCCGGGCGGCCGTAACACGCAGTACGTGCCCCCCCCTGTTCCCTTCGCTCGGTGCGTTTCGAATTTTTTAAAATAATGGGGAGATCGGCTCGCGAGAACGGGGGGGAGTCCCGGGAGAGGCGATTCCAGTTCGCAGTCATCGCTACTAATTACACGTGCAGCCGCACGTATACGACGTTACCGTCGATATTAGGTAGGTGGATACGTAATATGGCCCCCCTTTTCCGCCGAGTCTGCGTATACTGGGCTTTGTAGGTGTGCATGGCTATCGAACCGGTTCTCCTCTTCGAGGGGGGGGAGTTGAGCGACAAGGAGAGAAAGACAGAGAGAGAGACGGGAGCAAGGCAGCGGGGTAACCGGCCGGCGTCATGGACGATGGAGAGAGATGCCCTGGTCAGCATCCAAACGACCCACCACCGACCATCGGACTCGTGCACGTGAGATCGCCGCGACCGATCGGTCCGACCAGCTGCAAATTGGAGCCGCTTTTCGGTACGGTCCATCCAGCGGGACGATCGCGTTAAAGGTCCATCGATATACGCGACTTTCGATCTCTCCTTGCTCCGAGGACCCTGGGGTTCCCCAAGTTCGAAGTTCGAAGAATTTAATCGATGGGCAAAAAGGTCGAAATTCCAAAGGGGGGGGAGAAAAAGATTGCGGAAGCAAATTGCTCAAAGGGATCGTTTGTCTCGGACAGTCGGGACCCCAATTAACCCGTAATTATAGCCGCCGGAGGAGGGAAGAAACGAGCGCGGATTCACGGGAGGTGGGAGTTGAACGTTTCGAAGGAAAAACGAGACCGTTAGGTCGCCTATGATGTACCATCCGGAGCTCCGTTTCTTTCCCCTTTCCGTGATTCACTGCCGCGAGCAGGGCGGCGCAGGAGAGTGGGAAAAGAATCCTGCGAATAGTCCTTCGTATGTGTGTGTACATGTATGGTACTCACCGAGGCAGAGGAAAACCGCTGCTACGTCGAGGCGCCGCATCCTCGGTCGAGTGTGGAGCGATTGGAGCACGCGGGGCACGCAAAGTACACACAGTGGGAAACCTGAGACGAGAAACGACGGATCCCGTGTTTTCAGAGCCCTCGCCTCGCTGTCATTCTAGTCTATTCCCTTTTCTGTTTTAAGCGAAACCAACGGAACGAGCACACCGCACGAGACCCGGGACCGAACGATCCGTACACCACGAAGCGACGCGCGATACTGAGGGCCGCTAACCCACGCCGCGCCGGAGCGACCCCTACCCCCGAGGGTTCACGGCCGATCGAACGCGTCGGGCTGCTGGCGACAGATGGCGCCCTGTACCGGCCGATAAACCCACTTACCGACGTGTTATGGGATTCCTATGGGGGATGCAGACTTTGAGGGGCTTCACCGTCGATATATTAAGAAATAATTAGAGAAATATTGACCAGTTCATTCTTGTGACTTTCTAGTATTGCTATTTAACCCTTAAATTGACTTTCAATCGCAAATTAACTATTTTATTTCATGTTTTTTTTGTAATAAATTGGTAAATGGATGTTTCACCATCAATATTTCGAGAAATAATTAAAGAAATATCGAAGAGTTAATTCTTGAGACTCTGTAATATCTCTATTTAACCTTTAAGTGGACTTTCAATCTCAATTGAGCTATTTATAAAAAAGTGCCTTTATAAATAAAAAAAAAACTAAAAATTCTAAGTCTAAAATTGATCAAACACGATGTTTAATTAATATTTAAGTAGTCAAGTACGAACATGAATTTTAAAGATTGTTCAGTAGTCTGGAATAATTTAGAACGAAGGACAGTACAATTCAAATTCGATATATTATTTCATACATCTTATGACACGTACGTCGTTGTTCTCTCCCTCGGTAGCCGTAGGCATCGTAATCGATAGTATTTATAATAACAATCTAAACAGTCATGTTACTTACATCCCTACATTTACTATATACTTCTTTCGCTTTACATATTCGTGTTTATTTCTCTCTGTCACTTCTATCATCTATGCTTCATCGACGTCTGTGGAGGTGTTGACGAGCTACGCAAAAGAAAAATGGGGAAGCGACCTCTTTGCAATGATTTTCACAAAAAATCGAGGACTCGTTGGATCGAAAAATCGGTGCTTCGTCTCTGCTTCTGTATTTACAGAAATGTACAGTCTTTGACGAGAGACTCACACTGTTCCTGGGATCATTAAAAGGAGCAATTGGCGCGATTGCAACAGGGACTTTTGACAATTGAATGTTCCATCTGATCGTGGGCGTATCGATACCGATTGGATCTGAACCAGAAACGAATAATGGGAATCCCCCTAAAAAATTCTCCCCACTTGGATCGTAAATCGTAAAGCACTCGATTCGAAGGATTAAAATTGTACACCGCGAGGTTCGACACTGTCCAGACCGCGAATCCGTCCCTCTGGCGCGAAGGTATCCAATCGATTATCGATACGACAAATAAATGCTGGAATGAAAATAGCTTCCAAGCGACAGCTTCCTTCGAACGTCCTGGGCGACTCAGAATCATCAAAAATGGTACATATTTACACAGACGATCGCGGGTGGGGTGTGCCTTTGTATATATATACACACATAATTTATGTACATATATGCCGCGTTCTCGTTCACATGTACGGGTTAATGAGAAATCCTTAAAAACGAAGACAATGAACTCTATTTACTCTCTCGTCGTTTACTGGGGAATTTTCGTCTAACTACGTCGATCTCCTCCCGAACGGCGCATAGTCTATTTATTTATAATTATTTACATCGGAGGCTCTCCGATCCCGCCTCTCTCTCTCTCTCTCTCGAATGGTATCACATATGTAAAACACTGACTTCGCGCGGGAAGGAGAGTCGCGGGTAAAAACGACGCGAACTGTACCGATTTAATTATACTACTTTCTTCCCTGGAAAGATTATTTCGTCCCCTCGATCGTGATTCGACGATGACTAGTCACGGTTCGAGACGATTACGAAATCGTTATCAAATTGCACTTTTCGACGAAGGATAGAAAAATTCAAACTAACCAGCATCCGCTTGTCTGGGGGAGAGGGGGGGGGGGGGCCTAGCGTTCTGTCGTAATTAGAAAATCGTTGATTCGTGTGTAAAAAGTCTATTAAACACACCCGTTCACTGTCCGTGGCCCGCATATGGGTCATGCCCACCGTGCTATTAGATACGCCGCTGGAGGAGCCGGACAGTGAACGCATGTTCGAGTTTTATAATATCCCCATTTTATGGCACAAGCAGGAAGTGAGATAGGAGCCGTATATATGGAGATGGATGGTCGCTCGAGCGCTTGCGAGAGAGTCGAGAGCGTGGCCCTCTGGCGGCCACTACGGGAGGCCACTGTTTCTTTCTGGAGAATTGTCTGATTGGTCGAGCGAATGCTGGATAAAACGGTATAAAGCAACGAATTTTTCAAAGACAAAGACATCGGGGAATGGTGGTCGCTTATCGTACAATACGTTATCTAAAAATCGGAACTTGTAGCTTCAAGATACCGGCGCTTACGAACCTATTCACCGATCCGTGACTCGCTCTTGCTCCCGAAACAAAGTACACCGACAAAAATTCGCCTACTGAGGGTGGGGAGGGGGGCTTCTATCGAACGCAATAAAACGGTTATGGCACTGGGCGAGTCACGCGTAATTTATCGATATGTCTAACGCGAAAGACTGTCTTTGGCCGCGTTCGCCATCGACTTTCCAAGTCCGTTCAGCTATCGATGATATGTACCGATTGCCTCGTCGTTCGCATCAGCGAGCGATCATTCACTTTCTGTCGCCCCAACCGGCGCTATTGTAAAACCAAGACGAGGCGCTCTCGTCCCTTGTTTTGCTCCATGTATTGTCCAAACCGCTACCCCCACCGTCCTGAAAACAAAACAAATCTGTCACGCAAATATAGACCACGTAATACCAATAATAATATTTCTCAACTCAACTCAAGCAATTGGCTACTCAAATAATAACTTATCGAAATTACCACAACGTTCAGTTGATGGGTGGCTGGCGAGAGGTAGTCCATGTTGGTATAGTAAGAAGAGTAATTTTGGTAGCACTGCTGCTGCGAGGTGGTCGTCGTCCAAGCTAGCCTCTGATGGTCACCGGGGAACCCACCGCCGCTCTCCGTGACCGCTGGACTCCAGATACTACTGCTGCTGCCCCCACTGCTGTACACAGTGCCTCCTAACTGTGAACAGTCGGTAACCGTTCTCTGAGGACTTACCCACGGTCGGTAAAACTTATCATTGGTCGGTAACTTACGCTCGGGGGAGTCGTGCTGGCCGCCAGGAGCAAACTGGTCGCGCTTCCTGGTGGTTTGTACTGCGGGGAATCCCTCAGGAGTGCCGGGGAACTGGCCGCCGAACCACCTGTACCTCCGCTCCTACGCACACGAGTTAAAACTATACAACATAGTATCTTCCACCGTATCAATCGACACGTCTAGCGATCATATTCGACTCCATCGCGATTAAATAAAATTCCAGGGAAGCTTTCTGAGGGGACGCAAAGGTAGATATCGATGTAATAGATATTTACAGGGGTGTTGTGGCAGGCACCGCCGCGGCAGGCGTGGGCGTGGTAGCAATCGAAGGACTTTTTCCTGAGGGCGGATTGTTGGTGGGATTCCCCGAGGGTTTCTTCGACCTCGGTGCTTTGTCCTGTTGTTGCTGCTGCTGCTTCTGCTGCTGCCTGCACTTGGCTCTGCGATTCTTGAACCATACCTATTGGACACACATTGCAAAGCCTCCATAAGTATTTTGCGAAGTAAATAAAAATAGGGGTAGCTTTGAAATCTTGCAATTTCTTTTTCTATGGCAGTTTTAGATGGAAAAATTGTGGGATCCGTTTGTTTTCGCGAAAGCTGCTTTCCAATCTATATTTTCCCCGGTTCAAACGCGACGAGGCTCCTATGGGAAACGAGCTTGGGGAATGGTGTGGCAGAGCTTTCCGTAAAGCTGGCGTAATAGCCAATTATAAGGGAATGCCAGCACTCGCGCAACTATCAATTACCAATGAAGCCGGCTTCGGTAACGCGAGCGGAAACCTGCACGCGTGTACGAGCCTCGTTCGATGGAACGAAATTGCGAAAATCGAACCAACAGTTTCTCTCGTCTAGATCCCGGGGGTTCCCCGTAAATAGAATATCGACGAGAACGACGGACACACACCGGGGGAGACAGAGGTCCGAACGAAGCCCCGATTCGAAGGAGGAACCTTAATTACGAATGCATGTAGACCACCACCCCGGGGGATGCTTTCGAATTATTCAACGGGGACATGAAAATTTTCGCAGGAACCTGGACTCTCTCCTCCTCCCTTCGACCCACCCCCCCGGGTCCTCTCTCGCCCTCCTAGATTTCCAGAACGCGAGAAACGACCTCGAGAGAGAAGGACGCCGGAGAGAACGAAACGACTGGAAGAACGAAGACAGAGAGGCTAAAGAGGCGAAAGAGAGGGAGAGGGGTGAGGGAGACGAGAGGAACCTAGAGAAGCCCTGCGCGATCAATGTTAGAGGCGGGAGAGGTGAGCTTGGGTTTCTAACGGATTTTCTGGGGAACGACACACACGTTGGAGCGGCGTTCTTCCACCGGGGAAGAGTATTTTTCCTCCACGGAATTCTCCCAGTTTTAAAACCTCCTGCAAACTTTAACTCGGACGAGAAATAGGGGGAATCACCGAGTAGAGCAATTCTAGCAAGGCCCCATGACATTAAACAGTCGATCGTGGAGCGTATATATAGGAATGGGGCCTCAGTGAAACGCTTACGAGAACTTGTGGCCCTCTGGCGGCGAGTATAGGAACTGTAGAATACTTCGAGACACTTTTTTGAAAATATCTCGAGAACTGATCACTTTTTGGTTACGATACCTTAATAACTTTTTGCGCAGAATTGGCAGGGGAATGAATCTGTGCAATAAAAAATACGCAATTCCATTTATTGCAAATAGATTGTCGAATTTGAACAAACACAGTACTCTTCGAGCCATTTAACCTTCTCCTAATTTGTTCGTGAATGCATTAATAACAGAATTATGAGCCTGTATATAGGAATGGAGGCCTAGTGAAACGCTTGCGAGAGACACGAGAGCGTGGCCCTCTAGCGGCGAGCACAGGAACCATTCCTAATGTTTTCCTTCGACCGGAGGCTGACCACCCCAGGTTTTGCAGTCGTCGACGAACGTGCAGAAGACTATGGGCACGGTTGGACCCGTTGAATCGATTCGCAGGGCCGGGGGCCAGGTGCAGGGGCCCGCAATTGCGGATGCTACGCGTCCCTCAGGCCCCTGATGAGGGTGGAATATGCATGGGCACGTTCTCGACTTGGAAAGTCGATTCTGGACGACGGACGCGATCTTTTTGTCACGACCGGGGGATGGAAGTTCTCTTTTCGAGTCGACTCGAAGCGCAGGAATGCTTTTCAACGGGGAAACAATACCGACACGGGGTGAACTACTAACTCGGTTAACACCCGCTATCCAGGAAACACGAGCGTCCGGTAAATCGATGCTGTCTACTGGCTGTGACTGCATGCCGACAGTGCCACCCCTAGGTAACGAGACACCGACCATTGCACCCCCATCGACACGCGAGAGACCCGGCGTCCTTGCCTTTTCGAGAAGGCAAAAGCCGCGTCGAGACATACCTGCACTCTCGATTCCGGAAGGCTGATCTTCATCGCCACTTCCTCGCGCATGAAAATGTCCGGGTACTTCGTCTTCAAGAACAGCCCCTCGAGGACGTCCAACTGCGCCCTGGTGAACGTCGTTCGTTCCCTCCGTTGCTTCCTGGGGTTACCTTCGACAGAATACGCAACGACTATGACACTAGTTCACCCGGACAACTGGAAAACTGATTTCAATTTGCACCCAAACATTGGAAATATTCGTTCCAAAGGGGGTGAAAGTTTCTAGAAATTTGTAAAAGTCTGTGTAAATGATGTATTAAAATTTGCAACGACTATGACGCTGGTTCACCTGGACAACTGTAAAACTGATTTTACCGGGTGTTAATTTGCAACCAAATATTGAAAATATTTGTTTGAAAAGGGATGAAAGTAATTAGAATGTTCGAAAAGTCTGTGTAAATAATGTATTAAAATTTGCAAGCGCACCGCGAAGACCAAAACAGTAATGCTAAATACAGATATTTGAAATGTTTGTCCGGTTTGCAATAAAAATGATCAAATTTGTAATTTACATAAATTCACACAGACGGATTTTTCTGAAAGCAGCTTACCGAATTCGGGATTTAAAGCACGCAATTTTAACCCCTGGCGATGCGTCGAATTTTCGAAGCAATTAATCTTTGAATTTTCTTTTTTTTTTTATGTAAAAGCAATCAATTTGTTAAATAGAGAATTATTAGTAAAATAGTCCTCACACTTTTGTCAAAATGGACGATTAAGAGGGTATTTTAGTGTGAAATTTTTGTATAATTTTTTTTGAATAAACTATAACACCTTTTGCAGTAAAATTTTTAAGGTTTGTTTATGTGTATTCTGGGGGCATTTTAAAATTTTTTTGGACGAAAGAATGTTAAAATTGGTGGCACTGCATGCTAAAAAGTTCATTACACGGTGTGTTTACTAAAATTGCTGTTTTGTTGACAATTTTGAATATATTATTATGACAGAAATAGTGTGTACTCCTTAAATATAAGTCAATACTATGTTATAAATCTAGATACAATAATATCTCATGGATCTTCAAAAAAAAATCTCCATTTGGCACCAAAAAATTGATCTCTAGACTAGAATACCCGCTTAAGTGATAGGTGACCCCTCACGGATAACTGATATGTCTATTGAAATTTGTATGAAGGTTATGGGTATGGAAAAAATAGTATGTACTCTTTAAACATAAGTCAAAATCATGTCACAAATAGACTAGAATACCCTCTTAAGTGTTAAGTCGCCCCGGATAACTGAAATGTCTATTAAAATCTGTATGAAGGCTATGTCTATGGAAAAAATGGTATGTACTCCTTAAACATAAGTCAAAATCATGTCACAAATCACAATACAATAATATTTCACGGTTTTTCAAAAAAAAATCCCCAAATGGTACCCAAAATGTCTATTAAAATCTGCATGGAAGCTATGGCTACGAGAAAAATAGTGTGTACTCTTTAAACATAAGTCAAAACCATGTCACAAATCCCAATACAACAATATTTCATGATTTTTCAACAAAAAATCCCCAAATGGTACCCAAAATGTCTATAAAAACCTGCATGAAAGCTATGGCTACGAAAAAAATAGTGTGTACTCCTTGAACATAAGTCAAAATCATGTCACAAATCCCGATACAATAATATTTCACGGTTTTTCACAAAAAAACCTCAAATAACACTTAAAAATTGACCTCTAGACTAGAATACCCCCTTAACTGTTAGGTGACCCCACACACATAACTGATATGTCTATTAAAATCTGCATAAAGGCTATGGCTATGGAAAAAATAGTGTGTACTCTTTAAACATAAGTCAAAATCATGTCACAAATAGACTAGAATACCCTCTTAAGTTTTAAGTCATCCCGGATAACTGATATGTTTATTAAAATCTGCATGAAGGCTACGACTATGGAAAAAATAGTGTCTACTCTTTAAACATAAGTCAAACCCATGTCACAAATAGACTAGAATACCCTCTTTAGTGTTAAGTCACCCCGGATAACTGATATTAAGGTGAAAGACTCATGGAAAATGGTAAATCGAGGAGTGATATTTGACAATTTTTTGACAGCATAAGGGTTTGTTGAAACTTTTCGACACTTTCCACAAATATTCTTTAAGATTTTGAGATACAAATAATTATTTAGAATAAAAAATCAAACAACATTTTGTTCATAATAGTACTACACGTCGTATGATCCAAAATTCTCCTTAAAAAATACAAAATTGACAAAGATACACGGCTCTGAACATAACAAAATGTTTCTTGCAATAAATTACTAATTTAATTATGCAATAAACATAGTGTAAATAATTATTATTATTAAATGTCGTTCGATTTTTTATTCCAGATGAAAGGAAAAAAGTGCTAGACTGCACCTAAGGAACAACATCTATTATTTCACATCCAAAATCGATAAAAAGTAACAGAAAAAAAAATTATTTGCATCTCGAAATGTTAAAGAATATTTGTGGAAAGTGGTGAAAAGATTCATTGAACTCTTCTGCTGTAAAAAAATAGTCAAACATCGGTTCTCGTTGCACCATTTTACACGAGTCTCGCCCCTTGAAATCTACGTGGACGGCGGGAGTCTGGGGGATCGATAGCGATAGAAATCGATACGTAGAAGTAGTATAAAGTCAAGGGTGCACTCACAGTAGTAGGACTCACCGGCGGGAGTACAACCGGGGTAGCCGATGGTGGAGTGTAGCGCCTCGATCGGCGGCATGCCCAGGGCGCTGACGTAGGGGTTGGTCTTCAGGGCCCCGTAGGGCCCGGCCGCGGACGCGCCAAACGCGGCGGGCCCGAAAAGCTCGGAGGCCGAGGTGGTGGAGGCGGCGAGGCCCCCGAGATCGGCGGCGCCGGCGCCCCCGCTGCAACCGGAAGTACCGCCGAGGCTGTTCGGCCACATCACCACCCCCTCGGCCCCCACCACGACCACCCCCCCGCCCCGCGGCCTCTCTACACCCACCTCCTCTGCTCCTCGGAATTACTCGCTGCTTCTGGAACAAAAATAAGAAAAAAAATTAACGCTTGAAAAACTCGAAATCAACCCCTCAAATTTTCACGATTTTATCATTGTTCTCCTGTAACAGGGTAGTTGTAATTTTAACCCTTAAGTGGACTATCAATGTCAACTGTGTTGTTTTGACAAATTGGTAAATGAATATCAACTTTCATTGAAGTGTTTAAAAAATAGTGAGCTAATGGAGGATTACATACTATATACGTCATAATAAATGGGAAAAAATTCATAAAAAACGAGTGTACAAATGAGAGTAACAATGCTCCCCATTTTTCTAATTATTTCCTCCATTCTATTTAATTTGTTATATTATTAAAATATTATAAAATGGGGCTCACACCTAACCCAGCATTTTTATCAATGTTTTCATTATTATTCCATTTTCTATACCTAAATCTATGACCCCAAATGCAGAGCCTAAGTCTAGTAGTTTCTAAATCTGTAGTTTCTTAATAAATACAAAATGGCGTCTCATCCTCAGTATCTATATTTTTATCAATGTTTTCATTATTCTACACCTAAATCTATGACCCCCAAATGAACAACCTAATATCTCTAATTTCCTTAATAAATACAAAATGGCGTCTCATCCTCAGTGTCTGTTTTGACGAACCGTTTACGAGAGACAGTCTGCCATATTTCGATTGTTTTCGTCACATGTTAATTACCAAGGCCCGATTATCCGGTTCTAATCCGAAACATGTGCTAGGCGACTGGTCCGCGGACGTAATAAACTCAAAGGCAAATAAATTAATAAGGGGTCCGGCAAGAGGCGCGTGATCGAGACCGGAGCGACGTTCTTGACTTTGTAATCGGAGAGGATAAAACGCGGCTTAAGCGGCGCAAAGTCTGCTAGTCGAAGTCGCCATGCTCGTCCACCTCCCCCCCCCCCCCCTTTTTTCGTCCTTCGGTTCTCGGTTTTCGACAGCGAGACGCGTTTTCGGAATTAGGCCTCGCGGCTGTCCGGTAACGCGGTCTTCGAAAAACCGTACGCGGAGTCGTGTTGCATCTTCCTCGGGATTATCCAGGCCAGCTGCCAACCGCGCTCTTATTTCCATCTTCCGCGATCGGGTTCGATATTCGTAACTTTACGTCAGCCGCTACTTCCGGTTCGGGTCGTGGCTTCGTTAATAAAATCGTCGTTTATTAAAGGGGGAGATTCGTGCACACTGGTAAAACGAAGGGCGATGTTTGACAATTTTTTTTACAGCATAAGGGTTTCATGAAACTTTTCGCCCCTTTCCACATATATTCCATATATGTATATAGAAGGTGTTCAGCAATCCCTGGAAAAAATTATAATGGGAGATTCTCCAGGTGAAACTAAGACGAAAATCAAGAATAACAATTTTTTGATGGAGGCTTCGTTAACAAGTTATTAACAGTTGCGCCTGTAGATGAGCAACTTGCGTAACTGTTACAGGCGCAACTGTTAATAACTTGTTAACGAAGCCTCCATCAAAAAATTGTTATTCTTGATTTTCGTCTTATTTTCACCTGGAGAATCTACCATTTAAATTTTTCCCAGGGGTGGCCGAACACCCTGTATATACATATAGGTATGGGACCTCAGTGAAACGCTTACAAGAAACACGAGAGCGTGTGGCCCTCTGGCGGCGAGTATACAAACTATAGAATACTCAAAGACACTTTTTCGAAAATATCTCGAGAACTGATCATTTTTTTGCTACGGTACCTTAATAACTTTTAACGCAGAATTGTCAGGGGAATTGATCTGTGTAACAAAAAGTATGCATTTACGTGACAAAATAAAATAAAATCCATAAAACTTACAAAAAAAATTACAAAAATGTTTAGCTATGAGTTGGGTGAACGAAACTAGTTTTTACCTTTTTTTTTGACTTACTATCGCGCAGGAATAGATCGAAGAACAATTCTTGAGGTGGTTTGTAGCCAAGAGGAGCATTTTGGAAATTTCTAGCATCGCTGGTGAGGGGGTGGGTGGGGGAGCAATTTCGCGGTGCCGGATCGCGTTTAAACGGTACGCTTGCTCGGAATGAAATTTCGCATCGATAAACCCGCTTTAATGGAGCATTGTTCCCGTTTCGGTGGTCTCCGGGCGTCGGTGCCCGGGAGTTTCGAATGAAAGGAACGACTCGAAGGGCGCCTCTTCACCGTGCTCGTGCGATTACTCGAGCGAAAGTTCTTTCGCGCAAATATGGATGAAACACCCACATAGGCACTCGACAGCCACTCGACTTTTGCGGAGTGTACCGTGCACCCCGCTGCGTTCGTCGTTCTACAACAGTTTCGAGTCGATTCTCCAACAAAATCGAGGCGGAAAAAAGATTTACGAGTCAAGGAAAACGTGGATGATCGAAGCGTAGAGACACTGTTACATGGAAATCAATGCAAGTACAATGGGGGAGAATTTCTGGGATGAGGAAACGATGGGTGGGCTCAACATAGATATTCACCTTCAAGATCGATGCAAATGGCAAAGAAGACAAAATTTCTGAGGCATGGAAGACATGCACAAGCTCAAAATAGACATTGCACATCAAAATTAATGCAAATTTCACTGGAAAAAAAATTATTAAGGCGAGAGAAACATGGTCAAGCTCAAAATAGAGATTGTACCTCAAAATTAATGCAAATTTCAATGAAAAAAAAATACTAAAGGCAAGAGAAACATGGACAACCTCAACATAGACATTCTCCTTCAAAATCGATGCACAAATCAATGAAAAAAAAATTCCTAAATCAAGAAAAACATAGTCCAGCTCAAAATAGACATTGTACCCCAAAACCAATGCAAATTTCAATGAAAAAAAAATTCTTAAGGCAAGGAGACATGGCCCAGATCAACATGGACATTGCTCCCCCAAAATCGATGCAAATTTCAATGAAAAAAAAAATTTCTGATGGAAGAGAAACATGGTCAAGCTCAAAATAGACATTGTACCTCAAAATTAATGCAAATTCCAATGAAAAAAAAATTCTAAAGGCAAGAGAAACATGGACAAACTCAGCATAAACATTATCCTTCAAAATCAATGCAAATTTCAATGAAAAAAAAAATTCCTACATTCAGAAAAACATAGTCCAGCTCAAAATAGACATTGTACCCCAAAATCAATGCAAATTTCCATGTAAAAAAATTCTTAAGGCAAGGAGACATGGCCCAGATCAACATGGACATTGCTGCCCCAAAATCGATGCAAATTTCATTGAAAAAAAAATTTCTGAGGGAAGAGAAACATGGTCGAGCTCAAAATAGACATTGTACCTCAAAATTAATGCAAATTCCAATGAAAAAAAAATTCTAAAGGCAAGAGAAACATGGACAAACTCAACATAGACATTATCCTTCAAAATCGATGCAAATTTCAATGAAAAAAAAATTCTTAAAGCAAGAAAAACATGGTCTAGCTCAAAATAGATATTGTACACCATAATGAATGCAAATTTCAATGAAAAAAAAATTTCTGAGGCAAGAAAAACATGAGCAAGCTCGACATGAACATTGCTCCCCTAAAAACAATACAAATTTCAATGAAAAAAAATTCCTAACTGAATAAAAACATGTACAACCTCAAAATAGGCACTGTCCCTCAATATCACAGCAAACTTTATTCAAGAAAAAAAATTTCTGAGCCAAGAAAAACATGGACAAGCTCAACATGAACATACTCCCCTAAAATCGAACAAATTTCGTTGAGAAAACAAATTTCTAAAGGAAGAGACACATGGTCAAGCTCAAAATAGACATTGTATCTCAATATCAATGCAAATTCAATGAAAAAAAAATTCTTGAATCAGGGGAAACGTGGACAAGGTCAACATAGACATTATCCTTCAAAATCGATGCAAATTTCAATAAAAAAAAATTCCTAAATCAAAAAAAGACATAGTCTAACTCAAAATAGACATTGTACCCCAAAACCAATGAAAATTTCAATGAAAAAAAAATTTCTGAGCCAAGAAGAACATGGACTAGCTCAACATGAACATTACTCCCCCCAAAAAATACAAATTTAATTAAATAAAAAATTCCTAACTCAAAAAGAACATGTTTACAACCTCAAATGGACCCTCTCCCTCAAATATCAGCAAGCTTTATTGAAGAAAAAAAATGTCCTAGCCAAGGAAAACATGGATAAGCTCAACATGAACATTGCTCCCCCCCAAAAAGTACAAATTTAATTAAAAAAAAAAATTCCTAACTCAAAAAAAACGTGTTTACAACCTCAAAATGGACACTCTCCCCCCCAAAGTCACAGCAAGCTTCATCGAAGAAAAAAGATTTCTGACTCAAGGAAAACATGAACAGCCGACGGTCCCCGAGACAATATGGCCGTTTAATTACGTACGGGTTCTTCGGTAGGAGAGATCCTTCCGCCGAAATGAAGTTTCAGCCCGATGAAAGAGAATCCATAAAGCTTCCCCGCGACGCCTCGTCCCCGTCCGGCTATATTAAAATTTGGCCCGCTATGAAAAGAAGGCCAGGCCGAAGAAAGGCGGTCTCTCTCTATCCCTCAGCCTCCGGAGGGTCCTCGTGAGCCAAGTCAGGCGCGAATCTCTACCTTTGTGCGCCCCGCGCGCTTTACACTAGCCACAAAGCACTCGTTACAAGCCATCCGGCGCGGCTGAGAAACGTGCAAACAATCACCGGACGGCAATAATCGCTGTTTCGATTCCACCCCCGCGCGTTCCCCTCCACGCTCTGCGGTTCTTCGCGCGTCCCGGACGCGAAACGGTGGTTTCCGCACCGGTAAACGCGAATCGCGGTCTCCGTCGATGGCTGAAAAGGGGGGTTGCAACACTTATTTACACCGCGGTGATATTAAAAGCACGTCGAGGAATCGAGGAACCTTTGAAAATCCAGCGGCCACAATTCTTTTTATCTTTGTGCAGACGAATAAGGAGGGGGGTGAAATGCACTTGCTAAAAGGGGGGGTTCAAGTGTGGACGAAATGCCCAAGTCGCCACTCGATTGGCCCTCGAGGGCACTCGAGCGGTTTCGAGTTTGGGAAAGACACTGGACGTTCTGGCCTTTTCCACCCCCTCGATGAATCGATCTGGAACCCCCACTTTGCAACCCTTCGTCCCTTTACGGCCCTATCGCAAACACTTTGTGTTACCAATCGACGTGTATGCCCGGAACGTTGTCCCTAATGACTGGTTAAATCCCCATTATTGCATCCGTATTCGAAGGGGGAGGGGTGAGCTTGGGGATGCTTCGTACGGCGGATCTGAGGATCGACGGGCCACGTGCGCGTCTTGGTGTCACCTCTGACGTCCCACCAAGTGCATTCCACGGCGTGGAAACGTTAGTTGAGACCGCGACACGCGCCGTGTGCGGGAGAATCGAAGTCGCGTTTATGGAGCACGTACGTTCGACGCCCGCGGGGCGTTACACGCACGGGGCGTTGGAAATCAGGCTGAGTGGATCAGCGATTTATTTTTTGATGCGGTGATTAATTATTTGGGGATCTGAGTATGAATAGTGTGCAGCTGGGGGAAAATTTTGTTTGTGGAGAGTATAGTTCGAGGATATAGGTTAGGAATTCATGATGGTTTGTTTAATGAATTGTAGGGGGCGTTGGGAAAGTCGATTTAATTATTAAAGTTCCTTAATGCTTGAACGGTGTTGAAAATATGTTGTTTGAAAGTAGTTCGAAGTAGAGTAAAATATAGGATAAATAAATTGGAAAACAGTATATCTGTTGTAACAGAAAACAAAATGGAGGAGGCTTCCATAATTTAATTATTAAACTTCTTAAGAGAGCCTTAATGCTTGAACTTTCTTTAAAATTAGTTTGGAAGAAATTAAAATATAGAATAACTAAATCCAAGACCAGTGTATTTGTTCCAATAATAATTAAAAACCTTGTAGAAGAGCTATTCATAAATTTTAAAAATAAAACAGCATATTTATACAGGGTGTTAGGCTAACCCTGGGAAAAATTATAATGAGAGATTCTAGAGGCCAAAATAGGACGAAAATCAAGAATACCTATTTCTTGATGGAGGCTTCGTTAAAAAGTTATTAACGTTTAAAGTTCCACTACTTCTGAATTTTTTTCTCAAAAATGCGCAGGATTTCGGGGGTATATATAATGACCAAAAATGACTGTAATCGACGCCTGAAAACGAAAATAATTTTTTCAGAGTCATTTGAAATTTTTTAATTCAGGCGAAAAATTTCATACTTTCTCGAATTTTTTTCTCGAAAGTGGGTAGGATTTCGAAGGTGTGTCTATTGACCAAAGATGATTGTAATTGACCCCTGCAACTAAAAATAATTTTTCCAGAAGGATTTGGAATTTTTTTTTTTTTTGCGTCGGAAAATTTAGGGACTTACCTGTCGATTTTCCTTAAGAATTCGTTTTTGATTTTTAATAATTTTATTTGACGTCCTAGAGAAAAGTTGTCTAATACTTTTTTGTAGGTACACATGAGTTCTAATTCCTCCTAAAATTTCATTGAAATATATTCACTGGTGTAGGAGTTATGGCTGTTTGAATATTGGACCATTTTTATGGGCTCTCCCTCATTTTGCGATGTCAAGGATCAACTTTTTGATCATTTTTACACTTTCTACATATTCTGCAGCAAAATATGCGTTGTTTGCCTGTTGAAACATTAAAATCGTCCAATCCGTTCAGAAGTTATGGCATTTTAAAGATTCAGAGCAACATTTCTGGCCTCACATTATATTTTCAGTAATGAATTTTTTTCTCGAAACTGAGTAGGATTTCGGGGGTATATATAATGACCAAAAATGACTGTAATCGACGCCTGAAACCGAAAATAATTTTTTTAGAACGATTTGAAATTTTTTAATTTTGTCAAACAATTTGTCCATCTACTCGAATTTTTTTCTCATAAATGCGTAGGATTTCGGTGATACGTCTATTCACCAAAAATGATCGTAATTGACTCTCGCAACCAAAAATAATTTTTTCAGAACAATTTGAAATTTTTAAATTTAATTTTTTAATAACTTTTCAACGAAGCCTCGGTCAAGAAATTGATATTATTTTTGCCTCCAGAATCTATTAAAATTTTTCCCAGTACATGTTTTAAACCTAAAGTACCCTTTGAAATAAACAAATCCAAACCACCCCAGACACATATAGATCTCCCTCGTAGCGAATAAACAAAGAGTTCTCCGCGAAGGATCGATCCTCCGTTGCAGCCCTGTGCAAAATCGTTCTTGATATTTCAATTTCGCCCAGGGGCGCGGCCTCCACCGAAGGAATACCCGGGCGACTTCCCGCGAGCCTGCGTTCACAATTCGCGCGGCTATATTCGCCGGTTGCGCCAGGGAACGACTCCATCGCGGAAAGTTAAGTTCCCTGGCCGCATTGTTTCCACGAGTGTTTGCACACGACCGCATTGTTCCCGCAGAAGGACTCTCTCGCTCCACGACGTCCATAATAGACCTGTACCGTGTACTGTGCGTGAACAGAACGGGGGAATATACTCTTCGAGGCATTAACCGATTTCACCAAATATGCATCCCCCCCCTACCCCCTCGAAAACCATTATTCTCCCCCCACCCCCAGCATCTCCTCCATGTACCATGTTCCGGGGAAAATCGCGTCTTTTTCCACGGATTCGCCGAAACGTCGAGCAACCCTTCGCGACAATGTCGCCTGGAGGGTGTCGTCCGCGTCGTCATGGCTCGCTGGGAAGTCGAGGGCGGGCTTTCCCCGACGGAACAAAACCTGTCCGCGTCTCGGGCGACCCCGGATCGCTCCTGAAAGCCTCCTCTAAGAGGTGGCATCCGCGTAGCCACGAGGAAAACGTTTCCTCCGAGTCGCATTCAATGCAATTTAGCCCCGAGGACGCCGTTGTTGCGCGCTCATTGAGCGTAAAACTTAATTCCCGTGGAAATGCCCCGGGCTACGGTACGTACGTATACACGGGGCACATCTTCTGGTTAGTTTTTATTCCCCCCCTCAACTCAGAAGAGAAAAAAAAAAAGATTCCTCGCCACGGGGATGAGCCCTCTCCTTTCTTCTCGATTCTTTTCATTTTTAGTTTAAAATCGACGGAACTTGACGATTCCTTCTGGGAAAGCGTCTCGAGGTCTTTGAAATTGTTCGATGATTCCACGAGAATTGTGAGTGAAAATTGTTTGAATTTAGGGTAACACTGGGGATTTCAAGTCTTCAAGATGTCTTCTATTTATTATTTTATAATTATCAGTTTTCTATTTATTGTTTTCAAAGTGCATAAAAATAATTCTACATAAGATTTGAAGTATTCAAGATGTCTTCTATTTATTATTTTATAATTATCAGTTTTCTATTTATTGTTTTTAAAGTGCATAAAAATAATTCTACATAAGATTTGAAGTATTCAAGATGTCTTCTATTTATTATTTTATAATTATCATTTTTCTATTTATTTTTTTCAAAGTGTATAATAATAATTTTACATAAGAATTGAAGAACATACTATATTGTATGATAAAAAATATTATTAGTTTCACTATAGAATTTAAGCATCCTTAAATTATTTAAATTCCAGGAGAATTAGTTGAGAGAGTCATAATGGTGGACAAATTCTTAAAATTCAAGTTAACACAAGATTTGAAGCCTTCGAGCTTCTATTTAACATATTATGTTTTCAAAATGAGCAAAATTTGTTAATTTGTTAATAGTTCTACATAAAAATTGAAGAACATATTATATTGTAGGTTAGAAAATGTTCCAAGTGATTTCCATGCACAGATATTTTTTAACACTTTTCAATACACTTGTAGATGTGTTTTTGCAACGTTAATATTTATATGGAATTCTTTGAAACATTATTTTACATGAAATAACTAAAATGAGACTTACACCACTATGTCTCTCTAACCTCCAATTGCAAACCAGTGAAATAAGTCTACTTCAATGGTTATTTCACCCCAGAAATCTTGAACATCCTTCAATTTTTATATACAGACATTTTCTAACACGTTTTCTAGCTCCTAGAAGTCTTTTTGCAACATCAATATGTGTACATTTCTTTTAAAAATAGCTAAAATGTGACTTACACCACTGAGGCTCTAAACCCACCAATTGATCCTTCAATTTTTCTATGCAGACATTGTATAACACGTTTCTGAGCCCATATGTGTCTGGATTTTGTTAAAAAATAGCTAAAATGTGACTTGCACCACTATGTCTCTCTATCCTCCATTTGCAAACCAGTGAAATAAGTCTATTTCAATGGTTATTTCACCCCAGAAATCTTGAACATCCTTCAATCTTCACATACAGACATTTTATAGCACGTTTTCTAGCTCCCAGAAGTCTTTTTGCAACATCAATATGTGTACATTTTATTAAAGAATAGCTAAAATGTGACTTACACCACTGAGGCTCTAAACCCACCAATTGATCCTTCAATTTTTCTATGCAGACATTGTATAACACGTTTCTGAGCCCATATGTGTCTGGATTTTGTTAAAAAATAGCTAAAATGTGACTTGCACCACTATGTCTCTCTATCCTCCATTAGCAAACCAGTGAAATAAGTCTATTTCACTGGTTATTTCACACCTGAAATCTTGAACATCCTTCAATCTTTACATACAGACATTTTCTAACACGTTTTCTAGCTCCTAGAAGTCTCTTTGCAACATCAATATGTGTACATTTCTTTAAAAAATAGCTAACATGTGACTTGCACCACTGAGCCTCTAAACCCACCAATTGATCCTACAATTTTTCTATGCAGACATTGTATAACACGTTTCTGAGCCCATATGTGTCTGGATTTTGTTAAAAAATAGCTAAAATGTGACTTGCACCACTATGTCTCTCTATCCTCCATTAGCAAACCAGTGAAATAAGTCTATTTCACTGGTTATTTCACACCTGAAATCTTGAACATCCTTCAATCTTTACATACAGACATTTTCTAACACGTTTTCTAGCTCCTAGAAGTCTCTTTGCAACATCAATATGTGTACATTTCTTTAAAAAATAGCTAACATGTGACTTGCACCACTGAGCCTCTAAACCCACCAATTGATCCTACAATTTTTCTATGCAGACATTGTATAACACGTTTCTGAGCCCATATGTGTCTGGATTTTGTTAAAAAATAGCTAAAATGTGACTTGCACCACTATGTCTCTCTATCCTCCATTTGCAAACCAGTGAAATAAGTCTATTTCAATGGTTATTTCACCCCAGAAATCTTGAACATCCTTCAATCTTTACATACAGACATTTTCTAACACGTTTTCTAGCTCCCAGACGTCTTTTTGCAACATCAATATGTGTACATTTCTTTTAAAAATAGCTAAAATGTGACTTGCACCAATATGTCTCTCTATCCTCCATTTGCAAAACAGTGAAATAAGTCTATTTCAATGGTTATTTCACCCCAGAAATCTTGAACATCCTTCAATCTTCACATACAGATATTTTCTAACACGTTTTCTAGCTCCTAGAAGTCTTTTTGCAACATCAATATGTGTACATTTCTTTTAAAAATAGCTAAAATGTGACTTACACCACTGAGGCCCTAAACCCACCAATTGATCCCTCAATTTTTCTATGCAGACATTGTGTAACACGTTTCTAAACACATATAGGTGTCTTGATCTTTATAAAAAATAGCTAAAATGTGACTTACACCACTGGTGCTCAAGTCAATTGTTGGATTTTCTTTTGGAAGCCTTCCACCAGGCCACTCGAGACGCTATTGAGCCAAGGGGAATCGAAGGATCCAGGGTTCTTCTCGTCGTCACTTTGGGGGACACTGTTTCACGAGACATTTTTGTTTCAGAATCGAGTAGGAGAGCACGTTTTCCGCGATAGAAGCGAAACCCCGGCACCGACTAGGATTGGAAGCGTTCTCTGGCTCCGCGAAGGACGCTCCAGTGTACACGACGAGGAGACGAAGGTCCTCCTCGTGGAAGGCGGACCTTAACCGGGAGGGAGGCAAGCCAAGAAGATTACCGTAAGCAGATTATTTCCGTGGAAATCCTGCTGGCCAACTCTCTCTCGCCACGCTCGAGCGTTTCGGGGCCGAATCGTGCCGCGGTACCGCGCCGGGGAATTCCCTTGACGCTCGCGACGCTCGCGTTTTAACCCTCCGCGAGCGGACGTCGGACGTCGACGTGGCTGGTTTTATCGGCGGGGACGTAAATATTCCACCTTGGATGACGTTAGGATACGAGTGGGAGTTGATATGTGATGTGGGGTAGGCGATAGGGAAGTGTTAGGGAATGTGTAACACAATTTAGAAGCTATTAAATTAATAGAGCACTGTTTTATTGGTTTTCATTTTGTATGGTGGTATAGAAGAGTGTGCACAGTATGGGAAATTATCAAATTAGAGGATCACTGTTTTACTGTTTCATTTTACTATTTTAGTTTTTATATAGTGCTATAGAAAAGTGTGCACAGTATGGGAAATTATTGAATTAGAGGGTTACTGTTCTCCTATTTCATTTTACTATGTTTCTTTTTTTATTTGGTGGTATAGAACAGTGTGCACAGTATAGAAACTATTAATTTAAAGAATCACTGTTCCACTATTTCATTTTACTATTTTTGTTTTTATATGGTGCTATAGAAAAGTGTGCACAGTATGGGAAATTATCAAATTAGAGGATCACTGTTTTACTATTTCATTTTACTATTTTAGTTTTTATATAGTGCTATAGAAAAGTGTGCACAGTATAGCAACTATTAATTTAAAGATTCACCATGTTCTACTATTTAATTTTACCATTTTCTTTTTTTTATTGCTCAGTTTGTAAATAATATTGATTATTTCAATGTTCTCTAAGACAATTTAAAAGTGAATTAAACTATTTTTAAAAGGAAATCAATTCATTTTATTTTTTTTTATAAAAATATTGTCATCCTGGCCTAACTTTTTTTTTATTATGAAGTCCACTAAATTTAGTATCAATTTCATTGAGAAATTTTTAATAAATATGTACACCACTTAATTTAGTATCAATTTCATTGTGGAGTTTTTAGTAAATATGTACACCACTAAATTTATTATCAATTTTATTGAAAAATTTGTTGAAAATATGTTGACTAAGACAATGACATGTATACTAAAGAATACATAAATTAAAATAATTAATAAAAGTGCCTTTAAATAATAAGGTTGAAAAAAAAACCTGGCCCAACTAAAATTGAAATTATCTAATCCAAAATGGCGCACAACTCTTTCTACCATTACATTTTACAATTTTCTTTGTTCCTTTAACATCATTTAAAAATAAATTGAACTATTTTTTAAACAAAATCAAATACATTTTTGTAAAAATACTCCCATCCTTGACTAAAGTTAAAATTAAATTCAAAAAGGGTTGCAACCCTTCCAAACCTGCCATACATTTTTAAATACCACAACAATACTAAATATTTTGCATTATTATAACAAAATTGTACATTTTCTGTTAACAGTTTATTAGTTGAGATTGTGATAGCAATGATCTACTAAAAAATAAAATTATCTAATCCTTAAGAGGGATGCAACCCTTCCAAACCTGTCACATAGTTTTAAATACCACAACAACACTAAATATTTTGCATTATTATAACTAGATTTTCTGTCGTTTCTTTCATTTTGCTCCACCATTTTCTGTTCACGGATCATTAACTAAGATTGTGATACTACTTGATGAGTCCCATTGCAATTTCTCGACGCAAAAGAGTCGCGAAACCAATCAGTATTATCGCGATCAGGGTCACCATTGCACAACCAGGTGTTAGATCGTGACAAATGATGTTTTCCAATGCCCCCAGCACTCCTATTGAACATAGAGAGCTTGTTTTAGCGTAGATCGAAGCATTTGTGCCGCGTCCCAATGGACATTTTGTGCAACTCTATTTAATCTTTTCGAACGGCCATCCTTGTTTATTCGACGTATCATCGTTGTACATTTCGAGGATAACCTGACTGCTTTTGTCCGTGGGAAATAATTCCTTCGATTCGATAATAAAACGTTAATGAAGCATAATAACACTCCATTTTATTTTATTTGGAGGCGAGAAACATTCTCCGAGTCTCCAGAAATATTAAAAAACAAATTGCAACGTATCAATGAGGAGGTCGACGGAGATTCGCGACGGGGAATACCAGGAAAACTACCCCATTTTGTTTTATTTTATATCAGAAGCACAAGACTTGCAAATAGGAAAAATAAATATTTATCAATTTATATCAAGCTTTTGCAAATAGGAAGAATAAATATTTATCAATTTATATCAAGAATAAATATTAATTAAAAAACAAATTGCAATATATCAATGAAGAGGTTGATAAAGATTCGCGATGGAGAGCACCAGGAAAACTATGATAATACTATCCCATTTTACTTTATTTTGCACCAAAAGCAAGAAACTTTTGCAAATAGAGCAAGTCTCCAAGAGTAAATATTTATCAATAAACAAATTGCAATGTATCAATATTAACAGGTCCATAAAAATATTAGCGATGGAGAGCACCAGAAAGACTACTATAAAACTACCCCATTTTATTTTATTTTTGCACCAGAAATATAGCTGTTTTACTATCACATTTTACTCTTATAGTTTTTATATAGTGGTTTAGACAAATATAAATAGAATAGAAATTTAAAAAATCACTGTTTTACTATTTTTTTTTATATATATATAGTGCTATAAAAATCACTGTTTTACTATTTTTTTTTATATATATATAGTGCTATAGAATAGTGTGTACATTATAGAATTTGTTAAATTAATAGAGCACTGCTCTACTATTTCATTATACAATTTTTTCTTTCTATATAGTGCTATAGAAAAGTGTGCAAATTATAGAAACTATTGAATTAGAGTATTATCGCCCTACTACTTCATTTTACTATTTTTCTTTTTTTTATATAGTGCTATAGAAAAGTGTGCACATTATAGAAACTATTAAAATATCACTGTTCTACTATTTTTATTTTTATATAGTGCTATAGAAAATTGTGAACATTGTATAACTTATTAAATTATAGTATTATTATCCTACTATTTCATTTTACTATTTTTCTCATTATATAGTGCTATAGAAAAGTGTGCACATTATAGAAACTATTAAAAGATCACTGTTCAACTATTTTTTTTGTGTATATAGTGCTATAGAAAAGTGTGCACATTATAGAAACTATCAAATTAGAGTATCATTGTCCTACTATTTCATGTTACTATTTTTCTTTTTATACATTGCTATAGAAAAGTGTGCACTTTATAACAACTATTAAAAGATCACTGTTCAACTATCTTTTTTGTGTATGTAGTGCTATAGAAAAGTGTGCACATTATAGAAACTATTAAATTAGAGTATCATTGTCCTACTACTTTTCTTTTTATATAGTGCTATAAAAATGGGTTCACATTATAGAAACTATTAAAACATCCCTGTTCTCCAATTTTTTTTTTATACATAGTATAAACACACTATAAAAATTTTCAAACAACAGTACCACTCTCTAGAATTCCTCCAAGTCTCCAAAAACAAAAAAATAAATATTTACCAAAAAAACAAATTGCAACCTATCAATTCAGAGATCGATTCCCCAATGGGGATTCCCCATGAAGACTAAAACGCAGCCACGCTGTTACGATCTCGTGTCACCGATAGGGTACGTTTCCAACGGTCGAATCGTCGGAACGTTTCGTAGCTAGTTTCCCCGCTTAGACGCAGTTTATGATTCCGGCTCGATGAAACTGCGATGCGGAAAGAAATACGAGGGGATTAAAATTTGTCCCGGGCGCAGCGTCGCGCGGTTATTTAGCCGCGACAACGGACGTCCCGTTTGAAAAGCTTCCCGCCCCCCACCCCGCCGCCTCTCCTCGCCACCCCAAACGCCGATCGCGATTAATAAAAACGCGCCCCGACGCTCGGGCGCGAAAGAGCGCCGCGGATTAAAATTTTTTTTTTCCTCCGCCAACCTTTATATTATTCCGCGACTCCGTGAAAAGTAATGGCGTTCTCGTTTTTCCCCGACAAAAAAAATCGCGATTGTCCCCCTTCCTCTCTCGCGAAAAAAAAAAACAAAATTCCAGGTTTTGCGAACGACGAAAAATACCGTGGAAAACTCGGCGAACCGCGCTTTGGGCGAGATTAGACAGACGGAAAAACGATTCCAACGAAAACCCGGTGGCGGGGAAGGGGGAAGAAAAAAAAAGGACGGAACGATTGTAATTCGTACGGGGGGGAAGCTTTTTCGCGATTTCAAAGGTGGGGGGAATCCCCCCCGCGGCGCACAAATTTATACATTCTCTCTGGTCGGATGAAAGCCTACGCCGTACGCCTCGTCGATTAAATGCCGGAATTTTCCGAGGTTTTCGCGCACCGCAGCGTCCGAATTCGCTGGGGTTTTGCCCTCCACCCCCCACCACCACCCCCTGCAATCCTTTTTTTCGTTTACCGCGAAAGGTAATCGCGCCGGGAAAATTGGAGCCTTCTGCACACCAAATCGTAAAATGATTCGAGAACAAATCGTGAACTTGCGCGATATTTCGAGGGGAAGCCCGGTCACAGTTACGAAACGAGTAAACATCCGATCGATAGGCGCGTAGCTGGGCGATTCTTAGCCTTTTCTAGACGATACCAGCCACGGGAAATTACAAAACAAACTCCACCAAACGTAAACAAATTCGAAAGGCCGCATTTTGGAAGCTTGTAAACGCACTTTACTCACCCGTGGTTCGTGGAAAGGTTCGTCAGCGTAGTTCCTCGTCTCGAATCGGGTAAATCCTCGCGGCGTAACCGGTGGACGGTCGGGTCTGTGGCGTTCGACAGGGTCGAAAGCAAAGGTTAGGTATCCGGTTAGGTTGAGTCGCACGGTGGCACACACGCTCGCTGCAACTGCCGCGACGTTTCGCACTACCGAGGACGATCCCGATAGAGTATATCACGGATATGTAGACCGATAATGACTATTCTATTCCCTAATCCGTTCTCGCGTCCGCTCTCTCGCTCTTTCACCGCCGGAGTATCTTCCGTACGCGGCACGTAGTCGCGTCTCTCTCTCGCTCTCCTCGCGTCGGGATGTGGGACAGACCCGGGGACAGATGGACAGGGATAGACGGTAGGTTGGTAGGTAGAGAGAGCAGCGAGCGCGGCTTGGCTATTATAGCAGGAGGGCGTAGGAGAGCCCAGCTCAACTTTTCACGAGAACTTTAGTTGTTACGGATCGCTCTCTTGGCCGAGGGGTTATGCGCGAGGGGGGCGCTCGCCGCGGGAGACCGGACCGTCAGCCGCTCGAGGGGGTGGGGCGAGGGGTGGCGACGCTCCAGAGAGTGGGGAGCGCGCGAGAGGAGAGAGCGCGAACGCCCCGCGCACCCGGTGCGAGCGAGACGGCGGTCCACTCGCGTCTGCGAGGACAGAGCGCGAGCGTGGCGGGCTCGCGGCGCGACGGAGACGACGCGCGACTCGCGCATGCGCGGTACGTAAGTGTAGGGAGTGGGGAAAGCGTGGCCTTGCGAAGGAGGAGAAAGGCAGGCGCGGATGACGTCGAACCACGACTGTTTGTGAGAAACTGGCGTGGTCGGGGCCGTGCCGTGGGGGACGGCCGCCGCCTGGAGGGGAGCCAATCGTAGAGCCCCGTACGAACCAACCTAACCAGCGATGGCTTGCTCGCCACGACGTTACGTACAGTCTGTCTCTAAAAATATATTTCAGTCCTCTCTTCATCCCTCCCCTCCCCCTTTCTCGCTTTCTACCCGGTTCTTCGAACTAACCGTTTGGCGAAGACACGCGAATAGATTAGGAGTAAATGGACGCACCGAGATGGCCGCTCGATTCGTCGAACTGTTACGAATGACGGGGGTGGTTCGCGGAATATCTAATCGTCCATCCCAGCGCGCGTTTGACGCGACAATTTCGAATCACTTCGTCACCCGGTTATCTGTTTTTTTTTCTTCCCCCGAAACGGTTGATCCTCGACCGCGATACTCTCCTCCTTTCGTTACGCTCTGTAGCCAGGTGATAGCTACATAGCCGGTCGTATACCCACAACATAGCAATTTAACTTGCTCACGTGCGAGCGGTTAATGCTCTTACGGGATTTCGAAAAGATCAGCCAGCATTACTATGCTATTAGCGTAGCTAAAACCGGCTTGCTTCCATAAACCTATACTAACATGCAGCCACTTTATTCACGCCGGCCCATTCATGAACTCTTAGCCAATTTTCCTCATTGACCAATTGACTCGTCGCCGGACGAGCGACACGCGCACCTGGACCACCGAAGTTTCGACTTTTTTTTTTTTTTAAAGGGGGGAACACAGGTATAAACAGCATCCCCGTCCAGTGTTTTGACGCGTCGGTGGCCAGGAAAAAAATTCCGCCATTGGCTCCCGGGGGTTCCCGCGGCCGGAAATAATTTCGTTTCGTTTCGCGACTAAACAAAACCGTTCCCCGAGTCGAGTGGATTTTCATGCATCGTTACGGAAGACAAAGTATTATAGAAGAGGATACCGTTCGTGGAAGTGGAATTTAATTGGAATCGGATGGGAAGACGTTAAAATTTTAACGATGCGAATCGTTTGCTATTTCTTAAGAGTTTTGTTTCTCGACAAAATGGGATTAAGAATTGATAGTCGATGACAGGGACGATAAACGAGCACCGCAAGCTAACCGACGTCGCTCAGAATCTTGTGGGGAAACGAGAAAGCAGCTTAAGCGGAGGTATTTCAGGAAGAAGAGCGAGGAATGTGTTCCTGGAGCAGCTAATGAGCTAAGGTCAAAATTGTTTTTATCGGTACAGAATTTTGCAAAAATCACGTAATTTGCCTCTGGGGTGCAGTAATTGATGACTATACATAGAGTGAGACAAGAATATTCACCTTTTTCTCTGTTTTAGAGCTATTTGAAGGAATACCCGCTTAACTGTACGGCGCTCGGGACTGGCTCTAAACGCTTAAGCGGGTGTGGTATGGTTATTTCTACGAATTCGACTAAGACAAGGAAGGAAGATGAGCGCGAGTGAGATACAATAGAGTGTATTGTATTACAACGACCGATAACGAGCGGCGTCAAGTTACGCTCGACGCGCTCGGCGCTCGCCTCCAAGATCGAGTGGAGATAACCGCGGACGCTCAAGTGGGCATTAGCGTATCTTGGAAGATTAAAAATTGTTCCTGAACATGTGTAAACATAATGAAATATTTTTAAATAAACACATTTGTTAAGTATAAAAATTGTTTACCTGAATAATTTGACAATAAATAATTTTTAAATTGACGTTTGATTCGACTGAGCATTTGGAATAATAAAAGATGGTAATTGTAATAATAAAAAATAGCAATTGTAATAATGAAGCTGCCATTTTCATCCTTAACGAATTCAGGTTAAAAATTGTAAATAAACATGTTTGTAATGTACAAAAATTGTCTACTGGATAAACAACTTTTAAATCTTCGATTTTGACTCGATTGAGCGACTGTGACATCGAGAAACATCAATTGCAATAACGAAGCCGCCATTTTGGCGTCTTCACGCCGCTCCTAATTAACGCAACGCGTCACTCAAGGATTATTGCACGCGTCATCGAGCGAAACAAACGGCAACAACCGGGGATTACCCGTATCTGGTCCGGTTCCCTCTTAAAAACGCAGGTGTTCGAAGTCGAGCGTCCCGTCACCACTCGAACCAAACATTCCCCGTGCAAGAATTATTTCGCTACGAACGTCCATCTAGTTGGACCAAGGATCACGATCCTGGTCGACCAGAGTCAACGACAACCGCGGATCTCCACGCCCGCGCTCGGGGTTCCCCGAAATCTTTGGACACACAATCGCTTAAGGGCGACTCTCTCGTTAAGCGATCGATGCTCGTCGTCCCGTGGCACACCGCGAAAGCGCATTCGAACAGGGCTTAAAATACTCTCCCGGGTTTTATATAGAATGTAGTTCATGCTCATCATCCCGAAGATCAGCCGGCTGAGCCGTTCGACAAACCGTTCGAACAAAAAGCACTGAAAAAAGACAACTCCGGTGCAAATAACCTTTGCTACGCTCTCCCCCACCCTCTTATCGCTCTTTCTCTCCGCGCCTTTTCCTCCCTTTCGATTTCCCTGTTCCACGATTTCCACCCCCTCTGTGGGGGTCCTCTGTCCGTCTCCTTTTCGCTTTCTTCTCGTCGATTCCCTCCCTCTCGCGACCTCCTAGGGCAGAGCTCATTGACGACGAGAGAGAGGGAAAACGGAATTTGAAACTGAGGCAAGCCGCTTATGAAGCTTTCGTGTAAATCACCGGTGAAAGTCACCGAGTTACTAAGTCAATGAATTACCCGGCGAGCCGGCCAACTACGCCCGAGGTCACACACGTCTCGGGGTTACCGGGTATTATTGCCCACTTCCGCCCCTCAAAAACCACCGATCGCCTTCGAACGCGTCCGCGCGGGGTCGCTGGCCAACCAAAACTGACAAATTCCCACAATTTTTCAGGTAATTTCGCCCACAGAATCTGCAAATCTTAGAGAAATTTTCTTACAGAGCCGTGGGAGGTGTTTGAAAAGCTTTTTCGAGGGGGTTCCTTGCAATATGTGTAAAAATAGGCCACCACAAATAGAAAGCTCAACAATTGACGTGGTCAAATACTTATATAAAACAATATTTCCTGAGGGGTTGCAACCCCCATCTTACAATACCCTAACTCAAGGGAAAATATCACCCCATCTAACAAACCAGAAATAAATATTTCTCGAATGGTTAAACCGATCGTCAGAATTCCTCCACTGCGCCAGTAAAATTTTATTCGTCCAATAGATAACCAGTAAAACCAACACGTGTTTATTCGCGACGTTTATTCGATCCCAGCAGCGAAATTTGCGAGATGCTTAATTCCGCAATGGAAACTTTTATATTTTCGGAGTTGTTTATCCTCCGTTTGTCATTGGACGCTTCTCCAGGAAGACACTTGTTCGATATTAATTGGATTCCCCCGGACAGATCCCGTTAATCCCGCGCGCGGGAGATCTTTTATCGATGATCCTGCTTTGGCTACCGGTTCGATTCACCGAATCATCCGGTCGTAATGTAAATTCGATCGACTGCAACGACACGGGGGACTCTATTACGCGCATTATGCGCCCCCGGAGGATCTTCGAGTCGCCGCGACCGAACGCCATTGATAATGATTGATCGCGCAAGCGCAGATAGAATCGCCAGAGAGGGAAAAGTCATGTTCAGGTGGACGCGCGTAGTCGCTTTTCGAGTGGATTTCTGCGTCCCATTCTTCGTTTCACTTTTTTCGCTGGGTCATCCCGATCGCCCCCGCGGGAACCACCGACGGCCAACGACGCTTTGTCCCCGGGGCAGGTGCCTCGGGAAAGTTACTCAAGATCGTACGATAGAGGAACGCGTAAACGCGAGAGCAAAAATCGTACGTCGGCTTATAATTCGATTCCCTCCAAACAATGGCTGATCTCGCCGCGGGGTGGCACCCAATCCTGCGACCATTCACGTCGTTTTGCCGCGTAATACTCGCGGGAACCGAGATACGGATCGACCAATAAGAAATTGATTCCCGACAGTCACCGTCCTTCGATCGTCTCCCGCGGTGGCCACCAGAGGGCCACGCGCTTGACTCTCTCTCTCGCGAGCGCTCGAGCGACGCCTCTCAAGCGCCTCTGAGGCAGAGTCAGGATGCCTTGCTTGAGAAGAAGATCCGATTATTCTCGATTCATCTTGTTCCGGTCCCGTAAATCGCGTAACACCGGAGGCAGGAAGCGCCTGGACCCGGGGAATAATGGTCGAGAGTGGGTGTTCCCCGGCACGCAATCCACGTTCCCACATTTATTATCCGTCGCGCCGAACCGGGACTAACGAGTTTTTGATCGCTTCTGTCGGTGTCCTCGGTCCATAGAGGCGATCGCACCCAGGCTCCTTCTTCTCCGTCCATCGGGGCTACCTGCTTCTTCTCGACTTCTCCCCGTGTCTTCTGCGGCTCGCATTGTCCGAGGCTACGGGGCATTCCGCCGGACGCGAAAGATTTTCCTCCGAACAAAGCGCCGCACGACTCGCACGGCCCCTTTCTTCCTGCTCCTTTCTGCGCCGCGCACCGACTTTTCAGACGACGCCCACGAACTGGCAATCACCCTCTCGAGAGGAAAATTTAACCGAGCGCACGTACGTCGCCTCTGCTTGCCGGAAGCGGGAGCACAATGGGAAACGAATCGCCAAGAGTGATTTCTCCGAGCGTCAGCGACTGAATTTTATGGGAAAATAATGGCCACGCTGCGTATTCTCCTTGGCATTCTATCATTGAGGGGATCTATTTCTAGAAATCTATATCTAAAATGATAGTATTTGATGCTTCCAGACACCTGTTACAATGAGACCTCTTCTCTTAGACTCCCACAATTGCAAGTAAAAGTCAGGGAATTGTAACCAATAACATAAAGACCAGTGTTGCTTCTATAATGATGTGTCTATACACATTGATAACCAGAATCTGACACCTCCACAACGACTGAAAATAGAATTACTGTACACCTCTAGAGTTTCGAATCTGGCAGTGTTCGGTTTAAACAGAGGCCCCCCCCAGAAAGAAGTTGGACGGGCAACGATGAGGATCCCGTTGTGGAAGGGTGGCGTCCAGATTTCCCGCGGGAAAAGCTCGCTTAGAAGGGAGCGGGCTTCGGCTATTAGCGTTCACAAATAGGCTATTACGGGCCCATTAATACAGCGGAGCGATGAGACGCGCGTCGACCGAAACACGAATCGCGGACGGCAGACTTCCATCAAGCTCGCGATCTTCCTCCCTCGTCGCGTTCTCTCCTCGTCCCACCAGTTTCTGGCTACTCTCCCCGGGCACGTCGGTACTTCTCTGTTTTTACCACCGACTGCCGGTGTAGGGTTTCCACGAGCCCCAGAGACCGGTAATCCGAGATTCACTTTGTGCGTAAGGTTCCGCGTGCTCGCGTAAGCTGAGTGCGTGCGCCCGTATGCACGCGTCGCGACGCCCCGCGTCGTCCCGCGCGACTTCAGATATTCCCTCCACGTCAATTTTATTTATTTATTTATTTACTCAGTCCATTTGCCCTCAAATATTGCGGGAGTATCTTGTGGGCCATCGGGTGCTTCATAGAGAGCATTGAAGGTGGCTTGTTTTTTGAGGAACTGGGAATTCAATAGCATTGAAATGTTCTGTCTTTGTCAATTTTAGTTATTTATTTATTTATTTACTCAATTTGTCCTCAATGGTGGAGTATCTCATTGGTATCAATTGTCCTTATGGTGGAATATCTCATGGATCATGAGGTGCCTCTAAGATGGCATGGAGGGTTATTTTTTGTGGAACTGGGAATTGAATAGCCTTAAGATATTCTATCTTTGTCAATTTTATTTATACATTTACTGAATTTGTCTCCAATGATGGAGTATCACTGGTATCAATTGTCTTTATGATGAAGTATCTCATGGATTATGAGGTGCTTCTAAGAGGGCATAGGTGACTTATTTTTTGTGACACTGGGAATTCAATAGCCTAAAGATATTCTCTCTTTGTCAATTTTATTTATTTATTTACTGAATTTGTCACCAATGGTGGAGTATGATTGGTATCAATTGTCCTTATGATAGAGTATCTCATGGATTATGAGGTGCTTCAAAGATGGCATAGAGGTTTGTTTATTTTTTATGAAACTGGGAATTCAATAGCCTTGAGATATTCTCTCTTTGTCAATTTTATGTATTTATTTATCTATTTACTCAATTTGTCCTCAATGGTGGAGTATCTCATTGGTATCAATTGTCCTTATGGTGGAGTATCTCATGGATCATGAGGTGCTTCAAAGATGGCATAATTAAACACAATGTAATACAACTATTCCTTTTTTGACTTGCATACATGTGTGTCTCTGTCCACTAATGCATCTCCTTCTCCACCCCAAATAGGCTCCCTTGAATCCTGAGCTGTAGTTTCTTTAATTCTCATAGTTCCAGTTGGTCCACGATCCCGAAAAGTCCCGGTGAAGTTAATTTAAAGCAAATAGAAAGGAAGGATAGGTCCGAAAGGAGCAACAAACGAGGCGGGAATAAACGTAAGCTCGGCTAATCGACTAGGCAGCCACGGAGAGGCCCGCCACGTGCCGACTGGCAAACGTACCGGCGGCAAACGCCGCGACGTTGTTAGCCCAGTTAGTCAACATCGGCGCCTCCGATGTTAAGCCGATCCGTTGTACCACCGACCGACCTAACCCATCCCTGACGTCTCCCTTTCCTGCGAATCGCGCACACGTCAAACCCCGGGCTCGCCACGACGGGGGTTGCAACGACTGCTTCGATTTCGAAGCGTCCAGAACCTCCGGTTGATTCTAAAAAATTCCCTCGACCAGCCTGACCCGCGAGGACATCGAAATTTTGACAATGGTCAGGGGGGGTGGTAAGCTCGTTTGCCTGGCAGAGTGGATTTCTTAACTTCCGATTCCGCGCTAAAAGGGTTTCCGCGATCGTCCTCAGGCATGAGCGTAATTAAGCGGAATTTAAACTTTCCAGAAGCTGGGGGGGGGGGGGTGGAAAACTTCTATCGTCGAACTTTGCTCCAATAATACCGAATTTAGCATTTTGGGAATCGAATTTTTTTGTTCCATGAACAAAAGGACTCGATTGATTTAGTTTTTTTAGGTTATTATAATGAAAATCTGCAGGAAATGGAATTGTAGGAAATTTCTGAGATTTATTGAGTATTTTTAAGTGATTTATGTTTATTTTCACTCCTGTGTGGAGTTGAAATTTACATTGGATATTGTGAACCAAGATGGCCGCCGATAATTGTCACGTGACGTCATTCATGTTGTGATCCAAGATGGCCGCCCGAAAATGACCACGTGATATTTAACAAACAAGTTATATAATGTTCACATGTTTTGCATATTATTAGACTTGTTTATGCATTGATGGGGAAATTTTAATTCTTGATAAACTACAGAATGCACCTAATATGCACAATTATTATAAATACTTGAAGTAAGAATTATTATACAGAAAAAAAACACCCAAAATACACGGAATATTTTTTTGGTATACGAAAGTAGAAACGAAGATTCATTTTAATTATCAAAATCTGCTAATTTTTTAATTTTTAGTTGAAAAATATCCCAGTATACAAACTTAAATAAAAAAGGTCAGTTTTAGAGTTAATCTCAAGAAGCTAAACCTGGGATTAGGCATTTTGGGAGACAATTTTCAAGAAAAATTCAGTAAATGCTTCTCAGAAATGAATTTTATAACCTCAAAAAAATATTTTAATCACCCTTAACGTTTTAATTCTCAAAAAATTAGAGACTGCACATAATTACACACGAAATAAGAAGCATAGAAAGGGTTAGGTCTAGTCTAGGTTAGGTTTGTCTACTAATTTCGACAATTTTTAGTTAAAAAATATCCCAAAATACAAAAGGAACAATTTTGTCAACAAAAATTCAGTAAACGCTTCTCACAAATAAATTTTATAACCTCAAAAAAATATTGTAACCACCCTTAACGTTTTAAAGCATAGAAAAGGTTAGGTCTAGGTTAGGTCTGTCTACTAATTTCGACATTTTTAGTTAAAAAAATAGACTAGCATATAAACCTAAACGAAAGAGTCAGTTTTTTAAAGAAAAATGCAGTAAACACGTCTCAGAAATGAATTCCATAACCTCAAAAGAATCTTTCAACCACCCCTAACGTATTAATTCCGAAAAAATCAGAGAATGCACATAATTGCATGCGAAATAAGTCTAGTCTAGGTTAGGTCTGCCTACCAATCTCGACAATTTTGAGTTATAAAATATCCCAACATACAAAATGAACAATTTTGTCAACAAAAATTCAGTAAACGCTTCTCTGAAGTGAATGTCATAACCTCAAAAGAATCTTTCAACCACCCTCAACGTTTTAATTCCGAAAAAATCAGAGAATGCACATAATTGCACGTGAAATAAAGAGCACAGAGAGGGAATAAGACGTCGGAATGAAACGTTCACGCAATCTCGGTGCCACGCGGAGATTCCGGAAGGGAATTCTTCCCCGATTGGCAATATCTCTAACGAGAGGAACGTCGGGTGAGGAAGAATAGACGCGGGTAGGGGGGCAGGGATCGGCGGGATCAAAGAGGCCAGCTCGCGCTCCCGTAACTAGATTCCCCCGTTCCCACTTTGAGGATTGCTTAATGCTCTATAAGCGGCCGTTTTAAACTCGATGGAATCGAATCAGCCAACGAATCGAGATCGCGCCGCGCTGCAAATTCAATTGACGGTGGCCCCGGCCGGTCGTTGCGCATCGAAACCTCGACTTTCTTCGCTTTGATCTTTTTCCAAGCGCGCGGAAAGCTCCGCGGCGTGCGTCACGCTTTGGAATCGATACAGCTGGCTTTCTTAATTAGCGTAGATGCTGACGCCAGACGCGACGCCCGCCGTCCCAGCGCGAGAAACCTTCCACGATCGACGGCTCACCTGCTGCTGGGATCGAATATTCCCGATGAAGGAATGTTCCATTAATATTCAAATCTCCACACCGTGGATAATGCTACGCAGAATGTATACGAGTATATCGGGATGCTGCAAAGAATATTTCGAAGTTCGTTAATTTATGGTCGTCGATATCAGAAGCATGTGTTTTAAAAATATTTTTAATTATTGCAAAGTAATATTCAGGCTACTGTAGAGAATATTTCGAATTTTGATAGCTTAATTTATGTGGGCAAATCAGAGGCATTTTAAAAATATTTTATTATTCGTCATTTTCAAAAACAAGTACGCCAGGATTAAAAGAAATAATTTATTCAGTATAAACATATAGTAGGGATAATATGGTGGTAATAATCAACATTAATAAGATCAAAGTATTGTCATTATAACACACGTGGCGCATACAGCGACCAAGCTGAGACGATAAGGGCGCCGCCTAGCGGTGGGACTCAGTAACACGCGTTCTCTTTGTTTGCTTCACGCGCGCGAATTATAACTAGTCTACATTTTTCAATTTATTCGATAATCAAAATCAGAGGCAAGCATTTTAAAAATATTTTATTATTCAAAATTTGTCGACAGTGATATGTATATTTATTAATTTATCGAATCATCAAAATCGGAATCACTTGTTTAAAAAATATTTTATTATTCTAAAATTTGTCGCCAGTGATATATATAGTGATATATTTTTTTATTTATCGAATCATCAAAATCAGAGGCATGAATTTTGAAAATATTTTATTGCTTTAGTCGCCGGTGATAGGTATTTTACGAAGGGTCGTCGATGAAGAAGTACCTGAGGGCTCGTATTTGGGCCCCAAGATGGCGATTTCGAGCATTTACTGCTAGCAGCTGCGGATTATCCGTACAAAAATAACTACACCGAACGGAAAACCGAGCCGCGTATTTGTACGAATGTTTCTGAATGTTTGGTGCCACGTCCACGTCGGCGGATCGTAGATCTTCGCAAAGAATGGAAACCATTAATCGCCATTAATACGTTGTTCGACATTATTCCGTCCCGGTGTCTCTAATATTCTCACAAATTGATGCGACTAATTACATCGAAAACCCCCCTCTGGGTTAACGTTACCTCGTTTAACGGCGTTTCATTATAGCGCGTTTGTGCAAACACGGTTCGTTAAAACGATAATTCCACGAATACCTGTGTAATAATACCAAAACACTGGAAAATTGTTAATTTTCTTCTGCAAGATCCAACACTTCCACTTTCGTTTAAAATTACTGATATCTTGATGCAATTAATCTAACACTGGAACTACCAGAGCACTCAAATTGACTCGTTTCTAATGAAATTGGTGAAAGATTTACTGGACTGGAATTTTTGAAAATTTAATTCATAACAAAATTTCAAAGATGAACTTAAAAAAAGGATTGTGTTTTACAGCTAGAAGACTTAATTTGTAAATATATAAAAGATACTTAAAGTGCGGATGAGTTGTTGTATTTTTGCGGGGTGAAACAACCCCTTTATGAAATTGATATTAATTGTATTGATGACAGTATTAATTTGCAAAAAGATCTGGTTATTATTATGACTATGTTTATTTGTGTTATAAAGTTTCCATTAATTATATTGATAAAGTATTAATTTATATGAAGATCTAGTAACTATTATAATTGTGTACTTATTTGTGTTAAGTACAGTTAGTCTCCATTAATTGTATTGATAAAAGTATTAGTTTGCATGAAGATCTAGTTACTATTATAATTGTATACTTATTTCTGTTAATATTATAAAGTTTCCATTAATTATATTGATAAAAGTATTAATTTGCATGAAGATCTAGTTACTATTATAATAGTGTACTTATTTGTGTTATTATTATGAAGCTACTTATTTTATTAATTGTGTTCTTATTATAAAGTTTCCATTAATTCTATTGAGAAGAGTATTAATTTGCATGAAGATCTGGTTACTATTATAATTTTGTACTTATTTAAGTTAAGTACAGTTAGTCTCCATTAATTATATTGATAAAAGTATTAGTTTGCATGAAGATCTAGTTACTATTATAATTGTATACTTATTTCTGTTAATATTATAAAGTTTCCATTAATTATATTGATAAAAGTATTAATTTGCATGAAGATCTAGTTACTATTATAATTGTGTACTTATTTGTGTTAAGAACAGTTAGTCTCCATTAATTGTATTGATAAGAGTATTAATTTGCATGAAGATCTAGTTACTATTATAATTGTGTACTTATTTGTGTTAAGAACAGTTAGTCTCCATTAATTGTATTGATAAAAGTATTAGTTTGCATGAAGATCTAGTTACTATTATAATTATATACTTATTTCTGTTAATATTATAAAGTTTCCATTAATTATATTGATAAAAGTATTAATTTGCATGAAGATCTAGTTACTATTATAATTGTGTACTTATTTGTGTTAAGTACAGTTAGTCTTCATTAATTCTATTGATAAAAGTATTAATTTGCATGAAGATCTAGTAACTATTATAATTGTGTACTTATTTGTGTTAAGTACAGTTAGTTTCCATGAATTATATTGATAAAAGTATTAGTTTGCATGAAGATCTAGTTACTATTATACTTGTGTACTTATTTGTGTTAATATTATAAAGTTTCCATGAATTATATTGATAAAAGTATTAGTTTGCATGAAGATCTAGTTACTATTATAATTATGTACTTATTTGTGGTATTATTATAGAGTTACTTATTTTATTAATCTGGTTATTGTTATAATTGTGTAGGTATTAGGTTCACAAATAATTTAGTGTCTTATCATATATTGATACTTGGAAAAAAAGTGGACTTTGCATTATATTATAACTAGACTGTGGATCTTTATACAAATTAATACTTTTATCAATAGATTTAATCAAATGGGGTCTTTGCAGAGGGTCGTTCCAACCCCCAAATATAGTAATTCCTATGCAACACTAATTTTCAGTATTTCTTGTCCTAAAAATTAG
Source organism: Colletes gigas (assembly GCF_013123115.1). NCBI lineage: Eukaryota > Metazoa > Arthropoda > Insecta > Hymenoptera > Colletidae > Colletes > Colletes gigas. The sequence continues at coordinate 3,587,250 of NW_025106644.1, forward strand.
TAAATATTATTGAAAGAGTGACAAATTATAAAAAAAAAACATCAAAGCAAGAAGTTACACAGTTTTCTCATAAAAAAATATTAAATTCAATATACAGTAGAAGACTCAATTTCTTTTCACCCCTAATTCTGACTATTTCTCATTCTAAAAGTTAGTAAATATTATTGAACGATTGACAAATTATAAAAAAACATCAAAACAAGAAGTTTCTTCATGAAAAAATATCAAATTCAGTATACAATAAAAGACTCAATTTCTATCCATCACTAATTTTCACTATTTTTCATTCTAAAAATTTGTAAATGTCATTAAAACAGTAACAAATTATAAAAAACATCGCAAATTGCCCATCTCCGCCACAAAAAACCATCAAATTCAATTTCCAGTACAAGACCTAGTTCCTATGAAACAATCAAAACAAAAAGTAACACAGTTTCTTAACAAAAAAAAGATCAAACTCAATTTCCAGTAGAAGACTCAATTTCTCCGATACAAATAAATACACAATAACTCCTCTGCTTCTCTAATAACCTTGAAACGGTTCTTCCCCCCGAAACGTCATTATCCCACAACCAAGCCTCCAAGTTACAAGTTGCATCCATCTCCCAATCTCCCTTGCCAGAAATTCTTTGAAAGATTCCGGCCGCGATCGTTTCGAATCCTGCACGGTCGATCGAGCCTCCACGGAAGTCGAATCGGCGCGTAAAGTCGAGCGTCAAAAGTTTTTTACCCGACCCAATTACGATCGACGTCCAGGCGTAGGGATCCCAGAAGCTCCCAACAGGAAGTCAAGGGGCGCGAATGCATTGTTAAGCTCCCTCTGTCCAAACATTCGGCTTGCTCACGAGTAACCAACACACCTATCCCTCCGCCCTCCAGCGCCTAGAAGCGTCCGCAGGTAATCCTAAAAAATGGACCGTCGGTTTCCGGGGGGATGGAGGCTCTTTCACCCCCACACGGGGATCTACGCGTCGTGAATCCCGCGAGATCAACGACTGGACAACTGGACGATGGACGCACGAGCCTCTGATCAACCCAGACCTAACCCAGACCTCGCCTCATGCTGTAATCTCCAACTGTTTGTGCCAAAAGCGACACCAAGGTTTGCCCTGGTAGACCTATCACGTCTCTGAGACGTCTCATTCACGTTTGGCCCGCTAGACTCATCACCTCTCAGAGACGTCATTGCGAGCTAAGGGGTTAATCGCGTTAATCACGTTTTTCTTCTGCCGGGAAAAATGGCTGCTCGGCGTCACTGGTGAACTCCAACCTTATCGCGCGTCATGGAAACGCCGCCATCGCCTCCAAATGGAAATCGTTACGTTCATCGATGTTTCGCGAGTGGTGCTTTCCCGTTTTAAGGAACCCCCGTATAACTTGGAGCACAGAGAGCCAGTGTGGGTTTCCGGGAGGATGGAGGCTCTTTCACCCCCCACAAGGGGATCTACGCGTCGTGAATCCCGCGAGATCAACGACTGGACAACTGGACGATGGACGCACGAGCCTCTGATCAACCCAGACCTAACCCAGACCTCGCCTCATGCTGTAATCTCCAACTGTTTGTGCCAAAAGCGACACCAAGGTTTGCCCTGGTAGACCTATCACGTCTCTGAGACGTCTCATTCACGTTTGGCCCGCTAGACTCATCACCTCTCAGAGACGTCATTGCGAGCTAAGGGGTTAATCGCGTTAATCACGTTTTTCTTCTGCCGGGAAAAATGGCTGCTCGGCGTCACTGGTGAACTCCAACCTTATCGCGCGTCATGGAAACGCCGCCATCGCCTCCAAATGGAAATCGTTACGTTCATCGATGTTTCGCGAGTGGTGCTTTCCCGTTTTAAGGAACCCCCGTATAACTTGGAGCACAGAGAGCCGGGGTAGCGCAGAGAGAAGAGAATAAAGAAAGAACGACGAAGGTGAAAAGAGGGAAAGATCAAAGATGGAGGAAGATGGAAGAGAACTCCTCTCGGCAAAGGATCTCCCGTGCACGAGGAGAGTCGAGAGAGGGTCCTATAAATAATTAGCGAGGAGTCGCTCTCCGCTCGGCGGGCGTAAGCCGCTTACAACCCCCGTCCACCCTCCGCCTCCCCTGGCCCTCCCCTGGCCCCTTGCAGCATCCACCACCCGATTGCTGCCCCTCGCGACCACCGCCACCCTCCTCCTCGTTCCCGATCCGTCGCTCTCTCAGTTTCTCTCCGCAAACCGGGAATATTACGGGGCCCTCGTTCGCCCTTCGACCGACAACCCTTCGTCGAGGGACGACGACGTCTACGAAGACGGTGCTCCAGGTTAAACCAGATCGAAGGGAGAGGATTTCTGCCTTCGGAATCCTACGGGCTGGTCGTTTGCGCGATGATCGAGCCAGCGATCGATGCTAATGAGCGGCACGCGGGTCCTTTCGCGTCTGTTTGCGGATGATCGAAAGGACGATGAAACAAACTCGGGCGGAAGGATTTGCCGGGCGGAGTTCTGTGTCGGCGCGTGCACTTTGGTTGGTAATTGGGAGCTGTAAACTGTTGTAATGCGTGGGGATACAAGGGGGGGAATGATTGTGCGAGTTTAGTAAAATGCACTGGCTGACAACGAATTTTTACTTGAATTTTTGAGGTATTATTTGTAAATGGGTGGAGGGTATTTTTGAGGTTATGGGGGAATTTTAATTCTCGGAAGACTACAGAATGCACTTAGGAGAAATGTGGAACATAATTGAGGGTAAAAATTATTATGTTTGGAAACAATCGTCTAGGAAGAACATTAAAAAATTTCAAATTGTTCTGAAAAAATTACTGTTGATTGCGGGGGTCAATTACAACCATTTTTGGTCAATAGACATACCCTCAAAAACCTAACCATTTTCGAGAAAAAAATTCCTTAGCGAAAATATAATTTCAGGCCAGAAATGTCACTCCAAAATTTCATGCGTATCTTTAAAACGTCATAACTTCTGATCGGATTGGAGGATTTTAATGTTTAAAAATGCAAACGACGCGTATTTTAATAAGGAATATGTAGAAATTCCAAAAATGATCAAAAAGTTGATCTTTGACATCGCAAAATGAGGGAGAGCCCATAAAAATGGTCCAATTTTCAAACAGCCATAACTTCTACAATAGTGAATATAATTCAATGAAATTTTGGGGAAAAGTAAAGCTCCTATATACCTACAAAAAAGTATTAAACAAAATTTCCGTAGAACGTCAACTAAATTAATTAAAAATCAAAAACTCATTTTTAAGAAAAATCGACAGGGTAAGTACTACTGAAATAATTCTGCAAAATTAAAAAATTTCAAAACTTTTCAAAAAAATTATTTTCCGTTATGGGAGTCAATTTCAATCATTTTTTGTGATTACACATACCTCTCAAATCCTACTCACTTTCGAGAAAAAAATTCGAGTAGGTGCAGAATTTTTCAACGAAATTGAAAAATTTCGAATCGTTTTGGAAAAAATATAGTTAGTTGCAGGGGTCAATTACAATCATTTTTGGTCAATAGATATACCTTCGAATTCCTACTCAGTTTCGAGAAAAAAATTCCTCGCCGAAAACATAATTTCTGGGCAGAAATCTCTGTCCGAATTTTCATGCGAATCTTTAAAATGTCATAACTTCTGAACGGATTGGACGATTTTAATGTTCGAAACGGCAAACAGCGCGTATTTTGCTGCAGAATATGTAGAAAGTGTAAAAATTATCAAAAAGTTGATCCTTAACATCGCAAAATGAGGGAGAACCCACAAAAATGGTCCAATGTTCAAACAGCCATAACTTCTACAATAGTGAATATATTTCAATGAAATTTTGGGGAGAAGTAGAGTTCACGTATACCTATAAAAAAGTATTGAACAACTTTTCTCTAAGACGTCAAATATAATTATTAAAAATCAAAAACGAATTCTTAAGGAAAATCGACAGGTAAATCCCTAAATCGACGAAAACCAAAAATTTCAAATCGTTCTAAAAAAATTATTTTTAGCTAAGCGGGTCAATTACAATCATTTTTGGTGAATACACATACCCCTGAAATCCTACCCAGTTTCGAGAAAAAAATTCGAGAAAATAGACAAATTTCTCAACAAAATTAAAAAATTCCAAATCGTTCTAAAAAAATTATCTTTACCTAAGAGGGTCAATTACAATCATTCTTGTTGAATACATATACCCCGAAATCCCACCCACTTTCGAGAAAAAAATTCTTTTCCACGAACATTTACCCAAAATTTCACGCATATTATTGGATCCTCGAAGTCATTAGTAGTTTTAATCGAATTTAATACTTCCATCGATCAAACGATCGATGGATCCCCGCGAAGTATCGAGAAGTCATCGTTGATCGCGGCTGTTTTCCACGGAATAATCCGCCGGCGGAGATTTCGCGCGACGTCCTCGAATTAATGAATAAATTCGCGCCGAAATTATTAAACCGATCCCCGCCGGTGCATTATTTATACGGTTTACTCTCACCGCTTGTCGGCGACGCTGTCCACGGGTGAAATACGGCCGGCTGTAAATGGAGTCGCCGGAAATTCGGCGCGAAACTTTCCCCCCCTCTGGCGGGGGGGGGGTGGTGCATTCGTAATGCATGATTTACTCGCGCGTCTCGATGGACGAGAAAAATTATAATTCCCTCCGGCAAATTCCACTGACACGAGTTTTCACCTGCAACCCCTTCAATCCAGGGGAAACCCACGACATAGGTCAAACATAGCCTCTAATCGCCATTTTCTCCTCAATTTTGACGTTTTTTATGCTTCCAGCGAAGCCTTTAGTGAAACAAAGCTTCCCTCATGGATCAAGAATGCTTGAAATCACTATAAACACTTTGGAAAATATCTATACTTTCTTTCATCATCAGAAAAGCCTTGTTTCAAACCCTTATCTACATCCCCCAAACGGTGGTACACTATAAATGAGAAAAAGCTTGTATTTTATGAATCATTTCCGTTTATTTTTACCCAATGTTGCTCACTACAGTGTGTTCTTCTTCTATACAGAGCAATATCAGTGCCAACAATACGCAGTGTCCTCAGTGGGCGGCCATCTTGGTACCAACCGCGCCCAGCGTTGCTTGACTTCGGTGCTCGAGAACCGGTGCTTTCCACGTGGTGCAATCGTTGGCATATCATTTATCATTTATCCAGACACACAAACCCTCAATTGAGACACAAATTTTCCCCCAATTTACAGTGTAACTCTATTATTTAACCCCTAACTGAAGCCTCCTCAAGTTTAAACTAGTAATCATTTACATCAAGTGAAATAATTCAGAGAGTTCACTCGAGGGTTAACAAATTTCATCCCTAGAAAGGCTAAGGGGTTGAGAACTGAGCTTATCCCCGGAGATATTTTTTCCTTGTTTTCCTCAAACTTTGAAAAGATAGATTATCACGATGGCGGAGACTCATTGTTGGACGGGGACAAAAGCATCGCACGCGTCTTTGATCCGAGGTGACGAGGGTCGCCATAAATCCATCGGTTAAAAACAATGCTTTGGTCGATAATCGTTCCCGTGTAAATCTGTTCCAAGGCGGCGGTCCGCGATCGAATGTTCGTCGAACGATGGCCCCGGCTGGGCTTCCGCGTAGAGTCTCGATCGTCGAGTTTCGGGTAGGTGTGGCAAACGGGGACATAATGCGAGCATTAAACCGGGCATAGACAGACAGAGGAGGCTGTAGGAAAAGGGGTAAGAGAGCGGCTCGCAAGGATAGGTAGGTAAGTCGGGGCTTAGCCCGGTGACACAGTGAGCGGGAACCAAGCCATGAAGCTTACGGCCGGCTTCGAGTTGTTATAATGGGATCCGGCTAAACGCAAGCCGATTTTAACTCTTCGCCGCAGCACTCGGCCAAGTTCAAGGCCATTGTCTTCGACGCGCTGAAAGTGAACGGTCGACGCTCGCGGACGCGTCCAAAATGTCCCCCAAGATGCCTCCAAAGCGGCCATAATTCGTTATTTGCACCAGCAGAAAAACGCACCTATAGGCGTGACATCCAATGTCAAAATGCAATTTGAAATTTGTGTACTTGTATCCTCGTGAAAGTGTCCTCAATGCATTGGCGAGATCCTCCCGAGTAAAATGAGTACAAACACGGCACCATTCGGACCACTTTTAATTTTGACTATTTTTTAAAAATTTTGAATCATGTTTAATTAAAAATTGTCCGAATGGTGCCGTGTCTGTACTCATTTTCATCGAGAGAATCTTGCCAATAGGTATCTTATATAGATAACACTGTTTCAAGAGTTTCTTCCCCATCTATGCTTATTTACCACCTGAGAGGGGACTCGAATCTTGTGAGAGTAACATCAATCTATTACTGAGGTTCTCCCGAGTAAAATGAGTACAAACACGACACAATTCGGACAACTTTTAAATTTGACATACTATTTTTGAAAAATTCGGAATCATGCGTAATTGAAAATCGTCCGAATGGTGCCGTGTTTGTACTCGTTTTACTCGTCAGAATCTCCCGAATAGATTGACAATAATTTTAATTCTGTACAAAAAGCATAGAAAAGGAAACTTGAAATTTTAATCTGGAAAGTAACATTCCCCTGTGGGAGATCCTCTTTTGAAGAGAGCGTCGCGAAGGATTTGCATTACGATTATGCGAAAGGGTCATCAAAGGGCTCCGGGAGGGGTAGGAGTACTTAGGTGCCCGATTTGTTATAGCCCGTTAATTTGATGAGTTAGAAAGGATGCCGGATTACGCCGTCAAAAGGTAGACAGGTACTCGATCTGTCCAATTAGCTAGCTACAGGCCCGGTGCTGGCTTCGGTAGCTCGAGGGTTCTTTGTCCTGGAAGTTTAGGCCATTTAGAGACACTCCACCCCTCTCTATTATCGACCTATATGCTCCCGTACTCCACGCATAAGCGTATCTCGCGCACCTGTGATCCTTTAATGGACCGTCTCCGCCATATCTCGATTCTGATATGCATCTACCCCCTACGCGTCAAAGGGAATCGCGATAACAAACTGCAGCCTCTCCGTAAACGTACTAATTACGGTACAGATTACGAGCCACTTTCAATGGGATGGGATCACGGACCGTGAGGTACAGAGAAACTTCCTTTTTCGGTTTTCGAAGACATTCAGATGCTTTTTAATTACTTCGGAACCGAAATAAGTTCTTTTAACCCATTTGCAATATTAATTTAATGGTTATAAACAAAAATTGTGGGAGAAAATTAGCGAACAATATTGTAAAAACGAAAAGATTAGGTACCAAAGGCGGGAATTACCTCACCAGTCAAAATGTTCTATAGCAAAAAGAAAATTTATAGTTTTTTAAATTTTCTTTGGAAAATATTACCTAATACAAGACGTTAAATGTAACGTCATCTCAATTTACTAATTTCTAAGATTGAGATAAAATTGTCTTCCAAATCTATTTTGAATAAAAAAATTAAATTTTTACTGAACGTTACTGGTTAGAATAAACGTGATGAGAGTAGTATCAATGTATTGGTGACATTCTCCCGTTTAAAACGAGTACAAACACGGCACCATTCGGACTACTTCTATTTGACTTGCTCAAAATATTTTTGAAAAATTCTGAATTTTGGATAATCAAAAATCGTCCGAATGGTGCCGTGTTTGTACTCGTTTTAAACGGGAGAATCTCGCCAATACGTTGGTAGTAATGCACTGTACATCAAATCAATACCAGAAGGGAAACTGTTTTTAATTGAAGATTATCGCGACGATTTTTTTAATTTCGCGGAAAACAGGATAACGTTGGGGGAGGGGATTCTCGCGCGCACGCAAATTGCATTCACGATTATGGTGACCGCGAGTCTGTAATTAATACGGCCTTTAATGGTTCGCGATCGATACGGCTCGCTCGAGTAATGCGACGCGGGTACCGTTTTAATGTTAATTAATTTCAGGTGCATTAGCAAAATTACAGCCCGCGGCGGGGGGATCTTGCCAGCGTCAATGTGATTAATAGGAGGCCGGGTAGGCGATCTATAGCGCAAGACGCGCTCGAATTTTACGTTAATTAGAAAATCGACGGATCGATCGGCCGGCGACGCGATAAATAAACGAAACGATTTTATTAATAATATGCGATGTTTTATTTTGACGTAGGAAGATTCTCTTCTCACATGATAGAACAATCATGTTAGCCTTACAATTTAGATAGAGTTATGTACATCCGCGTGGTATTATTACAAAGTAACTTACGTGTCTATGTGCGCACAATAATCATTACGGTTTACATTATCATCTTGCTATTAATATTAATGATATCTTTAAATCCTCTAAGCCACGATAATATACATTAGGGTTGTATACACGAAATATACACTCACGGTTAAGTATGCGACTTTTATTCATATTTTTTTGCCTGTTTTTTTCTTTTCACGATTTGCTCGGAAACAGCGCGACGAAGAAACTTCATTTTTCTTTTTTTTTTTTCTCCCCCGGTTTTCCTTTTTTTCTCAAAAGTGCTCGGATTCCGGTTTCGAGAGTAAAAAGCTCGTCCGCGCTATAATCAGCGATCTCGATCCGAACGATCCATGGATCGTTCTCGAACACGCACACACACACCGGGCGCACTATCCATGTTTTTTTCATATTTTTTTCTTTTTTTTTTTTTGGTTCCTATTTACACAAACTTCCGGCTACTGGCCGTGCTTGATATGGATGATTATCGATACAATTATTAATCGTAATAATAAAGATCAGAACGATAATACTAAGAATAAGAACGGCAGTGATGATGAGTACTCGTCGACTATATACCGGATAAAAATAATCGACCGCGGGGTGGGTTCTCTCGTGACGCGTCGGAGAAATGTACAAATCGTCTTTGCTCGTCGGTTGCTCGCAAAATATAAATGTCGATCGTCGGATTCGTAAACGTAAAAAACTCGCGGGAATGGAGGAGAAGGAACGTCGATCTTGCTCCGTCGATTGTCTTTCGTTAAAGCGACGAACTCATCCCGACAACCACACGATATTCCTCCCTGATCGTCAACGACACCAAAAATACTCGAACCAAATCATTTCTCAGTGAACGATCCAAATATTTCCGATTCCACGAACGCGACGCGAATGATAGGCAAACCGTACCAATTCCCACGTCCGCCATTATCCGCACGCGTTCCCGACTCGACTTCCGGCGGACACGCTGCAAACGATGATAAAAGGATCCACTTCGATCTTTATCGACGTTTGCATTGACCACCAGAACCGCGAATCCACGTGTCGTTGATTTCCCTCGTCCTTACTTCGCGCCCGCGACCAACGCGAAGGTGGACCAATATGGAGGACGCGTGAGTTCCCAAGATCCTCTTAGTTGTCGTCCGAATCTATGTTCCCGTTGATCTCGAGACAGCTCGCCGCGGAGTTTAGGCGCCAGTGGTAGGCGGCGGAGGAGCCAGCTGCTGAGGAAGCCTCCTGTCCGCGATGGTATATCCCGGAGGACCTACCGGACCGCTATACCATCGTCTGGTACTTCTGGTCGGGCAGGATGTAGCCCTCAGAGTCGGCTGGCGAGGCGGCCATGTCGTTCGTGCCGGTCGGGTTCAAGTGGTGGCTGGTCAAGTGGGACATGGACGACGTCAGAGTCATGTTGTGGTGGTACTGGGGATGATGGTAGTTTCCTTGGGGGCTGTGGTGCATGTGGGAGATCTGGGTCTGATAGTAATCGCCGCTGGTGTACGGGTTCTGGTAAGCGTTGTAGGTCTGCCCGGCGTAACATTGGCTCGGGTTCACCGAGCCGGGCGACGCTGAACTCCAAGTGAAACCATACTCGCCGTGATGAATCTGGTTCATGGGAGGTGGATAAGACGACGGTGGTAGCTGGCTGGAACCGGGTGTCAAAGGGGGCGACGGGGTCGTGAGGGCGCTGTTCGCGCCGCTTCCTCCGGTCGGCGTTACGCCGAGACGCGGGTAAGTGGACGTCGTCGAGAGCAACGGCGAGTTGGGACCTGGTGCCTCCTTGCCGCGAGGCGGGGAAACCGGGGAAGAACGTCTGCTGGGCGTCGCCGTAGAGCTCGTCGACATCTTGTTGCCGTTGTTGCTGTTGCTCTGAGTCTGATTCGATCTGGGCGACCCCTTCGACGGGGAGGTTTGCTGCTGTTGCTGTTGCTGTTGCTGTTGCTGCTGGAGCTGCTGCCTGCATTTCGCGCGACGGTTCTTGAACCACACCTACGCAGACAAGAACGGAACGTGAAGGGCGACTCTGGGTAGATTCAAATGGGGGTGAGAGTATCGTCGGTGTACTGGCGAGAGTATGGCGAGTAGAATGAGTACAAACACGGCGTGGTTCTGAGTATCATTAATTGCACTATTTTTGAAAAATATTTTTGAAAAGTTGTTTGAATGGTGCCGTGTTTGTACTCGTTTTACTCGCCAGAATCTCCACAATACACCGATAACATTTTCAATCGCGTATGAAAGAAATAGAAAAGGAAACTTTGAATTCTAATTTTGTTAAATAGTTCTAGCGTTAATAATATCTATGAAATTGCGTTTCAAGAAGAACGAGAAGCAGAAGAGGGAATATCTCGAAGGGTTTCTACGGAACCATGGCCCGAGGGAGCCTGGAGAAGAAAAGGTGTCCCGTCCCTCGCGACGGAGCCGTACCAATGGGGAGTTAATCGGCGCAATGGGAAAGTAATCGCGGGCGGACGGCCGTAACATTTCATTAAATCGCAACAATAACAAGCAACCGACGTCGGAATATCCCTGGGGACCCGCGTCTACGGCGGTTTCAGCCACGCATGCGCGAATCAAAGCGCATCCTAGGGGTTGTTTTCACCCTGCTAGTGGAGATCGAATGATTCCGCGGGTACGTGTCTGTGTTCGTGCGACGTGGACGCGTAAGTGGAATCGAAAAAGGGGACGACGAAGAAAAAAGAAAGCATCCCTCGATAGGCCGCAAAAGCTCGCAAGCCCCCTTTCGACTCCCCCTCACGCACCCCCTGTAATCCGTGAGCACAATGCGGCCAGGGGTGCGATCCTATGAATCTATGCCTTCGAAAACCGGGACCCGTCGTCATTGTTGTTATTATCGGCGGCATTGTAACAGTTGTTGCGAGGAGCGCGAACCGTCCAAGCGGACACGGGATTCCCAGTACGGATTCCGCGCTAGTTGGTCGAGTTCCGAACCGAAGGAAAACCCTTTCCAACGCACAATGACCCCCAGAAAAGAGGAGAGAGGGGGAACCGTTGAAAAGTTAAAGCTAACGAGGTGTCGAAAGAAATTAGAAATTCAAAGGGCAGGTTCCTTATCCCTGGACGCGATGTGCTCGCAAACACGGCGAGAATGGGGTGCGAAGATCCGACGTGAAACGCGGATATTGCGTATCAACCGCAAGAGAAACGATCCGGAGGGAGGAAAACGCCCATTACCGCTCCGTGTTTGCACAACGACACCCCCTCGCGGAGCACAGTTCGCAGCTACCCCAAAAACCAACGAGCCCTCCGGGGGCCCCGCGACCGCAGCCTCCACCAGCGTGTATCGATGGCTAGGTGTAAATTGCATCACCATCTGGTTACCGTGCAACCCGTCACTGGCTGCAACAGCTGCGTTGACGCTCATGACAAACACACTTTCCTATTTGCACTCCCAACACGAGCTGAGAAAGGGTGTAATTTCCTTGAACATCGATACGAAGGAACAAAGAATCTTCAGGAATATCGCAAGATACATAATTCCGATCGTTAAAACGGAGATAAACTTTCGACGCGTTCCTGGACGACCCGGGAGGCATTCAAACGTGGCAAACACAGCGCGCAGCTGTGTCGTTCACTCGCAGAGAGTCTCGCGAGCGAGATGGAACGAAGGGCTATAATCCAGGAACAAATCAACTATATGTTGTGCTCCATACATTGCGCTTCTGTGTTCCTCTACCTACGCGCCCCTCTCCCAGGGAAACTTTTAGATCCGTCTGTCTCCCCCCCTTGGATATTATTCGTTCACGTGGGTACGCCTCTACAATGTACATCGAGCACACGTGTGTTACACCCTTTTGCAGTTGCGCCTCCATTCACCGTGAGGCGGGGAGGAGGAAGGGGGGGGCTTAACTTCGCGTGGAAACTCCGCTTGGGCAGAATTTCCTCGCTTTGTGTCCTATATCTCGCGATGGCGGCGTCGTACCGAGTTAGCTCCGGGCTCGGTGACCCCGAATCGACTGCCGAGACCCCCGAAAATTGAGGGTCGCGACACCCACCGCCCGCCGGGGGAAAACGCGTCTAATGGCGCGATCGTGATAGGAATCCACGGGAGCGTCGAGGATCGTGACTCCCAGACGCCCCGCGACGAAATAAAGATGTCACGAGGACCGCAATAAAAGCGTCAACGAGCTCGTCGTCGCATCTATCAATGTACAGCCACGACCGGGTACAATGGCGAAACCGAAGGGACGCGACACCGAGTTGTGTAAATACCTTAAATCTCGTCTGCGCTTGCCGGAGCACGAACCACTCTCCTTCCCTTTTTCTCTCTCTATCGTTAACGCCCGGAACAATCTCGTTCTTCGGTGACTTGTTACTGTTCGCGACGCACAAAGCCAACCCCCTGGCTACCCCCCGGTTACGTGCAATTGATTTCGAACGTACGTGTGTTCCGGAATTTTTGGTGAAGTTGGCGCAAAACACCGGTAGGGTAGCTGGTTTGACTATGGTTGAGAGGGTATAGGTGTCTAACATTGCATTGCTACAATCTTTTGTGTCTTAAAACTTCTTGAAATGACTGGTAAACACATGGCAAACAACGTGCAATGATTGGTTTGACTCTGTTTTGGGAGGTCACTGAACTCTAACATTGCACTCCTACCTTAAGACTTCTCATTCATCTGAGTAGCAACTTCAACTATGAGTGTAACTTGAATTACCTGAACTCTGGACTCCGGCAGGTTGATCTTAAGCGCCACCTCCTCCCTCATGAAGATATCGGGGTACCTCGTCTTGGTAAAGAGTCCCTCCAGCACGTCCAATTGCGCCCTGGTGAAGGTTGTCCTCTCTCTGCGCTGTTTGCGCTGATTCATTCCTGAAACGAAAGAGACCGAGAGGTGAATTGACGAGCCGTGGTAGCTGCGGATAGTTCGGAGGACCGTTCACGGAACAAACAACAACACGGGGGTCCCCGGGAATATTCGACATCGTCGACGAGTCGCGAGAGCCGGGCAAAGGAGCATCGAGGACGCGGCTCGAGAAGACGAGCAGTCGAGGAGGTCGAGAAGGGTGAGGCGTCACCACCGCAGACCGTAGGAGCGAAAAGGGGGTGGTGCGGAGGGGTGTAAGCGTTGCGAGGTCGCGATAGCGTAATTTTGAACAGTTCCCCCCTCCCTGCCACGATCCACCCTCCTCTGCCTTCCTCGTGCCATCGAGCCTCGCTTGGCTCGTTTCGGGACCCACGTAATCCGCTTATGAGGGGGTCAGAGGGGCGGCGGGGCGCGCTGGAGGCCGGGGGACAAGCCAGAACGGCGGTACGAGGGGGGGACGCGGCTAGGTAGGGGAGGGGTACACCCCGGAATACACGACCATCCGAGAGGACCAAAGTCGCGGTTCGTTCCCAGCTGCCTCTGGAAACGACGGTATCCCGACACGCCAACGTACAACGGGCCAATAAAAAGAAGAGCCTGGAAAACTGCGCCTGGCCAGTGTCTCCCGGTTGGAAGCTGGATCGTAAAGTCGTGAAAGGAATGGTGGATACCAGTCCACCCGGGAGAGCGTCGCGTTCGGCCGAACCGAGCATTTTAAAGACCCCCACTGCTTCTAGGAATCGTAATGCGATAAGTAAAGATGAAAACTTCTTTGTGTGTCTGCCCCCCCCCACCCCCACTCGACCTCGCAGTTCGAGCTAGATATCGTTTTTTCGCGACCTCGCCGGTGGTCTCGTACTCCGGTGAGATTTCTTCGTTCACGGGTGAACCCCCGCGGTAGTGCCTTTGTTCGCGCTTGTTCCGCCGCGGCGGAGTCGATGCAAAAAAGAGAAAGCACGAGGAAGGGACGAAGAAAAGAGCGGAATTAAAAGCGGCAGCTTCCCGACCCGGGAGCGTAAGTCGGAGGAGTGGTTTATGGCGGGAAGAGAAAGCAACCGGAGGAGACATTGTCGCGTATATTCCCGGGCCTCCTGGCTTTTAAATCCCGCAGCGTCGAGGTTGGAAGTAATAATTATCGAGGTAACACTTGCACTGTACGAGGAAGAGATCATTTTCCTGTGTTTCATTATTGCTCTGTTTGCGTTCATTGATTGCTCTGTGGATGATAATGCAAAAAAAGGGGAATACCTAGGAAGTTATAGTACATAGTACATCTTTAGGCTTCTTTAATGGTAGGTGGATACTGTAACTTGTGTGCACTACCTCCTCAAACGCGATTTCCACTACTGTGAGGAAGAGCTTCTGCACTGTTGCTCCTATGCCTAATTTGTGTAGACCCCTATAGCTTGTGTTTATTATCGTACTGTTGAACCTACTGGGTTATTCTGTGAATAATACTGAGAGAAAAGCGACAAAAATACTGTAACTTGCACCCACTACCTCCTCAAAAGCGATTTCCACTACTCTAGGGAAGAGCTTCTGCACTGTTGCTCCTATGCCTAATTTGTGTAGACCCCTGTAGCTTGGGTTTATTATCGTACTGTTGAACCTACTGGGTTATTCTGTGAACAATACGAGGAAGAAAGCGACAAAAATACTGTAACTTGCACCCACTACTTCCTCAAAAGCGATTTCCACTACTCTAGGGAAGAGCTTCTGCACTCTTGCTCCTATTTGCAATTTGTTTAGACCCCCGTGGCTCGTGTTTATTATCGTACTATTGAACTCAATGGGTTGTCCTGTGGATAATACGAGGGAAAAACAAACGACAAGAAAGAGGGGGAGGGGAGTCCGGTATCGGTGGTATCTACCGTTGCCTTAACAGCAATAACAACTCGAGGAAGCAAAGGATGACGACGATGATGCATACGCGCGATCGTCGGCTAACGAACTGGTCGAGTGGGCTATCAACGTGGTGCCCAGGTAGATCTTCGAGACAGATTGCACGGGCCACAATGTAAAATTCCATGCCGGGTTGGCTACCGTCGCAACGACGGGCACGACACGCCCGCGATCGTTGAATCTATGATCCGTATCTTCTCTGTTCCATGGCGGATCCAACCGGGTACCGGGGCAGAGGAGGGGGGGTGAGGTGGCCGGGGGAAGAGAGAGGAACGGATCCAGAGGATGCTTGATTGTCGAGTGGGCGTTGGCGCTACCGTTAACGACTGCCTTTGCCTGGCTATACATCGGCCCCTGTGAGAGCCAGGCCCTTATCCACCAACGAGACAATGGAATTCCGATTATGGTCTTCCGCCTGCTTCCGCCGGGCGATGAGTGGGCGCGAGGAAAAGCCCTTCGTTTGCTTGAATTCTGCCGGGAGGAGATTCGGGGGGGCTCAGAAATCCTCGACTGTCCCAAAAAAACCGTCCAAGAACTGTTCCTCGCGGAGGCGATCGAACGCGAACGCGTCTCGCCCAGATCGATTCGGATGCGTTGGAAAGCGACCCTAATGGGACGGCAAACACCCGCTGCGTACTGAAGTATGATTCGATATATTATCGTCAGCGCGAAACGAAACCCGGGGGTTGGTATAAGGGTTGCTCTTGGCTCGTTGGCCCGCAACGGGATCAGTCGCGACCCTAATAGCAAATTCGTTTTCTGGTTATTGGATTCTTCCTTCCCTATGGCCCGCCCGAGCGGAACCGGGATCCGTCGAAGTCAATGGACTGCTAACGTAATTTCACAGTAATTTCGCCCTGTCGGGAGTTATAATCGCGAGTTCTCGCTCTGTCGGTAAAACAGAGTTATCGACTGACTACTGCTGGGGGCGTCTATCGATTATATATCGATATATTGCGATCTAACACGATTCGTAAGTGAATAATTCGTTGGGAATGGAACATATGTACTTAAAAAATCAAATTTTCCATTAAAAATCTCAATATTAATAGTATGGGAGTTGGGTTTTCTTAAGAATTGGAGAAAAAGAGCAGAATTTGCGATGTTTGCATAGTATAATATAGAAATTTATGATGTATTATAATTTATATCAATTGTTAAGAGTGATGGAACAAACTATAATAATAAATATGACTCTGTCGATAAAACAGAGTATCGACATCCACTTACTGAATCATCCATCGATTATATATCGATATATTGCGATCTACCACGATTCGTAGGTAAGTAATTCGTTGAAAATGAAACATATGTCTCTAAAAAATCACATTTTGCATTAAAAACCTCAATATCAATAATATGGAAGTTGATATTTCTTAAAAATTGAGATAAAGAGCAGAATTTACAATGTTTGCACAGTATAGTAACGAAATTTATGATGTATTATAATTTATATTAATTGTTAGGAGTGATAGGACAAACTATAATAATAAATATGACTCTGTCGATAAAACAGAGTATCGACATCCACTTACTCAATCATCCATCGATTATATATCAATCCCCAACGCAATCTAACACTCCTCGCGTACAGTTAATTCGTTTTACTCCTTAGAAATAAAACACGCCGTTCATTAAAGCCCATTTAGCTTCCAACGAGACGGCGTACAACCTAACGAAAGAATAATTGATCGCGACGGTGTGAATTTAATTGATCGTCTTCTGCCCCCCGTCTTTTTAGCGTTAAACGTAGAGTTTCCACGATCGTTGGGAATGAATTACACGGGATGGCGCCTGCTTATCCGCGATACGATCTGAAACCGTGCCCCGCGGATGAAATATAGCTCGATTAGACCGGATAATAAATAACGAGGCGATACTTCTAACGCTCGACGAATTAGAAAATGTGAATTAATATCAATTACAACGCCGTACGAAAGAAACGCGGATAAAACCACGCGGCGCGTAATTACACGATAAATTAACCGGTTGCCGGTCGCGCGCCATTCATCAAAACGGTTAACAGTCGCGGAGATTGAACCATAAATTACCGGTGGCGCGCGAATATCGCGTAGATCGAAGGAGGAGGCGGGGATCGAGGAAGCTGGCGATGCGGGAAACTCGTTCCGCGACTACGAGGTTGCTTCTGTATTCATAGAATACGAAACGAGTGGGAAATTCCAAGGAGAAGCGAGAAAGACGAGCCCTGGTCGCGAAAGATCGACTGAAAGTGAATACGCGAAGGGAATCGAAAATTAATTAAAAGCTAAAACGCGAATAGAAAGGTGGAGGAGGAGGCGGAGAGGGATTATTCAAGGGGACCGTGGGATGATAGCACGTGCCCACAGGATCCTCGAGTGGGAATTCTAAAAGGCCATCAGCTACGAAAACATTTGGCCGACTTTGCGTTTACAGGGTGACCCGAAAATCGCTGCACAAAGCAGATAAGGGTTTACCTTACGAAGGTTGGCGGCGTTCGAGAAAACGATCTGAACACGAGAACGTCGGTGGACGCGCGGTTTTCGGAAAAGAATACGCGTCCTTCGAGCATAATCTAGCGGAGACGAGACCGTAGGTAAGTAAGTAACGAAATACCAACACACATCCGGGACAGGCAAATAATCGGATAAGCTTCGTGTTACCGTCTTCACGACCGATGCCTTTTTCCGCCGTTTCCTCTTCGACAGTGTCTAGAGCGCTCCGCCCATGTCGCGCGAACCGACTGACGATTTTAGGAGGCGGAAACCGGGGTTTGGGAGTCGAAAATTGCGGGGTGGGGCAAGTTAAATACAGTGGGGAGTCAAAATTGGGGGTTTGGGGCGAATTGTATACACTTAAGAGTCAAAATTGGGGGTCTGAGCTGATTTAATCTACTCCAGAGTGAAAAATTGGAGGTTCGAGCTAATTAAATGCACTGGAGTGTCAAAAATTGGGGGTTGGGGTAAATTAAATACACTTTCGAGAGTCAAAATTGGGGTTTGGAGCAAATTAAATGCACTCGAGAGTCAAAAATTGGGGGTTCAAGCAAAATAAATACACTGAAGAGTCAAAAATTGGAGGTTCAAGCAAAATAAATACACTCAAGAGTCAAAAATTCGAGGTTCAAGCAAAATAAATACACTCAAGAGTCAAAAATTGGAGGTTCAAGCAAAATAGATACACTCAAGAGTCCAATCTGGGAAGTTCCAGCGAATTAAATAGACTTTCGAGAGTTGAACTTGGAGGTTAGAGCTAATTGAATACACTGAACAGTTAAAATTGGGGGTCTGGACTAACTAAATACACTTGAGAGTCAAAAATTGAAGGTTCAAGCAAAATAAATACACTCTAGAGTCAAAAATTCGAGGTTCAAGCAAAATAAATACATTCAAGAGTCAAAAATTGGAGGTTCAAGCAAAATAAATACACTCTAGAGTCAAAAATTAGAGGTTCAAGCAAAATAAATACAGTCAATAGTTAAAAATTGAAGGTTCAAGCAAAATAAATACACTCAAGAGTCAAAATTGGAGGTTTGAGCAAATTAAATACACTCGAGAATCAAAAATTGAAGGTTCGAGCAAAATAAATACACTCAAGAGCCAAATCTGGGAAGTTCCAGCGAATTAAATAGACTTTCGAGAGTTGAACTTGGAGGTTAGACCTAATTGAATACACTGAACAGTTAAAATTGGGGGTCTGGACTAATTAAATACACTTGAGAGTCAGAAATTGAAGGTTCAAGCAAAATAAATACACTCTAGAGTCAAAAATTCGAGGTTCAAGCAAAATAAATACATTCAAGAGTCAAAAATTGGAGGTTCAAGCAAAATAAATACACTCTAGAGTCAAAAATTAGAGGTTCAAGCAAAATAAATACAGTCAATAGTTAAAAATTGAAGGTTCAAGCAAAATAAATACACTCAAGAGTCAAAATTGGAGGTTTGAGCAAATTAAATACACTCGAGAATCAAAAATTGAAGGTTCGAGCAAAATAAATACACTCAAGAGTCAAATCTGGGAAGTTCCAGCGAATTAAATAGACTTTCGAGAGTTGAACTTGGAGGTTAGACCTAATTGAATACACTGAACAGTTAAAATTGGGGGGTCTGGACTAATTAAATACACTTGAGAGTCAGAAATTGAAGGTTCAAGCAAAATAAATACACTCTAGAGTCAAAAATTCGAGGTTCAAGCAAAATAAATACATTCAAGAGTCAAAAATTGGAGGTTCAAGCAAAATAAATACACTCTAGAGTCAAAAATTAGAGGTTCAAGCAAAATAAATACAGTCAATAGTTAAAAATTGAAGGTTCAAGCAAAATAAATACACTAAAGAGTCAAAATTGGAGGTTTGAGCAAATTAAATACACTCGAGAATCAAAAATTGAAGGTTCGAGCAAAATAAATACACTCAAGAGTCAAATCTGGGAAGTTCCAGCGAATTAAATAGACTTTCGAGAGTTGAACTTGGAGGTTAGACCTAATTGAATACACTGAACAGTTAAAATTGGGGGTCTGGACTAATTAAATACACTTGAGAGTCAGAAATTGAAGGTTCAAGCAAAATAAATACACTCTAGAGTCAAAAATTCGAGGTTCAAGCAAAATAAATACATTCAAGAGTCAAAAATTGGAGGTTCAAGCAAAATAAATACACTCTAGAGTCAAAAATTAGAGGTTCAAGCAAAATAAATACAGTCAATAGTTAAAAATTGAAGGTTCAAGCAAAATAAATACACTCAAGAGTCAAAATTGGAGGTTTGAGCAAAATAAATACACTCAAGAGTCAAAAATATGGGGTTCGATCTAACTAAATACACTCGAGAGTCAAAATGGGGGGTTCAAGCAAAATAAATACACTCAACAGTGAAAAATTGGAGGTTCAAGCAAACTAAATACACTCGAACCAGTCTAACACTAGATTCCCAGAAGCCTTCAATTTGACGTGTGTCTGATTCCATATTTAAAATTGCAGTCCGCGTAAATATTATTTTCTAACAACTTATATTGAACTTAATTGATGCACTCGCATGAATACATATTCTAATCAAAACAAAAATCATATTATAAAACTAATCATCAACATGGAAGTTATCAATAAATATACAAGCGATCAATGCCCGTAAATCCAGTGTTAACCATTGTTTGAACTACTTCGGTGGTTCCCCGTCTTCCTTCAAAAATTACAATACACGCATCTAACGAGACTTTTACATTATACTATTGCAACTGTACTATATCTAAATATTCACAAACCCGTAATTAAATAAATAAATAAATAAATAAATAAACATCGACTGCGATATATTGTTCCAAAAGCCCCGTATACTCGTATACATGGCGCTCTGTTTACGTCGCGTCGGAAGGAAAGCGGAAGTATCGATGTCGTCGTACGCGATATTTCACTCAGCTCGAGTGTTTATCCTGCAATTAGGATCGGACCTGTATTCGGGGACCCTCGTTTCGGGAACCGTCCGCCCACTCAATTTGCCCGCGACACGCGCTCGTCCCGCGATTCCAAGACTTTTCCCCGGGCGGTTTCGTGCTTGTTTAGCCCGGACGTTTTGTGGCCACTTGGTTAACGACGACGGGCACACGTGCTCGGCCACGTGCCGCCCTTAACCTGACGCCTAATTGAGCGATTGGAATTCTATCGAACCCGACGATCCTCCGACAAACGCATTATTACCCTCGTGAAACTTTCACGAGCCTACAATTCGAAAAGAAACTTCGGAAGATCAGTGATTCGAAAAAAATTGAGAGCAAGCATGGAGAAAGGATGTTTTTCGGAGCGATTATGGCTCGATTTCATATGAAAATCAATGGTGTGGATGTCTTATCTCGACTTATGATTTAATGCTATTTTTCAAACGTATACTGTTTATTTGTTTTATTTATTCTAACTTTGAACCCAAATAGAGACAATACTGATTACGTTATTCTGAACCGTTGGGCAGCTCATAATCAAGATATTAAACTTGGCGAAATAGTATCCCTCACGTCGCCAAAACATCCGGAGCAAACTTTGATTAAACGTGTTGTAGGAATTGCCGGTGATATTATACATACGCATGGATATAAGTTAGAAGTATTGCAGGTATTTGACTCATTTTACTATGAACGACTATATTATTTAAATGGTTAACGAAATCTTTTTTGTATCAGGTACCGGAAGGTCATTGTTGGGTAGAAGGAGATAATATTAACCGCTCTACGGATTCTAATATTTTTGGACCAGTTTCTATCGGTTTAATAACTGCTAAAGCTACTCATATAATATGGCCACTTAGTAGATTGCAATGCCTTCATCCTTCCATGTTAAATCATAGATTCCCGTTAAATGTATCAAAAGCACCAGCTGGATAAAATTTAGTTTAACAATGAGGGCCGTCAGTTTTGTTAAAAGACTGCAATGGGATTTACCTGGCACAGTATGCAGACATGGATTAACGATAGGAGATGTTGATAATGACGGTGATAATGAATTAGTTGTTGGTACTGCGGAGGGAGAACTTTATATTTTCGAAGTAAGTTATTCGTTAATAACTTTATACTGAGAAGAATAGATTTGTTTTATGAGTACCTAGTAAATGTAAAAATGTGTTGATTTTAATATGTAAGACTCGATGACGAGTGAGTAGCCTCATGACTGTGAAACTTGACATCAAGAACTTATGAGTCAGAGTTGTAATTGTGCGGCAAGGGGTTAAATTCTTTAGATACTGGACAAATTATTTTCAATCGATGTTCAACAGGGATCAGAGCTAAGGCAAAATATATCAGGTTTAGGCTTTGTTACTAGCGTTGCTATAGGAGATTTTTTTAGTTATGGTCGAAACACGTTAGTCGTGATTTGCGGGGATGGCTGGGCGCATATCTTTTACGGTCCAAGATCTGTGAATCCCAGTACTATTAACGCGACATCTACTCAACAGTCAGCTAAGGAAACAACCGATCAAGATAACATTAAGACCGGTGAGCTAAAAACTATATTATCTTTCGATTAAGAGAAATTATAATCTGCAGATTATAAAAATTATAAGTCATCCAGGTATGGATGCAGCAACAGGTGTTAACATGACAAATTCACAGAGTTCGGATCAAACGGACGGTAATAGTGAAGCAAACGAGTTGTCTGGTAAAATGGAATGTGTCCATGTACAAAGAATCCCAACGAATACAAAAGTAGTACTAGTAGCTGATGTTGATGAAGATGGTGCAAACTAGATGATATTAGGCTTGACCGATCGCGTAGTTAGGTCTTACAGATGGTCGAGCAATTTAGAGCTAGGAAGAGGAAAGTTAGTTGGATTAAATAAATGGGAATGTACCAATCAAATAGGAACAGTTACGCTGCAGGTATGGTCACTCTGGGATTAATTGAAAACAAATTTTACAGTAATAACAATTGTTTGATTCCTGTATAGCATATGGCGGATGGGACGCCAACGTTATTAGTTGCTCAACCCGGAGGAACGTTTATGCGAATAAAATGTAACCCCAAGGATTGCCACTTGGAGGACGAAGCTCACAAAACAGACGAGTCAGCAGCGAGCTGCGTGGATTACCAAACATTGGGAATATCGCGCATGCGCAATCGGAATATTTCAACAGAAATTATAGGAGATCTGGACTCCACGCTGGAGAATAAAATGACTGACGAGTGCAAAGACTTTAAACAGAATGTTTCGAGCTCGATTAAGCAGGATATAAATTTGAAATCTGACTCGCAGGAATTTGCAGGGAATGCTTCGCAATTTGAAGCGGAGAAAGAGAATTTAGATGCGGCGGAAGAACGCGAAAAAGAAAAAACTTGTAGGATAGAGAGTTACAAAGTAGGGAAAGTTCCAGAAAAAGCTGATTGTTCTAACATAGACGAAGTCGATGGCAATTTGTTGGGAGGGAATTTAATTCTTGGTAGGATACGAAAACGGAGGAGGATTCGTTGTTGCCCACGTATAAAGATTTCTGTTGTTCGGATAGTAGGAATAATAATAATATTGAACGTATAAAAGGGAAAGATAGAATTGAAGCTGACATGAATATGAAAAGCAGTTCGTCTGAAGGAAAGCCTTATGCTATTGCAACTTTAGATGGGACGGTAATGTTAGTCAAGGACGAAGTTATTTTATGGTGAGATTGAAAAAATTTACATTATTTAACAATAGTTACTACTAAGGCATGAGGACGAGTGAGTGGCCTCATAACTGTGGAACTTGACATCAAGAACTTGTAGCCAGACACGTCATTGCATGGAAAGGGGAATCCCCCAGCTCCAACTAACGCGTTATTACCCTAGTGAAATTTTCACCAGCCCAGAATTGGAGAAGAAACTTCAGAAGATCAGTGATTGGAGCAAAAATTGACAGCAAGAATCGAAAAAGGATGTTTTCCAGGGTTGCTCTTGGATGACCATAGCTCTATTCCATATGAAAATCAGAGGCGTAGATGTCTGTTTAAGCCTAACCGACAATCCCCAGCTCCAACAAACGCATTATTACCCCACTGAAATTTTCACGAGTCTCCAATTGGAGAAGAAACATCAGAAGATCAGTGATTCGAGCGAAAATTGACAGGGAAGGATCGGAAAAGGATGTTTTCCAGGGTCGCTCCGGGGCGATTATGGCTCGATTCGATATGAAAATCAGAGGCGTGGATGTCTGTTTACGCGATCGGGGGGTTGGAGGAAGTTAAGTGGACGGGCAATTTCTCTGGGACAACAAATAGCAGTCGTCGAATGAGAAAAGGGCGAGGCATGTGACGAGATTCCCACGTACCCCGGTGTCGGCAGAAACCTCGGCTCCGACGCGTTAACGACAACGTTTCGACGCCCCTCCGGGCTTTTTCGCACCCTCCGTTCCGCCCCGGGTGCCACCGCACTTCTCAGGCCCCTCCGCGCGTACGATTGCATAATAAAATAAATAGTGACATACGAAGCCACCCCCGGAACGACACGGGCTGCCTCTTTACTCGCACGCGACTTCTAAATATTAATGTCGGGACGAAATTTTTGTGTTGGATTTAAACTTGCGAGGCATTCTGATATTTCAGATTGATGGTACTGCTAAAAGTCGACAATATTTTATTATTGTTTATCTCCGAGATATTATTTAATTAACATGTTAATGATATTTTTGTTAAAATTTTCCTATGAGGAACAACTTTTCGAATATTCTTGGAATTTTTAAATATTGTGTACTAAAATACGCGTTATTTGCATTTTTAAACATTAAAATCCTCCAATCCGTTCAGGAGTTATGAATTTTTTAAACATATGTATCAAAATTCAGGTAAAGAATTTTTTTCTCGAAACTGAGTAGGATTTCAGGGGTATATCTATTCACCACAAATGATTGTAATTAACTCCCTTAGCTAAAAATAATTTTTTTAGAACGATTTGAAATTTTTTGTTTTTTCGACGATTTTAGGGACTTACCCCCAGTTGATTTTTCTTTAAAATCCGTTTTTCATTTTTAATAAATTTGTTTGACGTTCTACGGAAATGTTGTTTAATACATTTTTGTAACTATCTATGAGCTCTAGTTCACAAATAAATTTCAATGCAATACACTCACTATTGTAAAAGTTATGGTTATTTGAAAAATGGGCTACTTTTATGGGCTCTCCCTTATTTTGCGGGGTTAAGGAACAACTTTTGGAACATTTTTGGAATTTCTACATATTCTTCGCCAAAATACGCGTTGTTTGCATTTTGAAACATGAAAATCGCCCAATCCGTTCAGGAGTTATGATATTTTAAAGAATTTCAGGGCAATATTTCTGGCCTCACATTATGTTTTCGGTAAAGAATTTTTTTCTCGAAAATACACAGAATTTCGGGGGTATGTGTATTCACCAAAAATGATTGTTATTGACCCCCACAACTAAAAATAATTTTTTCAAAATGATTTAAAACTTTTTAATTTCGTCAAGAAATTTGTCAACCTACTCGAATTTTTTTCTCGAAACTGAGTAAGATTTCATGTATATGTCTATTCACCAAAAATGATTGTAATTAACTCTCTTAGCTAAAAATAATTTTTTTAGAACAATTTGAAATTTTTGGTTTTCGTCGATTTAGGGATTTACCTGTCGATTTTCCTTAAGAATTCGTTTTTGATTTTTAATAATTTTATTTGACGTCCTAGAGAAAAGTTGTCTAATACTTTTTTGTAGGTATATATAAGCTCTACTTCTCCCCAAAATTTCATTGAAATATATTCACTATTGTAGAAGTTATGGCTGTTTGAACATTGGACCATTTTTATGGGCTCTCCCTCATTTTGCGATGTCAAGGATCAACTTTTTCATCATTTTTGGAACTTCTACATATTCCTTATTAAAATACGCGTCGTTTGCATTTTTAAACATTAAAATCCTCCAATCCGTTCAAAAGTTATGATGTTTTAAAGATACCCATAAAATTTCAAGTAAGCATTTCTAACCAAACAATTACATTTACCATAAAGAATCTTTTTCTCAAAACTGCATAGGATTTCAGGGTTAAATATATACACCAAAAATCTCTGTATTTAACCTCCGCCCCCCCGCAATAAAAAGTAATTTTTTCATGACACTTGTCACCCAACAATTTCCCATTTGAATTTTGTCATCAAGGTCCCTGCATCGCCTATTAAAAACCGGATCTACCCAATGGGAAACTACGATCTACGAGACCCGATATCCCCGGCGGTCGGGGCGACGAAATAATCCAAACTCGGTCGCCCAGTGACGTTTGCTTGATAAACGAACAATAAAACCGGCGTGCCTTCGTCCCCGCGATCCTGGCCCGATCTCTTCCGTTCCTCGCGCGCACGTCGAGGCGAAAAGATACTCTCGATCCGTTTCTCTCTCGTTCCACGGCTTTTCGTGTAGCGGATACGCCTACAACGGATAGGCGGCTGGACGTGGGTACGTAGGGACCTAACGGACAGATCCGTGTTTCCATGGAAACCCACCTATCTGCGTTGGTTGGACCTATAGTGCCTGCTGCCACCCTGATAAGCGGCTTACTCTCATGGTTCTCTCTGCTCTTCTTCGCCGGGGCATTCCAGCCCCCTCCCCCTACCCTCTTGCCGCGATTCCGACTCCCTCTGCTCTTTCTCTCCCTCTTTCTGTGCCGCCTCTCCCGGGGCCCCTTTCAAACCGCCGCGAAAAAGACGACAGAGACCGGCTACGTACGCGTATACAGGGTGCTTCCGGTTTTAACGAGCGAACCTAGGTCGCTTCAAATCCGGGGAAAAAAAATCACGCCTCTCCCCCGGAGCTATTGTCAATTAATTTCGATGAATCTACAGATCCCATACAATCTAACATCGCGTTTACAGGACTCGAATATTAGCAATTCTCTACATATTCCCCCTTGAGAACTTATGAGACACATTCCCTTACACAGCAGGCACTAATTATGTTTGCCAATGAACCTTAGAACGTGTCAAGCACTATCTCATCTAGATCCCTGTACTTGTTATATAATATTCAATAAAATCGCCCCTATATTTGTCGAATAAATGAGAACGACCATGAGACGCATCAATGATAATAAAAGAAGCACACATGAATTTCGATTCTATAGAAATCTGAGGCCTCAATGTCACATGCTCCGACATGTCTGGGCTTACCAAGAACGTATTTGGTGCGGATCGGTCGAAATTCATGCGGAATTTTCGACAGAAAAGTTCTGCCGGCGCTTTTAAAGGCAACGTCGAAGAGAAATGCATTCGAGCGCCTGCCACAAAATGATACAAGCTGACTATAGTTAAGAAGCCCCGGGAGTTTACTTCGTCCGCGTACGGCTTCAGTCGATGCATCGATTTGCATGACAATCAATAATAGCCAGTATGGCGGACAGAGGGAATACTTTTATTACGAGATAACGCACGACGGCGATACGCGAAACGCAAGAAACATGCATCATCCCCCCTCCCAGGAACGATGAGATCGGAAGCTTAAACGCAGGAGTAAACTGCACGATATGTTCGCGACTACTAAATAAATCAATCGAACGTCATTTTAATCCCGTTAAGCTCTCGTTCCCGTAATTGATCGGACGATTCTTTTTATATTTTCCACGGGAGCATAAATAAAAACCCAGTTTATAACGGATCATTTAAATGCGTTTTTTCAAACTCCAACGTACGTCAGAGATAATCAAATTCTACGCTGGTCTGATGGGTTCCTTTTTATCGAATGACAGGAGTAATCGTAATCTGACTGCTTTGATCAGAGGGGGAGGACAAGTATTTGTTAGTTGAGCTATGATGATATAAGTATTTGCGATTTTTTTGAGAGATTCTCAGGTGTATGGATACTACCGCCACCTCACGATGACACCCCCACACTTTTACCAAGGTGAAAATGTCAATATTCGTTGGGCATGTTACCCTGTGCAACCTCAGAAATTGCAATGGCGCGAATTTCAAACGTTTGGGTAATTAAATAGTTCGTTGTTTGATGGTAGTTGTGGTATATGGTCAATTGTGTAGCTAGAGTTCCTTCAGAATATGTATCAAGCATTTTTGAGTGAAAAAAAATTGATGAAATTATGGTATCATGTTTACTTTTGAAGCAAGAAGATTAAATACAAATTCTTGGGTTATTATGTTCAAGATGAAAACATGTATCTCTATTGTAGCTTCTAATAAAATTCCCCATCAAGCATTTTTAATAAATAGATAGAGTGATGTATGAGGCAAGTGACAGAATTATGATACCATGTTTACTTTTGAAGCAAGAAGATTAAATACAACTTCTTGAGTCACTTTGTTCAAGATGGAAACATTTATCTCTATTGTGGCTTCCAATACAACTGTACATTAGGCATTTTTAACAAAAAAAATAGATTGATGTTTAAAGAAAATAACAAAATTAGGATATCATGTTTACTTTTGAAGTGAAAAGATTAACTACAATTTCTACAACTTCTTGACTCACTATGCTCAAGATGGAAACATGTATCTCTGTTGTAGCTTCTAATAAAACTCTATATCAAGCATTTGTAATAAATAGAGTGACACAATTATGATACCATGTTTACTTTTGAAGCAAGAAGATTAAATACAATTTCTTGGGTTATTATGTTCAAGATGAAAACATGTATCTCTATTGTAGCTTCTAATAAAACTCCACATCAAGCATTTTTAATAAATAGATAGAATGATGTATGAGGCAAGTGACACAATTATGATACCATGTTTACTTTTGAAGCAAGAAGATTAAATACAATTTCTTGGGTTATTATGTTCAAGATGAAAACGTGTATCTCTATTGTAGCTTCTAATAAAACTCCACATCAAGCATTTTTAATAAATAGATAGAATGATGTATGAGGCAAGTGACAGAATTATGATACCATGTTTACTTTTGAAACAAGAAGATTAAATACAACTTCTTGAGACACTCTGTTCAAGATGGAAACATTTATCTCTATTGTGGCATCTAATACAACTGTACATTAGGCATTTTAAACATAAAAAATAGATTGATGTATAAAGGAAATAACAAAATTAGGATATCATGTTTACTTTTGAAGTGAAAAGATTAACTACAATTTCTACAACTTCTTGACTCTCTATGCTCAAGATGGAAACATGTATCTCTGTTGTAGCTTCTAATAAAACTCTATATCAAGCATTTTTAATAAATACAGTGACACAATTATGATACCATGTTTACTTTTGAAGCAAGAAGATTAAATACAATTTCTTGGGTTATTATGTTCAAGATGAAAACGTGTATCTCTATTGTAGCTTCTAATAAAACTCCACATCAAGCATTTTTAATAAATAGATAGAGTGATGTATGAGGCAAGTGACAGAATTATGATACCATGTTTACTTTTGAAACAAGAAGATTAAATACAACTTCTTGAGTCACTCTGTTCAAGATGGAAACATTTATCTCTATTGTGGCTTCTAATACAACTGTACATTAGGCATTTTTAACAAAAAAAATAGATTGATGTATAAAGAAAATAACAAACTTAGGATACCATGTTTACTTTTGAAGTGAAAAGATTAACTACAATTTCTACAACTTCTTGACTCACTATGCTCAAGATGGAAACATGTATCTCTATTGTAGCTTCTAATAAAACTCTATATCAAGCATTTTTAATAAATAGAGTGACACAATTATGATACCATGTTTACTTTTGAAGCAAGAAGATTAAATACAATTTCTTGGGTTATTATGTTCAAGATGAAAACATGTATCTCTATTGTAGCTTCTAATAAAACTCCACATCAAGCATTTTTAATAAATAGATAGAATGATGTATGAGGCAAGTGACAGAATTATGATACCATGTTTACTTTTGAAACAAGAAGATTAAATACAACTTCTTGAGACACTCTGTTCAAGATGGAAACATTTATCTCTATTGTGGCTTCTAATACAACTGTACATTAGGCATTTTAAACATAAAAAATAGATTGATGTATAAAGAAAATAACAAAATTAGGATACCATGTTTACTTTTGAAGTGAAAAGATTAACTACAATTTCTACAACTTCTTGACTCACTATGCTCAAGATGGAAACATGTATCTCTATTGTAGCTTCTAATAAAACTCTATATCAAGCATTTTTAATAAATACAGTGTCAGAATTATGGTACCATGTTTACTTTTGAAGCAAGAAGATTAAATACTATATCTTGGGTTATTATGTTCAAGATGAAAACATGTATCACTATTGTGGCTTCTAATAAAACTCTATATCAAGCATTTTTAATAAATAGATAGAATGATGTATGAGGCAAGTGACAGAATTATGATACCATGTTTACTTTTGAAGCAAGAAGATTAAATACAACTTCTTGAGTCACTTTGTTCAAGATGGAAACATTTATCTCTATTGTGGCTTCCAATAAAGCTCCACATTAACCATCTTCAACAAAAAGATAGACTGATATATAAGGAAAACAACAAAATTATGATACCTACATACTTTTGAAGGAAAAAGATTACCTACAATTTCTTAAATCACTCTGTTCAGAATGTAAACAATCCTCCCTAATGTCACATTGAATAAAAACCAATAAAACTATGTACTTTTTAATTACAACAGATCAATATTGTATCTTATGGTGTCCCCTAGCTACACAACTGAAGTAACAGATAAATATACTGCGGATCTTTCTGCAAATTAACAGAACTAATAAAATGGTAGCTTCCTAAAGTAACAATTTGTATCTTGCTCCAAGTATTTCTTATATTTTTGCAGATTGATCGAATTCTGTACCTTTCCAAGAATGAAAATGTGCCATAAATGCATAAACATCCGCAGTGTAGTGAAAATGATGAAGACAAACCTTGGGGGAAGGCCGCGAGTCCATGGTCCAGGGGATGAGGATGCGGATGACCGTGGGTGGCGAGGGCGAACGGCGAAGGCAGTCCAGGATGAGGTGCACCCGGGTGCGGATGAGAGTGTGGGTGCGGATGAGTACCAACCCCCATCGCTGGATGACTGTGGGGGTGGTACTGAGGACTTCCGGTCGGGGCGCAAGTGGCGCCCGCCGCCTTCAAGTACCCCGCCATGTAACCCGCGAGGCAAGCCAGCTCACCCGCCACCGCTGCGCCCTTATCACGCTCTCTTATCTCCTGACCTCCGCCCTCCTCCGCCGCCCACCAGCTGTTCTCTTCCCGATGATTGTTTTCGCCCGATTGCAACGATAGCTTCGCGCTGCCCTCCGACACTCTCGAACCCGGCACTTCCGGTATCGACACGTTGCCGTTTCGCGTGCAGACGTAACCTTCGTACTCCTCCACCTGCAACATTACATTACATGCTCAATTACGGACATCAAACAACTTTTTACATTTTAAAAATATGTGAACATGGGAAAAATTTTTGTGGCAGATTCTCCAGGTCAAAATACGACAAAAATCAGGAACACCGATTTGTCGATTGAGGCTTCGTTAAAAAGTTATTAACAGTTGCGCCTGTAGATAGGCAACTTAAGTAGATAGGCACTTGCGTACAGGCGCAACTGTTAATAACTTTTTAACGAAGCCTCAATCGACAAATTGGTATTCTTGATTTTCGTCTTATTTTGACCTGGCGAATCACCCACTAAAATTTTTCCTTTATCACATGTATACTAAAAATGTGACAAGTATTAATACATTTTACTGAAATTTTCAGGCGTTATAAATAGTAAAACTTTTCAACATTTTGATGTTATATAATAGAATTCCTTCAACTTATTTTTCTAATTAATATATTTTATTGAAATTTTCAGGAATGATATGTAAACAATATTGGAATTTTTTTTCTTGTGTTAAATTATTAGACTTGTAATAAAGGGAAAATTCTCGTTGCCCGTCGGCAGTGCGTTAAAATAGCGATTTCCGGTACCCTTTCATTTAGTAACAATAAAATCTTTTTCGGGTCGAATAAATTTTTCGCTACTTTCTGAAACGTGAGGCCCGAACGGTAACGCTTTTCGCGATCGTGCTCGGGCACAATGAAGAAATTAGCATTCTTTCCGAAGCTTGGGAAACTGTTGCATTGAAAGCAGCCCTTATTGTTGCGAGCGACTATTTTCCCGAGGAACGGAAGCGAGTGTTTTGCCCCTTTTTCGACCGGAATGTCCCATTTCCGCGAACACAATTTCAGTCGACCACAAAATTTCCCCGAGATCCGAGTCCAACTCACCGGTTTCTGCGTTGTCTCGGAGTATCCAAAATATTGAGACATTCACTCGCGTATATCCAAAAGGAATAGAATTGTTCGCTAATCACAGATCACAGCACATAATCCAAAGCATCACAAGTCTTTTTATACGAGAGAACGAGCCGCACCTACGAATACCCTAACTCTGAACACTGTACCGTCGCGCGGTTTCGCTTCTAACGCACGTCAGAGAGTCCCGTTTGTTCCAACCACGGACACTTCGTGCCTCGTGGAGGGTTTCGTTCAAACTGTGATCTACCCCCACCGCGACATCCCTAAATAGTTTTCCAGGCCCTACCTCGGTCCCTTCCCAAAAACGGGGGTGGGGATTTCAGGGGCCCGCCAGAAGTGGGGATATTCGTACGAATGGCCACCCATAGAGACCCTTTCCGGGGCCTGGCAGAGCCTTGCATCGAAGATATCGACGAATATCTAGCCACCGATATCGATTTTCCAACTCAACGTTTCCTGTAATTGACTAAAATTGTCAGCAAAACCCTCCAGAGAAACGGAACAGAACGTTGGCGCGTGCTGTAGCCGGAAGTGAGCGTGTGTAGGGGGTCACGCTAAAAAGGACTCCCGAAAAACTTAACTCAGCTAGACGTTAAACGGCTAAATAAACTTGCAAAGTTTTTATCCGGTCGACGGGCCACGGGCAGAGGGAGACGGGAAAAAGACGGAACGACGGAGAGGTGGACGATGCACGTTGGTAGGTATGTTTACACGGGGGCATTATGGCGGATAATGTTTGTTATAGGCGTCTATGCTCTAGAGCCAGGAGAGGCGAGACTATCCGACGTTAAAAGGCCAGCCTGGTCGATCCGCTTACGGCGGATGAGGCTCAAATTGAGTGAGAGATAGTGAACTCTCGTGCAACGAGTTGCACGGGCATCGCACATGTCCCGATCCGCGTACCACATGTACTTCTGCGCAAATACCTCCGCAATCTAGACGACATCTCGTGATAATTCCGCTGATAACCCCCACGGCGCATTAAGCAATCGACTGGACCCGTGAAAACAATACCCAAAAACCGCCTATGACATTAACAATGTTACCCAACTGCATCGTCATCTACAATTATATGAAAAGAGGACACAAATTCAGAGAAAAAGTACACAATTTTTTCTGCATACTTAATAAAATGTTTAGATAATGTGGAAATATAGGATGTTGCTTTAGAGTACCTAAAAACCTCCCTACAATATTAACATCTCTGACTAGACCTGTTAATCATCTAGATCCATATAAAAACAGTACAGGAGATAGTTAAGCCAAGATATATTCAGAAAAAGGGTGCTTAATCCTTTCTAGATATTTAACAAGTTAAACAAATGGTGTGGAAATGCAAGATATTGTTTTAAAATACTTAAAAACCTCCCAACAATATGAACATCTCTAACTAGATCTATTTGATCATCTACATCCATATAAAAACAGTACAGAAGATAGATAGGCCAAGATATATTCAGAAAAAGGGTGCTTAATCCTTTCTAGATATTTAACAAGTTAAATAAATGGTGTGGAAATGCAAGATTTTGCTTTACAATACTTAAAAACCTCCCAACAATATTAACATCTCTAACTAGATCTCTTTAATCATCTAGATCCATATAAAAACAGTACAGGAGATAGTTAAGCCAAGATATATTCAGAAAAAGGGTGCTTAATCCTTTCTAGATATTTAACAAGTTAAATAAATGGTGTGGAAATGCAAGATGGTGTGTTACAATACCTAAAAACCTCCCAACAATATTAACATCTCCAACTAGATCTCTTTAATCATCTAGATCCATATAAAAACAGTACAGGAGATAGTTAAGCCAAGATATATTCAGAAAAAGGGTGCTTAATCCTTTCTAGATATTTAACAAGTTAAATAAATGGTGTGGAAATGCAAGATGGTGTGTTACAATACCTAAAAACCTCCCAACAATATTAACATCTCCAACTAGATCTCTTTAACCATCTACATCCATATAAAACAGTACAGGAGATAGATAAGTCAAGATACTTCAGAAAAAGGGTGCATAATTCTTTCTAGATATTTAACAAGTTAAATAAATGGTGTAGAAATACAAGATATTGTTTTAAAATACCAAAAAACCTTTCAACAATATTAACATCCCTAACTAGTTCTCTATAACCATT
The DNA here is from genome assembly GCF_013123115.1 of Colletes gigas. Taxonomy (NCBI): domain Eukaryota; kingdom Metazoa; phylum Arthropoda; class Insecta; order Hymenoptera; family Colletidae; genus Colletes; species Colletes gigas. The sequence continues at coordinate 3,620,957 of NW_025106644.1, forward strand.
TCCAACCATGTAAAAACAGTACACCAGATAAATAAACCAAGATACCAAGAAAAAAGGTGCTTAACCCTTTCTATATATTTAACAAAACATAAAAATGATATGGAAATACAAGATATTGCTTTTCAATACCTAAAAACCTCTCAACAATATTAACATCTCTACCTAGAGCTCTCTTTAACCATTTCCAACCATGTAAAAACAGTACACCAGATAAATAAACCAAGATACCAAGAAAAAAGGTGCTTAACCCTCTTTACATATTTAACAAAACATAAAAATGATATGGAAATACATGTTGCTTTACTCAATACTCAAAAACCTCCCAAACAATATGAACATCTCTAACCAGATCCCTCTATAACCATTTCCAACCATATAAAAACAGTACACCAGATAGGCAAGCCAAGAGAAAAGGGCTGTATCTTCTCTGGATACTTAAAAAAAGGAATAAACGTTGGGTGCCTACGTGCAGAACGTCCAGAAGCGCTTAAGCATTTTTATGGTGGCCCCTCATGGGGAGATCGTTAAAACAATGGTTCGCCGTGGATTCTAAAACAGCTGGTAAGGTGTCTCCAGCAATAAAATGCCCGTGCACGTCGATGCAAGTGTCGGGAGACATTATTTTCTACCTGTGCCCGAGTACATGCGTTGGCCTAATGAAGGAATTAATAACACTTTGCTTGGACCCTTTCATTCCAAGGGACTATTGTTCTTTTCAACTTAGCATGTCAGCGCTGCGATTTGTGAGGGGGTCATGGACGACGGGCAAGAAGTACCTCGGTTTGGGAAAACCCTTAAACGGCGGCCTATTCAACCGAGCATTGTCTGTTAACGCCCTTCTGGGTATTAACTAACCACGGTAAACATAACAGGGTGTCGGTGACCAGTCTCTAAGAATTCGCACGGTTAATACCTTGTATACCTGAGGATCATTGATCTATCAGCATCTCTGACACGCGTTTCGGGTCCTTCTTTGAATTTTGTTCCCTTTTCAGGGCAAAGATTTGTCATTGTTAATGCATGCATAATTTATTGCGCTGTGCCGGTGAATGGAATCGCAAGGAAATTCGCTTATTCTGTGCGCAAAGGGGTTGAAAAATTTTCCATCTGACCAACGCCAATGGACAATGCCGACAATTACGTTTCGTTCGCGTGGCAAGCTGATCGATGAAACGTTAAAGATTTTTAACAACTTATTGTCCATCGCCAATCAAATAATTACCGAGAAATTGACGAATACAAAGAATAATTTGCGAATTTTTCACCCGTTTAGGGCTGGGTTGTAAAACAGCTGCCACAATTTCTCCTAAAAAAAAAAGAAATAATAATGTAGTATAAAATTTTATTTTGTCTGTTATTTATTTTCCCATATATACCTAAATTTTATACCGTTTGCGCCCACAAATAAATAATTTTGTAAATTATTATAAACATATATTTATTAAATCTCGTGTAAATCATTTCAATATAAATATATATTAATATATTTGCATTTAAGAAATTGAATTATTTAATTTAAAGTGGACGAGTCCATTTCTCACAGTCAGAATTATTTTTCTCATTACTGGTCTTTTAATTTAATAAACAAACAATACCGATTTTATTTTTTTCGAACGCAGAATTTTATTTTCTATTCCGCGCTCTTAATTTCGACAGAATTATCAATTTTATCTATTTCTCGTCGATGTGCTCGGTTGCCATATGTAACAATGCAGAAAGGTTGGCAGTAACGGTCACTCAGTTTCGTCGTTCCCATTGTCCGTGACGGGGGTGCATATTTCAATCGCGCGATTCTTTTCCTTTCCGTCAGATTTATTTCCGAATCGATCCATAAATAATTGTATAACGGCAATCCGAACCCTATAGAATACGTTGCGTGGAATATTTTTGCGAACTCGTTAATATATTCGCGTTAAAGTAATGAAATAAGTCAACGTACCAAGCGGGCGTGTCCATTTTCTATTAATCGAATCGACTCAATGGCCGCGATATCGGTATGAATTTTCAATTCGCGAGAATCTTTCTTTTTCATCGCGATCGTTCGTGAACTGATCCTAAAATATGTGTACAAAGAATCTGTGAACACTATAGGACACAGTGAGTAGAATATTTTTTTAATTATATTCATATATATTCGCGTTCGTGAAAAGAAATTATTCGAAGTAAAGGGGTCGGGAGTCTATTTCCAATAAATTATTACGGACGCGTCCGGGCAGGTGCATGTTTGAAATTAATTGCCGTAATATATCTTTAAACGTTCTCGTAAATTTTCCACCGTTAATTTTTAAACGCGCGATCAATTATATAATACAATAGGATAATTTCGTAATCTGTAATAAACGGTTGGCAAGGTATTAAGAGATGAAACTGAGTGTAGAGTTAATTTGTCACCGTTTCAGACAAATTATTTCCGATTCTATTTATATCGGGTATTCAATGAACAAAGTAACCACAGTATTTTTATGATTGCATCGACATCTTCGCGAATCCATTTCCTAATAAATCGAATCGAACCGTGTATTTGAAATCGATTACACACATTTCACTTTTCTCCGTAAATTTCTAAATAGATAATTAATTGCACGATATGATAATTTCGTAAATTGGCGTAGATTAAAATCATGGTTATAATCTGCGCCAATGATGTCACGGACTTGGAGGGACGACGCCGGTTTTTAAAACGGTCGAAATCCGTGCATTTTCCACTGTATTTTCGCGATTGTGCGACGAGCGAAGGGCAATTGGATTAGCTGCAGATCCCGCGCGTTAACCTCACTGTGGATTCGAGGTTAACGTATCTTACTACATCGATTCCTGGCTGTGGATCCGTAACAGTAACAACCCCCTCTGCTGCTAGCGTGCAAGGTAAGACAATAACCACACAATCGCACATAAACAATCGACAGTCGTGATGCTCTATGCTTAAACGATCATTAAAAAAATAAAACACCAACGCCTGCGGGAACGTAAACAGAGCGTGATTGCGTCCCGAAGGATAATGATCGCAGCATCCGCGGAATGTCACCACGCATCTAATTACAGAATTAGCCACTAGGTTGCTGCACTTGAGACGTCGCGTGGATAAACACACGAAACTTCGACCGCTCGTTCGAATATTGTTTAATTAAAGATATAGAAGTCTTCTTGAAGTATGAATTCTATAAAAGTATAGTTAAATAAATAAAATCAATTGAATTTTAGGAAAGATACGACTCGTAGGAAGAATATTATATGTGAATTGATTGATGCAGGTAGAATTCGCAGATTACGATAACATAACCTCACAAGTGTAGAACCAAGTTTTTACGTGTTTCTATCGATATGATACTGATCTTGCGTACGTTAATAGTGGTCTTTTAATGATCGTTTTATTATTTCTCGAAAATAGTATCCACCGCGCGTTAAACTGGGATCGATGCCCAACGTTGATCGTTTTCGCGACTCGAAATTGACCTCCTCCGGAGTACCATGGCGCGTATCGCGAAAAGGAAAAAGATTCGACTTAGAGGCACTGCTCGCGAGAGAAAGACAGGCTGCATAGACAAGTTTGCGCAAGCCTCGGCGAACGAGAGGAAGAAGAAGGGTCGACTAGGTAAAAAATCTATATAAAGGTGAAAAGAGGAAAACCGGATGGGGTGGTTTGCTCGAAAAAGAGAAGCGGCGACGAGAGAGAGAGAGAGAGAGAGAGAGAGAGAGGAAGAGGCGTGTATCGAGTTTGCGCGTTTTATTCCTCCTCCTGTGTTCAGGCTCCGCCCTGATGTTTTCCCTCCTCCAGCCTCCCTATTCGCCCTTCGATCCCTCCTGGACCATAAGGGACTGCACTTTGTCGACGGTCCGTATCGAAATTTTAGTCCCTCGATGACGGTTGTCACGTCGTGAAACCGAGTCAGTTCCGATATAAATAGATTTGCAGGTTAGAGTTTCTTTTTTACGTATATATATATATATATATATATATGTATATATTTTTCCATCGTTTTTTTTTTTTCCGTTGCTTTTCTGCACGTACACGGAGAGTGTCGACTCTGTTTTGAGAAATGACCTCACGGGCGTAATAAACGAGTTATATTACGGTGCCTGAAGTATATTCCCCGCAATCGACTCTACCTCGTTTTTCGAGGTTTTACAGCCGCGATGAGTACGGTAAGGGAACTAATTTCGTCGGTTTTACTACTGCAAGCCCGTGGCGATGTTTTACGGAACTGCCCCGCGCATCTCCGTACACAAAATAACGAGCTGGTTAACCGCTCGGCGAGTTCAAAGTCCTTTTATTCGACCGCCTCGAAAACGGTAAACAAAACCCGGTCGATTCCCGTGGCAACTTTTCTTTTCGTTCCGGCGAAACCCTCGTCTCGATACCGTTTCCGTTAGAAAGTTTGTGTGATTCACGGGAACGATGGAAATCGGAATCGACGGTCGATAATGTCCGCCATTAGCGCGGTGGAGCCCGCGCGGGGGGGAATTGAGATATTCGTTAACGTCCGATCGAGTTTTATAGTCCCATCGAAAGTAATTCATTTTCTGGACACGGTTCGCGATCGTCCTCGGTGTCGTACGCCTCTCGTCCCGACTTCATTACTTTCACTCGAATTCCAATGGCGGTTCGGCGCAACCGGTTTACACGAGCGGATCCCCGTCGACGTCTTTGGTGTCTCGCGGTCCGATTCCGAATTCCAGAAATATCGATCCGCGCGCGTACCGGCCACGGGGGAACGCGTGGCATCGAATCGAGAGACGCAAGACTACTTGAAATCTCATTGCAATCAAACCTTCGCGCCAAAATAAATAGATTCATTTATTTGTACTTATATTTAGGTTTAGAATTTTAGAGAGATTTGTAGTGTGCAATTTATTAATAATTTTGATAGTGTCTATATATGTTAGATCCAGATTTTTAGAATTTTAGAGAGAATTTTTTAGTGTGAAATTTATTAATAATTTTGTTAATAGTTTTGATAGTGTCTACATATGTTAAGTGTACATTTTTAGAATTTTAGAGAGAATTTTGTAGTGTGCAATTTATTAATAATTTTGTTAATAGCTCTGACAGAGTGTCTATATATATTAGATTTAGAATGTTAGAGAATTTTGTGATGTGCAATTTTCTAATAATTTTGTTAATAGTTTTGACAGAGTGTCTATACATATATTAGATGTAGAATTTTAGAATTTTTAGAGAAATTTGTATTATGCACTTTATTAATAATTTTGACAGAATGTCTATATATGTATGTTAGATTTAGAATATTAGAATTTTAGAGAGATTTGCAGTGTGCAATTTATTAGTAATTTTGTTAATAGTTCTGACAGAGTATCTATATATATTAGATTTAGAATGTTAGAGAATTTTGTGATGTGCAATTTTCTAATAATTTTGTTAATAGTTTTGACAGAGTGTCTATACATATATTAGATGTAGAATTTTAGAATTTTTAGAGAAATTTGTATTATGCACTTTATTAATAATTTTGACAGAATGTCTATATATGTATGTTAGATTTAGAATATTAGAATTTTAGAGAGATTTGCAGTGTGCAATTTATTAGTAATTTTGTTAATAGTTCTGATAGAGTGTCTATATATATTAGATTTAGAATTTTAGAGAGATTTGTAGTGTGCAATTTCCTAATAATTTTGACAGAGTGTCTATATATGTTAGATTTAGAATTTTAGAGCGAATTTTGTAGTATGCAATTTGTTTATAATTTTGTTAATATTTCTGACAGTGTCTATATATATTAGATTTAGAATTTTAGAGAAATTTGTAGTGTGCAATTTCCTAATAATTTTGACAGAATGTCTATATATGTTAAATTTAGAATTTTAGAATTTTAGAGAGATTTGCAGTGTGCAATTTATTAATAGTTTTGTTAATAGTTCTGACAGAGTGTCCATATACGTTAGATTTAGAATTTTAGGATTTTAGAGAGATTTGTAGTGTGCAATTTATTAATAATTTTGGTAGAGTGTCTATATATATTAGATTTAGAATTTTAGAGAGATTTGTAGTTAGCAAATTTATTAATAATTTTGACAGAGTGTCTATATATGGTAAATTTAGAATTTTAGAATTTTTAGAGAGATTTGTATTATGTACTTTATTAATAATTTTGTTAGATTTAGAATTTTAGAGAGATTTACAGTGTGCAATTTATTAATAATTTTTACACACTGTCTATATACATTAGATTTAGAATTCTAAATTTATATCGCACAATTTATAAATAATTTTGCCCGGAAGAACGGAGTTTGAAGCTGTTTTGGTGGATGAAATAGTAATAGGAAAATGTTTCGAAGAGACCAAGGGGGTGGTGAGGAAAAGAGGGGGCGCTTTTGTCGTCCGGTAATACGGTGGAGCCGCGGAGTTCTATTTCGTTGTGTTTCTTTTTTTTACCCTTGGCTGGTTTGCGTCAGTGTCTTCGCGGAGGCGAGCACATAAGCGGCGGTAAATAATAAATGATCCGCGCTCGTGTACGAAGCCGGGGCATAGACGTCCGGTGGACAGGGCCAAACCGACAACACACGCACGGTTAAAATACAGTTGCGTATTTACGACGGGCTTGCGGGAAAGAGAGATGGGAGCGATCGGTCGCGTCGCACGCGGTAGCCCTGCGGAAGAGTAAAAACCACGAGAAAGCCACCGTGTGGAAGAGGGGGGGTGAGGGGGCAGGGGGGGGGGCCCCGTCCCGGCCTTCCTCGACGAATTTATAGAGGAGAAATTAGGAGGTTTATAGAAGCTGTGCGCGGTAGCTAACCGTAGATCATCATTAGAGGCCCAACTGGGCTGCTATGTGCGGATACATATGTGCCGTGTCCAGGCACATATGTACCGCCTTGCCACGGCACACCGATACGCTACGTCTTTCCTTCGCGACGGACTTCTTCGTCCAGGCTATCTTTCTCAACGCGTGTGCCTCGTCGATGAAGTCTAACCGACTCTCGGAATATTTTTCGAACGCACGACAAAAAAATACGCTCTAAAAAACTAGATAATTCCAGGCGTTTTTTTTTTGTTTCGACAATTTTAATTTTACGTTTGGTATTATTTTATATATGTTTTTAATCCCTTCGTTGCAATATAAAATTACAGGAATAACATTCAAATTTATTAATTAATTATCGTGCATATTTTATTTTTTGAAATTATTTTTTCATGAATGCTACAAGATTCAAATTCATAAATTAATTACCTTGCACTCAATTTTATATAGTTTTTATTTTTTGAAATTATTATGCACTTTAATTCCACATTTACTATAATTTTCATCCAACTGTGATAAATATTTTTAGTTTATTTTAATTTATATTCAAATTTATAAATTAAATTCTATATTTTATTTCTTTAAATTATTTTTCACTACAATAAATGTTTTGAATTTTTTAAATTTTGATGCAAAATACGAATGCTATAACATTAAAATTTATAAATAATCTTGCATTGTATATTTTATTTTTCGAAACAATTACGCAACGGGAAAAAGAATAACGCGTTAATAAAAAAGGTAGAGTTTTTTCGTGGAACAAAGGCACGATCGAAATTAGAAGTATTTAGGTGGACGGAGAAAGGGATCGATCGGCTTTGGGAAACCCGAGGCAGCTCAAAGGTCAGGTACGTAATACTACTGGTAAAAAATTGCTTTCCGTCGCGGAAAGCACGAAACGGAATACACACGGGACTCCGGGGCTGTTTTCAAGTCGATGCGTCGAACACGAACACGAACACGGACACGAACGCGACGGTTTTGTGCCGGCAACAACCTTTATTAATGGTCCCCGTGCACCGTGAAAGAAGAGAATAGATCATTCACGGTACTCGGCGGGTCACGCAAAAACCAAGTGAAAGGCGGACGATACGCGAAATCTTTTGCGAAACTTTAATTGCAGTCGCTTTAATGCCAACGGAAATATTATATAATCGCGAAAACGTCTTTGTGTTCGGTTGTATGGGTTGCTCCGTCAATTTTCAGCACGACTAATGCAATTTTCACGTTATTTAGGACTAAATACTACGCGTGGAAAAAATGGCGTGCTTCGTGGAAACGCGGTTCTACGAAATTCAAGATGGCGGACTCGGGGGTAGGTTGGAAAATGTTTAGAAAATTGGTTGTTGAGATAAAATTGAGATTCTTGTTAGTTATAAAGAAGAAATAGTGAATATTTTGTGAATGATATTTTTTTTATAGATTTTCGGAAAAGATTTTCGATTTTTAATGTGGGTATAGAAAATACAAGATGGAGTACTATTGAAAATATTTAGAAAATGGATAATTATGTTAGAATTGGGGTACTTGTTGCTTGTAAAGAGGAATAGAAACGGAAAAATGGTTTTTTTTTATAATTATTCGAGAATATTAACGATTATTAATGTGGTTGTAGAAAATACAAGATGGCGTACTTAAGGGATGTTAAAAATATTTACAAAATGGATTGTTACGTTAAAATTGCATTACTTGGTGCTTATAAATTGAAATAGAAACGAAACAATAGTTTTTTTTATAATTATTCGAGAATATTAACGATTTTTAACGTGGTTGTAGAAAATACAAGATGGCGTACTTAAGGGGTATTAAAAATATTTAGAAAATGGATTGTTACGTTAAAATTGCATTACTTGGTGCTTATAAATTGAAATAGAAACGAAATAATATTTTTGTTATAATTATTTGGTAAAAATTTTACGATTTTTAATATGGTTGTAGAAAATACAAAATGGCGTACTCAGAGGTATTCAAACTATTTACAAAATAAATTGTTGCATTAAAATTGCAATACTTGTTGATTGTAAATTGAAATAGGACTTAAAAACAATGTTTTTAATGATTTTTAACGTGGTTTTCGGAAATACAAGATGGCGTACCTACTCGAGGATATTGAAAATATTTATAAAATTAATTATTGCATTAAAATTGCAATACTTGTTGATGATAAATTGAAATAGGACTTAAAAACAATGTTTTTAATGATTTTTAATGTGATTTTCGGAAATACAAGATGGCGTACCTACTCGAGGATATTGAAAACATTTACAATATGGGTTCTTATGTTAAAATTGCATTAGTTTCTTGTTTATAGATTGAAATAGAAACGAAAAAATATTTCTTATATAATTATTCGAAAAACATCAACAATTTTCACCATATTTACCAAAAATATCAAGATGGCGTACTCACGGGGTTATCGAAAGAATCTACAAAATCGGTTGCTTATAAATCGAACCACAAACGAAAGCTACCATTTTTATAACAATCCAAAAAAAAAAAAAAAAATTAACGATCCATTCGCGGTGGCGGTTCCCCCCGGGGTAATGAATTCTAATAGAACCCGAAACGTCTAGTTCTGATTAGGGAAGGTCGTATCCCGAAAGGGCTGAGAAATAGGCGGTATCGTAAACGCCCCTCGTTATATATTAGCCAAAATTATAATTATCATTATGCAGAATACAGGCACTTATTGTGCCGTATTCCCGGGTCATCTCCGCGATCGAACCTTTCAAACGCTGCTTTCGGGTTAATGGCTACGGCACCACGCCCCTAAAACGCCTCCCGGGGGGACCTGAATTCCCCAAACCCCCGGGTATCGTGTTCTAATTGAGAGAAAAAGTCTCGCTAAAATTTATTGCCCCCCATCTCTTCTATCAAGAAAAATTTCTCTCAGAAATAACTTTGATTTCTAATTTTTCCCCCCCTCTGTTCGTACGGTCAGTCGAGGTGACTCTCGACCATCGCGGGCTGAAAATAATCTCGGTCCTCTCGAGCGACGATTAACCAAAGGAAACAGGTTGCAGTTTGTTGCATTCGCGGTGGAAAACCGATGGCTCGCGTACGTACAACACACATACCTCTACCTGGCCGGCGGTCCGAGGACGGTCTGCCGCAGAAACAGTTAAATCTCTCGTGGTGGTAGCAAACACCATCAGTGCTAAGCCACAAATCCTGGCTTAACCCGAGCCTATGAATTGAATTGGTTAAAGCCCGCGTTAAACTGGGTTCTCCGCCGCGCGTAGTCAGCAAGAAGAGCTGCACCGTCTTTCTTTCCTCGTCCGTTGTCTCTCCGTCCTCGTTTCCACGAATCACCTCCTCCTCCTCCTCCCCCCTCCCGCGGCAGATCGTTCGTCCACCGGTGTCGTCTTCTTTTCCCGAACCCCGTCGAAGGAATCCCTAATTGGCAAAGCCAAACGATTCCACGAAATCTCGCTTGGGATTAACGTGCCACCGTGCTGCACACCTAGTTGCTCCCAAATACGCGGCTGAGATATTGTTCGTGCCGGAATAAACGTATCTCCAATAAGGGTTAAAGCTTCTTGTTGACCGGGGGCCCCCTTCAGCGTCGCCTTTCAACGGCGCCGGACCCTTTGAGGATCTTTAACCCGGGTCGCGTCCATTATTATATAAAGCTCGTTTTCAAATACACGGATTAGGGAATCGGAAAAACGAGCGGGCTTTCAACGAGATTTCGTACCAATTATCATCGCACAAAGTGTCCTCCATTGATATTTTGTAACGTGAGTGAAAATTTCTAAAGCTGAGGAATTTTTAAGTTTGGAAAATTCTGTTGTTAACAGAGGATTTCACCGAGTTTTCGTACCAATTATAATCACACAATCTTGGATTAATATTTTGTGTAAAAATTCTTAAAGTTGAGGAATTATTAAGTATAGAAAATTTGAGTCATTAACAGAGGATTTCACCGAGATTTCGTACCAAATTATAATAACACAATCTTGGAATAAAATTTTGAAACTTGGATTAATATTTTGAGTAAAAATTTTTAAAACTGAGGAATTTTTAAGTATAGAAAATTTGAGTCATTAACAGTGAATTTCACCGAGTTTTCGTACCAATTATAATCACACCATCTTGAATTAATATTTTGAGTAAAAATTCTTAAAGCTGAGGAATTTTTAAGTACAGAAAATTCAGTTGTTAGAAACGAATATACATATAAGGAAGAGTTCACAAGGTAGAACCGGTTTAAGTATTTTTTAAATTCAGCCTTTATTGCAGGTACCATAAATTGGCGTATTTGCTTTTGAGTTTGCTACCTATCACTCTCGTGAATTTGATTATTCTATCGCGTTTACGGGTCTAAAATTGTCTCTACACGGCGGACTAATCTTTCCATCTCATCACATTCCTCGATTAAACGCCTTTCATGGTCCATAATTTCTCTCGCATAAATTACGTTCCCTTCTATCCTTACCTATTATTTTCTTCCATATTTCCACGTCTCACTCCGAGCTATTAATATCTGAATATTATCCCTGTTTATCAAGATACTCCGTCGTTCTATTCGTTCATCTAACGCGAGCGTTTTATTCAGGACTTATTAAATAACTACGGTCACAGTGGTTTGAACCGTCAAAGGCGTGAACATTCTTTCCGCGATTCCTTTAACTTAGGCATTCCTTTTCCCCCCTCAAATGGAAGATGTTAGATTGCAAATCGATTTCAATTCCTTCTCAGTGACCAATTTTCATCGAGTTGTAACGGTAAAAAACGTTGGTTATTTCGTTAACTGTACAGATATTCTATTTCTCGAATTCTTGGGGCATTAAAGTGGAATTTTTCCAAGTTTAAAGAATTCTGAATACTGCAATTTTCATGCATTTTATTAGTGGTGGGGCGCAGCTAATCCTGGGTGTGTAATTCAGTTTTTCAGATGAGATTTTATGTGGGTAAAATGATACTGAGATTCTTGGAATAATTTTTAATTGTGCTTTTCATTATGTAGAATTTTTTTTGGGTCTGGTTGGGTAAATAAAAAGTGATCTAGAGTTGTGATTAGCTGTTTAGATGCACTTGCAACTGTTTTTTATAATATAAAATTCTTCCTGAGTCTACTTTAGTAAATAGAAATTGATCTAAAGTCGAGATTTAGTATTTACATGCACTTGCAGTGTATTTGCAACTGCTTTTTATAATACAAAATTCTTCCTGAGTCTACTTTAGTAAATAGAAATTGATCTAGAGTCGAGATTCAGTATTTATATGCACTTGCAGTGTATTTGCAACTCTTTTTATAATATAAAATTTGTTTTGAGTCTAATTTAGTAAATAAAAATTGTTCCAGAGTTGTGATTAGGTGTTTGAGTGTACTTGCATCTGATTTTTATAATATAAAATTTGTTTTGAGGCTAATTTAGTAAGTAAAAATTGATCTAGAGTTGAAATTAGAAGTTTACATGTACTTGAGTCTATTTGCAACTGCTTTTTATAATATAACATTTATTTTGAGTCTACTTTGGTAAAGAAAAATTGATCCAGAGTTGAGATTAGCTGTTTAGATGCACTTGCAACTGTTTTTTATAATATAAAATTCTTCCTGAGTCTACTTTAGTAAATAGAAATTGATCTAGAGTCGAGATTCAGTATTTATATGCACTTGCAGTGTATTTGCAACTCTTTTTATAATATAAAATTTGTTTCGAGTCTAATTTAGTAAATAAAAATTGTTCCAGAGTTGTGATTAGGTGTTTGAGTGTACTTGCATCTGATTTTTATAATATAAAATTTGTTTTGAGTCTAATTTAGTAAGTAAAAATTGATCTAGAGTTGAAATTAGAAGTTTACATGTACTTGAGTGTATTTGCAACTGCTTTTTATAATATAACATTTATTTTGAGTCTACTTTGGTAAAGAAAAATTGATCTAGAGTTGAGATTAGCTGTTTAGATGCACTTGCAACTGTTTTTTATAATATAAAATTCTTCCTGAGTCTACTTTAGTAAATAGAAATTGATCTAAAGTCGAGATTCAGTATTTATGTGCACTTGCAGTGTATTTGCAACTGCTTTTTATAATATAAATTTGTTTTGAGTCTAATTTAGTAAATAAAAATTGTTCTAGAGTTGTGATTAGGTGTTTGAGTGTACTTGCATCTGATTTCTATAATATAAAATTTGTTTTGAGGCTAATTTAGTAAGTAAAAATTGATCTAGAGTTGAAATTAGAAGTTTACATGTACTTGAGTGTATTTGCAACTGCTTTTTATAATATAACATTTATTTTGAGTCTACTTTGGTAAAAAAAATTGATCCAGAGTTGAGATTAGCTGTTTAGATGCACTTGCAACTGTTTTTTATAATATAAAATTCTTCCTGAGTCTACTTTAGTAAATAGAAATTGATCTAGAGTCGAGATTCAGTATTTATATGCACTTGCAGTGTATTTGCACCTCTTTTTATAATATAAAATTTGTTTTGAGTCTAATTTAGTAAATAAAAATTGTTCCAGAGTTGTGATTAGGTGTTTGAGTGTACTTGCATCTGATTTTTATAACATAAAATTTGTTTTGAGTCTAATTTAGTAAGTAAAAATTGATCTAGAGTTGAAATTAGAAGTTTACATGTACTTGAGTGTATTTGCAACTGCTTTTTATAATATAACATTTATTTTGAGTCTACTTTGGTAAAGAAAAATTGATCCAGAGTTGAGATTAGCTGTTTAGATGCACTTGCAACTGTTTTTTATAATATAAAATTCTTCCTGAGTCTACTTTAGTAAATAGAAATTGATCTAGAGTCGAGATTCAGTATTTATATGCACTTGCAGTGTATTTGCAACTCTTTTTATAATATAAAATTTGTTTTGAGTCTAATTTAGTAAATAAAAATTGTTCTAGAGTTGTGATAAGGTGTTTGAGTGTACTTGCATCTGATTTCTATAATATAAAATTTGTTTTGAGGCTAATTTAGTAAGTAAAAATTGATCTAGAGTTGAAATTAGAAGTTTACATGTACTTGAGTGTATTTGCAACTGCTTTTTATAATATAACATTTATTTTGAGTCTACTTTGGTAAAAAAAAATTGATCCAGAGTTGAGATTAGCTGTTTAGATGCAGTTGCAACTGTTTTTTATAATATAAAATTCTTCCTGAGTCTACTTTAGTAAATAGAAATTGATCTAGAGTCGAGATTCAGTATTTATATGCACTTGCAGTGTATTTGCACCTCTTTTTATAATATAAAATTTGTTTTGAGTCTAATTTAGTAAATAAAAATTGTTCCAGAGTTGTGATTAGGTGTTTGAGTGTACTTGCATCTGATTTTTATAACATAAAATTTGTTTTGAGTCTAATTTAGTAAGTAAAAATTGATCTAGAGTTGAAATTAGAAGTTTACATGTACTTGAGTGTATTTGCAACTGCTTTTTATAATATAACATTTATTTTGAGTCTACTTTGGTAAAGAAAAATTGATCCAGAGTTGAGATTAGCTGTTTAGATGCACTTGCAACTGTTTTTTATAATATAAAATTCTTCCTGAGTCTACTTTAGTAAATAGAAATTGATCTAGAGTCGAGATTCAGTATTTATATGCACTTGCAGTGTATTTGCAACTCTTTTTATAATATAAAATTTGTTTTGAGTCTAATTTAGTAAATAAAAATTGTTCCAGAGTTGTGATTAGGTGTTTGAGTGTACTTGCATCTGATTTTTATAATATAAAATTTTTTCTGAGTCCATTTTAATAAATAAAAATTAACCCAGATTGAAATAATGGCTTTTCGTAAGTTTGTCTCGAAAGTAACATATTTTTCCATCGACTCCATCCGACGTTGCGCATAAAACCGAAAAAGAATAGATGTTCGAAATAATGGCGTCGGGGTGAAAAAGGGCAACCCGTGTCAGGGTGGGCACATACGCGTTCCTAAACAAACTGCGTTTACTCGTCGATCATCGCGGGCTGGGTAAACACAGTTTACAGGGCCCCGTACAAACGGAACGCCAAATTGTAACAAACTGATCTATAACTAAATTACACGGTCGCCCGTGTACGGTCTCCGGCAGCCTCTCTCGCTCTCTGCAGCTATATAAACACGTCAGCGACGCATTGTCCCGGCCTCGATCCGAGGATCGAAGTCTCCATTGTTGCGTCCCGAGCGTTGAAAACGCGACCGTGTTACGGGGGACCTTCGTCCTCCCCATTCTGACCCGCGTATACGTATAACGGGAGTACGATGTGGGCATGCACTAGGCGAATTTCGTTTCCGGGGGCCGCCGCGAGACCGAAGACGCTTTCTTTTCCTTTTCTCGACCTTTTCTGTGAGCTCAGGTGCCCCGGGAGACAAGTCGCGTCGGCACCCGCTGCGCGATCTCACGCTAAATTTCGATCGAGGAACCCCGAATGGATACCCCGAACGATCACTTCCGCCTTATCTGCTGATTTTTATATGTGTAGGTTTCCACATCGACTTTATACGGAGATTTTTGTACCAAATTATTGCACACGATATTTTGCACATTATATTTTACGTAGATGTGTTTTGATATTGGAATATATTTCAATGTTGTTTTTTTTTTTGGTAAAATATTGTTTGTTTGGTTGGAGAATTTAGATGGGAAATATTTGAATTGGGAGATTCTAGGGGACAAAATAAGACGAAAATCAGGGATATTAATTTGTTGATTGAGGCTTCGTTTGAAAGTTATAGAAACATTTCTGGCCACAGAGTATATTTTCGGGTAAAGAATTTTTTTCTCGAAACTGAGTAGGATTTCAGGGGTACTTCTATTCACCAAAAATGATTGTAATTTACTCCCTTAGCGAAAAATAATTTTTTTAGAACGATTTGAAATTTTTTAGTTTCGTCGGAAAATTTGTCCACCTATTGGAATTTTTTTCTCGAAACTGAGTAGGATTTCGAGGGTACGTCTATTCACCAAAAATGATTGTAATTTACTCCCTTAGCTAAAAATAATTTTTTTAGAACGATTTGAAATTTTTTGTTTTTTCGACGATTTTAGGGACTTACCCCCAGTTGATTTTT
This sequence comes from Colletes gigas, assembly GCF_013123115.1. Lineage (NCBI taxonomy): Eukaryota > Metazoa > Arthropoda > Insecta > Hymenoptera > Colletidae > Colletes > Colletes gigas. The sequence continues at coordinate 3,636,725 of NW_025106644.1, forward strand.
CTTTAAAATCCGTTTTTCATTTTTAATAAATTTGTTTGACGTTCTACGGAAATGTTGTTTAATACTTTTTTGTAACTATCCATAAGCTCTAGTTCACAAATAAATTTCAATGCAATACACTCACTATTGTAAAAGTTATGGTTATTTGAAAAATGGGCTGCTTTTATGGGCTCTCCCTTATTTTGCGGGGTTAAGGAACAACTTTTGGAACATTTTTGGAATTTCTACATATTCTTCGCCAAAATACGCGTTGTTTGCATTTTGAAACATGAAAATCGTCCAATCCGTTCAGGAGTTATGATATTTTAAAGAATTTTAGGGCAATATTTCTGGCCTCACATTATGTTTTCGGTAATGAATTTTTTTCTCGAAAATACGCAGAATTTCGGGGGTATGTGTATTCACCAAAAATGATTGTTATTGACCCCCACAACTAAAAATAATTTTTTCAAAATGATTTAAAACTTTTTAATTTCGTCAAGAAATTTGTCAACCTACTCGAATTTTTTTCTCGAAACTGAGTAGGATTTCAGGGGTACGTCTATTCACAAAAAATAATTGTAATTCACTCTCTTAGCTAAAAATAATTTTTTTAGAAAGATTTGAAAATTTTGTTTTCGGCCGAAAAATTTAGCCACCTACCACCTTCGATTTTTCTTAAGAATTAGTTTTTCATTTTTACTAATTTTGTTTGACACCCTATAGAAAAGTTGTTTAATACTTTTTTGTTGGCAACCATGATCCCTACTATAGAGAAAAGTTTCATTAAAATATATTCACTATTGCAGGAATTATGGCTGTTTGAAAATTGGACCGTTTTTATGGGGTTTTTCTAATTTTGCAGGGTCAAGTATCAACTTTTCGAATATTTTTGTAATTTCTAAATATTCTCCACTAAAATACGCGTCGTTTGCGTTTTTGAACATTAAAATCGTCTAATCCGTTCAGGAGTTATGATATTTTAAACATTTTCGGAGAAGCCAGATATTATATTTTCGGTAATGAATTTTTTTCTCCAAAATGCGTAGGAATTCGGGGTTACGTCTATCCACCAAAATTGATTATAATTAATCTCCTTAGCTAAAAATAATTTTTTTAATAAGATTTGAAATTTTTCAATTTTGCCAAAAAATTTGTCTACATTCCTGAATTTTTTTCTTGAAAATGAGTGGGATTTCGGGTGTGTGCCTAATGACCAAAAATGATTGTAATTGACTCCTGCAAGTGAAAATATTTTTTCCAGAACGATTTAAAATTTTTCAATTTCGTCGAAAAAATCCCGCATCTATTCGAATTTTTTTCTCGAAAATGAGTAGGATTTCAAGAGTATGTCTAATGACCAAAAATTATTGTAATTAACCCCTGCAACTGAAAATAATTTTTTCCGTGAATAATTTAAAATTTTTTAATTTAATTTTTTTGTAACTTTTTAACGAAGCCACAATCAACAAATTCATTTAATATTCGAATATATTTCAATTTTTATTTCTGCAAAATACAGTTTATTTCGAATGTGTTAGGTATCAATAATAAGTTTGTTTAAATACATTCAATTCGTTTAATATGCGAATATATTTCAATGTTGATTTGTATAAATATAGTTTCTTTCGACCATGTTAAATAGACCACAAAGAGTAATAAATTTCTGTAGATACGTTCACTCTATTTAATATTCGAATATATTTCAATATCGACTTCCATAAAACATATAGTTTGTTTCTGGAATTCTTCGAGCACGTTAGATCTGCTAGAAATCAATCATAACAAGATCTATAGTCCGTACAATTATTAAATGGTCACGTGGTCTAGAATCATGAGAGACACATTTAATTCAGAATTCTCCACCCTTTTCTTATTTTAACCCCTTGGTGCACGATTATAATTCCCAAACAATTTCGTAAACATATACTATTTAATTTCGTTTAAATTTCCTCGTACAACAAATAGTAGATTTGTTCTAATAATATCTCGTGAACGTAAAATGTGTTAACTGTAATACATAGAGTGCATTTCTTACGTCCCAAATCGTAGCGAATTACAATCGTGCGTTGCAACGAAATCGAGCCAATCGCATAGGACGGAGAAAACGTCGAATCTCTCAGATATCGGGCTGTAATCCGAAAAACCGAGTCGTAATCTCCGCGAGCCTCCCCCCCCCCCCTGCCCCTTAACGAGGGTGGTTTCCGCGTAGCTTCTGAGCCAATAGGAGGATCGGGATCGACGGTATTCGACAAACGGCTAATCCTTCCTCTACCACCAGAAGACCCCATTAGGGCGTCAATGACTTGCGGTAATTGGCATTCTCCGCGCTCTGCTACGAGTCGCCCTCGTCGCTGCGCCGTAGCCACGACGCCCCGGGACTAATTTATGACTTTCCCGAGTTCTCCTTTGTCCATTGGAATTTTCCGCGTAACCAGCTCGCATGGACGCCACCACCCCTGGGTGGCAATATAAACGTCCCGCGTCGAGTATCAACCCTCGTCAAACGGCGCACAACGCGATTTATTGCATTGAAAATCGTGCACAAGAGCACGCGATTTATAGGAGACCAAGACAACAGGTAGATTACCATAATTATAAAATTCCCGCGAACCGTCCGTTCCTCAAATTTTGCCATACGTTACGGAACCACGGGGCAGTCCCATTAAATGGCTAATTTTCCATGGGGATATTAGAGCCATTGTTAACGATATTAACGATCTTTTAACGAGGCTTCGATCTAGGCTTCTCGAAAACCATACATGTGAGCTACTGTTTCAATCGAAGTCCTTTGCTATTGTTTTTCTTTAGTATATTGTGTAGGAGATCGAAGAATTCCTATTTGCTGGGCGATCAGGTGTTCAAAGTAATTTTTGAATCTTATATTTTTATAATTGGACTGTGGATCTTTGTGCAAATTCATATTTTTAATGAAACTAATAAACTAGAATAATTCGTATCCGGAATTTATTTTGTACACATAATTTTGTTTCTGTATGGTAAATATTTTTTTTATTTTATTCTTTCTCCTTGTACGAACTTGAAGAAAATTAAATGATATTTGAAAAATTATTTGGAATTAGATCAAGACACACTGGTACTAGTACATATTTTAATTAAAAAAAAAAAATGCATCGACAAGGTATTGCATATTAACTGTAATTTTCTATCAACAATATATGCTTCCCACAAAATTCTAAATGGGGCAAATAACATTTTCCAAAATATCGACACACCTTGTTCAGACACACCTGGCCAATTGCAAAAGGTTGTCCGTCGAAACTACCCCAAAACTACGTTCGATTGTTCGTTCCTAAAGCCTCTGTACAGTAAACAGTATAATACGTTCAAAAGTTGCAGGAAAAAAGAATCGTGCTTGGCGAGCGGACAGGAATTCCCAAGCACGGTCCGAAGTGACTTTTCTTGTACCCCTATCGTATTACCTTCCATCGTCGTCGAACGGGACTAAAAAGTGTGGAGAAAATAGAGGACCCCGAAGGTTGACGCGTCGGTGACACTCCATCGAGGATCCATCGGTCCCCGGGAGATCCACCTGTCCGAGGCCGAGGGAGGCAAGTTTTCGTTGAAGACGTCGTTTTTTTTTTCACGATAGTTTTTATAAGGACGACGGAAGTCGGCTCGAGGCAGCCCTCTACCAATCGCGTCCACCCGGCGAGGCGTGGTCCCGGGTCTTTTAACCGTTTGACACCGGGACGACACGTAGAATACGTTCTGCGGGCGTCCCTCGTAGGCGCAGATTCCATCTCGCGCGTCAACCTGTCCCCCGGTTCCAGGCGTCTCGTTTCTCGAAAGCTGTCGTAGGCCGTGGATGCGCGTTCGAGCGTCCAACGAAGGATTCCACGCTTTCTAATCTTATCCCGAACTTGGCGCGACATAATAAGTACACCAGGAGTTACGTAATCCGCGTCGAACGAGCCTCGTAGGGCCCAGAACGGATCGACAAATTAACGGGAGAGGAGGAAGCTTTTTTTTTGGGGAGACGAATCCGAGGGTTGACATTGCGGCCTATTTTCACGGTGGCGGCGTAACCATTGTACCATAGAGATCGTTTATGGGGTATTTGCGGGGGAGGGGGGTTTTGCTGCGCGCAAAGATTAGCGCTCCCAATGGGATTAAACGGCCCTTTTCTCTATGTGTTCGCGCCACGTGTGCGCATCGCGACGAAAACGCCGACTGGAAACGGTCCTTCATGGACGGACTGCTCAAAGCCTTCATGGGGGGGCTTCACCCGGCCCCTTGGGGATCTCTCCTATCTATCTCCGTAGTTAATCACTAGCAAACGACTCGTTTATTGGCACGGGAGTTACCTAATACCCCGACCGCTAATAGAATACTGTGATTTTATCAGTGGAAATAGAAATCTGATCGTTTCCAACCAGAGAAGAATTCATTTTTATTCGGATGGATCTTTCGATTAAAATGGGCGATTCATAATTACTTAACGTATGATTTTTGGATGTGACTTAACGCGTGATTTTATCAGTGGAAATGGGAATCTTAATTTCCAACCCTCGTCGAGGAAGTAATTTTTATTTGGATCGATACTTGGATTAAATTATGTCATTTATAATTGTTTAACGCGGTTTTTTTGGGTGTAACAAATGCAGGATGTTGGGAATTACTACCCCACATTGATAGAATACTGTGACTTTATCAGTGGAAATAGGAATCTTGATTTCCAACCCTCCGGGAAAGGAATTAATTTTTATTCGATTAAAATAATCGTAACAAGTGCACGAAGGATTGATATATAGTTTGAAAAAGGACCACGCGTCTGGTTCTCACGAGCTAAGGTCGAAGTGGACAATGAACCCGAGGGCGTAGGATTTATAGTCCTGCCGGAACGATGAATGGAAACCGAACGGATGGCCCACCCTCCGACGCGACTTTTTACCCCCCGAAAGAGGGCGTCGAATTAATTTATATTTCCTGCTTAAGGTGGCAAGTTTGACCCTCGATCAGGTGGCTCACGACCTCTCCGGAGAAATCTCGAAAAACTGTGATATTATTCAGATTATCGAGTCGAATGTCACTCTAGGCTTATCTATGATCCCGTTCGCGACTACGAGAGCTTTCATTCAGAGGAATCTTAATCGATCTTGAGAATTTCACCTTTCAACCTTCTTGCGAGAAAGTAGCTTTTAAGATAAAATAATTCAAGGTTTTTATTTTAGGAAGAAAGTATATTGGTATTTTAAGAATCAATTCTTTCTCAAAACTACGGTCATTGAAACTATGCTATAAATTTTGTTTCAATTTGAACATAGATATATTCAGTTTGTTTGATAAAAAAGAGAGAAAAATAATGATAAATTGCCTCCTGTGAATTGGGGGAATTTCACCTATAAAATTGCAACCATTTTGGGGTGCAAAAATGGCCTAACAATAGTGAAATAATTTTAGAAAGAAGGTATATCACTTTTTCAATCCCCAATTCACTCTTTCATAAAACTACGGTCATAGAAACTATTTTATAAATTTTGTTTCAATCTAAACTTAGCTATGTCCAGTTTGTTTGATAAAAAAGAGAGAAAAATAATGGTAAATTGCCTCATGTGCATTCGACTATAAAATTGCAACCATTTTTAGGTGCAAAGATGGCCTATCGATAGTGAAATTATTTTAGAAAGAAGGTATATTGCTCTTTCAACCCTCAATTCACTGTTTTTTAAAACTACGGTCACACAAACTATTCCATAAATTTTGTCTCAATCTAAACTCAGTTTCTATGCCCAATTTATTTAATAAAAAAGATAGAAAAATAGTTGTAAATTGCCTCCTGTGCATTGGGGAAATTTCAACTATAAAATTGCAACCATTTTGAGGTGCAAAAATGTCCTAACAATAGTGAAATAATTTTAGAAAGAAGGTATATCACTTTTTCAATCACCAATTCACTCTTTCATAAAACTACGGTCATAGAAACTATTTTATAAATTTTGTTTCAATCTAAACTTAGCTATGTCCAGTTTGTTTGATAAAAAAGAGAGAAAAATAATGGTAAATTGCCTCATGTGCATTCGACTATAAAATTGCAACCATTTTTAGGTGCAAAAATGGCCTATCGATAGTGAAATTATTTTAGAAAGAAGGTATATTGCTCTTTCAACCCTCAATTCACTGTTTTTTAAAACTACGGTCACACAAACTATTCCATAAATTTTGTCTCAATCTAAACTCAGTTTCTATGCCCAATTTATTTAATAAAAAAGATAGAAAAATAGTTGTAAATTGCCTCCTGTGCATTGGGGAAATTTCAACTATAAAATTGCAACCATTTTGAGGTGCAAAAATGTCCTAACAATAGTGAAATAATTTTAGAAAGAAGGTATATCACTTTTTCAATCACCAATTCACTCTTTCATAAAACTACGGTCATAGAAACTATTTTATAAATTTTGTTTCAATCTAAACTTAGCTATGTCCAGTTTGTTTGATAAAAAAGAGAGAAAAATAATGGTAAATTGCCTCATGTGCATTCGACTATAAAATTGCAACCATTTTTAGGTGCAAAGATGGCCTATCGATAGTGAAATTATTTTAGAAAGAAGGTATATTGCTCTTTCAACCCTCAATTCACTGTTTTTTAAAACTACGGTCACACAAACTATTCCATAAATTTTGTCTCAATCTAAACTCAGTTTCTATGCCCAATTTATTTAATAAAAAAGATAGAAAAATAGTTGTAAATTGCCTCCTGTGCATTGGGGGAAATTTCAACTATAAAATTGCAACCATTTTGAGGTGCAAAAATGTCCTAACAATAGTGAAATAATTTTAGAAAGAAGGTATATCACTTTTTCAATCCCCAATTCACTCTTTCATAAAACTACGGTCATAGAAACTATTTTATAAATTTTGTTTCAATCTAAACTTAGCTATGTCCAGTTTGTTTGATAAAAAAGAGAGAAAAATAATGGTAAATTGCCTCATGTGCATTCGACTATAAAATTGCAACCATTTTTAGGTGCAAAGATGGCCTATCGATAGTGAAATTATTTTAGAAAGAAGGTATATTGCTCTTTCAACCCTCAATTCACTGTTTTTTAAAACTACGGTCACACAAACTATTCTATAAATTTTGTCTCAATCTAAACTCAGTTTCTATGCCCAATTTATTTAATAAAAAAGATAGAAAAATAGTTGTAAATTGCCTCCTGTGCATTGGGGAAATTTCAACTATGAAATTGCAACCATTTTGGGGTGCAAAAATGGCCTAACAATAGTGAAATTATTTTAGAAAGAAGGTATATCACTTTTTCAATCCCCAATTCACTCTTTCATAAAACTACGGTCATAGAAACTATTTTATAAATTTTGTTTCAATCTAAACTTAGCTATGTCCAGTTTGTTTGATAAAAAAGAGAGAAAAATAATGGTAAATTGCCTCATGTGCATTCGACTATAAAATTGCAACCATTTTTAGGTGCAAAGATGGCCTATCGATAGTGAAATTATTTTAGAAAGAAGGTATATTGCTCTTTCAACCCTCAATTCACTGTTTTTTAAAACTACGGTCACACAAACTATTCCATAAATTTTGTCTCAATCTAAACTCAGTTTCTATGCCCAATTTATTTAATAAAAAAGATAGAAAAATAGTTGTAAATTGCCTCCTGTGCATTGGGGAAATTTCAACTATAAAATTGCAACCATTTTGGGGTGCAAAAATGGCCTAACAATAGTGAAATTATTTTAGAAAGAAGGTATATCACTTTTTCAATCCCCAATTCACTCTTTCATAAAACTACGGTCACACAAACTATTCTATAAATTTTGTCTGAATCTAAACTTAGTTTCTATGATCAATTTATTTAATAAAAAAGAAAGAAAAATAGTTGTAAAAGGCCTCCTGCGTATTAGAGGAATTTGAAATATAAAATTGCAATTAATTTGGGGTGCAAAAATGGTCTACCAATAGTGAAATTATTTTAGAAAGAAGGTATATCACTTTTTCAACCTCCAATTCACTCTTTCTTAATATTGGGAAGCTTCATAATTTTCCTAGGTATTTAATATTGAACAATGAAGAAACAATAGTCACAGACCATGGAAAAATCTAATATATTTATTCAAAGTACCCAGAATGTCTCCAATTTTTAAATTACCCATCTCTTTCAAACTACGGGCCAACACAAACTATTCCATAACTCTACTTTCCCAATATTCTCGTTACAAAATTTCATTGTCCACTTCACTTAACAAGACCTCAAGGCCCGCAGAGATGATCGAGGTATTCGAGAAAGGATATCTAGCAACGAGACCATGTCCTCGGAGATCATTGATTCGAGAAATCCTCGAAGCAACCGCGTACCTGCAAGATGGGGGGGCACGGTCGTTGCGGTCGTTTTTAGCCGCGTTTTCGGGAAAACGCCGGACGTGAAAACGCCCGACGAAGCGTTAAGTGATGCAAAGTACAAAAAGGTACATTCGTTCCATCTGCGAGGAAAAAGGGGACAAGGTGTCCTTCGAGGACAACGGGGGGAGGTAGGGGGGCTAAGTAGAAGGCTCGCACCGCAGGCGTCGGTCGTCAAGGGAAGCGAGGTCCTTCAGATTGGATCTACCTTCGAGTTTACATCGTTTTCCCACTAAAGGAACCGCAGAAACCTCCCCTGTAATCTTGACTGGTCTGTCCCCGAGAATTCCGCGCGAAAGAACACCCCAATATTCGCAATAAATCCGGGAAACATGCTTTGAAACCACGATTGTACGATCCGGGACACTCGAACGCATTTATATTTAATTGTTGCATATGAAAAGTTCGATTTGGGAGGGTATTTTAAATTTTAGTATGTTTTTACCAGTGGAAAATAAATGAAAATTTAGTAGAATCGTTGATATCTAACCCAGATCTAACACAGATCTAAACCAGGTCTAACCCAGACCTAACCCAGAAAAATCATGAAGCTTCTCAATATTAAAAATATCTTTCTACCATCGACAATAAATACAAATTTATTAGAATCATTGATATCTAAACCAGATCTAACCCAGACCTAACCCAGAAAAATCATGAAGCTTCTCAATATTAAAAATATCTTTCTACCATCGACAATAAATACAAATTTATTAGAATCATTGATATCTAACCCAGACCTAACCCAGATCTAACTCAGATCTAACTCAGATCTAATCCAGACCTAACCCAGAAAATCATGAAGCTTTTCAATATAAAAAATATTTTTTTGCCATCGAAAATAAATAAAAATTGATTGGTAGAATCATTGATATCTAATTCAGATCTAACCCAGATCTAAACCAGGTCTGACCCAGACCTAACCCAAAAAATCATGAATCTTCTCAATATTAAAAATATCTTTCTACCATCGACAATAAATACAAATTTATTAGAATCATTGATATCTAACCCAGACCTAACCCAGATCTAACTCAGACCTGACCCAGAAAATCATGAATCTTTTCAATATAAAAAATATTTTTTTGCCATTGAAAATAAATAAAAATTGATTGGTAGAATCATTGATATCTAATCCAGATCTAACCCAGATCTAAACCAGGTCTGACCCAGACCTAACCCAGAAAAATCATGAAGCTTCTCAATCTTAAAAAGTATCATTTCACCAACAAAACAAAAAATTAAAATTTCCTAGAATTGTTGATATCTAACCCAGACCTAACCCAGAAAAATCATGAAGCTTCTCAATCTTAAAAAGTAGCATTTCACCACCAAAACAAAAAATTAAAATTTCCTAGAATTGTTGATATCTAACCCAGACCTAACCCAGATCTAATCCAGATCTAACCCAGACCTAACCCAAAAAATCATGAACCTTCTCAATATTAAAATGTATCATTTCACCACCAAAAAAAAAAAATAAAAATTTCCTAGAATCGTTGATATCTAACCCAGACCTAACCCAGATCTAATCCAGATCTAACCCAGACCTAACCCAAAAAATCATGAAGCTTCTCAATATTAAAAAGTATCATTTCACCACCAAAAAAAAAAATAAAAATTTCCTAGAATCGTTGATATCTAACCCAGACCTAACCCAGATCTAATCCAGATCTAACCCAGACCTAACCCAGAAAAATCATGAAGCTTCTCAATCTTAAAAAGTATCATTTCACCACCAAAAAAAAAAAATAAAAATTTCCTAGAATCGTTGATATCTAACCCAGACCTAACCCAGATCTAATCCAGATCTAACCCAGACCTAACCCAGAAAAATCATGAAGCTTCTCAATCTTAAAAAGTATCATTTCACCACCAAAACAAAAAATTAAAATTTCCTAGAATCATTGATATCTAACCCAGACCTAACCCAGATCTAATCCAGATCTAACCCAGACCTAACCCAAAAAATCATGAAGCTTCTTAATATTAAAAAGTATCATTTCACCACCAAAACAAAAAATTAAAATTTCCTAGAATCATTGATATCTAATCCAGATCTAACCCAGATCTAATCCAGATCTAACCCAGACCTAACCCAGAAAAATCATGAAGCTTCTCAATCTTAAAAAGTATCATTTCACCACCAAAAAAAAAAATAAAAATTTCCTAGAATCGTTGATATCTAACCCAGACCTAACCCAGATCTAATCCAGATCTAACCCAGACCTAACCCAGAAAAATCATGAAGCTTCTCAATATTAAAAAGTATCATTTCACCACCAAAACAAAAAATTAAAATTTCCTAGAATCATTGATATCTAACCCAGACCTAACCCAGATCTAATCCAGATCTAACCCAGACCTAACCCAGAAAAATCATGAAGCTTCTCAATCTTAAAAAGTATCATTTCACCACCAAAAAAAAAAATAAAAATTTCCTAGAATCGTTGATATCTAACCCAGACCTAACCCAGATCTAATCCAGATCTAATCCAGATCTAACCCAGACCTAACCCAGAAAAATCATGAAGTTTCTCAATATTAAAAACTATCATTTCACCACCGAGAAAATAAATCAAAATATCCTAGAATCTTTGATATCTAACCCAGACCTAACCCAAAAAATCATAAATCTTCTCAACATAAAAAACACCTTTCCAAAAAATGAATAAAAATTTCCCAGAATCATCGATGTCGCTATCACCTATATCCAATTTCAAAACCTACTGAAATCTCGTCCCACCGTGAAAGACAGTCCTTTAATTATTCCGCGCGTAAATCTAATCCGCGACGAACCTTTCCGCGCGATCGAGCGATCGTTATGGTAATCGCTCCGCTCGATTCACCCACCGATAATTGAACGTCTCGAGTCCAGCCGCCCTCGCGTTCGTTTCGCGAAGAAAACTGTTTGGAATTCCATTCCGCGGTTGACAGATGTCCCCCGGGAGGCCTGCTACGATCGGGATCGCGATCGCAATCACGATCCGCCTCCGTTCGCGATCCTCTCCTTCCTTTTTCCATCGTCCCTCTTCTCGCTGAGAAAGAGGTTACTCTATCCGCCTCTCGCTGTTTCAAATCCGGCGGTCCAGGGTTTTTTTCATAGAGAATCGATGAACGTTATCGATCCAAAAGTGTTGCGATGCAACGTATATTATTTTGTTTTTCTTTTGTGTGTTCAACCCCCAAAACTTTAAAGTGTCTTATTTAAAATTTACCTGTTAAAATATCTGTTTTATTTACACTGTTGTTGTATTTTGTAACTTTCAAGTGTACGATATCTTTTTGATTTGGACTTGAAAAAATGTCGAATGGGAATTTTGACGAAGGAGCTTCTAAGATAAAAATTCAATTCTAATCACACTCGTCATAGCAGTGCAAAGGGTTAACTTCTAAATATACGTTTCTATCGAATGTGTCAGCTCATTACAAAACTCCAGGGTTTTTGATAAACGCTCGTCAACGGACCCTTGGATCGAGGGGGAAAAAAAATCGGTAACGGACGCGTTTCGTAATTACGGCTCGTCACACGGTGCACGATATTTTAACGCGGGTCGCCGTTTTACCGAACGCGCCCGATGGTCGTAAAGATCTTGATTTACGCCACTGGAGCATTACCCGGTCGTTTAATTAAACGCGCGGCGATAAACGCCCGTGACTCCTTTATTAGCTCGTCCTATCGATCCGGCGGGTTCGTTCGAAACCGTTTCACTTCGTTTCTCTCTTTTCGTTGTGCTCGAAATTAGAGTATTCTAGAATGTTTTCTCGAAATGTGGGGGCCAGGTGTATTCACGGTTTTGGTATACAGGGTGTTCGGGCAACCTTGGGAAATATTTTAATGGGAAATTCGACGAAAATGAAGTATATCAATCTCTTGTCTGAGGCTTCATTAAAAAGTTATGAAAAATTAAATTTAAAAATTTCGAATCGTTCAGGGGAAAAATTAATTTTAGTTTCAGGGGTCAATTACAATCATTTTTGGTCATTAGAGATACCCATGAAATCCTACTCATTTTCGAGAAAAAAATTCGAGTAGAGGCAGAATTTTTTCGACGAAATTGAAAAATTTCAAATCGTTCTGGAAAAAATACTATCAATTGTAGGGGTCAATTACAATCATTTTTGGTCATTAGAGATACCCCAGAAATTCTAGCCACTTTCGAGAAAAAAATTCGAGTAAATGCAGAATTTTTTCGACGAAATTGAAAAATTTCAAATCGTTCTGGAAAAAATATTCTCATTTTCAGGGGTCAATTACAATAATTTTTGGTCATCAGACATACCTTTGAATTTCTGCTCAATTTCGAGAAAAAAATTCGAGTAGATGCAGAATTTTTTCGATGATATTAAACAATTTCAAATCGTTCTGGAAAAAATATTTTCTGGTGCAGGGGTTAATTATAATCATTTTTGGTCATTAGACGTACCCTTGAAATCCTACCCATTTTCGAGAAAAAAATTCAGGACTGTAGACAAATTTTTTGGCAAAATTGAAAAATTTCAAATCGTTTTAAAATAATTATTTTTAGCTAAGGCGATTAATTATAATCAATTTTGGGGGATAGATGTACCCCTGAATTCCTACGCATTTTCGAGAAAAAAATTCATTACCGAATATATCATTTCTGGCTTCCTCGAAAATGTTTAAAATATCATAACTTCTGAACGGATTGGACGATTTTCATGTTTAATAATGCAAACGACGCGTATTTTAGTGAAGAATATGTAGAAATTACAAAAATATTCTAAAAGTTGACACTTGACTCTGCAAAATTAGAAAAACCCCATAAAAACGGTCTATTTTTCAAACGACCATAACTTCTATGATAGTGGGTGTATTTCATTGAAATTTATTTGTGAACTAGAGCTCATGGGCACCTACAAAAAAGTATTAAACAACTTTTCTGTAGGGGGTGTAACAAAAGTAGTAGAAATGAAAAACGAGATTTTAAGAAAAATCGACAGGGGGTAGCTGCTGAAATTTTTCGGTAAAAAAAAAAATTTCAAACCTTTCTAAAAAAATTATTTCTAGCTATGGGAGTCAATTGTAGTCATTTTTGGTCAACAGATATACCCCCGAATTCTTACTCAGTTTCGAGAAAAAAATTCAGGAAGATGGACAAATTTTTCGGCGAAATTGAAAAATCTCCAATCATTTTGGAAAAAATATTTTTAGTTGCAGAGGTCAATTACTATCATTTTTTATCAATAGACATACCTTCGAAATCTTACGCATTTTTGAGAAAAAAATTCGAGTATGTGCTGAAATTCTCGGCGAAAAAAAAATTTCGAATCGTTTTGGAAAAAATATTGTTAGTTGCAGGAGTCAATTACAATTATTTTTGGTCATTAGACATACCCCCGAAATTGTAGCCACTTTCTAGAAAAAAATTCGAGAAGGTATGAAAGTTTCCGACGGGAAAAAGAAATTTCCAAATCATTCTGGAAAAATTATTTTCGAGAAAATAGATTCATTCTCTAGAATTACCCATTTCTATTTTATTAATTTACTCGAATTTTTGACAATTTTCTATAAGAGAATAGATTCATTCTTTAAAATTACTCATTTCTATTTTTTCAATTTACCTAAACTTTTCAAAATTTAATTCTCTATAAGAGAATGAAGATTCTATGAGAAAGAACGAATAAAAATAAAATTTTCAAAAATTCGAGTAAATAAATAAAATACAAATAGGTACTTAATTCCATAGAATGAATCAATTCTCTCATAAAAAATTAAATCCTCAAAAATTCGAGTAAATTAAAAACATACAAATTGTTAACTCTACCATCGAAGGGACACGTTATACAAATCTCCAATCTCATCAACAATCTACTAAATTTCTGCGCTACAAATAAATACATTATAATCGCGAGTAGTTGTAGCGTTGTATCTACCCAGTGTGCGTCGAGTTTCATCAAAATCGTCGTGTAACGCTCGCTAATCCTTCGTCGAACGGGCCAAAGCAGTCTCTGTTTTCCGGGGGGGTGGGGTGAGTGGGAAACGAGCTGTTCGTGGAAAAACCACCGACTTAATCCTTCGTACAGTAGGGGGGAGGTGTTCTCGCGAGTAAAAATGTCCCCCACCGATCGAGGCGATTCGGAGTCGTCGAATTATAACGCGGTACGCAACGCCTTCGCGCGGCAAAGAAGAGCAAGGAAACCGGGGAGTACCCGTAGAGATCGCGTCGAGCACATTGCGTGGATCCTTAATGCAAAGCGACTACGGGCGACGAACCGTGAGCACCCCGTCTAATGCCTTCTAAAAGCATCCTCCGAAACCCCCGACGAGAGCTCGGAACGAGGCTGAGGCGGAGGCGGAGACGGAGGCGGAGGCTCGGACGAGAGGAAATACGAGGAGCATTAGCAGCGCCCCGGAGATCGCGAGAAAAGAGTGGAGCGAAGATAGGAGAGGGTCGAAAAACCCCGGAGAGTCCGTATTGTGACGGTAATTTGTCGAAGTGTGTCCAAGGAGAAGGACTCTGTTCCCCCCCATCTTGCTCTGGAGGGGTTCAGGGATGCAAAACACAACGCCCCGGAACGTTACTGTCGTTCTCCAAGAGGGTGCTCCATTTTTACAAGGGGAAAAACTTTGTTCGTTTACAGTGGAGCTACCAAACCAGTCAAAATTGTGAGTAAAAATGGACAAAAATGTATTTATTTAAACGGATGGTCCGGTGCTTCTCGGAAAAATCATATCTCGCAGTATGTGCGGCTTACAGACCAGAGACCACTTGATTGAATTGTGTGTGTATTTATTTAAACAACGACGACACTATACAAAAGATACGAACAATTAAAACCCGCTGATAAAAACGAGTACGATTTTTCCTCTTTCTTCTCTCAGTGAGACACGTCTTCCAGCTCACATTTGTTTTAATACTCTCTCTCACGATCCTTGATTCGTACTACCTGTTAGACACAACGTTCGGTCGCTCATGCTCTCGACCATGAAACACATATTCTCTAGGTACATCGCCATGCTCACTTACAAAATTAAACACTGGGCCACGACATACAAATAAAGTTCACTTTCTCATCTATGATAACCATATTACCACAAAAATTACCCATTCGTAATTTTTAATAAGACTTGAAACAAATTTACTCTTTACACTTTTTGGAAATTTTTAATTTTCTATACGAGAATGAATAAACAGTTATTTTTATTCCATTATACATTTCTTCACGTGGAACTACCAAACCTGTCAAAATGACTCATTCGTAATTTTTAATAAAACTTGTGAAAAATTTATTTGACTGAATTTTTGGAAATTTGTCGTAATTTTGTATTGTAATTATTTCCATTGCATTGTACGTTTCTTCACGTAACTATCGTTTCAATTTCGTTGATACAAATGAAGATACTATAATTGTCGGTAGTTTTAGTGTTAAATCATAGGTACGAGACTCAGAGAGAGTGATCATGGTGTTTTTATTGGCTGAGATGATCAAGATTATAGTTTTGTTTAAATGTATCAAGACAGAGTGAGATGGAACTGTGTTGGATGATATTGGAACGAATATATTTATTTTGTAGGTTATTGCAATATGTATTTGTTTCCAAGTTCAATAAAATTGATTTAATGAAATAGAAGAGAAAGAATGATCTACTCAGGGACCAATTTCTGGTGATTGAAACAGTACATGAAATATACCTATTTGAGTTTCTATTTACATTGTGCAAATTTATCTTGGAAAACAAGGAATATATTTATGTAGCACCCTATTAAAATATTCCATTTCTAAGCCCACTGTTCAATAAAATGGACTCCAAACAAAAAGAAGAAGAATGATCTTTTCAGAATCCAATTTCTACTGATTGAAACACTATATTGAATTTACCATTTGAGCACCTATTTACATTGTGCAGATTCATCTCAGAAAGCAACAAATATATTTACTTTGCATTCTATTACAATATTTCATTTCTAAGTCCACTTCTCAATGAAATAAACTCCAATAAAAAGAAAGTCCTCTGCTCAATAAAATAGACTCCAATAAAAAGAGTGTCCACTGCTCAATAAAATAAACTGCAACAAAAAGATAAGAATGATCTACTCAGGGTCCAATTTCTAGTGATTGAAACAGTACATGAAATATACCCATTTGAGTTTCTATTTACATTGTGCAAATTTATCTTGGAAAACAAGGAATATATTTATGTAGCACCCTATTAAAATATTCCATTTCTAAGCCCACTGTTCAATAAAATGGACTCCAAACAAAAAGAAGAAGAATGATCTTTTCAGAATCCAATTTCTACTGATTGAAACACTATATTGAATTTACCATTTGAGCACCTATTTACATTGTGCAGATTCATCTCAGAAAGCAACAAATATATTTACTTTGCATTCTATTACAATATTTCATTTCTAAGTCCACTTCTCAATGAAATAAACTCCAATAAAAAGAAAGTTCTCTGCTCAATAAAATAGACTCCAATAAAAAGAGTGTCCACTGCTCAATAAAATAGACTGCAACAAAAAGAATAAGAATGATCTACTCAAGGTCCAATTTCTAGTGATTGAAACAGTACATGAAATATACCTATTTGAGTTTCTATTTACATTGTGCAAATTTATCTTGGAAAACAAGGAATATATTTATGTAGCACCCTATTACAATATTCCATTTCTAAGCCCACTGTTCAATAAAATGGACTCCAAACAAAAAGAAGAAGAATGATCTTTTCAGAATCCAATTTCTACTGATTGAAACACTATATTGAATTTACCATTTGTGCACCTATTTACATTGTGCAGATTCATCTCAGAAAGCAACAAATATATTTATTTTGCATTCTATTACAATATTTCATTTCTAAGTCCACTTCTCAATGAAATAAACTCCAATAAAAAGAAAGTCCTCTGCTCAATAAAATAGACTCCAATAAAAAGAGTGTCCACTGCTCAATAAAATAAACTGCAACAAAAAAATAAGAATGATCTACTCAGGGTCCAATTTCTAGTGATTGAAACACTATATTGAATTTACCACTTGAGCACTTATTTACATTGTACAGATTCATCTCAGAAAGCAACAAATATATTTACTTTGCATTCTATTACAATATTTCATTTCTAAGTCCACTTCTCAATGAAATAAACTCCAATAAAAAGAAAGTTCTCTGCTCAATAAAATAGACTCCAATAAAAAGAGTGCCCACTGCTCAATAAAATAGACTGCAACAAAAAGAATAAGAATGATCTACTCAAGGTCCAATTTCTAGTGATAGAAACAGTACATGAAATATACCTATTTGAGTTTCTATTTACATTGTGCAAATTTATCTTGGAAAACAAGGAATATATTTATGTAGCACCCTATTACAATATTCCATTTCTAAGTCCACTGCTCAATAAAATGGACTCCAACAAAAAGAAGAAGAATGATCTTTTCAGAATCCAATTTCCAATGATTGAAACACTATATCGAATTTACCACTTGAGCACCTATTTACATTGTGCAAATTCATCTCCAAAAACAAACTAACTACCTAACTGACAAACCAACTAACTAACTGCAAACTGACGAACTAACTTACAAACTAAGTAATTTTCACCAAACTAACTAACTAACTGACAAACTAACTAACTAACAGACAAACTAACTAACTGCAACCTATCTAACTAACTGAAAAGTAGCTAA
The DNA here is from genome assembly GCF_013123115.1 of Colletes gigas. Taxonomy (NCBI): domain Eukaryota; kingdom Metazoa; phylum Arthropoda; class Insecta; order Hymenoptera; family Colletidae; genus Colletes; species Colletes gigas. The sequence goes on from NW_025106644.1 coordinate 3,654,735, forward strand.
CTAAGTGTCAAACTAACTAATTTAATGCATACAAACTAACTAACTAACTGTAGACAATCTAACTAACTGGGAAACTAACTAACTAACTGACAAACTAACTAACTATCTGCAAACTAACTAACTAACATATTTCCCTTGCACCCTATCGCAACATTCACTTCCACTAAACTGACCTCCACCCAAAAACAGAACATCCCAGCTCCCAATTACCCATCGATTAAAAACACTGTCTCCAATCAGCTCCCGGATGAAACGGAACCGAAACGGCTACCGAAACCCCCGTTCAGGGGTCGAATCTCGTAATCGTCCGAGGCAGTCAGATTGTAAAAACCGCGGGGAATCTTTTCTTCCACGGTTCTCCCTACACATGGCGGGGGTATTGCGTGTACCCGCGAGAGAAGAAGCCAGAGAGAGAGAGAGAGAGAGTATAGTGTATCGAACGGAAGGAGAAACGAGGAACGGAGTCGAAGTAGCCGAGAAATCGTGGTCCCCGGTGCGACGGTTCGAAAAGAAGAGTCCCTCGGAATGTTGTACACAAAGGTGTTGAGGTGGATACCCGGCGCGTACGCGGAGAGGACGCGTCCCGCGGGAGGTGGAAACCATTCGCGTCGGTGGGTGCGTGTACCCCGGCTATCGATATATTACGGCTGGCCCCCGGGGCCCCGTGTGCGTGCAAAAGGGTGAAAAGGAGGGACATATTTTATATTTATGGGTATTTGCCGCTACTGTGCTCTCGCGCCGGCGGCTCGCGGCAGAGAGCCTAACCGGCCACCTCTCCTTTTCTCCGCGATATCTCCTCCTGCCTCCGGTGCTCCCATATAGGAGCCTCCTTGTCCAAACTCCGCGGCCCAACGTGTCCTCCATCTCGCTCCAACAGCGATACGGGACCCGGACCATGTGTCATCTCCCATGCCATCCCATATTCCTACCCATGATATGCTTCGGAGCCTCCACGTTGGGTATCCTTTATGGGTGTGCGCGTTTGTCCCACATCTATATATAGACACGGGGTACAGCCTCGCCAAACGCCCCAGCCAAAGGCAAACCTGGCCAGAGATTGCTCCTTCGACAACCATATACGCACAAACACACGACTCCAAACAAACTTTTTTTTTTTTTCGATTTTCCAAAGCTTCGCGAATTAGTCGTTCGATCAATTCGAAATGGGATCGTTGGTAACTTTTGGGGTATTTTAAGATATTTCTTGGCTGGCTGGGAACTTTTCGAGTGATTTATGAGAGTTAATTTTTGAGGTGAGGATTTCCTACGAGGACTGTACGGTTTGTTGGAATCATCGCCGGCAGCGGCACCTTCGCTCTCCTTTTTATTTCGATCGCTCTTCTTCCTCCGTGCCCGGGACTTTTACTTTTTGTATGCGTTTGCCGAAGAATTTACGACCACGGGGTTTGTGACTCGGGCCACCGGGTGCCTCATCCCTTAATTAAGGATTGTGCCACCGATTTGCCGTCCCTTTTCGCGAATATGTCTCTTATTCCGCGGAGGCGACCACGCTAATGACCTTGACCCGGCTCGAAACCCACGACCTTAATCTCCGAGTCGCGTTATCGCGCCAAACTCTACGATACAACGCTCACTGAGGACCAACCTTCACGATTAGTATACAAAATAGACTGGAAGACTCTCAAATGCATGATTTTTCAATCTTTATCGATAGAAATTTGTGCAAAAATATAGAAATATTTTTGAAATGGATGACTGTTTTCTATTTACGTTTTACTCTTTTTAACCCTTCAATTTGTAAATTTGTGGCACTATTGATACAAGAAATTTAATTTCAATGGATTTTCAAGTACTGTTTAATTCAGTTTGATATGCATCCTGGAATCTGAAGGCTGTCCTTCCAGAGGAAGTATCTTTTCCTAATAGCAAACACAGTAGCCACTCCCAAGGCCGATGAAACACGATCGTAATCTCGCGAGATTCATTAAATTACTCCTTAACTTATCCTGCAGGCTGTAACTTTGCACCTGAGTGAAAAAGAATCAAGATTTTTTGGTTTCCATAATGAATAGATCCTACCTCTAGTATCAGACGCTTCTATTATAATTCTCTTAGGCCCCTTCGTGCACTATTTAATTGCAAATAATTTTCCAAACGTGTGCACTATTAAATTTGCTATTAAATTTATTCGAACAAAAAATTTATTCGTAAGGTGTGTTGATTTTAATATATGAAGTATATGTTTTTTTTTTCAATTAAAATGTGTAGCTACATGGTATCAAATAATTTTCCAAACTTGTACACTATTAAATTTATTATTAAATTTGCTGTTAAATTTATTCGAACAAAAAATTTATTGGTAAAGTGTGTTGATTTTAATATATGAAATATATGTTTTTTTTTTTTAATTAAAATGTGTAGCTACATGGGTACCAAATAATTTTTCAAAACGTACACTATTTAATTTTGTTTTAGCTTACAAATTTAAAATTTACAAATATTTTGATGTTAGAGTTTGCTGATATTATTATGTAAGAGTTGATGATGAGAAGGTTCATGATTAGACTATGTTTATGTTTTTTCTTGGGAAATTTTAATTTTCAAGAAATTACAGAAGGCATTTAACATGCAAAAATGTAAGAAATATTCTGAGATATGAATTATTATATTTTGGGGGTTGAAACAACCCTCTAGAAATTAACCTTCTTCGATTTCATCAATTCTATCAATAAAAACACAAATTTTCCCAAAAATCCAAAGTCCAAATCGCGACTCTAAAACCTCAGATCAAGAACACACCAAGTAACGAATAAAAATAAATTTATCTCGAAAGGGTTGAATATTCCATGGAGATATATTGTTTGAACCGCGTTGGAAGCCGATGTGTCGCGGTTACACGGGTACGCGTTGATAATCAGGAACGAGTCAGGGTCCCCGACGGATCGGCCAGGCATCAGAGGGAACGCGCGCGACGGAGAAGAGCGAGCTTAGGGTTGAGTTCGGTGCGTGGAGGCAATTTAACAGGTACAGTGACACGTCTCGTTTTGTTGTTGCTGTTGCTGCCGGTGCGTCTCGCGCCTATGCGCGTATATATAAGGTCGAGATGCGAGCGTAAAAAGAGGAGGACGGGTTACGCGCGGACGAGGAGAGCCGACTAGCCGTGAGAGACTCGAAGGACGAGGAGCGGAGAAGCGGAACGACGACGAAACCCGTTCTCATTATTATATTCATATTCAGAGCCGCGATGGGGCAAACCCTACCTCCGCCTCCGCCTACTCCGGGTCTCCTTTTCCCTGTGCTCGTCTCTTTCTCCCGTCTCCCTTCGTCTCTGTCCGTTCCGAGCCGCGTCTCGACAGCGTAGAGCGGTATAGATATAGCGGTATAAAAATCTCTATAAAAAGTTGAAAAGTGCCGCCGCCGGAGTTGAGGGGCGACAATGGATGAAATATGCCGCTCCGTTCGACCCTACTGGAAGCCTTAAGGTGCCGGACACCTCCTTACACCTGCACGCGGCTCCATATAGCGCCTTATTATAAAACGAACCGACCGAAAACGACACGACGGACCCACGGAACGATCCGCACGAATCGACGGGACCCTTTTTCTAGAAACCACGCGAGATACGTACTGGGAGTCGCCTACGATTCTCGCGGAGCTGATACAACATCGATCTTTGTACTTTCGAGTGGCCTCAAACTGAGACAAACTGGATCAAACCAAGCGTTGACTCTGAGAAATTTTAATCGTAAAAGTAGAGCTCTGTGAGGTATGTAGGAATGAAAATTCTAATTGGAAGTGTCATATTTGGGCTTTTAAATGTACTCAAACACTCGTCAAATTGAGTCATACTGGATCAAACCGAGTCATACTGAATCCAATCAATTGTTCACTCAAATAAATTTCAATCTTGAAACTAGAGCTCCATGAGGGATCAAGGAATGAAAATGCAATCTTGGAATGTCCCATTTGTGCTTTCAAATATACTCAAACACTTGTGAAACCGAGTCATATTGGATCAAACCGAGTCATACTGAATCCAATCAATAGTAGAGAGTGATTGTAGACTCAAATAAGTGTCAATCTTAAAATTAGAGCTCCATAATGGATCAAGGAATAGGAATGCAATCTTGGAAATGTCCCATTTGTGTTTTCAAACCTTTTCAAACACTCGTCAAAACGAGTCATACTGGATCAAACCGAGTCATATTGAATCCAATCAATTGATCACTCAAATAAATTTCAATCTTGAAACTAGAGCTCCATGAGGGATCAAGGAATGAAAATGCAATCTTGGAATGTCCCATTTGTGCTTTCAAATATACTCAAACACTTGTGAAACCGAGTCATATTGGATCAAACCGAGTCATACTGAATCCAATCAATAGTAGAGAGTGATTGAAGACTCAAATAAGTGTCAATCTTAAAATTAGAGCTCTATAATGGATCAAGGAATAGGAATGCAATCTTGGAAATGTCCCATTTGTGTTTTCAAACCTTTTCAAACACTCGTCAAAACGAGTCATACTGGATCAAACCGAGTCATACTGAATCCAATCAATTGTTCACTCAAATAAATTTCAATCTTGAAACTAGAGCTCTATGAGGGATCAAGGAATGAAAATGCAATCTTGGAATGTCCCATTTGTGCTTTCAAATATACTCAAACACTTGTGAAACCGAGTCATATTGGATCAAACCGAGTCATACTGAATCCAATCAATAGTAGAGAGTGATTGTAGACTCAAATAAGTGTCAATCTTAAAATTAGAGCTCCATAATGGATCAAGGAATAGGAATGCAATCTTGGAAATGTCCCATTTGTGTTTTCAAACCTTTTCAAACACTCGTCAAAACGAGTCATACTGGATCAAACCGAGTCATACTGAATCCAATCAATTGTTCACTCAAATAAATTTCAATCTTGAAACTAGAGCTCCATGAGGGATCAAGGAATGAAAATGCAATCTTGGAATGTCCCATTTGTGCTTTCAAATATACTCAAACACTTGTGAAACCGAGTCATATTGGATCAAACCGAGTCATACTGAATCCAATCAATAGTAGAGAGTGATTGTAGACTCAAATAAGTGTCAATCTTAAAATTAGAGCTCCATAATGGATCAAGGAATAGGAATGCAATCTTGGAAATGTCCCATTTCTGTTTTCAAACCTTTTCAAACACTCGTCAAAACGAGTCATACTGGATCAAACCGAGTCATATTGAATCCAATCAATTGATCACTCAAATAAATTTCAATCTTGAAACTAGAGCTCCATGAGGGATCAAGGAATGAAAATGCAATCTTGGAATGTCCCATTTGTGCTTTCAAATATACTCAAACACTTGTGAAACCGAGTCATATTGGATCAAACCGAGTCATACTGAATCCAATCAATAGTAGAGAGTGATTGAAGACTCAAATAAGTGTCAATCTTAAAATTAGAGCTCTATAATGGATCAAGGAATAGGAATGCAATCTTGGAAATGTCCCATTTGTGTTTTCAAACCTTTTCAAACACTCGTCAAAACGAGTCATACTGGATCAAACCGAGTCATACTGAATCCAATCAATTATTGACTCAAACAAGTTTCAATCTTAAAAGGAAAGCTCTATCTAATAATCAAAGAATAAAAATACAATTTTGGAAGTGTCCAACCAGTGCTTTCAAACGTTCTCAAACCGATTCAACCCGAGTCATACCGAATTCAATCGATTGTAGACTCAAATAAATTCCAATCTCGAAACAAGAGGTCTTTGAGTAACCAAAGAACGTGAATGCAATCTCGGAATCGTCCCAATCCGACGATATTTGGAATTCGTGGAAATTCGGAATATTAAAATACACAGCGAGGATAAAAAGTGAGAGAGAAATAGGGGAGTTTTAACGGCGCGGCACTCTGGATCAGAACGCGACCAGCACAAATCATTATTAACGACTCGCATTGTGCGCGAACGGTGTTGTTCGTTTCGTTTGAAATATCGCGCGAGAGCTGGATCTTTATTAAGCAGCTTTGAACTGACCTGCGGTCCGCGACGACTGCGATCCCGAATTAATCAAAATCATTCCCGGTTTCGTTCGATCGAAAGTAATTAACGCGAATACGTTCACTGTGAATAAATTCGTTGATCAAAGAGACTCCACCTTACAATGCAAAATTGAGCTTTCGTTCTTTGACTATAGCAAAACTTTTGAGTCAAATTTGAGTCTAGGATCGATTGAAAACTCTGATTGTGAGGAATGAGTGTTTGGGACACTTACAAAATGGTTTGATTGTTAAATAGAGATCTAGATTCGAGATTGAAACCCATTTGAGCCATCAACGTCCACTTTTAGCGTCTCGAAGAGGAAATGATTTCCACGTCCAGGTGTTTCCCCAGTGCGCAGTGTCCTCCTGGCACCTTTCGCAGGATAACCAGAACCCCTGTCGAGCTCCAACGAAACCACTAATTGGTCTACAGGGAAGAAAGTAGGGACGAGAACGGTGAGAGCCCCGTAGAGGACAGTTGGGGAGCAAGGAGGGGGTGGAGTTGGGTCCGCAGGCTGTTTTTGGCGACGACAATGAGGTTGATTATTAGCCAAACCGGGGGGTCTCTTGTTGTGGCTACGGACCCGTGGTGTCGTTCGGTTGTACACCCTGTATATACCCGAAAGACATGGTCGTTGTTGTCCTTTCATCGTCAACCGCAATGAAAAACAACCCTGGATTTGTGTACCTTTCGGAATGGGTCTCCCGGTGCACAGGTGCCTGGAGGATCTACTTAACTGGTTCCGGAGATCCTCCTACGTTTTATCGGATAGATCCGATTTTGGCAAGATCAAATTATAATTGCTCGAATTATTCATTTATTAAGGATCTACAGGTGTCGTAAATTTGACAAAATAAATTTTATTAATTTATAATACGTTGGCAGGATTTTGGACTTTCTAATGATTGTTGAACCCAGACCTAACCCAGACCTAACCTTTTAATGATTGTAGAACCCAGACCTAACCTTTTAATGATTGTTGAACCCAGACCTAACCTTTTAATGATTGTTGAACCCAGACCTAACCTTTTAATGATTGTTGAACCCAGACCTAACCTTTTAATGATTGTTGAACCCAGACCTAACCCAGACCTAACCTTTTAATGATTGTTGAACCCAGACCTAACCCAGACCTAACCTTTTAATGATTGTAGAACCCAGACCTAACCCAGACCTAACCTTTTAATGATTGTTGAACCCAGACCTAACCCAGACCTAACCTTTTGGAAGATGCAATATATGAGAAACTACAAATGTGTAAAATTTAACAAAATAAATTTATTTAATTTATAATACGTTGCAAGGATTTTAGACTTTCTAATCATTGTTCAATTAAATCAAATTTTGAGTGACTAATCATTCTATTTACACAATTATGAGATCCTTTCTTGAGATCTCTATCCTCAGACAACTTTCAGAATAAAATATCTTGATGGTGCATACAGAGAAAATGAACATAATATTTGTGATTTTTCTTGTATTATGAAATGTTTGAAGATCATTGTTAACAAGTAAATCGCCATGATTATGTGATTGAAGAGTCATGGGGGGAGTCAGTGTGCCCAGAAGATGAGTTTCCAGCGTTTTGGGGATGAATTTTGAAGGCTCAATGGCGCTGTTAAAGCGATTACATCGCGAAAATAAACACGAGGCGTAATACGTTTCTGATAGGAGGACTATACTCGACTGGTCGCGATGTCATCGCTTGTAAATCACGCGTTAGCGTCGTACCACGATCGCCGGGCTGTTTAATTTATAGCCGCGTTGCACAACCGCGACGATGCGTCGAAATGGCGGCTGCGCCTTTCCCGGTGGCGATTCTGCTGGGGAAATCAGGAAACCGCGTTTTGTGAGTGGAAGGCAACCCTAAGTGACTCGTTCGATCGCGTCGGAGGGAATACTGTATCGTGAGATTGATATAAATGGAAGGAAAAATTATTTAAATGGGTGTAATTTTGTATTTTTAGGGGAGAATCATCCCCTTTCGTAGGGGTGGATTCTTCAAATTTGGATGAAAAATTTTTAAATTTGGAGTTGGTGCATTATTTTGTGCAAATTACAATTTCAAGATGATTATTTTACAGATTCAATTTTTTAAAAGTAACCCTTCATCTTCTAGTTCTTTCAGGGGTAGTTTTCGAAAATTACTATATCAATATATCTAGATTTATGGATCATTATAAAAGGGAGTTTTTTATTGTTTAAATAGTTCTGTAAATAAAGGGATGAAGCTAGTTTTTTATTTTGAGAGGGAAATCATCCCTTTTGTTTAGGGGTAAATTCTTCAAATTTGGTTGAGTGATCTTTAACTTTGGGGTTGGTTTATTATTTTATGTAGATTAAAATTTTAATTGGTGGATTTATAGATCATTGCAAAGATTATTTTTAAGGGTGGAACCACCCCTTTCGTAGGGGTGAATTCTTCAAGTTTGGTTGAGAAATTCTTAATTTTTGGAGTTAGTTCATTATTTTTTGTAAATTACATTTCCAGGGTGATCTATAGATCATTGCAAAGAGTTTTGTTAAGGGTGAAACCACCCCCTTTGTAGAAGTAGATTCTTCAGTTTTTTAATGATCCATAAATCCATGGAAAGTAACCCTTAATCTTCTAGTTGTTTCAGGGATAGTTTTTGAAAATTACTATTTTAATATATGTAAAAGGGGGCTTTTAATTGTTTAAATAATTCTGTAAATAAAGGGATGAAGCTACTTTTGTATTTTAAGAGAGAAATCATCCCTTTCGTAGGGGTAGATTCTTCAAATTTGGTTGAGTCATTCTAAATTTTGGAGTTGGTTCATTATTTTATGTAGATTAGAATTTTTATTTGGTGGATCTATAGATCATTGTGAAGAGGGACTTTTAAAATTATTTAAATAAATGAATATTCCTAGTTTTGTATCCTGAGAGAGAAACCACCCCTTTCATAGAAATAAATTCAATTTTTTAAAAGTAACCCCTAATCCCCTAATTTTATAATTATTTTTAGTAAATTACAATTTCAGTATATATAGAACTATATGTTTGTCTCCTACTTCATTATAAATTATTTCTTTAAATAAATATAGCAGGGAACAATTCATTTGATTCTACTTTTGTATTTTAAGGGTGAAACTACCCCTTCTATCTTAGTAGATTCTTCTTCAATTCTTTCAAAGTGATCCTAAAATTATTTAAATACATAAATAAACAGATATAGCTGAGGAAATCTACACTTGATCCTACTCTTGTATTTTATGAAAAAAACTACCCCTATCTTCCTAGTAAATTCTTCAATTTTTTCAAAGTGATCCTCGTCTCCTATTTCATTATGGATTGTTTCTTTAAACAAATAAGTAAATAAACAAACATATCTGAGAATAATTCACTTGATTCTACTTTGATATCTCAAGGAAGAAACTACCCCTATTTTCCTAGTGAATTCTTCAATTTTTTCAAAGTAATCCACGTCTCCTATTTCTTTATGGATTATTTCTTTAAATAGATAAATAAATAAACAAATATAACTGAAAATAATTCTCTTGATTCTACTTTGATATCTCAAGGAAGAAACTACCCCTATTTTCCTAGTAAATTCTTCAATTTTTTCAAAGTGATCATCCCCTGATTGCTTCATAATTATTTTTAGTAAATTACAATTTCACTATATGCAATTCTATATGTTTCTTTTTCTACTTCATTATGAATTATTTTTTGTAAATAAATAAGAAAATAAACAGCCATAGCTGGGAACGATTCACTGGATCCTACAATTATATTTTAACTAAAAAACCACCCCTCTTCTATCAGAATCAATTCTTCCATATTCCCAAAAAAATTCTCAAACATTCCTCAAATATCTACACATTTATTTCTCAAATTTCTAACAAGGGAGGCTTCTTAAAACGTTGACTTAAGAAGACTCTGTTTTTAGAGAACTGAAAACTAGCAAAACCATAATTTTTTATTGAATTTATTTGTACAGATTCGCTAAAATTCAAGAATCTCATCTAGATTTATTTTCTTTAACATCTAATCTTGAGAATTAATTGTATTAGATTTTCAGTGGAAAATTATGTAATCTATATATGGTAAATATGGTCAAATACCCTAAGTTAATGTTCAAACTGATAATTTTTAAACCAAATTAACTAACAAAGGAGACACCCACTGTTTCTCCACGTTAATTTCGAACAAATCCATCATTTATTTTTACAAAAATTGCATTAGCTCCTCACTGAAAAATCATGTCACCAATACATGGTCATATACCCCAAGTAACCGTAAAAATTGATAATTTAAAAACCAAATTGAGCAACAAAGTAGACACCCACTATTTGTCCATGTTGATTTCGAAAAAAACCCATCATTTATTATTACAAACTCGTCAAAATTCATTTCCTTCAACATCTAATCTCAAGAATTGTTTTATCTCCTCACTGAAAAATCATGTCACCAATACATGGTGAAATACCCGAAATAATCGTACAAATTGATAATTTTAAAACCGAATTGGGTAACAAAGCCAACCACCGTGTTTCTCGACACAGTGGATTTGGACGGTAAACCTCGAGAAAGGATTCCGTTGGAATCTGTCGAGTCTCCGCGGACGACGTCCGACGGGCTGCCAGGCTCGTCGCTGACTCACTCGTATCCCGGCTCGCCTCGAGAAACGCAGCTGTGGCGAGCACGGAACGGTCAGGTCGAACCTGACCCCGTCGTGGCCGTTACCGTTTCTGAGTGACGTCTTCATGTCTGGCTCTGCGGGGCATTCTTCGTTCTCATTGTCCGTTTGTCCGTCAGTCCGTTCCGTGGCTGGACGCCCGGGCACTCGTATCGCCAAACCCCCCGTCGTCCGCCACTTCTCGCCACGAAAACTCCCGGGGCCAAGTGTCCCGTGAAATGCACCAGAAACCCGCGGGGAAATAATCGGTAACGATACACGCCGCCAAACGCGACCGTTTCGCGTTCGCCAAATCGGTTGATAAGCTCGTTAGGAACTTCGAGAAACTCGGCCACTTTGAAACAGTTCGACGTCCATTGGGGAATTAATCTCAAAGTAAACTGTTATTTATTGAATCTAAAATTGATTTGAAATGTTCGAAGAATTGTCGATTTTCTAATATTTTTTTTTCTCGATAGTGTGATGAGATATTTGTGGATCGAAGTGTAATAGTTTTGATAGTAACAGTTACCTAACAATCTGTTGACGTTATTGGCAGAGAGCAGAGGGTTGGTAAAACGTCGACAGCCAACTAAACGGAGATTAGCCGCGGAGTTTGGCGCGGCTGGTATACGAAAACTAATTACAAAGATTAATGTCTTTTGCATACGGGTCTGTTCGGTTTCCACGTAGCTTTACTTTATCGAAAAGGCGCATACGTGCGTACTTTTCGTGACGATTAGCGATGATGACGTTGCGTTATTCGAACAAATACGATGGTTTACCGGTGCTTCAGAATCTACCGAAAGAAGCCACCGGATCGTGAATAGGCCCGAAAGATGATCAAACGCGACGGGAACGGGGAGAGGGGTGACTTCGTTAATTGGCTGCAATTAACAAGAACGGGGGCTACCATTCGCTTCCGCGAGTCATTTAGGCGGGGATTGTGCGCGGTCTTTTTTAGGAGGATCAACGTAAATCTTGAACGGGGAGGCCTTCGATTATACATCTCACGAAAACGGAGAAAATTGCGGAATTAATTGTTAATTGTTTCTATGGAAGATAAAGGTAAACATAGAAAACAGTCCGACTATAAATCTCACAAAGACGTCGAAAACTACAGAATCAATAATTAAGAGTTTCTATCGAGGATCTACGTAAACCTCGAACACAGAAGTCATCGACTATAAGTCTCACTAAAACACAGAAAATTACGGAATTAATAGTTGATAGTTTTTATCGAGTCGAACACAGAAGTCTTCGACTATAAATCTCACAAAGACGTCGAAAACTACAGAATCAATAATTAATAGTTTCTATCGAGGATCAACATAAACCTCGAATACAGAAGTCATCGACTATAAGTCTCACTAAAACACAGAAAATTACGGAATTAATAGTTGATAGTTTTTATCGAGTCGAACACAGAAGTCTTCGAATATAAGTCTCACAAAAACACAAAAAATTGCGGAATTAATAGTTAATAGTTTGTATCGAGGATCAACGTAAACCTTGAACACAGAAGTCTTCGACTATAAGTCTCACAAAAAGGTAGAAAATTGCAGAATCAATAGTTAATAATTTCTATGGAGTCAAACACAGAAGTCTTCGTCTATAAATCTCACAGAAAACACAGAAAATTGTGGACTTAATAGTTGATAGTTTCTATCGAGTCGAACACAGAAGTCTTCGACTATAAATCTCACAAAGACGTCGAAAACTACAGAATCAATAATTAATAGTTTCTATCGAGGATCAACGTAAACCTCGAACACAGAAGTCATCGACTATAAGTCTCACTAAAACACAGAAAATTACGGAATTAATAGTTGATAGTTTTTATCGAGTCGAACACAGAAGTCTTCGAATATAAGTCTCACAAAAACACAAAAAATTGCGGAATTAATAGTTAATAGTTTGTATCGAGGATCAACGTAAACCTTGAACACAGAAGTCTTCGACTATAAGTCTCACAAAAAGGTAGAAAATTGCAGAATCAATAGTTAATAGTTTCTATGGAGTCAAACACAGAAGTCTTCGACTATAAATCTCACAAAAAACACAGAAATTTGTGGACTTAATAGTTGATAGTTTCTATCGAGTCGAACACAGATGTCTTCGACTATAAATCTCACAAAGACGTCGAAAACTACAGAATCAATAATTAATAGTTTCTATCGAGGATCAACATAAACCTCGAATACAGAAGTCATCGACTATAAGTCTCACTAAAACACAGAAAATTACGGAATTAATAGTTGATAGTTTTTATCGAGTCGAACACAGAAGTCTTCGAATATAAGTCTCACAAAAACACAAAAAATTGCGGAATTAATAGTTAATAGTTTGTATCGAGGATCAACGTAAACCTTGAACACAGAAGTCTTCGACTATAAGTCTCACAAAAAGGTAGAAAATTGCAGAATCAATAGTTAATAGTTTCTATGGAGTCAAACACAGAAGTCTTCGACTATAAATCTCACAAAAAACACAGAAATTTGTGGACTTAATAGTTGATAGTTTCTATCGAGTCGAACACAGATGTCTTCGACTATAAATCTCACAAAGACGTCGAAAACTACAGAATCAATAATTAATAGTTTCTATCGAGGATCAACATAAACCTCGAATACAGAAGTCATCGACTATAAGTCTCACTAAAACACAGAAAATTACGGAATTAATAGTTGATAGTTTTTATCGAGTCAAACACAAAAATCTTCAACTATAAATCTCACAAAAACGCAAAAAATTTCCAGAATTAATAGTTGATATCTCTTTAGAACGCCTTCCAGCGACGATATTTCATTCTCAGGCGTAGAATGTCGAGTGTTTTAAATGTCTCGCGAATCAGTACGAAAATCTCGATCTCCCAAATGACGACAGTTTTGAATGCACGACCATTCTAACAACGTTTACACCGTTTCTAAATGAATCCTCGAGGCGAGCCCGAGGCGTGGTATTACTATAAACACAATAATGAATTCTACGAGCCGTGCGTATTTCCGAGAACTTACAATGGCAGAGGGAATGTTACCAAAACACTGCTCGTCCTGGATCCTCTGCGCGTCACAAATATTTACTCGAACATTTCAACGCGCCCCATCGAACACACTCGAGATTTTCCAAACATTTAAACCCCGATACCGGGGGCCCTTAATTTTCCTCGTTAGCGATCCCGGTATCCCAAATGGTTATTTATTTGATTATTGGAAATTTTAATACCGGAAAAATAACCACTAACTTTCGTTTATTTCCACGTTTTATAATTTTTTAATACTCTATTTATATCATTGTTTATTTGAATTCGTGAAAGAGATGTTAGGAGATATTAAAAATGACTAGGAAGTTTCGTTAAATTTTGGTTTACATTTTAACAGAGATTTGTTAATATTTTGCACATTTTAAGAAACTCTTGCTAATGTTTCACGTTTTATTTTAATACTCTTTTTGAAAATTCTTGTTTAACACATTGACTGTCAATCTAAAATTCTAAAATTGTTTAGATGAACGAAACTTTGATTTTGGAGAATTCTAAATTATCTAACTTAACTCTTTGCTATATAATAACTAGTCTAACTCGTTACAAGCTCTTCAATGTCAAGTTTTACAATCATTAAGCTACTCTTCATGAAGCTTTACATATTAATATTAACACATAATTTACTTTCACCAGGTATTCGTAGAACAAATCTATTCTTTTAACAAATTTAAGCTTAAAATTAAATAATATACATTTGGAAAAATTATTTGGACTAAAAATTACATCTAGGGGTTAAAAATTGTCGTAATACTTATTTTCGTAACTTCACTAAAATTTACAAAGTCAATTAAAATTTATTTTCTTTTTTTAAATTGAGAATTGTTTCAATTTCACAATTAGAAGTTTTGTCACACATATATGGCAATCAATGTGCTAATAAACTCTTGATAATGTTACACATTCTATTTTAACACAAATTTTCTAATATTCTAACAAACTACTCCTAATATTCCACTTTTAATAGAGATTCTCTTCTACTATCTTTGCAAATTTTTCTCCAATAAATTCAAGCTAATATACCACGTTCTATTTCAATAGAGATTCTCTAATGCTCTGCAAATTCTACTCTGAACAAATATTTCTAAACTCTTCCTAATATTCTACATTCTATTTCAATAGAAATTATCTTATACTGTTTTTGCAAATTGTTCTCTAATGCTCAGCAAATTCTTCTCGATCAAACGTTTCTAAACACTAATGTTTCACGTTATTTTTCGAGAGATTCTAAAATCGACTCTGTTCTGTAAATTTGTCTCGTATAATACGAAAACAGTCCAAGAAAGCCACTATTTAGGATTCTAGTTCAATATTTTCTAATTCTCTGCAAATTCTTGTCAAAAAAAGGTTTCTAAACTCCTCCTAATATTCCACGTTCTTTTTCAAGAGATTCTAAAATCGACTCTGTTTCGCAAATTTGTCTCGTATAATACGAAAACAGTCCACGAAATTCACTATTTACAATTCTAATTCAATATTCTCTAATTCTCTGCAAATTCTTGTCAAAAAAAGGTTTCTAATCTCTCCCTAATATTCCACAATCTCTCTCAATCGATTCCCAAATCGACTCTGTTCCCCAAATTTGTCTCGTATAATACGAAAATAATCAACAATATCCACTATTTACGACTCCATTTCAACATAGATTCTCTAATGCTTGGAAATTCTTCTCAAAAAAGTGTTTCTAAACTCCTCCTAACATTCCACATTCTCCTTCAATTAATTCCCAAATCGACTCTGTTCCGCAAATTTGTCTCGTATAATACGAAAACAGTCCACGAAATCCACTATTTACGACTCTATTTCAACAAAAATTCTCTAATTCTCTGCAAATTCTTGTCAAAACAGTGTTTCTAAACTCCTCCTAACATTCCACGTTCTTTTTCAAGCGATTCTAAAATCGACTCTGTTCCGAAAATTTGTCTCGTATAATACGAAAACAGTCCACGAAATCCACTATTATTTACGATTCTACTTCAATATTCTCTAATTCTCTGCAAATTCTTCTCAAAACAAGGTTTCTAATCTCTCCCTAATATTCCACAATCTCTCTCAATCGATTCCAAAATCGACTCTGTTCCGAAAATTTGTCTCGTATAATACGAAAACAGTCCACGAAATCCACTATCTACCCATTTAACCGATGATCGCCGCGTCTCAAGAAGAAAAATAAAAAGTCCCCAATTTCCCTTACCTTTCCGAATCTGGGTCCCCGGGGGCCGGATATCCGACTAGCACCCGTCGTCAGCTTCCGGGGATCCTGGTTCCTGGGCCCGACGTTCACTCGCGAACTCGCGATACATAGAATCCCACGTCTCTCCTGGTTTCACGTTGCACACGGTGTATATCCTGGTCGCGATCGACAATGCGTTTTACGGTGGCCCGTGTACGTGCGCGGCAACGAGGGTTGGTAAAACTGGAGCGTGTATACGGCGAGAAATCGTGAAACTCACTTCCCCGTGGCCGGTGTGTCTCGCGCGAGAGCGGCGATATCTCGGATACTCTCTGGCGCGGGCTTCTCTCTCTCTCGGCGGCGACGATACACGCCGGTGGCGGCGGCGGACGACGCCGCTGCTTCCTGGTACCGCCACTCGATAGCGCTGCCTTCGTCCTCTCCCGGACTCGTCCTCCCACCCCCCGCCACCTTCGTCGAGAGGGGAAACTCACACGGACCAACGACGAGGGGAGAGACCGCGCTCGCGCACTCCTCGCGTGCTCCACGACTGTTCTCGCCCCTCGTTCCTCGTCCCTCTACTCACACACGAAGAACACGGCGAGAAAAATTCCCTGGAATCCTCCTCCTTGCGACACTCGCGAGACTTCTCGCACCCTTCGAGAAACGTTCTTCCGCCGGTATGATACGCTCCTGTTTCCGCGACGCGAGCGGGTATCGAAACCGTGCAGTTATGGAGCCGGCTGGTGGTGGCCCAAATTCCCAAAAATTTCGGGAAACACTAACCCCGGGAGTGCACTTTCGCGGTTGTTCGCCTCGTTTCGCGCCCCACCGCCGCCCACACGCACACACTGGAAGCCCGCGGACGGAGAGGGGAAGCGTACGCGCAGCCTCCGCATGGACCAAAATGGCCGGTCGCGCGCGCACCGATTGGCGGGACGGGGACAGCAGGGGCGTGGCGAGCGCGCGCCGCGTACCTCGCGGCCGCTCGTCGCCGATCAAAATAAAGATCTCGCGTCGGATGGAGTGGGGGGGAGCGCGAGTGGTGGGGGATCGATGAGAAATAGAGAGTGGAAGGGGGGGAGAAGGGAGAGCGTACGCGCAGGGTGCACGTTGCATTCGTTACGCGTTACGTTTTCGAAGGGGCGTCGAGCGGGGGAAAGGACTTTTTTATGGATCCCTTTCTCTCTCTCTCTCTCTCTCTCTCTCTCTATCTGAGAGCGTGTGTGTCGCGAGTAATGTAGCGTGGAGAGAGTGCATACACGGGAGTAACCGTGAACGTGCGACTACGGTGATCGTCATTAAGGGAGATGCTAATTGAAGGCAACACATTCTGCGATTTTTTTTAACGTTAGACGAGTTTGTACTGTTTCTGGGAAACTGGGGAATAGGGGAATATTGTACACTTGGGGTGTGGGATAATTTGGACTAATGTTGGGGACTATTGGAGTTGGTAGGAATGATTGGTAATTTTTGATAAAAAATTGGTCGACAATTTATGGTGACGTTAGAAGTGTTGGAGTTGGTTAAAATGATTGGTAAATTCTGATAAAAATTTTTCAATAATTTACGTTGATATTAGAAGTGTTGGAATTGGTCAAAATTATTGGTAATTTTTAATAAAAATTGTTCAATAATTTATGTTGACTTTAGAACTACAGGAAATGGGCAAAATGATTGATAATTTCAAATAAAAATTGTTCAATAATTTACATTGACGTTAGAATTATCGAAAATGGACAAAATGATTGGTAATTTTTATTGAAAATTGTTTGACTGGGTTTTTGAAAATTTAGTTTTCTATGAAAGAATGAATAAACACTTATTTCAATTTTTAACTAGTAAAACAATCCAAATCATTCGTAATTTTTGTAATAAAAATTTTTAGAAATCTATATGATTGGTTTTTTGAAAATTTAGCTTTTCATGAGAGAATGAATAAACAGTTATTTCGATTTTTAACTAAAGCAATCAAGTTTTTCCTTAACTATAGTACTTTGTATGGAAAATGGGAAAATTGATATCAAAATTTTTCCTTAATTATAGTAGTTTGTATAGAAAATGAGAAATACTGGTATCAAAGTTTTTCCTTAATTATAGTACTTTGCATGGAAAATGGGAAATACTGGTATCAAAGTTTTTCCTTAACTATAGTAATTTCCATGGAAAATAGGAAATACTCGTATCACAGTTTTTCCTTAACTATAGTCCTTTGTATAGAAAATGGGAAATACTGGTATCAAAGTTTTTCCTTAACTATAGTACTTTGTATGGGAAATGGAAAAACTGGTATCAAAGTTTTTCCTTAACTATAGTAGTTTGTATGAAAAAATGGAAAACTGGTATCAAAGTTTTTCCTTAACTATAGTAGTTTGTATGGAAAATGGGAAATACTGGTATCAAAGTTTTTCCTTAACTATAGTAATTTCCATGGAAAATAGGAAATACTCGTATCACAGTTTTTCCTTAACTATAGTACTTTTCGTGGAAAATGGAAAATACTCGAGTTTTCTATAAGAGAATGAATAAACACTAATTTCAATTTTTAACTAATAAAACAGTTAAAATTACCCATTCGAAATTTCCATAATAAAAATTTTACCCAGAATTTTGGAAAATTTAATTTCTCATAAGAAAATGAATAAACAGCCATTGCAATTTTTATTTAAAACAATTAAAATGACTCATTCGTAATTTCCATAATAAAAATTGTTACAAATCTACTCGACAGGATTTTTGAAAATTTACTTTTCCATAAAAGAATGAATGAACACTTATTTTAATTTCTAACTAGTAAACAAATTGTTATAAATGTACTCGACTGTGTTTTTGAAAATTTAGTTTCCTATAAAAGAATGAATAAACCCCAATTTCAATTTTCATTTAAAACAATTAAAATACCCCATTCATAATATCCATAATAAAAATTCTTACAAATCTACTCGATTTTACAAAATTTCCACAAGAGAATAAATAAATCATTTAAATTTCCAACTAAATCACTAAAAATGCCCCATATCGCAATAAAATTCCCAAAAACCTCGAATTAAAAAAAATTTCTACCAAATTTCTTTGCTCCCAAATAAACACCCTAATTGCCCCTTCTATCTCCATCCTTGAAACCTTTGTTACACATTTCCACGCAGGAATATCACAATAATTTGTCTCGTTCTTAGAGACCCCGCGTAAGCCCGCGACTCTCAAGCAATTTTCAAAGGTTGTTAACCTCTCGCCCGTTGTAATTTTATATGCGCTCTTTTTTCGCGTTTCGGGGATCAGTATTTCCTACCCAGCGACGATGTTCCTTCCCCGGAGCGGGTGTCTCGCGAGCAGACGTTGTTTGTTTGTTTGTTTGCACGTATTGCACCCGTTGCATCGGAGGCAAAAGGGGCCCCGGAGAGGTATATGGCTGTATCGTGTTCTATTCTATAGAGCGTATCGTGTGTGCGGTTGGGGGGCACGACGGTAGCCCAGCCTCGAAAATTGAATGTCAGCCAAGAAAGAAATGTCACAATATTCCGCGTGTCTGCAGCCCTGGCTGGTTTCTATTGCATCCTCCATCTCCGTCCATCCGCCAGGAATCGCACGGCGTTCATTTTCATAGAGTCTGTTTACGCGTTGGATGGGCAGAAAAGGGGAATGGCTACGGGTACAAATAGCCGCACAACACGCGAATGGAAATAAAGGCGCGAGGCTCTGTCCCGGGGTCTCGAGAATCCTCGAAAACAATAATATTCCGTGACTCGTGTAAATCTCGGTAACGTTAGGAGTTTATGGTTCGATAAATTTCACGTGCCCCTCCCCCAATTTGCCTCGTCGAATTGACGTTGTAAATCAAACGAATCGTCTCTCGTTGACCGAGAAATCCTTTCGGCATCTGCTAGCGGTGGCTCGTATTTGGCTGCGCCTTTTCTGAAAAAGCGTGTCCCCGGCAGGAGACGAGGTCGCCGCCGTAATCCGACGTCCGAATGTTTGACAGAATAATTTTCACGTTAGCAGGGTGCATTATGCTCCTTTATGCTCGCGCCTGGCCCTAAGCATTGTCGCTGAAATAAGCCGTATCCCACACCGTACGGCCCCCTCAGCTTTTATGCGCTTTTGCACGTATACCCGGGCCACACAAAAACCGGGGAACCCCGTGGTATGGTTGCACTTCGTACGAGAAAGACGGAGAGATTAGAATCCACGAACACCTCCGTCGGTAGCTTCCTACTCTTGTGCAGTGAATTCTCTCTTGGTATTTTTTTTAGCCTTGTTGCTGCTGTACCAGTACTTCTTAAAATCTTCTGATACTCGTGGTATGTTAATCTTTGGGTTGTAAAAGCAAAATTGTATTTGTGGTCACTTAGAAGTATCCACGAGGTCCAAATGTTTGACGAGAAAATTTTTGTCTGATGGTCTCTTGAGAAAGAGTGAATTTTATTTGCTAAAGATGATTTGGAGGTGTAAAATTAAAAGTGATTGGGAATAGTAGTAGTAGAAGTCAAAGTTTTTCCTTGATTCTAGTACTTTGTATGGAAAATGGGAAATACTGGTGTCAAATTTGTTTCTTGTAGTACTTTGTATGGAAAATGGGAAATAGTGATGTCAAAGTTTTTCCTTATAGTACTTTGTATGGAAAATGGGAAATACTGGTATGAAAGTTTTCCATTAACTTTACTACTTTTCATAGAAAAAATACTCGTATCACAGTTTTTCCTCAACTATAGTCCTTTGTATAGAAAATGGGACATACTAATGTCAAAGTTTTTCCTTAACTATAGTAGTTTGTATAGAAAAAATACTGGTATCAAAGTTTTTCCGTAACTATAGTACCCTGTATAGAAAATAGGAAATACTGGGATCAATGTTTTTCATTAACTATAGTAGTTTGCATAGAAAATGGGAAAACAAGTATCAAATTTTTTCCTTAACTATAGTCCTTTGTATAGAAATTGGAAAATACTGGTGTCAAAATTTTTCCTTGACTGTACTACTTTGTATGGAAAATGGGAAATTCTGGTGTCGAAGTTTTTCCTTACAGTATTTTGTATGGAAAATGGAAAATACTGGGATCAAAGTTTTTCCTTAATTATAGTAGTTTGTGTAGAAAATGGGAAATACTGTGATCAAAGTTTTCCATTAACTATACTACTTTTCATAGAAAAAATACTCGTATCACAGTTTTTCCTCAACTATAGTCCTTTGCATAGAAAATGGGACATACTAATGTCAAAGTTTTTCCTTAACTATAGTAGTTTGTATAGAAAAAATACTGGTATCAAAGTTTTTCCGTAACTATAGTACCCTGTATAGAAAATAGGAAATACTGGGGTCAATGTTTTTCATTAACTATAGTAGTTTGCATAGAAAATGGGAAAACAAGTATCAAATTTTTTCCTTAACTATAGTCCTTTGTATAGAAATTGGAAAATACTGGTGTCAAAATTTTTCCTTGACTGTACTACTTTGTATGGAAAATGGGAAATTCTGGTGTCGAAGTTTTTCCTTACAGTATTTTGTATGGAAAATGGAAAATACTGGGATCAAAGTTTTTCCTTAATTATAGTAGTTTGTGTAGAAAATGGGAAATACTGTGATCAAAGTTTTCCATTAACTATACTACTTTTCATAGAAAAAATACTCGTATCACAGTTTTTCCTCAACTATAGTCCTTTGTATAGAAAATGGGACATACTAATGTCAAAGTTTTTCCTTAACTATAGTAGTTTGTATAGAAAAAATACTGGTATCAAAGTTTTTCCGTAACTATAGTACCCTCTATAGAAAATAGGAAATACTGGGATCAATGTTTTTCATTAACTATAGTAGTTTGTATAGAAAATGGGAAAACAAGTATCAAATTTTTTCCTTAACTATAGTCCTTTGTATAGAAATTGGAAAATACTGGTGTCAAAATTTTTCCTTGACTGTACTACTTTGTATGGAAAATGGGAAATTCTGGTGTCGAAGTTTTTCCTTACAGTATTTTGTATGGAAAATGGAAAATACTGGGATCAAAGTTTTTCCTTAATTATAGTAGTTTGTGTAGAAAATGGGAAATACTGTGATCAAAGTTTTCCATTAACTATACTACTTTTCATAGAAAAAATACTCGTATCACAGTTTTTCCTCAACTATAGTCCTTTGTATAGAAAATGGGACATACTAATGTCAAAGTTTTTCCTTAACTATAGTAGTTTGTATAGAAAAAATACTGGTATCAAAGTTTTTCCGTAACTATAGTACCCTGTATAGAAAATAGGAAATACTGGGGTCAATGTTTTTCATTAACTATAGTAGTTTGCATAGAAAATGGGAAAACAAGTATCAAATTTTTTCCTTAACTATAGTCCTTTGTATAGAAATTGGAAAATACTGGTGTCAAAATTTTTCCTTGACTGTACTACTTTGTATGGAAAATGGGAAATTCTGGTGTCGAAGTTTTTCCTTACAGTATTTTGTATGGAAAATGGAAAATACTGGTATCAAAGTTTTTCCTTAATTATAGTAGTTTGTGTAGAAAATGGGAAATACTGTGATCAAAGTTTTCCATTAACTATACTACTTTTCATAGAAAAAATACTCGTATCACAGTTTTTCCTCAACTATAGTCCTTTGCATAGAAAATGGGACATACTAATGTCAAAGTTTTTCCTTAACTATAGTAGTTTGTATAGAAAAAATACTGGTATCAAAGTTTTTCCGTAACTATAGTACCCTGTATAGAAAATAGGAAATACTGGGGTCAATGTTTTTCATTAACTATAGTAGTTTGCATAGAAAATGGGAAAACAAGTATCAAATTTTTTCCTTAACTATAGTCCTTTGTATAGAAATTGGAAAATACTGGTGTCAAAATTTTTCCTTGACTGTACTACTTTGTATGGAAAATGGGAAATTCTGGTGTCGAAGTTTTTCCTTACAGTATTTTGTATGGAAAATGGAAAATACTGGGATCAAAGTTTTTCCTTAATTATAGTAGTTTGTGTAGAAAATGGGAAATACTGTGATCAAAGTTTTCCATTAACTATACTACTTTTCATAGAAAAAATACTCGTATCACAGTTTTTCCTCAACTATAGTCCTTTGTATAGAAAATGGGACATACTAATGTCAAAGTTTTTCCTTAACTATAGTAGTTTGTATAGAAAAAATACTGGTATCAAAGTTTTTCCGTAACTATAGTACCTTGTATAGAAAATAAAAAAATCCTGATATAAAAGTTTTTCCTCAACTATAGTACCCTCTATAAAAAAAATACTGATATCAAAGTTTTTCCATTGAGAAAACGTTTCGTAGAATGTGTAGCATGGAATAACAATTAATGAGGATTGTATTTGTTTTTGAGGAAGATTCTGATCTCTTATCTCTCTCGCCACGTACTCTGTGTTTGGAGTTCTGAGTTCTGTTTGCTAACAAGCAACGTCACAGTTCATTAACTGTTTCTCGGAATCATCGATAGATATGAAAACAAAAAACACGCGCCAGAGAAAAAGAATTGTTGACTCTGGCCATAAATTAGATACGGAATTTAAGTTTGCTGATGTAAGAGAGCTTTTAGAATCACATTTCGAAGACCGGATGATTTAATTATAGTAGATAGGTATGTTAATTCTTGAGTAACGAGACTGATACTCCAGACACTCCTAAAATATTTGCAACGCAAACAATGACTGCAGATTTTATGGGTAAATTGCTTTTCGAGCTATTGCGTGTGCAACAGGTAATTAGAATTTTAAGGAATGTTGGATGTTATCGACCTTCTTTTGATGGAAATTTACATTTCAATTTTATATTCTTTGTTTACTTCATTTCTGAACGCAATTAACACATTTTGGTTAACATATTTTAACAATTAACATTATTTTAATTTCATTTAATTTATTTTAATTTAATTTGATTTATAGTTTTGTTTTGATTTTAATTTTATTTTATTTTTGATGCTTTTTTTATTTGAAACAAGCGGTCATTTGATCAATTAACATTATTTTAATTTTATTTAATTGATTTTGATTTTAGTTTTGTTTTGATTTTAATTTAATTTAATTTTATTTTGGATGTTGGTTTTTATTTGAAACACAAGCGGTCACCCATCCTGTACTGGACACAGCCACCACAGCTTAACTTTGATGACCGCGCGAGGACAGATGCACTGCAAGGTGCAACAACCCTTAACAAAGTTTCTTTTTTAATTTATCCGTAATCAATAAATAACCAACAAGGTTTTTTTACATTTATAGCGTATCGCAATTATAGTGTACGAATACACTAAACTGTACATATTTTCCTACTGTAACAATACAATTTTAAATTCATTAAATAATTATTAATATTAATTTAAAAGTGAAGAAAATCCAAAAATTTCAAATCGTTTTGAAAAAATTATTTTTGGTTGCAGGAGTTAATTACAATCATTTTTGGTGAAGACACATACCCCTGAAATCTTACGCATTTCAGAGAAAAAAATTCCAATAGGGGGCAAATTTTTCAACGAAATTAAATAATTTCGAATCATTCTAAAAAAATTATTTTCGGTTGTAGGGGTCAATCACAATCATTTTTTGTCATAATACATACCCCAAAAATCCTACTCAGTTTCGAGAAAAAAATTCGAATAAATGGACAAATTTTCGACAAAATTAAAAATTTACAAATCATTCTAAAAAAATTATTTTTGTATGCAGGGATCAATTTTAATTATTTTTTGTCAAAATACATACCCCCGAAATCCTTCTCAGTTTCGAAAAAAAAATTGGAATAGATGGACAAATTTTCGACAAAATTAAAAAATTTCAAATCATTCTAAAAAAATTATTTTTGGTTATGGGAGTCAATTTCAATCATTTTTGGTGAATACACATATCCCCGAAATCTTACGCACTTTCGAGAAAAAAATTCGAGTAGATGAACAAATATTTTGATGAACTTAAAAATGTTTAAAAAATCATAACTCCCGAACGAATTGAGCGATTTTAATGTTTCAAAATGCAAACGACGCGTATTTTAGCGAAGAATATTTACAAATTCTAAAAATGTTCCAAAAATTGTTCCTCAACCCAGTAAACTTCGAAAAACTGATGGTCCAATTCCTCTTATGCAACTTGAATTTAAAAAATTTAAAATATAACAAAATTGGTCGACTAAAACACTGTAATGGCTAAACATCAAATCACGAAAGTCCAGCTCACAAAATATTTTCAAAATATTCGTGCAGCCTCCATCGTGAAATCAACAAGATTAAACCACTAATAACAGAAAAATTCGAGAAAAAGTCGGTCGGAGTCGAGAAATTTTGAGAACGGTATGGCTAGCTAACCGCGAGGACGCATATCGGGGGATCAGGCCCACTCGAGTCCCCCCGGGCCACTCGACACCAAATCGGACAGAATCCGTCAGAAATCTGTCACCGTGGCACAATGGTCCCCTTGGACGATTTTACCTACGCGCAGGAACACGCGCGGAGGGAAAGGGACGAGAGTCGGCAGGAATGCAAGTAGGTGGGCCCACCGCCACCTATATTTGACACCTTTCAGTCCAATAAAATAAAATGGTTCGGGTGGAATGTGGTCCTCCGGTTTCCACGCCGGACGCGTAATGTCCCTGGCCCTCGCCGCGAGCCTCGATCGTCCAGTCCCTCTCCAACGCCCGTGGATAACATCTCCGGGACACGGTGATAAGGGTTAGTCGACTCCCTTCGCTGAATCCTGACGCGCGATCTCGATTCTATCTTTCGAAATTACCGGGGGACCGTTTCGTGGAACCGAGTCGACGATCGAACGAGAAAACGTTGTTACAGGAATGTTAACACTTCGTAATGCCAATCGAGTACTTTAGAAAGCATCTCGATCGTCCAACCGTGCCCAATGGCGTCCATTGTGACTGGGCTCTGATATACGTCCGCCCCTTTGTGATCGAGGATCAATTTTGAAACTGTGTCCCGGTTAAATTTTTCCTCGCCTCGTTGAATGGGACACGTGCACCTAACGACGCGGATTTTCCACCCTTCTACACTTCGCCTCCCGGATGTTTGCGTGGGAGAGATGATCTAGTGAACTCTGACTGGTAAACGTTTAACAACTCGATCTTTAATCGTCCTATGGTGCTCGAGGCATATAAAAATTCACGAATTGATCTTCTCTTTCTCCGTGGGGATCGCGTACATGGGCACCTCGTTGTACTCTTTGGGTGGCAGGAATCTGAAATGATTCCAAGTAAATAACGTTGCAAGAGTGTTCTGGGATGAAATTGTGTACCTTTGCACTATGGGTGGGAAGTGATTCCTGTCGACGTCCTTTAGGTCCTTCACTCCGAACATCAAGCTGACCAGAGTGCCCACCACCATCACTATGAGGAATCCCACTAAAGTGTAGTACATGAAGGATATGGTGTAGAGGATGAATGGTTTGTCTTCTGGGCTCTGTAAAGTAGGGATCTGGACGATCGTCGCGTTGAACAGGCTCTCCACGTTGGTGCAATTCTCTGTGGAGGTGGGCAGAGGCGGGTAGACCAATCGTTTCTGCGCCATGTTCACTTGCGCCCCCAATATCACCCAAACCATGAAGATCATGGAGAGCAATCCTCCGGTTATGGCGCCTTTCGTGGTGGCCCAGGGTATCAGCATTCCTAGGGTGAAAATTCCCAGCATGGCGCCGCCCGTGACCCCGTGCAGGGTCATGGAGAGCTGGAAGATGTCGCTCAGACGGTCCACGATGAACACCATCGCCATGCATATTGTGCCAGCCACCACCACTGTACCCTAGAAATTTTAACATTTTTTTTTTATATATAAAAAATTGAGAATACCAATTTGCTGATTGAGGCTTCGTTAAAAAGTTAGTCACGTTTTAGGTGGATATTCAATGTATTTTTTTTTGGTCCATTTTTCAGAATTTTTAAATATTCTTTGTCGAAATACGCGTTGTTTGTGTTTTGAAATATTAAAATTCTACAATCTGTTGAAGATTTGCGATTTTTTAAATTTTCACTTGGAATTTGGGGGTACCATTACTGATTATAGAGTATATTTTCGATAAAGAATTTTTTTTCTCGGAAGTGCGTAGGATTTCGGGGGTATATCTGTTGACCAAAAATGAGTAAAATTGACTCCCCTAGCTAAGAATAATTTTTTTAGAACGATTTGAAATTTGTTAATTTCGTCGAAAATTTGGTTCACCTACTCGAATTTTTTTCTCGAAACTGAGTAGGATTTCGGGGGTATACCTGTTGACCGAAAATGATAGTAACTGACCCCTACAACTAAAAAGAATTTTTTCAGAATGATTTAGAATTTTTTTTTGTTCGTCGAAAAATTTAGGCAGCTATTTCCTGTCGATTTTTCTTAAAAATTCGTTTTTGATTTTTAATTAATTTAGTTGACGTTGTACGAAAATTGTGTTTAATACTTTTTTATAGGTATAAATTAACTCTACTTCCCCCGAAAATTTCATTCAAATATATTCACTATTGTAGGAGTTATGGCTGTTTGAAAATTGGACCAATTTTTATGGGGAAAATTGACCATTTTTTCACTTTACGGGGTCAAAGAATAACTTTTTCAATATTGTTAGAATTTGTAAATATTCTTTACTAAAATACGCGTTGTTTGCATTTTCAAACATTAAAATCCTTCAATCCGTTCAAAAGTTATGACGTTTTAAAGATACATATGAAATTTTGGAGTGACATTTCTGGCCTTAAATTATATTATTCGATATGGAATTTTTTTCTCGAAAATGGTTAGGATTTCGAGGGTATGACTATTGACCAAAAATGATTACAATTGATCCCTGGAACGGAACATAATTTTTTCAAAATGATTTGAAATTTTTTAATTTCGCCAAAAATTTATCCACCTATTCGATTTTTTTTCTCAAAACTGAGTAGGATTTCTGGGGTATGTATTTTGACAAAAAATAATTGTAATTGATCCCTGGAACGAAAAATAATTTTTTTAAAATGATTCGATATTTTTTAATTTCGCCAAAAATTTATCCACATATTCGATTTTTTTTCTCGATACTGAGTAAGATTTCGGGGGTATGTCTATCCACCAAAAATGATTGTAATTGACCCCTACAATCGAAAATAATTTTTTCAAAACGATTTGAAATTTTTTAGTAACTTTTTAATGGAGCCTCTATCAAGAAATTAATATTCTCGATTTTCGTCTTATTCTGGCCTCTAGAATCTCCCATTAAAACTTTCCCCATGAAATTATAAAAAAAACATGACCCATGAAACTCAGGAAGTTAAAATAAGAAAAAAAATCGATCTTTCGCAAGCATTCGATATCGTCAATTTCTTTGCAATTTATTGACCATAAACTTGAGCAATAATTCAAAATTTTATCACAACAAAAAATTATCTACGAAGAAAGAATACTTCAGCGCCTATAATAAATAATAGAAACTAAACTCTGATAAAGAAATTACAAAAATTAAATTATCCACATAATTCTACGTTAAAAATATTAGCTACTATCATTAAAAAAAAATTTTAGTACATTTGTTTATTCATTAAATAAAAAAACATTCTTGCCATAACTTCCTAACAAAGCATTTATGAATAACACTTTAGTCTTATTTTTACCTAGTAAAATTACCTAATTTTTGCAATTACTAAAAAAACACAACTTTGTCAATTTATTCGAAACGTTAGAATTTTTGTAAAAATAGTTCCTCCATACTTTCATGATATTCGCGGCTCTGGCCTCTTTATCGTTGCTGTTGGGCAGCCAGGGATCGATGAAATCCTCGTAAATTGTGCCAGCGACTGTGTTCAAATTAGCGCTCATTGTGGAGAGGCCAGCGCTGACGAGACCAGCGAGAAAGAGACCCGAAAGTCCCGGAACATCCTCAGCAACGTCCAACACATAATACGGTAGTAATTGGTCGCTCCTCGCGATCACCTGGAAACCAATTCGCCCGTCATTATTCCCCCACCCAAAACAGAATCCCCAAAGAAACTTACGTGAGATTTTATGGGATCGCACTTGTGGTACCTGGCGTACATAATCAGCCCAGTGAAGACAGACACCCACTTTATAAGTATCAAACACAGCCCCATGAACCCTATCGCCCTAAAAAAAAAAATAATATTACTCAAAATCATTAGAAAATCATCTTCCACTCACTTGTGAGCTTCTCTGATGTTTGGAACGGCCAGAAATCTCTGCATGGACATCTGATTGATCCCCAGGCTGGACAGCCAGGTCATAGACATCCCCATAGACATCGCCCAGAAGGAGTTCCTCACGTATGGGCTGGGATCCATGCTAGAAACCAAGGAAAGTTAAAAAAAGAAACGCAAAATTCCGAAAAGGTTCAAAAAAGTCGTACTTCCAGAAGACGATTCTGTGGCCCTCCTCGGCTACCCTCCAGATCTCCTGCACTCCACCCACAGCCAGGATGCCCAAAGTGAACACTGCAAAGAGGCTGCCCAGGGTTATGGTCATCTGGATGGTGTCCGCCCAGACCACCGCCTTCAGGCCACCCTGAACGTTTCGAAACGGGGATTTATCAGCTCTTATCGCGTTTCGAACGCTACCGGTTCCACGCGTGTGTTTGACATAGGCAAACTGGGGGGATCTTGAATCGCTGATAGAGCCCCAGGAGCGTTTCGCAACCGGGATGTTTGTAAACACCGTTGTCGGTCTGCGTTAATTTTAGAACGTGGACTTACTATGGTCGTGTAGAATATGCACACGATGCAGATCACCGGGGTGATCAGGTGCAGGTTGATGGACGTTGCCTGTGAGAACGCTAGAGCTGGCACGTAGATGATGAGGGGAACGTAGAGGAGCAAGGACAGGGTGTAGAGGAACGAGGCCAGGACTCGAACTGATCTCGTGAACCTCAGCTCCAGGTACTCGAAGGTGCTCTTCAGTTGTAGCTGGTAGAATACTGGCAAGTAGATGAGGGAGATCAGGCTGCACGATATGATGGACGTGAAGACGCAGGCTGCGTACTGCGTGCCGTATTGATAGACTTCGACTGGCACGGCCAGCAGAGAAATTGCGGATATGTGACTGGAAATTGAACGCAAATTTAGTGTGAATCGAACGTTTTTTATGAGAATTCTTGATTACCTGGCGATGAGACTCATGCTGACGGGGAAACAGGACATGGTTTTACCGCCGAGTAAGTATTCGGTGGTGTTGTCCTGTTTCTTGCCGAAACAGCCGAAATAGATCCCTATGGCGACACTGATACCTAGGAGACTGCTGAAAAGGACGTAGTCGGTCCATCCGAACGTGAGTTGCTTCAGCTCGAGCCCAGGTAGCTCTGATCTCGTCTCGTTCTCCGCCATTCTGAAATTAATTGACAATTTTTTAACGTCCGTAGCTTCTAGGATAGCTGATGTATTTTAATGAAATTTATTTCTGTGATGGAGCTCGTGGGTAGCTACAAAAAAGTATTAGACAACTTTTCTATAGGGCGTCAAACAAAATTACTAAAAATCAATAACGAATTAGGTGCGTTCGATCAATTACGAAGGTGCCTTTTTTCGGCGAAATTGGAAAGTTTCAAATCTTTCTGGAAAAATTATTTTTAGCTGAGGGAGTTAATTATAATCATTTTTGGTAAATAGACATACCCTCGAAATCCTGCTCAATTTCGAGAAAAAAATTCGAACAGGTGGACAAATTTTTCGACGAAAAAAAAAAATTTGGAATCGTTTTAAAAAAAATATTTTTATCTAGGGGGGTTAATTTCAATCATTTTTGGTCAATAGACATACCCTCGAATTCCTAACCATTGTCGAGAAAAAAATTCCTTACCGAACAATATAAACTTCAGGCCAGAAATGTTGCCCCAAAATTTCATGCGTATCTTTAAAACGTCATAACTTTTGAACGGATTGAAGGATTTTAATGTTTAAAAATGCAAACAACGCATATTTTAGTAAAGAATATTTACAAATTTTAACAATATTGAAAAAGTTGTTCTTTGACCCCCTAAATTGAGAAAAACCCCATAAAAATGGTCCAATTTCCAAACGATCATAACTCCTACAATAGTGAATATATTTCAATGAAATTTGGGGGAGCAGTAGACCTCCTATGTACCTACAAAAAAGTATTAAACAAAATTTCTGTACAGCATCAAACGAATTTACTAAAAATGAAAAACGAAATTTTAAGAAAAATCGACAGGTGCCCTTTTTCGGCCAAAAACAAAATTTTCAAATCTTTCTAAAAAAATTATTTTTAGCTAAGGGGGTTAATTACAATCACTTTTTGTGAATAGACATCCCCCCAAAATCCTGCTCAGTTTCGAGAAAAAAATTCCAATAGATGGACAAATTTTTCGACGAAATTAAAAAATTTCGATTCCTTCCAAAAAAATTATTTTTAGCCGACGGTGTTAATTACAATTATTTTTGGTAAATAAACATACCCCCGAAATCCTGCTCAATTTCCAGAAAAAAATTCGAATAGATAGTCAAATTATTCAACGAAATTAAAAAATTTCCAATCGTTCAGAAAAAAATATTTTTCGATACAGGGTAAAAAATTCGGGTAGCTTCCAAAATTTATTTAATTAAAAAATCGAAAATTCAAACTTCCGTTATCGCGAATAAAAAGTGATTAAACCCAATGTTCACTTGGCCCCTAATCTACTATTATTTATAAAAACAGATATATTTATAGCACTCACGTCTCAGTTTCCTGTTTCTCTCGAGCTACCCGGTCGCAGTCTCATTCGCGTTCGTCAACTATTGGTTCGACGGATTTTTAAATTGTCCACATACATTTAATCTTATCGGAAAGATACAATGATTTCGTTTTACGCTTAGAAAAGTATCCGACGAACTCTACATTACTACTGACAACGATGATGTTAAAACCGATGCTATATGTTTATCTGATATTGCACGGTACATCAACCTAATTTACGATGGACAGATAAAGATGTTTTTCTCGGTATTCCGCAAACGGTTAGGCATCCTTAAATCAATGTCTAACTAGGCCCTAAATTATTCTGTAACCGTTATCGTGGCGACCTTGTTCGTCAAAGAAATATTATAATTTTCGTTAGTTGTATAATTCCCCATGACGAGGCATAGAATTCGAGAAATATTAACTACAAACTGCGATACAAATAAAATATAAACACCGTTGCTGTCTCAAACGATTCCAGTTTATTCGAATACAACAAAGCAAGAATATGTGTGTATTATTTTTTTTTTTTTAAGATACTCCATATAACAACCATTCTGTCAATTGTTGCATTCTTTGTTGTCTTTCCATATCGCTACAATTTTGTAAGAGATCGTCTAAAGTCTTCTTTTCTTCAGATTCGAGCTCCTCCAGAAGGATGAGAGGCTTGATGACCATACTTGGAAGCGTAACGTCGTGGTAGAGGAAGATCTGTAAGTACTCTTCAATATTTTTAACTTCTCTTTAAAAAAATCATTCAAAAATATCACTACCTTGTTATTGAAAGTATTGTACACGAGACAGGGCGTTGAAATTCCTGGAGAAACGTTGTAGTTGCCTGTACAAAATGCTCTGACTGGCTCTTCGAACTGAAAACGTACGCTGTTTCGTTGTTGATCTAAAATATAAGTCTGTCCATCCCACGCGCAAGCAACTATTTCATCAGAACCGTCTCCGGTTACGTCTAATCTGCACAGAGCAAATATCATACGATCTACTTGCATAGACCTAAAAAAATAAACGTGTAAGCTATAAATAACTATTGTTAAGCGATGGAAAATTTTTCAATCTCACCATAAAATAACTTCGTCCTTGACTAACATTATTGTCCCGTCTAAAGTTGCAAGAGCGTAAGGCTTTCCTTGAGACGAACTATTTTTCATGTTCGTGTTAGCTTCAATTTTATCTTTCTCTTTTACACGTTCAATATTATTATTATTGCTACTATCCGAACAACAGAAATCTTTATAAGTGGGCAACAACGAATCTTTCTCCGTTTTCGTATCGTACTCGCCAAGAATTAAATTCCCCCCCAACAAATTGCCATCGACTTCGTCTATGTTAGAACAATCAGCTTTTTCTGGAACTTTCCCTACTTTGTAACTTTCTATCCTAGAAGTTTTTTCTTTCTCGCGTTCTTCCGCCGCATCTAAATTCTCTTTCTCCGCTTCAAATTGCGAAGCATTCCCTGTAAATTCCTGCGAGTCAGATTTCAAATTTATATCCTGCTTAATCGAGCTCGAAACATTCTGTTTAAAGTCTTTGCACTCGTCAGTCATTTTATTCTCCAGCGTGGATTCCAGATCTCCTATAATTTCTGTTGAAATATTCTGATTGCGCATGCGCGATATTCCCAATGTTTGGTAATCCACGCAGCTCGCTGCCGACTCGTCGTCAGTTTTGTGAGCTTCGTCTTCCAAGTGGCAATCCTTGGGGTTACATTTTATTCGCATAAACGTTCCTCCGGGTTGAGCAACTAATAACGTTGGCGTCCCATCCGCCATATGCTGAACAGGAATCGAACAATTATTATTACTGTAAAATTTGTTTTCAATTAATCCCAGAGTGACCGTACCTGCAGCGTAACTGTTCCTATTTGATTGGTACACTCCCATTTATTTAATCCAACTAACTTTCCTCTTCCTAGTTCTAAATTGCTCGACCATCTGTAAGACCTAACTACGCGATCGGTCAAGCCTAATATCATCTCGTTTGCACCATCTTTATCAACATCAGCTACTAGTACTACTTTTGTATTCGTTGGGATTCTTTGTACATGGACACATTCCATTTTACCAGACAACTCGTTTGCTTCGCTATTACCGTCCGTTTGATCCGAACTCTGTGAATTTGTCATGTTAACACCTGTTGCTGTATCCATACCTGGATGACCTATAATTTTTATAATCTGCAGATTATAATTTCTCTTGATCGAAAGATAATATAGTTTTTAGCTCACCGGTCTTAATGTTATCTTGATCGGTTGTTTCCTTAGCTGACTGTTGAGTAGATGTTGCGTTAATAGTACTGGGATTCACAGATCTTGGACCGTAAAAGATATGCGCCCATCCATCCCCGCAAATTACGACTAACGCGTTTCGGCCATAATTAAAAATATCTCCTATAGCAACGCTAGTAACAAGGCCTAAACCTGGTATTTTTTGCCATAGCTCTGATCCCTGTTGAACATCGATTGAAAATAATTTGTCCAGTATCTAAAGAATTTAACCCCTTGCCGCACAATTACGACTCTGACTCATAAGTTCTTGATGTCAAGTTTCACAATCATGAGGCTACTCACTCGTCATCGAGTCTTATATATTAAAATCAACACATTTTTACATTTACTAGGTACTCATAAAACAAATCTATTCTTCTCAGTATAAAGTTATTAACGAATAACTTACTTTGAAAATATAAAGTTCTCCCTCCGCAGTACCAACAACTAATTCATTGTCACCGTCATTATCAACATCTCCTATCGTTAATCCATGTCTGCATACTGTGCCAGGTAAATCCCATTGCAGTCTTTTAACAAAACTGACGGCCCTCATTGTTAAACTAAATTTTATCCAGCTGGTGCTTTTGATACATTTAACGGGAATCTATGATTTAACATGGAAGGTTGAAGGCATTGCAATCTACTAAGTGGCCATATTATATGAGTAGCTTTAGCAGTTATTAAACCGATAGAAACTGGTCCAAAAATATTAGAATCCGTAGAGCGGTTAATGTTATCTCCTTCTACCCAACAATGACCTTCCGGTACCTGATACAAAAAAGCTTTCGTTAACCATTTAAATAATATAGTCGTTCATAGTAGAATGAGTCAAATACCTGCAATACTTCTAACTTATATCCATGCGTATGTATAATATCACCGGCAATTCCTACGACACGTTTAATCAAAGTTTGCTCCGGATGTTTTGGCGACGTAAGGGCTACTACTTCGCCACGTTTAATATCTTGATTATTAGCAGCCCAACGGTTCAGAATAACGTAATCAGTATTGTCTTTATTTGGGTTCAAAGTTGGCCACATTGAGATTCCATCTACCTTGGATATGGAACCAACCGTGTCCAAAAAGACAATCCCAAAAGGGACGCCCACAACAAGACTTCCTAAAAATCGTCGTATTCCCATCTATCGTACTTACGTATTAAGAACGTTAAAATATTTTTAAATTGCACAGGCTCTATGGTGCATGTTCACGATTTAATCACGTTCATTAATTCCAAAACTTTATCTGCAAAAAAAAAAAAACAATAAACAGAACTCGTTGATTGTAAATAATTTAAGAGGTTAAGTAAACATATTTACAAAGTCGAATTGAAAGAAAATTAATTTACTAAAAATTCTTTCAATACCATAGAATTTATTTCGAAAGGAAGAATCTCATAAATTGTAAATCCAATTTAAATATACGTTACGACGATAATTCAAACAAAGAACTTACATAGACAGAGTTTATTGAGAAATTATATAACCATAGAAATACACGGCATGGTATCAGTCAAATTAGAAACAAATTTTCGCAATAAATAAATTTTCGTCGACCATTTTAAGCTTTGTATAAAATATTACTTTATTTCCTTCGCATATCAAATAAAATTTATCGTAAACGAATATTCCGAATTAGATTTAGAAATTAAAATATTTTATTTAAAAATGTTATGTATTGTTTAAAAAATTGTTATTTAATGGGCTAAGAAGGGGTACAAAGTTCAATATAATATTATTTATTTTTCTAGCAACGATATTGAAAATGACAATTACACTGAAACATGTAAATAATTTAATGTTTTAAAAAATTACTAGAAACGTGTCTGTTTCAATAACAATCTAATTACATTTAAAATTAATTGATCTATGTTAAAAACATTGTGTTTAAAGTACAAGATATTTTGAACACTTTTAAGACTAGGAATCATTCGATATCGCGGATAATAAATGTTAATATATTTCGAGAGCTAGCTTATTAATAATGTTACAAAAAATGCGGCAGCATTGCGTCTTCGAAATACTCGGATTTATATTTATTTTCAATTCAGGATTGTAACACTTTTAATAGAAGTTACGGTAACTTTATAAAATACCATAATGTAGAGAGTAAATAAAAAAATTATTTTATTTTCAATGTACGTATATTTTCTATACAATTTGTAAACTTAACAATTTCCCGCATTTTTTGCTTATTATGATTTGACGATTAATTCTATCTATTTGTACAGATATTATATAACAATACTAACAGCTTCATCTCGCAATAATTACAGAAAAAATTAATGGCGTACGCATGTATATACATTAGAATACATTGTTAACGTAATCGTGCAATTGAAACAAATATTCGCGTAATATTACATTGAACTTCGCGTTTTACTTTTTTTGCATTTTTACATAATGAACAGCACGCAATCATACGCATGAATAATAAATATTATACTTTGTGTTTGCATCTAATATACAATAATTGCATGATTAAGCATAGGTATGAAAATGACAATACTACGTACTAAATGACTTTGTAGACTACGTTATTAAAAAATACATTTAAATGTAACTCAAATACTACATATAGGATGCCATAGAAAATTGATTCGTTGATATTAATAATAAAAAAAAAAAATAAACGAATAAAAGTAAAATTACAATAGCATGTTGAACAGAAACGACTGGCATGTGTGTGCACAAGCATACAGATCAGTGCTTGCCAATCACCATACCCAATTGATAATAAGTATCGTGACAATATCGATCACTATAGTGTCCATTGACCGTATTACAATTCTGCGATCATTATTGCACAATGACACTATTGGACATGTACACGAAGCACTGCCTCTTACTTGGCCCCTCCGATTAATGAATTTCTGACTTTATTGAGTATAGAATACAACAGGCAATAATGTAAGCATGTAGTAAATTAGAGTCTTGTGAAATTAGGTGTTCGACAGTGCTCGACCAACATTTTATTCCCTCATTATCCGATTGATTTAATTATTTACTTCTTCTTCATCTTCGCTTACTTCTACCTCTGATTCTTCATCTTCAATAACATTTACTTCTGCCTTCGATTTATCATATTCGTTATCACTTACTTCCACCTCTGATTCTTCAGTTTCTACCTCGTATTCTTCAGCTTCGTTATCACTTACTTCCACCTCTGATTCTTCAGCCTCGTTATCACTAACTTCTACCTCTGACTCTTCATCTTCATTATCGCTTACTTCCACCTCTGATTCTTCAGCTTCGTTATCACTAACTTCTACATCTGACTCTTCGTATTCGTTATCGCTTACATCTACCTCTGATTCTTCATCCTCATTATCGCTTACTTCCACCTCTGACTCTTCATCCTCGACACCTACTTCTATTTCAGCTTCATAGTTTTTCCTATCGTCTATCTCTACATTTATTTCTTCCTTGTTGCTTTCATCCATTTCTGCTTCCACTTGTTTCCTCGCATGGTCTTTATTTACATCCTCAGTTTCTTGCGTCTCATCTTCTTTTCTACATTCAACCGTTCCAACTTCTTCCTGATTTTCTTCTTCGAATTCCTGGTTAAGCGAAATAATATTAAACACTTTTAATTTCATTGTTACACGATATGTAAGATCTAAATTGTAGCAAAGTATCTAATTTTGATGTTTAAACTGTGTACTAATTAGAAGCTCTGTGGAACTCCTGTAAGAAACGTTAAATGCATTCGGTTAGTTCGATTAATGTGTTGTTCGCAGTTTCGTGAACGAAATCATAAAACATGTGTAAATTATTAATTCCTAAAGTTATAAGCACATGTTAATCGTGGTAATAATAAAGGTGTGGAATGTTTAATGTGTGCGGCTTAATCTAGAATTAACAGATAAACAACAGATCCAATACGTAATACAAATTAGATATTAATATCTAAAACAAATCACAGACTGTAAGCAATTATTACTGCATAGTGGCAACGTCAGCACCGAATTTATGTAAGTCGTTACTAAAAGATCTTTTTTACATTTCACGTGGCTCCTGTGATTTGTCATTTTCATATTAAGTAATCTATGTACAAGCAAACAATTAAATGAATGAAAGAATCACCAGTATAAATAAAACAAGGCTCCACAGATTTTATTCGATTCTGTTGATAATTCTAATGTTTTCTTACAGCTGCATTTTGGTCGAGACTGATAAGGGAGAGGATCATTTTGCCTGAGAGTACGACAGGTGCTTCTGCATCCTCTTCCGCCTTTTGAGCTTGCGTTTTTGAATCTGTTACAAGTAATTCACATTGCGGTGGAAGTGCACCTTCTAAATATATTGGCTTAGGCGGTGTTTTCTCCCTCTCAACATGGCTAAAATAATTAAGCTTTTGTCGTTGAAAATTTCGACTTAATATGTGTATTATTTGAGTTATGTTTACCTGGGTGAAATAGGTATTATAGGAGTAGTAGGTCTACTACCTTTACCCTCGCAACTAGCTGTCATTTCCATACCCATAACTTTAACAGTCGGTGAATTTTCAATATTTTCTACTTCTTTGTCTGTTGCACTACGATCAACCTGGACATCGGTATCGTCCTGAAAATTAAATCATCAGAATGAGCGATCACATGTAAAACATAATTGCACGCTATTGTACCATCAAATGTACTTAATGAATGCTACGCTATGAAGATTAATACTTCTAAATCAAAATGACAAAGTAAATGTTACTATTTAATCTCCTTTGCGGTGGTAATATACTGTTCACAGAAAAATCACACGCCTAAAAAAATGTACAGGGTGTTCGTGCAACCCTGGGAAAAATTTTAATAATATATAAAATATAAAAAGTCCATGCTGGTTTGTCTAGAAAAAACACGGTGTTATTTAAAAAAAATAAACATCAAAAACTTGCAATATTGTTCATCGTATGTTTTAGCGTACGTGTTATAAGTATTGTCATACATTGTTTAAGTAAATTTTTAAATATTGTTACTTTAGGGTTGAGTCCCTAGTATCTCAATACATAAGCCTTAAACACAATAAATGTATTACTTTTGGTTATTCTTGTTAAGAAACTTTTAAGGCAAAGAATATACCTTAGACAAGCGATCGACCCCTGCCAGATCTTTGGACTTTGGAGGCCCATCTACTATTTAAATATAAAAATGAGAACTATGAATTCTATTACTTAATAAAATATGAATACGCACTTTTCATTAAGACAGAGTATTTACAACATTAATAATAAATAATTTAGAAACGGTTACCCAGAAGCGTTGGAAATGTAGAAGCAAAAAATTTTGAAAATTTTGTTGCGTATAACGTACAACAGGATAGATAAAGCTTGAAACGCAATCAGAACACAACAACGTGCACATTTCTAAGGGCTAAAGAAACTGAAAATGTAAATTGCTTCAAAATTTGTCTAGTAAACCTTGTGTTCTTGTTGCGAGCTTGGACTATGCATAACCGAACGTGATATGTTGCCCATCTGGACAACAATTCTTTCCATGGCTGCTTCCGTCTCGACCAAACGTCGTCTCAGTTGATCTATCTCTATGTCTCCTGCCGCTTCTTGTGTTCCAGCATGTATAACATTACCAAATGTGTTCAGAGACTGTACACAAGTACTTACAATATTTGTAATTTTAGCCTAACATCTTTTATTTTTTTTTACTTTTTGTTATATCCGCGATACAAGTACGTGTGTGTTCTAATTGTGCAAACCTTGCATCATGCAACACCATTTAAAAATCTGATTAGATACTCAAAAAAACATGTACCTTATTTTTCAATATTTCTTTAAAGGAAATAGCTTTCGAGGAAAACACTGCATTAATGACGATACTTTGACTATATAACATTAATTAATTCTTATCAGATTCCCATTCTTCGGTACAAATTTTTGCTCCGTTTTGATCCACAGTTATACAGTCAGAGCGATGATACGAATCAAGTGTCATTGATAATTTTTGAACTTATAGAAAAAACTTACGATCGTTTAATTCTTCTATGGTTGGCGCAGGTCTGTGGGGGGATACCGATCTTTCTTTTTGGTGATGCATCGTGCCACTGGTCATCGCACTAGCAAAGGCTTCTGGACTAAATACCATTTTTCGAAATTCTTTCTCTGCAGCAGCTCCTGGATACTCTGAAATTATTTCGCCATCCGAATTTTTCTTCAACACCTAAAAGAAAAGAAAAGAAAAGATCGGTTGATTCTTCTGCTCATCGTAAATACCATACAGTAGCAACAGGTCGTTCACCTTGACGATCGTATACAGGAAAAACAGTACAATGCCTAATGTGTATAGTGGCATAATGATCCCCATTATACCACTTCCTTTCGGTGCAGGAACAACATGTCCTGCACCGCCCAAGGGTGGTCTCATTTTTGGCACAACATGATCGGGTCTATCTACCACCTTTGGAACAATATGAGAGGAAGGTATGGCTCTGCCACGTTCTCTCAATGCAGGATGCAAACCACCCGCATGAGGGGGCGTGCGTCGTTCTTGTCGTATTGTAACTAAAAAAATAAATATTAATTTATAATATATTATTCGTCAAACAAACCTTAAAGCTTCGGTACATGAAATTTCATGGAAATAGTGTTTGTAATCTTTGTACATAGTGGAAGGGATCGTTACATAGATGTATTTGAAACTATGACTATAGGCCAAACTTATCCCCATCTACACATAGATAGTTATACTTGCACTTTTGGAAACTTGCCAAGGTAGAAGGGACAACTTAAATCTGTTTTCCACATATAATTGGTAAATTATTGGCGTGAAAATCATATTTTTAATCGAAAAAAAGAAATACAATTATTGGGTTAGTAGTATTAATACACTTTCAATAATCTTATGTTAAAAGTCAAACAATTGTTATACATGCTATACCTTATTAATAACTACTATCGAAAATTTTGAATAGAACCTTTTTTAATTCTTACTGTGCGGCATTAAAATATGATATCTGATGAGATGTGGAGTTCCTAACTGAGAAAGGGGTATACCAAAATGCATCTTAAGGCAGAGGGAACCATTAAATGATCTGATCTCTTCCAAAACTTGTTTAGAAGATTTCCCCAAGCGTTCTCTTTCGGCGAGAAATGTAGACAAATCTATGCCACATCTGGCTAAAATTTCTTCTCTACATAAGCTCGCGCTTTGCGGCGTCAGTTTTACAGTTTTCAGAACGTCCCTTACTCGTGGATCGACTTGATGATGCTTCAATATGTTCTGACATATTTCATACATAATATCCGCAGCATTGACGTCGCTTTCAAATATTACGTCGCAGCATGCTAACAAATATTTATGAACATAATTTGTCGATGACAAAAGGAAATATCACCAAAACACAGAATTACATTCCATAGTTCAAAGTGTGGCTTAACTGAACGTTACAGAGTACTTAATGCAGATATTATATTTAAATAGTTTAATTCTCCAAAGTTCAATGGTAATAATAATAAAGAATTGAGTGAATTTAAAAATTAGAAAATGTTTCCATATAAAGTCTTATGTCTTTAATATTTATAGAGGAAATAAATTCTTACCAGAACTATCGGGTGTCTGTTGCGGAGTGACAGATGCTGTAAGCATAGGATAGAAAATTTTCGGCCATAATACCGCGAAACACCCAGTCACAATCGCCAGAATGAAAATCGTCTTTCGTGGACCGAAATCCGTTATCTCAGCCATATTCGTATATTCGTCGTTCGTATAACTTTCGCAGTTTCGATAAAAAGGTAAAATGATTACGGGTCTCCCGCTTTCACGTTCAGGGATCGCGAGCGGTTGGAAGACACAGCGCTCTGTCGTCTGCTATTTTTGTCGCGGTACAGGGCTGTCTCTATCAGATTTTGCTCCTAAAATGCTTTTTTTTAACTTACAACTTGAGAAAATTATAAAACATTCTCACGCTAAAACTTTAAAAAAAAAGGGATATTTAAAATTGGAAACTTCTGCAATTTGATAAGTTCCATATGTAAATTATGAAAGATCAAAGTGATCAAGATGGTTTATCAAAAAACTTGTTAAATATATTTAAATGTTGACCGGTTGCCAATAATAATTCTGTAATAATAACATATAGATTATTAAACCGAAATTAATAAATTTGATCAGAATGCTGCTGCTCTCCTCCTAGTGTTAACACACTTCGCTTGTTACAAGAATGAGCCAAAAAGCTGGCCAGAAATAGCAGGTTCTGGCAATGTCACACAGGCGAACAGAGAGACCTTGCCCGATAGGTAGAAGACAGAAATATGTACAACTTGTAGCTAGTCGTCTTGCTTTTATTTATTATAGAACACATTGTACAGAAAGGCGTATGAAGGAAATAACTTAGAAAGCTCTAGTGCCGATGATGCTCCCCACCGGTTACTTAAGGTATTTATTCTGGACCGCCTCTCTGCAAAAGGAAAAGTCATTTAACATAAACTGTCTCAATTAATTTAGACTGAAAAGTGTATTGCATTCGAAGACTATTGGAGTGTTTTTTTTATGCCTTCTGCACCGTGTTAGAATTAGGAGTAACTTGTTGTACGTATGTAGGATATACTTGCATTGATATATGCAATTTCTTTCTCGTCTATGGGTCGCCTTTGAAACCGTGGTGGCAGATAAATGTCCTCTATGGTCGGTAGAACGGTCACATTTGGGCCCGTCGAACGAGCAGCATTTTGTTGAAACGAAGCCGCCCCTGATTGCGCAGGCGATGTGGCGGTTGCACCTGCGGTTGCTAACCAATAACAACATGATTTCAGTTCGGCTTTCACGACGAAAGCATTCGATAACTATCAAACTAGCGTTACCTCTATCGGTTCCACCCTTACGGAATTTAATCATCGGTACATGAGGCTGTACTACCTACGAGAATTCAGTTTACAGAGATTACAAATCCTCTCCATCTATTAACATAGGGCACGTTACAATTATACCGATACACTGACCTTCCAACCTTTACTTGCCATCATAATTTTTGTTTAAAAAGATATCCGGTCGAGGCTGAGGCTAGATTTCGTCTGCAACGGACTCCTATCGGTTCGCTTTGTGCCTTTAGGTAGATGGCGTTTTTTGACATACTTTAGCTAGTACAAAATAATCGCAGACGGCTGTCCGTGCAATGAAAAAACTAATCAGAATATACAATCAGCCTTTCCAATTAAAATGATACAACCATGCAGTAAATTTTCGTTATCAAATCAAAGAACTAAATTTGAAACAAAAAAAACTAGAGATTTAACTTGTAGAGAGCATCGTAACCATGGCGTTTATTAATTTTTGCAATTATTTATTTTTATGTCAGAGTACATTCTAATATCATATTTTAAGGATTCTCGAACAGGTTACAATAAAGATACATATATAATAATAAAGTTTATTTTATTGTAAGTTTAACTTAATCCAAGGATTTTTGGTATTTAAACAAAATTTGGTATGATAAATTAAGTAAGACAATATGATACAGAAAATGAAAATGAGAATGGGTTATTAATGCACCACATAAAACGTGGCTATTTTAACAGTCTTTCGATGACTATAATAAATGACATTAGTTCCTTACGCCCTAAATTCTTACATCTAATCTACTTCTTCCATTCGCGATGCATCGTCTGCTACTTCAACAGCGGGTATATCCTCTGTTTTCTGTTCCTCGGGCGTCGGCTCATCCTCGTCGATACCAAGACCCAGCTTGACCATTCTGTAAATCCTAGCAGCGTGCACTTGTGGCTCGTCCAATGTAAAACCTGAAGAAAGAAGCGCGGTCTCGAACAATAAAATTACTAAATCCTTCACTGCCTTGTCGTTCTTGTCAGCCTCCGCCTTCTCTCTGAGAGTCTCGATGATGGCATGATCCGGATTGATCTCGAGGTGCTTCTTCGCAGCCATGTATCCCATGGTGGACGTGTCCCTGAGAGCTTGAGCCTTCATAATTCTCTCCATATTAGCTGTCCAGCCATACTGAGACGTAACGATGCAGCATGGAGAATCTACCAAACGGTTGGACACCACAACCTTCTCCACCTTGTTGTCCAGAATGTTTTTCATTACTTTGCACAAGTTCTCGAACTTAGCCTTGTCCTCCTCCCTCTTCTTCTTTTCCTCCTCGTCCTCGGGAAGCTCCAGTCCCTCTTTGGTCACAGATACCAGCTGTTTACCATCAAACTCTTTCAGTTGTTGCACTACGTATTCATCGATGGGTTCGATCATGTAGACAACTTCGAAGCCACGTTTCTTGACACGTTCCACGAAGGAACTGTTCGCAACTTGTTCCTTGTTCTCTCCGGTGATGAAGTAAATGTGCTTCTGGTTCTCCTTCATTCTGCCTACGTAGTCCTTCAGAGAGCAAGCTTCGTCACCAGAAGCCGAAGTGTTGTACCTCAGAAGGTCGGACAGTTTACTGCGATTGGCGCTGTCCTCGTGAATACCCAATTTAATATTTTTACTGAACTGCGCGTAGAACTTCTTGTAGCTGTTCTTGTCCTCCGCGAGCTCCTCGAACAGTTCCAGGCATTTCTTGACAAGGTTCTTGCGAATTACTTTCAAGATTTTGTTCTGCTGGAGCATCTCACGTGAGATGTTCAGAGGAAGATCCTCGCTGTCGA
This sequence comes from Colletes gigas, assembly GCF_013123115.1. NCBI lineage: Eukaryota > Metazoa > Arthropoda > Insecta > Hymenoptera > Colletidae > Colletes > Colletes gigas. The sequence goes on from NW_025106644.1 coordinate 3,699,095, forward strand.
CGACTCCCTTCATGAAGTTCAAGTACTCCGGGATCAGCTCCTCGCAGTTGTCCATGATGAATACTCTTCTTACGTACAGCTTAATATTATTTTTCCTCTTCTTGTTCTCGAAGAGGTCGAACGGCATGCGACGAGGAACGAAGAGCAAAGCTCTGAATTCCAATTGGCCTTCGACGGAGAAATGCTTGACAGCCAAATGGTCTTCCCAGTCGTTGGTCAGAGATTTGTAGAATTCACCGTATTCTTCCTGGGTGATCTCGTCAGGATTTCTGGTCCAGATGGGTTTGGTCTTGTTCAATTCTTCATCCTCCGTATACTTCTCTTTGATGGTCTTCTTCTTCTTCTTCTTGTCTTCCTTTTCATCTGCAGCTTTGTCTTCTCCTATTTCCTCGATGGCCAGTTTCTCCACCTCCTCCTTAACCTCCTCCGTCTCTTCAGCTTCATCCTCGCTTAGTTCCTTCTCGCGTTCCTTCTGCACGACCAGTTTAATCGGATAGCCAATGAATTGGGAATGTTTCTTAACGATTTCCTTAATTTTGTTCTCCTCCAGATATTCACTCTGATCCTCCTTTACGTGCAAAACAATTTTCGTTCCACGTCCCAATGGTTCTCCGTTGTCGTGTCTGACAGTGAACGAGCCACCGGCGCTGGATTCCCATAAATACTGTTCGTCATCGTTGTTCTTGGAAACAACAGTGACTTTGTCCGCTATGAGGTAAGCGGAGTAGAATCCAACACCGAATTGACCGATCATGGAAATGTCTGCGCCAGCCTGAAGAGCTTCCATAAATGCTTTGGTACCGGATTTGGCAATCGTACCAAGATTATTGACCAAGTCAGCCTTTGTCATACCGATGCCGGTATCGATGATGGTCAGAGTGCCATCGTTCTTGTTCGGAATGATTTTGATGTACAGCTCTTTGCCGCTGTCCAGCTTGGAAGGATCGGTCAAAGACTCGTATCGTATTTTATCAAGAGCATCGCTCGAATTTGAGATCAATTCTCTGAGGAAAATCTCCTTGTTCGAGTAGAAGGTGTTGATGATCAAGGACATAAGCTGGGCAATCTCTGCCTGGAAGGCGAAGGTTTCCACCTCTCCCTCGGTTTCCATTTGCGTAGACATCTAAAACAGGGAAACAAAAAACGTTAAAATTGTTGCATTCGTACATGAAACTAGAAGTAAATCGTTTCTCATAATTTTGTCTTTTTTCCAGAATATTCGATATTAAAGTTACACGCGTAAAATACCGAATTTTCTTTTAAATTTTTTAAATCAACGTTGCGTTAAAAATCTGCGAAAGGGTAGGCACATTTTCGCGAATAAAACACGTGGTTTATAAGTTAAAGCAAAAATGCGAGAATGTTAACGCGATGATCGATTTTGGCGTGCAAATTTCTCGCGAAATATCGAATTTACGCGAAACATTTTATTTACGAAAACGTGCCTGACAAAATGCAACACCGAAATTTCATCGAAACGACACTCGTCTTTTTCACGATTCGAGATACGGGATTAATATTTTTCTAAATACACTGGAAATGCACTGGATATTTTTTAACGTTTGATTTAATGCGATTATACCTTGATGTCCAATATAAAGCGACGTTAAAATACTCTTGTCAGTAACGCACGAACGCAGGCTCAGGCACCTAGCACTTTATTGAATGAAGTGGCGCGTCGATAGGTTCCGCTTTATATACCCACTAAAATTCTAGAACGTTCTAGAACGTTCTAGAAGATTTTTACCTCCCAGAACGGCCAATATCCGGTAGAATTTCGATCCGTTTCGTCAATAATCGAACATACGATATTTCACGTACGTACGAACGACGTTGTTCGTTGAAAAAAAATACGATTTCACGTTTTTCCATTAATCGATCGCGAACTCCGTCGATTCCAGCGACGAAAATTCCGTCGACCCGTTCTTTCCTTAACGTAGTACTTCCGGCATTTGTTCGGCTGAATGAATCGAACATTATCAGACATTTTTAGACACATAAACGAGACATTAATTATCGAAATGTCTCCTGGTAAATCAAACGTCGATCTTTCATTGGTGACAGTCGTTGTTTAATTTGCAACCAACGATAAACAGTAATTATGTTGTTTCGTCTGGATGGATTGTTCTCGAATTCGTCGACGATGCATACGTTTTGTTTATCGCGGAGAAAAAGGATATTCCAGAATGTTCAATAATATTATAGGAACGTAGATTATTTATTTGTCGTTTCTTTTAAAACGAGACCATTCTTGACGCAATTACGTCATTGTTTGCAACTTGGAACGAAGTCATAGGAAGTCGACGTTCTGGAAGATTCTCTGCAGTCCCTTGTGTAGGTGTATACGACGATTGACTCATTCTTTCCGATTGCAGTTTGATGGAACAGTCGTATCGCGTGCAATTTATTAATAGAAACACGCGTGGAACGAATATTTCGCGAATATTTGCATATCGAAATATTTCATAATCGATGGAGAATAGAAAATTTATAATAATTTGGTAGAATTCGAATTTTAGTATTTTGTTAGACGCTCTGTTGGTTGTGTTGTATCGTAAAAGGAAAATGGAACAGAAATATTTAGGAAAATAATTAAAATTGTTGAAATTATTCAAATTGCTGGAAAGAGATTCAAACGAGCGCGCCATAGTTCCGTCGGTATCGATCCCTGTGCAGTCTATGGGGAGGTGGCGCCATCTGGAATGATTGCAAACGAATCTCGCGCGAGTTTCCCGTCAGGGGGCCGCTCGATCGAAACTTTCGTGACTTTCGATACTTCGTAGAGACTTTCCGACCACGTTAAAAATAGAAATTTGTTAATACGATTATTATATTCGTCTCTGGGTGGACGCGAAAGGAGTTTTAGAGTCGGAATATAGAAATATCGGTAGTTCTAAAAAAAAAAAATGTTTGCCAATATGTAATCGAGTCACGTGGCAATGACACTACTGGTAATTACAAATGCCCAGCCCGTAGGATCACGCGCGAAATGAATACGGAAACCTTCGAAGACACGTTAGACGTATTTTCTTCTTTTTCTATTCGTCGCCTCGACTACGAATTCCCCCCCAAGAGAGAAAAAAATAAGAGACTTTCTTCCGTCGACTCGCTCGATGAATATTTATTGGAAATTGGGTAATCAACGCCGTTTCGTCGGGATTTACATTTTATTAAAATCGTACATAATCTTAATGGTTTTATTTCGATAATGGTACAGATACGAGTTTTCGTGATCGGTGGAGTTGATATGGCGAGGAGCTTAACTCCGGTAACCTAGCTTTATGATGTCGAATAAAACTCATACAGCTAGATAACCAAAGAAAATGTCCGCGCCAAGATCCCCGGCTAGTTGGCCGGAGGCGCTGAAATTCTTCCACGGGAAGATCGTCTGGGTTCTCCGGAGTCGATCGAGAACCTGCTCCGTGGCTGTGGAGCCCCCCTCGAGACGATATCCAGTTTTATTTTTCACGCGAGGACGGAGAAACCAGAATTTTTCGTGTCCGTCTACGTCGATCGTAATTATTAATAGAAAAAAAAAAGAAGAAGAAGTTTCGCTGGTTGCACGTGCGTCGACTAGGAGGAGGGGGGGATGCGGCTCTGCAACAGAAAGAAGGAGAAATCGTAAATCGCCTCGGCAACAATCGTCCCTTTGTAGCCACGAATTGATTGATACGCGCGCCGCTTTGAAAAGTGAACCACCAACCGTTGACATTTCGGAGTGAAAGTACCGAGCGTTCGCCGGATCGCCGCCGGCTACGAGGAGCGTATACCTGGAAATTCTTCGGGCGTTTTCAGGCCAAAGTCATTCCTTCTGAAAGCACACGACGCGGGAAGCACGCCGGGAGAAAGCGACGCGACGACCCGGTTAACTGAACGGTCGCGCGCGCGCGCCCGCACCCGGTTAACTGAAACGTACCGAAAATCGACAGGCGTCGCGACCGCGCTCGATACTTTATTATTACGGCGTTTCGCAAGAGAAAGTTACGATCACCGCCGCTCGGCTTTTATCATCGAGCTCCGGTTCCCCTTCGCGCAATTTCGTACTCACAGAACATTTTCTGTTATCGAGAGGAGCCGCGTCGTTATCGAGTTTCGTAACAGATAATGTTCGAAGATTGCGACACGACCTCTAGGCCCGTTCCGCGATCGGAAAAGGCCTTCGACGCAGTAATTATTTAAACACGGACGGGCACACGTGTTCCACGAGCGTACGGTGAAAGTACGGGCGAAACCGAATAAAGAAAGAGAAAAAAAATGGAGTATCTCACCTGCGATATCGTCGGGTTTATTTCTGGCTATCGCGCCGCCGGGGCGTTGCAGGAAGACCAAGACCAGATTCGAAGGCCTCGATCCGTTGATAATCGCGCGTACTTTCTAAAACTCAATTTTCTTTATTTTTTTTTTTTACACGGTCGCCGACTGGTACAGACCCGATAGCGGAGCGGTGTCCGGAGCCGTGGAACGCACGCGAAATCCGCCCGTCGCCGTACCTAAGGCGTACGAGCAAATACACGGGAGTACCTATCTTTCACGATAAGCCGGCCTTCGATTCGTTTTCATGCGTCTGTTGCGACCGATCGCCGCGGTCGAGTCGCGATTATCTCACCTTCCCACGCGCGAGACCAGCGACAGCGACGAGCGTTTCGCGAGAACCGAGGATCGCGATCGATGCTGCGCGCGCAACCGTCCCCGAAAACGCTCAAAACTCGCGGATCGCCGGGAACCATCCGAAGCTCGATTCAACGATCCCATTAACAGTTTACGATTTAATTAACAGTCCCAATCGCGAACTTACCCTCCGGAGCGATCGCTCGCGGCAAATTCGGGTCCCAAACGAGTCGAAATCCGATCATTTACGCGTTAAATTGTCTCTAGATCGATTTATTAACCATTTATGCAATACCTTTGCATTAAATTATTTATTTATCAACGAAAATTTAATACAATTATACTAAAGGGTCTATTTTCATTGAAAAATGAATAATAACTAGATTATATGGTCAAAATTGTTTATAAAATTCTGAGAATATTAATTAATTATCTTGAAATGTTTAACAAGTTTCAATCGCGTAAATCTTCCGGGAGAGGAGAAAAATAACGATCCGTGCATGAATTTGAATGCTTAAACGCGGCTGTTAGTCGGTCGATGATAAACGTGTTCGAGCCTAGAGGACAACTCTATAGCAAAACATAAGAAAAAATTCCCCGTTCGAATATTTACACGTTGCTAGGTTGTTCTCGATATTTACTCGGTTCTTCCCCCGAAAATTCGAGTGTCACGGTGCCGCGTACGACGGTATGCATATCTGCGTTTTATTTCTCGGTCCGCTCTACCGTGCAAATCTCGAATGCACTCGCCGGCACGTTGAAGATCGTACGCGATACAGGCTTCCGCAATGCTATAACGCCCGTCGTTCGAAGGTGAGACGTTTCTTGGCCTGCATTTCTAACAAAAAAAAAATTCAAAAAAAAAAATATTCAAAAAATTCGCGGTGATCGAATTCCCCAAAAAACGTTGAAACCTCGAAGCACGGATCGCGTTGATCGATATACTATCGATTATGGCCCCTCTCACTTGACACGAATCGTCAGGGGAAAAAATAGTTCGCGTTTTGGGACCGAAGAATTTAGGTGCTTTCGAGGTAAAAGAGTCGAGTGGCGGAGCACGAGGAACAAAAGCGTCCTGGAGTGCAACCTGTTGCTAAGAGGGCCGCAGAAATTCGCACGCGAAACGGTGCGGATCGAGCGGACGCTCAGCGCGCGAGGAACGAGGCGAAACACTATCCCCGGTGAATCCCCGACGATAGCCGCGAGAAGATTAGAGAAAATAACGCGAGAACGCAGCTGAAAAACCTGAAGCTCCAGTTACGAGATCGTCGTTTGAACGCGGTTCTCTCATACCTGTTCGTGTATCGGGCCGCGCGACTCGGCTCGTGAATTTTAAGTCCCGGGCACAGCTTCTCCGGCGTCGTCCCAAGGGCACATAAGGGACCCGGGGTAGCCCGAAAGAGGAGGAAAGACAGAAGGAGTCACACCTGGCGCGGTACGAGATGAGATCACAACCGCACTCACTGATCAACTGGCCCCGCGCCCCACGTCCTGGGCCGCACGCACCTTTCGAGTCTGCCCCCCTCGGGGCCCCCTCCAGCCCCTCCCCTGGCCGGCCAGGCCTCGCACGACGAGCCCATTGGCCCGTTCAAATCGACGTGCTGACGTCACCGGGACCGAACCGTCCGCGTACGTACGAGAGGAACGAGTCTCTTCTCTTCTTGCCCCCCCCCCTTCTCCTCCTTCTTTCCTACCTACGTCTTCTCCATGTCGTTCCCTCGCCCCTCCAGGTCCCCCATCCTCGATCCGCGGTCTCCTCGTTTCTTCGTCGCGTCGTTTTACCGTCTCTTTCCTCTTTTTCCCCCGATTCTTTGTACCCGGGATTCCCGATTTTCCCGGTGAAAATCAACGGCCTCTCCGTTCCCCGTGTAACGAAATGCGTCCTACGGCACCCGCGATCTCGCGCGTTCTGACTCCCGGGGGCCCGCAGAGCGCGCTCGAAGGCGGCACGTACCCTTTTCCATCCAGTCGCCGGACAGGATTGTCCGCCGCGGAGCCGAGACCAGCCCGCCAGGTATACCGGGGAGACACAAAAAGGAAAAAAGGACGCATTCCAACGACTATAGTCGGTCCATAACGATTCCCATACGTCGAGCTACGAACAACCAATGACCCCTCTACCGATCTCTCTCCCCCCCTGCCCCTTCGCTCCCTCGCTGCACTCGAGCCCCCCCTCTTAGCCCCCCTGTTCGTTTCTCCTCCTCTGCCGGTGCTCTCTCCTGCGTTTTGCACGATTCTCCACGTGTCTCGTTTCGCCTCTCTCTTCTTCCCGCGGTCGTTTCTCGTTTCTGTGAGCGGCGTACGTGTGCAGCGCCGATCGAGGTGAAGGCTCGGCCTCGTAGCCCGAGCTACGTCCTCTCTCGTTTTTCGAAGAAAATCCACGGACGTCGCGACGACCAGCGCCGGGGAACGATTTCTCGAACGTGCCCGGGCCCTTGTCGAATTTTAACTGAATAATTGTTGACGGGTTGGTGGTTCGCGCTAACCGGGGTACACGCTTTTAGGGGGGGGGAAAATAGGGAGTCAATGTTGGTCGTGATTTTGAGGATTGTAGTAAATTTGATTAGGTTTGTACTAACTTAGAGTGGTTTTCTAGTTTGGGGATTGAAGGTTTGTACAAACTACTGCTATTTTTATTTTTTTAACTCGTTTGTAGTTTCTGATGGGGATTGTTCAAAATTTAGGTGATTTGTTCGAACTTGCAGGGGTTCTCAAACTACTGCAATTTTAATGTTTCTTTATGATGCACACTTTGGACTAGATGGGATGTTAAAGTCATTTCTGGCTTCTAATAGAAGTAAACAATTTATTTGATTTGGTTTTTACGAACTTGCAGGGGTTCTCAAACTACTGCAATTTTAATATTTCTTTATGATCCACACTTTGGACTAGAAAGAAAATTATACTTATTTCTAGCTTCTAATAGAAGTAGACAATTTATTTGATTTAGTTTGTACGAACTTTCAGTGGTTCTCAAGTTTGAATGCTTTGCACAAACTGCTGCAATTTCAATATTTCCTGAAACAAGAATAGAAATTGAACTAATTCCTAGCTTCTACTAAAGATTGCAAACAATTTATTTGATTTGGTTTGCACAAAATTGCAGTGGTTCTCAAGTTTGAAAGGTTTACAGAAACTACTACAATTTTAATGTTTCTTTATGATACCACAGACAAGAAAAGAAATCAAACTGGATCATTTCTAGCTTCTAATAAAAGTAAACAATTTATTTGACTTGATTTCTACGAACATGCAGTGGTTCTCCACTTTGAAGCTCAATTTGCCCAAACTATTACAATTTTAGTATTCTTTATGATGCCTCAACGAAGAACAGAAATCAACCTGGTTCATTCTTAGCTTCTAATAAGGTTTGTAAAATATTTGACGATTTCTCGAGCGTCCCGGGCCCTTCACGAAGGGCTTCTCGTGAGGGACGGGTGGTTTACGATGGATCCTGTTTTGCAACCGCTTTGATGTCGACGGGTATTGGAAGATAGGTGTACAGGGAACGTGGCGATTTCCTTGGCGGCGATTTTCCTTCGGAGGAAACGACCAAGGGTCCCCCCCTGGCTCGAAACTGTTCGTCGACCCTTCTCGAATCTATTAGCAACGGAATACGAGAATTCGTGGGGAAGATCCGGTACACCTTGCGTGGGAATCTCGTGCGTGCCGCGGCGATTTTGCTTCGGTTTCTCCTACAATTTCGTAACGCGTTGTACGCGCTCAATATTAAATACTCTAACGACGAATTGATTTAAAGGGTCCGTGGTAATCGAATTTTTTTTTTTTAACGACATAGCAATTTTTTTATAGAGATACTTCGTGCATTGATATGCATTGAGTTGTCTTTTTTTGGCAATTTTAGAAAATTTTTAATTTGCTTCAATTCTTTTATTAATGTAGTAAACTTTGAGAAATTTTTTTTCTATTTTCATTGTTTGGCAATTTTAGAAAAATTTTTAATTTGCTTCGCAGTATTTTTATTTTTATTTATTGTGGAGATATTTCGTACATTGATAGATCGATCGATTTTTTATTGAATGGGAATTTTCTTTGTTTGGTAATTTTGATAAAAGGCGATATTTTTGGGCACGAAATTATTTTTTGTATAATAGAAAGAGTCTTTGTCTTTTGAAATGAGCAAAGGTATAGTCTGTATGACTCCTTTTCACGAGGCCCAAAGTTCAAAGATCAACTCTCTTCGACCTGGAATTAGCGATCCCTCAATTTTTACTTCAAGTAACTTGTAACCATATTTAAATATTCACTGATATTCAAGTATATTTTGAAATGCATTATTTACCTAATTTGTCTCATATAACATACGTTCCATAATTGTTCATTCAAAAGGTAGAACAATATATATTTTTTATTTATTTCACTTCTTCGTAAAGAGTGTTTATAAATCAAATAAATAAATAAAAGTAAAACTAAAAATCTTTTTTGGCTCCTGGAGTACCTATATGTATAGCAAAAAATGTGCTAAATTGTATAGTTTGTTTTTTGTAATTAATTCTGTTATTATTATAGGAAATTATTTGTGAATTTTCCAATAAAATAAATTGAATAAAAGTTCATAAAAATTTTAGTCTATAAATTACTGAATTTTCTTCTCTTTTCAATAGTAAATTTTATGTTTATTTTTATAGCCTGTTATTATTAAAATAAATTAAATAAAAATTCCATAAACGATCTAGAGTCTGTAAAGTCTTCAATTTTAATTATTTTTCGTATTTTGCATCTTTTTCAACAACAACAAAAAATTGCATCTATATTTTTATAATTTTCTCCTTATCATTGACCCTATTATTATCAAAATAAATTACACAAAAATTCCATAAATAATCTAGAGTCTGTAAAGTCTTCAATTTTATTTTTTTTTCGTATTTTGCATTTCTTCCAACATCAACAATAAATCATATCTATATTTTTACAATCTACTTCCCATTATTAATCACGTTATTATCAAAATAAATTAAACAAAAATTTCATTAACAATCTAGAGTCTCTAAATTATTAAATTGTCTCTTCCTTTCGTATTTTGCATTTCCTCGTAGCAATTAAACGCACAGAAAGACAGATTTCCAACGACGTTGCCGGGAATGTGGAACCAAAGTCTCTGTTTGCAGTGGCAATAATCACCGCGCAACAACGTCTCGCGTACTTTGCATTCGGTTTTATCGCCTCGAACCGGGGAAAAACTTCGCCTCGTGACATAATATTTCGTTTCCCCCGGGGTTTGAACTTGTTCGCGGCGGCGTTATGCGATCAAGACTCGCGGATACTTTGACCCGGACGCGTCGTTCTTTCGCCGCGGAAAAATTGCGACACGCAACTACTCGCCATCCGCATGCCTGCGCTGCGGCTAATTGGCGATACACGGCGGGGAATGCAAAACCCATTTTTTGGCGCTAAATTAAAACTCGATTATATTATAATTTCAATCTCATTCAAAAATTTTCAAATTTTTATTTTTACGCGATTAACATAACCTCAAATGGTTCAAAAATTAGTTAAAAATTTAAATTTAATTCTTTTTAATTTCAATTTCATTCGAAAATTTTCTAATTTTTATTTTTACGCGATTAACATTAGCTTGAATGGTTCAAAAATTAGTTAAAAATACTTTGAAATTATGTAAGTGAGCCAGGAGGTCCTCCATCTTGAATATTTAAAAAAAATTAATTATTTCAAGTAATTTTATAATTCAGACCTAATCCAGTCGATTATATTTAATAAATTATATTATATTCTACTATATTCGATTTTGTATCTATTTTTACGCGATTAACATAACCTCGAATGGTTCAAAAATTAGTTAAAAATACTTTGAAATTGTGTAAGTGAGCCAGGAGGTCCGCCATCTTGAATATCTTGAAGATTCGATAGAATTAATGGGATTGTTTTAAGTAATTAATTATTTCAAGCAATTTTATAACCTAAATCTAACTCACTCGATTATATTTAATAAATTATGATATATTCTACTATATTCAATTGTGTATTGTTTGTATTTTTACGCGATTTAAGTTAAACAACTCAAAAATTTGTTAAAAATAGTCTGGAATTATCGTAAGTGAGCCCAGGAGGTCAGCCATCTTGAATATTTTGAAGATTCACTGAAGTTAATGGGATTATTTGAAATAATTAATTATTTTAAGTAATTTTATGCTTAGTAATTTTGGCAAATTTTGTGGAAAGGTGCAATATAGATTGTTGGAGAGAAAGCAGGTACAAAATTGAAGGAATGTTATTGGGGTGATTCAGGGAAAAGGGGACACATTTAGTGCTGTGTTGTACTCCAGGTAGACGCCATTGAAAGTAACGAAAATTCAACCGTGTGCATTGTATTCGATTTTTATTGTGGCTGTAGAAGGTTTCTGGATCTATTGTTTTATTGAATAAATTCACAATTCAATGCAGAATGTAATTTTATTGGAATATTTGAAGATTTACAGTGCAATGGAACAATTTAAATTTAATTTTACTTTTACTCTTGTATATTTGAATAAAAATTGATAATTTAGAGGTGAAAAACTGGAACAAAATGGAGGAAGGTTTTCCTAAAAATCTACAAATTCTAATTTTTGAAACAATTAGGTGAACTTTGCTTTTACTTTTGTATAAACTGTATATTTGAATAAAAATTGATAATTTGGAGGTAGAAGACTGAAACAATATGGAGGAAAATTTTTTAAAAAAGTCTACAAACTGCAATCATATTTTTGAATCAACCAAATATTCTTTATTTCTACATTTGTATTGCATGTATCGATGAAAATTGGTACTATGGAAGTAGATGACTGGAACAAAATGGAGGGAGATTTTTTTAAAACGTCTGCAAACTCCAATCATATTTTTGAACTAAGAATTCTTCATTTTTGCATTTGTATTGCATGTATCAAAGAAAATTGGTAATGTAGAGTTTGAAGACTGGAACAAAATAGAGAAAAATTTGGTTAAAAAGCCCACAAATTCCAATCATATTTGTGAACCAAGAATTCTTCGTTTTCACTTTTGTATTGCATGTATCAAAGAAAATTAGTAATGTGGAGTTGGAAGACTGGAACAAAATGAAAGATATTTTTAAAAATCTGCAAATTACAGTCATATTTTTGCACCAACCAAGAATTCTTCGTTTCTACATTTGTATTGCATGTATCAAAGAAAATTGGTAATATGAAGATGGAAGACTTGAACAAAATGAAAGATCTTTTAAAAACTCTGCAAACTCCAATCATATTTTTGAATCAAGAATTCTTTGTTTCTACTTTGTATTGCATGTATCAAAGAAAATTGGTAATGTGGAGTTGGAAGCCTGAAATGAAATAGAGGAAGATTTTTTTTTAAATCTGCAAATTGCAGTCATATTTTTGCACCAACCAAGAATTCTTCATTTCTTCATGTATTGCATGTATCAAAGAAAATTGGTACCCCAAAGGTGGAGAGACGATCGAGGGTCCGTTTTTTCACTAGTCCAGTCTCGAAACATTAATGCACCCCAAAAAGATACGCCTCCCTGAGCGACGCAGAGACGGTTCCGCTGTCTGAAACTGAGCCCTGGGAAGTTCCTCGGCCAGACGTGTCATCCATTTTCAGTTTGTGGGAAAGGCATCGCCGTGACGGAAGGTATGCGGCGCCGGATAACGCTCAAGCATAATTCCACCGCCGGATAAAGCCCACTAAACGCTCTCTAAAACCCGCACATCTCCCCAATATTCCATCAAGCCCAACAAATTCACGAGAACCACTTTTCTCGATCATTCTTCCACACACATCGAGAAACAAAGAAGCTTTCGGGGGGCCTTGTTCTTGGAATGTTATTGCAACGTTGAGACGTGTACGTGACGCTTACGTGAATGAAATTTCGCATGCGTATCGGCTTGCCCTGAGCACACCAGGTCCTCGAAGGTCGTCGTCGACATCGGTTTTGTGACTCACGCGAGAAATTCGCTCGTGAGAATGCCGTGCCTCTTCGTTCATCCATTCCCCAGCTCGATCCAAAGTATCCTCAAAAACCTCGTTTGGTTTCCAAAAACCCGGAAACGGCATTAACGGTACAACAGAGGGTGGATCGGTAATCCCTGTTAAGAGGATTTTCAGAACGGAATTCACCCCGTGGAACGTAACTGGGCGACTGTAGGGTCGGTCAAGGACGATTTTTATTGTTCCCAGGATCCTTCAGGAAGGATCGTGTGGTACTGTTATATCCTGGCTCTCTGGTAACTCGACTTGGGCTCAGGTACAAAGCTAATTCAACCCTGCCGGCGTTGGCGTCACGGAGCCGACGCCCTTCGACTTCCGGCGGACGTGCGTCGTCCTTGCATCGCCGTTTCTCCCGTTTTCATCGCGTACACCTGACTTTTTATTATTTCGTGACGGCCTTCGAGCACGGTGTCAAAAGTGCCCGGTTCTAAACGGGGGAAAATAGCTTCCGTTCAACGGGGAACAAAAGTTTCTTAGTCCTATAGGCCCAACGGGTATCGGGGAGCCGCGTGTGCGAACTCCTTGGCGATGGAACGCATTTCGAAAACAAAGACGCACCGAAAATCGAGGTTCTCATTCGGGTTGGAGAGCTGGAAAAATTCTGGGTGGATTGCGTTTGTGGGGTTTCTCGTATTGGAAAATGTATAGTACGATTTTTAGAAAAAGAGACTTGGTTAGAATACTCAGAAAGTTGCATTTAATTCTATGAATGTTGGTAGAGATAAAGTATTTTTAATCTTTTGCTTATTTATTGAAGAATATTGTTTAGTAGTTTCCTTGGAAATATTTATACAAAAAGGCTTGTTAATTATATATATTTTCATATATATATATATGATAGTAAAGGTAGAATTTGTTAAAAGTATACTGCAATGAAAATATGAAATAAGGAAGTCGTATGTGTCATACGAATGAGTCGATGTTTGTCTCAGATTAAAAAATTGTATAGTACGATTTTTAGAAAAATAGACTTGGTTAGAATACTCAGAAAGTTGCATTTAATTCTATGAATATTAGTAAATAGATCTTTGCTTATATTTGAGAAGAATATTGTTTCGTGCTTCCATAAATATTATGGAAGTATTTATATAATAAATATTTATACAATATTTTCACAATAAGTGGAATTTGTTAAAAGGATACTATAACGAAAGTATGAAATAAGAAAGTCAATTTGTCATACGAATGAGTTGATATTTGTCTCACATTAAGAAATGTATAGTACGATTTTTAGAAAAATAGACTTAGATAGAATCTTCAGAATGTTGCATTTAATTTTATGAATATTGGTAAAGATAAAGTATTTTTAATCTTTTGGCTGATTTATTGAAGAATATTGTTCAGTATTTGCCTTGGAAATATTTTTACAATAAATATTTATACAATATTTTCACAGTAAGTGGGATTTGTTAAAAGGATACTATAACGAAAATATAAAATAAGAAATTTCTTTTCAGTACATTACAATGTACAAATATGTCGATATTTGTCTCAAATTTAAAAATGTATACCACGATTTTAAGAGAAATAGACTTGCATAGAATCTTTAAAAAATTGCATTTAATTTTACAAATATTCTTAAATTGATTTTTGCTTATATCTTTTAAGAATATTATTTAGTGTTTGCCTTATAAATATTTGTACAATGAACCCTGTTGATTATAAAATAATAAACGTGGAATTTGTTAAAAGGACAACGAAAATATGAAGTTTGTCTCACATTTAAAAATGTATACCACGATTTTAAGAGAAATAGACTTGCATAGAGTCTTTAAAAAATTGCATTTAATTTTACAAATATTCCTAAATAGATTTTTGCTCATATTTTTGAAGAATATTGTTTAGTGTTTGCCTTAGACATATTTGTACAATGAACCCTGTTGATTATAAAATAATAAACGTAGAATTTGTTAAAAGAACAACAAAAATATGAAATTTGTCTCACATTAAAAAATGTATAGCACGATTTTTACAGAAATAGACTTGCAAACAAATTTAATACAATCTTCATTAGAAACTATGAATGAATTTAATTTCTTTTCTTGTTTAAATTATTATAAAAAAATATTAAAATTGCAGAAGTTTGTGCAAACCTTCCTTCAAACTTGAGAACCACTGTAAGTTTGTACAAACCCAATCAAACTTTGCACAATTTTTAATAGAACCATGTATCATAAATAAATATTAAAATTGTAGTAGTTTGTAAATCCGTCAAACTTCAAACTAGAAAAGTAAGTTTGTACAAACACAATTAAACAATTTTTTTACAATCCTTATTCAAAACAACGAATGAGATTAATTTTCTTTCTTCTCCAAACCACATATCATAAATATAAAAATTGCACTAGTTTGTACAAATCTTCAAAATGTTGACAAAATTTTTTTTTCCAAAATAACTAAAAATATCTAGACAAATTCTAATTTCTAAGCTCCATCAGACTGTAACAAACGCAAAATAGAGAATCTCGTTGGACTAGTTGCAAGTGCTCGTTGAAAAATATTTGTACAAACCTTCAAACCTTTGACAAAATTTTTTTTTTTAAAGAACTCTTAAATATCGAGCAAATTCTAATTTCTAAGCCCCCATCAGACTGTAACAATCGCAAAATAAAGAATCTCGTTGAACAAGTTGCAAGTGCTCGTTGAAAAATGTTTGTACAAACCTTCAAACCGTTGACAAAATTTTTTTTTCCAAATGAACACTTAAATATCTAGACAAATTCTAATTTCTAAGCTCCATCAGACTATAACAATCGCAAAATAAAGACTCTCGTTGAACTAGTTGCAAATGCTCGTTGAAAAATATTTCTGCAAACCTTCAAACCGTTGACAAAATTTTTTTTTCCAAATGAACACTTAAATATCTAGACAAATACTAATTTCTAAGCCCCCATCAGACTGTAGCAATGACGAAACAAAGAATCTGGGAGTCGTTGCAAGTGCTCGTCGAAAATCGTTTGTTTAAACCAGTTTTAGTGTCTTTTGGGAGTTTCGAGGGCAGTTTATCGTATATTTCGAGCGACGGCAAAGTCCGTGGCGGTTGTTTACGACGTAGGCGAAGCGAAATAGTCGCGTTGATGAGCGTTTGCGTGAGGAATGCGCGATGGGCGAGCGTAAGAAAACGCGGGAGCGTCGGGGAACCTCTTCTAAACTCGAAACCTGTGCCGGGGCCGTCACGAATAAGGGGCGAGACATCCATAAACTTACTTTGGACCTCGGGGCTCACGGGGGTTCTGGGTAGGTTTTTCTTTTTACCGGGCCAGGCAGGTGCGAACCGATTTCTATAGTCTTCGCTCGGTAACGGACGTCCTTCGTGCCAACCGTCCAGCCGCTTCTGCCGAACGAATCTTCTCGATGGATCGAATTAGGAGGAAACCTTCTACAACGTACCACGAATTCACCGCAACACCGACCAAACACTCTCCAATACAAATTCACCTTTTAAAGAAAAGGGGGGAAAATACTTAAATTGTGTCACTCATTTTTATCTAACAATACACAACCTTTCAGTTATGTATTTTAGAAAATGTGTTTTATATTTTAATTTTTGATATTAGAGAAATGGGGGAAAATAATTAAATTGTATATCTCATTTTTATTAAATAATGTACAACCTTTTAAATAAATCCTGTGCTCAAATTTCAATAACAGAATTTTTTAATTTACTTCTGTATTTTAATTTTTGATATTAAAGAAATGAGGGAAAAATAATTAAATTGTATATCTCATTTTTATCAAACAATGCACAACTTTTCAGTTATGTATTTTGGAAAATAGGTTCATGTTTATGTAACAGAATTTTTAGATTTACTCTATTTTAATTTTGCATGTTAAAAAAAAAGGGGGAAAAATAATTAAATTGTGTCACTCATTTTTACCTAAAATGCACAACTTTTCAGTTATGTATTTTGGAAAATATGTTCATGTTTATGTAACAGAATTTTTAGATTGATTCCTGTGTTTTAATTTTGGATATTCGATAATAAAGACACACGGAGAATATTTGTTTCCAACTTGGACTCGGTATGTTGTAAAGTAAGAATAGGTCGATGGTATTTGTCATGTTTTTGCACTTTGTATTTACTATTTGAAATCGAAGGTGATTCATCTGATAAATTGCGTACATCGCCTTCGACGGTGTCGAGAAATAAACATACGAATACGTCGTAGAAACATTGACTCGTTCGTACGTTGTAACGTACTGGAAAGAAATTTCTTATTTTTGTTATAATCAACAAGATTCATTTTATATTCGAAGGCAAACGAGGAACAATATTCTTCAAAGATATAAGCAAAAATCTATTTATGAATATATGTAGCATAAAATGCAATTTTCTGAAGATTCTATGCAAGTCTATTTCTCTAAAAATCGTACTATACATTTCTTAATGCGAAACAAACATCGACTTTCCTATCAATATCGATGCTTTGCTTCGTTGCATTCGAGAATACCTCTTTTCAGGTGGATATTTAATATTATTATTATTTATTTACAAGTAAAGATTTGATATAAATAATTCTGATTGAAAATTTTAGGAAAATCGAAGGAATAGTTTCTCTCATATGCTTCATATTTACTAATACTCGTAAAATTAAATGCATATTTTTGGAGAATCTATCCAAGTCTATTTCTCTAAAAATCGTGCTATACATTTTTTAATTTGAGACAAACATCGACTTTCTTATCTTTTCAGGGGCATATTTATTATTCATTTACAAGCAAAGCTCTAATAGAAATGATTCTGATTGAAAATTTTCAATGTTTATATTCTCATGCTATTTACTATTCTTCTTTCAATTTTTTGAATGTAAAAAAAGCTATTATTTAACTCAAATATCGATGCTTTACTTCGTTGTGTTGGAGAATATCGATTCTCAAATAATTCTAATTAAAAATTCTCTACTTTTATATTCTTACCATCCTATTTACTATTTTATTTAATTTTCCAAATATAAAGAGAGCTATCGTTTGACTCGAATATCAATGAAACCTTCGTTACATTTGAAAATAAGAACATTTTTAACATTATTATCATTTATTTACGAGTGAAACTCTGATACAAATAATTCCAATTGAAAATTTTCAATTTCTATATACTTACCATTCTATTTACTATTTTATTTAATTCTTTGAGCGTAAAGAAAGCTATAATTTGACTCGAATATCGACGCTCTGCTTGGAGAATACCGTGTAGATCGAATTCGATCGCGAGGATCGTCAAAGTTCACCGAAATGAAGCTGTTAACCCGTCGGATCGGCCTTTCAGATTCCTAATCGTATGGAAATGTGAAACGGTATCGCTCGGAAAACGTTAGAACGAATTCTCTCGTGAAAGCATCGACGCAGCCACGGATCAAAGTGGAAGGGGTCTGTGCAACATTCTCAAACTGCCTAACAAAACAATCTCCAATCTAAAAATCTCAAAATTCTACTAAAAATCTTAAAATTAAACAATCTTTAAAACTCGAAACTCAAAATAATTAAAAAAAATATTTTAGATCTTTTAGCTCCCCTGGGCCCTCGAGTGGCTCGGTACGGCCCTGAACGGACAGGACTCGTTCGCGAAAAAATTCCTCGCGCGACGAATAATGTTTCGTTTCATTGCCCCAGCGAGGTTCGACGATGCAATTCGAGAGAAATACGTTTCCACGGCGGCGAGCCAGTGTCAAAGGCCCCCGTGCAGGAAACGTTAACCGGGGAAAACCGTGGGGGGAGGGGGGAAGGGCCCGAAGTATCGAAGGGTCTGAAATTTTTACCTGAGACGAGCGATCGGTGGAAGGATTCTAGAAAAATAGACCTAATGGTACAACCGTTGGGAAAATATCCGCCATTGTGTCTCGCTGGGGGCACGAATCTTCGCTGTGAACCACTATGGACCTCGAAATCAACGTTTCATTAACCATGTTGCATGTATTTATGCACTATTTAATACAATTAATTTGTGGGAATTAAATTGTATTTGCTTCTATCAAAGGAATTGAAATGGGGAATACTTGGAGAAATTGTATGATTAAATTTGGGAATATTTGGTTTCTCGATTGAGAACCACTGGTATGTTTGTGTAAGTCAAATCAAATGAATTTTTATATAGTTTGATTACTATTTGATTTCTTTTCTTGTTTGAGTATTAAAATTGTAGGAGTTTGGCCAAAATCGAGATTCAAGGTAGAGAACCACTGTGAGTTTGTACAAAACAATCAAATAAATTTTGTATGTTCTTCATTAGAAACTGTGAATTAGTTTGATATCCTAGTTAGTTCAAAATGTGCATCGTAAGGAAATATTAGAATTGTAGTGGTTCGTGCAAACCTTACCTCAAACTTGAGAACCACTGCAAGTTTGTACAAATCCAATCAAAGCATGATTCTATGCATGAAATTGCATAGAATCTTCAGAAAATTGCATTTAATTTTATGAATATCGGTAAAGATAAAGTGTTTTTAATTTTTCACTTATATATTGAAGATTATTATTTAGTGTTTACCTTGTAAATATTTATACAATGAGTCCAGTTGATTATAAAATAGTAAACATAGAATTTGTTAAAAGAATACTATGTATAATGAAAATATGAAACAATAAGAAAGTTGATGATTGTTTCGCATTAAAAAATGTATAGCACGGTTTTTTCAAAAATAGACTTGCATAGAATCTTCAGAAAATTGCATTTAATGCTACAAATATTCATAAATAGAGTTTTGCTTATAATTTTGAAGAATATTGTGTCGTGTTTGAAAAGATACCATAACGAAAATATAAAATGATAAAAAAATCGTTGTTTGCCTCACATTAAAAAATGTATAGCACGATTTTTACAAAAATAGACTTGCGTAGAATCCCCAGAAATATGCATTTAACTCTATGCATATTAGTCAAGATATGGCATATAAAAGAAACTATTCCTTTAATTTTTCTCAAATTTTCAATCAGAATCATTTGTATCAATATTTTCCTGATGAATAAATAATAATACTATTGATTATGCCTCTAAAAAGAGGTATTCTTGAATGGAATGAAGCAAAGCATCGATATTAATAAGAAAATCGATGTTTGTTTCACATTAAGAAATGTATAGCACGTTTTTTAGAGAAATAGACTTGCATAGAATCTTCAGAAAATTGCATTTGATTCTATGAATATAAAATATAAAAATATAAAATAAATATAAAATATAAAATGATACACAAAAGTGGTTGTTTGCCTTACATAAAAAAAATGTATAGCGCGATTTTTACAAAAATAGACTTGCATAAAATCCCCAGAAAATTGCATTCAATTCTATAAATATTCGAAAAGAAGAACCATATATGATAAAGTATTCCTTTAATTTCCCTAAAATTTCCAATCAGAATCATCCATATCAATACCCTCCCCATAACAAAATAACAATAACATTAAACCCTCGAATCACTACCCTATCCTCTTACTAAATCGATACACATTCCTCTCCAATCAAAATCTAAAACAAAAGAACAATTAAAAACCGTCGCGTTCCTTCCGACATCTACCCATCCGCGGTGGATGAAAATAGACGCCCGGACTTGAAACCGACATTGCGGTTGCGGCTGTCGGCGGCGTCGAAGTCTCCGTTCCGACTAGACGAGCAACGAGCGCCCCGTGGCCGGGGGTTCACCCATCGCGGAAACGAAAGTTTCAACGGGTTTTACGATCTCGCGGCCGTCGGGCGGACGGGAGTCAAGGGCGGCCCCCGGAGGCGGAAGGAGGACGCGTATCGCGGCTATATTCCCCCCGAAACGGAAGCCGCACCGCGAAAAAATCGGTCTCTAAGCTATCCCCAAAGAGTTTCGAGAGCGAGCGTACGTACATACGCTTCTGGGGAGCATGACTCGGAGGCAGAACGCCACGATGATGTCATCGGTCGTCGAGGTACTCGCGCCTACGCTTTTCTCTCTTACCAGCCCCCCCACCTCCCCCTGACAGAGTCGGTGGAAGCGCCTTCGCGGTGCCCTCCTCTCCTCTCCGCGCTCGTTTCTCGTTTCTCGTTTCTCGTTTCTCGTTTCTCGTTTCTCTTCTTTCCACCGGTGGGGCCCCTCCGCGCCTCGAGGACGAGGCGGACGATATAACGTGCCGGGGAACATGCTCGACTCTCTGCCATCGCGAACAGTCTACATTGCCGGGTATAATACCGGTTATGCAGATGGGCAGCCCGGTCTGGACCTCCTCTGCAAACCCTACCGACAGAGACCCACCTCCTCGTCCACCTTTTCCTCGTCTTCTGGTCCACCTCTCTTTATCTCGCCTCTTACGTTCCGCGCTGGCTCTACGGTAACCGGCGTCGCTTTAGTTTTACGCACAGCTCATCCGGATGTGCCTACGCTCCCGTCCCTCTTCCCGTCGATTTTTCCCGCCGCCCTTCGCGAACCATCGCCGCCCGCCGTTAGAACGGTTAAGGTACGCTCCGCGATCGCGCCGCGGCTTTCACGGAGCTATTTGCAGACGGATTTTTTCCCCGCGAACTGGTATTCAGCGCGGAGCGGCTGCGGCTGGGAATAAAGGGCGCCCGCGATCGATCCGGCGATCCGACGCGCGGCTGACATAATTCGAGGAATCGATAGATTTCGATGGGAAATTCGTTTTGGACAGTTCTTGGAGAGGTTGAGCGTCCTAGGCGCCATCTTGACCGAGTTACAGACGCCATTTTGGTACCGGAACGGTCGCAATTTTAAATTGTTTTGGAATTATTGTAGGGATTGTTTTATTTTTGGAGTTAGACCAAGTGGAATGGGGATTTTGAAGAGTAAATTGATGAAAAAGAGGGGATAGGGGGCTAGGTATTTTTTGTGGCGCCATTTTGGTACCCGGAACGGTTGCAATTTTAAATTGTTTTGTAATTATTGGGGGGATTGTTTTATTTTTGGTTTTGGACCATGTGGAATGGGGATTTTGAAGAGTAAATAGGTAAAAAAGAGTGGATAGGGGGGCAGATATTACCTCTGACGCCATTTTGGTACCCAAACACTTCCAATTCTCAATTCTTTCGCAATTATTATAGAAATTATTTTATTTTGGTATTAGACCAAGTGGAATGAGGATTTTTTATCGAGTAAATGAATAAAAAATGGTGCATAGGGGGCAGATATTTTTCCTGACGCCATTTTGGTACCCAAACACTTGCAATTCTCAATTCTTTCGCAATTATTATAGAAATTATTTTATTTTTGGTATTAGACCAAGTGGAATGAGGATTTTTTCGAGTAAATAGATAAAAAAAATGGTGAATAGGGGGCAGATATTTTTCCTGACGCCATTTTGGTACCAGAACAGTTGCGATTTTAAATTGTTTCATAATTACTATAGAAATTATTTTATTTTGGGACTGAGACCAAGTGGAATGAGGATTTTTTCGAGTAAATAGATAAAAAAAATGGTGAATAGGGGGCAGATATTTTCCCTGACGCCATTTTGGTACCAAAACACTTACAATTTTAAATTCTTTCCTAATCACTGTACAAATTATTTTATTTATTGAGACAAAGTATACAACTGTAATGGGGATTTTATATCGAGTAAATAAATAAAAAATAGTGAATATAGGGGGCCATAATTTCGCCTGGAATTACCTTGAGGTCATTTTGAAAAGAATTTTTTTCTCGAAACTGAGTAGGATTTCTGGGGTATGTGTTTTCACAAAAAGTAATTGTAATTGATCCCAGGAGCTAAAAATAATTTTTTCAGAATGATTCCAAATTTTTTAATTTCGTCCATAAATTTGTCCACCTACACGAATTTTTTTCTCGAAACTGAGTAGGATTTCTGGGGTATGTATTTTGACAAAAAATAATTTTAATTGATCCCTGGAGCTGAAAATAATTTTTTCAGAATGACTTGAAATTATTTAATTTCGTCCAAAAATTTCTCCACCTACACGAATTTTTTTCTCGAATGTGGGTAGGATTTTGGGGGTATGTCTGTTAACCAAAAATGAATGCAATTGACTCCACTAGCTAAAAATAATTTTTTTAGAACGATTTGAAAATTTTTAATTTCGTTGAAAACTTTGTCCACCTTATTCCCTGTCGATTTTTCTTAGAAATTAGTTTTTCATTTTTAATAAATCTGTTTGACGTCCAACAGAAATTTTGTTTAATACTTTTTTGTAGGTACTCATGAGCTCTAGTTCACAAATAAATTTCATTGAAATATATTCACTATTGTAGGAGTTATGGTCGCTTGAAAATTGGACCAGTTTTATTGAGTTTTTCAAATTTTAAGGGGTTAAGGTCGTACTTTCTGAATTTTTTTAGAATTTCTACATATTCTCCATTAAAATATGCGTTGATTTACCTTTGAAACATAAAAATCCTCCAATCCGTTTAAAAGTTATGATTTTTTAAACTTATGCATGAAATTTTAGAGAAACATTTCTGTCCACAGATTATAATTTCGATAATGAATTTTTTTCTCGAAAGTGCGTAGGAATTCAGGGGTATGTCTCTTCACTAAAAATAATTGTAATTGACCCCTGCAACCGAAAATAATTTTTTTATAACCATTCAAAATTTTTTAATTTTCTCGAAAAATTTGCCCCCCATTCGAATTTTTTTCTCGAAAGTGCTTAGAAATTCGAGGATATCTCTATTCACCAAAAACAATTATAATTGACTCCCCTATCTAAAAATAATTTTTTCAGAACGATTTGAAATTTTTTAATTTTGTCCCCCATCTAAAAATAATTATTTCGATTAAATAAATAAAAAATCCTATATAGAGGGCCAGCTATTTCGCCTTGCTCTATCTCGATACCATTTTGATACCAAACCACTCACAATTTTAAATTCTTTCATAATCACTATGAAAATTATTTTATTTTTTAGACTCGAAACCCAAATTTATTGGAATTTTCTCGTGTAAATAAATAAAAAATGGTGGATTATTTCGGCTGGCGCTATCTCGAGGCGCGACAGATCCTTTTTCGGGGAACACAATACCTCCGTTGATCGCGAGCGAGTCGGCTTCGCGGTCGAAAGAGCCGCGATTAAATCGCCGCCATCTACCGTCACCCGAGACTGTTCGCGATGCCTCGTTAAATCGGCACGACTGTCCCATTCTTCTTGCCCCGCGGTGGTTTTCAGTTATTCACCGGGTGCATCGGTAATTGGACGGGACAATTAAAAAAAACGCTCGTTGCCCTGTTTACGCGGCACGAAAAACCGCGGTCGCATAATGGCGACGGGGGATTTTCCATTCCGTGGCGCCCGCCACCAGATTGACCGGTGTCTCGCGTTAGAAGGTCGGCGACCTTTCTAAATTCACGGACACGAGGTCTCTGTTACATTAAAATCAATTTACATACATTGGATCACGCATTAACAAAACTGGAAACCGTACTGCTCTAAGAATTCTCCTTTAACACCCCTAAAATTCAAAGTTTTATTTTCTAATTATTATTTGAAAAATTAAAAATTCTATTTAGTAGTCCATTTTCTAAGAATCTCTTGCAGAGGGATGTTGGCGAGATCCTCCCGAGTAAAACGAGTACAAACACGACACCAATCGGACAACTTTTAATTATCAAAAATTCAGAACTTTTCAAATATATTTTGAGGTAGTCGAAATTTGAAGTTGTCCGAATGGTGTCGTGTTTGTACTCGTTTTACTCGGGGGAATCTCAGCAATGCATCGACGATACTCTCATTTTGATCTGGCCAGATTTAATTTTGACAAATTAATCCGGAAAAATTTTATTCTCAAATTTTAAATTATTAACGCTACATTTGGAAGTCAATTTGATTCGACATTACAGCTTCTTTATAGCTACACATTGAAGAAAATATTTATTCTTGTTGAGTGCTATAGTTTCTTAAATTTTCCATATTTTTATGTTTAATATAGCTTCAGTACCAATGAGCTGTGATGAATGCTGCGTTGTACACCAACTGTAGTTACCATCGTCGTCAAACTGAACAGGTAAGAATGGACTACAAAAATATTTTACTTTAAGCCTCTCTCTTCGAGTCTCTAAGAGTCTAGTATAGTAGAACTATTAATTCCTCGCAAAAAAAAAATAGAAAAGGAAAGTTTTCAACGCTGTTAACGATCGATCGTCGATCATAGTCTCTCAGTGGAGCACGTTACGGTTATAATATCGGTGCAATTATTCGCCAGAGTAGTTATCCAGACGATTCATGGGTTTCGTTGGAAAAGTCCGGATTATCGCGACAACGAGCGTTAACCGGTCGTTTCGTAACCGCGGCTAGCAAACGATCGAGCATTTACATCGGTAACAATATCCCCCAGAGGCTGTTCCACGGCGATCGGGGAACTTTCCAGCGTGCGTGGCCGTCGCGATACAAATTGCGAGGGAATCGTAATCGCCGCGGTTCGATTTATCAACGATAGTCACGGAGGATCGAGAAACCGGGGGGGAGAGAGAAGGTCGACGAAAAGAACCGGGAGAAAAAAAGGCCCGTGGCGAAGGAGCTAAACGATCGACGCCTCGCGTGTTTCCAGTTTGTTTGTTGATACCGTGGAACGTGAGTTATTGTGCAAATAATTGGCGCGGGGCTGTCTACGCTCGTCACGCTTGCTCACCGAACGGAGCCTCGATGGTCGAATATCGAATATTTGCAACAATGAATCGCGGGACTCCATAATTAACCCCTTAAACTGCGATTTAATTTTATTTTTCCAAACGTGTACTGTTTAATTTTGTTTAAATGGTCATCGAGAAAGAATAGATTTGTTTTAAATGCGTTGATTTTAATATGCAGAGTGTTCACTCCTGGGGGAAATTTTAATGGGAGATTTTAGAGGCCAAAATAAGACGAAAATCAAGAATATTAATTTGTTCATAGTGGCTTCGTTAGGAAGTTATTAATGTTTGAAGTTCCGCCAGTTATGAATTTTTTTCTCGAAAATGCGCAGGATTTCGGGGATATGTCTATTCACCAAAAATGATTGCAATTCACCCCTGCAATCAAAAATATTTTTTTTAGAACGATTTGAAATTTTTTAATTTTGTTGGAAAATTTGCCCCCTAGTCGAATTTTTTTCTCGAATATGAGTAGGATTTTGGGGGTATGCCTGTTGACCAAAAATGAGTGTAATTCACTCCCCTAGCAAAAAATAATTTTTTTAGAACGATTTAAAAGTTTTTGTTTTCACCGAAAAAAGGAACCCCCTGTCGATTTCTCTTAAAAACTCGTTTTTCATTTTTAATAACTTTGTTTGACGTTCTATGGAAATTTTGTTTAATAGTTTTTTATAGGTACTCATGAGCTCTAGTTCCCCCCAAAATTTCAATGCAATATATTCACTATTGTAGGAGTTATGGCTGTTTGAACATTGGACCATTTTTATGGGCTCTCCCTCATTTTGCGATGTCAAGGATCAACTTTTTGATCATTTTTACAATTTGTACATATTCTCCACTAAAATACGCGTAGTTTGCATTTTGAAACATTAAAATCGTCCAATCCGTTCTGGAGTTATGGCATTTTAAAGATTCACATGAAATTTCAGGGAAGCATTTATGGCCTTGTATTAGATTTTTGCTAAGAAATTTTTTTTCTCGAAAATGCGTAGGATTTCGAGGGTATGTGTATTCACCAAAAATTATTGTAATTGACCCTTGCAACCAAAAATAATTTTTTTAGAGCGATTTGGTAAATTTTTTTTTCACCAAAAAATTTCATCAAATACTCGAATTTTTTTCTCGAAAGTGGGTAGGATTTTGAGGGTATGTCTGTTGACAAAAAATTATTATAATTGACCCTTGCAACCAAGAATAATTTTTCCAGAACAATTTGAAATTATTTAATTTAATTTTTTAATAACAAAGTCTCAGTGAAGAAATCGATATTCTTAATTTCCGTTTTACTTTAACCTCCAGAATCTCCCACTAAAATTCCTCCCGGAGATAACCAAACACCCCGTATAAGACCTGATGGCCACATCTTCACGATTACAAAGCCTAACATCAAGAACCTGCGAGGGGTCAACGAGTTCTATCCATCAGATATCTATATTCTCGTTCGAAAGTCGCGTCCGTTTTGCCGAAAACGTGGAAATCGCGTGATATTCCACGGACGATACGGGGGTCTTCTCGAATGCAGGCAACGTTCGTGGAATAAATTTAGGTGGTACTCGAGCGGAAAGCTGATCTACCGGCCCCGAACGACCAGTTGCGAAACTTCTTTGAGCATCGTCGCGAGTTTTATTCAGGCCCGCGCGGTACCGGTTCTCGAACTTTAAATAAAACGCAATTTCTCGAATACTAGACGAGCACGGATCACGGTTGCGACACCGCCGTTACCGTCGGATGCACGGGGCAGATCCCCCCGGAACGCGTCCACGGGGCACCGTCAATGGACAGCCGCATAGTTCGCGGCCACTTTTATCGCCTCGTTGCCCATACGCGGCGATAATCGCGCCGGAGCTCGCAATTACCTTCGACGGGTTGCGACAGATCAAGATAGACTCGCAATAATACACGGGGCCCCCTATCTGCACGCCTAATCGCCGCCTCGAGCGCGTAAATCGCGTTTCCCGAACCCTGGACGCGTTATTGACTTCTCGAAAATCCCCGCTTGGAACGGGCAGAACCGTCAGAAAAACGGCCCTCTCCCGGATTACGAATCTCCAAGATGCTCGGCAGATAGCGAAAGAATATTCGAGCACCCCAATGGGGGCCCCCATTAGGATCCAGAGGTAGTTGGGCCAGTCCTCTCTCTCTCTCGATGGATTCATGGTAGAGGAGGCGGGGGATGGCCGGCCGGTCAAGCCACATTCCGTTGGCCAACCGGCTCCTTGGAACGAACCCTTCCTCCCCCTCTTTGGCGGACTCTCTACACACAAGCTCTCGCCTCCTCGTGAACCACTACGATATGTGCCCACCGAGACCGCCAATATTATTTCGACTAGACGCCTGCATCCTTGTCCAGGGTATCCACCATCTTCGATCAATTTTATTCCTCTCTTGATCGGAAACTCTGCCAGGGGGACAAGAGTACCCGCTGTCATCCTCCATTGTTTACCCAATGATACGAGCGAATGGTAACGCAGGATCGCAAGGGGAGTATCGGAGGCGAATAGTCCCGGGGTCGAGGGCCTGTGGAAGGTTCGAGAGAGCTCGCCCACGTAGGGCGCGGTAAAAGTTAGGTTCGAATCTGCCCTCCGCCTCCGCTATTATCCACCTCGGGCAGCCTCCCCCACTTGCGGTGACTCCTTAACTTCTCCTTCGTCTTCTTCATCTTCCTCCTCCCGTTCTGGCCGCCGCCACCCGCGATCTCTGCCTTCTCCCCCCTGGCCCCCGGCGTCCCTTCGTCCCTTCGACGCGACGGTGTCCCGACGGGGCCCAGGAATGCACGGGTTACCGCGGTGGTTGGTCGGTTAGGTTAGCCGAGGGATCGCCGAGGGGGAGACTCTCGAGAGCGGTGATCCTGTGCGGGGGAGGGGGCGCAAGAGGGTGTCGACGGCGGACCCAGGAGGCGAGGGGGCTTCCTCGGACCCGGTGGGCCCCGGGGGACCGGCGGGGGAGGGGGGAAGAGAGAGGGATGAGAAGTGACCGGATGGCCTTGGTCCCAAGACTCGGTTAGTTACCGCGCGGCCGACTATAACTGGTCGGGCTCCGTAACACAGGGCGGTGTATCTCCGATTTCGACCGCTTTTTAAGACGACCGGGCCCCACGACACCGCGCCTACCATACCTCGGGACGGTCGGGAGGGACTATATAACTTCGAAAACCGCGATGGCCAACGGGCTAAGAGTTGGACGACGCTACGTTTGACCCCGGGACTCGACCGGACCGTAGATTTCGAAAAGCTCATTCACCGATCCTCGAACGAGTCTGAGCGTGATGCTGACTGTTCCTAGGTCGCTGGTGAGATTGTTCGAGGTTTTCCTTTTGATGGAGGTTTCTTGATGCTTTGGAACGATGATAAGATATGTTTTGAGAATGTTTCCAGGTGTAATTAGTTGGTAGATGATGAAGTAATGAAGTTAGAGATGAGGAATTATATTGGGAATATCGAGAAAGTAGAGAAAATAGCAAGTGATGGCTACGCCAATGCGTGGGGGCAGTTTTCTCTGTTTTCAGGGTATAGAAAGAAGAAGATATAGTTGAGAACAGCAAAGCAAATATGACGCATACTTGAATTGCTGTTTTTTTCATCATCTTCTTATCAATTACTAGAGGAAACTATGAACAGCCTGTAGAAAACATTTGAATATCAAGAAGATCGAGAAAACAGCAAATGATGACTACGCCAATGCGTAAGGGAATTTTTCTCTGTTTACAGGCTATACAAAAAAAATTAAATTATGTGTAGTTAAAAACGACACATTGAACAATTGAAATTATCCCTTAAAAGCAACTCGAAACTATATACAGTAAAATTCGGATTATTTACATATTATATTTTCGGTTAAGAATTTTTTTCTTGAGAATGCGTAGGATTTCAGGGCTATGTGTTTTCACCAAAAATTATTGTAATTGACCCCTGTAACTAACAATAATTTTTTCGGAATGATTTGTAATTTTTTAATTTTGACGAAAAATTTAGGCACCTACTCGAATTTTTTTCTCGAATGTGGGTAAGATTTTGGGGGTATGTCTGTTGACCAAAAATGAGTGTAATTCGCTCCCTCTGCTAACTATAATTTTTTTAGAACGATTTAAAGTTTTTTATTTTCGACGAAATATTTAGGCATCTTCTCGAATTTTTTTCTCGAAAGTACGTGAGATTTCGAGGAAAAGTCTATTCACCAAAAATTATTGTAATTCACCCCTGCACCCAAAAATAATTTTTCCATAACGATTAAAAATTCTTGAATCTCACCAAAAAATTTCCCAAAATTGTGCTACCATCGTTCGCAATTTCTCAAAGATCGTATCAACCACGTCACAACCGCTATAAATTCCAGGAACGAAACCGAACGATGCCCAATTATGCGTTTTACAAGGTCCAACCTCGTCCCATCGATGATCCCTTTTTACCCGGTACTTTTTCCTCCTCGTTCCCGTCGGTTTCACGTAAATTGATTTACACGCGTTGGGCAAAAGTCGCGAAACCTCGCCGGAGGATTCCTCCGCGAGGTTCCCCGTCCGCCGCGAGAACGAATGGCCTGGTTATTTAGCCCGGCATTGCTTCGTTATTGCACAACAGGGGCAAACTCGCGGGTGCCTGTTCAAGAAAGTATATCTGTGACTCGCAGAAAACTATATGGTAGCGCTTCACTAAGCGCGTACAGATCCGCGGAGCTAATAATTATCCATCGTGAGTTTGCGAAACGTCTCGTTCGCTCGTACCGTGAGCCCCATCGCGCGATGCACAGAGCCATTCTTTACGAACGAACGCTTTCGAATTCGTAGGTCAAGAAGCCTGTCGTAAGGTTGGACGACTCTTGTTACCTTTCACGCGAAGCCGGAAACGGGTGTTCGACGTTGACTTTCGGTTTTCGTAAGCGTTCCTCGCGATCGTCCAAGCAACCAACTACATACTTTGCTGGCAGTTTATTTACTCGATGTTCGGTGGGCATTAAATTCTTATGTGAAAAGTGGCCAGGAAATCGGAGGCCCTGGTGATGACGTGCTCGAACTCCAGATAGGACAGCACACCGTCACCGTCGATGTCGTTCTCGTCCAAGACCTTCTGGCAGACGGTGGTCACCTCGTCGGCGTTCAGGCCGCCTTGAACTAGCTGTCGACAGGTGTGTTCCAAGTCGCTCAGCCCCAACACCCCATCCTCGTCGAAGTCTAGCCACAGAAAGAAGCGGAAATGCGATCTCAATTAATATAAAATCGATGGTAGAAATGTTTTCTCGAGCAACGTGTCTAGACCACGAAGCTCTCCCACGATCCGCCCGTCTGGTTCACGTGGTGGTCCGTACCGTAAATCTTGAAGGCGTAAAAGACCTTCAAGTCCCGCGGCGCCTGTTCCGAAAAAACCGACATCATCTCGAGGAACTCCTCGAAGCAGATCCCCTCGTTCTCAGCCATCGACTGTCCCGAATTCGCGCGCCTCGCGAACACCTCCGACATCCGTTGCCTGAACGGATTCTCCTGAAAACACGCGCTTACAATGTCGAGAAACGCGTCGGGGATCGACTGGCGAACCTTCAGTTCCGGTATACGGGTCAGACACGACAATGGCAGACGGAGAGTCGACGCTTGCTGGGACGTCATGGACCGGGGAACCACCCCTGGATCTCCCATTTCACGGAAACGTTTAAATATTCTGTAAATATGCAGAGTGTTCCACCAACCGTGGGAAAAATTTTAATGGGGGGTTCTCCAGGTCAAAATACGTCGAAAATCAAGAATAGTAATTTCTCGATTGAGGCTTCGTTAAAGAGTTATTAACAGTTGCACCTCTACGCAAGATGCCTAACTGCGCAAGTTGCCTATCTACAGGCGCAACTGTGAATAACTCTTCAACGAAGCCTCAATCGACAAATTACTATTCTTTCTTTTAGCCTTATTTTGACCTGGAGAATCTCCCATTAAAATTTTTCAACGTGTATATACTAAAAATGTGATAAATATTTTCCCAATTAATACATCTTACTGAAATTTTTAGGCTTCATAAATAGTAAAACTTTTCTACACTTTGATATAATAAAATTCCTTCAACATGGCCTCTATTTGCCCTCTAGAATCCCCACCAGGGGACGAACACCCTGTATACCACGCGAAATTGTCAAAGAATCCGCGTAAATACCTCAAGATTTCTTTACGCGTGAAAAAGGTACAATCCTGATAGTCCTCCAGTTGTTCCTCGGTGAACGTGGCTATCTTATTCCCCATTTCGATGTTTCGTTCACCACTCGAGCCTAGCAACTGAGCTTTCGCACCCCCGATGCTCGATACGAGATCTAATAACCAGGGTGTGTCCGACCGCTCCCAGTTTTAGGAACGCCCCAGGGTCGGGAATTCACGATAAAACTGATCCGTTCAAAATAGGAACAGGGAATCAAAACAACACGTCTCTTCAATAAAACAGAATGTATTGTACAAGAATACGCGGTTAAACTCGAGTATTTGAATCAATCGACATCGTTCAGACGTAGAAACGATCTTCGTAATTTTCTTTGCAGTCTAGCAGATGGTTCAGGCATTCCTTGAACTCGTCCTCCTCGAAGCCAGACTCTGTGAACGCGTGGAATTTTTTTATGGTCCTTATTCTGGCCACTTGGTCGTGCAAGGATTCGTACATTGTCGAGAGGCTACTTCCGGTGTGCACACCAGCCATTACAGGAACAGACTTGACACCTGTGAATAGATATTGATAGAATGAGACTTGGAAGGGAATTTAACAGAGTATCAAAATTATTATTAACGCACCTGATCCTGCAGGCCATCCAATGATGTCTCCAGTTTCAGTAACGTCGTTGTTGAAGATTTTTGGGTACGGATCCTTTATCTTCAGTGGTGACGAAGTGGTTGACAAGTAGGTCGCTGATGCATGGCAGGTACAAGCCAAATAAAGCATCATCATTTCGTGTACGCTGGAGCATCTGTATGCAGGCTTTGCCATTTGCTTCATTGCGTGGGAAGAGGGTCGTTTCAATCTCTCTTCAGGAACGCCCCGTAACGCTACACTTTGCATATTTTTGTCCATTGGTATATCACAACTTGGTGTCAAACTTGTCCACAATGTTCCTGTGAAGTCGTCCAGCACGTCGATCAAATCCATTTTTTCAATCATTGGGAAGGGCAAGGATAGACTCGTCGCCGCTGCTTTTCTGCCTAGTTTATTTAGATCCGCGCACAAGTCGGATAGAACGACGTTTGGATACTCTTTGCGTCTATACCTTATGGTTAACGTGTCCAGAGCAGTTGCTAGAAGCGCGCTGCTGTGATACTTTAAGTCAGAATTGTATGTCAAATGACCGAATACTCGTGAATCCCCGACTGTAGATGAGACTGTTTGGCTACAAGAAAGTGGACTGTACAACGAAGAGTATTCTCCTATGTGTTGCCAACACAGAGCCATGTTTAGAGCTTTAGTCAAATCGGATTTAGAGGGTTCGGTCTTCTTACTGTCCATACATGGGAACGATAGTATGCTTTTCTTATATTCGTCTTGTAAATATTGTATACAGGATGCACCGAGCCCAGCAAAACCATCCACAGAGTCTAGAAGTACCTAACATTTTTAAATACTATCATTATTAGAAAACAATACTATGCAATAGAACACGTACCTGAAAACCTTGCATAGAATCACACTCTTCGACGTAGCTTCTTATTCTTTCAGAAAAATCCTCGGAAAATTGTTTAGTATTCCATAGGCTCTGTCCATATGTAAAAGTATCAAATGCATTCGTTGCACAATCGTGTTTATACTGTTTAATTATGTTCAGTGTCCTGGGATGAAATCTGGGCACAAGGTAATCCACCCACGAATTAACATCATCTTCTAAATTAAAAGACGTCGATTCGGAAGTTTCATTGGGCTCGTCTAAACTTTTAATAAACGGAGTTGCAGCAGCTGTTTCTTCCTCCGTAACTTCCACTTTTTTGTCGTCCCACAGGGGCTCTGTTTTTACGTGTTGCGAAATATCGTACAAAGTACCTTCCTCTTTCAAATATCCAGTCGCTCCTTTTAAATCGACGAGTAGAAGTCTGGGAGTATAAGTGATTTGTTTCTAGAAAAGCATAATTCAGATGTATGTCTTAACAAATCGTAAATGTTACGTTATAATTATACCTTATAGTTTTCTCCTTCTCTGTAAAAAACATTGTGATTTATCTCGGATGGACTATGGGGGTCGTAAGAGAAATTAGATTCCTGAAAACATGAGAAACGTACAAATTAACGTAATGTATTTCCATAATCTTTCACACGTACATTTATTATTAAATACCTGTAAGTTCCACCAATGAGTTCCGATGTAATTGGAATAATGACCAAACTGTATAGTTAATATTTCTCGTGACGTCATCCTGTTTTACTGATTAAGTATAAACCGACATAAACAGTTCTTAGTTTCAAGTTAAATTACAAACTGTTTTGCACAAATTCATTCGTTTTATCAATGATTTTTAAAACGTTACAATAAGTGACGTTAAGCATTTAAGTCACTATTTTTTTGTATTAGAGGATTGATACTGGATTAGTAATGAGGAAGAGTAACCTAACTAATGTTTGTATTTACGAGTTCTTTACATGCATCTTATTTATTTGGAAAGGCTCACGAATCACGATCGCCTTCTTTTCATCGTTACGGCTGGATTCAGACGAGCGACTTTTTCCATTGTGGAAAACAGTTTTCATTGTCTGTTTTCGATAGTCTTCGTTGTTTTAATCGTAAAACAAGAAAAGACACGGATTCTCTGCGTGTTCGTGACCCTGTAACGGGAAAAGTCGCTTGTTTGCATCCAGTATTCCTGTTGCATCGCTACTAGGATCTCCCTAGCAGTGATGGACTCTCCCTAGCAGTGATGGACTCTCCCTCGCGGGATTCCTTTCTGCGCATGCGCAAGCGACGTCACAGCTACACGTCGTCCGCTACCACAGTCGTATCTTGAGCGCGAGAGGAGGCGCATGTAAGGGGTTTGGGAATTCCAACATTTTTCGTTTTAAGTCGATTAAAACATATGAAATTAATTTGTTTTAAATGTATTCAGTTAATATTATATAATATAATTTTATATTTGTGTGTTTCTCGTTCATTTCTACACACATTTTTAAATTCATCGTACACTAACAAAACAAAACAATATTTCGAAGTGTTTTGAAATACTTTCTTGGCAATGTTACAATTAAATAAGGAAAAACAATCGAGGTATCAGCAATTTTAATTTATATACACATGTATTTACACAAGTTTCAAATCGAGTGATCGGTACAATAATAATTTACTTATTGCTTGTAGGCAGAGTGTAAATTTTATAATCTTGACAGACATTTACTTGAAAATAAATTTATAGCGTTTATGTACATTTAAGAACTTTTACCCAATGCATGGTTTATCGCAGACATTTCTTTATGAGACATAGGTTGCAACATCAAACCCGGAACATGTGGATTTAGTTCCAAGTCTCGTAATTCATTCACTTTGACTTTTAAATCGCTTCTCAACTTGTTGATCTCAATGTCACATTCTCTTTGATCTGCAATATAATGAAAAATTTAGTATCCATGGCATCAGATGGCCGAACACCCTCTGTACAAATAAAACATTCGCATACAACCTTTCGCAAGTAATTCTTCCGCTGTTTTGGACGGCATCTTAAGCAAAAGTGGTCCAACACTTATCCAAGCATTCTTGCATGTTTCTTTCTGCAGCGCTCTCATTCCGACTCTGTCGTTGTTTCTTCTTTTGTCCAAAGCAACTACTTCTTGACGGCTCATGAGAATCTCCCCTGCCTTCTCTTCTACCTGTTGTATATGTTTTAATGCCATCTGCTGATCAAACTTCATCTGCAACAATAACTACAATCAATAGTTCAAAAACTGCTTTAGCAGTAAAATGTTTGTTTTTTTACATAAATATAGATAACTTACACACTTAAGATAGATAACGAATGTAAAATTACATTGCATTAAATCTCTACAGGAAACTCTGATATTATTTATAAAAATGTCGAACACCATTTTAAGACAAAGCAACGCGTAATGTTCTTTCTTTCCTATGTTCTCTATTTAATAATTTTTCCCTGTCTTTCTTTTTAAGGCATTTCTGTTTAGGTATTTTCATATCGTTAACTGCCGCGATATCTCCGGGTCTAAAGTGAGTCACTCTATATTCGTTTTCACTCGGCTGGCCTATTCCCTTTCTATCAATTTTTAAGCACGTTTTTATAGGATATTTTATTCCTTTCCCCGAGGGGCCCAGACCACCCTGCTCGTCCCATCCGGTGCTCAAAAGCATTTGATAACCTTTATTCTGTTTCGTTATTCCGTACATAGCGTTCGATAGCTTTGGCTTTGTATTAAAAATATGAAGCGTGGATGTTTCGTGCTTCTTCCAAGACGTTTGATAAAAGTTAACTTTGCAAATTTTACAGTAAAACCCTGTAACTTCCATCAGCTGTTCCATATTATTGCTATTTTTATACATCGTTCCGCTGTAATTTTTCAAAGGTTCTATCAACTCCGATCTCGTATGCAGTACAGTATCGTTATTTATTCTCGACTTATCTATACTCATTTCCGATGAAATTTTACTAGCTTTAGATTCAGTTTTCCTTTTAAGCAAAGCAACTATGTTTAAATAATTTTTCTTTAAAGCTAGTTGCGCAGCTGTGAGCCCAGATTTTTCTCTAGCTCTCTTGTTAGCTCCGAGGCTCAATAAAAATTTTATAATATCTAAATGGCCGCAGTACGCAGCTGACATCAGCGGTGTCCAACCGAAATCATCCGTTACATTAACATTTTCCTGCGTTACGTGTTTCAATAAATATTTCAAATCCTTTTGCTCCACCGCTTTCAGTATGGAATTTACTGTGACTTTTTCTTCAATTTTTCCAACTGGTTTCTGTGTTATATTATTTTCAGTTCTACAACGCCTCCGTCTTTCCAATTGCAAATTCCCGTTGCTTTCTTCGTTTATAATTTCCTCGTAAGCCTCTTTCGCCTCGTTTTCTCGAAATCCTAATCGATATTCTTTCGTTTCCGTTGATATGTCTGGAACGTCGCAAGACTCTCGAACGAACGTTTTCCATGTCATATCGATATTACGCGCGAAAAAATTGCTTTGTTTTAACATGTTCTCTATTTTACGTAAAAATTTTTATTTATATGAAATTAGATTTTATGGTGGTGTATACACATTTACGGGCCGTCAACTAACTAGAAGGATCATTTGTTTTAAGATTTTAATGGTCTCTCCCCTTTTCATCTTTTTAAATATTACATTAATATGTTATTGAACAAATTATTACTGTCTTTTAACGCAATACAACAATTACCTTTGCGACAATTGCCGTTTTATCGTACCAGTCTTATTCGCGTCACGTAATCACGTTGAATGCGCTTGTAGGGGACACTAGAGACATTTCCCTAGCTCCCAGGGAAAGTCCCTAGATGGAGTTGGCGTGGCAGCCGTGTAGAGCGCCACGCTACGACAGTCGGAATAAAGCTCTGAGACAAGGAACACGTGTCGTACTGATATTCCCGTTATCCCTACGCATCCCTATACGCTTATCGTAAACGTATGAAACATAAAACTCACTAGATTTTTCTAAATGAAACGAATACGCAATGCATGTACAAGTGTGATTCAAATGTGTGTTGTATATATTATATGATTGTAGTGCATCGTTTTAGAATTCCACAGTTCTGTTAATATTGTTATTTTTGATAAAAAAAGATTGTTTTGATCTAGTTTTAATTTTGATCAAGTTGGTACTACTTTAAATTTTACATCGCTTCTCCAATGTTCGTTCCTTTTCATCGCCATGGTGACTCGATTGTAGGTTATGTTACGAGCTCTTGAGATCACATGGTCGTACGGTCGCATAGTTTGCCCGATACACGAAATTTTTTAGTTTATAATATAGAAATATTACGGCGTATCGTACAAAATAGCTTTCAATTAAAGTTAAGAAAAGAATAAGTATGCAAACTGTGACAAAGATAGGAATTGGATGGTAGGTATGTAGTAATAAACCATTTATGGTTACAATGTTTCACATTACGTTTTTCTTTAAGGTTAGCTTTTCGTATAGCGATATTTGACCAAGTAACTTTTGCATAATAGTAAACAATATTTAAGTTTCTTTATTTATCATCGGTTTTTGGCAAACTCTGTTCGTGATTAACGAATACAATTATTAAATTCACATTTTTTAAATTTTTCCATCGATATTCAGACAAGATCAACGAGTGAATTTAACATTTGTGTTTGTTATTCATAATATTAGTTCTTACTCATGAATAACAATTCTTTTCGCAGGACTGTAACCGCTGCAATAGGCATATATTGTTTTATACTTTCCAAACAAAACGTAATTGCGAAAAGATATGACAATATGAAAGCAAGAGAGCATATTCGTAATGCAAATATTGTGGATTAAAGGATTTCTTTAAGGATTTAAATATTGTAAAATATTAAGGAATTTGACTAAAAATGGCTGCGTTTATTCAACTCAACGAAAATCAATTAAAAATGGTACAAGAATTAGAAATGGAGATGATGTCCGATATGTATACTCGTATGACATCAGCGTGTCATAGAAAATGTATACCGCCAAAGTATCTGGAATCTGAATTAACCAAAGGGGAATCGATATGTCTCGATCGTTGTGTCTCCAAGTATCTGGATGTTCACGAACGTATCGGGATGAAGTTCACTCAGATCTCTATGCAGGCAGATAACTTTATGAAAGATAAAGATGCGGAACAAAAATAAAATAAAGTATCGTTTTCTTAAAGGAAGTTAGTATAAATTTTATTTCTGTGCATTTAATAGTTTCTGTTTCTTTAGGTGATTATGGTTGAAAATATCGACGATTCAACGGTAATGTCATATTTTCAATAAATTATTTCTGTAGTTTGTACCGAGTAGACCAAACTATAATAAAAATTGTTCTGTATTTAGCTATAAAGCTGCGAATAAAACGTTATTAAGTATTATTAATAATTTATTCAAAAGTGATATTCGAAAGTTTTTCGTTGGTGTTTAAAATTTAATCAAAAATATGCTGATCGATACGAATGAAGCAACGAAATGATTTTTGTAGAAAATATATAATTCACATGTAGAAAAATGTTTATTAATATATTAATCATTACAAGCACAATGGTGTCATTTTTGGTTGCACAACAAATTATGTACAGATTTAATTATCTTGTATGAATCTCAAAATTACAGTACATCATGAAAAATATCTTTAATTACACTTTCTCCTTTCGATGGAAGTTTTTGTGCAAGGAGAATTTAAGGTCGAATTGATTTCTTTCGTTGTCCAAATTTCTATCACATAGAGACACTTTAATTTTAATGAATCGTTTCATTAACCAGCAGTTTCTTCTTTTACCGGATGGGTTGTCGCTAATGCTAACGTATGTTGTCCTCCGCCCGCCACCCGTATTATTGTCTTTCCTTCCAGTTGTTTACCTTTTACTAACACAGGCTCTTCGACATCTTCTTCCTCTCCCGTACCCAGTTGTCCACTTGATCCCATGCCCCACGAATATAGACTTCCTGTGCAATAGAAAATAACTTATATCTTCCACGAAACAAAGCACGGTAATCTCTTAACAGTGTAAAAAACAAACCAGATTCGGTAACAGCGAAAGATTGAGCACTTCCGGCCGCGACGTCGACGCATTTGAACGAACTCAAGACCGGAACTGCTGTCAATTCTTTCGCATCTAAGCAATTAGATCCAAGCCCGAGACGGCCGTATTCTTTACGACCCAAAACGAACACTTTGCCAGAATCATCTAAGGCGATAGTATGATGCTGTCCGCTACTGATGTGTCTCCAAATTTTTCCACTAAACGTTTTTGATATTCGAGGATGAAACTGAGTCACGGGGTCCTTTAAACCTAAAAATTATCTCGTACAGAATACTTCACTAATTTTAGTATTCTCTTAATATAGCGACTATACCATGTACTAACCAATTTGATAATAATTATTTAAACCAAACACGTATATATCTCCTGTGTGATATTCCTTAGCAAATGTACAATAAGTTCCAGCCCAGATATCACCAAATTCTAACTTCTTTGTAATTTTGAATTCGACTAGACCCGGGGATAACAATGGACCCATACCATGACGGGTATTTCTATTAGCAGCCCTAGCTGCCACTCGTCCTAACTGACCTTGTTCTCCGCATCCACACGTGTAAACGTGCCCATTCTCGTTAAGTAACACTAAGTGATCTGCACCGGACGCTATTTTGATTATCTTTACATTAGGCAGTATCTCTATCGGGAACCGTTCGTTCCCTTTCAACGTCAAACCCATAGTACCGTGTGAATCCTTAAAAACACGTTTGAATTTTACATAAATTTTCTTTTCTAGATGAAACTGTATAATCGACGAAATGTTAGTAAATGCGATACCCTGAAGGAGCCCCATGCAAAGACTCTTCCGTCCTCCAAGAGAGCGGCGCTATGGGAGTCTCCAGCCGTCACCTGAACGACCTTGCCAGGCAGACTGACGGTAGCCGGTTTGGTTTCCGAACCATCTACTGAAGTATCACGTCCTAACGCCCCTTCGTCGTTGCAGCCAAACGTTAATATCTCTCCTGTTTCCCTCAGGCACACGTTATGCATGCCACCGGCTGCTATGGCCACGATATCCTGGTATCCAGGAACAGCTGCCGGTCGTATTTTCTCCACCACCTCGTCTCCTAAACCAAGCTGTCCCACATCGCCTTGTCCAAACACCAATAACACTCCACCCGTCGAGGACTGACGTAAACTCGGTTTTATAACTAAAGGTGAAACGAAAAATTGCATGAAAACGTCTAGCTACCATCCGTTGTTGGTTTCACGGTGAAATGATCGTGGCACGCGTTATATTTCGAAAATTCGTCGCGTCGGTTGCTTAAAATTACAGAAAAATCTACGAACGACACGGTTTCAGTTATCAGTCAAAGGGAAACTATAATCGTATCGATCGTGGAGCCCCGTAAGGCATATGGATGCATCCCAGGGCATCGTGGTGTGTTGCGCTTTCGATAAAAACTTACCTGCAATAGCGAGTTTCGGCAACGTTTAGGCGCGAAAATGTATTAAAATGTTGGAGAAACGTAGGACTTAACGTACGAAATATAATTACTCACTTTGTTTTCTCTTAATCAGCTTCGGCTCCTTTGGGCCTTTCGTAGAACTTTCAGCAGACCGTTTTGTTGCTTTCCTTGGCGGCACTGAAACCATACCGAGGTTATGTTTAAAAATGCCCGTGTTAAACCGTTTTTATGACTGTAACGTGCGAACGAACGATCGTTTTTAATATCGTCGCTCGTCTACGTACTGATTTCTCAACGTAATTGTCACAGAACCGGATTAGAAAACGTCTTGTACACGGAATGCCAGTTGGCGCCAAAAAGTTGCAACGCTGCTAAAGCCCTAAGCGACTGTTGCGCAACTCGCCAGAGGCGCTAACGTCCGGTTTACACGGGGGATCGTCACGTTGATATCTTTGGCTTGTTCTCAATTATTATAGACCCGCGTTTTCGACGTACGAAGTACGGATCCTTGTAACCGGAAATTCTGTACCCTTACTCCTCGTCCCCTGGCAACACGAGTGTTCCCAAATGCAATTAAACGACAAGGTACAACGAATAATGTGTACATAGGTCGAAGCGTTTAAAATATTCTTGCATCGATCTAGTTCGAAGAATATTGTACCTGTTATTATGCACTGACCTTGAATCGACGATAAAGAAAAAAAAGCGTTCCGAGAAGTAGGCAAAGTATAGATAGCTGCGTTGGACGAAAGCTGTGCTACAGGTGGTTTGGGTTAGGCCTTAGGTTATCTGTAATAATCTTTTTTTCATCGTTTGAATACCTCAGAGAGTTTTATGGAGGCTCACAATTTCCTTTTAGTTTTGATAAAGAGTAGAAGTTTTAGTAAATTCGAATTCTTGATTTTCGTCTTATTTTGGCCTGGAGAATCCCCCACCCTGTATATGCAATTTAATTTACCTGATCCTACGACCTTGGAAGATAAATAATTTTGTAATTATTTACTTTTAACGACTCTGAATGTAACTTAGAGTTACACACACGCGATTAGTGTCTCTAATTAGCATACTTCAGGTATGATTTTTTTTAATTGTGCAAGGGAGGTTAAAATAAGACTAATAATACATTTTTGACCATCGAACATAACCAAGTTGGTTTATAAGAAACTTTTTTTTTTTTGAGTTGCATCGAATCGTAGTTTGCGATTAGTTTGATAAATTTTAATAACGCGCGGTATACTTTGTTCCGTATAATACGTGAATAAGAGGGGAACCAGGGAACGATGGGATGTTGCTGGGAAACTTCAGACGTTGCGGTTTAATATCCGCGCGTTTCGACGAGTAAATCATTTGTTGGGCGAGATCCGCTATCGGGGGATAGTAATTCAGATTTTTCGAATCGGGGAAAATTGTGTTCAGTGCCCTGGATAGCCTAATCACTGCTATTGTTATTGTTTTTCATTAGGATGTGAATTAATAGATGTTTGATTTTATAGATAGGGCACAATTTTTAGATATTCTTAGAATATTTAGATGATGCTAAGAATCCATTTTAAGAATTTTAGAACAATAAATATTTCGTAAATTAATAGTTTATTATTGAGGAATTGATTTTGAATCTTATATAGGATTATAGAGGCCAAAATAAGACGAAAATGAAGGATACTAATTTGTTAATTGGGGCTTTGTTAAAAAGTTATAGAAACATTTCCGACCACCCAGTATATTTTCGGTAAAGAATTTTTTTCTCGAAAATGAGTAGGATTTCGAGGGTATGTGTATTGACCAAAAATAGTTGTAGTTGAACTCTGCAACCGAAAATAATTTTTTTAGAACGATTCGAAATTTTTTAATTTCTTCCAAAAATCTGTCCATCTATTCGAATTTTTTTCTCGAAAATGAGTAGAAATTCGAGGGTATATGTTTTGACAAAAAATGATTGTAATTGATCACTGCAAACGAAAATAATTTTTTCAGAATGATTTGAAATTTTTTTTTTCGCCGAAAACTAACACTTGTCGATTTTTCTTAAAAATTAGATTTTCATTTTTAATAAATTTATTTGACGTCATACAGAAATTTTGTTTAGTACTTTTTTGTAAGTGTCTATGAGCTCCAGTTCACAAATAAATTTCAATGAAATACACTCACTATTGTGGGAGTTATGGTCGTTCGAAAATTGATCTAGTTTTATGGGGTTTTTCTCACTTTAAGGGGTTCAGGAACAATTTTCCGGACAATCTCAGAATTTCTACGCATTCTTCACTAAAATACGCGTTGTTTGCATTTTTAAACATTAAAATCCCCCAATCCGTTCAGGAGTTATGAAATTTTAAAGATATGAATGAAATTTCGAGGAACCATTTCTTATGATTTATTAGATTTTCAGTTAGGAATTTTTTTCTCGAAAATGCGTAGGATTTCGAGGGTATGTGTATTCACCAAAAATGCTTGTAAATGGCCCCCACAACTAAAAATAATTTTTCCAGAATGATTTGAAGTTTTTTAATTTTGTCGAAAAATTTCACCCCTTCTCGAATTTTTTTCTCGAAAGTGGATAGGATTTTGGGGGTATCTGTAATGACCAAAAATGATTGTAATTGACCCCCACAACTAAAGATAATTTTTTCAAAACGATTTGAAATTTTTTTTTCGCCGAATTTAGGCACCTGATTAGATTTTCGGTAAGGAATTTTTTTCTCGAAAGTGCGTAGGATTTTGAGGATATGTGTAATGACCAAAAATGATTGTAATTGACCCCCACAACTAAAAATAATTTTTCCAGAACGATTTGAAACTTTTGAATTTAATTGTTAATAACATTTTAACGTAGCCTCTGTCTATTATTATTTTAGTCTTTAGAATCTTCCATTAACATCCTCTACATATATCCATCCTCTTCTCGCCAGCTTGAGAATCAGGAACGTGCCCCAATCAAACACGAAGTCGACCTTCGAATCGATTGGGATCCCGCGGAATCCCGACGACTCGTAAACAACTTTCGGTGCAAAGGACACACGTGTTCAGTCGTTCGTTCGCCGCCATAAATTCATTGGCCTTTTGTCGAGGCGGCGCGTGGCCGCGATTCACGCTAAATCGGAAATTAGCACGCGTAAGGATCGCCGTGGGTGGCTGCAGCGGTCCCTCGTCGGACGATATGCACGCGTGTCCGCGAGATGGGGGGATGGTCGAGCCGGAGGGGTCTGGACGGTTAACAGAGACGCGACTACGCCGTGCGCGCCAGTCGTAGCCGAGACTTTGTCGGCGCAACGTCTCCGCTCCCTCTCTGTCCGCCGTACGCGTTTGATCCGCGTCGATCTATTACTATCGCGTTCGTTCCTCGTGTAACTTTGTTTCCTCGAAACAAAAGACTCTTTCGCTATACGTGGGTTTGTGTTTTTTTACTTGAAGGAACCTCCAAAAGAGAAGAGGACTTGGCGATCCAGGACATTTTCACGGAACAACAGTTCATGTAGAACCCAGGAATCATGACGAGAGCGCGCCGATACCGATTC
The DNA here is from genome assembly GCF_013123115.1 of Colletes gigas. Lineage (NCBI taxonomy): Eukaryota > Metazoa > Arthropoda > Insecta > Hymenoptera > Colletidae > Colletes > Colletes gigas. Next base: position 3,742,822 of record NW_025106644.1, read on the forward strand.
CTTCCGCTTCTCGTGTACATCCTGCTGGGCGGTGAGTGTAAAAAAATTTGTTTAAAAAAATTTATTCGTTTCTTCGACGATTTTCTCGCGTCGAGACTTGTTGAATCCCGTGGCCTCTCGATCAGCCTGAGTGGCGGACCTTGCACGTGCTCTTTAAGAAACAGGATACTCTCGTCGAAACCGGATATACGGGTTCTCGAAATGTTTCCCTCGCGAACCTCTCTTTTGTTCGAAAGTTTGTTTCGTCCAGAGCAAATGTACGCGTTTCTGTGTACTCCTTTGAAAAATCGAAGGAACGAAAAAAACCTCGATCAATCATCGGGTGTTTCGAGGGGATCCATTCATCCGTCGCTGATAGAATTCCGTGGGAGCCGTGCGTGTCGGACGCTGAGCGGAATTAGTTGCAAAAATCCCAGAATTTTTTTTTTTTTAACGCGGTCTACCAAACCTCGAAAATTGAAATAAGGTGAAAAATCACGGAATCTAGATATTGTATGACGAACTCGGACAAAGGTGGGGGGAAAAACGATAAATAAATCCGGCAACCCAGTTTTCTCGTGATCAATCATCCTGCCGATATTTCGAAGGAAAATCCGCAGGACGAACCGGTTATCCTGGAATCCGATAATCGCAGAAGCTCCCGCGGAATTGCGTTTCGACGATAGAAAACTCGCTTATTGTTTCTTTTCTTTTGGATGGTCGAGATCGACCGAGGTTTTTCGTCGCGCGGATCGGAAACAGTGTTTAATTAGTCGTGTCCGTTGATTTTCGACAAAGCGGCTGGATGGTAGGCGCAGGCCACCGGAAACACCGGTCTCTGTTTATCAATTAGCCGCGATGGCCGCGCATATGCGTTTGCATACCGGCGAAAAGTTCTTTGAACACGCGAATCGATGCTGGGGGCTCGATCCTCTTTGCCGCGACGCGGCTCTTCCGGTGATTCGATGCTCCGGGGGATGGTCGGACCGCACCATCCAGAGTTCTTTGCAATTTGTCCCCGCCGCGCTGATCTGCTGTGGAAACTGGACGAAAATATGAAATAGTGTGTCGGCGAATTTTCTATATTTTTTCGGAAAAAAGAAAATACAGGGTGTTCCGCCACGCCTGGGAAAAATTTTAACGGGAGATTCTGGAGGCCAAAATACGACGAAAATCAAGGATACCAATTTGTTGATGGAGGCTTCGTTGAAAAGTTATTAACGTTTAAAGTTTCGCCAATACTGAATTTTTTTTGAGAAAGTGGGTAGGATTTCGGGGGTAGGTCTATTCACCAAAAATGATTGTAATTGACCCCTGTAACCGAGAATAATTTTTTTAGAACGATTTGAAATTTTTTTTTTTCCGTCGTAAAATTTCTATCTTCTCGAATTTTTTTCTCGAAAGTGGGTAGGATTTTGGGGGTATGACTGTTGACCAAAAATGATTGTATTTGACCCCTGTAACTAAAAATAATTTTTTTAGAAAGATTTGGAATTTTTTTTTTTTTGGCGAAAAATTTAGTGACTTCCCCCTGTTGATTTTTTTAAATATTCGTTTTTGATTTTTAGTAAATTTGTTTGGCACCCTATAGAAAAGTTGTTTCATACTTTTTTGTAGGTACTCATGGGCTCTGTTTTAGAAAAACATTTCAATGTGATAGCTTTACTATTGTAGGAGTTATGGCAGTTTGAAAATTGAACCAGATTTATGGGCTCTCCCTCATTTTGCGATGTCATGGATCAACTTTTTGATAATTTTTGGAATTCCTACATATTCTCCATCAAAATACGCGTTGTTTGCATTTTTAAACTTGAAAATCTTCCAATCCGTTCAGAAGTTATGACGTTTTAAAGAGTCACATGATTTTCAAATTCGCTCAATAATTTCAGGACCTATTCGAATTTTTTTCTCAAAAGCACGTAGAATTTCGGGGATATGGCTATTCACCAAAAATTATTGTAATTCATCCCTGCAATCAAAAGTAATTTTTTTATAATCATTTGAAATTTTCTAATTTTGTCAAAAAGTTTGCATCTTACTTGAATTTTTTTCTCGAATGTGGGTAGGATTTTGGGGGTATGTCTGTTGACCAAAAATGAGTGTAATTGACTCCCCTAGCTAAAAATAATTTTTTTAGAACGATTTGAAAAATTTCTTTTTCACCAAAAAATTTCAACTACCCGAATTTTTTTCTCTAAAATGGGTAGGATTTCAGGGTTAAGTGTATTCACCAAAAATGATCGTAACTGACCCTTCCAACCAAAAATAATTTTTCCAGAACGATTTGAAATTTTTGAATTTAATTGTTAATAACTTTTCAACGAAGCCTCCATCAACAAATTGGTATTCTTGATTTTCGTCTTATTTTGGCCTCTAGAATCTCCCAACACCCTGTATAACTATATATATCTAACATATATAAAAATTTCCTTTTGACAATCGCACCCCATGTTGTTAATTATTCCCAATTCAATAAATCACAAAATAACAATTTTCGTTAAACAATAATTCCGATTTCTATCATACAGTGCTTTTTCCTGTCATCCACTCGTTTAAAAAAATCCCCAGTCAACGATAAATCAGTTTCAACGTCCCCCCGAATCACGTTGCAAACGTCTCGTTATCGATCCCCCGCGATCCATAGATAATATTTACGCTTACCTTTCGACGTTATTTGCACTCCAGCGCGAAATACGTCGAGCAAAACGTCGAGTACCTTCGGAGTCGCAGGTGCACGAAACGCTGCGATTAATATCGAGGACGTACTCGCCAGCTTACGTTCGTATTACGAGATCTTTCGCGGCGTCGGGGAGACAAAGAACGTAGGAATCGCGAAGGAACAGCGATCAGCCATTCCCACCTCGAGGACCATCTGAATATGCATGAAACAATCGCATATCTTATGCAATTAACCGAGAAGCGAATCTCTCCCTTTTTTTTTTACCTCCCCGGAGGAAAAGTTGGCTCTAATCAGAGCGCGTTCGCGATGCAAATCTCGTCTCCAGCCCGATAAACTCCCCCCCCTCCATCGACAGGAAATGGCCAACAGAGTTCCTGTTTCTCGTTTTGTTATTTTGTTTCTTTTTTTACGGTTGATTTTCACGAAAAAATTGCACGTCCGTGATTCAAAGGCAACAACGACGAGTCCTCTGGTGGCCCGTTTAAACATTAACCCGGGGGAAGCACCCGGGGGAGTTTTAATGTCTTCCATCGACGGTTGGGAACCGCCTCGCGCCGCGAAAACACGTTCCGTTGACTCGGCAAACATTTTCTTCGCGGTCTTCCACCGATACCTCTCCTCGTATTTTCGCGAGGCGGGGGAATCCCCGGGTTTCTTTTTCACCGCGCCACCGCGAAAAGAGCACTCCCGTGACTCCGCGATGTGGTCTCTGAAAACATCCGTCCAGGCGTGTGTGTGTGTGTGTCTACGTGACGAACGGTTCGATCGGGAGTTGTTTTTACGAGCCACGCTCTTAACGGACGGTTCATAACTCGGCCAAGAATCTTTAACGATTCGAGAAATTTGGCGAAGAATATTTCTCGATTTTCTTGCGATCACCTTTCTATGGTGAAATTTTAGCAAATTTGTGGAAGGTTTCTGGAAGTTTGTAATTGGTAATTTCGAGTCTGAAGCTTTGGTTGAGATTTACAGGGCATTGTTTATAATTTTATAATTTTATTTTTGTTGAAAATGCATTTTTTCAATTAAAATGTTGGAATGTACAATGTATATTAAGAATCTAATTCTATTAGAGAAATTTGATTTGTTTATAGTTTTATTTCCATTGAAAATACATTTTTTAAATTAGAATGTGGAATGTATTATACAATGTATACTAATCATCTAATTCTATTAGAGAAATTTGATTTTTTTATAATTTTATTTCTGTTGAAATTTGTTTTTTTAAATTAAAATGTGGAATGTACAATGTGTATTAACACATTACCGACCGATAGCCTATTAATCGACTGTTTTGCCGACCAAAGCTTACCGGCTGAGAGCCTATCATTCAACTGTTTTACTGGCCAACGCTTATCGACCGATAGCCGATTTATCAACCGTTACCGGTCGGTAAAGTGTTAATCATCTAATTCTATTAGAAAAATTTAATTTAATTCCAAATAATTTTTCAAACGTCTGCCATTTAATTCTAATTAAATTTAATCCTCCAAGAAATTTCCAAGAAAAAAATAGATTTTTTTTAATGAATATTTGGTGAACATAAAAATGTGTTGATTTTGATATACAAGACTCGATAACGACGATTAATAAAATCCAATATAAATAGGTAAAAGATAAAAAAATTATAGTTTTTTTCGATAAACAATTTAGCTTGATGGGTTTGTTAAAAAAGGGGAATGTTATCGCAAGAAAATTGAGCAAATACTTCTTTCGCCGTGCACATTGGTACGAAGCAAATACTAGGAATTGTTTTCGTCGTTCTAGCTGTTTCTGGAACGCGAGTTCCCTCGAATTCGAGCACTTTGTAAACATACCATTCCCCCGACACGATTCGCCCCGTTTTTCCTGCCACGATCCCGTGAACGAACTTGGAAACCCCGTAAAATTTTATCGATCATTTTAATTTTGAAATTTGAAGTTATCGAGATTCTTCGAATTTTGTATAAAAATTTTGTAATTTTTGTTTGTATTTTTTGGAAGACACTGGCCAGGTTTATCGAATGGGAGTTGTTCCGTGGAAATGGTGGGTAAATCCGTGAGAATCCGCGGGACAGATGGTCGGGAATGGCGGGAGCATCCGAGCGTGCGTGGAAAGTCAAAGTCACCTTTGTGCGCGAATCCTGCTATTAACGAGCATTAACTCTCGCAGGACGAAATGTGGGTCAGAAGTTAGCCACAAAGTGGTGAAACGGCACGGACCAGGAGGGAGTGACCGCAAAGCGGAGTTAGGCTCGGTTTTGAACTAGCTTTAATCCGCCCCAAGTCCAGCTCCCCATATAACTTCGTGTCTTTGAATCCAAGCAGTGATTATTATTACTTTTTAACCTTTGTTTTACTTTTTCCCTTGTTTCAGGTGCTAGATAGTCGTTTTGCAGTTTAAAATAAAATTTGAGAAGAGGACACATCGAGTTGCAACCTAATTTTTGTTTTATTTTATCCTCCTTATCCCTTCCTCCTGAATTATCAAATTGAAACTCACAAAAATAACAAAGAATTTAAAATGTATATTTTTGTTATTTTTCTGAGAGTTTCTATTTTAATAATTTGACCAAAGAGTCTAGAATTAATCAATTTGCAACTAATTTCCACCATATTATATCCCCATTATTACATTATTATTTATAAAATTGAAAAACAGAAAAGAATGCAAAAAATCCTTCAATTTTTCTTATTTTTCTAAGAGTTCCTATTTAAATAATTTGACCAAATAGTTAAGAATTAATCAACTAACTTCCACCATTTCATACCCCTATTATCAATTATTTATAATATTATAAAATTGAAAACCAAAATAGGATGCAAAAAAAATCCTCCAATTTTTCTTATTTTATTATCACATTATTTATCAAATTATAAAATTGAAAAGCAAAAAAAGAATGCAAAAAGTCCCAAATTTTGCGAAAAATTTCGAATTAAATAATTTGTCAAAATTGGGGAGGGGGGGTTTGGTGAGCCTAGTTACGGCCCTGGGGGAAACACGCGGGAAAGCGATTATCCCGATTAAACGTTCCCACGCGCACGTGGCTCGTTAATGCATCGCGTTTGCACCAGAATTCCCCGGTCGACTTGGTTTCAATTTTTTTTTTTTTTTCTCGCCCGGACAACGGTCCGCGAAACCAATTTTCTAGATTTTCCCGAGACATTCTCGCCGCTGCGTTTCAACCCTCTCTAAACGCCGCTGCCCCGTTCTCACCTCTGGGAAATCGTTTCTCCGGCAGCGTTCGCTCCGTATTCCAGACGTTCACCGTTTCGCGTCGGAGATTTCGCGATAACCCTGGGAAAGACTAAGAAGGAGGCTTTCCGGGGGATCACCCGTCGTGAAAATCGGAAAAATATGCCACTTCTCGAGCTTTGAATACGATCAAATTTGTATAACGTTCGCTGCACCGAAAACTGTCGCATTTAATATATCAACAATTCTTCTAAATCTTTATTTCCTCTCTTTACACAATAATACTAATTTTTTTTTTATTATTTATTATTTCATTTACTTGGTACAATTTTTCTTCGATTTTTAGTACTCATAATATGGGGCACGAGTTTGAATTTTTGGAAATAATTTGTGTTTTTAAACATCACTATTTTTATTATTTATTATTATATTAGTGGACCGAGGTATTAGTTTAGGATTCCTTAAAAATTTATAAAAGTATTAAAAATGTGAATTTGAAATATCCAAGTTAAATATTGTCTTTTTCAATAATATTTAGTGCATCGAGGGTGTTATTTGTGTTTTCAAAGATCACTGTTTTTATTATTTATTATTACATTAGTGTTAGCTTAGAATCATTTAAAATTTGGAATTACATTCAAAATATAATTATTTATGTTCTAAATCCAATTAGAACTGGAATATAATATAATATAATGGAACAGATTAGCATAGAACAGAATAGAATTTAGAATATAATAATACTTATTATTTAGAATCATTTAAAATTTGGAATTATATTCTAAACGTAATTATTTATATTTTAAATCCAATTAGAACTAGAATATAATATAATAGAATGGAATAGACTAGCATAGAACAGAATAGAATTTAAAATATAATAATAACTGATTAGAATCATTTAAAATTTAGAATCATATTCTAAATTGATGTTCTAAATCCAATTAGAACTAGAATATAATATAATTGAATGGTGTAGAACGGAATAGAACAGAATAAAATGTTGAATATAATGATAATAATTATTTAGAATCATTTACAATTTGGAATTATATTCTAAATATAATTATTTATATTTTAAATCCAATTAGAATGAGAATATAATATAATAGAATGAAATAGACTAGAATAGAATTTAGAATATAATGTTAATTATTATTTGGAATTATTTAAATATAATTATTTATATTCTAAATTCAATTAGAGTTAGAATATAATATAACAAAATATAATAGAAGAGAAGGCAGAATATAATATAATAGAATTTAGAATATAATAATAATTACTATTTAGAATCATTTAAAATTTAAAATTATGTTCTAAATAGTTCTAAATTAAATTCTAAATAAATTTCTTTATATTCTAAATTGAATTAGAACGAGAATATAATATAACAAAATATAATAGATGAGAATGTGGAATATAATATAATAGAATTCAGAATATAATAATAATTAGTATTTAGAATCATGTAAAATTTAAAATTATATTCTTAATATAATTCTTTATATTCTAAATTGAATTAGAACTAGAATATAATATAACAGAATGAAATAGATTAGAATAGAATTTAGAATATAATAATAATTGCTATTTAGAATTATTTAACATTTAGAATTATATTCTAAATAGTTCTAAATATAATTATTTATATTCTAAATTCAATCAGAGTTAGAATATAATGTAACAAAATATAATAGAGGAAAAGACAGAATATAATATAATAGAATTTAGAATATAATAATAATTACTATTTAGAATCATGTAAAATCTAAAATTATATTCTAAATTGAATTAGAACTAGAATATAATATAACAGAATGGAACGAAATAAAATTATATAATAATTTAAAGCAGACAACCTCCACAAACCTAAACGCTAATAATATAACAAAACTATGGACTCTAATAAAAATGGAGTTGATCTATTTTACGAGTTTAGACTGCCAGTAAGAGCAATAGAAAGGCGTTTCTTAGGTCAAAGTCGACTGTCTCGAGTCCCAGTTGAAGGAATGGAAATATTTCACCGACCCAGAGAGAGAGAGAGAGAGAGAGAGAGAGAGCACTCGAAACAATTACATGGCCTCGAACGCTCGTAACGCGTGAATTATACGGGAGTACGGGCGTTATCCGGCGTGTCCGGCTATTTGAAAGTCTAATGCGAACTAGAATGATTTTTCTGAAAGGGGTCGCGGCCTGGCGTGTGTTTTCCACCGCCACCTGTTGGGTCGCGAATCCCATAAACTCCCGGCCAGCCTTTCTGCTCGTAAACAATTGGAAGCTTTTAAGTAATTGCTACGTTCGTCTCTTGGCTCGCTGTTCTCGCCTGGCGTGACTCGTTCAAGTTTCTAGAACGTCGGAGTCCCGTATTCGATTACGCGAAATTCTCGAAAACGCACCTCCGCGAATCTTTAATTCGATCATTTGTGACCAGTTCCTCCGGAATCGAATTTCCACGGATAATCGATATTTTAGTTGAAATAGATTTTTGCACGCGAGTCCCCCTGGTCAATATTTAGTAAACGAATCTAGAATCGCGTGTTAATTATTCGAAACTATCGCTGGTTCATCGAGTACGGTCTTGATGAATTATCTAATGCTTGCCAGCGTAAATATTTGGTCTCTAGTTAGCTTTCGGTGTTTAAATCGAGCCTCAAAGGGGACGAGAGAAGGTAAAATCGAGGAATGAGAACGGAAGAAAAGCAGGAAAAACCCTTTTATATTTTTAATATTCAACAGTCATTGATTTTTTGTTTATGATGCTTGAAAGAAAGAAGAGATTTGTTTTATGAATAATTTGAATATATTGAAACCTCGTCGTGGTGTGATTTTTGGAATTTGTCGAATGGAATTAGATATTATTATCGACCACAATTTTTCTAATAGAATTAGACGATTAATAATAGAAATTCCATCGAATAGAATTAGATATTATTATCCGCCACAATTTTTCTAATAGAATTAGATATTATTATTATCCACCACAATTTTTCTAATAGAATTAGACGATTAATAATAGAAATTTCGTCGAATAAAATTAGATTTATTTAGTTTTTATTTATTGAGATATTATTATCCACCATAATTTTCTCTTAATGGTGCTTAGATTTGTTTTAGAAACAATTTAAATATATTGACGAGTAATAGTAGAATCTATTATTACGAATAGGATTAGATATTATTATCTACAACAATTTTTCTTTGATGGTGCTTAGATTTGTTTTAGAAACAATTTAAATATATTGACGAGTAATAATAGAATCTATTATTAAGAATAGAATTAGATATTATCCACCACAAGTTTTCTAATCAAATTAGACGATTAATAATAGAAACTTCGTCGAATAGAATTAGATATTATTATCCACCACAATTTTTCTAATAGAATTAGACGATTAATAATAGAAATTCCATCGAATAGAATTAGATATTATTATCCACCACAATTTTTCTAATAGAATTAGACGATTAATAATAGAAATTTCGTCGAGTAAAATTAGATTTATTTAGTTTTTATTTATTGAGATATTATTATCCACCATAATTTTCTCTTAATGGTGCTTAGATTTGTTTTAGAACCAATTTAAATATATTGACGAGTAATAATAGAATCTATTATTACGAATAGAATTTGATATTATTATCTACCACAATTTTTCTTTGATGGTGCTTAGATTTGATTTAGAAACAATTTAAATATATTGACGAATAATAATAGAAACTATTATTAAGAATAGAATTAGATATTATCCACCACAAGTTTTCTAATCAAATTAGACGATTAATAATAGAAACTTCGTCGAATAGAATTAGATATTATTATCCACCACAATTTTTCTAATAGAATTAGACGATTAATAATAGAAATTCCATCGAATAGAATTAGATATTATTATCCACCACAATTTTTCTAATAGAATTAGATGATTAATAATAGAAATTTCGTCGAATAAAATTAGATTTATTTAGTTTTTATTTATTGAGATATTATTATCCACCATAATTTTCTCTTAATGGTGCTTAGATTTGTTTTAGAAACAATTTAAATATATTGACGAGTAATAGTAGAATCTATTATTACGAATAGGATTAGATATTATTATCTACAACAATTTTTCTTTGATGGTGCTTAGATTTGTTTTAGAAACAATTTAAATATATTGACGAGTAATAATAGAATCTATTATTAAGAATAGAATTAGATATTATCCACCACAAGTTTTCTAATCAAATTAGACGATTAATAATAGAAACTTCGTCGAATAGAATTAGATATTATTATCCACCACAATTTTTCTAATAGAATTAGACGATTAATAATAGAAATTCCATCGAATAGAATTAGATATTATTATCCACCACAATTTTTCTAATAGAATTAGACGATTAATAATAGAAATTTCGTCGAATAAAATTAGATTTATTTAGTTTTTATTTATTGAGATATTATTATCCACCATAATTTTCTCTTAATGGTGCTTAGATTTGTTTTAGAAACAATTTAAATATATTGACGAGTAATAGTAGAATCTATTATTACGAATAGGATTAGATATTATTATCTACAACAATTTTTCTTTGATGGTGCTTAGATTTGATTTAGAAACAATTTAAATATATTGACGAATAATAATAGAAACTATTATTAAGAATAGAATTAGATATTATCCACCACAATTTTTCTAATAGAATTAGATGATTAATAATAGAAATTTCGTCGAGTAAAATTAGATTTATTTAGTTTTTATTTATTGAGATATTATTATCCACCATAATTTTCTCTTAATGGTGCTTAGATTTGTTTTAGAAACAATTTAAATATATTGACGAGTAATAATAGAATCTATTATTACGAATAGAATTAGATATTATTATCCACCAAAATTTTTCCTTAAAGATACTCAAATTTGTTTAAAAAATAATTTAAATCTCAATAGTAGAAACTAGGTCGAATAAAATTATACAATTTCTCCTTGACAACGCTCAGATTTGATTAAGGAACAATTCAAAGATATCGATTAATAGAAACTTCCCGGAATAGAATTAGTAATAATCGGTTGGTCGATATAGAAATTCAGGTGGACCGAACGTCGGTGTAATAGCAAAGTACGCATCCCCCTTTAACGAGGCTCGTTGTAATCCGCGATTTAGTTCTCGGTGGAATCACGCTCGCGGCGAGCGTTCGGATGCCAGAAAATACTGACGAATCCGCGGGCTTCCGTGTTAATCGAGTCGCGGCTTTAAACGGCTTGCTCGGCTTACGCGCTGCGAGCATTATTCTCGCGGCTTCCATCGAGCCTGGTGCATCGATTTCCGCGAGCTCGTATTTCTAGCCGAACAGGAGGATAGTCTTCCTCGACTGTTCCATCTAAACGGGCACAGTGTTGTTCCAACGACGTCCAATCAATAATTACCACTCCCCACCTTTGTTTCAAATATCAAACACTCTGTGCAAAAGTTTCGATGAATTCACAAGTTATTTTTCATTAAAAATTTATTTTTTTGCTTGTAAGACGTGGGGGATCTATGAATTTGTGTGTTTTCCATTTAGTGATCTGTAAAATATCACCCAAAATATGATGCAGAAGAATATTTTAGATTTTCTTAGGCCTGAGACTCCAAGGAAAATTGTTTAGATTTTCTTAGATTTTCCTAGACTTGAGACTCAAAGAAAAACAGTTTAGATTTTCCTAGATTTGATATTCAAAGAAAAATTGTTTAGATTTTCCTAGACTTGAGACTTAAAGAGAAATAGTTTAGATTTTCTTAGATTTTCCAAGACTTGAGACTCAAAGAAAATTAGTTTAGATTTTCTTAGATTTTCCAAGACTTGAGACTCAAAGAAAAATAGGTTAGATTTTCCTAGGCTTGTTAATCAAAGAAAAGTAGATTAGATTTTCCTAGACTCGATATTCAAAGGAAAATAGTTTAGATTTGAAACACAAAGAAAAGAAGTTTAGATTTTCCAAGACTTGAGACTCAAAGAAAATTAGTTTAGATTTTCTTAGATTTTCCAAGACTTGAGACTCAAAGAAAAATAGGTTAGATTTTGCTAGGCTTGTTAATCAAAGAAAAGTAGATTAGATTTTCCTATACTCGATATTCAAAGGAAAATAGTTTAGATTTGAAACACAAAGAAAAGAAGTTTAGATTTTCTTAGACTTGAGACTCAAAGAAAATTAGTTTAGATTTTCTTAGATTTTCCAAGACTTGAGACTCAAAGAAAAATAGGTTAGATTTTCCTAGGCTTGTTAATCAAAGAAAAGTAGATTAGATTTTCCTATACTCGATATTCAAAGGAAAATAGTTTAGATTTTCCTAGATTTGAAACACAAAGAAAAGTAGTTTAGATTTTCTTAGTCTTGATACTCAAAGAAAAACAGTTTAGATTTTCCTAGACTTGAGACTCAAAGAAAAACAGTTTAGATTTTCCTAGATTTTCCAAGACTTGATACTCAAGGAAAACTATTTTAGATTTTCTTAAACTTGATACTCAAAGGAAAATATTCTAAATTTTCTTAGATTTTCCTAAACTCGATACCCAAAGAAAACTATTCTAAATTTTCCTATGAAGAATTTTAGATTTTCTTATGATGAATTCCTAAATAACTTTTCAATAAAAATAAAATTCTTTGCACATAAGTCCAGTGACATATCTAATAAATCTATACATTTTCCATTCTTGTAACCTGTGTAAACCCCCCAAAATATTATCTAAAATTTTCGATTGTTCCTCGAGAGGAAATTTTGCATTAAAAATAATTTATTTAAATTTCTTTGAAGGTAGGCGAATGGAGCTAATACTCTGTAAATGGAGGGTAGTGTGAAAATAGCTTCCAGGTAACGCGTGCGATACACCGACAATGAATGTCTTTACAGTGAATAAATTCAAATGGATGCCTCGTAAAATAGTTTTCCGTCCTGCTCTTTCTCTTTTTTTTTTTTTTTACGGTCGGGTTTTACGGCGAAAAACGACGCGGCTCTCGACGCTGAGCGACGCGTAACGACGCGCGGGCGAATCAGAATATGACGACGATCGTAACTTCTGGTTTCCTGTTCCGGTTGCGTCCCGACGCCTCCTCGCGGACCAAACGTTTCGATCGCGTGCTTAGTTTACCATTTTCTTCCATGAGAAGAGAAAAGCTGTGTTTTTCAATACATTCGAAGCTTAATCCTACGATTTATTTACGTAGTATTATGTATACTAGATTTATTAAATATTTATCAAAAAAATCAGAAATTAATTTTTAAAAAATTTCAAATCGGTTTACAAAAATTATTTTTGGCTGAGGGGGTTAATTACAATTATTTTTGGTCAATAGAGATACCCTCGAAATCCTACGCATTTTCGAGAAAAAAATTCGAATAGGTGGAGAAATTTTTGACGAAATTACAAAATTTCCAATCGTTTAAAAAAAATTATTTTTGGCTAAGGGAGTTCATTACAATTATTTCTTGTGAAGACACATACCCTCGAAATCTTACTCAGTTTCGAGAAAAAAAATCGAGTAGGTGGACAAATTTTTGGCAAAATTAAAAAATTTCCAATCGTTTCAAAAAAATTATTTTTAGCTAAGAGGATTAATTACAATCATTTTTGGTCAATAGACATACCCTCGAAATCCTGCTCCCTTTCGAGAAAAAAATTTACCAAAAATACAATGTCTGACCATACGTTGATCCATTCCCCTGAAATTTCATACAAATCTTTAAAAAATCATAACTCCCGAACGGATTGGCCGATTTTAACGTTTCAAAATTCAAACGACGCGTATTTTAGCAAACAACATTCACAAATTCCAAAAACATTCAAAAATTTATTCCTTAACCCCAGAAAAAAACATTATATATCTCCAATATTAAAATCCATATCTCTGAATATTTCAATCTATTTTTTTTATTTTCTCCAAAATCTAAGGGAGTGAAAATCGTGTTCATACATAGTTCCATAAGTCCCCCATACTGTTCGTCAAAGTGTTTGTCCCGGAGAAATTTCGTTTTAAAGTTTTATTATAAATATAGACAAGTTGGATCCCCGTTCCTCGTCGCTGCAACGAGAAGACGCATCTCTAGCAAGGAATCTCGGGTCCTGGATCCCGGTACGCGAGTTTACGGTGTCCGCGGAAACTGTAACTGCAGTTGGCGAACTCGCGCCACGTGTTTTCGGGCCTGGACGGTCGGGGCAAATACTCGGCCGACGTATCCCGTATTCCGGGTACGTGTTTTCCGTGTGTCGCTAATGGCGCGAATATAACCGGGAAGTTACTCGGCGCCCAGCGTCCTCCCTGATGCGAGTTTAAGTCCGCGAGATAAACTGGCGTCGTTTCGAGACGCTCCCTTCGATCCCACGAAGTCGTAACCCTGAAAAGCAATTTAAAATCGCAGGAATTTTTATCTCCCCCTCAAGAATATTCCAAGCTCAAAATCGAGATTAATTTGCAATCGAATCCAGAAATTATTGAAAAATTTCATTCGATTGCAATGGTAGCAAAAATAAAAAAAAAAAAAATTAAAATAAATTGAGTCTCAATATTTGTATATAAAGGGGAGCCCCAAATATTAGAATTTTGAAATCTAGGTTAATTGAAGCTTCTGAGAAATTTTACTCGATTGCAATATTAGTAAAATCGTGATTATTTTTTAAATAAATTGAGTCTTTAGCAATGTGTATATATGTGTATGTGAATATTTTAAATTTTGTAAATTTTCTCTGATCGTGACCTTGAATGACCTTGAATAATTATAGTCACTGAATTCCTAATGAAAGGGATCCATTATTGTAGGGTGTTTCAAAAAGGGTAATTCTATTTAAAAAACTGACATAGAAACAAAAATATTTTTGGCATCGTATGAGCCCCATTGTACCATTCAATTTTGTCCTAAAAAAATTTGACGTATCTTCAAAAACAACAAAGATATTTGAGGTCCAAATCTTAGGTGACTCACCCTGTATAAGGGGGAATCACCCCTCCAAAACATTAGAATCCTAATCTCAAGATTAGTTAAAAATCCACCAGCTTCAGATATCAGCAGAAATTTATTTTCGAAGCAAGTTAAAATCAGGCCCCAAGTATAGCAAAGAAATTTATCGACCCTACCACTTAGGATGCTGGTAACTCTCGCGAGCAGATTTCCCCCCAGTAAAAAATTAGCTGACCAGAGTGTAGGACACATATTTTCCCTCCGCGGGATCGAGTGTCATCGAACGCGGAAGTTGTCCGTAGAATTTATAGCCGCGTCGGCGAGATACGCGTCGGTCCCCCCCGACCCATATCGCGGCGAGAAAGTCGGTCGAATTGAATCTGGCTCGGGCGGCGATCATTAGCCAGTCAGTTTATCCCGGCCGCGGGAGGCAGTGAATGGCGCACAATGGCCCTGTTCCTGTGCATGCACGCGTGGTAGGCGCGATCGCGGACACGTGTTCCGAACGCGTCGTTTGCCTCGGATAATCGTTCGCTCGGAAAACAGACGTTCCGATAATCGAGGGAACACGATGGGCTCGCGTTCTCGCGCTATCGGGCAGCGATATTGTCGCTGGATTGATCGCGGCCGGTCAATGAACGCCCTTCTGTCGCTCGACCAATTACATATACCTATTTTTCATCAATTTTTTTCACTGTCGTTTCGAAATTGCTGTAAACTATAAATCGAGTTGGAAACTTTCTTCGAAAGACGGGAATAAACAGATCGTGAATGATGAAAGTAGTTGCACGGTTCGTTTTGCGATATTTGGTCGACTGGAGTCTCGTATAGGGGCGCCATTTTGTGTTTGGTTCGATCAACTTGGCGATAATCGTTCGATGCTTGATGGTCGATCAATCGATTGGCTGGTCGATAATCGTTTGGACATTCATAGGTCGATAATCGTTTGGACACTCATAGGTCGATAAATCGCGCGGTCGATAATCGTTGGACACTAATAGGTCGATAATCGTTGGACACTCGAAGGTCGATACATCGAGTGGTCGATAATCGTTGGACACTCATAGGTCGATAAATCGAGCGGTCGATAATCGTTGGACACTCGAAAGTCGATAAATCGAGCGGTCGATAATCGTTGGATAATCGTAGGTCGATAAATCGAGCGCTCAATAATCGTTGGACACTCGAGGGTCGATAATTGTTGAACACTCGAAGGTCGATATATCGAATGGTCGATAAATCGAACGGTCGATAATCGTTAGTCACACAAAAGTCGATAAATCGAGCGGTCGATAATCGTTAGTCACACAAAGATCGATAAATCGAGCGATCGATAATCGTTGGATACTCGAAGGTCAATAATCGTTGGACACTCGAAGGTCGATAAATCGAATGGTCGATGAATCGAATGGTCGATGAATCGAATGGTCGATAAATCGAATGGTTAATAAATCGAATGGTGGATAGATCGAATGGTCGATAAATCGCATGGTTAATAAATCGAATGGTCGATAAATCGAGCGATCGATAATCGTTGGACACTCGAAGGTCGATAATCGTTGGTCACTGGGGGGTCGATAATTATTGGACACTCGAAGGTCGATAAATCGAATGGTGGATAAATCGAATGGTCGATAAATCGAATGGTCGATAAATTGAATGGTCGATAAATTGAACGGTCGATAATCGCTAGTCACACAAAGGTCGATTAATCGAGCGGTCGATAATCGTTGGACACTCGAGGGTCGATAATTGTTGGTCACTCGAAAGTCGATAAATCGAATGGTCGATGAATCGAATAGTCGATAAATCGAAAGGTCGATAAATCGAATGGTCGATAAATCGAACGGTCGATAATCGCTAGTCACACAAAGATCAATTAATCAACTAACGATTTTCGTGATCTTTGATAGAGTTTTCCCCAGAAAGTTTTCCCAGTAACCAAATAATAATTGCGAAAGAAACAAATGGATCGAAATAGGGTGAATGGAATACGATAAAAATGGAGTTTCTTTGTTCCAAGGAAAGCAGAAAATTCTCGAGTACGAACCGGGTGGTGGGATTATTTTATTCGATCGTCCGTGGCGATCGATTCGGTTCGAGTAAAATGAAATTGCTGGGAATACAAAGATCGGGGCCGCGGTAAACGGCACGGCAAACAAACGACGGTCCCGCGAGGACGTCGGAGGCGCGATCGTCAACGGCGATAAAACGTTCCGTTCGTCGTCGTAGCCGTCGGTCGATTTACAGAGCTGGGCAAACACGTCGGGACCCACACGAATTTCCATCGCCCACGGCGGCCAGAAAGGATTCAATTAACCGAACTCCTCCTACGGAGGACGACGTTCCTTTTAGCGCGACTTCCACGGACGATTTCGCGTCACTCGGCGATTTTCTCCCGCGGCCCGCTGCTACGACGTTAACTTCGTTACGCGTGCGATTGATTTCCGGTTCGCCGAGAAAAGGACGAGTCTTTCGTTCTTCCGCGTCGTTCGCTCGTCCTCCTTCGGAATCCAGGAATCGCCGAGGCGGAGGGACGATCGAAAATTTGCGGCGATTTCACGGTCCGTCGGGTTATCGACTTCCCGGGGGGAACCGGCGAAGCGAAACGCCAACTGGAGGAGAGGCCACGCAATGGCGGACATTAAAACTCGGTCCTGGATGAATCACGTTTCGCGCGAAGAGCTTCGGAATTTAGTCGAAAGTGTTCTTGTACACTCCAGGGTCACGGAGTTGATTTAAATGTTGGCTTTATTTCTTTGGAAAATTTGTTGGAAGTTAGGTGAAGCATTGTGGGGGTCGAAGATGACCCAAAGTTGATGAATCAAACATGGTTAAGTAGGTGGTTTGTTTGTTTATTTTGAGTGGGAAGATTCCACTGGTAGTGAGAAAAATATACGATTTTATGTATGTAAATGTAATTTGGGAAATGTAATAAGTATTACAAAAGTGGTTACTCAAGGTGTTTGGAAAATGTGGGGAAAATAGATTTTTTTAGACTTTTAGACTTTCCTAGGCTCGATAGTCAAAGAAAAATTGTTTAGATTTTCTTAGATTTTCCTAGGCTTGATACTCAAAGAAAAATAGTTTAGATTTTCTTAGATTTTCCTATGTTTGATATTCAAAGAAAAATAGTTTAGATTTTCCTAGATTTTCTTAGACTCGATAGCCAAAGAAAAGTATTAATAGATTTTCTTTGACTTGATACCCAAAGAAAAATAGTTTAGATTTTCCTAGGCTTGATATTTAAAGAAAAATAGATTAGATTTCCTTAGATTTTCTTAGACTCGATAGCCAAAATATAATATTCTAGATTTTCTTTGACTTGAAAAAAAGCTTAGATTTTCTTAGATTTTCCTAAACTTTATACCCAAAGAAAACTATTCTAGATTTTCTTACATTTTCCTAAACTTGATACTCAAAGGAAACTATTCTAAACTTGCTTAGATTTTCCTAAGTTTACTACCCAAAGAAAACTATTCCAGATTTCCCAGTACATGATCACCAAAGAAAAATAAAAAAAAAATTCCACGAGTGAAAGTCGCCCCCCAAATTAATTAATATACCGGGTGTATAATTTCACTCTATCGAATTAAATGTTAAATATTTATTTCTGCGTTGACTATCATTATATGACGTTTGTCCTCCTGAAGGAGAAACCAGTGGGGAGGAGACTGGGAGTCGAACGAGTCGAGGGCGGAGAAAAAAGACCCTCCGATCGCAATTTTG
This sequence comes from Colletes gigas, assembly GCF_013123115.1. NCBI lineage: Eukaryota > Metazoa > Arthropoda > Insecta > Hymenoptera > Colletidae > Colletes > Colletes gigas. Next base: position 3,761,307 of record NW_025106644.1, read on the forward strand.
CCCCTTTTGTGCGAACGTTACGGTTCACGGACGTTAAGATAAAAAGTTCCTACCCGGTGCACCGCGACTGTCGCCCGTCGGCCGTTTTCGCGCAAGGCTACGACCCAATTAGAAGGAAATTAATCACCGTATTGTCTGGAAAAATTACGTCTGGAATGGAATTTCCGGAGACGTCGCGGAACTTTCCGCTCTTGGTGGCCCCGGAGGCTGAAACGGAGCGAGAGCGAGCTTTGCTTAGAAGCAACTCAGCCGGCCACGGATCGCCAGGGCCTTCGAATAGCGAAAAACTTTATTACCGCGTTAATTAACGCGTCCCCCTCCGGAATTCTCTTTGCGATCTCGCGTTTCCCTCGTCGATTCCGCTCCCGGGATAATAAAACGCATCGTCTTCTTTCATCACGTTCCACGTCGTTCCTTTTGTGCTCGAACTTTGTTTACTTAGTGATTGACGCCAATATACTTGGGGGAACTTTTTATGGGTACTCGAAAGTTTCTATTCCGTCTGATTTAATTTTATTTTTCTGACATTTAAACTATTAGGTAGCTAAAAAAAAAATTCTCAAGATTAGATGTCAATAAAAATCAATTTAGAATTCTTGATATTTACAGAAAAATATTTTAGATCTGTTTAGATTTTCCTAGACTTGATACTCAAAGGAAAATGTTCTAAACTTTCTTAGATTTTCCTAGACTTGATATTCAAAGAAAATATTCTAGCTTTGTTTAGATTTTCCTAGACTTGATACTCAAAGAAAAATAGATTAGATTTTCTTAGATTTTCTTAGACTTAGATTTTCCTTTGAGCACCAAGTCCAGGAAAATCTAAGAAAATTTAGAACATTTTCCTTTGAGTACCAAGTCCAGGAAAATCTAAGAAAGTTTAGAACATTTTCCTTCGAGCATCAAGTCTAGGAAAATCTAAACAAATCTAGAATATTTTTCTTTGAGTATAAAGTGAATTCATCGAGTATTCCCGAGTATTCAGCGTGAAGTTTTGGGGTCTTCATCCAGCCGGGGATCCGAAAAGTTTATTATTACTGTTAGCGGACGTCTATTTCGCTGACTGTACGCGAGAAAACTTTGTTCGAATGGACGCGCGGGTGGGGAAGGACGCCAGGGCGTCGCGACGTCGGGTGAACTTCGGTTATTTCGGCGAGAACTCGCGTGAGCACGTGTTCCTTACGATCCCGGATGAAAGCGAGCGCGAGAAAAGAGAAGCAGGATATTCGGGCGGTGGGTGTGTTATTCCCGCACGTTCCACGACCGACTCGGAAGAGGACGCGAACGAGACTCGATTCCCGCGTCGAACTTTTCGCATTAATAATTCCATCGCGCGTTCGGAATTATAAATCACCGCACCACCCCTATTGGAAATGTTTGAAATTCCGAAGGGTTTCGTGGTAGGACGGGGGGGTGCTACGATTGCACAGAAGCTCGTTCGATTCTTTATTCCCGCGCGTTTCCACCCACGCGTCCAGATTCGCCACTTCCGGGTTCTGGACTTTCGACCATCGACTCATCGTTCTATTCAGAATGCATGAATTTGGTCATTTTTAATGGAGCTTGTTTTGTTTTGATTTTTATTTAAGTACATTAGGAATATAGGAAATGGGTGAGAGTATTAGAAGACAAGAGACATTTTATATTTGTTTGAAGTATTTTAATGCAATTTATTTGGAAAGTGTGTGGAAATATTTTTTTATATTTTGTGGATTGTAAAGTAGTATTTCTTTAATTTTATACAGTCGATTCAATGGAGATTCATTAGAATAATGTATTTTTTTACAGTGGTTCCATTGGGTTTGCAGACGTATTCTTGGGGGCGTTGAAAACATGAAGTAAATGTGTTAGTTTCTGGTTAATTAATGGTTTTATATGTTGTAAATATTGTTAGGATTATTAGAATTTATTGTATGTATCTTTTGAGAAATGATTTCATGCCTAAAAAGTTTAATAGAGCAATGATTGAACTGGGTTTGCAGACTCATTTTTGGGGGCGTTGAAAACATGAAGTAAATGTGTTAGTTTCTGGTTAAATTTTGGTTTTATATGTTGTAAGTAATGGTAGGATTATTAGAATTTAGTGTAGGTATTCTTTGAGAAAAGATTTCATGCCTAAAAAGTTTAATAGAACAATGATTGAACTGGGTTTGCAGACTTATTTTTGGGGGCGTTGAAAACGTGAAGTAAATGTGTTAATTTCTGGTTAATTAATGGTTTTATATGTTGTAAATATTGTTAGGATTATTAGAATTTATTGTATGTATCTTTTGAACAAAGATTTCAACGCTAAATAGTTTAAGAGAGCAATGATTGAACTAGGTTTGCAGACTCATTTCTGGGGGCGTTGAAAACATGAAGTAAATGTGTTAATTTCTGGTTAAATTATGGTTTTATATGTTGTAAATATTGTTAGGATTATTAGAATTTATTGCATCGATCGATGGGAGTTTCTATGGGTTTAATCTTTTTAATTCAATTGAAAACGAGTCGAGATTCCTTCTTGCTTGCTAGAATCCATTCCAAACATATTTTTTAATTTCATATAATTTGTAAAAAGTATTCCTTTTTAAATTTGATCCATTAGGGTTTCGTAAGGTGAATGCTGTGAGTATGGTTGAAGGTCATGGAGGGTCCCCAGAGGGTAGTTATAGTTGTGGAGTCTTTCAGTTGTATCTCGAGGGAACTGGGGAAAGAAAGAAAGTTTGTAAGGACATAGAAGACCCATATTGCGTATCGCTGAAATATTCTTTTCTGTCTTTAGAAACAAACGAGCTATCCGGGTGACCTGTTTTAAACGCCCCCACCCTGTGTATCCTCCCGGTTGGGTGGCGCGCGTGCCAACTCCGCATACGTAAATTTACGTAACGAGACCCAATTTCATCCCAGCCCGTATGGCCGGCGTTAATTGGCGTTAGCTGATCAAAAAAATGAAGTGAGGTCCTCGGTCGACACCTAAGCAACGTATGCTTTCATACGAGTATCACACTTGTTTTTTATTTACTACCAACAGTCATCCATAGTGCATATTTACTACCCCAATACATGTTAAATTAGCGTGAGATAAAAGGACTGATCTTAACAAAGTTTAGTTAATAACAAATATTGGTATCAAACCTATCAAATTGTCCACGAAAACGAAACTTTATTTTTAGATAATTTAAATCTTCAGAATTTTTTTTTTAGCTCCCTAGTGTTAAATTTCAGGAAAATAAAATACCATAAGAGTGGACAGAACCATCTGAGTCCTCCTCAGAGCCTTTTCTCATATAGCTATTAATATATTAAAAAAAAACAATTTTTTAAGAATATCCACTACACAATTGAAGATAGTAACTTGCATAAAAGAGTTGCAAATTGAAAATCCCAGTGAAAATTCTAGGGATTTTTAATATACTCCAAAAACAATTTTTTAAGAATATCCAATATATAATTGAAGATAGTAACTTGCATAAAAGAGTTACAAATTGAAAATCCCAGTGAAAATTCTAGGGACTTTTTATATACTCCAAAAAGAATTTTTAAAAAATAATCACTATACAATGGAAGATAGTAACTTGCATAAAAGAGTTGCAAATTGAAAATCCCAGTGAAAATTCTAGGGATTTTTAATATATTCCAAAAAGAATTTTTTAAAAATAACCACTATACAATGGAAGATAGTAACTTGCATAAAAGAGTTGCAAATTGAAAATCCCAGTGAAAATTCTAGGGATTTTTAATATACTCCAAAAAGAATTTTTTAAAAATAACCACTATACAATGGAAGATAGTAACTTGCATAAAAGAGTTGCAAATTGAAAATTCCAGAGAAAATTCTAGGGATTTTTAATATACTCCAAAATGAATTTTTTAAAAATAACCACTATACAATGGAAGATAGTAACTTTCATTAAAGAGTTGCAAATTGAAAATCCCAGTGAAAATTCTAGGGATTTTTAATATATTCCAAAAAGAATTTTTTAAAAATAACCACTATACAATGGAAGATAGTAACTTTCATAAAAGAGTTGCAAATTGAAAATCCCAGTGAAAATTCTAGGGATTTTTAATATACTCCAAAAAGAATTTTTTAAAAATAACCACTATACAATGGAAGATAGTAACTTTCATTAAAGAGTTGCAAATTGAAAATTCCAGAGAAAATTCTAGGGATTTTTAATATACTCCAAAAAGAATTTTTTAAAAATAACCACTATACAATGGAAGATAGTAACTTTCATTAAAGAGTTGCAAATTGAAAATCCCAGTGAAAATTCTAGGGATTTTTAATATATTCCAAAAAGAATTTTTTAAAAATAACCACTATACAATGGAAGATAGTAACTTTCATAAAAGAGTTGCAAATTGAAAATCCCAGTGAAAATTCTAGGGATTTTTAATATACTCCAAAAAGAATTTTTTAAAAATAACCACTATACAATGGAAGATAGTAACTTTCATTAAAGAGTTGCAAATTGAAAATCCCAGTGAAAATTCTAGGGATTTTTAATATACTCCAAAAAGAATTTTTTAAAAATAACCACCATACAATGGAAGATAGTAACTTGCATAAAAGAGTTGCAAATTGAAAATTCCAGAGAAAATTCTAGGGATTTTTAATATACTCCAAAAAGAATTTTTTAAAAATAACCACTATACAATGGAAGATAGTAACTTTCATTAAAGAGTTGCAAATTGAAAATCCCAGTGAAAATTCTAGGGATTTTTAATATATTCCAAAAAGAATTTTTTAAAAATAACCACTATACAATGGAAGATAGTAACTTTCATAAAAGAGTTGCAAATTGAAAATCCCAGTGAAAATTCTAGGGATTTTTAATATACTCCAAAAAGAATTTTTTAAAAATAACCACTATACAATGGAAGATAGTAACTTTCATTAAAGAGTTGCAAATTGAAAATTCCAGAGAAAATTCTAGGGATTTTTAATATACTCCAAAAAGAATTTTTTAAAAATAACCACTATACAATGGAAGATAGTAACTTTCATTAAAGAGTTCCAAATTGAAAATCCCAGTGAAAATTCTAGGGATTTTTAATATATTCCAAAAAGAATTTTTTAAAAATAACCACTATACAATGGAAGATAGTAACTTTCATAAAAGAGTTGCAAATTGAAAATCCCAGTGAAAATTCTAGGGATTTTTAATATACTCCAAAAAGAATTTTTTAAAAATAACCACTATACAATGGAAGATAGTAACTTTCATAAAAGAGTTGCAAATTGAAAATCCCAGTGAAAATTCTAGGGATTTTTAATATACTCCAAAAAGAATTTTTTAAAAATAACCACTATACAATGGAAGATAGTAACTTGCATAAAAGAGTTGCAAATTGAAAATCCCAGGGGTGGAGTATTCGGTTCGAGATTTGCGTTGAATATGGCGCAGATCTGAAACTCTCAAGGGGGGTTGGTCGCGTAAACATGCAAATACAGTTTTTCAAAATCGTCGTAATTCCCAGCGACAGGCCGCGGGTCGTTGCAGCTGTTGCAGCTCCCGGAACGGGAACAGGGAGCATACAGGGACATAAACTATGACAGAATGTTCCGCAACCCCCGGCCGGAGAACTTTAAATCCCGCGGCTACGCCACTGCATAAACTTGCTTGCCACGGGTCTTGATCCACTCTGTGGGACTCGTGTTCCCCGCGTACGTGAGCTCGCAACCGTTACCGGATCGACCAACGACGAAATCGAGGCTTAGTTTCGACGGGGGACGGTCTTTACCTTGCAAACGATCGACCTTCGTCGCAAAGTCCTCCTCAAACTACCCTCTTTCGTTTTATTTCCATTCCTCGGCTCCGAACGGGACGTTTTTCGAATTTTAGATGCCTTCAAAAGCGCTCTTTTCTCATAATACAGAGATGTGTAAACAATTATGGAGGTTATTGAAAGTTTATGATAAAATTATGTTATTTTCTGAGGCTCGAATTGGTTATTTTGGCAATTTTTTAGTTCTTCAATTCGGTGGCATCGAGATTGAAAAGCAGATTTAGGGAGCCTGGGAAATTGTTTAAAATTTGTTTGTAATTTACGTGTTGAAAAATTGATTTTCAGAGATGATGATATGTTGAAAATATTGGGAGGACTATTAGAGTTTAGTGTAGGTATTTTTTGAGAACAAATTTTAAGGCTAGAATGTTTAATGCAACAGTGGTTGAATTGGGTTTGCAAACTTATATTTGGGGGCGTTGAAAACATGAAGTAAACGTGTTAGTTTCTGGTTAAATGATGGTTTTATGTGTTGTAAATATTATTAGGATTATTAGAATTTATTGTATGTATCTTTTGAACAAAGATTTCAAGGCTAAAAACTTTAATAGAGCAATGATTGTACTGGGTTTGACGACTCATTTTTAGGGGCGTTGAAAAAATGAAGTAATACGAGTTAGTTTCTGGTTAATTGATGGTTTTATATCTTCTAAATATTATTAGGACTGTTAGAATTTAGTGTATATAATTTTTGAGAAAAGATTTCAAAGTTAAACAATTTAATACAGTAGTGGTTGAATTGGATTTGCAGACTTATATTTGGGGGCGTTGAAAAGATGAAGTAAATGCATTAGTTTCAGGTTAATTATTGGTTTTATATGTTGTAAATATTGTTAGGATTATTAGAATTTATTGTATGTATCTTTTGAACAAAGATTTCAAGGCTAAAAACTTTAATAGAGCAATAATTGAACTGGGTTTGACGACTCATTTTTAGGGACGTTGAAAAAATGAAGTAAACGAGTTAGTTTCTGGTTAATTGATGGTTTTATATCTTCTAAATATTATTAGGACTGTTAGAATTTATTATATGTATCTTTTGAACAAAGATTTCAAAGCTAAAAAATTTAATACATCAAAGTTTCCATTGGGTTTGCAGACTTTTATTTGGGGGCGTTGAAAAAATGAAGTAAACGTGTTAATTTCTGGTTAAATAATGGTTGTATATCTTGTAAATATTATAAGGATTATCAGAATTTATTGCATCGATCGATAGAAGTTTTCAGGGTGTTTAATCTTTTTAATTCAATTGAAAACGAGTCGAGATTCCTTCTTGCTCGCTAGGTCGCGCTATCGCGTTTTGCATCCCGCGGGAGGAACGCGGATTCCTTTCGTATTGCTTCTCCTGTAACTCGAGCGCAGCATCGCGGAAGCAATTTTCCCGTCAGCGGAATCGGGAGTAAAAAACCGGGACACGGGGAAGCCCGGGGCTCGCCGCGATTGATTCCCCCACGGTGGGTTTCTGTTCCCCTAGGATCTCCCCAGTTTTTCGACGCTGGCTGGGGAAGCCCCGGGATCCGCTTATCACTAAACGATACTGTCGTTAATCTCCAAGCATCGACGTCTAGAAATTAAGGGGACAAGTTCGGGATTTATATGTAATCCCCAAACTTCCTCTTTTGTTTCTACTTTTTCTTAACAACAAAAAACACATGGAAGGGTGGAAAATAAATATCGACCAACAGATTGTATACTATAACTAGTTTTAACGATAGTGTAAATAGAATGATTAAGTCCTGCAAATTTTGACAGTAAAACAAAAATTTGTCGAAAAATTATCAACTATTATTATTGTAAATTAACTTATTTTGTTAAAATTTCATAAGGGATAATACTTGACTATGTCAAATCCACATTCGTAGTTCCTCTAAAGGGTTCATTTAATGCCTTAATAATAATAATATTGAACTGTGAAGGAATACAAAATGGCTGCCACCTAATTCGACAAAATATTCAGAATATTTGAAAAACGAAGAGACTCTAGGACACTTGGTCACAGGTGGCAATTTTCCTACGAAAATAAGCAATCATACTGTTTGGAATTTTGAGAAATCGAACAGGGGTTGTAAAAATATTTTTCAAACTCAATTTTTCAAACTCCATTTTTTAAACTCCTGTGTAATGGTTAATTGATATCTGTAGCTGAATTCTCCATGATCCGATACTCGTAATCGTCAAACTTCCCCGACCAGGGGGGGACGTCCCCCCCTAACAATGCTGATTTACTCCCCCGCGGGAAATGAACCGTTTAAGGGAGGAGACCGGAGTCGCGGAGATTACTTCGCGGCCAAGTTTCGATTGTTCTTCTCTAACGGTGTGTTTCGCGGATTCCCCGAGCTGTCTGTCGAGAAAACCCGTTGTCTCCCTTCGCGGCGACACCGCGATAGTTCCAAAGTCCCGCAAGAATTTACCAAATAGAATTTAAAGCAGCCAACTTTACGGGGGGTGAACTCTTGGTCAGAGGAAGCCATCACCAACGTTGAAACTTGTTGGAAATTTTATTTTGGATATAGTTTAGCGCAATTTTTAGTTTTTGATGATTCAACGTTTTGGGGAGATAGACTTCTTACAGTTAACAGGTGTTTAAGGGTGCTACGAACTCGATGGGCCCTTGATAGGGTAAAGAATAGACTCTTAATATTCACAAGTGGCTTGTGATGAGGATCGTGGACGACACATGTGCTTCTGGAGAATTAAAATTCACTATTGTGATGTGTTTTGTTTGTAATTTGGGTATGATTAAAGGAGTGTAGGAATTTGGTTCACCAAAATGGCGAATCTACAGTTTTGGAGACTGATAAAGGCAGCTGTAGAAATCTTAGCAATTTTAAAATGACTCAATTTTGACAGAAATTTATTTTAATGAGATTGAGTGCATGTGTACAGTTGGTTCACCAAAATGGCGGATCTTTGGAACCAAAGAAGCCCTACAAAAATGTTAGCAATTTTGAAATGTCTCAATTTTAATTAGCAATAATTTTGAATATTAGTATTGTGGGTTGTCCTTTAGCAAAACTTAAAATATCTGTATATTTGGTTCACCAAAATGGCGGATCTACAGTTTTGGAGCCTGATAAAAGCAGCTATAAAAATGTTAGCAATTTTAAAATGACTCAATTTTAATTATTAATGATTGTAAATATTAGTGTCGAACACAATTAATTTATTAAAGCTAACAAAATTCTCATATTTAGGGGGTGGAATTTACCATAAAATAGAATAGTATTTTTGCCCCCTAATTAACACTTTACAATTTAAAAAAAAAAAATATTCATATTGCAAATTAAGTAAAATTCTCTATCATTTTACCGGAGTCTCATTTTGTAAAAAATCACCACCCCCCTCCCCCCCAAAAAATAAAAATAAAAATCGTGGACTTGTGTTTGCCCCTTATAGAAGATTTACAGAACCGTTTGAGCTTCGTTCGATGAAGTTTACGACGTGTTCGCAGTTTCTCGCGGATGGATTGTGTCGTTCGACATTAAGAGCGCGGCTTAATGAATAATATTCGAGAAATGAAAACTGTTGGCACTCTGGCGGCTGTATCGTCGCGTCCTCTTTGGAAAACAAGATCGTGCTCTATATAAAGAGGCAATCCAGAGACGAGGATCGTTCCAGACGGTTCGTATTTATTCCATCGAGACCGTGAGTAGAGGGGGGTGGGACGACAAACCGGATCCGTTATACTCCGTGCTTCCGCGGTTTTTTCGCCACTCGTAAATTGTTCAGATTACTCGACCACGCCAGTATTTGCCCGACTGTTTCAGCGTTTCGGTATCGTCGGGGGCGCTTGGGGAAAATTTCACGTTGTTTTTCTCCTCCGTTGCGTTTCGCGTTCGTTCCGTTACTATTCTTTTTATTATTATAATAACGCTTTATTAACTCCGGGGTTGGCAACCTTTGGTACAACGCAATTAATGCACGAAGAAAAATCGAAAATATATTTTTTTGAGGCTTAAATTTCAATGTTCCATTTATTGGAAATATTGTCAATGTTATTTAATAAATTATTAGAGCCATTTAAAATGGATAGAGAGTGATGTTAATAAATATTATTCAATTTTTTGGGCCTCCAAATTTATTGGGATAGTCAGGTTAGGTCAAAAAATAGAAAACATATTTTTTTGAGGATTTAAAGTCAATATTGCAATTATTAGAAATATTGATATTATTATTTGAATTATCAGAGTCATTTAAAATGAAGATAAAGCAATTTTATTAAATATTATTGAGTTTTCTGGGCCTCTAAATTTATTGGGATAGTCAGGTTAGGTTGAAAAATAGAAAACATATTTTTTTGAGGGTTAAAAGTCAATATTGCAATTATTGGAAATATTGTCATTATTATTTGAATTATTAGAGTCATTTAAAATGAAAATAAAGCAATGTTATTAAATATTATTGACTATTTTGGGTCTCCAAATTTATTGGGATAGTCAGGTTAGGTTGAAAAATAGAAAACATATTTTTTCGAGACTTAAATTTAAATATTCCAATTATTAGACATATTGTCCATATTATTTGAATTATTAAAGTCACTTAAAATGGAGATAAAACCATGTTATTGAGTACTATCGAGTTACTTTGGCCTCCAAATTCATTGGGATAATCAGTTTAGGGGTTAACATCTGTTCCAAGTGCAAGTTAGACGCGGGAAACTCCCGAGTGCAGAATTACTTCGCTACTAATAAACACAGACGAAGTCCGAAGAAACATTTGGCTTGCAGATTCGGTAGAACAGACAATTTATATTCCCCTGCTAAATGCAATTTCCACTTTTACTGAAAATTCTTTGTTGAGAATTTTTTATTCGAGGGAATGGAAAGGACAGGGGCTCTCTGGGAGCTGGTATTTAAATTGGGAATACAGAGTTCTACAAAACTTTGGTATTAAGTAAGTGGCTAAACTCTTAAATGGAAGGCCATTAAACCATAAAGAGCAAAGGGCCGTTAAAAAGCAAAGTTCTATAGTAATATTCATAATTATTGGTAATTAAAGTTGAGATAGTTCAGAATCGCGATGGTTTTTATAGGCCTTCTTTGGTCCCAGGTCTATGGATCCGCCATTTTGGTGAGTCAAGTTTATTTATGCTTAGATTTTGATATAAGATAACCTACAATATTAGTATTCACAATTAGTGGTAATTAATGTTGAGATAGTTTAGAATTTTCAAGGTTTTTGTAGGTTTTCTTGGTCCCAGATTTAAAGATCCGCCATTTTGGTCAACCACTGGCTTAAGTTTCGACAAAAGATAATTTACAATACTTATATTCAAAATTATTGGTAATAAAAATTCAGATATTTTAAAATTGTTAAGGTTTTTGTAGGTTTCCTTGGTCCCAGGTCTGTAGATCCGCCATTTTGGTAAACCAAGCTTATATATGCTTAGGTTCTGCTAAAATATAACCTAAAATATTAATATCCACAATTATTGGTAATCATAATTGAGATATTTTAGAATTGTTAAGGTTTTTGTAGGTTTCCTTGGTCCTAGGTCTGTAGATCCGCCATTTTGGTGAACCACTGGCTTAAGTTTTGTCAAAAGATAATTCACAATACTGATATTCATAATTATTGGTAATAAAAATTGAGATATTTTAGAATTGTTAAGGTTTTTGTAGGTTTCCTTGGTCCCCAGGTTTGTAGATCCGCCATTTTGGTGAACCAAGCTCACATATGCTTAGATTCCGCTAAAATATAACCTACAATACTAATATTTACAATTATTGGTAACCATAATTGAGATATTTTAGAATTGTTAAGGTTTTTGTAGGTTTTCTTGGTCCCAGGTCTGTAGATCCGCCATTTTGGTGAACTATTGACTTAAGTTTTGTCAAAAGATAATTCACAATACTGATATTCATAATTATTGGTAATAAAAATTGAGATATTTTAAAATTGTTAAGGTTTTTGTAGGTTTCCTTGGTCCCAGGTCTGTAGATCCGCCATTTTGGTGAACCAAGCTTATATATGCTCAGGTTCTGCTAAAATATAACCTATAATACCAATATTCACAATTATTGGTAATCATAATCGAGATATTTTAGAATTGATAAGGTTTTTGTAGGTTTTCTTGGTCCCAGGTCTGTAGATCCGCCATTTTGGTGAACTATTGACTTAAGTTTTGTCAAAAGATAATTCACAATACTGATATTCATAATTATTGGTAATAAAAATTGAGATATTTTAAAATTGTTAAGGTTTTTGTAGGTTTCCTTGGTCCCAGGTCTGTAGATCCGCCATTTTGGTGAACCAAGCTTATATATGCTCAGGTTCTGCTAAAATATAACCTATAATACCAATATTCACAATTATTGGTAATCATAATCGAGATATTTTAGAATTGATAAGGTTTTTGTAGGTTTTCTTGGTCCCAGGTCTGTAGATCCGCCATTTTGGTGAACTATTGACTTAAGTTTTGTCAAAAGATAATTCACAATACTGATATTCATAATTATTGGTAATAAAAATTGAGATATTTTAAAATTGTTAAGGTTTTTGTAGGTTTCCTTGGTCCCAGGTCTGTAGATCCGCCATTTTGGTGAACCAAGCTTATATATGCTCAGGTTCTGCTAAAATATAACCTATAATACTAATATTCACAATTATTGGTAACCATAATCGAGATATTTTAGAATTGTTAAGGTTTTTGTAGGTTTTCTTGGTCCCAGGTCTGTAGATCCGCCATTTTGGTGAACCACTGGCTTAAGTTTTGTCAAAAGATAATTCACAATACTGATATTCATAATTATTGGTAATAAAAATTGAGATATTTTAGAATTGTTAAGGTTTTTGTAGGTTTCCTTGGTCCCCAGGTTTGTAGATCCGCCATTTTGGTGAACCAAGCTCACATATGCTTAGATTCCGCTAAAATATAACCTACAATACTAATATTTACAATTATTGGTAACCATAATTGAGATATTTTAGAATTGTTAAGGTTTTTGTAGGTTTCCTTGGTCGCAGATCTAAAGATCCGCCATTTTGTTGAACCACTGGCTTAAGTTTTGTCAAAAGATTATTCACAATTATTGGTAATAAAAATTAGGACATTTTAACATTGTCAAAATATTTACAGGTCCTGTTTTGTTCCAAATATCCGCCATTTTGGTGAACCAAATTCACACATACATTAGACACTATCTCAAGTTAACAATTTATCAAATAAAATTACATCCAGTGTCAAAGAAATAATTTCCTGCAAAACACAACATTCTATACTAATATTTACAATTTTTAATAATAAAAATTGACTAATTTTAGAATTCTAGTAGACCTTCTTTGATTCCAGATCTGCAAACCCGCCATTTTGGCGAACAAAATCTCCCTTTTTTCTCTATCTAAAACCAAATTCCATTGAAAAAATCCCCCAAAAAACAAAATTTATTTCAATTTCAATGAATCGATCGCGAAGATCGGTAAGCTCCATCGAATCACAGTCTCCGAGGAATTCAATTTAGGCGCCCCGCTAATTGGTCGAATTAGCTTCCGGTTCCGCTTAGGAAACGATCCGAAAGCCGCGCGAAATTCGCTTAATTAGATGGGGTTGAGGAGGGGAGGGTGGTTGGAATGAAGACACAACGCTCAGACGTGGATTTACGTTTTCTCGTCGCGGCTAATTACCCGGACTCGCTGGATGAACGGTCCAGTTTCGTAGCAATTTATAATTGGCGTCTTATCTCCCGCCAGCGTTGCCGTTTCGAGGCCATCGGAATGCAAACCTTTTGTCTTTACCTTATTCGTTATAATTGCGTCTCTAGTTCGCTCGGTTCCTCGGTTCCTGGGTTCCGCGATGCGCCAAGACAAAGTGGAGAACTGTGGTTCGAGTCTTTGAGAGACCGCCACCCCTCCACTCGAGCCTTTTTTCCAGCCTCTTTTTCCCCCCAACCCCAACGGTCGACTTTTAGCCCCTGACCGGCGCGCTGGCCGGGTCGAATAACGAAAAAACCTCGCGAGGTACCTCGAGAGGGCAACGAACTTGAGCAATCTTCCGATGGAAATACGCGAAAACACCGCTGTTTGTGATTCACGGCGCTCCGTTAACCGGGGCTGGGCGTAGCAAATTTATGGTGTCGTAACGTCCAGGGAACCGGTACACGGATATACAGGATGTTCGGTCAATACTGAGAAAAATTTTATTGGGAGATTCTCCAGGTCAAAACAAGACGAAAATCAAGAATAACAATTTCTCGATTGAGGCTTCGTTAAAGAGTTATTAACAGTTGCACCTCTAGATAGGTACTTGCGTAGAGGCGCAACTGTTAATAACTCTTTAACGGAGCCTCGAGCTTGGGAAAAATTTTGATGGGGGATTCTAGAGGCCAAAATAAGACGAAAATCAAGAATACTAATTTCTCGCCTTATGGCTCGTTAAAAAGTTATTAACAGTTGCGCCTCTACGCAAGCTGCCTATCTACGCAAGTTGCCTATTCTACAGGCGCAATTGTTAATAACTTTTTAATGAAACCTCAATCGAGAAATTGGTATTCTTGATTTTCGTCTTATTTTGACCTGGAGAATCTCCCATTACAATTTTTGATGGCCGAACACCCTGTATACACGGTGTCCAGGATCTCTGACATCACTATGTCTGATTAAGCTACCTTTGTTTACGCATTCGACGCCCAGATCTTCTTTTTTTTGGGTCTCTGTCTCCCCCATTCTCTATCCATCGAGATGTTTGGACGTGGCGCTTTGGAATAGTGAATATTTCTAGGGAATTGTTTTTTGAAAACACTCAAAGTTAGATTAAAAAGTAGACCTCATGATTAAAGTTTGTAATACAATGTAGAATTTTGAAAAATAAACTGGAAGAGTATGAGGGTTTATTAGATTATTTATTAGAGTGAATGTATGTTCTTGTAAATTATTTTATTACTCCGAGAATATATCAGCGAGTTGTTTTTTAAAAAGAGTCCCCGACTACGTGAGATTAAAAAGAGTATTTAAATTCTTCCTCATGGAGGATAATTTCACCAACTTCGTGGTTAGGTTTTAAATATCACGTATATAATTTTAAAAACAAAATGGAAGAGTGTGGGGACGAAGAAAACATATTTCCAACCCATAACTGTCCAATGCTCCATATACGTGGCATTAGAATTTTACTTTTATTAGATCGAATTATTATAAATTATTACTATCGATATATGTGAATGAATTTTCACTAAAAAAGAAATATCTTGATGCATACTCTGAAAAATATATGAATGCATATTTCCACTGAATTATTTTTTAAAAAGACTTAATTTAGCGAGATTAAAAATTGCAAAATTATACGAATAAAGTCGTATTTAAATTCTTTCTCATCAGGATAATTTCACCAACTCCACGTTTAAATTTTAAATACCACGTACATAATTTAAAAAACAAAATGGAAGAATGTCGAGACGAAGAAAACGTATATGGTTTCCAACCCTTAACTGTCCAATGCTTCATATACGTGGCATTACAATTTTATTTATTAGATCGAATTATTATAAATTATTATTCTCAATATATAAATGAATTTTCACTAAAAAATAAATTTCTTTTATTCCATAACCCATAAAAAAATATTCAGTACGAAAAAGCAAGCAAACTTGAACTATCTCTGGACAGTAAAGGGTGAATAATCCACTTAGTCGAAAATGGGATTACCCATAACGCAATCATTCTTTGCTTACAACAACGTGCTTTAAACTCCCCCACTCGTGGCTGCCAAGTTGGAAATATTTGATATTTAAATACCTTGAGCCTCGTATAAAAGCAACCAACACAAGTAGAAAATCAGTGATATATGGTCAGACATATTAGAAAAATGATACTATCAGTAAATTAGTCATGTTTTCCATGAATTTTTATTTGATATTTAATATAGTAAACCACATGTAATAATATACAAGAATTTATAATTATTTATTAAGTTGAAAAGTTAGGAAAACGATCAACGTAAGTAGAACTAGTGATATATGGTCAGACATGTCAGAAAAATCATATTATAAGTGAGTCAGTCTTGTGTTTCATCAATTTTTATTTGATATTTAGAAACCTGAGCCTTGTATAATAACGCACACAAATTTTTAACAATTTATTAAGGCAAGAAGTTGAAAAAGCAAGTAGAAACAGTGATATATGGTCAGCCACCTTAGAAAACTGATATTCTAACCAACTCAGCCACCTGTACCATCAATTTTTATTTGATATTTAGTAATCTGAGCCTTATATAATAGCACACAAAAATTTTTAGCAATTTATTAAGGCAAGAAGTTGAGAAAACACCCAACACAAGTAGAAAATCAGTGATATATGGTCAGCCACCTTAGAAAAATAATATTCTAACCAACTCAGCCACTTGTCCCCTCAATTTTTATTTGATATTTAGTAACCTGAGCTTCAAATAACAACACAAAAAAATTCTTAACAATTTATCAAGGTAAAAATTTGAAAAACAAGTAGAACTAGTGATATATGGTCAGCCACCTCAAAAAATTCAAATTACAAGTAACTCAGCCACCTGTGTTCCATCAATATCTATTTACCACTTAAAACAGCTCAGCATTTACAGATATTATCCCCTAAAAATTATTCAGATTGCTTCGATGGCCCGAAAAACCGTATCGAGGGTCGAAACACTTGTACCCAAAATTTTCAGCTGGTAAATTTGTCGGAGAATCGTAACGTAATTTCGATGGTACGGAGTGCCGGGTGGATCGCTGGCATGCATTATGAATAAATATGTAAAATAAAATGGACGTAGGGAAAAGAGTCAAAAGGAGCTAGAAAGGGACCCAACGCGAAAGAGCGAAATAAACGTTGGTAAAAAAGAAGCAGGTTGGGGGGAGGGAAGGGAGGAACTTGTAACGAGCGGGAGAATATGTTAATCTCGAGACCGGGGCGCTATACATATGGAAATGACTAGCGCGGAGTCAGCGCGCATTGCGTCGCCCGACATTTTCTTTCAGCAGATTTCCGTTGGAAAAAGGGCTGCCCGGGAACGCTTCTTGCTAGGAATTTTTCCTCCTCTCCGGTTTCGAAATCCCCCCTGGCCGCCGGCTATCGCGTCGAATTTACGCGAAACGACCGACCCTGGCACGCCTATCCCGCAAACGATAACGACGAATAATTAGCGACATTCCCGTAATTACTAATTTGACGTATCGATCAGAGGATCCGTTTAATTATCGCGCGGAGATAATCAAGGGACCTCCCGTCGCTTTTGGGATATTTTTATGGGGGCCTCCTGTTACGTTCCCGTGACTTGTTTTCGATTTGAACACTCGGTATATTGATATTTCTTTGGTTGGATTTTATTGCTTCTAATTGTTTATTTGTGGGGTTAAATATGGGGTAAGAGACGTC
This sequence comes from Colletes gigas, assembly GCF_013123115.1. Classification (NCBI taxonomy): domain Eukaryota; kingdom Metazoa; phylum Arthropoda; class Insecta; order Hymenoptera; family Colletidae; genus Colletes; species Colletes gigas. Next base: position 3,778,422 of record NW_025106644.1, read on the forward strand.
GAAGAAGTCGATGGACTCTCAAAATGGCGGATAATTAGTTCTAAACACCCGGTATATTGGTATTTCTTTGTTTGGATTTTATTGTTTCTATTTTGGTTATAATTATTTATTTGTGGGGTTAAATATGGGAAAAAAGACGTCGAAGAAGTCGATGGACTCACAAAATGGCGGACAATTAGTTTTAAACACCCGGTATATTGATATTTCTTTATTTGGATTTTATTGTTTCTATTTTGGTTCTACTTTGGTTCTATTTTGGCTCTAATTATTTATTTACGGGGCTAAAAATGGCAGAGGAGACGTCGAAGAAGTCGATGGCTTTCCAAAATGCCGGAACACTAGCTTTTCTCCATTTTGAAATCAGTATAATATTTATATTACCTTTATTTGTTTTGTAATTGAGTATTACTTGTTAGGAAATTTGCAAATTACTTATTTACAGAGTTAAATATAGAAATATAGAAGTCGAAGAAGTCGATGGCCTCACAAAATGGCGGACCATTAGTTATCTCCCCCTTGAAACCAATATTTACATCACCCCCATCAATTTCATAATCGAGCATCACTTGTTGGGCAGTTTGCAAATTATTTATTTACAGTGTTAAATACAAATATACAAAAGTCTATGGCTTCACAAAATAGTGAACAATCACTTCTCCCTCTTGAAACCACCAAACCAATTTCATAATTGAGATCACCACTTCCTGAACATTTCAAAATCTTTTATTTACACTCCTAAACATACAACTGCAAAAATAAAAAAACGTCGATGGCTTCACAAATATTTACAATCACATTAATTTCATAACTGACCATCCCTTGCCAACATATTGAAAAAAAAAAATCCTTGAAACTCCCCTCGGAAGTTTTTGCGTCCTTTTCAAGTCCATACACGCGTGACGACACACGCAGGAGCACAACGGATCCCTCAAGGATCGCTGAAAGTATCGACGTCCTGGCGCGTGGAAAATATCATCCCTTTGTTGTTTTTTTTTTGTTCAGAGTGCCCGTAACCCCCTCCGTATCTAGCCCAACGACGGCGTTTTCATCCCCCTTTTGTACCGTTCCTCCTCTTCGTCATCACTTTCGTCGCGCCAGCCCTCTCCGGCCACGTCGCAAGTACGGGAAGTTCGAAACAATGTTCCACCGCCAGGGGGGGTGTTTGGAATCGAGAGTGGGATCGAGAGGGTTCCGTGAAAGCATCGACATCGTCCGAACGGTGTTGTCGCCCCTAACGTTCTCGAATGCTTGTCCGCGCGCCTCCTCGACGATTCCCGCTTCCGGTCGCCGAATTATACACCCGGCCGCTGTCCGACGGTGCTCTTTAAGCCGGCGGGAGCGCAGGCTTTAATTAAATTTTGTTTTCGCTCTCGAGAACTTCTTCCCAGAGGTGGTTTCCTTCTTTTTTCGGTGCCCATTAAAACTTACCTCCCCTTTCGGGCTCCTGGGGTTTTTTAATTCCCTTTCATTTGACTTCTTCGCTGCCCCCCCACGGTTACACGAGCCAGCCCCCTACCCCGGAGACGGAGACGTTTCCGCCCTCGAAATTAAAATGAAATCGTTCCACTGTTTCTCCTCGATAATCCCGGACAAATAGATCGAAATCCATCCGAGGGGAATCCCTCACCGTTTAATTAAATTCGGTCGATGGGGAATTTTTCGTTAAAAGGAGGGAGAGTCCTCGAGCCTCTGAAAAACTGATTTTTTTCGAGAATATTTCATCGCGGAATAATCTTTCCCAAAGTCGTTTTCGTGGTAAGAGTCTCAAAGGGGGGATGATTTGCATGAATTTGTCAAAGCTTACGCGGACAGATATATATATTCATAGCTTTGTCGTTTGAATCCCGGAAACAACGAAGTCTTCTGGATAGTTTCGAACTTATTACGGTGCCGTTGAAAAAGCAGAAAGGAGGCTGCATGCGCCAGATACGTGGCCATAAATATGCACGAGCCGGGCGCGCGTACGTAATTCTCCGGCACCGGGATGCTAAACGACGCTCCCGAACGCGTCCCTTTGTCGCGTGATTTACGCCCCCGCGTACGTGACTTCCCGCCGGTCCGATCCGTCGTCGTCGATACGGCCGACAAAGTGGAACCAACAAAGTGTGCCGCCCCGTCAGTCTGCAAATAACGAGATGTAATCGAAGACGGGCGATCCTCTCGAAAGATTCGCCCCGTCGCGCGGAAAAAAAACACGAGGCCTCTTCTTTCGTCGATGCTCGAGATCAGCCGTCGAAGATCCGGGGAATTATCGCGATTTATCACGCTCTTTTCCCTAGCCTCTTCTATCGCCTCAGACACTCTGATCGTCTCTCGTGTTTGTCCTAAGTTTTGTGCTGTAGCGATATCTCAAAAGTATCATGGAACTTTATGGAAAAACCCCCTTTAATTTCAGTCATTAATATCTTAGGGTACGTCTGTTTTACCGGCCCAATATCCTATCTTACTGATAGAGTAATTAGTACTGCCTTGCCGACAGAATAGTTCACCTTACCGACGGTAGTAATGCTGTACCGACAGTTTACCCTGTCTTACCGACGTTAGTAATGCTTTACCGACAGTTTACCCTACCTCACCGACGTTAGTAATGCTTTATCGACAGTTTACCCTACCTCACCGACGTTAGTAATACTTTACCGACAGTTTATCCTGCCTCACCGACGTTAGTAATACTTTACCGACAGTTTACTATACCTCACCGACAGTTTACCCTACCTCACCGACGTTAGTAATACTTTACCGACAGTTTACTCTACCTCACCGATAGTTTACTCTACCTCACCAACGTTAGTGCTACTTTATCGACAGTTTACTCTACCTCAACGACGTTAGTGCTACTTTATCGACAGTTTACTCTACCTCACCGACGTTAGTAATACTTTATCGACTGTATACCCTACCTGACCGACGTTAGTAATACTGTACCGACAGTTTATCCTACCTCACCGACGTTAGTACACTACTTTATCAACAGTTTATCCTACCTGACCGACGTTAGTACTACTTTATCGACAGTTTGCTCTACCTCACCGACTTTAGTATTACTCTATCGACAGTTTGCTCTACCTCACCGACTTTAGTACTACTTTAGCGACAGTTTGCTCTACCTTGTCGACGGAGTAGCTAGTAATACTTTACCAACCCAGTAGTGCAAGAGTAGTTTTACACTTCCGAAAGTTTAATAACTTATTCAATAGACACGAAGTCCTTGTATACAAAGTAGTAGAACATAATTGAGGCCCGCGAATGGGAGTATTGCAATTAACTATTATATCTGAATTATACGAACAGAGGGTGAGGAGTGAAGTAAAAAACTTCGAAGAGAAGAGTTTTTCACGAGAATTAGGAATACAGCGATCACTCGAGTGGAGCGAAACGCGTTATTATCGGACCGAATCTTTGGACGTACCCACCCCTCGGCATCTGGCACCCTTCTGCTCTGGCAGAAACCGGGGGGGTAGCGCGTACGTGACGCTGCATTTACATAACGCCGCTGCAAATTGTCAATGCAGCCGGGTAGGAAAATAAAATATGCGCCGCTGTTACCCGCAGGACGGCCCCGAGACTCCGGGGTAGTTCCGAGGGGGTTGGTTCGCGGACGTGGTGGCTACGGAGCACGTGGATGCACCGGGGGGTGGCTGCACCGAGCAGTCGGAAGTGTTAGGAGCACAGGGGGGAGAGCGAGGGGGTGTGATTTAAGGGGCTGTGCAGACGAATAAATTTCCGCCGAGTCCCAAAGCGCGCGCGTGCGCACGCTCTTGCGGAAAAATACGTACCTACGTACTGCGCGTGGATTTTTCACGACTACGTCCGTCACGATTTTCCGGTATGCTGGGGAAAACTTCTGGGGAACTCTTGCATCGAAATTTCTCGTTTTTGGAAGAAGATTACTGGTTGTTGAAATTTGGTAATTAAAGGGTAATCGTTGGAAGGTGTTAAAGGGGTGTAAAAGAGGAAATTGGGAGGTTTTTTTTTGTTAATAATGTATAGTATCACTACACGTGATCAGGAATGAAAATATTGGAGGCTTTAATTTTGTATTTCAAGAAATTTTAAGGCAAGAAGTCGAGGAAATGTGCAATGCAAGTAGAACTGGTGATACATGGTCAGACATGTTAGAATAATCATACTGCCAGTAAATCAGCCATGGATTTCATGAATTTTTATTTTATATTTAATAAATTAAGTCTCTTGTATTAATATTCAAGAGTTTCTAATTATTTATTGAGGAAGATGTTAAGAAAATGACCAACATAAGTAGAAAAATCATATTATGAATATTTCAGCCAATTGTCACATCACTTTTCATACAAAAATTTAACGTACAAAAATTCCTAACAATTTAATGAGGCAAGGGGTAGAGAAAACATCCACCACAAGTAGAAGTAGTGATATATGGTCAGACATTTTAGAAAGATCTGTGTCATTGCTCTTTTTATCTATCCTGGATGTTTTCTTAACTGTTTGTGTTGTTAAATTGTTTGGAATTTTTGTATGTTACTATAGAAGGCTTTGTTTTTTGAATAATAAATGAAAATTTACTCATAATATTCATTTTTCTATACACCATCAACTCCATCAAAATTGAAACTTTTCAGAAGTAGAGACTGGTAGATAATTGATGATACCAAGAGGCAGTATGGTAATTCTACATGGAAAAGTAAATCAAAAGTGTAGAGTAACATTTTTTGATAGGATACTCCGTTCTCGAGTAATTTAATTTCTAAAATTCAGTGTGTCTGATCAATATTTGATATTTCTACTTAAGTTATTATTTTTTAATTTGTAGTATGATGCAATCTATTTCTCGTTGATCCTATAGTCTTTCAACTAGGTAGAACTAACTGAAAAAAATTGTAGTTCATCAGTATTGATGCTTAGAAACCTTAATGCAAGTGGAACTAGTGATATATGGTCAGACATATTAGAATCATCATGGTACCAGCAAACCTGTCATGTGTTGTATGAATTTTTATTTGGTATTTAATAAACTATACTTCGTGCAATAACACACAACAATTTTCAATTATTTATTAAGTCAAGAAGTTGAGAAAATGACCAACACAAGTAGATCTTGTGATATATTGTCAGCCACCTTAGAAAAATCATATTATAAGTAAATCTGTCACTTGTTCCATCAATTTTTATTTGATATTTAGTATCCTGAGCTTCATATAATAACATACAAAAATTTTTAACAATTTATTAAGGCAAGAATTTGAAAAAACAAGTAGAAATAGTGATATATGGTCAGCCACCGTCGAAAACTAATATTCTAAGGAACTCAGCCACCTGTTCCATCAATTTTTATTTGATATTTAGTAACCTGAGCCTCATACAATACCACACAAAAATTCTTAACAATTTACAAAGGCAAGAAGTTGATAAAACGACCAACGCAAGTAGAACTAGTGATATATGGGTAGCCACCCTAGAAAACTGATATTCCAACCAACTCAGCCACCTGTTCCATCAATTTTTATTCCATATTTAGTAACCTGAACCTCATACAATACCAAATAAAAATTCTTAACAATTTACAAAGGCAAGAAGTTAATAAAACGACCAACGCAAGTAGAACTAGTGACATATGGGTAGCCACCCTAGAAAACTGATATTCTAACCAACTCAGCCACCTGTTCCTTCAATTTTTATTCGATATTCAGTAACCTGAGCCTCATACAATACCAAATAAAAATTCTTAACATTTTACAAAGGCAAGAAGTTAATAAAACGACCAACGCAATTAGAACAACAATAATTTTCACGGACTCCTTTCGCAAGCTTTTTCGAACCTTTCACCCCTGGTCGAACTTTTCGTCTGCTTATCTTCGGCCAATGGGTTTTATGGCCGCGGCGAAGTTGTATTTTTCCACGCTCGGCCGGCCGCGTCGACTTAAATCCGGCTGCCAGAAAACAGGCATCGGAGTTTCGTCAGAGAAAGTTCACTTTTCCACGGTTTCCCTGTTGCCTGGCGGCGTATCCCCGCCCTTTATTTTTCCTCGCCCTTTGCCTGCGTGCTCGCGATCCCGAATCGACGGCCACCGTGGCCTCTTCTCTCCCTTTCTCGCGAATTTTTCTGCGCCCGTTCGGGCAAAAACGAACTGGGTTAACTCCGCGGGCACGGCGGAACGCGATGCTCGCAATTAACTCGCCTCGTAATTCTCGCCGGGGCGGCTCGAGCGCCGAGAATTTCACTAGCATTTTGTATCGCGCTGACCGACAGCTTTCTACCAAGATTATTTATAAAAAAAAAGCCACTCTGGAATCTCCAAAGAAAAATCAAAATCGGGGTTTCTCATTTCTCTGCAACTATGGAATATTCATTATTTTATTGCATTATTGGGCTCGAATGATTGTTTATATTGGTTTATTGAACAAAACGTTCACAAACTTTATGCAAAATTTACTCGTGTAATTAGAAATCAGATAAATTCAATTTCCTCAATATATTAGTATGAGAATTTTTTTTACTTCTCTGTGTTAAGTCCTAAAATTTCCAACTTAGAAATCACTAGCAATTTTTCTTCAAATCACTGCAAAAATATTAGAAAAAATTAAATAAAACTGCCATCTTAGAATCCCCCTCAATTTTGTTCTAAATTATTGCAAAAGTATTAGATAAAAATTAGAATAAAATTTCCTCTTTATTCTACCAAACTACATGTCCTCGTCTAATAACAAATTTCTAAATTTCCCAACTTAGAAATCTCTCCCAATTTTTCTCCAAATCACTGCAAAAATACTAGAAAAAATTACAATAAAATTTCCAACTTAGAATCCCCTTCAATTTTGTTCTAAATCATTGCAAAAATATTAGGGAAAATTAGAAATAAATTTCCAACTTAGAATACCCCCCAATTTATCTCCAAATCATTGCAAAAATATTAGAAAAAATTAGAATAAAGTTTAATAACAAATTTCTACATTTTCCAACTTGGAAATCCCTCCAAATCACTGCAAAAATATTAGACAAAACTAAAAGAAAATTTCCAACTTAGAATGCCCCCCAATTTATCTCTAAATCACTCCAAAAATGTTAGAAAAAATTAGAATAAAATTTAATAACAAATTTCTAAATTTTCTAACTTAGAAATCCCTCCAAATCACTGCAAAAATATTAGACAAAACTAAAAGAAAATTTCCAACTTAGAATCCTCCAAATTTATCTCTAAATCACTGCAAAAATATTAGAAATAATGAATCTAAAATTTCCTTTTTATTCCACCCAAGCTACACTAAGTTTTCGTTTAATAACGAATCTCGTGCAAGTAGAATGGGTCCGCGTATGGTCAGACTTGGCCGCTACTTTTTCACGGTCGCTCTTCACGGGGGGGGGGAAGATTTACGCGCGAATCGGTATATTCGCGTAACGAGGGGTAACGCACGAATGCTCGTCGCGTACAGGTGAAATTGAACGGCTTAATCCGCGCGATCCCAAATTATTGGCCACGCGGCCTGGATTTGGTCACCGGTCGGAATTGACGCTGACGAGTTCCCCTGGCCACCGACGAATTTACAGTCTCCCATCCGAGACGCGAAATCGATGTTTGATCTTCCATCGTTGCGTGCCCGTTGCTTTTACGAGGCGGATCGACGTCGTAGAAACTGATCTATCAAACTCCACGCCGGATCCTCTCGATCAATTTCTTTTACTGCGCCTTCCGTCTGGGTCAGCGATTTTACTGCTACAGCAAACACCAATTCGTTTGTACGATCTCTAAATAGATACTGCTTGAAAATTATTGGCGCACCGAGGCGTTTTTTAAACGTTTACTCTTTGTTGGGAGATATTGTAAATTGTAGTGGAATTTATTTTCATTTTCTTAAAAATGAAATAAAAATGTGACTTCTTTTAATTGGAACATTCTATGGGGGATCTAGATCACCTTTTTCAACAGCTTTTTATTTCTCTTCAATTTTCATTTTCTTGTCTGTGTGAAATAAAAATAGAAGATAAGGGGTTGAAAATCAGTGATCTATAGAGGATCAGTGATTTAGCTTAGAGGATTTTTCAATTAGAGGGAATCATTTTTGGAATATTTTTTATGTATTATTGGGGGAGATAGGATATTTTTTTAGGAAAAGATAGGAAATATTTTTATAAATTGCACTAACGTTTATAGTTTCTAGTAAATAATATTCAATTTAATATCGAAATTTCATAAAACCGATATTTATTTCAATTTTAATTTAGTCATTCGATACCAAGAATCATACTATACTAGGTGTCTTTTATTCAATTTAACATCAAAATAAATAAATTCTCGAACCATAATAAAAATTCTCAGAATATTATTTACTTTGAGAAAATTCATAAAATCGATATTCATTTCAATTACCAATTTAGTCATTCAATACCAATACCCATACTATACTAGGTGTCTTCTATTCAATTCACTATCAAAATAAACAACATTTTAAATTCACCCTAAAAAAAAACAAAAATTCTCACTCCCACCATTCTAATTTCGACCACCATCGACGATAGCATCCCCGATACCTCGTACTTTCAGCCCCACGCTAATGTTCCACGTCGAGCGCGTCGACGGTGCGACCGGATTCGCACAATTTGAAGGAAAACGCCTCGGAATCACCACCGCGCACGATATCGAGTTTAATGCACCGTATCGCTCGGACGTCCACCGAATTGTTTCCAAGGCAGACCGTGTCCGTTCGGAATATCAATATCGCCGGGCTCTCGTACGGGCATCGGAAACGGCCAAGTCTCGATTGTCGTCCGCCAAAGGCACCACCCGGTCTCTATTTATCCACGCGCGGTTTCCACAGAGCGATTCTCTGTCGCGAAACGACGCGTCGTCGGTCTGGTTTCGTTCGTTTCGACTTATCTCCGTCCTCCTGTACCCTTTCAATTCGCCATGAATCGCGTACGCGGTCCCTGCATGAAATCTGGCTGGTCTGGTGTGCGACGTACACGCGCCCACGCACGCCTCGTTTGTCCCTGTGGCCGTAGACGCGGGGCGGTCCCGCGCGCGGCACAGTCGTGTGTCGGCCCATACAGAGCTGACGATGCGTTTAATTAAACCGGCTGTCGCCCGTCTCTTGGCATTGTTACCCCGGCCCTGAAAAGTTCTGTCCTGGACCACCGACCCATTGTCGAGCACAAGCTCTCGTTTGCGCCCGCCCAGCCACGCTCGGCGACAATACGCTGTTATTTGTTGCTCATTTGACGGACAACAGAAACATATCAGTCAGTCGACTCCCACTCGTTATCCGACGTTTCGACGAGTTATGCGTCCCTGGCCATCCCCCCTTGAAACGGGGGATGAAGCATTCTTTTGGGATTCTTGATTTTAGCAACCAGGGAGCTTTGGAAGAGGCGTTATTTTGGCCAAAATATTTTTTTTGGGGGAGATTTTATTAATTTTTGCAAAGGGGGAGAGATTTTATTGGGGATTTATTCGAGGGGGTGAGTTAGGTTGGGTTAGGTCTGGGGATGAAGCGTTTTTTGGGACCCTCAATTTTAGCAACCCTTTAGGGACCCTGGAAGAGGCCTTGTTGAGTCAAAGTATTTTTTTGGGGAGATTTTATTAATTTTTGCAACGGGGCTGAAAGTGAATCAAAAGTTTGGGATAGTGTTTTTTGAGAGGATGCTCTGTTTTGGAGATAATTGATTTTTAAGAGTCTGGGGGTCTGATTAGTGGTTGATATTTCTACTTAAGTTGGGTTAGGTCTGAAGATGGAACATTTTGGATTCTGGCCCCTTGATTTTAGCAACTGTAGCTCAGGGCTAGGCGTTATTGGGCCAAAGTATTTTTTTCCTTGGAAGATTTCATTAAGTTTTGTTGGGGGGAGAGATTTTATTGGGGATTTATTCGAGAGGGTGGATTTGTAGGGATGTTTGTTTTGTATGTGGTTATTGTACGAGGGAAAGTGAATCGAAAGCGTGGTATAGTGTTTTTTGATAGGATGCTCTGTTTTGGAGATAATTGATTTGTAAAAGTCTGAGTGTCTGACTATTCCTTGATATTTCTACTTAAGTTGGGTTAGGTCTAGGGATGAAGTGTTTTGGAACTCTTGATTTTAGCAACCAAGGCCCTGGAAGAGGCGTTATTTGGGCCAAAGTATTTCTTTCTTTGGGAGATTTTATTGGGGATTTATTCGAGAGGGTGGGTTTGTAGGGATGTTTATTTTGCATGTGGTTATTGTACGGGGAAAAGTGAATCGAAAGTGTGGTATAGTGTTTTTTGATAGGATGCTCTGTTTTGGAGATAATTGATCTGTAAAAGTCTGGGGGCTGATTAGTGGTTGATATTACTACTTAATTTGGGGGTTTTGAGCTTGTAGTATGGTGGGATCTGTTTTATCTGTTTTTCGTTGATCCTACAGACTTTTAAGTAGGTAGAATCAGCTGGAAAAAAATTATGGAGCATCAGAATTGAGGCTCTGAAACCTCGATACAAGTAGAACTAGTGATATATGGTCAGGCATGATAGAAAAATCATATTATAAGTAAATTAACCACCTGTTTCTTCAATTTCTATATGATATATGGTAACTTGAGCTTCATATAATAACACACAAAAATTCTTAACAATTTACTAAGGCCAGAAGTTGATAAAACACCCAACACAAGTGGAACTAGGGGTATATCGTCAGTAACAGTAGAAAAATCATATTATAAGTAACTTAGCCCTATCTTTCATCAATTTTTATTTGATATTTAGAAACCATGAGCCTTGTATAGCAACCCCCAAGAATTCCTAAGAATTTAATAAAGCTAGAAGTTAAAAAAACCTTCAACGCAAGTAGAACTAGTGATATATGGTTAGCCACCTTAGAATAGTCATATTATAAGTAACTCAGCCACCTGTCCCATCAATTTTTATTTGATATTTAGCAATCTAAGCCTCCTATAATAGCACACAAAAATTCCTAACAATTCAATAAACCAAAAAATTGAGGTAACCCCCTACAACCAGTAGAACCAGCAATATATGGTCAGCCACCCTAGAAAAATCCCATTACAAGTCACATATTCCACCAATTCACATCTCCTACCCTAAAAAACCAAGCCTCCTATAATACCACACATAAATTCCCACCAATTAAATAACCCCATCATTTCAAAAAACCTAAAAAACAAAAGAGAACAAAGCCTAGAGCCTTTGTTTACACTTGATCGTTTCGAAAAGGTGTCCCCCCATGCTCTTAACAAGTTTCGTTACTCGTGAACCAATAAACCCGCGCATAATTTCGCGTGGAAAGTTCCTGGAGAGGGTGATGCAGTGGGTGGTGGATATCGCCGGGGATAATGGACGCGCGGGGGGATGCTTTATAACGTCGATCTCGTGCACGTTTCGGTGGATGTCGGTCTAATGGCTTAATGGTAAAATCGGGCAGGAAGCTTGTGGCTGCGTAGCCATCTATCCGGGCACCAGTCGATCTAAGGAGGTCAGTCGCTGATTGGCGCAACGTTCACAATAAAAAAAAAAGAATTGAAAATACTTTTTCTATAATGGCTGACCATATACCGCTATTTCTACTTGCGTTGAGTGTTTTCTCAGCTTCTCACCTTATTAAATCGATAGTAATTTTGTGTTATTATGCAAAAGGCTCAGATTATCAAATATCAAATGGAAATTGATGGAACAGATGACAGAGTTTTACTTATAATATCATTTTTCTACGATGGCTGACCATATATCACTAGTTCTACTTGCAAGGTCTTATTAAAGATGCTGTAACATTGTCATTTCGATGTTAATTTTTGGGATTGATTTTGGAACACATTTTTGAAACACTCTGTTGTCTATATTCATTTGGCTATATATACTCAATTTGCTAATATACTCAATTTAAAATATATCCAATTTTGTTTATATATTTTTTATGAACATGGATACCCAATAAAATGAAGCAGCTTCGTTTATTATATTTTCAAAGACACCACAATAAAAAAAAAAGAATTGAAAATACTTTTTCTATAGTGGCTGACCATATACCGCTAGTTCTACTTGCGTTGAGTGTTTTCTCAGCTTCTCACCTTATTAAATCGATAGTAATCTTGTGTTATTATGCAAAAGGCTCAGGTTATCAAATATCAAATGGAAATTGATGGAACAGATGACTGAGTTTTACTTACAATCTCGATTCGACCCAGATTTCCAACGATCGAGAGCCACCCACGGGTCCGCGGAATATTTTCGACGCTGAGCGTGTCGCGTTCGAGGTTTTGGGGGGTCTCTAATGCGATAGAGCAACTTCCATTCGACGCGGAATAACTTTTCCCCCCAATTCCACGGGGCTTAATATGTATTTTTTTTGTTGCCGGACCGCTCGCGCTCGCTCGAGCTCGTTACGTCGCATTCAGCCGCGAATCTGGGTCGCAGTCGAATCCGAGAGAATTGATAGTTAATTAAGAACGTTTGTTCCCGGGGAAGAGCCACCCCCACGCAACGAATGGGATCCATATTGATGCTCCTGGGCCCCATAATTCCATCAATCGATCGTCTTACCTCGAGATCTTTAACCTCTTCAGGGATGATTTTTTTTTGTCTATTTATTATAGACAGTAATTATAAAAAAAATAATATGTGGCCAAGGGCGTGAAGAGGTTAACCCTCTAGAGGGTGTCGCGATCTTGAGTGAGTTGTTTAGCTTGATTTTTATCGAATTAATTGTAAAAACTTTCCTTCAAAGTATTCAGAAAGTAATTGCCTAATGGAGGATTGTGTAAATTGTCGAATAATTGAGATTAATAATTGTTTGTTTAAACTTGTGGAGTGGCTGCAGTGGCCTCGGTAATCCACTTAGGGGTTAATTTATTGTTTATTCGCTACTTACAAGCCTGAATAATTAGGTTGTGGAATGGGGGGAGGCTGTTCGTGGCGTCTTTAGGGGGGAAATGTGGGTCGATCCAGGATAATTTGAGATATTAAGACTCTGTGTAATGGCTCAGAAGATTGTTCTTTTGTCGAAAATGAATTTACGAAGAGTATTTTAGCGTGGATCTTTTATATGGTGGCTTTGAAAATATAATGTGCAAAGCTAGCTTATTTTATTGAGTCTTCATGTTCATAAAAAATAGAGTAAATATAATTCAAAAATGAATATATACAACAGAGTGATTCAAGAACATGTTCCAAAGTCAATCTCAAAATTTAACATCGAAATGACAATGTTATAGCATGTTTAATAAGACCTTGCAAGTAGAACTAGTGATATATGGTCAGACACCTTAGAAAAATGATATTATAAGTAACTCAGCCACCTGTTGCATCAATTTTTATATGATATTTCATAAACTAAACCTAGTGTAATAACATGAAAGAATTTACAATTATTTATTAAGGCTTGAAGTTACAAAAACGACCAACACAAGTAGAACTAGTGATATATGGTCAGCCACCTTAGAAAACCCATATTATAAGTAACTCAGCCACCTGTTCCATGAATTTTTATTTGATATTTGATAAACTAAGCCTCGTATAATAACACACAAAAATTCTTAACAATTTAATAAGGCTACAAGTTGTGGTAACACCCACCACAAGTAGTATCAATGATATATGGTCAGCCACATTAGAAAGAGTATTCTCAATCTTCTTTTTTATATGGTATCTTTTCAAATATAATAAGCAAAGCTAGCCTACTTTATTGAATCTCCATATTCATAAAATATAAACAAACAAAATTGAATATATACAATAGAATGTTTCTAGAATATATTCCAAAATCAATCTCAAAATTTAACATTAAAACAACGATGCTACAGCACATTTAACCTCTTCAGGGACGAGTTTTTAAAATTTTTCTGGTCTATTTATTATTGTCAGTAACTATAATTATAAAAAAAAAATTAAAATCAGAAAAATATAATTCAGTTATTTCACTTCAAAGCAAGGAATTTATATTATGTTATTTACCATTATTATTCCTATCATTTACTATTAGTGCCATTTTTACAAACTCGTACACTTAAACCAAAATAGAAAATACTAAAATAACAATATAATGAGCCTCTCAAAAAATAAAAAATTTACAAATAATTTAACTCCCCCTTTCGAGTAAAAATCTCGTCAGAAAGTAGCGTTTCACATAAAATAGTTCACTCTGGGGGGGGAGGGGGGTCTCGTCGCTTAATTCGCGCATCGACAATCGGTCGGTTGTGGCCGCGTTTTATTTTCCCCGTCGTCGTCGCGGTCGGGAGCGCCACGAAAAGCTAATTCGCTCTCGCGATCTTCGGGGTGGTTGTCGTCCGCGGGGCCGCATTGTCGTTAATAAACGCGGAATTCGCTTTAGTTCGCAGTCTTCCGAGCGCTAGGCGTATTCAATACACCGCGGGCACAAATGCGACGCATCGAGTTAACGTCCGCGGAATAAGCTTTCTCCGTGGTTCCCCTCGGGTGTCACCGTTCCACCGTCGCGTGTGCAGCGTCCTCGAAAACCGAGAGAATACGGGGAACCACCGAGCCGCTGGTAATTGAAAAGAGTGGCCCGATTAAGGCCTCGATCTTTTCCCGGGTCTCCTCCCGCCTTTGTTCGTCCCTGAAGCGTCGCGATGTCGAGGCGTTGTTCTTCCCCGGGCTCCATTCAGCCTCGATTTCACGCGATTCCCACCTAATTGGGTTCTACTTCCCACCCCCTAAATCTTTTACGTAAACATTATCGCTCGACAAACTGGTCTCGTGAATTATCGGGAGCATGCAAAGTGTTTCGAAGTGTAATTATTTTGGAAAAATGTAATTTCTTTTTTTGGGGTATTTTTTCCGCCCCATTTGTGTATTTGAAACTTTAAAAAAGGAGTACAGAAGGTTGTAGAAAAAAAAGAAGGATTTTAATGTTTCAGAATGCAAATTATGTGTATTTTGGTAGAGAATATTTAGGGAAAGTTGGTCCTTGACCCTGAGAACTGAGAAAACCCCATAAAAATATTTTCAAACGACCATAACTCCTGTAATAGTGAATGGATATCATTGAAACTTTTTTCTGAAGTAGAGCTCATCGGTATCTACAAAAAAGTATTAAACGAAATTTCCGTACAACGTCAAACAAAACTATTAAAAATAAAAAACTAATTCTTAGGTAAAATCGACAGGGGGGAAGTCCCTAAATTTTTCGACGAAATTGAAAAATTAAAAATTATTTTTAGTTAAAGGGGTTAATTACAATCATTTTTGGTGAATAGACGTACCCTCGAAATCCCACCCAGTTTCGAGAAAAAAAATTCGGAAATGTGGACAGAGTTTTGGAAGAAATCAAAAAATTTCGAATCGTTCTAAAAAAATTATATCTAGCTAAGGGGGTTAATAACAATCCTTTTTGGTGAATACACATAGCCCCGAAATCCTATTCATTTTCGAGAAAAAAATTCATTACCGAGAAT
The DNA here is from genome assembly GCF_013123115.1 of Colletes gigas. Classification (NCBI taxonomy): domain Eukaryota; kingdom Metazoa; phylum Arthropoda; class Insecta; order Hymenoptera; family Colletidae; genus Colletes; species Colletes gigas. The sequence goes on from NW_025106644.1 coordinate 3,793,771, forward strand.
GTCTGACCAGGAATGAATGATTCCACTGAAATTTCATGCGTATGTTTAAAAAATCATAACTCCCGAACGGATCGGAGGATTTTAATTTTTCAAAATGCAAACGACGCGTATTTTGGCGATGAATACGTAGAAATTCTAAAAAAGTTCGAAAAATTGTTCCCCAACCCCGTAAAAAACATTTGTTTTTTCAATATTACATTCCATATCTCTGAATATTTCAATTCCTGTTTATTGATACGTGTATTAAAGTAAAAGAAAATTCCAAAATAAAAAGAATCTTTTACCTAATAAATAACACCACAGGAATAACGTAAACAGGAACGTTTTAATTAATACTGTTACGAATTGTTTATCCACCGATAAATTCAAACGATAAGTAAATAATTCATGTTACCACCCCCTGAGGGCGGGGGGAACAATATTGTATATCGTCGCGGCATTGTTAATATGCGCGAAATTAAACGCGACGATCGATAAAAACCACGACAGGGGGTGGAAATCCCGTATCTTATACTCGCTTCTTTCCGGTTCGTTAAATACTGTGAAAACCTGTTTGAAACCTGTTGTCTATTGCTTTATAAAAATCTTACCAGCAAAGCATGTATCTAAAATCAAATAAAAATATTTATTTCACCGAAAAAGATTCAGGGTGTTCGATCACCCCTGGAAAAAATTGTAATGGGGGATTCTAGAGCCCAAAATAAGACGAAAATCAAGAATATTAATCTGTTGATGGAGGCTTCGTTAAAAAGTTATTAACAGTTGCACCTGTAGATAGGCAACTTCTCGAATTTTTTTCTCGAAAATGAGTAGGATTTCAGGGGTATCTCTATTGACCAAAAATGATTACAATTGACCCCCACAATCGAAAATATTTTTTTCAGAACGATTCGAAACACCTGAAATTTCAGGGGAATCACTCATTCATGATCAGACATTATATTCTCGCTAACGAATTTTTTTCCCGAAACTGGGTAGGATTTCGGAGGTATGTGTATTCACCAAAAGTGATTATAATTGACTCCCACAACCAAAAATAATTTTTTTAGAACGAATTGAAATTTTTTAATTTTGTCGAAAAAATTTCACAACTTCTTGAATTTTTTTCTCGAAACTAGGTAGGATTTCGGGGGTACCTCTATTGACCAAAAATGATTGTAATTGACCCCTGCAACCAAACATAATTTTTTCAGAATGATTAAAAATTTTTTAATAACTTTTTAACGAAGCCTCAATCAACAAATTGGTATTCTTCATTTTCCACTTATTTTAACCTCCAGAATCTCCCATTAAAATTTTTCCCAGGTGTGCCTGGAACACACCTGTATAATTAAATCAAATTAAAACAATTTGTTAAATTCCCCGTAGACATTTTCATTTTGCAATATTACATTATTTTCGCGGTTCGATATTCCGTGTTATTCAACGATCGCCAGCCGTTTATGCTCGCCAAACGCGTTTTAATTAAACACAAACACACGGGCACCGAAAGCAGATTACTTTGTTTTAAATTTCACCGGTAGGATGTTAAAAAGTATCAATTTTATCGATATCCGGAGTTCCGAATTTCCAAATCAATTAGAACTTCCTTCGCCAGTCGTATCCCAGGAATACAAAGTTTCCCCCATCCCTGGATCCTGCAGAGAAATCTTAACGTGGACGTAATAATTACAAAAGAAGCTATAGGGGGTTGAAAATCTCACCCCCCTCTGGAAAACGGAAAACGGACCGTTTTTATTGGCGGAGGAAGTCGTAATTCGCCAAGTTCCCTTTAGACGGGGCAGTTCGATGAAAGTGGGGGGTGTATCGCGTCGAAAAGCACCGTGGATGGGTCGCGAGTAGATAGGGGATGCCTTTAACTTCGCGCGTTTTTAACTTCTCGAGAGCACTTTGCAGTTCGACGTACCGTGGAAAACGACGTCGCGCGACTTTCCGAATCGCGGACACGGTCTTGGAGTAACGACCATTTAGCTACTCGTAGTCTACCGGGGGGAACTGTCGTTGAAATAGAATTCCGTGAACTTTGACCCTCCATTCTGTTGTTTGTTGCCTCGTCGTCTGGAACGACCAACGGAAACCGCGAGAAAATATCGAGACACAATTTTCCAAGTTTCCTTAACACACCTTATCTAACATTCTTATCTTGTTTTTTATGGAATCCAAGATCTTCGATTCGTCAGGCATTGGAGGTCTGGTTTTAAATATTTTGGGGGATGAGACTCTGAAAAGTTCACAAAATGTTCAATTTCCTATTCTAAATCAAAGAAAAAAAACACTACACTGTATATAAGAAATACCATTTATTATTCTATACCCAAAGTTGATAAAATGTACTAGAAAAAATAATATTTGTATCTCAAAATGTTGAAGAATATACATAAAAAGTGGTGAAAGGTTCCATGAAACCCTTATCCTCTAAAAAAATTGTCGAATATCCCCCTTTTTACCATTTTACATGAGTATCGCCCCCTTAAGTGGAAGTGGGCCACTCTGGAAGAAAATGGAGGCAAAGTGGGTCAGGGGAGTACGTGAATTTGTAAATAAAAAATGTATTGTTGTTAAGAGTCTGTTTAGTGAATCGTGCACAAGTGTCGTGGACATCTGGCTCCATATCTGTAGCATAGTTTGTGTACTACTTGGACCAGCTGGCGTTAAAGCAGACGACAAAAGGCGAAAGTTTCGTGTCGTTTGTTTTCCCTTCTCCCTCTCCGTTCAAAACTTTTTCCTGTAATATAAACTCCGGGGAGTCTAGCTCGAATTACTCTTCTTCTCCCTTGTAAGTGTCGTGGTCCAGTTTAGAACTGTGCGACACTTACTGAAGATTCACTCTACTCAACTTTTACTGTTGATTATTTTTTTTGTAATACACTCTTTTGTTTTATAGGTACTGTCATCAACAAGTGAATCTTCAATAATTGTTGCATTCTGATCAACACTGTGCAACACTTACAGAAGATTCACTGTACTCAACGTTTACTGTTGATTATTTTATTGTATACACTCTTTTGGTTTGTAAATATTCTTATTGAGGTGTACAGTGAAACTTCTGTAAGAGTTGTGGTCTAGTTTGGACTGTGCAACACTTACAGAAGGTTCACTGTACTCAACTTTTACTGTTGATTATGTTTTTGCAAGTATTCTCATTGAGGTTTACAGTGAAACTACTGTAAGAGATGTGGTCTAGTTTGGACTGTGCAACACTTACAGAAGATTCACTGTACTCAACGTTTACTGTTGATTATTTTATTGTATACACTCTTTTGGTTTGTAAGTATTCTTATTGAGGGATACAGTGAAACTTCTGTAAGAGTTGTGGTCTAGTTTGGACTGTTCAACACTTACAGAAGCTTCACTGTACTCAACTTTTACTGTTGATTATGTTTTTGTCAGCATTCTCATTGAGATTTACAGTGAAACTTCTGTAAGAGATGTGGTCTAGTTTGGACTGTTCAACACTTACAGAAGGTTCACTGTACTCAACGTTTACTGTTGATTATTTTATTGTATACACTCTTTTGTTTTGTAAGTATTCTTATTGAGGTATACAGTGAAACTTCTGTAAGAGATGTGGTCTAGTTTGGACTGTTCAACACTTACAGAAGCTTCACTGTACTCAACTTTTACTGTTGATTATGTTTTTGTCAGCATTCTCATTGAGATTTACAGTGAAACTTCTGTAAGTTATGTGGTCTAGTTTGGACTGTGCAATACTTCTAGAAGGTTCACTGTTCTCAACGTTTACTGTTGATTATGTTTTTGTATACACTCTTTAGTTTCATAAGTACTGTCATCAACAAGTGAATCTTCAATAACTACTGCATTCTGATCAACACTGTGCAACACTCACATACGACTCACTATACTCACAGCGCTTATTGACAATTATTTTTTCTTTTATAAATACAATTTCTTGTTTTACAAGTATAAAAATTGTTCCAATTCTACCAAAGCAATGAAAGGTGTTTCCAGGACCCAATAAAGTACCCCAGAGTGCCCCAAAATAAAATTCTTTTAAATTCGTTTCCGATTAAAAGCGAACAAATTTGACACGTTCGAACTTAATAAAAGTTTTGGAATAACCATGTCAATTTTTTCTGTTTCAAACTGGGAGAGGGGGGAGGGGGAGTATTTTGTTCGCGTCCACACAGTTCAGTTTCACGCCCGAGTTTTCCCAGTCCGGCGGAAAATATCAGAGAATTTAGGAAATTTCGCGAGTCGTTTCCGTTCCATATTTCGCTGACATTTTGCCAGACGCATCGGAGTTTGTTTATTCGAAAGGTGCTCGTGCACGAGGGCTCCAGGGTAAACGACTATCCTCGTTCTCCTTCCGGTCCGGAAATCGACTTGATTTTCCGCAAACATCCCTCGAAAAGTACTCTGCGAAGAACACACAGTTTCACGTTGGATTCGATACATTAAAAAAATTTTTTAAAAAGGGTTGGTTTTCTAGGGCTGTTTATTTTGCACGTGGTCACTGTAGGGGGGAAGGTAAATCAAAAGTGTAGAGTAACATTTTTCGCTAGGGGGCTCCGTTTTCGAGAAAATTAATTTCTAAAAGTCTGGGTGTCTGACTAGTTGTTGATATTTCTACTTAAGTGGGGAGGTTTTGATTCGTAGTATAATTCTATCTATTTCTCGTTGACCCTATAGTATTTTAAGTGAGTAGAGTCAGCTGGAAAAAATTATTATGCATCAGGATTGATGCTCAGAAATCTCAGTGCAAGTAGAAGTAGCAATATATGGTCAGACATGGTAGGAAATTCATACTAGAAGTGAATGAACCACCTGTAGTATCAATTTTTATTTGTTATGGGAAAGACTAAGCCTCGTATGATAGCTCACAAAAATTGTTAACAATTTATTAAGAGAAGAAGGTGAGAAAACACTCCACTTAAGTAGAACTAGTGATATATGGTCAGACATGTTAGAAAAATCATATTGTGAGTAACTCAGCCACTTGTTCCATCAATTTTTATTTGACGTATAAAGAAGTAAGGCTTTTAGAATGGCACACAAAAATTCTTAACAATTTATTAAGGCTAGAAGTTGAGAAAACACCCGCCACAAGTAGAACTAGTGATATATGGTCAGCCTCATCAGAAAAATCATATTACAAGTAACTCTGTCACTTATTCCATCAAATTTTACTTAATAAATGACAAACTAAGCCTTGTACAATGCCACACAAAAATTTTTAACAACCTATTAACCCAAGAAATTGAGAAATCAACATAAGTAGTAATACCAATATATGGTCAGACAAGTTAGAAAAATCGGTGTGATTGCTCTTTGTGCTTCTTCCCTGCATTTTCTTAACCCTCTCCCCTATCAAATTGTTTACAATTCTTCTACGTTATTATACAGGGTGTCGTTTTCGAGATATCGCAAAAAAAAGCTAGGAGAATCGAAGAACACGGTTTTTCGGATTCGATACCCCATGGATGGAATATCCAAGGGCCAATTAGCAGGCGTCCTCTCGCTTTTGACTCGATGACGCGTATCGGCAAATGAGCCATCGCTGAACCAAAGAACGAGTCTCTTATTCCCGGGCGACAAACGAGCCTCGTCCGAACGAACAGTAGGCGCGTCCATCTCTCCGGACTTTTAATTGGCGAGCATCGTTTCTACGGTTCCCAGGATTTTTTTCTACCACCCCCCCCCCACCCCCCACCCACCTGACACTCTCGTGCCTCTGAATTTGACAGGGGCAGTGTGTCATCGGCCGGACAGTTTACACGGCACCGCAGAACGGACGGCCGTGTACGTGCCACGCGTCCTCTAATATCACCCGGATTACGGACGCGACCCCTGTCGTTGGCCTCTGCTTTCGATGTCGCTGGACGAGAGAGCTCACAACAACGCTCGACGTGTACTTGGTTAGCTCATTCTTCCGCTCGCGTTATTGGTTTACGTGACAAAAAACGAGCCTTTCGGGGGCTCTGTCGAGGACCAATTCGTTCTATCAAGGATGATCGAGAAAGTGGTACCAGTGACGTGATATCTGATCGAAAGATTAGGTGCATTGATACTTTCAAACTATTAACTTGCATCACAACACTCCTAAGGTACTTTAACAATTATTCTTACTTGTATTTCACCAGTACAATTTATTCACTGTACGGATAAATGGGACACCCTGTATGTTGGGGGAGAAAAATTATTTCCTAGTCGAAGGATCAGGCATATATGGGATACCAATGCGTTTTGAAATAGCAGTTATGATGATTATTCTCACTCGTGTTTGCATAGTATAATTGGTTGAATGGGACACCCTGTATATGGGGGAAATATTGTTTTCGAAACCGGTGTGTGTTCATTTTTGATTGCATCGAGATATGTGAGGGTTTATATATAAATAAATTAAAAGTAGAACTTGTCAGTGGTCGTGGCACGTTGGACACGCTGGCTCCCGTCCGATCGTCGACGTTCAGCTGCATTGGGCGCGGTCACCTTCAGGATGGGTGACCGCTCGCGGAAAAACCCATGCAATACTCTCATATGCGGTTTTTAATTAGATTTCTCTGTGGGGTCTATGTAAAATTAGGCATTATTACTCCCATCAATACTAAAAAAAAAACAAGAAAAAACCCTATAGAATTCTCCATAAATGAAAATAAACAAACTCTAATAAATAATATTCGAGTAAAAAATACGAATAAATTCATAAATAAAAATAAACAAACTCCTAATAAATAATATTTGAGTAAAAAATACGAATAAATTCATAAATAAAAATAAACAAACTCTAATAAATGATATTCGAGTAAAAAATACGACTAGGAAAAATTAAAATACGAGTACCAGAGTGGGAATGAGCAACAGAGGGGAAGTTAGAAGATCCAAATCACGGGGAAAGCTTAGATTTCTGGGGCAATAAGGAGAGTCTCGAAGCCGCGAAAAGCAAAGCAAAAGCGATCAAGATTGCGCGCAGTTCTCGAAGGTGGTAGACAACACCGGAAGTCGGCACACACACACACAGACACACACAAAGGATAGAGAGAAGAGCAAGCGAAATCGCGCGGCGAGAAACCTACAGACGTCAGAGTAAATGCAATTACCCTCGTACCTATATGTAGCAAACTAAGTTAAACTTGTGACCGAGGCTTGGCCCAAACTGTTTGCATTATGTATCCGCGGTCCTGCTCTTATGTGCCACATGCTGCACGTAACACGCGCGTCTCTACCCACCCCCTCCCCTCGCGCGGACGCTTCTCGAGACTCCTGTTTTCTATACGAACGCGCCGCGCGAACCGACTTCCGGTTGGCGGTACCCAAAGACGATCCCCGGGATGCCACCGACACACTGGCTTCGACGACGTTGCTCGTTCGCGCGTGTACAGAGAACCCTCCTGGCGCGTGCATGTGCTCGACGAGCTGCGGGGGCGGGCTTCGATCGAGACACCACCCCCTCGTTCCCCCCTCCACCGCCATTTGGAACTTTGGGAAACTCTGTCCCTGCTGTGCTCTCTCGCAAACCGCCGTCAACTTTAGTCGACCGGGGCCCATCTCCGTCGCGTCGCCCTGCGACAAGATTTACCACTTAAGAGAGCTGCTCCCACGAAGAACCGACAGGGGCCGAAACAAAGAATACGCGGGGTGCAATCGGGATCATCGAGTCTCTTTACCGGGGGATGTAGAAAGGTTTTGGAGTCGATTAAAATGAGAGGGGGGAATTGCAAATGGGGGTTGGATTGAGGGGTGAGATGGGATTCGTAGCTTTTTCTGAGGATTGGAATTTTAGATTTCTATTTGCAAAAAGTGTAATTTTTGTGATTTTTGTATTTTAGGTATTTTAATTACTTTAAAAATTTCGATCCTCTTCTGTTATTAAATGTTGGAATTTTATATATTTGATCCTCTTCTATTTGCAAAAAGTGAGATTTTGGTGTAGATTTTATCTCGTCGTACTCTTTAAGCACTCCAAAAAATTCGATCCTCTTCTGTTATTAAAAAGTAGAATTTTGGCACAGATTTTATTTTAAGCGCCTTCAACAATAAATCCAGCCCCTTGAACAATTATAAAATTATTGCCATACGATTATTAATACTTTCCAAAATATTAACCCTTCGTAACGTAGATTTAAAAATTGATTTTTCCCCTCAAATTTCGGTCCAGAATGAAAATGTTTATTTGCGTTTATTAGCTAGTCATTCGTCGCACTAAATTCCCACCCGGAAACGGATTTTTCTCGGATCGTTGGAAGGGGGTGGGGCTTAATGAAACGAAGGGTTGATAAATCCCCCGGTGCGTTTCCCGCAAATGCACAATTATTTGGCGGAACGTGGAACACCGTGCGTCTATATCCGCGCGTCGGGACGCCCGTGCAGTCGATACCGGAGCAAAAATGTCGTTTTCGTCGATACAGTGGCGCAATGTGTACCGCGTTTACGGCTTACTGGATCGTGACTCCGCCAGTACGGAGACCCGCAGTCGCCTCCTTTCGCGAGAATTTTACCCCGAGGATTGCCCGCGGGCCGAATTTATTTTACCCCGTAGCGCTATTCCTCGTATCGTTAAACGATAGTTGTTTCGACGCGTATTTTCGGCGATATCAGATTTTCCACCGCCACCGAATTGATCAATTAACCCCGACCGCTGGCAGGAGGCGATATTAAATCCTCTCGTTTCATTATTTTATCGATTTATCGGCCATACACGAATTGCAAACATCAGCTCTACGAATTACGAGATCGATCATACAGAATGTTCAATCACACCTGGGAAAAATTTTAGTGGGGGATTCTAGAGACCAAAATAAGTCGAAAATCAAGAATTCCAATTTCTCGATGGAGGCTCCGTTAAAAAGTTATTAACGTTTAAAGTTCCACTTGCGAAACGGCGCCTGCGAACAGCTGCGCGCGTGGGAGCGAAACTTTAAACGTTAATAACTTTTTAACGAAGCCTCCATCATCAAATTAGTATTCTTGATTTTCGTCTCATTTTAGCCTCCAGAATCTCCCAATAAAATTTTTTCCAGGGGTTGTCGAACCCCCTGTATGTATTTTTTTACCAACTCGAAATGAGATTAGAATTTAATCTAAAAAATCGTATTGCAGAAATTTTGATGAAAATATTTGTATTTAATTTTACATAAATTTTAATTTAAATCAAAATGTACAATAAAATTTATATACCCCTAATATTTCCCAAAGTATCAAAAATCGTATACTACTGATAATTTCATACTTCCTCGAAGTAGACATCTTCAAAGACATTTTTCCACCCCCATCCAGATCGAAAGAGAGTATCTTTTAAAGAGGGGTGGATTCCTCAGACGGAGGCTCGAATTATTCCACGCGGCGGTCTCGCCTCTTTCTATCGTCCGGATTGAAATTAGTTTGTAATTAAAAAGAATCGATTCCGGCCGGCCATCGCGCCCAGAGGCCGGATGGGTGGTTACCTTCCCTCGATTTCCTGTTGCCCCCCTCTACCCCTGGCCGCCTTTTGTTTCCGACGATTAAGTGGCCATAAGCCCTCTCGCCCCAACATTTAAATTAAAAAGAGGGTAATCGAACTCGGAATCGGCGTCTCTGAATTTCACCCTGGACGGTCACGCGTAGCGTCTCGCGTCCGTGACACTTTTAATGGCTTCCGGTATCGAGGGCGGCTCTGTTCCCCCCCGTTTCGATCGAGGCGCGTAGATTAAGCCGAATGTTGACTGTTAAGCGCATCATTATCGAAATTAATACGCCCACCCCCAAACGCGCTTAATTAAATTTGCCCCCGCGGGCGAATCAGCGAAATAAGCTGAAATCATTTCGATTTAAAATTAACGCAATTAACGGAATATTTATTCGTTGTATAGCGGAACGCGGACGGGTTATTGTTTCGTAAAAATTTCAACCCCCAGTGTGCTTCCATTTGCAATTGGTGAGGTTTTGTTGGATAACTAGGGGGGGAATAATATTCTATTTTTTTTGGAGGGAGGGTGGCTGGATTAGTGGTCAAATTAGGCTATTTTATTTTTATAAATTTTTAGAATGTTTAATTTTTATGGATCATTGACCTTTGCACTGGTGGCATTTTTAAAAGCTTCTATTTTATGTTTGTTGTGTGGTTAGGGAAGTAGAAATATCGAGCAGTGGTCAGACAGATGTTGGGTGAATCTTTGAGATGAGTATCGAGTATGATTATGATAGGAGTGTGATATTTCTACTTGTTTTTTTAAATATTTAGTAGCATAGATACCAATAAAGTATAATTTGCTTCCCCTAGTATTGATTAAAAAGTGTTGAAATCAAATTAAAGAAGTAAATACTGTACTAATGGTTGAAAACATCAAATTCAAGTAGAAATATCGACCACTAGTCAAGCACATCATGTGTAAATCGTGGAAACGAATATTGGAAACACTTTATATAATATGTCTGACTATTACTGGATATTTCTACTTGTTTTTTAAATATTTACTAGCATGGATACCAATAAAGTATAATTTGCTTCCCCTAGTTTCAATTAAAAAGTGTTGAAATCAAATAAAAGGTGAAAATACTGTACTAATGGTTGAAAACATCTAATTCAAGTAGAAATATCGACCATTAGTCAGACATATAACGTGTAAATCTTAGAAACGAATATTGAAAACACTTCATCTAATATGTCTGACTATAACTCGTTATTTCTACTTGTTTTTTAAATATTTCCAAGCATGAATACCAATACAGTATAATTTCCTCCCACTGGCCATAATTAGAGAATATTAAAATCAAATAAATACTGAACTAATAATTGAAAACACCAAATTCAAGTAGAAAAATCAACGTCTGGTCAGACGTATTCTTCAAAACAAATGTCCAGTACAATTTCTCTAACATATTTGACTACTACTGTTTCTATAAATTATTATGAAGTAGAAAGGGCTCTATTTTGCAAAATATTCTCGATATTTTCAATTATCAAATAATCAAAAATTAAACCCACAATATTTTAAGTAAAATCAAATAAGATTCTCACAGTAAATAAACACTAAAAATTATCTAGATCCCATAAAATCACAGATAATAAAACACGAAGGAAAAATTGAACATGTCTGACTACTACTTGATATTTCTACTTGCTTTCTAAACATTCACAAGCATCAACAATAAAATACTATATTATTAACTACGATTAGTTCTAAATAGAAAATATTAATATAAAAAAAAATCAATAAATAATACAGTATTGCTTGAGAGTACCAAATTCAAGTAGAAATATCAATGACTAATCAGACACATCATGTGTAAATCTTGGAAACGAATATTGAAAACAATTTATCTACCATGTCTGACTATTACTCGACATTTCTACTTGCTTTCTAAATATTTACTAGCATCAATACTAATACAATATAATTTGTTTCCCCTAGCTTTAATTTAAAAATGTTAAAATCCAGTAAAAGAAGTAAATATTGTACCAATGTTTGAAAGTATCAAATTCAAGTAGAAATATCGACCACTGGTCAGCCACAAGTGTAAATCTTGGAAACCAATATTGAAAACAATTTATCTACCATGTCTGACTATTACTCGATATTTCTACTTAATTTTTAAATATTTACAAGCATCGATACTCTACTAATATTTGAAAACACCAAACCTAAGTAGAAAAATCAACGACTAGTCAGACACCCTCTTCAAAACAAATCCCCAGTACAATTTATCTAACACATCTGACTACTACTGTTTCTATGAATTATTATGAAGCCTAAAGGGCTCTAATTTGAAAAATATTTTCAACTCTCATATAATCAACAATTACAAAGAGGGTATTTTAACTAAAACGAAACAGGATTTTCACAACTAAATGACCACTAAAAATGATCTGGATTCCATAAAACCGTAGATAACGAAGCACGAAGGGCCCTAAATTCCCGCGAAAATTGAAACTGCGAAATTGCTCGGAGTCAACTCGATCGTAAAATATCCACGGAGTGCTAGTAAGTATAACTTTACGCCCGTATAAACCGAAGCACATCGTGGTTTACGACCGCGTGAGACAGTGGAGTTCGATATTCAGTAGTTTTACCCAGCGCTTAGTCAGACGTACCGAAAATCGTGTTATTTGCGGAATAAATCGCTTCTGGATCGGTCCGTCGAGTTTCTCGGTGATCACGTCAAAAATCGAGAACGTTCTCGTGGATAATCCGGGCGAGATTCCCGGTAAGAAAATTCCAGGGGGGGGGAAACTTGAGCGTACGTAGGGGGCGCACGTGCGCGACGCGGTTGACGAGCAGCCTAGGTATTTTTCCTTGGCAAAGTAACGTTTCGTCGAATCGTAAATCGCGTGCCGCGGGACGGGGAACAGGGGCTGAAAGACACGGGCGAAAAAGCAGACGCTGTACGTATTTTACGTTTATTCGATCGCGCGGCCGTTTGAATCATTCATGACCCGGCGTCGAACTTTCCAACACCGCCGTGGCGCTGGGAAGAAAACCATGCTCCCGTTTTTCCACGACGCGCTCCAATTTTCACGGGGAACACTTTCTTACGCCCGTTTGTCGACTATTAACAATCGTATGGATACGGATTTTGGAAAAGAAAATTCAAATGCACCCCCTTTTGTGGTCGTGGGGGTAGATAATTGATTCCTGAGATTTTGAGAGAAATTTTTGATCTTGAACAAGTATAAAATGAACTCAACATGCAAAAATTTAAGAAGGATTTGAAATGGGATGGGAATTGTTGTGTTCAGGGGTTGAAACCACCCTTTGAATTCAAATTTTTAAGAAACTATAGAAGGTACTCAATGTGCAAAAATATGAGGAATATTTGAAGTAGAATATGAATTGTTTGGGGGTTGAAACAACCCTTAGAATTCAAATTTTTAATAAACTATAGAAGGCAGTCAATGTGAAAAAATGTAAGGAATATTTGAAGTATAATATGAATAATTTGGGGGTTGAAACAACCCCCCACGATTAATAAAAATCGTTGGCCATATTGAAACGTTCAAAATAATATTTTGACACCCCTAAAATTCCTAATTATGAACCAAATATAAAACAGAAGCTTTTAAAAATGGCGTCCAACAGTGCAAATGTTAACATTTATGAAATTTAAATACAAAAAATACTTAAAATAAGATACAAATTATTTGTACCCTTTGTAAAGGGGTTGGAAGTATTTCTTACCCTGAAATGACCTTGTTTACCCCAAAGAGTATGTGATGGTGACATCTGTTGTTCCCGAATCGAATCGACGCACCGTGTAATCGGCTCCCAGGAAGTTTCGCGGGCTCACGCCGTCAAAAGTCGGCCAACGAAGCGGGGGTGGTTCGGCCACAGGCAGGATTTTCTCCTTTTTTTTTTCCCACCCCCCGAATTCACTCGAACCGGCGGCAGCCTACGTGGCAGCGTAGTCGGTTTGCTGAGGTTAGTCGATAAATCAGTCGACGGCTGCGGCACGCCGGCTGCGCGTCGTTTTTTCCCACCCCCTCCCACATCCCCCGGCCTTTCTCACGTATTTCTGCCTGTAAGCGACTGAAATTTGTCGTTACGTGCCCCGTAAAATCTGCACACGTGCCGCACGAAGCACAGGAATCGAGCTGTGATTCTCACCCCTTTCGCGCCAAAATTTCCAATTGGTTCCTCCATCTGGATCCACGGTTAGAAAAATTGAGAAATCAACAGGGATGCAATTTGCAAAGTATTTCCATTGAAAGGAATCTTTATAGTCAATTAAAGTTAAGGATACTAAATGTAGATGTGTATAAATGAAAATTAAAAAAGTTATTTTAGTAAAAGGCAAATATATAAATATGTTAAAAAATAATTGAGAGTTGTTTGAAATAGAATTAAATGTAAAATAGTGATAAAGTTTTGATCAAGAGTATTTTAAGAATTGTTGGCCTCTGAAATGATTTGGAGAATTTTGGAGAACAGTAAGACTTGCATTCCCTGTTTATTTTAACAGAAAATACACAAAAAAAGTAAATTAAAAAATGCCTGATACCTAACTGAACCATAAAGACACTTAACAATCATTTAAAATACAACAAAATTTAAAATAATAATAAAACTTTGATCTTAAGTATCTGGAGAACAGGAGGACTTGTACCCCCCCTTTACATTAACAAAAACTAAAGAAACAAATAAATTAAAAGCTTCCTGACACTCCACTGAACCATAAGGCTACATAACAATCATTTAAAATACAACAAAATTTAAAATAATAACAAAACTTTGACCTGAAGTACCTGGAGCACTACTGTTTGGAGAACAGGAAGACTTGTACCCCCCCTTTACATTAACAAACACTAAAGAAACAAATAAATAAATAGCTTCCTGACACTCCACTGAACCATAAAGCTACATAACAATCATTTAAAATCCAACAATTTTTAAAATAACAACAAAACTTTGATCGCAAGTATCTGGAGCACTACTGTTTGGAGAACAGGAGGACTTGTACCCCCCGTTTACATTAACAAAAACTAAAGAAATGAATCAATTAAAAACTTCCTGACACTCCACTGAACCACAAAGCTACATAACAATCATTTAAAACACAACAAAATTTAAAATAACAACAAAACTTTGATCGCAAGTATCTGGAGCACTACTGTTTGGAGAACAGGAGGACTTGTACCCCCCGTTTTCATTAACAAAAACTAAAGAAATGAATCAATTAAAATCTTCCTGCCACTCTACTGAACCATAAAGCTACATAACAATCATTTAAAATACAACAAAATTTAAAATAACAACAAAACTTTGATCGCAAGTATCTGGAGCTCTACTGTTTGGAGAAGAGGAGGACTTGTACCCCCCGTTTACATTAACAAAAACTAAAGAAACAAATGAATTAAAAATTTCCTGACACTCTACTGAACCATAAAGCCACATAACAATCATTTAAAATCCAACAATTTTTAAAATAACAACAAAACTTTGATCGCAAGTATCTAGAGCTCTACTGTTTGGAGAAGAGGAGGACTTGTACCCCCCGTTTACATTAACAAAAACTAAAGAAACAAATGAATTAAAAATTTCCTGACACTCTACTGAACCATAAAGCCACATAACAATCATTTAAAATCCAACAATTTTTAAAATAACAACAAAACTTTGATCTCAAGTATCTGGAGCACTACTGTTTGGGGAACACTAAGATTTGCAACACTTCCAGTTGCTCTCATCGAGCAATCCTCTTGCAGATCGGTCATTGGACGATGAAAGTTGCAAAGGGGGGGTCTTGTGGCAACCTGGCGTCGCATTGCGATAATTTGCAGGGCCGGTTTTAAACGGCGGGTCAATATTGAGTCAGTCGGAATCGACGTAACGCGCTGATTATTCTCGGGAATCCCCGCGGTTTGGCAGGGAACCGCGCCGGAATGGCGGCTATTTTGTACGTAACGTCTATTAAATATTAATCCCGCGGACGCCCCGGCGCGGCTGACAATCGAGCCCCGGCCCTAATGATCCACGGGGGCCACCTCCTCAAATACGTAAGCGCGACGCAAACACCGACGACAACAATCAATCGGGATTAGCTGCATAATAATCGACGCGCGGACAATGCGCCCTGATGCGACGCGCGGGGGGTTGAAACACGGATTTCCTTCTTTCATCGCTTTCAAACTAAATTCCGAACCCTAGAGATCCTCCAAGGGACTCGAGATCGAACGTTGAACGCAGAGTTTGGACCCCCATCCACGCAACCACCCCTTTGGAGAAACTGTCTCGTTGATAGGGGTGAGTGAAATTTGAGAGATCGAGTGAAAGAGAGGGGGATACAAAATGGCGGTATTTTTGGGCTGTTTGGATACTCAAATATTATTCCAAAGGGGTGGTTTTTTAAAATTGCAAAATTTGTCATCCCTTAGAGTTTGGACGTTTGAATATTTTCAGTTGACAGTGTGAAACATTGCAACCCTTATTTTAGTGTTCTGAGGGGGTGGTTTTTATTATTGACAGTAACTGTAATTAACTAAATTTCCAAGGTCGTGAAGAGGTTAATAATTCCAATATGACCTTATAAACAGAAGTAGAAGTTAACCCTTTCCCCTTCTGAAGCTTCAAAGCTTTTCATCCCTTAAATTTTGAACTATGCCTGACAAAAAATTTCAATCGAATATTTTTAGATACAAATTGTGGTAAATTGGAAAAAATTGATGAGTAGCCATTTTTTAATTTTTATTTACACTTCATAAAATTTTTATTTTTTTTTGTTTTGTATTTAATCAAATTTAGAGAAAGTTTAAGTATATTTCTGGCCCAGTTTCCTGCCACATTCGTTCATATTGAAAGAGTTTGTTAATAGATCGCGATTTGTAAACATGTATAGAAGTTAGAGATTTTAAAGTTCCTCGTGGATAAAATTTAGCCTCAAAATGGTGGTCCAGGCGGCGAGTGGAACGGCCGTATGCAACCGCGTCGTTAATTTTCCGAGTTTCGGAATTTCCGGGGGAATTCACGCGAATCCAAGCGAGATCGGAGAATGCGCGGAGGCTCGCGATCCCGATACTTGGAATACACTCCACCAATGCGGTATGCTTGTCTTCCGACCGGATTTATCTGCCTGGATAATTCGCGATTCGTCGAAACCTTCCCACTCTTTGTTTCGAGCGTTTCACGTTCCCCAAATTGAGTCTCGTCGGCGTTACGAGGCGGTATCAGCTGATAAACAACGAGGGAAGTTGGAGAAATCTGTCTAGATTTATCTGTATTTCATTCCATTTCAGTGTTTTTATGTTTGCTTTGAGATTGAGCTCGATGGAGACGAAAATGGACGATTTTCGAGTACATCCCTCGATAAAAAAAATTTCAAATTGTTCTGAAAAAATTATTTTTGGTTGTAGGGATCAATTATAATCAATTTTGGTCAATAGACATACCCTCGAAATCCTACTCACTTCCGAGAAAAAAATTCATTACCGAAAATACAATGTCTGACGTTGATCTCTTCCCCTGAAATTTCATGTATATGTTTAAATCGTCAGAACTTCTGAACGGATTGGACGATTTTAATGTTTCAAACGGCAAACAACGCGTATTTTGATGAAGATTATGTAGAAATTCCAAAAATGATCAAAAAGTTGATCCTTGACATCGCAAAATGAGGGAGAGCCCATAAAAATGGTCCAATTTTCAAACAGCCATAACTTCTACAATAGTGAATATATTTCAATGAAACTTTTTTCTGAAGTAGAACTCATGGGTACCTATGAAAAAGTATTGGTCAACTTTTCTATAGGACGTCAACCAAATTTATTAAAAATGCAAAACTAGTTTTCAAGAAAAATCGACAGGGATAGGTGCCTCAATTTCTCGGCGAGAAAAAAAAATTTCAAATCGTTCTAAAAAAATTATTTTTAGCTAAGGGGGTTAATTACAATCATTTTTGGTGAATAGACATACCCTCGAAATCCTACTCAGTTTCGAGAAAAAAATTCGGAAAGGTGGATAAATTTTTCGACGAAATTAAAACATGTCAATTCGTTCTAAAAAAATTATTGTTAGTTGCAAGGAACAATTGTAATCATTTTTGGTCAATAGACATACCCCCGAAATCCTAACCATTTTCGAGAAAAAAATTCCTTACCGAAAATATAGTTTCTGGCCAGAAATGTCTGCTCGAATTTTCATGCGAATCTTTAAAACGTCATAACTTTTGAACGGATTGGACGATTTTAATGTTTAAAAATGCAAACAATGCGTATTTTGATGGAGAATATGTAGAAATTCCAAAAATGATCAAAAAGTTGATCCTTAACATCGCAAAATGAGGGAGAGCCCATAAAAATGGTCCAATTTTCAAACAGCCATAACTTCTACAATAGTGAATGGATTTCATTGAAATTTTTATCTGAAGTAAAGCTCATGGGTACCTACAAAAAAGTACTAGACAATTTTTCTGTAGGGCGCCACACAAGAGTATTAAAAATGAAAAACGAATTCTTAAGAAAAATCGACAGGGGGTAGGTGCCTAAATTTGTCAGCCGAAAACAAAATTTTCAAATCTTTCTAAAAAAATTATTTTTAGCTAAGGGGGTTAATTACAATCATTTTTGGTGAATAGACATACCCTCGAAATCCTACTCAGTTTCGAGAAAAAAATTCGGAAAGGTGGACAGATTTTTGGAAGAAATCAAAAAATTTCGAATCATTCTAAAAAAATTATTTTCTGTTGCGGGGATCAGTTACAATCATTTTTGGTGAATAGACGCACCCCCCAAATCCTACGCACTTTCGAGAAAAAAAATTCAATACGAACGGACTTTCTCACAAGCGCTCGATCGACCCCTCGATTGCTATATACAGAGTGTACACTCTGGGAAAAATTTGTAATGGGGGATTCTAGAGGCCAAAATAAGACGAAAACCAAGAACACACTGGATAAATAACCCTAAAAAAGAAATTTTCACCGAAAAATACTGTTCATTTTCACATTTTGGGGTGCAAGTTTCTCGCCTCGAAAATCGTTCACAGTCACTCTGACCGCCATGTTTGGTTCTTTGCATCGCGTGTGCCGTACGAGCTAGGATGAAATAGATCGATTAGGTCGCAACAAAAGGGAGGATCAAGCATGGATGGGGGATTTACAGAGCTGGTTGACGCAAGAATACGAGGAACAGAGCCTACGCGTACGTCCTGGCGGTAATAATCGGAATGTCTCTGTCAATAAAGCGACCGCACATTACGGCCAGAGGGGCGAGGGGGGAACGAGTAGCGCGGGCGTAGGTCGAAAATGCACTGCCCTCCGGTGTTTCCCCGGGAAACAGGGAACAACAGCGGGGATTATTGGCCGACCGGAACATAATTTCGACGATCGGTGCGCGCACGGCAAACAGGCGAGCCGCGGAACGACGTTTCCGGTCGACGTGACGCGATCAGGCGACTCTGGGATTCACCAAGAAATTAGATTATAAATTTAGAGGGGGCGATACACGAGCTGGGGTAACGTCTCGACGCCACCTGAGCCCTCGTGCATATATTACGCCCGAGGGAATGGCCGAGACACAGGCAAATTGCTCGTCCAAGATTCCGGGATTATTTTTACGACCGCTCGCCTTAATTTCGAATTCCTTCGAAACTGCGCTGGGAGATAAGAATCGACCGGAAAACTGTACCCTCTGTGTGCAATAGTAATGGTAATGGGGCGGCGGACCTTTTCGCTATTCAAATATCCCGCGTTTGCAGTTCGAGTTCTACTTTCGAGATGGCGTCGTTCTACTTGAGATAAATGTATATTTTATCAGTGGTAGTTGAGGGATGTTTTTACTCGTTCTAGATTGATAAATTGTTCCTATTTTTCACTGGTTTTAATTGTAATTGATGGCACTGTTAGGTTCTTGTCTTTTTTTGCTGTTTAAATCTCCCGCGTTTGTAGTTCGAGTTCTACTTTCGAGATGGCGTCGTTCTGTTTGAGATAAATGTATATTTTATCAGTGATAGTTGAGGGATGCTTTGACTCGTTCTAGATTGATGAATTTTTTCTATTTTTCACTAGTCTTAATTGCAAATAATAGTAGTTTTAGGTCTTTGCCTTGCTTTGCTATTCAAATTTCCCGCCTTTGAAGTTCGAATCATCCTTTCGAGATGGCGTCGTTGTGTTTTAAATAAATGTACAGTTGACTGGTCTTAATTGCAACTGATAATATTATTATTATTTGTTGATGTTCAAATCTCCCGCCTGTGAGGCTCGACTGCTTTCAAGATGGCGTCGTTCTGTTTGAGATAAATGTATATTTTATCAGTGTTGTTTGAGGAATGTGTTGACTCGTTCTAGATGGATGAATTGTTACCATTTTTCACTGGTTTTAATTGTAAATAATAGTAGATTTAGGTTCTTGCCTTGTTTTGCTATTCAAATCTCCCGCCTTTGCAGTTGGAGTTCTACTTTCAAGATGGCGTGGTGGTTCCATTTGAAATAAATATTATTTACTGTTCTTAAGTGGATCTGACAATATCATTAGGTCGTAGTCATTCTCACAATTCAAATCTCCCGCCTTTGTAGTTCCAGCACTACTCCCAAGATGGCGTACTGATTTCACTAAAAATACACAATTTATCAAATATCATTTGAAGAATAACTTTGAATAATAACTTTAAAGAATAACTATGATTCTATTCTTTCAATTTATCATTTAATTTACCCTTTCGTCTTCAATTTCATTCAATATCCGCCAACTGGTCCATATTTAAATCCCAACTTCCAATAATCATTTTCTTCTTGCAAATAAAAATAACAAACACCCGTTAAATTCTTTTCTAAACGATCAATCCTTGAGATTTGTTTGTTAATTTACTCGTTTCACCCCCCGTGGCGGTGAAGTCAATTAAAAAATCCGTACTGTCGAGTCCCTGTTCGCATAATTCTCGCGTGCAAAGTGGAAAACGGGTGCAATTACCCAGCACGAGCCGCGAAGCTCCTTCGGCGGTTGGCAAACTGTCGCACGGTTCCTAATACACCCCCGTTTACGGGGTGAAATTTCGATCGTTTGGCGCACCTGGGGAGCAAAGTCGTCGCGCGTGCCGCGACGCTAACGAACTTCGAAAAACAACCGGAATTTTTCCACCCCCTTTTCAAGGGGAAATGTAAAGTCTCGCTGTAGGGGTTGCATGGGGGTGTGGACTAGACGTTAAATATTTATTGGTAATTAGCGGCGAATCGGCGCGTATCGATCACCGATATCGGTCAATCGCGGTTATCTACGTATTCTCGATATTTGCACCCCCAACAATGAAACGCATTTTTACCCCCCCGGAATTCATTTTTTTTTTTGTGTTAATTTCCAGTGGAAAAATATCGTAATTTATTTCGATTAACTGTCGGTTATTTCACTGTCAGATATATTTAATTTTATTGGAATACTCGAGATATTCTAGAGTAGAGTTTTCATTTTACAAAATTGTTAAGTAAATCTGAAATTCAATTTTATTCGATGCAAGTTAAATTTTATGGACTTGGAACTTTGACTATAAAATTGTTAATTAAATCTGAAGTTTAATTCGATGGGAATTAAATTTTCAAAAGTGGAGCTTTGATTTTGTAAAACCGAGAAAGTGAATCTAAAGTTTGAGTACTTTAGTTTTATTTGATAGAAATGAAATTTTCTTGGCTGGAGCTTTGATTTTATAAAATTGCAAATTAAATCTAAAATTTGTGTAATTAATTTTAATTCGATAGAAATTAAAATTTTTTATACTACAATTTTGATTTTATAATATTGTTAAATAAATATAATATTTAATTTTGTTCAAAATAAATGAAATTTTTTGTATTAGAGCTTTGATTTTACAAAACTGCAAACTAAATCTAAAAATTGTATAATTTAAATATATATTCCATAGAAATTAAATTTTTTGGATTTAACAATTTTTGATTGAATAAAATCGTAAACCAAATCCAAATTAAATTCGTATGATTAAATCTTATCTGATAGAAATTAAATTTTCTGAACCAGAATTTTGATTTCACAAAATCGTAAAAAAAATTTAAGATTTTTAATCATTTTGAACAGTTAATAATAAAGGTATGTTGTTGCAAATAATTGATAAGCTTCTGTGTTTTGTCGAGTGATCGTATCGAGGGGTTAATTTTTGATCTTTGCCCGCCAGTTTACATCTCGTTACGTAATATTTGTTTATCGAAGTTCCGGACCAGGATAAAATTCTCCGTTACGTGTCCCGGGATTACGGGACGGCTCTGGTGCGCAATTAACGACCTGACCGTTTGATCGATAACCGGCGTCCCGGTGCGTTCGTTCCGCAGTGCCAATAATTATTAACTATGCCGCGTCTCGGTCACGCGAGCGCTTGTGCAACGATGTAATCCGACAAACGAACCTTCTCGACACCCATAACATAATTCTCCCTGCTAGATTAGGGTCCTTTTCACCGATTTTGAACTCCCCTCGTCGCCTGAGACTCCCAATTCAAGCTTTCGACTACTCAGAAATTTAAATTTCGCGCCAAAATGACTACAGAACTTACTGGACAATTTTCGATTTGTTTTTGTGAATTAATCGAGTCTCGACACCCATAACATAATTCTCTACGCTTAATTAGGGTCCTTTTCACCGATTTCGACCTCCCATCGTCGCCTGAGACTCCTAATTCAAGCTTTCGAGTACTCAGAAATTTGAATTTCGCGCCAAAATGACTGCAATATTTACTGGACAATTTTCGATCTGTTTTCGTGAATTAATCGAGTCTCGACTCCCATAACATAATTCTCCCCGCTCGATTAGGGTCCTTTTCACCGATCTCGACCTCCCACCGTCGCCTGAGACTCCTAATTCAAGCTTTCGAGTACTCAGAAATTTGAATTTCGCGCCAAAATGACTGCAATATTTACTGGACAATTTTCGATCTGTTTTTGTGAATTAATCGAGACCCCATTTGCAAATTTCTGCATATTCCGATGCAATATATTATGTATACGATTCCCCTTCACAGGAATTTACACGATTCCATCATTTATCAATCCGAAATTCGTCGATTTTAATTTTGGAATGAAATTACGGATTTTAAATTTCGAAATAAAATTAGGAAAAATTGATAGAGTAAAAATAATAATTCTCTGAGTGGTAGACGAGTTAAAAAATCAATTTTATACGATTCTATCATTTATTAATCAAAATTCCTCTGTTTTAATTTTGAAATAAAATTTTAACTTTGAAATAAAATTAGGAAAAGTTCAGAGAATAAAAACAATGATTCTCTGAGCTGTAATCGAATAAAAAAATCGCCAAATAGGGCCCCTTCATAGCAATTAACAAGATTCCATCATTTAACATTCCAAAATTCGTCGATTTTGATTTTCAAATAAAATTAGGAAATTTTAACTTTGAAATAAAATTAGTAAAAATTCAGAGAATAAGAACAATGCTTTTCTGACTGATAAACTAATTAAAAAATCGCCAAATAGGGCCCCTTCACAGCAATTTACAAGATTCCATAATTTATCAATCAAAATTCCTCGATTTTAATTTAAAAATAAAATTTTAAATCTGAAATAAAATTAGAAAAAATTCAGAGAATAAAATGAACGCTTCTCTGACTAATAAACGTTAAAAATGCAAGTATCAACAATTAGGAACAATCATAAACAAATTTCGAAATTCGCCAGAAAACTGAAATCGCGAAACGTGGCGGTGAAAACAACGCATTCTCGTTTCTTCGTTTCGACCAGCAATTATAAATAGTGTTTTAATTAAACGCGGACTGGGAAATTTCGCGAACGGGCGAGCTAATTGTAAGTACCAAAGGAGGAAAGTCGCGACCGGACGATAAACGAGAAACAATGATGGCGCGTTTACTGTCGTTCCGCGAGAACCGATTAACCTGTACCGTCGCTCGACGAAGATACAAATCGACGCGCGGCGCCGCTAATTACGGATAAATATTGCTCGCGGCGCGTGGAATAATAAGCCGTGAAATCCGCCGGACGGTTTTGCCGTGGGACGCGGCTGTTTAATAACCGAGAATCTCCGCGATTCAATATCCAATGCACGGTTCGTTTCACCGCCGTGCACAAAGGGTTCGTTAATTATACTAATTAACTTTTATTGAAACGGGCTCTAGCGACTCCTGGAGACCGGGGAAGCAAAAATCGCGTCACTGGTTCTGGAAACGGTCTCAAAAATGCAGAAAGATTTTTAGTGCTCGAAGAATCGACGAAGATTTCATTTTTTGGGACTTATCGTGGAAGTAATGGGACCTCTGGGCTTCAGTCCCAACGAGGGAGACCTAGAGAGCTCTATTTGTCGATTATTTTGATTAGATTTCTTAATTTTCTATTTTTCTAATGCCCATTTATCTTTTTTTAATAATCTGTATGGGCCTTGTGAGATTGGGTCCCAATGAGGGACACATAGAGACCTCTATATGTCGATTTTTTAAATTAGATTATTTAATTTTCTATTTTTCTAATGCCTACTTACTTTTTTCTAATAAGCTATATGGGACCTCAGAGTTTGGGCCTCATTGAGAGACACCCAGAGAGCTCTATATGTCGATTTCTTTAATTTTCCATTTTTCTAGTGGCCATTTATTACTTTCTAACAAACTGTATGGGACCTTTGAGCTTGAGTCCCAATGAGGGACACCTAGAGACCTCTATTTGTCGAATTTTTTCATTAGATTTCTTAATTTTCCATTTTTCTAATACCCATTTATCTTTTTCTAACAAACTGTATGAGGGCCTCTGAGCTTGAGGCCCAATAAGAGACACCTAGAGAGCTCTGTGTCGATTTTTTAAATTTTCTATTTTTCTAATGCCCATTTATCTTTTTCTAATGAGCTGTATGGGACCTCTGAGCTTGAGTCCCATTGTGAGACACCTAGAGAGCTCTATTTGTCGATTTTGTAAATTTTTCATTTTTCTAAGGCCCATTTATTTCTTTCCATCAAACTATATGGGGACCTCTGAGCTTGAGTCCCAATAAGGAACACCCAGAGTGCTCTATTTGCTGATTTTTTTGATTTTCCATTTTTCTAAGGCCCATTAATTTTTTTCTGACAAACTATATGGGGACCTCTGAACTTAAGTCCCAATAAGGGACCCCTAAACAGCTCTATTTGTCGATTTTTTTGATTTTCCATTTTTCTAAGGCCCATTTATCTTTTTCTAACAAACTATATGGCGAGTGGAATTTCTATTCAACGTTATTTCAAGGTCGATTCATTAATTGCTCGTTATCAGCGTGAATTCCGGGCGTCGATCGCGAGCGTCGAAAACCGCGGCGGTTTTAATCCGCTTCCGGTGCGGATCGGTAAAAGTCACGAACCGGAAGCCGGCGGGGAAAAACGTAATTGGTATGATAGCTGGGTTCGGTGGACCGTTTTGGGGGGGGGGTAGGGGGGGCGTGGTTAATTCGTGCGACACGCGATAGTGCGATCAATCACGACGATAATGGGAACAACGCGAGGGGAAATCGGTCGCGAAACGTCGAGTGTTTCGAGTCTGTCGGGGTTGTACGCAAAAGTGGCCCGGTAATTGCGTCGAAATCCAGCGAATTTTACGCGTCGATTGCGCGTGGCCGTCGCGCGTTTAATTAATTAAGACGCGCTCGAGAGTATCCGCCATCGAGATTCCTTTTCTATCCATTACCGTGCGCTCGAAAAATTGTTTAAGCTTCTCCTCTGACGCGTCGACGACGCGTAAATTAATTTATTCGACGGCACTTTGTACTGTTTATTATTGCATTAGCTTTTAATAACGTTGGTGCTCATTTTTACTTTGTTATAACAGTGTTTTTGGTCCACACGGGACTCAGGGATATTGTTTAAATATTAATAAATATTTTATGAGTTATTTTTTATATTGAAGTTGAGATAGTCACTTTGTAAACACTTTGCAATGTTTAATTATTTTTTAGGAATACTATTAGTCGACTCCTGGAGTTGTAGACTAGTGGGTACCAAAATGGCCGACTCAATTCTGTATACAGTTAAGTTTATAATCATAAAATAGATCAAATTGAGGAGAAAATGTCATGTACTAATTGGTACCAAGATGGCTGATATATACAGTCACTTTTATTTATCGTAAAATACATAAAATGAACGAGAAAATGTCATGTATCAGTTGGTACCAAAATGGCTGACATAATTCTGTATACAGAGTTGCATTTATAATCGTAAAATATATTAATTGAATATGAGTACTGTATACAGATACATTTAAAATCGTAAAATGTATAAAATTAACGTGAATATTTAATTTACTAATTGGTACCAAAATGGCTGACACAATTCTATATACAGTAACAGTTATAATTCAAAATTATATTAAATGAACGTGAGTCTTTATACAGTTATATTTATAATCATAAAATATATCAAATGAACGTGAAAATTTTATGTACTAATTGGTACCAAAATGGCTGACATATACAATCACATTTATTTATTGAAAAATATACAAAATGAAGGAGAACATTTCATGTACTAGTTGGTACCAATAAGCCAAGATATACAATCACATTTATTTATTGTAAAATGTATAAAATGAAGGAGAAAATTTCATGTACTAATTGGTACCAAAATGGCTGACGTAATTCTGTATACAGAGTCACATTTACCATCGTAAAACATATTAATTAAACTTGAGTCTGTATACACTTCAATTTTAGACTGTAAAATATTCAAAATGAATTTAAAAATTTGATCTAGCAATGGGTACCAAAATGGCCGCCACAATTCCATATACAAAGTCACATTTAACATTGTAAAATATATAAAATGAACTTGAGTCTGTATACACATCCATTTAATGCCACAAAATATACAAAATAAAAATAAAAATGAGATCTACTAATGAACACCAAAATGGCCGCCACAATTCCATATACAGAGTCACATTTAACATCGCAAAATACATAAAATGGACGCGTACATTTAATGCTCGCCTACAGAAATTCCATTGCAATGGAAATATTAAGTTTGACAATTTTCTACGACATTGATTAATCAAGGGGACATTATTCTCGTAATTTTCTTTTTACCCCCCGGTCGACCTCCAGGTACAATTCGAGCAGTAAAGAGGAGCCACACTGTTGGATTGAAAGCTCCTATTATATTGTTCGCGATTTCTTAGAATTTCCATTCGGTAAATGAGAAGGCATTTTCAATTACCCCGGTTACGACCTTCTTCGATTCTTCCGCCAGTGCCTTCCGTCTACTTTTCTACTGAATATACGATATCTATATTCCCTGTAAGAGGATCCGGTCTCCCTCGCTAATTTCTTATAAATGGTTTCCACTCGGCCGGTTCATGGCAATTAAGATGTCCTTTGTCTTACGGGGGAACCCACTCAGGGCCCTCCGGGAAGACGGGAACGTCCAACATACCTGTACAAGGTGGCCCAAAAATAACCAGAACAATAACGAACCGTCCATAAATATTCATTTTTCGTAGCTCGATTTCGTTTCGCGAAACTCGTGGAAATTTCGTTGAAAAAATAGGGGAAAAACCGGAGAAAATATGGCAGATGAAGCTTGGTGAAATGGGATTTTAATTGCACAGTCTCTGGGCTACTCGAGTCGAAGAAACGTGGAAAATGGCGTTCCACGAGATTAAAGAAGCAGGGGATGATTGGAAAGCATTTTTGGGGATTTTTCGAGTCGTTTCGAGGGACTTGACGTGCACAGTTTTCTCGATCTACCCTGTAGAACCGTGAAAGATTCAAGTACAACAGATTATACTCGCGGGTATAACGGCGGAACATACTTCAAAGTGCGTGTCTTGTATAATTCACTCCGCTTGGGCTCGAATTACGCTCGCCGAGGCACTCTTGGAGAACAATGAGCCAGACCACCCCCACGGACAAGCCGTATTACTCGATTCTACCGAAACACTTAATGGATCCCAATTTGCAAGTAGGCTCGAGCACCAGAAATCGATCGAATATCCTCGAAAATAACGTAAACATTACTCTAATGACAATAGAAAAATGCTACGCACCATGAAAAGTACGAAAATCGAATTTTTTTTAAATATTCTTGGAAAAGGAGACAAATTTCTTTTTTTTTAAATTGCCCCTCCTTCACATGTAAAATAAAACTATTTTTTAACATGTAGGTGTGTTCTAGAGACCAAAATAAGACGAAAATCAAGGATACTAATTTGTTGATTGACGCTTCGTTAAAAAGTTATAGAAACTTCTCTGGTCACACGGTATATTTTCAGTAATGAATTTTTTTCTCGAAAATGCGTAGGATTTCGAGGGTATATCTATTGACCAAAAATAATTGTAATTGACCCCTGCAATCGAAAATAATTTTTTTAGAACGTTTTGAAAATTTTTAATTTTGACGAAAACTTTGCTTACCTTTCTGAATTTTTCTCTCGAAAATGCTTGGAATTTTGGGGATATGTGTATCGACCAAAAATGATTGTAATTAACCCCTGCACCCAAAAATAATTTTTTCAGAACGATTTGAGATTTCGAATCGTCGGTCATCGGTGACCGGCAGTCACAGATTTAATTCCCCGGGCGCCATGAACGACTAAATTGAATTTTTCCTTGCTCGACCCTCCAACGAGGGGTTCCTCCAGGATCCCGTGATCGTCGCGGGGGCGAATTACAGAGGAACGCTGGAGTTTCCCGTCGCTGAATAACAATCGCGACCGTTTCCGCCGGTAAGATTCTGCTTCGTTTAATTTGCCGGCGAAAGCGTTTCGAATTTAACCAATTTCCGCGGTCCGGGGACGCCCGGGACGATCGAACGGCCGCGCTCGGGGACCGACGAGACCGCATAAATTTTCCATTCCGGCGGAATTAAAATTTACAGAGCGCCCCCGTGGCCCCGGCTTTTCCCCGGCTCGCGTTTCCCAGACGGATCATCTCGAAACTTGCGAACGAAGTTTCGAGATTTCGCCTCCACGCGAGCGCCGTGAGAGCTCGCGCAAAGTTGCTCTTTTAACCCCTTTCCGCGATACCGATCCATAAAATATGGTTTCGAGCTGCGTGCGTTCCATTATTCCGTGTGTAGAACCGCCCGGGACGGGGGAAATTCAATCGCAGTTTTTATCGTTCCTTGTTAGAGGGGGATTGATCAATATTTACGTGGAAACGGTTGGGCTAATTTTATTCGCCAAATGGTACCACCATTTTGTAAATTAATCAAGAATAAATATGGTTTTGGAATGTAAAAATTATATTTTTTTAATCGTGGATAAAGTTTGGATGTTATAGACTGGGTGTGAAGTGTTGAATACATCATATTTTCGACTGTCAAAAATTATCAAATTATTATAGGTATACTAAAACACTCTCACGAAGTCTTATTTAACGTTTTTATAGGCACAAGAAACATTGCATGGCTTCTAGAGTCACCAGCTATCAGTTTATAAAATTTTAAGTAGTCGAGTCGTTGCATGGTCCGACATGTCCGACTTATATCATCACTTACTACTTGAAAAATTTATTTTATTCACGAAAATCGTAGAAACTATTATAATAGAAGTTTTAACATAGCAATGAACATATTAACTCTTTACCAAATCCAGTAGCGATGGAAAATAAAATTTTTCAGTAAATAAAAATTGTTTGCCTGCAATAACAAAATGCAAACCATATTCTCAACACTTTCAGAGTGTTATTTACCATTTCTATACACATAAAAAAAATTACATAGCCTCTAGGGTCATCCTCTACCAGTCCATAAAATTTTAAGTAGTCGAGTCGTTGCAAGGTCCGACATGTCCGACTTATATCATCACTTACTACTTGAAAAATTTATTTTACTGAGAAATACCAGATGGAAAATGAGAAGTTTCGTTAAATAATAATTGTTTGTCCATAACGACGGAATATGGGGGCTCGTAAACGTGCCAAAAATTGGCCCGATGTGAGGGAAGGGGTAGAAGAAGGATGCAGGCTAGGGAATGTCATAGCTCTCTCTTGCGTAATGCAGGGATGATGGGAATTCGCAAAAAGTCGAGGGAAATCGGCGAAGAATCCAGAAGAGTTGGGGAGGGTGGGGGGCGACCAGACGGAAAAGTTCCTTTCTCGCGAAAACTTTATTCTCCATGAATACATCTGGTTGTTTGGCCCCGGCGGTGAAGCACGCGAGAACCGTTCTCCATTAAAATTCAAGGAAAACCCTTCTCGCACGGCTGGGCGTCTCTAATTCATAGCGTCGCGGGTCCAGAAACGAACCTAAAGCCTGCCTGGACGACTCTCTTTGAACCTGACCCCGGCTCTCCTCGGGCGATACGGGCTGAGTACAATTGTATCCAGTCTTGTTAGCAGCGGACCGGAATCGCTGCTCTTTTGGGCGTTAATTACGCTCCACGCTAGACTAGACACCGTTTGGACAACATATCGTAACGTTAGGATAGTCAACAGGCGTAAGAAACGGTCAACAGTGGAAGAAAAATTGATTTTCAAGTAGTAAGTGGTGATATTTGGGTCGGACATGTCGGACCTTGCAACGACTCGACTACTTAAAATTTTGTGGACTGCTAGAGGATGATCCTAGGGGCTATGTAATTTTTTTTATGTGTATAGAAGTGGTAAATAAAACTCTGGAAGTGTTGGGAATATTGTTTGCATTCTGTTATTGTAGGCAAACAATTTTTATTTAATGGAAATTTTTATTTTCCATGGTTACTGGGTTTGGTAGAGTGTTAATATGTTGATTGGTATGTTAGAACTTCTATTATAATAGTTTCTAGGATTTTCGTGAATAAAATAAATTTTTCAAGTAGTAAGTGGTGATATTGGGTCGGACATGTCGGACCATGCAACGACTCGACTACTTAAAATTTTATGGACTGGTAGGGGATGACCCTAGAGGCTAGGCAATTGTTTTTATATGTATAGAAATGGTAAATATAACTGTAGAAGTGTTTAGAGTATTGTTTGCATTCTGTTATTGTAGGCAAACAATTTTTATTTAATGGAAATTTTTATTTTCGATGGCTACTGGGTTTGGTAAAGGGTTAGAACTACTATGACAATAATTTCTATGATTCCTGCAAATAAAATAAATTTCACAATTAGTAAGTGATCATCTAGAGTCAGACATGTCAGACTTTTCAACGACCTGACTACTTAAAATTTTATAGACCACTAAAAGATGAATCTAGACCCCATGCAATGTTTTTCAAACTTACCAAAATGGTAAATAAGACTGTGAAAGTGCTGTTTATCAAACGTCTCCAGAAATCTCCAATAAAAAAGGGGGTTTTATCAGGGATCGCGCTCTCGATAAACGTTCGCCATTTGCAGGATCAACGGGTAGCCGCGATCCGGAGTCTACCCGTGCCAGGAAAACAGCAGGAATCAAATTATCTATTCCATTATCGCGAATCAGGCACGTACAGCTCAAGCCACAGCCCGTGAGTGACGAACGTATTCACCAGAGGGCGGGGAGGGGGGAGGTGGTAGCGAAATTGATTCGGTCGGGTTTGAACTTCAGGTTCGTAACGGCAAACTAATCGTAAGATAATCCACCGGGCGCGCGGAAACCACCGCTATAAACACGGATCGAGTTGCTTTGTATACATACGCGTGTACACGAGCATGAACCGTCGGTTAACTTGGCTGCTGTTCCGACGTCGAGCTGTTCCGGTATAAATTAAACACTCCAGAATCTCCGCGGACGGCAACTTATTTCATTGGAAACACGAGATTCCAAGAATCATAGCTTACTACTCACCTGTATTAATTATTTAAATCTGTTTATTTCACTAAAGGTATTAACGATTATATTCATTGTGGGTCATCATTGACCCTCTTTCAACTGAATTCATTTTTATGGTTCTAATAAAATTTATTTAAAATCAACAAATACCTAAAATAAAATATACCAAATTCTGTGATGAGAAAAATTTATTATTAAATTCTGAGTCACCCTTAACCCTTTTTGAGCTGAATTTATTTTTCATGGCCATAGTAAAATTTGTCTAAAATAAACCAAATTCTTTGATTAGAGAAATTAATTATTAAATTCTGATTCACCCTTAACCCTTTTTGAGCTGAATTTATTTTTCATGGCTATAACAAAATTGATCTAACATGAAATCAACAAGTATCAATGTAAGAATTCAGCAATTTGAAAAAAAAAAATTAATGTTAGTCTTTTAGTCTTTTGCCCTGAATTTATTTTTATTTTTATAATAATATTTATTTAGAATCAACAAATACCTAAAATAACCCTCTAAAATCTACAAATATCAATGTAAGGATTCATTAATTAAAAAAAAAAATTAGTGTCAGTCTTTTAGTGGTATAAAATTCATAAAAAATATTTATAATATGTTACGTAATTGTTGTGAATAATATTTATAATATGTTACTTAAATTAATTTTCACAAAAAGTTTGCTACAAGTTGAAGTAATCGACGTCCATTTTGTTTTGCACTGAATAACTGTTTTATCGACTCAGTTCCAGCTGGAGGGGATTAAACCAAATTGCGTTAATTTAAAAAACACGGTTCCAATTACAGAACTCGAATGCAAAGTTTTTAGAACAGGAAACTCAACGCCTCGCGTGCACTCCGTATGCGCCAGGCATCTAGTCGTTAGCGCCGCCATCGCGTTTTCTTATAATCGTGCCTTATGCAGCGAGAGGGTTAATGGGTTAAACAATTTTCGACGATATCAACGATCAGTGACGATTTATTGCTGGAAATAATAGCTACAAAAGCCACTTCCGGTTCTGTGAGGGATCTGCAACTTCAATTTTCTGTTCATATTCAAGAAATAAATATTATATTTAAACTAGAGCAGCTGTAGAATTGTTTAGATTCATTACATTTTTGTTCAAAAGATTTTTCCTTAAAATTATGTTTTAATAAGTAGAAAAACATCTTGTTTCTTGTAATTTTCAATTATTTTCAAGTTTGACTTTAAGTTAATAACTCTTAAGTATAGTAAATATTCTCAAATCTGAGAAACTCTCAAGTACTAAAAAGTAAGGTCAATAATTGAATTAAAATCAATCGTTACACTTGAAATTTTTAGAAGAATAAACTTTGTGACAATTTAAATAACCTCAAAATCTATGCAAGGGCCATTTAAACCAAAGTGAGATCGTCAGAAAAAATCACAATATAAATAAACAAAAGATAAATAAAAATATAAAGTCAATAATTGAATTAAAATTAAAAGTTACACTTGAGATTTTCAAAAAGAACGAAAACAGTTTTACAGAATTTAAACACCCATAAAATCCATGATTTTCTCCATGAATATAACGAGTGTCCAAAAAATTCAAAGGGTGAATTTAAACAAAATTAAAGTTGACCAAAAATATTACAATATAAGTAAATATAAAATTCCTAAAAATATTCCTATTAAAATTGCTATTATCTACAATTTTAGAATTGAGTTATTGAGTCATGTTTCTGCCACGTATTTCACGCCGAATAATGAGTTTAAATTGCCGGTCACCGGTGTCCGCGCGTGGCACAGAATGCGAGGGGTGTTTGGGGGGTTGGAAAAGAATCTTCCACGGGCAGTTTAATGGCGCGCACGACTCGTTACGCGCCACGTCCTAAGTATATTACCAGCTTTTCCGGTAATTAAGTTGCCCGTCGTTGGTTCGGAGCATTAATTTTCGCGCGAGTTAATGCCGCTCCCGCGCTCACCCGGTCACCGGTTACGGAGGCGCCCGCGTCGCGGAAACCGCGACAGCCTCGTTCCTCCTCCGCGTGCCTCGCGTTCGAACGTCCCCTGGGGATTGCTTCCGGCTCGGCGAGCACCGAACCGAACCTCGAATTGCACTCCCGGAGAGAAACGACCACCGAATTAATTAGCGTCCCTTAATGAAATTGAAATATGCGTTCCTCGATCGCCCCTAAACGATCCAATCCGAACATTCCCCTTTGGAACTGTCTCAACCCCTTTTTGGAAGATCTTACCTTCGTTTGGGAGGGAAAGAACATTACTCTGGTAGAATATTTTTATACACTTGGAGTGTAGAAATATTGTTTATTGATTTGTCAAATTTTTGGAATATGAGTTTAACGTTTGCTTGGAATTTTTTATTGAGGATGGGGTGGAATTTGGAGTACTTGTCTGTGTCAAATTTGTCACTTGAAAATTGGGCATGTGACATAAATGGTCAGGGTTAGTTTATTGGGTTTGTTTCTAAACTCTATATTTTCTTAAAATAATACAATGGAGTAAATAGTTTGGGAAGGAAGACAATTGTTTCCACCCCTTAAGAAAACAGTTTAATTGCATTAAAGACAAGATTTGGTGTTTACAAAAATTCAAATTGGCTCCATATATAACCCACAATGGTCTGTTTTTCTTATTAGGACTTTTTCATGATGTATGCTCTTAAATTAATAAAAAGGAAACCACAACTGCAGTATTTAGAGATAGATAATTGTTTCCACCCATTAAGAAAAAAATTTAATTGCATCAGAGTCAAGATTTAATGGTTATAGAAATTACAATTGGCTCCTATCTATTCAAAAATGGTCAGTTCTTGTTATTAGGATTATTTGTAGACTCTAAGATACATTTTCTTAATATAGTAAAATGGAATTAAAAGAATCTGAAGGAAGACAATTGTTTTCATCCTTTTAATTCCATCAAAGCCAAGATTAGCAATTTACAAAAATTCAAATTGGCCCCATATCTAACCCACAATGGTCTGTTTTTCTTATTAGGACTTTTTCATGATGTATGCTCTTAAATTAATAAAAAGGAAACCACAACTGCAGTATTTAGAGATAGATAATTGTTTCCACCCATTAAGAAAAAAATTTAATTGCATCAGAGTCAAGATTTAATGGTTATAGAAATTACAATTGGCTCCTATCAATTCAAAAATGGTCAGTTCTTGTTATTAGGATTATTTGTAGACTCTAGGATACATTTTCTTAAAATAGTACAATGGAATTGAATGAATCTGGAGGAAGACAATTGTTTTCACCACTTTAATTGCATCAAAGCCAAGATTTAATGGTTACAAAAAGTAAAATTGATCCTCTACTTGGCTAAAAATGGTCAGTTTTTGTGGTTAAGTTATTTTCAGACCCCATGATATATTTTCTTACAATATTAAAATGGAATTGGAAGAATCTGAAGGAAGGCAATTGTTTTCACCTTTTTAATTGCATCGGAGCCAAGATTTAATATTTATAGAAATTAAGAATGACCCCTATCTAGCCAAAAAGTGTCAATTATTATTATTAGAATTATTTCTAGACTCTAAGATATATTTTCTTAAAATAGTAAAATGGAATTGACAGAATTTGAAGGAAGACAATTGTTTTCACCTTTAATTTCATCAAAGCCAAGATTTGGGGTTAACAGAAATTAAAATTGACCCTCTACTTGGCTAGAAATGATCAGTTTTTGTGGTTGAGTTATATTCAGACCCCATGATATATTTTCTTAAAATATTAAAATGGAATTGAAAGAATCTGAATGAAGACAATTGTTTTCACCTCTTTAATTGCATCGAAGCCAAGATTTAATGTTTTCAGAGATCAAGAATAACCCCTATCTAGCCAAAAAGTGTCAATTATTATTATTAGAATTATTTCTAGACTCTAAGATATATTTTCTTAAAATAGTAAAATGGAATTGAAAGAATCTGGAGGAAGACAATTGTTTTCACCGCTTTAATTGCATCAAAGCCAAGATTTGATGTTTCCAAAAATTAAAATTGACTCTCTACTTGGCTAGAAAAGGTCAGTCATTGTGGTTGAGTTATTTTCAGACCCCATGATATATTTTCTTAAAACAGTAAAATGTAATTAAAAGAATCTGGATGAAGAAAATTGTTTTCACCCTTTTAATCGCATCGGAGACAAGATTTAATGTTTACAGAAATTAAAATTGACCCCATATCTAACCAATAATAGTCAATTATTATTATTAGAATCATTTCTAAACTCTAAGATACATTTTCTTAAAATTGCAAGATGAAATTGAAAGAATCTGAAGGAAGACTATTGTTTTCACTCCTTTAATTGCATCAAAGCCAAGATTTAGCGTTTACAGAAATTAAAATTGACCCTTTACTTAGCTAGAAATGGTCAGTTTTCTTTGTTGAATTATTTTCAGACCCCATGATACACTTTCTTAAAATAATAAAATGTAGTTAATAGGTTGAGGAGGATGATAATTGTTTTCACCACTTTAATTGCATCAAAGCCAAGATTTAATGTTTACAGAAATTAAAATTGACCCCTATCTAGCCAAAAATGGTCAGTTTTTGTTATTAGAATTATTTGTAAACTCTGAGATACATTTTCTTAAAATAGTAAATTGGAATTGAAAGAATCTGAAGGAAGACAATTGTTTTCATCCCTTAAGCCTTCACCTCCCTAAAATAAAAGTACATAAAATTAAAAATACATAAATGACACTAATAAAAGTACATAAAAGATGTCTAATTTCTGACACGATGGCTGAATGGGACATTGTGGGGGCTGCCGTCGCGGCGCTTTTCTGCTGTCGGACGGTGGACATCCGCCCACGCGCCACGCTCGCCGGTATCAGTAGTCTCCGATCGCCACTGTACGGACACTGATGGACCGTAATCGGACAGCGGAGAAGGATGTGCTCGAATCAGTTGGCGCGGCATCAAACTGTTGCTCGGAACGATCGCGATTGGACCTGATGCCTGTTTAGGGAGCGCGACGACGACGACGCCAGGCGTTGTCGATCCGTCGTAGCCCACAGGCGCCTCCGGTCCATCCATTCAAGGCAACGACTCGTTCTACCGATAAGCGATCAACTTCCAATTAAGGACAGAAACCGAGCTCGACGCGCCGTGGCGTTTCGTGCCACAATTTCACCCGGCGCGGAACGCAATCCGGACAAAATTAATCCTATCCCCCCACACCCCCCCTCCAAGAAACCATCGACTTTGGAACTCCGTTTTCCCGGAACAAATGAATGAAACACGAAGGGTCGGGGTTTTCGTTGCTTCTTGCGAGAGAATTACAGAAAAAGACGAGTAAAAGGGGGAAGTGGGAGAGAAAATTGATCCTGCAAGTAGTAAGTATCGGTTTTTGGTCGGACGTGTCTGACTTTTCAACGACTCGACTACTTGATTTTTTTTTTCCTTTTGCAGGCATTGGAATCGTTAGGTAAAAGTGAAGGTGCTTGGTAGAGTGTTTGCTTTTTGGTATTGTAGGGTTGTAGAATGTTTTTTATTTTGGTGGTAGTAAAGTTTAGAGGGGGTGAGAATTTTATTTGTGGAGTTTGATTTATAATGTGCATTTGCAGGGTTGTTTTTGATGAGTAAAATTGTATGGAAGGGCTTCTAGTAAGTTCTACGATTTTTCTAAATGAAAGAAATTTTCAATGAAGCATTTGTATGGTCATTTCAAAATAACTACCCCTTTCCTCTGCAACTACATTGCAACACAGTCTCTAAAATTGTTCTGTTATAACGCGACAGATAATATCGCGCGATAATGCATCGCTGTGGGTGGAGTGGGGTGAGGGGTCGAAAGAATTTTCCCAGGGCCGTTTTCAGCGTGCCTAATGAGCCTCGAACGGGCGTGGATCGTTGATAACTGGCCAACGGTAGCGATCGTTTCGCCCGGCGATCTCTTTAACAACCGTCCGAGCGGAAAGCGCCATTACGAGGTATCGTTGCCCTCGCGGCGAAAATAATTTCCTGCGCCCGCTCGATCCTCGCGATCGAAACAGACGGAATTATATTTCCCCCGCCCCCCCACGAAAACCGTCGAACCTGGGAATTCTCTTCGCGAAAACGTTTTCCGCGTTCCACGGCTTCCTTTTCGCCACCACCTTTCTTTTTATCGGCTCCTTTCGTCGCCCTCTCGCCGAATAACGCTCGCGAGCGGGTACGCGCGTCGTCGACAGACTTTTCCACGCGGCACTTACGATCGCCGGCTGCAAACAACGACCGCCGTTAATGGATGTGCCCGATAATTGAAACGTTTCATCGATCGGTTCCTTCCTTTTGCCCTTTTGTCGAACGCCCTTCGCCCCAAGACGCTCCGAAACCCCGGAAATGCAACGCTGAGTGCGCGAATAAACTCATAAATCCTCGCCAAAAACGATAGAAATCTCGTAGAGCTTCCAGAAAGCTAGAAAATTTGCAAATTCAAGTGATGAAAGTAGTATGTATCAATATATGGTCAGACATGTCTGACTTTTCAACAACTCGAGTACTTGATACTCTCCAATCTTTTTTTGTAGCTATAGAAATCGTTAAATAAAATTTTATGCAAGCGTTTGATACACTGTTCCCTTTCTGTTATTATAGAATAATTAAATATATTTTATTTTCATGGCAAAAAAAAATTTAATAGATTTTAAATGAATGAAACACACATGAAGGGTCAGACAAGCTTTCGTAGCTTCTAGAATTAGTGTGAAAATCGAATAAAAGTCACTGGAAGGAAATTGATCTTGCAAAAGTAGTAAGTATCAGTTATTGGTCAGACATGTCTGATTTTTCAACATCTCGACTACTTGATATCCTCCATTCTTGCTTTACAACTATAGAAATCGTTACCTAAAACTTCCCTAGGTATAGTGTTCCCCGGAAATCGGATTTCAATCGTATTTTGTGTATTTTAGAGCTGACCGTAGTTTTGACACTTGAGAATCTTTCACCTCCTTAAGTAAATAAAGTACACCATCGTATAATCGAGTATTTCCCCATTTCACGGCGCAATTTGACGCGTTATTTCGATGATTCTTCGGGTGTGAACGTAGCCCGAATCTGCGGCGTGGGTATTACGAGCGGACCGGAAAACTAGTTACCTGGCCGACGTTTCCTGCCCCGTTATTAATTGGAAAAAAGTCGAGCCGTTTCCCCGGGGCGGGCGGCGACGCCCGGTGGAACAGCTGCGAGTAGTTTCCAGGTTGGAAAAGCGAGCTCATTAAAGCGATAAAATTAATTTAAACCTCCGCGAGCACAATCTAATTATTTTTATCGGCTCAGCGAGCCGTATTACGGTTCGACACGCGTGCAAGACGGAGAAATGAAAATTTTCTCGCGCCCCCCGCGGATCGACAAAGTGGGGTGATGGAGAAATCGACGCCAGACGCCGATGGGAATTAACTCGAGATGGCGACGATCTCGCGAACCACCCAGGCCACTTCCGTTTCCCTTCTAGGACTAATTCTTCGTTATT
The DNA here is from genome assembly GCF_013123115.1 of Colletes gigas. Lineage (NCBI taxonomy): Eukaryota > Metazoa > Arthropoda > Insecta > Hymenoptera > Colletidae > Colletes > Colletes gigas. Next base: position 3,832,297 of record NW_025106644.1, read on the forward strand.
GGTACTCATTAGCCTGGTCATTTGTTAAAAAATATTTGGTTAATTTTTCGATTATTTTTAAAAAAAAATATTTGGTTAATTTTTGGATTATTTATTTAAACAAATATTTGGTTAATTTTTGGATTATTTTAAAAAAAAATATTTGGTTTTGCAAGTGGAATATTAATTACACTCATTATTCAAAATTCAGAACCAATGTTTCAATCAATTCACTAATGGAAAAATTCTCAGTTCAATATTTTTTACTTTTATTATCCCATATTACCAATCAATGTCTCAGTGATGCAATAAAAAAATACAATAACACGAGAGATAAATCACAAATCATCACCAAAAATAAATTCTCAGTATCACACCTTAAAAAAAAAAAATAAATCCAAACACAATACACGATATAATAAACAAATTTTGAGTTACTCCAAATGATCGAAATGATCGAAAAATGGACTTTGTCTTTACAGAGTAACTCGATTCTTCGACATTCCTTTTGGGGATTCCCTCGAATCGATTTCTCGCGAGGCAGATAGATCCTTGGATCCCGGTGGTTCCGGGCGTTTCGAAATTATCGATCGTTCCGTATAATAAATTTTGCGCCAGGTTCAAAGGTTAATTGCCCGGTCAGGCAGCTGTTGCGACAGGAAAAAAGCTTATTTCGTTATCGTTCCATCGAAACAGCTTCCTTTCTCCGACGCGGCGCGGTCGATCGCGCTTTGTCGGCAGACGGAGGGGGAGGAGAGAAATTTTTCTAGACCTATCCAGGCGCAGCGTCCCTTATGGCGCTAATAAATCCCAGGAATGTCTCGTTTCTGATTTTTCCTTTCGCCTGCGTTCACCTCTATATCGTCCTCCGGCAGTTTCTGTGCCGTTCGACGCAGCGACTAATTGCTTTAAGGCCCGAGACGCGACTGCAGCGATCGGCTATGGCTTATTTCATTACACCCCCGCCTTTCAGACCCGGCGACTTTCTGCCTTTCCGTTCCTTGTCCCTTAATCCAGCTTACTTTCCCGACTTCTGCGTAATTCCGAACGATCGAGGCAAAAAACAGAGCTACAAGAGCCGTACAGTTGCTCCAGGGAGTTGTAAAAAGATCACAACGTTGGCCCTCAAATGGATTTTCATAGCAGAGATTTGTGTTTCCACGTTTACATTAAATTCTGTTATTTATTGAGTAGGTGTCTGGGGAATCCAGGATTTAAGTTGCTAGATTGAAATGATGGATTTGTTAATAAAAATTGGATGTACTTGAGTTTAACCAAGTGAACTGTTCTTAAAATTCACTGGGGAAGTCAGTTTTGGGGGGTAGAAACCCTCTGCATGGGGAGTTTGTATCATTTTACTGTTCTCAAACAACTTCGAATAACTTCAAACACCTTCAAACATGGTAAAAATGGGATACCCTTGGATTTAACGAGGTAAAATGTTTTAAAATTCAATGGGGAAGTAATTTTTGGGGGTAGAAAGTCTTTTCATGGGGAGTTTGTATCATTTTGCTGTCCTCAAACACCTCCAAACACCCTCGAACACCTTCAAACATGATAAGAATTGAATACCCTTGAATTTAACAAAGTAAACTGGTTTGAAATCCAATAGGAAAGTCATTTTTGGGAGTAGAAAGTCTCTCCATAGAGAGTTTGCATCTTTTTACTGTCTTCAAACACACCCAAACACCCTCGAACACCTTCGAACATCCTCGAACACCTTCAAACATGATAAAAATTGGATACCCTTGAATTGAACCAAGTAAACTGTTTTGAAATGCAATAGGGAACTCCCTTTTGGGAGTAGAAAGCCTCTCCATTTGGATTTTGTATCATTTTACTGTCCTCAAACATCCTCAAACACCTTCAAACACGTTCAAATAAAATTTTACAAAAATCGTGCAACCAGAAAAGATGCTACCAAATTTTGTATACAATTTCTAAAATCGTTTACTATACACTTGGACCATTTCTGTATGACCATCCACCTTTAGTAGCGCAAATTGATATTTCAATTTTAAATTATAACCATTCCTGTCGCTAACGAAGTCGTTAATCAATGCCCGACCCCCACTTGCCCTGACTTTTCCGATTTTTCTGGCCGTGATGTTTTAATCCACGGGCACGGTTCGACGGCTGGTAATTCCGCGAGGGGGGTGGAAGGAAGCCAGTTAGGAAGAATGGAGAAAACGGGGAAGAACAGGGGCGACGCGGCGCGATAATGGCCGGTGCAGATGGAGTATCACGTACGACCTACATGCCGAAATCAATCGAGCGCGAAAACGAGAGAGGTCGGGGGTTGATGATATCGCGTCCCCGAACAGAGGGTAGTCGCGGATCTACGCGGGAACCACCGGGTTCCTGTGACACCAGAAAGTCGCCAATCCTTCATTTACCTCGGTCATTTCAGAATTTTTTAACGTTGAAGTATAATAATATTTATTTAAGGGTTGGAAGACTCCATTCAAAAATATTTTTAGGGTCTCTAGGGTCTGCAGGGTCTGTTACAGGAGCTAACATAGTTAGGAATTTATTTAATATTTATTTAAGGGTTGTGAGACTAGGGAGAGACTTTCAAACTTTTAAATTTTTTTTCCATGAAAATAAAATTTATTTAATTATTTTATAATAACAGAAAGGGAATAGTGTATCAGGCACTTGCATCAAATTTTATTTAACGATTTTTATAGCTGTTTTAAAAGTGTTAAGTAGTCGAGTCGTTGAAGAGTCAGACGTGTCTGACCAAAGACTGATACTTACTACTTGCAAGATTAATTTTTTCCTTCAATTTTGTTCGGTTCTTCCCCTAATTCTAGAAGCTACGAAAACTTGTCTAACCCTTCGTGTTTCATTTATTTAAAATCTTAAAAACATAGAATTATAATTATATTTATGTAAGGGTTGGAAGACTCCCTTTAAAAATATTTTTAGGGTCTCTAGGGTCTGTGGTTGCTCCACAGGAGCTAACATAGTTAGGAATTTATTTAATATTTATTTAAGGGTTGTGAGACTAGGGAGAGACTTTCAAACTTTTAAATTTTTTTTCCATGAAAATAAAATTTATTTAATTATTTTATAATAACAGAAAGGGAATAGTGTATCAGGCACTTGCATAAAATTGTATTTGACGATTTTTATAGCTGTATAAAAAATGTTAAGTAGTCGAGTCGCTGAAAAGTCAGACATGTCCGACCAAAAGCTGATACTTACTACTTGCAATATCAATTTTCTTGCTCTCCAAAGCTCCCATAAGTTCTTTTATTTTTTTCCTGTAACTCTCTTGCAAGAAACAACGAAAACTCGTCTGATCCTTTGTGTTTCATTCATTTAAAATCTCCAAAGCATCAAACTGCAATAATATTTATATAAGGGTTGCAAGGCTTCCTTTAAAAAATTTTTGACGATGTCTGGGGACTCTGGTCGGGGGTTTACATTATTCAGAGAGCCCTTACACCTCGATACACCGAAAGTTCCGCGACTTTTACGGACCCCCCCAAGTGAAATTCCAGTGTTTCATGAATTTCGTTGGAGCAACTTCGCCGCGTTGCGAGTGTTTCCTCCGAGCTTTAAAATCCGGAGTCGTTAGGTATTCCGTCTTCGTTTGCGACAGAATATGAAATACAACAGCAGGGTGTCTCCTCCCTTGGTCCATTTCTCTGTTTCGTCCCTTAGGGTAGGAGAAGATTTAATATTATTGTTGTTGGGGTGGATGTCGTGCTAATTTATTTACTATAAATTTGTTTACTATCTCCAGGACACTTTTCGTCCATTTAGGGGGAGATATATCCGTGTTACGAGCCAAGTTTCTACTTACTCGTACCAGAGATACGGTCGATTGCTATCGCCCCCCCCCTCCCTCCATCTTATATTCGAAAACCGTTTATAAACACCATGCTCGCCCTTAACTCTCGTGTAATAGCTTCGGTGGCAATTTCCGTACTCGTGGCCAGAAGGCTCCTGTCGTCGTGTTTCTGGCAAGTTTCTGACTCCAGAATCGATCCTTTCAGTATCTTTTACTCGACCCCACGTGGACACCATTTTTACTAATTTAAATATCTACCAGTGAAAATGGGCCCCATTTAGAAATTTTTATTTTTGGTTTTTTTACTATTTGTGGTCTTCCATTTTTGTTATTGAGGTGATAATGAAGGTTTTTTTATTTTTGGGACCACAATTGAGACTGTTTGTGAGGTCCCAAATGGAAGCTTTTTATTTTCTAACCTTCATTTTGGTCCCAAATGAGACCCTTGAGTATTCACTGCACAAAAAATACACAAAATTAACAATTTTCGAATTTTTACAATTTACCAACCCCTGAAAATAAACCCCATATCTCCCAAGAAAATTAACCCCAACTTTCCAATAGTCACTAAAATTTAAACAATTCCACAATTTAAAAATTGCAACTATACTCGTACCTAACATTTGATTAAACATTCAGAATAAAAAGTTCCAACACTGTCAGATTTAAAATGGGCGCGATAAATTCTGAAATTATTAGTAGATTTACCCGGGGGGAGGGGGTGGAAAGTTGAGAATTTACGAGTCGCATTGGAACGCGCGACGCGGATTTTTCCGGCGCAATAAATTCCGCGGGAATCGACGAGCGCGACGGAAAGGAACATTAAGCAGGGAATTAAGGGTGAAGTATTCAATTTGGTTCGAGTTTCCCCCATAGCGCCCGTTGGAAAAGAACGCTGATACTCTGATCTGCGGGGTGAGTTCATAAAGAGGAGCTAGTTACCCCTGTAAAGAATGTCGACAGTGTTTGAAGAGACTGTTGAGCTGATGAAGGGTGGCCTCCGGTGCACCGTCAGTAAAGACTTCCTCTGCAGTCCGACTGCAAACCAAAATTAAGCACAGAGACCTTTTGTTATTCCTACCGTAGTCTCAGGTCTACGAGAGGGGTAGTTTTCGAATTTAATTTACACTCGTGCAAGTATCTTCCACCCTTGGAGGCTCAGGGGTCAAAGAAAATTTCAAAATTCCTAATTTGTTGCTAAATATTCGTATAAGAATATTTTTATTATTATTACAATTTTACCATTTTAATTTTTGAAGATAGATTCTTGAATAATGGAGACTAACAATTGTATAATATAATAAAAGGTATTCCAGGGAATCCCCTGATCCAAATATTTCAAATGAATTAATTAAGTCAAATAAAAATTAAAAAAATTCAAAATTGATCCAAATGACTTCAGACTCACAGAGGGTGGTAAAAAAAAAAAAAAATTCCGGGAATCCCCTAATCCCAAATCACGAAAAATAGCAACGATACAATATAAAACACACAGAAGATCCACCAAAGTCTATTTAAAAATATTTCAAATTAATTAATTAAGCCAAATAAAAATTACAAAAATTCAAAACTGAACCCAAGTGACTCAAGGAGGGTGGTAAAAAAAAGATTGCAACAGATTCCTCAGTGTGGTGATATCTTGGAGTGGTACTAGGAGTGGTAAAATAGGGGTCTCGACGAAAAATGATTTGCAAACGGGGGTTGGGAAAGGAAGACGGCGTCGAAACGTTCGACCTATTACGGAATTATTGTTAACGTATTCCGGCCGCGTCTATGTCGTTTGGTAAAGTTCCAATCTTCGCGTTCTATTGTCGCCGTGGCGCAGACAGTGGCAATTACCGGCCAATTAAGCCACCTCCGACCTATGGAGTCTGCATCCAACCCCCGGCGTTGGCCCTCTATGGCCCGGGCGGCCGCCAAACCTCTCATCCCCCTGCTATTTCCGGCATCCGACGCGCGTCACCCCGAACACGGGCAGAAACAGAGGGAAACAGAGCGAGAACAAGGGTAGACCGCCCCGAGGTGCCGCCGCGGGACGACGCTTCTGTTCTCCGGAGGGTAGCAAGGGGTGGGAAACGTTAGTACCAGCTCTTCCTTTGGGATTCCCAGTTGGGTATTGTGTCTCTCCTCGATGGGGAACCTGCCAACGATTTAGTCCTGGGTATTCCCCTCTTGAAACGATACCAACCCCCCACCCTCTGGGAAGTGGTCAACGAATTTGTAAACAATACATTTATTCTTCCATTTCTGAGGATGGAGTATCAGGAGTAGGATGTTAGAGGAATTTATGTGACTTTGGATGAGGAAAATATAAGGGTTGTTTTAAATAAGACATATTTCTTTTATGATAGTAGTATTGTAGTAATGAGATTATAGGGTGATATCATCCTCTAGGAACTGGGGTAACCAATTAGTAAACAATACCTTGTACTTCTCACCATTAAGTTTCAGGGGTGGGATACGTTAGTCCAGGCTCCCCCTTTGGGACTCCCAGATGGGTATTGTGTCTCTCCTTGATGGGGAACCTGCCAACGATTTAGTCCTGGGTATTCCCCTCTTGAAATGATACCAACACCCCACCCTCTGGGAAGTGGTCAACGAATTTGTAAACAATACATTTATTCTTCCATTTCTGAGGATTGAGTATCAGGAGTAGGATGCTAGAGGAATTTATGTGACTTTGGTTGAGGAAAATATAAGGGTTGTTTTAAATAAGACATATTTCTTTTGTGATAGTAGTATTGTAGTGATGAGATTATAGGGAGAGATCATCCTCTAGGAACTAGGCAACTAATTAGTAAACAATACCTTTAATCTTGTGTTTTTTAGCATTAAGAATTATTAGTAAGAAGGGTAGGATATAACAAGAATTTGTCTGGCTCCAGTTGAGGAAAATGTGAGGTCAGTTTATAATAAAATACACTTTCTGCATGATAGTAGTATTATACTAATGCGGTTATAGGGTGAGATCATCCTCTAGGAACTAGGCAACTAATTAGTAAACAATACCTTTAATCTTGTGTTTTTTAGCATTAAGAATTAGTAGTAAGAAGGGTAGGATATAACAGGAATTTGTCTGGCTCTCGTTGAGGAAAATTTGAGGTTAGTTTATAATAAAATACACTTTCTGCATGATAGTAGGATTATACTAATGAGATTATAGGTTGAGACCATCCTCTAGAAAGACTAGAATTGCCTTGTATTTCTCACCATTAAGTTTCAGGGGTAGAAAATAAAAGAATATTATTTCTTGTTATGGTAAATATAAGAGTAGTTTAAAATCAAATTCTCTCTATGATATTAGTATCATATTAATTGAGATTATAGAATTTTACCCTTTGGAAACTGATCAGAAAATTAGTAAACAATACTTTGCATTCCTTACCATTAAGTCTCAGGGGTAGCAAATACCAGAATGTTATCCCCATTTAAAAAAAATATAAAGCTACTTTAAAATAAAACCCACTTTTCCCCACGATATTATTACTAATAAAATTATAGAAATTTTTTAACCAATTACAAATTATAAAATAATTTCAACAAACTAAGTAACTCAAAAATTCCACGTTGGAATACACAAATTCACAAGCAATTTGTAAACGAGAAATTTCATACCTTTTTTATCCCCTCTAAACCAGTCCAAACATTTTTAAAAAATACTGTATCCAATTAAAGTTTTATCCTGTACGACTCTAAACAAAAACCCTTCTCTTGTAACCCAAATAAAATTATACTTCCTACCCCTTAAAAAGCTAAAATTTTGACATTTCTCCAGAAGATAATTTTTAATAAAAATAAATATAACATTCTCAGAAAATGCACCACTCTAAATGAAAACCTACCCTTCTCTCGTAACCCAAATAAAATTATTCTTCATCCCCCTTAAAAAGCTAAAATTTTAACATTTCTCAAGAAGATAATTTTGAATAAAATTAAATATAACATTCCCAGAAAATTCACCAATTTAAACAAAAACCTACCCTTTTCTCGTAACTCAAATAAAATTATTCTTCCACCCCCAAAAATACCTAAAAAATTATTAATTTCTAAAATCCCCAAACGTTTAAATTAAAATTAAATTAAATTTTGACATTACTCCAGTAAATAATTTTTAATAAAAATAACATCCCCTGAAGGTGCACGAATTGTCTCGAAGAATATCTTCCTCACTTTCCCACCCCCCGTAAGAAATTGCAATCCCCCAGTTCCAGTTTCGAGAACTTTTTAATACCCGGATGATAAAATATTTCCAAGCAGTTCGAGAGTTGCTTTCTAATTTCATTTCCTCGGCGTGGCGAGAGGGGGTGGTTCGCTGTCTTTCATTTATTTCGCATTAGCCGTCCAGCGGGAGGGGTTGAAACTAAATCGTCGTTCCTCTAATGCCCGACAAATTGAACGCTTTTTACACCCGCGGGGGGAACAACTAGTTTTTTCCACCCCCCAACCCCCCCCTGTGTAACTTTACACTCGTCGCGTGTCCGGTTTTTCCCCGGGGATTCGGTGAACCCGAACGAGCAGTAATTTTATAATCTCGATGGAGGGGGGTTGGCACGCCTGCGTGTCTTGAAATGGAAGACTTTCGCCGCGACACGGTTGCCCTTTGATCTCCACGCGTCAGCATCGCCACGAAAACAATCCGTTACGGGGTATCGATTACCAAGCCACGGGCGATTTCAACCCCCCCGACACTCGGGGCGAAAGAAACACACCACCATAGAATTTAATGGATCTCCTATGGGAGCACGTTCTCTGCACCCTCTTCGAGGTTTTAGCTTGGAGCTATTTTGGGGATGATATTCATGGGGCACGTTAACCCTTTGGTGGTTTATTATTCAAAACAATTTGTTGGAAACAGAATTTGGAATGATTTATATTTTATGGAAATTTTTAAAAATCAAGAATTTAATTATTTGTAGATTCCAGGAATTTTTTGGGGGGATGATATTCATGGAGCATATTTACCCTCTGTATTTGACAATTATTCAAAACATTTAGAATGATTTATATTCTATAAAAATTGTTTTGCTTCAAAAATGAGTTACAGTAAATAAAAAAATAATAAACAAATAAATATTAATTTTTTTTTGCTCCGAAAATGAGTTACAACAGATAAAAAATAATAAATAAGTAGATATTAATTTTTTTTGCTCCAAAAACAAGTCACAATTGATAAAAAATAATAAATAAATAAATCTTGATTTTTGTTGGCTCCAAAAATGAGTTAAAATAGATAAAAAAAATAATAAATAAATAAATAAAAGAGAAAAAATAGATTTTCAATCGTCCATCTGACGACCATGTTTACAACGTCAGTTTCTGAACGTCGAGAAATTATTCGAGCGACGTGGATTTACGAAAACGTAATCTCGCGTCCGAGATTATTCGTGATATCGGTGATTTACCGTGATCGAATAATTTCGGGACGGTTTCCGGGCGGATCGACGGAAGTTTAACCGAGTAAGCGTGTTCGAAGAAGTTTGTCGCGTCCGAGAAGATAGAATAAGTTTCGCCCGGCTATCCGATGATCTACGGAACGACTTTGACAGGGACGAGGTACGAACGACGTCTCGATAAACGCGTTACCTGCCGTCCCCCGGCAAAGGAGAACTCTCGGAATGTGAAAAAAAATGATGCAGTTACAGTTTCCGTCTGCGTTAAATAAAATAGGATCGAGTACGATTTTATTCCGCTACGGTCAGAGCTGTTCACTTGAGAATCACTCGACTGTGTGACGAAATTTCGAGAAGTATTTTGAATTGAATCATTTTTGAGTCGATAAGAATTAATTTTGTGGGCAATCTTGGTAACTAGCTACGGTCAGAGCAGTGAACTTGAGAATCTCTCGATTGTGAGACGAAATTTCGAGAAATATTTTCTATTAAATGATTTTGGAGTCGATAAGAATTAATTTTGTGGGCAATCTTGGCAATTTAGCTACGGTCAGAACAGTTCACGTGAGTATCTTTCGATTGTACAACGAAATTTCGATTTTATATTGAATAATTATGGTGTCAATAGAATTAATTTTGTTTGCAATCTTTGTGTTGGTACTGGTACGTGGAATATAATATGTTTGGTCGAGAATAGTTTATGATATGTAGACATATTGGATTAAACTCGTGCAGGTAATGGTCGATATTTATTAATCAAACACGATTGTTACAAACAGTAACCAGAATGATAAAATAGAGGAAATGTAAGCAATTTAATATTCCAAATTAGTATGTGTCGATGAGGGTCGAATTCTGGTTCATTGGTGCCACTTAACAAACATTAATAACCGTTTAAAATTATGTTGTAATAGTATATATGAAATTCTTGATTAAATTAACTTATTAAATTTTTTCACTTTGCCTCAAAATTAATTTCCACGATAGAAATTAATTTAGTAATTGCATAGCAATATTATTTGATATAGAGAAAATAATGCACCATTAGTGGTGTACCAATCAGTCATTTGGACCCTAAATTGCATCATAATTCTTAATTTTAACTCCTTCAATTTTTTATTTTGCCTCAAAATTAATTTCCAAAATAAGAATTAATTTATTAATTGTATATTAGTAATATCTGACACAGAGAAAATAATTCTCAAATTAGTTGTGTACCAGTCAGTCATTCGGACCCTAAATTGCATCATAGTTGGGGTGTGCATTACGTACGTCGTTAGGGGTTGATAAGGGCGATTATTATCTATGCACCTGTGCATTCACCAATCAAGTTTCTGACGTTTGTAAGATAATCAAATATTTGTAACACCTATCAAGACTCTATTTTAATAAGATTCTCAAAATCCCCATTGGAAGGGTAGAAATTAGGTCCAATTAAATTTCTCCTAAACCTCCTGTCGATTTTCCATAAAATTTGGTTTTCGATTTTTCATGAATTTGTCTGAAGCTGTACAGAAATATTGTCTAATAATTTTTTATTTCTGATTTCGCATTAGATTTTCGTTAAGGAATTTTTTTTCTCGAAAATGCGTAGGATTTCAGGGGTATATACAATGATCAAAAATGTGTGTAATTGACTCCCCTAGCTAAAAATAATTTTTTTAAAACGATTTAAAAATTTTTGTTTTTACCGAAAAATTTAGGGCTAGGACACTGTCGATTTTTCTTAGAAATTAGTTTTTCATTTTTAATAAATTTATTTGACGTCTTACAGAAATTTTGTTTAATACTTTTTTGTAGGTATACATAAGCTCTACTACCCCCCAAAATTTCATTGAAATATATTCACTATTGTAGAAGTTATGGTCGTTTGAAAATTGGACCATTTTTATGGGCTCTCCCTCATTTTGCGATGTCAAAGATCAACTTTTTGATCATTTCTGGAATTTCTACATATTCCTTATTAAAATACGCGTCGTTTGCATTTTTAAACATTAAAATCCTCAAATCCGTTCAGAAGTTATGACGTTTTAAAGATACGCATGAAATTTTGGAGTGACATTTCTGGCCTGAAATTATATTTTCGCTAAGGAATTTTTTTCTCGAAAATGGTTAGGATTTTGGGGGTATGTCTATTGACCAAAAATGGTTGTAACTGACCCCTGCAACTAAAAATAATTTTTCCAGAACAATTGGAAATTTTTTAATCACACCTACCTAACTACCCCCAAGTCAATTTTTCTTAAAAATTCGTTTTCTATTTTTAATAAACACAACCATGGGCCATATAGTAATACAATTCTCCAACGATGCAACAGTGCATGCACGTCCCCCAAAGAGTCAAAAATTAACAAACCAACGAATTATATTTTTTTAGCGTGATTTCTGAGGGTTGCAGACGGATTCCGTGACGGGTCTCGGTGTAACCAGCGTAAAGATAAACGATAAAATATTGCGGCTCAGCGAAGGTCCCGGTGCCTCATTAACCCTCGTTTAGAGAGCAAGGGTAGTTTCCCCGATGGTAGTCTTTCTCCCGTGGTGCTGCCTGGAGAGTGCAAGGACCCCTCGTTCCATTACTCGCCGCTGAGATTGGAATAAATTGATACGATTTACTTGCGGGGGCGCGTCCCCTCAGAAATTGGTTAGGTCCGCGCGTAAAATCGACGACGGGAATTCATATCGCGGGATGAACGTCAATTTCGCAGACGCTTTGATTCACCGAGACCGGCTCGCCGTTTTCCACCCGCGAACTTTGTCTTCGTAGCGCCATTAGGCGACGGAGGAAACACGGATAAATCATGGTACCAGTCTCCGTTGCCTCGAGAATATATCTCATCGCGAGTTCCAACCGAGGATTACAGGGTTGCAATCGTAAATCTGGGAACAGTCTGATAGTCCTAGCCACCACCGCGAAACAAAGCCAATAAATATGTTTGTCGATAATGTGACCTGGGTCCGCGATTTCTGGACGGGGGAAGTCCCGCGGACGCCGATGCGAGAAATTGCGATCGATCGTTCTTCCCCCGGTATTTCACGAGAACTGTTCCGCACGAAGTGGAGCTGTTACTGTCGAGGATTTACGGATATCCGAATCTTGAGCATCCCCGGACGCTCGTGTGCCGTGCGTTCGCTGGCAACTTGGCAGCCGGGGACGGAACAAAATGGCGCAAAAGAAATTCTATATCCGCTTTCGGTGGCTCCCTTCGATCCTCATCGCTGAACAGAATTATTCTATTCTCAGTTTGAGATAAAACCAGCTTCGGGTACTCACATTCTGATATAAAGGAATTTCAATATGATCCAGAATTTCAACTACATAAATTAAATATTGAATATTTAAACCACAGCTGAGTAGAATTATTCCACTCTGATTTTAAAATAAAACTTACTTCAGGTGCTCACATTTTGATATAAAGGAATTTTTAAATAACCTACAATTTTTACTACATAAAGGAATATTGAATATAGAAACCCAATGATCATGAAATTAACAATATTTAAACCATGGATAGAATTATTCTATTCTCAGTTTAAGATAAAACCAGCATCGGGTACTCACATTCTGATATAAAGGAATTTCAATATGATCCAGAATTTCAACTACATAAATTAAATATTGAATATTTAAACCACAGCTGAGTAGAATTATTCCACTCTGATTTTAAAATAAAACTTACTTCAGGTGCTCACATTTTGAAATAAAGGAATTTTTAAATAACCTACAATTTTTACTACATAAAGGAATATTGAATATAGAAACCCAATGATCATGAAATTAACAATATTTAAACCATGGATAGAATTACTCTATTCTCAGTTTAAGATAAAACCAGCATCGGGTACTCACATTCTGATATAAAGGAATTTCAATATGATCCAGAATTTCAACTACATAAATTAAATATTGAATATTTAAACCACAGCTGAGCAGAATTATTCTACTCTGATTTTAAAATAAAACTTAATTCAGGTGCTCACATTTTGATATAAAGGAATTTTTAAATAACCTACAATTTTTACTACATAAAGGAATATTGAATATAGAAACCCAATGATCATGAAATTAACAATATTTAAACCATGGATAGAATTATTCTATTCTCAGTTTAAGATAAAACCAGCATCGGGTACTCACATTCTGATATAAAGGAATTTCAATATGATCCAGAATTTCAACTACACAAATTAAATATTGAATATTTAAACCACAGCTGAGTAGAATTATTCCACTCTGATTTTAAAATAAAACTTACTTCAGGTGCTCACATTTTGAAATAAAGGAATTTTTAAATAACCTACAATTTTTACTACATAAAGGAATATTGAATATAGAAACCCAATGATCATGAAATTAACAATATTTAAACCATGGATAGAATTATTCTATTCTCAGTTTAAGATAAAACCAGCATCGGGTACTCACATTCTGATATAAAGGAATTTCAATATGATCCAGAATTTCAACTACATAAATTAAATATTGAATATTTAAACCACAGCTGAGTAGAATTATTCCACTCTGATTTTAAAATAAAACTTACTTCAGGTGCTCACATTTTGAAATAAAGGAATTTTTAAATAACCTACAATTTTTACTACATAAAGGAATATTGAATATAGAAACCCAATGATCATGAAATTAACAATATTTAAACCATGGATAGAATTACTCTATTCTCAGTTTAAGATAAAACCAGCATCGGGTACTCACATTCTGATATAAAGGAATTTCAATATGATCCAGAATTTCAACTACATAAATTAAATATTGAATATTTAAACCACAGCTGAGTAGAATTATTCCACTCTGATTTTAAAATAAAACTTACTTCAGGTGCTCACATTTTGATATAAAGGAATTTTTAAATAACCTACTATTTTAACTACATAAATAAATATTGAATATAGAAACCCAATGATCATGAAATTAACAATATTTAAACCATGGATAGAATTATTCTATTCTCAGTTTAAGATAAAACCAGCATCGGGTACTCACATTCTGATATAAAGGAATTTCAATATGATCCAGAATTTCAACTACATAAATTAAATATTGAATATTTAAACCACAGCTGAGTAGAATTATTCCACTCTGATTTTAAAATAAAACTTACTTCAGGTGCTCACATTTTGATATAAAGGAATTTTTAAATAACCTACTATTTTAACTACATAAATAAATATTGAATATAGAAACCCAATGATCCTGAAATTAACAATATTTAAACCACGAGTAGAATTATTTACAAGTAAAACTAGTTACAGGCACCCACAGTCTTATATAAAGGAATTTTTACATGGTCTACAAGTATAACTACATAAATAAATATTGAATATTGAAACCATGGCTGAGTAGAGTTATTCTACTCTGATTTTGAAATGAAACTTGCTTCAGGTACTCACAGTAAAGAAATATAAAAATGAAGGAATTTTACTTATAATGGAATTTTTAAATTATCTACAATTTCAATTACATAAATAAATATTGAATATTCAAACCATAGTTGAGTAGAATAATTTTATTTTGAGTTTAACTATATAAATAAATATTGAAAATTCAAGTCAACGATCCTGAAATTAAAAATACTTAGACCATAGCTGATCAGAACTTTTCTATTCTGACTTAAAAAAAAAATTCTAACTACATAAATAAATACTAAATATTAAGACCAACAATCCAGATATGATATTCAGACCAAGTGTTTTGATATTCACTAATTTAAAAATACTGTCTCTCAAAAATATAATTTATTTAACAATATCACTCTCAATATTATTTCTTGCAAAATCAATATGAGAGTTTCAGAGAATTCCAACGTTTTCTCGTACAATAGTGTGTTCTTTTCCGAGAGACAATGGTAGGAAACGAAGACGTATGGTATATTAGCTGATGGAAACGTCGTCGGTTCGCGTTTAACGAAATCCTCGTTTCGTCTGTCCCGCGATAAAAAACTAATTGCTCGTGCTTTGTTAATTGCCCGTTGGACGTCAGCGTGGAATAAGTATGATAATTGCCCGTCGCGGAGAATTATACGCGGGAAGCTGGAATAAATCACAGCTGCATTTGCATGGCCGCGTTTCGATGCACCCGTGCGCGGTACCTGAACGGACGTATCTGATCTTGAGCGAGTTGGACGCGCCCGTCAGTTTACGGGAGTGGATTTACGGCAACGCACGATCGCGTATCGTTTCCGGTTCTGTTAATTACGCGTCCATCGATCGCCCACGAGCCTCGATGGACCACGAAATCGATCCATCGAAGATCCAGAAACTAACCCTCGAAGGGGGAAAACGTTTTTATTTAATAATTTTTTGGAGGATCTAGAGATCTATTTACTAGGTTTCCCCACTTTGGAGTTCTTGGGGAGTAGATCCTAGTTTTGGGGAAAATTTAATTCGAGCTAATTTCTACCCCCTCCAATCGGAATTTTGAGACTGATCAAAATAGAGATAGAAATATTTATGTTATGGTGGAATTTTTTAAAGGGTCTAGAGAAAAATTATTTTCAGATGCGGGGGTCAATTACAATCATTTTTGGTGATTAGATATACCCTGGAAATCCTACGCATTTTCGAGAAAAAAATTCCAGCATGTGGGCAACTTTTTCGACGAAAACACAAAATTTCAAATCATTCTGAAAAAATTATTTTTAGTTGCAGGGATCAATTACGATTATTTTTTGTCAAAACACATACCCCCGAAATCCTAAGCATTTTCGAGAAAAAAATTCGTGTAGGTGGGCAAATTTTTGGTCGAAATTAAAAAGTTTCAAATCGTTCTAAAAAAATTATTTCTAATTGCAGGGGTCGATTAGAATTATTTTTGACGAATAGACATACCCCCGAAATCCCACGCATTTTCGAGAAAAAAATTCATTACCGAAAACACACTGTGATTCCCCTGAAATTTCTTGCGAAGGATTTTAATGTTCCAAAATGCAAACAACGTGTATTTTAGTCAAGAATATGTAAAAATTCAAAGATTGTTCGAAAAATTGTTTCGAACCCATCAAACATCAAATGTTTCACGCATAAAAATACAAAAACATCTATTTTCTACAACCTACCCCGGAGTTAAGCGTCCAAAAACCCCGTTCAACCTCTCTGTTATGCCCCCGAAACGCGGTTGATAATATTTTTCATTGTGTCACGGAGCCTTAAAATATTTCCAGGGGCAGAATAGCGCGGTTTACTGGTCCGGAATACGAACGCGGACCTTTCGTTTGCCGGACGACTGCTCAAACCGATTGAGTTATTCGGGTCGCCAAGGCCTGACGCCGAAATGGAGCAAACATTCCCCACCGCGGAGGGGAAACACGAAAACGTTTCATATCGCAAATGTAGCCCCCTCCACCTCCCCCTTTCGAACGTCCCTTTCTTCCATCCACGAACTCTGAAGTTTTAAGCAAACTTCTACCCCCCGGGTTTCCAGTTTCGATTTCTCCGGGACTTCCCTCCTTTTAATATCCCTGAAAGATTTCCAGCGTGTAACGATACCTGCGGTGACTTTCCGTGCGATCTTGCCCAGTTCGGTCCATTAACTCGAATGAAGGCAGCACCGGTGGTCGAAAGACTTCATCCCCCGGTCGCATAGTCGGAATTCCAATCCAGTATCCAGCGAATTCCGCGTGCACCGCGACGGATCGATGAACCCGTGGATGGTACGGTCGTCGATGGTCACGTTTCGCGATTTATCGTCACCATTACCGTGAAATATGCGCCCGTGGACCCGGTTGTTGCGAAGGAAAAGGTCACCGCGGCGTGTACCGCGATAAACCGACGGTTTGCAGTCGATTTTGTTCGCCCAAGATCACCGCCACGGGCATCGTTACGCGATACGTAGACACCTTACCGATAAATTACACCCACGCGCCTGGCCAGGTGAGAAAAGAATGCTTTTATAGTGCATTTCTAATTGTAAGAAATGTTGGTTCATTGTTAAGAGGATAAATGTAATCGTAAAAAGCGCCACCTGCAATGTAATGTAGAGATATATATAAATACTGTTGTTTTGTTTCGTATTGTAGCCTATGGCGTCGCCTCCCATGCTCGCCACCAGAGGGATTGCGCTCTCACAAGCGCTTGACCCCTCGGTTGCTGCATACAAGATGTTCGACCTGGGGGAAATTTTAATGGGGGATTCTAGAGGCCAAAATAAGGCGAAAATCAAGAATACTAATTTGTCGATGGAGGCTTCGTTAAAAAGTTATTAACAGTTGGGCCTCTACGCAAGTTGCCTTTCTAGAGGCGCAAGTGTTAATAACTTTTTAACGAGCCAAAAGGCGAGAATTTGTATTCTTGGTTTTCGTCTTATTTTGGCCTCTAGAATCCCCCATTAAAATTTTTCCCAAGGTCGAGGCTCCGTTAAAAAGTTATTAACAGTTACACCTCTACGCAAGTTGATTATCTAGAGGTGCAAGTGTTAATAACTTCTTAACGAAGCCTCAATCGACAAATTGTTATTCTTGATTTTAGTCTTATTTTGGCCTCTAGAGCCTCAACCAACTTTTCAATATCCCAATAGTCTAAGGCAGGGCCTGCTAGAAGGCCTTATTGATGAGTCCCCTAGCAGGTCCACTCCTCTCCTTTCCGTTTATCTGTCCTCCTACGATTCTCAGGAGTTCCTACCCTCAGCAAAGCAGCGCCACAAGTCCTTGTGATAACGTGTCAGGCAAAGAGTGCTTAGTAAAACCTAGAATTCCATTGCAACCACGCTTAACCCCTCAGCTTACAATGACGTCTCAGAGAGGTGATAAGTCTACCGGGCCAAACATGAATAAGACGTTTCAGAGACGTGATAGGTCTACCGGGCCAACCCTAGGTGTCGCTTTTGGCACGCACAGTTGGAGATTAAATCGAAAGGCAAGGGGTCAATAGCATTCACACACATTGCTCAACATAAAGAGTCGAAACATAAGGTAGAGTGAAACACTTACAGTCGCAATTATACCTAACAAAGATGTATGTACGAGGGTTGGAAGTGGTTTTTATGCCATGTGGAATGGTTTTTCCCCCAGGGAAGATTCTCTATTCATATTTTCGAGTGTTCGAAGAGATCCTTTTACTAAAAACAGGAGATGCAGTGTTTGCTTCTGCTGAGGAGCTATTAAAAGATGACAAATAATTTTAATCCCTCCACAGAGGGTTGTCAGGGAATCTCTTCTCTTGGAAATTCTGCACGTTGCTTTATATGGTGGAGGAAAAGCTAGCCTTGGATAGTGTTCCGTCAATCTGTGATCTAGATCCCGGGAAAAGTCGAAAAGTATGGGTAGTTCGCGTTCCGGAAGCGTGGATGATGAAAGGTCGGAAACGCGTGGCGGAAAAATGTCCTCGACTCCGAAAATCGAAACCAGCGTCGACGGGGGGCACCTTTACCGCGCCGTTCCCACCCTCTCCGCCCTTTCTCTCGCCCTCTGGCGAAACGTTCGGCCGATTCGGCTGGAAAAACTGGGTCGAGCCGCGATTGGCTTTTTTCCCTGATTTTATTGTGCGTATTGCATCGCGCGGCGGTTTTATGAAAACGGTTTGGTCAGCAGAAAGGATCGGGAACGTCGCTGTGCGCGAGACTTTATTGAAAAAAATCATCCTCTCTACAGTAGACTCAGCGTCTTTCATAAAACAATTATCGTGCACCATAATAACATTCTCATTATACTTTTATGTTCACCAAATATGATTGTAATTGACCCCTGTGTCCAAAAATGTTTAAATAAAATCAAAATACCATTAAACAAATAACTTTAATCTTCTACACTTTTAATTTATTCCCAGTCTTCATATATTTCCTCTATCCCCTTTTCTAAACTCAATTCACCCCTTTTCAAGTAACTATAGTTCCCCTTTTAACAATTTTATATACAAATTAGGTTCAAAACATTCATTGAATCTCTTTTAAAAATTGACGAATATCGGTGGACCTACAATCGTGCATCGTCGTGATTCTTCGTAAACGATCGTCGCGTCTCTATCACAGTCGTGCGTCATCGTGCGTCTTCGTGAGTCGTCGTCGATTTTTCGTGAACGCTCGGCCACTTTCGTCGCGTCTCTTCACTCGACTAATATCAGAATCGTGCGTCTTCGTGCGTCTTCGTGAATCGTCGTGATTTTTCGTAAACGATCGTCGCGTCTCGTCACTCGACGAGTATCAGACTCGTGCGTCGTCGTGATTTTTCGTAAACGATCGTCGCGTCTCTTGAGGAACATCTGAATCCTGCGTCTTCCTGCGTCCTCGTGCATCGTCGACGGTTTTCGGTGACCGATCGGCCGGTTCCGCGGCGGTCGCTGTTCGCCCAGTCAGTTTTCGACAACGAGAGGAACGGACAGCTGACGCGGCGGTCCCGGAAGAGAGGCGAAACGAAGAGGGATCGGCGTGGGGCTGCATGTAATTAACAAGCTCAGGCATTAAGCTCCACTCTGCGTGATGAGTCACGTAATTCAAAGCTTAATGCACGAGTATCTGCACGCGTGTGTATCAAGTTGAGCCATCGGGCATCCATCGTACCTGGGGATGCGAGCAACGAGCTTTCCCATCGAGTTGCCAGTCGTCAGACCGCCGCATCGCCCACGATATGCATATGCAAGCGGCCCCCGCTATTTATTGGATGTTTCATCGGAACCTGCATCTGCATCGAAAGCCTCGAATATCTGCTGGAAATATTTTCCAAAGAACAATCCTACGATTTTATTTATTTATTTCTCGAAGAAACCAGGGCAATATTATCATTCCTTGTCACTAATTCGATTTCTATTTTTATGTTTCAGGTAAGTCAACCTCCAAGCAGAGTCCAGAGTCCAGAGTCCAAATGTTTCGTCTCAGGTATTTATCCTGATATCGGGGCTTCCCAAAATGAAGCTTTGGAGTCGAGTCGATCGTTCGAGACTGTTTGGACCAGCAACACCTGGCTGCTGGTATTTATACGCGTTTACGAAGGAAATTGGATAGAAATCTAGTCCGTTTGGCAATCGTTCCCCGCGATGCACTCGATGGGGGATAGGAGAGCCGATAATAAAATCGCGGCGCATGGGAAAGCGGCTTATTGGGAGTACTCGTTCCGCTCCATTTCGGCCCGACTCGTCGAGAAAACGTTCGCGAATGTACCTGAAGGGTCGAATAGTTGAAGGGCGCTTCAGAAACGTATAAATTTCACCGCGCGGCTCGATGATTTCGAACGTCCCGACGCGATCCTGACCCCACCTCCTGGTGAAAAGCTCAGTATTTCAGCGACTACGGGGCTCGAAATTGCGCATAATCGTATGATCCACCGTGCAGTCGAAAAATTAATATGCAACGCTCCACGTTTGCCCTAAATCACCGTCCCCTTGATACACACTCCATAACTCGCCATTTCGAATTTATTTTTATTATATTTTTCTGCACATTGATTTTCACATTTTTTTACCCCACGTTTTTTATGTAAAATTTATTTAAATGTTTCTTTATGTCATTTACTATGTATATGTACACCTTGACTTTGACCTGATCATATATACATTTTTCCTTTATTATTAATTATCAAAGACCAAGCATATTTGTATATTAATATTCCCCAAATGCACGTCGTTGACACAAAATTTATTTGCAGCGAAATATTTCTTTGTACATTCGCAGTGTAGGTTCCAGAAGCATCCCCACGATCGATTGAACGAGTGCGGACGACGAGTGCGCCGGGAAATGATCGAGCGAGTGTTTATGATGTGAGAATAGAGCGAATAAATTCTAAGAATGCATGGAAAAGTTCCTGGTGCACGTGTGGACGGTCTAAAAGCAGAGGATGATCGAGAATCGCGAATCACGAATCTCCTACCCCGAGTGAGCTGTTACAGAATCCAAAGAATGATTTTGCTCGAGATTTTTCTATCCATAAACCCCTGAGAATTTAAAATATCCGATCTCAATAATTTAATACAAACTTCTTACGTCTCCATCGAGCACAGAGTTACCAGAGAAGTTGTGTACACTTGTTGCGTGGTAGTCGCGAGGCAAACAGCCTCTATTATCTCCATAATTTCCTCCCCCGCCCTCCTGCAAGTTATAATTGGTCTGCCTCGAAAGACGACCTGAATTCTATTGTGCAGGTTTTTCGAAACCGAAAGTCCAACGAAAACACTAACTCGTTAACGCCGCGGAAAATTGCTGAAATTAGAGACGGGGCCGGAAATATGAAATTCCGGCGGTATTCGTTCGAATCGAGGTCGCGAGGAGGGAGGGATAATTCCGACGGGGGCTCGCGAGAAATTCCAAGCTGCGCTTTTTGCGAGATTAACCCGTTGAACGGATAGTTTCTTGATCGAAAACGTCGCTGGTGCAGCGAGCTGGAAGCGGGCAACAATTGATTCGATCGAATCCCACGGAGACGGGGGAATAACAGACCCGTAGAATTTTCAAACAAAAGCGACTGGGGGAAAAACATCTCCCTCGTCGATATTATACTTCCATCCGGATCGATGGAACCGAAAAATCACTGGGATTCTGCTCCCCCGACACGATCCGTTTTTATTGTAATCGTTTTTCATTATTAGGGAGGAAGATTCTAGTTTAAATTAATTCTGAATTAAATGATCATTCATTTTCAATCAAGTGGTTATTGCATAGCGGTCGTATAATCGATAGGAACTGCTGAAAAATTTTTTGGTGCGTCTACTCGAAGTAAATTAGGGAATAAACATAGAAGATGGGATAATTAGTAATTGGTGATACGTTCATTGGATGGAGGATGAAATTCCCTTTAAAATGAGCGTTTGAACGAGTGAATCGGACGGTTAGTTCCTGAGATACGAGGCTTCAAAGGTTTTGTTTATATTACATTGTTTCTACGCCGCGAGGTCAATGACCTCGTGTTAACTAGTTAAGATGGCGCCACTCGGTTAGCAGGCCACTCGGTCAGTCGGCCGCTGGTCACCGGACAGAGCGAGAGGCCCGTCGCGGTAGACGGAGAAAGCGATAGTCGAATTAAATAAATTACCTTTTACATAAATTGCCATATCTCGAAAACGGGAAGTCGAATCGTCAAAAACCATAAACCATTTTTGAAGAGGAAGCTTTGCCGCTGCTAATGGTTCCTTAATTTTGGATAAAGCTCCAATAGTTTCGGAGCTACAAGTGTTTGAAGTTTTACTATTTTTAATACGCATTGTTAGGCGGTTGTACTAGCTTCAAAGTAACAGACTTCACTATATATATATCCTATTCACATAGGAAGCTATCCAATGTCTGGTACCTAATTTTATCCACTCTTTATGGACTTTATTTTTCGATTCAAAGTAAAAAGTGCTCTCCGCGAGGCGTTTACGAGACGACGTCGTAAAATAAAAACGTGCATGTGGGTGGTTTTGCTAAAAATGCGCGGAGCATACGGGATTCCGGACGGCCCCTTCCGTATATCAGAGCTGATTTAGGAGACAAACCGTAGGACACGCGCGGGCCAGAATCACAGCCGCCATTGTCGAGCTTCGTCACGTACGGGCGCGTTGCAGCGGCTCGGATCACGGGGTCGCGACCACGAAACTGCGGGGGCGGCGTGTGCCCGCTACTCTTCTCGTCCTCGTTTCGTATCTGGCCCTTCCCAGCATCCGGGGCCGCGGGGATTCCTTTGTGACTCGGACAAAGATCGAATATTCCCCGTTTCCCACGTCTCATGGACCCCGCCAGTCGTATTTTAACGGAATGTTGCTACGATTGCCTCGCGTACCGCGAATACAAAATTCCTCTCCCCATTCATTCGTCACTTATTCATGTGTCCAAGTTTATCTCTGATATTGTTTTTTAATCCCTCGAATAGCATCGCCCCAGGCTAGCTGCTTTATATTTAGCGTGGAATATAATACTAGATGTGTTCAATAGCTAGTTTAATACCAGATGTATTTAATAGATAATTATTAAATGGCCAAATATGTGGTTCATGAATGAATTGATTCGTACCAAACCCACCATTTGAATTATATTTTTGTATGCAAACGTTTATATAATTTAATATAGGAGGTTGAAATTGCATTAAAATAAATTTAAAAAATATTAGATTGCATCAGAGTTGAGTTTATAATTTTGTCAAAAATTAATTTCAAATATAAATAGTATTAAATATAAATATTTCTACAATATAATATAAGAGATTAAAATAAAATAAAAAATTATTAGATTGCATCAGAGTTGAGTTTATAATTTTGTCGAAAAATTAATTTCGAATATGGATGGCGTTAAACTTTTTTTTTCTTTTTGTGAGATGAGAAGTAGTGACCCGAGAGTCGAAAGTTTTTTTGTCGAATTTCTCGCGTAGCGATCTATAGTTCTTTTTTAATATCGCGAGAGTTTCCGAAGCGACGCAAGAAAGTTTTGTCGCGTAAAGAAGAACGGTGTCACGGATGATGCTTGTCCCGTAACAGAGTTTCACGGGAATGGTAATGCTCCGGGAGTTTATATCCTCCCGGAGAATCTGGGAACTTCGACAACGCCGGGGTATGAAAAAACGCCCGGGATATATGTATAACAAGGATCATCGTCTCGCGACACGATTCCGGTACATAATGTATCGCGATGTCGCGAGATTTTTCACTCGCTGAGAAGAGTTTCGCCTCTGTTTTATACGGTCCCGCGAGTAGGGATCGAGATCAGGACGAGGGAAGATTTCTAGTTTTATCTTTCACCCCGCTGCACTCGTCACGCGAACCTTAGAAACTAATACACGCGTTTATGATATTATAAGTTCATGAAAATGTCGTTCAAAAATAAATTTGCTTCCTAAATTTAATATTGTTTAACACTGGAACTATTAAACTAGTCAAAATGAGTCGTAGTTTGTAATAAAAATTATACGAAATTTACTCGATTGGGATTTTTCACAATTGACCGTAGTTTTCTATCTGAGAATTAAAATAAAGTGGCCTTCTAGATGCAATATTGTTTAACACTAGAACTATTAAACTAGTCAAAATGAGTCGTAGTTTGTAATAAAAATTGTACGAAATTTACTCGATTGGGATTTTTCACAATTGACCGTAGTTTTCTATCTGAGAATTAAAATAAAGTGGCCTTCTACATGCAATATTGTTTAACACTAGAACTATTAAACTAGTCAAAAGGATTCCTAATTTGTAATAAAAATTATACAAAAGTTACTCGACTTCTAGAAAATTGACCGTAGTTTTCTATCTGAGAATTAGTGAACATTTATTTCTCATTTCATTATCTATCGTTTTAATTTTATAGTAAAAACAAATAAACCACAATTATCGATAGTTCCAGTGTTATTCTGTAGTCCTAATTAACGAAAATTTATCCCCCATTGCATTATTTATTAATTTCTATGGGTACAAATAAGTCAATAGTTCCAATGCAGTTTTGAGTTCCATAAATGAACATATGATCCCAAAACGTGAACTTAATCGATTGCACGTCCCTTTTACGGTGTTAATCAGTCCATTATTGCATTCGACGGATCATTGTACGGTGAAATTTATCGGAACGCGCCTAACAGCACGCATATGCACGGTCGTGCGTGTCGGTCGTCCCAGAGCGGTGCTGGACGAGCTTTAATAGCGATATACAGTCACCGTGGGCGTAGTACGATCACGAACGTTCGCGTATTCCATCTGGGAGGTGCGAACGAACCGTCCCGGACCCGATCCCCGAGGTAATTAATATTAAGTATCCAAGTATCACGCTGGATCTCCTATCCCAAAACGGATCCACGCACCGGTGTTCATCGACGTGACGAATGGCTCGAATCCAATTCAATCCTTGAGTGTTTTGGTACTCTAAAATATTTCTGAAGGTTCAATCAAGAGATATTTACACTCGATGAGCACACTTCTTGCTAGCTAGTTAGCTAGCTCACTCCTTGGTAGCCCTCTTCTTGCTAGCTAGCTACCTAGCACAGTCAATGCTAGCTAGTTAGCTAGCTCACTCCTTGGTAGCCCTCTTCTTGCTAGCTAGCTACCTAGCACACTCAATGCTAGCTAGTTAGCTAGCTCACTCCTTGGTAGCCCTCTTCTTGCTAGCTAGCTACCTAGCTCATTCTTTGCTAGTTAGCTACCTAGCTACCTAGCTCACTCCTTCCTAGCTAGCTACCCAGCTCACTCTTTGCTAGATAGCTACCTAGCTCACTCCTTGTTAGCTAGCTATCTGGCTCATTCTTTGCTAGCTAGCTACCTAGCTACCTAGCTCACTACTTCCTAGCTAGCTACCCAGCTCACCCCTTGCTAGCTAGCTACCCAGCTCACTTCTTCCTAGTTAGCTACCTAGCTCACTCCTTCCTAGCTAGCTAGCTAGCTCACACCTTGAAAAAATTTATAATTTACCATCAGACGATAGTTACAACAACGATGAAAACAATAATAAAACAATAATATAATGAAATGATAAAATAAAAATGACAATAGCGAAGACTATTTTGCCAGTAAGATGAACAGTCTATTTTCCAAGCCTGTGACATATTGAAAAGCGATTAATTTGGAGTAAAAGTTTCAGAAGGAAATAAAATTTGCAAGCCTTGGAAGCTTCCGTTCGATTGTATTTAAGCCGGGCGTCCCTTTTCCCTTTTCTCTGTTCGGCGTCGATCGTAAATAAAACGTGGGCGTAAATCGGTAATCGTAAATCTCGATCCGGCGCGATTTAACGGGCCGCGAGTTTCCAACGGACGTCGTTCGCGGAAAAAGACGAATCGAACGTTTGGCCAGCCCCGTCGATGAGAAACGAGAGCCAGAGGAAAGAAAAGAACGCGTGGAATGAAATTTACCACCCCCGGGAACCCCCTTTTGTCCGAAAGGAATACGGTCCCCGTTTCTTTTTGACGACCCCTTTCACGGCGAAAGGAAATCCAGGGGTTTCTTCTTTCAGTTTCGTGTTTTAGAAAAAGCTACACAATTCAAAATAATTGTTCTGTCAATCAGGATCCCAGATTTCGAACGTTATAACGCATAAATATTATTGATCTATGCAATATAGAGGGTGGTCGACCACCCCTGGGAAAAATTTTAATGGGGGTAGATTCTAGAGGCCAAAATAAGACGAAAATCAAGAATACCATTTTTTCACCTCGTGGCTCGTTAGAAAGTTATCAACAGTTGCGCCTCTATGCTGGTTGTCTTTCTAGAGACACAAGTGTTAATAACTTTTTAACGAGCCAAAAGGCGAGAAATTGGTATTCTTGATTTTCGCCTCATTTTGGCCTCTAGAATCCCTGATTAAAATTTTTTCCAAGGTTGAGGCTTCGTTAAAGAGTTATTAACACTTGCACCTCTAGATAGGCAACTTGCGTAGAGGTACAACTGTTAATAACTTTTTAACGAAGCCTCAACCTTGGGAAAAATTTTGATGGGCGATTCTAGAGGCCAAAATGAGGCGAAAATCAAGAATACCAATTTCTCGCCTTTTGGCTCGTTAAAGAGTTATTAACGGTTGCACCTCTACGCAAGTTGCCTATCTAGCGGTGCCATTGTTAATATCTTTTTAACGAAGCCTCGGCCTTGGGAAAAATTTTAATGGGGTATTCTAGAGGCCAAAATAAGACGAAAATCAAGAATACAATTTCTCACCTTTTGGCTCGTTAAAAAGTTATTAACAGTTGCACCTCTACGCAAGTTGCCAATCTAGAGGCGCAAGTGTTAATAACTTTTTAACGAAGCCTCAATCGACAAATTGGTATTCTTGATTTTCGTCTTATTTTGGCCCCAAGAATCCCCCATTAAAATTTTTCCCAGGGTTGGTTGAACACTGTGTATATCCTCATTAAAATTCTAATTTCAACTGTGAACGTAAAGGATTTAAACAAAAATACTTGCAACGAATGTTCGTAAAAGTGCAATCAAAATTGAATAGAACAGTCCAGGACCCACCCATTAATTCCACAAAAAATCACTGTCGAAGGAAACCTGGAATTCCTGAATATTCATATTCCCGACAGCGAATAATAAATTCTTGGAAGCCTCGAAGAAAATAAAGAAAGTACACGGTGCTCGACGATTGTCCAGAGAGCCACTAAATTTAATATAACAATTTAAAAGGGTGAATTCCGTGTTCCCATCGCGTTCCGTCTCGCGTAGTCTGTCGAGTGACCCAAAATCTCCGTCAGTGGTCGCAATTTATTTTTCCAATCCCGTATAAAAATAATATAGCACAGTACCGAAAATCGGGGGCAGGCGTTACGAAGAAAAGGATACACGGGAGAGACGCTAAAAGCCGATATGGCAACGAGGGGGGAGGGGGGCGGGGTGCGTTAACGTCGTACGTTTTTATTTTGCATTCCGACTGCGACCCCGCGCACGTACGCGGTGGTCGTATGCACTTCCATCTATTTCCCAGCCTGCGGAGGCCGTGGAACGCGGTTTGAATAAATATTCAACGACTCCCGCGGACCGTGCTCGAGATTTTTACCCCTGCGAGAACAGAAATCGAGGGGAACAAAGAGAAGAGGGACCGACCGAACGACGATCGGAGAGAACTGTCGGTTTAATGGTTTTCTAAAAGCATCCGTCGATGCTGATGATCTTTCTTCCTTCGAGCCACCCCCCCACGCCCCCAGCACGGCCTTGGGACACGTGTTCCGAAAGAGGATCGCGTTTCCAGGCGCGAAAGACCTGGGTTCATCGAGATCTGAACTCTTTTTCTCCGAGGTTGGCGGTCTCTTGATGGAGTTATTACTTTTATTTTGTCAGTTAACTGCTCAGTGCCTGGTACAAGCGGAATTTTTAGGTCAGAGAGACCTTGCAACGATGCAAAATATGTTGCAAGGTTGTGTTCAAAACGTGTGAATAAAATAGAGATTTAGAATTACTAAGATTGACGAAGACAATTTTATGATGTTTTTCTATCATTGATTAACTAATAAAAGTTATAAGTAGACTGCGGATATTTATGCATTTATGGGAAATTTAGATTGTCAAAAAACTATAGAATGCATTTAATATGCAAACATATAACAAAAACTCAAGTAAGATAAGAATTATTGTATTTAGAGGTTGAAAGAACCCTCTACGAAGCTCTTATTTTATTAATTTTATTAACAAATATATGAATTTGCATAAAAATCCGCAGTCTAGTTATAAGGTTTGTGAAACGTGCAAATAAAGTAGAGAAATCGAGTAAATCTCTCTACTTTACCGACCAGTAGCCTACAAGTTACCGATCGGTAAACGTTACCGGCAAAGAGTCGATATCAGTCGGTATGTGTTGCCGATAAGGAGTCGATCGGTCGGTAAGGTAGTAAAATCGACGAATTTACGATACGATTTAGACAATTAATCCTAGATTCTCGACTTAATCTATCGTCCATTAATAAATAACAAGAGAAATCGAATAAATCTCTCTACTTTACCGACCAGTAGCCTATAAGTTACCGGCAAATCGTCGATATCAGTCGGTAAGTATTACCGATAAATAGTCGATCGGTCGGTAAGGTAGCAAAATCGACAAATTTACGATACGATTTAGAAAATAAATCCTAGATTCTCGACTTAATCTATCGTCCATTGATAAATTCTCGTACAATTGTGCCCCGAGACGTCGATTTATTTTTCCTGGGGTTGATTGGACGCGAGTGAAAAAGGAAGAAATTTCGCGGGGTGTTTCTCGATAACGAAGCCAATAGAGCGGGGAAGGCCGGTAGGATAAATTCCCCCGGTCCGTTCGCGGTCAAAATATCGGTCGAACGACCGCGAAACACATCGGCCCCGTTTTTCATTTCCCACGTTTTTCCCTCCCCCCGCCCCCCCGGTTCGTCGTCGCCGGCTTATCCGTGCGATTTAACGGAATTAATATCAGCGAGCGTGACCAGGTCGTTAAGCCTGCCGCGTGTGTACCGACCTGTGTACACGAATAATCTATAGATCGCCTCTGGTCCGTGCACGGTCATCGGTACGACCCGTTTCGATCCGACGTTGGGAACCGCAGCAAACCAATCGTATCTCTTCAAACTCCGTCCCGACCTTGTTTGCGCGTCCCCGGGATTATGAACGGTACGAAGAGCATCGCGAGGAACGTCTAAATCGAACAGCGCGACGGAACCCTTTAGGAATCCACGCCAATGGGATCGTGGCGACCAATTCTGGTACGTTGGAAATACCATGCGATTACGGGCGAGAAATTGTTTTGGGAACGACCGAGACTACAGAAAATACCGATTTGAAATATTAATCTTCACTTTGGGGGGGGTTGGACGCGGATTCAGGCGAGCCAGTAATTTCGTTTCGAGGGTTATTGAGGCGTCTAGGGGTTTTTATCTGGTTACTTGATATTTTTGAGGGTGGTAAAACATGTGAATTATAAATATATAAACATAGAAATTTTGTTTGAGGGTTATTGAGTCGTCTGGGGTTTTTATTTCGGTACTTGATGTTTTTGAGGGGGGTACAACATGTAAATTATAAATATATAAACATAGAAATTTTGTTTTGAGGGTTATTCAGTCATCTGTGGTTTTTATTTGGTAACTTGATATTTTTGAGGGGGGTACAACACATAAATTATAAATACATAAGCATAGAAATTTTGTTTTGAGGGTTATTGAGTCATCTGAGGTTTCTATTTGAGTACTTGATAATTTTGAGGAGGGTACAACACATAAATTATGAATATATAAACATACAAATTTTGTTTTGAGGGTTATTGAGTCATCTGGATTGTATTATTTGGTTACTCGATATTTTTTAGGAGAGTCAAATAAATAAATAAATCAAATGAATAAATCAATAAATTATTTGATGAGGTTAGAAATAATTGCACATGTGTGGTGGTGAAGTTTCAAAAACAACAAAAACCCCCAAAAAATGCCAATTGGAATTACCATTCTCTTTCAAACACACAATCACCAAAACAAATTATTTCTAATAAAAACACCCCAAAAGAAAAATTTTGTAAAGTCTCCATGAAGGGTGTCCAACGTTTTTAAGGAGGTTCGATTGTATCCGGTACGCGTTCCCACCGGCAGTGGGGTGGGTGGACGTCGGAGGCGACTACAGGCGGCTGCTTTTGCCCCCCCCCCCCCTCCCCCTCTCCACCGTTTCTACTTTATTTGCTTTGCAGTCGCGAGGGGTGGAAAGAGTGGCGAGGAGGAGGAGGGACGGAAAAAGTGGTAGGGCGAGGGAACGACATTTTTCACAGAGCCCGTGTGCTTTCAACTGTTATTTCAACGAAAATTCGCCAACGGCTCGCCATTGTCCCCGAGCCTGCAGCTACACAGGGGCCCCAGATATTGCCGCGATTTTTTTCCCGCGACGCAGCAACCGGGGGAACGTATGCGCGTTAGTTTGCCGTGTGTGTTTTCTGCGAAATGCAAATGACGCCGGATACCAACCGGGTTGCAGCGTAAGGGGGGGTTGGAAGAGGGCTGGTGGAGGGTTGGGGTAGGGGGACAGAGTTTGAAAAGATTCGATGCACCTGTCCGCGCTGCTGCGTAGAAGAATACGTCCTCCGCGGTTAGAATAATAGCTGCACCTCGGGCGACACGGTAATAAAATGGAGGAGCAGGTGATCGTTCAACGTTTACCTACGCTGCGACGCGAGTAATTTGTTAGTCGATGTCGTAAGTAATTTGCTTGATGGGAATCCATGATACTGCCTCGTGGACGGACGAACCTTTTCGATCGATGCTTCGTTCTCTGTCACCTTGGTTCGATTTCGAATTTTTTGATAACGTTTTTTTGGGGGTAAATTTCATTTTTGAAAAATTTTTTTGTTAATATTGGTTGTGTAATATTTCAGAGCCTTCTGTTGTTGTTTAGATTTTTTTAAAGTGTGTATTTGGGGGCAAATTTAATTTTTTTACTGGTTGATGGAGGCTTCGTTAAAAAGTTATTAACAATTAAATTCAACAATTTCGAATCGTTCTGGAAAAATTATTTTCCGTTGCGGGGGCCAATTATAATCATTTTTGGTCAATACACATTTCCTCGAAATCCTACGCACTTTTGAGAAAAAAATTCGCGTAGGTGTAGAAATTTTCGGCAAAAAAAAAATTTCATATCGTTTTGGAAAAAATATTTTTAGTTGCAGGGGTTAATTATGATTATTTTTGGTCAATAAGTATAACCCCGAAATCCTACTCAGTTTCGAGAAAAAAATTCCTCGTCGAAAATATAATTTCTGGCCAGAAATCTCTGCTCGAATTTTCATGCGAACCTTTAAAATGTCATAACTTCTGAACGGATTGGGCGATTTTAATGTTTCAAAATGCAATCAACGCGTATTTTGGCGAAGAATATGTAGAAATTCTAAAAATATTCGAAAAGTTGACCCTTGACCCCGACAAATGAAAAAAACTCCATAAAACTGGTCCAATTTTCAAACGGCCATAACTCCTACAATAGTGAATATATTTCAATGAAACTTTTTTCTGAAGTAGAGCCTATAGGTACCTACAAAAAAGTATTAGACAACATTTCCGTACAGCGTCAAACAAAGTCACGAAAAATAAAAACGAAATTTCAAGAGAAAATCGACAGTAGGTAGGTGCTTAAATTTTTCGGTGAAAAAAAAAGTTTCAAATCGTTCTAAAAAAATTATTCTTGGTTGCAGGGGTCAATTACGATTATTTTTTGTCAGAACACATATTCCAAAAATCTTACAAACTTTCGAGAAAAAAATTCGAGTAGTTGGACAAATTTTTTGTCGAAATTGAAAAGTTTTGAATCATTCTGAAAAAATTATTTTTGGTTGCAGAGGTCAATTACAATCATTTTTGGTGAACAGACATATCCCCGAAATCCTGCGCATTTTGGAGAAAAAAATTTATATTGAATTTGACCTATGCAATATACAGGGTATTCCCCTGGGGAAAATTTTAATGGGGTATTCTAGAGGCCAAAATAAGACGAAAATCAAGAATACCAATTTCTCGCCTAATGGCTCGTTAAAAAGTTATGAACAGTTGCGCCTTTAGATACGCAACTTGCGTAACTGTTACAGGCGCAACTGTTAATAACTTTTTAACGA
This sequence comes from Colletes gigas, assembly GCF_013123115.1. Lineage (NCBI taxonomy): Eukaryota > Metazoa > Arthropoda > Insecta > Hymenoptera > Colletidae > Colletes > Colletes gigas. The sequence continues at coordinate 3,864,392 of NW_025106644.1, forward strand.
AGCCTCCATCAACAAATTGGTATTCTTGATTTTCGTCGTATTTTGGCCTCTAGAATCCCCCAAAATTTTTCACAGGGTTAGTCGAACACCGTGTACATCATCGCTAGAACAAACACGTTTAACCAAAGGGATCCCGTGCCCCCCACACCGTGTCGAATCAATTGCCCCGGGAGAATTCACGGCGCGTCCAACTAAAATTTAATTTTCCCCGCGAAGATCCCCCGGACGAAGTAATAGAAAATCTTCCCGACGTGGGGGCGAAATAATCGATATACACCGGGGCAGTTCGAGTCTTTTCCCCCCCATCCCACCGTTTTTCCACGTCGACGACGACGACTTTTCCACCCCCTGGCGCGCGTGTCGCCTTCGTTTCGACGTCGCCCTGATTCGACCCCGACTTTATTCCCCGTTCGTTCGTTTCTCCACGGTGAATCAAGCGTTACTCGATTTGCCTCGCGGAACGGCGTTGTCGCGTTCTTTGAGAACGGATATTGCCTCCCGGTCAAGTCGACGCGACCGGAATCGCGGAATTTAAATGCGGATTTCGATCCACACCAACACTTGGCTCGAATTAACTTGGGGGAAATTGATCGTCAAGGGTGAAATACCGAGAGGATGGATCCTTGGCTGATTCGTTTACTTAAAATGTTTATTTTGTATAATTTGTCTTCTGGTATTTGCCATTGGATTCTTTGAGAACGTCCAAAATGAAAATTCTGAATGTTTTGATGTGTACTTTTGGGGGTTGCAATTTTAATTTTGAATGTAGGATCAAAATATGGATGTATGTTTTATGTTTGATAGGAACTATTATTTTTAGCTGGAATATTGTTTATTTTTTATAATAAATATCTTGGAATTTCCCCTTTGTTTCTATTAAAACATTCAAAATGAAAATTCTCAGAGCTTTGATGTGTATTCATTGAGGATTTAATATTAATTTTGAGTGTAAAATCAGAGTATAAATGTATAGGAACTATTTTCAGCTAGGTTATCATGTAATTTGTATAATAAATCTCTTAGAATTTGCCCATGGTCTCTTTGTAAACGTCCAAAATGAAAATTCTCAATGTTTTGATGTGTATTCTTTGAAGATTTAATATTAATTTTGAAAGGATCACAATATAAATGTGTATCATTTGAAACTCTTAATTTTAATTTTGAAAATGGGATCAGAATATTAATATATATTTTATGTTTGATAGGAACTATTATTTTATGGTGGAATATCATTCATTTGATATGATAAATTTCTTAGAATTTGCCCATTGTCTCTTCTTTTGAAACATCCAAAATAAAAATTATGAATGTTTTGCTCTGCTACTCTTTGGAATTGTAATTTTAATTTTAAAACTAGTATCAGAGTATAAATACAAAGGAACTATAATTTTATTGTTGAAGTATCGCTTCTTTTTTTTAATAAATCTCTTGATATGTCCCCTTTGTTTCTTTTAAAACATCCAAAATGAAAATTCTCAGAGCTTTGATGTGTATTCATTGAGGATTTAATATTAATTTTGAGTGTAAAATCAGAGTATAAATGTATAGGAACTATTTTCAGCTGGGTTATCATTTAATTTGTATAATAAAACTCTTAGAATGTACCCATGGTCTCTTTGTAAATGTCCAAAATGAAAATTCTGAATGTTTTCATGTGTATTCTTTGAAGATTTAATATTAATTTTGAAAGGATCACAATATAAATGTGTATCATTTGAAACTCTTAATTTTAATTTTGAAAGTGGGATCAGAATATTAATATATATTTTATGTTTGATAGGAACTATTATTTTATGGTGGAATATCATTCATTTGATATGATAAATTTCTTAGAATTTGCCCATTGTCTCTTCTTTTGAAACATCCAAAATAAAAATTATCAATGTTTTGCTCTGCCACTCTTTGGAATTGTAATTTTAATTTTAAAACTAGTACCAGAGTATAAATACATATGAACTATAATTTTATTGTTGAAGTATCGCTTCTTTTTTTTAATAAATCTCTTGATATGTCCCCTTTGTTTCTTTTAAAACATCCAAAATGAAAATTCTCAGAGCTTTGATGTGTATTCATTGAGGATTTAATATTAATTTTGAGTGTAAAATCAGAGTATAAATGTATAGGAACTATTTTCAGCTGGGTTATCATTTAATTTGTATAATAAAACTCTTAGAATGTACCCATGGTCTCTTTGTAAATGTCCAAAATGAAAATTCTGAATGTTTTCATGTGTATTCTTTGAAGATTTAATATTAATTTTGAAAGGATCACAATATAAATGTGTATCATTTGAAACTCTTAATTTTAATTTTGAAAGTGGGATCAGAATATTAATATATATTTTATGTTTGATAGGAACTATTATTTTATGGTGGAATATCATTCATTTGATATGATAAATTTCTTAGAATTTGCCCATTGTCTCTTCTTTTGAAACATCCAAAATAAAAATTATCAATGTTTTGCTCTGCCACTCTTTGGAATTGTAATTTTAATTTTAAAACTAGTACCAGAGTATAAATACATATGAACTATAATTTTATTGTTGAAGTATCGCTTCTTTTTTTTAATAAATCTCTTGATATGTCCCCTTTGTTTCTTTTAAAACATCCAAAATGAAAATTCTCAGAGCTTTGATGTGTATTCATTGAGGATTTAATATTAATTTTGAGTGTAAAATCAGAGTATAAATGTATAGGAACTATTTTCAGCTGGGTTATCATTTAATTTGTATAATAAAACTCTTAGAATGTACCCATGGTCTCTTTGTAAATGTCCAAAATGAAAATTCTGAATGTTTTCATGTGTATTCTTTGAAGATTTAATATTAATTTTGAAAGGATCACAATATAAATGTGTATCATTTGAAACTCTTAATTTTAATTTTGAAAGTGGGATCAGAATATTAATATATATTTTATGTTTGATAGGAACTATTATTTTATGGTGGAATATCATTCATTTGATATGATAAATTTCTTAGAATTTGCCCATTGTCTCTTCTTTTGAAACATCCAAAATAAAAATTATCAATGTTTTGCTCTGCCACTCTTTGGAATTGTAATTTTAATTTTAAAACTAGTACCAGAGTATAAATACATATGAACTATAATTTTATTGTTGAAGTATCGCTTCTTTTTTTTAATAAATCTCTTGATATGTCCCCTTTGTTTCTTTTAAAACATCCAAAATGAAAATTCTCAGAGCTTTGATGTGTATTCATTGAGGATTTAATATTAATTTTGAGTGTAAAATCAGAGTATAAATGTATAGGAACTATTTTCAGCTGGGTTATCATTTAATTTGTATAATAAAACTCTTAGAATGTACCCATGGTCTCTTTGTAAATGTCCAAAATGAAAATTCTGAATGTTTTCATGTGTATTCTTTGAAGATTTAATATTAATTTTGAAAGGATCACAATATAAATGTGTATCATTTGAAACTCTTAATTTTAATTTTGAAAGTGGGATCAGAATATTAATATATATTTTATGTTTGATAGGAACTATTATTTTATGGTGGAATACCCATTGTCTCTTCTGTTGAAACATCCAAAATAAAAATTATCAATGTTTTCATCTCCCATTCTTTGAAATTGTAATTTTAATTTTGAAACTGTTATCAAAGTATTTTTATTTTTGTGTAATATTTTTCAAACTCCAGTTTATTCAGTTTCTAGGTCCATTAGCGATCAAAAAATCTCTGCGCAGACATTTCACCAGATTCGGAATTTACATTGACAGATCTGTATTTATTCACAGTTGTCTGTGTGGTGCAACAATGGACAATATAAAAATACACAACTCCAAATTCCGATACAATAAAAATACAACACTGCACTGGAATCGAAAACACCGTCCACTCGTACGAGTACCACTTTCGTTTAGTCGCCACTGCTATTATTCCCCTCGTATATGCATGTTTCAAGGTTCCATATTTTTCAACATGCAAAATTGAATTTCCCTCCAATTTCAATAATCCTATCACACAGAACTCTGCTTGTACATATTTCAAGGAGGTTTCAACTGTTAATACTGCAATACTTTCTCTCGAATTTTAACAATTGCATTACAAATTTCCAAAATTTATTTTAACATTCCAATAACAAAAGCAAACAAAAATTTTCGTGAATTTCGCAGGCTCGACGCGTCGCAAATTTATATTCAAACTCGAGCAACGATATTACGTTTAAAAAAAATTTTCAATTTCCTTTGGAAAAATTCAGCAGATTTTCGACGAGTATCGCGCGGAATTTTTTGGGAATTTAAAAATCGTCAGAGAATGGTTCGAAAGGGAGGGGAAAAAATCGATGATCGTTTCGGGGCAGCGTGAACGTATTTCATTCGGCGAATGCAGCAGAGTCGAAAACAAGGGGGTGCGATGGGGGGGGGAGGTTGATGTCTTCTTCCGACAGTGACGGGGTCTGATACGCGTACGCTGGAAAGAAACAAAGAGGGTTACTAATGACCCGACGAACGAATCGGTGGCTCGAAACGTGAATGCATTCGGAACCGAGAGATTTCCTGGGGACGTCCGGCGTCTAATTTTTCATCGTGGCTCCGTTTTCCAACGCTGGACAGCCCCGCTGAAAATATTGGCCTGCCCAGAATGTCCGCTCTCCCTGAAATGTACGACCTGAGAAAATATTCCAAATTATAGATGGAATTTCAAATGTTTTCTCCCGGGAGGGGATTATCTCACCCCCGTCTGAACGCGGTAAACTTGCTCCAGGACATCAAAACTACGTTTAACCGTGCCCACCAAGGGACGAAAATACGGTGATTTGTTGGTTAACAAATTATTGCTATTTTCTGGTGGGGTGAAAAAATTGTATGGAATTTTTTATTGCAATTTTTGCGCCCCCTTTTTTTAAATACAACTTAAAATAATATTTTTAACTTTAATTGTATTAATTCATAGCTATTAAAGTTATTAGAAAATATATATTTGATTGATTGTAGTTGCTGAAATTTTTCGGCGAAAAAAAATTTTCAAATCGTTCTGAAAAAATTATTTTTGGTTGCAGGGGTCAGTTACAATCATTTTTAGTCGATACACATTCCCTCGAAATCCTACGCAGTTTGGAGTAAAAAAATTATTACCGAAAATGTCTGACCAGGCATTGATATGTTTCACTGAAATTTCATGCGAATCTTTAAAGTGTCATAACTTTTGAACGGATTGGAGGATTTTGATGTTTCAAACGGCAAACGACGCGTATTTTGGTGAAGAATATGTAGAAATTTTAAAAATATTCGGAATGTCGTTCCTTAACCCCGTAAAGTGAGAAAAACCCCATAAAAGTGGTCCAATTTTCAAACGGCCATAACTCCTACAATAGTAAAGGTATCTCATTGAAATTTTTTTCCGAAGCAGAGCCCATAGGTAGCTACAAAAAAGTATTATGCAACTTTTCTGTGGAACGTCAAACAAATTTATCAAAAATGAAAAACGAGTTTTTAAGAAAAATCGCAAGGGGTAAGTCCCTAAATTTTTTGACGAAAACACAAAAATTTCAAATCGTTCTAAAAAAATTATTTTTGCCTAGGGAAGTTAATTACAATAATTTTTGGTGAACAGACGTATACTGGAAATCCTGTGCATTTTCGAGAAAAAAATTCAGGAAGGTGGACAAATTTTTCGACAAAATTAAAAAATTTTAAATCGTTCTGGAAAAATTATCCTTGGTTGCAGGGGTCAATTACAATCGTTCTCGATCGCGAGGACAATTCTCCATGCTCTATCTGGCACGATCGACGACGACTTTTTTTATATACATATATTTTTTTTTTATTCCGGTTGGTCGTTGATTTTTAATCGACGATTCTCGAACGACGGGGCTTGGATCGGGTCCGGAATATATTTGCGGGCAACAATGGAACCGCTTTCCGCAATGTCAAGCCGCACAAAGGCGTCGGATGGTCGCAATTATTTGATGACGGACGCGTCGCGATAAATATTGTATCGGCGGATCGTGACGTGGCTCTCCCCGGATCGCCTCGAAACAAACGCGTGTCCGAAATGCGCCAAAAACGTCACGGAATATAAATTAGAAAATGCGCGGGAGGGGGGTGGGGGAGGGGTGGGGGGGGGGCAAATGAAAAAGCGATACACAGCCCACACTTGGTTGTGGAAAATGAATAAAAAAAAAAAAAAAAAGAAGGACGAGAGTAAACGGGGTATAAATTGTGGCGAACGAATGCGCGGAGCGAGCCGGGGAATAAATATTACAAAACGTTGAATGTCGCGGCCAGATAATCCCAGGCTGTCCGCAGCCTGTACAAGATACGCGATAAACAAACAAACGAGTATAAATAATCGCCGGCGGAGCCGGGAATCTGTTCATCTTTAAACATTTTTTTTTGGACTAATTGTTGGGTAGAATTCTGGAGTGGTGGAGGATTGGATACTTGAGACTAGATTTTCAATGATATGAGTGTTTTTAATTATGATTGGGACTGTTTAATTGTTGACTATGGTTCTGAGGCTACATTTTTAATAATTTGAGTGTTTTTAATTGCACTTGAGACTCTTTAATTGTTGACTATAATTCTGAGAGGACATTTTGAATAATCTCAGTGTTTTTCATTGCACTTGGGACTCTTTAACTGTTGGCTGTAATTCTGAGACTATATTTCCAATAATTTGAGTGTTTTTCGTTGCATTTGAGACTCTCTTACTGTTAACTATAATTCTGAGACAATATTATTAATAATTTTAGTGTCTTTAATTGCACTTGAGACTCTCTTACTGTTAACCTTAATTCTGAGACTATATTTCCAATAATCTCAGTGTTTTTCATTGCACATGGGACTCTTTAACTGTTGGCTGTAATTCTCAGACTATATTTCCAATAATTTTAGTGTTGTTCATTGCATTTGAGACTCTCTGACTGTTGACTATAATTCTGAGACTATATTTTTAATAATCTCAGTGTTTTTCATTGCACTTGAGACTCATTTATTGTTGGCTATAATTCTGAGACTACATTTCCAATAATTTTAGTGTCTTTAATTGCACTTGAGACTCTCTTACTGTTAACCTTAATTCTGAGACTACATTTCCAATAATCTCAGTGTTTTTCATTGCACATGGGACTGTTTAACTGTTGGCTGTAATTCTGAGACTATATTTCCAATAATTTTAGTGTTTTTCATTGCATTTGAGACTCTCTTACTGTAGACTATAATTCTGAGACTATATTTTTAATAATCTCAGTGTTTTTAATTGCACATGAGACTGTTTTACTGTTGGCTATAATTCTGAGACTACATTTCCAATAATTTTAGTGTCTTTAATTGCACTTGAGACTCTCTTACTGTTAACCTTAATTCTGAGACTACATTTCCAATAATCTCAGTGTTTTTCATTGCAATTGGGACTCTTTAACTGTTGGCTGTAATTCTGAGACTATATTTCCAATAATTTTAGTGTTTTTCATTGCATTTGAGACTCTCTTACTGTTAACGTTAATTCTGAGACTACATTTCCATTAATCTCAGTATTTTTCATTGTACTTGAGACTTTTTAGTTGTTGGATATAATTCTTCACTGATGGAGGATTAGATTAAAATTCCTGGGACTATATTTTCAATAATCTGAGTATTTTTAATTACACTTGAGACTAATTGTTGAATATATTTCTTGTATGAGAGAGGATTGAGATTGTTCAATTGTTAACTATAATTTTTGAATGCTGAGATCAACTTCAAGAAAAAAACTGTAAGAAATTATAATATAGCTACACAAATAGAAAATTAAAAAACAGGAATTCTTTCATAAATAAATTTATAAACATAAAAACAGTAGGTTCTTCTGAATCCAATCAGTAGGAAATTGTACGTCATCCCATTCACAAGAAAAAATTACAGAAATTATAAACATAGCTACTTCAAAAAATAATTAAAAAATAATTCTTTCACAAATAAATTTATAAACATAAAAACAGCAGATTCTTTTGAATCCAATCAGTAGGAATTTATACCTCAACCCATTCTAAAAAAAAAATTACAAAAATTATAAACATACTTAAAAAAAAAATTAAAAAACAATTCTTTCATAAATAAATTTATAAACATAAAGACAGTAGATTCTTTTGAATCCAATCAGTAGAGAATTGTACCTTAATCCATGCCCGTATCGACAACTGCAAGATCGTTATTTATCTATTCATTCGACTTAATATTACCTCGTAAATCCATTATGCAAACGTATGTTCGAGTATCAATTACACTCGCATAAACGAGTGCGTCGACCCTGTCGTAAAAAATTGCGTCCAACATCTTCGTACCAGTTGCTCCCGCGGCGATCCCCAACGGGGGGAAATCGATCGAGGACGCGAACGCGCGAACATGGGGTGGAAGCGTGTCGACGAGGGGGGGCGTTCGATGGCGCGGATGATGACGATGAATGACCATAGTGACAGTTCACGCGAATCGAGTCGTTATCGAGCCTGGGGGGAAAAAAACTTGGGCGATAAAGAAAAGGTGGAAAAAAAAGGAACCGGACGAGATTATCGACGATAAAGCCGACGTTGACCGACGAAAAAAAATAACAAAACGCCTCAAAGATGATCTTTCGATCGTTACCGAGGGGCTGGAAACCACCGTATAAATTATTTCCAATATTTATTTATCCATAATACGAGTCCTCTCGAGAGTGGAATTAATTGCAGACGAGTGGAACCTTTTGTCGCTCCATCGAGGGTAATAAAGCTCGCATTAGTCGCCCTCCTCCCCCACCCCCCCCCCGTGTTGAAGCTTCCTTTCCAAGAGGGAGAGAAAAAAATTATTCAAGACGGAATGGAAAAAAAGCAAAGACCCCCCGTAGACGTCAAAGGAGACGGCGTGACTTATCGACGAGTCTTTACCACAAAGTGCAATGGGCGTCTTCCGCACTCCCCAAGTCCCGTTTGATCCCACGCGCGATATACATTTGTACGGGATCTGGTTCCGGGAGGCAACGCCAAAGAATTCCACGGGTCTTCCTCGCCTCTGTGATTCCCGTGCTTCGTTAAAAACCGCCGCGACATTCCAGCGCCTCGAATTTCCGGCGGCGGGTTCCGGTTCAGATTTTTCATCCCTTTCGGAAATCGTAAATGCCATCTTCTGCGGGACCTCTGAGCCATGGTAATCCTTATGGGAGTGTTATGCTTGGAGGAGAGTATTTTTATGTTTTTGAGGTTATTTAATAATTTTTGTATTTAATAGTATGGGGAGTGTTATGGTATTTGGGTGAAAATTGTGTTTTTTAAATTGTATTCTCTGTTCAAACAAATGGCGTTTTTTAATCGAGTTCAAAGGGGCGAAAAATCGAGTACGAAGTCATGTAATTAGAATTAGATATTTTGGTGCATCGATGGGGGTGTGTTTCATGCAAAAATAAAAATCTACTTAGAAATATGGGAGATTATTTCTAAATAAAAATTCTTTTGTCTTTTGGGTGTTTCTTGAATTTTTAATTCTATTAAATTCAACATTTTGAGGTTAATTATTGTGGAGTCAATTAAAATTCACGAAATTGTACTATTAATGTATCAATCTAAACATAGAGAAGGATAATAATACCCAAATAAAATTTTTCTTATCCATTGGGTGTCTTTTTAATCAAATTTACAATTTAAATCACTAATAAAATTTCAATTAAATTCAATATACCCCATTTTTGAATTGGTAAGAATGTTTTAATAATTCCAAAAGTACGCGGAAGAATTTGTCAAAAAAAGGCAACGAAACAAACGAATAAAGGAGGTTGTTTCTCCAGGCACGTTGTCTTGGAGCGGGGCGTCGCTCCGCATGGAAACGACTTTTTTCCAGCGGCGATTAAACGTATTATTCCGTTGCTCCGGGCGGAGAAAGGAGCATCGCTAATTTTATGCAGCTTCTGAGAAACATCCTTGGAAAGGCGTCTCTCGCGCGAAGGCCTGCTCATTAAGTAGAGTCGATAGACGAACTTTTGATCTTAATTGCGCCCCGTCGTCGCTTTCTCTTGCGAGGCGGGCCAGAGAGAGGTGAACGATCAATTTTTCTCGTGGCCCGTTCAGAAACGTGCATTCGCCACCCTTTGTTCCTCGGGTCATCGGCATTCGGAGAAAAAAAATAAAAATAAAACGAACTCTTTCCACCCCCCCTTTTGCACTCCCCCCCGTTTCATTAACGGGCGCTCCATTAAGCGTTTCTGTCGATGGAGCCGAAAATTTCGCCTACTGCCCCTTTCGTTCTCCTTTTCCTCTTTCGCCACCCCCGTTTCTCCCACAAAGAAACGGCGTCAGGCAAAGGGGTGCGTGCATCCCTTACGGAATGCCTTTCTTTCTGTTTTTAGGGAGGGAAATTGTTTCATCGGGTTTTTAGATCACAAAAGTAAAATAAACTTATCAAAATTTACTCTTATTCATTTCCAAAATGGTTAAATTTGATAAACATAAAAATCACAAGGGTTGATGTGGTTTGTTTGCTTGTGAAAATAAAAAATTCTTATTTCTAAATACAATTAAATTTAATCAACAGAAAAATAAAATAAACGTATCAAAATTTACTTTTCTTCATTTCCAAAATGTTTAAATTTTATAAACATCAAAAACACAAGGGGTTGATTAGGCTTATTTACTTATAAAAAATTCACATTTACAAACACAATTAAATTTAATCAAAAAAAATTTCTACAAGTGCATTTATATGTATATACAAATTAAAAATAGTAAAATAGAATAATTGTTTTATTGAAGTTTTTTTGGACTACAAAAATAAAATAAATATATCAAAATTTATTTTTCTTCATTTCCAATATATTTAAATCTAATAAACGTCAAAAACACAAGGTGTGATGAGGCTTGTTTGCTAATAAAAAATTCATATTTTACAATTAAATTGAATAAAAACAAAATTTCTACAAGTGTTTTTAAACATTCAAAATAATACACAGAATAGAATAATTATAATTACAGAAATGTGAGAATAAAGTAATTTCAAGACAATTTACTATCAATTTTCAATTGTTTAGGGAAATTTACAAAATAATCCTGCACCCCCATTGGTAAAATTAATTTACCAAACTCTTTAATTTCGGTGGACTTCCCCAGTACCAGTTTAATAATACGAAATAGAATTTGATACGAAGCGCGAAGAGATTTGTTATGGAAATAAATAAAAATAAAATGTAAATCCGCAGGAGATCCGAACGTGGGATTTCCCTCCCCGGATCACAATCCGTCAAGTTGATCCACGGCTATCGCTATTGAAACTCGCGTCGATCCTAGCGCAGTTAAGCAGTCGAGTTATAGCGACAAATTCAATATTTTCGTGCGATCGATCCTAGATTAAAAACTCGCCCCTTTGGCGCTAAGGGAACCCCCGAGCATCTCGAAAGCAATCGACCACTGATGTTCCAAAATCTCTTCGAGCCAGGTCTTGAATAAAAATTCGAGGTTAACAATTTATTCGGTGGATTTGATTTGTAGCCCTGGATGGTACAAACCCAGTGTTGTTATTGGTGCAACGAGCAGCTGGAAAGTTTATGACTTCCAGTTCGAATGTTCCCGTGGGTTATTTACGATCATAATAAAAATGACCAGAGTGTCACATATATCGAGTACAATCTGTCGCTGATGAAATTTTCACCGCGTTTGCCGCCAGAGGGCCACGCTCTCGACTCTCTCGCAAGCGATCGAGTGACCCCTCGGTTGCTATATAAGCGCGCTGCACCGCATTGGTAATGAGTGTCAGTGGAGCGTTCCGGAGACACCGTGTAGCGGCGGGGGAGAAAAAATAAAGAAAACGAAGAAAGGACGGGGGTGGAAAAATACACACACGTTGGGGGGGGGGGGGATGATGAAACGCCAGGCATCGCTCGCGAGGAGAGACGGGGAAATCCGGAGGAGCGCAGCTGGACGACGGACGAAAGAGAAAATCTCGCGGACGCGAGGGGGTGGAGGGGGGCGTGGAAAGGGAGGAAAACGGGGTTGGAGGGCCGGAGAAAAAGCGCAGGGGAATAGGATCAACAAACAGATTAATCTGTGTTACGTTCTGGACGTGGCCCGTGGCTGCGTTACAGGCAACGCCGAGAAAAAGAGACTGCAGGGGGGAAGGGGGGGTCCGGTCGAAAACGAGAAAAAGGGCAAAAATAGGGAAAGGGCGACTCTTTGGGGTGGGGGAGGGAATTTAATTCTCCGGAGGTCGTTTATCAAAACACAAAACGCGGAATATTCTCGGTACGCGGGGGGGCGTTGGTGCTTTTCCCTCTGTCGACGAAGGCTGTCCCGGGCGTTTCCAAAACTCGTCATCGCCCGTTCAACGCCGAAACAAGCTCGTTTGTAACGAAATGTTTCCCCGGGACTCCCCCATTTTCGAGGGTCTCCGCCTCGTCGCGAAAAACTCTCGACGAGCTCGCACGCGTGTTTTCGACCACCTCCGATAGTATCTACCGTATCACCGAGTATATGGCCGACATCCAATATCGGGGGTGGCAGGGTGAGCTACAGCCGTTTCGAATACACGTCTCTGCTGGAAATTTCGCCCGGAGGCTCGCTCCCAACGATTGTTGTAATAATTAAGGGCGAGAACAAAAATATTGTGTTGGCAAAATATTGAAACAGAGTTAAATCTGGACGATTTAGACGATACTAATTTGATCATTCTGTATTTGAGGGGTTGAAAAGTTAACAAATATAAAATAAAATACAAAATAATAAATAGACACATTTTTTTAAAAAACAATTTTAAGATATATATTTGAGGGTTGAAAAATTAACAAATACAAAATAATAGGTAAAAACATAACAGAAAAGTAATAATAGACACAAACAAATTTAAAAAAAATATTCTATAGTAGTGATAATGGGATTCCCCACTCTAGGGGGTGAGTAAACAATTTTTCTTTATCGAGGGGTTGTGAGGGCACATAGAGCCAGACTATCACGGAGCTATCTAATACGTATAAACTTAATGAAGCTATCCTTGCGAGGGAAAACAGTACAGAGGGGGTTCCTCGAGATGATCCAAGGGGGTGGCGTTGCACACGTAACATCCGGAGGTGGTGTAGGTTGCACCAGTCACGAAAGAGAGGCGAGTACGGTGTATAGGCTGTTTTCGCGCTAACCTAATTTCGCTCTCATCGAGGATACAAACCCGTTTAAGCCGGCCACCCCTTCGCCAGCCCACGGGGACCGGTGACTCCGAGGGGGTGGTGACTCCATTTCCAGAGGCTGCCGCCTCTGCGACCGAGAGTGAATTATCGCGTACTACAAACCCGGCCAGAGTCCTCCCCCCCCCCTCTCGTCCAGGCTCCCTTTTTTGCCAGCGTGCTAGTTTCCGTGTACCGCGAGGAATCCGTGCGCCCTCCGCACCCTCTGCACTGGCCGTTTTCATTACGCGGATTCGGTGTATCGTGATGGAATGCCGGGACTCCATTGTCCGGTACAATCGGGACCGAACTGAGAACATTAAACGGGAAAACGGACGATAAGCGACTCCCAGACCGCCCCCCTGGTATCCTAGGACGTCAAACAAGGACCAAAGTCTCCCAGGATGCCCGAAACAACCTTGGTCGGCGCTCAACGATAGCCCCAATTCCTGGCTAAATTAGAATCGGAAGCTAACGTTTCCTTAACCCTTTGACTATGGTAGATTGCGAAGCAAGGGTGTTTAACGCACGCAGTCAATTGACTGACCGAGTAGTCAAAGGGTTAAGAGGACTCCAGTCGATTCTTAAGTCTTTCTTGTTACTTTTTAACACTAGATTTGAGATAGGTTTATTAAAATGCGGGTTTTCTTTTAAGTAGGATATACATATTGGTATTTACATTGTTAAGTTAACTGTAATTTGAAATATGGGAGCTGAAACTCGAGTTCCCTTTGTTGAGAAATGCAGTGTCGCCATCTGTTAGACTTATCCTAATGGGACTCCCCCGCGCGATGCCTAGAATGTTCGTAGTACTCGATGGTGAAACATCATGCCCCATTTTTATTTATAGTAAAGTATTATTAAAGTAATAATAACTACATCATTAATGGTGGCCTTTCCCTTAACCTAGTGTTACATAGAACAATGTTTAAACTATCCTAACTTTATGAAATCTTATAGCAACTTTCTTGTAGTCATTTTAAAGGTCCCACTTCTTTTGTATGCCCAATTGAATTTTTCACCACGAGAAAGGAAGTAATAATTAACATATCGATGTTAAAACTCAACCACAGTTACTTTTTCGTTTGAAATTAGGTTAATTACCCGCCTAGTAGGTACCGTGACTCACACCGCGAGTCACGAAGCTTTCGTGGTGGGGAGAGAGAGAGAGAGAGAGAGAGACGAGGCCCAGTTTGGGAGTGGGGAAGTCCAGTTGGTGGGAGAGGAGAGCTCGAGGTCTGGGCCATCCCCTCCACTCAGCGGCCTCAATTCTCGACTAACTTTCAAGACGTTCTCTTCGGTAGTGTAAACATAGTGACGTTTAAGGTTATGTGCCCTTGTTGCTACGCAGTAAGTATTCTTCGCTGTCTATATTTCGACCAGATATTTGTGAAAATACTTTGAGTGTTACTATTCTTCTGAGTGTTATATATTTTTGTTTGTTAACATTTTAGGGGTACTTTGCGAAGAATAACGACTTCGGTAGTGAACAAAAGCGTAAACATTGTGTTGTTCCATATTATTGCTGAAATTATTTAAAATATTACGATTCTTCTCAGTGTTATTTATTAAGTTGTAGACATACAGGAGGCTGTACAACACCTTTGCTTGTGAAGAATATATTTATAGAATTATTGTATCAACCCCACTGTCCACATCATACGTTGAATATTACTATTCTTCTCAGTGTTATGTAATTCCATTTATTAACTGTAGGGGGCTACACAGCACCTTCGCTTCCAAAGAATAAATTTATAGAATTATTGTATTAGCCCCCAGTAAATCTTAGCTGTCCACATTATACTTTGAATATTACTATTCTTCTCAGTGTTACATAGTTCCATTTATTAACGTCATAGATGTACCATAGGGAGCTACGAAGCACCTTCGTTGCGAAGAATACATTCTTCAAATTATCGCATTAACCAACACTGCTGTGTAAGAGTAACAAACTATGCGCAGCATAGAATACAAAGGTAACAGGACTTCATACAACGCAATATCAAATAGTTGTACAATTTTATTATCACTATCGTTACTAGTTATTACCATACTACGAACTGATAGAAACTAATAAATAGTTCAGCGACCCATTCACCTAGAAAATAGTTTTAAGTACATAGATGTAAATGATATTTAAGACACCGAACTGATAGAAGCTCTAATAAATAGTTCAGCGACCCATTCACCTAGAAAATAGTTTTAAGTACACCGATAGATAGAAACATGTTCTACTAAAGGCACGTTTTAATTTCTGGATGAAAATTTGGATCACCGATGGATGAATCGGAGGAGAAGAATTCAGAGTAAGCAGCTTCCGGAGACAGGAGGGGGTCGTCGCCTATATCCACACCGAGTGTTTTTTACCACCTACGTTCTCCACCTTTTGCCTCCGGACCGGTACAAAGGTCCCGCGATCCTCGTTAACGAGGAGATCCGCGACAGTTTTTCCTTCCCCCCTTTGGATCCCTTTTTCCGTGCCCCGGCCATTCGAAACGCGGAAACGTCGTTACAGCGTCCCCGGGTCCCATCCGGACGTCGCGTCGGATGCGTCGCGATATTTTCTTGCCACCCGTTCGCCTCTGAATTCGAGGCTTTTGTAACGCACAGTTTTACGCCATCAGGATTCCCCCTGCGAAGGAATGCAATTAAAAACGCAGTAGGTATCTCGTTAGTCGAAGGACGCTAGATTTGCGAAATAACAATCGTTCCTGCGTCGTGTTCCTCGTGTTCCGACGATATAAATGGAAAACTCAGATTTTCTCTAATCCAGCTTAGGTGTTATTGTTCGAACAACTTAGAATTTTATTATTTAATACACGGCTATCAAACTCAATATTTTCGAGTAAAATGTCGATACTAGATTAAAATAGTTTCAATGAAAATTCTAGATAAATGATAGATAAATAATGGGGAATCCCGATCTTCTCTAATCCAGCTCAGAGTTAAATATTGTTTGAGTAACTTGGAATAAAAGTTTATTATTTAATACACAGCTATCAAATACAATATTTTCGAGTAAACTGTTGATCCTAGATTAAAATAATTCCAATGGAAATTTTAGATAAATAATGGGGAATCCAGATGTTCTCTAATCCAGCTCAGAGTTAAATATTGTTTGAGTAATTTGGAATAAAAGTTTATTATTTAATACACAGCTATCAAATACAATATTTTCGAGTAAACTGTTGATCCTAGATTAAAATAATTCCAATGGAAATTTTAGATAAATAATGGGGAATCCAGATGTTCTCTAATCCAGCTCAGAGTTAAATGTTGTTTGAGCAACTTGGAATATAAATTTATTATTCGATTGTTTACAAAGGAGACTCTGGAATGCGTGTTAATTATTAAATTTTCTTGATTGATTAAACAAGGTCTTTTCATTCGTGATACCGTTGATGCATTCGACTAGATTAATTTGTACGTAAATATGGCATATTTACGCGCACGGATGAAATTTGGAATATCGGCCGTTACCCAATCAACGTTCGACAAACAGAAAAATATAGGGGAAAACACCGCATCGCTCGCGAGTTTACGGATCGATGCTGTGTATGGTCGAATAGAACTGGTTTGGAAGGGAGTTTAACACAATTAAAAAACATTTTACAACTTTATGAAATTTCTAGTGTCGAACCACTTGATTAGAAGATATTTTACAACTTTTTTGAATTTCTTGTGTTACTTGATTGAAAAATATTTTACAATTTTTAAAAATTTCTAATGTCAAAAAGCACTTAATTGAAAAATGTTTTCTAACTTTGTAAAATTTCTGGTGTCAGAAAACTTGATTGAAAAATATTTTACAATTTTTAAAAATTTCTAATGTCAAAATGCACTTGATTGAAAAATATTTTACAATTTTTTGATAGCAATTTAAATCACTAGTAAAATTTCCTTCGAGCTCAATATACCACCCCTTTCTAAATTTGCCAGAATATTTTAATAATTATATTATAAATTTGATATTTAAAAAATTCCTTGTTATTTATATTAAAAAACAATCTAAGTATAGTCATCTCCAAATAAAATTTCTCTTATCTATAGGGTGTCTTTTCAATCAAATTTACTGTTTAATAAAATTTCCACTAAATTCAATGTACTCCCTCTTTTTAAATTACCCAGAATGTATTAATAATCGAGTCTTTTTTAGTCCTAGTTCTAAAATTGTATGTTACAATTTCATCGCGTGCAACTTTATCAAGCCTGTAATAAGTACTTTAAGTGAAATAGTTTGGTAGTAAATATCCCGATAAAGAAATATACACCGTCCAATAGAAATTAAGAATTGCATGTTTAAACCATCTAGTTACCATATACTGTTAAAAATAAATCCCTAGATTATGCAATGTAGAATGTAAACAGGTTAAGGTAAAAGAAGGTATTTTTAATAAAGAATCGCACATGTCATCGATTTAGAATCCGGTTGATAACCGATGACGAATACATTTACATTGTTTGGATCCCCATAGTCTGTTCGCAATATCGAGCAACACTCTCGAAGTCGAGGTTGTCGCGAGGCTAAATGACGCGTATAGGCGTGAATCGGGGTCACAAACACACAGCACACACGTCGAAATGGAATTTCCGTGGTTGAGCGAGAAAGAAAAAAAAAGAAAGAAATAGAAGAAAAGTACAGCGTTGCATTCGAGGGGGAGGGGAGGTGGGAGGTCGTCGTTCGTGCTTCGACTCGCGTTTACCTCCGGCGCGAGAACGGGCCCGCGTGAGCCGCGACCATCTGCAGGAAATATCGAAATAACCCCCGGGAGATCGACGTGGCTCGACGCTCTCATTCAAGATTCATGATTAAACTTCGAATCTGGCCCGCGCGCGCGCCACTTTTTCGATTAAGCCCCGGCCCGTTGTTCTCGGGCGCGCCGGTGCACGCGTCGCGGGATTACGGGGCGCAAAAGTTCGGGGGGCGGAAAAGTTCGACGACGGGGGCGTATTGTAATGCAGGGTCTGAGCAGTCGCGACGCCGGAATTTTCGCGGACGTAAAACCACTCGCGGATACGCCCGCGACTTTGATTTGATAATTTTACGGAACCGAGCGAGGCAAATGTTTTTTGGTTCATGCTATACATCGGGTATTGTGTGGTATTGTATGGACAATAGATATAAAAGGCTTTCAGGTGGAAAATTGTATTGTATTATAAGCTGTTTTTATCAAAGTTGTTTATTATTTTATTAGTATTATTTTAGAGTTTCATTGTTAATAATCTCCATTCCTTTCAATCTTTTTCTGTTCAAATTGCGGGCAAATACTATCCTCAAAAATGCCGCAACTTTAATTAAAAAATTTTTCGAAATTGTGGGAGGCAAATTTTTTTTGGTACAGGCTATACATTGGATATTGTGTGTTATTGTATGGACAATAGATATGGAAGGCTTTCAGGTGGAAAATTGTGTTCTATTATTTTGCAACTATTTTTGTCAAAGTTGTTTATTATTTTATTAATATTATTTTAGGTTTTCAATGTAAATAATCTCCACCCCTTTCATTCTATTTCTATTCTAAAACTTTCGAGGGTAATTTAATTTATGCTTTTATCCAATTACTATTTTCCTATGTTTGTATAGTAGGGGGTTTCTTATTATTTAATTGTGTGACGGTCGCCGGTGACCACCACGACGGTGAACACTAAAGTGATGGTCACCGGTGACCGCCATCTTAGTCAACATATTACAAAAATTTCTTCCTGTTAACTTCAAAATATTGACCACATATTGCAATTGCAATTAATTCCAAATACACATCCCCCTTTTCTACACTGATTCTAACCCAAAACATAGAGCTCCCCAAATCATCAAAGACAATACATATTTTTTTATTCATCGAAAACAAGGGTGATCCCCGCGATTCAACTTCGACCCGCTTTTTTGACGCGTTCTGTTCTCCTCCACAGTGAAGGAGAGCACAGAACAGTCGAAGTGGAGGGGGAGGGTGGACGCGCGGATTAAATCGTCGAACGGAAATTGCCGTGGCGAAAATTTGGAGGGGTAAAAAAAAAAAAAAAAAATTCGACCGACTGGTCGGGTCCCGATGACGTTTCGTTCGCAGGCCGGAAATGCACAAGATTAAATCGATCGAAACTGTGGGTTTCATCGCGCGCGGGGAGGGAGGGTTAGAGAATCGTGGAGAATCGGGAACTTCACTATTTTTATTTTTATTTTTTACTCCCCCGTGCGTTTGCGTCGAAAAATATTTTTTTTACCCCCACCGCCCCCTCGCCCTCTGACGTCCGTTGAAAAAATCTAAAAACTGAAAACGGAGACCCGTTAATTGGATATTCGCGAACGCTACTCGAAAAAACGTTAAAACGTTTCTCTCCGTGGAAAAAATTTCGAAATACCTCTCTCTGGATGTAACTCGATCCTCCCCCGCGTAATGCTTAGTTCGTTTACTTACTCGTTTAATTAATTTAATCGATTAAGCTCCGGGGCTCTTTGGGGATTACAGATTTAAGGGTTCGTTTCTAAAATTTGCTTTTTGAATAGTGATTCATACTTTTTATTTAACTTGGTTTTCTCGTGGGGATGGAGATCCTCTGCATTTTTTATTCTTTGGAAAATTTATATGTTTTAAAATTGTAATAAAATATTTTTTCGTTCCTCCTCCGAATACTGCTTTGTTTGTTTACTCGTTTAATTTTATTATGTTTGAATCTTATGTTGTATGTTTAAAATTATGGTCACTGGTGACCACCATGTTAGTCAATATTTTTATACGTTTAAAATGACACACTGGTGACCACCATGACAGTCAACACTGAAGTGATGGTCACTGGTGACCACCACGATGGTCAGCATTAAAGTGACGCTCACTGGTGACCACCATGACAGTCAACACTGAAATACTGACGGTCACCTGTGACCACCATGACGATGAACACTGAAGTGATGGTCACTGGTGACCACCACGATGGTCAGCATTAAAGTGACGCTCACTGGTGACCACCATGACAGTCAACACTGAAATACTGACGGTCACCTGTGACCACCATGACGATGAACACTAAAGTGATGGTCACTGATGACCACCACGATGGTCACCATTAAAATGACGGTCACTGGTGACCACCATAACCTAAAACTTGTATCCTAAAGTGGTACATACATTTTATTTAAGTTGATCTCTCAAAAGGGGTGGAAAATTCAGATCTAAACACTGAGAAAAATAGATAGAGATCGTCTGCATTTTTATTCACTGGGAAAATTGATATATTTTGCCCCAAAATTGCAGTAAAATATTGTTAAATTGACCATTGTTCCAAGTAGCTTGGAAAGCCGTTTCAACATCTATTGCCCAGGGTTTCCCCACGTTCGATAGTTTCCATAGATGTAATCCGAATTGAAATCAAAGTTCGCGACACCTCGTGACAGGGTGGAAACTTTTCGAAGAAGTTTAATATAATCCATCGAAGCCCTCAAACTCGACTTTCATCGTTTCATACATCCGCCAATAATAATATTTCGAACGATTTGAAAAAGCTGATCGATTTCAGAGGACCAAAAAGACCACGAAATTTGAGAAATATTTTTCTGACGTGATTTAAATATTAATCACACTTTTTGGGGTGGAAAAATATAAATAATCCGTGGAAAAATCGTGAAAAATCGATGGAAATTAATTCCAGGTCGACTGAGACCATCGACAGCGATACTGGGAGAATATTTTCCAGAGTTTGTTTCCCCTCCTGTCCCAGAAGAGTCATCCAAAACGAAATTTGTTTGTCTATGTCTCGAATGCAGGAGGGGGGAAAAAAACGCCCAGCCTACTTGGCGGAAAAATAAATACGGATCGGAGCACGCTAGAAAAATCTCAATTACAGACGGACCTGGAGGGGTTGAGAGGGCGTTGTTTGTAGAGTCCGTGCGTGAAAAATGGAAAAAAAACTGAGAAGAACTGTATCAACATAATTCGAGGGAAAGGTGGAGGCGAAACGCGTACGTTTTCGGTGTGCAAACTCGTGGCAGACCAAATATCAAGATGGATGGTTCTTGGTAGAGTTATGGTAAATGGAGGAAAATAGTGTTAGCTGCTGTTGGATCCACAAGAAAAACTGTTTGATTTGTTGTTTGCAGAAAATAGAATCTAGGGAAAAGTTTGAAATTATGAAGTATTTAATATTTATTTATTAGGAGGGGTGGAAATTAAGTGTAGAAAAAAAAATATTTTTTTAGTTGTGGTAGAGAACAGTGGTCATAGATAGATAATTGTTAAAGTCATAATTTCATTGTAAATATTGATAAAATTTTAATTTTTGAATTTATTGAAAATATTTGACAAGGCAAATTGCAGTCAAAGATAGATAATTGTTATTTTATAAATAGAGACTACTAATTTAATTGTAAATTGTGAAGCTCATCAAATTTTAATTTTTGAATTTTATATAAATATTTAACAAGGCAAATTGCAGTCAAAGATAGATAATTGTTAGCTCATAAACGTATCACTTAATTGTAAATTGTGATAAAATTTTAATTTTTGAGGTTATTATAAACATTTGACAATCCACATCAATAACTGCAACGAAACTAAAATAATAATTCGTAAACGAGAATTAAAAATTGTACCAGTAATCAGATATTTTTGTAGAAAAATTGACTGTTTTGGATGTGTTTTTTGGGTCGATACGTTAATTTCGCGGAGCAATTACGCAGTTCTGAGCTCGCGACATGCAACGAGGGGGGGGGGATAGAGTGTTTGCAAATTTGCTTTCCGCGCGTCCAACTCGAGAACGGGGCGAGGTAAAACAACGATTTTCCCTGTCGCGAGGCCTCCTTGAAACTGGTAATTTTTCGGTGGAGTGGCTTCCACGATCCTCTCGAGTGTATTTGCGGTAAAAGCGAGCCGAAGTCGACCTACGGCCACCGTGGTGCTTCCCCCTCCCTCGTCGAGACCACGGCTTCCGGTAACGTCGTTTTCGCCCAGCTTGACTTTGATATGTAAAGAAACGTGGCATGTTTATTAATCGATTATTGCACAGCATCGAAAGGGCACTGCATTCATTTCACCCCCATTACGCTCACAAATTTATTTACACTCCCGTTCTCTGCCGTTTAATCCACCTTTGTATACTATTTTACCTTTGCTTTACCCTTTCTGTATCGTATTACCATTATGTGCAATGGGGACGTGGAGAATATTAATAAATATCACTCGTGGATACTTTGGTTTTATCTGTTGGAAATAAAACCATTTTGTGTTTAGTAATTCCCCGTTTTATTATTAGAATAGTTCACAAATTGTGGACAGTAGTTTACATTCTTCGCGATTAATATTTTTATTTAGGGTATTGGCCCAATCGTGGAAAAAATTGTAATGGGGGATTCTAGAGCCCAAAATAAGACGAAAATCAAGAATAGCAATTTGTTGATTGAGGCTTCGTTAAAAAGTTATTAACGTTTAAAGTTGCATATGTGAGACGGGACAGGGCGCGCTGCGTGCGTGGAGCTTTAAACGTTAATAACTTGTTAACGAAGCCTCAATCGAGAAATTGGTATTCTTGATTTTCGTCTTATTTTGGCCTCTAGAATCCCCCATTAAAATTTTTCTAAATAAATAAATAAATTCCCTGAAATAGAGCTGGAAAATTCTACGTTTGGGGCTGTCGAATATAAACTATAAAACCCTGAAAATGTCTCTTAGATTACAGTTGGCTAAAGCAAATCGAATCATCGTAGATTGTTTTTTTTATAAACCAGTAAGTAATATTTGTTAATTTTTATTTTCTGATTATTAAATACGAAATTATAGATCTATAAAACAATTCTTCGAGCACATGTTTGACGTTGCAACCTCTTCTAACTGATTACCTTTTTTCAAATCTTAATTTTCAACATCTTTTGAGGGCCTCGTTAGACCCGTAGATGAATTTTAGCGCTTGTAACATCGAACTGACCGCGTCTATAATAAACGTAGCGCAGCGCGTGGCGCTTTATCGTGATTAAATGTCAACACGATCGTCGGGACGATATCGAGTTATCTAAAATTTGTCCCAATTGCGAAACTGCCGGTAGCTCGACCCAGGTCCCGGGTCATCGGGCGCCACCGCCAACGATACGGTGTATTTTTACCGTATCGTCGAAACAGCCACCCCACCCCACCCCCCACTTTGGAAAAACGCGACACGAAAATTGTTTTATCTCCTCGTTTTTTAATATCGTTACCCGATTAATACGCGGCTAAGTCAAAGGCGAGCGAATTTAATAGTTCGCGGACGTAATCGCCGGAAGTATCGAGCCGCCCCCGACCCCACGGCGTTCGAACAATCCGCGCCGTAGCATTTCGAATTCACCTGGTCCGGGTCAACGACACTGCCCGTTCGCTCGCAAAGAGCGTTCGGCCTCTTTTAAATCCGCGCGACGGTCGAGTGTATTGGTAATTAAATTGTTGCGCGACGTTAATTCCCGCTCGCTGCATAGAACCGTCATTTTCCCCCGGTTTCTCCGCCAGGGGAAACGGAAAAACGTCCGCTCTTGTCTTCCGCGCGGGAACAAACGCCTTGATTATGGCACAACTGTTTACGAACGTTGCAGAGGCGCGTTATTATCGCGACTCTATCGGCGGGGATTCCTAAAAAATGGGTTGACACAATTGTAAAGTGGATTTGTTTGGAATTATTGGGCACAAATTGTGCTTTCAAAGAGGGTAGTTATGTTAGGGGATGATTGGTCAACTGTGTTGAAATAGTGGTTCTAGTACTTTCTAAGGATGCTCCCAAACATCTTCAAACTGGATTTATTTGGAAATTTTGGGTACAAATTGTGCTTTCAAAGATGGTGGTTATTCTAGTGGAGGGGTTGAGATTGGTTAATAGTGTTAAAATAGTGGTTCTAGTTCTTTCTAAAGATGCTCCCAATCATCTCCAAACTGGATGTATTTGGAATTCTTTGTCACAAGTTGTGCTTTCAAAGAGGGTAGTTATGTTAGGGGTTGATTGGTCAACTGTGTTAAAGTAGTGGTTCTAGTTCTTTCTAAAAATGCTCCCAAACATCTTCAAACTGGATTTATTTGCAATTCTTGGGCACAAATTGTGCTTTCAAAGAGGGTGGTTATAGTAGTGGAGGATGTTGATTGGTCAACTGTGTTAAAATAGTGGTTCTGGTTCTTTCTAAAGATGCTCTTAAACATTTAAAACAGGATTTTTTCAGAACTTTTGGACACAAATGATACTTTCATGTTTAATGATGTTCGTGGAGGGGTTAATATTAATGGATTGATTAAACGTTGGTCACCAATATTAAAATAGTAGTTCTAGGTCTTCCTAAGGATGCTCTCAAACATTTACAAACAGGATTTGTTCAGAATTTTTGGACACAAATGATACTTTCCTGTTTAATGATGTTTGCGGAGGGGTTGATATAAATGGATTGATTAAACGTTGGTCAACAGTGTTAAAATAATGGTCCTAGGTCTTCCTAAGGATACTCTCAAACATCTTCAAACTGGATTTATTTGGAATTATTGGGCATAAATTGAGGTTTCAAAGAGTGTAGTTATAGTAGCGGAGAGGTTGATTGGTCAATTATGTTAAAGTAGTGGTTCTAGGTCTTCCTAATGATGCTCTCAAACATTTACAAACCGAATTTGTCTAAAATTCAAACAAATATTACTAGTTTACAAATATAAAAGAAAAGATCAGACTATGAAACGTCAAATCCCATGTTTGAAGGCTAATTCTATGTATGAGACGTATGATCCATGGTCTAATTTCTTATTTATTTCATTAATTCCCACTCGTGGAAGAGTCCTGGTTTTGTATTTAATAATCAGCAAATGAAAATTGACAAGCATCATACAAAAAGAATCATCAAACTTCCAATGGTCTAACCCCATGTTTGAAGGCTTATTCTACCAACTGAAAGGACGATCCATGCTCCAATTTCTTATTCATTTTATTAATTCTTGCTAGTAGAAGAGCTCTGATTTTGTATTTAATGATTAGCAAATTAAAATTAACAAATATTACTAACTTATAACTACAGAACCAAGACATCAAACTATGAATCGTCAAACCCCATGTTTGAAGGCTTGTTCTATCTATGAGGCGTATGATCCATGGTCTAATTTCTTATTTATTTCATTAATTCCCATTCATAGAAGAGTCCTGGTTTTGTATTTAATAATCAGCAAATGAAAATTAACAAACATCACTGGTCAATAAATACAAAAAAAAAAAACCATCACACCTCATGTTTGAAGGCTTATTCTATCAACTGAGAGGAGGATCCATGCTCCAATTTCCTATTCATTTCATCAATTCTTGTTAGTAGAAGAGCTCTAATAATTAGCAAATTAAAATTAACAAATATTACTAATTTATAAATACAAAAAAGAACATCAAACATATGGAACGTCAAACCCCATGTTTGAAATGCCCCAATTTCTTATTCATTTGATCAATTCTCGACAGCGGAGGAGCTCTGATTTCGTGTTTAATAATTAACGAAGAAAATTCGACGGAATGTTATTAATTTAAAACTACGGATCACGCTCGCGGGAACCGAATGCATTTTCATACGTTCGACGCGTTCAGTTCGCAGCGTTGACGACGTGAAAATTTTACGCGCTCCAGCCTCGTCCGCGTCGGTCGGATTGCGCTGTTAAAAATTCAATTTTTCACCGAGATGGGGAATGATTAATAAAGCGAGCTTTTTGCGCCGGGCCGCGGGAAATAACTTGGCGGAATTAACAAACCGACGGCACCGTATTCGTTCCGCCGCGTCGTTCGTTTCAACGTCGACGTGAAACGGACACGGTACCAGGCAGAATTCTTATTTCACAGGTAAACAACTTTTTCCCCAGCCTGTACTTAGAACAAAAACCAGAAATCGATTTGTAAATTTAGTTTCGTTACTTCGAAACTTTACTATTACTACGTTGTGGACTTTCAAATTTCGAAGCTTTTCAATTCAGTTTCTTTATTCATCCGATGAGAGCGTCCCGTTGCGCGCGATGTTTAGAAAATGGACCTTTCAAAGGCAGAAATTCGACAGTTTTTGCGCCACGGGAGTTTTTAGGAGGCACAAAGCTGGAAAAATTGTGAATATTAACGATGTTTATGGATTTAACGTCGTTAACAGGCATGGGAGATGTCGATGGAATATGTATTGGGAAAATTTGGACTCTGATTGCTCGACTTTTGGTCCAATGAACATCCTCAAACATGGACAAACATCGTCAAACATGAACAAACATCGTCAAACATGAACAAACATTGTTAAATGTGACCCAGACCTAAGTCAATACAAATTATAAGACTTGTTCCAACTCATGTATCATTACAAATTCACAACAGTCTTGGAAATCTGATGAAACGTGAACAAACCTAGTCAAACATGATCAAACCTCGTCAAACGTGAACAAACCTCTGTTATTTAACTAATTTCCACTCTCTTTTCAAAACTTAGAGCACCCCAATACAAATTATAATACATATTCAAACTCATTTATCTTTACAAATTCAAAACAGTATTGAAATGTGATTAATCATGAACATACTTTGTCAAACATGACCAAACCTCTGTTCTTTAACTAATTTCCACCCTTTTTAAAACCTAGAGTACCCCAATAGGAATTACAAAACATATTCAAACTCGTTTATCTTTGCAAATTCAAAACAGTGTTGGAAATTTGAATTACAACCTCAATAGATATCGAATAAAATTTACTACAATAGTCAATATAAATCTAAACGAATAATGCACGATAATAAATAAAAGGTATGGAAAGTTATAAAGTTTCGTGTCGAGGAGTCTTTCGTGGAAATTGCATTTCGAAAAGTGATCGATTTCGCGGCGAACGGAGCATAAGTTTTCGTAGGGGGATGCTCGATAAGGTACGTACTCGTGGAAAATAATTTATCCGGCGTGATTCACGGCCGAGACAAAGACCTTGCTCGAAGTTACGATGTAACTTCCTGAATTATGCATCCCACAGAGCTCTGGAGGACTTATTTTCGTCGACCCTTTCGTGGATAAAGGAATTTCCTGGGCTTCACGGCGGTTGGTTGTCCTCGAGGACCACGTGGAATTAATATCTGTCCATCCGGAATACTTTGGGGATTATTTAGGGCGAAATTCCGCGACGTGATTTCGAATAAAATGAACCCCGACCTTGGCCTTCGAGATGCTTAGTTGAATGAGGGTCGAAGACGAGGGGGTTGGGATGATTGGATGGATCAGGGATCGAGGACTTTGGCAACAGGTCCTGCACAGAACAGGAAACACTCGATTCCACTAATTGCGTTTGCAAAACGCGTGGACGGTGTCCTTTCAGTTGTTATTCGAGCTGCTGCAACTTGAGAGACGAGTGGGCGAAATTTGATCGCCCTCGAGGATCGATCGACCGTGTTTGTATCGTTAAAGGGAATGTTATTGACGAGCAACAATCAGATACAACGGTTATTATTAACCTGATTTGTCGAATGGTGGAATTATTGTTGAATATATTTGGGAATATTTACATTTCTATTATTTGTTGAATAATGGGAATTAATAATTGCTTGTCTCTTGGGAGTTCTTGAAATATTAAATTGTAATTAGTTTCTGAGTATAAAAATACTCAGGGGAATTTTGTTATAGTTATACAGGGTATTGGGCCATCCCTGGGAAAAATTTTAATGGGAGAGTCTAGAGGTTAAAATAAGACGAAAATCGAGAATATCAATTTGTTGATTGAGGCTTCGTTAAAAGTTATTAAAAAATTTCAAATCCTTCTGGAAAAATTATTTTCGGTTGTAGGGGTCAATTACAATCACTTTTGGTTAAGAGACATACCCCCGAAATCCTACGCATTGTCGAGAAAAAAATTCCTGACCGAAGGTCTGATTTGAAGCCAGAATCACCTCTAAAATTTCATGCGAATCTTTAAAATGTCATAACTTCTGAACGGATCGGGGGATTTTAATGTTTGAAAAGGCAAACAACGCGTATTTTGATGAAGATTATATAGAAATTCTAAAAAAGTTGAAAAAGTTCGTCCTTAACCCCGTAAATTGAGAAAAACCCCATAAAAGTGGTCCAATTTTCAAACGACCATAACTTCCACAATAGTGAATGGATTTCATTGAAATTTTTTTCTGAAGTAGAGCTTAGAGGCACCTACCAAAAAGTATTAAACAATATTTCCGTAGGACGTCAATCAAATTTATTAAAAATGCAAAACTAGTTTTCAAGAAAAATCGACAGGTGGGTAGGTGCCTAAATTTTTCGACGATAAAAAAAAATTCCGAATCGTTCTAAAAAAATTATTTTCGGTTTCAGGGGTCAAGTACAATCATTTTTGGTTAATAGACATACCCCCGAAATCCTACTCAGTTTCGAGAAACAAATTCCTCACCGAAAATATAATTTCTGGCCAGAAATCTCTGCCCGAATTTTCATGCGAATCTTTAAAACGTCATAACTTCTGAACGGATTGGACGATTTTAATGTTCGAAACGGCAAACAATGCGTATTTTGATGTAGAATATGTAGAAATTGTAATAATTATCAAAAAGTTGATCCATGACATCGCAAAATGAGGGAGAGCCCATAAAAATGGTCCAATCTTCAAACAGCCATAACTCCTACAATAGTGAATATATTTCAATGAAATTTTGGGAGGAATTAGAGCTCATGTATACCTACAAAAAAGTATTAGACAACTTTTCTCTAGGACGTCAAATAAAATTATTAAAAATCAGAAACGAATTCTTAAGGTAAATCGACAGGTAAATCCCTAAATTCGACAAAAACCAAAAATTTCAAATCGTTCTAAAAAAATTATTTTTAGCTAGGGGAACCAATTACACTCATTTTTGGTCAACAGGCATACCCCCAAAATCCTAACCACATTCGAGAAAAAAATTCAGAAAGGTGGACAAATTTTTATATAAATTTTTTGACACAAGAAGAACACAAGTTCTCGTGCAACGTGGAATTATTAATTTCCCTGAAACTGGAGCGTCGATAAACAACGCGACTCGCGGGCACAAGAACAGAGATTAAAGCCGGAAAACGAGGCGCTAACAATAAAATAACCTTTCTGTATCGCGTTTCGTAATAAAAGGGAATATTAGAATCCACGGTACTGGGCTCTTCAATACTGAAACTAAATTCCTATTGCGCTCCCTTGCGTCGATTGCATCCTGGTAACAGAATACGATAGACGGATTGCCGCATATTCCCGGCTCCCGTCATTTTTCCCCTAGAAAATCAACCAAAAAAACACCACTGAATAATAACACTAAACTTCAAATATTTATTTATTAAATGGACACGACTTATAAATTCCAGTGAAAATCGAGTCTATTTAGAGTTTGGTGAAAACGAATCCCCCCAGAAAAAATAAAAAAAAAATCCCCAGCGTCCGAGGAGCAGTGAATGCGTTAAATAGGATCGCGTATGAAAATAATCTCGAGCTCAAAAGGCACTTTTTAAAACGAGTAAAGGGTTGGTTTCTTTCCCGCCTATGGGTAAACGGTTTCAAGCATCGAATTGAATGCAATGGTGGTCGTAAAATGGTGGAAAACGTCCGTCCATGGGCGGTCGAAAAATTTACGGGGACGGTTTCTTCGTCGACGAGTAAATCGATACGTTTCTGTCGCGCAATAAAAATGCTTTATCCCGTTATTAGCAGCCTGGTCGATGTTTCTTTCTCGCTCCCGACGATTTCTACCCTTTGAAACTCCCCAACGCCACCCACCCCCACGTTGATCTCCGCGCTTTCGGTGCACGGTGCCCGCATTACGGTTTTCCGTCTCGCTGCTCACCGCTGATTGGCTTCTGAATCGTCCAATTATTAATCTCCCATCCGATTTTCCGCGGGAACTAAACCGGTCAGGCGCGACTCGTCGGTCCCAGGGATCGTTGAACCGAGCGTATTAATCAAGTTTTGAGGGCCACGCGCGATAACCGGGGGCTTATCAATTTGTAACACCTTGTACGAGACTTCGTGGACGTCCCACAAGTGAAATAAAGACGAAATGTTTCCGGTGGAATGTATTGATTGAGGAGTAAAGTAGAGATGAGACGTTGAGGAGTGTCGAAGAGGCCCAAAAAGGCCCATTTTTGAGCACACTGTGGGAATTTTTGAAGCACAGATTTGTTACAGTTTTATCTGTGTGGATTATTCCTGTGGAATGTATTGATTGAGGAGTAAAGTAGAGCTGAGTCGTTGGGGAGTGTCGAAGTGGCCCACAAAAGGCCCATTTCTGAGCCTACTGTGGAAATTTTTGAAGCATAGATATATTAGAATTTTATCTATGTATATGATTTGTTAGGTAGAGTATAATATTGATTGGAAATAAAATAAATTTCAGTTATTTTCAAAGTGTCCCACAGAAGGCCCATTTGTAAATCTTCTGTGGGAATTTTTGAAGCATAGATATGTTAAAATTTCGTCTATGCATATTATTTGTTAAGCAGAGTAGAATATTGATTGGAAATAAAATAAATTTCAGTCAGTTTCAAAGTATTCCATATAAGGCCCATTTCCAAGGCCTCTGTGGGCATTTTTAAAGCTCACATTTGTTAGAATTTTACGTATACAGATTATCTGTTAGGCAGAGTGCAATATTTATTGCAAATAAAATGAATTTCAGTCACTTTCAAAATATCCCACAAAAGGCCCTTTTTCAGGCCCACTTTGGGAATATTTTCCACAAAAACAGTATGGCTTTTTCATATAATTTTTAAAGCACACACATTTGTTAACCATTTTATTTATATAAATTATTTATTACCCCTCTTGGAAGGGTTGAAGACAATTTTGAAGTTGATTTTTGTTAAAAAAAACACTTTCTTGATAAATTATTTACGCAAAAAAAGAACCAGAGAATCTTGATTGCGAATTAATGCATGAAATTGGATACCAGAATTCGTGAAATTAATAATTTTCCGGACCGTCCAATCGCGTTTGCCCGAAACGTAAATGCACACGTGTGCAAATATGGCGGAGACTGTTGCAACTTCTCGAAATTTCGAACATAATCCCCCCGCTTGGGCCGAAAACTGTGTACAAAGTTATTAATTCCATTTAGGAAAATCCCACTGCAGACGATTTACACGAAAGATACCTCGGAGTGTCCTCGAAACAACAATGGGGGTAGTTTAATACGCGATGATCTGACGTTTCGAGCGGTGAAATATGCACGTTCTGTTTCTAATATAGTTTGAATCGCGGCCCTTTTTGCACCATCGACGGAAATTTTTATTTAATCTTGCAAAAACGTCACCGACATGGCCTCGACAAAGGAAACATAATTGTGCTCGACGACTGTAACGCGGCAGAAAAGAGCCCGGCGTTGAGAGAAACGAGCTGAAAATGAGTTTTTGAAATTAAAAACCCCGAGTCTGGCATCGTAGATTAATTATTAGCTCGAAATTAAATTCAACGATCTTTTCTCGCGGAATTGTAAAATCTTAATATTTTAATCGTTCTGTCAACCACATATATAAATTATAAAACATCTTTTGCAATGAAAATGAGGTTAGAAATTTTCTTCAACCCTTCCAAGAGGGTTGATTCTTTCAATTTTTACAATCTTAATAATTTAATCGTCCTATCAACAACATATATAAATTCTTTCATCACGAAAGTGTCTTCTACAACAAAAATCAGGTTCTAAATTTTTTTGCAACCCTTCCAGGAGGGTTGATATTTTTAATTTTTAAAATCTTAATAATTTAATCGTCCTATCCACAACATATATAAATTATAAAACATCTTTTGCAATGAAAATGAGGTTAGAAATTTTCTTCAACCCTTCCAAGAGGGTTGATTCTTTCAATTTTTACAATCTTAATAATTTAATCGTCCTATCAACAACATATATAAATTCTTTCATCACGAAAGTGTCTTCTACAACAAAAATCAGGTTCTAAATTTTTTTGCAACCCTTCCAGGAGGGTTGATATTTTTAATTTTTAAAATCTTAATAATTTAATCGTCCTATCCACAACATATATAAATTATAAAACATCTTTTGCAATGAAAATGAGGTTAGAAATTTTCTTCAACCCTTCCAAGAGGGTTGATTCTTTCAATTTTTACAATCTTAATAATTTAATCGTCCTATCAACAACATATATAAATTCTTTCATCACGAAAGTGTCTTCTACAACAAAAATCAGGTTCTAAATTTTTTTGCAACCCTTCCAGGAGGGTTGATATTTTTAATTTTTAAAATCTTAATAATTTAATCGTCCTATCCACAACATATATAAATTATAAAACATCTTTTGCAATGAAAATGAGGTTAGAAATTTTCTTCAACCCTTCCAAGAGGGTTGATTCTTTCAATTATTACAATTTTAATAATTTAATCGTCCTGTCAACAACATATATAAATTCTTTCATCACGAAAGTAACTTTTACAACAAAAATCTGGTTCTAAATTTTTTTGCAACCCTTCCAAGAGGGTTGATATTTTTAATTTCTAAAATCTTAATAATTTAATCGTCCTATCCACAACATATATGGATTATAAAACATCTTTTGCAATGAAAATGAGGTTAGAAATTTTCTTCAACCCTTCCAAGAGGGTTGATTCTTTCAATTATTACAATTTTAATAATTTAATCGTCCTGTCAACAACATATATAAATTCTTTCATCACGAAAGTAACTTTTACAACAAAAATCTGGTTCTAAATTTTTTTGCAACCCTTCCAAGAGGGTTGATATTTTTAATTTCTAAAATCTTAATAATTTAATCGTCCTATCCACAACATATATGGATTATAAAACATCTTTTGCAATGAAAATGAGGTTAGAAATTTTCTTCAACCCTTCCAAGAGGGTTGATTCTTTCAATTATTACAATTTTAATAATTTAATCGTCCTGTCAACAACATATATAAATTCTTTCATCACGAAAGTGTCTTCTACAACAAAAATCAGGTTCTAAATTTTTTTGCAACCCTTCCAGGAGGGTTGATATTTTTAATTTTTAAAATCTTAATAATTTAATCGTCCTATCCACAACATATATAAATTATAAAACATCTTTTGCAATGAAAATGAGGTTAGAAATTTTCTTCAACCCTTCCAAGAGGGTTGATTCTTTCAATTATTACAATTTTAATAATTTAATCGTCCTGTCAACAACATATATAAATTCTTTCATCACGAAAGTAACTTTTACAACAAAAATCTGGTTCTAAATTTTTTTGCAACCCTTCCAAGAGGGTTGATATTTTTAATTTCTAAAGTCTTAATAATTTAATCGTCCTATCCACAACATATATGGATTATAAAACATCTTTTGCAATGAAAATGAGGTTAGAAATTTTCTTCAACCCTTCCAAGAGGGTTGATTCTTTCAATTATTACAATTTTAATAATTTAATCGTCCTGTCAACAACATATATAAATTCTTTGATCACGAAAGTGTCTTCTCGAACAAAAATCAGGTTCTAAATTTTGTTGTACCCCTTCCATAAGGGTTGATTAAAGTTTAAAAATATCAAAGGGACCTCGTGGAATATTTTCGATGCAGCGAATCGCAAAGTTACCGGCTTTTTAGTTTGCCCAAGTCGGAATGGAGGCCCCGGGACACGTGCTGGTGGTTAGTTTCAATCGGAACAAGCGTCTTGAGTGACTTATAGAGGGTAGTGCACTCGACACGGTTAATCGGCGCGCGGTGCCTTCGAATAGCCGCCCCTTGGAAGTGCTTCGAGCTCGGTTTCGAGGGATTACGAGGGAATCGAGTCGAATAAATGCTCCCGTCGACGATTGAGCGAAAGGATCGTGTTACCGGGGTTGTTCCAAGCGCGTTTGGAGGCGCGAAGGAAAAAGTTTCCCCTTCGGAGTTAATCTTATCGATACCCCCGGGTAACTGTATCGATCGACGGGCGCAAAAAGCCGGAACCCCGTCTAGGAATGAACCACGTAACGCTGCCAATGCGAGCAATTTCACGCCGCTGCGACTACCCCCGGCGCGATTCGGTTTTCGATTGTGCCCGCGGATTACGAAGCAATTACAGCCGCTTCTCGTGTCCCGATCGGCTAAAGAGCTGACCTTTTCGACATCGTCGACGATTCGTAATTTGTTTCCGACCACCGGTCACCCAGAAATTACGGATCACCGGGCACTTATTACATCCCCACCCCCCTTTGGAAACATCGGACGATTTTTGTTAGAATTTTTTTGGGGGCTCGAGGACTCAAAAAGTGGGGATATTTTATGTTTGAAACCTCCCCCAATTTTCTATTATTTATTCTATTTTTTTGGGTGATTTAAAGAAGATCTGTTTTTATTTGTTACATCCCTAACCCTCTTGGAACCATCGGGCGATTTTTATCAGAATTTTTTGGGGACTCAAGGACCCATAAAATTGGGTTATATTATGTTTGAAACGGCCCCCAATATTTATTATATTTTTTTGGGTGACTTAAACAAGATCAATTTTTACTTATTACATCCCCAACCCTCTCAGAAACATCGAACGATTTTTATCGATTATTGGAAAATTTTAAGTCTCACACCTCCCCCAAGTCCCTATTATTTATTATATTTTTTTGGATGACTTAAACAAGATAAATTTTTGAGTGAAATTTGTAAATAGACTTCTGGATGCATATTTTTGTTTTTGTTAATAGAGTTGATGGCGTGGTAGCTTTGTAGGGGGCTGTTTCAACCCCTAAATGGAATAATTCATATCTCACTTGGAGTACTTTTTTATATTTTTGTATATAGAGTGCATTGTATAGTTTTTTTTGATAATTTAAATTCCCCATAAATGCACAAGCTTTGTAGAGGGTTGTTTCAACCCCTAAATAAAATAATTCATGTCTCACTTTAAATACTTTCTTATATTTTTGTATATAGAGTGCATTGTATAGTTTTTTTTGATAATTTAAATTCCCCATAAATGCATAACCTTTGTAGAGGGTTGTTTCAACCCCTAACTAGAATAATTCATATCTCACTTTAAGTACTTTGTTATATCTTTGTATATACAGTGTATTGTATAGTTTTTTAAAACTTTAAATTCGCCATAAATACATAACCTTTGTAAATGATTGCCTTAACCTCCAAATAATTAAGTGCGTTCTGTAATTTTTCCAAATTTAAATTTCCCCATAAATGCATAAATATGCACGGTCTATCTATAAATTATATTCTTGAAATTTAAGTAAAAATTTGTATTATTTATTACAGTGATTTTTCTTAGGTTTGATTGATCCTCAGATTTATTTTTAGCAAATGTTAATTGGATTATTTTGGAGTAAAAATATCCGTTCCTCGGGTATTTTCTTAATTTATTCTCCGAGAATACGATTCATAATTCGACTTCGTCGAACGAGTAAAAACGTGTTAATTATACAAAGCGCCCCTAGGGATTTTTAACCCACCCTAACCTAGAATTATTCCATTTCGAGATAAGTTAGAAACGTATAACCGCGGCTTAGGATTAAAGGGATTAAAAGAGAAAATTTCCTTGGAAATTGGAAGCATTAATTCAATTAAAAAAGACAAGATTCACTTGTAATTATCCACGGATCTCGAATTTAATCCATAGACTCGATCAGATATTTTAATAAAAATTTAAAATTAATAAAACCAACAAATATCTCGAAAAATCAAATAAAAAAAATTCTAAAAATATGTGTACTTGCATTGTGTACAAAAATAAAATTCAAAATTAGTGTAATAAATATTTTGCATGCAAATAAATTAAATTTATCGATGTCTGCATAGCAATTTAAAATTAATAAAACCAACAAATAACTCTAAAGATCAAATAAAAAAATTCTAAAAATAATTTGTATTGTGTTTGTATTGTTTACAAAAATAAAATTTAAAATTAGTATAATAAATTAAATTTATCGATGTCTGCATAGCAATTTAAAATTAACAAGACCAACAAATAACTCTAAAGATCAAATAAAAAAATTTAAAAAAAAATTTTACTTGCATTGTTTACAAAAATAAAATTTAAAATCACTATATAATAAATATTGCATGCAAATAAATTAAAATCCATGTCTAAATAGCAATTTAAAATTAATAAAACCAATATCTCGAAAGATCAAATAAAAAAATTCTAAAAATAAATGTCCTTGCATTGTTTACAAAATTAAAAATCACCGTAATAAATATTGCACGCCATTATGCTCCGTCTCCAGAATCCTTTCACATGATTTAGACGACGTTTGAAATATTCCGGATCTCATCTCAGGTAACAAGCCACAAATTACTTTCGGAAAATCTTCGCTGGCTTGGTGGTTATTAATTATTGGCATTTGTCGCGTTAACGACGTCGCTTCTCAGACGACTCCTTACAAATATCTTTGAATATTTCACCAGTGTCCCTCGATGAACATTCTCAGAAAACATCCAAGATATTCTAAGTTTCGTTACGGGTTAGAAAAAGGGAATCCCCTAATTACACCCACGAAAAAAGGATCTTCCTCACGCGAGAGTCATTACATCCAACGTACCTGCAAACTCACAATTATAATGCAATTACTTTCCAAAACCAGTGTTGCACATTAACAGAATAACAATTTCAATCTGCAGAGAAAAATAAATAAAATTTATCCGTGGTCGTAAAATAAATCGAGAATAATAAATTTATATCGATGGACGAGATTTTATTGTATTTCCTCCCCCTCAAAAAAAAATAAATAATTCCCCGTGCAACACTGAAATGAAAACATGCTCCATTTAACGGAGCTTTAAAACGCTCGCTGAAAATGTACCTTAATACCCCTGAATTTTTTAACGGTATCATTAATGTTTATTCCAATTCTTTTGACTATTTCAGGTCGAACAAACGCGTCGAAAAATCGAGATTAGCTCCGAGAATTTTATCGAGAAGCAAAGTAGAGATTCCCGTGGAAAGCAACGTTTCCACGGAACACATTTTCCCACGCAAATAATTGATTCCCGGAGCCCTGGAAACCGGAAGTCGGGTGGCTCCAGCTGCAGACGCGCCTCCGGTTATAATACGGAATATATTTATTTTCAATTTTTGCCCCGGAGAAACGGAGCTCAAAGAGAAACGGAATTAAAGAAGAGGAATCGAAGACTTCAGCGGTTCGCATTTATTTCTTTCGAAAATAGAAAGCTTGTCAAACGATTTTTAGCAATTATGGTCGAGTTCTGCTAATCACTGGACCACGACAGTGTTCATTAACGCGAGTTTCAAGCGAGTATGATCGTCGTCGAATGCGGGGAACTCCCACGCATTCTTCCCAACAATTTTCCGATAAACAGAGCTAACATTTACATCGATCGGCGATAATTCCAAATGACAACGTTTTTCCAAGCACTTCCAACCCCCCACTCGTTCATTTTTAACAATAGAGGAACGTCTAAAGCGTTTAACCACCCCTTTACTAAACCACCCTCTCAGAGGAACTGTCTTCGATAATTTATAGCTCGGACAATTTTCATTATTTTGGGCTGAAAAAATTACTGTATACGCTATAAACATTGGTGAATGTACGCTATAAATTTTAAGAAAAAGCAATCGATGGTTATCTTTAAAAAAATTATTGAAGAGACCCATGAATGCCTAGAGTAAACCATCCTTTTAGAGAGGCTATATTTGATAATTTTTAGCTCCCCCAATTTTCATTATTTTTGCCTGAAAAAAATACTGTATACGCTATAAATATTAGTGAATGTATGCTATAAATTTCAATTCAAAACAATCTATGGTTATCTTAAAAAAAATTCCTAAAGAAATCCATGTATTGCACGTCTAGATTAAACCACCCCCTTAGTGGGTCTTTCTTTGATAATATGTAGCTCCCCCAATTTTCATTATTTTTACTTGAAAAAAATACTGTATACTCTACAAACCTTACTGATTATATGTCCTAAATCTCTCTCCAGAGCAATCTACGGTTTTCTTAAAAAAAAAATCACGAAGTGACCTAAGAACGACAAAATGTTAAAAAAAGAAAGACTCTTCTTTCTCGTCGAAAGAAAGTGAACGCACACGCGGGCCCCTAATTTTCCGTCTAATTAGATTCAAGCGGAACGAGGCAATGGCCGCGGATATATTTTTCCTCGAGCGTACAAACGGGCTCGTTCACGGAACGTTTTTAAAAAACGCAGCCGGGGGTCCGGCGTTTCGGATTAATTTATTTTCGGTCCGGGACCGAAACTGCACGGACGGAATCTCTTGAATAATGAACGTTAGTGCACATTTCTTTCCGGCTAAATGAAACAGCGACGTTCGAGGGAAACGACGGGGGTGGAATTACAAGAGAAAAAGGGAGAAGAAGAGAAAAAACTGGGAAACGACTGGTTTCAATATATCGTCGGGTACACGTGACAGTTTTTAATCGCACAAGTACGTTATTGGTGACTCCCCGGTATATCGTATTCCCTTCGACCCTTCCCCATGCAACGCGTATATATTTTTTGTTTTTTTCACCCCTCGAACGCGACACGCCCACGACTTTCGTATTTCCGCGAAACCACCCTTGTTTCCTTCGTCGATCGACGGGGGCATTTTCGCGAATTAAATGCAACGCGATACCTATCGAAGCCCCGTTACGATGCACCGCGGGATACCCGGCCCATACTGCGATGGACAGGTCCATAAGCATTTTCGATATCGATTCTGCCCATCGAACGTGTTCGACGAAAGTTTCAATTTCGGGATTGCCGCGAAGGGAAATTCGCCGCGGCGTGAGGAACGTTCGCGCCATACCTCGCACCCTTGTAACCCTCCCACGTGTGCTGCACACTCGAAATAAAATTAAGTCGAACCTGGTGGACACAAATCCATTTTCAACACTTCGGTGTATTTAAATGAGCTTGAGATGTAAAAGGGCAAATTGCAGGCCTACTTTGGTAATATTTTTTAAAGATAACCATAGATTGCTTTTGATTCAGATTTGGCACATATGTTTAGTGGTATTTTGACTATACACAGTATTTTTTTCAAGTAAAAATAATGAAAATTGGGGGAGCTATAAATTATCAAATATAGCCTCTCTAAAAGGATGGTTTACTCTAGACATTCATGAGTCTCTTCAATAATTTTTTTAAAGATAACCATAGATTGGTTTTACTTGAAATTTACAGCATACATTCACTAATATTTGTAGCATATACAGTATTTTTTTCAACCAAAAATAATTAAAATTTTGGAAGCTATAAATTATCAAAAAGAAAAGTCCTTTTAAGAAGAAACAAATTGATAGTTCCGTTTCTCCTATTTCAGAAAATTTTTTAATTAGGCCTCGCTATTTTGAAGGGAATAATTTGGAAGTCCTGCAGGATAAGGAGACGCAGCAAACAGAAATTCGTTTTTATTTTCGCGACACGTTGGAAACGCTTCCACCGTCGTAGTCGTGAAAACTGACGCACGGTTGTTTACCGTGACACGTTTCGCGCGATATTTTTTGACGCACGGTACTTTTTTCCGGGGCACCCGTCTGGCACGGATTTAAGTGATGAAATATTCCGCTGACTAAAAAAAAGGAAGATAAATTAAAACTTATATTATCTCAAACTAGCAATAGTATCCTACAATCCCTTCGAAACTAATATCTATATTAATTTACCCTTGCAAAATAATTAACCAAACCAAAGGGGTGGTTTTTTCCTAACTAGAAAAACAATTCATAAATTTATTTATTTATTTATTTATTTATGGGGAAAGTCCTCAAGTATCCCAAAAAAATAAAAACAGGAATTAAATTCAAATTAAATGCAGTCATTTTAATTTAGAATTTTACTATACTTATGTATTTTGTTAAAAATCAAATTTATTTATTTTATTACTTAGGGGGGCCCACCCCTTTATTTCTGAATTATTTAAAATACACTCATCCCTATAATTTTGCTTTATAAAATTCGTGTGTATTTTCCATCCCCCAAATATTGATGCCTCAAACAAAGGGTGTCAATATTTTATTGGCAACCCCTAATTTTGCCACAAAAAAATCCCCGTTGTGAGAATGAATAGCGTCTGAACGGGGGTTGGAGAAAGAAATCGGGGTTTGTTCTGATCGATGGGGGGTCGTCGAAGTTAAGAGTGCGTCGTTCTCGACGCGATTATCTCGTTGATAGAATTTATCGACGAGCCGCTGGGAGACG
Source organism: Colletes gigas (assembly GCF_013123115.1). Lineage (NCBI taxonomy): Eukaryota > Metazoa > Arthropoda > Insecta > Hymenoptera > Colletidae > Colletes > Colletes gigas. The sequence goes on from NW_025106644.1 coordinate 3,904,573, forward strand.
GATCGCCGTGGATCCGGATCGAAAGGAGCGAGTTAAACGAATTTACCCCCGAAGTTGCGAATTAAATAACAACTTTAACCAGGAACGGGCTGCTTTAATGGCCGTGGCCATCTGTTATCTTTCTCGTTTGAAAACAAAACTTTCCAGTTCGCGTGGCCGCGACGCGAGAATTTTCTGTTTTATCGGGTAATAAACCACGCTTGGGGGATGCTTCAACCCCCCCACCCCCCCCCCCTCTGCGGCACTGTCATACGCGGCTCGCGACCGACCAACCCCTCGGTGTTAATGAGTTTCCTTGCTTTCAGTGTGCCGTGCCATTCAGCAGTTCGAAGAGACGCCACAGTACACCGAGGTGAATCCCGGACAGGACGCCAAGCTGATCTGTCGCGTGCTGGGAAAGAGGGGTCAATGCATCTGGCAGAAGGATCAAAAAGCAAGTAGATCCTTTACTGCCCTCGTTTTGGTACTTTGCAACCCCCTGTTGGTGTGTTTATATTTGATACACGTCTCTTGGGAAGATTTAAATGAGATTTCGGTACCATGAAACACCTCAAATTGTACAGGAAAAGGGTAGTTTGTTTTTAGGTAATTTGGAAACTACCACAATTTGCATTGGAAACTATTTTCAGAGCCTCCGTTACAATTTAAAAGTCTCATCTGGATATATTTTCTATTATTAAGAAATGATTTTCCTTAGCCAGATCAAAAACTACTCAAATTGTTCATGAAAAGGATAGTTTGTTTTTAGGTAATTTGGAAACTACACCAATTTGCATTGGAAACTATTTTCAGAGCCTCCGTTACAATTTAAAAGTCTCATCTGGATTTATTTTCTATTATTAAGAAATGATTTTCCTTAACCAGATCAAAAACCAATCAAATTGTTCATTAAAAGGATAGTTTGTTTTTAGGTAATTTGGAAACTATCCCAATTTGCATTGGAAATTATTTTTAAAGCCTTTGTTACAATTTAAAGCCTTGTTATAATTTAAAAGTCTCATCTGGATTTATTTTCTAATATTGAGAATTAATTTTCATAGCTAGATTAAATAAAAGCACCTCAAATTGTTCATGAAAAGGGTAGTTTGTATTTAGAGTGTTTGAAAACTATCCCATTTTGCCATAGAAATTATTTTCATAACCTGTGTTAATATTGAAGAGTCCAATCTGGAATGATTTTCTTTAATATCTAATATTGAGAAGTAATTTTCTTAGGCAAACTAGAAACCCCTTAAATTGTCCCTAAAATGGGTAGTTTGTTCTTAGGTAATTTGGAAACTATCCCAATTTACATTGGAAATTATTGTTAAAGCCTTGTTATAATGTGAAAGTTCCATATGGATTTATTTTCTAACATTGAGAATTAATTTTCATAGCTAGATTAAATAAAAGCACCTCAAATTGTTCATGAAAAGGGTAGTTTGTTATTAGAGAGTTTTAAAACTACCCCAAGTTACATTGGAAATTATTTTTAACGCCTTGTTATAATTTGAAAGTTCCATATGGATTTATTTTCTAATATTGAGAATTAATTTTCATAGCTAAATTAAATAAAAGCACCTCAAATTGTTCATGGAAAGGGTAGTTTGTATTTAGAGTATTTGGAAACTATCCCATTTTGCCATGGAAATTATTTTCATAACCTGTGTTAGAATTGAAGAGTCCTATCTGGAATTATTTTCTTTAATATCTAATACTGAGAAGTAATTTTCTTAGCCAAACTAGAAACCCCTTAAATTGTCCACAATAGGGATACTTTGTTTTTAGATAATTTAAAAACTACCCCAATTTGGCACAGAAATTATTTTCCATAGCCTCATTTAAATTGGGGACTCCTATTTATTTTCCAATATCGATAATTGATTCTCCTAGCTCCCTAGTGAAAATATCACCCCTATGTGGTCACAATGTGTTACTAAATCACCCCTCAAACCACCCTCTCACAGTTTCCACCCTGAAAAAGGGGTAAGCATCAAATCAAATGAATCATTTAAAAACAAAGTTGTACAACAAAGAAGTAACACACTTTTTCAATGCAAATTTCTCAATAAAATTGACTTTCCCCACCTCCTATTGCTGTTGCACCACAAAGTAACGAAATCTGTGTACGAAAAACGAAGAATATCAGATTTGGGGCTCCCCCTCTGGAAGGAGGGACGAAAGAATTTGCGTGAGATTCTTCCAGGGGCAAAGTTCGCGAGGGAAATTTGGAAAATTCTCTGGAACGCGTTATCTGTGGAAGGGAAAAGGGCCTCCCGTCCGACTTCCTGGCTCGTCTATCGCGATTCCAGTTCATTGTTACCACCGGGGGCTGTGTGTAACCTCCTGGCAACTTTTCTCCGTTCGCCTGGTGCCAGTAAACTTCGCCTCGAGATAAGTTTCTACGGCCGAAAGTGGACGTTACGTGTCCGCCGACAATAAATACTCGTTCGTCGTCGAATGCTCGAACTTAAGTAAAATACGACGTTCCGTGTCGCGTGTATACGTCTCCGGGGCGGCCATTACTTTTAACAAAAGGGAACGTCGACGATAACTAGAAGGGTCTCCCAATTGTCCATCCGTAATTTTATATTATATTTATTCGACGTCCTTTCATTAAAAATATTGGAAATTTTACTCAAATTTAGGTAAAATTATTTTTTGGGGGGGTGAAAACAACTCTTTTAGGAAATTAAAAAATATTAAGAAATGATTTGAGGGGAAAACACTGCTTTATAGAATTTGGGGGTGGAAATACTTCTTTAAAAAAATTACAAAATACAAAGAAAACGATTTGAGGGTGCTTTATAGGATTTGGGGGTGAAACCACCCTTTAAAAAAAAATTGCAAAATAAAAAGGAAACAATTTGGGGTTGAAAATACTCCCTCAAAGAAATAATAATTTTAAGAAACAAAAAAAAAAATTAAATTGAAATTTTTATTTTGTACACCCCCTTAATATACAGATAAAAAATTCCCCGAAAAAATGGAGGCTGTTCATCCCTGAAATTCGAATGATAATACTTGATACGTCTTATTTAATTAACGCAGAAAAGGGATTTATCGAAACGCGATTGACAAAAAGCGGGAATGTGGGTGGTGTGAGGGGGCGGAAGAACGGGTTTGCGGGCGGATACATCGTAGATTATCGGAGGGGTAGTATTTCATGGCGGCGCGCGCGCGGATATTACCTTTTAAATTAACAAATCCGCCAGATAGGAACAGCGGGGCTCGATAAACCGCTGCCACGGCCATATTGGCGGTCGTGTAAATCCATTTTGAACGAGGGCTCAACGCGGCCAAAGCTCCCCCACGGAAAATTGAAAGTCAAAACGAAAATGTTATTTTCATTATGCCGTGTTCCCAGCGCTCGATCTCGTCGCTGTCGACGTCGGCAGAAATTCTGCCGGTTCGGGGGCGAGGCTGGAGAATTTGCATCGTCACCCTCTATACAGGGTGTCCAGCCACCCGTGGGAAAAATTATAATGGGGGATTCTAGAGGCCAAAATAAGACGAATTTAAAGAATACCAATTTGTCGATTGAGGCTTCGTTAAAAAGTTATTAACAGTTGCACCTCTAGATAGGCAACTTGCGTAGAGGTGCAACTGTTAATAACTTTTTAACGAGCCAAAAGGCGAGAAATTTGTATTCTTGATTTTCGCCTTATTTTGGCCTCTAGAATCCCCCATCAAAATTTTTCCCAAGGTCGAGTCTTCGTTAAAGAGTTATTAACAATGGCGTCTCTAGATAGGCAACTTGCGTACAGGTGCAACTGTTAATAACTTTTGAACGGAGCCTCGACCTTGGGAAAAATTTTGATGGGGGATTCTAGAGGCCAAAATAAGACGAAAATCAAGAATACAATTTCTCACCTCATGGCTCGTTAAAAAGTTATTAACAGTTGCGCCTTTAGATAGGTAACTTGCGTAGAGGCATAACTGTTAATAACTTTTTAACGAAGCCTCAATCAACAATTAACCATTAAAATTTTTCCTAGGGGTAGTTGAACACCCTGTATACATGTCCACGGGAACGGATACGATACGTGGATACTTTAATATTTAAGGTTCCGCAAATCCGCGGCTCGATTTCAAAGCGGATCGATGTTACATATTGCTTCGAGGCAGATTCAATGCACCGATTCTGTTCCTATTTTTGGGGAGGGGGGGACGTTCCGATCCGACACAGGGACGTTCATTCTTTCGCTGCGGAATTTTTATTGAATTTAAAACCAATTCCGGGGGTGTCCCACGTCTGTTTTTTAAACCTCAGCTTATAGAGTAGCGTCTGTAATTTTAAATAATTTTAATTTCATTATTAGAAATTTTTTGTGTGCATCTATATTTGTCTCTAGTCATTTTTTAACGTTGCAATTTAATTACATAATTAAATTAACATTAAATGGTGTATTACATTCCCAAAAAAAAATTCCTAAACATCATTTCCAGAGACCATTTACTACGAAATAAATTTTCCACCCTCCCAAGTAATATTCACTCTAAATATGGAATTTCAAAACGTACCTGGATCGAAAGGGTTGAAGCGCGTAACCGTTTCTCAATTCCTCGGGACCTCGCGGAGCGTAAATTGCTGAACGTGTCCGCGGTTAAGGAAACTACACCCACGCCGGGGCATTCAACGACGTACCGGGCATCCGTTTGAAAAATTTTTTTAATTAAATCCTGAACCACCCCTTTCAGGTCGCCAAACATTTTTCCACCCCCCCCACTCCCCATCTGCGGGGAAGGCCAAGACCGCCTCGTTTGCGTACAATTACCTGCTTAAATCCCGCGAGGGGCAGTTTTGTTACCGCAAGTATTCACCCCAGGTTGCCTCGAAACGAATCCAACGAGTCTGAATGGGAAAGCAGCGTCGAGAGAATCGCGGTTCACCTCCTAGATCACCGTCCCCGAAGGGTCACCAGGGTTCTTCGTTGGCTCTTGCGTTCAGAGGACAACTCTTTCGAGAGACGGTGGCTCGAGGGGCTTTGCTCTCCAGGAAAGACCACGTTTTCCTACCGTCTGGTACTCACTGACCCCATACGCAGATTTCCTTGGCCCCCCACGTACTTCAAACCGCAGCTAAAATGCACCTGGTCCGTCTCAGAAATAAAGGAACCCCATAAGAATGGTAGGGGAATTCATGGTTGGGATTGAAAGCAACCAACAGGTTTTTAAAATCGTTGGAACATGGTAGACAGATGCTTGGAGTACGTGGTTTTTGTGGAAATAGAAAGAACAGTAGGTACAAAGATAATTAAACAAAATTTGACACTAGATTCCTGGATATTAATTGTATTTATTTTTATTTAAATTTGTCACCTTGATGGGTACATTGAAATACAGGTTCATATTAATCAAGACAAATGTATTCATGTGTTCCATAAAATTAAATGTGGAAACTAACAGTAGATTTACAGATATAGATAATACAATTTTTCTTTGTCATCAGGACATGTATTTATATTATTGCATTAGTCAAATTCAATATAAATTGCTAGTAAATAATATTTATGAGTCCTGTAACATTAAATATTGAATCTAATACTAGATTTACAGACATAGATTGCATATATTTTTATTGAAATTCTTCAAATCAATGGTTACATTAAAATACAATTTTTCTTTGTCATCAGGATATGTATTTATACTGTTATATTAGTCAAATTCAATATACATTGCTTGTAAATAATATTTATGAGTCCTGTAACATTAAATATTGAATCTAATACTAGATTTACAGACATAGATTGCATATATATTTATTGAAATTCTTCAAATCAATGGTTACATTAAAATACAATTTTTCTTGGTCATCAGGATATGTATTTATACTGTTATATTAGTCAAATTCAATATAAATTGCTAGTAAATAATATTTATGAGTCCTGTAACATTAAATATTGAATCTAATACTAGATTTACAGACATAGATTGCATATATTATTATTGAAATTCCTCAAATCAATGGTTACATTAAAATGTAATTTTTCTTTGTCATCAGGATATGTATTTATACTGTTATATTAGTCAAATTCAATATACATTGCTTGTAAATAATATTTATGAGTCCTGTAACATTAAATATTGAATCTAATACTAGATTTACAGACATAGATTGCATATATTTTTATTGAAATTCTTCAAATCAATGGTTACATTAAAATACAATTTTTCTTTGTCATCAGGATATGTATTTATACTGTTATATTAGTCAAATTCAATATACATTGCTCGTAAATAATATTTATGAGTCCTGTAACATTAAATATTGAATCTAATACTAGATTTACAGACATAGATTGCATATATTTTTATTGAAATTCTTCAAATCAATGGTTACATTAAAATACAATTTTTCTTTGTCATCAGGATATGTATTTATACTGTTATATTAGTCAAATTCAATATAAATTGCTAGTAAATAATATTTATGAGTCCAGTAACATTAAATATTGAATCTAATACTAGATTTACAGACATAGATTGCATATATTATTATTGAAATTCCTCAAATCAATGGTTACATTAAAATGTAATTTTTCTTTGTCATCAGGATATGTATTTATACTGTTATATTAGTCAAATTCAATATACATTGCTTGTAAATAATATTTATGAGTCCTGTAACATTAAATATTGAATCTAATACTAGATTTACAGACATAGATTGCATATATTATTATTGAAATTCCTCAAATCAATGGTTACATTAAAATGTAATTTTTCTTTGTCATCAGGATATGTATTTATACTGTTATATTAGTCAAATTCAATATACATTGCTTGTAAATAATATTTATGAGTCCTGTAACATTAAATATTGAATCTAATACTAGATTTACAGACATAGATTGCATATATTTTTATTGAAATTCTTCAAATCAATGGTTACATTAAAATACAATTTTTCTTTGTCATCAGGATATGTATTTATACTGTTATATTAGTCAAATTCAATATAAATTGCTAGTAAATAATATTTATGAGTCCAGTAACATTAAATATTGAATCTAATACTAGATTTACAGACATAGATTGCATATATTATTATTGAAATTCCTCAAATCAATGGTTACATTAAAATGTAATTTTTCTTTGTCATCAGGATATGTATTTATACTGTTATATTAGTCAAATTCAATATAAATTGCTAGTAAATAATATTTATGAGTCCTGTAACATTAATTATTGAATCTAATACTAGATTTACAGACATAGATTGCATATATTTATATTGAAATTCTTCAAATCAATGGTTACATTAAAATACAATTTTTCTTTGTCATCAGGATATGTACTTATACTGTTATATTAGTCAAATTCAATATAAATTGCTAGTAAATAATATTTATGAGTTCTGTAACATTGAATATAGAACCTAACAGTAGATTTACAGACATAGATTGCATATATAATTATTGAAATTTCTCAAATCAATGGTTATATTAAAATACTATTTTTCTTTTTAATCAGGACATGTATTTATATTATTGCATTAGTCAAATTCAATATAAATTGCTAGTAAATAATATTTATGAGTTCTATAACATTAAATATAGTATCTAACACTAGCTTTACAGACATAGATTGCATATATTTTTATTGAAATTCATTAATTCAATGGTTACATTAAAATACAATTTCTCTTTTTCATCAGGACAAGCATTTACATTGTTACATTACTCAAATTCACTATAATTAACTAGTAAATAATATTTATGAGTTGTGTAACATTAAATATAGAATTTAAGCTTCTCCACCAATAGGGAAAATTTTCTAATATCCCCAGACAGGGTTCTAAACATTTTCTAAAAATTGCAAGTCACTATACAAGTCTCTAAATTGTTTTAGATTGAGAATAATGTAAATTACAAATAGATCAGTCTTTTAAAAAATTTTCCAAGCTTCTCCACCAATAGAGAAAATTTGTTAACACCCCCAGACAGGGTTTTAAAATTGTCTACATTGAGAAAAATATTAATTACCAATAATTGAATATTTTAAAAAATATATTCACCCAGATTGGACTTAGTGAAAAATTCTTTTTCTTCGTAATTAAATTCAGAGATTTTTTAATGTACAAAACCATCGATTTTTTGGTCGATATTGATACAATTAGTGTCTTTAACCCTTTCGTGACCGCAAAACGCAAGCTCTATTGATGCGTCGAGATCGCAAAGAGCACCAATTGTTGCTGGGTTCTTTCATCCGTCGAAGCAGCGACGCGGAGGACCGTGAAGAACTTAATTACAAGGAAAAGACGATTACGCGAGTGGAAAGCCGAAGCAGAGGGAAAGTAGGGTAGCCAGGAGGGGTAGCGTCGCGGAATAAAAAGTTTCCTCGGTATTAACGATAACGACGATAATGAAGCCGAGTGTCAGCGACGGACGATTATTGTCCGGGCGTCCGGATATCCTTGAATCTCGAGAACCTTTTCTTCGCCACGAGTTCACGAGATGTTCCTTTTTACCCTTCGATCGCCAGTCGATACTCTTCTGTCCCGAGAGCGGGGCATTCAAAAGGAAGAAAAGGATTCCCTCGATCGGAATCGACCCCTCGGTTTTTAAATATCTCCAGAGGAATTTCATCCCCCCAGTCAGCGATTTTTTTACCCTCCAACACCCCAAATCTCGCTTGAGGGTGGTCCAAAAGTCAGTCTATTTTTAAACATTGTAAAATTGCGAATAAAAATATTTGTACACATAATATTGGGGTGAGAAAATCGTGGAATCTAACACTAATTTATTTGTAATTGATATTTTTCTCAATCTAAATCATTTTAGAGACTTGTATAGTGACTTGAAATTTTTAGAAAATGTTTAGAACCCTGTCTGGGGGTATTAAAAAAATTTCTTGACCGTCTGAGAAGCCTTGGAAAATGGTTGAACGCGACGAAAGAAACGAGGCACGCCGAATTAAAATACAAATCCGCTACAGTTCCACTTTTTCTCGCCGCATTGTCGAGCCGGGTCAAGAGCCGCAATTTTTCTGCCGTTTGCGCCAGCAAATTACGCTTTCCAGGAAGCCGGGGCCGCGCGGAAAATACGTCGCCGCATTCTCCACAAATTTCGGACGTACCTAACTGTCCCTAATCTTCCCTTCCGTGTTTTATTTCGTTCCCAACCGTGTCGTTGCTCGAACACGAGCACATCGGACAATCGAGCACGTTTCATCGCTGAAACAATAGAATTAATTTTACCGCGGTTCGCCAACCACCCCCTAGAAATCATCCCCCAAATTAACGCGACCTTTTTAAAACTCGCAAACTCTTGGAACATGCAAATTTATTTTAAGCAATTTTTATTCGCTTTCCAGAAAATTTTCTCCAAGTGTTTCGAAGCTATTTTAAACTTTCCGCTGGGGACCATTTAGGGGTTGATTTTTACTTAAAGTTAGAATAAATAAAACACGAAAGTTATTGGAGATTTTTCTGGATTTTTTTCAGTATTTAATATCGAAGTTATTGATGTTATTTTTCTTGGTTGAAATTTTTGGAAATCATAGAGGGGTTGATTTCCACCCCTCAAGGAAACGAACCAGAGAATTTCTGGATTCTTTTTATTATTAAAAATTGAAATAATTGATGTTAGTTTCCTTGGTCGAATTTTTAAGAAATTATGGAAGGGGTGGACCATTGGAGGGTTGATTTCCACCCCTCAGAGTCAGAATAAATAAAACACCAAACGAACCAAAGATTAATACCACAAATTTCTGGATTCTTTTCATTCTAAACAAAACCAAAATAATTAATATTATTTTTCTTCTTTAAATTTTTAAAAAATCCAGAAAGGGGTGGACAATTTTTTAAAATAAATAGAAACAATTTCACAGCCTTTTTCAGGAAAGTTTATCGACAAATAATGGAAACATTGAAGCTAGAAAATAATTTTTCATACAATTTACTCGATGTCAAGAGAAACATGGTTCGAACAACCCCTAAATGTGAACGCTGGTTGGACGACGGAGGATCTCAGAGGGAAGTTTTCTAACGGCTTGTATCGTTGACGATATTCCGGAACAAACAGACGCGTTAACAGTTCCCGCAGGACGCCCGGTAAAAAGCGAGGAGAAAAAGGGGAACGACGCCGCGCGTCTCGCGGAAGATTTAAAGCCGGACGATTTTATTACGGCAATTGCAAAGCTAAACGCGCCGTTCAGGGCTCGTTTCCGTCGGTTTTCTTGCGCCTTTTCCTCCCTTCGTCGCGTCCAGAGCGTCTTCGACTTCCTACCCCCCGTTTCTTTCTGCTTGCTTCCCCGTGAAATCGTCCAGCGGGTCGCGAGCCCCGAGAAGCGAAAAAGTCGCTTCCAACCGCCGCGGACCGTGGCTGAGGGAACCGGAATAAGGGTTGGCTGGCCATGGCGTACGCTAAATGGTACAGTCTGACGCGCAAAAATCACTAAATGAAACTCTAAATACAGAGAAAAAGGCAATAATGCAATCACCGTCCACGTTTAATAACTACCCTCTTAAGGGATGATTCTGGAGAGCCAAATCGAGAAGAAAATCAATATAAATAAAACTTACGAGGCTTCTTTACTTGTAGAAAGCAATTTAGAAGACTCTTTTTATACAAAAACACATCCCAAAATTCCCCATTTAAATTTGAAAAATAAATTTTAATTTTAAAAAATTCTTCTGCATAAAATTTGAAGAATTCTGAAATTCACATACTTCTAGCCATACAAATATTTACTTATTAATTTATAGGGAATGGTAAGGTAAATAAATAGTAAATATTTTTTTGAATAAATGCTTTTCGAGGGAGACTGTACCACTAAATTGAAGTCGTTACAACGCCTCGAATGAAAAAACTCGCCAAGGGTGAAAAGTCGGCCGCGTTCGAGCGAGCAGTTTAAGGCCCCGGCGAGAGAAACTCGACGACAAGGGACGTCGGGAGGGTTGAAAGGGGTGAAAACGACAGACAGCAAGTCGCGTAAAGTCGAGAAACCAGACTACCCCAGACGCGAAGAAATCTTTTGACCGACCCACCCCCCGTAGGAACCTTAATGCAATTTCGGTCTTGCACGCGTGTTTCGAGCGTCGCTGGCCTCTTTTCTTCCGGGGGTTTTCGCGGCGATGAACGAGAGCCACGCGTACGAGACGTTGGTCGTCTAAGAAACAATCGGCGTCGCGGAATTCGCTCGTTAACGGGGTCGTTGGAACGCTGAAAACGCTCGTAATTAAGTAGAACAACCGGGGGAGGAATTCGTGCGACGTCGAATGCCAAGGGGATGATAGAAGAATCGTCTGGAGGGGGCAGAGGGGGGGAGTGTTGTAACTTCTCGCGTGGTTCCAACGATTGAAAAGGTTCATTTCATACGGTGAACGTGTCCAAAGTGTACTCTTAGTTTTTAGTTTCACTAATTGAGGAGGAATGTGCTTAATGAACCTCGGGGGTGGGAGAAATGTTGCTTTGGAAACCGTGATTCGAGAATTTCAAATCGTTGTAGAAAAATTATTTTCGGTTGCAGGGATCGATTACAATCATTTTTGGTGAATAGACAAATCCTCGAAATCCTACGCACTTTCGAGAAAAAAATTCAAGAAGGTGGACAAACTTTTCGACAAAATTAAAAAATTTCAAATCGTTCCAAAAAAATTATTTCCGGTTGCGGGGGTCGATTACAATCATTTTTGGTCATTACATATGCTCCCGAAATCTTACGCATTTTCCAGAAAAAAATTCCTAATGGAAAGACTGATATGAAACCAGAAATGCATCCCTCATGCGAATATTAAAAATGTCATAACTCCTGAACGGATTGGTCGATTTTAATGTTTAAAACGGCAAACAACGCGTATTTTAGTGAAGAATATGTAGAAATTCCAAAAATGATCAAAAAGTTGATCCTTGACATCGCAAAATGAGGGAGAGCCCATAAAAATGGTCCAATTTTCAAACAGCCATAATTTCTACAATAGTGAATATATTTCAATGAAATTTTTTTCTGAAGAAGAGCTCATGGGTACCTATGAAAAAGTATTGGTCAATTTTTCTATAGGGCGTCAACCAAATTTATTAAAAATGCAAAACTAGTTTTCAAGAAAAATCGACAGGGATAGGTGCCTAAATTTCTCGGCGAGAAAAAAAAATTTCGAATCGTTCTAAAAAAATTATTTTTGGTTCCGGCGGTTGATTACAATCATTTTTGGTAAATAGACATACACTCGAAATCCTAACCAATTTCTAGAAAAAAATTCAATAAGTGGATACATTTTTCGACGAAATTAAAACATGTCAATTCGTTCTAAAAAAATTATTGTTAGTTGCAAGGGTCAATTGTAATCATTTTTGGTCAATAGACACACCCCCGAAATCCTAACCATTTTCGAGAAAAAAATTCCTTACCGAAAATATAGTTTCTGGCCAGAAATGTCTGCTCGAATTTTCATGCGAATCTTTAAAACGTCATAACTTCTGAACGGATTGGACGATTTTAATGTTTAAAAAGGCAAACGACGCGTATTTTGGCGAAGATTATGTAGAAATTCCAAAAATGATCAAAAAGTTGATCTTTGACATCGCAAAATGAGGGAGAGCCCATAAAAATGGTCCAATTTTCAAACAGCCATAACTTCTACAATAGTGAATATATTTCAATGAAACTTTTTTCTGAAGTAGACCTCATGGGTACCTACAAAAAAGTATTACACAACTTTTCTGTAGAATGTCAAACAAATTTATTAAAAATGAAAAACAAAGTTTCAAGAAAAATCGCAGGGATAGGTGCCTTCATTTTTCGACGAGAAAAAAGAAATTTCAAATCGTTCTAAAAAAATTATTTTCGGTTTCAGAGGTCAAGTACAATCACTTTTGGTCAATAGACATACCCCCGAAATCCTACACACTTTCGAGAAAAAAATTCCTTACCGAAAATATAGTTTCTGGCCAGAAATGTCTGCTCGAATTTTCATGCGAATCTTTAAAACGTCATAACTTTTGAACGGATTGGACGATTTTAATGTTTAAAAATGCAAACAATGCGTATTTTGATGGAGAATATGTATAAATTCCAAAAATGATCAAAAAGTTGATCCTTAACATCGCAAAATGAGGGAGAGCCCATAAAAATGGTCCAATTTTCAAACAGCCATAACTTCTACAATAGTGAATATATTTGAATGAAATTTTTTTCTGAAGAAGAGCTCATGGGTACCTATGAAAAAGTATTAGTCAACTTTTCTATAGGGCATCAACCAAATTTATTAAAAATGCAAAACTAGTTTTCAAGAAAAATCGACCCAGGGTAGGTGCCTAAATTTTGCGACAAATAAAAAAAATTCCGAAACGTTTTGAAAAAATTATTTTTAGCTAAGGGTGTCAATTGCAATCATTTTTGGTCAATAGACATACCCTCGAAATTCTACGCATTTTCGAGAAAAAAATTCTTCACCAAAACATCCATAACTCCGATAATAAATAATAAAAATTGCAAATAAAATTCTTCTCATCTGAATCTATCATTTTATTAAATTTTATCATTTACAAAAATATCAGTTCTCAATCAATAAACACGATTTATCAAAGGATCCATTCTTCATCCATCCTCCATTGTTTTTGCATCGCTTCCGGTTTTCCGGCCGGCTGAGCGCCGAAAGAATCAACCTGACGTAAAATTCGCGTGTACGTTACACCGGTGATTCCCCCTAATCCTGATGTCATTAACCAGGCTTACCGGCGGGAATTAATATTTAAATTAACGTTGGAATTCGTCGGGTGGGGGCGGGGGAAACCCAGCGGGCGAATCGATCGATTTAACGGGGGGGATCGCCGGGCTCTAACGCGGAAAATGATTATGAAAACGTATTTATATACCGGCGTGGCAGAGATATTCTTGAAACAACCCCGTGAACATCCGGGGGTTGCGTATCTCCCGTCGGCGTTTCCCCTAATCCAGATGTCATTAAAGCGGATTATCCTCGGCGAATTAATATGCAAATTAATGCACGCACCCGGGGTTTTCTATAGGCAAGACGGGCGGGTGTGCGTGCGCGACGGGGGCGGTAAACCGTGGCTACGGGAATAAATAGAGGCAGCGGGGGGGTGTGTTTCGAACGTAACGCGAACGCAAACACGGACAAAGCGCGTAGGAAGCGACGAGTCTCTCTCGAAAACGCGTTTAACCGCAGGCGTCGCGACCGTCCGAGGCCACCACAATGCCGCGAATACGACGCGGAAAGATTAAATGATAAATTTCCAAAGCAACCGGCGGCCACTCGACCGCCACTTATCCGTCCACTTTGCCCGCGACCCCTTTTTGTTTGCCCCCGGAGGCATCGTCGAGTGCCTTGGCCACTCTTCTTTCTCCCGCGGCCTCGTTATTTGGATACAAAGCCCGCCCACGTTTGTCTGACGGGGCTCTTCCATGCCCGGCGAATGTATAATTAATTCGGGTAATTAGCCAAAAACGATTGAGACCCCGAACCTACGGGCAAAACGACCACCGCAACTTCATATCGGGTGGTCCTCGAGGGTAACACGGTTTCTTTCGAGCACCTGCACGCCTGTTTGCCCGTGGATTTATTCATCTGAGCTGTCGACCCTTTCTAGGGCGATTTCACGCGTAAATGTACACGACATGACCCGGGGAAAATTGATATTTTATTTAAGAAACTAATCCTGAAAGGACACAAGTATTTTATTTGCTATCTTTGCACTGGTTGAGGAACGAATTTGTCGAGGCTTCACTGCACAATGTGTTTCTTAATTATATATGTTTTATTTTCAACTGATTAACTGCACCGAGCGTGTTGCACTACATTATCGACCGATCCATGCAGGTGGCAGTCGGTAACTTCTGTTTTATCGACGCGTATGTAAGACCACAGAAGACCTGTATACCTGTATACGTCGTCTCTGACAATACTCTAGAATCTTTGATGAATCAATGAGAGTCAAAACTAACCTAGCGAAGAAGCTCTATATTTATGATGACCTATGCAAAGCGGATCGCAGCCAATTTGCTAATATTATTTAGTTTTTAATTAATAACTGCATCACCCAGCTGAGAGTGATACAATTATTAATTAAACTCTAAATAATATTACCCTGGTCTCACCATTGCTGCAATAACAACCCTCCATTAATAAAGATCTTCAGTGACCAACGATCGGTAACCTAACCTGCTAACATAACCTAACATAATGGCTAACCAAACACCTGCCTAACTATAAATCTAAATTCGTGTATTACATGAAGAAATAATTCTAAATTCGCAGCCATTAGCTCAGTGTCACCCACGAGGAATAACTTTTCCATGGTGGGTGACACCGATTACCAGGTCTCACCACGTGGAGGTTGCTGCGAGTGGAGACCCAAAGGGAGATAGATGGAATCAAAGTTCCATTGATCTCCCTTTTAGCTAAGCTTAGCTGGATTGCACCAAGTAATTATTTCATTTAAAAAGGGGTGAAGCTAAATTATGGGAGACGCGACGCTGAACCGTGCAGCAGATCTTCTGATCGAATCAACACTGCCCTTGGTAGATTGATTTCTATTTCTAGAGATCGATCTGTCATTGGCAGGCGACTGGATCTTTCAGACGAACTGGACGGCCGATCACATGTTTCCATCGATGAAACAGCGGTGATCGAAGCAAGAAACGAGAGAACTAGTCGAGGGAAGCTACTTTGTTAAATAATTACTTGGCAATCTTGGGAGACACACACAATGGGGACTTAAAATTAACGTCGAAGCTCAAGTTTAGTCAAGTTGAAGCTAAAATTCGAACGATAGAAGGGAACAGAGTTCCCTGGATGTTCTGGTTCAGTTGTACCAAGCAATTATGTGGTTTAAAAGAGGGATGAAGCTAATTTGGGGGACACGCGGACGCGTCGCGACGCTGAACCGTGCAGCGGATCCGAGGATCGAACCTACTGCCCTTGCTAACTAGATCTCTACAGGATAACGGACGGCTGCGACTCCGAATCTAAGGTCTCCATTGCTCCAACGCAACCCGCCGGGAGCCCGAAGGACCCGACTCAAGTTGTCTGACAAAGAGAGAGTACCTCTGTTTCAGTGTCGACTTCCGCTGGAAGGTATGCGATTCCGCAGGATACGGAATCTCCACACCTTCCAGCAGAGTACCATTTTCCCTGGATCTGACTACCAAGGGAAGGCGATTTGATCTTTCGGGCCAGATACACGGCCGATCACATGTTTCAATCGATGAAACAGCGGTGATCGAAGCAAGAAACGGGGTAACGAGCGAAAGAGAAGCTACTTGGTTAATAATTGCTTGGTAGAGCGCGGTGATAGAGGTATAATAAAGAAGGCTTCGACGTTAATTTTAAGATTACGAAGCTTAAGACTAAGCAACTTGGAATTGAAAGTCCCTAGGCGGCTGTGGCGCCCTCCCTCGATGTCCTTGCGATTGATCCAAAAGACTGAAATCAGAACTAATATTTATATTAGTGAGATATGGTAGGAATAAACACTTAAAAATGATGTATCACCTAACTAAAGGGAATTGAACAGAGTATATTAGCTAGATGTAACAAGAATTTAAGCTGAAATGTGAAAATAAAAATCTTATATTAATCAGTGTTATCGAGACAAACATGGTGTATGCATCGACACCATGTTGTACGTATCAAAAGGAACATTCTTATATTGACCAGTGTCATCGAAACAAATACGACACCATGTGATACATATCAAGACCAATACTCGTTGTAACGAAAGAAACTTGAATCGAGACACCAAATTGAATCACCACCGAGCAATCGAACGAAATGGAAGAATCAAACAAAAGTACCCCCGCAGAATATTACGAGAATTCGAGCAAAGAACGCAGAAATAAAATCCCTTATTCCAATCAGAGTAATTAAAAATAAAAATCCATGAAATTGTAGAGAAACGAACATAGTATATGATTGAAAACAATATTACATTATTGTACACATCAAAGCAATAACATAAATTCGACAATGTAAAAGAAACATTCAAAATCGGATGGATAAATAAAGTTGAATTCACATCAAACAAACAAATAGAAATAGTAAAATATAAATGGAGTGGAGTGGACTTACTACTTGTTGTCAGTACATAGGGTAGTTACCACTGGATCAGCTGTAAAGTGAGAAAATATTCATATTATAGCAACGTCGGTTAGGTAGGCAAGGCAAAATCAGTTTATTTAAGCGATTTTGGTATCAAATGAGAGAATAGAAGAGGGGAGAGAATTTTTGAACAGTTCTTACCGTTGGTCATCACCGTCCGGCACTGGTCAGTAGTGGTCAGCAGTGGTCAGTAGTGGTCAGTAGTGGCAGGAACGCGAATCAGCACTGGTCAGTAGTGGTCACTAGTGGTCAGCCATGGTCAGCGCTGGTCAGTAGTGGTCAGCAGCGGCCAGCAGAGGTCCCCAGCGGTCCCCAGTCCACTTCAGGCTGCTTGTACACTCCCGAATTCGCGACGCGACTGAAGAAGTCCTCGCAGTAACCCTGCATATAAGTCCAAGGTATGAAAGGGTGGGGAGACTAATCAGAGCCAAGGTTGAAGATAACAGTTAAGACTGTCTTCTCTACAGAGAAACTATTACAACTGGTCTCACCTCTTGGCTAATTCTGGATCTTCACTGGACTGGTGGACCTTGGTGTCAGCCTCACTGTTGACCACCAGTGACCATAGTCATTCTTGATCATCTACCCATTAAAATCATCACGAAAATTAAGGCCTTCTTACGGGGATCCCCTTACGATTTGATTCATGACCTTTTTTAACATTTTGTTCCACTTTGGATGAGTTTGTCTCATGTTACAAGACACTCGAGGTACAGTGATAGGGTTTCTTTTATTCTCTATTCTGATACAAACGAGTCGATGTTTGCAAATGATGGAAAATCGCAACTTTGCACTCCAAAAAGGAATGGAGGGGTTGGAAAAGTTATTTACATTGCGACGGACTCGTCTGTCCCACAGGTGTACCTTGCTTATCCGTGCAAATGTAGCCAAGCCACCGATTCGTGCACGGTGTCAGGTAAATCGACTAGAACTTATGCACATACCTAATATTTGCATCGACGACTCCAAAGGTCCGACGGAAAATTTGCTAGTTCGAAATTGTTCGCGGTACCGAGAAGAGTCAATGTCAATGTTAAATAGAGGGAAACGGACGTCTGTCTGGCCGTGTAATCCAAAACTCACACGAGATTGCTTTCACACAGTAATTAACCACCTTCAGAGGGAATCTGTTACGTTCGAACTGGAAAAGTGCAGCGCATTTGAAGAAAATAAAAAATAATATTCCACGATTTTTATCCTTCAAATTTGTTTAAATAATAACAAACAGGATCAAAGAATTGCAATTTTCCAGAATAAAATTTAATAAACAAATGATCCGATCAAACACAGAAATCTCAAATCTTTACGTATGTATAAGAAAAAAAAAAATTTTTTAAATTAATCGATTTTTTTTTCGAGAAAGGTGACGTCATTTTATTTTGCTTTTAATAAAATTCTAGAATGTTCTAGTTTTTTTTACGTTTAATCTGGAAGCGTCCCCACGAGAAAATGGTCCGGATAACGCTTGAATATTTCCTGGGCGATAATCAGGTCGCATAACTCGACGATCGAGATCGCGGAATCGAAACATTGGAAGTCGTGCCGCGTACGAATGCAATTCCAAGGAAGAAACGGGTTGAAATTATTTCAATTTCCGGCGCCAGTCGTTCTTCCCCGTCGACTCCGCGTTCTTTTTTCGACGTTTCTTGCCGCGGAACCGGGTGGTGGGGGGTGGGGGTGGAATTCGTGCGCTCGAGATAAATATAATCGCGCATTTCGCCAGAAGCTGTCCAAAGCTCGAACCGCGAAACCATGCACCGACGTTGCCTCCTATTTTCTGGGACCCTTTAATTAATACCTACACAGTCCGATAAATAACCACAGTCTGGTAAAAATTGAAACGATCATCGCGCGGCTACAAATCTTTTTCGAGAGGTATTTTTGCTCGAAAGATTAAAACTCCCTTTCATTAAACCCTTAATAGTATTTTCAGTGGTTACTAGATGGAATTTTTCCTTAAAATCGATCCCCTTGCCTTGGAGTTGCTTTATTTTATTTATACAATACTTTATTTATACTTTATATTAAATGATTTCAAAGTTTTAGCCAGCCCTGTATATAGGTGACTTCATTTTTAACTTGATTCGTAGAATGGTGTAGTGTACTGTGAGGTGTAACACTTTACCGACTGGTAGCCTGTCAGTCGGTAACATAGGAAACCTACGATCAACCGGTAACACTTTACCGACCAGTGTCGGTAACATATAGTCAATCGGTAACACTTTACCGACCAGTGTCGGTAACATAGGGTACCGATCTAACCGATAGCGGTCGGTAAAGTATTATCGATTGAGCCTATGTTACCGATTGGCAAGTACTAGTGTCGATAAGTAGGTTAACAGGTTACCTGTCGGTAAAGTGTTGAGAAAACAAGACTCGAGTGAACAAATGTTGCTAGGGAATTGAATAATTCTACACTTCTACACAAAAATTAAAAATCAAATCAATATAGTTCGAAGCCTAGATTCTTAAAAATAATTCAGAATAAAAATTCTCTAAACTTGAATTATAACAAATTCCAAGCCCAAAATTGTAACTATTACAACGAGAATCACCCAATAAAGAATCTAACGAGATATGAAAATACATAAAAAAATGGAGGGTTGAGGGGTTAAACGAGGGAAGAAGTAGCCATAAAAATTGGCCAAGTTATTCGAAAACACGACCCTTGAGGGACCACCAGGCGAGCTGCGAACGCGTTTAGGTGGTAGTATCGTATTATCGTCCATGGGGGGGAGGGTAGCTGGCAACCCTTTTCGCAGTGGGTGATCTCGAAACGAGATCGCCACCAAAAGCCACGAGATTTATGCCCCCTCGCGGTCTCTCGTTACTTCCCGTTGAACCGTCGACTCGCCCAGGATCCTCCTTTCTCCGTTTCCCCGCGAGTGAATATTTATGAAAGATGTAAATAACGACCGGCGGGAGGGGGAGGATAATTTTCTCCAGAGATCCGAGCTACTCTTGTTTACGGGCCAAACCGTTCCATCGGGCGTCTTTCCACGCTACCCTCTTCGTTCTCGTTCCTCACTCACCGCCCACGCAACCGACGCCATTGTTCTCGACACGAAAATATATTTTTTTGCAATTATTCAACCCTTCCAGACAATGGAATCTCTATTTGAAGTATGTAAAGATAGTGTTTCACGTTTATTTGCCACTCGACTTCCCTCATCCAAGGAATAGATCGAAAGCAGATAAAATTCACTCGAATCTTGGGAGGCTTACAACGCTTTAAAAGGGGATTCCCCGTGGGGCGGTACGTAACGGTCCTCGCGTTAGAAAAAATCGTATCTTCGCTAGAATGCACTCCCACCTCTCGATAGGAAGTCGCGAGGAAACGTCGAATCCTTGGTAAGCACGAAATCACTTTAGCGAAATAGGTGTACGGGGAATCGCCTTCGTCGGATTACCAGAAACCCACCCCTCGCTCCGCACCCTCTTATCCGGCTTCCCTCCCTATTCCACCCTCCGTGGCGGGGGGAGGAACCCTCTGCTGCGCCTTTTACGCCGCAAAACCCCCTCGTACCGGCTCGTCGAAAGAGTCTGCAATGAATCTCGAAGTTAACAACTTTTTCACCGCGGCCAAAGGAGCTCACCCTCACCACCCCCCTCGAGCTGGAAGGGGCTAGAGTCCGAGAACAAGGGATGAGGGGGTTAGGGAGGGTTGCTGGGAGGTTCCGCGAGGATCGATCCGTCCTGAAATTCGCGATCTATTTCGTTGCTCTCGAAGAGATTGCGTCTGCATTGCTCGTGTTATCAGAGCCTTTTGGCCCGGAGGGGGGGTGTGTACCCTGGCCGTTTGCTCCTCCGTACGTGCAGAACCCCGGCCAGAGTCTGTCTGTCCGTGTGTTGGCGCGTGGGTTGGTAGGCTCGCGCGATTGTGTGTGGACAGAGAGGGAAGACAGAGGGTGGAGAGGGGGTGGCGGGGCTGGGTCTGCGGGTGCATTACGCTGATTGCTGGTCGCGGCCCTCTACGGAGAACACAGAACGAAAAGGTGGAAACGTGGAACGAAGACGGAGCCAGCCCGGCTGCGGAACCGACAGGAAAGAGGTAAAGGGAATAAGGGCCGTTCTCCACCGTTAAGTAAGTGAACGTACGCTCCCAGCCGGGGGCTAGACCTGGATTTTAATCCTTTAAATGAATGACGCCCCCGCGACGGTGACTTGCACTCTGATCCTCTTCTCGTCTACCCACCAAAGGAGACTAAGTCCCTACCAACACTGTTTTTCTTGTCGCGTTGCCCTTTCCGGGCGGGCTCGCGCTAGCTACAAGCCGGAGTTGTTCAGGGGTTGTTGTTGCCCCGAGACTTCCGGCCGCCTCATACCCCTGCAACGTGTATCTGACGAGCTGGGGGTCAACCGAGGAACGAAGTGTATTTTTAAATTGTATTTCAACGCCTGGGTACACATCTTTTGGGTGTGTTTTGTTGCGATTGGTGGAGTTAAATTTTGAGGGTTGGATTTGAGGGGGTTGAAAGTTGCAACTGAGGGGTTTTGATGTTTAGAAGACGATTGGAAAGTTGCATTTGTATTATAGCTTTTTTAGGACTTGGTATGCACTTTCTTTGATTCAATTCAATTATAAGGGGTACGTTTATTGTGTTAGGGTTGAAAGGTGCACTTGAGGGGTTGATTTTTACTATTTAGAGGGGCAGTTGGACAATTTTACTAGTGTTATACTTCTTTGGAACTTGGTATACACCAAGTTACTCTCTTTGACTAGTTAAAGTTACATTTTAGTGAGTAGCTTTGTTGTGTAGGGGTTAAAGGTTGCATTTGAGGTGTCGATTTTTACTATTTAGAGGGGAAATTTGACAATTCTATTTGTGTTATACATCTTCAGACTACTGATGGATAATTCTTAGCATATACCAAGTCATCCATGTATGGATATTCATTAAATAATTAAATAAACAAATTTTCAAGATTAGATATTAAATTTGTATCACTCTTAAATTTTAACAGAGGCCTTAAAAATGATTTCTATAATAAATTAAGCAATTTCCAAATTGTCCAAAAGCAGAGTATTCTTTTTACAAACAATTTGAGAGACTTGGTGTGAGAATCGACGCATTCAGGGGGTGTTTGAGGTATCCAAAATGGGCCACAGTTCAAAGAAGATTACAGCAAAGCTTGAATTAAGGGAATTGAATTTTTTGAAAAATCAAAAGACGAATCAGAAAGGGCGAAGACGCTAATATCTTTGTGCAATAGTTGCGTACGCTTCGTCTCGCGATGGCGGACGTCAACGCGCTGGCAACTCATTATTCTTCTTGTCCTGAGGGCGCGTGCCTCCCCTCACCCCCCCTCGCCCGCGCTCTGCACGAATAATCATCGCGAGGACTCCCGTTGTATTATTGTGTCCTCCGTTGAATGATAAACTGCACGCGCTGGAACTGTGTCGCGTTCATTACTAATATTGTGTGCTCGAATGTAGGCGGCGAAAAATCTTGTTTACCTAGTGTGCAACTCCCCTCTCGATAATGGAAACTAGTAGGGGGATCGAAAATGGAATATGAACGTTTCAGAGACTGGCAAAATTCAAAAAAATTGGATAGATTCACAATTATTTAACAATATTAATTTTTTTTTTTTTTTGGCTTGTCTGAAAAATTATTAACAACAAATTTTTTCTGGATTTCCCAGAGTCACTGTTAAATTTTTGTGTACAATAAAATTTCTCTGGTCAAGAATATTCTCATGTAGAACATGCATTTATTCTCTGTAAATTTCCCCCATTCGCAGAGTGAAATTTTTGTCCACCCCCGGAAGCAAAATTAATTGAAAAAGCCAAAGAACGGGGAGTAACAATGATCAGAAGTAACGAAAAGAGCGACCTAACTCAAGGAGGATTTCCATGGCGGGCGGCAGTTGGCCAGGGATTACGGAGGACTCGTTACCCGACTAATAGCGTTAAATGACGAACGAGGAGATTTTTCCGGGGGTGGGGGTTGAACCGTAAAGGGTCGAAGCTTGGAGCAACGTGATCCAGTTTTGCGCGCGAGGATAATGTACAAGGGAGTATTATAACCTCGATAACCCAGGAGGGACGAAAACGGGCCTCTAAAATGTCGGAGGTGAGGATGGCGTCGCGGGGAACGAGAGAATAGATTATATGGGCACCCGTGGAGAATCGATCCTTGAATTACGGGCCACATTATGACTGGGAAACTTGCTAAGGCCGGCACTTTCCTGCCAGCGAATTAATCTACGCCGAAAGAAGAGCTGCACCAGGCCGATGATTCATTTCGTAGGAAACGCGAGCAACCTGGAGTCGACGAGGGGGGTGGGAAAGGTTGAGAGGATTCCGGCAACGAGGAACGATCGACCGTCTCCTTCGTCGATTAAACGATCGCGCAAAACGCTGACATACGCCCCGGCCATTGTCTGCTGGGATCTGTTGGGCCCACCCCCGATTTACAGCCATCCCTCTGCTTTGCATTTTTCCGGAGTCTCCGTCATGTTTGGTGGCTCCTTTTCCCTGGAGTCTCAGCCTCCAACGTCTTGGAATATTTTTGGGATGATGGAGACGGTGGTAAAATGGATCCTCAGGGTCTGAGAGGACCCCCTCGTTAGGTGGAGTCTTGGCATTTTTCTGGAGTCCATAAACTTGCATTCAACAACAAAAAACCCCCTTTCACTAAACTTGGGCCCACCCCCGATTTACAGCCATCCCTCTGCTTTGCATTTTTCCGGAGTCTCCGCCATGTTTGGTGGCTCCTTTTCCCTTGAGTCTCGGCCTCCAACGTCTTGGAATATTTTTGGAATGATGGAGACGGTGGTAAAATGGATCCTCAGGGTCTAAGAGGACCCCCTCGTTAGGTGGAGTCTTGGTATTTTTCTGGAGTCCATAAACTTGCATTCAACAACAAAAAACCCCCTTTCACTAAACTCTCTATATTTCAAATTAAAGCCAACGGGGGTTACCAGAAACATCATTACCTATCAATAACACATCGTGTATCCAAATATAAACATCACCTTGTATCACCACGTTAGTATGTCATTTGAATGCTCGAAGTCCTCCAAGGTGGTTTAAGAGAGTCTCTATCTAATTTTCTTGATTCATTTCAGCCTATTGGAATGCACCTGAAGAAGTACGAGTGGGTGGGTTCCCCGGACATCGGAGACTGTTCCCTGTGGGTGAGATCGGCCACCCTGGAGTTCGACGACGGTCTGTGGCAGTGCCAGGTCACGGCCAGTGACTTCACGACGCAGGACGCGTTGGCATCCGAACCGGCGAGGCTGGTCGTCAGAGGTGACGCGATCAGAATTTTTACGTTTCGATGAAAAGCGGGGACGATTAACATACGAATAATATAGATAACGCGTTTGAATGGGGAAACAATCTATTCTGGACTCTCTTAGTTTGGTAGGCAAATTGCAGAGGTGCACGTCAAAGCAGCCCCGTCGCTTTTCATCGCCATTATTCCCATTGTTCGGAGATTAATGTGCTCGTCCAGGGGACCGGGGCATCGCTACCAGGCCAGTGCCCCATCGCCCTGGCCGCGCACTAGCGAAAACGATACGCTAAAATAAAAACAATCGAGTCTCGAAGCTCCACTTTTCCTCTGCTCGCGAAAAATCGAGATTTTCTGTGAACAATTCCAGCCGGTGCTTTTTGCAAATCGACGGGGAAACGCAATTTTTCGTAGGATAAACGAATTTTCGAGGAAATCGATTTCGAGCTATCCGATGAGACTCGATTAACCGGCGGACCCCGTCCGTTATTCGTTATTTCTACTTGCGTCGGTCGTAAACACGCTTGTGTATTACCCGTACTCCGTCTATGTTATTATTTCCCATCTAGCGCTAGTTGAAACAAATATCGCGCCACTGTCGATGTTTACAGTCACCAACACGCGCGTGGGACGACTAATGGAAGGACACGGTTCCGTGCTGGCGCACAATAGCCACGCGCGTGCCGCAAAAATTTCCAAATTAATTCCCACGGCAACGGACTAGCGCGTGGAAATATTTTATTCCGCGTTCTCGATGCACTTTTCGACAGAGGACCGGCTCGGTGTCCCATTATGCCTCGAAATTGTTTCGCTCTTTGTGTTTTCTGATGGTACAAAAGGCCAATCGAGTGCGAATTAACCTTAATTGTCCAGGGATTTTGGCGTACGTCGAGCTTTAATTACATGTGGCGTTTGCGAGTGTGTTTATGCAACGTGTTTCTTTGTTTGGAAAATCGGATTCTTATTATGACTCTTAAACGGTAACATTTGTTGACAATATGGCAAGAATGTTGTCAAGTGGTGTAATCTACTGTAAAGTGTGACGGTTTACCGACTGGTAGCGTGTCGATCGGTAACATAGGTAACGTGGGGTCTACCGGTAACATTTTACCGACCAGTGTCGGTAACATAGGGTACCGATTCAATCGGTAGCGGTCGGTAAATTGTTATCGATTGACCCTATGTTACCGGTTGGTGAGCACTAGCGTCGGTAAGTAGGTTAACAGGCTACCTGTCGGTAAAGATTCGCATCGAACCATCTTCAGATCTGAATATAACAAAATTACAATTAAAATTCAGATACTCTGTTTCTGTTTTGTATTTTATTGGGATTTGGGGCGAAACAATGACCAAAATCGTAACGAACGCCCAGATATCCGGCCACAAAATCGGACAAATTAACACTGCGCTAATTTTCTGGTTCCAGTCAGCCCTCAGCGACCGCAGATAGAGTACGCGGGTCGTCAAATCCTACCGGGCAGCAACGTGACAGCTCGAGCAGGTGAGATCGCTACGCTCACTTGCAGAGCGCGGTATGGGAATCCTTCGCCTCTAATTAAATGGTTCGTAATCGTTGCACCGTAGATTCTCTCTACTACTTACCGTTCGCCCGACGACCCCTCTCGCGGACCTTTCTCCCCTCCTCGTGCACAATCCGTGACCATCCTGAAACGAAACGAAACGCCTGTCGATTAATTCCATCGGGACCAAAAGGGTGATTCCCCTGAAAGCCTAGCGGACTTTGCACGAGGAAGGACAGATTCGAAGGGTTTTTAAGGATCGTTTGAACGCGTTTCAGCTCTCTCTCTCTCTCTCTCTCCAGCTCTCTGTCTCTGATCGTTTGAAACTCCCTTTCGTGATTGATTCGATTAACCCGCTTCCAGAGTTGATTTCGTTTCGCGGACTTTGGACAACTTAATCCCAGCCCTGTCTTTCGCGCGAGGGTGGCCACCCCTCGCCCGCTTAGTAATCGAACGATTACCGCTGTAATTACTTCGAGCTACCTCGGAATCGACCTTTTTCGACCGGTATTTCCGGGGCAGGAGTCAGGCTATTTTTAATATCTCTTTTTCGAGCAGGAACAATCAGTCGAGTCCTCGCGAAATTACTTTGGGAGTTGATAGTTCCATCGAATGGGTAGCATAGATCGGGGGAATATTTTTTTAATTTTTCATTGCAATTGGCGAGAAACGAACAAATAATGTTAAAAATTGCTAGACTCGATTCTGGCTCCACGATTCAAGCAACGACAATGCAGAGGCGAGAGGGTCGGTGTCTGTCGTTGCATTATTCTAAAATTGGCACATTGGACGCCCGGAACCGCGCCCAGCGTCGCCATCAGCGTCGCCATCAGCGTCGCCAATACATGCATAGCGTACCGTTTGTTCGAGACGTCGGGGTTGGTTTTCCCTGCGCGAACATCCTGCCCCAACGTAATGCACCTTGTGGATCTTGGGTAGCGCCGGCTCTCCGGCTGCCCCATGAATAATCATGATCCATTTCTGCTAGGTATCTAGACGAAGTTAAGGAGCTACAGGGGTTTGCTTGCGCCCCGGAGACGTAGAAATAACAGAAAGCCCCGCGCGACGCAACGAAACGGGGGATAACGGCATGAGGTAGAGACGATAACCTACGCGAGAAACGTTAATTAATTTATAGGCGAATCGAGCACGAGCAGCCCTCGAATCGGTCGGGCGGGCGGGGGGGAACTTCGACGTTGGGCGGAAAGTTTGAGCGACGGGACGCGTGCCGTGGCAGTCTGCGGATTCCAGACAACCCGACTCCGTCTCTCTCGCGCCGCAACCCACCGAGAATTAGCCTAATTGACATCGCCAGAGAGCGTGGATACGCGTAAGCGATTTGATTGTTGCCAGACCCCAGAGTTACAAACGCGTG
Source organism: Colletes gigas (assembly GCF_013123115.1). Taxonomy (NCBI): domain Eukaryota; kingdom Metazoa; phylum Arthropoda; class Insecta; order Hymenoptera; family Colletidae; genus Colletes; species Colletes gigas. The sequence goes on from NW_025106644.1 coordinate 3,931,753, forward strand.
GCTGCCTCCAAAAGCACCGAAACAGTTGCCATTTTTGATGGAACATCTTGAAATCCAAGATAGACTAAATTTATACCGAATGTTTCATTATTTGTTGCTATCTTTCAACGAAATCACCTCTTTAGAACTGTATGACTAGAGGGCTAGAGAGACGGAAGGTCGGAAAGAGAGCCAGAGAGCGTCGGAGAGGGCGCAAAAGGGACGCAGAACGCGGTGTCGAAGAAGAAGACCGCGGGCGAGAGGGGTCGGTGTCCGTGGGATTTCACTCCGCGCAGAGTTGTTACAGAACGGCCATTGGGGATGCAAATATTCGGGGGAAATGCGCGCAGGTACGTCGGCGAAACCGAGGTGAGGACGCTGAGGCCTCAGGTAAACTCCACGGAGAAGGATAATCCCCGCACTTGGGCCACCTACAGCGTCTGCGAGATTATGGCTGAACGGTCGCGCTATGGACAGCCGATCAGGTGCGTCGCCATTCATCCCGCCTACGCCAACCCGACCATGTCCTCCAGCACGGAAGTGAGATTCGACGTTCGATGTGAGTACTTTCGTTTCTCTCCATTTTGTTCTCTGAACACTTTACCGACCGGTAGCCAGGTGATCCACTTATCGACGCTGGTGCTCGCCAATCGGTAACACTTTACCGACCTGTCGCGGTAACATATAGTCAGTCGGTAACAATTTACCGACCAGTGTCGGTAACATAAGGTACCGATTCAACCGATAGCGGTCGGTAAAGTGTTGCCGGTTGGTAAGCAACGGTGTCGATAAGTAGATTATCAGGCTCCCAGTCGGTAAAGTGTCACATTTTATAGAAAAAATCGCGACAAATAACGTTGTTAGATAAATTTCTTTTCTCGAGCCGTTCGTTTCGACCAGTTTTCGACAAGAGCGGCGTGGTGCCTGTGTCCACGTCCGATATCGGAGGCAAATATTTTTCCGGGGGTTTGATATCTCAACGCCCACGCGATCGAAATTAATTTTGGCGAACTAGTCGATGTTCACCGCGAACCAGAGGTTTATTATAACGTTCTATAACGATCCCCCGCTTAATGCTAATACGGATCAGCGTGGGGGGATTAATACTTAAGAACGATCGCCGATATCCACGTATCCGTTCGACGGATCATGCTCGGACCCAACTTTTCCGCCGCCAAGCGCGTTCCTCGAACTTTTTTAACGAGATTCCCGTGCTGGGAAACAATTTTACCCGGGGCTGGAGGCGAGCAATTTCGAGATATCCCCGAGAGTTCGATCCACGTCGGTGTTTGCACCGAATTTGTTTGGTTCGAGGGGACGAGCTAAGGCTAAAATCGTTACTTTCGTCACAAAAGAGAATTTTATAGGGAATCGAGACACGTGCCATCTGTATTTCATTTCCAATAATTGTTGAGTGGTATTGTCCTTTTGGACCGTGTAATTATTAACGCGTCGATGAGCCAGAATTCTCGGCGATAATTGTTACGATTTAAACCGCGTTTAAATTGCAACCGTAACAGCCTCCGCCTGTATTATATGTTATGCATTACCGAATTCTCGCAATCACACCGCAAGTACATTACAATAATATCAAGTTTCGCCGTATCAGGGACTACATTTAATTAGCAATTAATGTGTACTGAAATAACAAGCTGTATCCAACCTACGAAATGATCTCAATTTCTTTTGTAAAAATAGAAAAACATTTTGAATTATTGCATTGACCTTACGTTAATGAAAATAAAAAATCTGTTATTATTCCGGGGACGAAAATAAAAAGCACAGAGTAGAATGTTCGCGGATGGAAACTGTAAACCTGGGGGGAGATGAAATTGATACAAACGATAGTGATATCGCGGGGAACGAATGTTATTTACCCTTTCGTTTACGACGTAGCTGGAAAGACCGCGGAGGAACATTGAGCAACAAATAAATCGGTGTTAACGACAGCGGGACAGGAAAGCTGCGTGTGCAGGCGGGCAGACCTCAAACCCCCCTACCCCCCGCGAACCGAAAACTACCCCCCCCCCCTACGCCATTGCAGCAATTTAACTCTGTACACACGCCGGAAACCGCGAGCCCTCATCAATCTCCCTCAAAACGCCGCGTCCTGACATCCTGCTTTTCGACCTTATCGACAATTCGAGCTCCGCTGCGTCGTCCCTGGGCGATTTTGAATCGCTTTTTGCGAAACACCGGCCCCGGGTGACTGATGGACGAAGAATCGATTCGACCGGTCGAAACGACCAACACCCCCACGCGAACAGCCAGAAAAATATCCCGGCGATACGGTGGATGCAAACACTCTATTTACATGGGAACCTATATGAAGCCTTGGGGGGGTGCAAAAAGCCACCCGACAACCGGGGGAACCGGATATAATTTTTCATTCCACGATACGTAGCTTGGAAATTAATTTTCGTGGGCCAGAATTTCGCTGGGAGCACCAACCCCCTTCGAATGATATTAAAAATTGCTAAGGGTTGATATAAATAAATAAAAATAAATAATTATAAATACAAATGCTTTTGCTCGACTAGTGAAACTTTTAAAAAAATTCAGACCCAAAACTGTGGTAAATATTTTTAAAAATATTAAAAACAACCCCTGTTGCCCATTGGGGGTGGTTTTAATAATCGACGTGGCCACTTTTGCCTCGTGTTCCGTCTATCGAGCGATCGATACATCGACGAGTGAGGGGAAATGTAAATAGTACGACGTCTCCTCTTTTCCACCACCGTGGTCTCAATACCCAAGACAGTAATTTAACCGCGACGAACAGTTTCCCCTGTAATCAGATTCCGAATCGATCTCGGTCGTTGCACCCCCCTCGCCAGTGGGATCGTCGAACGAACCGAAATTTTTTCTTCTATTAATCGTTACCCCCCACCCCCCAGACCGCCTCGCGGCGTAATTCTTTCCGCGCGAAATCTCCCGCTCGAACTCGACGGGGATTCCAGCCGTGTGATTTACAAGAAGACATCTGCTGCTTCACGGGGTGTCCCGTTAAAAAAAAAATCAAATATCTCAACCCCTAATATTAAAAAAAAAAATTCTCTTTATTAAATTTTCTTCTATATTACAGGCTCAATCTATTTGTTATCAATTACAATATTGCATTTTTATAACATAGAATTGTTAACCAAGCGTATAATATAAAAAAAAATAATTATTTTCAACCCCCAAAATTAAATAGAATTTTTGTACAAAAGAGATTCTCGTACTGATTTGAGAGGGTGCAAGTGTTAAAGTAGGCCATTTTTTTAGGACACCGTGTACGTGTGTTGATTAGGTGCATTAGCCAGGGTGGGAGTCCCGGACTGAAATTGAAAAGTTCGCCTCGGAGCGTCGATCGAACCGCCCGCGGGAATTTCGAATCGTCCCTTTCGTTCCGCCCGCCCCTCTATCCTTGATTTCACCCTCTTTCCATCCCTTGTTCCCCCCCCGGGAGCCGACGTTTACTTTGCCGCAACGACTGCTTGCACTCCGTTGATGCACTCTTCGACAGGGGAGTCCCAGCTGATGCGAATGGATCGGCGGTCGTTCGTCTGCTCGTGTTTCGGCCACTCGGTCTTTCCCCGAACTTCGACCTGTTCTTACGGACCGAAACGGGCGATAAGAGGGCTGCGTTGCACCCTCCATTCCCCGGGAAACGTTTCAACGAAGACTGTTCCGCCCCAGGAAATTCGGGGGTGCTTCGGTCCAGGCTTGCAACTTTTAGACCACTTTGTGATTTTTTTTTGAAGAAAACTGCAGATTCCTCTGGAGGGCTATTTGGGGCATATATTCACTATGGTTTGGAGAGTATACAGGATTTTTTTCAAGTGAAAATAATGAAAATTGTAGGAGCTATAAATCATCAAAGATAGTCCTCCTAAGAGGATGGTTCAGTCTAGGCATGCAATTCATGGATCTCTTCTCTAATTTTTTAAAAAATAACCATAGATTCTTTTGGATTGAAATTTAGGACATATATTCATTAAGGTTTATAGAGTATACAGGATTTTTTCGAGTAAAAATAATGAAAATCCGGGGAGCTACAAATTATCGAAGAAAGACCAACTAAAGGGGTGGTTTAGGTTTAGTCTAGACGTGCAATTCATGAGTCTCTTTAAGAATTTTTTTAAAGATAACCAGAGATTGCTTTGAATTGAAATTTATAGCATACATTCACCAATGTTTATAGAGTATACAATATTTTTTTCAACCAAAAATAACAAAAATTACGCGAGTTATAAATTCGATCCCATCAGACTCCACCTGAATCGTTCGATGATTCGTGTTCTAATGCGATTCTTTAAGCTTGTTAGGGCGAAATCACGCTGCAAAAGTATCTCGTTCACGTGGGGGGGATGGGGTTGACCATGTAGGTTCCATGAAATAGGGAATCTCACTCGTAGAAAGGCAGTCGCGACGAAGTTGTTTGAAAAGTTACATCATTCTTGGTCGACGCAGGGGGTGGAATGACAAGGAGGGCGAATTTATTCGCGGCGGACGCAGTTTCCAACGCGCAGCTGACGTCGAGAGTCCGACGGATATTCGCTGAACCGTATTCCCGGGCAGTCGTTCTTTGGGTAAACTTCAAAAGCCTCTGTTTTTACAGGCGGCGGTGACGGGAGATCGAACAAAAAGAGGGAAAAAAAACGGGGGTGAAAAAGAGGGTACAGTGGAAGGAAGAAATACACGTTTCGAGGGGCGTTGCAACGAACATTTTGCGTCTTTTGTGTCGCGTTAGAGGAATTTCTGTTTCAACGTTTCCGGGGGTGGAATTTTTTTCCACCCCCTTCCTCCCTCGTTCCTCGCGTCGCGCGTTCTCTTTAATTAAGCCATCGCGCGCGAATTCGTTAATTAACTTTTATCCGTACTGCCGTGCAGAAGCGAACGCGTTTCCTGGAACGGAGGAAAAATAAAAAAAACAAAAAAATTTACACAAAGGAAAGGGGGTGACACACTGACAAACATTTAAATGCGACGAACAGGGGTCTGTTTTCGTTGACGAATTGGCGAGAACGCAAATATTATGCAAAGTCGTTTTTTGTCGCGGTCGTGACTCGCAACCACGAAATTCTTTCACCCCAGAATTGTTTTCGAACAGTAAACAGTAAAATATTAACACTTTACCGACGGATAGCTAATTGATCGACTGTTTTACCGACCAACGCTTACCGGCTGATAGCCTATCAATCAACTGTTTTACCGGCCAACGCTTACCGACCGATAGCCGATTTATCGACCGCTAACGGTCGGTAAATTGTTATGTGTCGTGACTAAAGCATTTTCTGAGATACTTTTTAAGTAAGTATGTGAGTTTACATACGTGTTTTAACCCTTAAGTGGCCTCCCAATCAAAATTCCAATCAAAATTCCTTCAAAACATGTAAAAAATTATAGAGGATTACTTTTTCCAAATAATTGCACTTACATATATTAAATAATTGTTAGTTTAAAATTGCAGAGGCCTCAATAACCCACTTAAGGGTTGAAATAATTCCATAAGAAAATTTGTGGTAAAAAAATAAAGTAAAAAAATATCAATAAATAAAAAATTTTCAATCTCCTCTAAATTGTTGCATTTTAATAAATTTAGTAAAAATGAGTAATCTTTAATTTTTCACGCGATTTTCCACGTATGTTTTTCCCCCACCATTTTTATCGAGTTCCTTTTATTTCTGACACGGATTTGCATGTATTTTTCTCTCCACGGTTTGACAAAGTTCTTCGAATAATTACCCGCCAGCCGGGTATTAATAATATCTGGGTCAACATTTTTTCTCCCCCCCCCCGCCCCCTGCATATATGCTACACTCATTCAGAAATGAAACAACGTTTTGTTCGATTTTTCTTTCCATAAAGGGGGAACGCGTATTGATCTGTTTAACTTTAATTAACGTTTGTAACGAAGATTCGAAACGGAGAAAAAGGAATCGATACTCGCGTCAAACGTTTTTAATGAACGAGGCCTGCAATTAACGGCGGAGTGCTTCGATCTTTTTTACGAAGCTCGATCAACAATTTAAAAATCTGGAACACTCGAAAATATTAGACATCGCTCCGAAAATTGTGGGCCACCTGTTCGATCGAACCTGCTCGCGATATTTTAAAAATTTAATCAAACAATTTTCCCGCATCCTTTAACAATAAAATTTATTTTTCTTTCTCGTTGAAATGCTGTTTTCCTAGACGCAAAATGTTAAATAACGAATGAACGCGTTGTTTGTCCAAACAATAATTGCAATCCGCATTATGCAATCAATTATGTTCCACGTTGAGCGGATGAATGCTGATCTGAATAATTGCTCGATCTAATGAACGGGCTAATAAACCGAGTTTTTATTCGCTCGGGGTAAAATTCGAATTGATCGAATACGTTCGTGCAATTCGGGAGTTCCCACGATTAATCACGTCGAAGTTTCATCGTGTAATACTAAAACTATCCATCCATTTTGCCCAGTGTTCCACTTAAAAATTGATAAAATAAAATTTTTCTATCGAAACAGATTTTTCGTCCAAGTCGAATTTCCCAGTGACACAGTGGCCCGCGGACGACGAGAAGATTTTTCGCGCGGCCCTTTCGTAAAATTTATCGCCGCGCGTCCCGGGGCGCGATAATGAATTTGTTTCGATCAACGTTGCGCTCGTTTGGCTGTAATTTACTGGCACCGATGCTGATCGAATATTCATGAAGCATTGTCCGAAAACGAACGCCGTTTCCCGGGGTTTGAATTTATTGAAAAGTCCAAGAGAGACTGACGCGATTTATGCACCCGGGCACACGTAGTTTTCGAATGTACGAGCGGCCGTGTTTCGCCACAGTCTTCGGTAAACTTCAAAAACGTCCGGGTAATAACGTTGTAGCCCCCGGGGGCACCGGGAAACGTCCAACCCTGAATACGAAATTTTTTTCCCCCCCCCCACCACCGACGATCGATAGGCTCGTTGTTTCGTTCCGACTGGCCGGGCCCGTTCGATAATCAAATTCGCGTGGAATCACGGCGAAACGCGACAAAACACGTCCACATGCCGTGTCATCTGTATTAATTTAATATCCTACGAGCAATTGATCCAGCCTGGCCGCCGGTTATTACCGTTTTCGACGATCGGGCTAGCGGTCATCCGATTCCCCGTGCAAACATTTCTGCCCCGACAGACAGTGTTATTATTAACGTTGTTTCGCGATTTATTCGCCCCATTCGTCGGTATTCAGCGTCCATCGACTCTTCTTTCTACTCTACAACCTTTCATGGAACGCGAAATTAGCGAATATTTGTAAATAGTATAATTAAAATATTATTTAGTATTCATTCTGTCGGTATGAACGGTCGGTAAACATTGCTCACCGGTCGGTAATCATCTAGCGGTCGATAACTGTTGGTCACTTACCGACCGATAAATCGGCTGACGGTCGATAACTGTTGGTCACTTACCGACCGATAAATCGGCTGACGGTCGGTAACTAGTGAACACTTACCGATAAATCGGCTAACCGTCGATATCTACAGGACACTCAAAGGATAATTAATCGGCTCTCCATCGATAAAGCGTTAATATCAATGGAATAAATTATTCTTACGTATTCAAATAAGAATATTTCTCGTGGATTTGTATTCTATATTATATTTTCGCAGTCTAACGGTAGGTTCGTAACAGATATCCATCACGGGCAGTTCGAAGGGGGGTAAACGAGTGACCGGGCCGCGGTTTCGAAGATGCCAATCGCACGGGGCTAACGTGTTCGTCGACGCGTGGAAAACGCGAGGGAATAGAGTTCGGGAAACAAGTAAAACGGAAACAAAAGCGACTACATGCGCCGTTCGGAACAGCTGCGGAGGCTTTCCCGTAGAAACACGCTGTGCAACCACACAAATAGGACCCCGGTCCGGTCCGGTGAGCCCGCCGACGCCCCCGCGTTACTTCGTATAAAACGCCGACAGGTAAAAAGGGTAATAGAGGGGAAAGGAGAAAGAGAACGGGAGGGGGAACGGACGGGAGGGAGACAGAGAATGTAGCTGAAATTGTGAATGGGTCAGCGAGTGTTCGTTCGCGCGTATTTCGAAATCATTGTTACGTGAAATGAACAGCTGCGCAAGCTACCCCTTTGCAACGGCCATAGAATCGACGATTCGATTCCAGAGCATCCACGTCCCCCTCCACCGACTTTTTCATCATTCCGTACCCGATTTCTGCTTTCCGCTTTCGCGCCTGTAAATCCAAAGAAATTAATCCCCCCCTCCCCCTGCCCCCCCGCCCCCGTGCGATGAGATTCCACAAACGATTTGGCGAACCTTGTCACGTTCGACCGATATTTTTACTTTTGGTACGCCTTATTGGACTAATTTAAGCACCCCGAGTCGGGTTATATTTATTAAAAAAATTGAAATTCAAGGTTTGGATAGTTTTGGAATGTCTCGAGTGTCTCGAATTTTGAGTGATTGATTTGCAAGAATTGGAATTTTTAATAGCAGCATAGACGAGGTATACGAGTAGACTTTACATCCAACGCAACATTAAAATCCTTCCATCCCTTCAGGAGTTATAGTGTTTTAAACAGGTGCATGAAATTTCAGGGGAAGAGATCAACGTATGGTCAGACATTGTATTTTCGGTAAAGAATTTTTTTCTCGAAGGTGAGCAGGAATTCGGGGGTATGTGAATTCACCAAAAATTATTGTTATTAGCTCCTACAACCAAAAATAATTTTTCCAGAATGATTTGAAATTTATTAATTTCAACACAAAATTTCTCCACAAAACCGAATTTTTTTCTCGAAACTGTGTAGGATTTCGGGGGTATGTCTATTGACCAAAAGTGATTGTACTTGACCCCTGAAACCGAAAATAATTTTTTTAGAACGATTTGAAATTTTTTTTTTCTCGTCGAAAAATTTAGGCACCTATCCCTGTCGATTTTTCTTGAAACTTTGTTTTTCATTTTTAATAAATTTGTTTGACATTTTACAGAAAAGTTGTGTAATACTTTTTTTGTAAGTACCCATGAGGTCTACTTCAGAAAAAAGTTTCATTGAAATATATTCACTATTGTAGAAGTTATGGCTGTTTGAAAATTGGACCATTTTTATGGGCTCTCCCTCATTTTGCGATGTCAAGGATCAACTTTCTGATCATTTTTGGAATTTCTACATATTCTCCATCAAAATACGCGTTGTTTGCATTTTTAAACATTAAAATCGTCCAATCCGTTCAAAAGTTATGACGTTTTAAAGATTCGCATGAAAATTCGAGCAGACATTTCTGGCCAGAAATTATATTTTCGGCAAGGAATTTTTTTCTCGAAAGTGTGTAGGATTTCGGGGGTATGTCTATTGACCAAAAGTGATTGTACTTGACCCCTGAAACCGAAAATAATTTTTTTAGAACGATTTGAAATTTTTTTTTTCTCGTCGAAAAATTAAGGCACTATCCCTGTCGATTTTTCTTGAAACTTTGTTTTTCATTTTTAATAAATTTGTTTGACATTTTACAGAAAAGTTGTGTAATACTTTTTTTGTAGGTACCCATGAGGTCTACTTCAGAAAAAAGTTTCATTGAAATATATTCACTATTGTAGAAGTTATGGCTGTTTGAAAATTGGACCATTTTTATGGGCTCTCCCTCATTTTGCGATGTCAAGGATCAACTTTCTGATCATTTTTGGAATTTCTACATATTCTCCATCAAAATACGCGTTGTTTGCATTTTTAAACATTAAAATCGTCCAATCCGTTCAAAAGTTATGACGTTTTAAAGATTCGCATGAAAATTCGAGCAGACATTTCTGGCCAGAAATTATATTTTCGGTAAGGAATTTTTTTCTCGAAAGTGTGTAGGATTTCGGGGGTATGTCTATTGACCAAAAGTGATTGTACTTGACCCCTGAAACCGAAAATAATTTTTTTAGAACGAATTGACATGTTTTAATTTCGTCGAAAAATTTATCCAATTATTGAATTTTTTTCTCGAAATTGGTTAGGATTTCGAGGGTATGTCTATTCACCAAAAATGATTGTACTTGACCCCTGAAACCGAAAATAATTTTTTTAGAACGATTTGAAATTTTTTTTTCTCGCCGAGAAAAGGCACCTATCCCTGTCGATTTTTCTTGAAAACTAGTTTTGCATTTTTAATAAATTTAGTTGACGCCCTATAGATAAGTTGACCAATACTTTTTCATAGGTACCCATGAGGTCTACTTCAGAAAAAAGTTTCATTGCAATATATTCACTATTGTAGAAGTTATGGCTGTTTGAAAATTGGACCATTTTTATGGGCTCTCCCTCATTTTGCGATGTCAAGGATCAACTTTTTGATCATTTTTGGAATTTCTACATAATCTTCGACAAAATACGCGTCGTTTGCCTTTTTAAACATTAAAATCGTCCAATCCGTTCAGAAGTTATGACGTTTTAAAGATTCGCATGAAAATTCGAGCAGACATTTCTGGCCACAAATTATATTTTCGGTAAGGAATTTTTTTCTCGAAATTGGTTAGGATTTCGGGGGTATGTCTATTGACCAAAAATAATTGCAATGAACCCCCTTAACCAAAAATAATTTTTTCAGAACAATTTGAAATTTTTGGCCCACCTTCTCGAATTTTTTTCTCGAAATTGCGTAGGATTTCGAGGGTATATGTATTCACCAAAAATAATTGTAATTGTCCCCTGCAATCAAAAATAATTTTTCCAGAATGAATAAAACTAATTACAAAAATAACACATTTTCATTATAAACACTGAAAAAATTCTCTAAAATTAAAATCACTGATGTAAGAAAATTTTACTAAAAATTCATAATCAGCACAGTGTGTCGTAGAAATATATCTCAAACAAAACTTTCAAAAATTCAATTTACAAACTACTATTTTCGTTTCTCGAAGTATTTAATTCGAATTGCACCTAATCGAGGGCGTATTACGAACGAGATATCTTCATAATAAATTAACGTAAAGCGGAGCGTCGAGAGCGAGTTACCCCGGTAATAGAATGAGAAATCGCTGTCTTATTGCGAAACTACGCCCGAGATTGAAATCCAAGTTTCGAGACGGTTATTATAGGCGGTGGTTCGAACGTAACTAATGATGCCTTTCGTGTTTTCGCTGACGTAATATCGATCGTCCGACGTCCGAATAAAACGTATCCCGAACGGTTTCGAACTCGTAAGTACACGCGAAACTCGACTCAGCCCCGGATATCGTTCCATCTTCCGCGCCCGGAGGACATTAAGGACGATTGTTTCCTTTTTTTCATCGATCAATCCGCTAAAAAGCAGGTTCCAAGGGGAAAAACACGAGCAGGGATCCGGTAAAGGGGACCCGTGCCCCCGTTAATCCGACGACAAAAGAAATAATTAATCGTACAACCGAGTTAACCCTCCCCCCCGCACCCCTCAAGTTGCGTCGAGGGAAAGACGCGGGGGTTTCCAGACAGTTTCCAGTTTGCTCGACTCTCTTTGCCAGTCGCGTAATCGCATTTCCAAGTCTGAATAGAAGCTTGTTATTTTTTGGCGTCCCCCGGGAAATAGGTCGCGGGCTGGGAAACTATTAATTAATACAATTTGGATCTGTGCTCCGACATTAATTAACCGTCATTTGTGACGTTTCACGGTGGCCGGGGGGAACTGTTTCATTGGTTTAAATCAACCGGGGTGGTGCCCGATGGATGCAATTGTCTATTAATGCGATAAATTGTTTTCCACACGGCGCCCCCGCTCGGATCGAATTCACCCCCAAAAATGGGAATATTAAAGGTCCTCGAGGTTTCTTTTTTAAAAGAGGGGTTGCAAAGTAAATTTATAGTGCAAATATATTGTTTTTAGGGCTAGTAAAACCTCCAAAATTTTAAAATTTATTTTAGAAACATTTATTTGTCCCTGGAAATTTATTCTCAATTAAAATTTTAAAACACTGATTATAGAATTTGAATATAATTTTTATTGACTTTTTTTTTGTTGTTTCTCTTTTCAAAAGGGTTTACAAAGTAAATTTATAGTGCAAATATATTTTTGGGGGGAGACTATTAAAACCTCCAAAATTTTAAAATTTATTTTAGAAACATTTATTTACCCCTAGAAAATAAATCTCGACCCTAATTATAAATAAAAACACTACCCAATTTAAAAAACACCAATTATAGGGTTCGACAATAATTTCTGTCGACCCAATTAGAACACGATCTTCCGAAAAATCGCGTGATACATCGACCCGATAAATTAGGACATCATCGAAAAAAAAAAAGGGGGAATCCCGCGGAAAGGCCGTCGCGAATGTACATTCGTCGACGCGACATTAATCAAACTCAGCGTTTCCGGGTTGTCGCGCTACGTTTGTCGGACACGGTCTGAAAAATCGAACGATTCAGGCCGTATCCATCGAGGCTCCGATGATGTATTGTTCCAGGAGCGTTGCAGGCCACGGTTCCGCGATCTCTCAACGCGTAGGGCCAATTAACTTTTTTTTTACCCCCTCCCCTCCCCTTCCCACCCCTCCAGAACGGTTAATCAATCGACTTAAATTCGTCGATTAATTACCCGTGAAAAAGAAAAAAAAACTAACCGAGGACTTTTCCCCAGGACCCTCGCAAGGATTAACTACCCGCAGGTGCAATTGAATTTTTTCGGTGCTAGGCTAATTATTCCCGACAAGGAACAACGAAACAGTACCTCCGGGATTCGTCATTTCGAGCCCCGTCGAACGTGCTCGCGCGTGCCCCATTGTTTTCCGTTCCGTCATCGGTTTCCCAGCGATCGTTTCCTTTTTTCTCTTTTTTTTTTTTTTTACCATTGCGAAAGGTCTTTGTTCCGATCGAAGCGGAAAATCGAGGAGTCGTCGATCGACGAGGTTTCACAGACGACCCCGCCCCCCCCCCTCCCCTCCGGCTCGCGGGGTCCGCTTTTAATTACGCGCTCATTAACGAAGGATTTAATCTGAAAACTTTGCTAGCCGTGGCGCTGCGTTTGCTCTCGCCGCGGCGAGTGTTTATTTTTCGCAGTTTTCCGCGGATCCGCTTCGGTATGATTAAAGCCCGTGATAGCAATTCCCTCCCCTCCCCCCCTTTGGTTCGCGATTCCGATTAAATCTCGCCGCTCGTTTGTCGAAGGACCAACGCTGGCTGAAAGTTTTTTAAGATGGAAAATTAATTTCCCCCCTCCCTCGCGTCAGTGTCCACCGCGATCGTCGGGGTATAATTAAAATCTCGCTTATTCGACCATTGATCGTTTTGGAAATGGAAACGCAACAGGGACTGTACGGAGCTGGATAAACTCCCGTGTCGCCATCCCCCCCACCTCCGCCCCCCGGAAATGATGGCAGTTCCAGGGAGGTTTGGAGTCCCGGATCTCCCACAAATTATCCCCGAGGAAACTCGCCGCCATTTAATCTCCAGAAATTTGTTAAATATGCCGCACAGATTTTTAAATAGTTTTTTTTTTTAAGAAGAAACTTCTCTGCGCGACAGACAGTATTATTATTAACTTTGTTTCGTGATTTATTCGTCCCCTTCGGCGGTATTCAGCATCCATCAGCCCCTCTTTCTACTCTACAACGTTTCATGGAACGCGAAATCAACGAATATTTGTAAATACTATAGTTAAAATATTATTTAGTATTCATTCTGTCGATATGAACGGTCGGTAACCATCTACGGTCGATAACTAGTGAACACTTACCGACCGATAAATCGGCTGACTGTCGATAACTGCTGGACACTTACCGACCGATAAGTCGACTGACAGTCGATAAATATTTTAAATATTTTTTTTTAAAGAAGGATAGTAACAGAGAATTAATCAGAAGTTTCGTGGACCGTGTCGAGTGCTCTCTGATTTCATTTCCTGTTTTTCCAGTCGGTTTGCAGCGATTGAATACGACTTGGCGTGCTGCACGTCTGACCATTAATCACCGGCTCTACTTGCGCTGTTTTATCATCGTCAAACATTAGCCACGATACGGTATCATCCTGATTCGTAAAATAGATTCATGTTAAACGGATAATATCGCAGCATCGTTAATAGTAATTAGTGAGACAGTATTCTGGTCGTGAGCGAATAAAAAACACAAAAAGAAATATTCCATCCCTCTTAGAACAGTCTGAAAACGCGTATTAAAAATAGTAAAACTTTAAACACTTGTAGCTCCGAAACTATTAGAGCTTTATCCAAAATTAAGGAACCATTAGCAGCGGCAAAGCTTCCTCTTTAAAAATGGTTAATGGTTTTTGTCGATCCGACTTTCCGTTTTCGAGATATCGTAATTTATGTGAATGGTAATTTTTTTAATTCGATTATCTCTTTCTCCGTCTAACGCGTCGGACCTCTCTCTCTGTCGCGTGACTAGCGACCGACTGACCGAGTGACGCCATGTTTACTGTTTACTGCGAGGTCACTGACCGCGCGGCGTCAGCAACGAAATGTAAACAAACCCTTTGAAGCCTCGTATCTCCGGAACTAACCGTCCGATTGACTCGTTTAAACGCTCATTTTAAAGGGAATTTCATCCCCTATCCAACGAACGTATCGCAAACTATCATTTACCCCATCTTCTACGTTTATTTTTAAATTTTCTTTGACTCCATGCACCCAAAAATATTTTATCAATTCCTATCGATTATACAACCGGTGTACAATGAAACTGGATCGTTTTATTTAATTAAAAATTAATATTTAGAGTCGTATTCGGTAGTTTAAAAGCCTGTTTATTCCCCAATCGTTACGAATAAATTTCCACACGACTTTCTGATGGTTGTAACATTATTTCCCCCATTTCTAACGGGTGAAAATGTTTCAGACGCGCCCGAAACGAGACTGGTGGGCGTACCGACCGGCCAGCTGGAAGAAGGTCGTGATCAGCTGGAGATCCGATGCCTGGCGGACGCGAATCCCTCCGCCTCGATCCTCTGGAGGAAAACGAAGAGCCCGGGGGAGTCGGAGGTGGCCAGTATAGGGGAAACCCTTCTATTCTCGCCGATCTATAGAAATCACGCGGCAGTCTATATCTGCGAGGCGGCCAACACCGAGGGTGAAAGCAGCCCCGTGTCCGTTCAAGTGTCCGTTAACTGTGAGTGTTTCCTGCCTGGTCTAGTTTCCAACCCCCTCCCGTACGAAAATAACCCTTTAACGGCCGAGACGCGAACAAGCTTATTAAACGATCGACATTTGCGGAAGGGAGACGGTTCTGGAGGGGTAAAAATAGCAGGTTGAGTGTAATTTTAGCGCTTCCTCGCCGTTACTTGCACCCTGGGGACCCCGGGTAATTAACCCTTCCCGGTCGATGGACATTGTGCAGGGTGCTTCCTAGGCATGGACGAGCCTACGATATCGTCACTTTTATACGTTTCTGTTTATGGTGGTTGCATACAAGCTTGGGGTACTGCAAAAATATATAACAATTATTTTATTATTGCTTCAGGGGTACCAAAATTAATATTTTTTTTTTAATTCGATAGCTAAGTTTACAATTTAAAGTTGAGAAAATCCCCTGTAAATAAATGTGTGCAGATGTTTTGGGGGTAGTTTTCGACGAAGAAAAATGGTATTGTCGCGGTTCGATCGGGTAGATGTGTTTGTCCATGGCGTGTTCGCGATCCGTAATCGATAAATAGCATTTCCGTGCAGATCCCCCGACGATCAGAACGGTGGGGCCCGATCGTTTGACCACGGCGTTGCTGTATTCCGGCGCATCGTTCGAGTGCACGGCCGACGCCATGCCTCCGGCTGAATACAGGTAACCCTAACCCCCGGATACTGCCCGTCACGCGAATATCTTGCATGCCGGCGTATCCCGCCCCCGTGACTCGCAGATTGTTCATTTACGCGATGTCCATCACGTTCCTTCGTTTCCATCGACTCGAAAAACGATACAATCGATAAATACCTCAGCGGGGGTAGCGTTTACCAACCCTCATCGTGGTCCCCATTCCTCGTACTGTGTGTCCGCATGCACGTGAATATTTCATTTCCATCGGGAGCTATTTTAATGTTTATTTCGAAAATGTGAATTCGTGTACTATTTTTGTAAATTGTTTATGTAATTTTCTGAATGGTCTGAATAGTTTTGTTTTTGTAGGGGATGATTCCAAAATTGTATTTAATTGATAAATAGCTTACTAGAGGGTTTATCAACCCTCACTATATATGTAAATATTTTATTTTTGTAGAGAATTATTTTATTTGAATATTTATTTAAAAAATGAACATTTATACAATTTTAATTATGTTTTCCATAAATTGTGTATCCCATTTTCTGAATTGCATGGTTGGAATAGTCTCCCAGTGGGGGATGATTTAAAAATTGTGTTTAATAATTCATTTATTATTAACCTAATTTATTTATGTTTTGATTGAGAATTAAGTTTGCATCGAGTAGTTTGTTTTTGTTTTCCATGTGTGTTTCTGTATCTTAGACCGTTTCGCGAGGAACGTTTGCACGTGGTAGAAAATTAGGGAACCCCCCGGGGGGAAGTCGACTTGAAACGCGACGATTTTTCACACGAATCAGGTGGGCCCAGATCTTCACCGATGGCCGGATGCCATTGGAGTGCGGAACAGGGCAACGATTGATCCTGACGAACGTGACGTACGAGCAACAGGGTCAATACATATGTCTCGCCTCGAACAAGATCAATGGAAACGTCAGGGAAGTTAAAAGCGACCCTGTGTCTCTCCAAGTGGTCGGCGCGCCCATGGTAAGGATTCACCAGGCTCCAGGATCGATCTCTCGGTTCTAAATCACTGCGTGCTTCCTCTCGCGAGCATTCCTTGGTGTTCAACCCTCTCACAGCTTAGTTATTCACTTCTATTTATTAAATCATCGTCTATAAATGGGGTGTAGGGGTTGTAAATAAAGAATACATCACTATGTTTCTCCAGAAAATTTTTCAAAGTCATCCGATAGACTCTGGGTCTATTCTGACCCATGCAAAATTCTCCTGAACTTCTGACTTTTTATAAATGATAAAAGACTGGTTGTATAGTGGACTATGGGCCCATTCTGACCCATGCAAAATTTTCCTGAATTTCCGATTTTTTATACATGATAAAAGACTGCTCGTTCAGTGGACTCTGAATCCATTCTGACCCATGCAAAATTCTCATTCCATTGTGTTAAATTTCTAATTTTTAATAAATATCTTACAACTACTGATAATATAAAGATATAATCGAGGGTTGAACATACAGTGTGACTCAAATTTTCTAAAAAAAATATCGAAAAAAAAGTCTCGAAAGTGTGAAAATGCAAATTGCAATCGCGAAGAAGTAAAATTCCAAATCGATCGACACCGGGAATGAAAGTTTAATCGTTCCGGGGCGGAACGAATATCGCGATTCGGGGGTTTTTACGGGTTCCCCGATCGTATCTGTTTTTTTATCGGCGAACGAACGTAATCGCGGAACAGGGGATCGCCATATGTGAATGATTAATAAAATTATCGTTCGCTCCGTGTTCATCGATCTGTTGGCACGCGAATCGAGCCAGCGCCGGTCGTTGTTGGTGCACTGCGGCGTATTTAAATATGAAATGAAAAATTCATATTTAACCGGTGCGCGGACGAGGGACGAGGGAAAACACACAACCAACGGCAGAACGTAATTTTCGCGTCACACGCTCGCCGTCGATTGATCGCAGCGACAGTGTTTTCATTCGCGTCTGCTTTTCGCGATCCCGCGATCCGAGCACCACTTGCGGTCCCCGGCTATTTCCGCCGGAATTCATGCAAAAAATCTCACCTACCGACAGAAATGTTAATCCCCGGGAACGTTTTCGATGGAAATAAAAGTCACCGGCCGGCAAATTTGTCAGTTTGTTATTGGATCAACCATATTTGGGGTTGAAAAAGTATTCCGTTTAACTTTTAACTTATACCTGAACTCCATTTACGAGGTTATGGCTGCTCAAAGACGTCAAAGATGGTCAACATCATTGTTACTCTCGAAACTATATTCTCCAAAACGAAATCTACTCGACCAATTGGGCTAAAATTTTGGGTACATATTCAGTACACGTGTGACTATAGTCTCCATCAAAATCGACTCGATATTATTATTTTTTCTATTCTTTTTCAGGGCCTCCAATGTTAAAAGAAAGCATGAAAAGATAGATGCTCTGACTTCAAAGCGTTGTCATTTTTTTAATCATTGACCTTTTTATTTTATTCTGCTTCCTGCTATAGTCAAACTCATACTAATTAAGAATCCTTCGAGTTTTTTTATTTCGAACAAACAGAATGGTCAGAATCGTGGGGAGAGCGGAATCCCCTTTTTCAATGTTTGGCCATATTTGACCATATTTGAGGCCCCGCAGGTGGCGTCAATTTTAACTCTTTCTCGCTGAAAAAATTCATACACATTGGTAAACTATCTATAAATAAACCCTGCAAATTTGGCTGCAAAAGGTTTTATAGTTTCTTTGCAAAAAATTCATGCGTCATTTCACTGTTATTGAGGAGAAAGCGACAGGAAACACGCGTAGTCTTAGAACGTTTGTAGACGAATGACCGATTGAAAGGGGCTGGTTTGGACCGTGTGTCGTAGGTGGTGAAGCCTGGCATCACGGAGAAGTTCGTCGTCGCAACTACGGAAGGGAGTCCAGCGAAATTAGAGATCCGACTCTGCTCCGACCCGAAGCCCAGACTCGTGGCCTGGGAATGGGGCAGCACCAGACTCCACGCCGGTTAGACTGCTTCCTAGCCAAAAGTATTCGAGTCTTTGGTTTGCCCTTTCAGTATTTTTTTTTACGTACGTCTCTTCTCCACTAATTGGCACTCCTTATCACTGAAAAGTGGTGCGCCCTCGCGATTAATTAATTCGAGCATCCCTTTGGACGCGAGTTCCCCCATTAATTACCCGCCCCTTTTCTCCCGCATAGTCCTCCAAACGAATCTCCGGAACCTTTCGATCCTCGAGGAGGACGCGTTCGATCCCCACCCCCCAGGGAGGCCTCTCGATGCACAACGTCTTCGTCGTGGACCTCACGGTTCAGTTTGTAGCACCAGAAACCGGAAACAAGAAGCTTCGATACTCTTAGTGCCCTCCAGCATCTCGAGAGACACGTTTAATTGTTTAATTTCGATTCTGTTTTTTTTTGGTCCCTTTGGATCTTGCTCTGGAGCAGAGGTTTCTGACATTTTTGGAAGGCACATGACCTAGGGAAATGCACTATATTGGGGGATGTGATGCAGGAGTCTTAGAGAAAAATATACTTTCAGTGTTAAACTTCTTTATTAATATATACAGGTTAATACAATTGTGATTAAATGGAAAAAAACTTGTTCATTTCTTCGTACATTGAGATATGTGAGAGTTTATGTATAAATAAATTACAAATAGAACTTGTAGGTGGTGTGAGATGTTGGACACGGTGGCTCCCGGTACGATCGTCGACGTTCAGCTGCATTGGGCGCGGGTCACCTTTGGGATGGGTGACCACCGCTCCCCCGGAAAAAAGCTCTCACAGAATCATTATTTGGGGTTTTTTTTCGTTGGATACTGTTTATAGTTACATTTCTATATCGATTCTGTAATTATAAACAATTTGTTAGCCTGTTAATATTAAAAAAAAGATAAAAAACACAACTACTTTAATAGAATAAGAAGTAAAGAAGAAACTACTAATAAATAGAAAAGTAAAGAAAAAACTACTAATAAATAGAAGTAGTACACAGTGTAATAAAAACTCTCCCCTGCTTCACAAACAAAAAATTATTAACAATAGTTACAATAGGTACAAAAGCTACATAATTAAGCCACATACAATTAAATTGACATACTTGAATTAAAATACTACACAAAAGGGGGGGAAATTAAATAATCCCCCCACTGTGAATAGCCTCCCAATTTTGGAAGTGTCTGGCCCAGACGATCCTCCAGAAAAATCCTCCCAAAAACCCCCCATCCTCAATTGACTGTCTATTCGCAGGTGAGATGCTGGAGTCGCGGTACCGAGCGTTGGATCTGGAGCCACTTCCGGTGGAGGATTGTTACGTGGCCATTTTGGAGCTGATCAACACCGTGAAGGAGGACCAGAGGCTGTACCACGTGATCGTGGAGAACGATCGTGGCAGCGATCGTCGTGCGTTGATGTTGAGAGTCGACGAGCCGGGCCAGGTAATAAATTATATCGATAATCGTCCCGATAACCATTCGTTTCCAATATTCAGTGTTACAAGCGACCACCTCTCTCTCTCTGGGTGAGGGGGTGGTGCTCTTGGCGAACACACACACACACAGAGTGTCCCAATTAAATAATCGAGGACAGACCCTGCCCCGATATTTAATTAAAACGGCCGTGAGGCATAAATATTCCGGGCGCGTGCACACGGGGAAGTCCCTCTCCTCTCTCCCTCTCTCTCCCTCGGTTCGTGCAACGAAAAAGCTTTTTTTCGCCGACCCGTATTTGTTACAGATTCCACTCGTTATCGGAGCTGTCGCTGGGTTTACGGTGCTCTCGGTCCTGGTAATGGGATTCGTTTGTTTCCTACGTTCGGATAGATGCTGCGTGGTCAGGAACACGGTGCCTGCGCTGCAGCAGGTGCATTGGTAAGCACGCGACGCTGATTTCGCGCGAACGAACGTCGATGTAATTTACATTGGAAAAAACCCGCGGGCTCGAGACGCAGGGACGTCCAGCTGTCCGCGAATCCCTCGTGAACAACGAGCACCAGCGATAATGAATTATTCTACGCACTCTTTTCTCTACGGTCGGTGCCTTTTACGAACCGGGTTCGACACAGACTTTGAGTCAGTTAAGCTCCGGACTTTTTGGTCCAGTTTCACGGAGAGCTTTTTGTCGAGAAGATACAGGAATATTATTTGAACACTCTAATATGTTCATAAGGTATTCGTAAAAGAGATGAGCATTGCATGTAGGATCAAATGGAAACGAAATTAAACAGTGAACGCTTCAGAAAATAGTCAGAGGGTTGATAGAATATTTAACTATTTTCTTAGATGTGCACTATTTAATTTCGTTTCTAAATATTCTATTATCATATGTCAAAGGGTTAATAGATCAGTATTCGAAATTAAACAATAAATAAACCCTGTAAAATGTCATAAAAGTCAGGAAAGTTTGAGAACTTGGTCCATCTTCTTAGCTGGCGGCCATATTGGTAAGCCACATTGGCAGCCATGTTGGTTCTCAAGATGGCGTATGTGCCTCACATGTTATGCTGGTGTATTTTTGCTTGTGATATTATTAACCAAGTTTCAGGTACTATTTTCTGTGTTATTGTTTATTTGCAATTTGTATACTTGTGGTAAGGTGTATTAGAGAACCAACTCTTTATGTTTCAATTAACTAGTATATATTTGAGAAAGTAATTGAAACACACATTAAGGGGTTAATATATCTCTATAGAATTAAATAATAAACCTATAAAATATTATTAAAATCAGAAAAGTGTGAGGTTAGCTTTGTCCATCTTCGTTGGCAGCCATATTGGTACCAAAACCAATTAACCTCCTTTTATTTGAATTAAATAGTACACATGTGAGAAAATATAACAATTACATCATAAATAAAGGGGTTGAATGTTACAAATGACTAGCTACAATAAGTAATTGATACAGATAATAAAATCTGTTGAACTGGAGACGTTGAGGATGGTCTGTTGCAGCACAAAAGCGTCGAACACGATGATCGAGGACCCGCGTCTGGCCGTGGACACTATGGAACGCGCCAGCCAGCAGTACGCCTCCGAAAAGCGACCGAATCACGTTCTGAAGCCCGTCCCGTCGCAGCAGTACCCACAAGACTGTTACCAGCACGAACCCCCTCACCAGCAGCCACACTATCAGAGGCATCATCACCACCACCATGGCCAACCCCACGGACCACAATACACCCTTCAGGTCAGATAAGTTGATAAAAAAAAAAAGAAACAAGAAGCAACAAAAAAAAAAAAATCAAAAGAACGATGTCGTTGAGCGACGTCCCACAGAATTATTTTATCCCCAACCCTTTCCACGTCATCCCCTATATCCACAATCTCCCCCGAACCCTTAAGTGGATTATTGTATTGGGACTGTACAAAAACAATTATTCATGAATCAACGTCAAGCAAAATAATTCAGTCGAGATCGAGGGTCCACTTAAGGGTTAAAGTTTCCCGCGTTTTTTGTTCGTCCAACGGCCAGATTCTACGCCAGCGTTTTGAATATTCCGTTTGCGACGCGGAAGGCTCTCCATTAGACCCCTCCGCGCGTCGAGAATTATTTTCGACCATTTTCGCGTCGATCGTCCCCCCCCTCCAAAGCG
This sequence comes from Colletes gigas, assembly GCF_013123115.1. NCBI lineage: Eukaryota > Metazoa > Arthropoda > Insecta > Hymenoptera > Colletidae > Colletes > Colletes gigas. The sequence continues at coordinate 3,953,974 of NW_025106644.1, forward strand.
AGTTAAAAATTCTCTTACGGTGGCCATCCCCTTTCCGCCTCGCGGTGTATTTTTATTCGGTTGCACGCGTCAAGGCAAACATTTTTAGGCGGAGGCACGAGAAACGGCATTCGAGAGTTACCAACCCCCCTCCGACCCCTCGTTCAAACGAAAAACTACTCGCAAAAGGGGTTGAATTGGAGCAAGCGTTCCGTTTCGTTCCGGTTGATTCGGTTTACCCCCCCCTCTCTCCAACCCCCACAGTCGCGATGTGATCTCGTTCGATAGAATTTACGGAGCATGTTCTACCCCCCATCCTCCCCTCACCCTCGAAACCAACCCCCTTTAGAGGGAAGTTTTTTGCGACTCTTCGAAGGAGACAGAATTTTTAGCGTTTTATCGTTGATCGTAGCGGGACAGTTCCGAGAGTCTAGCATCCGTTACACCCTATAAATATTTACTGGAGAGAATCAAAGCTTCCGGCATGAGACTTAGTTCTGTGGGTCTAGCATAGTTCTTGCATTTGTACAAAAACGTTTTTTAATTTTATTAGTGTGTTTTGCCCCCTCCGGTATGGCCTCTCGAGTCGCATGAATCGCTGGAAATTTTAAAATGCGGACCAGGGGTGGGGGAAACTACTCAAAATTTTTTTAAAAAGAATTTTAGAGAGGGTGGATTGGAAACAGGAGCTTAACGTTGATATACGGTTTTATAATCGTTGGAAATGCGAGGAAAAATTTTTTGGGAATCCCCCTGCGAGTTTGTGACAAAATTTATTCTGGGAAATCTGGGAACCATATTAAATATTTTCTCGATCCCAAAGAGCAAATAAAATTTTATTTTGGATTAAAAATAAATATTCTCCAGCCTTGGTCCCGTGAGATCTTCGATACTTGCCACCCCTCGCGTTTCCTTCCTTCCTCTTCCCCATCCCCCCTTGACTCTCCATTCACACTTATCGAGAAGTGGTCTCGTAACGAAAGCATCGCTCTGGTATGTATTCAATGCGCATTCGAGAGAGCCGGCGCAAGTGCACGTGCTCGACTTGAACGCAGATAATCCCCCTGAATAAGAGCAGCAGGGATGATTTAATTCTACATGCTTTCGATCCGATCGTGTCGCCTTTTTAGTCCCCCTCCTGTTGTTAAAAACTTGAAACGAAGAAAGTATACTAGCACGGTCTGCTACGCGACAGCTTGGCGAAGATCAGTTCTATTTTGTGAGAAAATTTAGATGAAAGGTAGTATACTCTTATTTAAATATTCAATTTTTTAGTAATTTAGTTAATATCCTACATATTTTTCAGATATGGTGTACTATAAATGTCCTGATGTTCTTGGTCCGCCATCTTTGTGATTTTGTGGTTATTGGTGCAACTCACCAGATGCTCATTGTTTAGGTTATTATTTAATCAGTCTCTATCAATTGTTTGGTCAAATCAAAGGGTCTTAGTGTTTTTTGATATTTATATTTTGATCAAAAGATTTTGTCTCACCAGAGCTTCTTATTTATATAATTATTAAATCAGACGTAGCGCCACCTACAACACAGTTTGATCAAATCAAAGGGTCAGACATCTTAGTCTTCCTTGATATGTATATTTTGTTCAAAAGATTTTGTCTCACCAGAGCTTCTTATTTATATAATTATTAAATCAGACGTAGCGCCACCTACAACACAGTTTGTCATCTTTGAGAGTACTATTTTGCATTGAAATAACACACTCATATATCAGTTCCTTTTATTTATATTATATCCAATTAATTATGAGGAAAATGTATTTTTAAACGACGAGATTGATAAGAAAGATTGTATTAGAATTGTTCACCGTAATGGCTGCCAAGTTGTCTCGTCGCAGAGCCATAATATGGGACTTATTTTTTAGTTAATTCGCATGTGTGTGTGTTAAGAGTCCCGGATTATGGCAATACTAGGTGCAATAACGTCACGACGACAATATAGACCCGCACAAATATTGACCACCTCCAATCCCTGACCTCCCACAACCTTCTGCCTCCGCCCCGATCGAGATAGTCATTTGAATGATTTATGCGGTCGGGTAGGGTGCATTACGCATGCATTTGGTTGCATCTACTCCCCCGTCGGTGTCCCTTTCCCAATTACCCGCAATCTCCTTGTAGGTAATTTAATTTAGGTACGTGTACGTAAGTAGCGGATACAGCCGCTTCTCCCATAACGCGATTACGATCTTCCGGGGCAACCGAACCGTACACCGTTCCGCATTAATTAACGACAAACGATCGAACGTATTGGGCTACGTATGCTCTCACCCCCGCACGGTGTCCCGTGGAGCCCGATCGCGACGCAAAAGTGTTCATTATGCAATAATTAATGCGGCTTAACTCCCGGGGGAAGAGCGTAAAAATTTTTTGGAAATTATTTTGTATTTATTTCGCGAGACACCCTGTAGAGAAAACAAAATTTTTACTGTCAACAAGGTCACAAATTGAAACAATCGATAACTTTATTTTTTGTTCTGTTTATCATGTTTGTAGACTATTGTTTTGGGCAGAAAATTGAGTCAGGTTGCCATTTTGCAATGGGTTATTTAAATACATGTAATAATAATTCAGAAATTCATCATATAATAATAAGAAACTCAGATTAAAAGGGTCAACAAGGTCATAAATTGCATGGGGGGTGAAACAACTTAGTTTCCATTTCATTTATTGTATTTGTAGACAGTTATTTGCAGAGAAAATTAAACCAGGTTTACATTTTGCAATGGTTTATTTAAATACATGTAATAATAACTTAAAAACTCAATAATAATAGTAAAGAAACTCAGATAAAAAGGGTCAATAAAGTCACAAATTACATAGAGGTTAAAACAATTGATTTTCCACTTTATTTATGGTATTTGTAGACAGTTATTTGCAGAGAAAATTAAACCAGGTTTACATTTTGCAATGGTTTATTTAAATACATGTAATAATAATTAAAATACTCAATAATAATAGTTAAGAAACTCAGATCAAAAGGGTCAATAAAGTCACAAATTACATGGAGGTTAGAACAATTGATTTTCTACATTATTTATGGTACTTGTGGACAATTAGTTACAGAGAAAATTATACCAGTTTTCCATTGTGCAATGGTTTATATAAACACATGTAATAATAATTAAAATACTCAATAATAATGGTTAAGAAACTCAGATCAAAAGGGTCAATAAAGTCACAAATTGCATAGAGGTTGAAACAATTGATTTATTGTATTTGTGGACAATTATTTACAGAGAAAATTAAACCAGATTTCCATTGTGCAATGGTTTATTTAAATACATGTAATAATAATTAAGAAACTCAATAATAATAGTTAAGAAACTCAAATTAAAAGTGTCAACGTCACAAGTTGCATAGAGGTTGAAACAATTGATTTATTGTATTTGTGGACAATTATTTACAGAGAAAATTAAACCAGATTTCCATCGTGCAATGGTTTATTTAAACACATGTAATAGTAATTAAGAAACTCAAATTAAAGGGGGATGAAATTCAGAATATTGACTGGGTCCCATGCATTTTAATTGCAAGTAAGAGTCTCTCGATTTTAATTTAATTAGCAGCGTGACTCCATCTTGCTCTAACCGAGTCCTTGGAGGATCTACAGTGCCCAAAAATTGTTTGATCATTGATCTGTATCGTTCTGCATTAACGCTCGCTGTTGCTTCATTGGCATCCTCAAAGAAATAAGAGGCAATTATCCGTCGAGCCGTAACTCCACGCCAGACTGAACAGCGAAAAGGATGCATTTCACGCTGATGGATACGTCTTGAATTTTCAGTTGCCCCCCACCCCCACCTCCCCCTAGAAACATGAAGTTTGTTCGCTAACAAACTCATTTAAATGAAAACGAGGCTGCCAGATCGCCAATGAAAACTGTTTCGACTATTCTGTTTTTTACGACACTGTTGCACTGCTGGAAACTCTGAATTATAACCTCAAAAATCTTCCAACATTACTAGTTTAAAATTGGAGACATCTTTCATCAATATATATTAAATATTATATTCAGAAAAATGTATTTTAATTCTGGAACACTGTTGCACATTGAAAACTCTGCATTATAACCTCAAAAATCTTCTAACATTGCTAATTTAAAATTCTGAGTTTTAGATCTTTTAAACCCCTGGGAAAAATTTTAAACCCTGTATGTTAAATATTATATTGTTCCCCCAAAATGATAGGAGTTAAATTAAATTTTTTTTCATGGCAGTATCAACAAAATGAATTTTAATTTTGTGTTGAAATATTCCTTGCAACTAATTTCAATTTAATTTCTATTTTTCTATTTGGAGGGATTCTAGATGTGAAATTTTGGAAAAATGTTATCGATTGTTTTAATCTATCTAGTATATTTTTATATAGTATATGTATTCATAATTTGGTACTTTTATAATCTCCTGAAAACATTATTATATTATTAAATATTCGCGTTATGGGAGGAGAGGGTGATTGCGTGACGAGTTTCGTTTTGGACGACCTGCATCTTTATCACAGCTTCCGGTTCCGTTATAGCATCCGAACAGGACCGTTTCCGCTACACCTACGCTGGGGATTTGAAACTAAAGACTGACTTGCATTAAGTACATTTTTTTTTTTTTTTGTTAAGTGTATATCGTGTATCGAGGTGCCCAAGAAGCTTTAAAAGTTTATACACGTATACAGTCAGTCGGAAAAGGCTTCGTATAATTTAATATTGTAATAGATTAAATTATGTAAGTGTCGATGAAGCGTGTATAGGTTATGTACGCAACGAAGTTTGTAGCAAATTCAACGTCGAATACCGAAAGCTTAGCAAAACTACGGTCAAAAAAGTCTCCGTGCACGGTCCATGAATTCTGCAGAATGTTTGCAAACGAAGACCCGGGGAAATTATGCCAATATTCGAGTTAGTTTGTCGCCTGCAAACAGACGAGGCAGTAGATTTAAAACTGTTCCTCGTAAAGTAGATCGGTCTTAGAATTACTTTTCGTTTTATAGGTTATGTTATTGCTACGGACATCCAAATTAAACAAAAACTATAATAAAACGTTAATAAAAATAAATTTCAAAAGGAGAATTAATTACAGAAATATGGTTATTAAAATTCATATACACCGGGAGACTTTTTTGATCTCATTTACGTTTTATTGTTCGATTTAATTAATTTGCAAATCCCCCTCCATTTAATACGGTGCAGTTCTTGCGTACACAATTCTTTTTTTTTTTGTATTTTTATTCGTTTAACAAAGTCACGAAAATGTATGGAATATTTTATGAATCCCTTTTATTTGTTTAAACGTGACGTTTTATAAACGAGTTTGCCGGGCTCTCTGTTAAAATTATGCAACGTTAAGTAAATAAATTGAGGCCGTACGGAGACTTTTTCGACCGGCTGTATATACGGTTGTGAGTATAATTATAAATAAATTGATTGTCAAAATGAATCTCGTTGTTACAATAATCGTACGGCATCTGCCGGTATAATTAGCGAGCACAGAGCACCGTGTATTCGATTATCGATTTACTGGTATCAATAATCGAGGCACTGGCCGATTGCGTGAATACCATTGGATTGACGTCCGCGTTACGTAACGCTAATTAATCGAAATTTACGCTCTCGATTGTTTAACATGTTCGAACGGTTCGATAGAAACATTTAAGAAGCCAGTCGAGACTCAAAATTTTATCGTTTAAAAAATAGAATTAAAATCGAATTAGTTTTCTAGAATTCCCAAAAATTTGTAAATATAAATTCATTTACCAGCGATGAAACAAGGGGAGCGTATTTATTCGTTGCACCCGGATAAGTGAAATACGAGACTTTTCAGTAAAGCGGGTCTCGTGAAAACGAGGGGAGCGTATTCATTCGTTGCGCCCCGGATAAGTGAAATACGAGACATTTCAGTAAACCGGGTCTCGTGAAAACGTGGGAAAGGAGCAGTTTTCTTTTACTTTTTGGAATGTTTTGAGGCTCGACTAACCCCTTAAGTATGCCTGCTGTATATACACTCGCCCGTACGCCGAACCTCGATACCTAAAGGCATACATGCATCTATTTACTTAAATCGATACACCGAGAGGCATAACGTGCACGCTCGTTAGCGAACCGTAAACGATTTAATCGTTCAAGGGAATTTCCGTTGGTTGCGTTTAACGGCAGCGATCGTTGGTCGACGATCGTTACGAATTCGTTTCACGGGACGCGTACGAATCGCGTGCATGCTGAAATTACATTTTGCGCTCGCGTAAGTTATGTCCTCCGTCGAGATATACGTGTAGTTTCCTCTTTCACTCTCTATCTCTCTCTCTTTCTCTCTGTCTCTCTCTTTCTCCGTCACTTTTGCACTCAATCCGATCGCGACACAGCATTGTTACCGCTAACTGGATTATTGTAACGATTAATTAGTCGCTCGTACCCATCTCGAGACCAGGGCTTAGGGTTACCAGACGTCCCAGAACTCGCTAAACTCTCCTAACTTCCGGGTTAAAATCAATTAAAATTCCTACCGCGTTTCGTAATACAAATCTTGTTGCATCGACGCTTTCCAAAATGTCAAATCGCATTTGACAATTAGCGATACGTAGAATGAACAAATTTTCAAAATTGTTAGATTAAGTTTTGTACACAATTGTGGGGATCCATTTCGAAATGAAGGTACAAAAGCATTTTTTAAAGTTTCTTTTATTTGTAACTTTGATATGTACACTCAATTATTTTTTAATGCAATCACCCACTCTATCACAATTTTAGTATTCCATTATAGGAGGATATGCATCCATTTTAGGAATTTTTTACAAGGAAAGTATAACACCGTTTGTGTTCAAATTTACAGGGTTCATTAGTCTATGTTTGAGTAAGATTCTGACATTTTTTGAGTCAGATAGAATCAAAATTGTTGGCTCTGGACCCTTGAAAATTTTCATATACCATCATAGTATGAAATGCATCCAAAAATTTGGGAATTTTTTACAAGGAAAGTATAACACCGTTTGTGTTCAAATTTACAGAGTTTATTAGTCTATGTTTGAGTAAGATTCTGAAATTTTTTGAGCCAAATAGAATCAAAATTAGTGGGTCCGGACCTCTGAAAATTTTCACATACCATTATACTACAAAATGCATCCTTAACTTTGGGAATTTTTTACAAAAGAACTATAACACCATTTGTGTTCAAATTTACAGGGTTCATTAGTCTATGTTTGAGTAAGATTCTCAAATTTTTTGAGCCAGATAGAATCAAAATTGGTGGCCCTGGATCCTTGAAAATTTTCACATACCATCATAGTATGCAATGCATCCTTAACTTTGGGAATTTTTTACAAAAGAACTATAGCACCATTTGTGTTCAAATTTACAGGGTTCATTAGTCTATGTTTGAGTAAGATTCTGAAATTTTTTGAGCCTGATAGAATCAAAATTGGTGGGTCTGGACCCCTGGTCAATAGTGACTCTCCCGAAGGGTGATTGAAATTTTGTGTATCTCTTCTGTCGATGACAATGGCCTCTCGTTGGTCACGTGCTTCCGTATAAATTTTAAAAATCTGGTAACCCTGCTCGAGACCATCGTCGTCGACGTCGGTGAGCTCCGAGGCGCCTGTGATCGAGCAACCAGCGCGACACGACGCTGTACGATGTATGGAAACAGTTCGAACTTGGAGCACTCTTCCGTGTACGATGTTGTCATTAAAAGATGATCATACTGATTGCGTGTGCGTTCCCGTTTGTTATCAGAACCCCGTTAACATCCCCTGTGCACTGGAAATTGTCGCGTTAGCGAGCATGTCGTGACCGAACACGATTTACCCTGAAACGTTCCCAAAGCAGGGGTTCTCAAACACTCCATAAATTTAATTTTAACAAAAATATTGCCTGAATCCCTGAAGCGAATTTTGCGGAGTTAAAATTATTTCGTAGCTGGAGTTGAGAACCCCTGCTTCGAGAAACTTGCACAAAAGTTGGCACAAAAGTCTGCTTCAGTATCCCAGCCTCCCCGTTTCACTCAGCTTTCTAGAACTTATCCAGGACCGTTTTTTGCAGAAAAGACTATTATTCCCCTAGAAAAAAAAAACTAGAAAAAGAATTTTGAATCGAACTATAAATCCCATCGTTGCGTTTCCCTTCGATCGTGCCCCAGGCTTAAACGTTTGTTTGCGCTGTACGCCGCAACGTTATTTTCGATATCGACAATATTAACGCGCGCGAGCGTGTTTGCAGAGTATTTGTAAATATGCAACGGGATATTTCGTTTCGAAAATACTGAATCGAAGTTGTGCAAATTGTCCGCGATTTCGATTTACAGGCCGCGGTGGAAGGAGGAAAAATCCGTCGAGGTAAAATTAAACGGCATCGAACGATGGCGGGAAAACAAACTGAGCGTAATTTTACCCGTTTTTATGCGTCGAATAGTCCAATCAAAATTATCGAGTTTCCCCGTTTAAAAGTGGATTGCGATTTTTACTGTCGATTTAGTAATATTGGATGTGTATATGCTGGAGAAAAGCTTAATGTACCCATTTCCAATGGCGCAGTCTACAGCAAAGTGGTAGTAAAATATTTGATTTTAGTTTGGTTAATTTTAAAATGTTACTCTTTAATTGTTAAATTCAATAATTTGCATAGAATAGTGCAATTAAAATTGTAAATTTGTCATTTACAAAAAGGCTACGAATATTGGATGTATATGCTGTAGAAAAAATGAATCGTCCCATTTCCAATGGCGTAGAGTAACGTGGTAGTAAAATTATAAAATAAGAAATATGTGATTTTTAATTTGGTTAACCTAAAAGTGTAACTTTTGACTTACTAAATTCAAAAATTTGCCTCAAATAGTGCAATTAAAATAGTGAATTTTCCATTCACAAAAAGTATACATCGCATTAAAACATAAAAATGAAATTACATTCAGTTTGTTCCCCGTTCCAGATCGTTTAACATTGCCATATTTAATTATTTCGCGCCTCCAATTGTCCATGTTTCGAGGGAATAAAGTCGTCAGTAAAACGGTCCTGTTTAATCGGTTCGTTTCACGTATGGAACTGCGCAAGCGCGTAACCTACGGTCGAGTCACACTCGTTTGGCCGTTCAAGGTCACCGTGGACGCCAATGGTGGGGGTCCGTAGTCGCCAAACGAGTTTTCCTCGACCTCGGTTCGCGCGTCCCCCGCAATTTACCCCCCGTAGTGTTCGTAGAGATTTATTGCCGGATCGACGTGCATCGAACGAACCGTGTGACCCTCTTGAGATGAAAATTGTGCAGGGGGAGCAGCTGTTTCTCAAACCAGATCGTTTAGCGACACTGAAGCCCCACTGCAAGATCGAGAAGCCGCCACAGTACACGACGTTCAAGCCGAGCTCGAACAACTGAAGATTTTAATGTTTCTATTTTATATCGATGTACACACGCACACTCGCACACGACGTAGGGGTGGAAAAGGAGGACGATAAAAGAGGGAAGGGAGAAAATGGAGTGAATCGATTAGGATCGACGAGACTGAACCAGTGGCACACAATCAAAAACAAGGAGATCAACCCACCCCAGTAATTCGCTCTCCCTTCGTTCGTTACGATTCGCTGCGAAGGCGGTTTCTTTGTAATATTCTCCCCCCGCCCACCCCCCCCCCCTTCTTGTCCCTTTTTTCGTCGCGTGACAGACGAAGATTGTCGCTCGAACGCACAAGAACCGGCGGGACGCAAAGGTCGATGGACCCTTTGAACCCCGGAGGAACACGCGACCAGGTCGCCAAAATGTTAATCGTCTAGATTCCATTAGTGAGGATTAATTTTTGTCGCGCAAGATAATACTGCCAGTATGTTCCGATTAAAAAAAAAAATGATGCTCTGTACGACGTCAGAACCAATCAAAACGAGAACTATACGAATCGTATTTATAACGCTTTACGGTAATGTTGTTAATAAAGCGGTGATTTTCAACATCTACTGGGTTTTATTGATATCAACGCGAAACTAATTCTAGTCGTTTTGCGATCACGAGGCTATTCGTTCTCGAGATACCAAGCGGTTAAAACGCCTCTGGTATTCGAATTCCGGTGTCGGTTTTACGTTTGTGAGACACGATGGCTATCTAGCGGTGGCGTCTATCAACTAAAATGACCCCGGAACGTATGCTAACTGCTGCGCTTATTCGTCGTGCATACCGTCAGGCGATTCCTTTATCCGTTTTAAAGTACTTTGTATCCTTTTTTTTGTAAATAAACGAGATTAAAGATTTATAAAATTAATACGAATTGTTATTGGGCTACTCTATCGCGAGCAATGTACTTTTCATTTACCCCATACGCCTTGGAATCCCACAGTTCTCCTATTTTATACATGTGGTGGCTAGATACTATAGTTTCCCCACGGATCTGTGGTTCATAGACCCCAGGAAACCCCATGGGAAGGCCACAAGGAGCCCCATAATTAATATAATTAATAATTAAAATTGTAATGTCATCTACGTCAGAACGTCCAAGCTTGTCGGGAACAATAGTACCTTTAGGTCGTAGCTAGATGGCGCGTCGATAATTCTACTAAAAAATAGGACGAAAGATTGTGGCGCTATCTACGGCAGAACGTCCAAGCTTGTCGAGAAACTCCTCTTCCCCATCGCTAGATGGCTTGTCAAAAATATACAATCGATAAATATATTTAATTATCCTATTTAACAAACCTATTCACTATCCTAGTTAATATACCAGAGTACATAATCTCAAATTAATGTTTACGCTGATGTCCATTCAGAGAAGATGCACCCAGCATTAAAAAACGTTGTCATTGGTCCGCGGTGATTCCCCTAGATTCATTGGCTCGCCAGAGTGCGCCTCGTAAATGGCGGTACAGTCCTCCCTCTGCGTTTTGATTGAGCAATATATCGCAATCTAACCTCGTGTTTGGGAGTAAAGGGGAAGTACGTGTACAGTGTGTAGGTTAGTTTGTGTATTTTAATTACCGACCATCGTTCGTGGCGTCGATTTTCAAAATTCTTACCAAATTCTTGCACTCTAATGTAAATTGATATATTCGCAATCATGGCGGTACGCGTACAGTTCGAGAATAACAACGAAATTGGCGTATTCTCGAAACTAACGAATTCTTATTGCCTGGTAGCAATAGGCGGATCCGAGAATTTCTACAGGTAACGGTAGATAAGATTATCCCTTCTATCTTTAATCACTTTAGTAATAACTTTGTTTGATATTGCATTTGATATTGCAATATATTTCGCAAGCGGCTTGGAATTTTATAACCTATAACCAGCGTTGACATAACACTTAATAGCGACGCTTCTTTTTAACGTGGCTGATATTGTCGTTAATTGCAGCGTATTTGAGGCAGAATTAGCTGAGACCATTCCTGTAATTCATGCGTCGGTTGCTGGATGCCGTATCATTGGTCGATTGTGCGTTGGTAAGTGTTACAGTAGAATTTTAACCTGAAATGCATTTTACACAGAAAACATTTAAACAGGAAACAAAAATGGTCTGTTGGTCCCGAACACAACGACGGATACGGAATTGCAGCATATAAGAAACTCGTTACCAGATAGCGTAAAAATACAAAGAGTCGAGGAGAGACTTTCGGCTCTCGGTAATGTAATCGCATGTAACGACTACGTGGCTCTGGTGCATCCTGATCTGGACAGGGCAAGTATTCGATTCCAACGATGTTTGCAATTTTTCATTAATACTTGTACTTTCCGTCCACCATAGGAGACGGAAGAAATCTTAGCGGATACTCTGAGCGTGGAAGTTTTCAGGCAAACTGTGGCCAGCAACGTTCTCGTAGGCTCGTATTCCGTACTCTCAAATCACGGTGGTTTGGTGCATCCAAAAACTTCTATACAAGATCAGGATGAGCTGTCCTCTTTGTTACAAGTGCCGCTTGCTGTAAGAGAATTTTACTAACATAACGAACCAAGAAATATTTATTATTGTATCGAAATATTTTATAGGCTGGAACAGTGAACAGAGGCAGCGATGTTGTGGCTGCAGGTATGGTGGTGAACGATTGGGTGTCCTTTTGCGGTATGGATACAACCTCGATAGAACTTTCGGTTATCGAAAGTGTCTTCAAACTTAACGAAGTTACTTCAACTGCCATAACATCGACTATGCGCGCGTCGCTTATAGAAAGGTGAGCATATCGTTAAGGTTAGGGTATAAACGTATCGTTCGCAAGTTAACTAATGTTCGTTTGTCTGTTTCAGTATGTCTTAATTGGAAATGAACTCTCCGAGAGAGCATGGAAAGTTTAACGAACGGTAGATTATACATGTATGTACATAAATTCAATATTTGTGTCGATACTATTGCACATTACAGTGCTTTGCACAACAAACTGCGGTGAACACGTTTAATTCCAACATAAAGTAACATAAAACTGTAATAAAATATTCTGTACTAAAGTTTTTATCAAATGCATCGTTAAGTTCTATTTAAAGTCGTTAAAACGATCTTTTGCTGTACTTTGTAACTTGAAATGCTCTTAGAAAATATCCCGAAACCGGGAAACCCATCTTTCGAGAAGGCACAGCGTGTTTAGATCCCCACTCTTGTTGGAGTCCGCTGATTGGCTGTCACAGATCTTTCTGACACACAGGCATTGGTCGAGAACAATGAAGTAGATCGGTGACAGCCAATCAGAGGATGTAAACAGGCTATGGCATCTTCTCGCGAGAGAATGGTACTTAAATATCAAAATGAAACACTTACCTTTTTACTATGTCTAAGAATAATAAAATTTCCATATCGTACGTAAAAAATGATATTTTTCTATAAGCTACAATCATTAAATTTGTCATTGAAAAAAGAGAATATGCAATTTATTTCGCTTCGATATACGAATTTATAAATATAACTTCATATAAAACGGAAATATTTTATTGAAATATATTTCAATTGGTAATATTCTCTTTGAATATAAACATACTTCTTTTTTTTTTTGTGTTAGAAATGTAAATTATTTCAATTCTGATCGCTAAACTGCCTTATATAATAAATGAATCATTTTAAACAACATTGTGCGGACCAGCCTGCTAATTAAATTTATTACAAATAAAGGGGGGGGGGCAGCCTGGATTTTTATTAATTTTGATTAACAAGACTAGAGTAATGGTAATTGTTCAGCGTGTAACAATTCGGAAGCAGCAGCGGAATCTGCACACATAACTAATGTAATGCCTGCTTGGTAAGACGCAGGAATACGAATGTGAGTTCTACCAGCGTTGGCACTAAGCTGTCGTCCCTCAGTCATGGCATCGCGTATCATATTTACAACTTGCCCTGATTAAAAGAATAAGGTAACGAGTAACATGTATCGATTGCACATAATCGCCGAAGATAGGTTAAACGTACCGAGAACGTTGAGCTTCTGCCACGTTTTGTCCATAGTAGCGAGAGGTGTTAGATCCGTGTTAGCGTTCCAATGAGCTAAAACATCTGCTCTTCGTACTAGCAAAATACTAGGGCTCACAAGTTGATGCCAAACGTACTAAAATTGAGAAAAATTAATACGTCTGTGGGGCGCTGCGTCGCTGGCGGCGTGGAACTCGCCAAAATCGTAGGAGGCGTGAAAAGAAAAGGTGGGGACCTGTTAGTGGACTCATCGATAAGGCTTTCCAGACTCTGCCTTGGACGACTGGGATATTAGGAAGTCGGTCGAGGAGTGTATATAGAGGGTGTTAGGCCAATCCTGGGAAAAATTGTAATGGGGGATTCTAGAGGCCAAAATAAGACGAAAATGAAGAATACTAATTTGTTGATTGAGGCTCTGTTAAAAAGTTATTAACGTTTAAAGTTGCGTTTGTGAGACAGGAACCGCGCGCGCTGCGTGCACGGAGCTTTAAACGTTAATAACTTTTTAACGAAGCCTCAATCGAGAAATTGGTATTCTTGATTTTCGTCTTATTTTGGCCTCTAGAATCCCCCAATCGAATTTTTTCCAGGGTTAGCCACACATCCTGTATAGTAACCGAGGAGTCGATCGAGTGCTTGTGGGAGGCGACGCCAGACATCGTTTAAATAATACAAAACGATCAGAACTAACCTGTTCCGATAAACATTCTAATGGATTGGTTAAATATATTCCCGCTTGTCCTACGCCAAATATCATTTGATGGTGCCATGCATCCGATAAATGGTACCCCTCCCCACAATGTTGTAAATTTAACGTTGCTATAGGCGCGGCACCTGAACAAAATTCGACGATACAGTCGTGGGAAATGTCTGTGTTTCATTGGACGCCATACCTTTCGATATCCAATAATGTAACCAGTGAGACAGGGACACTTTTCTTTCCGGGTAAAATGCGAAAAATTTCGTTATAACCGAGCCGTTCGTGGACAGATCTATACCACGTGCCAGATCTTTGTGCGTCGATCCAGCCACAGATCGGCTCAACAAATACCGCGGTAACGGTGTACCCGGCTCCCTTAACCTGGTATTTACACCCTTCACTAACGTTTCCAATGAAAATGACACGTTCAAAGCCAACTAAAGAATAATCATCGTTCAATAAAAACTATCCCTACGTTCCAAAGAACCTTCCACCGATACACCTACCAAAGCGTTTATCGCGGAAGTAGCACCGCACGCGGAGGTTCCAATCTGCGTCACCTGTTTCTCCGTAGCTTCCTGCTCGCTCCACAACATAACTTTTTCAACCGGTAAAAGCCCATCTAATCGTTCATTGCACAATTCGTTTTCCTGTAACCACAACAATTTTATCCAGCCTGTACGAACTCTAGAATCTTATCAATAAAATGTACTAACTAGATTCGAGTCGCCGCTCTGATTAAACGCAGCTTGCTTGTTGAGCACCAATTTTTTAGCCATGACTAGGTGGTACAGAGTCGAGTGGAGATTAACTCTTCTGGAATTTAGACCCGAGTTCTCCGAGACGGAGGCTGCCGACGACTCGGACCATGACTCTGAATCCGTGTCTCTATTGTCACCAGGCGATATAAGATCTCCGCTCGTGTCGTGATACCTGTACGATTCTCGCAATGGACACCCTGTGCTACGATACAGTCTTGCGGTTTCCCATTTCCCTGCAAAGTGTACCATTAAATATACATTTGAAATGAACCAAATCTACTTTATCAACGCACCAGTTCCACCGCTGGTGCTTGGCAGCCACGACGATGGATAACTTGGCTTTATGCTTGGCTCCGGTACGGATCGGCTGCTAGAACACGGCTGAACTGCCGCGTGATTTACATTTTGGACGCTTTGTTTCGGGTGTTGCGGCATCGTCGCGATCCCCTGCCGTGATACAACTTTACCACTACTTAAGTCGTTTAATACTGGGTCTGGATCTACACTATCTAACGCTATATTTTGTATGTCTTCGTTTATTGAGGCCACGTCGCTGTCACCCGTATCCTGTACAGAAACAAATCACTGTAAAAAAAATGATGTTTCACTTTCGTCACAATAATTCAATACCTGCTCACAAGAAGGCCCGGGATCGAAGTCCATCTCCAAGAAGTCCATCTCCGGACTCGATCTGCCGCTATGATATTGTCCTTCTTCCTCGCGTTCCTCCGCCTGCTCCTGACGCACTTCCTTCTTTTGAGCCAAGTGGACCGCGTCGTTGTTTCCTTTGTATGTGTAAATACAATAATCTTCGCCATCCGACACGTCACCCTCATTCTCTGAACTTGAATCCCTTCTCTCGCTCTCTCTTTGTATACTCTGCAGCGAAAGGAAACAAACACGATGTACTATCCACTTGGAAACGTTCGTTAACTTAACGTACCTTCTGCAATCCGCTTGGTCCTGCTACTTCCCTGTTTCCATTAATATTAGGTCTCAAGAAACAACAAGTTCCCTGACTCGTAGAGCCGATGCTACCTCCTATATTATTCAGTACACATGTAGATCTGTAGGATCTCGATGCCCAGGCTCCGTCCACCTCAGGGCTAGAGTCCGAACTGCACGACACCTTCGATGGGCATTTCTCAATTCCAGATATATAGTCTACATTATTTTTCATATCGATATCCTCGTTCGGTCTAAGCACCAACAAGCTTGGTTGTATCTTGGACACCGATGCCGAATTGTTTAAATGTAAAATAGGATTCGACGTGGCGCCGTCGTTATAGGAGACAGATGTACAAGCATGGTTCAAATGCGTGTTCGTTTGACTGGAAGATACATTTAAATGCATCTGAGGCTTAGGCAGATTCAAAGCGCTTATGCAAAATATGGAAGATACGCTGGCGTTTAACCTCTCTTGGTTTGTATCTTGGTCTATAGAATTGTGAAAACTGGACGTGGCAACTTGCGCGGTTTTTATACCATTAGCCAGCGGGACAAGAGTTTTAGAAGATAAAATGTTCTTGGCACTGTTCTCTCCCAGCTTATTGTTCAACTTCAGTTGATCTCCGCATAGTTTGCTTTCTAGCTGCGCAACTTTGGACAATTTGGACGACTGTTCGATCGGCTGGCTGCTGTTCTTTTTCAAGTTCTCGTCCACTCTTGTTTCTCCTTTATTCTGATTATTGCTTGTACTTTCTTGAGAATTCATATTATCTTTAAGAGAGTGGTGATTTGTCTGTTGAAAAAGAAATCAGTTGTACGTTTATTTTTCCGTGTTGGCGTTATCGTTTCGATCGAAACTGTATAAAATCTTGTACAAAGTAAACAAGCACGATCGTCCAACAAAATTTGTGTATCGTAAAAATGTATTGGTGGACTTCTTACCTTAAAATTATTTTCCAACAGTTTCACGATTAGGCGGAGTTTAACATTAGTTTACGCTTATACGAGTCTTCGATTTGTTAGGTTTAACGAGAGATAGGAAATTCTTTATTCGCCTACGAAAATGCTGTTGTGTCAAACGAAACGAACGAAAGGCCTCACTAACATCTTCTTCCGTATTAGTTCCGGAAGTCAGCTGATTGTTAGAAACAAGTACAGAGAACACGAAAGCTTCGTCAGTTTCGCGTATTTTTTTTCACCCGATAAATATGTAATTCAGTCATTCATCGCGGTGGGTAGCGATGTTGCACGTCGGCTGTTGTTAACACGAGCACAGGCGACTTAAAACAGAAAATTCCGTCGACTTGGCTTCACGCGAACGAGAGGATCGGTCGGGCTTCCCTCGATATTTACAAACTATTGTCGCACAGGTTGCATACGGAATGCATTTACGATTTGCCTGAAAGGAAATGCTATCTAGAAAGTCGATTTAAAATCGGGAAACATCGTAATATAGAACGTGAACGATCCGAGCCCCGCAGCTCGAGGGAAATATCAGCCAATCGTGCAGAGTCGTGTGTACGCAACCAGAGACATTAATTCGTGCCGTTCGAGGGGAATACGGTTACGGTTGAAAGCTTAATTTGTTCCATTCGAGGGGAATATGACTATAGTTCTTATCTTCTCTTCCATAGATCCATTTTCACTGACGGAGCTCGTAGATCCTTTTTATAATAATCAAAACACATTCTTAAGCATTGAAAATCAGTATTGAGAATCCTGTATTGTACAGATAAATGAATACTTCGACATAAGTCTAAGGATAAACTTAAAAGGAACATTCAAAATGCTCTGAAATTTTTCTTAGTTTCGATTCTAGTAAATTTTTATTTATTAACATGTACGCGTTCGAGTAGCTCCCGATTATGTATACAGCAATTGGTAACCTCTTAAATTGCGTATGATATCGGTACAAGCATGACTCATAATGCAGCTCGACTAGACATGCTTATGCACTTTGAACGTGACATATGCTAATCGTTTTTGGACACATGAATTTCTACTATCTCCACTATAGATCAGACTTGAATAAATCCAGAAATGTCATTAATATCGCTGAATTAAAAAATAAGTGCCATATCCCAGCATCTAACGCATTTTATTACTTTGTCTGGTCAGCATCAGTGATGCCAGATTCAGCATCGAGTGCACCACTCACGCATGCCAGATCACGCGTACGTGAGTTCGGGGAGTTTCGGAAAGTCGACAAAGGCGAACTGACACATGCTCTTTTTCTCGATCCTCCAAAGCTGCCCGAAGTAATTTCGGACCGTCTCGTGGGACTCGAGAGAGGAAGGCTCACATTTGCCTACGCGCTCTTGAACAACTGACGTTCGCCCTCACGTCAACGGCATACGATTCCAAGTCTCGACTGCCCAGGTATTTTTTACTTTACTATACCACTTTTTACCTGAAGTATAAGTATAAGCGACTACATGTACTTTTGAATTTTCCTACAGTCCTCCGCCGGCCTCTGCTGACCCCTGCTGACCATTCCTTATACTTCTGACAACGTATAACGATTACAACTTGCTATTGCTTGCTCCTACTGGTCTCTACATGCCTCTACATGCATCTACATGCCTCTACATCCCTCTGCTGGCCTCTGCTGGCCCCTGCTGACCGCTGCTGACCACTCCTGATACTTTCGACAACGTATAACGATTACTATGTGTTACTGCTTGCTCCTGCTGGTCTCTACATGCCTCTACATCCCTCTGCTGACCACTCCTGATACTTCCGACAACGTATAACGATTACTGTGTGTTACTGCTTGCTCCTGCTGGTCTCTACATGCCTCTACATGCCTCTGCTAGCATATTTTGGCCTCTGCTGGCCTCTGCCTGCCTCCGCTCGCCTCTGCTGGCCGCTGCTGACCACTCCTGATACTTCTGACAAGGTATAACGATTACTACGTGTTCCTGGTTGCTCCTGCTGGTCTCTACATGCCTATACATGCATCTAGATGCCTCTACATCCCTCTGCTGGCCTCTGCTGGCCCCTGCTGACCGCTGCTGACCACTCCTGATACTTCTGACAAGGTATAACGATTACTACGTGTTCCTGCTTGCTCCTGCTGGTCTCTACATGCCTCTACATGCATCTAGATGCCTCTACATCCTTCTGCTGGCCTCTGCTGGCCCCTGCTGACCGCTGCTGACCACTCCTGATATTTCCGACAACGTATAACGATTACTATGTGTTACTGCTTGCTCCTGCTGGTCTCTACATGCCTCTACATGCATCTAGATGCCTCTAGATCCCTCTGCTGGTCTCTGCTGGCCCCTGCTGGCCCCTGCTGACCGCTGCTGACCACTCCTGATACTTCCCACAACGTATAACGATTACTATGTGTTACTGCTTGCTCCCGCTGGTCTCTACATGCCTCTACATGCATCTACATGCCTTTACATGCCTCTACATGCCTCTACATGCCTCCACATGCATCTACTGGCCCCTGCTGACCCCGGCTGACCATTGCTGACCTTTGTTGACAACTTCTGATATGATGTATATGTATTAAACCTTGTATAATGTAAATCTATGGCAATAAATGATATAATTACAAAGAATTCTATGTGTTCTCATCATTTTTTACCTTTCTTTTCCTCTCCAAATCATTGCCTTAGTTATAAGACTCCCTGAAACAATTTGGAAAGTCCTGAAACAGCTGGAAAGCCCTGAAACAACTGGAAATCCCTGAAACAGCTGAAAAGTCCTGAAACCGCTGGAAAGCCCTGAAACTCAGAACTTTGCTAAAAATTCAGGGTTCCCAAGAATTGTTTCAGGACTTTCCAGCTGTTTCAGGACTTTCCAGCTGTTTCGGGGCTTCCCAGCTGTTTCAGGACTTCCCAGCTGTTTCAGGACTTTTTAAAGGGGCCCCCCTCAAATCTTTTCGAGGAACTTAGAAATTTTTCGAGCGAATAAATTAATAAGTATCGTTTATCGACGGTAGGTATGGCGGTGGCGGTTTTAGGTTCATTTTAGACTTTGTTATTAGGAGGACATGATATGGGAAGAGGTGGCATGTATCTTATAACTATGGGAATGCTTTGGAGAGGTAAAGGAAGGTAAAAATGACGAGAAGACATAGAATTCTTTGAAATTATAACATTTATTGCCATAGATTTACATTATACAAGGGTTTAATACATATACATCATATCAGAAGATGTCAACAAAGGTCAGCTGTGGTCAGCAGTGGTCAGCCGGGGTCAGCAGGGGCCAGTAGATGCATGTGGGGGCATGTAGAGGCATGTAGAGGCATGTAGAGGCATGTAGAGACCAGCAGGAGCAAGCAGTAACATGTAGTAATCGTTATACATTGTTGGAAGCATCAGGTTGGTCTGCAGTGGTCAGCAGAGATCAGCAGAAGTCAGCAGAGACAAGGAGAGACCAGTACATGCTGGCACAGATCACCAGAGGCTAGTAGAGGCTGGCAGCAATCAGCAACATTCATTATACGTTGCCAGAAGTATCAGCAGTGGTCAGCAGAAGCCAGCAGAGGTTAACAGAAGCCAGCAGATGTTAGCGGAGGTCAGCAGAGGCTAGCAAAGGCAAACAGTAGTTAGTAACCCGTTATACGTTGTTGGAAATAGCAACAGTGGTCAATAACAATCATTGTACCTTACCAGAAATGTCAGCATTGGTCAGCAGAGAACAGCAGAGACTGGCAGTGGTCAGCAGAGGCGAGCAGAGGCCAGCAAAAGCCAGTAGAGGTTAGGAGAGACCACCAGGGGCAAGCAGTAACATGTAGTAATCGTTATACATTGTTGGAAGCATCAAAGTTGGTCAGCAGTGGTCTGCAGAGATCAGCAGAAGTCAGCAGAGACAAGGAGAGACCAGTGCATGCTGGTACAGATCACCAGAGGCTAGTAGAGGCTGGCAGCAATCAGCAACATTCATTATACGTTGCCAGAAGTATCAGCAGTGGTCAGCAGGAGCTAGTAAAGGTTGACAGAAGTCAGTAGATGTTAGCGAAGGTCAGCAGAGGCTAGCAAAGGCAAACAGTAGTTAGTAACTCGTTATACGTTGTCGGAAATATCAACAGTGGTCAGTAACAATCATTATACCTTACCAGAAATGTCAGCATTGGTCAGCAGAGAACAGCAGAGACTGGCAGAGGTCAGCAGAGGCGAACGGAGGCCAGCAGAAGCCAGTAGAGGCTAGGAGAGACCACCAGGGGCAAGCAGTGGTCAGCAGAGATCAGCAGAAGCCAGGAGAGACAAGGAGAGACCAGTACATGCTGGCAGAAATCAGCAGAAGCCAGAGAGACAAGGAGAGACCAGTACATGCTGGCAGAGATCAGCAGAAGCCAGGAGAGACAAGGAGAGACCAATACATACTGGCAGAGGCCAGCAGAGGTTGATAGAGGCCAACTGAAACCATCGGTAGTCTTTATGTGTTGTCAGAAATATCTGTAATGGCGAACACTGATCAGCAGAGGCCAGCTGTAGGCAGTAACAGTCTTTATATGTTGAAATACTAGGAGATAATACTACCGAGATGCAATACTATTCAAATTATCCGCCAAATATTTCACGATTGCACATATGCACGTTTTGCCCTAGATGGCGTTGCGATTCCTTTGCAATGCAGTATGTGCTTCAATATAAATTTGAACCGTGTAAGCTATTAATCTTTATTACATATAATTTTCCTGTAATTTTTACGAAAATCTCTACATAGTAGTGAATGTTATTTTTTAAAAGATAAATGGTACACAATAATGTAAGCGACGCAATGAAACTTGTATGAAGACGATAAATGTAACCGTTTACTCTGTAAGTTCAAATTAGTTTCTCAACCTATTTAAGTATCAATCGCTTTACAAAATAAACTGTATGCAGAATGAAATAAAAAATTCAATTTCTATTTGTGCATTTCATTTCATCAAAATTTAAAGCCATTTTCTAAACTATCAGTATCTGTTCAATAAGTTATGTTCTATCGAGTACATTTCCGTACCGAAGGTCATTTCAGGTCATGCGATTACGGGTCGATAAATTCGATTTAATATCAGTAAAACATCATGCTCGACAGGATATGTAATTTCTTTTACAAAAAGAATCGGCGATTTATAAACATATGACATTGAAAAGAATGATCTATCAATTATTATTCGTTCTATCTAAACGAATTCGTTCATTGACTCCTAAATGACCTCTAGCAATTTATCGACTTCCGAATAAATCGATTGTTCCTACCGAGAGTCGCTGGCGGTCAGTTTGAGAACGCCCGCGGTAACCGTCGAAACAGATCAAGAACACGTAGTGCAGCGAAAGATCGATTTCAGAACGCACTGCAAATATTGTGCAAGAACTGACCGTCTGCCAGTATCTGGAAGGGGGAGGGGCACTGAGGCTTTAGTAGCCGCCATGTTTTTCTCTGAGTGGGGTGTGTAGAAGAGGCCGGGGTGAAAATCATCTCTCGAGGCATGCAGGTACGTCAGAATTCGAACATTTTCATTAATCGCCGTAATAGAAGTGCCTATCGTGTTCGGCGCGAGTTGACAGTGCACGTCGCAGTAAAACAGATTTTGTTTTTGTTTCGTAACGTCACGCAGTCCCGTCGTTCTTGTCGCGAGAACTATGACTCAGGCGAAACGCATAGCGCAATCGGCAAGGTTATTTGCATTGCACGAGCAATGCCTCTGCCAACAATCCATATAGACACTCGTGTTGCAGCGTTATGCGCTCGAAAGTGCAGTTTGTTTTCGTGTACCAGTTCGAGATACATCTATCAAGTGGACGAGGCTGGTCGACGATGCGTGGAATACCCTAAAATTCTGTTGCCTTCACGTTTTTGCTCTCTTCTCGCGCGCCCCGCGTAATCTAGCGATAAGCGTTTTTGGCAACGTTACCACCGATCCCCGCGGCTGATTGTAATTTACCAAATGCGACATAGTAACCGTTCCACGAAATCACGACGTGGAACAAGCGTTTTTAGATCCACGGTTCGTGCAACGTGACCGAACAGCCTCTAACGTAAACGTACGTCTCCTAACTACGTCTTACGTTTTGCGCAAAAAAAAATTTGCGACCGATTGGAGTCTGAACGGACACGCATCGGTAATTGACGTTGCAGACTCACGAACAGCACGACGATAAATATTCCAATAATTTCGCGTGCCCGTTGATGCGGGCAAACCTTAATGTAAATTTATATTTTTTTTTTTTCTCATTCGATAAATAAACGTTGCCTCGTTTTTGCACGAGTTACCGTTTAACACGACCAACGTTACGAACTTTGTTGCGCTGCGTTGTGTTCGTCGAACGAAAATAAATATTACACGTGACACAATTTGATAATTGATCTGAGAATGACAATTGGACTTTCTGAACATTTACGACGCATTTTCTCTACGTGCTTAGCAATAATTACAATTCCCAAACAAATTGGAAACTAATCGAGCCCAATTAGGAAAATGATAGATATAGCCTTGTTTTATACGTAGTATTTTCTTTTTATATATTTTTTATTTAGACCAGTATTTAGACCGTTAGCACATTGGCATATTAATTTAGAATTAGATAATATCGGAGTGAAAGTTTTGAACGACTGACGGTTAATATTGCTTATATAAGAAATATATTAACGACTTTTTATAGACATAAGTTAATAATATGTACAAGAAAATTGAAACTGTCGAATTTGCTTAATTATATTTTTGATCGTACGAATAAACGAATGTATTGAAAAGAAACTGGTATGCAGTTATTTATTTATTTAAAATTGACGTAGACGGTACGAATGTCTTTAAGAATAATCAACGATTTCTGATATTTCCAGTGTCAAAATGGGAAGGAAACTATACTTGTTATCCTTCGCTAAGACCTGCCGCCTCATTTTCACAAAATATCCACCACCTGTGCACAAGAACTAAGTAACTTTTAATCAACGTAACTACAACCGCAAGAACCACTACCACCGAATTGCGGGCAACGTAACTAAAAGCAAGAAATTATAAGTAACGAAGAGAAGCAAACGAACATTTATCAAGCTAATAAATGTCAAGGTGGTGGATCCAGTAAAATTGAAACATTAAAAGGACAATAATATAATACCGTAACTCTATTGTAAATAGGTAACTAAGATCTATTACTTTCTTTCTTTCGTAACGAGATTATACGCAGGGTTTTAGGATTTCAGGTTTTCTGTGTCTTTTAAGGAGAGAAGATGATCACCCTGGAGGTAGCGGAGTCTGTAAAAGTTCTTGGGTCTAGGAGGAGCTTTATTAAAAGGACATGAGGAACCCGGCATTACACCTGGTTGGGATAGCGGCGTCCCCTGGAGGTGGTGAAGTGTTTGGCACAAGGGCCGAGGAGGAGTTACGCCAGTGGCTGGAAGCACGCTTGGACGCATTGGGAATCGACCCAGTTGCGTACTCGCGTTTTGTGCTTAGCCTACTGCGTCGCCCCGACTCGGCCCTCAGTCCTCCAGAAGAAGCAGTTGGTACAGGTAGAAACGGAGGACGTCGCATTCGTGCCCGACCTAAAGCAAAGCTACCGACGCAAGGGGATAGAGAACAGAGACGTGCTGTTGTGCAATGTCTGACAAGTGCTGCTGACAACGTAAGTGACATCTGTGTGCCCATCGTAGGGCGTTTTGTTAATCGCACGTGTAATTTTCACAGAAATGCGGGGTGGAAACGCTAGTTGATGAATTATGTATGAAATTGCGGGACTTGGAAGGGGGTGGCTCAAACGAGAAAGAGGAGGAATCGGCGAAGTCCGATGGTAAAGACAAAACGAACTTAGAATTGCTTACACCTCGCGACAGGGCTCTCAGATACTACGCAGCGTTTCCGGCTTTGCAACCTACGACTATCAAAAAGTTTTCTCAAAGGAAGGATCGAAACTTTGGAAACAACAATAACAACAACAATAATAATAATAACAATAACAAAATCAACGGAGTCAACTATAACAATAACAAGAACAACAATAAATCACGCAATAAGAAGACTAAAATGTCCATTGTAAGGGTCGAGTGATAGTTGATCAGTTTGAGGATCTGAGGATCTTTATTTATGGATTTATTTTTTCAGAGTATTGACTCGCGGAGAACGGAAGACAAAGAAAGCTTTGGGTTTGCTAAATCGATGGAGCGCGAAAGAGAAAAGGAACGGGAATTGGAATTAGATCAACTTAGATTGGCGCAATTGCAAGCGAAGTTCGACGAGAGCTTGGAAGCACTTTGGGATTCAGGACCAGGCAATGCACAGGACACAGCCTCTATCTGGGCAGCTCCCACTCTCTCTATTCCTTCAGGACCCCTCTGGCCGACAGACACTACAGAGACAATCTTTACTTTATCCACCTCGGACAATGGTTATGCTACCGATACGCCATACCAAGAATCAATCGTTGACGACTCGCCGCTCATTCCATGGGATATCGACTTAATCAGCATTAAAGATTACGCGGATGAATGTAGTAACAAAAATAAATCAGGTCAGTATTCGAACATTACATGCTATTTATGAGTATCACGATATAGTAATATTGACTTAAGTATATCTAACGGATAGGAGACCGTTCTGAAATGTAAGTAAATGAATGTGCATTAAGTTAGATGTAGATTGCTAGGGTATCTGTGTCGTGCTAAAAATGTGTATTTTATTATTATTTTTTGTCTATTACCATCTGTGTAAGTTAGCTGCTGGCGACGCGCGGACCGGGTGTAAACGAATAGAAATAATTTACCGTTGCAGAGAGCAACAACGTTAACTGGTCCGACACGGTTATGGATGGATCATGGTGCTGGAAAGGGCTTGGCAGTAACCTGACTGCTTTGAGCCACAGCCCTCAGACGGGGAGTTGCTTCTTTCCAGTCGCGCCGCGTAAGACGCCCATTGGGACGCGCAAGGAACCCCGTTCAAATCTGAAGGTGAACAGCCTGCCGGAACCGGACGAGGATTTACTCACATCCGCTCGCACGCACTTTCGTCCCATAAAGGATGACGGTCAGTGGGCCGATGGAACCACGTTCCCTGTGAACAATACTTTAGAGCGGGTTGCGTATCGTAGATCCGAGTCAGGAAACTTGTTATACCTTCCTGGCGGGGAGAGTCCGTACATGGAGTATCGAGAGAACGACTCGCCGATCCCTCCGGTATCGTCGAATTTAACGTTGAAATTCAGGGTGCGTCAATGTGACAAGTGCGTACAAACCGAGCCCGTTCGATCTCCGGTCAAACGCAGAATACTCTCCGAGCAGGATCACTTTCACTATACTCCGATCGGAGTGGAAGATACGGTTATCCGCGAAGAGGAGAAAATTGAGAAAGATTGCTATGCATTGGGTCAACTGGGCTGGGTACGTTCTAATGTACCTCTGCACAATGATAGGAAGAGGTAATAACACGCCACTGAGCGAATTAACATTACACGTCGAGTGCTTTCTATTTTTTTTTTACACGCTCGTTGCACACTGTTTTTTAGGTTATATTAGAATAATTTGAAAAAAAATATTCGAAATCCACGCGAAATTTCGTAGCAATGTTTCTTTTTGGTTTTTGTTTTTTTCGATGTTATGTTATGTAATTCCGACACATGTGTATGCACGTACGTGTAGTAAAAGCGTAAGACTGCAGTAAATATACGCACTTATTGGTAAATGTATTATTAATGTAGTTTGTGTACCCTTTTACTGACGAAATTGGCACGTGTACTTCGATTAGAGTCAGTCGACCACTCAAGGCCACCGAATGGCTAATCGCGTTTAGAATTAGATTCCGTCAGCCCCATCTGACGTCGCTTCATGAAAACCTAAGCGTACGCCATTTGTAAAATAGAGGGCCAGGTTTTCAATGACGCAAATATGGAGGATTAGATAACTTTAAGTCAATTGATGTTCTGATTGCAAAATTTATGAATTTACGCTTTTACTATGCAATGCAGGCAACCCTCCTATAACACGGTAGATAGGTTTCTAGAAAATGTTATACGAGACCTAGAATCAGTATAAAAAGGGGAGTTACCGAAAACTTATTAAAAGCAAATTTTTTTTTTTAAGTCTATATGAGTATATTATTTTAATTTAACGCAACCTTAATTTAGTAAATTATAATTTTGATGAGGGATTCTAGAGGCCAAAATAAGACGAAAATGAAGAATACTAATTTGTTGATTGAGGCTTTGTTAAAAAGTTATTAACGTTTAAAGTTGCGTTTGTGAGACGGGAACCGCGCGCGCTGCGTGCACGGAGCTTTAAACGTTAATAACTTTTTAACGAAGCCTCAATCGAGAAATTGGTATTCTTGATTTTCGTCTTATTTTGGTCTCTAGAATCCCCCAGTAAAATTTTGATAAGATCCCGTGTTGTAGGAGGGTTCTCACAATCTATGAATCGTGTTGTAGGAGGTAAATTGTATAATAACGTTATATTATGACATTGAAACGTTACCGTGGAAAATATTAAACTTGCACGCGCTAGTTGCCTCGCTTAGTTGCATCGTTACATGTTTAATGTGTTTTTTTGTTTGCGACAGAAGGCACAGTAGCAGCTTCGGATGCCAGCCTCTTACGACATTACGTCCGTTGACCTTATGAACTGGATAAATACGAGCACAAAAAGACGCTCGAATTGACTGGAGATCCGAGGTTTAGCTATACGTTTCTTTTCCAAGACGAAGACGCAAACCGTTAATGAACACGACAAGAAGGGGAGCCTCTTGGCATGTGGAATTTGTTATGCATGTATCCAAGACGGTGCCGTTAATAATAATAATAATTAATAGTAATAATAATAAAAAAAAAAAAAAAATATTCCCCGTTGTCGTTAAACAAAAGAAGTAAAAAGCAAAAATAACGCAAAGCGATACGAAGCGAGGTGCGAGGACGAAAGGAATATTAAATGTTCATTTAGATAATTATTAATTAACCCCTTTGACAAATAAAACGAAGAAAAACGAAATGGAACAAGGTGAAGCAAAAAAAAATGGTGTACATGTTACGCAGCGTTTAACGATGTGCTTTGGCGTGCACGCGCGCGACAAAAAGGGAGAAGATAAAATAATAATAATAAAAAAGAAAAGGAAAAAAAAATATTGTATTGAGAGATGTAGTTCACGAGGATTTCGTTTTGTAGCTTGTTAAATAATTTTATGCGAACTTTCGAAGGAGGGAAGAGAAGAAGAAAAAAAAACAAACGCAAAAGAAAAAAAAATTAGTGCGCTGATTTTCTGTAGAGCTCGTAGCACAAGCAGTTTTCCTTTTTTTCTGTTTCTCGTCCAATGCGGTAGGCATTCCCGGGGCGCGTTTCATTGGATGACGCGCCTCGAACAACGAGAGTGAAAGAGATAGAAAGAGACATGGAACGGGGGAAAAAAGTAAGGATAGACCAAAAAAAAAAAAACGTTATCAAAAAAATATAAAGAAAGATAGAACTATATGTTGAGCATTGAGAGAGGGGAATGGAAGCGTTTTATGTCGAGGAGTACTTATTATAAATAAAGTGGAAAAGAAAATCCGATCGTAATGTTGCCGCGTGACAATTGAATCGAGAAAATCGTTCGTCGAATTATTGTTCTATTTTCTTGTTGTTTTCTTTTCGTAATTATTAATGGATTATCTTAATTGTATCTCCCCCTAATTATAATTTATCTTCGTAGAAGATTAATGCCCCCTAATTCCGCCACTCATCGACCGGATCCCCATGTTTCAAGGAAACCCCCCGGTATCCAATGCTTTTCCTGTGCTCCCCCCGGAGGAAATATATTGGATGGCCGTGAACGTACATGTAAAAACGAAAAAGATAAAAAAATATATGAGATATAACGTGTACGGCGGGGAGGATGCAACGCCTGCCCTCGGCTCGAAGGTACAGCGATGGCGTACAAGAGACGTTATCAAAGAAATGGATGCCTTTTGAACGAAGGAAACGGATTAATTATTATAAGAAACCGAGGTTGAGGTGACACGTTTGAACGACGCGAAATGAGGGTTATTCACGACACAACGAACGAAATTGTTTCGTGACGTATCCGATGCGAAGAAAACAAAAAAAAATAAACGATGGAATGAAACAAAAAAAAGAAAATCTAAACTTGTATTCTCTGCGCGAAATAATGTACCGCAAAGGGAGTGATCAAATAAAGGCATTGCAAACGCTGACGTATGTGTATTATTTATGGCACCCATTCCATTCCTATTAATCAAAAATTATTTTTTTTTTTTTAATTTATACTTCGACGAATTAGCGGTTATTTTTTTTTTTTTTTTAGGAACGATTAGAAATATTTAATATTTGGCGAACTTAGAATCTCGACCTGAACTGGGCGGCTTGGAATTCGTGCGTGGGAGTTGGCTGCAGGTTGAATCTGAGAGGTTTCACTTTGGTAAATTTGCTTTTGATGGGGCTAGTACGAGTGATCTTGGTGACCTTTGCACGGTGACGATAGTACCAGTATTCGAAGGCCAAGGTGAAACAGGCAAAAATGATACCAAGGAATATGACCACGAAGACGCCACCGATATTGTGGATGCTGATCCCGTCGCTTTGGCTGTTCTCCGCGTCGCAATCTTTTTTATTAGGGTTCTTCTTCCACCATTTGTCCTTCAGCTTCTCCAGTTTCCTCTTGTTCAGCAGTATCAAAATCCTGAAACGAAAAAGAATTGTATAAAAGAAGCGTTTAGTTAACAAATAAAGCTGTTATCGACAAACGCACGCGTTGTTGAACTGATCCTTCAAGGGAGATCCTTGTTGAACAGCAATGGCGTAGGGCTTCCTGGAGAAATCCTCCCCCACTTGTACCAGATCACAGTTTATCATTGTGAGGTACCTGATGGTGGTCGAGTCCTCAATGTAGGCGAACTCGTTGTTCGAGTCTAGGCGTCTAACTCGCCTCAAAGCTTCTTCTGTGGTCTCGGGAAACCCAGCCTCGGCCATAGCTTGCATCATTTTTGTGTACTTGTCGCTCACAGGGTAGTCCCATACTGCTAGATGAGCCCTCTCCACGTCTGACAAGCTGTCGTTTAGGCTCATCTCCTTCCAAATGCTGTGGTAAGTTATTTTTGTATCATAAACACTGTCTTTAAAAGCTTTGGAGTGCAACAAAGACTGATGCACTATCAGAAAATTGCATTATTCTATATTTAATCAGAGTCATCTTGTGCTAATTGCTTTGCCTCAAAATTAACTTCCAAGGTAAATATGCTCAATCATAAAACTTCTACTCAAAAACTATAGAGTGCAACAAAGATTGGTCAGGAAATTATTCTATATCTAATTAGGCCTGGGTCATCTTAAGCTAATTGTTTTGCCTCAAAGTTAAGTTCCAAGGCAAATAAACTCACTCAAAAAGTATAGAGTACAACAAAGATTGATGCACCATCAGAAAATTACATTATTCTATACCTAATCAGAATCATCTTAAGCTAATTGCTTTGTCTCAAAGTTAACTAAGATAAACAGACTCACTCATAAAACTTCCACTCAATGGCGGCCATCCTCTTGAAATAAATATAAGCAGGTGAATTCTTCACAGGAGCATACTGGATCTTGTACTGTTTGCTGAGGTCATCCAAGGTCTCTATGGGTATCTCCAGCCTGGAGACTGTCAGGAACGCAGCCAGGTTGGCCGTGTAGGAGGCGATGATGATGAACCCGAACAACCACCAGGTAGCCGCGACGAGTCTTCCAGAGAGATTCTTGGGTGCTTCACCGCCGCCCTGAGGAGTCAGCGAGGTCATGCAGAACCAGAAACACTCTCTTAAGTTAAATTCTCTCTTCTCTTCGTCGTCTTTGTACTTCTCTCTGTTGTTCTGGTAGCTGTACGGCGACCAGCGGTCGAAGATCCAGAGCAGGACGCTGGTGAACAGGTAAGCAGCCAGTATGCAGAACCAGACCTCGTTCTCCAGGACTGTTAAGAACTTGAAGAGAGAGGTGGACGTCTTGGTCTTCAGCATCATGATGGAGAGACCTACGAGATCGTAATAGGGCACGGTAAAATCCACGACTCTTTCCCTTTCCGCCGTCACCCACAGCGAGCTCAACGCAATGTCAGCCCTTTTTTCAATCAACTCGTTCATCATTCCGTTCCAGGTGCCGTTTGGACTTAAATTACCGTAGAGCTTGTCGCTCGTTTCACGGATCTCGTATTGGAACTCCACAGTCTCCTTGATCTCGTTGAGGAGGTCTATGCAGAAGCCATAATACTCATTCTTCTCCTCATTGTACATCACGAATGGAGGATGGATTACAGTGACCACTCTGTAGCTCTTCACCGCTGTCGTGTTCATGATGCCCTTGTTGGTCACCTTTTATCAAATTAGACAAGTTAAATAGAAATTGTACAATCGCAAGTCCACCTCTGGGCAGTTAAAAATAAGCAGAAGCTCACGAATGTTAGAGTTTTATATGGTCGTCGGGGTGTATTACATTAGGTAAACAAAATAATGTTGCATGCGCTATCTTCATCGGTGCACCCGGTTATCAGCAATTCGTGTAAATAAATGTAACGACCGCGTGTCAAGGATACGTCCGCGCTAGCCAAGGTTCAGGGCTGAAAGAATTGCTTTTGCTGCAATTTACTTTCCTTATATCGAGTGGAAAGTAATTTTTGTTAACAGCACGTTGAGAACTACAGTGTCGCCGATAAGGGAAGCTCATTAAATAAACGAACGCTACAAAGTTCTTGCATACGGAATGTCTCGCGATAACGTTGAATAAATGAGGCTAAAATAAATTCATTTTACTCCCTGCGAAACAGCAATTCTATGACAATTTATGCATGACACTCGATCATCCTCGCGTGACTAAAAACATTTCTCTTTTTATTGATTGATTGTACACTAAACTTGCCTTCAAGGGTGCAGAGATGCTCGCGTTCCAGGATCCACTGCCCACCATGGATGCAGCCACCCCCTCTTCAATGTTTACCAAATTAATCGACATCTCGAACCTTGCCTGATGCTCGCCATTCTTGGTCCCCCAATGAATCTCTGCAAAAGTTGGAGTCATGTTGCTGTAAGCGGTTTTCAGTTTCCCAAAGAAGTCTAACTTTCTTTCAGGAGTGTTTGTGTTGTTGTATTCATCACAGGTGATTTGTTTAGGTCTCAGAGGCCATTCTCCACTGTCCAAGGCCAGCTTCATCGCCCTGACACCCAGCTGGACCAGGTCATAATAGAATGCAGAGGAGACGAGTGGTTTGGGCAGAGCAGCGTCCACTGTTGGCTTCTTCTGGTCCTTGTACTCTGGCCTCATGAAGAGGACTGTGATGTTTCTACATTCGCATCTAGGCCAAACGTTGCTTTCAGGAGTCAGAAGGAACCAGCCATACTTTCTTCCTGTAAAGTTAAGCGACTCAGCTGCCTCGAGGGCCACGTTTATGGTGTTTTCATCCCCCAGGATGAAGTAGTTGACTATGTCCAGGTCTCTTAGACGAGGCAGTTGCCTCCTCATCTCTGTCACCTGTTGAGAAGCTTCGTTGATCACGTGTCTTGTAGGAACGTTCAGTAACAGACTCTTGTATTTGTGATCCATGACGAAATTGTGATCATAGAGGATAGCTGCGTTGGTAATGTTCAGCTGGATCGCCAGCTGTCTGATGGCTTCTGGTATCAGGTCTGCTGGAGGCATCACTTGAATTAAATATCCTCTCTGATCACTGTTTAGGTTCCTCCAGTAGAGAAGATCCCCTTCTTGGCCATACTGAGCGGACAACGTGGGGATTCCCAGGGCAGCCGCGAAGGAATTCGATATTTTGGCCCCCATGCCAGCTGTCGTGGTGTCTATGATCAAGTCTGGAACCTCCATTCCTCCTCCATCCAGTGCAGATTCCCAAGAATTGCAGATTCTATCCAAAGTATCGTTCACGTCAGACTCGTTCACCTGGACTGTCCAGACTCTTCCCAATTGGTTCGAGTGCTTGTCCTTGATCGTCTTCAGAGCCACTGTTACGCTCTTGTTAGCCACCTTGTTGGTCTCATCGTTGATGATGACTTGACAGTAATTTAAAAATTATTATGTTATTTTAATCTTTGACCACAAGAGATCTCTCACTACTCTTTTTGTAGGTACTCACAGAGGTTCACGGGCCTGGTTCCCGTGGACTCAATGGCCGCGTTTCCCTGTCCAGAAACCGGAAACCGACTCGAAAGCTCGAGGAGAACGCACGCGAGAACAGCGGAGCACGCGAGCTTCATTTAAAAATCGTCCGAGCGAAACGTGGAGAACCGATCTCTCGCTTCTAGGATAATTTTCTAATAATAAGCGATCGACGTGGCGGGATATATCGCGTGCCGGAAATCGGTCAAGCAACTGAGAGGGCAGTCCCCGAGACGCGGATCCAAGGGTGGTCTGTTTTATTCGTGTTTGCCCGCCGGTTGCCGCGGGGATGACCTAATCAATCGCTCGCACAAACGCAGTTTGTCTCTTCCTATTTCACCCTTTTCGTGTCCCGTAAAAAATTCCCCGTTCGAGGAGGCCGGGCGTCGCGGCGAAAGCGACTCGACGCGTACGCAGCGTCGTGTAAACGACGACGCGACGCTTCGCCCCGTATTTGCATGTCGCGCATCGCGTGCCCGCAGATCCCGTTATCTGATAAAAGTTTCATTTCGACGCGCCATCGATACCCTTCGTAACTCGAGCACCGACTTCTCTTCGCGAATCGTCGGAGGTGGAAAGGAGGATACGTTGCAAACGTCAAGAAAAATACAGAGAATCGATGAATCTATAATTTTATATCGTGGCGTCAAAGATAAAAGTCGATGAGAGTTCAGTTATCCGGGTACTTCTATTAGGGTCCCTTTGTAGGTGGGATTCGTTAGTCTAATGTAATCGTGTTAGAGTCTGCCCGTTAGAGGTCTTAAAGGATGAAAATTTTAATAAATATTCAACGAACAATATTGCAATTTTTAAAACAACAGGAAATGTAAAATAGAGCTAACTTCTTTGATTTTTTTTAGATCTCAGACGCTGCATCGATGCTTGTGTTCTATGCACTCTTCTATCCCGTCGATACCATAAGTATTTCAAGCACAATATTAAAATCGAGAGCAATGCACCAACGAGGATTAGCAAGAATACAGCTCCTAAATTATCCAGTCCAAATCCTGCATTGAAGTCTTTATCTGATGGACAGTTGGCTCTTTGAGGATTCTCTGTCCACCATTTTGTCTCCAGCTCGATTAATCTGCCCCCAATCGCCAGATCCGTGATCCTTAAAATAGAGAATTTAGTCGAGTCGCTATAAGAGGAAAGTTTTTTATAGTTTGAAGTAAAAATTCAATCACGTTGAGAGGGACGATTACAACTCACGCGTCGTCGATTCTCTCCTTCAACTTGGAGCCCTTTCTCACTGCAAACGCGAACGGTTTCTTGTTGAATTCACCGCCGACCTGTCTGAAGTCGCAGCTCGTCATCGTCAGATATTTTATGGTCACTGCTTCCGCTATAAAAGCGAACTCGTAAGTACGGTTTACATTCCGTACCATCTTCGCGGCTTGCTCCACACTTGGAACAAATCCTACTTCATCCATGGCGGAATACATCTTCGTGAACTTGTCTTCCAAGGGATAATCCCAGACCGCGTACTTGGATCTGTTCCATTCCGGTGTATTTTCATCTAGCGTCATTCGTCTCCAAGCTCTGCTACGACATTTTACTTCCTCTGTTAGCACAGACGACTTACGAATTTTCTATTTTATTAGAGAAGACTTGACTGGGGAGGGTGGACAGTTAACGATTGGAAGATTTATTGTCAAAATCAATTGACTATTCAATTGAGTAAAAGCTAGAACAATGTAAGAATGAAGCATCAAATGAAGCTTGATGTATTTTGATTCTGGGTTTACTAATAGAAATAATTCCAATGACTCCAAATAACTGTAAATAATTCCAAGTTTACAAAGTTAAAGTTAGTTGTAAGCTTCATGTATTTTGATTCTATATTTACTTATGAAAATAATTTCAAATGTACCATGTTCCCACCACTCATAAGTTTACAAAGTTAAAGTAAGATATAAACTTCATGTATTTTGATTCTACATTTACTTATGAAAATAATTCCAAATGTTCCATGTTTCCACCAAGATAGTCAAGTTTACAAAGTTAAAATAAGTAGAAAGATTCATGTATTTTGATTCTTGCTTATGAAAATAATTCCAAATGTTCCATGTACCCACCAAGATAGCCAAGTTTACAAAATTAAAGTATGCTGTAAGCTTCATACATTTTAATTCTACATTTACTTATAGAAATAATTCCAATAACTCCAAATAACTCTACATAATTCCAAGTTTACAAAGTTAATGTAAGATGTAAGCTTCAGGCATACATTTTGATTCTACATTTACTTATAGAAACAATTCCAATAACTCCAAATAACTCTAAATAATTCCAAATTTACAAAGTTAAAGTAAGTTGTAAGCTTCATGTATTTTGATTCTACATTTGCTTATGAAAATAATTCCAAATGTTTCATGTTCCCATCAAGATAGCCAAGTTTATAAAGTTAATGTAAATTGTAAACTCCATGTATTGTGATTCTACTTTTACTTAAAGAAATAATCCCAATAACTCCAAATAACTCTAAATAATTCCAATTTTACAAAGTTAAAGTAAGTTGTAAGCTCCATGTATTTTGATTCTACATTTGCTTATGAAAATAATTCCAATATTCCATATTCCCACCACCCACAAGTTTTCAAAGTTAATGTAAGTTAGAAGCTTCATGTATTGTGATTCTACATTTACTTATAGAAACAATTCCAATAACTCCAAATAACTCTAAATAATTCCAAATTTACAAAGTTAAAGTAAGATGTAAGCTTCATGTATTTAGATTCTACATTTGATTATGAAAATAATTCCAATATTCCATATTCCCACCACCCACAAGTTTTCAAAGTTAATGTAAATTAGAAGCTTCATACATTTTGATTCTACATTTACTTATAGAAATAATTCCAATAACTCCAAATAACTCTAAATAATTCCAAATTTACAAAGTTAAAGTAAGTTGTAAGCTTCATGTATTTTGATTCTACATTTGCTTATGAAAATAATGCCAATTGTTCCATGTTTCCACCAAGATAGCCAAGTTTACAAAGTTGAAATAAGTTGTAAGCTTCATGTATTCTGATTCTACATTTGCTTATGAAAACAATCCCAAATGTTCCATGTTCCCACCAAGATAGCCAAGTTACCAAAGTTAAAATAAGTTGTAAGCTTCATGTATTTTGCTTCTACATGTGCTTATGAAAATAATTCCAATGTTCCCAGGTTCCCACCACCCACGTAGCCAAGTTTGCAACGCTAAAGTAAGTTATAAGCCTCACTCATAAAGCATATCCTCTGCATTTTTCATCCCCTGGAAGTATCTAAACGCAGAGGAGTTGGCCAAAGTGGAATAACGAATTCTATACTGTTTCGTCAGATCATCCATGGACTCGACGCTCCTCTCCAGCCTCTCAAGCGTTTCGTAAGCAGCGAGATTGGCCGTGTAAGCTGCAACAACGACGAAACCAAACAGCCACCAAGTAGCAGCAGCCATTTTCCCTGACAAATTTTTTGGAAGGTCTCCACCGCCTTGCGGGGTGAAGGACGCGAACGCGAACCAGAAGCACTCCTTCAGGGAGCAGAATCGGTCGTCTGGCTCGTCTCGATATTTATCCCGATTGTTACGGTAGCTAAAGGGCGAGTACCTCTCCAGTAAAAATAACAGAAGCGTCGTCGAGAGGAAAGCTAACGCGAAACACAGCCAGACTTCGATCTCCAGGATCGTTAAGAAACGAAGAAAGGGGATCTGCCTCTGCTTCTTCAGCATCATTATAGAGAAACCGCTTAATCTCTGATAGGGAATCGTGAAGTCCACCACCTGGAAGATTTTAACACAATTTTAACTATATTAAATAGGGAGACATAAGTATAAGAATGGTGGAGTAAAGAACTACAAATTGTAACTAAATTAGACACAAGCATATTTAATTATAATTTATAAAATTTATGTAAGTTTTATACAATAAAATGTGAGTTTCAAATTATGTAATTTAGTGATATTTTTGCCTGTGCTCTGTCAGACGTTATCCACATTGGTCCCACAGCGATGTCTGATGTGTTTTGCATCAGTTCGTAGATCATTCCGTTCCAGCCGCCATTTTGTGCTTCTCTGTATCCGTAATGGCGATCGAACGATTCTCTGATGGTGTAATCGAAACCCGCCAGGGATCCAATATCGTCCAATAGATCGATGCAATATCCATAAAAAGTGTTCGAGGTGGTATTGAACATGACATATGGCGGAACGATTCCAGTTACCGCTCGATATACTGCCCTTTCATTGCTCATTTCTTATTTTTACGCGCTCCTTTCTGTTAAAACACCTTCGCACGGTCGATGAAACGTCGAGAAAAAAGTTTACACGATTTGCAACACCGCGTCTGGGTATATTCCTTTTACTTTATGTAAAATTCATTAGCATTAAGTCACAGCGTCTGACCAGGCGTTGACTCGTACTACTTGCAACGAAATTTTCAGAGGAAATTGCACGCGTTTGGCTCGACAAATACCAACAATAATTGGTGACAATTTTTTGGGGGAAAGGGGCGGTAACATTCCAAAGAATATTGCTATTAAATATTTATTTGAAAATAAATCGAATTTTGGCTCGATTGCAGTGGCCGTAAACTATTAAGCTCCTCGAGATTCGGATTGTTACATCTAATTTTCACGGTGTTACTCGCGACATGGAACTAGAAACGACAGGGTCCCGAGAAACTCGAACGAGCGTGGAAACTTGCCTCGCCATGGCAACTTCGGACGACGAATCTCTCCGCTAAGGCATTATTAATCTTCCCGACTACGGAATTATACGTAACTCCCGATCACAATCGCTAACGGGCCATAAATTTCGACGGTCAGAACACCCACCCTGTTGCAATAATTAATCCAGCATCGGAGATATCCGCAAAAATGTGCGACGCAAATCCAGAAATTACGGGCTCGAAGTACCGCGACCTTTTCGTACAGAGATTGTTCTTTCTCCTAGCGTAAAGGGAACACGCGAACGTAGTCAACCTTCGCTGCCGGGTAGATCGATAGCTGATCGCGAAATTCTATTTCCAATTTAGAATCGAACCGCGGCGATATCTCCGGTAATTGGACAATCAAGTGGCTCTGAATGTTTAACGAAATAAGAGACCGGGGGGGCTCGCGTTACGCCCCGCCGATATAATTACGAGTCTTATCGGGCTTCGACCTAACCCAGACCCCGATTCCTTTATGGAATGACCAGTTATTAATTCGTGGGTAACCTTTTAGCGGGTCCGATATCGGAATCGTAAATTTATTGCCGTTGGCAGTCCCGGTGCTCGACAAAGGCGGACCAATTCAGCTCCGCCAAACGGTGGAGGAGAGGTGGGGGTGGGAAGAGAGGGGGCAACGAAGGGGAATTAACGACGTAAATTTATCGTTCGACTGGACTTGCCTCGAGCCTCTCTCTCGGTGCCTTTTTACCCCCTCTCCCCTCACCTTCTCCCCCTCCGTAAATATTTCTGTGTCCTGGAGACCGAGATACCGACGATTAATAACACGAAAAACCATCGCGCCTCCTCCCCCCTCTTTGGAGAAATTGGATTATGAATTCTATCGCGAGAAGACTGAACTTCGTCGTTTATACGGACGGGGTGAAGTTTAATTGGCGACGGGGAATCACCGCGGAGGAGAGTCGAGAATCGTTGGGGGAGGGGGGCTGTTGACTCTAAAATTCGGTAAACAATCGTGTTTGGAAATGTGTATTCGCATGTAGTTGACTGAGATTGCCATTTGTTGTACCTAAAGTGGGTAATTCCCCTGAAAACTCCGTTGCAAGTAGTATGAGTCAACGCCTGGTCAGACACTGTGAATTGGAAAAATTTTACTTGTTTTTCTACCGTATTTGCTACGAATTAGTTAGAGTATATTTATTGATATCATAGATATTAAAATTTATTTATTTTTGGATATTTATTTGTATCAAAGAAATAAATTTTCCATTCATTTTCTTATATAAGTAGGTTATATAGGTACTATAGATTATATAAGTACCTTTTATAGTTATTACCTTAAAGTAAGGTAATGAATTTTGAATAATTTAGTCGAGTAAATTTTGTGCAATTCTTATTGGAAATTAGGTATCATTTTTACCACTTTTGATAGTTCTAGTGTATAGAGAACTATCAAGAGTTATGGTGTATTTATTTTAAAAGAAATTGAAACGATAGATACTCAAAAAAATATATAATGCAATGAAAATAATTCTCGTATGGAAAACTACGGTCGATTCTTAAACATCCAATTTTGTACAATTTTTATTAGAAATTACCAATAATTTTGACCATTTTCAGCAATTCTAGTGTATGATGTATTTATTTATAAAGAAATTGAGACGATAAATACTCGAAAAAATATATAATACAATGAAAATAATTCTCGTATTGAAAACTACGGTCAATTTTTAAGAATCCAACTTTATACAATTTTTACTAGAATTTACCAGTAATTTTGACCACTTTCAATAATTCTAATATATGGTGTATTTATTTGCAAAGGGATTGAAACGATAAATACTCGAAAAAATATATAATGCAATGAAAATACTTCTCTCATAGAAAACTACGGTCAATTTTTAAGAATCGAACTTTATACAATTTTTACTAGAAATTACCAATAATTTTGACCATTTTCAGCAATTCTAGTGTATGATGTATTTATTTATAAAGAAATTGAGACGATAAATACTCGAAAAAATATATAATACAATGAAAATAATTCTCGTATTGAAAACTACGGTCAATTTTTAAGAATCGAACTTTATACAATTTTTACTAGAAATTACCAGTAATTTTGACCACTTTCAATAAGTTTAGTGTATGGTGTATTTATTTGCAAAGAAATTGAAACGATAAATACTCGAAAAAATATATAACGCAATGAAAATAATTCTCGTATTGAAAACTACGGTCAATTTTCAAGAATCCAACTTTATGCAATTTTTTATTGGAAATCTGGGATCATTTCGACCACTTCCAGCAGCGCACAGAGATTGCATTACGGAAACTTTCCCCCGATTGAAAGTTCGAAAGATCTTTCTCGATCTCTCGTCGTGTTTTTAAGGTCCGGTGGCCCATTATAGAATTACCTTGCGTTCATAAATCCAATTCCCGGTTAATTCGTACCCGCAGCAGCGAATCTCATGGACTCTCGTCGAAAACTGTCGCGTCTGCGGTAAAGTTTCAATAGCTCGAAGGAAGTCGTTCGACTGTAAATCTTGGAGAGGGTTTATCCACCAGCTCGTTTATGTTTCTACATTGGTTGCCGCGGGGATGCCGCCGTCAAAGCTTATTCCTCCCATTTTCTTTCCTCCCTTTAACCCCCTCTTTTTTCAAAGGTGTCTCTTTTCCCAACCAACACAATGCACAGTGAATCACCATTTCCACTTATTCAAATTGGGCCACCTTGACGCGTTTGTTTCGATTTTCTCAGGAACATTCCATCCTGCTATCCTAGACTCCACCATTCGATTTCCACCCAAACGGTCGATCTTTCCACGCGAAAATAATATTTCGAAAACCACTATTTTCACGAAACATTTCCAACGAAAATTCGTTAAACTTTCACGGTTTTAGAAATTTAGGGAATCCTTTGAAGCCACTGTTTAATAAAATACATCGCGGGCCAACCGCGTCCGCTCTAATAAATTTAAATACCGTTTGAATATTCTCCGAGTCTGCCCGCGAAGACTCTGATAATATTCCGCGATACGCGTAAAAACAAACAGTTTATTTTCTTCCGGCGGTGCACAAAAGACTCGAGACTACGATGGTCGAGACGATTCGCGAAATTGCATAATGTGAGGGGGAAACCACGGCTCTCGAGGGCTCGGAGGGTATCTAATATCGCGACGAATATCAAGTGGCATGCTTATTCCCAGTAACAATTATGGAAATAATGGCTATTATTATCGACAATTTATTTCGGGACGTTTGCATATCCGTTTCGAATGGCGTCGACGACGCATAAAGATCCTCTGCAAAGATTTCCCCGTGTAATAAAAAATTAAAGCAGCGGGGCTCGTTATGGGGCGATACCACTCGCTGATACGAAAAGGAAATTGCGCCATAACGCGTGTACGCTGAATCTCGAACGAAAGAAAATGATCTGCAACTATTTCGAAACTTAAATCACAGTAATTTAAAAAAAAAATATCGAGTTTCAAACGCGACACCCTGTACACTTTTAACGGGTAAAGAAGGGCATTAAAATTGCAGAATCGCGCGATTACGAGTCCATCGGCGCAATTTAGGGGGGTCGTGACCTCGTTAAACTAACTCTCGTTCCTCGAGATAGCCATCGTTTCACAATTCATTTCATTTCGTTGGGAATGGTGTTTCTGGAAAGTTGGGAATATTTATATAATATAATATAATATAGTTGTTATCTGCGATTGTTAAATGGCGGCAATAAAACTGTATTAAAAGGGTAATTGAAGGCGTAACGAATTCCTGTTATCAATTTTCGAACGATACCATCTACGATACGCGCGTACGTGCATCGAAGAATTTAATAAAACGGTGGTTATCAATTTTTACACTCTTGGTAGCCAGTGGCGTAGCCATGCGGGTGCCAGATAAACGTTTATCGCCACTTTTCGCACTGTAATTTAACATTGTATCGCTAACTTATTTCCACTTACCAGTGGTTCCCAAACGAACGCTTCTTCAAGCTATAAAATTAATGAAAATATGAAAAATTCACTGTTTAACATTTTCTTTTCTACTGAATTACTCATTTTATGGGACTCGTGTTCCATTTAAACGGTGCAGAATCGATTTATAGCACGACCAGCTATCAACTACTCCATTTATTACGCATTAAATTTCTCAGTACTGTGCCAGAGTCATTTTTGACTCATTATTGTAACTGATTTATTATTACAGATTTAACAAGTTTAAAGTTTTACAGGCTACAAAACAGACATAAAAGAGACAAAAAACATACTGTCTTCTTTATTTGTTTAAATTGCAAGTGGTTACATTCGTTTACAACGCTCTGTCGAAGGGGAACGTACGTCCAGTTTCAAGCAAGAGAAAATATATCAGTATCAGTGAAATATCAGTATGAGTCACAAATGACTCCGGCACAGTATTCGACGTCCATTAATTCGATTTTTCGTTTCCTAAAGGCACGAGCCTATAATATATCGTATTTTCCAGCCAACCAAGTCCTAAAAATGATTTTATGACGAATTTTAAACGAATGGCGTGGATTCTTTCGACCCGTTTTCAACGGTCGTTCGAGACGAATCGTTCGAAGAAAAAGGGTGGAAAAACGAGACCGCACGTGGTCGTAGCGGGCGTATTTTCAATGGGCATTAAAAGCGTCCGACGCGAACGAAAATGAAAGAGCAGTCACGCACTTATCTGGAATCTCGAAAGTTTCATTACGTGGAACTCCCAGCGCGAGAAACCGGGAACAGAAAAGTGGACGGCCCTATCGCGATTTGCACGTTCGTCCGGCTCGCGTGACGCCACGGGGAATCGATGTCTAATGCTTGGAATTAATGATTCGCGATCCTGGGACTTGCATCGTTCCACCTAATTATGCGACAGTCACGATTCTACGATTACCCGCGAATTTCGCCGATTCACCCCCTTTAAAACTTCACTCGTGCACTTTGCTTTAACCCTTTGAATACTATTATTAGAACGAAATCAATCTTAGTTCCTTGCTCTGTGCCTTTCCTTTGGTATACAAAGCTTGCGATTTTTAGTGACTTTTTAGTGACTTTTTGTGACTTTTAGTGATTTTTAGTGACTTTTAGAGATTTTTAGGGATTTTTAGTGACTTTTAGTGGTTTTTAGTTATTTTTAGTGACTTTTAGTGATTTTTAGTGATTTTTAGAGACTTTTAGTGGTTTTTAGTGACTTTTTGTGACTTTTTGTGACTTTTTGTGATTTTTAGTGATTTTTAGTGACTTTTAGTGACTTTTAGTGATTTCTAGTGATTTTTTTTCGGGGGTTGTGCCACAAAAAAGGTGCTAAAAAATGTTTTATCGAAAAGATACAAGCCTTTATAGATAGAAAAAGATGATCAAAGTGCATTATTATCCCTGATACAGATGGAGACACTCACTAATTCGTCGAATGGAAGCCTGTCGTATAACTCACAACTGCCACAATAAATCATAAACAACATTGAAATCTTGTATCTTTTTAATAAAGCATTTTTGGACATAAGTTTATATCAATTATTTTTTATATATTTAATAATTTTAGTTTGGTACTTTTTGAACACCCTGTAGATATAACACCCACCACACGGTCTGTGAGTGAAAACAATTTATTTAACATTTTATTTAAACAACATGGACGATTTCCTCCATTGTTTCTACTCAATTGAATACCAATTTAATTTAAAATTTCTCTAATTATTTTTGCAACCCCTTCGATATATTTTGATTCGAATTAGTCCTCAGAGGTATCAGAGAATCTTCAGAATTATTTCTGAAGGAACAACGAACTTATTTTAACTGATGACCGTAATTTCAGTGGATACAATGGACTTCCCCAGCAAAGAGGGTGGAAAATTGATGCCCAAGGGATGGTTAGAAGCACCCCCCAAAGTGAACCTATTTTTCAGATTTCTAATAGAAATGAAACAAAATTATAATAATTATATTTCAAAATTTCTACGAGGTCTCTGAGACGGAAACATTGCGTGAAAGTGGAGTATTTGACGTTTTTGGGGCGCGGGAATCTGGTCGTGGCCCGTTTGATTCTGACCCGACTGTAACTCTTAACCGGAACGATTAACCTTCCGGAGAGAGTCTTTTTTGCCCTACGCTTAACTACCTCGTGCATGCTTGGACTGTTTTCATTAGTTCTGAATTGTAAGCAGCAATTCTGCGCAACGGTGAAGTACGCGAAGTGTTACGAGTTGTTTCCGTCGAGAACTGTTATATCCACTGCGATGGCCTTCGTACGCTCCACGATCTCCCGTTTGTTCCAATGGATTATTATAAGTGCTTGTAATTATACTAAATCACGCAGCAACACTTGGTGAAATAGTCAAGCTTAACCCTTTCTGCCAAGAGCTTAATTAAACTTGACTTTTAATTTCAATTCTAATTACGGAATAATATTAAAAATAATTGTTAAAATGAGCTATATAGTCATTAAAAATGTTTGCATAACTCGTATCTTGGGCAAGATATTAGAAAATTATAGATTGCAAATACTTATTTGATACGTCTGACCAATATCGACTATTTCCACTTGCATCTTAAATCTACTTAAATCTTACGCTCTCCAGAAATAAAAATAATTGTTAAATGGGCTCCATAATGCTTCCAGATGTTTATATAATTCATATTTTGAGAAATATATTGCTAGAGAATTTTTAAACTTGACTAATTAGTTGGAGTGTCTGACTAATATCGACTATTACTACTTGCATCGATGTCCAGGCTCTATCACTGAAATTTGACGCTCTCCAGAAGTAAAAATAATTGTTAAATAGACTCTATAATGCTTCCAGATGCTAGAGAATTTTAAAACTT
This sequence comes from Colletes gigas, assembly GCF_013123115.1. Taxonomy (NCBI): domain Eukaryota; kingdom Metazoa; phylum Arthropoda; class Insecta; order Hymenoptera; family Colletidae; genus Colletes; species Colletes gigas. The sequence goes on from NW_025106644.1 coordinate 3,998,265, forward strand.
GACTACTTATTTCGTATGTTCGACTAATATCGACTATTTACACTTGCATCGATGTCCAAGTCTTAGTACTCAAATCTTGCGCTCTCCAAAAATAAAAATAATTGTTAAATGAGCTCTATAATGCTTCCAGATGTTTATAGAATTCGTATCTTGAAAAATATATTGCTAGAGAATTTTTAAACTTGACTACTTAGTTGGAGTGTCTGACTAATATCGACTATTTCTACTTGAATCGATGTCCAGGCTCTATCACTGAAATTTAATGCTCTCAAGAAGTAAAAATAATTGTTAAATAGACTCTATAATGCTCCCAGATTTTTATACAATTCATATCTTGAGATATTACAAGAGAATTTTAAAACTAGCCTATTTATTTAACGCTTCCGACTTCCCATAAATCTTCTGAGCTTTTATTCCACTCTGTTATTAATACAGAAACTATAAAATTCACTCGCCCGGGTCGCGCATAATTTTCTCGAAATTATTGCAAAGTTCGAAATTTGCATTCCGCGGCCATTTTCGGGAAAAAGTTTCCCGGACCTCCGGGGGCTCCAACACAAACGCTAGGAATTGCAAATCGACCAACTTTTCCAATTACCGCTAATACGGGGAAATTTTCTACGAATGTCGTGATTTACATTTTTTTTTTTTTTTTTTTTTTTTCATTATTTTTGACGAAACTGTCTACAACGAAAGTTACTTAACTACTTTGCCGGGGGTGAAAAGTGTGATTTTCCTTGCGTGTAGGGTGTATTAACGGCGAGAAATTCGCGAAACAAACCGCGTCGGGATGCACGAAACCGTAATCGGGTACATTAAAGAGCACTCCGATTCCCAGAGATTTTTCAAACTTACCTCGATAACGAAGTTCCCTCGAGGACACTCATGTATTTTTCATTGAATTCGGTGCTGCCTGGACCCTCCCCACCCCCGTACTTTCCCCGCTTTGGTTACTTTCTTTTTCGCCGGTCGTTTCCAACGTTACTTTTTTTGCGCGTCCACGCGCGGTATAAAAATAAAACCGGCCGCCAGCGGCTCTAAGGCCGGCTGGCGGTATCCCGTCGGTCGAAAAAACGCGAAGGAAAAAGAGGACAAACAAGGAGAATCAACTCCCCGTCGAACTTATTTAAACGTTACAAATATTGGCGCTCGCGTTAAAAATTTTTACCCCCGGGGACTATAGCCTTGTTCGTTAAAGAGACACCGCCGCGGACGCAAACGGGACCAAGAGAAATTAGTGGAATTAAATTTCGTTGAATTTCCATCCCGAACAGAGGGAACCGAGTCGAATCGATGAATTAGCGCAAAAGTAACGGAGAGAGTGGCGTGCAAATTACTCAAACATTCCTTAACAACTTGATTGCTCCTAGAACTTGATTACTCATCGCGATATACGGTTGGAAATTAACAATGGAACTGCAGAAAGTGGTCAAAATGACTCGTACTTTCTCATAAAAATTGTTGAATTTTTACAGAACGTTACTGATCAGATTAAAACGAGGTGAGAGTATTATCGACGAATTGGCGAGATTCTCTCGAGTAAAACGAGTACAAACACGACACCATTCGGATAATATTTAATTTTGACACACTCAAAATATTCTTGAAAAATTCAGAATTTTGTATAATTAAAAATTGTCTGAATGGTGTCGTGTTTGTACTCGTTTTACTCGCGAGAATCTCGCCAATGCATTGACAATACTTTTACCCCATTTTAATCTGACCATCAGTAAAAATTTAATTCTAAATTCTTAAACATTCTCAGAATGTAAAATGATCCTTCATATCTCTGTTATTTCAGACTCTATAAAAAGCACGTAAAAGTTTTTGGTACAAATGGAAATTTGATACAGAAAATCTGTTGTAAAAGGAAAACGGGTGGAATCGATTATCGTTGTTTACAGAACAAAACGCGTCGTTTGTGTAAACGATAAACTCGAGATACTCGTAACGATTTCAGTCTCTTTTATTCCCAGCTTCAAAGCGATAGTCGCGTAAATGCGCGCGATAAAACGAAGGATCCCGCGATTCTGACGGACGATTTGCCGGGCGATTCACCGTCGCGTGCGACGCGCGCGAACCTCTCGAGTTCGCAGGCTCGAATAAAATTGCGGCAAAGTGCCGGTTGCAGCGTGAAATCTCTCCACAGGGGGATTAGAGACGAGTGTCCTGGATGTATCGATCATTCCGCGGTACAAAACGTGCAACGACGTTCGAACGTAACCGGTTATCCAGCAAAGAACGCCCCCGCGTTCCTATACAAGATTATCGGATCGATTATTCACAGCCGGATTTCGCAACAATCGCGTATTCCGCGGCATTGTTTAATTCGACATTATGCGTGGTTGAATATTTAAAACGGGACCATAATCAAATCCCTGGCTTCCGGGATCGAACAATAGATCGAGGCCAGTCATGAAATGCAACAACAAAACGCTCGTGGAAAATATCGTCGCAGAATTCCCGGGAGAGGGGGGGGGAGGGGGATTATAAATTAGGGCATTCTAAATTAATGGTGCAAATATCGAGTCGAAAATGATTGCAAAAGTTTGTTATTTTTTATTTTTATTATGTAGATGGAATCATGGAATTTTTGAGTCTATTTGTATTGGTAATTTTTGGTTTTTTTTAATGTATTGAGAATTTATGAATTAGAGTATTCTGAATTATTGGGGAAAATAATGACTCGAAATGAGAAAAAAACCACCAAAATTTGTCAATATTTGTTATTTTAAATTTTTATCATATTTTGAATCCTGGAATCCCCGAGTCTATTTGTACCACTAATTTTAAGTATTTCTAAAATGCATGTGGAATTTATGAATTAGAGCATTCTAAATTAGTAGTGCAAATAACATCTCGAAATAAAAAAGAGACCACCAAAAGCCAAAATTTTGTTATTTTCAATTTTTATCATGTATTTCAAACCCCAGAATCCCCGGACTCTCCTCATACCACTAATATTAGGTATTTCCAAAATGCATTCGAAATTCGTTTGCCCGCCTCTATCCCCCGAAATACGAAATACCAATGCAGAGGCGTCGCGTATCGCGTAAATCGCGCGGCGAATTTTAATACGCCCACGGTTACGTGCACCATCGCCGTGGCTGGAATCCCCGACAACGGGAATATCCGCGACTTTAATTTCATTTTTCGAACAGCTATTCGCCTGTATATACGCGCTACCCGGGAAAAGTGGTCGGAGGTGCTTTCAGGAGATTAATCACAGCCCCCAAAAAGGGTTTCCAACATTTTTCTCGATACATACACACCTATACATACACGTCCATATAAATTTATATCCATATACATCATATATGTACACGCGTATGTATATTTTTCTATTTCATTTTCACGTTTTCGCGGAAGCACGAAATTCCAAACGGGGGGGGGGGGAGGTACTCTCGAGGAAACAACGTCTCTTCCGTGGATCATCGCCGTGAATCATCTCCCACGTTTGTCCAGGGGATTCCTACGCCGGCTCTGTGTAATTAAAATTCGTCGCCGGAACGAAGTAATTAAAAGTATCGTTATCTTTCGCGAGGCTCTAGCCTCGACGCCGGGTGTCGTTGTTTATTCTCTGCACGCTTTGCTCTTCGACCCGGTTATCTCCCCGTTACTTAACGATACGTGGACAATAATACGGATACCGTTTCCCGTATTCCAGCGATACGATCGTCGGGGAATAAACCTGACAGTATTGTTATTATCCAGCCAGGATAACATAAGCGGCGGAGAAAGAGGATTAAACCGAGATCTAATACGGTTCGCTGGAATAGACCACCGTTCGCGAAATTTATTCCAGAGGAAACGATTTTGATTCTCTTATTTACATTCCGGGGGTTCCCGAGTGCCAAATGAAATCCAAAAATATATAAATTAATCCCACGGGGGGGGCTATTCGAGCGAACGGTGCAAGGATCGAGGGTCGAAGGTCACGGAGCTGGACGAGAACCGTGCAGGTGGACTGTTAATCCCCCAGGAAATATGGAAATCGCGAGACTTCCGGGGTCCTGGAGTAATTAAAATGCTTTACCGTACTCTTGCGATATCGAAACTGGAGTTTCTGTTTGTATTCCGGGATTATCCGCGAATTAATGGAGACTGGACCGCCATTTTGCATCGCCTGAGTCGAGTAAATAATGATTATTATGATTGAGAAGATTGTGATCCAAGATGGCCGCCAGAAAGTGACCAAGTGACGTTATCCATATTGTAATTCAAGATGGACGCCATCTGGACGAGTTGTGCAGAGTTACAACTAGTCTTATTGTTAGACTGAGGATGTTTATGCATTTTAATTCTCAAAAAACACTGCAGAATGCACTTAATATAATAAGAAATACCTAAGATACAACGATAAAGAAATTCTCCCCCATTTCTTGTCACTTATTTCCAGCAAGTTAAATTATCATTAATAAAACAGTCTCTTGCCAGAATACAAATATTTAAAAACAAAAAAGAGAGACTTCCAGGGACCTGGAGTAATTAAAATGCTTTACTATACTCTTGAGATATTGAAATTTGAGTTTTTGTTTGTATTCAGGGATTATCCGCGAATTAATGAAGACGGGACCGCCATTTTGCATCACCTGGGTCGAGTAAATAATGATTATTATGATTGAGATGATTGTGATCCAAGATGGCCGCCAGAAAGTGACCAAGTGACGTTATCCATATTGGAATTCAAGATGGCCGCCATCTGGACGAGTTGTGTGGAGTTACAACTAGTTTTATTGTTAGACTGAGGATGTTTATGCATTTTAATTCTCAAAAAACACTACAGAATGCACTTAATATAATAAGAAATACCTAAGATACAATGAAAATTATGCATATACATCCGCAGTCCAACAACGATAAAGAAATTCTCCGTCATTCATTTTATGATCCAAGATGGTCGTCCAAAAATGACCACGTGGCGTCATCTACATTGGAATTCAAGATGGCCGCCCAAAAAAGACCACATGACGTCATTCAAACAAGTTATATGGAGTTAAAACTAATTTTATTATCAGACTGAGGATGTTTATGCATTTTAATTCCCAAAAACACTGCAAAATGCACTTAATAGAATAAGAAATACCTAAGATACAATAGAAATTATGCATATACATCCGCAGTCCAACAACGATAAAGAAATTCTCCCCCATTTCATTTCACTTATGTCCAGCAAGTTTAATTATCATTAATAAAACAGTCTCTTGTCAGAATACAAATATTTTATATTCTAACGATCGCGCTAAAAAAAAAAAAGAAACAGGAGAAAAAATACGGAAACAACTAAACTAGATACGAAACTAAATTTCCCAACAGCGAGTAGGAAATTTCGTGCGTCGACGTCCGCGATACAATAATATACAATATGACAATCGCATATCGTCCATTCGTACTCCGCAAAACTCCGTGCGACGGTCTTTTATTCACCGTTCGTTAATTTATTACGATATATTTACACACTCGTGGCGGCGAGCGTTTTCCTCCCCGCGATCGATCGTTCTCGCGACAAAGAGGAACCGCGCGCGCGAACGTGAATCCCCTAAAACCGTGAACTATAAACTCGACAATTTTGTTTCGCGGCGAAAAAATTTAAAAAAATCAGTGGACGATGCTCTCGTTCGCGTATGAAAATTCCGCGGGATTAACGAGCACGCGGTTTCTCCCGCTGTAACGCGCGCTGATACTCGATTACTCGAGCGCGTTCGAGCGGCCGAGGACCGATTGATTTCTATAATTGGAACGCGCGCCGATGGGGAAAGGAAATTCTTTTTATCCCCTCTCCCCCTACCTCGGTATTAATGAATAACATCGACGAACGAACGCACAACACACCCCATGGGGGGGTATTTATCAACCGCACTCGACTGGCGTTCCGGCGACAATGGAGCCCGTCGAAGCGCGTCCGCCATTTTCGTAAAAGTCGAAAGTTTCGTCAACTTTGTTAACGATTTTCGTTCTGCCCGTCGCAAATTTAATTAACAACTGAGAAACTCCAATGAAAATATGTTTATTCCGGTGATTCAATGTACACACTTTGTTCGACCGTGAATTAATCGCAGTGTCTCCCCCTTATTTTGCATAAACAATAACGATATACGGCGCTGCGTCTGGGGCAGAGGGAAACGAGAAAGGTAAAGTGACGTTTCGAACGCCATATTGAACGGATCGGGGAGCGTATATGTAGGAGCGCTTGCGAGAGAGTCAAGAGCGTGGCCCTCTGGCGGCGAGTACGGGTGGTGACGCCACGGATACGTCTCGTGGAATTCGTTACGTAATCGGTTAACTATGGACAAACGGAAGCGCTTAGAAATATTGTTCAACGATGCTTTACGAATTTTCTATAAATTTCTTCCAGATTACCAAGATGTTCCCGTGAAATTCATACAGAGAAGAGCGTTTAACGTTAATAAATTCATTGGAGAGGGGATCGAGCCCCCTGTATTGCTGTACTTGTAAATCACAACCAATGGAGTATTAGTTTAATAACTAGATGTGTATATATATTTATTTATTTTATACGTTATACGTATGTATCTAGCGTAGTGTTTCTCTCGATCGGGCGACCAGGCCCGATAATTCATATGAGATCGTCGCGCGGCGTTCGCGGATCGACTCGCGGCAAAAAGAAATCCCAAAAATATCTTCCGACAACGATCACAAACGATAATGACGAAAACACACTGCGTTTCGATCCGCGACACGCTCGCTAAATCAACCCGATACTGCTGATACGAATGTATAAGTGAGTGTTTAATATATAACGTAGTACAATAATATATCTACGCACTTTCGAACTTCCTATCCCAGAGCAAACGAGCAACGCGGTTTATGGACATTAAAGCGCGACTTCTTCCTTTCATCATGCTCGATCTTCCGTTCCAAGCACCCCACGAGACTAAAACAGAGATTATCGAACGACCAATTAACTTCGTTTCGACTCACTTCCCAAGACACCGGATGGAGACGGAGACCGGAATACGGAAAACGGAAAACGGAAAACGGGACCCGGGTTGATACGAGGAAACGTCTTTTCAAAAATTTCCTTAATTGCGACGTTAATTACTCCAATTTCTCGAGTCGTTCGTCCGGCTCTCCGTGCAACGGCTAAACTTTTTCGCGCAGACCCGTGGCGAGCGCGTTCTTCCGTGAAAATGGAACTCGTTTCGAGCTGTGCTCACACCGGACCGACCGGTCGCAGGGAAACGTTGCGGTTCGCTGAAACGAACGTTGCACCCCCCTCCTTGGAAATTCTGTGACGCGTTTTTTCTTTTTTTGGCACATTGCTCGGTGGGGGGAGGAGGGGGGGAACCAACGACGCCACGGTGCGTTGTTTTGGCCGCGAAAATTTAAAAATCGTCTCGGTCGGTAAAGTAAGAAACTGCACAATTAATTTTATTGAATAATCCTCGAACTTCCTCGCTAATTTTGACTCTATTTTGTATTCTATTCGCCAGAAATTACGTGGCAATAAATTGCAATAGCAAAACTCAAAAATTGCATAATTAATTTTATCGACTTTGATTAAATAATCCTCGAACTATTCATATTCTATTCACCAGAAATTACGTGGCAATAAATTACAATAACAAAATTCAGAAAAAATGGAGTTTATTCCACAAAAAATTAAGGTCCCCTCGACTAACGAAGTATTTTGTATTCTGTTTATAGAACTGTTAGCGATCCTATTTAATTTTTCAACGCACCGTTTCCATTTATTATCGAATCGTAACAATAAAAATGAACGCCCAACGAAGTTGAATCGCGGAGTCTGTGAGCATGGGGACGCCCCCTTCGCCGTTTTACGAGCACTTCGAAGGAACGTAAAGTCTGGGGGTTCCGATATTCGCCGTCGAGTTAACACAGTTTGCCGTTGTAAAAGGAACAGACAAAGTTTTTTAAAGACAGGATCTGTAATGAAACGACGGAACAATTGGGGAGGGGGGATGTCGTGCAAGGGATTGAAAGAAACGGTTCCCCGGAGGTCGGCTTCAACGTCCAATTGAAACCATTCAAGCGTCGCGTTTAATTCCCTCTCGGATAGAAATTCGCGCCGAGGTTTTTGGACAGTGTCACGAATAAAGTGATGCTCATTTGTCTATCCTAATAATTAAAAATCTTGTGTTGTCCGTAGCACGGCTACGAACGTGTTCTCACAACCTTATCACAACCTTATTATAGAGTGCCCTGGTGACGAGGTCGAGTTTTCTTTTAATACCAGCCATCGCAAACACGCCTCCCGTTAATGCCCCTCTCGTTTTCCTTCTTTTTTTTTTTTTTTGGTTACCACTCTTCGATTTGGCGCGCGGCACTCGAGGGGACGGCAAACGTATCACCTGTTCCCTCGTTTAAATCGGCAACGGTTTCGCTTTAACCCGGCTCCAGACCGCCTCGACGCCGTGCATCGATTAACGAACGAGTCTCGATGCGGTATTCCGCGTAAAATATTTCGAGCTCGAATTGAAAAGACGCGTTTCCCAGACGTATTTACATTCGCGAATCCATAGTTTATCGTCGGTACAGCGTAATGTTTATAAATTGTGAAATACTTGCCGATCGTTCCCGGTAGTTTGATGGATTTTAAAAGCTTTTCCCCGCACGCTTTCGAAACGACAAATGGCCACGAGCGATAGCAAACATTTTGATTTTCGTTTTAAAACCGTGGGCTCGCGGCTGTAGATGTAAATTGCTCTCCTGTTGGCAGTTTTGGGTCACCGCGCTAAAAATCGCTGGGAAAGCGTTAACATCGATGCGTCGAACCTCGAAGCGCGAGGAGGCGAACTTGGTATTCCCCGTTCCGTGTGAGCTACAACGTGTCAATGGAAAGAAGACTGGAGGCGTCTTGAATAGAATTTTGTACAGACACGTGCGAGTCACCGTTTCTGTGTGTGTGTGTGTGTGTATGCGTCAACGTCCTCGTCAGCGGCGAACGACAATTTTTTTTTTTTTACAGGTGTTTTCTTTAGCGCTTTGGATTTCTTTTGTTATTAGTATTCACAACCATAATACTTGCGATTGATAATGAATTGGGTAGATACGTCTACCGCGGGTTTAAGATACGCGAGACCTCGCTCGTCATCGTTGCTAAGAAAAAGGGAACGTCACGCCTCCTCCTCCAACAAAAACGTCCACCTTTCCTCCGCGTCTTTGAAATCGACTACTCGAGATCAGTGGCAATTATCATTCTTAAGATTTAAAAATTTGATGGGAGATTCCGGGGGCCAAAACAAGTCGAAAACCAAGAATAGTAATTTGTCGATTGAGGCTTCGTTTTAAAGTTATTAACAGTTGCGCCTGTAGGTAAGCTACCTGCGTAGATTGCGCAACTGTTAATAACTTTTTAAGGAGCCAAAAGGTGAGAAATTGTATTCTTGACTTTCGTCTTATTTTGGCCTCTAGAATCTCCCATCAAAATTTTTCCAAAGGTCGAGGCTCCGTTAAAAAGTTATTAGCAGTTGTGCCTCTAGATAGTCAACCTGCGTAGAGGCGTAACTGTTAATAACTTTTTAAGGAGCCAAGAGGTGAGAAATTGTATTCTTGATTTTCGTCTTATTTTGGCCTCTAGAATCCCCCATCAAAATTTTTCCAAAGGTCGAGGCTCCGTTAAAAAGTTATTAACAATTGCACCTCTACGCAAGTCACCTATCTACAGGCGCAACTGTTAATAACTTTTTAAGGAGCCAAAAGGTGAGAAATTGTATTCTTGATTTTCGTCTTCTTTTGGCCTCTAGAATCCCTCATCAAAATTTTTCCAAAGGTCAAGGCTCCGTTAAAAAGATATTAACAGTTGTACCTCTAGATAGTCAACTTGCGTAGAGGTGCAACTGTTAATAACTTTTTAACGAGCCAAAAGGTGAGAAATTGTATTCTTGATTTTCGTCTTATTTTGGCCTCTAGAATCCCCCATCAAAATTTTTCCGAAGGTCGAGGCTCCGTTAAAAAGATATTAACAGTTGCACCTCTACGCAAGTCACCTATCTACAGGCGCAACTGTTAATAACTTCTTAACGAGCCAAGAGGTGAGAAATTGTATTCTTGATTTTCGTCTTATTTTGGCCTCTAGAATCCCCCATTAAAATTTTTCCCAAGGTCGAGGCTCCGTTGAAAAGTTATTAACAGTTGCGCCTCTACGCAAGTTACCTATCTAGAGCCACAACTGTTAATAACTTTTTAACGAAGCCTCGACCTTGGGAAAAATTTTAATGGTGGATTCTAGAGGCCAAAATAAGACGAAAATAAAGAATAAAATTTCTCACCTTTTGGCTCGTTAAAAAGTTATTAACAGTTGCGCCTCTACGCAAGTCACCTATCTACAGGTGCAACTGTTAATAACTTCTTAACGAAGGCTCAATCGACAAATTACTATTCTTGGTTTTCGTCTTATTTTGGCCTCCAGACCCCCCCATTACAATTTTTCCCCCCGTTCCACACAAATCTATTGCTTCTGCCATTCCTTGCACGAATAAATTTACACAAAATGAAATAGTACACGCTCGAATTCATTTCGAGGAGAAACCTTCGACTCGTTTGGGGGGGTAGTAAGATTCGCAATTGGCTGTGACCGTGGATGGGGACGTTTCAGCGGCACTTTAACCAGATGATTCTTTGAAGGAACGAAGGTTGAACGTCGCGGAGGCAAGTAGTCGACTTCAAATAAAACGTTCTTTCAGAAGGGCTGCTCGAGAGAACGATCATCGGGTATCGGGAGGAGGGTAACCATTCCCATTGTTCCGCGAATAAATCCTCGCTCATTTTCTGCCATTAAAAGACGAGAGAGAATGTCGAAAGTGTGTATCCACCTATGGCACGAACTAAGGTACGATACAATACGTGCACATATCTAGGATACGTAAGTCTAACTTCTAAACGTCTTAACTTTGGTGTCTTGGTCGATTTCGTAGAAAATTCCTATCCGTAAACGTCAATTGCTCTGCTTGTATCGAGACGTGTGTTTTTTTCCTACGCGGAAACATAGCTCGATCGTTCCATGGACCAGCCTTCGAACAACTTTCAAACGTATCTATTTTACCGCCCCCTCCCGGAAATAATGAAACACCGACGGCCAATAGAGGGGAAGCTATAAATTCGATAGCGTATTTCCAATCGATTATCATTTTACGAGGAGCATTGGAAAATGGAACGATCGACTCGATTCCATGCACGAATCTCTGTACTCTCGTTTCCCCCGATGACGTTTGATCGAACCACCTTGATCGAAACGAAACAACGCGCTGTCGCGGGTGGAAACCGACGCAAGATTAGCCGAGAAAACAGAACGATACGGCCTTCATTTCCTAGAGGTTGGACCTATCTGCTTGTTTCCTCGGGTCACTTCGCAGGATTAATGGAACAACTTTAATGAAACGATCAACCGTTCGCGGTCGACGGACACCGTACGGACCTAAGAACAGTCCTGGACATTGCTTTTGAAACGATAATAGCTGCAAGTTATAGTATACAATATCAAAATACCCTAATAGAGTTCTCCACAATTTCCTTCGTTTTCTAGATATTTTTATTTAAATTTCGATATGTACGTAATAAAGGAATTATTTATATTTATTTTAGAGTTTATTTTTTGGGTAAGTTAGTAGAGAGATTGACTACGAATCTTTTGGTCGTAGGTTCGAATCCCCGCCAAGTTACTTTTTTTTTCTTGTCATTTTCAAATGCAAAAATATATTTTATTCACTATGTGTGTATGACATGAATATTAAAACAAAAAATCCTTCAATTTTTAACTCGAATGAATAATGTACAGAATAAATAAAAAATATTTTTGCATTTCGAAATAAAAAAAAAAAAGTAACTTTGCAGGGATTCGAACTCACTACCAAAAGATTCGTAGTCAATCTCTCTACCAACTTACCCCAAAAAAAGTCTCTAAAATAAATATAAATAATTCCTTTATTACGTACATATCAAACTTTAAATAAAAATTAAAAGGAAGCCCCATTTTGAAGAACCCTATTAGGGTTTTTTGATACTAAGTATGTAACTTGCATATGTAAGGTCCCCTTGTAAGTCAACGATACAGAAGCTTACGTTTACTGCTATTTAACCTCGACAATTCGAATGTAAAAATTACTTAAGCGCTTCGTGTCAGTGTTTATCGATACGTTACTATCTATTCTATAAAAAATTTGTACGGAACAAGTTTGAAAATGTAGTTTGCAACGGGTCTCAGCAGCTTAGATTTTAAATCCTATAAAAACCCACCGTGTTTCGTCGCCCTCGACACGTACAGACAGAATTGCGTTTTATTTATACAGGTCGGGATCGAGGGGGTGGAAGGGGGTTGGTAATTTAATAACGCGTCCGTCTACTCTACAGAGGGAAGCATCCCGTTGCCGTGTCCGTCGACCGAAACGGGCGTATATCTTTAACAAGTCGCGAATTCGTACCTAGTTTTCTCGTTATCGCGGCGAGAACTCAGCACCATTTAAATTCATCCAACATCCGCGCGATCGGCAGCTCGAATTCCATCGAGAAAAATACACCAACCCACCGAAAGAGATGCGCCTGACAGATACACGAAACATATTTTCAACGCCAAAGGCAATCAAATTCACCTCGTGGCAATTTCTAATAAAAAAATGCTAAATCCGGCGGGTGTGATTTGAATTTGGCGCCCTTTACAGTGGCGACCTCATGCAAAGAATTAAAGTTAACTTAGGAAGACCAGTTTTAAACTCCTGCTTCATTTTTGTCAACAATTTCTAACCAAACACTTATTTGCAGTGTACATTTCTCCACGTATCCATTAATTTCCTTGCAAAACAAATAAATATGATGTTAATTCTAGAGTTAAAGAGAGATTGTAGAGAGTCTCACGAACAAACAAAATGGCCACCAGTTTCAGTTACAGTTTTAAGATACCAAGCTAATGCTGTTTCCAGTTAACATTCTAAGTTTCTATGCATCTGTCAGACGCCAAGACAATTTCGACCATTGTTTCGTTGATTTCGATGGTTCCACCGCGTTGTGGGCCAAACCGTCCGTTCTCTCGACCCGGAGCGGCTCGTCGTTGCAAAGCAGAGAAAATTAGCGATCTTGGTGACCCGGTAGCCGTGTTTCATCGTCGTTTCTAAACAAAACGGCCACCGGTCGTGTTTCAGCGGATGCGCAGCAGCCTTCTGAAGGCCCTCCTGTAGTCGAGGTTGAAGATCGTGTAGATGAGCGGGTTCAGGGCGCTGTTCACGTAACCGAGCCACGTGATGAAGTAGACCATTCGATCGGAGGGACAGCAGGCCGGGCAGAATGGCACGATGACGTACATGAGGAAGAACGGTAGCCAACAGACGACGAAGACGCCCATGATAACGCCCAGCGTCCTCGCGGCCCGTCTCTCCTTCGACAGAGATATTCTCTGGCGTTCTTCGATGAACTGATACACGGTGGTCGTAGTGGCGGGCGCCTGTCCGCTGGCCAGCCTCCTGGAGGAGGTGGTGGCGTTCCCACCGATGGTCACCTCCGTGGGCTCGTCGTCTATCAGCGATGGCTTCGCGTGGACGCGTGGCGTCGATCTCTCGTTATGGTTCGTCTCGGAGCTGACTGACTCCTCCGCGTCGTCGGCCTCCCGATGCCTGGTGGACTGCACGGCCCCCAGTCTGCTCTGCCTGGCCCTCTCGCGGAGCCTCCTCCTCGTCGCGAGAAAAATCTCCAGGTAAACTAGGCTCATCAGCAACAGGGGTATGAAGAACGAACCGAGGGACGAGTAGATCACGTAGCCCTGCCTTCTGGTCAGCTGGCAGGGTGTACCAGGCTCCAGTTCCTCGGGCCAGTCGTTCCAACCAGCCAACGGGGGCGAGCTGATGGCACCCGAGAGGATCCAGACGCCCGCTATCGTCGCCAACACTCTCTTCAGTGTGCGTTTCTGCGCGTAATTGATGGGATCGGTGATGGCCCAGTAGCGATCCAGAGCTATGGCGCAGAGATTCAGAATGCTGGCGGTGCAGCAGAGCACGTCGCAGGTCAGCCACAGCTTGCACAGGTGTATCCCGAAGATCCACTTGCCCAGGAGGAGGTACGCCACGTTGAAAGGCATCACCAGGATCGCCACAGCGAGGTCAGCCACCGCCAGGGAGACGATGAAGAAGTTCTGAACGATCCTCAGCGGTCTGTAGGTGAACACGCTCAGGATCACCAACGCGTTTCCCAACACCGTCGCCAGAACGAGGAAACCCAGGGTCAGGGAGGCGGCTGCAGCTTCCCAGACCGGCAAGTTCGAGCCAGTCTCCTCCTCTGGTGGACCGCAACCTGTTACCTCGTAGTCCTCGGTCATTGTGCCGCCTGACTCGCCGCTGGAGTTCATGGTGTCGATTCCTGGGAACAATAGATGCTCGTTAGGTGGTTCCTGGATCACCTGGGGGACGAGGAAGGGTTCGATCGTGGCTGCTGGGGATTTAAAGAATTAGATAAACGACGATTTGTGAGGATGTAACGAACCCCTGACTCTGATTGAGGCGTTACTTCTTGTGCTCACCGCCAGAGGGCCACGCTCTTGACTCTCTCGCAAGCGATCGAGTGACCCTTTCGTTTCTATGTATAGTGATGAATCCCATTAGCTTCCTTTGGACTCTTTGCTTTGCATCGGGTGTGAATAAAAAAGCGTTTGAGGCGATGCGAAAAAGGGGGTCGAGTGGCTGTTTGGTTTTGAGGTTTTGGGTGAAGTGTGCCTTGGGGAAATTCTGTAAAAGTTAAGTGGGAGTTTTAGCCCGTAAGAAAGAACGGTGGTGTGCGTGTGTGATGGTTTAAGAATGCAACGTGGTCGAGGAAGGCTGGTTCGTTAGACTCGGCAGGGGGTTGGTCGTTCGAAAGGGTCGGTTGAAGATGGCCCGGAGAGCGGAAAACTAAACGGTAAGGAGGAGGGTGAAGATTAAACAGTAGAGAGTCGAGAGTCGAAAGTATAGGCAGAAGTAAAGAGTAGAAAGTAGAGGATAAACAGAGTAGACAGCTGACGGTAAACAGGAGGTAATAGTCCAGGGATGCTCAACTTAAACTTGCGATTATAATTGCCACAGTTTTGAAATATAAAAGAGACCTAAAAAAGACACAGACGAAGGGTTGAAGGCATCAAACAGTCGAGAGTCGAAAAGTAGACAGAAGTAAAGAGTAGAAAGCAGAGGATAACACAGTAGCTGACTGGATAGCTAAACAGGAGATAATAGTTCCCTAGGGGATGGCTCAACTCAAACTACAAAACGAAAAACGTAGAAAGAAGGGTAAGATTAAACTACAGACGAGGTACACGAGTAGACCTTTACAAAAATTACAGAAATTACAGAAATTTTATTGTTTTTTAACGGAATGAATTGACCAACAAATGATTAATTCCATTGAAATATAAAAAGAATTTTTTTTCTCGAAATTGAGTAGGATTTTTTGGATATCTCTATTGACCAAAAATGATTGCAATTGGCCCCTGCAACTAAGAATAATTTTTTTAGAACGATTTGAAATGATTTAATTTTGTCGAAAAATTGATCCACTTATCGAATTTTTTTCTCGAAATTGGTTAGGATTTAGAGGGTATGTCTATTCACCAAAAATGATTGTAATTGATCCCTAGAACCAAAAATAATTTTTTTAGAACGATTTGAAATTTTTGTTTTTTACCGAGAAATTGAGGCACCTATCCCTGTCGATTTTTCTTAAAAGTTCGTTTTCGATTTTTAGTAATTTAGTTTGACGCCCTATAGAAAAGTTGTCTAATACTTTTTCATAGGTACCCATGAGCTCTACTTCAGAAAAAAATTTCATCGAAATATATTCACTATTGTAGAAGTTATGGCTGTTTGAAAATTGGACCATTTTTATGGGCTCTCCCTCATTTTGCGATGTCAAGGATCAACTTTTTGATCATTTTTGGAATTTCTACATATTCTCCATCAAAATACGCGTTGTTTGCATTTTTAAACATTAAAATCGTCCAATCCGTTCAGAAGTTATGACGTTTTAAAGATTCGCATGAAAATTCGTGCAGACATTTCTGGCCAGAAACTATATTTTCGGTAAGGAATTTTTTTCTCGAAAGTGTGTAGGATTTCGGGGGTATGTCTATTGACCAAAAGTGATTGTACTTGACCCCTGAAACCGAAAATAATTTTTTTAGAACGAATTGGCATGTTTTAATTTCGTCGAAAAATTTATCCAATTATTGAATTTTTTTCTCGAAATTGGTTAGGATTTCGAGGGTATGTCTGTTCACCAAAAATGATTGTAATCAACCCCCGGAACCAAAAATAATTTTTTTAGAACGATTTGAAATTTTTTTTTTCTCGTCGAAAAATTTAGGCACCCTATCCCTGTCGATTTTTCTTAAAACTTTGTTTTTCATTTTTAATAAATTTGTTTGACATTCTACAGAAAAGTTGTGTAATACTTTTTTGTAGGTACCCATGAGGTCTACTTCAGAAAAAAATTTCATCGAAATATATTCACTATTGTAGAAGTTATGGCTGATTGAAAATTGGACCATTTTTACGGGCTCTCCCTCATTTTGCGATGTCAAGGATCAACTTTTTGATCATTTTTGGAATTTCTACATATTCTCCATCAAAATACGCGTTGTTTGCATTTTTAAACATTAAAATCGTCCAATCCGTTCAGAAGTTATGACGTTTTAAAGATTCGCATGAAAATTCGAGCAGACATTTCTGGCCAGAAACTATATTTTCGGTAAGGAATTTTTTTCTCGAAAGTGTGTAGGATTTCGGGGGTATGTCTATTGACCAAAAGTGATTGTACTTGACCACTGAAACCGAAAATAATTTTTTTAGAACGAATTGACATGTTTTAATTTCGTCGAAAAATTTATCCAATTATTGAATTTTTTTCTCGAAATTGGTTAGGATTTCGAGGGTATGTCTGTTCACCAAAAATGATTGTAATCAACCCCCGGAACCAAAAATAATTTTTTTAGAACGATTTGAAATTTTTTTTTTCTCGTCGAAAAATTTAGGACCTATCCCTGTCGATTTTTCTTAAAACTTTGTTTTTCATTTTTAATAAATTTGTTTGACATTCTACAGAAAAGTTGTGTAATACTTTTTTGTAGGTACCCATGAGGTCTACTTCAGAAAAAAATTTCATCGAAATATATTCACTATTGTAGAAGTTATGGCTGATTGAAAATTGGACCATTTTTACGGGCTCTCCCTCATTTTGCGATGTCAAGGATCAACTTTTTGATCATTTTTGGAATTTCTACATATTCTCCATCAAAATACGCGTTGTTTGCATTTTTAAACATTAAAATCGTCCAATCCGTTCAGAAGTTATGACGTTTTAAAGATTCGCATGAAAATTCGAGCAGACATTTCTGGCCAGAAACTATATTTTCGGTAAGGAATTTTTTTCTCGAAAGTGTGTAGGATTTCGGGGGTATGTCTATTGACCAAAAGTGATTGTACTTGACCACTGAAACCGAAAATAATTTTTTTAGAACGAATTGACATGTTTTAATTTCGTCGAAAAATTTATCCAATTATTGAATTTTTTTCTCGAAATTGGTTAGGATTTCGAGGGTATGTCTGTTCACCAAAAATGATTGTAATCAACCCCCGGAACCAAAAATAATTTTTTTAGAACGATTTGAAATTTTTTTTTTCTCGTCGAAAAATTTAGGACCTATCCCTGTCGATTTTTCTTAAAACTTTGTTTTTCATTTTTAATAAATTTGTTTGACATTCTACAGAAAAGTTGTGTAATACTTTTTTGTAGGTACCCATGAGGTCTACTTCAGAAAAAAATTTCATCGAAATATATTCACTATTGTAGAAGTTATGGCTGATTGAAAATTGGACCATTTTTACGGGCTCTCCCTCATTTTGCGATGTCAAGGATCAACTTTTTGATCATTTTTGGAATTTCTACATATTCTCCATCAAAATACGCGTTGTTTGCATTTTTAAACATTAAAATCGTCCAATCCGTTCAGAAGTTATGACGTTTTAAAGATTCGCATGAAAATTCGAGCAGACATTTCTGGCCAGAAACTATATTTTCGGTAAGGAATTTTTTTCTCGAAAGTGTGTAGGATTTCGGGGGTATGTCTATTGACCAAAAGTGATTGTACTTGACCACTGAAACCGAAAATAATTTTTTTAGAACGAATTGACATGTTTTAATTTCGTCGAAAAATTTATCCAATTATTGAATTTTTTTCTCGAAATTGGTTAGGATTTCGAGGGTATGTCTGTTCACCAAAAATGATTGTAATCAACCCCCGGAACCAAAAATAATTTTTTTAGAACGATTTGAAATTTTTTTTTTCTCGTCGAAAAATTTAGGACCTATCCCTGTCGATTTTTCTTAAAACTTTGTTTTTCATTTTTAATAAATTTGTTTGACATTCTACAGAAAAGTTGTGTAATACTTTTTTGTAGGTACCCATGAGGTCTACTTCAGAAAAAAATTTCATCGAAATATATTCACTATTGTAGAAGTTATGGCTGATTGAAAATTGGACCATTTTTACGGGCTCTCCCTCATTTTGCAATGTCAAGGATCAACTTTTTGATCATTTTTGGAATTTCTACATATTCTCCATCAAAATACGCGTTGTTTGCATTTTTAAACATTAAAATCGTCCAATCCGTTCAGAAGTTATGACGTTTTAAAGATTCGCATGAAAATTCGAGCAGACATTTCTGGCCAGAAATTATATTTTCGGTAAGGAATTTTTTTCTCGAAATTGGTTAGGATTTCGGGGGTATGTCTATTGACCAAAAATGATTACAATTGACCCTTGCAACTAACAATAATTTTTTTAGAATGATTTGAAATGTTTTAATTTTGTCAAATAATTTATCCACTTTTTGAATTTTTTTTTCGAAAATGGTTAGGATTACGAAGGTATGTCTATTAATAAACAATGATTGTAATTGACCCCTGCAACTAAAAATAATTTTTCCAGAACGATTTGAAATTTTTTAATTTCGTCCTCGAAAATCTATAAGGTATAAACTCTGCTTGTATATCTTGTCTGCAATTAAACAGTTTAGACTAAAAAATAGTAAAAAGTAAAGAGTATAAAATAGAGAATAAACAGCAGACAGATAACAATCCCCCAGTGGTGCTCAACTTGAACTCCGCAATTATAATTGGTCACAATCTTCTCAAAAATAAACACAGACCTAAAAGAGAATATACAAATTAATAATCTTGATTATCAAGAAATTATTTTACCGCTCTGAATGCTTCGCCTTTCGGTGCCAGGTTTCAGAGTGATTCAGTTTGCGAAACGACATGGAAAATAATGAAAGACAGCAAAGCACCACATAGGTAAATCCCAGCAGTATATTTTGCTTTCACGAACTCTCTCATCTGCATCCACTTGGTCTTTTGCCCGCGCGTTGTACAGGGATTTTACACGCGGTGGATCAAAGCCATCGAGCACGGGGTAATCCTCGATCGGTGACATCAGGATTTCGCCGATGACTTCCCGCGAACCTGTGACCCCCAGGATTTATGAGTCCACCATCCACGGAACACACAATATTTCGATGTGAAATGATTTTTCGAGGACAAGGAACATTTTAATTTGTCCCCCTCAACCCTACAACTATCAACAATTATAGTCTATTCATTTGTATCAAAGATATTAAAACAATAAAAATAAATATATGCAATGGAAATAAATGTTTATTAATTCTCTCATAGTAACCCACGATTTTGGAAAAATCCAATTTTTATTAGAAATTTTGATCACTTCAGGTAGATCTAGTGTCAAGTACGATATTGTAAGGGATGTTAATTTGAGAAAATAACGTGAAAAATGAAGATTGAATGGTGGAGGAGAGCATAGCAGAGTCCAAAGGGGCTAATCAGCTTTATAAACAAAAGATTCGAAAGCTAAGGGGTGCTGTTTAAGGGCGGATTAGACGATCGGGTTGTTTTAACGCGCGGTTTGCGCAGCTGAACGTACACACACGGGGCCACCCACGAAATTCGCGAATACCTTATCGAGTCGCTTTCCGTTCGTAGCACGGTAGTTCCCCTCGTTACAATACACCTATTTCGAACTATTTCTCGCGGCGTGCACGCCCCCTCGACTTAGTTATGCAATCTCGCTTTGATATTCGACCACGGGTCATTAGAAATTTAAATCAACGCCCGGTGAATTGCAGAAATTTCTGAATAAACTTGCACCCAAAATATGAATTAATGTTCTACAGTAATTTTCAGGGGGCTCTATTTTCTCCTAGCAAGTTTAAAAACAGAGTTTACATTAAGTCTGAGCCACTAGAATTTTGAAATCCTCTCTTTTGGGGAATAATTATCAAGTATTTCTTTAGAAAATATGAATTAATATTCTACAGTTAATTTTAAGGGTCTCTATTTTCTCACAGCAACTTTAAAAGCAGAGTTTATATTAAGTCTCTGCCAATACAATTCTGAAGCCCTCTCTTTATTGATAATCTTGCACAGAAAATGTGAATTAATATTGTACGGTGACTGTACTTCCTCTCTGCAATTTTAAAAGCAGAGGTTATATTAAATCTCACCCGATACTACTTTGAAATCCTCTCTTTTGAGGAATAATTATTAAGTATGTCCTTAGAAAATATGAATTAATATTCTACAGTAAATTTTGAGTGACAGTATTTCCTCTAAGCAACTTTAAAAACAGAGTTTATATTAAATCTCACCCGATACTACTTTGAAATCCTCTCTTCTGAGGAATAATTATTAAGTATGTCCTTATAAAATATGAATTAATATTCTACAGTAAATTTTGAGTGACAGTTTTTCCTCTAAGCAACTTTAAGAACAGAGTTTATATAAAATCTCACCCAATACTACTTTGAAATCCTCTCTTTTGTGAAATAATTATGAGGTATTTCTTTAGAAAATATGAATTAATATTCTACAGTAACCTTTAAGTGACAGTATTTCCTCTAAGCAACATTAAAAACAGAGTTTATATTAAATCTCACCCAATACTACTTAGAAATGCTACCTTTTTTGATAATCTTGCACAGAAAATGTGAATTAATATTGTACAGTGACTGTATTTCCACTCAGCAATTCTAAAAACAGAATTTGTATTAAGTCTCAGCCAATACAATTCTGAAGCCCTCTCTTGTTTGATAATCTTACACAGAAAATGTAAATTAATATTGTAAAGTCACTGTATTTACTCTCATAAATTTTAAAAACAGAGGCTATATTAAATCTCACCCAATACTACTTTGAAATCCTCTCTTCTGAGGAATAATTATTAAGTATGTCCTTAGAAAATATGAATTAATATTCTACAGTAAATTTTGAGTGACAGTTTTTCCTCTAAGCAACTTTAAAAACAGAGTTTATATAAAATCTCACCCAATACTACTTTGAAATCCTCTCTTTTGTGAAATAATTATGAGGTATTTCTTTAGAAAATATGAATTAATATTCTACAGTAACCTTTAAGTGACAGTATTTCCTCTAAGCAACTTTAAAAACAGAGTTTATATTAAATCTCACCCAATACTACTTAGAAATGCTACCTTTTTTGATAATCTTGCACAGAAAATGTGAATTAATATTGTACAGTGACTGTATTTCCACTCAGCAATTCTAAAAACAGAATTTGTATTAAGTCTCGGCCAATACAATTCTGAAGGCCTCTCTTTTTTTATAATCTTACACAGAAAATGTGAATTAATATTGTAGTCATTGTATTTACTCTCATAAATTTTAAAAACAGAGGTTATATTAAATCTCACCCAATACTACTTTGATATTCTCTCTTTTGAGGAATAATTATTAAGTATGTCCTTAGAAAATATGAATTAATATTCTACAGTAAATTTTGAGTGACAGTATTTCCTCTAAGCAACTTTAAAAACAGAGTTTATATTAAATCTCACCCGATACTACTTTGAAATCCTCTCTTCTGAGGAATAATTATTAAGTATGTCCTTAGAAAATATGAATTAATATTCTACAGTAAATTTTGAGTGACTGTATTTCCTCTTAGCAACATTAAAAACAGAGTTCATATTAAATCTCACCCAATACTACTTTGAAATCTTCTCTTTTGGGAAATAATTATTAAGTATGTCTTCAGAAAATGTGAATTAATATTCTCCAGTAAATTTTAAGTGTCTGTATGTTCTCTTAATTGTTCTCTAATTATAAAAACAGAGTTTATATTAAATGTTGCCCAATAAAATTGTGAAGTCTTCCCTTTTTGGTGTCAATTTTTGGACCTGAATTTTTAAAATTGCAAATATAATATTGTGAGAGACATTAATGGTTCCAATTCGCGATCGATACTTTGATACGAACGCTGTAGATGTTGCTGGGAGTAATGAAGAAAAATACACACGCGAAAACCGGGGATCCCCAGACGTTTACGCGGGCTCATCAACTTTTATTCATCGAGCGTTCGATATACGAGTCGCGGATAGCCGGAATTTTCGACGATATTTATACGGGGGCCTGGATAAATTCCATCTGTCGTTCGTTACGCGTTTCGCGCCAATATTCGCGCGAAAATGAAATACGCCGATAGCCCGACCGTTCGAAAAATTCATTTGCGAGCACAAGTTGTCACGAATGGACGATCTTCCTATACACGGCTGTCGCGATAAATAAATATCGTAATACGATGATTCACTGTCGAGAGGTCGACCATTCACTCGGCCCCCACACTCACAGAAATTAATTGCATAACACTTAAATTTAAATTTATGGTAAAAAAAATTCGTTCTTTTTTCTTCTTCTATTATTTTCAAACGCAAAGAAATTATTATTCATTTATTAACGAGAAGAAAACCCTTTACAACAAAAGATTTAATATGATACAAATATAATGTGCTCATTCCTGTCTTTTGCATTAAAAATTTAATTATTTCTGTCTTAATTTTTATGTCACGTATACACATTGAATAAAATATATTTTTGCATGAAAAATAACCCCAAAAAAAGGGAAAAAAAAAGTGACTTGGCAGGGATTCGAACTCACGACCAAAAGATTCACAGTCATTTGCTCTATCGACTCGACCAAACCTTCCCCTAGAAATTAAAAGGTAATTTTTTTTATTATAAGCTACCAAGCTTTAAATAAAAATCTCTGTTAGGGGTTTTTGACACTGTATACTATAATTTGCACCTAAGAGGGAAGAAATTCCGGCTCCTCTCGGTGCAGGAAAGCCGTGAGAATTGGCGAACGCTAGCAGATCGGAATAAACCGGATAAAATGGAAACACGCTTTCTGTTTTTCGAGGGTGGGGGAAGCAACGATCCGAGAAAGCGTCGCGTTACGGGCAGAACATACATGACTTTCGAATCCAACGAGCCGGTTTTATCCAAAACCGTTTGTATTCTCGAAAACAAGGGAGGAGGAGCGAAACGGCACCATTATCGAGACAAAGTCACGCTCGAGCAACGCGACGCAAGTTTGCACATTGTTTCACCGTAAATGTCAATCGATTCAAAATGGCGGATCGATCCAGACGCATTTGCAGTGAATATTAGCGTCGCTACGGACTCGTATCTAAGGTTTTTCGACGTTTGCCATTTTCGAAAAATATTCGAGTTCTCCAGGGACCACGAGGAACCTCCATTTCCGGTTTTTCTGGACATGAACTCCACAGGGAGTCCGAGTGACCCACAAGTGAGACATTTCCTTCGTAATTTTTAATCCTCCGATTTTGTAGAAGAAAATATCGTATATTTTAGAATAGTATATCAGATAATTCGACGAAAAAGAGTTTGGAATAAGAATGTACACAGTGGATTTCAATCGAAAATGGCGGTACCAGGAGCACAGTCGCTCGAAACGAATCCTGTTTGAACAGTTTGCAAATACAACGCACGTAACATTGCTCAAACTCCATCGTGCGAAACTTTGCCGTTGAAATCGACTTGGAGCAACGTGTAAATCGTTCGAAAACTGTTTTCCCAGAGGAATATTTTTGTTTACCGTCGCGAAATGGGATTCTGCTACGTGGAAACTTAATCAGATTCGCCAAGATTTCGAGCTAGCGAATATCCCTCCGTTTTGCATGCATCTGATTTTATCAAGTTTGTCATTTAATCTAATAACGTTTGTACCTCAATTTCAGTGAGTTTATATCGGTTCCGGATCTCTTCGGAGTAATGGAGATGTCTGGAAATTAGGTGATTCGATTACTCTTCTTTTTTTTCTCGACGTTTTAAAATAATTTCGTCGAGTGGAGGTAACCCGGAATTTTGATATCGAATTCGATGCAATCAGCGGAAAGTTTACGAAAGTTTCGCGTCCGTGGATTCTCAGGTTGTTAAGATTGAATGTTAGAAGTTCTTACGGGATTCTTCCGCGCGCATCACGCCTTCAAACAACGTCGGACGTATTAATGGATGTTCGAGGAAGCGCTTAAAATTGCAACGAGCGGAAGAAACGATCGAAGAACGGGGTACGCGTTGGGGGAAAGCTGATGCATGACGAGCAGAGTGACTAGGCTTTCTAAGCTGTTAAATCTGGGTTAGGAGTGAATTAGAATAATAAAAAAATTGTCACACTATTTGGAGAACGATAGAGTTTCTTCTAAGTTAGGTCTGGATTAGAATAACTTTTCTTCTAAGTTAGGTCTGGTTTAGAATAATACAATAATTGTCATACTATTTGGAGAACGATAGAGTTTGTTCTAAGCTTGTTAAATCTCGATTAGAATAATACAAAACTTGTCACACTATTTGGAGAACGATAGTGTTTCTTCTAAGACGTTAGTTCTGGGTTAAATCTGGGTTAGAATAATTTTTCTTCTAAGATGTTAAGTCTGGATTAGAATAATAAAATAATTGTCACACTATTTGGAGAACAACAGTGTTTTTTCTAAGCTGTTAGATCTGGCTTAGAATAATAAGAAACTTGTCGCAATATTTAATGAATAATAGTGGTTTTTCTAAGCTATTAAATCTCGATTAGAATAATAAAAAGATTGTCACACTATTTGGAGAACAACAGTGTATTTTCTAAGCTGTTAGATCTGGGTTAGAATAATAAGAAACTTGTCGCAATATTTAATGAACAATAGTGTTTTTTCTAAGCTGTTAGATCTCGATTAGAATAATAAAAAGATTGTCACACTATTTGGAGAACAACAGTGTTTCTTCTAAGCTGTTAGATCTGGGTTAGAATAATAAGAAACTTGTCGCTATATTTAATGAACAATAGTATTTTTTCTAAGCTGTTAGATCTCGATTAGAATAATAAAAAGATTGTCACACTATTTGGAGGATAACAGTGTATTTTCTAAGCTGTTAGATCTGGGTTAGAATAATAAGAAACTTGTCGCAATATTTGAAGAACAATAGTTTTTTTTCTAATCTATTAGATCTCGATTAGAACAATAAAAAAAATCGTCTCACTATTTCGTATTACGATAGTGTATCAATTCACGGAAATCTGTACATTTCTCGTACGATTTTAGCCACTCGAATCAGTTCTGTGGACTAATCGTAAATTCACGATGGCGGACGCCAACAAAGTTTCGTCAGACGTATCCATTAACAGTGCGCTCACGTTTGCCGTGTCAGCCAATACCGCGATTTCAGATCTGCCGCTAATTTACTACCGTTTTGGTATACTTCCGGGGCAAATAGTTCCTGGTGTAACCAGATAGAACGCCCGGATCGATGTATCGACAATTTCGATCGGCCCCGCTGCAAACGACGATGACGATGACGCGTTTGTTGGGGTCCAAAGGCTAACCCATTACCCGCGTTCGAAGCTGTTTCTGCCGGGCTGGTCTTGTAAACTGGATTCGAAGCGAGAAATTAGATTCCGACCTCGTAAGGGACCGAAGACGCGTACTGATTTCGGCGCGAGGGAAATTAATTTCTGGGGCTAACGGTGGCGCTTTCGTGCCTCGAATTATTTAGCAATTTACCTGCCACGTACTCAAAATATTATTACAAAATCGAGACGTTCAAAGAATCCTTTTTACTTTGCTTAACTTTTATAGAAGTAAACGCAAAAATAAATAGAAAATATACAGCGAAATTTGTTTGTATAATGCACCGATTTGCAGAGTGAATTTTCGAAATTCTAATGGAGCACATGTTGGGCATCGAGCGATGGTCAGACAGGCGAGTGAAATCGCATTCGATCGACCAATTTTCAAATTTGGTCACGTCGAACGCGAGGCATTACGCGCCAAATATTTATTGTGTAACCTTGCAAACGAACAATGTTTGATTGGCGAACGAAAATAATTTTCACGAGCGTTCCTAAATTATTCGAATTCTTTTTTTATTTGTCGTGCATTAATCGAAATAAGCGCCACTATATTTCGCGAATGATCGTTACTGTTTACGGTTTACCCGCGATATTCTTGATCGTGATCTCTGTCATGAATCACGGCTATTTACTCGTCGAGTACAAATTTGCTTCGTTGCCTTTCCGGGCTGCTCGTTTTCCATTATTTATGCATTACGTCCGTGGCGATTTGCCCGGAGGCTGCAAAAGTCCCGGACAAATTGGACCGAATTTTTGCGCCCGGTGGCGGGGGAAATAAAAGAGCCACGCAAGCAGTACCGAAAACTCGATGGAGAATTGGTCCCGAACGGATTTAGTCTCGTACCTTCGCTTATCCTCCGGGAATCCTTGCTAAAGAAACAGGATCTTCGTCCCACGGTTGAGCAAATTCGATGGAAACGACGCGAAACTGAAATTAATTGCACCTAGCGATATCGAAATTCCACTATTTTATTTTAAACAGAAGTTATTATTTGTTTAAAAATAGCTTTCACGATCCTTTATCATAGAGAAATAAAATTGGTCCAGGAGCATAAATCGCGAAAGCTTTTGAAAAGCTAAACCAACAACATAAATTTCTCCCCTTACTCCGGCCTCTACCATTCCATAAAAATTATTGCAACCGATATAATAAAATATTTTAACTCCTTTCGGAACGAAAATAGCTCGTAAAATTGTTTAACAGGAGTTATTTCTACCGAAGGGTATAAAAATAAATATTACCGTTGTTACGAGGAAAGTCATATTTATGGTTAAAATGTGGTGAAAGCAGTGTGAATGTATTGGCGAGATTCCTCCGAGTAAAACGAGTACAAACACGACACCATTCGGACAATTTTTAATTACCCAGAATTCAGAATTTTCGAAAATATTTTGAGGAAGTTGAAAGTAAAACTAGTCTGAATGTTGTAGTGTTTGTACTCGTTTTACTCGGGAGACTCTCAACAATACCATTCGGACAATTTTTAATTACCTAAAATTCAGAATTTTTAAAAATATTTCGAGCAAGTTAAAAGTAAAATTAGTCTGAATGGTGTCGAGTTTGTACTCGTTTTACTCGGAAGACTCTCGCCAATATACTGACACTATTCTCACCACATTTTAATCTAACCAACAATTAATATTTAATAAGAGATAAAAAACAATGGACTAAAAAAGTATTTTCGTTTAGTTTAAGTTGTTGCAAAGAGTCAGACGTCGATGAAAGTGCATTAAGAACGATCTACGGGGCCCGTTGATTTCCAACGCGGAGAATTCTCACGAGGAATAACAAAAATGGCGTAATTGGTCGGAAACTTGACGCGAGTCTGACGTTTCCGCGCACTCGGTTCCTCCGCATCTACGCCCATTTATTCCCGCGGGCGGTCTGGTTCCCAAATCAAGCCGCGTTTGTTCTGAGCGTTTCAGATGGTGATGTTCCTCCTCTGTTAACTTAATTAACAATCCGCGCAGCGTGAACGTAAACCGACACAGGTCGGCTGCTTCCGTCGCGGTCCCGTCGGAATTCCAGAAGAATAATTGTCTCCCCGACGACCATTTTGTACGTCCAATAACAACGAATGGGTCATTTTTAACATCCTTAAACCCCCCATCCTTTAGAAGTCTCGATTTAATTACCGCGTTTCTTTTCAGCTTCGAAACGACGCTTAATGCGTTTAAATTTCGCGCCAGATTTTTTGGCGCGAAGTCAGGAACAATTAAATTTCACGAGCACAGATCCTTCTGTGCCATCAAACACACGGTCCCGGCAATTACTTTCCCCTTTTATTCGATCTGTTTTCTCCTGTTTGCTTTAATTATTCCTGTTTGTTTGCGTCGTGCATTCGAGGTTAGGTTCACAATCTCCGGGCAGATATCTCCGTGGAAATTACTCCGATGTGTACACTGTGTACCTAGCGTAATAAAGACGGTAATAATAATTTCTATAATTGAATTTTTTACCAAAAGATTCCGAGGAAATAAGTCCAGAAAAATTTAGGTTATAATTTGTCAGTCTGTTGCGTCTGCTAGTTTCCTGTGGCCGAAACAAGGGCATCGATCATTCGAAATATAGTGGGGACGAGACCAAAGTGCTGTCGCGGGTATTACGCGTCCTAAATTCTTTCTAATCAACGGTTCGAATCTTCCTGGAACTTCGAGGATGCATAATCAAAATGGTGGATTTTCGCCAATCGCGAAACTTCGATTCGTCGATACGGCTTAATTATCCGCGTGGAATCGCGAGTTAAATGCATTCACATGCGTGGAAAGTTTCCGGGCGATATCGCCCGCGATAATCTGATATCTATTAACGCCTCGATTACCATATTCGAAATCCCGTTTACCCGGATTGGTAACGCGCCCGGTGCACGCGAGGCGTCCTTTAATTCGAGGCTGCACGCGCGCGACGCGTTCCTGGGGCCGATCGACCCGCTCGGACGCTTCCAAGATCGAGGACGTTTCCCAGCGATTCGATTATCAGGAACTTTCTTCCGAAGCGTTTTAATTCCGACGGAAATTTTGTTCTCGATATCGACGGGCGAAAGCAATATCGGAAGTGGAACGAGAGGGACGCTTCGAGGGGCCATTTTCACCTACTTTCAAAACGCGCCGCCACCTTTTTGCAACCGCGGAATTATTAAGAAGCGAGATTTTCTTTCTTGAGCCATCCACCGCGAGGAAATTTAATATTACGCGTAATCAACGAGAGAAAAAAGCCATTTTGTATTTAACCGACCTTCTTACGCTTTTAAATAATTTAGCGTTACGAGTGGCGATAATTTCGCGTAATGGTCGAGCTGGTCGAGTTTATAAGCTGAAAAAATTATGTTTTATACTGGGGTGAAAAGTAAGCTGGAGTTACGACGAAACTAATAGGAATAACGATGCAATAATTTTAAATGGGAGAGTTAAATTTTTACTGAGAGTCAGTGGTGAGAGTATTATGAACGTATTGGCGAGATTCTCGCGAGTATAACGAGTACAAACACGATACCATTCGGACAATTTTTAATTTCAACATACTCAAAATATTTTTGAAATATTCCGAATATTGTATAATTAAAAATTGTTTGAATGGTGTCGTGTTTGTACTCGTTTTACTCGGGAGAGTCTAGCCAATAGATTGACAATACTTTCACCACGTTTTAATCTGATCAATGACTTGCAGTAAAGATATAAACTGTTTCTTGAAACGCGTACTATTTCGTGTAAGAATGTAACGACGTTCGAGAGCAGCTTTCAGAGCAGATGTCTACCGAACTTAAAGCGCCTAACTTTCGAAGTACTTCGACAACTATTACGCAGACATATCGGCCTTTCGTTTCGGATTTACGAGTGGGCTAAGTGAGTCACGCGACGAGGACAAATCGTGTCTCTTCTCTCGATTCTAAAAGTTTAAAAGGAATAAACAAAATGGAGTCACATATGTAATGCACCTAACTAAAAAATTTTCTTTTAATTAACGTAGCATTCTAAAACTTTTCAGACTTTCTTTATTAGGGAAGAACTTTTCCGATTTTATAAATCATCTAGTGTCCAGAAATTAAATTTCTAACCAATTCTGGGGTCGTAAACGTTGATTTATGGCCCCGTGCCACGTTATGAATCAATCAGAGCCCACGTCAGAATAAATTCCACGATCCGAGGCGTACATCCTGGGGAACAGAAACAGTTTACGCGGGGCCGCTGGTTAACGTTGTTCCTAACAAGTTGCATCGCCGTAACGCTCTCGAATCACGAACCGCCATACCGAGGCGCTTTATGCGTGTCTGTGCTACAATTGACTCCAATAATGGGTGTCCTGGCTAACGAGGGAACTGCGGGATCGAATTTTAAACGAAGACACCGTCGACCATTGTTTCACCGTCGATGGAACTTCGACGAAACAATCGTGGACAAATCATGGTACTCAGCTTTCGAATCTTTATTTTAACGAGCGGCGGTGAAGATGCCTAAGTTTGGACGGCGCAGAATTTGTTAAAAGTACGATGAATCACGTCCCTGGCAGCTGCGAGAAAGTTTCGTTACGCTATGCGGACATTATAAACTGTGCATGACAGCCGCAATTCGAGGCGCAGATGTTCCAAGGAACCGTGGAAAAATATTTTTCCGCGTCCCTGTACGTGCATACAATCCTAAAATGAGGCGGATTCGGCGGAGACTTCCAAAAGAAATATTTAAAACAGTCGAGTATGCAGTGATAATTCAATTGGAAACAAACGATGGGCCCTTTTGTTTCCTCGAAACGGAAAAGTCGATATCGCCTGTCGAGATTCTCGAGTATCGTTCGTCGTTCGAGATGTCGATTCTCGAGAATCGATACTATCGATACTATCGACCATCGTTCGCCATTCGAGTAATCGGTACTATCGATACTATCGAATATCGTTCGTCGTTCGATACTATCGATACTATCGAGTATCGTTCGTCGTTCGATACTATCGATACTATCAAATATCGTTCGTCGTTCAATACTATCGATACTATCGGGTATCGTTCGCGGTTCGAGACGTCGATTCTCGAGTAATCGATACAATCGATACTATCGAGTATCGTTTGCTGTTCGAGACGTCGATTCTCGAGTAATCGATACTGTCGATACTATCGAGTATCGTTCGCCGTTCGAGACTATCGATACTATCGAGTATCGTTCGCCATTCGAGACGTCGATTCTCGAGTAATCGAAATGGACAACCAGTTCTGCGATATCGTGGTGTTACGGTCGCTGGAAATTGTCTCGATTATTCTATAATTCGGTACAATGTTGCACAGGGTAAGCAAGGGGCTCGCGAAAGCTCCGCGAAGCGTGAGATAAGTCTGCATAATCGATGCATTCCATTTCACGTGGCCTGGCGTGATATGGCATAGCATAGCGTGACGCGACCAAGTATGTTTCTGCATTCATGCACTTTTGAACGTGATCCCCGGGCGGGGCCCCTCCCGAGGGTCACACAAAACTTCCAGCGCCGGAAAATTTTCAAGGACTGCTTCAAAACTTCACGAATCCACGGACGGTTTTCGCGTTCAATCGGGGTAAAAGTCATGTTAAAAACTACTTACGCTTCGTCGGTGCCCCTTAATGAATCATAACATTGCCCGGGGATATAAAGCGAACGTTTCCCGGAGAGGCTTCTCGTTTTGACAGTCGATCTACCCCGCAGTTATCTTCCGTAATAATTTTAATGTTTGCAAATGGAAGACGCCCGGGCGAGAGATCCTTAAAACAAATGCCCCGCGAAGGCTCTCTTCTTTCATTAATAACTAGATTGCACTTCGTCCGCTTCGATTAGAAAGCAACACGACCCAGAATGGATTAAGACGTCCACGAGGACCGCCCTAACCCCCCCGTCAGGAACATTTGCAATTACTCGAGGAAATTAATCGATCCCGCGAACGACTGTCGGAGCACGCCTTTCGCCTTTCGCGACTCGAGCTCGTAAAAATTCGCGACGGGCAGAACTGTTTAGCGTAATTTCGCCTAACGGGTACACGACGTGTGTTGTTTGCTCGTGTAAAGATTACGCTCGACTCGCGCTCTCCGTTCGCTAATTATCGCATAATCTCATCCGGGGGACTCGCGTGCCGGGTAAAAGCTGCTTAATGAGT
Source organism: Colletes gigas (assembly GCF_013123115.1). NCBI lineage: Eukaryota > Metazoa > Arthropoda > Insecta > Hymenoptera > Colletidae > Colletes > Colletes gigas. The sequence goes on from NW_025106644.1 coordinate 4,030,084, forward strand.
CCCAGCGGGAGGGCAAAAAAGAATCAAGGACGATCGTTTCGATCCGGCTTGCAATTTTTCGCCAACGTTGAGCAAAATGTATCCCTCGGAAAAACGAGGGACAATCTCGCGTTATTGCGATTCGATTCCGTGTTTGTCGTGCTGTGGAAGTTTCCGGGAAGCCCCGGCGGTTCGTTCCTTCCGTTTGTTCGGGGGAAAAGTTTTCGGGAAATCGAGGGGAAGGAATGGACCGAAGTTGGTCTCCGTTTGGCTCCTCCCACGGGCTAAACCGCCATCAATTTTGTTATCGGAAACGCGCAGTCCAACTTGCAAATTACTGTTCCCCCGATAATTAACGGATTGTCGCCTCGGTTTTTACTTGAAAGATTAAACTGTTCGAAAATGAGGTCCTATTTTGAACGAAATCTAGCGTTAATAACTTTCAGAGGAAAATTAAATTTTTACTGAAAGTCATGTTGCTGGTCAGATTAAAATCTGTTGAAAGTATTGTCAACGTATTAAGGGGATTCCCCCGAGTAAAATGAGTACAAACACGACCTGGTTCGGACCACTTTCAATTTTGAAAAATTCTGAATTTTGTATGATTAAAAATTGCCCGAATGGTGCCGTGTTTGTACTCGCTTTACTCGGGGGAATCTCGTCAATATATTGACGATACACTCGCCACATTTTAATGGAAATTTGGAAGTAAAAGTTTTATTGCAGACATATTGTTTACGAAGTTTGGACCAGTGAGTGAATTCTAACGCTCGAATCTGTAGAGATGGACAGACGGCGCGCAGCGTAGACTATGATGGCTCGACGTGACTGCTCCCGGAGAACGTGGACGGTTTAACAAGCGCCGCGACGTCGGAGGAGGAGCCGTTTTAGGAAAATATCGGTGTTGAACGCGAGCATTCGCCGCTGAAAGCAATAAAAAAAACTCTCGAGCGGGTCAACGCATTTATCTTTTCTTCTCTCTCCCCTTTGTCCATTTTCTTTACGTCTCTGTCCGTTGGACGAGAGAGACTCACGGTGGTATTGTACCACCCCCTACGGAGGAGTGCACGCGCACCCTTAAAGCCTTGTCCCCGTTTTCGTCCCCGGACGCTTTCTAATTCTCACGATACCCGTACTTTCATTTTTGATTCGTGGACTTTTCATCTCCCCGTGAACGCCGCTTATCGCGATATTAAGCCCTGGAAATAGAGCCCGTGATAGGAAGGGGGTAAATCGAATTTGAATAAAAAATATGTACTTAGGATAAGGTCGAGTCGTTCGACCGAAAGAAGCTCGCGACGAATCTCTCCGCGACCGGGATTTTTCTACAATGGACTTCCCCTCGCTGCCGTTTCTCGATAAAATCGATATACAGTGTGTTCCAAAAATATATGTAAATATATTTCGGTAAAAAAATTTTTCGAAAAATTGTTAAAAAAATTTAGCGAAAGGACCCTCCAAGATGGCGTCTTATAAAATGTGGGACTTCCCTCGAACGTGTAACGCGTTTTCCGGCTTACGGACGATCGTTTCCGGCGGATTTCCCTTCGAAATACGCGCGCCTCGTGGCCACTTTTCTCGCCCGCGTCTCGTAAAGAATCGTTAGTTGGGTTCGCTTGGACGGTTACCGGAAACTCTTCCCCCCGTCGCGGGGAAAAACACAATTCGCGAGCAACGACGCTGAATATTTTTACGGCCGACGGAGCGCCAGGAATACGAGGCCCCCGACCTCTCCGCCCTCGCGTAATTTCTAAAGGAGCGAAGCTGGACCAGCCAAGAATAAGGAAAGAAAAGATTATGGTCCGAGAGAATCCTACGGACGTGAATGTTTTACGAAAGTCGCTTCGTAGAGAAATTCATAGAGCGTGCTTCTCACGGGCTGGAAGACTCACAACCCGTTCGTATTATGCCTCGATGTCGTTGTTACCGAGAAAAATGGGAGGAATAAATAGATTTCACTTCATTTGAATTTATTTTCCTGGGCTATTCGTGGATCGAGGGGGATGAAGTTTCTTTTTTTATTTTGTAAGGGCGTTGTTTTAGGGTGAGAGTGTTAGCAATGTATTGGCGATATTCTCCCGAGTAAAACGAGTCCAAACACGACAGCATATGTTTATTTACCAGTGATAATTTTCCGAGACGAAAGTGATAAGATGCGTTCGTGACATCCAATATGGAGATTTCAAATTTGTATACTTGTATCCTCGTGAGAGTATCATCAATCTATTAGCGAGATCCTCCCGATAAAAACGAATACAAACACGACGCCATTCGGACAATTTTTAATTACTCTAAATTCCGAATTTTTCAATAATATTTTTAGTCCGAACTAGGTCGTGTTTGTACTCGTTTCAATCGGGAGAATCTCGCCGACACATTGACGATACTCTCACCACGTTCTGAAACTATTAACGCCAGATTTAAAAATCAATTCGATCATGCGAGTTAATTTAACCGGTGGAAATCGACTATATTTTAAATTTGAACGCCGTTACGCGGGAATCCTTGAACATTGAAGAGGCCATTAATTATCCGCGAAAGCGACTAACGGCGAAAGAAGGAAATTTCAAGCAACGGAATATTGCCGGGGTAACGTTTATTTGTCTCGCGTTGCTTGAGAAAATTGCAACAGAGACTCCCGGGGTCCTCCGTGTTCGCTCGCTGACCCGAATTCTCTCCTCCCCGGGACTAATTAATCCGCTTTCCATTTGTCGAGCTCGCGATAAAGCATTTCTGAAATCGCCATTGTTTCGTCTGTCGCGCTATTAATAACGCCCGCTCCTCGGACGATAAGCTCGGACTTCCGTTGTTGGGGGGGGGAACCCCCGGTGTTCGTTGCTCCGTCGGCTCTTGCGTCAGTTATCCAAGGTACTCCGCAGCAAAGCACTAGCCGGGGCGGAGGATCCGCCGAAGCTATTTTCGCGAACCGATACCTTAATTCGACGATCGACCCGTTAATAAAGCGGCAATGAGCGCCGCTTCTCAACCACGGAACGGTACCCGTTCGAGCAGTCCGGGGTTTGTCTTTGTCACCGAGGCAATCGATAGAGCTTAATTGACTCGAACATGAGAGGAGCATTCGTATGTTCGCCGTTACATCGACTTCGACGATGAACCGGGTCATGGCTTCGACAGTTTCCAAGTTTTCGAGGACCGGGCCGGGGGAAAACGGTTCGCCGGAAAACTCGATCGCGCGGTTTCCGCAACTTCCCCTCTGGCGATTGAAAAAAATTTCGGAGTGGAACCGTTCGTTAATCGAACGGGACTTCCCCCCACCAGGACCAATTGTATCCCTTTATATTGTTTGCTAAAAGTTTACGTGACAAAATTAATAATAAAACACAAATAGAAAAACAAAATTTGTCACTCAAGAATTTAAAGAAATTTTAAACAAGTAAATATTGTGACAAAGTTCGAAGATTGCATGAATAAATAAAATATAACAATCTTCAGGCTCATTAGTGGGTAAACAATTAAAAATATCAATGTTTTAATAGCCTACATTTGAGCTACATTTTAATAAAAAATTAAACAAGTTTTAAATCAATAATATACTAGCTTCATAATATAATTTATCATATAATAGCTTTAATTTACTGTTTTTCATAAAATTTTATTGTATGTTGAAAATATAACTTTAAGTTGTAGTAAAAAACATGTAAACATCATTTAATTTGCAAGTTTATATGTCAGTTTTACGAAGATAATTTTGAAAAAATCTCATTTCCCGCCAAAAGATGGATGCTATTTGAGTTAATTTTATAAACACAATATAGATCTTTGTTTTAACACAATTTCTAGATAATTTTATAATTTTGTGTCTAAATTTGACAAAGATAATTTTGAAAAGAGCTCGTTTCCCGCCCACGAGATACACAACATGGACGCCATTAAATTTTAACCGAAATGAAAGATTTACGTTAGAATTAATTTTATAAATGTATAAATCTTCGTTACGTTTTGATAGAATTTTTAGGTTACTTAACAATAGTGATTCTACGTTCGTGGGAGCAGCAGGCGTTAATAACCGTCGCTGAACTGTAACCAAAGAAACGGAAGGTGCTTGGACCGAACTTGCGCAATAAGCCACTTGTTTTTACTTGGCCCAGAGTATCGTCAAGCCCTTTAAAACGTATATCCGGTTGCCCAAATGAGAAAGCGCGTAAACTTTCGCCGAGCCTAATAATCTAAAAACCGATATACTCGAGATCCATCGTGCTCGTAGTCGAAAGAGTCTTTCGAAATTCTTTAAAAAACATCAGGTTTCCACGAGGAGAGAAGCGTTACGGGGAAGCACAAATAGACTGGCTGCCCAATGGACCGGATAAACGGGTTAGCGCGACGAGCGTTCCACGATTTAAATCATCGAATATGCGCCGGGGCTCCATTATCCACGCTCAAACTGACGAATTAAACCTCCAATTCCGGGTTTCGATTAATGACCGTCCTTGCGGTCAGACTTCCCCTCGACAAAACCATTTTTCTTTTTTCGCCCCCAAAAACGAAACAACGGACGATTAATTATCCAGAAAGATTAAACGTTAAAACCGTAAAATGTCCCCCTCGAAAGTATCCTCGATTGTCCCATGGCGCGAATCCGGGTCGAACATCTTGAATATTTTAACCGTATGAGGCGCGCTGCCAGCGGAATAATTTATGAGCAATCGGTGGCTGACGTTTTTCCAAACTGCGATCCAAAGTCCCCCCGGAACGGACATTGAAACTATCTTTCCTTTTTTCTCGAACAAAGAAACGGAAGTATGGTCGATTCCAGGATACCTACAGTCGCTTCGATGGAGAGTTATGGAGACTTTCATAATGTTTTATGGCCTCGAGATACGGAGTAGTGATAAATTATGCAATCTTTCGCGCCACTGTTTCGCGGGTCGTCTCCAGCTCGTATTTCCTGCATTGGACACTGCGTCAGAACAGTGGATAGTCTATTAAAACTTTGAACGAAAGACTATCATTGTCGTTTGATAGTAAATTAATTTTATTTAAATTGAATTGGGGTGAAAGTATTATTAATGCATTGGTGAGATTCTCGCGAGTAAAACGAGTACAAACACGACATCATTCAGACAATTTTTAATTATACAAGATTTGGAATTTTTCAAAAATATTTTGAGCAAGTTTAAAATTGAAAGTAGTCCGAATGGTGTCGTGTTTGGACTAGTTTTAATTGGAAGAATCTTACAAATAGATTGATAATAGTATCGTGAGATTTTTATACTTGTATCCTCGTGAGAGTATCATCGATGCATTGGCGAGATTCTCCCGAGTAAAATGAGTCCAAACACGACCTGGTTCGTACTAGTTTCAATTTTGATTTACTAATTTTTCAAACTATTTTTGAAAAATTCCGAATTTTGAATGATTAAAAATTGTCTGAATGGTGTCGTGTTTGTACTCGTTTTACTCAGGGGAATCTCGCCAATGCGTTGATAATACTCTCACCACATTTTAATCTGAATGTGATTTTCAATAAAAATTTAATTCTCGCGTTTAAAGTTATTAACGATGGATAAGTGTAAGTAAAATTTGCATCTTAAAAATTCTGTAGAAACGTGCAGAATAGTGATAATAGAGCAGCCGTGACTCGATTAGACAGACGTCCCTTGCGTAGCATTTTTACAAAGAATAAAATGGACGTCACACGATGAATAAACTGTCGAAAAAACTCACGTACGTTTTTTATTCGTCGCGGGAAACACGACGCGCCGTGACACGCCGTAAAACACGGTGAAACTGGCAGTGAAAAAAAATGAAAAAATGTTCGTCTAACCGAGACCGTGGCGCATTTCGGGGAAATCATATTTGCGACTACTCACTGCGAATCCAATGTCACGCTTCCAATAATCGTCCAGTCTTCTCTGTTCGAGCCCCGAGCGTCGAGCGTTCGCCTCGCGTCACATTTTTGGTCGTCTGTTTCCGGTAATCGGCCTTCGACCGGTCAATTTCGACGGTTGGTCGAGCCGGAGTGGATCATCAATTCCCCTCGGAGATTATATCGCCTGTGTGAATGAAGAAATGGGGAAAAAGTGAATCAATGTCCTGACACTTTCTCGTAGGGAGAGGGGGGGTAGTTTTGGGACAAAGCCACGAATTATTGTTTTAACCCTTTCAGGGGAAAATGGCGACCCTCAAGCTCATATTTAACAAGATACACTGGCCAAAATCACAAAAATTAAACTATGTTAATTTTATTAGGCTGGGGGTCTTTATGCAAATTCGTATTTTTATTAATGGAATTAATTAAATGGGGAGGGTGGTTTTAATCCCTAAATATAATAATTCCTTATTTTAAATATTTCCAAAATTTTTGTATATTAATTGCTTTTTGTAGGTTTTTGAAAATTTAAATTTTCCATAAATGCATAAATATCCACAGTCTAATAATTGTGTGGACAGTGCTGTGACCAATATTTAAAATTAAAATATTTATTAAATTTGGGAATGAGATTATAAAATTTAATAAAAATTGAACTATGTTAATTTTATTTATAATAATTGTATGGACTGTGACCAATATTTAAAATTAAAATATTTATCAAATTTAGAAATATATTAAAAAATAAAAATTGAACAATACAAGTTTTATTTATAATAATTGTGTTGTTGGCCAATTAAAAAATGTAAATAAGTATGTTTGCTTGAAAATGAATGGTAATATGAGAGGTTAGGTTAACAGAGAAAATATTGTAAGGTTCGAGACGGTCAAGTTTATCGTTCCCCATCGGTTTAGGTGCACGCAAGTTTCGTATCCGACGACCGAAAAGCCGTTTCTACGCCAGCGGCTCGGAAATTTCGTTTCACCTTCAACCCTCGACGGAAACGAATAGGATTTCGCCGCGGCCGGGGCGAGGGAAAATTTAATTCGGGTCTTAACCCAGTTCCGGAAGAATGCGCACCGAGAAGGATCCCGAAACGACCGTCGATACGGTTTGCATCCCATTCGAGGACGCGTCGAAGTGGCTCGTATCAACAAACTAAACATACGGGGGAACTAGGATACAACTGTCTCGATCCTCCACAGGGGAAGAAACTGCGAGAAATTTGGACGTTTCTGGCCCTAGAATTTATTTTTACAACGCACCTCAACCCCTTCACCGAGACTTAATTGCAAATCATTTTTCAAACGTACACTATTTAATTTTGTAATAATTTTGTTTCAATTTGAATTTGGACGAAGAATGACCAAGGGATTGAGGTGTTTAAATATTTTTTTAAAATACATAATGTAGTGTCTGACTCAAAAGAAAATGTGCAATATGTATTGCATGGAGTAAGAAAGAAATGTCACTTCAGGAATGTTGAGTGGTTACAGCTTAACCCAGCTTAGCCCAGCTTAACCTCTTCACCGAGACTTAAATGCAAATTATATTTCAAACGTACACTATTTAATTTTGTACTAATTTTGCTTCAATTTTATTTTATTTTGAGCTTGGATGAGGAATAACCAAGGGATTGAGATGATTGAGATATTATATTTTCATTTTTAAATATATAATGTAGTCTCTGACCCGAAAGAAAATGTGGAAAATGTATTGCATGAAGTAAAAAAAAATGTCACTTCGAGAATATTGGGTAGTTAGAAAGTAGATTGCATGCTTGTGGACCATCCACCCTAATTTCTAAAAATAACCACAAAAAACAATACTTTGTTAATATAAAAAGTTGATTTTAATTTATGAGGCTTGATGATGGGAGTAAGTTTGGTCTCGTTGAATGGAGTGTATAAATCGAGCCCGTAAAGACGCCGTAATGTTTCCCCCCCCGATCAGATTTATTCGAAAGCTGCATTGTTAATTACCGCGACACGTAACGTCGAACTCGCGACATCGGAAACCGCATTCCGGCAATAATATAATTCGAAACGGGGTTAACATATTCCGTACGAATGCGTTTCCCCGGTTATCGAACGCCCGTGCATTATTTACAACGTCAAAATTGATAGCGTAACGTATATTAAATAAATTATCAAGTATCCGGCGTGCTCCGGAAACCCCGTGTAATATCGTTTGCACGTTTCAACGTCGAAAACGCGGTTCATGAACAGAATTTTCCATTAATTCCCACCCCCCCCCCCCTCTCTGCCCCTGTATTCGATTAATCAAAGCATGAAAAATATTCGAGGAAATGAAAACCGTAAATAAAATTTGTTACGGGAATATCAACTTCGATGGACGCGTGTCGCCTTTTTTCAGGCATTTTTCCGGCCAGCGCAAACACGCGATTGTTGTTTCCAAATCCGAGGCGCGTGCTGAACGTGCCAAATCACCCTGGCGTCGCACCGCTGCAAATCGAACACCGATACTGGCGACAAACTCGTCTAAATTCCGATGGGAACGTTCGCCAGGTCGGAATTCGAGCCGCCATTTTGGTACCGGGTGTCAAACGAGCTTTATTTATAGGGAACGAGCAATTGAAATACTGTTTTTTGATAGAAATTTGTATTGAGACTGTTCTTTGCGAGCTTTTCGAGGTGAAATATTATTTTTTGAATTTATTTAAAATTATTTAGTGTCCTAATATAGATAGAGAATTATATTAATTTTTTATGAAAGGTTTTGGAAGTGAAATATTGTTTTTCGAATCTACTCAACAACTATAAAGTCTTCCAATATAGATAGAAACTTAAATTTATTTTTTTATTATGCTAGCTTTGGAATTCGAGCCACCATTTTGGTACCAGGTATGAAAGAAGCATTTATAGGAAACCAGCAATTGAAATACTGTTTTTTGATATAAATTTGTATTACTACCATTTTATACGAGCTTTTAAAGTGAATTCTCTTTTCTCCTAACCTATAACTTAGGTTATCTTTCGTCTCCCATCACATAATAGCTACATCTAACCTCAATTCCAGAATCTCGATTGCATCGACTCCGAATGCATCTCTAATAAGATCTAAAACGCTTCGAAGCTATTCGATTTTGGGGGATGTCGCTTGTGGTTCCTGCGGGCCGTCCCTTCTCGTGTAAAATCCTACCGCGGGGAACCCCCGTAAGATGACGAGATCGTGAAGCATCGATTCCGAGGAGTTATCGTTGGTCCAGCAATGTCGAATTCGCCCTTTGCAAACCCCAGACCCATCGCCTTTACGCGAACGTAAATATGCTCGGGGACCCGTGGTTCCTCGAGACGAGGGTGGGAGGTGGGGGTTGCGGGGAGGGATATATCGTCGTCGTTGTTTGTAATTTCCCTTGGCAAAGTTTTGAGCGTCGGGGAACTCCAGGAGTTGGCAGTTTCGGCCCCAACGGGTACAAAAGGGGGACGTTTACGTTATTACCGCGCAGATAATGCAACAAGGATGGCGACACTAATTGCCCGAAAAACACGCTACGCCCACCGACTAGGACACGATCGCGAGCATCCTCCGTGAAATGGGTTAGAAAACGATCGATGCTTCCATAACACCGTCTCTCCACGGCGTTAAGTACTGTGAATGTAATTAACGGCTAACGATGCTCTTCCGGAAAATCGGCGCCGAGATACGCGGAGAGGAGACCGTAGGAATGGATAAACAACTAAAAATTACCACTGAAGAAGGAAAATAGCAATAAAATGATTGTAAAGAGTCTCCAGGGACTAGTAAAATAAAAGTTACTATGGGTTAACCCTTAAATGGATTACTGGCGCCACTGCAAATTTAAATTAATAATTGTTTAATATACAAAGTGTTCGACAACATGGGGCAAAAATGAAATGCTATATTCTGCAGACCAAAATAAGACGAAAATCAAGAATAGTAATTTGTTGATTGAGGCTCCGTTAAAAAGTTATTAACAGTTGCACCTCTACTCAAGTTGTCTATCTAGAGACGCCACTGTTAATAACTTTTAAACGAGCCAAAAGGCGAGAAATTCTATTCTTGATTTTCGTCTTATTTTGGCCTTTAGAATCCCCCACTAAAATTTTTCCCAAGGTCGAGGCTCCGTTAAAAAGTTATTAACAGTTGTACCTCTAGATAGACAACTTGCGTAGAGGTACACCTGTTAATAACTTTTTAACGGAGCCTCGACCGTGAGAAAAATTTTAGTGGATGATTCAACAGGTCAAAATAAGACGAAAATCAAGAATAAAATTTTCTACCTCATGGCTCGTTAAAAAGTTATTAACAGTTGCACCTCTAGATAGGCAACTTGCGTAGAGGTACAACTGTTAATAACTTTTTAACGGAGCCTCGACCGTGAGAAAAATTTTAGTGGGGGATTCTAGAGGCCAAAATAAGACGAAAATCAAGAATAAAATTTTCTACCTCATGGCTCGTTTAAAAGTTATTAACAGTTGCGCCTGTACGCAAATTGCCTATCTAGAGGCACAACTGTTAACTCTTTAACGAGCCACGAGGCAGAAAATGATATTCTTGATTTTCGTCTTATTTTGGCCCCCTGAATCCCCCATTCCTTTGCCTAATGGCGTCGAGCACCCTGTATGCCAATATAACTATTTGAGAACTTATTTTTCTAAATGCTTCAAAGAAAAGTTGATTAGCGTTTACTAAACTACTAAAAAACAATATTAAATAAAACAATTTAAGATTGTGAGTCCACTTAAGGGTTAAAAAAGAAAAATGGCGATGGAAAATTGTATTTTTTTCATTTTTGGAGGATTGCAAAGGGTTTTCCAGGCCGCAACGGAATACTTTGCGGTCGTTTTGCCCCGCCGACGTTATTGTTCCCCTTCACGGCGAATTAGACACGTATCGGCGCGGTGTAGGTGTTCGCGGTTCGATCATACGCGAAACCAGTGGGTTCGAAATTGTCAAACGGATTTCACTCGTCGTTGGCTCGGTTGCAATTCAATATCCGCGTATTAGTCGCGGAAAAGGCGGCTGCAATTACCGGGGAAACCCGTGCCACGGCGTCTTCTAATCCGCCCCGGCATCGAGAGAGTCGTAGAAACGTGACTCGGCCGGGGGAACGTTAAACACACGAAAATAGTTCGGTATTTTACGAGTAGAACTCGCGACGAATATGACCGTGTTTAAAACGTATCGCGGAGGGTCCGTAAGGTCTGACATCGTTTCGCTTAATAGCTTTATCGTGTCGCTGGCTGGCTTTCCGGGGGCGATGAAAGCGTTACATTTGCACGCGAATGTTACGAAGGGTTTCAGTTGTCAACGACTGCCAGGAAGTTAATTTTATTTGAAGTTTTACCCGTCGTTTTTCGTACCGCGCGCGCGCGCTCTTCCACGATCGGTAATTTGAATTTCGCGCCGTACGCGACGAAAAAATTATGAAACTCGACGGGAGGCTTTTTGCGTCCAATGGCGTAACGCGTCGCGGGGGAGCCGCCATGTTGTTGGTCGCTGACGTTCGGGGGATTATCAAAGGGAATTTCAAAATAAGAGCGGTGCAACGCCACGACTCCCAAAGAGGATTCGAGCTTCCCTTTTGATGCACTTTATCGCGGTGCAAAAATTGCACGTTTCAATAATATTTTTGTGCATTGAGAATTAATTTGCAAATGGCGGAGGCTTGTGTCGCTTTTAAAAGCTTCTATTATGTGCAAAATTTTACAGTTTTTTAAAAAATACTGTCTAGAGACTTCGTGAGCGATTTCTGGTGGTAAATTTACAAAATGGCGGTGAGAATGGGGGAGGATATTTTAGAAAAGTAATTTGCAATACTTGCACTATGTATGAATGAAAGAAAGTAGAGAAATAGACTTAATATAATAATTTGTATTTTGCTTCATAATTTTCCAAAGCAAAAATGTAATATATTTTGTACACTTTTGTATATTAAGTGCATTGTTGCTTGAAAATTAAATGCATTAATATCTGCAGTTTATAAGTGGCTCAAAATTATTCTAAAACGTTCCTTGTAAAATGTCTCATAAATTATGCCAGCGAAATTTTTGAGTAAGACACTTTCTATCAATAATAGAGCCGAGATATCGCGTCCATTACGTCGGTACCTGCGAGATCACAATAACGAGATATCTCTGGTAGCATTATTCCAACGACATCGTAAAACCGAGATATTTCGAGGCGAAAGGGTTAACAGCGTTTCATAAATTTACTACGAGACACCCATTATATTCAAAAAGATCCTTTTAAAACTCCCTCTTACAATGATAAGAGTCTAAGTTAATATCTTTTACGCGAAATTGCTGAAATAAAAAAAGATTTTTCAAAGATATTCACCCCTTGTACTCAAAAAGATTCTTTCAAAATTTCGTAATAAAATTGAAAATTCTTAGCTGATATTTTTCACACTAAATTATCGAAATAAAAAAAGACAAAAAAATTCTTTTAAAATTTCGAAATTATTATTAAAAATTCTAATCCAATATTTTTCCGAAATAAAACATTTTTCAAAGATATTCAACCCTTATAATCAAAAAGATCCTTTTAAAAATCCATAATATAATTAAAAATTCTTAAAAAAAAGATATTCACCCTTATACTCGACAAAATTCTTTTAAAACTTCATAATATAATTAAAAATCCTTAGCTAATATTTTTCACATGAAATTATCGAAATAAAAAAAGATTCTTTGAAAATTTAGTAATTATTATTAAAAATTCTAAGCCAATATTTTTCACGCGAAATTACCGAAATAAAAAATTTTTCTAAGGCTATTCAACCCTTATATTACATTACTGGTGACAGAGGGGGGGGGTTGGCTGTCAGTGGCAAACTTCCTCCGGAAAATGAAATTCTCGACGTTCGGCAATATCGAACGAGCTGTCTCTAAATGGAAACTACAGAGTCCGGGAAAATGAATCGCGGGCCCTCGTTTCGGTATCCGCAGCTGCTATTTGTCATCTTTCTGAAAGACCGTCGATCAAGAACGCTCTCGACCCTCGTTTCGCGACACGCGCCTCGATATCGACCCCGAATCGTCAAAGCAGCCGCGGCGAACTTTGCATACCCACGGTACATACGATTATTAACGGTTGCACGCGTCGCGTATGGTTGCAATTTGTTGTTGTAAGAACACTGGGGGGATAAACAGGTGGTTTACGACGCGACATACTACGCATCTAGCCGACGAGACCATAGAAAGTCGAGCTACAATGACGATGTCTACGTTAACGTATTTGCAACACTGCTTAACACAATTATAGTTTATTTATTTGAGAAGAAATTGAAACGATAGGCACTCGAAAAAATATATAATTCATTGGAAATAGAAGCTTATTAATTCTAGTATAGAAAATGATTTTTTTTTAAATTGTATTTTGGGTATTAATTTTATAATTTTTTATTAGAAATTGTTAATGCGAGATTTTGACTCCTTTGGTGGTTCTAATGTTAACTATGAATGGAACAAATGCAATGGAAATGTTTATTTATTCTCTTATAGAGAAACACAATAAATATTCAAAAATTCCATTCAAGTATTAATTTTATAATTTTTATTAGCACTTAGTAATGGGCCATTTTAATTTGTTGTGTGGTTCTAATGTTAACTATGAATAGAACAAGTGCAATGGAATTTTTTATTTATTCGCTTATAGAGAAGCACAATAAATCTTCAAAAATTCGAGTATTTTATAATTTTTATTATTATAGAAATTACTAATGGGTCATGTTGTCTGCCTTGGTGGTTCTAGAGTTAACCATGATTAGGACAAATGCAATGGAAATGTTTGTTTATTCTCTTATAGTGGAACACAATGAATATTCAAAAATTCCATTCGAGTATTAATTTTATAATTTTTATTAGCACTTAGTAATGGGTCATTTTAATTTGTTGTGTGGTTCTAATGTTAACTATGAATAGAACAAGTGCAATGGAAATGTTTATTTATTCGCTTATAGAGAAGCACAATAAATTTGCAAAAATTCGAGTATTTTATAATTTTTATTAGAAATTATGAAGGGGTCATTTTGTCTGGTGGTTCTAATATTGAAAAGAAATATTGTTAAAATATTTTTTTTATCCGGCAGAAATGGAACTACTGTCTTCCTTTAAAGAATCGCCTTTCCATGGATCGTATCGCCAATAATGGACCACCCCCGGGCGGATATATCCGGTTACTTATGGCACCGCCTCTTGAGAACCTGCTATTCGATAATGAAACATTTCCAGGTCAGCGGAGGATTAAAACCGCCACATATTGAGTGTAATTTATTATGCCGGGAACGCGACGAGCGTTGAGAATCTTTAATTCTATAATGCGCGGTGAAGAAGAGTCGCGGAGCGAATGAAAACGCGGTATAAAGAAGCCCGGAAGAGACAGAGCGGTTACGGAAATAAGACGAACGTCGCATTTATTATTTACGCCCCGTAAAACGAAACAACGTAGGAAACGGTGGTCGTGAGACCTTCTCATTTACGATTCCCCCGCGATACGAGTTCCTTTTTTTCTCCCCCCTCCCTCTAACCTCTTTTTCGAGGGTTGAAACTTTTGAACTGTCGAGTTGCAAGATTTCGTTGAAGGAGTTTGCGTCGCGAAACATCGTCGAATACTCTACAAACAACGAAAGCTCGACGTACGATTTTACCGCGGTAAACATCGACTTGGTTTCGATATCGATATCTCGAGGAATCGATTAGTCTCGATGATATTCTCGATATATCGATTCTCTTCGATATCTCGAGGAATCGATATAGTCTCGAAGATATTTTCGATGTATTGATTCTCTTCGATATCTCGAGGAATCGATAAATCTCGAAGATATTCTCGATATATCGATTCTCTTCGATATCTCGAGGAATCGATATAGTCTCGAAGATATTTTCGATGTATCGATTCTCTTCGATATCTCGAGGAATCGATAAATCTCGAAGATATTCTCGATATATCGATTCTCTTCGATATCTCGAGGAGTCGATAAGTCTCGAAGATCGATACATCGATTCTCGTCGATATATCGAGGAATCGATAATTCTCGAAGATCGATACATCGATTCTCGTCGACGCAACCGCGAAATTCAAACGAAAACCTTGCTCCCCGTAATCAGGTGACTAATTTCTCGTTCGAAGAAATGAAATAGAAATATTTTCTGTAATTTTAATGGACGACTGTTGAAATTCGACGTATGAAGAAGAGTGGGTTATCGTGAAAGATAGATATTTCCATTTGGAAATATTCGCGGCATCCTTCTTACTCCGGATTCAGGCCCTGTTTGCCATTCAAGTAACGTCCCCGAAGCGCGCAATCGCCTCCTGCGTGGCTCGGATCGCAACTCTCTCGGGGCTCGTTCCTCAAGCATATTTACTCGCAAATGTACACACGCCAGATATCGGGGGATACCAATGCACTTTACCGAAATTCTTCGGGCCAAAATCCAGAGACGCGAACGACGCCAGGCGACACGTCGCATATCGTCAAATATTTTCATCGGGAAATATTGTGGAGGACGCAGTTTGCTCGGCTTATCTAGAAAACCCTGGCGATAACATCGTTTAACTTTAGCTCGTGCCTCGTTGTCTTTCACAATTACATTCACAGAAATCCATAACCTCGATTAACCTAATTTACCGAACCAATATCTGGCAGACATTTTTCTGCAAGTCAAATATTTCCCTTGAAAAAGGAGCACCCGTGCACGAAAGTTCTATAAACATTTTTATCTCATGCAACATTGAAAAGAATTACTATCGACATTTCAAGCTTTAAACCGAGGTCAGTCCCGCGGGACACGCTGTGTTACACGTTCCGAATATTGAAATACGCTCTCTATTTTCTAGTATTCCGAGCTTGTCGTTGGGATCTTGATCCAACCATAATGGCCGAGGGAACAGACAAACAAGTTGACTCCTCGCCAAATCCTTTTCCATTCCGTTTGCCCCCATCGAATTTTCAACGGGAGCACGCGGAGACATGCCTCCTAGCTGTCGATACAATTTCTCGCCTAACCGGCACACAATTTTTCGACCGATCGAGCGTGCAGCAAAGAAAACACGACCGCCATATTTCTTGGGACCATACAAGAGTCAGACAAGCGTTTCATGGTTGGATATTACGGGTTTATAGATTCTCCGGGAGTCTTCCTAACAAATTTCCTGACCGTATTACGGGCGACATTACTTCCGCTATATAAATGCTTTTATTCGCCAAGTAGTTTACGAAGAATCGTAGAAATACGATAAAAATTCCTAGCAATAAAAAAAGTAAATACAGGGAGCATAGGGTGCAACTGTTAATAACTTTTTAACGAGCCATGAGGTGAGAAATTTTATTCTTGATTTTCGTCTTATCTTGGCCTCTAGAATCCTTCACTAAAATTTTTCTCACGGTCGAGGCTCCGTTAAAAAGTTATTAACAGTTGTGCCTTTAGATAGGCAACTTGCGTAGAGGTGCAATTGTTAATAACTTTTTAACGGAGCCTGGACCTTGGGAAAAATTTTGATGGAGGATTCTAGAGGCCAAAATAAGACGAAAACCAAGAATAAAATTTCTCGCCTTTTGGCTCGTTTAAAAGTTATTAACAGTGGCGTCTCTAGATAGACAACTTGCGTAGAGGTACAATTGTTAATAACTTTTTAACGGAGCCTGGACCTTGGGAAAAATTTTGATGGAGGATTCTAGAGGCCAAAATAAGACGAAAACCAAGAATAAAATTTCTCGCCTTTTGGCTCGTTTAAAAGTTATTAACAGTGGCGTCTCTAGATAGACAACTTGCGTAGAGGTACAATTGTTAATAACTTTTTAACGGAGCCTCGACCTTGGGAAAAATTTTGATGGAAGATTCTAGAGGCCAAAATAAGACGAAAACCAAGAATAAAATTTCTCGCCTTTTGGCTCGTTTAAAAGTTATTAACAGTGGCGTCTCTAGATAGACAACTTGCGTAGAGGTACAATTGTTAATAACTTTTTAACGGAGCCTCGACCTTGGGAAAAATTTTGATGGAAGATTCTAGAGGCCAAAATAAGACGAAAACCAAGAATAAAATTTCTCGCCTTTTGGCTCGTTTAAAAGTTATTAACAGTGGCGTCTCTAGATAGACAACTTGCGTAGAGGTACAATTGTTAATAACTTTTTAACGGAGCCTCGACCTTGGGAAAAATTTTGATGGAAGATTCTAGAGGCCAAAATAAGACGAAAACCAAGAATAAAATTTCTCGCCTTTTGGCTCGTTTAAAAGTTATTAACAGTGGCGTCTCTAGATAGACAACTTGCGTAGAGGTACAATTGTTAATAACTTTTTAACGGAGCCTCGACCTTGGGAAAAATTTTGATGGAAGATTCTAGAGGCCAAAATAAGACGAAAACCAAGAATAAAATTTCTCGCCTTTTGGCTCGTTTAAAAGTTATTAACAGTGGCGTCTCTAGATAGTCAACTTGCGTAGAGGTGCAATTGTTAATAACTTTTTAACGAGCCACGAGGCGGAAAATTGATATTCTTGATCTTCGCCCTATTTTGGCCTCTAGAATACCCCATTACAACTTTTAACGAATTAGAATCGAAATGTTATCATTCTAACGAACCTTAACTGGTAAAAGTTGTTGCAACGCAAGTTATGTAATTATTATTGTATTCCCCTATCTGGAGGAGTTAAATCGCGGTTAATTTCGTTAAGGAAATTATATTTCCGAGTTCGTAATTAAATTTCGTAATTACTTGAAAGTTTTCTGTCGGGAGTCGCTGCGGGGACAGCGTGGAATTTACCGGTTCGCGTTTGAAAAAATGTTCAACTGCGACCGTAAAGGTGTTGTTCGATGATAACCGACAACGATGCGTTCCTCGTTAACGTTTGTCATCTGACAAATCCCAGCGCTGCGACCTCCGGGATGGCCGACATTGACGATCCATTACTACTTGTGCCTGACAAATCCCTGCTCCACGCTGTGACTACTTAATGCCCGACATATGCCTTGTTAACGAGTAATTACTCGGTTCGACCACCTACAACGCAACTCAACGTTCTACGGAATCCATAAAAATGACCATTTGTCGTGAGATAAAAATTTTGTTACAGAGTGTATCGTCGTGTAATCGAACACTCGGTGTGTTTTACTACGCGTGACGAAGATATCGGTCACAAATAATAATCTGGAGCCCCGAGAAAATATGTACCGACGCCATTTTCACTGGAACGCAGTCCACGCGTTATCAATTGCTACTTATCGGACTCCATAGGCCGCAATTGCTATTGATACGCGTCGAGTGTACGTCTGATAATGAATAGTGAGCCCCGAGATTCCGGAAAATATCGATTCACGCCATTTCCCGCGCTTTTCCTTCGATCGACAGAGAACCTAACCTAGAAAAAGTGTTACCCGATCGCGAAAGCTACCTAAAACAAACGAATCGTGGAAACCACCATTTCAACGTACATATAAAATGCATTCACCTTTCGTAAATCCAGTCCACGATTTTCCCCCGGACTGGAGACAGCTGGAGGGGAGGGGGAACCTTCGTCGCTACTTGTCAACTTGACGTATGCTTTCCATTATAAAGTTTCGGGCGTCGTTTGATTCCCTCAGCCCTCCCACGCTTCTCCATAAACTTGCTCGCCATAACTCAAACAATAACGTCGTTAGAGGACTTTCCCGGTGCCGGTGAAGCAAGGAAAAACGCTCGTCAATTACGCGATGGCGAAAGGGTGGAAAAGAAAAACCGAACGTATCGTAAGGTAAAGAAAAAGAGAGAAAAAAAAATGAAAGAAACGGAGGGAACGCGATCAAAGGCCCCCCTCTCCTCCTCAGTTTAAAAGCAATGCACTCTGGTAATTAAAATCATAATTTCCGTAATTACTCGTGGCCTGTTAATGCGTCTTATCGAGCACACACGCCATCTATTATCCGTTCCAATCAGTTCAAACTATCCTCGAATCAAATAACAGTTTATATTTTCACGAGTCTCGCGACTCGAAGACCCTTGTTGGAATGTTCGACTAATTCTACAAAGAGGTTAAGCAAATGGCGCTTAAACGAGTGGAACAGGGCTGCGAAGGTGGCCCATTTCGTAAAACGGGAACAATCGGAACGAAACGGTCGGAGATTCCCCGTTTCGATACAATCCTATGTAGTTGCGCAAGCATTTCAGCTCCATTGCTTTTACGGGGAAGCCCGAAACTGGGCGTGCACTCTTCCCGCTGCACTTTTACACCAGACAGGATGCCCCAGTCTATTCTTCGCCTTTATGCACGCGCATTTACATGCAATAGATGTTTCAACGTCTTTTGAACCTGGAAGAGCAATGGCTACGCAAACGGAGACCTTAATGGACGTTTCCTAACCTTGCTTTCGATGTAAATCGATTAATTAAAGTTCCCTCCGATCTTGATTGAGCCAAACAAACCTCCATTCGAATCGTATCGAAAAATACTTAGTCGTGTTTGTCGAGTAGAATCGTGATTTAACGCTTCGCGAGCGACTCCCTTTCGAAGGGCCAAACGAATTTGCTCGAAGACAATTTAATACGCTGGAAGGGTTGCAGCTGGCACGGAGCTTCTTTGAAAATGAAACTCGTCGCTCGAGATCGGAGGAAAGGGGGGGGTAAAAAAAAGCTGGCAAAGCTCGACAGCGTTTGGAAATTCGTGTTCGCGCGGTCTACTCGACGGAACTCGACGTTTATCACCGTTTCGCCGTGACGAGCGGAATAATTAATTTCCGTGCCATTAATTTCACAAAGTATCCTCGTAATCTCACGCGCACGCCAGCTATTTCGTATTCCATAATTCCCCGCCCGGAAAGTATTTCATAATGGAGCGAAACGCGGATCATCCAAGATGGCCGCCGGGAAAAAAAGGAACTAGCAACAAAATCACGATAAAAAAGGAGCATAAAGGGGTCGAAGGGAAAAAGTAACGTCCGATGGGCTGATAAAAAGCTAGTTTAGGCGCTTAAAAAAAAAGAAGGTGGAAAGAACGCCAATGGCGGATTATCCAAACCGGTTCGTAAGTTTCTAATTACATAAAGGCCCTTTGGCTATTGAAGGAAGAACGAGGAGGCGAGGAGCGTCTCGAGGCTCAAGTTCAAAGCGTCGATTTACCAACACCCCGTCGCCGGAAGGGTAGTCGCGATTTAACTTTGACCCGTCAGCCGGAAGAGAAAAGAATCCAGGGGGGTTTTGGTCTGTGCAAGGCCAAAATTAGCTAACGCAAGATCCCATCGACGATTCAAATAAATTAAATATTTTTAACGCGGTGCACCGATGATCGATAGCTAATAACTGATAGCTGATATTTCGCTGGTTGGCGTAGACATAAAATATACAATGCATGTTAAATAATGTAAATTATTATAATTAAACGCTATTTGATCCGAGCATATATTGCATACATTGAACAGATACCATGGTTAACAGTAGAGCTACCAACAAGTACAGTGTATTCATTTGCACCAGAGGAATTAATGAAAATAGCAAATGACTGACCACTTCTGGTAGTGCTACTGTTGACGCATGAAGCCTGCTCCCAATCGCGACACCGAGTATGTTTTCATTGACACGTCGACGGAACAGTGACCCAGGCCTTGGGCAGCCAGCTCCGAGCAGGTTTGACTTTGCAACTAATGAATGAAATTGAGGGAGGCGGACAAACGAACCCCCACCAGCCGCAAGTTAAACTGCGAGGCGCGTGTACACATGGTCACGTGCCCCGACCAAGTTAATTCAGCGAGTTATTATCAGGAAAGTTTGGTGTTTAAGTTGACGGTGAGCTCCGCGTCTAATTGTATCGGCAAATTTCCGCCACGCGTTGATTCCGTAAGAATCGATCCGCGTGCCGGAATCGCCTCGCGCGTAGAAACGCGACGAGGAGCCGGATCAAGAGGGGAACACGGTGTACCAGCGGTTAACCGTGCCCGACAACTCGGATACAATGCGGAAGAGCCCACGCAAAGCAAACTTTTGCGGGCAAATTAATGTTTCCTTTACACATGTAAAGTAAACTACGTCTGCTGGCTGGCAGATAAGCGTCGCGGGGGTTCCTACGACCGCCGGGATGAACTTTTCATCGCGACTTCCTACGCCGGTATTCCAGGGAAAGAGCTGCTCCTCTCAGCTTGACGCTACTGGCTCTATACAGCGGATATCTCACCTCCCAAGGACGATCGAAAACACAAAAAATAGGGGGAAAATTATGGAAGAGTCTATAAATGATGGATGCTTCTGTAAGTCTGAATATTTGAACCTTTTAAGACTGAGGCAATCAGCACTGGAGTCACTTTGTAGTCCTCTTTTTGTGCACTTATGAATGCAGAATAATACAGCGTGGTTAAGTTTTGTTCTTTCGCTTCCTCATGAAGGGTGTTTACCTATCAAATAAGTAGATAAATAAATAAAATCACTTCTATCTATCTGTGTTTCTGCCAGTGTTGATTTAACTGAAAATATACTTTGTAGTCCTCTTTTTGTGTACTTATGGATGCAGAACAATGTAGCGTGTATAGTTTTGTTCCTTCGCTTCCTCATGAAGGGTGTTTACCTATCAAATAAGTAAATAAATAAATAAAATCACTTCTATCTATCTGCATTTTTACTAGTATTGATTTAACTAAAAATATACTTTGGAGGAATCTTCTTTTGTGCACTTATGGACGCAGAACACTATAGCGTATATAACTTTTGTTCCTTCGCTTCTTCATGAAGGGTGTATACCTATCAAATAAGTAAATAAATAAAATCACTTCTATCTATGCTAGTATCGATTTAAATAAAAGTATACATTGGAGCAATCTTCTTTTGTATACTTATGGATGCAGAACAACATAGCGTGTACAAGTTTGATCTTTTCACTTCTTCATAAAGGGTGTGTATACCTATCAAATAAGTAAATAAATAAATAAAATCACTTCTATCTATCTGTGTTTCCATCAGTGTTGATTTAACTAAAAATATACTTTGGAGTAATCTTCTTTTGTGTATTTATGGACGCAGAATGTATCTTCTAAGTGTGCATGTAACCATTCCCCTTTTTATTTGTTCGCTTCTCCCTAAAGGGTGTGTTTACCTGTCAAATAAAGAAATAAATAAATCAAATTGCTTCCCCGCCATTGTCGATTTGAAAGTATACTTTGGGAATGTACCAAGTATCGACGCAGATTGAGCATTCATTTTCGACCGATTAAGCACTCCGGGGAGAATGGAACGCGATACTGGGGGCTTCCCAGGAAGCTGAATTTGCGATCGAGAGCCGGCTTTTCCGACGATAATGAGATCTCCAGTCGGCGAACCTGACATTCCCTCTACCGCGGAGATAATGGCGAACCGGAATGGGTCCGCAACATTTTCGGTTTGCCGCGTCTCTTCGCGGCGGGATCGATTTTCGCGCGGGTAATTTTCCGTCGTATTGTCGTAACCGCCACCCCACGTTCAGTCGAAAAGTTCCCCGGGAAATCGGGTAACCCCCCGGTTCGAACCATATTTCCCAAATAGCATTATACACTTTCTCCATTATGTTTTCGATTATAAAGAAAACCCACTGTGCTTCGAGAATGCTTGGATGTTCGCGTACCAGCCGGAATATTCATTGTACGCGAGCGAATACGCGCTGATAAAGTTTTAGAAACTTCCTGCGCAAGAAGCACGTTCGTACTTCCCGCCAGAATATCCATACTTAACCTAAAAACGTTGCTTCTTACGGGGGCTTCCCGAAATTAACGAACTAACCAACTCAACAATATTCACTAAACAATTATCTCGAAGAGGGCACAAGTTCCAGTAATGGCGGCGTAACGGGACTTTTAGCGCGGGAAAAACGGTGGTTCCCCGCCGATCGTCCGCCTTTAGCAAATTTTAGAACGCGTTGCATCGACCCAAGCACGCACTTCCGACGTTTGCATTAATTTACTTCCGCCTCGTGCCCCGTGAAAGAATTTTAATTCGGTGAGCTTCTTATCTCGACGAAGGATTAATTAAAATTTTTTTTTTTAATTAAAGAAACCTGGGAGCCCATCTGGCGGTTGTTCTTTGCATTAATCTCTGATTAATCATTTCGCGTGCACCTTCGTCACGCTTAATCGAGAGTCGAGAAGCGGCGGGGATTATCGTCTCGAAGCAAACCGCGGGGATTCCCGCGTTTGTGTGCACCGAGTCGCGATCAAAAGACAGAAACCGGGGGTAAAAAGAGACGAGAACCGTCGAGCGACTTTTAATCAACCTTTGGGAGGACGGCTATTTAGCGACGCCGTGTTACCGGCTCGCTGGAAATTAACTTCGCGTAATCGCCCAAAGAAAACACAGTCGTTCGATCATGGAAACGGCCTTTCGGATTTTCTAACCAAAAAAAACCAGACGTTTGTTGATATATATGAAATACTGTTTTATAAAAAAACATGTTAAAATGGAGATTGAATGCCCCTCGAGTTTAATAGCCGTGTGAAAATATTAGGTAACGCGGGAACTAAATTTCTTTTTAACCAGCCGTTTCAGTTTTATGGCTTGTCCACAGGGAAGATCACAGGCGATGGTAGGTGCGAACGCACTATTAACCTGTAATTGCCTGCCGTTACGTGAAATTTATGCGACCGCTTGTTGAGTTAGGGAAGGCTGCGTCAGCCGCCATTTGCATATCCGACGCCAGCAACGAATCGAGAAGAATGAAGTCGCTATCGAGCAACGGCGAATTGACCTTCTCTTTGAAATCTACTCGCAAAGTACCGCGGACAGATCGATAGAACCGTACTTTATCCGGGTCGAACGGGGAACAACTCGAGCAATCGATAATCGAACCTGTTCGATTATCCGAATGGGGAAGTCCCGACAGATGCGTGTTATTTCGAGACACGACAGCTTTTATTTAAAACTGTCAATGGCGGAATCTAGACTGTAATGGGGCGAATAAAGGAACGATCTCGAAAGTAATTCGCAGTAAACGAAGTTCCGTTTGTTTGTAGCGCGACAGATTGATTGGTTAGAACGTAGTTTATCGAATGGGGAACTCGAGTAATCGATTATCCGAATGGTCGCGTGTTGTTTCGAGACACGTGTTGCAATATCGATCGTGCGATTTTTAAGACTCTTGATGATCGAATCCGGATCGTTCGAATGGAATAAAAAAGCGATCTCGAAAGTAATTCGCAGTAAACGAAATTAGTCTTTGGTCCGACGGTACGATTCTGCTTCAGGTGCCTGGGCAAACTTGCCAGGAAGAAGACACAAAGGTTACGGAGAGAGGACGAATAAAGACGCGTTTCGTTCCAGGGGAGGGGAGGGAGGGGGTGAGCAAATATTTACAACAGAGTTACGTCCGCTGTCTTTCCGCCCGAGCAGCGTAACAAGAGGAAAATATTAATTCTGATTCGTCTTTTGGCGTTGCTCGTATCCGTGGGCAACGGTTCCTAACAATTGCATCCATAATACGTATTTATTTAGCGCTATTTGCGCGGCTTGAATGAAAATTAATGGTACGGAATTGGTCGTGACCGAGTACAATCGACGATCTATCAACGGTCGAGAGACACTTGAGTTACCGCTCGCCTTATTAAAGCTATTTTAATCACGCAAAACATGCCACTATTTACGTCCTTGTTCTCGGGACGCTTAACAGACCTCGCGTCTCGTTACGTAAATAACAAATGTTCGTCGATTGACAAAAATCTTTGCACCTCTCTCTGATCCTAGAGTTTACAAATTACAGGATCGTTGGAGGTTATGTTCATGTTTTTTACCAGAGTACAAATGTAGCTAAATTGTATGGAAAGTTTAACAAATTAAGAGTAAAAAATATGAAAGAAAAATGAATCTGGACGATCCAAATGACCAAGTTTATAGGTTAGGAGAGAAATAACGTAAATAAAAAATTACAGGATCGATAGAGGTTAGGTTTTTACCAGAGTATAAATGTAGCTATATCAAATGGAAAGTTTAACAAATTAAGAGTAAAAAATATGGAAGAAAAATGAGTCTGGACGATCCAAAGGACCAAGTTTATAGGTTAGGAGAAAAATAACGTAAATAAAAAATTACAGAATCGATAGAGGTTATGTTTTTATCCGAATTCAAATGTAGTTAAATCAAATGGAAAGTTTAACAAATTAAGAGTAAAAAATATGAAATAATAATGAGTTTGGATGATCCAAAAGACTAAGTTTATAGGTTAGGAGAGTAAATGATCTTCTGGGATAGAGGGTGTTGCGCAAACGAGCAATATAGGAGCCCTTTCGAGCACACCAGACCCCGGTTGTCCGATTTGTCTATCCGCGCGCGACCGTCCGCGAATAATAGAACGAAAATGAGAATTCGAGGCGAATTACGGAGGCATCGATCAAACACGACCGGATTTTTCATCGGTCGCGGGGCGATACGCGGCGCTGCGGGATCATCGTTGGGGCGATTTTTTAAAGAATCGCCCCGGCTAGCGATATTTACGCGTTTCCGGCGACTGGCTCCTACACGATCGGTTATTTATAAAGCCGTTCACGATAATCAATAACCTATGCCGCTCTCCCCTGCACGGCGAAAATTCAACCGACACCTCGAACACTTGCAAAACCTTTTCTCGAACGGTTGAACCCGAGGGGCCGAAGAATATTTTATCGAGAGTGCCTAGAGAAAGTGACGGCGACGCGCAAAACGGAAAATTTCCAGTCGTAGATTCGCCAATGGCGGGCCAGAAACGATACGGGGAAGTTTATCATCGTAGTTAGCAAAATTCCACCCTGTATCTGTATATTAAAAACACAAATATACAGAATTTTACGTTCCAAGTGCAATATTAATTGTTTAGAATAGGGGACTCCCCACAGAATTTTACAAATATCTCGGAAACTAAGGCCCAATGGGGGTTATATGTATAATACAAAATTGTTTAGAATATCGAGCTCTATAACATATCTAAAAATCATCCAAATCGGTGGTGAGTCCCCTAATCTTAAAATTCCAGAAATTTTTCTTTGACTACGCAGCCATTTTGTTACGTGCTTACATAAATTGTTGTCTTAGCAATGGTTTTAACAGCCGAATGAGTCATAAAACAAAGACAATTTACTGTTTCAGTAAAATTTCATAACGGGGGTTCCCCCGACAATTTTCTGCCAGTCTCAATCGCTCGACTCAATTCCTGGAAGCACCTTGCACGGTTAAAACGCTTGAAATTTCGCAGCACTTGGCGAGGAAAGTGGTATCAAAGGGAAGTTACGCCTCTTTAAACCGTTCAATTTGCGCATCTACCCTTTCTTTTCTATCCGCAATTTAAAAAGGGAAATAGGGCTCGTCCCAGATTCGCGACGCGGTCCCGTACAATACAATTTCTTTCGGGCTTCACGCGATCCAAGCTCCCCCGACGTTTGACACGGGGATCGCGTCTTCTGGAAAATGGACGATCGCGGGGGCTCTTGGAGCGTGCGAATATTGAAATTGAAAGCGAAACGCGCGTCGTTTCAAAGCGACCAGGCTCCTGACGAAGCGACAGCCGCGCAACTGAACTTTGTTTCGCCGCGGCGGAGAATACGGGGACTCCCTCCCCCCTCCCCGCCGACCGGCCAACCGAAAAGTATCTTCTTTTTCTGTGCCATTAATCCGGTCGCGCGGCATAAAGCCCGCGGGCGAGCGACATACAAGAATAGCTACAGGAATCCTCCTAACGAGACAAGACGGGACGAGCATTATTTCCTGTCGGCGAAAAATATTCCCAGCCGTAACAATGAAATATCTATTCTTCGAGCCACGAGATACCCTCGCCGTGCTCGCGTGGCGCATCCGCCGAAGCGTAACGAACCGAAAAAGGAGAACAGCAAGATGTTATTTTCTGGACGTTTGTTGCCTCAGTTTTCCTCCATTATTCTCCACCGCGATTTTCCTCTGATCTCTCAGCTCTGATCGATATCAGTATCCTAACCTAAACACCATGGGGAAAAGACCGAGATTTGAGGTTACTTTTCGTTTACTTGAGCGATTTTCCTTTGATCTCTCAGCTATAATCGATATCAATGGGTTCCTAACCTAAACACCGTGGTGAAAAGATCGATGTTAGATCCGAGATTTGAGGTTAGTTTTCGTCTACTTGCAAAATTTTCCTCTGATCTCTAAGCTCTGATCGATATCAGTATCCTAACGTAAACATCATAAGGGAAAAGCTCGAGGTTAGGTTCAAGATTTGAAGCCAGTTTTCGTCTATCTATTTTGTCCCCCGCCATTTTTGCTGGACGACTCTTTTATGTTTTCTTCACATACAGTTTTTATTGCAACGATACACCGAAACGGTCTGTTTCCTTTATGCCGTCGAAACGAGGAACGAGAAACGCTTTTACCGCATCGATACACGTCGTGAATATGGATCGTTCTTTAACGAGCTTCGAGCGTCACGTAAATTCGATTGATTAAAAACCCTCGAATTAACAATCACGTTAACCCTGCCTACTTCCAGCGTGCTTAAAACTTCGAAAACGTTTACGTAAGAAAGTAGCATGAATCAAAGTAGAATAAAACCAATACGCACCCGTCGATCGACCATTATAAATACTCCGACTTTTCGACGAGTTTCGTTCCCTTCGTTTTCTATTAACTTTTCTGCCTCCGCGGGTCAAGAACTTCGAACACCGACGGTCGTTAAAACGACAAAGTTCCTCCAATCTGAGAGAATCAAATACTTCCCTGTCCCTAACGTATTCTCGTAGACCCGAAACAAATATCGATAAAAGTTCCATTTCGATCCGTTCGATTTATCTTGGTCTTCTGGTTTCGATTCGGGGAACACTGGTCCGTTTCGGCGGTTAACCGCGCGGGAACGTCGGAGCGAGATTTAAACAAGCGGCCGCCGAATCTCCCAACAAGAAGATCGGTCCCCACTGTCGAGGAAACGAGGCGAAACGTTTCTCGCGCGCTCATCAAAAGCGTCTCTTTCAGGATCCGCAGGAAATCCGGCATGCAATCCTTTCGCGCTTCTTCGATCTTCGACACAGAGACCGGAGAACACACACAGAACGGCCTTAATCATTTCACACGTAGTCTCGGGATGTGTACACAAAACGACCCTACCGGTAGACGAGGGTAAACGGAGAATTCAAACTACCCAAAGACCCCGCTTCGTCCACTCTCTTTCCCTTCTGACCCTTTTCCCCACACGTCCTAAACACTCTCCAAGAGACAACTGGCATCCACAGCAGCGCCCACATAGGTGACCACGCACTCAGCTGGCCTTTCAACTTTTTCAACTTTGGTTGCCAATGTGGGCACTATTGTGGGCACAATCTTAAACTTCACACAATACCCAAATCACGTGCAATAAAGATCGAAACACAATTTATCGCGCGCGATCGAGACCCGACAGCGGCGACTCACGATCGAAGAAATTCTATAAAACGACGCTTCCGCTTCGACAGAAAGGAGGACGCACCGAAGATGCATCTAGCTCCTACGATAATAACTTCCTCCCTCGAGTCCCGGTTTCTTTCCTTTCTCTTTTTTTTTATAATTAATCGATAACCGGTCGTCGATTGCACGTCATTCCGTGGCAAAGATCTCGGAACAAAGAAAAAAACGAGCAACCTCGTTCTATTAAAAATTTAGGATAGACAATCCTCCAATGTTTGGAGACCGGTTACAAACTAAAATAAGATTGATCGAAACACCTCGCGGATGGTTAATAGTGAACCGCGTGAAAACAGATAACAAAGAATGTGTTTTTTTTTTTAACTTGTCACTGGCTAGGACGACGGACCAACGGTGACACGAGAACGCACAAAAACCATAATCGAGCAAAGGGGGTCCCCCCACGAGACGGAGATTCATCTCGCGGATCTATCCGCCCGTAGACACGTTTTGTTTCGACGTCGGGAGGCGCGGGTGACAGCGCTCGGGGGTGCACAGGAACAGTAGCCGGCAGTCACGCCGGGGTAAATGGAGAGCCAATTTCTCGGTGGATGATAATGAATCTCGCGTACCTGAGATCGGTTGATCGGTGGTGCAGGGCGCGGCGGCATGGTCCCGTCGCAACACAGCGCCGTTCGACGAGCACTGAGCAGCTATTCTGCGCCAACAGGGTTGCGTCGACGTCGAAAAGACGTGAACGGTCGCCCCTCGCCCCTCGTCGTCCCCTTGGCCTTCCACCACCCCGCGTACTACCGACGCCGCTCTTCAGGGTACTCTCACACGTATCTCACCATCCTCACCCCTCCCCCTACCCTTGTACCCGTTGCGTTCTTCCTTCTTCCTCCCACGGGGAAACCGCATCCCCCTTTGCACTCTTTCCTGCTTCCACCCTCTGTCTCCGGCGCCGTTACGTCCTCGAGGCTTGCCACCCCCGTGGCACATGCGCGGGATCCCCTCCCTCCCCTGTCCGACAAAACTCTCTCTCCTCGCGTAGCTGCCAGAATTGGGAAAAACGGGCCGAGGAACAAGGAAGAGGCTACCCGGAGGGAGAGGGGACCATCCGGAGGGCGGTATTTTCTGAAAACGTATGTTCCCTCTTTCTGTTTCCATTTTTCGCTGCCCCCTCCCTCTCTTCCCCACCTTTACTTTACTCTTTTTTACCTCCCTTCTATTTGTATCCTTCGTCTCCTCGCTTATGCTCTCTACGGTCATACGCTTAAGGGCAAGGTACAAATAAATTTCAGAAGTTGTGCAGGCCCGCGGGAAGCTCTGCCGTCGTTGGTATTTGCAATTCATGTGTTTTGGCTGGAGCGTTTCCAGTGGACAGATGGCTACGGGCACGAAAATAATTGTATCAAACTGTGGTAAACAAAACATGGATAAAGGAAGGGGAGATCCTACTTGGGAAGTCACATTCCTTGGGAACTCCATCCAGAGGTGGTGGTCATAGTCATAGCACACATGAATATTCTGCAATCATATGCTTTGTTTGCAACGTCAGTATCTGCAGGGGATAGTCACCTATGGCTGCAATAGTTATTGTATTAGATAACAATAATAAAGAACACAAATAAAGGAAGAGAGATCCTGCTGGGAAAGCCACATTCCTTGGGAAGTCATCCAACAGTGGTGGTCATAGTCATCGAAGTCATAGCACACAGGAATATCCTGCAATCATATGCTCTGTTTGCAACATCAGATAGACACCTATGACTGCAATAGTTAGTGTATTAAACAATAATAAACAACATGGATAAAGGAATAGAGGTCCTGCTGAAAGAGCAAAAGCCAAATATCTTAGGAGCCTGATCTAAGATTATTTTTGCTTCCACGTCCAGCCGTGAGGCTCTTTTTCCCATCTCCCGGGTGACACGCGACGTCGAAGCGCATCTCTGGAAACGCGTGGTTAAATCCTCCGACCCCGTAGCCCCGGCGTCGTCCAAGTTTAATTCGATGAGTCTTCTGTTTGCTTGCGCTTCTGTCTCCGGCAGGGATTTCCGGAGGCTTTTGTTGCTTGCTGCAGGCGGTCGCAGATTAGAATACGCGACGATTCGTCACGGTTTTACTGCTTCTGTTTCATCCGGCCCTCCGCTACCCCTATTCTTTTTCTTCGTCAATTATGAGCGCGCTGCTGGTTATGAAATGTAACTTTTATTATGGCCATTCGGCGCACTCCGGATGCCACTAAAAGCTGGACGATTTTCTCGGTGGATGATCGCGTCCAGAGTTCAGCCGGAATGCACGCTGCGCCATTTGAAGCCACCCTTGGCGGATGATGGACCCTGCAAGAGAGAAGAGTAGTCAGTAAAAGGAATGACAAACTCTTCAATGTTTGATGTTTTCCAAAATCATAGAGTAAAGAGTCTTGTGCTATAGTTGTACAGTCCAATGTCTGCTCTATCTGTAGCCCTGTCCCCTGGCAAACAATGAACCCTGCAAGAGAAAAGAATAAAAGGAATGCAAGTAAATGTGTGTAAAAGGAATGACAAACGCTCCAATGTTTGATGTTTTCCAAAATCATAGAGTAAAGAGTCTTCTGCTATAGTTGTACAGTCCAATGCAACAAGCTCTTCTCTCAGAGTCCCCAGCTTGGAGCATCCAATTGAGTCCGAATCAATTACAGTTGGTCGAATATCGGTCGACGGTCCAAACTCGTATTTTTATATTTATCACGCTTCTTTCTCTTATCGCGAACAAACCGCGCGCTAAAAATAGACCCAGCGACGCTTAAAACCACCGACAGTATAAATAGAGTAAAAAGTTGTAGTTCTCGGCGCCGTTGCCAGGAGGGATACAAGAACTAACGATCAAAATAAATGTTTAATTCTTGTTGGGAACTCCGGGCGCAGAATGGAACCGTTCGAGCCTTAATTCGCTAACTGCAACACCGCGAGTATCACATCGATCATGTTTTTCTCGCGGCAGATTGCGATTTTCTTGCTCGGGGCCCTTATCGGAACGATGCAATAACGTTCGCGTTATTTATTCGCGGTCACGTCGTAATAAATATTTCGTCGTTATCGTCGCGTTAATTAAAGGCAAAACTAAAGTGGCGTTGGTCCGTCGAATGAGTAAGGGTGGTTCCCCGTGCAAAAACGAAGCTGGAATTCCCGCACTTGGAAGAAGCGAAGCGATTCCTTGGCGGTAATCGTTCCGCCCTCCCGTTCTTCGCTTTATCTCCGCGAGATTCGACGGGCTCCCGTGAACTTTCGCTTTGGTGCGGAGACCCGGCCGGCAATTGGAGTAAACGCATCGCGGGGCACGTTGCCTATCAACGGGCGCCAACGTTTCCTCGATTTTAAGTGAATCCGCCGACGTAGGGCGAACGGAATAACGAGCCGCCCCGG
Source organism: Colletes gigas (assembly GCF_013123115.1). Classification (NCBI taxonomy): domain Eukaryota; kingdom Metazoa; phylum Arthropoda; class Insecta; order Hymenoptera; family Colletidae; genus Colletes; species Colletes gigas. The sequence continues at coordinate 4,061,576 of NW_025106644.1, forward strand.
TAAGTTTAAATAGCTTTCAAAAACTTTTCACCGTTGCCGGAGGAATTACTGTGTTTTAAACGACGGAACAAAGGAGCCCCCCCCCCCCCTCCTCCCCGTCGCGCCTTCTCGTTTCACATTTTTCCGAGGCTCGCCCGGGCTTTTCGCGTTCGCGTTTCGTACGTGATCGTGTACAATGATCGACGCCGGTATTTCGAGCGCGCGCTATTTCCGGGGAAGCTCTTCGCCTAGACGGGAACCCCCGAGGGGGATTCCCGGCGTCGAATCGGTTTCCCATTTTTGCGTAAGGAGGCACCGTGTTCGAGAGGAGCTGTGAGCATTCGCTGGAGCAGTCCAAAGCCTGATCCATCATCCAACGCGAAACAAATTGCCCCCGACGACTTAAATTTACTCATGCACGGCTAGTTCTGATAAATCTTCGCTCGACGACGTGCCTGGCACGAAATCCACGCGCAATCAATCGAGTCAAATCGTTGTCCACAATGACGAATAAGTAGTCCGCGTAGGAACAATGGATTTGACGGGGGATAACGAATGGCTCCCGTATCCAGCGCGTCGATGTGATTTAGGAAGCCTGATGACTCCTGCGGCCAGATGGTGATCTGCACGGAACAACGCAGGAGTCAATGAGCATAACAATTCCACGAGTATCGTCGAAATAAGGATTCTTGCAAAATGGGGGATGAAACCAGACTACAAAATATCAACGAAAGGTCGAATATCAACCGCCAAGATCATCCACCCACGTCACCTCCAGCTTCAGGATCCCCCTTTTCACGAACGAAGAGTTCGCGATCGCGTCTCCGAGTCGCTAGACTTACTTTCACGGGGAAATTCGTTCCACCGTTTCGAATCTATATTCGGAAGATGGCGAAACAACAAAAAATCAATTCTGAAGTAAAATTTTCGCTGGAATCCCCGCCGCCAGAAGCGTCGAAAACACGCGGGCTCTGTTTATTCCAACGAAATTTTACCCGATGCTCGTTTTTTTTTAGCCCTGGTGCAACCCCTTTTACCAAATTAATTCGCTGCTCGACGTTCAGAATTCAGGGATTCTGTAAATTTGGTTTCGAAACGGTGGTGTAAAACTGGACAAAGGGTCGGTTAATTGAATAAGTAGGAGTTCTGTGCCCACGAGGACGACATATTTCATATTAATTTCGCGTTTTGTCGTTCGCAGTTCCAGACACGTGGGCTTTCACGGTTAAAAGTTCGCAGTGGAGTGGCGGGGTGCTCGCGACACATTTGCACATTTTTTCTCTTTTGTTTCTCGTTCCCAAAGATGGAAAACCGTGAATAGGTCGCGTGAAACGCCGACTGTTCGACTGTTTCGACCGAGAAAGCCCTTATCGAGGCATCCATGTTGGCCATCCACGCCGATAGTCGCTTTGTTGCTCCGCGAATATTCACGCATACGTTCTAATAAATCTTTAGACAGTTGCATCCCCTGGCAGAATAGAAAACAATCGACGACATTGGAGAGAAACTACTTCCCTAATTCTTACTTCAACAGCCATTGCAGAACTGATGCTCGATGCAAGGATTGAAAGAAGACTATCGCAAAGCTGATATTGAGTACTGCATTGAGACTACAATTACAATCGATTCATGCAATGCTCTCATACGTCCATGCAAACTTATTTCTAATATTGATTCAACAGAATCAACGCTATGATCGTTATCAGTCTGCTCTTCCACGCTACGCGTACGTCGGTGATCGAAGGTCTTGGAGATAGATCGAACCCACATGGCTGACGTAAACAACAGTGGAGGAGGAGGAGAAAAAACCGACGGAACAATCCTCCTAGTCGTGAATGAGGAACATACCTCGTGTATCCCCCGTTTTTTAGAGTCCCGGATCCCCGAAATGTGAAATAAACATGGAAGCAATATTCTCGAGACGTAATTTATCGCTGGCGTGCACAGAGCAACTAGGGGGGAAGAGAACGAGCGAAGCGATAGCGACTCTGTTTGCTCGATTACCGGGGTCAGAGTGCACGAGCGCTGCACCGCTAATTCTTTGCATACGGGTCGAAGACGGACTTTGCGTGGCCTTGGCTACCCAAGGGACGGGAGACGCGGAGGATTCTCTCGTGGCGTCACAAAAGGTCGATTGTCGCGCGAAACGTCAAGCTCCTCGAGAAGAATCACCTCCCACCCGTTGCACCGCAAACGTTTGCTCGAGGATAGACGTCTAATCTTGACACGATAACGTTGATTTTTCTGCCGCGATTTCGTCCGAGCATGAAACAGTAGTATGTCGTTAACCACCGCGACGACCGCCTCGGCAACGAGGTCCACCTACCATCCGACATCTTGTCCCTGACTTTCGTCTTTCTCCATCCACTTGCGTCCTCTGGAATCCTCCCTTGCGCCCATTAACGGACGTTCTCGCGTGATCACCTGCCCCTATCTGATCCAACCCCCTAAGAACTCGTACATCCAATCCGGTAATTAACTCGAATCCTCTTCCGTCCGTTTCTTCGACGTACGTACTCAGCGCGACGGTGGCTTCGATTAGGAAAATTGTTATTTGTGTTGTACAGTGAAACGAGAGGAAGAAGAAGGAAAGCAACAATCATGTGCTCGGCGCTGTTGCTATTGAGATCCACTAAGCTCGGACGCTTTTCAGCGAGATTGGCTTCGTCCACCTCGGGACTAAGGATTCCCGAGCAAGCAGTACGTCCAATTTTCTCTTATTTTCGCTATTTCGTGCAACGAGAGACCCGGTGGTCGATCGATCGCGACGGGAGGGGTTCTCGAGTCGATTTTTAACGCGTTCTTAATCGAACGCTCTCGATGGGGGAAGCCCCCGCGTCGCGCGGACGGTGTAATTAATTAAACCGCGGAGAAGATGTTTTTTGAGCGAATTGATTCTTACTGCCCTACGATTCTACAATTTGATATTTAGGGTGTTCGTGGGGCAACAATTTAATGGGAGATTCTGGGGATCAAAATAACATGGAAATTGAGAATAGTAATTTGTTGATGGAGGCTTCGTTTAAAAGTTATTAAAGTTTGAAGTTTCAGTCTTACTGAATTTTTTTCTGGAAAGTGGGTAGGATTTCGGGGATAGGTATATTCACCAAAAATGATTGTAATTGACCCCTGCAACTGAGAATAATTTTTTTAGAACAATTTGAAATTTTTGAATTTTGTCGAAAAAGTCCATTTACTCGAATTTTTTTCTCGAAAGTGGATTGGATTTCGAGGGTATGTCTAATGATAAAAAATGATTGTAATTGACCCTCGCAACCAAAAATAATTTTTCTAAAACGATTTGGAATTTTTGAATTTTGTCGAGAAATTGCACACCTTCTCGAATTTTTTTCTCGAAATTGGATTGGATTTCGAGGGTATGTCTAATGATAAAAAATGATTGTAATTGACCCCTGTAACTAAGTAAAATTTTTTTAGAACGATTTGGAATTTTTTTTTTTCTCGTTGAAAAATTAAGGGATATCCCCTGTCGATTTTTCTTAAAACTTAGTTTTTCATTTTTAATAAATTTGTTTGACGTTCTACAGAAAAGTTGTCTAATACTTTTTTGTAGGTACCCATGGGCTCTGCTTTGGAAAAAAATTTCAATGAGATACGTTCACTATTATAGGAGTTGTGGGAGTTTGAAAATTGGACCATTTTTATGGGGTTTTTTTAACTTTGCGGCGTGAAGGAAGAACTTTTTGAATATTTTTGGAATTTGTACATATTCTCCACTAAAATACGCGTAATTTGCATTTTTAAACATTAAAATCGTCCAATCCATTCAGAAGTTATGACGTTTTAAAGATTCGCATGAAACTTCGAGGTAACATTTCAGGCCAGAAATTATATTTTCAGAAAGGAATTTTTTGCTCTAAAATGGTTAGGAATTCAGACGTATGTCTATTCACCAAAAATGATTGCAATTGACCCCTGTAGCCAAAAATAATTTTTTTATAATGATTCGAAATTTTTTATTTTCGTCGAAAAATTTGTCTACTTACTCATTTTTTTTCTTGAAAATGGTTAAAATTTCGGGGGTATGTCTATTGACCAAAAATGCTTCTAATTAACCCCTACAACTAAATATAATTTTTTCAGAATGATTTGAAATTTTTTAATTTCGTCTAAAAATGTCAGTACCTACTCGAATTTTTTTCTCGAAAATGAGTAGAATTTCGGGGGTATGTGTATTCACCAAAAATGATTGCAATTGACCCCTGCATCTAAGAATAATTTTTTTTAAACGTTTTGAAATCTTTTAATTTTGTAGAAAAATTTATCCACTCATTGAATTTTTTTCTCGAAATTGGTTAGGATTTCAAGGATACATCTATTCACCAAAAGTGATTATAATTGACCCCCAGAACCGAAAATAATTTTTCCAGAACGTTTTGAAATGTTTTAATTTCACCAAAAAATTTAGGGACTTACCCCCTGTCAAAACACTCTAATACATCACTAAATAGTGTTTCTCATGCTAAGTGTCGTATGTACTCAGCTTCCCATCCTACAGACAGAATTTTAAACGTTAATAATTCGTCAACAAAGCCTCAAAAAATTACTATTCTCGATTCTCGTCCCATTTGAACCCCCAGAATCCCCCATTAAACATCTACCCCTCGCTGTACAATTTTTGAAGATCACAAGGCAACGCTAGTCTCGCACGCAAAACGCGACATTTGTTTCCGCGGATCGCCGGTTTAATTAGCTGGCCAGCAATGAACGTAACGTTATCACGAACACATAACGCAACTGATATCGCCCGGGCACGTATACGCGAACGAAATAAATACGGTTCGGTCGCACGCCATTTTCCGCCGCGTGTCGCGCAACTACGCGTCACACGATTACATCGAAAACATTTTCCACGGTCCCGGTCGTGGAATATTACGCTCCCGGGAACGAAATTCGCGGTGAACGCGAGGCCCAATCGCCTCCAGAGGCGTAATCGATGCGTCGAAAACACTCCGTTTATCTCTGCTTTCGAGCCGCGGCCACGGAAAAATGATAAACAAGCCCCGAAAACGATTACGAAGACGAAGACGGAGGAGCAACGTCTTAAGTTCCATCGTTCGCGGAAAGTCCACACGAACGGAACACGTGCTCAACACCTCATAATACTAAATAAAGATCACGTCTTATCGATAACATCGTCACATTAATTCGCGTTAAATTGTTCTCGATTATTGCAGGACAGTCGCATCGAGAGGTACAATTAGGTTGTTAAGACGATAGAGACTAAGGCTTGGTATACAGATAACGGCCTCGCGATACGATTTGTAACGCGCAATTGGTAATTTCCGCGTTCGTGGAACCGCTGGGATTCGATACGAAAACGATTTATGGATCGAAAAATTCGAGCAGCCTCGCGTGTTCTTTCCGATCGCGATAATAGGTACGAAATGTCGTTCATTCATACATGAAAACTCGAATGGAAGCTCTTTGGTTCCCTTTGTCTTCGACAGATTTTTATGTAACCAGATTACCGGGGAAGAAATCGCACGTGTAACGCGTGAAACTGTGTCGAGTGGCAATCGAACCGTGAATTCGCCCCGGGTAAATTTGTTCATTCTTAATTCGAGTGCTGCACAAAGATAACGCCTGGAGACTCTATACGATCGTAGATACGCGTGGCAGTGATTACGAGAAGCTTACGGAGAAGGTCGCTGGACTGTTAACGCTGTCGAGGACTCGTGAAACGAGAGTTTCTCTCGGTTTCGTTTCATTACACGTCGAGATACAAACATTCTAGGTGCTCGTCGACGCAAATTGCGATTCGAAACGATCGATTGCATATAAACACAGAGAGGCGGGCTTCCAGCCTCGTCTACGTCGGCTTTTAACCACTGTCCCGCGTTCCGTGTTTGAGAAACGTCATCCGCCATTTTGATCACGAGTCGCAGATATGCTAATACCGAAGTGTCACGCCAGGCGTGAATGAGAGAGCAAGAATTAATTCACTGGCGACTGTTCTCGAACAGAGTGGACGATAACGGACAATTACACGTGTTAAGATATTTCTAATTGCGATATCGAATTGTAGATTATGTCACAATTGTTCGAATGACCCGAGCCACTCGAGTTTTCGAAATGGGGGGATCCTCGTGAAACGGTAATTGCATTTTAAGGGAAATCGAGTGGACTTGAGAAGGGAGCTCCAATCGGCGGATAACTCTTTGAGAGGCACGACCTTCAGCGATCGCAGCCAGCTGAAGTACGCGCGTCGTTTGGTGGTGAAGTTGGGCAGCGCTGTTATCACCAGAGAGGATGAGCATGGACTGGCGTTGGGTCGTTTGGCGTCCATCGTCGAGCAGGTAGCAGAATGCCAGAACGAAGGTCGCGAATGCATTATGGTGACCAGCGGGGCGGTTGCGTTCGGCAAACAGAAGCTCACGCAAGAGCTGCTGATGTCTCTGTCGATGAGGGAGACCCTGAGCCCTGCTGATCACACCAGAGAACACGCAGGTATAAAAACAATTATGGTACAAAAGGACATTCACCTAGCTCGTTAGTTGACCATACTTTAAAAGGCAAATACTATGCAGTGATGACTTGGTGAGCTAGGCACAGCAATTGACCTTAGTGTAATAGCGACATCTGCTCTCATATGCATTGTCATCATTGACTGAGTCACTCACAACTAGTCAGAGTAGGGTAGGAGAAGACTGGGAGGCATTGGCGTACCCATAATCTCAAAATACTAGCCACGAATGGAACAAACCCTGCCTATCAATGGAGACTCTACAGCTATGTAGCCTCCATGGTGGGAGTAAGGCGGGGCATAGAGCTTCTCTCCTTGCCCTTGCCCCCTTTAGCTTGTAAGTGCCTAGTCAACAAGTCATCTCTGGATAGTGCTTATATCTACACTCATACATAACAATCATAATCATCGAGATACAAGTTTTGCTCAGCTGTAGACGTCGTAGTCCCTCTGCAGCGCGCATCAAAGACCGTTTTCCACGGTTCCGTTCCATTGCTAGCCGGGTGCATTGACAGGGGATTGTTCTCTTTTCCCCAGAAGTAAAAGAAATCGATACACAAATGGTCATAAATTTAAGTGCGACCACATTCTCTTTGAAGGCTAAAATGTACAGGAGGGAAGCATCGGAACGTCCCCGAGGTACTCCGCGAACTCCTCGGCAACTTGACAATGTCCGGCCCTTCCATGTAGGTTAAACCAACAACCGCGAGCCGCCCAATTCTTTTACCCAGCAATTCCCCCGAGATTCTATTTGCCCGGGAAAACATTCGCGGTAATTCTCCTTTCGGGAGGCAAGAATCGAACGACGATAGACAGAAATTGTTGTGAAAATACTGCAGTCCTGTTTCTTATTACTCCCTGGGATACGCTTGCAGTCGTTATCGACGTTTCCACGCGTGCCACCGTCGCAACGGAACTACCAAGAGAAAATTAAAATTAAATCTTGTTGAATCAGTTGCTTCAACCCTTTCCAACGTTCCATCACAGCAATAGTACACAAATTTATACTGGTACCGTTGGAAAGGGTTGAATAGCTGAGCAAAAATTGCTAGCCCGACAACGCATCACCCACCTCATGACCTACTGACCACATATCCATCCTCACAATACAGTGGAGGAGGGTGGTACGGTAACATTGGTCTCGTCTTCACGCAGGCACTCTTTTGGAACCTAGAGCAGCAGCCGCGGTGGGTCAGTCGGGCCTGATGTCACTGTACGACGCTATGTTCGCCCAGTACGGTGTCAAGTTGGCGCAAGTCCTGGTGACCAAGCCCGATTTCTACAACGAGGAGACTAAGAAGAACCTGTTTAGCACTCTGAGCGAGCTGATCAGCTTGAACATCGTGCCCATCATCAACACAAACGACGCTGTCTCACCGCCGCCCCACGTGGACGAGGAGGTAGCCGGTGGCGGTGGAAGACGAGGCATTTCCTTGAAGGACAACGACTCGTTGGCGGCCATGTTGGCGGCAGAGGTCCAGGCCGATCTGCTGATCCTGATGAGCGACGTGGACGGGATCTACAACCTGCCACCTTGGCTAGATGGGGCGAAGATGCTGCACACCTTCAGCTCCGATCTGAGGGGCACCATACAATTCGGGAAGAAGTCGAAAGTGGGCACCGGTGGCATGGACGCCAAGGTGAACGCAGCTCTCTGGGCCCTAGATCGAGGTGTCTCGGTCGTGATCTGCAACGGAACCCAAGAAAAAGCTATAAAGAGCATCCTGTCCGGGAGGAAGATCGGCACACTGTTCACCGAAACGACTGGCTTTACCACGCCCATCGAGGTCGTTGCAGAAAACGGTAATTCGAAACTACCCCTTACTTCGTTTAATTATGGAAATCCAACGGAATAGAAGTTTTCGTTAGAAAAGAATCGTCGTCGCGAAGACTATTATCGGTTGAAACGCAATATTTTTTTTCGTGGAGGGGTCACTCGCGTCATTTTGTTCTACCGACCATAGCAATATAGGTTATCGATTATCGAAGGTAGAAACGAAACGGCTTGCGGTCGCTGTATCGCGGTCATTGTACAATTATCCGCGACACGTACCGCTCCCCCAAGATATAGAACGTGTCGCATTATTCGGGAACCGTGTTTAATTCAAACAAGTTCGCTACAACGGCTATTGAGAACCAGAGACTCCGTCGAAACTTCCGTTAGGGCTTATTGAGAATATCTCAAACGCGACTATAACTATAAGGGGATCCATTCGAATAAAAAGATAATGGAATTTCCAGCTCGAATCGGCAGCAGAGCTCTTCAGGCTCTCCGGCCGGAGGAGCGTGCAAGTTGCATAAACGCCTTGGCTGATCTTCTGGAGACCCGCCAGACGGGGATCTTGGAGGCGAACGCGAAAGATATGGAGGACGCGCAGAAGAACGGCCTGGCGAAACCGCTGTTGTCCCGTCTGTCGCTGACGCCCGCGAAACTGAAATCCCTGAGCTCCGGGTTGAGGCAGATCGCTGACGACTCTCTGACGAACGTGGGCCGCGTGATCAGGAGGACCAAGCTGGCGGACGGTTTGGAGTTGAAGCAGATCACCGTCCCGATCGGAGTGTTGCTGGTGATCTTCGAATCGAGGCCCGACAGTCTGCCCCAGGTGGCAGCCCTAGCGATGTCCAGCGCCAACGGGCTTCTGTTAAAGGGTGGCAAGGAAGCCGTCAATAGCAATAAGTATTTAATGGAGCTCGTGAAGGAGGCGCTGAACACCGTGGGAGCCTCCAACGCGATATCCCTGGTCTCGACGAGGGAAGACGTCGGTGACCTGTTGTCGATGGAGAAGCACATAGATCTCATCATTCCGCGAGGCAGTTCCGACCTAGTTCGTTCTATACAGGAGCAATCGAAGCACATCCCGGTGCTGGGCCACGCGGAGGGTATCTGCCACGTCTACGTGGACAAGGAGGCGGACATAGCGAAGGCTCTGAAGATCATCAGGGACTCGAAATGCGATTATCCTGCCGCTTGCAACGCTATGGAGACTCTTCTGATCCACGAGTGTCATATGAAGAACAACTTCTTCACCGACGTGTGCAATATGCTGCAAAAGGAAGGAGTGAGTTCTTTGTATAGTCATAGTACTAATAGTAACATTACAAATCCTAGTTTTTAAGCTTTTATCTTTGATGACGTTTTAGGTGAAGATCAATTCCGGGCCAAAGCTGAGGCAGCTGTTGACGTTTGGTCCACCGGCGGCGAAGAGCATGAGGACGGAGTACGGCGCCCTGGAGTGCACCATCGAGGTTGTAACGGACCTGGACGATGCGATAAATCATATTCATAAGTACGGTAGCGGGCACACAGACGTGATCGTTACGGAGAACGACAGAAGAGCCAGTCATTTTCAGAGAGAGGTGGACAGTGCGTGCGTGTTTCACAATGCCAGTACGCGGTTCGCTGATGGATACAGATTCGGTCTTGGAGCGGAGGTGAGTCGTTGCACATTCCCTGCAAGGTGTACACAGATATTTATGGGGTTGCATTGTTTCGTAAGGTCGGAATTTCCACGGCGAGGATACACGCGCGGGGACCAGTGGGAGTGGATGGTCTGCTGACCACCAAATGGGTATTGCAAGGCGACGGGCACGCAGCTGCAGATTTCGCCGAGGGTGGCAGCAGAGTTTGGCTCCATCAATCCTTGCCGCTGAACGAGTCCGCATGAATCGATCTCGTCCAGTCGGGTAACACAGAGGATGTCGGTATCTTTGCCGCCGCGACAACGAGGATTCTGTACCGGGGAGCACCGACGGAGAGACATCGCCTAGATCCTCTCTCCAGCCTTCGATCGTTCGTCGTTAGATGCTCGCGGATCGTTAAGAATCTTATAAAATAGATATACGCTATTGTTAACACTTTGACGGCCGATGTCACGTATACGTGATCTACTGTATCAGTCACAATTTCATCATACATTCAACTTATTAAGTTTGTTGATGTTACATTTATGATTCCTAGCATCTTCGTGGTCTTCCCGTGATACGTGCGGCCATTAAAGTGTTGACAAAATGGTACTTCGTCGTCAGGCTCGATTAACTTATTTTTATAGAAAAATCCAACGAGGATATTACACTTTCAACTCTCTTGTACTAATGTCTACTTCCTGTTATGAACGAACCAAAAAATAATTCTATCTTGAGGTAAATGAAAATCACTAAATTTTCATTAATTTTCTTGCTCTAGGTTTTTCTTCCTCCTTAAAGAGAAATTAAGGAATTTAGTTAATTATTGATTGTATTTTGAATATGAAACATGGAGAGACACCTACCCGATTGTCGGGAGAACTTTTTGTTTGTTAATAAAGTAGAACCACAGGAGGACCTCTTCTGTTCAAACTTAGTCGTCCAATCTTCTGAACAACTTGTCCATTGCAAAAATTTTAAATGCTTTGTTAACGACAATGCAAAGAACCGTTTAATGCAAGTAAACGCTTCGTTTGTATTTTGGAATTAATTCTGATTATTAACGCGTAATAATAGTTTTCGCGATCAAGTAAATGCAATTAGATTTCTCAGAAATGAAACTACAGTCGGATGGTGTTAGTACAAAGTCCAATTTTAACCATTGAAGGCACGACATAGTGTTCTAAACATTCAGAAATTAAAACTAATAAATCAAACTTATAACAATCGTTGATGTATTAAAACTTATAAAGGGACAGGTAATAAAGTATATATCTTCGTTCATTCTTTCTATATTACAAAGGGCGAAGTTTCCTCCACGAACAATCACGAAAATAGCGTTGCGTAGATATGCTCCTCGAACCGTGCTCCACGTTTTATTCGACAAAGTCTTTTTATATATTTTCGGGAGCCCATAGTTTAAAAGTTCTGTCGTAAGAACTAGTCCCGATGAATTTATGGTCCGGGGAAATATCGACGGACATGACCTTCCCGTCGTGACCAGGTAACGTTTTTAAGGGTTGCCAGGTTTTGTTCGACCATATTTTGGCAGTGCTGTCGTACGAGGCGGTGACCAGATACTGTCCCTCGAGCCTCTGATACTTCACGTCCGACAGTAAATTCGTGTGCGCGGGTATCGTGTACACGCAAGACCTCTTTCGCAAGTCCCATATCTTGCACGTGTTGTCCTCGCTGGCTGTGGCTATGTGAAACCCGTTGGGGGAGAAATCGATACCGAAGATAGACTTTAAATGACCCTCCATGAACATAATGCACCTCCCTGTGCGAAGATCCCACACTCTGCCAAAGGAGTCGTGACCACCTGTGGCGCTCACGCTACCGTCGCACTGAAAGCTGAAAATTCACACCGATTTACACATTATCACGTTGAATTAAGTGTGGTACGTACCTGATGCAGTGCACAGCTCTCGCGTGACCCTCTTGATGAAGAACCTCTGCTTGCTGTTCCAAGTCCCAAAGCCTCCAAGACGCATCGTGGCAACAAGTCCCGAGAAATCGACCGGACGGATGAAAAGCTAACCTCGAAACTCTATGCGGCTCGTGGCCCTCGACTTCAGCTAGCGGTTCTTCCCCAGATCCACCGCTCCACAATTTCACTGTCCCTGTTTATAGACCGAGGGGGCAATAATTCATGTATTTTACTTATTATTTTGTTCTAATTCCCTGTTATAAATATGGAAAAGGACATTCGTGTACCATCTGCAGCACAAGATGCCAATATACAAGTCTGTCCTGATTTCTCCCCTATCACCTCTTCGGTAATAGTAGCTTTTGGATGAAAAACAATGCAGCCAACATTACAAGTATGTCCTTTAAGCGTTCGCAACAAAGTACAGTCAGGTACAGACCATATTTTGCACAAGCCTGACCATGAAGCTGTAGCAAACATCTTGGAATTCGGACTAAATTGACAGAAGGAAATTGGTCGGGTATCGCCGATTTGAGAACAGTAAATCGTTAGCGCTTGCAATTTCTTCAGGAGTTCTTGGCGACGTGCTGTACGAGTGGCTGTTGGTAGCTCCAGATCCTGTCTCGCTTTTTCCAATCTAGCCTTTGCTCTAGGTAACGAGTACGCTGTAAAATATAATGTACAAAATGTATAAATAAAATTAGAATAGAGAAAGTTAATAATATGTTCAATGCTTACTTGCAATCCAAGAACGAGCTATTTGGAGGGATTCTGGTCCTTCGTGATACCAAGTTGCTTCCGTATCTCTTTCTATAGCATGAGAAGGTTTCTCATCTTCGTCGTGCTTCTTTTTTATCGCATCTTCCCCCAGACTAGCTAGCAACTCTCTCAATCTTGTTCTTCTGTCCGCGGGTCCTTCGCCGAACAGACAAATAGGTTCTCCTAATTGTCTCAAATTCTTTTTTACTTCAGAATCATCAGTAGATACGTTAATTTGGCGAGCTTTCTTTCTGCGTTCGAATTCTTCTAAGAGAGCTTGTCTGTCTTTGGACATCTCATCTTCGAGCTCCATGTACTCGTTCGATATGTGTACATTCCCCAGAGTGGCAGCAACGTTGACATTGTCTCCCAAATTTGTGGAGTCTTTCTCCTCTTCCGATGACTCCGCAGCTGCTGCCAGCCTTGCACGTTCTGCCTCCTCCAGCGATCCATAATGCACAGTTTTCTGCTTCTTGACGTAAACCAAGTCCTCGTCGTCCGACATGTCGAAGAATTACTTGCAACAGAAATAGTCTTTAATGTAATAAAATCTACGACTCGTTTTCGTCTTAAAGGAATAGAGAACAAATTTTTACGTATTGTTTTAAAATCTATGAACTATAAAATTTATTAATAATGTATAGGAGAATAACATATCGAGCAACATAACCGTAACCGGTAAATCTAAAGCAAAAGTTTGCTACCACGACTTTCGATTGGAATTTCTTACCTGATTTATGAAAATTGATGGACGAAGTAAATGGGGCGTCTGTTGATGTTTATTTAATTAACGTCATTCGTAGTAGTGTTCCATTAGAGTTATGTTTCACGGTCAATGAACCTCAAACACCGAAATTACCGGGGCAACCATCTTGTTGCTTGTCGGCCATGTTGGATTCACAAAAATGGCGTCCCTACGTAGTCAAAATTATAGACATCGAAGTTCGATAAAATAATGCGTATCTAGATGATTTTCTTCTTTTTTCAATGGTAATAATATTGTATTATTTATATATACATGAGATTTTCAACAGTTTTCTTTATTCGTTTACCTAATAATATTAATTTTTCACTTGAGTTTGGTAGTATATGGAGATGATTTCCTGCAAGAGCACATGCCTGAAAAGGCGGCAAAGTTGTTGGTATTGCATCCAACATGGATGGATGAATAATGTTACGTATATTAACGTACTTTTAACTAGAGAAGTTTCCAAAATATGTATATTCCAGACTTCTGGTGGAAAAAATTCATGCTTTCAGCAACAAAGCGTCGGTTACTTTGTCGTCACCTCGAAACCACAACCTAAATCTTGACGACATGTTTATGGCTTCGGTTCCCGGCGATAAAAAGTACAATCTACGCTGTAAAATACGTTGGACTCGACAAAGGCGTTCCTTTTTTCAAAGGGCACTAAACTAAAGGGCAACATGCATTACAGATGTCTTATTTTGTTGATAAATATTTAGTTTTTTATCAAACTGCTGAAAAACTGTTCTGAATTATGTAGTTTTTATAAAACGTACAAGTTGAACAAGAAATTTAGCACCACGCCTAACAATTTGGGCCCTGAAAAGGGCCGATTTTTTTTGGGAAAAAAAGATTTAAGCTCTTTCTCCACGAATACGACGAGCCAGCTGGATGTCCTTGGGCATGATGGTCACACGTTTGGCGTGAATTGCGCAGAGGTTGGTATCTTCGAACAAACCGACGAGATAAGCTTCGCTGGCTTCTTGCAAAGCCATGACGGCGGAGCTTTGGAATCGAAGGTCGGTCTTGAAGTCTTGAGCAATCTCACGAACCAGACGTTGGAACGGTAATTTACGGATCAGAAGTTCCGTGCTCTTCTGGTATCTTCGGATTTCACGAAGAGCAACGGTTCCAGGCCTGTAACGATGAGGTTTCTTCACGCCGCCAGTGGCCGGTGCACTCTTGCGAGCAGCCTTGGTCGCCAACTGTTTCCGTGGAGCCTTTCCACCGGTAGATTTTCGAGCAGTTTGCTTGGTGCGAGCCATTACAACAGCGATCACAACGTGTAACAGATTAAACACAAAATGCGTTCTACGCAGGAAAACATCTGGCTTTTATGGCCGTAGGGTCAGCGTACGAGGCTTCTGATTGGCCGAAGGAGGAGAAAGTGGGGGACTGCATCGGAGGTGGTATAAAAAGAGACCGTTTTCCCCCCTAAACTACATTCGTTCCGTGCATTTTGAGCATTCATAACCTAACAGTTCTCTTACGTCTTGCATCATGACTGGTCGTGGAAAGGGAGGAAAGGGATTGGGAAAAGGAGGTGCAAAGCGTCACAGGAAGGTTCTTCGTGATAACATCCAGGGTATTACCAAGCCAGCTATTCGTCGTTTGGCTCGTCGTGGCGGTGTCAAGCGTATTTCTGGCCTGATCTACGAAGAAACTCGTGGTGTCTTGAAGGTATTCCTTGAGAACGTTATCCGTGATGCTGTTACGTACACCGAGCACGCTAAGAGGAAGACTGTGACTGCTATGGATGTCGTGTATGCTTTGAAACGTCAAGGAAGAACCCTTTATGGTTTCGGCGGTTAAACGTTTTATACGTTTGGCAACACAATCGGCCCTTTTCAGGGCCAACAAATTTTTTAACGAGTGAACTCTTTGTTCTAATTGTATTTCTTTAATAAACTTATTATAGTATCATTCACATCAATTAAGGAACTCTTAATCCATTATATTACCATTATACTACTATTATAGACTGCTGTGATATTCTAACATATCGATTTCAATTAATTTCGCTTCAAGTCTCGTGTGTAGTACGAGACCGAGGCAGCAGGCATGAAAGTTAGGTTATGTAACCTGTATTTCGTCTGAATTTCTTTCTAGTTTTAGGCACACAATTTTTTGTGTAAAAAAGGAAGCCTCAAAGAGATTGCGAATACGCATATTATAAATTAACCTTAGAACTACCGACAATTATGGTGTATTTGTTTGTACAAAAGAAATCAAAACGGTAGATATTCGGAGAAATGTATAATGTAATTGAAAGAAATGTTTATTCATTCTATTATAGAAAATTAAGGTCTATTTTCAAAAATCCAGTCGAATAAGTTTGTTAGAAGTTGTATTGGAAATACAATATTTAACGAATATTATAATTGGAAATTACGAATGACTCATTTTGACCACGTAGGTAGTTTATACGATGCACGAATCAAATACGTGTCTGTTAGTATGAAAATTGAAATTAAATTCAGATCAAATTAGAAAATTACGCCGTAATACGAAATTACGAATAATATACGAATAATTTTGATCTTTATAGGATTATAGCACACAATACGAATCAAATATGTGTATATAACATAATTAAAAAAATAAAATTAAATTCAGAAAATTACGCCGTAATACAAAAATCAGTATTAAACTGTACATGTTCAGTACACTTAGTTTAACAACTTTATTAGGTAAAATTGAGGATCATATAAGGTAAAATAATAGTTTGGTAGCTGTTGAACAGAAATTCCTTGTTAAAAAATTTGGTGGCCCTGAAAAGGGCCGTTTTTGATTCCCTGTGAGAAGTCTGGTGGACCTGGAAAGGGCCGTTTTTTTGCATGTATGCTCTATCGATACATTTAACCGCCGAAACCATAAAGGGTTCTTCCTTGACGTTTCAATGCGTACACGACGTCCATAGCAGTCACAGTCTTCCTCTTAGCGTGCTCGGTGTACGTTACAGCATCACGAATAACGTTCTCAAGAAATACCTTCAAGACACCACGAGTTTCTTCGTAGATCAGGCCAGAAATACGCTTGACACCGCCTCGACGAGCCAAACGACGAATAGCTGGCTTGGTGATACCCTGGATGTTATCACGAAGAACCTTCCTGTGACGCTTTGCACCTCCCTTTCCCAATCCCTTTCCTCCCTTTCCACGACCAGTCATGATGCAAGACGTAAGAGAACTGTTAGGTTATGAATGCTCAGAATGCACGAAGCGAATGATGACTTGCCCGGAGAACGGCGCCTTTTTATACCACCTCCGCTGCAGTTCCCCCTCCCTTCTCCCTCGGCCAACCAGAAGCCACGTAACGCTTACCGCTGTGCGCTGTTGCAGCCCGCGCCTCGTCTCATTGTTCGGCGATATTTATGGTAGGGCAAAAAATTTTTCGACCGCGTGCACGGTCGAAAACTCCCCAGCTGCGTGCCAGCA
The DNA here is from genome assembly GCF_013123115.1 of Colletes gigas. NCBI lineage: Eukaryota > Metazoa > Arthropoda > Insecta > Hymenoptera > Colletidae > Colletes > Colletes gigas. The sequence goes on from NW_025106644.1 coordinate 4,078,318, forward strand.
CAAAGCCCCATTGTAAACCGCCAAATCGCAAACTAGAAAAACTTGACCTGAACGTGAAAACGGTCGAAAACGGTAAAGGGTGCTCGGAAGAAAGCAGACGGCATTGTAGATTTTGTTAACAAAAGACGAACCAAGAAACGAACACGTCGTAGGGTATATTAATAACACAGTCTAATACACAAACGGAAATATAAAAATGGCTATTTTAAATAAATTATATAGGAAGAGAAATAAAACTATATATAATAATTTTCCTTGAAAGATAGTTACGTTTTGGAGAAGAGAAAAATTGAAATGATTCTTTCAGTATACAAAAAGCTTCATTTTAATAATGTTAACGAGACTTTACAAAATTTTCTCGAACAACAATCTATTGAGTGAATTGTTCTTATAGAAAATTATAAATATTTGATATTTTCAATAGGTATATCTATTATTTTACAGTATTTCTAATGTTAGTAAGGCTTAGAATTTTTTTTATTCATGATAGGTGTTTTAGAAAAGCGTAACGTATTAAATTATATAATACAGTGGCGGAAACCGTTAACTATTTGTACAGTGACCAGCGGATCATCGATAATCGTTAAGACCTGTAGAATATGCGACGTTTAAATATGGCAGTCAAACCATAAAAAAGAAAGTTTTCGGAACGCCTGCGTCCTAAATTAAATATCATAGACAGCTCTATAGAATCTAAGAGAAGCTGACGTGTAACTTTCATACTTTCCAAATAATGGTGGTTGAACTCAAAAGTTCAACGAAAATTTACTAGGAAAGGGATCGATACGAGCCGAATTTCCTTCCACTAGGGCAACGCCAGACCGCACACTGCGCAACAGACGTTGGCAAAAATCAATTAACCGTCTCCAATTGCTTTAACGATCATTTATTTCGGTCGATAGATCCTTTCCTCCATAAAAGACCTTTTACTCATAACTAAACTTTGCTATACATCAAAGAAATTTATTTAATGCAGGAAAAGTGGGAAAAGGTCACACAGGAAAATCGCAATAACTATGTTCTATCTTTCAGGTTCCGTAAAAGATGATTTCTGAACTAAAAAGCAACAGAATTTCTCCCGAATAATTTCACATTTGTAAGCTTCTTGCTTTGCAATGTTTTAGAACAAGAATGTTAACCACGTTTTGAGAAAATTGTTGGCCCTAAAAAGGGCCGATTATTGCAACAACGCCAAAGCGTTTACTTCGAGCTGGTGTACTTGGTGACTGCCTTGGTGCCTTCGGAAACAGCGTGCTTGGCCAATTCTCCGGGCAGTAAAAGTCGGACAGCGGTCTGGATCTCCCGAGAGGTGATCGTGGATCTCTTGTTGTAATGTGCCAAGCGGGAAGCTTCGGCGGCGATACGCTCAAAGACATCATTTACAAAACTGTTCATGATGCTCATGGCCTTGCTGGAGATTCCAGTGTCGGGATGTACTTGCTTCAACACTTTGTAGATATAGATAGCGTAGCTCTCCTTCCTCTTCCTTCGCTTCTTCTTGTCGGTCTTGCTGATATTCTTCTGCGCCTTACCGGCCTTCTTCACAGCTTTTCCGCTCGCTTTGGGTGGCATGGCTTCGAAGAACTTCTTTTTCAAACACTCGTAAGAACTCTGAACTGCTCGACTGATGCAGGTAGAATGATTCTTGCACCGAAACGCGCCTGCTTATATGGTAGGGGAGCCCAACGGCAGCGCGCCAATCACGTTCGACCGTGTGTTTTCAGCCATCTGGCCGCATTCGGCCGTAAAGCTGGCGTCGCCCGTTGCAGTGCAAATTAAGCATTCAAAGCCACAAAACCTTGCACCTAGGAAATAGCTTTATTGCCACTAACTTGTAATATCGACATTTTAGACACCAATACGTCAGATGCACATACTTTGATCGATAAAGCGTTTTTAGAAAGATATACGCAGTAAAGTAACAATTTTTTCTCTACTAAAAGCACGTCTGTCTGATGATAATGTTTAATATGTCAATACACGAAGTTTATCTCTTAAATGTTAAGGAAAGATAATAACCGGTAAAAGATATTAACTTTATGGGTAAAATTATACTTTAGAGGAGAATACAATTTTTTTATATCTATGTAGTTTCAGATTTGTACATTCCTTTATTTTAAATTGTTAAATTTCCAAACCGTTTCGTAATGGTACAAAAATCATATTGAGTAACGGTATATATATCTAGAATTTCCGTTTTAATCATAGGTTATACGAACTCGGTTATTATACAAAAGATAAGAGTACAGTTTAGAAAACTCTGATGTATTTTCAAGCTTGTAATAAAGACTTATGTATTTGTACGATTAAGTATTGAAGTATTTTAATTATATAACCTATAACATCGAAATTGTAATATAAATAATCGAATGTCTAATACTTTGCTTCAAACGAGCATTACGTAATTTTATTTTTAATCTAGTAAATCGAGGGGATCGTAGATTGTGAAATAAGTAAATATACAATCCAGATCTACGCATAAAGATATATTTTATTGTAGGTTAAGTTCCACGCGTACGAAAATGACAGAGAACAGACGGAAAATTGAAAATGGAAACGTTTAGAGAGAAAGTCAGTGAGAACGGAAGTAGGTAATAAAGTGAAGAGCTCCCCGCTGGGCCCAGCTAGAAATGGTTCGAGGCCTTAAAAGAAAACAAAGAAGCCTTGTACGGCTTCTGGTCGCCAAGTGTTTAACTACCAGCCTCGCACGAGACCCTGGGAAAACAGAAATGAAAAACAGATGCACGAAGCATTACCCTAGCATGCATTTTATTCGCCCAAGTTAAATTTTCAACGTATTGAAAATCAAAATTTGTCGTCGAATAACCTAAAAAAATTGAAATCTTTTCTATAAAAGGGAATATATTTTTCTCATATGGAAGGAAATGTATAGAAAATAAAAATTTGTCATCGCATAACCTAAAAAAAATTGAAATCTTTTTTCCATAGAAGGGAATATGTTTTTTTTCATGTGGAAGGAGAGACAGTAGTAGTTCAACGTTTTGAAAATGTGGTGGCCCTGAAAAGGGCCATTTTGTTGTTTGCATTTGATATGTTTTCGTCGAAGAAAAGCAATTATTTCTTCGCTGGTGATTTGACGGATTTCGATGCAGCGGCCTTTTTCGGTTTGGGCGTTCTGGTCTTCGCTGCTGGAGCTTTGGCGGTCTTTCTGGACTTCGACATGCTCTTGGCCTCGGTGGCGGCTTTGGCTTTCGTGGCGGCAGCCTTCGCCGCGGTCTTCTTCACAGCAACGGCCTTTTTCTCAGCGGGTTTCTTCGCCGGTGATTTTTTCACCGAGGCAGCGGTCTTCTTCGCCACGGTCTTCTTCTCGACCGACTGCGCCTTTTTCGGTTCGACTTTTCTCGGCGAGCGGATCTCCTTCTTCGTCTTGGATGTCTCCGGTTTCCCGGTGGAGAGCTTGAACGAGCCAGAAGCTCCCTTGCCCTTCGTCTGCACAACAGTGCCGGCCGTCACAGCAGATTTCAAGTATTTCTTGATGAACGGAGCGAATTTCTCTCCGTCGACCTTGTACGTCGAGGAGATGTACTTCTTGATGGCTTGAAGCGACGAACCTTTACGGTCCTTCAATTCCTTGATGGCGGCTGTCACCATCTCCGATGTTGGTGGATGAGACGACTTTACACGCTGCGATCTCGTCTTAGTTTTCGGTGGCTTCTTTACTAGCATCGGCGTGTTGCTCTCGCCGCTCTCGACCGCGGCATTACCGGAACCAGCTTTGTCTTCCATCTTTTATACGAACAAATAAAGCAAACAATCTCAAAAAGTTTACAATGAAAAATAGCGCAGGAGCGTCTCGATCGGCGCGAACGAGGTTGCTGGAATGAATGTACTTTTGTTTAACGGTTAGGTTCTTTCTCGAGCACGGACCGTGGAGAGGGACTCACCCAATATGTCGGACGCGGCGATTCTGCGTCCCCAACCAAGCAGTAAACGAATCTTCGCTTTCGAAGAACGTTTCTTCTTACCGAATACGTATTAACGAATAAGCGATGCACGAAAATAAAGCTACGTGTGTGCAGATTTAATTGTCCATCGATTTTTAACCGTACAATGCCTTGAAGACGATATATCGCGGTAGAAAGTAGCGTCCGTATTTTCGTGACGATAGTACATCGCGTAAAAAAAGTTAAAAATCTATATATTTCGTACGAAATTTGTAGGTCAATTGTATACAAAATTGCGTAAAAGGAACCGATTCTGATTTGCAATGTATCGTTTGGTCGATCTTTGTGCCAGATGCGTGAGAAACTCGGTTTACATTTCACCGACTAGTGATGTGCGATTTAAACTACCTAACGTTCTGTCGTTGGATTATAATCAATTATCGTGAATGCGTTAAACTCTTAAAATGTAATTTCTATGAATTTCTCACAGTCACAGCAGATTTTTATGCGTAATACAATATTTGCTTTCGTTTAATCGTTACAAAACTCTGTGATAACAAGAGAGACGATGTGTAAGAAAAATCTACGATACAGAGAAAGAAAAATTAATAATAATTATTTCCGTCGTATCGATTAAATTAGTTTGTACCTCATTGTGCTTAAATTAAAACTGTTTTGAAATCTTTAATCGTAGTTTCGTACGATCGATTCATATGAGAACAAATTTTTTCCTGGATTTGACTATAGTGTGACAGCCATAGTATCGTCACTACGCTCTTGGCATTGGAATGCGTGCAAGGGTAACTTCAAGCTTCTGTTTTTCCGTTCTATCGAGAGTTTCGTGCGAGCCAGGTCATTCTGGAGAAACCCTCGACGACCGGGAGTCGTAAAAGGCTTCTTTGTTTTCTTCCAAACCCTCCACGGGGGCCCCAGACCATTCCTACCTGGGCCCAGGGGGGCCTCTTCACTTTATCGCTTACATGCTTCTACTAACTTTCTGTAAATATATTCTATTTTCAATTTTCCCTCTATTTCGTCTCTTTTCTTTCTCCTTTCTGTTAGGTTATGTTAGTTAAAACAATATACAAAACTAAAAAAAATTGGCTATTTTTAAGAAACATTAAGTTTCTAATTTTTTAAACAGTTTATTTCCATATATTTAATTTTTAACGTCTTTAAAACTTCTTATAAAGTTATCCTTGTTGTTGGCCAATGATATTTGGTATAAGATAGATCTGGTTATTCTATGTGGGGTTACAATTGCTTAGGTTGGCAATTAAGGAGTCTGTATTTTCGAGTTGGTAGGTGTTCTGATAATATTTAGTATTCCTGAGCGGAAGTAAGCTTGTTTGTTATGAATAATATTTCTATTAAGCAAAAAAATATGGTTTTTTTAATAAATCTTGCATAGAAGCCTGAGAAAACTATTATTTCTATAGTTCTTTAGATCCTAGGAGCTATGTAAGGAGTGGCGTAGGCTACAACTTGCCGGATGTGAGCCTTTGGAAATATTGGGTGTATTCAAACTTTGTTAATAGTCTTTAGTATTGTTTTCCTGCACATTTAACGCAGGATTTCTAGTACAGTTTTATACTTTCAGTTACTTAAACGAAACAAGAATTATTTAAGCTGGAATAAGGAATTTGTCTCGACCCACGATTGACTCGCGATCTATCTCGATCTCGATCTCGAAAATTGTCTATTATAACTTTGTTTCAATTATGTGACACCGATAAACTCCCTTCCGTGGCGACGAACGCGTTGTACCAGCGCTCCAATCACGTACGTCCTGCAACGCCATTGGGCGCTCGATGCAGCGCTCCCCCACTATATAAGCGAAGCACGTTCCTGCAAGAGCAGTAGTTTACTGAAACATCTGCGAGAGCTCTGTTATAGTAAATTTGCTTAATCGATTGTCTAAGTTGCTTAAAACATGTCTGGACGTGGAAAAGGTGGAAAAGCGAAGGGAAAGTCAAAGTCTCGCTCCAACAGGGCTGGTCTTCAGTTCCCCGTTGGTCGTATCCACAGACTTCTGAGGAAAGGAAATTACGCTGAACGTGTTGGTGCAGGAGCACCAGTATATCTTGCCGCCGTTATGGAATATCTGGCAGCTGAAGTACTGGAGTTGGCTGGTAATGCTGCCCGTGACAACAAGAAAACCAGAATCATTCCCAGACATCTTCAACTTGCCATCCGTAATGACGAGGAGTTGAACAAACTGCTCTCTGGTGTAACCATTGCTCAAGGTGGTGTCTTACCCAACATTCAAGCGGTTTTATTGCCGAAGAAAACCGAGAAGAAAGCTTAATTATTAAGCAAATCATACAAATGGCCCTTTTCAGGGCCACAAATATTTTAAACGAAGGAACTACCTATTTTAACCTCAATTCTCATTTGTTTTATTTTTTTTAATAAAATCCTTTCCATGCCTTAAATTATTTTTAATTCAAAATGTACAGATGAAATTTAATAATTACAATGATTTTGATTGACAATGTAGCATTAGATCTTTCTAATGGATAGTATTTGTATACCTAGTAGTGTAATTGTTCTATTCAATTTTATGGTTATGTGTTCGATTTTTAGGATTTTTAGGAGTCGTTTCTTAATTTGTGTGTTTTAATACGAGAAAGTAGAGTCGTGTGTCATTAAACTTTCCCTCATCGTCCTCTTGTCGTTTTCTTCTCTCTGCTTTTGATCTGCAAGCGAAAATTCATAACCTCAAATTTATATTTTTCATCGTGAGTTATAAAATGGAATTTTTGCTTTGAAATGCGTAGATGGGGGAAAAACCCCGACCCATATGACAATACTGGCCTAACTACTTACAAAAATTTATGGGCCCAGCTGGTCTAGCAGATGTTGCGGGTCTATTGTTCCTGTGAACGCTTAGGGTCCCCCCCCAGCAACTGCTGACGATTCCCCCCCCCCCACTATGCTTCTGCAGGATACTGGCATTATTATGCGCATTCCAGAAATGTAAATTGGTATTCAGAGAGGTACAAAAACGTGTATCGTATTAAAAATTACTTCTAACGAAATAGCCAGAGTAGGAAGCAAAAACAGTGAGATACTAACCAACATCATCTAGAAATAAATACATTTATATGCAATAATATTTGACTTTGGTTACGACATAAATTTAATGTTATGCGAACAAAGATTTCCTCGTTTAAAAAAATTGGTTGGCCCTGAAAAGGGCCATTTTGATTCATTTGCTTCAATTAAGAAATTACTTCTTGGCGACAATTTTCTTCGCCTTGATGGTCGTCGCTTTCTTTGGCTTCGGTGTCCTAGTTTTTGCAGGCAGCACTTTAACAGTTTTCGTGGTTTTGGAGATTTGTTTCACTTTGGTCTTCATTTTAGCAGCCGAAACGGGCTTGACGTCTTTCTTCAACGGTGATGGCTTCTTTCTATTAGCAGGCATTTTCTTCAGATTGGTTACCTTTCTCGAATTCGGTTTTCGAATAGACTTTGCGATCATGGCTTGATTTTTAGCTTTAACTTCAGAGGCTTTGATGGGAAGTTTGAACGAACCGGATGCACCTTTGCCTTTCGATTGCAGAACAGCACCAGATATTAACGCTGCTTTCAAATAGCGTTTAATGAACGGAGACGCCTTTTCACCATCGATTTTGTACGTTGCTGTCACGTACTTCTTAATGGCTTGAAGGGACGATCCTTTATGGTCCTTCAATTCTTTAATAGCCGTTTTTACCATCTCCGCCGTTGATGGATGGGACGCTTTCACGCGTTGCATCTTTGCTTTGCTGTTTTCGGTATTTTTCGGTAAAACGACACTTTTTTTAACCGCTTCCACTGCAGCGCTTCTGCTGGATACTCTGCCTTCCATCTTACTGCAGAATGTAGATTAACACAGTACAGAAAAATCTGCGTAAAACTCCACGAACACCGGACAATGCAAAATAGCTGTTTCTCGATCGAATTACAACGATATGACTCGATAGCTTAACCGCCAAGGTAAGATGGCTGCCGTCGACGCACAATAAACATCTACCTAAAGCACGGACCTTGGAGAGGGACCAACGCATTTTGTCCGTCTGGATCGTTTTATGCAAGCATGAAACTGTGAAACGAATGCGTACCTTTTTACTCGTTTTCTTTTAAATAATAACATCGAAAATGGTTATAAGTTTGCCAATATGTAGCAAAATGTATGTAATTTTGAATATAAAACCTATTTAGCCTGTACTTATTACATGTTACAAATTATTGAAGAATTTGTGCTGGTCTTCCTTCTTACTAACGGAGGCCATTTCATAGAAAAAGACGAATATTTCTAACTTTTACGTATAATTTTCAATTTTTATGACCAGAGTTGCAATCACAAATAGTTGGCGCAAAGTATTAATCGATTATTTGCAGTAAATTCGTAAGATTTACTTGAAAAAACGATATGTATCTGACTTGGTTTAACGGATACCGGTTGAACCGAGTTTTCTATGTGCAGAATTAATCATGGTGCTACGAAATTCTCTGCTGATACTAAAAAGAATATATACTGAACTTTTTATTTCTTAAAAAATTTGATCAGACTTATAGAAGGAAGTAAAACTGATTGAAAAAGAGAATTACTATTGCTGCTGTACATGTATAAAATTTTAGCATCGAGTATGCATTGAAGATTTTTCAGAGATTTTAGACCTCGAAAGCAGATACTATTTTAAATGTGTAGATGGGCTATTAGAAAGTTTATTACATTGTAAAATGTAGAAAGCTTAACAGGTATTTTATGTAAAGGTTATTTCAGAACGATGATGCAGTTGAAAAGTCTATTCCAGTCGAACAAAATGGGGCCCTGAAAAGGGCCGATTGAATTATAACTAAAAAGCCATAAACAAGAGTTTTGTAGAGATGTTCTTAGGCTCTCTCTCCACGAATACGACGAGCCAGCTGGATGTCCTTGGGCATGATGGTAACACGTTTGGCGTGAATTGCGCAGAGGTTGGTATCTTCGAACAAACCGACGAGGTAAGCTTCGCTGGCTTCTTGCAACGCCATGACGGCGGAGCTTTGGAATCGAAGGTCCGTCTTGAAGTCTTGAGCAATCTCACGAACCAGACGTTGGAACGGCAATTTACGGATCAGAAGTTCCGTGCTCTTCTGGTATCTTCGAATTTCACGAAGAGCAACGGTTCCAGGCCTGTAACGATGAGGTTTCTTCACGCCGCCAGTGGCCGGTGCACTCTTGCGAGCAGCCTTGGTCGCCAACTGTTTCCGTGGAGCCTTTCCACCGGTAGATTTTCGTGCAGTTTGCTTGGTACGAGCCATGATGCTTTCTTCACAGAACGTGCGCTATGGTCTTTCAATGCTAACTTAAATTTCCGGGCAGCATGGCAGTCGGTATATATAGAGTAGCGTTCCAACTTTCAACGCTCTCATTGGTTACCTCACTATTGGTGGGGGAAGTGCTCAGCATCTTTTGATCGGGGGGAGCATGCGTAGTGGGGGTACCAAGAGTATATATGTACCCCATTGTTGGGATTTGAAAGTTCTTTAGGAAAAATAGTCGAGTTTGGTATTGGGTGTAGTTAGGTGGTTATTGTTTGTTAGTTTAGGAATTTGGTGGCTTTGGTAGCTTAAAAAATCTCAAACCTCAAATCTCAGTGTCATGCATCACGCGATGAGCATGGTGAAAAGGGTTAGTCGTGATTTTGGGTGTTTTAATGCGAATTTTTAATGTTTTTTAATGAGAAAAGGGATTGTAGTTCCCTAGGTTGGTTGCTAGGGAGTTTTGGTGGCGGGAATTGTAGTTCTGCGTAGTAAGTATTCTATATTGGCTTCTTCGTGTAGGCGGTGGAGTGATGTCGTGGCTTGTTTGTACTTCTCTTAAATTCTCTGGACAGTGATGTGTGTGTTGGCTACGATGCATCAGATTTGTGCCTCGTAGGTTATGGTTGTTATACAGATTTTGAGTTTGGTCGGGAATAGATTATTTTTCTCTAGTAGAGTCTTTTTTCTGAGTTTGTAACCAAACCAGATTCTGTAGAAAGACCAGAAGGCAGAAGCATTGACTTAAGTGCCCTTGTAGTTGTAGCATCTGTTTGGGGGTTTCGACGCTACGGTTGGCGGCACATTTCACGCAAGCGTGGTTTTTTGTACAGTTTGCTGAACAGTGACCGTAGGCTTGACACCTGTGGCACTGAATATACTTGAAACTATTGTACTTTTGAATTTCGTGGGTAGTTTGAGGAGTCTCTGAATTTGGAAATTATTTTCGATACCTAGGTTGTGCTAGGTGCGAGGGGGAGGGTATATTTTCGTGGTTATGAGGTCTTTGCAGAAATGATAGCACATTTTACGCAGAATCGGTTTTTCATGTACTTGGAAGATAAGTGAAGGCTTGGCGGTCTGGGTAAATTTGTTGTAGGGTTGTCCCCTTTGTAGAAATGATTTTATAGGGGGGCTCAGGTAGCTGGTTTATTGCGGTGGCGTTGTTAGTGTCCACGTCGAAAATATCCCTTCTTTTAACTGACTAACTGTACTTTTTCTGGAAGCTTTGGGTTTTTCTGAATTGTCTTTTCTACCTGCTATGACGAGGTCTCCGAGTATCGAATTCAATCAATGCTAATTTTCGAGCACAATCGATATTAAATAATCCAACGCTTTCATTAGCCATCTTGCTATTAATATAAATAAGTTAATTTGTCGTTAGTAGTTTGCTGTATAGAGATGCCAATTTTCGAGCACAATCGACATTAAATAATCCAACGCTTTCATTAGCCATCTTGCTATTAATATAAATAAGTTCCTTTGTCGTTGGTAGTTTGCTGTATAGAGCATTCTAGTTGCAGTTTGCTATGTTGCAAAAAATTAAAAAAAATAATTGTGACAAGGTATGTGTATTCTCTTTCCTTTCTGCATTCATTTATCTGTGTTATTAACTAATCCAGTAAATATCTCCTATTTTGCAGCCACTCAAGAAGCAACACGAAAGAAAAATGCACATTTTACATTTAAAATAACCAAGAAATGACTGCAATGGCTGTGTGAAGCGTATTTCTGACCTGATTTATGAAGAAATGCAAGGTGCCTCGAAGATTTTCCTGGAGAACGTCATTGGTGTGCTGTAACATAAGCTGAACATGCTGAGAAAATCTATATACAACAAAATGGCCCTTTTCAGGGCCACGAAACTTTGAAATAAGGAACCAATACTTTGAACTCAATTTTAGATAACTAAGTACATTAAATATCCATAGTGCAAATATTATATGAGAACCAAGTCATTTTTTTGTATTTCGTACAACGTTTTAAGTAATGAATTCTTCTATTTTATTCTGAATTTATTCTACGTGCAGTATATTGCTTTTCTGTTCTATATTTGATTTGTATGAATCATGGTGCATGATGCTATTTTAAATTATTAGTAATTTACACATATCTGTTAGTAGAAATTTGGATTTGTCTATAAAATTTCCATGTAAAACAAGATCTAACATTGGTACATGATGGCCAAACTGTATATGTTCCAAATTGTCACTATGACCCCCCCATGCAACTTACACAACAGAAGTATCATTTATAATCGATAAATTAAATTATAAAAATTACTATAAATACACGTTCCAAATAAGAATCGAATTTTAAACGATTCTAGCTGTATAACTGAGTTAGAAATGTAAATGGATACTGATTGTGAGTGAATGAAACTAAGGCACGGAGCGTTTGCGATATTTCTACGTTTCAGATCGACGTCTCGTGAAGGACTGATGCAGAGAAGCGAGTTCTTTCATTGTCCCACTATTTTGTGTTTATACGGCGACAAGCACTTGAGAAGCCCTTCTCGCCTACGCCTTTTCGCAACATGGGCCACACGTAGCCATCGCCCTAACGTGTATGCGAGCGTTGTAGGAGTCCTGACGCCTCCTCTCATTGTTTGGCGAGGTTTATGGCAGGGCGAACAATTCTTCGACCCCGTGCACGGTCGGGAACTCTACATCTGCGCGCCAGCACACAGCCCTACCATTAACCTCCGAATTGCAAACTAGAGAAAGTTGACCTGGACGCCGCATAAAGACGAAAAAGGTCACCAATGGTTCTTTGACGATATTTTCATTTCGACCGGGACGTACACCCCTTTCCAAGGGCGTTTTAAGGAAGGGAGAAGATGTAGGAGATTTCCTATAGACAAGATAACCAAAAAACGGTCACTTATTTGCAGTGCACCATTGACCATGCATCGTTAGAATTTAACACCATAATATTTCTTTATTCGTTACATGTGAAATAAACAAAATCAATATTTATGTATAATTATGTAAAAATATTTATGTATAATTATGTAAAAATATTTATGTATAATTATGTAAAAATATTTATGTATATTAAATCTGTTTAAATTAACTCGATAAATAACAATAGTGATATGTAATAGAATATTCTAGATAGGCCATTCATGATATAGGAGACCACCATTTTCTAATACTGATATGGAATTGTATTACAAACAATAAGTATTGACAATAGATTAGATTGGATAGCAGCACTCAATTATTTTCATATAAAATTATATGTATACTTATGTGCATAATAAGGGCGATGTATATTAATAATAAGATCGTAACAATTCTCTTCTTTAAAACACCAATGCAATTACTGTGTTATATTTTATTTTTCATTTCCCTTCATCAGGTCTTTTATTGTTATTTTTTTTGTCGATATTGATTTTGGTTAAGTCTATATTTTTTTTCTGCAAATAAAGGTAACCAAATCATTCAGTTCATATTTCATAAATATTTAATATCTTTCCTGTCTTATTTATTTGATATGAGATTCATAATCCTTTAAAACATATTTGAATTTCTTAATGCGTTAAAATATAAAGTTCAAAAACATCTGTAGACTTGTCAATAACCAATGTAGTTTAAATTACATTATACGGTTATATTTCGTATTTTATTCCGTTATTCGAAGCATTAAATAATGACAATATTTTTTCGTATAATATTTAAATTGTGCAATGTCGTGCATAAATTATTTTTTGTAGGTCGAAGAGTCGTTTCACTGATCAACATACTTCTCGAGTATTTCCTTCAAATACGCGACATTATCGATTTAGAAAAAATAAAATTGATCGATTGAAAGAGTTTGAAAAGTTTCATTTGTATTTTGGTCGTCAAGATAATTTCATCGAATCCATTAAATATTTTGTACGACTGAATATCACATCGACCATTCCATGATACGTCTCTGTAGCTTTGTATTTACCTTCGCGTGGAACGCTTCAAATTCGAGACAATATTCGAGTCGTATCGACGAACCGCAAATATAAATAATTAATTCTAACATTGGGGGACCTAATTCGACCAAAAAAATGACGATCGACCGACTATTTCCTTATTTTTTACTTAATTAATCCCGTTAGTCTATCGCTGACTAAGGTCGATCATGAGTCTATGTCAATTTCGACGAATATAATGACTAAAAATAAGATAAACAATATCGTTTAACGATGACAACGGACGCTGCCAACAACGGGTGAACATTTACGAGCTCGATATTCGCTTTGAATCCGTCGAATCATTGTTTAAATTGCAAACATTTACTCGAGGGTCTCTGATTCTCGGCAACGTGGATTGGAAACATAGGAGAGGTCACTCTCCATGGTCCGTGCTCTCACTACTAATATGCACTGTTTGCATGCACGCAGCTAATACTCAATGCACGAAGCGTCATCTGTGAACGAACTATCGATAAAGCTCTGATTTTGTACTTTTACACTTTCAACGACTTCTGTTTACGATGGAGGACAAGAACAGTTCTGGAACCGTGGCGGTGGCGGAGAGTGCGGCGATGAACACATCCTTGAAAAAGGTTACGAAGTCCAAGCCGAAGGCGTCGCGCATAAAGTCGTCTCATCCACCGACATCGGAGATGGTGAATTCCGCCATAAAGGAGCTCAAGGACCGCAAAGGATCGTCGCTGCAAGCTATCAAGAAGTACATAGCGAGCACTTACAAAGTCGACGGCGAGAAACTGGCACCGTTCATCAAGAGGTACTTGAAAACTGCTGTGACTTCTGGCGCTGTTGTCCAAACGAAGGGAAAAGGCGCCTCAGGCTCGTTCAAGCTCTCTTTGTCCCCAAAGGGCTCGGATTCCAAAGGTAAACCGAAACGCGAACTGAGGAAGACCGAGTCGTCCGTGCCGGAGAAGAAGGTCGCCGAGAAGAAGCCGGCAAGTCAGAAGCGTGTCGCCGCCGTGAAAAAACCAGCCGCGATCAAGAAACCAGTGGCAGTTAAGAAACCGGTGGCAGCCTCGCCGAAGAAAATGAAGACCGCCGCCGCGAAGAAAGCGCAGGCAATGGAGAAACAGAAGGCAGCCCAGTCGAAGAATCTGTCGAAAACCAAGAAGGCTACGAAAGCACCGGCGGCGAAAACGAGAACGCCGAAGCCGAAAACTGCCAAATCGCCGAAGGCTACGAAATCCTCCAAGGCTACCAAGGCAACGCCGAAGAAGTAAATTGTTCAACGATAAAACAATACCATTGGCCCTTTTCAGGGCCACAAAAATCTTTGACGAAAGAACAATCTCGATTCTGACTGCCTTTAATCCTTTTCGTTCCTTCTATTCCCAATAAAGTATAATTTTTATGATTTTGTGGTACTCGTGTTTTTTTTTTCTAAGTAATACTATTTTCTAGCATGCTTTGCGAGAATTTTCGATAATGTTCATAAATTTCGCGTTTGAAAATCGAATTATTTTACTGATCGCGGAGAGGTTATGTTTTAGTAATCGATGCTTCTAGTGAAAACGAGCGCGTAATAGTTTGTAGTTTTCGATGTTTTCGGTGTAATCGTCGTCTGTTTGTTGTAATAAACTCGCACAGCGTTTTTGAATGCTTTTCAACATATTCTTAAAGGTTAGAGAATTTCTGTGCAATGCTTGTTACTCGATTCATTGTTAGCAGGATTTCACGTATGTACGTAAAACATAACCGTAGACTTCACCTTTCTTTTTGTAAAACTTTTTTAGATTACTCGTTTTTTAAATAGTTTTTTTATTGTCTAGTAACGTTCTCGCTGACAATGATTTCCATTGCATAATATTGTTTACAGAGATTGATTCTAAAAACTGGAACATGCTGTTACATACATTTCTTTTACATAGATTATTTCTTGTCATTCTGCCTATAAAAGTATCAAACTATGATCATAAACGTAATGCTGTATGTGATATTTCGTATTTTACATTAGAAAATTACTTTATTTTAGTAGGTATTGCAGTTCAAGCATGTTTTTAATTGTTTCAGTTGAATTTTAAACAATTCTCGCATTTTAAGCAACTTTTTGTAGATATAATGTAATAATTTATGTAATATGTACATCAGTACTGCATAGATCGTCTAAGCTAGCATAAATCTATTTCATAGAAGATATGACAATTTACTTTTCCTAAGCAGGTCTTAAACGAGAAAATCTCATGTTTTCATTTTTTTTCTACAAAACTAACATCTGGGAACCACGTGAAAAACAGAGCCACGTGGAATTCTATATAAACACTTTTAACACTACCATTCCATTCTATATTATGGTCGAAAACTTCTGTCGTGACTGTATTTTATCTTGCAAAGCGTTTAAATTTAATGTTTAATCGTCTAGATCGATTTACATTAATTAGTGCAATATGTGCGACATAGCTTTTTCTGGTTACTAAAATCAAGAGTAGATGGCAGTATTGCCTAGTATGTTTTATGCCTTCTCTGCTGATCTGACCGCGTGTAAGATTTCTCAAATCTGAATAATAAATAAAAAGGACCCATAATCGAATTTTAAAGTATATTTTGATTCTTAATATGGACATGGAACCACCGTATTACTTTCATAATTCGATTATAAGGAAACTTTTGCATCATTGTTGTGAAACGTATTGGAATATTGTAGATTTTTAAGTTTTAAACTAAGGACGTGATACTACATTGTATTAAATGTTTTTTGTATGTTCAAAGTACTAATATACCTGGCCTTTGTCTGTTTAAGTTCAAACGAAATATCTTTCTGTAGGCAATAGATTTTACAGGGGTCGCACACGGAGCAGATGTCGGGCATATGGAGTACCAGCGCGCCAATCGCGTCACACCAACCGGCTACTCGTGATCTGATTGGCGGAACCTTTCACCATCCACTGCTATAAACGCGGGGCTCTGAGGCCCCAACAGTCACATTTCGTACGCCCTCGTTGGTAGACGGACGTGTAGTTTTTGTTTTGTACAACCATATCTCGTTTGAAAAGATGTCTGGACGCGGCAAAGGTGGTAAAATAAAGGGAAAGGCAAAGTCCCGTTCCAACAGAGCTGGTCTCCAGTTCCCTGTGGGACGTATTCACAGACTGCTTCGCAAAGGAAACTATGCAGAACGTGTCGGTGCTGGGGCTCCTGTCTATTTGGCGGCTGTCATGGAATATCTAGCTGCTGAGGTGCTGGAATTGGCCGGTAACGCAGCCAGAGACAACAAAAAGACCAGAATTATTCCACGACACTTGCAGTTGGCTATCAGGAATGACGAGGAGTTGAACAAACTCTTGTCCGGAGTTACCATAGCTCAAGGAGGCGTTTTACCTAATATCCAAGCAGTTTTACTACCAAAGAAGACTGAGAAGAAGGCATAATTTTGCTTTATTCAGTCACACACCAAACGGCCCTTTTTAGGGCCAACAATACTTAACGAAGGACCATTTTTTATTTCAATTTACTGTTCAAAAAACAGAATATTAGCGAACTATTCTTGAATTTAATATTATAGTAAAAGCATTATATATGTTCGTTACAAATATTATTTTATTTAAAATATTCATTTGTCGATGATTGTTCAAACAATTTATAATTTACATGAAACAATAGTTACAATAATGCTTAATAATACGTAACACGTATCGTTCCCACCTTTCCTTTCAATAAGTTAGAAATATTCATCTGCCAAAAAGTTTCATTTCATAGTTTTATTTTATACCTCGTTTCTAACCCAACAAACTATGATACGTGTCCAACGTAATAAATACCATAGATAATATAGCGTCGATAATGTAGATCATGAACTAGATAGTTAATGGGAGTTCGTATTTGTTGAATTGAAAAACCAGCCTTGTAAAAAATTTATTAGTTTCACAGCGTACTCTGTGTCTAAAGATTGTTTCGAAAATAATTCGAAACGCATAAAAATATGCCTGCAACGATTAAAATCTTGGATATAATATTTCCTATTTAAAAGGTTATTTCGTATTTACTACGTGTAATATTTCATTGAGTGAAACGAATGTTGACAGTCGTCGAGTACGTTTCAGTGTTGTGTTATTGAAAATACGAGACGAACGACGGTCGTAATTACGTGAAAACAATTCAGAGCGAGCGAGCGTAGGCCTGACGAAAATTGTCGAATCTTGTCGAAGCCTGTCATCTCCCCCGCCCGCCACCTACCGCGCGGTGTCGCTGCTAATCGGACGCTGACGTCATTCGTAACGAAAAAATTGGCGCGGTCAGACGTGTCAGCAGTTTCTCGAATAAAGTATCGTTACGCATACGATTTATCTATCGACACTTTATCGCTTCTCATCTAACTATTACTTCTCTCTCCCACTCTCTAACTATGCCTTCGTTTAATACTAATTCATATTTCTTTCGAATAGAATCTGAATCGAGAAGAAAGTCGATCAGCCTCGTGCATTTTTTCTGGCATTCAACCGGCATCGAGCGTCATTATTTTTCGGTAAATGTGATCGTATACTATCTTTTACAATTTATTTCAAGCTCAATCATTGTTTAATTGCGATATAGGCACATTCACATTAACGCATCTGATCAAAATTTGTATTTTATTTCTGTTACAGTTTTCGATTCGAAGGACGCCATTGGCCAACGATGCCATAGCGCTGGTGGACAATCCAATCGAAGAAATCATTTCAAACGGATCGTTGGTGAGATTTGATGTTTTATAGTAAGTGAGGTATTTATATTTGGTCATATATTTTTGCTTTTTATTGAATTTTTACTCGTAATTGCGTTCAGTGTTCAGATTAAACTGGAATTCAGATTAAATGTAATGCATATTTCTAACGGTCATTTTCGTAACGGTCACGTAATTTTAATGGCGTCACTAGATGGGGGTAGCAAATCGAAATTATCTATTTTACTGCATCTTGATCGTGATTAATATATTCGAATATCAATATTTAATCTGCTGTTATTAAATATCGCGATTAAATTAAATAATTAATTTGGATTAATAAAGAAACAGTATTTCCTGTGATAAATGTAGAAGAATAAAGAGAATAAGAAAGCACACGGTGCTTGTCTAACATGTTTTATTTCCTTTCCCATTCAACAGTTTTTCTTTCAGGAATTTTTGTGACCGAGCGCAATGCGGTCAGTAGAGTCAGTGGTTACGCGTAGATAGTTTGTTGTTTTTCGAAGCATAGTGGCTTCGTGTAGTGTATCGTCCATAGGTTAGGCACTCGCGAAGGTCGAGCCAGTGTCTCTTGCGTAGTAAATGTTTTCCAGAGCATCGTGGCTCTTTGCTTTGTAATTCGCGACAGTAGATTCCCTTGTTCGTCGATTTTTATTCTCCGGTCGCGTTACTATCTTTTTAAATATTTTTCTCAATTATTGTTTGAAAATTAGAATCTCCCGACACCGCGATTAGAATCAGTGCATCGCTGAAGCGGACTTTTTGAACGATGCTTCGCAAGCGTAAAATGTAAGTATATCCTACATTTTTTATGCGCGTTTAGAAAAAAATATTTACAAATTTTACTATCAGTTTAAAATTCTCCAAATTATAAGAAATCTGTGATTAGTTTTGAACATTGTATTAAATTAAAAATGTCTATAATTTTAACGACAGTTTCTAATTGTTTCTGCTTTTTTACAGCGTATTTATATACCATCATTGGGCACCCAAATCCAGCAGGACTATGCAGATGACTTCTCTGATGATTTCTACCGAGCAGCATCCTCATCATGGACTCATCCCAAAGGTGCATCTCATGAAGTTCATCATTGGTGAGTTGCATGTATTTTTGTCCCTCTGGTCCCTAATCATGTCATAGGACGAAAGGTCCGAATTGACACGGGTGACCAGTTGTATACTTGATTTATTTGACGAGTTTAGTGACCGCGGGTATTTTCAATACCCGTGAATAATAACCTGTATATTTTTATTAGTTAGGTGAGGTTAGGGTCTTTTTGTACATCGCGTTTTTTAATATCACAAATGCTGCATATTAAATAAATATGAGCATGTAATTCAGAAATGATAAAATATAAATATTAATTATAATAAATTTACACAATAATATTTATAATTTGAATGATTTTACTTTTGATTACATTCATCATATTGAATATTGATCTTTTTTTATATTTTTCAGATTTCATGTTGAAATATAAAGTGATGATTATGGAAAATATTATAAATTTTCGTTACTCGTTGAAAAATATTAATTTCATGTACAAAAAGGCATTTCGCGATGGATAGATTTCTAAATCAAAGTAACATGCATTGTTTAAACTATTTACTTTGATGACGAAGTCGTACCAAGGGTAATTCAATATTTTAATTAATAATTTCAAATATAATTCAATTCAAATCATATTAATTTTCTTTAATAATAATATTTTTCAGTATTAACTTCTTTTCTTGTTGATAAATCACATATAACAAGTCGAGTCATTCTAATTCAGAATTCAATAATAATAGATACCGTTTATTTAATTATTAATAACTACTTTCTAGTTAGGATTTTCAGATTGATCATTCCGTGTTCGTTGCCTAAGTTCATGCACACGCCCAGGTGCTACTTGCATGAGCGAAGGTAACGGGCACGACGACTCTGTTAATAATAATTTGTATAATTGGCGATTGACATTGGTTAGTGAATCGTGCGCGACGTACTGTCCACATACGTGTGTTTGGTTAGGTTGTGGTAGTGCGTCGTTTCAGAACTTATTCATATAAAATTTTCTAACAATAAATTTCATCAGTTGTAATAATAATATTACTGATTTTCTTATTATTTAGTAACATTTCTTTTATTATAAAATTTCTATAAACCATTTATTCAACAATTATCAATATTGCATTCACAAAAGATTCTCGAATGCTTAATAGATTTACAATTTTAATACTTTTAAACATTAAATAAATTAAATAAATAAATCATAACTTTCCATATAAATGTTTTTATATATAATACAAATACGCAATGGTCTCTAGCCTTTGTCAATCGATTCCAGAAACTGGTACGTACATTTAGAGTGTGAATGATGTCAGTTGTGTCCGGGTGTCGGGGGAACCCCGGGAAGTCCCCTCTAGTTTAGGTCGCGCCCGGACATTGAGAATGAGAACCGTGGAGTGTTTGTTTGAGAGAATGAGTTTTGCAATTTTTTAAATATAGCGTTAGGTAGGTAGGTAACTTTTTGGTGTGTGTGTTAATTGTAAGTAGGTAGGGTCAGGGCAGGACTGTCCACATTAGTTATTCGGGCAGGCACGTTTTCGCGTGGCAGTCCTGTTCCTGTAGTTACGATTTCGAGAGTAGAAATCTTGCTGATTCAAACGGTTTTAGTGATTAGGTCAACTTATTTATGATGACCTATGCAAAGCGGATCGCAGCCAATTTGCTAATATTATTTAGTTTTTAATTAATAATTGCATTACCCAGCTAAGAATGATACGATTATTAATCAAACGCTAAATGATATTACCCAGGTCTCACCACGAGGAGGTTGCTGCGAATGGAGACCCGCCCTAACCGATTCCCAACCACCCTCCATTAATAAAAATCTATGACCAACAATCGTTGGTAGAAGAAGAAACAAACGAAAGTGCAACCAACGAAGGAAACAACCAACAAAAGAGTTTTTTGAGAAAGAATTTGCCTTTAAATTCTCATCAACAAAACAGAGAAATAGATCGAAGTATTGCCTGCCCGATATAATGATTAATATAGAAAACTCCTGCCTAACTATAAATCTAAATTCATTTACATCCTACCTATCTAATCGTCTAACAAAATACGTAGAAAATATATTCTTCCTTGTTGATTCTTCGACGAAGATTTCCTGATACATACTGTTACATTCTACCTAACTATAAATCTAAATTATTAAAACATAAACTAAGCAATCTGAAACAAAATACATGAAATACATTCTTCTTTCTTCTATCTTCTATTTATCCCACGATGATTTCCTGAAACACAAACAAAGCAATATCAAACAAAATTGTAAGAATTCTTAATTGTTTACCTTTATAGACCTAAAACTTCCATAGGAATATGCTCTGTAACAGAAACTTGTTTAATAGATTAGTAAGAGAACAACACTGAATCTGTAAAACTACAAATACTACAACTCCAGGCAAGTGCGGTGAGAAAGTAAATATATTACATAATACACGAGGTTACTTTGACTCTAAAATGTATTCGTCGCGAAATATCTTCTTGCACGTAAATCTAATGATATATTTTAATAAGTAAAGACAGACTTTGGGTACCTTCGATATCGAAGATAGCCAAAGTCGTCAACTAAATTATGAAAGTGAATTTAATTATCGAAGAATGTAAAGAACAATCGGAAGCTACTAATTTGACACTCATTCTAAAATTAATATAATCATAAGTATTGTAAAAGATATTAAAATCATGGCTCTACTTTCGATCGATATTACGATATTTGTCATATTAAAAATTGCGGCGTGTAAAAATCATCGCACGCTTGAATAAAACGCGACGCGACACGTGCTCATGAGCGTGCAGTGAGTGTGGGTATCAGATTGATCCCCCCCGGCCTTGATTATCAGAAAAGCAAGTCGCGCCCCTGACCCACGTCGATCGGACCTCTCTACGTACAACCGCCGGGCCCTGGAGGACACACGGTCACAACAGGACCCGCTTAGTACTCGAGAACGGATATGGGTCAAGAACTCTCACCGGAGGTCATTCTCTTTTCCGTATAAAGAGGAGAATATATGCGCTCGGCGAGGCCCCACTTAAGCTGAACCAAGCTGCACCGGGGTTGAAGCGGTAAGAGCTATCACACCTAATACACAGGCGTCACATGTTTCATTCTATCAAACAGAGGTGATCGAGCAAAAAACTCTCCGATCCTTTCGGTCGAGACATAATCTCGGAAAGCGAGAACCAGAGAACGAGCGGACGAGAGAAAGTGAACTATTCGTATATGTATATGTACTCGTTATATATTCATTTTAAAATCAGTGTCAAATTAAAAATGAATCTACTATGACATTTGTCATCTTAAAAATCGCGGTGTGCAAGAAGATTAGAATTTTAAGCAAAAGGTACTAACTACACTTGCCAAAGAAAGCACGTAATACAACCAGTCGTTTTACCCCTTTGCCTTACGATTTAATTTCCAACTGTTCGTGCCAAAGGTGTCGCCAAGGTTTGGCCCGGTAGACTTATCACTTCTCTGAGACGTCTTGTTCATGTTAGGACCCGGTAAACTCATCACGTCTCTGAAACATCATTAAGCTAAGGGATTAAAAAGGAGGTTTTTAAACACTTAAAAATTACCTATCAACCTATCACCTAGCTTAAAAATAAAAATTCATGATATTGTATAGACAGAAATATAGTATATGATCGAAAACAATGTTACATTAATATATCCTGCAATATTATACATATCGAAGCAATCACATTGATTCGAAGAACAATGTAAAAGTGGAAACCGAGAAAAGGAACATTCATAGTAACCAAATAAAATCAGATAGATAAACGAAGTTGAATTCACATCAAACAAACAAATAAAAATAATAAAATATAAATAAGTGGTGTGGACTTACTACTTGTTGTCAGTATATAGGGTAGTTACCACTGGATCAGCTGTAAAGTAAGAAAATATTCATATTATAGCAACGTCAGTTAGGGCAAGCAAGGCAAAATCAGTTCAGTGAAGCGAAATTGGTATCAAACGATAGAATAGAAGAGGGGAGAGAATTTTTAAACAGTTCTTACCGTAGTCATCACCGTCCGGCACTGGTCAGTAGTGGTCAGCAGTGGTCAGTAGTGGTAGGAACGCGAATCAGCACTGGTCAGTAGTGGTCAGTAGTGGTCAGTATTGGTCAGCCCTGGTCACTCCTGGTCAGTGCTGGCCAGTAGTGGTCATCAGCGGCCATCAGCGGTCATCAGCGGTCATCAGCGGTCCCCGGTTCACTTCTGGCTATTTGCCCACTCCCGAATCCGCGACGAGACTGAAGAATTCTTCGCAGAGACCCTGCTTATATGATTAAGGTGATGAAAGGGTGGGGAGACCAGTCAGAGCCAGAGCTGAAGTTGACAGTTAAGACTGTCTTGTCTAGAAAGAAACTACATATTTCGATTGGTCCCACCTCTTGACCATTTCTGGATCTTCACTGGACCGCTGACCTTGATGCCAACTAATAAATTTTCATTTCAGCTACTAATCTTTTGAACAAGTTTTTTTTACAGAATATAGAAGTATAAAAGTATGTAATTGAAAATCGTACATGGATTCAAGCTTCATCATTTTTAGAAAA
The DNA here is from genome assembly GCF_013123115.1 of Colletes gigas. Lineage (NCBI taxonomy): Eukaryota > Metazoa > Arthropoda > Insecta > Hymenoptera > Colletidae > Colletes > Colletes gigas. Next base: position 4,101,755 of record NW_025106644.1, read on the forward strand.
ATATCCATTTCATACAATTTTATTTATTGTCTCAATTTATGTTTCAGGAAAACATCGTGGGACCAATAAAGACTTCAAGAAACAACTATCTCCTCATATTTCCTTATTTTCTATAAATTACATTTATTGTATGTTAGTGTATGTTTCAGAAAAGCATCGTTGGATTAATAACAACTTCATGAAGAAAATATCTCTTCATATTTCTTTATTTTAAGCATGGTGGGATCGACAAAGACATCATCAGGAAGATTATTTCATCAGATTGCGTTAGAATATAAGTTTAAATTATAATTAGGCGATTACAAATACCTAGATTGTAAGATACACGAGCGTACGTTTATTGTAACAAGCGTGGTCCTATTACAATTAATATTAAGTTACATATTAGTATTCTAATATGCAAGGTTCATACGTGCAGTTGCACAACTCTTCTTGGTTCTTCAGCGTCTTATTAGGCACTTATTGGTATACTATAAGTCAGGACTCATACGTGCAGTTGCACTTTACTATAACATATGGAGGGTCGTCACAAGTGTGGCAAAATTTTGTTAGATTTTTTATCTCTTCATCAGGCAGAGTTTGTACGTGCAGTTGCAATCTCCTATTTCGTTTTTGGAAAACATGGATTGCCAAGCATGTAGCAACATTTTGTTAGACTTTCTGTCTATTTATTTATGTTTAGTCGGGGAGTTCCTCTGAGAACTCTCCCTTTGACGTTTGTTTCCAACAATGGTCAAATTTTGATAGTTTTTCTCTTTCCTTTTTTCTTTAAACTAAAATAAAGTTAGGATTCTCGCCAAAGGAAGGGTGGTTGGGGCGAGGTTAGGGTGGGTCTCCATTTTGCAGCAACCTCCTCGTGGTGAGACCTGGGTCATATTATTTAGTATGTAATTAATTTGATATAATTATTAATTACATAGCAAATGATATGAGCTAATGGCTGCATCCCCCTAGTATAGTTTAGCATAAATACAGTATTTATAATTAGTAATTAGTAATAGTTGTGAATTTAAAATAATTTCTTTAATAAAAATCGCTAGTTTCAAGTCGGTACTTCAGTTCATGTACATCAACCATGTTTGCACAGAATAGTTCATGCAGTACCCGCTGTGTGGCACCAGGGATTAAAATATTAAGTTCTACCCAAAGATTTCAAACTTAATATTTAGAATATTCAGGATTTAAATATTAAGTTAACTCAGACTTGTTTAAAAGTTTCTCCAAAATTAAATAAACAATTTAAAATTTATTATGTCTCCTGTTTTTTGTAATTATTAAGTCATTAAAATGACAGGAATATTAAGGTCAAGGATTTGTTTTTTTCTGGTGAATCCCCGGAGGCGCCAAGATTTGGAAATAAAATGGCTGACATAGGATTTTAGGGGACGCGTTAATAAATTGATTCGTCGGTTTAAATCGACCAAGTTTGAAGCCGGTTTCGCGTATATATTCCTACTTTTTGCTATGGTTTCACTATTGACATTCTTTATTTACTGACCCGACGCAATATCCTCGTTCGAACGAAAAAGGAACAGAACGTTCACGGACTGTTGGAGGTCCAAGTCAGAAACCAGTCAATGTCATCGGGATTCGCACACAGACGGTCCCTTGTTCGTGAAACGGGAGAGGATTCCACGAAGCGTCGTTTGTCGGGTGACTCAACTGTTGTGACTGGTGTTTCAAAGTGCCGAAAGAAAGGGAAAGTACATCTGGGACATCGAAGCATGGGAGACCAAGCGCTCAGTTCACGGAACGCTCGCGAGAAACGCGTTATCGACGCCGGTTTATCGCACGTTTAAACAAATAAGATAAAAAAAGGATTCGTACTATCAGAGTGTGCGGGGGTCTCCTAACAACGTGACACAGGATATTGCCAGGTCGAAAGTTTTCTGAGATATGTGCAAAGGTAGGGACAATAGAGACGAGGAATGCTTTGTTTCCAAAATGGATGTTTAGCAACACAGTTTAATTCTGTGATATTTATTTGGAAAATACGGTGGTTCGCGAATGGTTCAAAAGTCACGTAGAATGCTTTTTTTTTGTAATTTTGAATGTACGATTTATTAGCTTTTGTGGCCCAAGGACGTTTGAAAGTTACTTACACAAGTGTTCAGTGTTTGGGGAAATTTTGCAAGAGGGAACGCTTCATCAAAATTCAAATTAAAATTTGAACATTTTAGCACAGAAATGTGATTATATTTGTAGTTTTTTTTTGGTTTAAGAATTTTATTTCAACATCAAGTTAAAAAATCATTTATTGTCTTCAAAATTCAAATAAAAATCTAAAAATTTGAGAACAGAAGAGCTATACATTTGTAGTTTCATTCTCTGTTTAACAATTTTATGTCAACATCAAGTTGAATAATCGTTTTTTATCAGGAAAATTCAAAACAAAATTGAGAAATTCGATCACTGAAAAGTTACTAGATTTGTAGTTTCATTTTCTGTTTAACAATTTTATTTCAACATAAAGTTGAAAAATAATTTATTGTCAGGAAAATTCAAAAGAAAATTAGAAGATTAATTCACAGAAAAACAATACAATTTGTACTTTTATTCTCTGTTTAACAATTTTATTTGATCATCAAGTTGAAAAATCATTTATTGTCAGTAAAATTAAAAACAAAATTTAAAAATTCAATCACAGAATAGCAATAAAAATTGTAATTTCATTCTCTGTGTAACAATTTTTTAAATTCAACATAAAGTTGAAGAATCATTGAATCATTCAAGTCAGGAAAATTGAAATCAAAATTAAAAAATTCAATCACAAAAAAGCGATTTCATTTGTATTTTGATCCTTTGTCAAGCAATTTTATTTCAACAATTGTTGGAAAATATCGTGGGTCACCGGGGACCCACGTGGACGTATTAACGTCCGTAACTGCGTAACCACGATCAACGTTGAATAATAGTATTATGTTGCAGTTACGCAATCGTGAAAATTTCACTTTCTGCGGTGCGATCGCGGTCGGTTGCCACGAGTGCGTACCTCGAGACACAGTGGCCACGCGCGAGCCACATTAAAATATCCTCGACTTTAGTCCAAAAGCGTTTCAACTCTGTTCGCGTGTGCGCCGGTCGCCCAGGTTTTTTCTGAACACGTTTTTTCGTTTTCGCCAGCCTGCTCGACCGGTCTGTCTCTGTCACGGGACGAACATATTTTATCCCGTACAAGGACGACCATAAACGCGCGGCGCAATGCTTTCCTTGAACGCTGGATTTTTAAACCTCGAACACACGGCGCCCACAGTGTTTTGCAACTAAGTAAAAGGGAAGCATTCCATGCTTCTGGTCGCTATTAAATTATAACAAATGCATTTTCCAAGTTTCTAGGACCGCCAGTGACCTGGACAAAGACCTCCACTAGGAAGATACACTCGAGGCTCGAGATCTCGTCGAAAACGCGTTAAATCGTCAGTGTTGCTATAGACAATGGTGAATTGCACAATAGCCAGAGACAAACCGGAGGCTCCGTCGTTGTGCAACTAGCGTAAGTAGCTCAATCGCGTGCAGGCGCGCGACATGTGCGCGTGTGTCTCCTATTATTTCATTTCTCCGCGCACCTAAACATGTGTTCTTGGCGTGAGTGCACGCCAACGTCGAGAACTCTAAAAAAACAGTCAAATTACTAAAATTAAAAAATTTAAAAAATCAGTAAAATTAAATTCTTATTTTTTTACCCCCCTCCACAGTAGTTTTTATAATAAGAAATATTCTACTATTTTTTATGCAATCTGTTTCTTTCACTGCCAAGATTCGAACACACGTGTCTTTGTTTGCTTTCGTTCCTAGCCCTGTACTTAATAAAACCGTGTCCGGGTGTTGAACATCAGATTTATCTGCGCTGCGCAATACAACGATCGTTATTCCGTATATTGTACGGACGACTGGTTTGCCTTTCGACGTTGGCGCTATGTTGCAATGGATAGCTATCCTTGAAAAACGACAGCACGCGTGGAACGTTGCTACGGGGGAGACGCCATCTTGAAAATAATTATCTCTGAATTTTTCTAAATTCATTTAAAATCCAATATTAATACTCCCCCCGTTTTTCAGGTCTTTTGCAACGAGGGAACATGATCGGAATTATGGATTCTTTTTATCAAACTACGAGCCTCCTGCGTGCCTGATTCACGATGCTGGATCCTATTCTAGGAATATCCTCGGTATGGTGGCTGGTGATCTACGCCAACATCCTGCTGCTCTTGTCGCCCCTCGTGCTGCTTCTCATCATTTTCCTGCCGAATTTCCCGATATTACTGTTCAGAAGAATGTGTTACATCCCTATCGAGTCTATATGACACTCATTTCCCACCATAATTGAATTGTAAAACGCTAGGCTCCTCGTAGATCGAGTAATTTCAATTATATTCTTGATTGTATACGACGACGTTGAAATGTACGGTTTCAAAGCATCGATTTACACTTTGCAAGGTTATAGATAAGACAAGTATAGGCATAGGTATTATTATTTCAGTAATTGCACGTCGCAGGCTTGTATTGTTATTGTTGTGGGAATCACAGTTCTGAAGCATTTAGTGTAACTTCAGGAAGTATTATTACAAGTAATTTCAGTATTTGCGCTGTTGAACCGCCCTGTGGTATCTTATATCTTCTATGATACATTCATTTTATGTTTAAAACTCTTCTCGAAATATTGCTATGTATATTGGCAAAGCAGCAGCAAATGTTGATGTTCCTCTCATAACAACAACGAAATTGTAAATATTTGGCAATAGTAATCCGTATAAAATTGTGATCAAATGGTTAGATCTAGCGTTTAGAGTACCCGTATTTCGTTTAAAGGAAGCACAATCAAAAATACTTGTTAAGTCCATGCATATAGGGTATCCCACTCAAAGCAAACCATCTGTTGGTTTCTTTAATTTTTTCTCGAAAACGAGCACGGCGACCTATGTGTTTAACGACGGCATTGTGTTCCCCTGCTTTTTTCCTACAGGATAGCGTGTCGAAATTTAGCCCCACGATGATTTTTCCCGCTGGAGCGATCGCTCGCGACCGCTTTTCGTTAATAACTCGAAAACTAGCACGTTAACGCTCATTTTCGCTTATATAATACTTGTGCAGTTTAACGTTCTCTACCTGATAGGCTAGTTGTATTTTTTTTATCTCGAATTGTTTTAAATTTTTTCGTTTATAACTCAAAAACGAACACGTCAATTCGAATTTTTGTACTGTTAAGAGGCTTCTCGAGCGTTAAAAAGAACTTGAGAATATTAAATTGCTCAATAATATTTCATCTAAGTCACTCAATGGATCGTGATATTTCAATATTAAAATACATTTGTTCATAAGATTCTGATTAAAGAAGACTCTAAGATGGCTCCTTTCGAGCGGGATACCCTGAAGTACCAATCTTTGTTTTAATATTAATTAGTATTAATTAGTAATATCAATTGCAACAGAATACAATGTATTCTTTGTGCCTGGGACGCGATGTGGAATTGTCACATAATTTAGCAAAAATCGGTCGCTCTAGGTATTTCACGGCGTAGAAATCGCGGTTTCCGGTCGCGATTCGACCCTTTGACCGGTCGTTCGCGATTTCTTCGCCGTCGTTGCCAAGACTCCGCCACTCCTGTCGCACGTCTGTCGCGAAAAGCCGAATAAACCGAATATAACGGGAACGATGTTTCGCAAAAGATGCCCCGCGAGCCGTTTGACCGAAATCCCGACGAACGTAGTCCTCAGAAATCGTTGGCGTCGATTCCCCGTCGCGTTCTCGTTCGTGTCGTGCGCACTGGCGATTTGTACATAAACATCTTGTCGAAATAAAACAGCACGGATCGCATTATTCTTCGTCCGTATCATTTCTCTTACCGTTATATAAATTGCTGTGCGTCATTGAACGTTCACCATTGATCTTGCTGACTCTGGTCTTTCGTGGGACCTGAGTGGACCGTTCTATGAATAATTGCTCGATTGCAAGGTCGACGAACGACACTCGAACCTATCTGGAATGAGAAGATTAACGCGTGTCAGCTCCTAGCGTGCCACTGCTTGACAGATATCCGTCTCGACTATCAATTTCCAAGTCGAAACTGTTTTTTCGTTTCAATTCGTGCACGCTATTTGCGACTGAACCATTTACTCTCAGCTGTTCTAAATATTGCATAGAGTTGTTCAATTTTACACTGTGTTATAGACATTGTAAATATTGTATAAATTTACTTTTGGAGACGTTGGAAAATACTTACAATTAGAGGCACTTGAGCCTATAAGATCACTTATGTGATAGGTCATAATGGTCTTACAACGAGACATTAAAAAAATTTGAAAAAATTTGAAAATAAGGAATATTGTATGAACGATCAAGTAATTTTATTGATCGTGTGCATGGATTCTTCCGTTTGTTTATCCCGTGTGCACGGTAAACGTCTGTCCTTCTGCAGTTCACCGGTCGGTGATATGGGCGGACCTGAAGTTGAACATTATAGTACGTAGAGTACTTTCGCCAAGTGGGGACCGTGGTGGGGGGAGTTGGGACTTGAACCCCGAGACCCTATGGGCCATATATACTACGGTCCCATGCAGTTCTCTTGCTACTTGGTGTCAGCTTCTCGACGATCCTGCGCGAAGATCCACACGAGATCAAATACGAGGTGAGCATAGTATCTTTAAATCATCAGGAACCACCATTACAAACAATTTAACAATTGCAAATTAGAATCTGTGTAGGAGCACTTTCGAAAATCAACCTTGCGATCGTTCTATATTTATATCCGGTCTACGTAGTCGGTTGCATGTGTTTGAACAGTTTAACAATGATCGATCCACGTTTCCACGGTTTGGATCGCCTTTGTTGGAACCAACTGTTGGTCTCGACCAGTTGAACTTGACGCACCGGGAAAAATTTCGCTGGGCGCGACAGCTACGGTCGCGTGTGTACATTCTGTGCACGCTTCAGGCTCTCTTTCGTATGCTGTCCCTCAGAAACACACTTTTATCGACACGTGGCAAGAAATTACACCATAGCTTCGCCTAACCATGTGTTGCATGTTTCAGGTTTGCAACGCTCTGGAGTAAAGGACCTGGGCCCCCTCCCAATTACAGTTAAATCATTAATTGAAGTTACAATTATTAAACAATTGAATCTCTTCTGGATCTAACCAATAAACTTCTTTTAGATGAAGCTGTACGTCTTTGTGGGGCTGGTGGGGCTGGCGATGGGGCACCCTGGGCTCCTCAGGGTCCCCAAGGTGTACAACGCGGTGGTCACCAGCAACCAGAACCTGTCTCCGTCCAGGGCAGTCCCAGTGATACAGCCAGTGATTCATCGAACGGCGATCGGCTACGTACCGCCATTTTATTACACGCAAGTAGCGCCTCAGAGTGCTTTGAGGACCAGCGAGGCGAGCGGTGAACCAGCGGATAAAAAAGAAGATAACGCTGGCTCAGGATCAAGAAGCAAGCAAGGAGAGGAGCCTCTGAGCTTCTATCCGAATTACCAATCGCTCTATTACGACCCTTACTTTTACTACAATGGAGTGAACCCTCTGATTCCGGGGACCTATTACACCGACTATCATCCCTATGGAATTCTGGAGCCCATTCCTCCGTCCACGCCAAAGGATGGACCCTCTGGCCATCTGCTTCCGGGTTACCACGAGGAAAAGAAGGACACTGCAAAGCTGGAGAAGGATAAAGTGCCTGATGTGCCACCCCCGCCTCTTCCAACAGCGGTACCCAAGAGCTCTTGAAGCGGAAGTTGTGAATAAGACTAGTATTATTTAAGAAAGAGCTTTGAGTTTTAGAGCGTTGATTTTAACCAGGGCTGTGGGAAAAATAAAATATAGAATGTAAATATGGAAACAGTATTGTGAAATTAGTATTTCATTAAAATATTTCACAGTATTCAGAATAATTAATAGTATTGCAAACAAAAGGTTTCTGCCCAAATTTTCCCCAGCCCTGGTTTCAATCTCAAAAACATTGTAAAGACTATCGCGCAAGAACCTTTTTAGTACATAAGGGTGTTTTTTAATATTGTAAGTGGATACAATCTTTTTTATAATGTAAATTGTCATATAGTGTGCTGGATTTAATTATAAAATTTATGAAGACTGTTCAACAACCGCCTCTGCAATGATTGCTGTTCTTTCTAGCGACCCAGACTTTAATGGAGAACGTGAGCTCCCCGTCTTCGAGCCCGTTTACTATGATCTTGACATTTTCGATTACGTCGTTTTCACCGCGAGCGACCTCGAACGTCGCGATTATTTCGCTCTCCGCGGGTGGGCTTACTTTTACGCAGGTGACGCTGTAGAAATCGTCCACCGATATTCCAACGTTCGTTTCGGTTGTTGCGCCCTTCACTATGGATAGGACCACGTTGTGCTGGTACAGTAATCTGCCTATGTCACGATCACACTTGCCCCATTGGGTAGCGTCAAGTTTCTTGGGGATCTGGAAATGATCGTAATTTTTCTATTTTTTAGTCGATTAAACCTTCATGATTTGCTAAACGTTGTTCTCCATTGTTGCATTGCTCTAAATCTCTATAAAGCCAGCAATTTTTAAAGAGTAATACATCATTTGTTAAAAATACATTAGGAGTGGCTTCATGGAAATTTTGAGCAGTGCAATTTTATTTATAGAGCCTCTGTTGTATTACTATTTATAGGATCCCTTATTTGCATGCTTTACTAATCGTTGTACTCCACTATTGCACTGCTTTAAATCTCCATAAAGCCAGCAATTTTTAAAGATTATCACATGATTAATTAAAAATACATTAGAAGTGGCTTCATGGAAATTTTGAGCAGTGCAATTTTATTTATAGAGCCTCTGTTGTATTACTATTTATAGGATCCCTTGTTTGCATGCTTTACTAATCGTTGTACTCCACTATTGCACTGCTTTAAATCTCCATAAAGCCAGCAATTTTTAAAGAGTATCACATTATTAATTAAAAATACATTAGAAGTGGCTTCATGGAAATTTTGAGCAGTGCAGTTTTATTTATAGAGCCTCTGTTGTATTACTATTTATTGGATTCCTTATTTGCATGCTTTACTAATCGTTGTACTCCACTATTGCACTGCTTTAAATCTCCATAAAACCAGCAATTTTTAAAAAGTAACACATTATGTATCAAAAATACATCAAAAGTGACTTTATGGAACTATTTATAAAATTGAAAGTTTACTTACTGGTGTCATCGTGACAACAATGGCTTCCGTAGTACGAACAGTGTCTTCTTCTTCCTCGCTCTCGTACTCGTAATATTCATAGTCTTCCCCATTCTTCTCTACCGACATCTGATTATTAGTACCATTCGTTCCATAAACAATTTTGTTCTCGCGTTTGACGTTCGAAGATTTATTATTGTTTGCTCGATTCTTCAAATCGTGGTCACTGTACTTCGGTGTCGTAGATTTCTCCTTTTCATACTGCTCGAACATCATACGCTGTCGAGCGCGAAGCTGGTCTATAAGTATTTGTCTACGCGCCAGATCGTTCGCGTATTGTTTACGACTCTGCATAAATTCTTTATTGTAAACCGACGCCTCTCTGTCGCCGGTGTAATTCGCGTTTCGTCTTTCGATTACTTTTTCAGGCAAATCCATTGCTTCCACGAGGTTTCGGTCGCTCGAGCGTCCTTTGTTCTTTGCATCGCTATAACCGGTTTGAATCTGGGCCAATTTCAACTTCTTGTAGTTTTTCTTCGCGACTTTGTATCCGTTTCTCGAAATATCCCGAGACACATTCGCGTTCTCTATTGTATCATCCACGATGCGCTGTTCTTCGATTTCCAATGCTCCCTTTTCCTCCACCGAATCATGTTTGTATCTCTTCGCAGCTTTTTCCACAGGATCGATCGCGTTCAATTTTTTAAAATTCTCTTTACCGAATCCCAAATCACTCGAGGTCGTTTCTATTGTTATAAACAACGCAAACGTCGCGAAAACACCGACGAACCAAAGATTTCCTCCCATTACAATTACCTCGTGTCTTCCCATCGATCGACGCGAACGATTTGCGATCGAGTGAACGACCGGAGTTAATTCACCTTTGACCTCCGGTTTATCTATTCTTTCCGCAGTGACCTCCTTACTACTGTATTCTACTTTTTACTTTTCTAATCACTATTACAATGAAAAGGTATTTTTAAATACTAGAAAATTTTAAATTAATAATAAGTATTTTATTAAATAAAAAATCACAAGTAAATAATATTCTCGAGTTTATTTTTATTTCACATTTTTTGGAAGGTAAGCAACAGGGAAACAGTCGTTATTTCATTCAAATTAATTCACTTAAAATGTGGTTTTTATCGTTTTTTATATCGACTCGACGGTGATGCTATCGTCGTCGTCGTTGTCCTTGGTGTCGCTCGGTTTCTTCATTTTCTTTTCAGATTCGATCTTCGTGTCCAACTTTTCCACACCGTCGTCCTTCATTTCGGTCGTTTCCGTGGTGCTCGTGGGTGGTTTGGGATCTGAGCACGGTTTGGACGGTTTTAACGCTGGATAAAGCTGAGGGAATAATAATTATTAAAAATTATATTAATTAAATATTAAATTACGATTATTAAAAGTGACTGTAGATGGTTGTTTAGCCATTATACCGAAATTGGGGCCAGGGAAGATTAAGAGAAGATTTATATGCTTATACAATGGGAGATCAAAGTTCAATCTGACTGTAATACTAACTTATCTATTGTAGATATGGATTACTTGCAGTTTTGTCCTCAATTTGGAATTAATTTTGTTTTTTTTAAATTAGTCTTAGAAAAGAGGAACTAGAATTCTGTCGTGGAAGGTTTTTTTTTTTTTTTTTTTGTGAATTGGTGGACTATATTACCGGGCCCAATGGAACTCGAAGATCGTAAACGGGAGTGCCATAATAGAAGCTGTAGGCAGGCAGATGTGGGACTGTTGGCTTATGACTAGCGACGAGAGTCGTTGGAATCGCGTTTACGTCCTGAGTGTGACCCTGTAACGAGTTTAAAAAGGTGATGTAGATCAGGGAATAAAGAGTAGAATGTTTCGTTAATTGTTTTGTTACATTGTAGACGTAATATGGGGAGTAGGTGTCCTGGTAGTGGAGAAGATGAGGCTGCACGTTTATGGCCGTCGAGGGGTATTGGTAATTGCTGAGGTACAAATCGTGCCACGTTGGCTTCGACTCCGTCGACGCGACCAGGATCACAGCGATTGCAAGCAGCGTACAGACCTGGAATAGTATGATCAATAAGAAACAGGTAGTGGTTGGGATAAATCAGAGTTTAATTCTGATTTATTACGATTATGTATGATGAATGGTAGTGTATACAGTAGAATTTATATTATCTGGAAGCATAGGAATTTTATTTTTTACTAATAAATAAAACTACAGTATCCACGGTTGTGTTTATTAAAAATCAAAAACGAAATTTTCTAAATTTTTTTTGGCGAAAATAAACAATTTCAAAGGGTTCTAGAAAAATTATTTTTGAGTGTGGGGGTTAATTAGAATTGTTTTTGGTGAATAGACATTACCTCAAAATCCTACCCACTTTCGAGAAAAAAATTCGAGAAGATGTGAAATTTTTAGACGAAATTAAAAAATTTCAAATCAGATTTAAAAAATTGTATTTAATTACAGGGGTCAATTATAATCATTTTTGGTCAATAGACATACCCCTGAAATCCAACCCATGTTCGAGAAAAAAATTCGAGAAGATGTGAAATTTTTAGTCGAAATTAAAAAATTTCAAATCATACTAAAAAAATTGTATTTAGTTACAGGGGTCAATTACAAGCATTTTTGGTGAATAGACATATCCCCGAAATCCTACCCACTTTCGAGAAAAAAATTCAAGAAGATGTGAAATTTTTAGACGAAATTAAAAAATTTCAAATCATATTAAAAAAATTATATTTAGTTACACAGGTCAATTATAATTATTTTTGGTCGATAGACATACCCCTGAAATCCTACCCACATTCGAGAAAAAAATTCGAGTAGGGGGCAAATTTTTCGACGAAATTGAAAAGTTTCAAATCATTCTAGAAAAATTATTTTTAGGTAAGGGGGTTAATTACAATCATTTTTGGTGAACAGACATACCCCCGAAATCCTACTCACTTTCGAGTAAAAAATTCGAATAGAGGAAAAATTCGACAAAATTAAAAAATTTTAAATGTTTCTAAAAAAATTATTTTTAGTTCCAGGGATCAATTACAATCATTTTTGGTGAATATACATACCCCGAAATCCTACTCACTTTCGAGAAAAAAATATAAAATAACAAACAGGTAACTTGTTATGAGCAATAAATCAAATTTTAATTTTCATTTATCAAGATTATATATAATAAGTGGTACCATACATATACGTATCAATTTTTTTACCACATTTTTCTAACCTCCATTTCAAAATATCTTTCATTAACCTCATTCAAAATTTTACAGCGATCCCATGCAGGATTCCAGTGCCCACCCACGCAAAGATCTCGATCGAACAATCGAATTGCAGCTTAGAAGATTTCAAGAGCCACAACATAGCGTCCTAATAACAAAATCCAAGACTCAAGACTCTCCGATACTCGTGATCGCAATACAAAGCGTGTTCCGTTAGCTATTCCAATAAAAAGGATTCTATTCTCAGAACTTAAAACGCTCTCCTCGAATTCGAGTATATTCTTTCGCTCGAGATGACACGAGAAACAATGCGGTTGTTAGAAATTGACCGTTCCCTGCGTGGAATAGGGAATCACACTTTTGATACGTCTTTCAGCGTCTCTGTGATCCGCATACGAACGATCCTGAATCGCGAGCAACGCGGAAACAGTTGTGTTTCGTGCCCCCCACGAGAATTATTTATAAAAACCACGGCGCGTATTTTTCGAAGAACTGAGAAAATAATTTTCTCCACATATCAATTTTCAAAACTCGCTTTAAAGAAATAGTTTCTTTCCAAATTGATTTAGTTTCACTTACCTGCATGGTGCGCGATCACAGCTTCGCGGCAGGCTCAGAAAACTATCTGCACTAACCTGAATTTCAGCCCTACTCGCGATTTATATATTCCTTGGACAGTGAGTCCCCCACCTCGCCAAATATCATACGCGATCGTTATTTTTTTTTTCTCCTTTTCTCCCGCGCTTAGCTTCTCTGTCGCTTACATCTCCGATCATCCTGCACGATCAACGGGATACCTGCTCCGTGATTCTTTTCCCATACACGACACATGGCGAGACGTTTACCTCTACCAGATTCGAACTCGAATCAACATCGAACATCGCGTTATAGATCCTCTTGGAACCAGATCTCGAGATGATTCGACACAAATCTCGGCCCAATTTAGCATCGTGGAAATCCTGACGCGCCATTCCGCGGGCCAAATTACCATACGTGCTCTCGTCGAGCCTCGAAAATTTATGGATCGAGAGGTGTTATTTATAAATAAATAATCATTTCGAGAATTGTACGATTTATTTTTTAAGTATTGTTTCTTAAAATTTTTGGGGGATTTTATAAATATGTTTCGAGAACTAGATGTATTGATGATGAATCTTTTGGAATATAAATGAAGGGTGTGGCCAAATTTCTATTCCTCGAGGCTTGGCGCCTCTTTTGATAGATCATCACTGATCTAGGTGCGTTCTAAATCTCGCGCCATTTTGGTCCCGTCCAAGTCTTTCAATAATTAACACTAGAACTAAGAAATTAAAACGATATAATCGGAAATAAATATATTCATTCTCTCATAAAAACTGGAATTTTCAAAAACTCGAGTCGAGTAAATTTTTGGTAATTTTTGTTACAAAATTACGAGCCATTTTTACTATTTTGGTTTTAATGTTAAAGACACTGTGCTCGAAAGGACCTTTTAAATCTGTTTGGTTATCTGTCAGAGGGGTCATTGGACTCGAGGTTGACTTCAAGAGGATTTCTGACGTTTTCTAGAAAGTAACCTTCGTTTCGTGGATAAGAAAATCCTTGGGAAAATTGTGGAGTTGGTAAGAGTCTAATTAATTAGTATTTTATAGAATTGGTAAAATGAGATTTTGCAGTGACTTCGCCATGGCCTCCGAAATGTGGTTTACAAGGTTGCTCGGATGAAAATGCAAAAGGCAACTTCCGGCGGTAAAACCAGAAGGCACGAAGCGGCGTTGACAGTCAAAGGAAGATGAATGATTGGAACGGATGTTCTGTTGATGTTCCAGGGTACGTATTATCCTCGTAAAAATCCGTTCACGATCGAATTAAATTACTTGAAAACTCTACCAGCGGTATCTGATGCTCCAAATTGTCTACATTTATTTTCTCATCGAGACGTTATTGTTCCAGCCTCGAGGCAGACGTTTAGTAAACGGAACTGGTAACTTTCTTTTAGAAAAGAACTCATTCGACTAGTTCTACTATATCTGGACCACGGATAAGCAAAGTTCTTTATTTCTTTTTTTTTTTTAGAGATTTTCAGTGGCGTTTCAAGTCTTTGCAATTAGAGATTGTCAAAGGAGATTCGACTGGGTGTGGATGAGAGTGTTGTGGATAAATAATAAATATTTTCAAAGTTTGACTCTATTTACTTTTTTTTTTTAGAGATTTTCAATGGTGTTTCAAATCTGTTGCAATTGGTAGTTGTTGGAGAAATAAAAAGAATTTGTATACATGGATTTTCAAGATTGGTTGAAGTATGAATGAAAGTGTTGAAGATAAATAATACTTCCAAAGTTTGACTCTACATTTATTTGTTTTTTTTTAGTGATTTTAGAATGTGTTTCAAATCTGTTGCAATTGGTGGTTGCTAGAGGAATAAACAAAGTTTATATGCAAGGATTTTCAGGCTTATTAAAGCATGAAGACGAATAAGAGCCTTGCAAATAAATAATACTTTCAAAGTTTGACTCTTTATTTATTCTTTTTTCAGAGTTTTCCAGTGGTGTTTCAAATCTGTTGCAATTGGTGGTTGTTGGAGGAATAAAAGAAGTTTGTATGGAAGGATTTTCAGGCTTATTAAAGCATGAATACAAATAACACCCTTGCAGATAAATAATACTTCCAAAGTTTGACTCTTTATTCATTTATTTATTTTTTTTTAGAGATTTCCAGTGGTGTTTCAAATCTGTTGCAATTGGTGGTTGTTGGAGAAATAAAAAGAATTTGTATACATGGATTTTCAAGATTGTTTAAAGTATGAATGAAAGTGTTGAAGATAAATAATACTTCCAAAGTTTGACTCTACATTTATTTATTTTTTTTTTAGTGATTTTAGAATGTGTTTCAAATCTGTTGCAATTGGTGGTTGCTAGAGGAATAAACAAAGTTTATATGGAAGGATTTTCAGGCTTATTAAAGCATGAAGACGAATAAGAGCCTTGCAAATAAATAATACTTCCAAAGTTTGACTCTTTATTTATTCTTTTTTCAGAGTTTTTCAGTGGTGTTTCAAATCTGTTGCAATTGGAGATTGTTGGAGGAATAAAAGAAGTTTGTATGGAAGGGTTTTCAGGCTTATTATAGCTTGAATACAAATAACAGCCTTGCAGATAAATAATACTTCCAAAGTTTGACTCTTTATTCATTTATTTATTTTATTTTAAAGATTTCCAGTGGTGTTTCAAATCTGTTGCAATTGGTGGTTGTTGGAGAAATAAAAAGAATTTGTATACATGGATTTTCGAGACTGGTTAAAGTATGAATGAAAGTGTTGAAGATAAATAATACTTCCAAAGTTTGACTCTACATTTATTTATTTTTTTTTTAGAGATTTTAGAATGTGTTTCAAATCTGTTGCAATTGGTGGTTGCTAGAGGAATAAACAAAGTTTATATGGAAGGATTTTCAGGCTTATTAAAGCATGAATACGAATAAGAGCCTTGCAAATAAATAATACTTCCAAAGTTTGACTCTTTATTTATTCTTTTTTCAGAGTTTTCCAGTGGTGTTTCAAATCTGTTGCAATTGGTGGTTGTTGGAGGAATAAAAGAAGTTTGTGTGGAAGGATTTTCAGGCTTATTATAGCATGAATACAAATAACAGCCTTGCAGATAAATAATACTTCCAAAGTTTGACTCTTTATTCATTTATTTATTTTTTTTTAGAGATTTCCAGTGGTGTTTCAAATCTGTTGTAATTGGTGGTTGTTGGAGAAATAAAAAGAATTTGTATACATGGATTTTCGAGACTGGTTAAAGTATGAATGAAAGTGTTGAAGATAAATAATACTTCCAAAGTTTGACTCTACATTTATTTATTTTTTTTTTAGTGATTTTAGAATGTGTTTCAAATCTGTTGCAATTGGTGGTTGCTAGAGGAATAAACAAAGTTTATATGCAAGGATTTTCAGGCTTATTAAAGCATGAAGACGAATAAGAGCCTTGCAAATAAATAATACTTTCAAAGTTTGACTCTTTATTTATTCTTTTTTCAGAGTTTTCCAGTGGTGTTTCAAATCTGTTGCAATTGGTGGTTGTTGGAGGAATAAAAGAAGTTTGTATGGAAGGATTTTCAGGCTTATTAAAGCATGAATACAAATAACACCCTTGCAGATAAATAATACTTCCAAAGTTTGACTCTTTATTCATTTATTTATTTTTTTTTAGAGATTTCCAGTGGTGTTTCAAATCTGTTGCAATTGGTGGTTGTTGGAGAAATAAAAAGAATTTGTATACATGGATTTTCAAGATTGTTTAAAGTATGAATGAAAGTGTTGAAGATAAATAATACTTCCAAAGTTTGACTCTACATTTATTTATTTTTTTTTTAGTGATTTTAGAATGTGTTTCAAATCTGTTGCAATTGGTGGTTGCTAGAGGAATAAACAAAGTTTATATGGAAGGATTTTCAGGCTTATTAAAGCATGAAGACGAATAAGAGCCTTGCAAATAAATAATACTTCCAAAGTTTGACTCTTTATTTATTCTTTTTTCAGAGTTTTTCAGTGGTGTTTCAAATCTGTTGCAATTGGTGGTTGTTGGAGGAATAAAAGAAGTTTGTATGGAAGGATTTTCAGGCTTATTAAAGCATGAATACAAATAACACCCTTGCAGATAAATAATACTTCCAAAGTTTGACTCTTTATTCATTTATTTATTTTTTTTTAGAGATTTCCAGTGGTGTTTCAAATCTGTTGCAATTGGTGGTTGTTGGAGAAATAAAAAGAATTTGTATACATGGATTTTCAAGATTGTTTAAAGTATGAATGAAAGTGTTGAAGATAAATAATACTTCCAAAGTTTGACTCTACATTTATTTATTTTTTTTTTAGAGATTTTAGAATGTGTTTCAAATCTGTTGCAATTGGTGGTTGCTAGAGGAATAAACAAAGTTTATATGGAAGGATTTTCAGGCTTATTCAAGCATGAATACGAATAAGAGCCTTGCAAATAAATAATACTTCCAAAGTTTGACTCTTTATTTATTCTTTTTTCAGAGTTTTCCAGTGGTGCTTCAAATCTGTTGCAATTGGTGGTTGTTGGAGGAATAAAAGAAGTTTGTATGGAAGGATTTTCAGGCTTATTAAAGCACGAATACAAATAACAGCCTTGCAGATAAATAATACTTCCAAAGTTTGACTCTTTATTCATTTATTTATTTTTTTTTAGAGATTTCCAGTGGTGTTTCAAATCTGTTGCAATTGGTGGTTGTTGGACAAATAAAAAGAATTTGTATACATGGATTTTCAAGATTGGTTAAAGTATGAATGAAAGTGTTGAAGATAAATAATAATTCCAAAGTTTGACTCTTCATTAATTTATTTTTTTTTTAGAGATTTTAGAATGTTTTTCAAATCTGTTGCAATTGGTGGTTGCTAGAGGAATAAAAAGAGATGATATTAAAGGATTTTCAACTGATCAAAGTATGAATGAGAGTCTTGCAGATAAATAATACTTCCCAACTTCAACTCTCATCATTTATCTATTTTTTTTTTTTTACAGCTTCTAAAATGCGTTTAAGATCTCTATTAATTGGTGGTCCATAGAGCAATAAAAAGAGCTATTATAAAAGAATTTTTGGGCACGTGAGAGTTTGAAACGGAGCGCCGTTTGAGGAATCGATAGCCTTTGGAGCTCGTGAGGCGTCGACTGTGCTCGTGTAAATTCGCACGGCTACTAATCAATCCGCGGGAGGTTTCGTGTTTATCAACAAGTGCCGCATACACCTGATACGCGACACCCTTCCGTGACGGGTGTTGTTTCGTCGGGAGTGCTGGTGCATTTGTGCATCGCGGCTTGCAACGAGGTTAAGACTCGTCCTTGCTCCATCATCGTGTCGCGTTTAACCAGTGTGTTGTTCCCATCGACTTTCTCACCCTTCCTCTTCCTCGTTTCGATTACGCCTCGCTGTCATTTCACGTCGATTTCAATCACGATTCGGTGGTTTTAAGAGCCTCCTAAAAGCCCTGAGACGATCACCAAACGCTTCGAAGAATCGAGGCTGAGAGTTTCATCCCTTGAACGAATCTCTTCTACGTTTTTTAAAACGATCATTTTCATTCTATACGTTGCAAGGAACGCCGAGTGTATTTTTAGTCGTTTGAGGTTTTTGGAATTCTCTGGTCGCAAATATTTCACACGTCGCAGTCGCAGTCATCTGTTGTTGACAAGATTTTCGGGAAACTAACGAGCGTTTTGGGTGATCTTTTGGCAACCCAGTCGTCGATTCCATCATCTCCCGTCTTATTTAGCGAACTTTTAGCACGAATCGAGACCCCGTCTGTTTTTAAATAGATCCACGGATCCCACGATCCGCGATCGTTTCGATCAGACACCGAGTCTCTCCCTTCGAGACACTTTTCTCAACGTGTGTTCTGTACAAACATAAATCGAATACGAGAGAACGAGACTATTAACGCGATTCTCGCGTTCGACGATGTTCGAATTAATTTTCGGGGGTTCAGATCGAGGGTGGGGGGTGGTCCAGTTGTAAAAAAAATATGAGAAAAGGGGCGCGGTTTTCGGAAAGCGGCCGTCACTATAAATAGAGGCGCCTCGTGCGTGCGTGCTATGCTTTTAAACATAGTTTTGGCAGCGCGAAACGTCAAACCGCCTCGGAGTGGCAAAGTGCGTGGATCGTTCTGCGAATTTCACGGAAAAGTTTCCTCGATCGTCGCTGTTCCATTCGGTGATCCCGGTGAGACCCGGAGAATGGGTCGTACGTGATCTATCGCGTGATCGATCGTGGATCGTTTCGACGTAATAGTCGCAGAGAAGGTCAGCGAGAAAGTAATCGAATCCTTTTGTTTTCTTCCTTCCTTCCTTTTTTGCTCCGACGCGATGGAAATTTGTGCTCCTTTTGGGTCTCAACGATTTTTGTGAGTTTTTTATTTGTTTTTATTGTGGAAAGGACAGAGTTGAATGGACATGATAAGTGCGTCGGAGAAGCACGACAAAGAGAACCAACGACCGATGGAGGGTCAGTTTACGGACGACGAAAACGCGCTGGACACACAGGACGAAGAGTAAAAAATCGCGCCAATTGCATAAAGAATCGTCTCCGCGTTTCATGCGTGTACTCGTCTGCATCAGGTTTCCAGTCCCCGTTCAGAACGCACATTATGGAGCCGTTTGCACGCTTCTTTTGATCGCACATTTTACAATATACATGATTTTAATTCGTTAGAGAGATTATTAAATGACTGTTGAAAGTACCAAAGCATTGGGGGGTGAGTTTGTCATAACACAAGCATATTCTACACTATGAAATTAATTAAAATCTCGTAATTATTGTTGTCATTTAGTACTGCTGAAAATGAACTTGATTTAATATTTAATTTACGTTAAAATAACGGACGATAAAATTTAAATTTTATCTTTTTTTATTCATAGAAATATCTTGATTTAAATTTCCTAATTATTGCTATCATTCAGTTTTGCTGAAAATCAACTTAATATAATATTTAATTTACAGTAATATAACTAACAATTAAATTAAAATATTGACATCATATTTAAATTTAATCTTTTTTTGATTTATAAAAGAATCTTAATTTAAATCACCTAGTTGTTGTTATCATTCAGTTTTGTTGAAAATTGACTGGATATAATATTTAATTTATAGTAAAATAACCAACAATTAAATTAATAATATTGACATCATATTTAAATTTAATCTTTCTTTGATTTATAAAAGAATCTTAATTTAAATCTCCTAGTTGTTGTTATCATTCAGTTTTGCTGAAAATTGACTGGATATAATATTTAATCTACGATAAAATAACTAACAATTAAATTTAAATTTAATTTTTTTTTATTCATAGAAATATCTTGATTTAAATCTCCTAATTACTATCATATAGTTGCTGAAAATTAAACTACTTGATATAATATTTAATCTATGATAAAATAACCAACAATTAAATTAAAATATTGACATCATATTTAAATTTAATCTTTCTTTGATTTATAAAAGAATCTTAATTTAAATCTCCTAGTTGTTGTTATCATTCAGTTTTGCTGAAAATTAAACCACTAGATATAATATTTAATCTACAATAAAATAACTAACAATTAAATTTAAACACTTACCATCATATTAAAATTTTTTTTTATTTACAAAAACAGATAATGAAATTCTGTTAATTGCAAAGTGTAGAATACGTTTGAATAAATCCTCCCTATAATAATTACTCGAAAAACAATGTTTTAAAGATAATGTTTCGTTTGGCCCGGTCGTGAAGATAATTGCAAAATCCACGTTGGCACAAAACGCGACACGACACCAGCCAAAATGTGCAGTTATTAGAAACCGTAATTTTATTATCGCTTATAGTAACTCATAGCCAATAAATCTCGCGTGTTTTGCTCTACAATGTGGTTCCTCGAACGTGGACGCAAATCAGAATTTTTTTAAATGCGGGTAATCGATTACAAAATTTTATTCAATTTGAATATCGCAATATTACCTGCATTTTTAAAAAAAATAAGATTCCACGATATCTTTAGTCATATTTAATTCAATTATGCTGTGTATAATACTCGATTAACGTATATTTATTGATACCTTTCATGTTGACACAATTACCTTAAAATACGATTTTTCTTTCAATTAGAATTTTTTTTTTTTTATTCTTGACATTGCATCGATCAAATTCAACATAAGTTGTTAAAAAATACTATTTACGCGTTCTGCAATTTTGAATATGGAATCAGTCATTAAAAAGGAGGCCATTGGAAGATATCGTGGATCCTCGTCGAAGAATAATACGCTAATTAATAATATCGAACGCTGGCTGCTGCATTTTTCGGCGATCATTCGTTTATTTCTGAGCTTGTTCGACGTTAATTAACCTTGATGACGCGTTCTCCAAACGTTTGGTATTCATTTCCCTGACATTGGCAAACCGTGTCCAAACCGACCGCGAAAAGTGATTAACGCGTATTAACGTTCGAATTGGCGCGCCGCCAAAGGATAGTCGATTAAATTTCTTTGGTCAGTGCAATCCGTAATGATCGTCTCCTCTATCGCAAATAGGAAGGATTTCATAGGCGAGAAACCATCAGCTAGCTGCGCTTTGGTTAAGTACACGACGATGGATTTCTGTTTATTTGCTCCTATTTTGTTGGTCCTCTTAATATCTCAAAATTTCTGTATACATCACCTACTGTGAACAGTCTCGATAGCGTCTACGTGGTTTAAAACGATCGAAAGGGATTTTTTAGCTGTAAAAATCGAGTGTCAGCTTTGAGCCTTTTTGCCTAGCTTTTTGGTAGTCTTGCTTCGACCACTGTGTGCTGTTTGTCGCGCGATGCTTAACAATCATGTTCTTGACCGGCTTACCGTGACCGATAATTGAGCTTTCATTGTTCGGTTTGCGGTTTAGTGCGATGCCACCAAGCAACAAAACCGCGGACGAGGCTATAAACGATGCGTTGTTGGAGAAGCTCAGGAGTTGCGCGTCCAAGCCGCAGGAGGCCGGGGATACGTTTAGAAACATCGCTGCCAAGATTCATGCGCGTGTCACGTCCTCAGGTAATCGGTTTTACGCCTCTTTCTTTACCACTTCCAATCCACAGAGAGCATCGTATCATTTCTGTTCGGAACTTCGAACGTGGAAGTTCCACGTCGGAACGGATCAGACACTCGTGAGACGAGCTCGTGCCGTTAAATTGCTATTTTTATCGCGAACGTTGGCTTCCATTTCATCGGTCTAATCACCAGCAACTTGCACAATTTAATACTCGACGTGTTTCCGTTCCCCGAACACCGACTGCGATTCTTTTTCGCGTCGCAGCGGCGACCAATTTACGTCTGCACGAACTCTGCAAAAGACACGGTATTTTCGACTGCACGGAAAGCAGAGAAATTTAAATTCGGGTCACTTTCCAACAGAACTCGTTCTGGACGGCCTTACGAAATCCATTTCACTCGGTTTTGTTTAGAAAAGAAAAAGAAAACGACGTGTAGATTCCTCGGGAGGCGTTATTTTGCAAGCTGCGAGAGCATCGAAATGCAATATATAATCGAAACTGCATTTTAGTAGGGCCGTAAATTCAGGCGAGGATTTATTTATGTCAGTCTCGATCGACGACCGTTTATCATAGGAGTGCTTGAGAGTGACGAACAGGTGTGCGAATCGTGGAGCCCGCTAGGCGTCATTCGTTATTTTCGAAAAGCCGGCTATCCCGGTTACATAAGGACTTTTGGTAATGCTGATAGATCGTTTGGGCATCGTCCAAGCCATTGCAAACGCGAACAATACCGGCGTTCGATCGTCTCGTTGAATTGCGGTCGTGCCAAATTGATAAGGACTTTCTATCCTCTTGGTCGATCCTTCTGCGTACCCGAAAGTCCCTGTGGACAGAGTGTCTTTGCTCTGAGTCATCGTTTCTAACCAAATCCGTACGCCACTCGAGCTCTTATGCACGCCGCCATCTTGGTTCTTTCTAGAAAAGGTGACATTTCTCGCTAATAGATACGCAAAATAATAGATTTTCTTTTAAATAATGTGTGTTTTTTGTTCTATCATGATGGAGGATATCGAATCTTGAGAAAGCAACGCGATTTTTACAAAATTGAGTATTTTGAGGGGCGTCAAAAGTGGCAAGTGATGGATTTGTTTGGCCACTCGAGCTCTGCACGCCGCCATCTTGGTTCTTTCTAGAAAAGGTGTCATTTCTCACTAATAGGCACCGAAAATAATAGATTTTCTTGTAAATAATGTATGTTCTCTGTTCTATCATGATGGAGGATATCGAATCTTGAGAAAGCAACGCGATTTTTACAAAATGGAGTATTTTGAGAGGCGTCAAAAGTGGCAACTGACTTGTTTGGCTACTCGAGCACGCCGCTATCTTGGTTCTTTCTAGAAAAGTCTCATTTCTCCACTAATAGGCCTTCAAAATAATAGATTTTTTTGTAAATAATGTGTGTTCTTTCTTCTATCATGATGGAGGATATCGAATCTTGAGAAAGCAACGCGATTTTTACAAAATGGAGTATTTTGAGAGGCGTCAAAAGTGGCAACTGACTTGTTTGGCTACTCGAGCACGCCGCTATCTTGGTTCTTTCTAGAAAAGTCTCATTTCTCCACTAATAGGCCTTCGAAATAATAGATTTTTTTGTAAATAATGTGTGTTCTTTCTTCTATCATGATGGAGGATATCGAATCTTGAGAAAGCAACGCGATTTTTACAAAATGGAGTATTTTGAGAGGCGTCAAAAGTGGCAACTGACTTGTTTGGCTACTCGAGCACGCCGCTATCTTGGTTCTTTCTAGAAAAGTCTCATTTCTCCACTAATAGGCCTTCGAAATAATAGATTTTTTTGTAAATAATGTGTGTTCTTTCTTCTATCATGATGGAGGATATCGAATCTTGAGAAAGCAACGCGATTTTTACAAAATGGAGTATTTTGAGAGGCCTCAAATGTGGCAACTGATGATTTGTTTGGCTTCTCGAGCACGCCGCCATCTTGGTTCTTTCTAGAAAAGTCTCATTTTTCCACTAATAGACCCTTCAAATAATAGATTTTTTTCTAAATAATCTATGTTCTTTGTTCTATCATGATGGAGGATATCGAATCTTGAAAAAGCAATGCGATTTTTACAAAATGGAGTGTTTTGAAAGGCGTCAAAAGTGGCAACTGATGATTTGTTTGACTACTCGAGCTCTGCACGCCGCCATCTTGGTTCTTTCTAGAAAATGTCTCATTTCTCCACTAATAGACCCTTCAAAATAATAGATTTACTTCTAAATAATGTATGTTTTCTATTCTATCATGATCGAATATATCGAATTTTGAGAAAGTACCACAATTTTTAAAGCTATTTTAAGAATCGTCACCGGAGGCGATACGTATCTTTGCTTTGGCGTCTCTTTTGGCATGACATATCACTGTCCAGTGTTTTCGCGGATAGTGTTCATGGCATTGAGCACGATTGGCCTTGTGACAAATCTGAAACGGGAGCCGTGCATTTCGCCAATCCGCGGTACGCCTGGTATCGCATGGAAGGCATTGTTACTCGCACCTGTTCGTCCCATTATTTATCGCGACAGAGACGGGCTAAGACGGGTTTGGCAACGCTACATTGCTCCTTCGAACACTTACATCTTGTTCCACCGCATTGAATAAATAGCAATCTATGCACTTCGTTCCTACAAATTCCCTCCTCCGCTTAGACCTCTCTTTCACAGTTAGAAACTATATTTACAATGATTTCAGATAGACGAATACGCGAACGCACGTTGGAGAAATTATGGCGCAAGAATTCAGGGGCCATGGAGATCTTCATCGCCACGCTGGAGGTATCAAAGGATTTTCCAGTAGTTTTTTGAATTCTAGACCTAATCGACACTCCCGCGAACCTAATTAGGCGCGGTTAACCGCGTCACGAAATTGTTTGCACGGAATGGCGTGGTTAGGTCGCATCAACGAGGACCTCCGGGTTCTATCTCGTCGACAGAGCTGGAAATCCGTTCGTTCCATTTTCTGATAAGTGTTGCACGCACGCAGAGCCCCCGGAATAATTACCCGGCGTTTCCATCGAAATCGTCGCTGTTTCACTCTGATCAAATTTGTTTTCTCGTTACAGAACTGCAAGGATCACGTGGTCAACTATAGCATCGCCTGCATAATCCATAAGTGTATATCGCCCAGCTACACCAGAGCCAAGTCCAAAGGGAACAAGAACAAAAGTGCCACAAGTAATAACGTAGTTTCCAAGTATTCTCCAGTCGATGTAATTCACAGATTTCTTATCGATCGCAGAGTCCAGCAGCCGGATGGCGGTGATGCAGCTGATCAATTTAGGCATCACCCAAGTTCTGCTCAAGCTTCTGATCAACCTGCAACACGCTGACACCATTTCCAGCGAGGTCCTCACGCAGGAAGTGCTTTGGATTTTAGGCCAAGTAAGATTTGCAATTTTTATTGTATATCAGATTAGAGATTTTGTAACAAAAATTACAGGTGGCCCAGAGGGACCAGAGGTTCGCCATAAAAATGAAACTGCTTAACGCCATTAAAGTGTTCCACATGCTCCTCAAGCAGCATTACAACAACAGCAAGACGTTGTTGTCATTGTTGATCATCATGAAGTGTCTTGCTAGAAACTGTGAGTATAAACATCAGTTTTATAATTTTTTATTAATTTCTTACGTTATATTGGTTAGCATACTCTCTGCAAGCATTGGTGAAGGACGGGATAGCCAGCACGTTGGAGAAAACGTTCGTCTCCGTTGGTTACACTCCCCACCTGAAGCTCAGGTTCCTCTTGGAGTGCTTCAAATATTTAACAACAAGCAGTACGTATATTACTACTTAAGAGTCAATTAACAGGTTAATTGATCCATGAAATGTTCTTCGTTACAGAATTCTGCTGCACGAAATTCGTAAAAGTGGGTATGGTGCATCTTCTGATGAAGATATTTGAGAGATGGGAGCGATTCGACGGTCAGATGAGGCTGAAGATCTGCAACAGTGCTCTCATCACTCTACAGCACCTCTGCATTATAAGTCAGTTTAGGAATTAAAATACTTTTGTAGTTCAGTTACTGTCTACATAGCCATTACAAATAGCCTTTTGTCCGTTTCAGAGGCTGGAAGAAAGGCTATAAAGACGAACAATGGACTGCAAGTACTGTACCGGTTCTGCAGCAACTGTCCCGAGGATAAGGCGTACGATGGCCTCCTGTCGCGCATATGCGGGATAATCAATCAGTGTCTGGAGAAGAAGGAGCTCCCGGTTCCTGAAATGTCCCCTGCAAGGTGAACGAAACCTCCAAGGTCGTTTAAAATCGATTTAACTTCGACTTAAACACCTCAAATGCTGTGTCCACTGATTAAAGTCACCCATCGTATCACTTAAGATTGAATTGTTGAGTCAAAGAATGACGAATGCTTATTGAATTGTAGATTTGTGTTACCGGAGGTGAACATCAGACCTAACAGCGCCGAAAGCGGTAGCGACATCGACAGCCAGGTGCGTATTTTCGTCGGAATGATGTAACGCGCGGGACGTAACGCTTCAATACGCGTCGCGTGGCCATAAAACACGCTCTTTTGCCATCACGAACGCGTTGGATTAGAAAGCTACAGGCATTTGCATATCGATGTTTGCTCAGGCGAACAGCGTGGCGTCGCTCGGGAGGCTGTACAGCGACCTTGATTCCGGAGATGACGAGGAAAGCCAAAATTCAAGGTCGAACGACACCGCCGTCCACGCGGTGGACGAGGTGGACGAGAGCAAATTCTTCGCTGGCGTTTTCACGTCCCAGAGATCCGAGGAGGATCTCAACGAGTACGCAAACTATGCTCTACTACCTTGTCTCTTGATAGATCTTCTGACTCCTCCATTTTCTAGGTACAATGTCTTCTTCAAGGAACTGGGCAATCTGCAGTCCCAAGTCTACTTCTCGAAATTTTCCATGGAGAAGCTGATGGATCCTGTTGACCCTGCGGAGGAGGACAAGTTGAACTCGCGTTGCATAAAAAATGGGAAACCGTTCGTAAACGGGAAGAGTCAGACGGGGAGTGGACCGATCAAAGTATTCGAGGACATGTCCTCGAGTTTAACGGACCAGCAAGCCTATTGCGTGGTGGCCAGCAGAGTCAAAAGCGTCATCAGCTTCGTGAAGGTCGCTTACCCGGATCTGGTGGGTGGCGATGGTCTCTGCACCGAGGAACCGCTGA
Source organism: Colletes gigas (assembly GCF_013123115.1). Lineage (NCBI taxonomy): Eukaryota > Metazoa > Arthropoda > Insecta > Hymenoptera > Colletidae > Colletes > Colletes gigas. The sequence continues at coordinate 4,128,844 of NW_025106644.1, forward strand.
ACAACAAGGACAGGTGGGTCTGTAGGTCCAAGCTCCTCACCTGCGTGGAGCGAGGTCTTCATGGCGGCACGTTGCTGCAAGAGGTGGTGTACGATCTCGACGCTGTGGCCTTCAACGACTCTGTCAATGGCCGAATCTTCAACGACAGTGGTCTCTGCAACAGGGACGAGAGCAGAGTAGGCAAACGCTGCGGAGACTCCAAGTACTTGCACTTTGAGTCCAGGTTCGAGAGCGGCAACTTGAGGAAAGCCATTCAGGTAGAATTCTGAGATAGAGATTTAGCGATCGAATAAAAGAGCATACTTCCTCGCAGATAGGCTTGAGAGAGTACGACCTGATCCTGACGCCGGACGTGAACAGCGGCTCCAGGCACCAGTGGTTCTACTTCGAGGTCTCGAACATGGAGAAGAGCCTGACGTACACGTTCAACATCATCAACTGCGAGAAAGCGAACTCGCAGTTCAATTTCGGGATGAAACCGATGCTGTTCAGCGTGGCGGAGGCTCAGCTGGGCAGACCAGGCTGGGTCAGGACCGGCGCCGACATTTGTTACTACAGAAATTGCTATCAACGACCTACAAAGGGGAAGAACTACTTCACCACATCGTTCACGGTGATATTCCCCCACTCGTACGACGTCTGCTACCTGGCGTACCACTTCCCGTACACGTACAGCCAGCTGATGAGCAACATTTGGAAGTGGACCAAGAGGGTCCCGGCGAACACCTACTTCCGCGCTGAGACTCTTTGCGAGACTCTCAACGGAAACGAGAATCCCCTTTTAACCGTCACGTCTTTGGACTCGAAGAGCAATCCTATCGAGGTGAGTCTGGAGGTCGATGGACAGCTAGGAGACCTCCAGAAGTTGTAAAAGGATGTAGGAAACCTGATTGCTAGTTGCTCAAGAATGTTAACGCGTTCACTGTCCGTGACACGGATGTGGGTCATACCACCGTGTTATTAGATACGCCGCTGAGGAACCGGACAGTGAACGTGTTGACACGTGGATCTTTTAGCGATGAGGACTTGGTGATGTCTGATGTTTATTTTTTAGAATCGCAAGGTGATATTTCTGACGTCGAGGGTCCATCCAGGCGAGAGCAACGCCTCCTGGGTGATGCACGGAACCTTGGAGGCGTTGTTGAGCAACAATCCTTGCGCGTCTAGCTTGCGGGACGATTACGTGTTCAAGATCGTGCCCATGTTGAACATCGAGGGAGTGGTGAACGGTTGGTGAGTGAAAATTGAGAAAAGATAGAGAATTCGGTACTTTAAGAATGTATTCGTACCTTTATTAATATTTAATTACACAAGTTACACATTCGCGCCGTGTTTTAATGATACTGAAATATCATGGTGACTTATCGTAGCAGTTAGAGAACCATTTCGCGATGACGAACTACGCGTCGTATATCCGGATGACCGAGACGTTTCGATCTGGAAGCCATTTTCGTTGCGAAACGTTTCGTCTTGCGGGCGTACGGATAATATTAACTAAGATGAATTGCTCCAATAGGTGATGAAGTGGCGCTGACGGACCCCCAACCCTACACCAAAATGTTATTAACGATAATAGTTCTCCTTTGATTCGTCTCTCTACCTTAATGCCTGAGATCCCACGCATTTCTCACGTTCGTGTTATCATCTAAGTGCCTAGAGCGAACAGCTAACTTCGATGGAAGGCGATCGAAGGATAGAAAAGTTTGCGATGACGAGCGCGCGATATGTCCGCCAGTGCCACGGAGTAGAATGCCCTTGCGAGAACGATCGTCGATAGTTTTGGAGACCCGTTTACAATTTCTAACAAAATGCTTGGGATTCGATTTTTATCAATCGGGGGGCTTCCAATGACTCTGGAGCCTCCAAAAGTCTCGATGTCGATAGGTTCCTTGGATCGGAATGAACGATGAGCGATGATTGTCGCGACTGTTCCTCGCGCGATGACCACGATACACACACGATACATGTCTAGTTCCTCGAAAATTCTCGTTTGCTTCACTTATTGATAATGCCTAAAGGGTTTTTAAAGCGTTTACTTGGACGGAGGGTCTAATACTTTGCCGTTGGTGCGCACTTTTATGTTGTACCTATAGGCCGGTTCCGCCTCTGGCAGGTTCGTGCTGCTGTCGTCGTCCTGGTCCTTCATCATCGACGTCTCCGCCGCTTCCGGTTGGTCGTTGGCGTAGTAATCCTGCACGCTGTCGTACGGCCCGACCGTGTGAGCGTCCTCGAGCCCGTTGTTAGGTGATTCGGTCTCAGATTGGGTCTCGAAGTAGTCGCCAGACTCTCTGTGCTCGACCTTCATGTCGGAGGAGGATCGAAGGGACGAACGATGGACCTCCCGGGTCTGCAGACCCTCGAACACGTTCTCCTTTCTCGCCTGGGGCGCTGGACCGTCGGTGAAGAGGCTCGCGATGTCGGGGAGGTGGTCGGGCCTCGCGTTGTTGTTGTCCAACTCGGCGCTAGCTGGCTCCTCCTCGGTGACGACTGGCGAGGACGTGGACGGGGCGAAGGCTTGCTGTCGCTTGTCAGATGCGGGAACGGCTGTGGTAATTAGCCTGCTGACGACCGGGTCTTCAGGTAACTTCTCGTCCACGGTGCTATCCTCTTCCGGTGTTGCGTTCTCGTCGATGGTCACCTGCGTCTCGTCGTTCTTGTCCTTTGTTTCCTCGTGGTCGACCTGGTCGTCGCTGGCTGGCGCCAGGGTGGTTGTTACGTAGGGTCTGCGGTTCCTGGAAATTTGCGGGACCTTTCAGGCAAGTTAGCAGGGGGGATCTGTAAGCCACGGATCTGTGGGGTCCTATGGAAGTAAAATAGAAAAGGGGAACACGTTCACTGTCCATGATTCATATATGGGTCACATCGCCACGCTATTTAATACGCCGTTGAGAGTCTGGACAGTGAACGTGTTTACGTAACTCGATCGCTTGTGAGAGAGTCAAGCGCGTGCCCCTCTGGCGGCCACCATGAGAGGACCCCACAGATCTCCAAACGAGGAAGAGTTTCCTTCGTTGTGCAGAAGTTCTTATTAGAAATAGATTTTTTTATAGAACAGTGTGACAGTTAATTGTGTCCAACGGGGGGGTGTATTAGCTGTGTTAGTAGTGTGTCGAAAGATCCAGAGACTAAGTGTTTTCATATTTTCTCAAAGTTGTGGATGTGTTGTTCTGACGTTTGCGAGAAGCGAGAGAAGGCGTTATTAATTACAAGCTGCGTTGTATTATTCATTTTCGTGAATAGTAAGCAATTACGTTCCCCAAGTACCAATCTATTTTACTTTATATTTTAATTATAATTGCACGGAGAAAAAAAACTTTATATTATCGTAATGATTTACGGGAACGAAGAAGCTTCGTTCGTACGCAGAGAGGCTTCCCAAATTCCCGTAGATAGATTATCTGTGTTTGTCGAGCGTATCTTATCAGTTTCCACCGTTTAAAATTTTTTTGTCCGTGCGCCATCGAGATTCACCTTGGAGGAACCACGTTGAGAATCCTTCGATAGTCCTATCTGTCTTTCTCTCTTTCTCTCTCTCTCTCTCTCTCTGCAGTTTCGTGTATTTTTGTGACAAGTATTATCTCACCTCTTACCCCTGAGTCGCAGAGACTGGAATGCTGCCGTAATTGTAGTAGTAGCATCTTGTTTGCTCGCAGATGAAGTCCTTAACCAGGGTGCAGTCCTGGGCTTCCCAGGCTAACGTGGGCGCCACCATCGCCACGCATCCGTCCGCGCTGCCGCTGTCGCCGCTGGAAACCAGAAAACTTCTCAATCAGAATTTAAATCACACCTTACACGGTCGTTTCACGAGTCTGTGCACGCGCTTCCGGGGGAAGGGACATTGACAATTATCGGTATCGATAATGAATCGATGTCCGGGTTATTGTCTTAGCGTGCACGACACGAGATTTGAACACAGTTTGCATGAGAAATCAGTCATTTGTACGACGAAAGTGTCTTATATGGAGGGCTAAAGAATTCTCTTATAGCGAACATTGAGTAGACTGCGGATCTTTGTGCAAATTCATAGTTTTCTTGACACTATAGTCCAATAGAACTTGAGAAACCACTAATTTACATGGTAGTATCTTATATGGAGGCCTAAGAATTGTCTTATATAGCGAACATTGAGTAGACTGTGGATCTTTGTGAAAATTTGTGTTTATATTGACATTATAGTCAAATACAACTTGAGAAATCATTAGTTTGTGTGGTAGTATCTTATATGGAGGGTTGAACGTTGTCTTATATAGAGAACATTGAGTAAACTGCGGATCTTTTGGTGAATTTATAGTTTTATTGACGTTATAGTCCAATAGAACTTGAGAAACCACTAATTCATATGGTAGTATCTTATATGGAGGCTTGAGAATTGTCTTATATAGCGAACATTGACTAACTGCGGATCTTTGAGCAAATTCATAGTTTTCTTGCCACTATAGTCCAATAGAACTTGAGAAGCCACTAACTTGCATGGTATTATCTTATATGGAGGGTTGAAAATTGTCTTATATAGCGAACATTAAATTTTAATTAACACTAGGTTCATAAAACACATCAATTTGACAAATTCAGATTCTAAACCTTACAGAACTCCCAAATATTATTCATTATCAATTTATATTGACCTCAAATGATATGAATGTATACTCTGACCCAAAAAAAAATTGTACTTTAATGAAACTGTCAATCTACAATAAAAGTAAGCCTAGTGTTAGTAAAATTAATGAAATGGGAGCTTTGTAGGGGGTTGTCTCAGCCCCTAAACATAGTATTTCTTATATTTTTAACCGTGAAGGGTTATTTAGAGATTAGAGGGAGCCCGTTAGAGGGTTTTATAGCTTGAATTCGTTACCTTTCGCGCGCTACTCGTTGGGGTTCCGTGCCAGGTGGAACGTCCGCGGGTCTGTTGCCAGGTCGCCTCAACATGTAGTCGAAGGTGGCGTTGAAAGGCAGGCCTGTGCTCATCCACAGGAACATGTCCGTGCCCAGCTTGTTGCCCGATGTCCAGAAATCGTATTTGACGTAACCGGCGTTCTTCAAGTACTGCGTCATCGTGTCAGCCTTTTCTTTTGTCTCGAACGAGGCCAGCTGGAGGCCCAGGGAGCGACAGTATTGGTAGGCCAGGAAGTAGTTCAGTTCAGGGCTGTAAGGGTTCATCCTCGACACGAAGTATTGCACTCCGTCCAGCTGGATCGTTGTGATCCTTTGGGCTGAAAAGTCCCCATTTATTTATAAATACACTCACAAACAATATTCTAGATACTTTGGTATTTTTAATCTCGGTTTTGAGACGTTTGTACGTCTTCAATTTATTGATCAACGCGTTCACTGTCCGGTTTCTCAGCGACGTATCCAATAGCACGGTGATGTGACCCATATACGGGCCACGGGCAGTGACATACAGGGTTCATAGATAGACTCTGTGGATCTTTATGAAAATTTTTTTATATAATAAATATTTATTTTTATTTACATGTCTGCACTATATTTCTAAATTTTGTATTATTTTATATAAATTTGCAAAAAGGGCACTGCTCATTAAAATGCATTATTGCAATAATAATTCGTGTCTCACGTATTTTTATAATAAATGTATAAACATCCACAGTTTATTTAAATATTATTAACGCAGAATTTGGCAAGGTTAGTCCCCGTACAATTCCTCTTCCACTCGTATGAGTTACAGTTTCATCACGTTGCGTCGTTTAATGAATTCGAATTCGACTAATTGCAAAATTACAGAGTGTCTGGTCGGCGCCAATTATGCGACGCGTGAGACGCATTCTGTCTGATGTAGCACGATCGAGTTTAACACTGGAACCGCGTCGAGGCAGTCGAAATGACCCATTTCTAACGAAGCATGTAAAAAATTTACTTAATCAAATTTCCAAATATTTACATTCAACATTTATTTAATTTTTTTTTTTTCGTACGAATAAATACGATATAATTGTCGATATTCTTTCTTGAGATTCAAATTGCACTAATAATAATAAAAAAAAAAAATAATTGTCGATAGCGTTCCGGTGTTAAAAAATATTTGTTCCAAGCGTTATTGCTGTTTGAATTTATTTAAATAACCTGTGCATAGGGTTGGAAAACAGGTGCTTCTTCCGTTACAATGCGATTGAAACGTCACGAGTCCCTCACGTTCGACAAAGCACGATGAATAAAGAAGAAAATTCTTTTCTCGTTGGCGTGTATTATCTCACCGAGGCACGTCTCCGCCGTTGACTTCCGACCAGGCCACAAATGGCGACCGCCAGACGCGGGAAAAATCCTCCCATGAATTCTAATCCGCTTCAGTATCCTGTTTCAGCATCGCGAACCCGTTACGTTCCAAACGCGAGTGCAAATAATTACGCTTGTTAATTATATCCCAGACTGTTCTCGACCTCGTTTCTGTCTCGGAAACATCAGCCTCTTTTGTGATAAATTTCTGCCTTTTCTTCGCCCTCGACGAATGGTAAAAAGTTGTTTACAGAGTCTAGATGCTTCAAATCGTTCCTTAACGCGATTTTAATTCGCCTTTGATCGTTTTAGCCCCAGCTTCACCGGCGACTGCGTGCCACGAGAAGAGTTTCACACGGTTCGCGAGTTCGTTCAACTTCGTCTATTTGGTTAACTGTACTTATGAATTATGACACGTTTAGGCGTTCGCGTTGCCCCGGGGGACACCGAGTCCATCAGTTCGAGGTTTCGTAAGAACGATGAGTTTTCTCGAATGGAATTTACGCGCGATTAGGGATCGCGAGGGGAAATGAATTCGAGAACCGGGTAGAAATGTTGATCATCGCGATGCTGGTAGGGCGCAGGTGGTGGTAAACGACCTGGAGGCCTTGAGACGTCTGCCGCCCGGTGATCATAAGAAAGAAGACGCCTCCCAGACGCCTCGAAACGCGATTTTTATTCACGAATTGTAACACTTTTTCACTTGCTGTTAGCCCATTTGCAATGGCAAGATAAATTATCGAAACTATACTTGAAAAACTATAGAATGGCTTCCCATTTTTGTAAATTACAATTGAGACTTTATTTAGGAGATACACTGGTCGCCATTTTGCTATATGAATTCCTCCAAAGGAAGCTTCAGGGGAAAGGATATCTAAACATTATAAATTCTATGTAAATTTTAGAGGAGAAACTGCTTTCAAATGTGACATTTGTGTGATGTTTCATTAAAAAAAAAAATAATGAATATTTATGTTATAATATTATATGAAATTCCGTTTTGAAAGTATAATTTTTTAACAGAAAATGTTTTCGACGTGCAATTATACAGTGTTCGGCCACCTCTAGACCTTCCAGAGGTCAAAATAAGACGAAAATCAGGAATATCAATTTGTTGATTGAGGCTTCGTTAAAAAGTTATTAACAATTAAATTGAAAAATTTCAAATCATTCTGGAAAAATTATTTTCGTTTGCAGGAGTCAATTATAATCATTTTTTATCATTAGATATACCCCCGAAATTCTATTCATTTTCGAGGAAAAAATTCGAATAGGTGTGAAATTTTTGGGCGAAACAAAAAATGTCAAATCGTTCTAAAAAAATTATTTTTGGTTGTAGGGGTCAATTTCTATCATTTTTGGTCATTAGACATACCCCCGAATTCTTACGCGTTTTAGAGAAAAAAATTCCTAATTGGAAATGTAATTTATGGCCAGAAATATTGCCCGAAAATTTCATGCTAATCTTTAAAATGTCATAACTTCTGAACGGATTGGGCGATTTTAATGTTTAAAAATGCAAATGACGCGTATTTTGATGGAGAATATGTAGAAATTCCAAAAATGATCAAAAAGTTGATCCTTGACATCGCAAAATGAGGGAGAGCCCATAAAAATGGTCCAATTTTCGAAAAGCCGTAACTCCTACAATAGTGACTATTTTTCAATGAAACTTTTTTCTGAAGTAGAGCTCATGGGTACCTACAGAAAAGTATTAGACAACTTTTCTGTCGGGCGTCAAACAAAATTATTAAAAATCGAAAACGAATCTTTAAGAAAAATCGACAGGGCATAAGGTGCCTAAATTTTTCGACGAAATTGAAAAATTTTAAATCGTTTTGAAAAAATTATTTCTGATTACTAGGGTCAATTACAGTCATTTTTGGTGGATAGACATACCCCCAAATTCTTACCCACTTTCGAGAAAAAAATTCAGGAAGATGGACAAATTCGACAAAATTAAAAAATTTCAAATGATTCTAAAAAAATTATTTTTAGCTAAGGGAGTTAATTACAATCATTTTTGGTGAATACACACACCCTCGAATTCCTACGCACTTTCGAGAAAAAAATTCTTTTCCGAAAATATACCGTGTGTCCGGAAAAGTTTCTATAACTTTTTAACGAGGCCTCAATCAACAAATTAGTATCCTTGATTTTCGTGTTATTTTTGCCTCTAGAATCTCCCATTACAATTTTTCCCAGGGTTGGTCGAACACCCCGTATATCGATCATTTTAAAGACTATCATACTAATGAAAAAATTGAAATTTATTTATCGTACAGCTACGTGATAAACAAATGAACATTTGTGTCATAATATTATACAAAATTCCATTTTGAAATGTGTATAATTTTGAAAAAAAAACTGCTTTCAAATTTTGATCAATTTCAAAGACTATAATACCGATTAAAAAATTCTAGTATCTATTTTAATTTAATTTCCCATACAACCATATAAAAAAACAAAATATTAACGTTCTAACATTACACAAAATTCTCTTTCGAAAGACTTTCGAGCATCTCCGATTTCCATAAAGCAAGATACAAATGGGTCCAACTCAAGCTACTTCGATAAACCAAATTCGGTGGAACGTAAGATCGACGATGATTTTTCGGCGTTTCACCGAAAGCAAAACGATCTTGGAAGTCGCGCGCGTGATCGGTAATGGCACGTTTCCTCTTGGAGCGCACCGGACGTCGATGTCGGAGAAACAAGAGTACGGTGGCGAGCGAACGTCGTCGAACAAAGAGATCCCGGGGCCACACGGAGCGGAGAAAAATCCTGGCGCGGTTCCAACGGACACGCGAGCCAGAAAACGAGAAACGCAGAAACACGAGAAATCCAAAATCGATCGAACGTAGCCCATTCTTTCAATGATCAGTGTTACTAACCTGAGGCAAAGGCTGGGACGGCCAGCAGCAGCAGCAGAGCGATCTTCATGTTGTGGCGGTTAATCGATCAAGCAGCCGTTTCCGTTTCCGACTCTCGGAATACACCGGATGTTAGTGTTAGGGTCGCGTTCTCGAACTGGCCTCGCGCTGCGCCGTGGGCCCCCTTAAGAGTCTTCTGCCCGGATCCCCGGGCGGGGGGGGAGGGGGGGGTCGTTGAAGATGATTCACTGGCCAACCTAGTGCAGGACGAGAGAGCCCCGCAAAGGGACGCGGGAGAAACAGGGACGGCGAGACGTATCGACCGGGGGAGATACAAACCGATCCGAAATGTAATTGACTTCTTCGTCGACGGTGCAAAAAACTCGCAAGGTGACGAGGTCGGGGGGAGGGGAGGGGGGGAAAAAAACGGAGACCGTCTACGGGGGCCCCCGGGGGTTTCAGTGGATGGCGTTCGTTGACACGAGACGGGCGTTCGAACTTTGATCTCACGGGAGGAACTGTCTCGAGGATCTCGCGAATCTCGTCTGAATCGTCTCCGAGGAGGCTCTGGTCGAACAAAAGAATCGAAAAATCACTATTGGCGATCGTTTTTTTGGCTACAACGGCGTGGGGGGATCGTGGGATTCGGCGGACTCTTCATTAACTCCGACTGAATTATTCTAGTTAATTCTGGTGAATGGAAATTGACTTTAAAGCATCTTAAGTGGACCCCCTAATTTCAATTTTGATTTTTAATAAATTGGTAAATGGAAATTTAAAGTATCTAAAAAATAGTGAACTGATCAATAATTATATTGAGGTATATAAGACTATTATTAGTTCAATAAAATCTACTTAAGGGTTGAGGCAAATGGGGGGTTCCAAAGGTGATGAGGATGTCCACTAGCCCCCATAGTTACAAGCTGACTAGGCTCAGGAATTTTCCTAAACTTTCCAAAAGACTCTATGTACAACTATCGAGGCACAAAGTCAATTCAAAGAGGTGCAAAAGAATCTATTATAAAAAAGAAAATGGGGGGTTTCAAAGGGGATGAGGATGACCACTAGCCCCCATAGTTACAAGCTGACTAGGCTCAAGAATTTTCCTGAACTTTCCAAAAGACTCTATGTACAACTATCGAGGCACAAAGTCAATTCAAAGAGGTGCAAAAGAATCTATTATAAAAAAGAAAATGGGGGGTTTCAAAGGGGATGAGGATGACCACTAGCCCCCATAGTTACAAGCTGACTAGGCTCAAGAATTTTCCTGAACTTTCCAAAAGACTCTATGTACAACTATCGAGGCACAAAGTCCATTCAAAGAGGTGCAAAAGAATCTATTATAAAAAAGAAAATGGGGGATGCCTACTGCCCCCCATAGTTGCAAACTGACCAAGCTCAAGTGTTTTCCTGACCTCTGAAAAAGAGCTGAAAAGAGCAAAGTTAGTTTGCAATTATCAGTGTTGTAATTGCTCGGGAAGAAGGCAATTCAGCCAACAAAGGAGAATGAAACGTAAACGTAGTTTACGCGAAGAGATTGTTTGTTGGTGGAACTCCGGTGTGTTCCGTGCTATTTAGAGTGGCACGCTATTAATAACGAGGCTCGTTCGGTTTGTTTTACGTCGAACATCGCCGGATGGAATTTCGCATCGGCGTCTCTTCACGGTCCTCATCGTCCTGAATGGAATTGTATCGACGACGCGTTGCAAAAAGACCCCGGTTTCAAGGCAGACATCATTTCTGTGCCCGCGAGCTTCGCATACCATCCTTCAAAATCTCTGTTCTCCATCTTAAACGATGTCATCGGTTCGGCGATTAACGACGTTATCGTCGGGGCTGTCAACGATCTACTGAAAATCGATACATCGATTAACACTCATGTCATAAAAAATTAACACTCAGATCAATCAGATCACGTGCCAATATATCGAAATTTTACCAAATAATTTTACTTTTTTCACAAGGTCTCTTAATTATATAATGTTTCTGAGGCAATCGATAATAATATTCATGACGATTGGCAAAGCAAATGCATAGCAAGTTCATATTTGGACAGAGGGTTAATTTCGTAAATTCCAGCGAGCCATCCTCGCGTTCAATATATTGCACGGTGATCGAAGTGACGGAGGAATCTCCCTGAAAGTCGGTACACTGGTCGTGTGCAGGGGGTTTGAACCGGTTTCCTTGTTAAGCCTTTGGCGCCGTCTATTCTTATTCCCTCCGTCTTTCCGTGCTTAGTTTTTTTCCACCACCTCCATTAAGGCGTCCTCTGAAAAATGCATAATCGTCTCACAATCGTTTAAACCAACGCGACATACATTTTTTCTTACTCTCCTGACTCTTCTCCATAAGATAGCGTGTCAGAATTTGATAATACATCGATTTTTTTTACCGGACCGATCGGTCGCAAACTTAAATCGCGAGCAACTCGAAAACCAACACGGTAATACACATTTTTACGTATTGCATTGCATTCTCCTGACTCTTTTCCATAAGATAGCGTGTCAGAATTTGATTATACGTCGATATTTTTACCGGACCGATCGGTCGCAAACTTAAATCGCGAGCAACTGGAAAACCAACACGATAACACACATTTTTGCGTATTGCATTGCATTCTCCTGACTCTTTTCCATAAGATAGCGTGTCAGAATTTGATCATACATCTATTTTTTCCACCGGACCGATCGGTCGCAAAATTTATTCGCGAGCAACTCGAAAACCAACACGATAACACTCATTTTTGAGTATTGCATTGCATTCTCCTGACTTTTCTCCATAAGATAGCGTGCCAGAATTTGATTATCGATTTTGTCCACCGGACCGATCATTCGCAATTTTATTCGTTATAAATGCAACTAATTTTTATAGTTAGGGCTCTAAAGAATGATTTTCACCTGGACGTTAGCACCTTAATGCACCGCGTCGAGACCACGCTGGATAAGATTCCATCTCGCGGAGCATCTTCGCTCCTGGGGACCGTATCGACGGGCGCAAAAACGCCCGTGTCTCAAGGTAGGCTTCATTTCTGACCGCGTCTTCTCGCTCGAGGGATCACCTGCTCCTGGAATACGGTCCCGCGGTCTCGACTTTTCTCCTCGGAACGATCCTTGCCCCCTGGGTTACTTTGGTTACACCGCGTGTCGTTGAAAAGAGATCCTCTTCGTTCGTCGATTCGACATCCGTGACCGCAAAGGACTCGATTCCTCTCGAATGACCAAAACTCGTCTAAAAATTGCTCCCTTTTTTTAAAAAATAATTTTCCCCGCGTTTACGAGCCAAGTGAATTAATTATGTTTCCATTTTATCGTCCTGTTTACGACCAGTTCCGGTTGGTAGCGGAATAGGAATTTAATATAACGACGCCGTTCGTTAGGCAACAAGGTCCCCCGCTTATCTGTAACGAGGGTAAAAGGAAAAAGGCGAGGCCAGGGGCGCGTTCGAATCCACGTTGGATCGTGGTTGCGTGGGTCACGTTTCGCTGTTGCATTGGCGCAGGTCAGTTTAGAGGGAGATTCTCAGCGACGCGTATTCCCATGGGAACGCGTCGTATTCACGAGCGCACTTAGGGGCCCCGAGGATGCCTACGGGGGTCTGTCCGTGGCCATATATCGAAACGAAAGCAGAAGCTCGATCCTGGATAAACAAGCGATCTTCCACCACCTTCCTCTTCTCTCCGTTCCCTCGTCTCCGTTCCACCTTTTTCCACGGTCTTCTTCCCGCGAACGGGACGCTAGGAACAACTTCTCACAGGCCGAGTCAAGGGACTTTGGTCCTTTTTTGCCCGAAACAAAAGCAAAGAAACCCGTCGGTGGCTCTCGGGGGAGAAGCTGCAACGACGGGCTGGACGAAGAAGAAGAAGAAGAAGAAGCCGAGGATAAGAAGGAGGCGATGCCCAAGAGCGGGAGAGGATGCTGCACGAGGATTCTCGAGGTCTATTTCAGGCCCTGCCAGCAATCGCTATGTAAGGCCCCCCCTCGTTCGTTCTATCTTTCTCCCTACAAACCCGGGGGAACAGAGCCCTCTGTTATTTCCTTCGCCCAGGTTCTCCTTCTCGTTCGTTCCACGACCAGGGAACAAACTTCTCGGTTTTAGCTCGCGAATAGCCTCGACTCGAGGAGCCATACTGCCTTCGGAGCCTTCGACTCCTTCCATTTTGATACTTCTAGGACAGTGATCCTCATCGTCCTCAGATCTACGAGATCTCGACCCTCTTGCAGGTGCACGGCTCACTGGGACTCATCTGTCCCAAAAAACTGACGTGCAAAATACAGTTTATCTTGTTTTTGGGGGCCTTAGAATTGTGCTACTGTTTGAAATAATATAGTTCCTATACAGGTTTTGTATATCTTCGAAATTTCAAAAATTGACCTTGAAAGAAATATTTTTTTTGAGGTTATATTTGCTTCATCAAATAGTACAACTTTTAAAAAATAGAATCGAATAATAATATGATTTAAACAAAAAATTATTTCGCATGATTTCTTCTGAAGCAAATATAAAAAAAAGATTGTTTAAACGACCATATATTTTTTGTTTATATTCTTAGAGAGCGTAAAAAGACGAGTCCAACGATATGCGACAAACCAAGGAATAAAGAATGTTCAAATTCGATATGGGGCCCAATTTCCTATTTTGCATCAAATCATACACAGACACTATTTCCCCCACAGTGGGGCGATTCTGGCGTCCCCAGAAGAAGAAAAATCGCAGAAAAGATGAATAAGGCCCAATCTGAAAATGGGCCTTACGAGTGAAAATAAACCGATCGCGAGGGTTGAGAACACCAGAACCGTGTTATCGAAGGTTTCCTCGACGGTGTACATCGATTACGTACCCACGCCTTGTTATGCGGCGTGCTGTGCCTCGTCCATATATTTAGACAGTCCCCGTCTCTGGGAATTTAATGCGATTATACGGTCCCCCGGCGGATCGCCGCGGGAAAGAGCGAAACTCGGGGCGAGAGACACGTAATTCCAGCGAGTTCTCTGTTAAAGAGGAGGTCGCGGACGCCTCCGTTCCCCGACGAAAGCGTGGAACGCTGGCTGCGGGGCCTGTTGCACACGCGATCGCCGATAGAATGCAGAAATGGATGATAATAATAGCCGTGGCCCGCGTACGGTCATTAAATGCACCTCGTGCTGCCCACCGTTTTGCTTCGGGGGGCCCCTGTTCTTGCCTCTGTTACGCGCCCTGGGCCCCACGAGTGACCTAGAACCTGAAACCGTGAACCTCGTAGCCGCTTGCGGTTACAGAATCCAAACGAGGATGCCATTATAATTAAAGGAGGAGCTTTGCTTGATTTATGGGCCTGTCCAGGGGACTCACATGGCCATTTTTTTTTTACACCTACCAAAGCATCCTTTGTCTCAACGCGACGATTAGGGATCTTTCATCCTCGGTGGCAGCCTGTCAAAAAATTCTTTAACGATTCTTTTTAATCGTATCCGAGGGGCCCAATTTCTCGGTATTTCCTAGAATTCCAGGGAACCCGCAGGGGCCTCTAAATTAGCTGGGACAATCTAAAATCTGAAATTAAATCTCGAGATTTATTCTGGGCCGGTTCCAGGCCCAAGGGGGGGGGATACACGGTGTGTGAAAATATTGCACAGGCGGTCACGGTCGAGGCGAGGTTCCCGGATGACGGAACACGGAACTCGTCCTTGGACTTTAGAGCCTCGAAACCGAAAGAGTACCGTTGTACTTTTCCTTCGTAAAAACACGGATCTCGCGAAAGATCGATGGAACAGGGTACATCGAACTCGAAATCGATGATTTATAGGAAACGCAAGAGGCAGAACGTGTGTGTGTTCAACGAATGCAAAAAAATCCAATTCCTTTGCATCGAAGAGTACCCATTTATTTCACGGCCGTGCCATAGGGCTCGGAACACAATGAGTCACATAAATCACTCGTATTTTTTTTACGGGTATTTCCACTCTTCGTTAAACGAATCTCGGCGAATAACCCATCCGGGATTGATTTGCGATCCTTTTTGTCGCGATTTAACGAAACGTTATTACAGTAAAATGCCATTCTCGTCCCGTCGCCACGGATAAAGGACTTCGAAAGGGCTCCGGGGCGCTAAAGAAGCCGGGGCAAAATGAATTCCATCCGCCCTGTTCCGACGGGGCCCTAAAAAACGGGCCCCCCCTCTCTCTCTCCCGAGGCCTTGGTTTCGCGAAGGAATGCAAATCGGGACTGGTCACGAGTATTCTAATGCGCGGTTAGCCCTTCAGCGGGCCCAGAACGAATGTCACTCGGTTCCTTTCCTATCGCTGACGCTATAAAGATACCTCTCGTGCTCCCGCGTCGGGTTGCTCCTGTTGCCGCCCGCGCCCGCGCAAACTCGACGAACGATCTTAAAACCGGCCCACTGATACACGCGAGAGGGGGGACGGGGGGGACACTGGAGATAACCGCAGGAGCTACACGAAGGTGCATCGGGGTAATTTGCACGTTTAAAAGCCGATACACCGCGACAAATTTAACGCTCGCCGCTGACTCGCGTGTCCCTCATGATACGCGGATTCCTCCGTTACCGTATAACACTTTATTAGCCCCCAGAGGCTCTGCAATTAGTCGAGGATCGAGGGGGGCACCTTTTTTTCTTTGGATTTACGACCCCTCGCGCGATGAGAAACTTTGGGACCACCGTGTAGGATGGTGGACGATTTTGGGGAATGTTTATTTAATAGGTTATACGATTTTGGGTCACTGGATTTAGGGGGATGTTTATTTAATAGGTTAAGTGACATTGAGAGTGCAATTTGACTCGTCAGAAGTATTAAAATCGACACATTTTTGGGTTCGTGAAGCATTTGTGAAACGAATCTAGTCTTTTTAGGACGAAAAGAGGCATTGAAAATTGAGTATCGTCGTTTTTGTTGAGCTAGATCGCAAAATGGGGGTGCAAACCTCCCTAAAAGACACTAAAATGAGCCAAATTAGCGCGTAAAATAGTTGCAAATTTAACAAATGAAGAACTGATTTTATTTTAGAATTATTCATTTTGAAAAATATTAGGGGGTTGATCCGTTCAGAAGGGTGCTAAAGTCACCCTATTCACAGAAATCTGGCGGGGCATTCAACAACGAGTGTAGAATATAGGCACTTGTGAGAAAGGAACTAGTCGAGCGTAGCCCTCTGGCGGCGAGCGTGGGAAGCTGAGTTATAATTGCTCTCAGAAAGAGAGAAGAGACGAGATAAAGGATAGAACCGAGTCGCTGGGCAAAGTTCACGGAAGAAACGCGTGATACGTGGAAGACGACGAAGAAATGAGCGTTCCCAAGGTGCCCCAAGGATTTCGCTTTACGATTGTAAGAACGACTCGCGAATTTTTCTGCATCCTCCTGTCTTTCCACCGTTCTCAGAAGCATCGCGATCCGGAGTACCCGTGTTCTCTTCGAGATTGCACGAGCCACGGGGGACGGGAGGACAAACGAGATAGGCGAGCCACGAAAATTATGCGTAACGGCATTAACGATCTTTAAACGGAATTTACGGGACGTCGATTATGAAATTGTAGGGGATTCGGGGACCCGTTAGTTCGTAAACAAGCCTTACGTCATTCTGGAAATCGTTCGATTCTATTGGAATTTACTTATGCGTGTATTTACTTGAGAGTGAAACGTGGGACACTTTTCATTTAATCCATGCAATACAATGGGGGCATTTTTTATTTCATTCATGCAATACAATGGGGGCACTTTTCATATGATCCATGCAATACAATGAGGACACTGTTCACATGATCCATGCAATACAATGGGGACACTGTTCATATGATCCATGCAATACAATGGGGACACTTTTCATATGATTCATGCAATACAATGGGGGCACTTTTCATATAATCCATGCAATACAATGGGGACACTTTTCACCTGATCCATGCAATACAATGGGGGCATTTTTCATTTAATTCATGCAATACAATGGGGACACTTTTCACATGATCCATGCAATACATCACACTAGAATTCTTGGACGTTTGGTATCCTCCAAAAAGAAAACCAACGAAACGACAATGAGCCTGGAACGTTTCCTCCGTGATTTACCCGGTCGATTAAATAATAAATTGACGAGATCGACGCTCGTTAATCGCGATCGAACGGGCGGCCGAATAATTCACCCGGAGGGGGGATTTCTTTTTTACGGTTCCCCCGGTTTGCACGAAGGCGGTACCTTTGAAAATCTCACGCAGCAAGTACGAGTTGAGCGGTCGGTTAAGTGTAATTTGTACAGGATCTCTCAAGAGGTGAGAGAAGTTCGCGGTCAAGGCTCCTCCGTTCAAGTCATTGACATCGCGCTGCTGGCACGAACAGACTGATGTTGCCCATTACATCGGGTGGCCAATAAAACGGCAAAGAAGCTGCCCGTACAATCGCTTCATTGTCGTTCACGAATAGAAAACGTTCTTCGTTTTGCTCAGTCGCGGATTATTTAATCGATTCGCATTTGCACGTCGATCGTTGGACGTTTTATTGCTTACAATAGAATTTTTTTTGGATGCATTGGGTTGGTAAAAATCGTAGGTAGGATTTTATGGTTTAAAAATTTTTCTGCTATTTTATTATCATTTCGGTACGCGTTCACCCTGTAGAGACGCGATTCGATTTAGTTTTAACGCGCTGTTCCCCGGGGTTTTTTTCGCCCGTCGCGCTTATTCCCGGCCGGACGAAATCTATTATGCCCGATGACTCGTCCTTTTCGACGATTTCTACGAGCAAACGTCCGCGACGCGCCATTATTCGCAGGTGCGCCGTCACCGGGCCGCCATTATTCTTATTATTCCCCGCCATCTGTCCCCGAACGCGAGATACCGATCGTTACGTCGCTATCTTGGACGTGTCACGCGTCGTCTCGAACCGTCTTAAAGACCGGAAGCGATTACGAGGCGTCAAATTGCTAATGTTTGTATTACGTGGACGATGTCTCGATCGGATGAACGATCGACGATTCCTGTCCGCGGTTACGCGTGTAACGATTGTTTAATCGTACATCGAGCGACTTCTCGAGAGCTTCCGTAAACGGTGACAATTATTTTTCACTCTCTCTTGACTTTCGTAAAAGTTACGATTACTTTGGGAAAAGGAAATCGTCGATCGGTAAAAAAAATCGGTATAAATTTAAAGTGTTGTTTCCATACTGTTTTCGTATTGTAGATTTGTTAAAACGTTAGAGTTTGAAGTGATAGTTACTTTGAAAGGGGAAAGAAATCGGTCGAGATCGGTAAAAAAAATCGGTATAAATTAAAGTACAGTTTTCATACTGTTTCTATATTGTAGATTTTTGTTTATAGTGAGGAAATCGTTAGAACTTCAATGTTTGAAACGATAGCAACTTTGAAAGGAGAAAGAAATCGGTAGATCGGTAGAAATGCTCACCAAAGTGCAGTTTCCATACTGTTTCTATATTGTAGATTCTTGTTTATATAGTGACGAAACCATTAAAACATTAAAGTTTGAAGCTATAGTTACTTTGAAAGGGGAAAGAAATCGGTAGATCGGTAGAGAAATTCACACCAAAGCCACAGACTCCAATTTCCATACTGCTTCTTCCAGGTACCATTTTGGGATTCGAGGCTTAAATTCTTGTTTATAGTGACGAAATCGAAATTTGAAAGGGGGGAAAAATCGGCAGATCGGTAGAAAAGTTGACACCAAAGCCACAAACTCCAATTTCTCCATACTGTTTCCAGTTTGTAGATTTTTGTTTGTTGTGAGGAAATCGTTAAAACGTCAGAGTTTGAAACGATAGCTACTTTGAAAGGAGAAAAAAATCGGTAGATCGGTAAAAAAGTTCACAAACTCCAATTTCTCCATACCATTCCCAAGTACCATTTTGAGACTGGCCACTTAAATTCTTGTTTACATCAAAATAAAATCGTGGCTAATTAACAACGTAAGAGTTCGTAGGACTGAAAAATCGTTAGCCATACTTGGTATTCCAAGTATGGGGCACCGTGTACATCTGGAAACAATGTCAGACGACAGGTAGAAAACGAGGCGTCGGTGTCCCCGGGCATTGCCAAGGGGTCCACAAGTGCCCCACCATTAGCTATGCGCGACGCGGAGGCGTCACTTCCTCCGGCCCGACTTCCGGCCGCCGGAAACGTCCTTCTAACCGTGGCTGAATCCTTAAATGAAGACGATCTCCGACAAGGCCTTTCTCCTCGAGTGCAACCTGACGAGCCACAACGTGCACCAGCATCGACGTGCAAACCGCAGGGGAATTCTAAAACTGTGCTTCCGAGAAATTGATTTAGCGCTACACGGCCGCCATAGAAAGAAACCTCGAGCCGTAATTCTACCATTCGATGGCGAACGATATAAATAAACAATCTACCCTCTCTCACTCTAGTCACGAACATGCACCAAACTGTGCATTTTATCGATTACAGTAATCGTTACGGGCTGACGAACGAGGACCTCAACAGACGATGGAGCAACCCGAATCAGGTGCTTCATCCGGTGATCTACCACACAAAGGGCCTGATGGAGTACTGCACCAGGGTCCTGCAGAGACCTCCCCATGTTTTCGTCGACTACCACGGCCATTCACGGAGGAAAAACGTGTTTCTCTTTGGTTGCTCAAGGTCGGGTTCTTGGAGCGCCGCGGACAGGGCGAAACCGGACCAGCCGGTGCAGTATTTGGTAAGGGACGAAAGAGGATCGGCTAGGTATTATTTTTAGATCGTACGCGTTACACGTACCCGCCAATGGGTACGTTGCTACGAACGGTAATCTAACGCGATCTATCCATGTCAATTCACGATCCTCCTTCGACAAGCCTCTGAGACCATCTAATAGTTGCGTTTCAATTTTTTATTCCCCAAGGATCTTCCTTTTGTGCTGAAACTCGTCCATGTTTCAGATGTTGCCGCACCTGATGCAGAGGATATCCCCGGCGTTCGCGTTGCCACTGTGCTCGTTCAAGGTCGAGAGGAACAAGGAGTCCACCGCCAGGGTAGCCATATGGCGTCAGCTGGGTGTTCCCAGGTACTTCACTTGACAGTGCTTTCAATCCCCTCAGAATCTCTAATATCGGTTTTCATGCAGGAGCTACACGATGGAGAGCAGCTTCTGCGGATGCGACCAAGGATCCTTGGCTGGTCTGCACCTGGACACTCAACACTTGAAGACTATTGGGCAAGACTTCTGTCAGGCTCTGTCCATGATGAACCAGTGTGGCGACGACTGGAGCATAGATAAGTACGTTATAGATTGCTCAGTGTTTAGGAATCTTTGCTAACCAGTGGTACACGACAGAAATTGTTAAGATCATCTCATCAAAGTGTTGTTGAACCCAGGTCCCTGCTAGTGGAGGCCTGCTGTCCGCGGAAATGCGTTTTCCGGAAATCCTCCAGCAGGGTTCCGAAATGCATTCAAGACAAACCCGCGGTCTGCCATATCGTTGGGATTTAGCAAACGATTGAGTAGATTTAAGGCAAGGTTGACTCTTGCTTTTATTTGCAATAAGCATGGTATTTCCAATCTGAACAGACTGGAAGAAATTTGAAAAAATTGACTAATCAACAATGTGGAGACCAAAACACTAACAGCATGTTACTCTCGTCAGACGTTGATTTTGCTTACAACGAAGCCTCGAAGAGTATACTAATTATGCTAATAGTAGCTAACGATTTCGTCTGTTTTAGGATCCCCATGGGTGAAGGCATCCTCGAGGAATCGGTGTGCATGAAAGATGAGATTTCGTCCAGCTGCGAGTCCGACGAGTCCGACTTCGAAACTTAAAAAGACTGCATCCAGGGAACGGGGACTTCCACGCTGAAAGTTCGCGCAAAGGTCACTTGTAACCTGTTCCGGTCGCGACGAAATAAAAGTACAACGAACGTTCTGTACACTTTGAAGGATTTTTATTTAAAACTCGTAACAAATTTTAAGTAATACCTACGAAGATACACGCTACTTAGAACAGAAGCTCCTATTTGTATACGTCTCGAAAATTAAGCCGCCTGTCGTTATCTTAAATGCGAGAAATTCAGTGTTTTAGAGCCTTGTTCGCAGGATCTGAGTGTTTTATAATCTCATTCGTGACTAACTGTTCTATAACAAAACCAGAAGCTTCGCAAAGTGTGTCGACTTCTGTGTACTTTCTGGGAAATAAAACTTTTTCGAAAACTGCTCGCCAGATTTAATACAAGCTCTTATAATTCACATTAAAATTTTGTGCATAAAAATATAATAATTGGCGGAATGTTTCAGGTATTCTCTGAGGCTAAAAACGTTTGAAAATTTCAGTAAGTGGTAGGAATGCTCGGAGTCGACGTGTTTGTGTATTTTCTCAAGAACTTGATAAAAGATAATTACATTAAGCGGGTATCCCGGCGTTTCTAGAATACTCAATCTTATTCCGGAGATCTATAGATCAAGCCACGTTCCCACTGACAATAATTCAGCAACGTTTCATTTGTTCAAAACATTCTATCCGAAGTTTGAATTCAAGTGCAGGAATGTGGCTTCGAGTATTTAGAAAGTAATTCTATATTTCTAAAATTAAGTCGAAAAGTCAACGAGTGTCGATCAACGACAGATACAACAATGTCAACTAATACTGTTCGGTAGGCTGTGTGTGGATTCGATGACGAAACAACGAGAAAGCAACAGACTGAATGCAAATGAACAAAAACACAGTCGTGATAATAAGATAAGAATTGCTCTTTAATGTGAAACGTACATTGGATGGTAAACATAGCTTCAAAAAACAGACTACATGTTGTTCGATCGAGATTCGATGAAAATTGTGCCCTGTACAATATTAATTGACCCGAAACGAGAGACTGGCGATTTATCACCAGCGAATGTAGCAATCAAATTACGCAAAGAGACAATTTGCGATCGTAAGCAGCGAAGGATCCTCGTTGATTCTGTGTGCAACGACAAAGAGTCTTGATCGGAGTCTAGATAAATGTAAATCATTGTAAAGTACGATACGCGTGTGCCTCTTGTCGACGGAGCTTCGCGAAGACGTCGAAATAAATTCTTGGAATCTTATTGTCTGTCTGTGCTTCATAATGCGACTTTTTGTGTATATATATATATATATATATATATGTATATGTATATATAATTTGGGGAAACTCTTTCTGTTTCTATTATCCTACCAATGTTGCGTCTAAAGCCGACTTACATAGTCGAAATGTTTCGTTATGGATTATCGAGAGATTCCTAAGACTTTCTCGATCGTACGTGCACTCTGTAGATCAATGATCACAATTGTATCCAATGTCTCGAAGAAATTTTTGACGGATTTTTGCTCCGTTTTTTTCTTACCAAATGACAAGCTGTTAATTTTAATTGAGTAGAGTGCACGCGCGTTCGCAAACTACGGAAAACAAAATGGAGGTACAACGATGGATGGGAGAACCGGTCTGCCGTTGTTTGCTATTAAATTTCAATTCTCTTGCGTTAATGTTAATATCGGGAATAGTAGAAAGGTCTAAGTCTAGTTTAAAAAGCACCTCTATGGAAAAAGTTTACACACGCTTTGCAATATGGATGCGTTTTCAAGGTAGAAAAGCATTTTAGCGTACAAGAAAGTAATATTAAATCACGTATTGGATATTGTAAAGATCAGGCGAACAACGGCAGACTCTAATCGAAAAACTCTAAACATTACACGGACATCCTCCCATCCCTAAGTATCGCGATTGAGATATAAAACCGCGACAGAAGCTGCTCGTTGATTCACTTGTCGGCGTTCTTCCTAGCGTATTTATTGAACTGCTCGTAGGTGATCCAGAGGACAATGTTCCAGGACACCAGCCGCGTGAAGCTGGGCACGAAGCCCTTGTAGAACGCGGACGGGCCTTCCTTCATCAGCATACGAACAGTGCAGTCCTTGACGCCCTTGTACTCGCCGGGGGCGCTGTTCATGTAGCGGGTCTTCACCACGTCCACGGGACTCGCCGCCAGGGTGGTGCACAGCCCCGCCGCCATCGCGGCCGTCACGTAGCAAGGGATACCGTCGCGGAGGTAGCCGGACTCCAGGATGAAGTCTTTGATGATGTCGTAGCAGACCACCTCCGCCACGTTCACGATCGCGTTTCTCGAGATGTTTGGAACGGTTCCTGTACAAATAATATTAGTATAAGTAGCTTGTCACCTGTACGGCGCCGCTAGAGGGCCACGCTCTCGACTTTCTCGCAAGCGCTCGAGTGAGACACCTTATAAAAGGTGTTGGGGGGCCACTCTTGAGTAAAATGAGGGATTCTAGAGACCAAAATGTCAATGTAAGTAGTCTGTCTCTTGTTTACGCCGCTAGAGAGCCACGCTCTCGACGCTATCAACTCTCTCGCAAGCGCTCGAGCGAGTCCTCTTATAAAGCGTGTTAGGGAGGGCCACTCCTGGGTAAAATGGGGGATTCTAGAGGCCAAAATGTCAATATAAGTAGCTTGTCACGTGTACACGCCGCTAGAGGGCCACGCTCTCGACGCTGTCGACTTTCTCGCAAGCGCTCGAGAGCGAGCCCTCTTATAAAGCGTGTTGAGACTACTCCTGAGTAAAATCGGGGAATTCTAGAGGCCAAAATATCAATATAAGTAGTCTGTCTCCTGTTCACGCCGCTAGAGGGCCACGCTCTGGACGCTATCGACTCTCTCGCAAGCGCTCGAGAGCGAGCCCTCTTATAAAGCGTGTTGAGGGACCACTCCCGGGTAAAATCAAGGAATTCTACAGGCCAAAATATCAATATAAGTAGTCTGTCTCTTGTTCACGCCGCTAGAGGGCCACGCTCTCGACGCTATCGACTTTCTCGCAAGTGCTCGAGTGAGCCCCCTTATAAAAGGTGTTGAGACTACTCCTGGGTAAAATGGGGAACTCTAGAGGCCATAATAAGACGAAAATCAAGAATACCAATTTCCAATTTCTAATTTTTGTATGGATTGCAGGTTGAGAAGAGAGGATGGTGTACCTTTCCAGAGGCCCCGTGTGCCTTCCACAGCAGCGATATTCTTGTACGCTTGCAAGGTCGAGCTGTACCTCACCGCCGACCGTCCATTATTTCCGGCCTGCAGTCGAAC
Organism: Colletes gigas; assembly: GCF_013123115.1. Taxonomy (NCBI): domain Eukaryota; kingdom Metazoa; phylum Arthropoda; class Insecta; order Hymenoptera; family Colletidae; genus Colletes; species Colletes gigas. Next base: position 4,152,994 of record NW_025106644.1, read on the forward strand.
CTTGACGACGTCGGTCGGTTGAGCGAGTAGCACCGCCATGGCGCCCGTCGTGATTCCAGCGGCGACGCGCACGGGTATATTCTTCGTCACGCCGCTTCTGTTATTACCTGGCAACGCAAAAGCAAACGGTGAATATCCGTCGTCGTAGCGGGGTTCAATCTTTTTTCGAGAAATGCGTATATGTTGTAACTCTTAAGTCGTAAACAGGGGATGCAGGGTGGGGGAACAGATCGCGCTCTGCGCGGGTTAATCACCGTTTATTAAGCTTACTGATTACAATCATAAGTACGCGTACATGTCGATGCTTTTAAACGGAACTTTACGCGCCGCTACTGCGAGAGATTATACAATATGGCGGCTCAAACCGATTCAAGTGGACGTATCCTGGATGAACGAATCGGGGGAAAAATTGAAATGCAAATTGTTAACAAATTGAGACGCTTCTGTTGATCGAGGGTGCGTCCATTTTTTAGCGAGTATGCGAGAAAAATTGTTATCGGGTCGAGGAAGTTAACTTGGACAGTTCCACGCGAATTAAAAATTATAGTAGCTTTCGATCGAAATCATATTAACGAGGAAAAGAAATCCTGGGATTCTTTTGACAAAACAGCTTTCAAATCCCCCCATTATGAAATTAGAAAAAAGATATTCTCTCTCTCGTCCAATACGCAGATTCCGAGGACTCTCCTCGTTCGCTTGCTCGATACATACTCGACACTCGCAGACACGAACCAGGAAAAACGAGATTAAGCGAAAGGAAAAAGTGAACGCTGCGTTACGGATTCGCGCGAAGGCAGCTCGACGCGGTAGCTTGCGAGAGAAGCTCCATCCTCGTCGTAAAGCGCCACGTGGCGGATCGTCGTACCACCTCGGCTGTTACTTACGCGTTCTGTATACTCATTCGTGTAACACAGAGAGACGTGGCGTGTGTGGGCGCATTGCACGCGTAATCTCTACTCGATTGTTATCGTAAGAATTACGTAATCAAAAAGTTAGGAGTTTGTTGGATGTACCGTCGATGATTCCAGCGTAGTATGCCTTCACCGTGTCGTAGAGGCCCAACCGTATGCTGGCGAAACACATCTGTCTCTGGAGTCCCGCGGACAGACCTCCGTACAGGCTCCTGTAACCACCCTCGCTCAAGCTCACCGCCCTCACAATTTACCCTCAAACGTATCCCAGGGTATATATTTTTTTTTTTTAACATTCTTTTCGATTTTTTTTTTTCTCTCTCTCTCTCTCTCTCTGTTTCCCTCTCTAATTTCCTCCCCTTCGTTTAGAATTTACTTTTACCGGTGCTCGATCAATGATCTGTCTCTCTCCCTTTTTCCTCCAGTATTTAATGATTTACGTTTCAAAAAGGCAAACGAGAGAATGGCACGGAGGGCCAATTTGAGTTAACTGGGAGAGAGCTTCGGGCCGAGAGAGCTGGACACGGTTACACATCGAATTCGCGGCGCAACCAGTGATCGTGAACGGACAAAATAAGGGAAACTGTAACTGAGCAAAGGCAAAATGAAACAGAAATAAATAAGAACGGAAATAAAAAGAGTTTCTCGGAGGGGGAGACAGTTCTTCAGGTGCCGCGGGGCGTCTTCCCTCGCGTTCAAGTTCAAACCAGCGAACGATTTAGAAATGGTTTACAGTTATCCGGGTGTCGCTGTTGAAGTTGCACGCAGGCTGGGAAAGACACCTCGCGCGTGCAAGAGAGAGAAAAGAAACAATAAGGTAGACGACGAGGAGCGCCATAGACTCGTATTCAAAGAAGTAAAAATGGTGTTTTATATTTTCAAATACAATTCTGTGATAGCTAGACTGCGGATATATTTTTAGAGAATCAATTAAACGGGAGATTTGTAGAGGGTTGTCTCATCAACCCCTAAATTTTGAAAAAATTTTCTATAAATTTGTAAATATGTCAGCAGTCTAGTGACTTGAAATAGTCGATGGCGCTCGCTGCGTAGATCGTACCGAGGCTAAGAAAGGAAAAGGTAAATCCAATATAAGCGTAGGTTAAAGGAACAATACTAATCCGAAAAGTAATTAGCTCGTCGTTGCGTCAGCGTATTTATCAGGCTTCTATATCGCGATAATCCATTGCCGTGATCATGCCAGTCGATCTCCCTCTGCCGTTGTCAATGCTCGAGCGAGACGAGCGATCCTGATTAAAGCTCGTCGGAAGATGGATTTTATCAGCGATTGCGATCGTTCGTTTCGACCAGGCGCGATCAAATAATGTACGTTAGCGTAACGCGCGGCCAGGCTCCCCGCCAAGTATAATTAGATCGTTTTTTTAGAGCACGACAATGACGGAGGCGTCGATCAGCCCAGAGCAGTTATAGCTAGCAACCGTTCACGTCGCCAACGACAGGAAATTGCGGACTACCGAGAATCTTTAGCCAGAGAGAGTAAATTGCGATCTAATTGCAATTTGTTAAAACGGCCCTGCGTGACAGGCGAGCACGGAATTTAAAATTCAGATCCTCGCGATTCGAGTTTCGAGTTGTACACCGTGCGCAATTTTATCTATATACAATCAGCATGGTTTTACGTACCCTTTTGTTTCACTTATAATTACGTTAGGATCGTGAACAACGTACCTTGTTCCCTCGAGTCTGACGATGCTCTCTACTGTCCTCCATAATCCTGGTTGCGAGTTTCTCATTGCTAGCATGGAACCGTCCACCGATGCCACCAGCAGTGGACGTGTTTCTCCAGCAATCTGCGAATTGTATTATGTTCCATAGAGATGGAGAAAGGAAATAGAGAAATGGGCAATTACTCTATGTGCAAGGAGCTTGCAATAGGTAGCTGTCGCTAAAAATGTTTATAAATGTGATAGATTGTGTAGGTACTACTTAGCTGAAGGTAGGAACTCAGAAAATTCATAGGAGGACAGAAAAGGAAAAGGAAAAGAAAAGGGGTGCGTTTCGTCTGGGCCTGCTAGTGGATTCGTGTCACTAAGGCCTTCTAGCAGGCCCTACTTTAGCTACTGGGATATTAGGAAGTATATATAGCAACTGAGAGGTCGGTCGAGCACTTGTGAGAACGCGAACCCTCTGGCGGTGAGCTTGGGAGGCAACGTCACAATTCCATAGACAGTAAAATGAAGTCACATAGACAAATGTGTGATCACTCTATGTTCAAAGTAACTGATTACAATAGGTAATTGTCACTATTAAATGTCTACAAATGTGATAGATTCAATAGACAGTAAAATTAAGTAAGTCACATAGACAAATGTGTGATCTCTCTATGTGCAGAGTAACTGCTTACAATAGGTAACTGTCACTATTAAATATTTATAAATAAGCTACATTCCATAGACAGTAAGGTAAAGAAAAGTGTATTTGCATAGAGCAATCATTATGTACAACAGCTTCTAGTTACAATAGGTACCTAACTAATGAGCTACATTCCATAGTTAGCAAGATGAAGAAAGTTACACATGGAAAAGTGTATTTTCATAGAGCAATCACTACGTACAACAGCTTCTGGTTAGGCACCTAACTGATGAGCTACATTCCATAGATAGCAACATAAAGAAATGTGTGATCTCTTTATGTGCAGAGTAGCTGCTTACAATAGGCAACTCACTGTTGCTATTAAGTGTTTATACAAATGAGCTACATTCCATAGACAGTAAGATGAAGAAAGTCACACATGGAAGAGTGTATTTGCATCTAACAATCACTATGTACAACAGCTTCTAGTTACAATAGGTACCCAACTGATGAGCTACATTCCATAGTTAGCAAGATGAAGAAAGTTACACATGGAAAAGTGTATTTGCATAGAGCAATCACTACGTACAACAGCTTCTGGTTAGGTACCTAACTGATGAGCTACATTCCCTAAACACTAGGATGAAGAAAGTCATATGGAAGAGTGTATTTGCATTGAGCAATCACTATGTGCAACAGCTTCTGGTTAGGTACCTAACTGATGAGCTACATTCCCTAGATAGCAAGATGAAGAAAATCATACATGGAAAAGTGTATTTGCATGGAGCAATCGCTATGTGCAACAGCTTCTGGTTAGGTACATAACTAATGAGCTACATGGCATAGATAGTAAGATAAAGAAATGTGTGATCTCTTTATGTGCAGAGTAGCTGCTTACAATAGGCAACTCACTGTTGCTATTAAGTGTTTATACAAATGAGCTACATTCCCTAAACACTAGGATGAAGAAAGTCATATGGAAGAGTGTATTTGCATTGAGCAATCACTATGTGCAACAGCTTCTGGTTAGGTACCTAACTGATGAGCTACATTCCCTAGATAGCAAGATGAAGAAAATCATACATGGAAAAGTGTATTTGCATGGAGCAATCACTATGTACAACAGCTTCTGGTTAGGTACCTAACTGATGAGCTACATTCCCTAAACACTAGGATAAAGAAAGTCATATGGAAGAGTGTATTTGCATAGAGCAATCATTATGTACAACAGCTTCTAGTTACAATAGGTACCTAACTAATGAGCTACATTCCATAGTTAGCAAGATGAAGAAAGTTACACATGGAAAAGTGTATTTTCATAGAGCAATCACTATGTACAACAGCTTCTGGTTAGGTACCTAACTGATGAGCTACATTCCATAGATAGTAAGATAAAGAAATGTGTGATCTCTTTATGTGCAGAGTAGCTGCTTACAATAGGCAACTCACTGTTGCTATTAAGTGTCTATACAAATGAGCTACATTCCATAGACAGTAAGATGAAGAAAGTCACACATGGAAGAGTGTATTTGCATCTAGCAATCACTATGTACCACAGCTTCTAGTTACAATAGGTACCTAACTGATGAGCTACATTCCATAGTTAGTAAGATGAAGAAAGTTACACATGGAAAAGTGTATTTGGATAGAGCAATCACTACGTACAACAGCTTCTGGTTAGGTACCTAACTGATGAGCTACATTCCCTAAACACTGGGATGAAGAAAGTCATATGGAAGAGTGTATTTGCATAGAGCAATCACTATGTGCAACAGCTTCTGGTTAGGTACCTAACTGACGAGCTACATTCCCTAGATAGCAAGATGAAGAAAATCACACATGGAAAAGTGTATTTTCATGGAGCAATCACTATGTACAACAGCTTCTGGTTAGGTACCTAACTGATGAGCTACATTCCATAGATAGTAAGATAAAGAAATGTGTGATCTCTTTATGTGCAGAGTAGCTGCTTACAATAGGCAACTCACTGTTGCTATTAAGTGTCTATACAAATGAGCTACATTCCATAGACAGTAAGATGAAGAAAGTCACACATGGAAGAGTGTATTTGCATCTAGCAATCACTATGTACCACAGCTTCTAGTTACAATAGGTACCTAACTGATGAGCTACATTCCATAGTTAGTAAGATGAAGAAAGTTACACATGGAAAAGTGTATTTGGATAGAGCAATCACTACGTACAACAGCTTCTGGTTAGGTACCTAACTGATGAGCTACATTCCCTAAACACTGGGATGAAGAAAGTCATATGGAAGAGTGTATTTGCATAGAGCAATCACTATGTGCAACAGCTTCTGGTTAGGTACCTAACTGACGAGCTACATTCCCTAGATAGCAAGATGAAGAAAATCACACATGGAAAAGTGTATTTTCATGGAGCAATCACTATGTACAACAGCTTCTGGTTAGGTACCTAACTGATGAGCTACATTCCATAGATAGTAAGATAAAGAAATGTGTGATCTCTTTATGTGCAGAGTAGCTGCTTACAATAGGCAACTCACTGTTGCTATTAAGTGTCTATACAAATGAGCTACATTCCATAGACAGTAAGATGAAGAAAGTCACACATGGAAGAGTGTATTTGCATCTAGCAATCACTATGTACCACAGCTTCTAGTTACAATAGGTACCTAACTGATGAGCTACATTCCATAGTTAGTAAGATGAAGAAAGTTACACATGGAAAAGTGTATTTGGATAGAGCAATCACTACGTACAACAGCTTCTGGTTAGGTACCTAACTGATGAGCTACATTCCCTAAACACTGGGATGAAGAAAGTCATATGGAAGAGTGTATTTGCATAGAGCAATCACTATGTGCAACAGCTTCTGGTTAGGTACCTAACTGACGAGCTACATTCCCTAGATAGCAAGATGAAGAAAATCACACATGGAAAAGTGTATTTTCATGGAGCAATCACTATGTACAACAGCTTCTGGTTAGGTACCTAACTGATGAGCTACATTCCATAGATAGTAAGATAAAGAAATGTGTGATCTCTTTATGTGCAGAGTAGCTGCTTACAATAGGCAACTCACTGTTGCTATTAAGTGTCTATACAAATGAGCTACATTCCATAGACAGTAAGATGAAGAAAGTCACACATGGAAGAGTGTATTTGCATCTAGCAATCACTATGTACCACAGCTTCTAGTTACAATAGGTACCTAACTGATGAGCTACATTCCATAGTTAGTAAGATGAAGAAAGTTACACATGGAAAAGTGTATTTGGATAGAGCAATCACTACGTACAACAGCTTCTGGTTAGGTACCTAACTGATGAGCTACATTCCCTAAACACTGGGATGAAGAAAGTCATATGGAAGAGTGTATTTGCATAGAGCAATCACTATGTGCAACAGCTTCTGGTTAGGTACCTAACTGACGAGCTACATTCCCTAGATAGCAAGATGAAGAAAATCACACATGGAAAAGTGTATTTGCATGGAGCAATCACTATGTACAATAGCTTCTGGTTAGGTACCTAACTGATGAGCTACATTCCATAGATAGTAAGATAAAGAAATGTGTGATCTCTTTATGTGCAGAGTAGCTGCTTACAATAGGCAACTCACTGTTGCTATTAAGTGTCTATACAAATGAGCTACATTCCATAGACAGTAAGATGAAGAAAGTCACACATGGAAGAGTGTATTTGCATCTAGCAATCACTATGTACCACAGCTTCTAGTTACAATAGGTACCTAACTGATGAGCTACATTCCATAGTTAGTAAGATGAAGAAAGTTACACATGGAAAAGTGTATTTGGATAGAGCAATCACTACGTACAACAGCTTCTGGTTAGGTACCTAACTGATGAGCTACATTCCCTAAACACTGGGATGAAGAAAGTCATATGGAAGAGTGTATTTGCATAGAGCAATCACTATGTGCAACAGCTTCTGGTTAGGTACCTAACTGACGAGCTACATTCCCTAGATAGCAAGATGAAGAAAATCACACATGGAAAAGTGTATTTGCATGGAGCAATCACTATGTACAATAGCTTCTGGTTAGGTACCTAACTGATGAGCTACATTTCATAGATAGCAAGATGAAGAAAAGTGTATTTGCATAGAGCAATCACTACATACAACAGCTTCTGGTTGCAATAGATAGCTAACTGTTTCTACTAAATATTTGTAAATTTATGAATATGATTCACAGTTGCAGTAGAATGATACTTGTCTATAGTTTAGCTGGTTACCTGCATTCTGACTTTTGCTGTGTCCAGTGGAAATGTAGCTAGATCAGCAATGCAGGCTGCGGTGCCTGCAGTGAGAAACTTGACCCAGGAGTCGGTTGTCGCTTTCGTGCTCATTTTCTGCTCTTTGTTGTTCGACAGGTGCTTGTTGGGTTGTTGCGTGCGGGGGAAGTATAATGCAAACGTTTCGTGTATTCTCGACTCCTTCGGATCCCCGCGTGACTTGTGTACGATCCTTCGAGCTTGCTCGGATTATCTGAGCGAGATCCTTTGTTAGAAAAGCGATATGTACACTATATACAGTGTCCTACCGGAGGACAGGAACCTTTAGATGATCATTTAGCGAACGGCTGATTTAGAGGTGGAGCTTTTTAGGTTCCCTGAAGTGATCAGGATACGCATGCAGTCCCCCAGACCGCGAACACTCGTGTTTGATGTCTTGATTGTGAAGTACTTTATACATACTATTCTTCTGAAAAAAAAACAAAAAAAATTATATTCAAAATCGTCGTTGTTAAAGTCCAATGATTGATGTATCTTAATGTAATCGATCACTCACACACACACACGCGCGCGCGCGCGCGCGCGATAGTCGACTATTTACCAACAAACGAAGTTAATCGGAGTATCGAAGACTATCGCGAGGCGGTCAAATTGTGTTTAGTCTCGGAGGGATTATCGCGTTTCCCACGTTCAACATTTATGCAATCGATGCACACCGCTGCGTCTGACGTTTCGCGACGGTTACGCGTGGGCAGCCGAACTTAGGCGACCGTGGTCGCGAAAATAGAACTCGCAGAGAAAATATTGGACAACGGCCAGCGAGAGCTCGGTATTATCTTATCGAACAATCCAGGGACACCGAACTGGCGGCTTTTACCCCCACTCTTGCGCTACCCCCACCACTACGGCGCCCCATTGTAACGTGGTGGGGGTTCTTTTCGTCCACCATTCTAGAACTTTTTTGTTAGCTCAAAGGTCACTGTTTTGCATTTATATTTATTCAACGCTACTACTACTGATTATTGTTATTAAATTAATTATTGAAATGTTCATTCTCTTGTAGCAAAATTGTAGTCAATTTTCGAAAATTCAGTAGAGTATATTTTTTACTAATTTTGTGCTCTGGTAGTTCTAGCGTGAACGAATAATAAAAAATAATTAGCGTTTATTTTTAGTTCGTAAACGATTGTATGTTAACTAAGAAAGTCAGAATTGTGGACGTTGAGAACCGCTTGCTGCAACCTTCAGTTGTCAATTCCATTATATACAAAGTTTAATTCCACCCACGCTCCGTGCCATCGATTGGAGAATATGGAAAAATTTCGACTTATCATTTAACACGTTTCAATTTCCAACTAATTTTAATTCCATTTGCATTCTCGAGGAGTGACATTTTTTTGACGATTTTTTTACTTCGAAATTTTTTGTTTAAAAATTATTTTCCATGCTTGTTGCTCGCAAAAGACTATATTAAGATTGCATACGATCCTCGAGAGTTTTATCTTGCTTTCTAATGTACCCAGGAATGCCTCGAAAAGGCGCAGTTCCTGCCATATCCTTGCGCACGAGAATACAGTGGAAAGGTGCGAGTACAATATTGATTATCCTTGACGCGAACACGATAGCTATAGCGTGCATGAAACGAGTTCGTATGTCGTTTCGAACACTTTCAAACTCGAAATAGCGATCGTTTGGGACATTTTTTAACGATTTGCAACACCGATTCCTTTGTTCTTTCTTTTTCAATGAACCTCGACCTAATTGTTCCTCGATGCGTGTCCCAGAACGAATATTTCTCATAGAATTAACTGCGCCGACCAGTGCGGGTTTGACGAATCGATGCAGCGAATTTGACTTATTCGCGCATATGCATTGCACCAAACTCTGCGGAATTGTCAATTTCGAAATAGAAATACGCAAATACAACGACGCTGCGAATTATAACGTATCTGTCACGCGATTTGACCGGAAGTAGGGAACCCGAGGCGCTCGCCAGTTCGATTTCTTCGTAGACCGCATGGAATATTTAAGAACCGTAGCTGTTCGTCGAAATGAATAAATCAAAGTAATCTGTCGGTGGTCGTGAGCACGATAACACCGGATTGCGAAATCGACGTCGAAGATTTTGAAAATAGGCCAAATGCTAGCTGATAAAAAAATAAATATTTGTTAACGAGTTAAAAAGAAAATTGTTAAACTAATGATTGAAGCAGCAAAGGGAAATAATTTTGAGACGTACTTACCAAGTGTACTGTGAGTGGATAACAACACAACTGGAACAGGTTACCGTGAAAGCACCGTTTATACCGGCTCGGCAGCCAATGGCGGCCGCTCACGGACGTATTCCGCCTATCAACGGCCACCAGTGACGTCAGCTTTGGCCAAAGAAAGCTCAGCTTGCGGGCAGATCGATAGGTCCCGTGAACGTGGTGGTGTGAACCCCTTTAACTGCATAGGGACACACACACGAAGCGTCTGTAGCGAAGGGCAAGCGCAAAACACTCTCTACCCTTTCCCCCATTCGAGGGGGAGGTTACGCTTCATGGAATGTACGCCCCTGAACCGTAGGAAATTCCCGTGAAATCATGGCGAATTTATTTTGCCGCATTTTTATCACCTGCACACCTATAACACGCGATGTTATGCTACTTTTAAGAATAGGAAGAAATTGTTATAAAATTAATAGAAATTAAGGAATATGTAAATCTAAAAATTTCCTTTCAAAATTGATCTATAAATTTTCGTGTTTAACATAGAATAATCTCGAGAAATATCTCTTCGAAACATTACTGTCTACGAATTATTTGAGGATTATTTAGTCTCGTTATAAAGGATTGAAAAATTATAAAAAAATTTTTATAAATTGTAAAAAGCTCTTATTTTGTTGTTAAACTTGGGGTTGGTTTGTTAAAGCCCTCGAAATGTTATGTTTTCGATGTATTTACGAATTGGACACGCGCGTGGATATCTCATAGAAGCAATTATTATCTTATCGTTGTAACAAGATATAGTATGTGGCCGTGTCATGTTCACGTGTATATTTTTGTGGGATTGATGATCGTTAAGTGGTAAATTGAAGAGGAAGTAGTGTCGACACCGTGAAATTTGATATGGCTTAATAAAGTCCGTAGTTTACGTATTTCGTATCGCGTTTCGAGGAAAATAAAATATATAATTAGTAAACAAACAGTTTGAAAAAAAGTATGGCCCATGAGGGGATCGAACCCGCGACCTTCGCGTTATTAGCACGACGCTCTAACCAACTGAGCTAATGGGCCAACTGGTGAACGACTCCATTTTGTTTTATAAATATATTTATAATACAAGAATGCATATTATGATCCATTGTAATTCTCAAATTTACACTAAATGGAACAGTTCCAAAGCGTTCTAATAAAATGGCCGCCATCTTTGTTACGAAATAGTTTGTAACTTTTTATCAGATGATAATTTTGATTACAAGTTGCGACAATTTGCATTACATTGAAAAGAAATATGGACGATTAATAATGGGTACGAGAGGTTTTATTCGCGAAACTAAATTGTTTGAACTTTGTCTGCAACTTGGACTTTGAATATGTATAAAGAGAGTCAAGTGGAGTTAATGTTATGGCCTGTATCGGCGAATACGTTATCAAGGACGGTTTACAACGCGAACGATAAATAAAGAAATTAGTCTAATCGAGGTTTGTTTATGTATTTTTCTAATTTACAAATATGAATCAGCAAAAATATCACGAAACTTTGCAAGCTGTTCTGTTTCAATTCGTACAGAAAATAAGACGCATTCGCAGCTATAAAGTGTACATATGTGTCCGGAAGTAATTCTCAGAAACTAGATATATTTAAAATAATACATGCACAGAAAATAGACAAACTACGTCAAGCTGTTACTGAAATATATTTCACACATAATAGAGTATATTTCATACATAATGACACAAAAGAGACGTAAAATAGACTTGTGCATCTTACGGAAATTCGTATCATACGAACTGCAATACCGACAGGGTAAAACCAATGAGTTTTGAGCGACCTCTTATGGTAAAACAGTATTATAACCATCCGATGGTAAATTTCGTCGTTGCTGCGCAGATAAGGTAGTTTTCTACAGTACCCCAGAGTCTTTGAACAAAAGGTTCCATCGAACACTTGGAACTGCATTTTTATTAAAAGTAAGTTGCAACTATTTAACAAAAATATTAATTATAATAAATATGTTCATTTATGTTAAATAAATTTACTGACTATGATCAGAGTAAATCGTAAACGTTTTTGTTTCAGAATTTTAATGAAATGCGGAAATAATATAAACAAAAAACAGTGAGTTTATAATTGGTGAATGCATACCATTTGCACAGACGAGGTATACGAGTCATTTGATACACGAAATTGTACCACAAACGAGGTATACTTCAAATCAATGGGGTTCGAGCGCCCTCTTATGGTAAAATGATATGATTACCACCCAATGGTAAATTCCATGAATCGTTGCCTGTATTACCGACGGTGCATAACGTCGAAATGGTAAGGAAGTTTCCTACAATCCCCAAAGACCCCAAAATCCCCAAGTATTTTACACTTTTAAAGTAAAATCAATTTGTATTAATTAATTCTTGCACAAAAGTCTCTCATAATGAACATAAACGATTTATAGGGTCATTTTGTGGTCGGTAATAATTTTCTTGCCACAATAATTTTGATCATACAATAAATTTCCAATCTCCAACGAAATATATCTATTCAACAGCGATGTATATTGACCCCCAATATATCACCGACCAATTCGACTGTAAATACGATTATTATTTACTTCCAACAGAAAAATATAATAACAGTATTTCTAAGTAACGTTTACATTTCACAAAGGAAGAATTTCCAAGCTTTCGTTCGTACAATCTCCCCAGTTCTCTTTGTTGGCTTAATCATCTGCTTCGTTTGTACCCTATATAGCAATCTGATGGAAAACACGATGACCTTGTTATCAGTGGCAGCCTTCTTTCGAACTCGGACTTTCCACGAGCTGATTATTTTACCGCAGATCAGTTTGTATTTCGTCTCCGACTGCAATACACCGACTTCGCCGGCGATTTCACTTTCTCTCTCCCGCCTTTCCAGTTCGTGAGTAATGCAATTTGAATTTTGCCCAAAAAATTTTCAAGTTCAAGTCTCTCTAAAACGAGCATATTTATCTCTTGACGAGCATATTTATCAATGACAACGCGTTTTACTATTTTCTGACGAGATAATCTATCAATAAAACCGTACGTGTTGGGTATTCGTGAGATAGTTAAGCAATAGTAACCAACGTGCACGCTCGGCTCTCGAGTCATTGCGCCTTTCTCATTTGCAACTCGACCGTGTGTTTGCATTAAACGATCCAAACTGCTCTATTTTATCAATCACAATTAAGTGAACTATTGGCTTATTTTTAATTAAACACACTTCAGTTTTCAATAACAAGTGATACATGCACTCCAGATAATAGCAAGTGTCCCTCAAGTTGTCGTTTCTGGAATCAGGAATCAGGCTGAAAAATTTGAAAGGCGAACGACCGATTAAATTATCGCTCCAACCGAGTTATTAAGTCCATCCAGAACATGAAAATCGCTGTGATCGGTGCTGGATCCTGCGGCCTCGCCGCCCTGCGACACTGCACTTCCGGTACGTACGATTGTGAAGTGGTTTGTTACGAGAAAACGGACCAGGTAGGAGGCACATGGGTCTACACGGAGGAAACTGGTTTGGACCGATACGGTTTACCAATACACACCAGCATGTACAAGAATTTGAGGTACAGTCATCTGTGAACGAACGTTTAACAATAATCTCTCATAACTGATAAATTATTTCTATTTTGCAGAACCAATTTACCAAAAGAAGTAATGGGATATCCCGATTATCCAATTCCTGACACCCCCGAAAGTTACTTGACACGCACGCAAATACTCGAGTTTCTCAACTCGTATTGCGACCATTTTAAACTTCGACAGCATATTCGGGTATTTTGTAATTTTTTTTAATCAAATCATAGAAATGATCACTCCTGGATGAGACCTGTTTAAGAGTTTATCTTGCAGTTCCTTCATAATGTCGAATTGGTGACGCCTACCAGTGGAGGGGACCGGAAGTGGACGATCAAGGTGAAAGATCTGCAGAAAAACACTGTTACGAGTGATTCGTTCGATGCAGTTATGGTGTGCAATGGTCATTACTTCAAGCCCAATGTTCCAAACCTGAAAGGCCACGAGACGTTCCAAGGTCGACAGTTGCACAGCCACGATTACAGGACACCCGATATATTCACCAATAAAACCGTTGTGGTCGTCGGTGCTGGTCCTTCCGGTACTGAAATTTGCATTGTTCCTAAAAAAACACCCGTTAATAACACCCAAATCTCTTTTTTTTGGATACCTTTCAAATTGTCACAAAAAAAGATTTTCAAGTGACATCATCAAAGACATTGCTCTGTATACTAATATGTCACAATTCTTTTTGTTCAAAACAGGTATGGACTTGGCACTGGACATATCCAAGAAAGCAACACGTGTAATTTTGAGTCACCATACGAGGGAGTCCATAGGCACCATTTTCCCTGAAAACGTCGTCCAGGTAACTGCACCTGAGAAAAGAGATTTTTTTGAGTCTGCAATATTCAAATTTTTCAGAAACCGGATATAAAAGAGTTGACTCAAAGTGGCGCCCTCTTCACTGACGGATCCAGTGAATCCATAGACGCAGTCTTTTATTGCACAGGCAAGTTGCAATTAATTCTATACAATAAACTATATTCAAATTAATCATTTTATTGTAGGATACGAGTATAGTTTTCCTTTCTTGGACCCTAAGTGTGGAGTACGAGTCGATTCGAACATGGTGACACCGTTATGGAAGCACCTCATATCGATCGAGAATCCCACCCTCGCTGTAGTCGGTATCCCATATTACGTTTGTGCTTTCAATATGTTCGATTTGCAGGTACGATTATAATAGACGATTATTATTTATTTATAAAGAAATTTATAATGCAACTGTTCCATGGAAACAGGTCCGGTTTGTCCTGAGATTCTGGTCCGGTAAGAAAGACTTTCCATCCAAGGAGGACATGCTGAAAGAAGAGAAAGAAGAATTAGAAAAGCTCCTGGCAAAGGGTCTTCGAAAAAGGCACTTCCACGAGATGGGTCACAAACAGGGCGTCTATTTCGACGATATTGCAAATATTGCAGGAATAACTCGTCTTCCTCCAGTGATCTCCAAGCTACACGATGAGAGCAGCATGCGCTTTTTGGACGATTTGGTGCATTACAGAGAGAGCAGATACAAGATCATCGACGATTACAATTTCATTCAACTTTAAAAGATGTCTCGCCTGTAAACTAATTTTTAATACTCCCTCGGATGTAATTGTTTTATATCGAGCCACTCATTAGCTATAAATTGTATAATTGTACAGAATAATGTGGAACTTGAATGTATGTACTTTTAAAATTAAATTAAACATGGCGCCAGAAGAGCAGTGCACGTTCCGACCGCTAGGCGACGCTGAGGGACGGTTGTCGGTTAAATGCCTCAGTTGCATGGTGGCGTGGTGCGTGTATGGTGTACATGCATCTGTACGACGAGTGTGAGGCTGCGAGTTCGTTTCACTCCATTATTATTTCGAAAATGATGAGCATTCCCGCGGTCCCGAAGTGATTCAGTGTCGAAGTATTTCAGTCCGTTTTCACGGCTGAGCCACGATGGTTGAATCAATAGGGAACCACGTCACTGAGAATCAGTGTAAGTAAATTCTCCTCGGAGAAAAGCTACCTAACCGAATATACCTACGTTTTCCTAGCCCGTACTGTATCATTATTTCCCACTTCGGACAATTTTCATGCCAATCTCGGTCTCGTTCCACGAACGTACGTGGGAAAGGGGGAGGCCAAGAGGTAACGTTTTTCTTACGAGGCGCCGCGTGAAAATAACGTTAGGCTCGTCGATCCGCGTCCCTCGGCGAGAACTTATTTACGTTACGAGGGGATTCACGGGGGAGCACGTTACTTTCCTAGATAGAAAGTCGCCGCAATTCAATGATGCGCGATATGTGGGCTACGCACAGACTCTCTCGGGTGAATGCATTCGTAAGAATGCATTCACGTACGCCGTGCGGTTGTTCCTCTCCTACTTTATGTAATTTTAACGCGGACACCTGTCCGTCGGGTTGTCCAGAGTGTCGTGTGTATCGGTGGCCGTGCGCCGGTGTCAGGAAACCAGGTTTCCGTTGACTGTCAACATTTTCATTCTATTCTTATCTGTCAGATACTCGAAATCCTCGATAAACGTATTTTCGAAACCGTGCAACGCGACAAACGTTTGGAAATGTTGCATAAAAGCTGTTGCAACGCGTAAAACGTAAAACGTAATCCGTAATCCGTGATCCTGATACGGTATGACATTGTTAGTTACAGTATCTATTCCCTGCCATGGAGACTAGTACATATTTGCTCGATGACTGATTTTCTGCATCTGTGCATTTCCAAGAACTAATAACAGTTAGAACATTCTGTGCAAGACTATCTTACTTGAAGCGATCAAATCTACATTTGTAACTTTACTGTTATTCGTTAGGGTTTTAAGGTGGGACTCGAGGAATCGTAAAATGGCTACAAAAACAGAGGATGCCACGTCTATTGATAATACCAACGATGGTATAAAGATACTTATGTTTAAACGTCGCTGCATGTACAGTTGTGTGACAGTATATTTTGTATACCGTTACGTGTTGTTGCAATGTATACGATTTCAGGAGAAAGCATGGACAAGGAGGTATTAGCGATTAGTGGGAATGATGAAACCGGTCATCGTATACCACCCACGTATTTGTACAATACAGGTTCAGAATCGAACACCGGATTATCTAATCAAGAGCAAAGTAATAGAAATCGTAATCAAGCCACCAATGACCAATTGGGACCTTTACCACCGAATTGGGAAAAGGCTTACACGGAAACCGGGGAAGTTTATTTTATAGAGTATGTACAGAACGTATCGGCTCCTTAAAACAAACTTCCCTTTGCGCAATTAAAATATTTATATATGCCGATGATAATATTACAGCCATAACACGGGTACCTCTCACTGGTTAGATCCACGTTTATCTAAATTTCAAAAACGATCTCTCGAAGAGTGTTTGGACGACGAGCTGCCTTACGGTTGGGAGAAAATAGATGATACGCTCTACGGTACATATTTTATAGACCATGTAAATCGTAGAACGCAATATGAGAATCCAGTGTTGCAAGCGAAACGCGCTCAGCAAAGTTTAGGAGAGAGAAAGAGTCCTAATTTTACTAGAAATCCTGACAAATTGAAAGGTCAGAGAATAAGGACAACGTTGATCAAAAGTTCAAGGGGGCTAGGATTCACTATTGTCGGGGGGGATGATTCGGTGGAGGAATTTTTACAAATAAAAAGTGTTGTTCCAAACGGTCCGGCGTGGTTAGATGGGAAATTACAAACTGGTAATATATAAAATTCCTCTAAAGCATCATCGATAGTAATGGTTATTTAAGCATAAAATGTTGTCGATTTTAGGGGATGTTTTAGTATATGTTAACGATACGTGTGTCTTGGGTTTCACACACAATGAAATGGTAAATGTATTTAAATCAATTGGAAGTGGCGAAACGGTTACGTTGGAGGTATGTCGGGGATATCCATTGCCATTTGATCCAAATGATCCAAATACAGAAGTTGTTACCACTATCGCTGTTAATGCACCAGGTAAAAAGCATGTTAAGTAATTGTATGTTTTTAGTAGAAGAATAAATTCTATTTCCTCAGACATTTTGACAGAAGATCCCAGGATGTACATGGATCTGGAACCAGCTTTGCAAAGCAACGATCGTTTCAATTTTCTGGACTCTACGTTTTTGCCAGTGCATAGTCTTCAAAACGGTGAAAATCTTGCTACGACCTCGGTAAACTCGATGCCTGATCTCTGCATATCCGACAAAATTAATACAATTAAAAGGCCCAGTAGTACAGATATTCTTTTGTCGGAGAGCAGCGACTTGAACGATTGCAAGGATTCGCCAATGTCTTCCAAACCGGAGTTTCTCAGTATTGCTATAGTGAAAGGAACCATGGGCTTTGGGTTCACAATAGCAGATTCAGCTCATGGCCAAAAGGTTAAAAAGATCTTGGACCGTCAGCGGTGTAAGAATTTGATGGAAGGTGACATTTTAGTCAACATAAATGATGTTAACGTAAGAAACATGTGTCACTCGGAAGTGGTGCAAGTGCTGAAAGATTGTCCACGCAACGAAGAAGCATTGATACATGTGCAAAGAACAACATCGAAGTCGAATGAAAAGAAGGAAAAGAATTCTCAAGACTTCTTCAGGAGTAAGACGCCAACTGCTGATATTTACAGCACTCAAACAAAGGCTGTTGTACCAAGCCGACCAAAAACACCGCTCATAGACACCAGAAGTCATCCAAAATCACCAACGAATGCAATCAGGTCGAATTGGAACGAGCAAAGTGAAAATGAATTAAATCCGCTCGATAATCGATACAAATACGCGGAATATAGTCATGGCATTTATTATACCGATCCGTACAAAGCGAACATTACAAATTTATCCGATAATTTTGCCGTGATGACGAATTTAGATGATGACTCTGTGAGAAATACCGCGAAACGGGATTGGGTTACTAACGACAAATTAAACATAAACAATGACGTATATTCTATCGATATCCCTCACCACGATAACATGTTGAAACAAAACGGATGTTTACGTTCAGATTATTATAAAGAACTGTACACGTCGCAGTCTCATTCCCAGTACAGCGAACAAGATTATAATGTATATTCCATCGGTCAAGAGCAGAATGTTGATACCGGTGAAATATGGGACAAACGAAAAGAGACTACAAGTTTCGAGCATGAGCAACCACATTCCAGTTCGATACCGCGGTAAATATATAAATTGTATTAAATTTATATATATTATAGAATATATAAATTTTAGATATCCTCAATACACCAACGAATTAGTATGTCCAATCGTGCCTGATATAGAGTGGATAGAGACATTGGTAACTTTAGTGAGGCAAGATACAGGTTTTGGATTTAGAATAGTGGGTGGTACGGAGGAGGGATCTCAAGTGAGTTGAATAATTGCTAACATCTCTGATCGAGGGAAATCAAAGGTATTGATAATGTAACTGTCAGCAGGTCTCGGTTGGACATATAGTACCTGGCGGTGCAGCTGATTTAGATAACAGATTGAACACAGGCGATCTAATCATGTCCGTTGACGGTGAAAGTGTTATGAACTCGTCCCACCACCATGTTGTTCAGTTGATGATAGCCGCCGCTCAAAACGGCAGGGTCACTTTAGGCATACGTCGTAGAATTAACACTCAGGAACATCTTCCAGAAAATCTCCAAGCTCCATATAGTAGACAAATGAATCTCCAATATCCTTACGACGTGACAGTCACTAGAATGGAGAACGAAGGTTTTGGCTTCGTAATTATCTCCTCGGTGAACAAAGCGGGCTCGACGATTGGCAGAATAATCGAAGGCTCGCCCGCGGAAAGATGCGGGCAATTAAACGTCGGAGATCATATTCTTGCCGTTAATCACGTGGATATTACAAATGTCTGTCACAAGGATATCGTGAATTTAATTAAAGACTCCGGGTATTCTGTTACTTTGACGATCGGTTATCCTCTTGACGATTGTTGCAGCAATACCTCTCTTTCTCAAAAGGTATTTATTTTTAGTACTAATCTTTAAGTAAATATACAGGGTGTTCGGTCATTCTTGGGAAAAATTTTAATGGGGGATTCTAGGGACCAAAATAAGACGAAAATCAAGAATACTAATTTTTTGATTGAGGCTTCGTTAAAAAGTTATTAACGTTTAAAGCTCCGCGCACGCAGCGCGCGCGGTTCCCGTTTCACAGGCGTAACTTTAAACGTTAATAACTTTTTAACAAAGCCTTAATCAAAAAATTAGTATTCTTAATTTTCGTCTTATTTTGGCCTCTAGAATCTCCCCCCATTAAAATTTTTCCCAAGAATGACCGAACACCCTTTATAACGATATAATGTCAATTATTATAGGATGAACCAACGTGTGACGGGGATGGAGGCCAATACCACGCTGTTGAATTAACTCGTGGAACTCGAGGATTTGGCTTTAGTATTCGCGGCGGTCGTGAATTTCAAAATATGCCGTTATTTGTTTTGCAAATCGCAGAGAATGGTCCTGCGTCTATCGATAATCGATTGAGAGTAAATATTTTCTTGGTAAAGTTTTCTTATAAAAGTTTGTCGAGCTTATGATTAATATATTGGTAATAATCTTCAGGTCGGGGATCAAATTATCGAGATAAATGGAATCAATACTAAAAACATGACACACACAGAGGCCATTGAAATTATACGAAACGGTGGACCATCCGTCCGACTTTTAGTTCGGCGTGGTTGTCAAATGCCTTCAGTGGTAGGTGCTCCTCCACACCTCTACGATATGAATATATGAAATTAACCATTTTATGTAACAACATATTAATCTCAAAAGAATTAACGGTATTTACTTTTGCAAGTGATGATACTAATGCTAACGTCGCCTTTGTGTAACTTTTTATATAATTTTACACAATGCTTCAAAGTTTAACATTAGGTAAAGAAAAACAAACAAACAAAACGAGAAAAGGAAAACATGATTTGCAAGAGATTGTTTTATTGCAGTGAGAGTTAGATTAATACTGTTTTGCAGTACTAAGACATTTGACACAGAAATATCTGGTGCAAAAGGGAAACAGTGTGTTATATTGTATATTTTATGGAGTTGGTTATACATATATGTAGGTATGTAGTAAGACAACTACTTTTTTATACGCGACACGTTGAAATCAAGTGTTACCATTCACATGTCGCACAGCTTTCATATTCAATAATATTATTTACATGGGCTTCAAATTAGACATATTACAGTTAAACATTAATGGAAATACCGAGGACATGGTTGTTGATTCTCAATGAAATACTTTATAATGGTATTAATATTAATTTTAAATAAGAAACCTTTATGAACTTTCAGTTGTGGAAAGGAATTCGTGAATGACTTTTCTTACAGCTACAAATGGTGACATGTAAAAAAGCCCAATTTATAGGGACGATACTTGCTCACTCTAACAAGATTGGACTGGTGCTAACTCTGTATTTAAATGATCTAATTACTGAAAGGAGACGAATTATTAATTCATCCTAACACGTGTGATAGCTTGAGAGTATTGTGCCTTGCGCGTGTTCCATATTTAATAACAAAAATTACTAAGTAAACGCTTAAGCTTTCGAAGTAATTATAAATGTTTATTGAACTTCATTGTAGAGTAATCTCACAATCGACCAAATAAGTATTCGACCGGTTGATGAGGGCACCCCACGCAGACATTTATTGAAATTACACGAGATGGGTGTGCACCCTAAAAAACGTCAGAAAGTTCGATTTTTCATTTTACTAAACTGCTGTTCATCCAAAAATAGATATTTATGATAAGCGTATTTAGCATTAACGACAAGGACATTTTTGGTCGTGTCTACGTTATTGATTCGATAAGTTGATATTTTACGTGGTTAAATATTAACTTTTGGGAAGTGAATCTCCTTAAGATTGTTTAATGCATAGTCTGGTGATCTTGGATTTTTAAACGATGAATTTGTATTAGAGTTCATTGCGTAAAACTGTCTGGCTGTAAAGATGTATATGATATGTCGATGGAGTACGATCTATTTGGAGGCAAATAGCATCGATACGTCCCACGTAGTGCATTGAAGTCAGGTATTTTAGTATTTATATAGGAAACCAATTTTGCACTGATAACATTCTGAATAAGAGAAATCGTAAGCTGGAAAGATATTGAATACGTTTAGTGTTTTTTACATTTTACATCGTAAATTTTTATATATTTAAATGTTCATGTTATGACGTTATTGTGGCCTTGATCATGAATTTAAATACTTTCCAGCGTAATTCAATTGTCTTACATTTTTAGCAGCATTTAAAAAGAGGTATTGTCGATATTATTTTCGTTTTAAGTATTTATTATGACTGTATGAAATATGTATGTATAGCAATAATTAAATTAAGTACTGATTACAACCAAAGAAGCATATGCACTTGTCGATCACTTTGTCTTGGGGTGCAATGCAGAAAGAACAATGTAAAAGGCAATTGCATTAACTATTTAAAGTTTTCTTTTGAAACATTGTCTCTTGCTGATTGTTCAGTGACATTTGTAATAAATGGATAATGACCGGAGAAGAAATCTTGAATTAGCAAAGATCATAAAAAAAAAAAAGAAAAAACTTTTATTGTTAATACAACCTCTTCCTGTCTTTTTGCGATACTTAGATACATTGAATATTTAAAAACTAATAAATATATTTTTTTACTAGTAAGTTCATAACGACTAGAGAGAAAAAAAAATAAGATGTTGTTTGGTAAACGAAATAAGTAAGAATGAATTAGATTATATTTTTAAATCTAATTAATGTGAAACAAAGACCAGCGGTTATGATGCCTGACAACAGGCGGGAACAATCGTAATTGTTCATTATTTGCTGGAACGAGCAATTTTACTGTAAGCAACAGTAATTGCATTTAAAGTGGATCATACTTTTTACCCTATACTGTAGCTATTGTGTTTATTTTTTATAATTATATATGTATACATATACACAATTTGTATATTCTGTAGGATATCGTAAACAATTTTAAAATAATTGTAAATATATATATACATATGTATTTATGTATATATATATGTACATGCGCGCGCGGACATATATACACATATATATATATATATATATACACCCACACGACACACATTTTTAAAAATTATACGATACTATTAATAATTATAAGCTTCGTGAAGGAAGCAATAATTTTTCAATTGAAATGTATTGACGATTCTTGTAATTTGATTATTAAAAAACTCCATGTCTTCTATATTCATACTACGATGTTGTTTCTTGCCAAGGTATGTTATATGCATATGTACATACATTCACGGAAAATCAATATCTTTCATAACTTGCAAATTGGAGTAATTTTTGTTATCGAACATTTTGCTGCATTTCATCACTGCCTCACAATTTTATTAGTTAGAATATTCGATACTGTTACACATCAGTTTCTCCTATTACTAATGTGTTTAGTATAATAGGAATAAATTCGAAAGATCGATATTGTTACGAAAACTTTACTCGAGATTATATCACTGTTGATATATATGTATTAATAATAAACAACTGCAGTTAATTATGCTAAATCTGTCTTTTAATTGAAGCTGATTAAGACAAATTTACTTTTTCCCATGGAATGCATACGGTTTCGTAACGAAAGAAATTGGAATTCATGTAATGCATAAAACGTATCAGGATTTTAAATAGATAGAATGTAATAATTTTTATTTCATGCATAGATCAGTAGTAAATTGAAAAATTAGAATCAAATGCTAGAATGCTTTCGAAAGTGGCGCCAATTGGAAGATATCGCGGTCACAGTGAAACCTGCGCGCGCCTACATTTCCAAGAATGCGACGCTTGACGTCTCGACGTGACGTCAGTCGATGTCGTCAAGCTACGATGCCCGAGATGTGCTCGTTCTATCCATTTTACATTCAGGTTCTTTCAAAAACAATCGTATCTTTTCCGCAGAAACGTCTCAAGATCCCTCCGTTTCGAGGAATCAAGCAACAAGCATATTCGATCGTTTCTCGCTTTGTCGCTTGACTCCTCGCGTGAGATCGCTGGACATGTTGGCACCACTGTCGATTGATCGCACGTATTTTACCCAGAACGTATATCGTATATATTTATTCGTGGGTCTCTTCGGGCGAATGTAAACAGAATTTTTTCCACAAATATGAAGTGACACGACCGATTTCTACGGCTGTGATTCGTGATACCGTGACGCGATTACGTGTTTACGGTGGTGTCTCGCGAAAAGTCCGTGCGTATTGGAACTCAAAGCGCTTTACGGTGGCTAGAAGATATATTCAGTGGGTAGAACAGGTTCGTGTTCGACCATCCCGTAGTGTAGTTAAGTTTGGTGAAGTGGACTGGAGACGAATATAGTATACATGGTGGCACGATGAGATATCTGCGTGAACTCGTTGATCACTCACTAACGGTGAGTACGTAGAAATGTTTCAGATAATCGTGAAAAGACCGAGTCCATCTTAGACCCTAGAAAATATGTGTCGATCGGGTTTCTCTGTGAAACCAAACCTGTGCTGCTCGACAAGCAGATTTCCCCGAGCAATCGATCGCGTGCCTTTTCATATTCGCTGGAAGACTGCAACGTTTCATACGTTTTGCATACGTAAATGAATCTGATTACGTGCATTGTTTCATGTGTGTCGCTATGTGTGCACGCGTGCGCTGTATATGTAAGGCCAGCATTCATGAGATCGCCATCGTGCATGAAACTACACATATACGTATTTATATATATATAGATAGATAGTTATATATAATATACATATATAATGTTGTATGTATATATGTATAACGCGCGACAAGGCGGAATACGAGGTACGGGCATCTACACGGAACACGTTACGTCGTGGATATAGAAACGTATGCTCGTAAATAAACGATTGTAACGTTTTTGATGCAATACGCGTCTCGAATATCTGCGAGAATGCTCCGTAGTTTCATGGCAGAAACGGTGTGTCCACATTGTATTTAATTGTGTGCGAATGATGCACGCTATATCATACATACAGGGTGTTCGACCACCCCCTGGGAAAAATTTTAACGGGGGCAGATTCCAGAGGCGAAAATAAGACGAAAATCAAGAACACCAATTTGTCGATCGAAGCTTCGTTAAAAAGTTATTAACAGTTGCACGCAGGTTGCCTATACACAGGCGCAACTGTTAATAACTTTTTAACGAAGCCCCCATCAACAAATTGGTGTTCTTGATTTTCGTCTTATTTTGCCCTCCAGAATCATTCGTGTGAATTTTTCCCAGGGGTTGACCGAACACTCTGTATATGTGCACACATATACGCGTGCTTGTACACATTTGCCCGTGTGTGTGTTGTGTAGTTTTTCTTTTTTTTATCTCTTTTTATCTCGTTTGCGCCATGACCGTGATAACTGATTACGTTCTCGAGTTATCAACTTTTCCTATTACTTCGATAATTATACTTTTCTAGTAAATAACAGCAATAACAAGTTATGATCAATGAAACTGTCCAACTTAACAGTATAGAAGAATGAAACGACGTACCACCTGTATCGAGAATTTTTGTTTTCCTCGTTTTTAATTAATTAGGATTGTATAGTGCTTTTTAAAGTACATAATGAATCATCTTGTGTCAATGACTATGTTCACAAATAAATTAATTTTGTGTAATAATTTTAGTGTCCAACATGCAGTTTTGCAAAGAGCATTTAAAATATACTAATTCTAATAAATATATATCTATTCATTTTGTGTACTTTTTTATAAATATTTCATTAAATAAAATGTTGTGCTTATATTCAATAGATTATTGAAACGAATTTCATAACGCACTATTGTAACTTTATAACATAAATAAGGAAGCTTTATGTTGTGACCTAGAATTTATCAATCAGAATGATATTTCCCCTTATCTTCATCTTCTGCAATCATGGAGATTCAGTTTTCATTTGGCTTTGGTGTCATACTGTTGCATGGTATACCTGAATATTTCTTGTTTCGATATATCCTATATGCATATGTTCTCGAACTGTATATAATTTTAGGTAATTTTGTAACAGAGTTTGTTTCTTTTTAGTAATGGGAGCGCAAGATGTCTTCGACCAAAGTTTGTCTTATAAGACTTCCGCAAGAAATGTTTCAATCCACATTATCAGATTCGAAAAGTGCATTGAAACATGATATCGTTAAATCTTTGGATGCGCATAGGATGACAGAATCTCTGTACCGTGTTTCAGAGAAATGCGAAAGTAAAAGTAATCATGTAAAAAGTAATGTTTGTCTCCCTCAGGAGAAAGGCACTATCGACAGGATAGAAATTAAATTGTGCGACGTAGCTGAAATTTCAGCAATTATTAAACATTCTCCTGGCGCATGTTCGATCGATCGTTGCGTGTATGGCGAAGATGTTAATCGTTGTGTTTGTAATTGTGATATAATGCATTGTCAGAAACAGAAACAAATCTCAAATAGTTATGTATGTTCTAATACATGCAATTTATGGAAAGCTCGAGTGTACGAGCATTTGCTATTACCAATTACAAAGAAAGTTGGTACACAGTGGAGGAATTGTTTTTGGAGAACATTTTTAATCCCTTTTATTGTTTTATTGTGTACAACATTGTGTAATGCAGATCCCAATCAGTGTGCAATCGGTCTCAAAACGCCTGGAAGTAAGTGTAATATAATATCTCTACTTTTAAATTTAAACAAGCAATTCAATTAGGATTAACGTTTGTACAATAATTTAACGAATTAACTATTCAAGCACAAAATTAATAACAATGTCAATTACCTGTTCCTTGCATATTTCTAATGTAGCTGAGTTTATAAATGAAACATGTATCTTTTACTCCTTTTGGAATTCTAGCTTGGTGCTAAATGCATATATCTATATTTAATGCACCGGGTGTACAGTCTAAGCTAAATCTTAGAGTAAAATCATCTTACACTTTACTAAATGAGTTGTATTTCGCACAAAATGAATATCATAAATTAATTCGTTCAGAATTATTTTTAAATGATTATTTTGCTCTTAAGGAACCTGGCCTCAAGGTGACATTGTTCTTGAACACGGTCAATCTTTGAGAATACTTTGTATATTAAATCAAACGTTTGTGGATACTGAATTTCCTGGTGGAAATGCCTCGGATCTAGTATTCTTTCGTAACAAAAAAGAGATGGAACCGCAATTTATTACAATTATTAATGAAACCACAATATCATTAGACGTGGAAAGACCTCCACCTGCAGAAGATATGTATTACTGTAAATTAAGGGTACACAATGATAAAAATAAACAATACGAAGCAGTTTGTTTGAACAAAGTTGTAGTTGGATGTAAGTACTTTCTTTTAAATAATGTTGCATTAATTAATTTTAAATCTTAAAATCGTATACAAGGTGTTCAGTCAGCCCTGGGAAAAATTTTAAAGGCCAAAATAAGACAAAAATCAAGAATATCAATATCTTGACTGAGGCTTCATTAAAAAGTTATTAAAAAATTTCAAATCTTTCTGAAAAAATTATTTTTAGCTAAGGGGGTTAATTACAAGCATTTTTGGTGAATAGACATACCCCTAAAATCCTACCCACTTTCGAGAAAAAAATTCGAGTAGGTACCGAACTTTTTAGACGAAATTATAAAATTTCAAATCTTATTAAAAAAATTATATTTAGTTACAGGGGTCAATTACAAGCATTTTTTGTGAATAGACATACCCCGAAATCCTACACACTTTCGAGACAAAAATTCTTTACCGAAAAATCTAATGTGAGGCCAGAAATGCTTCCCTGAAATTTCATGTAAAATGCAAACAACGCGTATTTTAGTGGAGAATATGTAGAAATTCTAACAATATTGAAAAAGTTGTTCCTTGACACCATAAAGTGAGAAAAACTCCCTAAAACTGGTCCCAATTTTCAAACAGCCATAACTCCTATTATAGTAAAGGTATATCACTGAAATTTTTTTCTGAAGCAGAGCCTATGGGTACCTACAAAAAAATATTAGACAACTTTTCTATAGAACGTCAAATAAATATATTAAAAATGAAAAACAAAGTTTCAAGAAAAATCGACAGGGGGAAGTCCCTAAATTTTTCGCAAAAAAAAAAAAAAATTTCAAATCGTTCTGGAAAAATTATTTTCGGTTGCGGGGGTCAGTTACAATAATTTTTGGTCATTAGGCCTACCCCTAAAATCCTACCCACTTTCTAGAAAAAAATTCATTACGAGCGGAACTTTAAACGTTAATAACTTTTTAACGAAGCCTCCATCGACAAATTAGTATTCTTGATTTTCGTCTTATTTTGGCCTCTAGAATCCCCCATTAAAATATTTCCCAAGGGCGGCTGGACACCCTGTATAAGCACCTAATTTATATAAGTATAATGATAAGCGCAGTATAAAGATCTTAATAAATAGTGTCATTCATATATGCTTATCAGGATAGGTCAAAAGGTATTTTATGAAAACAAGAGCAAGCATTGAGAGTCTGCTTTCATTAGAATTATAAGAACAGTATTTAATATGCTTTGTATCTTGGAATTCATATTTGACCACCATCCCTGATAAGATCATTTATGTAATGAACTTGGTGTACAAAGAGAGTCATTTATAAGCATTCTTAGTAATATATTTTTTTGAAGACTTTCCTCGAGAAAGAAGTCTTGTTCTCTATAAATTGTTAA
The DNA here is from genome assembly GCF_013123115.1 of Colletes gigas. NCBI lineage: Eukaryota > Metazoa > Arthropoda > Insecta > Hymenoptera > Colletidae > Colletes > Colletes gigas. The sequence goes on from NW_025106644.1 coordinate 4,180,914, forward strand.
ACCGATTTACCAAATATTTATCAATTGTCAACAGTCAAACCTCAAGAGCCAGAAAATTTCACTTGTGTGTCTCACAATTGGGAGAACATGACCTGTTCGTGGGATCCTGTACAAAACTACGTTACAACGAGATTCACGCTTGTGTTCAAATTGCCGGGAAGAGCCGGAGGACGAAAGTTGTATCCGTGCCCTAAAGAAAATCAGAAACCAAATATATGTTTGTGGGATACGTCTACGAATCCAATTTATCGACAGCCATACGAATACTACACGTTCATATTAAATGTGGAAAATGTGCTAGGGAACGCCAGTTTCCAACATAAATTTCATCATTTTGCTCACGGTTCTTATCTATTATTTTCTCATTCAACTTTGGTGCGTTGAAGAGTTCAATGACAAAAATAATATAAATGTTTACAGTTATTCCTGCAAAACCAGCTAATCTGTCGGTTATTAACAAAACATCAGACAGTGCATTGTTACACTGGAGTGTACCTTTTCCAATGCAGACCTTTCCGCCTGGTTTACATCACAGAATAAGGTACCAGAATCAATGGGATCACCAGAAAAATTGGCAGGTGACGATAAAGAGAAACTTCATTATGCTTCGATGACTGTAAAAAATGCACACCGACCATTGATAACAAATTTCTGTTAGGTGATCAACATTACAAATGACATTCACATGCATAAGAGGTACTATAATCTTACCGGGTTGGAGTACGCTAACACTGGCTACGATGTACGAGTTTTTATGAAAAGTGCTGTCGCGACAGGGGAGGATAAATGGAGTCAATTCAGCGACGTCACTTTCAGAACACCGCCAAGATGTAAGCCACGGTTACATCAATTTTGGTCTTATTATTAACTGTTTCCCAAGCTATTTATTATATTACAATATATTTTACATTTTAGTACCTGGCCGTCCTCCAAAAACCGATATTGGAAGCTTCGAAATAGCGGAAAATAGCGCTAACAGGGACGTGTATTTGTATTGGCAAGCCATACCGCAATATTTAGAAAATGGCGATAATTTCAAGTACGAGATCCATCATGTGGAGGAGAACGGGCGGAAATTGTCGCTCGTTCCTAACGAGACCACAACGACTTACGTCAAGGTCAAAGGGATTAGTTTCAATAGTTATAGATTCGAAATCGTTACAACGAATATTGTCGGGCCCAGTAAGGAGCGGGCTAAGATTTTTGTACCTAGTCAATACGAGATACCGCACGAGCCCATAGCGTTTACTAAAATAGCGTTCGACGGTGGCCTGTACGAGCTGTCCTGGAAGCCACCGATTATGAACACAGAAGTCACGAATTACACAATTTTTTGGTGCGATAACGTGCGCGACCGTCCTTATCAGTGCACCGGTTATCTGGACTGGGTGCACGTATCGAGAAACACAACGATTTACAACATGACCGTCCCGGATCCCAACAAATTCTATCAATTCGCGATCTCCACGAACACGAACAAAGGTAGCAGCGGAATGGTGTGGGCGTCGTGCACCGTGATCTACAACAAAGTTATCGGGAAAATGAAGTCCGTGTGGATAAATCGTATTGGCTCCGATTTCATCGAGGTCGGCTGGAAACTCGAGTGTTCCGATCGGATTGGAATCGTGGAAGGGTTCAATATTTACTACTGCCCTATTGTCTCGCCGTACAATTTGAACTGCAAGGGTTCGAAACTGAACACGACGATAAGAGCAGACCCCCACACCATACATGGAATAGTAAATAATTTAAAACCATACACAACGTACATGCTGGTGGTTGCTGTTTTAACTAAAAGCGGAGAAGGTGTGCACAGTGATCCTTTGTACAACACAACGCTGGAGGCTGCTCCAACGACTCCTCCGCAGGATGTGAAAATCATCAACGTGACAAACACCACGATGTTCATCACGTGGAAACCGCCAGACGCCATGAACGGTGTGCTACGGTACTACGAAGTGTATTACAACAAAGAGGCCCAAAAAGTCGAAGAAGCAAATCACATAGAGCTGAAGAATCTTCTAGCGCATACGAATTACAGCATCAGCGTGGCAGCGTGCACCGTGTCTTGCAGCATAAGATCACCCGTGATCCACAAAGTCACGAAGATCGGGGTACCGGGAAGAATAAACGTGCCCAACGTTCGCTTCATGAACTCTAGCCAAGTGGTTGTAATTTGGAACAAGCCTCAATATTCAGCTGGTCATTTGAACTATTACGAAATATGCTCCAACGATGGCGAGGTTCAAAACAGCACTAGGACAGGTAACGTAAAAAGATCACTTGAAACGTAGCTTATAGTTAGTTTCATTTCTGTGAACATTGCAGAAGCTCAGTTGCCTATTCCCGACTGCAAGACCGTAGGGCGCGAACGGCTGTATCAATTTAGGGTAAGAGCTATTAACATTGCGTCGGACAACACACATTTGAAGGGCCCTTGGTCCGAACCTGGCGAGGGAAACTGTTACAGCGATGGTAAGTCCACATTTGATTCTCTTATCTATTTTTTTTTTAACAATTGTTATTTCACAATTTGATTACACAATAGGACCATCGTTTAGTGTGTGGGTTATAATATGGGTAATAGGAGGCGTCAGTATTGTCGCAATCCTTCTCTGTCTTGGACACTTGTCAAAGAGGTACGTAGATCTCATTCGCTAAAAGTGTTTTGCAACTGTGCTGACCGGTTTTATTTGTAGGATGTGGTTGAAGTGCAAGGCGATGCAGGACGTTGAAGTGAAATTGCCGCCAGGATTGGCGCCCAATATGGTAATATGCACTCTTTATGAGAACGAGTGTCGTATCGCTGATGGAAGATTCAAATTTGCCACATTCTTGTTGCAGAAACTTCTTCAGAAAGTTGGCGAGCAACACATACGGCAGTCTTCTGCCGATTCAAGCGGTTGTTCCAGCGGTCAGGAATCCGTTACCTCGTCCCTCACGTCGGATTCTCAGGTTTCTAGCGACAGCGGTACAGAAATTGACCCGATGCCGGTGTCGCCCAATAAATTGTTGGAGACACTGCCGGCTTGGGAGTCCTCGAGTTTGCGTCAGAGGAATGTTGGAATCACCAGGCCAGTGTTTACCACGGAGACAGCACGGTGGGAACCGTACGTGAAGGTTGCAAAGTCTGGGGAGCCCATCATCGGAGACACATTGTCCCTGGCGCGATCCACGCCAAATTTAACCGACAGCACAGGCTATACAACTTCCCAACATACATGGTCCTCGACTGGTTACATCAGTATGCCATCGTCGGAGGAACTGTCGAGCAATCCGAGTCCTGTTCCTAAAGAAACTTCAACCGCTGGTGGCTACAGCGTTATAGGATCGGTACCGAAGCCAGTGAAAACAAAGTCGGAGGATGACAGTGATTTAACGGAGTCCACCGCGGACACGCTGATACCTATCAAAGCGGATAGCAAGCCAGCGAATCCGTACATAACTTTAGCCTCTTTGGAACAAAAACAAAAGGACAAGAAGACGATCGACGCCCTGCGCGATCTGGACGATCTGACGTTCGCGGAGCCGAACAAATCGAAACTGGAGTCTCTGATTCCGTTCTCCGGCTCTGATAAAACCTCCAAGCCGTACGTGCAAACGGGTTTGATCGATTCGTTGAAGAAACCGTTTGCATTAGGTGGCATGGACGGTGCTAGAAGCGCGACGATGTCGACGCCGTTCACGTCGACGTCTTTGACCGATTCGTGCAACAAACCGTTCGTTTCCTCTTTCGTGAACCCGACGTCTCTGCCGTCCACGTTGGACTCCTCGTCGAAACCGTACGTTTCCGTGTCCTCGATTCCCGAGGTGTCGAAAAAGTCGAGTTTCCAACCGACCGTCTCGGAGGCCCAGAAGCCTGGTGGTCATCAAGCTTCCACGGTCGACGGTTCGAAGCCGTACGTTCTGGCGAGCTCCGTGTTCCAGATGCTGCAACAGCAGCAGATGGGTAAACCGGAAGTGTCCATTTCGGAGGCGATGGAGGATCGAAGCGACGAGGACGCCATGACAGCGTATCCTCTGTGTTGGCAGACGGGTGATACAAAACCAAGCTCGAAATTGGACGCGGAGAAGCCTGTCATCGCGACCAAACAGAGCGCTGGTTACGTTACCATTGCGGAGAATCCAAAGTTAGATCAGCACAGATCATCGACGGTGTCGTCGCCGTACGTGCAGCACGAGAGGTTCGAGAAACCGTTGCCGCAGAACGCCATTGGACAGTCGGACGAACAGTACAGCAAAGTGACTGTTGTGCCAAGTACTATTCAATGAAACGGAGGAAGTGTTTCGTACGAGTTTCCGTCGACGCGGGAATCTCTTCCTGGCGGATCAAAGTGGTGCAATACGATTTCACATTTGTAGGCGAGCTCTGCATTTGTTCTCGCGTGTAATAGTATTTAGATACGAAGATCCAATGAATACTAAATTGAAACACGGAGGAAACCGGTGCGTCCTGGTAGGTGTACGAGAGTAATTGTGTTTTCCGGGATCCTGCCCGGAAACAAAATGGCTAGACGCCACGTTACGACTGAAAACATGATCGAAGAATATACCACGATATATTCGGTACGAGGACATGCCCGTAATGACCTCGTTTGTGAAAGTATGTACAAAATGAATTACTTTTTGTATCGCATATCGTGCAATGTGATGTTGGAGATCACTGGCGACGCCATAGCGTAAGGATACCGTAGTTTAAGTAAATTATGTGGCATACGACCATCGAGAGACAACTTGTGTCGGGAAAATCAAATTTCTTCGCTGACTATCTATGGCAGTATAATAATTCTCATTGTAGGGGAATCGTTATTTAATAATCGTGAAGCTTTTAAGCAAACTCTTTCTAAGAATGTTAACGTTTAGATGTACGGTGCGAGATAAGAAATTTTTTTTAAACTGATTTGGTTCGAGTGTCGTGTCAAGAATGAATCACATGCATGATAATAACGTTCATAGCGATGTATATATTTTTTAAAGTCCACAATGAAATTTTTCAAACGACAAGTCAATAGAAACTTTGTATATTTGTTTTATTCGAGAAACTTATGGTTCTTTGGAGCAAAGCAAATATTCATGATCAACCGAAGGAATCGCTTGCAATTTTGAATTTCTATATTTTTTTGCGATCACCGCGACAAAAATAGAAATTTCTGCTACTAGAATCCACAGAGTTACAACGATCTTCGCTGAACCGCATCCGAACGCGCAATTTGTTTATCTTGTACATATAAGTTACAAATCGTTCCTGTAGTATTTTACTATCGCTAGTAATGATTGACAGAAAATATGCAGTAAAAAGGAAACTATGATAACAAGTACAGGGTCAAGGATAATAAGATAAGGAAAGATTAATCAAAGTGCAGTTCTGATTGCGAGACCAGTTAGATTTTTGCATGTTTCTTACATATTTCATTATCTGTTAAAAAAAACTTAAACACCAGAGAACAACGTTCTATATTGTTTCCATTTTAAATGTCGATTGGGCATTTTTAGTAGTTTCAATAATTTTTAAACGGAACAAACAGTTTGATACATCAATTTTAAATCAACATCCAGCAAACAAACAAATTATTTTAAACGTTGTTACATTTTCTCAATATAAATGTCATTTTAAAGATAGAAAATCATTCGCAAACTTTAAATAGATTATTTCTACGGTCAGCCGGAGTTTTGAACGAATTAGGAAATATTAGAATGTTGTGGGAGCGCTGGTGCAACAGTCGAGCAGTCTACTTCGCAGAAATTTTAAGGAACTATGCAATGCCATTGAAACATTTATGTTATAACAAGAATATATGCAGGACGCTGTCGAATAACATGTAGAAGCTTATGGGATGTGATTCCTTATAAAAGAATAGGAAGAATATATATTTTTTTTTTATTCTTTACATAAGAAATCACCATTCACATGTGCATGTTATTCGACTGCACCCTGTGTGTATATATATATAAATATATATATATATGCATAATACCTTAAGCTAGTCATTGACGGGGTACATGAGTTTTTACAGGCCTTTTTTAACTCTTATTATTTCTACTTTATATCATCAATTTTTTAGAAGCTTTAATCTATGGTAATATTACCACTTTGTTGGCGACCAGGGCATATCATTTAATCTTAAAGCATTATATTACATTAAATCGATATACAACTCTTAATCAGTATATTAATCAACGTCTGCATTAATCTATTTGCAACGAGAATATTATATAAGCTGAAGGTCATTAGGAAAGGATCGGGAATCGAGAGAGAAGTATAATTTTTTTTCGCATCATCATGAACAATTCCACGATTGTGTGTATCAATCTGTATTTTACCTCGTATTGAAAAAAAATTTAATAACTTAATTATTAATAAATATACCAGTACAAAAAAAAGGCCTGAGAGGATTTATAGCCGAGTTGTTTTACAAGTTCAAACAATTTTCTATCGACGATCTTGTTGAAAGTATTTGCGAACAAACGAAAAAAGAATTAACGAACTTATATTGCTTGTACTTGTGAAATGATGTGTAACAAGTTTCATGGAGTAATTTTGGTGGTCCATGGAACTGTCTCTGGAGCGAGCTTACGTATACTCGTATGTTATTGTTGTTACTAAGAGAGGAATCGCTAATATTTAATGAATCGCGTGTAATATGTAAATGCTACTTAGTTTGTAACGATATTAAATAGAGGGGAGGAAAATACAATCGATGAACGTCTTTGGTGTATTGCGAAAGCATTGGATCAAGGGAGTATATCCATTATAATTGTTACGTAGCAACACGTGTGCACAGAGAGTGTTCGAAAGTGGCATCACGGAGCAGGAAAATTTTAAATCGAATGATAAGAGAAAGGATATATTAATTAATTGTATAATTGTCTTATAGGAAGAGAGCGGGGGGGAGCAAAAAATGCACGAATGCACTAAAAGGTTTTGAATATGCTCATGTTGAGGTAATTAAGTATTTTTCACGGTAAAGGCTTATTAGATTGATTTAGAGGAAATAATCCAGCGCTACTACTTTGTTAGGTTTTACATGTCTACATTGTACATACAATATATATCTATTATTATCTATTTTTGTTACATATTTATAAATGAGAAAAGAACTACTTTATTGCACACCGAGTATGTGCGCGCGGATGTGTCTATACGTATGTGTATGTATGTATGTGTATATATATTTAGCCCAGGCTAAAAGGTTTTAAACGATGCAATTATGGTCTTAAGTGATTTACATGTATAGAAGATGTATCAATGACTTATGAATACGTGACACATATAAGACATTTCTATCATTACATTATCTTTATCGATTAATTTGCCTTGCAGTGATCGAGCATATATAGAACGCGTATATTCATGATTTCTTTTTTTTTTTTTTTAATGTAATCGAATAATTCTTGTATAATTTAGTTGAATAATTAATAGTTCGTTAGGGATGTTTATAATGTTTATGTTACAATCTTCATTGATACTGTGGGAGCTCGGTGTTTATCAATGATGAATTAATATTGACAAAATCGTGTATAAAGTCGAGGCAGTTCTATACAGGGTGTTCGATTAACCTTGGGAAAAATTTTATTGGGGGATTCTGGGGGCCAAAATAAGACGAAAATCAAGAATAGCAATTTCTCAATTGGGGTTTCGTTAAAAAGTTATTAACGTTTAAAGTTACGCTTGTGAAACGGGAACCGCGCGCGCTGCGTGCGCGGAGCTTTAAACGTTAATAACTTTTTAACGAAGCCTTAATCGACAAATTAGTATTCTTCATTTTTGTCTTATTTTGGCCTCTAGAATCCCCCATTAAAATTTTTTCCAGGATTGATCGAACACCCTGTATATTAGAATTACTTTTATGTAGTAAATGCAATTGTGCAATGACTTGCGAATAATCGATTATATGTAAATATTAACCATTTAATTTTTCTCTCTTTTTACGTGTAATATAATGGCGTTGAATCATGTTCATTCGCTGAGCTCCCCTGGTTGTAGATTTTTTTTTATATATATTCAGAGTGCAGTGAATTGTTGATACAGATTACCAGATTTTTGATTACAATATTTGTTGTTGACGTAGTGGGGGGAAAAAAAGTGTTCGAAAATTATACTCTTACGTATTTTACGTGACTGTTTATTTTGTGGATTTATTTGGAGGCTCGATCGTTCGCAGAAAGCTTCGTTATTCACGGTAAACGTTTAATGATATTCGCGAGTAGAGAAAATTTTATTTAAATTTGACCGACATTGGACATTTTCGAAAATGAAGTTATTTTTTTTTGCAGAAATATACAGAAGACACTGCGTTAAGATCAATCATGGGATACTGTGTAACTGCAAATATTTTTTTTCGCTGGTTAAAGTTATAAAATTAAGCAAATTAATACTCGAGAGTATGTCACTGTGCTAAATAGAAACAATCGATTTTATAAAATTTGATAACAGTATTCCAGGATCGATAAATCGATAACACAGTTGCGTCAAACTAACTCCATACTAATTCTTAATGAGATCTTGTACAGAGTATTGTAAAATATATTTTTACTACATTTTTTTTGGTTTTATTATTTATTTCTTATATACACGGAAATTGCGCGCAAGTTTGTATTTGTACGACCGCTGTTCTTATGCCATTACATATGCCATGCCGTTTAGGCTTGCCATTCAACGAAGATTTATTTTACAATCCCAAAGTTGTTTTGTTTTCAATACTCATACACGGATCGTAGATACAAAAAAAAAAAAAAGGATTTTGTAAAACTTATCTTCAATCAATGCTGTTGATAAGCGCTTTAACAGCTATTTACTTTATAACGATTATGCTGAAATATATAACATTTATATCGACGTGATGGATTACCTTTTCATTCTATGACGGATTCCTCCATTGTTCTTGTATCATTAAATTTTATTAATCTCCATTGTACTCAAAAGTGTAATGTTCAACGTTCACGTATTTCTATTTTTATTATTTACGTCATACTTTGAAATAATATTGAAACAAGATAGCTTTTTTTTTTATAGCAATTATAATACTTTTTTATTGCGTGAACGTAGAATTCTTTAACAGTTGTCAATTATCATTATTATAAATTATGTGATACGATAGGAGGGTATAGTGTAAATTAATAATGCAAAGTCGTGTTCAAGGCATCATAGATGTTTATTTGTTTCCTATGTTATCGATAGTTCTTATCGAGACAGAGGTACGACCAATTACAAAAGAATTAATTTGACAAGATATTTACCCGTACTAATCGTTCTCTTGTACTGTTTTAAATAATTATGTACATAGTGGAATTGGCGTTTACATTGTCACTCTTTTAGAAACTGAAACACTAAAGTACAGGTGTTAAACGAGTGTCATTTCAATTAACAAATCGAGGGACAACGATTTGGATGTAATTGTTGTAGACATTAACTCATCGGGAGATGCATGTTATGCCTTTCGGGTCGATCGTACGATCAGTGTTTAGCAAAGTTCAATTTTCTATATACACGTACAAATTTTTTTAGTGGTACCAGAAAAATTGGTGTTCTTCGTAGCTAATATTTTACTGAAAATAGTATCTAACAGATCGCGATAATCTCAATTACAATTTCTAACCGCGTATAGTCTATGGCATTAAAAATGTTTTACGCGTGTTTATCGTTACCACATTCTTTTTCTTTTTCGCCATAAAAAATTGACATTTGGCAAACTTCATCTCCGTTTTGATGGACTCAACTGCACGTCTGATTCTATGCTTGCACAAATTATAAATTAATCCGTTATATACGCGCGGAACTTAATCCAATACACATGTTTCGCTTATATAACTTCCTAGTATTGATTATTGCAACCAGTGCTGAGGCGACATTTCTGTTGGAACACACGGAAAATACTTGTCTATGGCAATAAAATAGTTTAGAATTGCGTTTAAAGTTAACAGGAAACTTTATCAAACGTTTCCATTGATCTGGATAACCGAAATCAACAGAAAAAAATTTATTGATATGATGCAGCTTCCTTAATACTCGTGAACGTAAAAGTTTCCAATATCGCCATATAATTCGCCATGCGACACCGTCCACATTTTTAATAGCTAAAAGAAATCCGTAGAAATAATAAATAGTAATTTTAAATTATAAATATTTACAAAATTTTATACACACCGGTAATAGTTAGGCTTAAAAGGTCCAGCCTTATTAAGTCCCATGTATTTTGCTTGCTCGTCCGTCAATTCCGTCAAGTGTGCATCGAATGTTGGCAAATGTAACGATGCAACGTACTCATCTATAGTTATTTTATAGATTATATTACGTGATAAGCAATGAATATAAAACAAGTGATCGTGTATCACTTACCCATCTTTTTCGGTAGGAGATAAACGTCGCTTTTGTAGCGTCCCGGGGGGCGCATTAAAAAGTTCAATAAGTGCTAACGCTTGGGTAGCGGCTGTAATTGATACAACAAATGAGGGAATGCTGGAACAAGACAAGTTGACTAAACGACCTTCCGCTAATAACACGATGCGCTTTCCGTCTGGCCAGATAACATGATCCACTTGTGACCTGACTTTTTCCCAAGTTAAATCGGGCGTGCGTAAACTGTTCTGTTAAGCACATATTAAACGAGTCTTAATTGTCTTACCAATACATTTTTTTTTTTTTTTTTTTTTATTTTTTTGTTCTGAAATATAAGAAACACGAGTTTTTTCTCCCTAAAAGGTCCGATCGAAGGTTGCTAAACGAATTTTAGAGGAAAATTTAACTTTCTATGGACAGAACTGAAACGTACAATGTCTATCTCCGTATTGCTGTGTCCCATATTGCACACCACGCACCCGTTCTTCATCTTATCCATATGCTCGCGTGTAACAACGTTCTTATTGCCGGTCGCTGTAATAACAATGTCAACGTTTCTGATCACTTCATTTAGCTTCATTACTCTAAAGCCATCCATACTGTAAAAAAAGCATTAGCGAACAACTCAAAACATTACGATACATATTCTCTCAAGGATTACTCACCTGGCTTGCAAAGCACAAATTGGATCAATCTCTGTTATATAAACAATACATCCCAGACCTTTAAGAGCTTGGCAACAGCCTTTGCCAACTTCGCCATAGCCACAGATTACTACTTGCTTTCCACCAAACATGATATCCGTGGATCTTTTTAAACTGTAAAAAGATAAATAAATTAAAACTTTAGTATGGGATTCTAGAGCCCAAAATAAGACGAAAATCAAGAATACCAATTTCTAGATCGAGGCTTCGTTAAAAAGTTATTAACGTTTAAAGTTACGCCCGTGAAACTGGAACCGCGCGCGCTGCGTACACGGAGCTTTAAACGTTAATAACTTTTTAACGAAGCCTCTATCGACAAATTAGTATTCTTGATTTTCGTCTTATTTTGGTCTCTAGAATCCCCCATTACAATTTTTCCCAGCGATGGCCGACCACCATCAATTTAGACTTGATTTACCTATCGATAATACTTTCGCGGCAGCTATAAAGATTGTCAAACTTGGTCTTCGTTACACTGTCATTCACATTCATAGCAGGGACCGATAATTTGCCCGCTTTCGATAATTGGTATAATCTATGTACGCCCGTTACACTCTCCTCAACTATTCCTAAAAGTGAACTATTATTAATAGTTATCATTAATATCATTAACGTCATCGTTAACGTCTTCAACGAACCCTGAATCATCTTAAACATGGCGTTATATTTTTTGAGCATTAAATGTGTCGCGTCTCCGCCGTCGTCCAATATCATATTGGGCTGCCAATTCTCAGCCGCGACACATTTGTCGATACACCACCAAAAGTCTTCCTCGGTTTCGCCGCGCCAGGCAAATATCGGGTAACTAGCATGAGCAAGGGCAGCGGCCACTTCGTTTTGCGTAGAATATATGTTACATGCCGCCCATCTTACTTGTGCGCCCAAATGTACCAGTGTTTCGATCAGGACAGCGGTTTGAGCATTGATATGAGTACACCCCACAATTTTAGCATTTTTCAGCGGCTATTTAAAACGATACTTTGCAATGTACGCGTTAACATTGTTGATGAAGATTTATTTTTATTCTCAGAATCGATAGCTATGTATACCTTGTCGTCGGCTGCGCGTTTACGGAGAGCCATTATACCAGGCATTTCTTGTTCTGCTATTTCTATTTCCCTTCGACCGAACGCGTGTTGCTTGATATTCCGTACGCAGAAATCGGTGAATCCCTTCTCCGTTTTCTGGATCTTCTCGCGCGGCGAGACATCGTCCTCGTCCGATGAGCTTCCTGTATAAGAAGCTAAAGTACAAAAGTGCCAGAAAACGAATAGGATTAGTACCACAACAATGTGCACGTGCAAGAAGCTTACGAATACGTTTGGCGAAAGTAAATCGTGATTAACGAGTGCATGCTGAACATTTAGTCGTAACTGAAACTATCAATAGTATTAATATTTGTTAAGTAGGGATACGAATACAACAATCAATTAGGAGGGGTGTGCAGGTAGTCCCAACGAACACCATTGTTAATTAGAAAATGATAAAATGAACTTTGTACCAGAACTGTAACTGTCTGTACTGCTGGCTGACAATGATCGGCTACGATAGCGGCTGGACTTCTTCAAAGCGCCAGACTTGGAATCCTAAACATTTAAAACGTTAGATTAATTGTCGTATCATTTATATCCTTCGTCTTCAGAAGGGCTGCAATGAATTGAAATTTACTACAAACAGAAGAGTGTGAATGAAACTACTTTATTTGATCGAATGAACACAGATTAATACAGACAATGATAAATTTTCTATTTTTTGCTCCATATCATGCGTCAAATAACTTCAACATGATATCACAGTTAGGCGTAAGATAAGTGGATCCATGTCTTGTTATTATTCTGTGTTACTTGATAGGAAGTCAAGGATGATAAACTCATTGGCACATACCACATTTACGTAGTCATGGGAATTAAAGCAGCCCTGAGGGAATTGCAAGGATCACTCTATGGAAAGGAGTACAAAATTTAACTTTGTGTTTTGTACACATATATTCTTACTTACTAATTTTGTTCTCGCGCCGTGAAAGGCATTATTTGATGCCTCTAGGCTCTGAAATCACAATAACCACCATTTCATAATTCAAATTGCATCAGATTTCTATAATACAGTCCGTAGTTTGGTACAAAGCTCCCAAAGGTAGTACTTGTACATAAAACTCGAAATACATTCAATACAAGTTTTATGTATGCGAAAGTATACTCCTTTTTATTTTTTTTGTAATTACTCCTCATTTACGTTTATGACGCTCAAAACATTGGTTCAGTAGTGCTAATCATGCCACGCCTATATTGTGTATTTAGGCTTGTAATGAGCGATGTATGAGTGATTGGTACCGAACCTACGGACTACTGTGAGAATAATGCTCTATATGTAAAATAATATAAGCGCCTCGACAGCAGGCAATGTGTGTAACAGCATGCAGATCACCTTTTAAACTTTTTTATTATTAGAGTCGTATAGTATGTTGCGTATAGCTAATACGTTATAGAATATTCAAAGGATTATATAAATGATGTGCTAGATAAACTTATTATAGTACATAGGAAATATAAATTAAAGAGGTAGAAGTATTGCAACAACAAAATTATATAAATCAAATTACTTTAGCTTAAGTTTAACTTAATTTAAACAACAAAGGATTATTATTTAATATATATATAGGCAGTGGTATAAAATTGTTGATTCCGTGGAACATTTTCATGCTCAATTTTAACGTTTAATCGATCATCAAAATTCTAAGAAACAACTGGGAATATGTAGGCCAAAGTATTTTTAAAACACAGTGACAAAAGACATTCTTCATACAAGTATGAATTGTCTCTCAGTTTCAAGCCAATTATCATACATTACTTCCATATTGCATAATTCTGGCAAATTGCTAATCACAATAGATTTTACTAACAAATGTGTATTTCCAACAGACCATCGTATTCAATGTTCGTAAATGATTTTCTTGTTTACAAGCCCTCATATTTAAATTAAAAATTTTCAATTGTACGCATTATTATACAAATAATTGCTACATCTTACAAACGGGGGAATTTCGTCTTTAAACGCGATATATTTATAAATTTCCATTCATAATTTTTAATCAGCAGCAACGAGAGCAGGAAGTATCATGTTTTGGTAATAAACAGGTGTATGCGGGAGCATACATTAATTAATACCATGTGCAGTGTTATGTAACAGAAATACGTGGTCACAAGATCCGAACGGGCTGGGCTGAAACGCAATTAAAAAATGAAACACAGGTACAAAAAGGAAGATAGATAAACGAAAATAAAAGATGGTGAAATAAAAAAAACGAGAAATAAAAAAAAAGAACTATAGGAACTTAACTTTTTGTCCCGAGTGTTCACCCTCGAACGAGCCGAAGGTACGAATCGAAAAAGAATTTTATTGTGTTTGGAAGTGACCGAGATTAGCCCGAGAAAAAAAAACAAAAAAAAACGAACACAGCTACGAGTATGATAGCCGTGTCACTAGACTGTCAAGATCTCGCGCGCAGACGATCCAAGTTGAGGAAGATCTAACTGCTAAAATGTTAAATAGCAGTGTTCTTCGGTTTACCTTGGTATTCGATGCTGGATCGGTGACAGGTCCATCGATGACAGTATTTCTGGCCGCTTTTCCTGACGATGTACTGTTGACGGCATCCCCGCTGTCAGCCATTTTTGATTCCAAGCAATTCCAAGTTGGAATAGTTAGCTCATTTTGGCACAGGTGGTGTTTTTATGCACTCGCAGGAGCGTAACGTTGGTGCACGTAGTCGGTTGCTTTTTCGTCGATACTGTTCATAAATAATTAATTGGCAGTAATAAATATCAATGACATCGATAAAAAGTATCATAGATTCTCTTTGGTCCTCTCGAGGAAAGGGGGGGCAGGAATCGTCTTTTCATCGCTATTAAGCATTCAGTTCTAATAGTTATTTGTACTATCACATATAGAATAATCTTAAATTAACTTAATTGTCGGGATCATTAGAGTGCCACGAATGTTTCGATATCGATAGCTCGTATACAAAATGTTTGCATCCATAGTTTGCAAAGAATCATTTAATACATTTTCTCGTCGATAGACCGGCAAAATTTCGTCGAATATTTTCGGAACACTCTGTATGAATAAATAGTAAGAGCATGCTTGGTACGGCCTTGTTCTTGTTCGACGCGTACTATCTATACCGAAAACATTAATCGCCTTGTGCCCACCCACCAAGATGGCTCCTTTATGGGGCAATACTCGATGTTTCACGTGAAGTTATTTACACACATCTGGAGTTAAACGTTCGCCGGGGCGAGTTTCGGGCATTCTTTTGGCGCGTCGTGTGCGTGAAAATAATAATAATCGAGAAATAACGCGCGGTTGTGCAGCGACGAAAGATCGATCGAGTTCCCGAAGGAAAAAATTTCACGGGACGGCCGGTTGGTGTACTAAGTTCGCTCGTCGAACAAAAATCCGAACAGGTAGCATAGCCTTTCGATACTGTCGGCTGGACATTTTGTGATCAGTTTCGTGATTCTCCTCGATTCGATTGTACGTGTTCCCTGTGCACGTTCGTGCGATACGTGGTGCCTTGTTGAACATTCCTATCGAGGACTGGGACACTATCGTCGATGTCAAAATTGACCGCGGTTGTGTGTACAATGCATATTGATCTACTCGTAGCTGTCATTTGTATATCGAATAATTTGTGTTTCTGTCATACGAATTTCTGTCTCGTGAATCTCGCGACGATTCTGTCGATGACATTACGCCGGTTATATCAGTAACGAATAAAACCGTGGAGGAGTTCGATGGTAGAAATTATCGGCGTCGCGAAATAAATGCTTTGCAGTTCTGGAAAATATATACGTATATATTATTTTTTTTATCCAGCAAGAAGGAATATCGTTGCAACAGCTTACAAACTTATTTTCACGTTGCTATTACGATCGCTATAAAAGAAACACGGTAGTTACGCGAGGGTTAATAGAAAATTTGCTTCGAGGAATTCTTGATGTCCTTTAGCATGTTAAATTCATAACCTGTAAATCTGTAAAATAAATTTAGCAATAAGCATCGTTGCCTATCGAATTATTTGCTTGATGCCTTATCTACGTTTAATGCAGTGTGCAATTTGTATATTAAATACGTGAACATGGTTTTAGACATGTTATCGACGCAAGCTATACCCAATGACTAGTGTAATCAAGGTTCAATTTAAATTTGACTCTCGTTAATATAGTTTCGTTCTTTATTTACGGATATTATTTTTACAGATACGCAGTGCCATTCCAAAGAACCATTGCTCACAGCTGTGCTAAACTATGTATACTATGCTTACTAAAAATTACAAAGGTTAAAGATCCTAAAATAAAATCTGGGCTATTAAGACCTATTGATATTAATTTGTCGTTCGTAACGCCACGATAATAACTCTAGATTAACGAAGCTCAAGCAAAGTTTTCGGCGAATGTTATTTGCCTACGAATATTTATATGCGAATTTATATGCTGACATTTTGAAGCATGATATCGAAACGCCGCGAAGGAAAAGAAAAGACGGAATAAAAGCATTGTTAAAAATGTTCAGAAGGGGGACGATGTCGGTATTTGTACAAATTTCTAGATTCGATGCAATGACCAAAGGAAGAAATACAAATTTTTAATGATCGCAAAGGCCGATGGACAAGTGAAATTATCGATAGCGGTATTCGAAAATGTCCTGAGTAAAATTTCGAGAGAGAAAGATTTTTATTTTCGCACTTATTAATCGTGTAAGTGATTTAATCGAGCTAAGCTATAAAAATGGCAAGGAAAAGTGATAATATGAAAACTATCAATGTTGCCGTCGTTGGGCTGTCCGGTACCGAGAAAGATAAAGGGCAAGTCGGGGTTGGAAAATCATGTTTGTGTAATCGTTTTATGCGTTCTTTAAACGACGATTATAATGTGGACCATATATCAGTGTTATCTCAGGTAATTGATAATAACATTGGATAAATGTATGTTTATTAATTGTTATTATTATTTTTTTCCAGTCGGATTTTAGTGGTCGGGTGGTAAATAACGATCATTTCCTATATTGGGGCGAAGTTATAAAAACAGCAGAAGACGGAACAGAGTATCAGTTTCAAGTGATAGAACATACTGAATTCATAGACGATGCATCATTTCAGCCGTTCAAGGGTGGTAAAATGGAACCTTACGCAAAGAGATGCGCAGCCACTAAAATCACCAGCGCTGAGAAGCTTATGTATATTTGCAAAAATCAATTAGGTATAGAGAAAGAGTACGAACAGAAGGTTCTGCAAGATGGTAAATTAAATATCGATGGTTTTTTGTGTGTATTTGATGTAAGCGTTGTGCCGAATAGAGCCGTAGAGAAACAGGTTGAGATAGTAGCGAACATATTGAACAATCTAATGAAAACTAAGAAGCCTATAGTTCTGGTAACAACGAAGAACGATGATGCAAACGAACAGTATGTGAAGGAAGCGGAGAAACTGATAATACGTAAAGAGTATAAAAGTTCCATTCTAATAGTTGAAACGTCCGCGCACGAAAACATCAATATCGATTTGGCGTTTATAATTGTGGCTCAATTAATTGATAAAACCAAAACACGTAGTAAAGTAACACCATTCGCGGAGGCGGCAAGGGCCAGGAAAGAACTTCTCGACGCGTCTACGGAATCTCTGCAAAGATTGATTCGAATACACATAACTGATTATCGTGCATTGTGGTCCCAAGCGTCAAAAAAACTGGCGCAGCACAAAGAATTTACAACGTTCGTGGAGTTATTCGGTATCGATGCGACCCAAAGATTGTTCAGGAGACACATTATAAAATTAAAGGACGAGCAAGTGGCGAAGAAAATACAGGGATACTTGGATATGTTGCCTGACATTCTTCACGAAATATGTCCCGACGTGACAAACCTAATCAACGAGTACGTTTTCAGATTAAGTGAAAATTTATTTTTCAATACAATGTCATAACTGTTATGTTAAATTTTTATAGAGAATGGTCAGCGATACAGCAGTACATAAAAGAGCATCCCGATTTTCACCAATATTTCTATGAATGTCCCGAAGATATTCCATGGATCGATTGTGATTTTGATGAAAACAACGGAACAAAGATTCCTTACGATGTTTTGGAAACACCAAAAGCTGAGGATGTGTTTAAGAAACATATAAGTGTATTGCAACAGGAACAACGACGATTAGAGTAAGTATTATAATTTATCAGAGTTTGTTAAGTAAAATGTTTATACAGGGTGTTCGGTCAAACCTGGGAAAAATTTTAATGGACCAAACACCCTGTATAAGGTTAGAAAAGACAAAATAGTCACCCAATGAATTTGTGCATTTGTAAACCCGATGAGTTCTTTTTTTTCTTACGGGTAAGTAGTTTAGGTCTAACATAGTGTTCCGGCACAAAAGAATTTCGTCATATTCATATTCATATTATATTCAATCATTAAATTGTAAATACCTACATGCAATACACTAATGCTTTGCTTTATTCTGGGTGGCGTTTCTTTGTGCAGACTTCCCAAAAGGTAAATTGTGCGTTTTACTGCTTCATAATTTACTCTAGAAAATATTTTCTTTAAAACAATACATTAATAGCTTTACTAACATTTTTGCAGTATTTTTTGTTTTCGACACTCATTTGTTCATGTTTCTCTATTTTACAAACATTTAAAACGAGATAGAAATTTAGATTTTACGTATTTAACAATAAATATTTATACATAATTCACATTCTTTAGATGGAAAAAACAGTTTAAGCAACTGTTGGAGGAAACTGGATACGTTACGCCAGGAAAACACTTGACCGAGGTCAGAGTACTTTTCATGGGCAGGGAATGCTTCGAAGCTCTTTCTCACCATGATTGTCAAGAAATATATGATCAACACCAAAAAGAAATCATTGAGAAAGCGAAACATAATTTCCAAGTAAGAAAATATGCATCTATAAATGAAACAATGCTTTAACACTTTTTGCTTTGTTTTTAACAATTTCATTTTTCTACATTAGGAACTATTACTAGAACATGCCGATTTATTTTATCACTTCAAAAGTATAGCTCCATCCGGAACTATAACGCAAGATGACATCAAAGAAATAACAGATGCGTTAGTGGATGATTTTAGGTACGTTATTGAATTTGCTTTCTCTCTATCGTTTTAAGAGATATTTAACGATCCGTTATAATGTACAGGTATAAAGCTTTAGATAGGTTGGATCAAGATAGAAAATTAATGCTTTTTCAACATTTGGGTTTTGTACATCGTCCCATAAGGGAGCACTGTCCAGCTTATCCAAATTGTATGGACGCTCTTATCGAACGGATACTTGGAACGAAAGCTCACAGGTGAGTTCACGAAGCAATAAAAAGAATGTTTATTTAATTTAATCGTATTATCATCGTTCAGGCCTTCCTCTTGGAATCACAGCAGTCAGTGGCAATTGACATCCGATAACAATCAATTAAACTTAGTCATACTCGGAAGCAACGGACTCGGCGAGGAATTTGCTCGTGAAATAAGAGCTCAGACTGAGGATGACGAAGTCGAAATCGATTGTCAATTGTATACGCTTGGATATCGAATTATCGACGGGGATGTTGGGTTACCGCATAATTCATTCACTACTTCCGACTTTATGCCCCACGGTATGTGGCAATAGGCTTCTTCCGATCGATTATTTTACTATCGATTATTTTACGTTCGATTTTTTTTACTATCGATTATTTTACGATCGATTATTTTACTATCGATTATTACTCGAATTTATAGGATCGTTTTGCATTTATTCAAACGAGATTTCGTTCGAATATATCCGTTCCTCTTTGGAGAAGACATTATTGTCCAATCTGGAGCAAGAGGACAGGTTACCATTTCAAGGATTGCCTATTGTTATTATGTTTGTACCGGAATCCACCATTGACAAAATGGAAGCAATAAGACTTAGGGAAGAGGGCCAGAATCTCGCAGAAAGGTACCCATTTACAGATCAAACATTTTTCGCGCACACCGGAGGAAATATTTAATAATAATCTCTTTTACAACAGTTTGCAATGCCCATTTATCGATGTTTGCGTAGAAGATTTGGAGCAAGACAGAAGGTTTCCTACACCGCTCGTGAAAGATGCGCTGCAACAACTTATACAATCCATAAACCACAGAGCCGGTTTTCTGAATATTTACCAAAGTGTCATTCAATGTTTAGAACCTGATATTAGGTGAAACGTCTTGAAACTAGTGTATAATAAATGAAAATAAGCGACGTTAACATCCTTTTTACTTTTTTAGAATAATAATGTGTATGTTTTGCGGGGATCCCTATTCCGTGGAAAACGTACTTGGCCCACTACTCAATCACCAGTGTTGTTTTCTCAGCGGTGATCGGTCGATCGTTTTGGAAACATTTTTAGGGGAATCGAAGCAAAGGGTCGAGGTTATAATTTCAAGTTTCCATGGTGCAAATGCGTTCAGAGACGAATTGGTGCACGGTTTTATATTGGTCTACTCGACGAAGAGGAAAGCATCTCTCGCGACTCTAAAGTACGTCTAACACAGTCTATATTCACTACTATAGTCACGACTATATTCAGAATTTTGTAGAAAAATCTTTTATTTACAAAATACTTGATTTCAGTGCATTCTCCATGAATATACCAAATTTACCAATACAAATAATGGCTGTGACTGATACTGGAGGCGCTACCGCATTCTTCAGTAACGATTTGAGTCATTTACTCATCACGGAAGGGAACGCAACGGCAGATAGGTTACAAGCACATTTTATGACGTCTGCATCCAGTTGTCAACAAAAAAGTATAATTCTTTGTTTAAATCTCATATAAAAACTAGTCTCTTTATTATAGCCAACATTACAATGTTTTTTTCTTTTGTTTTTACAGCGGCATTTTACACACCGTTTTTTAAGGAAGTCTGGGAGAAGAAGCCCGAAATCGAGCAAGCGTTCCACATGGAGGAACCGGGCAATTTAAATGATAGCGGCGAGGGGACTTTGGAATACTCTGCGTTGCATCCTATGCCACCACCGCGACACGAAAGTTACCATCTTCAAACGCCAGATGACGGGTAAGTAATCTGTTAGTAGCCTTCGTAACGTCCGAGTCTCCATGCGATTAAAATGTCTAACGTGAAGCAGTATGTCTGTAACTTTCAGAAGCGGCTCTGAATCGTACGAGCAGCTAACTCCCGATGGCGATCTCGGAGACACAGGTTTGAACGAACAATTTGCCGACAATAGAGCCACACCTAGCGACGACAGTGATATTTATAGTCAAGTAGATTTTTACAGAGAAGAACCGGAGAGAGAGTTGTTAAAACCCGGGGATATCGCTAACAAATTATCTGGTTAGTTTTGCGTCGATAATGTTGGTAATGTCTCGGCACTTATTTGCGATTTGATTTGTTTTTTCATCTTTCAGCGATAGGCTGGATGAAGGATACGTTTGTGCATCAGGATGCAGTGACTAACAGTTACTCTCACAGAGCATTCACTACGGGTAGACGGCACATTTCCCAAGCGAAACCGCGGCCAAAAGGGAGCAGCCAGACTCTGAAGCAACCTGGGAAGATCAACTTGAAGGACTTCTCG
Source organism: Colletes gigas (assembly GCF_013123115.1). Taxonomy (NCBI): domain Eukaryota; kingdom Metazoa; phylum Arthropoda; class Insecta; order Hymenoptera; family Colletidae; genus Colletes; species Colletes gigas. The sequence goes on from NW_025106644.1 coordinate 4,202,576, forward strand.
AACGTGACGGACGCCATAGCTAGAATGACGATAGGTGAAAAAGATGAACACGGTCCTAAAATGACACTGGGTCACGCTCCTCTCGCTACACCCGAATCGGTAGATTTGGGCTCCGAATACGCCCAAGTCAAGGACGTTGTGTCAAGCCTATGCCCGTCTTACGATGGCGATTACACGTACGCCAGAGTCCAAGATTCGATTGGAAACAATAAGCCTAAGCTACGCCATAGACGCGAGAAGGGTCAACCCTGTAAGGATTAGATAAAAAAAAAAGAAAATCCTCAAAATTTGCGCGTATACGGGTACTAGTTGTGTATTTCTGTTTTACAGCGTACAGCGATTCTGATTCAGGGGGTAGTTCTTTGGAGAGACAAAGGATGGCCGATGTCCTAATTAAAGCGAATAAGAAACCAGCGACGCATAAAAGAATACGTAAAAAACGCACCGCAATACCAGTCGCTGCGCCCAAAGTTCCATCTTTGGTTAGTATGGGGAGCGGAGACGGTATTGTTAGCCTGAATTACAATATTAAGGAAGATAAAAATTGGCGAGGGGATCCCGTGGAAAGAGGAGGTATAATAATCAAACGTAAAATACTTTTAGTGTATTTAGCTATAGGTATACAGACAGGGTGTTCGGCCAACCCTGGAAAAAAATTATCATGAGCGATTCTAGGGGCTAAAATAAGAGGAAAATCAAGAATACTAATTTGTCGATTGAGGCTCTGTTAAGAAGTTATTAACGTTTAAAGCTCCGCGCACGCAGCGCGCGCGGTTCCCGTTTCACAGGCGTAACTTTAAACGTTAATAACTTTTTAACGAAGCCTCCATCGAGAAATTGGTATTCTTGATTTTCGTCTCATTTTGGCCTGTAGAATCTTCCATTAAAATTTTTCCTCGAACGACTTTCCTTTTCTGTCCTCCTACAAATTTCCCTAGATCCTACCCATCAACACTAACGCCACAAAATAATTGACGTGACTATTTATTTTCTAACATTTCAATATTGTCCTCTAGGTGATCGTGGACAAAATTGAAATTAAAGTGCAATTTATTATTATTTGAAATTTTTATTTGGAACTTGGTACTTTTTACATTTTAATTGTCACCCTTCTCTGAAGAGTCATGAAACTCCACAGAAATATATTTATTATTCATATTATTTTTCCAATCGAGGCATTAATTATTTGTGGCGTCGCCTCCCATGCTCGCCACCAGAGGGCTCGCGCTCTCACAAGCGCTCGTCTGGGTTAGAAAACGCAGGTTACCTATCTACAGACGCAACTGTTAATAACTTCTTAACGAAGCCTCAATCGACAAATTACTATTCTTGATTTTCGTCTTATTTTGGCCTCTAGAATCGCTCATGTGAATTTTTCTCAGGGTTGGCCGAACACCCTGTGTACCATAACGCTTGCACGTTACCCTTTCATCCAGTCTCTAGCGAATCGCCAGATAGTTCGGAGTCCAGCGAAATGGAGCACCCTTCGAGGTTGAAGTCAAAACAATATAAGCATCTGGCAGTTAATCTACGAAAAAAATATGTAAATTCCTCGCCGCAGCAACATTTACCTGCAACGTTGCAACATTCGTTCAACATAAAACACGTGACTCAAGATATGTTCAGCGCTTCCTGTAAGTAAAACATTCGATATCATTGATTCAATGTAGCAAAATTATTAAACATTTTGGAAATATTCCAGATGATGAGTCAAGCCTAGATGTATCATCACCGCGAGAAATTAACTCTCCAAGCGTAAGTAAAACGGGGATATGTGAAAGAGCCAACTATAGAAAGAAATTATATTAAAAATTGTTGTTTCCAGTTTGGTATCCTGAACAAAGTCAAAGATGGCGACAAGTTGAACAGGAAGAAGGACAAACAGAAGGCGAAGGAGGATGAGAAGTTGGAGAAACGCCGTCAGAAAGAGGAGAAGCTCAAGAAACACGCGGAGAAGGAGAAGGAGCGGGAGAAGAAGAAGCAGGAGAAAATAAAACAGACTAAAGGGACTGGCGGAACGTTGAGTCAAGGGCAGCAGCAGCCTCTGATCGAGGACTTTGCACAGAGCGAAACAAATCGTATACCTTTGTTCCTCGAAAAATGCGTGCATTTTATCGAGGACGAAGGGTTAGATTCTGAGGGGATATACAGGGTTCCTGGGAATAGAGCTCACGTTGAACTTCTATTTCAAAAATTCGAGGAAGGTAAGCTTATCCAATAATCCATCTGTGCAATTGATTCATGATTTCCTCATATCTCTAGACGGAAATGTGGATATACATTCGCTGGACATACCCGTGAACGCGGTTGCAACAGCTTTGAAGGACTTCTTTTCAAAAAGGTTGCCGCCATTAATCGATAAAGAACGCATGAACAAACTGGAAGAGATCTCTGGTAAGATGTAAAGTTTTTATATAGTGGCTCTGTTGAAAATATGGTTTATTAATGTTATTGTTTTGGTTAGGCGCCCGTGGTATCAACAAACCAATGTCCGCTACGTGTATGAACATGGACGGTAAATATTACTTCTTAAATCTGATTGAAAAAATGATTAAATCACAAGACAAATTGCGGATTTATTGCAGATCCGAGCTGCAGGTTATTTGCTCTACGTTTGATGCTCAATAAGCTGAATCCAGTGAACTTTGATGTACTAAAATTCATATTTCATCATTTTGTAAAGTAAGTTATATTATTTTTAATAAATTAAAACCAGAGTTCTGATCTTTTTATAAATATTTCAGAGTGGCTGAGAACTGCAAATTGAACAGTATGGACAGTAAAAATCTGGCGATTTGCTGGTGGCCTACATTATTACCTATAGAGTTTAACGACCTTGGCAGATTCGAAGCAATGAGGCCGTATTTGGAAGACGTTGTTCAGACGATGATCGATCAGTATCCTTTCCTGTTCTGCGGTGAGGAAGCTATCGTAATGGTGTAGTGAAAGACTACATAACGTTTGATCATACAGTTGGAACTACGTACGAGGAACGGGGGGAGCAAATTGTTCGCTTCCGCAATTAACGTTCGATTCTTACGGTCACGAAATAACGATTGGTTTTTTTTTGCTATAGTTTCGCGCTATGATTTCGTCGTGGCGCGTTTCTCTACGATTAGGATAATTCTCTTGCTGCGCGGAAAAAAAATGCTCGAACAAATTAATTTAAGTTTCACGTACTCGTTCCATCGCGAATATGACTGGCGGGAGTGATAGATTCGATGGTCCTAATCTTGGCTGTACGCAAGCCCGATAATAACGCGAGTAATAAGAAGTCAATCCATGTGTCATAACAGTATGCATGTATCATGTTGGGTGTATTCAGAGCGATGTATTTATTAACATATATTTAGACGTAAGACTCGGTATTTGATAATAGCGAATAATCCGTAGTGGGCTCGATGTTGCTTTTTTCCCCGACTTTCCGTTATTGTTCGTTCCGTTCTTAGGTTCTCCATACGTAAGAAACTGTTTTGCCGTGTGCGATGTGTGCGTGTAAATGCGCGAGAGAGTGAAAGGAGATTGCGCAATTTTGTAAAAGAATACTCGTATTCCAAAACGCGTCGAAAAGGTACTATCACGAAAAAAAAGTATATTCCGTACGAAATTTCTCCGATTCATGCGCATTTTATATAGCAACAATATCAAAAAGAAAAAACCAAAAAAAAAAAAAAAATAATAATGTTCGAAGTGTTTCTACGAGTAAAACTAGGCTTGTCGGATCGGTCGATTGTTTTTTACATTCATCAGTATTCAAAAAAAAAAAAATACTCAGTTTGACATAACAGGGCCTTTGAAGCCCGTCAGTGATACACAATGCATAATATATCCATTCCGTCTGAATGAAAAAAAGAAAAATGGGGGGAAAAAATAAGAGAAAGTTAATCTGTAATCGCAATTTTTTTAAAAATCGCGCGCACCACTGTTTGGGGGACGTCGAGGGAATTGTATGAATATCGATATGGTTTTAATTCGTAAGGTAAACCATGAATCGTTAAACGCTAAGAACAATACTTAAACACTTTTTCAGATTTCGTAAAAAGCGAACGTTGTACATAAGATTATAAGATTGTAAGCTACGTGGAATTTATAACGAGGATCGACTATCGATACTTTCGAGATTATCCAATAGGCGTCGTTACGTTTCGAGGATTGCTTCTTTTCTGTTGTGTTCACATGGATGCATGTACAGGGTGTTCAGTCAATCGTGGGGGAAATTTTAATGTGGAATGGGATTCTAGAGGCTAAAATAAGACGAAAATCAAGAATAGTAATTTGTCGATTGAGGCTTCGTTAAGAAGTTATTAACGTTTAAAGCTCCGCGCACGCAGCGCGCGCGGTTCCCGTTTCACAGGCGTAACTTTAAACGTTAATAACTTTTTAACGAAGCCCCAATCGAGAAATTGATATTCTTGATTTTCGTCTCATTTTGGTCTCTAGAATCCCCCAACAAAATTTTTCCCAAGGTCGAGGCTTCGTTAAAAAGTTATTAACAATGGCACCTCTAGTTCAACTGTTCATAACTTTTTAACGAAGCCTCGACCTTGGGAAAAATTTTAATGGGGGATTCTAGAGGCCAAAACAAGACGAAAATCAAAAATAAAATTTCTCACCTTTTGGCTCGTTAAAAAGTTATCAACAGTTGCGCCTCTAGATAGGCAACTTGCGTTCAGGCACAACTGTTAATAACTTTTTAACGAAGCCTCGATCGACAAATTAGTATTCTTGATTTTCCTCTCATTTTAGCCTCTAGAATCCCATCCCACATTAAAATTTACTCCACCAGTGGCCCAACACCCTGTATCTTCAAGAGAAAGGAAACCCATAGACGAACATTTGCGTTTTCAGTCGTGTTTCGTCTATACGTCATTTCCACCATTTTGTTTCTCGTACCTGCTACGTTATCCTTAATTCCAATGTATTTGATATGAATTGTAATTTAAAATTGTAAATTTTAATAATGTAATTTTTATGCGTTTCCAAGGATGATGGTTCTGACGGTCGTCGTTAGTGTTCTAGGATCGAATTGGACAATGCGACGCACAGCTGGGCAAATTTATTTTGAAAAACCGGAAGCGAGAAATTGCGAACAGTATCAGCGAAATTATTCTGTTACCTCAGACACGGTTATTACGTTTCATCGCAGAGGGATTTAACAATTCTATTTTAAGAATCACGTAACGTTTAAAGGTTATAAAAGCGCCCAAGTCTGATACAACGCATCGATAAATCAAACGACTAAATCATCAGAACTGTGATGTAGTTACTTGTTTTAATAAGTATGTAAAATAGTAACGCTCGAAAGGCAACAAGAGACTTTGTCCGTGACGCTTAACGCGGCAAAAGTGATCTTCGTTGAAAGAGGCCATTGTTTCTTAATCATAGCATACCGTTAGCAGCGATCAATGATCAGTATGTAAGACTTCTTCGTCTATTAATGCGGAATGTAGTTCAATTTAAACGTGATCAGATACACCAAACTGCACAAACTGGAATGTACCTAACCCCTTTCGTTTTCTCAAAAGATATCAAACACGATAACAATCGTTCTTCTCGTTTGAGCAGTTTACTTGAAAATCTGAACAATTTTGGGTGCTTTTGTGTATTTCGACGGCTTTGATTATCGTTGTAGGGGGCGCTAGTGCATCGAATCCTAAAGAAGTCTGATCACACGACTCGATTTAAAACGCTGTTCAACGGGGGGACAGGCGCTTAGGTGTGCCATAACGAGATACGTCATGATCGCAACGTAACCGATTACAAGCAAAGAGTATCATTAGAAAAGACAATTAAAAAAACGATGGGGTTCGTCGACGTCGAACGAACGATCAAGCAAACGTCTGTTTTTCCGTTCGTTGATTCGAAACGTAGCGTTGGCGTTACTTCCGGTTCATCGAAGACGAATCTCGACAATTGGCCGCCATTTTAGCGCCCGGATATGAACACTGTTGCGTTCGTCCGACGTCGATGAACTCGTCCTCGACGAGTTTTTTGCACTGTCGTATTTATATAAGGAAATCGTAACGATATTTCGATGATCTAACGAGGAAGATGAAAAAAAAAAAAAATGAAAAATAGTGTCGCGGAGACACTAGCAGCGAGCAACGGATCGTACATTCCCATATTAGTCGTAAAGAAAAGAATGAAAAAACAAAAACAGAATTTTATACATTCGTACGTACATAATTGTATAATGTTATTAAATAGGAACACAGAGACGTCGATGTTACGTGTGAGATCTGGAATACGGATCGAAAAAATGCTGTCTGAATAATAATGACATGATTTCTGTCATTGTCGCTGAATCGAAGTTGCACTGATTTTTTTTTTGAGAACACGTCTCCTTTCCACGATTCCATGATCTCTATTTTTTGTATACTCCGAACTGTAGTATTTATTAAGATACGATAGTTTTTAATTCTGTCTTTTTTATACGATAGAATTTTATTTATAATTTTTAAAAGCTTCTCTGTCCATTTCTATATTTCCTAAATGACATCCTCTGTTTCGTGTATTTCAAGAGCATCAAGGTTTCACAAATTTAGGAAGACTAAATTTACGTTAGATATTTGGAAGCTTCTGCTTATTCATCTCGCGTGAATTCGTGGATTTTCAATTTGCCAATACTGGCACCAGAGACTTCATGTTTTCCTCTCGAACTTGATATGTAAACGAATTTGTACAGGGTGTTTGGTCAAACCTGGGAAAAATTTTAATGAGGGATTCTAGGGGGCAAAATAAGTCGAAAATCAAGAATGGTGATTTGTCAATTGAGGCTTCGTTAAGAAGATATTAACAGTTGCACCTGAACGCAAGTTGCCTATCTAAAGTTGCCATTGTTAATAACTTTTTAACGAGCCAAAAGGTGGGAAATTTTATTCTTGATTTTCGTCTTGTTTTGGTCTCTAGAATCCCTCATCAAAATTTTTCCCAAGGTCGAGGCTCCGTTACAAAGTTATTAACACTTGTGCCTGTGCGCAAGTAGCCTATCTAGAGGCGCCATTGTCAATATCTTTTTAACGAAGCCTCCACCTTGGGAAAAATTTTGATGGTTGGATTCTAGAGGCCAAAATAAGACGAAAATCAAGAATAAAATTTCTCACCCTTTGGCTCGTTAAAAAGTTATTAACAGTTGCTCCCTACGCAAGTTGCCTATCTAGAGGCGCCATTGTCAATATCTTTTTAACGAAGCCTCCACCTTGGGAAAAATTTTGATGGTGGATTCTAGAGGCCAAAAGAAGACGAAAATCAAGAATACAATTTCTCACCCTTTGGCCCGTTAAAAAGTTATTAACAGTTGCGCCTTACGCAAGTTGCCTATCTAGAGGCGTACCTGTTAATAACTTTCTAACGAAGCTTCAATCAACAATTTACTATTCTTGATTTTCGTCTTATTTTGGCCTCTAGAATCGCCCAGGGGTGGACAAACACCCTGTATACCCGACGTTATCAAAGAAAATATTGTTGCATCGACGTTGCAACTAGGTAATTGACCATAGAATTTCTGAAATAATAGGAAAGCGAAACGAGACAACTGCAGTCTCTTCCCCATTCTTTCGACGTCCTAATTGAAGCATAAACAGAACTGCAGAGATTGCAAGACTCCTGGATCATCTTTGAAACCTTGCCTCCTTATTGCCTCTTTACACCGGTGAGAAGTTTTTAAAAACAATTAATTTCTTACATGTATTTGAGAATAGATTCACGTTTGTTTGTTTTATCATTACTTTGCTGTTCCTGGAAGAAGAGTTCATCACCAACAGAGGCACTGCATACTGAGGAGTGTAAGTCAAGTGAAAACAATTCCCTATCCCAAGCTGGTTGCAAGATTGGTCCAGCCTTGACAGGAAACACCTTTCCACTTTTAAATCAAACTCAAGATCAAGACTAGGTCTGTTAGAGTAGCTTCCATATACCTTTTTATTTCTATTTTTGCTTAGACCCAGCAATAAACACAATTGCACCTTTCTAGTAAAGAGTAATGGTTGCAATAACCTGAACGTCTGTTCTTCCAGGTTCCCAAATGATCCCAATCATTCATGGTAAGTCCACCACCTATTTATTTTATTCCTGATAAAATATCCTCCCCATTTCTCCATTAACAACGTTCATCTTTCTTTTATCATTTCTAGTACAGATAAACAGCTGAGAGACCTTCATCACCAGTAAAGAAAATTAATAGAACCAAGATAACACATTCGAAGACATATTTTTAAAGCGACCAGAGCTTTGCAAGCATATAGCACTACTCATTTCCCATCTTTATATCCAACTGTGCCCCACCAAAAAAGGGGATTGTTGCTCTTCTCTGGAGAAAAGTTGAAATCCGATTAAAAGCTTTCGAGTGGCTCGAATCGTTGAGCCACCCTTTCAAATCCTTAGATAAAACCTCAGAAATGCTTTCTTTACCTATTCTATTACAAATATTTGACGATATTGATTTAAAAATTGTAGAATCGGATAGCAATTATTTGCATAAGCTAGACAGTAACGCTAAGCGTGTTCAAAGGCTATTGAGCCAAGGGTAGAAGAGTGATAGACCCGGAGAATTAAACGGGGCTTCGAGGGTTCGCCGGGGAGCAAAGAAAGCACGAGCTTAGCCGCACTTAAACGGACGTTACACCTAGCGCTGGAAGGCGGTACACTTGCATTTTGAGGTTGCACCCTTTCGGCACGTTCATTAGCGCCACAAATTCACCTGACGGCTAGGCTCACCGGGGTACCACTCATGGATCACGCAAAGTGGTTTAGGAGATTCGCGTGGACCAATGTCTACGTTCCTCCCACTCTTCGCTTTCACCACGCTCCGTTTTTTCCGCGTTCTAAGTAGCGCACCAGCCTACCAACCCTCGTGCAGTCTAGATTCCTTGCAGCGTCCGACTACCCCTCAATGTAACGTTTAATTCCTGGAAGGGATCGAGGCTGTTCCCCCCCCGGTTTCCGCCACAGGGAGCACACGTCCATTGTACCCCGGTGTAGTATTTGTCTTGTAACAGGGTTCCAAGTTTGAGTTTCGCACGGTACAACTGCTTACTTTACCAGTTAGGGCAGGTGGACCTGGCAGAGGAGGGTAGGGCTGAGGGAATATTATATTTGTAACGAGTTTGTCTAGAACCACAAATTGGAAGCTGGCTTCCATGAGCTAGGTATGCCTTTTCTTATGGAAAATCTACTCTTGTGCTATAGCAAAGGGCAGTTGCAGTTCTTGGAGGTCTGATGATGGATTCTAGCATGTGTAACTTTGTTCACAGAATGACTATGGAGTCTGTCGATTGTCCTAGTGCAATTGAATGTTCTGACGTATATTTTTATTTACAGATGTGATCCAGTGAGGAGGTAACTGGCGACCTGGAGCTTCGAGGAGGACCAGACAAATAGGTTACAGGTTAAATCAGGCATCTTGGGTATCCAAGATGCTCTGTCTTGGTTCATATAACAAGCATATCGAGCCCTATCGCTCTGGTGCAATGCGTGCCCGATCTGACGTGCATTTTATATTCGTAGATGCGAGCCGGCGAGGGAGAAGCACGGAAGAGGAGGTGACTCGCGGAACAAACAGACACGCAAAGGAGGGAAGACGTCGAATGGGATGACGAGGAGCGTTGAGGTCGCGGATAGAAAGAGAGGAGCCAGAAAGGGGGTTGGAGAGTAGGGGTTTTATGACGTCATAGTTGAGGGTTGCCCGGGCAACGGGGAAGCGGTTTGCCGGCCGGCAGGCGGCACCACCGTCGCCGCGACGTAAAAATCAATTTGGACCTTGGCTAGGTGACCGGTTTCGCTCGGCGCTGCGTCGCGGCTCCGAGGTTCGAGGCTCCGAGAGCGGCACGCTTGCCTTCCGGAGGTGGTGCCAGCCACCTCGCCACCTTGCCACCGCGCGACAGACGCACCGCACCGCGGGGCAGCTCAGTCGCGAGTCGCCCACCGAGCCGGGTACCCAGAGCCAGCTCGAACGTGTCCGGCCGCCCAGCCTGCGAGCGTGCCGACGCGCACACACACACACACACACACACGACACATACACACATATACACACACCGTCCCAAAAAAAAAAAAATACACACACACAGACACACGGCGGATCTGTATATCGTGTACAAGTATTTATATATATATATACACACACGCCACACGCACACCGTGCCATACAGTCGTACACGTAGGCACGCACGCACGCGCGCGCGCGCGTGTGTTCGCGTGTGTGTTGGCCAGCACGCGACTGCCGCAACCCGCGATCAGTTTCCGCGTTCACGCGGACGATGATCCGTCGTGGGTACTCTTCTTCTGTGCTCGTACCGCCGTCTACGCGGGATTAACATGTTCCTACGCGCGATCGTGTAACGTTGTAAACAAATAAGACAGTAGGCAACCGGGTCTCGGTAAAGTGTCAGAAGATCAGAGGATCCCGGAGATGACCGAGCGAAAGGGAGGAGGCGGACTCATCGACGATTCGCACCACCGACGGAGATCCTCCACGTCGTCCCCGCTGGCGGAGTAGACGCGCGCACCCGCGTAAGGAGAACATTCCTTTTCGCGTTCACGACGTGTCCGGGTTAGGCGTTTCGCGGACGATGCTCCAAGAGCGTGGATCCCGAAGTTCCGCCGGATTTTTTAAGACTCTACCCGCCACCCCCCGCCCCTGAAAAAGTGATTTCGCGGCGAAGGGAGCATTCTCGTTGAAAGGCAAACAAGGATGATAGAAGTTAATTGACACAGATCGAGAGGGGGTGGGGGAGAGAGCGAGGAGAGCGTGCGCGACAGCACGAATTCTCTCCTCGCGGAAGCCTCTTGTTCCGTCGTCGCGGATTAATTAAAACGTGACCCGGGTTCGTCGGTCGACCCACACCCGGACGGAAGAAACGAAAATGTTACGGGCGTGTCGTCGCGGCTCGGACCGAGGATACTCGTTTTTACAGGTGGCGGTCGGGGATGGTCCCGTGATTCTCGAGGACACTCCGGGTCGCGGTGTTTAAGGGAACAGGTGGAACGTATCGACGATGGTGGAAGGCACGTTGCCAGGAGGCGGTGCTCGTGGTGGCTGATATCGCGTAGACAACGGCGAAGGAATGGTGAGGTACGATGACGGATTTGGTGGCCGTGCACGATCCTAGGATCGCGGTGTCGTGGTCCTGGTCGTCGACCCGTCGCTGGTGGGAACGCCGCCGCCGGTGCACCATCAGCTAATCTCTCGTGAACATCCGATGAGGATGCATGGAGGATTGCAATAAACCTTGAAGGAGCTACTGAAGTTACCGAGGGGCGATAGACCAGAGAAGAGGGTAGAGATCCCCCGAGAGTGGTAGCATAGCACCTTCTGCAATGGCCTCGGTGGCAGCGTGGCTGCCGTTCGCCCGGGCGGCAGCGATCGGTTGGGTGCCGATCGCCACGCATCCGCTGCCGCCGCCGCCGATCCCCAAGGATCGCCGCAAGGCAGACGACGAGAAGCTCCTGATAAACGTCAGCGGCCGTCGGTTCGAGACCTGGAGGAACACCCTCGAGAAGTATCCGGACACTCTTCTCGGCTCGAACGAGCGCGAGTTCTTCTACGACGAGGAGAGCAAGGAGTACTTCTTCGACCGGGATCCGGACATCTTTCGTCACATATTGAACTATTACAGGACCGGGAAGCTTCACTATCCGAAGCACGAGTGTCTGACCAGCTACGACGAGGAGCTGGCGTTTTTCGGTATACTGCCGGACGTGATCGGCGACTGTTGCTACGAGGACTACCGCGACCGTAAGCGCGAGAACGCCGAGAGGCTGATGGACGACAAGCTCAGCGAGAACGGGGATCAGACGCTGCAGCAGCTGCCGGACATCAGGCAGAAGATGTGGAGGGCGTTTCAGAATCCCCATATCTCGACCGCCGCGTTGGTGTTTTACTACGTAACCGGTTTCTTCATCGCCGTGAGCGTGCTGGCGAACGTGGTCGAGACCGTGCCGTGCGGTAATCGTCCGGGACGCGCCGGTACGCTTTCATGCGGCGAGCGTTACAAGATCGTGTTCTTCTGTCTGGACACCGCGTGCGTGATGATATTCACCGCCGAGTACCTGCTCAGGCTGTTCGCCGCGCCCAGCCGTTGCAAGTTCGCCAGATCGGTGATGTCCATCATCGACGTGGTCGCCATATTGCCGTATTACATCGGCCTCGGTATCACCGACAACGACGACGTGTCCGGCGCGTTCGTCACGTTGCGCGTCTTCCGCGTGTTCCGGATCTTCAAGTTCTCCCGGCACTCGCAGGGTCTTAGGATCCTCGGTTACACGTTAAAGTCCTGCGCCTCGGAGCTCGGGTTCCTCGTGTTCTCACTGGCCATGGCCATCATCATATTCGCCACCGTCATGTTCTACGCGGAGAAGAACGTGGACGGTACGAACTTCACCTCGATACCCGCTGCATTCTGGTACACCATCGTTACTATGACCACTTTGGGGTAGGTGTCTTTCGCTTCAATCAAGCCATTTCTCTGTCTAACGTTCGTTGAAGTGGTACCTGAGCGAGGCAGGTACGGGAAAATTGTCGATAATATCTATGATATAAACAAAAATTAAACACTTTTCTCTATTTTACTTGTATTTTCCTGGTGTTAATTCTTGTTTATATCATGGGGTAATATTATTCTCAATTCATTAAGTGTGTTTTTTTGACAAATCACATGATTTTTGAATTGTATTTGTGGGAGCAAATATGGTCATGTTGGGAGTCGTTTGAATCGAAAAAAGCTCTACAATGCAGTTAAACTAATTTAAATCTTTAATTTTTATTTATAACGAAAGTTAATATTATTTATAAATTGTAGAATTTTTGGATTGTATTTGTGAGAGGAAATATAGTCGTGTTGGGTGTCGTTTGAATCGGCAAAAGCTCTACAATGTAGTTAAACTAATTTCAATGTGTTATGCTTGTCCATATCAAAGTTTAATATTGTTTATAAATCATACGATTCTTGGATTGCATTTGTGATAGCAAATATGGTCATGTGGGGTGTCGTTTGACTCGAAAAATGCTCCGCAGTGCATCTAAACTAATTTCACAGTTATAAATTGTCAAATATAATTTTAAATAAAATATACTCGAGAAAGGACCATTGTACCTACCAAATCTTAACATTTACAGCTCTGAAACAATTTTGAAACTATCTAAGATAGAGAAAGAGTGTACAATAATGAATAATTTTGTTTAACCACAGAGTTATAAATTAATTCAAAAGCCTACGACCCTTTAGTCGCCCCAAGGATGCAGTCGGCCCTAAACATATCGAAATCTCGTCGACGATTTCTCGCGTTCCGGGTTCGTTCCTGACCTTATTCTCCATCCTCGCGGATTAAAAAGGCCGATCTCCCGGTGCTCGAACAACGCGACTCCCCAAGAACGTTTGCGTTTCCCTTTAATTTCTCGAAATGCCCCGGCTACTTCGTCGCAGATTAAATTCTTCCGCCCCCTTTCAAGCTTTTTCGAGAGGCGACTCGAATTTCCTCCTTTCCGCCGTCAGAATGAGCGAAGCGTATCCCTTCCGGGAGTAATCGCTCCTTCCGTTTCGCTTCGTTCCGTTGAATTCACTCGCGATAATTACGATTTGGTGCGCCATGATGGATCGCAGGGTTTACCGGGGGTCTCCTTTTAAAATAAAATTCTGTTCCATTTATTCCCGCGCAATAATTCTCGACGTCGCGATCCTCCTCTCGCTCGTCGATGATCCATTCGGAGGAGTGAATGATTCAGACATCCTCGTCGACCGCTGGAAAATTCTGCATCCTGTCACGAAACTCTCGTCGTTTTAATCTTGCACGTTCGAAAGGTCTTTCGACGGCGAAGAAAATTACGGGAACGAAAGTTTCCAGCCGGGGACAGGAAATATTAATGCTCCGCGACGATGTTCTCCCACGCTCGAGCTACTATAAATCGAAAGATTCGGCCCTTCCACTTCCGGTTCCTCTATTTCTGACTGGGTAAAATCTATGTCAATGGTATTTTCGTTTCGTTTTCGGACAGCTGACAATCACGTTACGCCGTCGGTGGTCCCATCTACGAATCCTGAATTTTTCCTCGATTTTTATCCGTTATTTTATCTTGGATCCAAGATGGCGTCCGATTGGTTCGATTCAGATGCGTCTTTCTTTCACTCCTCGATTTTACAGCGATATTTTTGGTGATTTATTATTGTTACTAGATATTAATATTAATTTTAGTGATGGAACATTGAATTAGAGTGTTAAATTTACTTTTTATTTGTTTATTTTGTACTTTGATGGAAGATTCTATCTTGGATCCAAGATGGCGTCCAATTGGTTCGATTTATTGGAATTAAATTGTGTTTTTCTTCTTCTCACGAGGTTTGCAATGACATTTTTAGTAATTTTGAGGAGAATTTATTGTTATTAATAGTTTGACATTAATATTAGAGATAGAACATTGAATTTGAGTGTTAAATTTACTTTTTATTTGTTTATTTTGTACTTTGTTTTGCTAATTCTATATTGGATCCAAGATGGCGTCCAAATGGCTCGATTTATTGCAGTTAAATTGTGTTTTTTTTTCTCTCCATGAGTTTTACAATGATATTTTTGGTGATTTTGAAGAGAATTTATTATTGTTAATAGTTTAATATCAATATTAGTGCTAGAACATTGAATTAGAATTGCAAATTTAATTTTTATTTGTTTATTTTGTACTTTTATTCGAGATTCTATCTTGGATCCAAGATGGCGACCAAATGGTTCGATTTATTCCAGTTAAATTGTGTTTCTTTTTCTCTCCATGAGTTTTGCAATGATATTTTTGGTGATTTTGGTAAGAATTTATTATTGTTAATAGTTTGATATTAATATTAATGTTCCAACATCGTTTAAAAGTGCAAAATTTGCTTTTTATTTATTTATTTCGAAATGAAGATCGTGTGTACAATTTCCTTCTCAAAATTTTTAATAATTTTACTGTCGATTTATTATTGTTAATAGTTTAACATCACTATTAACACTAGTGCATCGTTTTGAGAAGCAAAATTTGCTTTTTATTTATTTATTTCTTGTTAAGGATCATGTGTACAATTTGCTTCTCAAAATTTTTAATAATTTTACTATCGATTTATCATTGTTAATAGTTTAACATTACTATTAACACTAATGAATCGTTTTGAGACGCAAAATTAGTTTTGTATCTATTTATTTAGCGACTCACAAAATTTTTGAGATACGTAACATCGGAATTCTCGAAGATTCGACGCATTCAAGGCGACGGAGAAGCATTTGAATGTAGCATTTGGCGAGGGCTCAGTTAATGAACGGACAACACACTGTGTCTGCCAGATTCCGTTCTGGCAGTTTGAGCCTCTATAATGAGCCACACGGTCGCCCCAGGAGTCGATGACGCTCGGTCAAAGAGTTTAATCGAATCTGACGCGTGTCGGGCTTGTACAACCTTGCAGAAAAACGGGACGTACACTGTCCCACGATCTCCCCCCTATCTGAAATCAATTTAAATACCTCGAGAACCCCATTAAGTTAACAGAAACAATTTCCATAGGTTCGATGCATCCTTCATTTATTCGAATCATTACTCGTCAAGTCATCTTTTCGAGGGTCTTTAGAAAATTGTCATAAAAAAACACCATTGGTGTTTTTTGGTTTTTTAAAACAGTGCAATTAAATTAACAAAAACAATCTCCATAGATTCGATGCATGTCAAGTCAACTTTTCGAGGGGTTTCAGAAAATCATCGTCACAAAAAAAGACCATTGGTGTTTTTAGGTTTTTTTAAGCAATGCAATTAAATTAACAGAAGCAATTTCCGTAGATTCGATGCATGTTAAGCCAACCTTTCGAGGGTTTTCGGAAAATCATCGTCACAAAAAAACACCATTGGTGTTTTTAATTTTTTTTAAACAGTGCAATTATACTAACAAAAACACTCTCTATTGACTCGATGCATCCTTCATTCGTTCCAATTATTACTAGCTGAGTCTACTTTTTCGACAGTTTTCGAAAAATCGTCATAAAAAAGACCTTTGGTGTTTCTAGTTTCTTTTCTAAAACTAGTCGAAGACACCCTGTAAGCGTCGTTAATCCGTTCAGCGTGCACTTTAATCGAACGACTGGGGGGAATATGTCACGGACAACTATCGGAACACAGCCGCCTCGGGAAGTCGAACTGGTCTTAGAGTGTCTATCGAAGCGATATAAATTGTAGCCTTTGAACGTTAAATCGATATTGGGAACAGTGTCATTAAGCCGGAGTTTCAACAAAAATAACTACACGGTTAGAAAGAGCAACGTTGGAGGAGTATCTTCGTCTTGAGGCCACGGAACGTTTTATTACGCAAGACAAAGATATACCACGGTAAACAAGTACCTTAATGTCTTTGCTGCTTCACGTGGTACCGTGGATCGTTGTTTACAGGAGCCGTATTGCATCGAGGAAGTCGTACGACGATTGCAATTGTCTTCTTCATAGGTGGATTCGGTCAAGATTTTACGACTAATACCACTTTAAGAGCAATATTTTCCCATTGAAACTGATATTGGGCTTCTGGGGGAATTAATCACCCTTTTTGGCGGTATTGTCGTCCTTAGAAATTGTCCAGAAACTTTCAAAGTCCATCTAAAATAAGTTAAAAATATATTTTCCAATTTACAACTGGTGAAATTAGTATAACTGCATTGTAGAGCTTTTTTCAATTTAAACGACACCCAACATGACCATATTTGCTCTCACAAAAATTTTATAATTTATAAATAATATTAATCCTTGATATAGACAAGAATTAAACATTGAAATTAGTTTAACTGCATTGTAGAGCATTTTCCCATTCAAACGACTCCCAACACGACCATATTTGCTCTCACAAAAATAATCCAAACATCGCATACTTTGACTTGTGAATAATATCCATGATATAAACAAGAATTAAACACTTTTCCCTATTTTACTCGTCTCTGGTATTAATTCTTGTTCATATCATGGGTTAATATTATTCACAATTCAAAATATATCTTTTTGAAAAATCATATGATTTTTGGATTGTATTTGTGGGAGCAAATATGGTCATGTGGGGTGTCGTTTGAATGGGGGAGAGCTCTACAATGCAGTTAAACTAATTTCAATTAAGAATTGCAACATATACCAACACTTGCAAATAATAATAATTTCTGACAGTTAATAAATTAATTTGGGTAATTTTTCAAGTAACTTAAAAATGTAAATGATGGAATGTATCGTGTTCAACGGTTCGTCGACTGATTTTTAAGGCAACTTGGACGATCAGGAGGTTCGTTAAGAGGCAACGACAGTTTATTATTGCAACGTTTCGTCGACGGTATTACAATAGACAGAGTTTCCACACCGCATTTTCGTTAATTATCGCGATTTCGGTTGATCTCCTCGTCTCTCGTTTCGATGTTACCCGGTTCGCGTGGGTGCGTTTAATAATTTTAATCGCGCCTCGTTAAATTGTTTCGTCCGTTCGAATTTATTTGAAGCGCGAGCCAGACAACGGATTATTATATACGGTCCTCGGTACTCGAGATATTTTCGAATATTCTGGGTCCCTCGATCGTTGTTTTATTCCAACTTTACGATTTTTTTCTTTCGCTTCGTTAGATTATTTGGCGCAATATTTTGCAATTGGGTTACTTCTGACCCGTGTCTCTCGCAGTCTGAAATTAATTTTCAGGGGTAAGTATTTTATAAACGATGGAAATTCGAATTTTCTGCAGTGCTTAATATTTTATTTATTTATTTATTTATTTATTTATGGGTATGAATCCCCTTGTATACAAAGTATATAAAAAATATGAATGGGAGATTCTAGAGGTCAAAATAAAGCGAAAATCAAGAATACCAATTTGTTGATTGAGACTTCGTTAAAAAGTTATTAATGTTTAAAGAATGAAAAATTTTTTGGAGAAATTAAAAAATTTCAAATCATTTTGGAAAAATTATTTTTGGCTGCGGAGGCCAATTACAATCATTTTTTGTGAATAGACATACCCTCGAAATCCTAACCAAATTCGAGAAAAAAATTCGAGTAAATGGACAATTTTTCGACAAAATTAAAAAATTTCAAATCGTTCTAAAAAAATTATTTTTAGTTAAGGTGGTTAATTACAATCATTTTTTGTGGATAGAGATACCCTCGAAATTCTAACCAAATTCGAGAAAAAAATTCCTAACCGTAAATATAGTTTCAGGCCAGAAATATCACTCCAAAATTACTTGTGTATCTTTAAAACGCCATAACTTTTGAACGGATTGGACGATTTTAAAGTTTCAAAATGCAAACAACGCGTATTTTGGCGGAGAATATGTAGAAATTCGAAAAAAGTTGGAAAAGTTCGTTTTTAACCCCTTAAAGTGAGAAAAACCACAAAAAAGTGGTCCAATTTTCAAACGACCATAACTTCTACAATAGTGAATATATTTCAATGAAATTTTTTTCTGAAGTAGAGCTCATTGGTACCTACAAAAAAGTATTGAATAAAATTTCCGTACAGCGCCATACAAATTTATTAAAAATCGAAAACTAATTTTTAAGACAAATCGACAGGGGGAAGTCCATAAATTTTTCAGTGGAAGAAAAAAAATATCAAATCGTTCTAAAAAAATTATTTTTAGCTAAAGAGGTTGATTGCAATCATTTTTGGTGAACAGACGTACCCTCGAAATCCTATCCAGTTTCGAGAAAAAAATTCGAATAGGTGGACAACTTTTTCAGCGAAATTGAAAAGTTTCAAATCATTTTGGAAAAATTATTTTCTGTTAAGGGGGTTAATTACAATCATTTTTGGTCATTAGACCTACCCCCGAAATCCTACTCAGTTTCGAGAAAAAAATTCGAAAAGGTGCCTAAATTTTTCAGCGAAATTGAAAAATTTTAAATCATTTTGGAAAAATTATTTTTAGTTGCAGGGGTCAATTACAATCATTTTTGGTGAATACACATACCCCCAAAGTCCTACTCAGTTTCGAGAAAAAAATTCCTGTAGGTGGACAAATTTTATTAATAATATTTAACACGATTTTTGTTAATAACTTTTTAATGAAGCCTCCATCAACAAATTAGTATTCTTGATTTTCGTCTTATTTTGGCCTCTAGAATCCGCCATTAAAATTTTTTTCAGGGTTGAATCATAAAAACTTAAAAACTATATAAAAATGAGCGAGTAACAACATGACAAATTGCAATTAATTTTATTAGAATTCTATGCGATTTTTTTTTTATATTTTGCAAATGGCGAATCTGGGTCACTTCTGACCCGTGTTTCTCGCATTCAGGAATTAGTTTCTGTTTCACAAAGGAAGGAAACCCAAATTTTCAGCTCGGTTTTTAAGAGACTATAGAACTAGATTACTGTATTTTGTTTTTCACGTATATATGCATCATGCATTGTTTGTTCGACGTCGAAACGGTCGGAAAAAGAGCGTCCTTGGAAGGCTGCACCGTCGTTTGGCACACTCCGTTATCCTTTCGTCGTATTTTTCGATAAAACCGGAGGAAGTCGATCGTACAGGGATATCGCTGGAACGGAAAAAATACGGCTTTGTTCGCTCGAATATTTTTTTTGGTCGAAACAAATACCTGCATTCTTTTCGAAACGAGAACAGCCGCCCGAAAAAGAAAGAAAAAAAACGTAAAACTAAAAATATTGCCCATGAACGCGTGTCTTGTAAAAACGTGCATTTATTTCGACCGGATTTTTTCCATATTTTAAATTATTGCGTCGTAAATAATCAAAGTCTGCTCGTGTGTTCGTTCGTGTCGTAATCACCTGGTCGTTTCGATTCGCGTGTCCCAGGTTCCTGGTCTTCTTCAAACTTTAACGAGAAGGATCAACAGGTGCTCGTAGAATTTCTCCCAGCGACGTTTTCAACGCGATTCCTTTACAAAGTAATTTTCCAAAAACTGGACAAACCGATATTTTGCATCGAAACGCTGTGTTTTTCGTCTAAAATTTCCTGTTTTCATTCGATTTTTTAAGTTTCCATTTGCCCCTAAAGAAAGAAAATTTTGCCCCCAAATTGTATTTTTTTGCAATTTTTTTTTGGTAATTCGAATAATGGAGTAGTGTTTTGAAGAAAATGAAAAAAGAATGACGAGTTTTTTCTGTTAATTATTCTCTTGTTTTGCGGCCATTGTTGTTTTTGGCTTCGATTTTTTTAATAAATATTTTGCCAAATAATGCAAGTCGTTTTTGAACAGAGAAAATTAAATGAAAATGGGAGTTTCTAGTTTGTGGTTTAAATAGATTGCAAGGTTAAGTGGCATTGTTCCTTGCAACAGAATTCGTAATTATCATCCAACGATTCTCGATCGAATCAAAATCTGGGCTGTTGCCCACTTATTTTAAGGTGAAAATTCTAGACACTTCATTTTGTCGATCGTGAGTGCAGAAATTGGTGTATCAAACTAAACTGTACACACATATATGTTCTAATTACATTTTTTTTAAATTTATAATATACCATAGTCACTTTGACCACTTTTGGGCGAGTGTTTTTCTTTTTGAGTTATTTTCGATGGTCAGTATTATTATTTCATTGTAATCGAAGATGGAAATTAGCAGTGTCGTGAAATCGATGGTTAATGGAAAGAAATGTCGACTAATTCTCAGATAGAAAACTACGGTCAAATTAAATCGAGTAAATTTTTAATAATTTTTATTAGAAATTACCAATAATTTTGACCACTTTTAATAGTTTTAGTGTCCAGAGAATTACCAGCAATTATAGTGTATTTATTTGTAAAGAAATTGATACGATAAATACTCGAAAAAATATATAATTCAATGGACAATAAATATTTACTAATTCTCCCATAGAAAAGTGCAGTAAATTATTGAAAATCCAGTCGAGTAAATTTTTAACAATATTCATTAGAGATTACCAATAATTTTCACCACTTTCGGAAAGTCGAGTAAATTTTTTTGCAATTTTTATTAGAAATTACGAGTGATGGACGTTCGAAACATTATTTCATAGATTCGATGTGTTATTAATTAATCGTAATCGAAGATGGAAATTAGCAGTGTCACGGAATCGATGGTTAATGGAAATAAATGTTGACTAATTCTCAGATAGAAAACTACGGTCAATTTTTGAAAATCCAATCGAGTAAATTTTTTGCAAATTTTAATTAAAAATTACGAGTGTTTTTCTCACAATGGACGTTCGAAATATTATTTTATATTTTCGATGTGTTATTAATTAATCGCAATGGAAGATGGAAATTAGCAGTGTCGCTGAATCGATGGTTAATTGGTCGGAAAGGGTGATGAAAACGAGCTCGATAAGGAAAGTGCAGGCAAAAGAGGATACGAACAACGAAAGCGGATAAACGCTCGACAAAACACTCCTCGGTTCTCGAGTTCGATTGGACGGTTGCCAAAATAACCACGCAGGTACGAAATACATGTGTCTCCTTTGCAGCTAGTGGAACTTGTTCTTTTCTTGAGCTTTGATCCACCTCCAAGGTGTCTCGTTGCATTTCAAATTAATATCTGTGCTTTTTCATTTTATTCATAGAAGAATCATCATCGAAGCAGAGGCTTCACTTTACAGTTGTTGCAATGCAGGAAATGTTAGTTTCTAGTGGACAATTGGCTCGACAAACTAGTAGTAGGTAGTACACAAATTAGAGATGAAATCAGTCTTCAAATATTAAATGTTTTGAGGATATTATAATTGTTTTATAAACTATAGAGTATATAGTTACTTTTTCTTCATTGAGATCTAGGGAATTAAAGTTTAAACTATACAGTTACTAGTTCTTTTCTTAAATTTAGTGAATATTTAAATATCCTACAACTTTACTATTTATTCTGTGAATTTTACTTGTAGATTAAAAGCTTCAGATGTATCACAATTATTTTTATTAAATATAGAGTGTATAGTTACTTGTTCTTTATTGAGATCTAGGGAATTAAAGTATAAAGTATACAGGCACTTGTTCTTTTCTTAAATCTAGTGAATATTTAAATATCATACAAGTTTACTATTTATTCTGTGAATTTTACTTGTAGATTAAAAGTTTCAGATGTGTTACAATTATTTTTGTAAAATATAGAGTGTATAGTTACTTTTTTTTATTGAGATCTAGGGAATTTTTTTCTCCATGCAAATCATCATTTTTCAAACATAATACTATTGTTTTACAAACATAGTTGTACTTTTTTTAAATTTAGTGAATATTTTGTACCACAGAAAGTATTATTTATCCAATGAATCATGCTCGTAAACGTATCACAATTGTTTTTATAAAGTATACAGATCTTTCTCGAGATTCAACGGATATTTTATACGGTGGAAGTTATTATTTATCCTGCAAATCTTGCTCGTGGGTCGCGAACAGAAGTTACTCCTTCTAAAATAGCTCGAACAAATTCTATAGAACGTTTAGATCAACCCTTGCACGCTGTGACGACCTTCGGGCAAAAGTTACTCGTGCGTCCATTCCATACACCGATCGAGTATATAATTATTTACATTGGCATAAGGTTCGAGCTAAGAATAACATTTATTTTGACGAAAGTATTGCAGAATATTATTTCAAAATCTGCTGTACACGAATATACTCAGTAATTTTATTTTATTTATTTATTTAGAGGCATAAATGTTATTTCAAATGGCTGGTGTACGGGAATATACTCTGTAATTTTATTTTATTTCATTTATTTAGGGGTATAAATCCCCTTGTGAACAAAAATACAGTGACATAAATATAAAATGTACAGGGTGTTCGGACAACCCTGGGAAAAATTTTGATGGGGGATTCTGGGGGCCAAAATAAGACGAAAATCAAGAATATCAATTTTTTGATTGAGGCTTCGTTAAGAAGTTATTAACAGTTGCACCTCTAGATAGGCAACTTGCGTAGAGGCGCAACTGTTAATAACTTTTTAACGAGCTAAGAGGTGAGAAATTCTATTCTTGATTTTCGTCTCATTTTGGCCCTTAGAATCCCCCATAAAAATTTTTCCCAAGGTAGAGGCTTCGTTAAAGAGTTATTAACAATAGCGCCTCTAGATAGGCAACTTGCGTCGAGGTGCAACTGTTAATAACTTTATAACGAGCCAAGAGGTGAGAAATTCTATTCTTGATTTTCGTCTTATTTTGGCCTCTAGAATCCCCCATCAAAATTTTTCCCAAGGTAGAGGCTTCGTTAAAGAGTTATTAACAGTTGCACCTCTAGATAGGCAACTTGCGTAGAGGTGCACCTGTTAATAACTTTTTAACGAGCCAAGAGGTGAGAAATTCTATTCTTGATTTTCGTCTTCTTTTGGCCTCTAGAATCACCCATCAAAATTTTTCCCAAGGTAGAGGCTTCGTTAAAGAGTTATTAACAATGGCGCCTCTAGATAGGCAACTTGCGTAGAGGTGCAACTGTTAATATCTTCTTAACGAAGCCTCAGTCTTGGGGGAAATTTTAAGGGGGGATTCTAGAGGCCAAAATACGAAGAAAATCAAGAATAAAATTTCTCACCTCTTGGCTCGTTAAAAAGTTATTAACAGTTGCGTCTCTAGATAGGCAACTTGCGTATAGGCACACCTGTTAATATCTTCTTAACGAAGCCTCAGCCTTGGGAAAAATTTTAAGGGGGGATTCTAGAGGCCAAAATAAGACGAAAATCAAGAATAAAATTTCTCACCTCATGGCTCGTTAAAAAGTTATTAACAGTTGCGCCTCTAGATAGGCAACTTGCGTAGAGGTGCAACTGTTAATAACTTCTTAACGAAGCCTCCATCGACAAATTAGTATTCTTGATTTTCGTCTTATTTTGGCCTCTAGAATCTCCTATTAAAATTTTTAAATCATAAAAATTATAAATCATTAGGGGTCGAGCAACACAAGAAAAAGAAGATTTCAATTGAACACTAAGTTGTCAACTTTGCTGCAAGAAACGTTCTTCTATGTTTCACCTAAACTTCTAATCAACCCATCTAATTCTGTTTAGATAGAATATTGCAAAATCAAACCAGGTAAAAATTAATTCTCGAATTAAAGTGCAGAATTGCTTGTGACTGGAAACTTTCATATTTTTAGGAGCCCAGTGGACCAAATTGATTCAACCCTTAAGAATTCCAAGCTTCCACGTCGTCCCGCAGAATATCACTGATCGTCGATCCCAGACTCCTGTTGCAATTTTCAACGGATAGCTATTATTTCCAGAATAGGAACGAAATCGTGGCCGCTCGTCGCGTTCGTTCTCGCGGAAAAAAAGTTCCTCGGTCGAGGTAATTTGCGAATTCAAAGTAGGCCATCCCTGTGAATTTGTCGCGTGCAAATCTCGTCTTCGCCTTTTTGTCCACCCCTTTCCTCCCATTCCTACGCCTATAATAATATTTTTAATTCGCGACACGACGAGAATCTCATCATTCAGGCTACTCCATTCGTTGGTAATTTAATTATAATATTTTACACTTTAGAAATTAGAATTTTTCGTTGATTGGAAGGTCATTTGCACCATTTCGAGTAATTATACTGCGGATGTTTATGCAAATTCATATTTTTATTAATGGAATTAATGAAATGGGAGATTTATAGAGAATTTTTTTAACCTCAAAAATATAATAATTCTCAATTACAGTATTTCTTATATTTTTGTGTATTGAGTGCATTCTATAGTTTACTGAGAATTTTTTGTAAATGCATAAGTCTTGTAGAGGGCTGTTTCACCCCTAAATACAATAATTCCTAACCTCAATTAAAGTATTTCCCCCATTTTTCCCTATTGGGTGCATTCTATAGTTTTTAAAATGCAAAAACATCCGCAGTTTACTGATAATAACAATCACAAACACCGATAATAGGATTTTCCGAAATCGTGTCACAAGAATTTCGAATCCTTTTCGACATAATAGAGACAGGGACGATATCGAACCACGTACTGGCCTTCTTCGCTAACCGTTATGACGCCAGTTCCCCTAGGTTGGGTAATTAGGTTTGTTCAGCCCCAACGTGAGGCGTTTTCGAGATTAGCTTCATCCAGGACCGCGATTTTCAGACGCTTAGCGGAAATAGAGGCCACCAGAACGCTTCCCATATCGAATAAAAACGATTCCAACGCTCTGGACAACCCCCTTATCATTTCAATATTTCCCCTCCATTCTTACGTTACGTTTTTATGAATCAAAAAATTGGAAAACATTATTTTCAATCCTAAGTTACCATTTTTATAACTCGAAGGATCGAAAATTTTTGATAAAATTAGCGTGCAAATTTTAAAATTTCCGATCGACGTGGACACGGAATTCAGAGTCGGGCGGGTTAATAATTAGCAGGTTAAACACCCACGATTATATCAGATTACGCGACTAATACCGGTAAATATATTCGATATTGCGATTAGCTCGACGAGCGTCGCGCTTTCGATCGGAATCGACGCACGAATGGCGGCGTCAGGGGGATGAAAACGCACTGAACGTGTGGGTGCACGTCGGTGGCTCGTTGGGAATGCGGATTCGCATAACGGACGAGCCAACGATAACGGGAGGGTAATTTGTGCAACTGCTTCATTAACCTCATCCTCGACCATTGCCATTCTTTTCTTCGTCGCGGCCATTTTGGTGTCCGGGGGCCCGTTATTACCTTCCATTTACATAGAATTTCTATCAGGCACTCTCGATTGCCACGAATTTACAATAACAAACCACCCCTTTTCCTCGTATCTACAAATTTCGGTGCCAAGAAGCTTTTCTTGTTTTTGTTGATATTGTATCGACGCCATTTTGGTGTCTGGGGGGCCGTTATTACTTTAGATTTACATAGAATTTATTTGAGAAAGTCACAATTACTATTTTTAGTGATAAACCACCCCTTTTGTGGAGTTTACAAATTTTGGTGCCACAAGAGGCCATTTTTTTTTCGTCCACCATTGTATGTCGCCGCCATTTTGGTATCAGGACTATTATTACCTCACATTTACATAGAATTTCTATGAGAAACTTGCAATTACTATTTTCAATGATCAGCAGACTACAAATTAATATTTTTATTAATAGAATTAATGAAATGGAAGCTTTGTAGAGGGTGGTTTCAACCCCCAAATATAATAATTGGTATTTCAATTGAATTCTATAGTTTTTGCATCGATTCTAAAAATTCCAGTGCCAAGTGGCCATTTTTTTTCGTCCACCATTGCACGTGGCGGCCATTTTGGTATCCCATAGCTTGTTATTAGCCTCCATTTGCATAGAATTTCCATCACAACTCGCAATTACATCGAATTTTCAATGATTCCACCCCTTTTGCTCGATTGTAAAAATTCCAGTGCCAAGAGGGTATTTTTTTTCTTTCGTCGAGCATTGTGTGTCGCGGTTCTATTTATGTTATTCGAGGAAAGAAGGTTCTTCTGCGCAGCTCCTTCCGGTTTTCGCCAATTCCGCGACGCGACGAACTTTAATGGGGCTTCCGGCGTCGAGAGATGCCCTCGAGGGTGGTTCGCGCGATACAAAGAACCGAACAACACCGCTGTTGATGTTCCCTTTGCTTTAATTAGAATAATCAACTCCCCGGGAATATTTCTAGACGAGGGTGCAGTCGAGGATCTAAGTTGCATTTCGCTCGAAATAGGTTGGACGTCAAACACCAGGGGTTTTTAGAAATATTAAAAATACACTCGACTTCGTGAACTTCGATAGCACGTCGAGATAATGGAAGGGGTGGTAAAAAATTTGCTCAGATAGAAAGGGTAGATTACCTACCCCATTATCGCGATCCTTACGACCCGGAATTTTAAATAATTAAGGGTAGAAAATAGAAGCAATTTTCAAGAATTTTTTACAGCTACTTTGGAAACTTTTTCTAAGAAAGATTTAATTTTTTCAAAAAGTACATTCTTCAAACTAGTTCCTGTAAAAATTTCGAATAAAAATATTAATTATTATGGACACAGTAAAATCCAGAAGATGCCTCCAAAAATTTGTTGTGTAATTTTTCACTGCAAGTTTTACAATCATGCAATTTTCAAGAATTTTTTGCGACTAACTTGGAAACTTTTTCTAATAAAGATTTAATTTTTTTAAAAAGTACATTCCTCGAACTAGTTCCTGTAAAAATTTTGTACAAAAATATCAATTATTATGGACACAGTAAAATCCAGAAGAGGCCTCCAAAAATTTGTTGTGTAATTTTTCACTGCAAGTTTTAGAACCATTCAATTTTCAAGAATTTTTTGGGCCCAACTTGGAAACTTTTCCTAATAAACATTTAATTTTTTCAAAAAGTACATTCTTCAAACTAGTTCCTGTAAAAATTTCGTACAAAAATATCAATCATTATAGTCACAATAAAATCCAGAGGAGCTCTCCAAAAATTTGTTAGAAACTAGGTGTATAATTTTTGACCTCCAATTTTAAAACAAAAAATCAGGCAATTTTCTTAAACCATAAGACAGCAGGTCCAATTGCCCGTAGGGATTTATAAAAATTTATTACAAAATGGTGGAACTTTTAACACAGTGGTTTCCACCCTTAAAAATGGCTGATTTTCGAATTTATTTTGACGAAACTTTATTATACATCCGCCATTGTTGGATAACGCGTTGCACACTTCCCTCCGCCTTTATTAATATTTTTCTCGGACTTTCTTGGAGAACTCGAACGCGTCGGAACGGCTGTCGATAACGCCTCGGTATTGGCGCAATTATTTTACGGTTTAGAGCGTGTAATAATGTTTCATTATAATTATTCCGCCCGTAGAACGACGACGGCGCGAGTTTATAATGGAACTTTCATTGGCCATCGATTTCCTGTCGTTCCGCGCGGCGGGGCTTCGTGGCCAGGCTCCTTTCTGGAAAACGATAAAAATATACTGCCAACCCCTAGGGATGCTCTACCATCGTTCTCGACTGTATTCCCGGTTACAACCACACGTCCACATAGAAGGATCCACGGATAACAAGCTGGAGAGACCCACGGACCCGTTATTTCTTCCTTTTTCCTTATTTTTTTGTTTACGTGACACGCTGCTCGCCTCTCCGTATTTATTAATAAATTTCAGAGGTTAGAAATCGATCTAATTTAAACCCTTCAACAGTATCCTCAAGTCAATTAACATCTAAACTACCAAAACAGTCAAAATTCCTAATTTCAATATTTAATTTCTTTGGTGCAAATAAATACACTATAATTGTATTCGATTTATGCAAAAGTTGTAGTCTTTCTTTGTTATTAATTTTCTTTTATTTATGTATATAAATTAAAGTCAATCTTAAATATACAAATTAATCTTGAAAATATTTTCCTCCATTTTGTTTTCCGAATCGAGCTATTTTTATGAATTTATCTACAAAAATTTTTTCGAAAATAATTATTATTTTCATGCTTGGAAATCGAATTATTTTTGCCCCACTATTGTTTAATAAATTATCATTTTTATAAATCCCTAGGTACAATTGATGCCATTGTGTAATAGTTTAATAAAATTGTTCCATTTTGAACAGTGTAAAATAATTTGAGCAACGTTCAACTCTGTCGAGAGATAAAAAAAATCAGAGTAGAGATTTTTGGGGGTTCGAAATCCTAGGTTTGGTCGTAAATAGGACCCGTTGGCTAATCAATGCAACAGGCAGCGCCATAGTCCGTAATAAAATGCTAATGGAGTCCCTGTCATCGATGTATTACAACGCCGTGCGCGGGAAGTCGATCGCTACGAATCCATCAGCGATTCGAATCATGTAAATTTTGGTTCCCAATCGTTGCCGGCCGGTCGATCACGCCGCTATTCTCACGCCTAATCGATATCGACGCGGCCACGTTGAAACTTCCGTGTTCCTTCCATCCAATTTGTGCAGATCTCCGACAGGAGTGTAGATTAGAATTAATTTAAATCGCACGCAGGGCTCCTAGAAGACTCTGTTTCGATATAAGCAATGAGTCAAAACTATAGGCAGACTATCAAGGGAATAGCACTAGTAATGAATTTAATCAAACAACTTCATCTATCAAGATTATTGCCAAAACAAAAATCAGTTCGACTTTATCGAATTGCACAGTTTGCAAATATTAGATCATCTCACAATTAATACTCCTTACTCTACTGTGAGCTGCCTATCGACTCTGATACTTGCTTCGATATAAGCGAATCACTTCAACACTGGCTTCGATATAAGCGAATCGCGCCAAAATTGCTTCGATACAAGCGAATCATGCAATTTTACGCCAAATTCTTGCACCTCAAATAATCACAAGCCTCCCCCCGTTTTATTCGATCGAAATCCAGCCTTCGTTCTGTGCTCAAAATGATATTTTACAGGCTGGAAACCGTGTCGAGTCTTCGATGAATTAAACATGGTCCCCGGAAATGGGGAAATAATTCGTTTGAGCCACGCGGTTCGTTACGAGGCGCAGGATAAAAGCCCCGGAGCTTTTTCGGTACGTGTTTACAGCCGTGTGCTTTCCAGCTATTGCTTTCTCGCGTGAAAGCTCTCCCTTTCTCCGTCTGTCGAGCGAACCGGGTGGAATATGCCCCGGAAATCGGGTCGATGAGAATCAACCGACCGAGTCTTCTTCGTCTCGAACCACTCGCGCACTCGGACTTAATTCGCGGCCACGTTTGATCCTTAATTAAAGGCTCCTCAAAGGATCCCCCGGTTTCGTTTGAGTCTTTTTACCAGGAAAAGCAGCTACACTCGAGCAGGTTTCGGTTTAGATCCTCGTTTGAGCCAAACCTCCAGATTTCTCGCGATCTATTTTACGAAAAATTAGATTTCAAATTAGGGAATAATTCTCATCACTTTATAATGGAATTATTCACTCTATCGAAGCTGCCTAATTGATTAATAATTTCTAGATTATTAATGGAATTAATCAAATGGGGAATAATTGTTCGTTAAATGCAAAAAAATTTTTTGTAATAAAACTTGTACAAAACTGAATTTTTGAGAATTTACCACGATTCTATATAAGCGAATGACTGAACATTTCAATTGCATTACACATTTCTTCAAGTATCTATCATTTTAATTTTTTTTTTTTTTAAATAAATAAGCACACAGCGAGCTAGGCTGTCTTCACGATATTCAATCTCGTTTTTTTTATGTTCCTTCGGTTCCCTGTTCTCTCCCCGAGTGAAATACGTCCCTCGTTTTTCTCCTGGACAAGGATGGACCGTGATCTATGTCCCTCCACTCGAGAAACGACTGGACACGTCCCTCGAGTTGCTTATTTAACCAGTTTAAGTCACGCGAGAACTTTGCTCGCGTGCTCAAAAACAAAACACGTTCTTTCCCGCCCAAAAAGGAAAGTTTATAATCGATTTCTTTCATTTTTAAGAGGGTCCTCTTTACTGTATAACTTGCATCGTACTTTTTTAGTAATATTCAAAAATTTTTACGAACGAGAAACAGTCAAAATTAGTTGGAGTGCAGGAAAAGTGTTCCAATATGGCTTCCATGATTCCAGTTCTGTTTGTGTCAAAAAGAATGAAAAAGATTCTCAATTTGGACACATTTTTCCACAGCTTGGTACCAAAAGGACAGAAAAAAATTGATGGTTAAAAAAATGGGAGCACTTTGATGTTGAAATATCGATTTTTTATTGTTAAAAAAAAAAAAATAGAAAGAATGACGATTTTGATTTCATTGTGATAGAAGCTACAGTGACATATGTACCGAAGGTACACGAAAAAACCAAATTTGAACGAAATCAGTCGAGAAGATAACAAACATATATCTTCGTTAATTTTTACTTTAAAAAAATAGAAAAAAAATTTTTTTTGGCGGTTTAGTAGATAAAACGATCGCAATTGTTGTTTTTTTCCCCCTAAAAAGAGAGTTGATAATCGATTTCTGTTGTTCTCAAATGGGAATTAGGTCGTCCAAAGAAAGGGGTTTCCCCCATGGAGGAGAAGCAGGGTAATTTGTCGAAAAATGATTCGGTTAACCCGTGCTCGTTCCCCGTCGGATAGCGGCGTTAACAAGATACGATTTGTAATTCATGAGACGAGCGACAAAAAAATGGGGCGTTCGAGCCTGGGAAACCAGCCCCCGGGAAGCCCCCGGGATATTCAGGGAATTTATTAACCGCGAAAGATTTATTCCTGCGTTATTTGGATCCCACGGCCGGAACGATCTATCGGCTCCTCCAGGCCCATATTTACTTTCCTCCAGCCGGGGAATCCCCGGGAAATAAAATTCCAACGCGGAGAGCTCCTTCGAAACGGTTATCAAAAAAGCTCAGATTGCTTCTACGTTTCATTGATATCCGATGTCGAGGTTGAAGAAACGATCCATCCATGGGGTTGTGTGCTATTGCGTGTTATGTTTTATTTGTAATGTTTCTTTTTCTTTGCGGTGCAAGAGGTAGAAACGTACGAAGGATCTCTGAATCGAGAACGGAGCAGCTTTCGGTTCCCTTAGGGACGATCCTCCGCTTTCTCCCGGGTTCTCTCCCCCATAGGATCTTCCATGGCCTTCCGGCATCTATGTCTCTATCGATCTGGCTGGCCAGGGCTGTGTACAAGCCCAGTTTGGGCGGGGCCACGTCCTGCGAAAAAGAAAAGTTTTCAACAATCGCTCACGGTCCACTCAACCGGGGGGATAAATCTGATTTGGGAAAGATTTTTCCATCGAGACGAACTTCCACTTCTCGTGGAATCGTTGAATTTGGGTTCTTTCACCATCAGAGAGTCCCATTTCTATTCAATTATTATGATTTCTTTCACTTTGGGGTCGATTTTTATTTGTCTTTGTATTGGGAATCCCTGGGTCTGAGTTATGTCTGGTCTGGAAGAGATTTTTAGATCATTTGGTACTTAGATTTCTTATAGAGTAGTTCAACTAGCTTCTCTCATCACTAGAGAGATCTATTTTTGTTTAATTATTATCATTTCTTTCACTTTTCTGTTGATTTTTATTTGTCTTTGTATTGGGAATCCCTGGGTCTGGGTTATGTCTGCTCTGGAGAAGATTCTTAGATCAGTTGGTACTTAGATTTCTTATAGAGTAGTTCAACTAGCTTCTCTCATCACTAGAGAGATCTATTTTTGTTTAATTATTATCATTTCTTTCACTTTTGTGTTGATTTTTATGTGTCTCCTTTGCACAGATCTCTGGGTCTGGGTTATGTCTGCTCTGGAAGAGATTTTTACATTACTTAGAGCTTAGATTTCTTATAGAGTAGTTCAACTAGCACTCTCATAACCAGAAAGATTTATTTTTATTCGATTATTATGATTTCTTTCACTTTAATGTTGATTTTTATTTGTGTCTTTTGCTTTACCATAAGAATCTTTAAGTTTGGGTTAGGTTCTGGGTTATGTCTGCTGCAGAAAAGATTATTTCAATGTAGATTTCTCATAGAATCCTTCAACTATGTTCTCGCATCATTAAAGAATCCCATTTCTATTCAATTATTATTATTTATTGTACTTTAGTATTACATTATACTTGTTTCCTTTGCGTCACCATAAGAATCTTTAGGTTTGGGTTAGGTTCTGGGTTATATCTGCTCTAGAAAAGATTTTTCTAATATAGATTTCTAACAGAATCCTTGAACTATGTGCTCTTATCATTAAAAAATCCCATTTCTATTCAATTATTATGATTTCTGCAACTTTAGTGTTGCTTTATACTTGTTTCCTTAGCTTCACCATAAGAATCTCTAATTTTAGGTTAGGTCTGGGTCATGTTATATTGTATAAACATTTTTCTATCCTATCTAACGTATATTTCTTACAATATCCTTCAACTATCTTCCCCCATGACCAGAAAATTCGATTACTATTCTATTATTATGGTTTCTTTTACTTTAGTGTTGCGTTATACTTGTTTCCTTCGCTTCACCATAAGAAACTCTATCTCTGGGTTAGATCTGAGTTATGTCTGCTCTAGAAAAGACTTTTCCATCCTGTCTAATGTAGATTTCTCACAGAATCCATCAACTATCTTCCCCCATGACCAGAAAATTCCATTACTATTCAATTATTATGATTTCTTTTACTTTAATGTTACTTTATACTTCTTTTCTTTGCTTCACCATAAGAATATCTATCTCTAGATTAGATCTGGGTTATGTCTGCTCTATAAACAAATTTTCCATCCTATCTAATGTAGATTTCTTGCAAAATCCTTCAACTATCTTCCCCCATGACCAGAAAATTCCATTTCTATTCAATTATTATGATCTTTTTACTTCAGTTTTCCCTTTTATTTGTCTCCCCTGCTCCACCTCAAGGATCTATGGGGGAAAACATTTCCAAGATTAATCTGCAATATGTACACAATGTATAAGTAAAAGAAAGTTTAAAAAAAAGTGTCCAAAACTTTTACATAGACCTAATACATTAACACTAGAACTACCAACAATTACAGTGCATTTATCCATACCAAACAAATTAAATAATTAAATTAATTATCTCAATAAGTGTTTATTTATTCTTTTTCTAGAAAATTCAGATCAATTTTAGAAAATCCAGTCCAGTAAATTTTGTTAGAACGTCCATTACAAATTACAAATCATTTTGGCTACTGTTTGTGCTATTATAGACTGCATTTATGGAACTAAATCGTCCTCAAGAAGTGTCCAATGTCAAATAATCGTCGTCGTTAAAATATGTATTGCCTGTACCATATAAAAATGTCCTTCCCTGGTCAGAGTATAGGTAGAATATTTTTAGGGGCAAATTCCACCGTAAATAATTTGATTTTCGATGTTTCTGCGAGAAAAGGAAGGAAAACTAGCACGACGAAAAATTGCACACCGACGTGTATCGATTCAGCGTTGCCCGAATTTTATTTCGAGCCGAAAGCCAACGTTGCATGAACACCAAGAGTGAACAAAATAAAGTAACGAGTCGAACGAAACATCAAAAGGACGGACATCGATACACCAACGACCGTGTAAAAACGAATTTCGAAGAAAAAAAAGACGAATCTTTGAAGATGGCGGAACTGTTGGCGATTGTTCGAAGGGACGATCCGGGGAATCTGTTCGAACAAGTTTCGAGCAGACAATTTTCGCGGATGGACGAGAGAGAGGAGGGGAGCTGTCGAGGGGGGTGAATTTCTGTCGGAAGCAAGTCAGGCCTTTGCGCGAAGTTACCGCCATAATCGAGAAAGCCGTGTTGCTGGCGAACAACTGGGTCATTCCTAACAAAGTGAAGTCGACTTCGAGCCAAAAACTTTCGGTCACCTTTCACGTACGAACGCCACGCGAGCGTGTGCGCACCCGTGGCAGTGATTATTCGCAAAAATATGGCGCATTATGCTCCGTGTGGTCCATGGAATTGGAGATTTTAACACCAGAAATACCACAAAAAGCAGCTAAAATCATTTGCAACATGTAATGGACGTTCTAACAAAATTTACTGGGCTGGATTTTTTAAAATTGATCCGAGTTTTCTAAAGGGAAAATTAATAAACACTTGGGGAAACATTTAATTTAATTATTTAATTTTTTTGGTGTGGGTAAATGCACTGTAATTGTGGATAGTTGTATGCTTTATATGGTCCATGGAATCGGAGATTTTAACATAAATGTGTTCTGTTTTTCCTATTTTTGTTGATTATTTAGTATTTTGTTCTTTTTTTCCCCCTCAAAAACATCGAGAATCAAATTTTTCACGGTGAATTCGTTCTAGCTATACTCTGACGAGAAAAGGACAATTTTTTATAGTGCATGCAATACATACTTTAACGTCGATGATTATTTGACGTTGGACACTTTTTGATGACGATTTAGCTCCATAAATGTGTTCTGTTTTTCCTATTTTTCTGTCATTATTTACTATTTTGGGCTGCTTTTTTTCTAAGAGACATCGAAAATCAAATTATTTATGGGGAATTTGTTCATAAAAATATTCTAGCTATACTATGACGAGGGAAAGACATTTTTATATAGTACAGACAAATACAAATTTTAACGACGTTAAAAATTTGACGTTGAACCTTCTTTAACGACGATTTAACCCCACAAATCAGTTCTATTTTTCCAAATTTTTGCCACTATTTCGTATTTTGTTCTTCTTTTTCCCTCAAATACATCGAAAATCAAATTGTTCGCAGTGAATTCGTTCCCAGAAAGATCCTATCTATACTCTGACGAGAAAAGTACAATTTTATAAAGTACATGCAATACAAATTTTAACTGTGACGAAAAATTCACTTTATTTTTATTTTTTCTTTCAAAAACGTTGAAAATCAAATTATCCACGTTGAATTAGTCCCCATAAAAAGATACTCCGACGAAAGAAGAACAGTTTTTTAAAGGTAGTGAAAATTTTAAGTCCATTTTAATGGCGACGAAAGTTTAACGAAATCACAGACGAATGCATTTAATTTTTTGTCGAGCATATCAGAGGTTTTTCGACGACGATTTAGCCCCACCAATCTGCACCCGTTTGCCGCGGTTTCGCCACGCGGAAGCCTCTTTGGCCGCGTTCCAACGCTCGCGGAACCGGAAGCAGCCGTCGGGAGGCTCGCTCATCGTTTTTCCACGCTTCCTCGACGTCCCTGCGCGTCGTTTTCCCTCCCGTTTCTCCCATTGCTTTACCCAAACTTCGATCGAAAAGCCCTGGGAGCCCAAAAGTTAAAATTACACTCCCAACTTTGACGTTTTCGATCCTCCATTTTGGAAAATTCCACTTCCATTCACGATACAATTCCTAATTTCAATTCTTCTTCTTCTTTCAAGCCTCTAAAATGGTTTCTTTCATTCTTTAGCTATATTTGGGTGCTTTGGCTATCGATCAAAACGATTTTCCAGGTTATGTGTGACATTTAAGGGTCACTCGAACTTGTAATTCCCCTTTCTTGTTATATTCTTTTGCTAGTTTGTTAATTGATGCAACAGAATATTCAAAATAAATTGCAACGTGGAATATTCATCACCAGAACCTTCAACAATAGTAGACTTGTTTATAATCAGAGAAATTTTCAAAAATCGAGAAAATTTTTTACAAATTTTATTACAAATTACAAATGGGTTAAATCTGTAAAAATTTATAAAAAAAAAATATGCTATTTTTAACTACCAAAACAGTCGAAATGACCCATCACTAATTTCTAATAAAATTTTCAAAAAATTTGCTCGATTTAATTTCTGAGAATTTAACCTATCCATCATTTTAATATACCATTTTTGACCAGCTAATAATCGAAGGTTCCAACGAATTTAATTCCCCAGTATTTAAAAGTAACTTCTAACAAAATTTCCAAAAAATTTGCTCGATTCAATTTTTGAGAATTTAACCTATCCATCATTTTAATATACCAATTTTTGACCACCTAATAATAATCGAAGGTTCCAACGAATTTAATTCCCCAGTATTAAAAAGTGTCGAGTCCAGGTGGTCTTAAAAATAGCCTCCCTCGATAAAAAGGTTCCAAAGCAGCGTCATGCTCACCTTGGAGCGCTCTGAAACGTCCACGTGACCTGTTCGAAGAACGCACGTACTCGTCCCTGGTTATTCCCCGGACGCTCTCGAGTGAAACGCGGCAAAATATTCCCCGGAAATCCCTCCCGAATTTCGACAGGGACATTATTGGCAGAGGCATCGATTCGCATTATGGCGCGGGCGTTATGGCGTAGAACTTTCTCCTTTTCTCCGTTCCCGTCGGCTCTTTATTCGCGTTCCCCGGGCGTAAAGAGTGGCTGGCTCCGGTCCAAGGGTGCGGAAAGAGATTCGAAGAAGAAGAATTCGAAATCGATGCCTCGTCTCTCCGGGGCCACGCGCCTCCGACGCTCCACTTTCCACTATTTTCCATCCCCCTCCCTTCCACCCTTTGGCCCTTTCGTGCGCGACACAACGCCCCCGGGGAAGCCCCCTTTCCGCGTTAAAGGATCGCGATCGTTGTTCCTTCGCTCTACTTGTTTCCCTACGTGCTCGTTTCCTTGGCAAACTCGCGATTCTCGCGTCGTCGCTTCCTTTATTTCCATTCACGCTCGCTCTGGACTTTGTCGGTTCCCTTTCACGCTCGAGAATAAATATTTAAAAATCATTTGGTGGCTGGGCATTCGTGATGGATTCGATATTTGGATCGATTTAAATTGTTTAGGGGGAAATTATATGATTCCTTTGATTCGATAGACGTCGCCATTTTGTGGAAAATCTAGGGAAAAGTGTTGGGGAATTATTTAGTAAGCAAGATTTGGGATAATTTTAGTATTTTGGATCGATGTAATTTGGTTTTGTTTAGATTAGATTGTTTTTATTCATTTTGGACGTCGCCATTTTGTGGAAATTTAAAGATAAATGGCTAGGAATTGTTTACCAAGAAAGATTTGAGCAAATTTTAATATTTCGATCGATGTAACTCGTTTTAGTTTAAATTAGATTGTTTTGATTTACTTTGGACGTCGCCATTTTGTGGAAATTCAAAAATAAATGTTTAGAAATTATTTACCAAGCAAGATTTTGGGCTAATTTTAATATTTAGATCGATTTAAATTGTTTTTGTTTAAATTACATCGCTTTTATTCACTTTGGAGGACGCCATTTTGTGGAAATTAAAAAATAAATGTTTAGAAATTATTTACCAAGCAAGATTTTGGGCTAATTTTAATATTTAGATCGATTTAAATTGTTTTTGTTTAAATTAGATTGTTTTGATTCACTTTGGACGTCGCCATTTTGTGGAACTTGAAAAATAAATGTTTAGAAATTATTTACCAAGCAAGATTTGGGCAAATTTTAATATTTGCATCGATTTTAATAGTTTTTATTGAAATTCCATTGTTTTGATTCACTTTGGACGTCGCCATTTTGTGGAAATTCAGAAATAAATGTTTAGAAATTATTTACCCAGCAAGATTTGGACAAATTTTAATATTTGTATAGATTTTAATAGTTTTTATTGAAATTCCATTGTTTTGATTCACTTTGGACGTCGCCATTTTGTGGAAATTCAAAAATAAACCTTTAAAAGTTATTTGACCAGCAAAATTTGGGTAAATTTTAATATTTGCATCGATTTAAATTATTTTTGTTTAAATTTCATTGTTTTGATTCACTTTGGACGTCGCCATTTTGTGAAAATTATAAAATAAACGTTTAGAAATTATTTGATAATCAAAATTTGGGTAAATTTTAATATTTGTATCATTCTAACTTGTTTCTCTTTAAATTTCATTATTTCGATTTACTTTGAACTTCGCCATTTTATAAACACTCTAAAAACTAAATATTTAAAAATTATTTGACAAGCAAGATCCGAAACAAGGATCGATCTAAATTTCAGTTAAAATTCTACCACGAACCCACACGGTTCACGTTTAATTAATTTCCACCACCCTCAAAGAAAAACCATCCTGAACTCAGTATCCCCTCCCACGCATAGAATCGTCAGAAGTTGTGTTTAATTAAATCCGTGCACACCTTTCGAGGCATTCATACACTCCGTGTTACCAAACCCTGAAACCAAACCACTTCAATTTAATAAATGTCCAGCAACGAAGAAATCACGAGACTTTAATTAAAATAAAATACCACGCGTTCGTATTAATTTTTCCTTGTCGACTAGATCGACGTAAGTGATTCATATTCGTCGGTATAATCAGTTGTGGAGGGTGGGGAGATTTCAGTTCCGCGGGAACTTCTTAATTACTCGAAACTTAACCAATTATCGCCCGTCCAGGTTAACCGCGCGAGTTAATCGCGTTGCGTGCTCTTAACGACGTAACGACCGTTTAATGCACGCCAAGATGTCGTGACAGCGATTCCAGATAAGAGTGTGTAGCGAAACCATCGCGTGAAATTGTACTTTTGTTTTCTCGATCGCGTGATTGATTCCCTCAAGGCTTCTGGTTAGCCGCCGCGACACCTGTAATCGTTCGGTTAAGTTTGTTTCGCGGCTCTTTTCGGATAATTGGTCGCAATTGGGTAATTTATGCGAGTCTGGCGCGCGGGATTTTTCAATCTTTTATCGCGCCGCGTAACGGCGGGGGCCGCCATTTCGCCGACAGGGCGATAAATTTCGTCAAAGGCCAGCCACGAACATTCTGCGGCCAGATTCGGTCGTATCGTCGATGAATTCGCCCCGACACGCTCGAAAGATTGCATTTGCGGCGCTCGTAACTCATGCCCGAGGATTTCGGGCACTTTTTAATAGAGTCAGCATCGTTCTCGCCGAGAGTTCCACGGAAATCATTTTATTTCGTCTTATTCGCAAGTGAAATAGGTTTCGGTTGCCACGGAATACGATACGTAGCTTCCCGTGCTCCCCGGTAGAGGGCTACGCTCACCAGGCACTTTCTCACAAGCGCTCTGAATGTCCCTAGGATACTAGATTTTAGTAAACTTGCAATCTGCTGGTTAGATTAACCCCTTGACGTACGATTTAATTACATAAACAATCTTTCAAAAGTATACTATTTAATAGTGTTCGTGCAAGGAGTGACCACGGAAAAAGACTAGATATGTTTTACGAATCGTGAATGCAAAATTGTGTTGATTTTAATATATAAAATTTAATGACAAGTAACTTCATGATTACAAAACTTAGCATCAAGAATATAGATTAATAAAAAATTAAAAAATAAATACATCGCAAAATGGCTAACACAATAATAGTACTTGACAATTATTTGGAATACATATAAAATCAATCTAGTAATAAAAAAGCTTTGATCTCGAGTATCTCGAAAGCTACTGTTTGCTCCTGTCGCCAGTAGAGGGCTACAGCGCCTAGTTCCTTTCTCACAAGTGCTCGACTGACCAATGAAATATCTTAATACCTAGAGGGATTATCTTACAAACGGTTCTATTTCTCTCTCACTGCTTCCTCCAACAGCAAACACAAACAATTGATAATAATTTGCCAATATCTCGAGTAGTTTCGAAAGATGTTTGCAGAGATATAAAAGTCTCTATTACCAGTGTGTGGAGAGTTGTGTACCCAGGAACGTATACCCGGGGAAGAGAACGCTTCCTAATGGATCTCGACGGAATTCATACTAACAGCTAACAAAACAGAAGTAATTCGATAAATTTTGACGAGTTCTCAAGAAAGAAACCTTTCAGAGTGGTTCTCTGGGAAGTTCGAAGTACCTGGGTGTCCGGTAGTTTGATGAATCCTCTTTCACTATTTTAGTCTATATATATATTTAACAATTAGTCTACTTTGGGACTTTTGGGACTTATGGGACTTCTGATGTGGAAGAACATTTGTTTGGCAGCTGTTGCAACTAACAGTATTGCCCATTGCGTTGGAATCTTTAGTTTTTATTGCGTATTTTTAAGACAATTAGTCTACCATGGGATTTTTGGGACTTATGGGACTTCTGATGTGGAGAAACGATTGCTTGGTAGCTGTTGCAACTAACAGTATTGCCCATTGC
This sequence comes from Colletes gigas, assembly GCF_013123115.1. NCBI lineage: Eukaryota > Metazoa > Arthropoda > Insecta > Hymenoptera > Colletidae > Colletes > Colletes gigas. The sequence goes on from NW_025106644.1 coordinate 4,242,840, forward strand.
GTTGGAATCTTTAGCTTTTATTGTGTATTTTTAAAACAATTAGTCTACTTTGGGACTTTTGGGACTTATGGGACTTCCCTTGTGAAAGAACGTTTTCCCACCAACTGTTGTAGCTAATAGCACTGTCCATTGCGTTGTAATCACCACTTTTTCCTATCCATTTTTAAAAAAATTCCATTTTATGACTTTTGGGACTTCCCCTTGTGGAAGAACGTGTGCTCCAAAGCTGTTGCAACTAAATTCTAACGAAATTCAGAGATACGGCGTATCAGGAGTATGCAAGATAAGCACAGAGAGAGACAGAAGCGCGGAGAATAGGGTTAATCGATGCCAGAACGGAACCAGACTTCGCGATTCCATTTGAATTCCCAACCACGTAAACCCCCCAACCCCCTCGTCAACTTTCCGAACCCAGGGCCCCTTTAGCGATCATTCTGGCTCGTCGAACGTGGTTATTACACCGTCGTTAAAGCGACTGCTAACCGTACAAAGGCGTAGGCACCGCAAAGATCCCGGCCCCCGGCCCCCGGCCGCCAAAGGGAAATTAAACGGGAGGGAATTTCGCGGGGAGAGAGAGAGAAAAAAAAAAAAGAAGTTAACGCGATCCCTGACTTTATTTTACCAGCTCGTGAAAAATCCTTTTAGCCTTCCCTCTCGTGCAAAACTCTAACGATATTACGGTCATTTTCTTCCCGGGAAATTATTATTATGCAAGACAAAAAAAATTAGACACTTTGGAGGTTATGTTTGGAGAACTTCAATGCAAATTGAAATTAAAATTTTGCATTTTTGGGGGGGGTTTAAATGACACTGATATCCTACTTATTATTAAAAATTAAAATTTTAAGGTTCTAAAAATTTTTTTTAATTTAAATTTTTTTCCAAAATTTTCTAAATTCAATTTTTCTCGAGTTTTTTTAAAATTCTTTGGTGATTCTTTTTTACTGTATAAATGCCTGTAATTTAAATTTTATTTCAGTATTTTCTAAATTCGACTTTTGTTGTAAACGAAGGTGGTAATAATTGTGGATGTCAAATGCAGTTTTACGGTATGATTTTTGTGGCGATGGGTTCTTCCCGGATCACCAGAACACAATAACGGTTTGGTCACACGCGTCGTATGCAAATACACGGTGTTTATAAATAGCGTTTGGCCGTTCGAGGCAAAAATAACGAAGGTTGCGCCACTGCACCAAAGAAAGACGATCGACTATGGGTTCAGGTGCTCCTTGCGAGCCTCAACCCTCTTCGTTCATCGTAAGTTTGCGATGAAACCCATTGGTATCGCGCGCGATCGTCACGCATCTTTCTTTATCCGCGGGGAAAAATCGTTCGGTTTCATGGATCGTCGCGTATCCCGATATCGATCGCGCGTGCCACGATGTAAACAATCTGAACCCTTTTGTCGATGGTTTATCTATTTAACCGGTGCCCTTTGGCTAACTTTGCGACCACTTCGTCACGAGTGACCTGAATATCTCGAAAGGCGATTGTAATCTTCGTTATTTATCAGACCCTGGTCGAAGGGGTTGGCTCCTGGGCTTCTCAGGTTTTCAATTAACGATTGTTCATTTTATTTTGTGGAATATGAAATCACTTTCGATCGATGGAAGATCGCCATTTTTATTTTGAATTTTTATTTTGAATGGGGCACATAGGTTCATCAGATTAATTGAGGGGTTTAAATTATTTCTAGAAAGCTTTAATTATTAGTAATTTATTGCGGGAATTGTTAAGTTATAGTGTTTTGAAAATTTGTTCTTAACACTTTACCGACCGGTAATGGTTGATAAATCGGCTATCGGTCGGTAAGCGTTGGCCGGTAAAACAGTTGATTGATAGGCTCTCAGCCGGTAAGCGTTGGTCGGTAAAACAGTCGATTAATAGGCTATCGGTCGGTAAAGTGTTAACGTAATAAGTATTATAGTTTGACTTAAGTTTCATTTATAAGAACAGAAATTGAATTTAGGAAGGGTTGGAATAGAATTTAAATTGTAGGTATTTTTGTGATGAAAAGAGTATTTTTTTAATTTTTTAAAGTCACATGAATAGGTAATTGTGTCAACATGAAAGGTATCAATAAATATACGTGCGGTCAATACTCGTAAATCTAGTGTTAATGAACACTTTTGAAGTGCAGAGGGTTGAAAATAATGAAAATGTCCATTTGCTTTTCCTTTACCGACTTCGAAAATTACTTTGCATCGAAAATTTCGTATTCTCGACGATGTTCTCGATCGATTTCGTCAGTTGATGACTTCACTCGACGACGATTAGCAGTTTGACACGCGGTCTCCCGCCGCTCAGGGTGAGAGAATGCGTTTTATTTTCAGACTTGTGCGCTAACTGTCCGCGTCGAATCTGGAAAGCGGGTGTTCTTGTCTTTTAATAGATCGTTGCATCCCGTTGGCTTCGGGACCGGGTAGCTCGAAAAATAATAACCCACACAGAAACTCGAGCGACCAGTCACCCATTTCGAAAATAATTGGCCATCTGTAGCTACCGATTCCCCAAATCCCCTAAAAAAACAGAAACCAAGAACCATTTTGTCGCGTCTATTCTCACAATTCTCAAAAGTCAACGTCCAACGCGGTCATAGCTTTCTTCTGAAACAATTATTTTGCTTTTTTTGGGTCGCCTTCGATCGTTTTTGACATTTTTAAACGACAATTTTACAATTATTTTATTTTGTTTTGGGTCGAGTTTCATCATTTTTGAAATATTTAAACGCTAGTTTTACGATCATTTTCTTTCTTTTTTTTTTGAGCGTTTTTTGTTTTCTTTTGTTTTGAATCGTGTTCGATAGTTTTTGAAATTTTTAAACAGCAGTTTTACGATTATTTTGTTTCGTTTTCTTTTGGATCGCGATCGATCGGTTTTGAAATTTTTAAACGGTAGTTTTATAATGATTTTATTTTGTTTCTTTTTGTTTTATTTTGTTTTGGATCGCATTCGATCGTGTTTGAAATTTTTAAACGCTAATTTTACAATTATTTTGTTTCATTTTGTTTTGGATCGCAATCGATCGTTTTTGAAATTTTTAAACAGTACTTTTACGATTATTTTGCTTTGTTTTGGATCGTTTGGTGTTTGAAATTTTTCTGAGTTGGAGGGGTGGTCGTCGAGTCGCGTTTACGCGTAGGAAATGTTTTCCATTGGAGGCTCTTTTAATTTTATGACACTTTCATTACGTCCAGTTCCATTTGCGGCCGATGAAAGGGGCCGACGACGAGCTCCTACGATGAACATCGTCCGCAAACAAAGCTCGAGGAGAGCAATCCAGGCTCCATTTTTATCGAGCGTTGCATTATCAAACCCCGGTGGCCGACAACGAGCAGCAAACACTCGATTTCGCGATCGATTTTTACCACCCCCATACTATTGCTCTCCTTTTTCTCGTCGTCGAAACGAAATTCGAATTCATTACACTCAAAATGCGTCGAGAAAATAATGAAAATCATATTCACTTTCCAATAGATCAAGAATTCTTTAAAATTTTCTCTTTACGTTGTTTGCCCAATTTCACTTGGTACAGACAATACAAATTTTAATGACGTCGATTTTGACGATGAAATTTTGATGTTAAATGATTTTTGAGTATTTATTTTTCCAAATTTTTGTCACTATTCACTATTTTGTTGTTATTTTTCTCTCAAAAACATTGAAAATCAAATTATTTATGATGAATTCGTTGTAGCTATACTCTGACGAGAAAAGGACAATTTTATAAAGTACATGCAATACAAATTGTAAAGAAGACGAAAGTTTGACACTTAGGATGTTTTCTGACGACTATTTTACCCACAAATCTGCTTTATTTTTCCAAATTTTTGTCACTATTTACTATTTTGTTCGTATTTTTCTCTCAAAAGCATCGAAAATCAAATTATTTACGGTGAATTCGTTGTAGCTATACTCTGACGAGGGAAGGACAATTTTATATAGTACATGCAATACAAATGTTAACTACAATGAAAATTTGACTATGGACCTTCTTTGACGACGATTTAACCCCACAAATCTCTTCTATTTTTCCAAATTTTCATCACTATTCATTATTTTCTTCTTTTTCTCTCGAAAAACCTCAAAAATCAAATTACTCACACTGAATTCATTCCCATCTATTTAACTATCAAATTCCAGTACTTTTATACACTAATATGTCTTCCTATCTATCGAATAAATAAATAAAAACAAGTGCAAGAATAACTTTATTAAACTTTATTTATTTATTTACTTCAGTAGCAACAAGACAATAACAGTAAATCTCACTCTGTCGATAAAACAGAGTATCGATCACCCACCTGCTGATTATCGATTATCAATCACTCTATAACGTAATGTAACACGCTTCCAATCAGTTTTCTCATTATTTTTTGAAAATCAAACACACATTATCACCTGATTTAATTATATTTTGATCGAGATTATTCACCATTGGCGTTTCCCCATCGACTTTTAGGCATGCTTAACGCGCGTTTAAGAGGCAAGCATTCGCGTCGACCGTCAAGGCGTGCTTCTCTAAAGATAGATCCTCTAATCCGTACCGTTCTCGCTAGATTCTAAACTCGATGTCTCGTGTCCCCGGCTACCACTTTCAAACGCGTCTCCATGGCTCTCCTTGAACTCCAAAGCCTCCTTTGGTTCCGTATGGAGATCGTTATTCTTTCAATATTATGCAAGATTCGACGACAAACGTTCGACAAAATCGTCGAACGTCGCAAGGATCGTTAGATCTTCGATGCAGCGACGTTTCTCCAGTGTTTTTTTATTCGGTGTTGTTACTCTCATTAGCGAAACTTGAACCGATAAGACGGGAGGATAAAAAGATCGATTGTTCTGCTTTTCGAACAATGGAAGATGCATTTCGATAGGTGCATTGCTTCTTAGATAATAATACCCATTGTTCGTCGATCTACAGGAAATAACTTTATTTCAGAAATAATGAGTGTTTTGTCCCTTTTGTGTTTCGTGACAATCTGTTTCCGATGATTTAAATATCGAGTGAAATAGCAATTTTTAAATAATATTTGTTTAACACTAGTACTATCAAAGTACTCGAGATGAGTGGTAATTTCTAATAAAAATTTTAAAACATTTACTCTCTGTGGGTTTTTAAAAATTGACCGTAGTTTTTCACCTGAGAATTAGTGAACATTTATCTCTATTGCATTATGAATTTCTTCAATTATCTATTCAAATTCGTTGGTACAAATAAGTCTATTATAATTGTCAGTGTTTCCAGTGTTAAAACGTAATTTTTCATTTATTTATAAGCAGCTACAAAACCTTCAGTAGAATCAATTTTGAAATTTTACTGATTTCTATGAATTGTCCAGGTTATTTTTAACAACAGAACTACCAAAATGGTCAAATTGATCCATTGGTAGTTTCTAATAAAAATTGTAAAACATTTAATCCTAGTGGATGTTTAAAAATTGTCCGTAGTTTTCTACCTGAGAATTAGTGAACACTTATTCCCATTGCATTATGTATTTCTTCAATTATCTATTTAAATTCTTTGGTATAAATACATACACCATAATTATCATCAATTCCAAGTGCATAGAGTCCAGTAATGTGTTTGTTTTTCACATTTTTTCCGCCCCTAGTTGATTGACAAACCGAACCCAGTGTTTAGCAAAGTAAATCAGCGAGCCTAATCCGTGCACCCCACGTCGAGGCCTCATGCCTCCACGTAGCGACCTTCGACGTCTTTATCGTTACAAATATGTGTCAAAGTTACCCTTCGCAAGTTCCCCCTTTTTACGACGCGTCTTTGACTATCGAGAACGAGGGGAGCGTATTTCTAAAACTCGAAACCATAAACTTCCTCTCGCAAGGACGTGCTTTCGAACGGTTAAATAACACGGTGTTCCTAAAGTGAAATCTTAATCTCGAAACTAGACTCCTCAGGTACGTAAATTGCACCAAAAAGGGGAAACTAAAACCAGAAAAATATTCATTTTTCCAAATAAATATCCACCTATAATTAAAATTTCATTGATTTTCTATATTCAATTTGTGTTGTCATAAATGAAAATCGAGAACGTGTTGTGTGTGTCGCCATAGCGGCGCTAAGTAGGAGTGCAAGGGGGCCCCATCGCGGCCAATAGCGAGACCAGTGGGCCCAACGTGCTCGAGACCAATCAGACTCATGCTCCTTTCACTCGCTATACTGGGGAACCAGTCAGACTCGCGGTCCTTTCACTGGCCATCTTGTCGCGGGCCCACGGTGGGCGTTCACTTTTTGGGACTTATGCACATGGAGTGGGGCCTTTCACTCTTGGAATCGATACTATGGACTCTCGAGGCGAAATGTTAAGGGAAATGAATTTTAATCTCACTGGAGGCGTGTTCACTTTGGGACTTATGGGCATGAATTGGGGCCTTTCACTCTTGGAAACGAAATGATTGACTCTCGAGTTGAAATTTTAAGGGAAACAAATTTCAATCTCAAAGTAGACGTCTTCACTTTGGGACTTATGGGTATGAATTGGGGCCTTTCACTCTAAGAATCGAAACAATGAATTTTCGAGTTGAAATCTTAAGGGAAATGAATTTTAATCTCACGAAGATGAGTGACGAGATAAATTTTAGGTTCACGATTGTCTCAAATCAGAATTTTGGTGTCTTGAAAAATTGATTTGCGGATTTAGTTGGACAAGAGCGTAGGAACGATGGACGCGGGCAGGAAAATCTAAATCCGGGTCGACGTGTTCCGACGATGTATTCCGAATTGGTTGACGGGTCCCGTGGGAGGGAACGAACCGACAAGCGTCCCGGAAGGACCCCCGAAACTGCAACGTAATTCGATAAAGCGGGCAGGGGGGGCTCGTGAATGACCACGATCGAGGATTGGCCCTCTGGCGATGTTCCATATTATGGCTCGGTTTCGAGAGACTGCTTAGAAAGTAGCTACCAGCCGCGCAAAAACATTTAAAACGACGGAATGATCGATGATTTATTTCGAGATTAAGGGGATTACTAGGAATATTACTTAATTCAATGAACTTTTAAGCAAATGTTATGTAAAAATTACTATTTTACTCGATGTTTAACTCACTAGATGCTATTTGAGTTTATGAGGATTACTAGGAATATTTATATAAATTTTTAATACTGGAATTAATAACAGTTATGGTGTATTTGCTATTCGAATAACTGTAGTAATGGGTAGACTTTTTCGACGAAATTAAAAAATTTTAAATCATTCTGGAAAAATTATTTTTAGTTGCAGGGGTCAATTACAATTATTTTTGGTGAATAGACATACCCTCGAAATCCTAACCAGTTTCGAGAAAAAAATTGGAGAATGTGAAGAAATTTTTAATCACTTTGAAAAAATTATTTTTAGTTACAGGGGTCAATTACAATCAGTTTTGGTGAATAGACATACTCCCGAATTCCTACTCAGTTTGGAGAAAAAAATTCCTCACTGAAAATATAATTTCTAACCAGAAATGTCTGCCTGAATTTTCATGCGAATCTTCAAAACGTCATAACTTCTGAACGGATTGAAGGATTTTAATGTTTAACAAGGCAAATAATGCGAATTTTAGTGGAGAATATGTAGAAATTTCAAAAATTATCAAAAAGTTGATCCTTGACATCGCAAAATGAGGGAGAGCCCATAAAAATGATCCAATTTCCAAACGACCATAACTCCTACACTAGTGAATATATTTCAATGAAATTTTGGGAGGAATTAGAGCTCATGTATACCTACAAAAAAGTATTAGACAACTTTTCTCTATGACGTCAAATAAAATTATTAAAAATCAAAAACGAATTCTTAAGGAAATTCGACAGGTAAATCCCTAAATTCGACGAAAACCAAATATTTCAAATCGTTTAAAAAAAATTATTTTTAGCTAAGGGGGTCAATTACAATCATTTTTGGTGAATACACATACCCCCGAAATCCTACCCAGTTTCGAGAAAAAAATTCCAGAATGTGAAAAATTTTTTCGAAATTAAGACATTTGGAATCATTTTGAAAACATTATTCTTAGTTACAGGGGTCAATTACAATCATTTTTGGTGAATAGACATACCCCCGAATTCCTACTTAGTTTGGAGAAAAAAATTCCTCACTGTAAATATAATTTCTGATCAGAAATGTCTGCTCGAAGTTTCATGCGAATCTTTAAAACGTCATAACTTCTGAACGGATAGGACGATTTTCAAATTTAAAAATGCAAACAACGCGTATTTTGATGGAGAATATGTAGAAATTCCAAAAATGATCAAAAAGTTGATCCTTGACATCGCAAAATGAGGGAGAGACCATAAAAATGGTCCAATTTTCAAACAGCCATAACTTCTACAATAGTGAATATATTTCAATGAAATTTTTCTCTGAAGTAGAGCTCATAGGCACCTACGAAAAAGTAAGAAACAACTTTTCTGTAGAGCGTCAAACAAAATTATTAAAAATAAAAAACTAATTTTCAAGCAAAATCGACAGGGGTAGGTGCCTAAATTTTTCACAAAAAAAAAAAAATTTCAAATTGTTCTAAAAAAATTATTTTTAGCTAGGGGAACCAATTACAATCATTTTAAGTGAATAGACATATCCTCGAATTCCCAACCAGTTTCGAGAAAAAAATTCGAATAGGTGGACGAATTTTTTGGCGAAATTGAAAAGTTTCAAATTATTTTGGAAAAATTATTTTTAGTTGCAGGGGTAAATTACAATCATTTTTCGTGAATAGATATACCCTCAATATCCTGCCCACTTTCGACAAAAAAATTCGAGAAACTAAAATTTTTCGAAAAAATTAAAAAATTAAAAATCATTTTGACCACTTACAGTAGTCCCAGTGTCAGGCAAATGTTACTTAAAAATTACTGATCCCCTCGATGCTTAAGTCGCCAGAGCAAACGCTAAGTTTATAGGATTATTTCTCGGTGAATACGTAACGCTCATGCTACACCGTGGTTTGTCATGCACACCTGTTTAAGAAATATGAATGAGCAGTTGTTCTCTGGGAACACGGACACCTGAGGCGAGCCATACGGTCGATCGTATCTCCCCTTGGAAAATGGCCCATATAGCCCCACGAATCATTTGAAACCACGCGAAAGAGAAAGCGTTCTTGTTCGTTATATCCGTGGCTGCCCAAAATTACACGTTCTGCTCTCAAAACACATTCTACCCTCTGTCCTTTTGCATACAATTTATTCTGCAACAAAAACTTAAGTGTAAGACCCATTTCCATCGAATTTCTCTCATTAAACATTCGAGCAATCGTTTAATTTCGATGATAAATCGTCAGCCAGGTCAGCGAACTTTTATTTTCATTTTACGACTGCTTCCTAAACAATTTAATATCGCAGGGCGCGACACGTCCCCTCCGTTTCTCGATTTCTGTCTCCCGCAGTATGAAAATAGCACCGTGTGCCAGTTTTTATTTTTTGGTCCCGTCAACGTGAATATTACGCGCGTGGTACCGTTTCCGTAAACTCTGGATGGTCGATGCCCAACGCAGAAAACTGTTCCTTCGACCGTGGAAGCGTTGCAAGTCGGTGGTATTATCGTGTAAAGTACGGAATCGACTTTTCGCTTTCAGTGAAACGTCACGGTCTTGGATGACCGTCGTAAACTCTCAGACGCGACTCATCGATCGCTGAATTAAAGATTCCCCGTTGCATTCTCGCGCGGAACACTTCGTTTTATTCGTCGTCGATATTTATGGTAATTCTCGTCGTTAGAAATTGTTTCGTGCATCGCCATTTAATTGTTCTCGTCGTCAAAGTTACTCTTTTTGGAAAACAGTATGTGGAATTTTGCTAACGTTTTTGGAATTTTGTCTGTTTCAGGTACGGTGACATGGTTCCGAAAACGATCGCGGGAAAAATCGTGGGGGGCGTATGCTCCCTTAGCGGTGTCCTAGTGATCGCTTTACCGGTGCCTGTTATCGTCAGTAATTTCAGCAGAATATACCACCAGAATCAGCGGGCTGACAAGCGGAAGGCTCAGAGGGTGAGTCAAAAACATCCACCCTATTCTACGAGTCTCTAAAAAAAGATCTTTGCATTATTAATCCCAAATAATCAAGCTTTATTTCAATTTTCTAGCAATCGATTCCAAGAACGACGATTTAGAGTCTCCGAATCTCCAAAAGAGACCTTTGCATCATCACAAATAATTAACTTCGACCTTAATAGTCCATTTCGCCCATTACATTCGTTTTCACTTGCTGTTGTAGAAGAAAAAGAGTCCCTGAGCCTCACCCAAACCAAGAAAACTCTAAAACTCTTCTCAGATCGAGCACTTGTGAGAAAGGAACAAGTCGATCGTAGCCCTCTAGCGGCGAACGCACGAAGCTCCTCCTTTTGAGTTACCTGTAAATCCAAATTTCTCGAGCAAGACATCGTCTTTTAGAGTCTCCCAGTTCTTCGAACATTCATCTTGGATGCCTTTTCAGTGTTGGGTTCGCTTTCATTGCGCAGAAACCGAAGAATCTCTATTTAGAAACGATTTTCTAAGGTTTTCGTGGAACGGTTGCATTCATCGTTTACGATTTACTTGTACTGGGATACCGAGATCCTCCAGTATCGTTCGAATAAAAGCGTACGTCAACAAAGCACACCGAAATTATTCCCGACGAGTCACGTAGCTATTTTTAATCGCCGGCATTTTATTAGCGCGGATCAAAGAAGCGGAGAGTGGCTCCGTTGTCTCCGTTAACTGTAACGACGCGTAACGATATCGATGTCGGTTCCTTTTAATCGTTGAATTACACCGATTATCCCCCGTTTTGCGATTCATCGGTCAATTTGAATCGAGCACGCCATTAAATCGCGAATACATTTTCCCTACTGCCTTCGAACGCGTCTCCGTTCGATTATTCCGTTTCTTGACACAGATATCATTTTCTAAAATTAATATCGCACAATTACCTACCCGTTTCCAGCATCGTGGACTCCAAAATTTCGAGCCCGATGCGTACGTTTCAAACGTGTTCCATATTTCGCCAGGAACATCCTTTGTTTCCCTTTGTTTCCCGCGAGAGAAATGTGGAACGTCGCGACAGGGATGACAGGCGACAGGAGAATTTGAAACTTCCTCGTCGCAAGTTCAGAGGCAGAAGTGGCCTATCGCGGCGAAAGTCGATTCGTAATTTCTTCTGTCGGGCGCCTAACGTCGAGAACCTCGTGTCAGAGTGTCCGGGAGACGCTAGCAGGAGTTTTGGTTGGCGTGCAGCCAGCTGCAGACCTCGGTTCATTACCACTATCCTGTGTACGGAGAGACGGAGGCAGCTGGCCGAATAAAGTGGCCCGGAGTAGCATGATCGCGGTCGGGAATCTTCCGACAGCCACGCTGAATCTGATTCATAGCGATTGTTGCTTCCAACGACTGTCCATACATGTTCGTTCGCGAGTTAAAAGACGCCCGTGGCTCAAACGGACGCCATTTCGTCGTACACACGTGGCCATTCGCGATTTTAGTCTTTTAGACTTTCAATAGTACAAGAGTTTTGGTCATTTTCAGGTTAAAAATCAATTGAGAAAATAAAATAGCGCCTTCGATCATTTTATCGACCTATCATTGCCGATAAATTACTGATTGATAGGCTCTCGGTCGGTAAAAAACTCGATTACGTCGGTAAGTAATCGATTTATCGACTGTCAGTCGGTAAAGAAGGGATTACGTCGGTAAGATTGGGCTGTCAGTCGGTAAAAAAACTGATCACGTCGGTAAAAATGGGCTGTCAGTCGGTAAAAAAGTGATCACGTCGGTAAGAATGGGCTGTCAGTCGGTAACAAAAATGGGAAAATAGTAATGTTAAGTGATACTAGTACTAATTATTGTATCTCTACGATAAACTAGTCACTCAAGATTAGCTCGACACGTCGTAGAGTATTGAATTGTGCCCGAAACAATGCTAAAAACATGCCCTGTAACTGACCGTAGTTGTTTCTTTGAGAGTTCGTGCATCGAAAGATCGACGTAAAAGTTCGTAAATTGGAAGAAGGTCAGTTTCTCGACATCTTGTTTTCCTTTTCTGTTAAATCTGCAATGCAGATCCTGTTTAAAAAGCCTCGAGGAACCCTCGATCGAACGAGAAATCTGGCGATTGGGTCGCCTCTGCGTCATTTCTAGTCATCGCGAATGCAAACGTATCTCCGTTTCCGTGTTTCAATATTTATAAGAACCGCCTCAGCTATCAGAACACACGCTGTTCGGAATGATAAACCGATAAGTCGCGTTTTTAAAAATTTTAAATATTCCAGTTCGACGATAGCTCGATTGACGTCGACGATGGTGAAAAGGAAATGCAAACAAGACGTATGTACGTGCTCCCCATTATACAAATAAATAGATCGTGAAATATTGAGATTTGGTCTACGCAGTCTCCGGGGTGTTTGCTTCTCGATCTCTTCGAGAATCGATTTCACGCGCGGCGAGGCAAGTTCAGCCGATTAAGGGTAAACAAATATTTGAGAGAAGCTTCCATAAGTAAACAGCTCTCATCGTGAACTTCTAGTCGCGAAACAAACTCCGACTTCCGCTGGATAAATCTTTGCTTCACCCGAAAAACACGGGACTTTTGCTTTCCTTTTTCGTTCGATGATAATTCGGGTATCCTGCAGCCTCCTGTACCCTCCACGAACTTCGTGGACTCTAAAAATATAGGCGAAAGTTTCCCCGTAAACGGTTCCCGCGAAATCGTGGAACGATAATCAGAATCCAATAATCCGCGAAAGGGGAGAAAAGTTGAACGCGGATTGGCCATTGTTACGCCGCGAGCAAGTGCATTTCTCGCGAACAAACGACGCAAAAAGTAATTTAACGCGCGAACGAGCGGGATCGCGTTAACTTCGCCGGGTTATTATTTCGACGAGAACACTTTTCCCTCAGAAGCTTCTCGTCGCGTCGATGAAATTTTTAGATTCGACGCCACTCAAGAAATTTATCCTCGCGATTAAGTGCTTTACGATTATCACGTCGTGCCGGTCGTTAAGCCACATAGGTGACGCAAACGATCCCGGTTTCGGGCAGGGAGCTTAAACAAGCCTTTTTATTGCGCCACGATCGGCGCCAAGGTGACCACAGCTCGCTCATCCCGCCATTTCCCCTGAAAATTACAACCATCAGGCTTCCGTGAGGTCTTTTGTATGCAACTTGACGCGTCCGAAGTTCTGGAACTTAATTGTCGGACGCGTTTCGGATTTCCTCCGAGGAATATGCTCCTTCCTTCCTCTTCACCACGTATCTCTATTCTTAGCGCGAACTCCTTGGCACGCTTCCTCCCTTTAAGGTCTCCTTTCTCCACCCCTCCCGCTCCTGGGACGGACGGCAGCCACCGAAGGAAAAAATAACGAGCGCCAAGGGAGACAAGGAACGCCATCCTCAAACGTTTCGTTTGTTTGCTTGACTTCGTGATCGCCTCGAGGCGTCGGTTGTGCCAAGACGCCCGCGAAAACCGCACGCCGCGATAAGAGACTTCGCACCCCTTCGCGAGTTGTCCATTTTTTCTTTGTCGGAGCTTAAAAACTCGATAGGAATCGTTAGAAACGAGATACTACGATAAACTAGCACTTTCAAACACTTTACCGACCTGTCAGTGCCGACAAATTACCGATTGATAGGTCACCGGTCGGTAAAAAACCGGATTACGTCGATAAGGTAGCGATTAATCGGCCTCCGGTCGGTAAAACAGTGATTTCGTCGGTAAAAAAGTGACTTTTGTCGGTAAAACAGTGATCAATCGAGTACCAGTCGGTAAGTATCGGGTCGGTAAAGAGGGTTAATGGAAAGCAGAGTGGATTTTGATGAAAGGAGCTGTCGAAAGTCTTTCAGAAAAATGTAATCGAACCGTTCCACGAATAAAACGAGCTCGTTAACTGGGCTGAGTGTGGAAAAAGAGAACTCTCGATCGCAAACACTGACGTCATTGGCCCCCCGGTGGTCCGGGTTTAATCGTCTTCTTTCTCGCCGCGGCGTTGAACCGGGCGAAACAGGGAGTCCACGCTATTCTTGAACGCGCTAAACACGCACTTTCAAACAGTTTACGCGGCCAGGGCGTTAATAAAGACTGCTTTGGCGGGATCAATCGTTACCAAGAACCCATACGCGTCACTACTCGTCAACCTCGAAGCAACAATGTTACGATTCCGTGGAAAATTTATTTAGAAAATTCATATTTCACGATTATTACATCGTCAAAACACGCTTGTTTCGTCTTGCAACGATTTGGGGAGAGAAATTAGCTGAATAAGTCTTCCCTTCCACACTAAATTTCCAGCTTTGTTTTCTCACGCGTCGTAACTCTTTCTCGTGCAATATGTGTACCATAAATTTCATCTTTGATAATTCCAAAGCCCGTTAATTCGTTCTATGCAGGTTTTTTTTTCGTAAACGATCGAAACGTTATTTCGAACGATTGTTTCGACACGAAATATTTTTAAATACGATCTGATTGTTGTTGCTCGACCTAGTAACTGGGGCGCCAGCTATAACTCCATTCAAATTTTTCAAAAATTTCTCACTCCATTATAACGGAGTTTATTTGCTCGACCGATTTCCCCGACGATCGAACGCGAAACAGATAAAAAAGTCTCGGAGGCTCGTGAAAAATAACGTTTTTGTGAAAGTCGACCAGAAGCTGGGCAGAAAGGAGTGGAAAATCCTATCGTCAGGGCTCGACGAGGCCTGTCAACGGGGTTTCACCTCGTAAAACACGTCGGCGTGCGTTTTACCGGCCACGTACGTTCGATAAATCAAATCGGACTAGATACTCCGGCTTAAATTACTGCCGACACGCTGTCGTTCCGTTATTGCACCGATAAACCGTCGATTTACGCGACCGCTTCGGTCGATTGATCGAAAGATACGCAAAAAAAAAAAAAAAATAGTAAAAAGAAACCCCCGAAGCCAGAAAATCCAAGTTTCGAAACGGACTTGACGACTCGACGAGAGGAACCGTGGTCCGGCGACTATCGCGTTAATTAACGAGTAGCAATTAACGTGGCGTTATTAGAGGCCGTTTTCGGATCGTCGACCGCGTCACGAGTGTCGTTTCTGCTCAACGATCGATCCCAGGCGCGTTCACACCGCGAAAAACGCGAATTTTCCACGCTGGAACCTTTGCCTCGAAAGATGTTCACGCTGAATTTGACGGCTCCTGTGCTCTTATTCTCGACGAAATATCGCTCGACCGTGATATTTGCGCAGTTTCGAAACAGCGTTAGTTCCGTGCGCGTTATACGCGAACCATTACGGATCAACGTTAATTAATCTGGGGGCTAATTAGTATGCGCCCCGGGAATCCGATTGGCTGCAACACGATGGGGGTAGAAGGGGGCCAAACAGAACGCCCGATCGAATATTCCAACGCGACCCTGGCCCGCCGCGGAGCATTGCTATGTAAGTCGATTTCAGGTGTGCCCGCCATAATTTTCACCAGATGTTACCAAACTTCCGGCCCTGCAAATTGCCGCAGCGTGGTCTGGCCTCGTGGCAAATGCCGTTAGTCCTACATTAATTCTCCATTTTAAACGTTTCAACGTAAATTTGTTTCGTCTATGATTACCAAGAAACTTCAAATACACTAAAATGTAGCATCGATGGTTTATTTTGCCCATTGCACTCGCTATTATAGAAGGGAAAGAGCCCCTGAGCTTCCTAGTACACTGATCAATAACAAAACCCAAGAAAACTCTTCTCAGATCGACCACTTGTGAGAAAGGGACGAGTCGACCGTAGTCCTCTAGCGGAGAGCGCCCGAAGCTCCTCTGGGAGAATGGTTTCTCAGTTATTCTCGATTGCTCGTGTGACACAAAGCTCATCGAGTCGATAACTATGGAATTATCTTTTGGCAAACACCTCCACAAGCCTCGAGAATTTCCTTTCACCGAGTTCTCTTCGATTACCATTGTTCAGAGACATTAAATGTTCGCAATACTCTAGCTAGAACGATTACACAGAAAGAGCTTTTTTTTTAATTCCAATTGTTTCACTTAACCCCTTCAACAGCGTTTAGTAATATTTATTCCTATACTCCATAGCAATTTCTACAATTATCTTGGGGGTTTAAATTTGTTTCCAATATTCATTTGTTCATAAGTTAACTGGTTACGTGAATGGAAAAAAGACCGCTGAATTTATCGTCGTCCAGCAGCACCGCGAGCCACTGGAAGTTACACAGATTCCGAAACGTGTATTCACCGCCGGGGACAATATCGCGCGTAGAAGCGAACGAAGTTGTTCCCTGAAACGTATCTACGGGCTGCACGCCCGGCCTCCTGTCCCAAACAACGCCGAATCGAACAATTCGAACGACACTCGCGCGTCTACGCCACCCGTCGCCGATAACAGTTCTTTTTTACCGACAGAGCGCTCGCGTACCCTGGAGACCAGATCCAACATGGCGGCGTGCACGCGTTACGGGGACCCGTAACCCCAGCCCGTGGGCTGGAAAGCGACGAGCGAACGCTCAATTACCAATTCGATCGTGCGCTCGGCAAAGGCTTCTGTCTAATTTGCTGTTAATAACAACGTACGATCGTTTCGATCGTCCCAAAAAGAAACACCGATTGTCTCGAGGCTTGGATAAAAGGATAAACCTCGTTGTCTTTGCGTCACATCACGGAACACCTGATTAGGAATATTCTTAAACATTCCCTTTGACCCTTCGAGACCCTTTGACATTCTCACGGTGAAACCTACTCGATCATTACTTACGTTTTATATTTTCTTTTTTGCAATTAATTTATTTGCAACAGTGAGATTCGCGAGTGTCGTTTATCTTTTTCCTTGGATGTATTTTTCGTGAAAAGGGACCAGGGAAACTGGGTGGTGGGGCGGGCGCTATTAACGTTTCGCGAGGGAGGCGGACGATGAAACACGATTTGCTACGTTCTCGTCGAATATTTTCCAGTACGGGTACTTTTACTATTTTAATTTTCAATGCCCCAGGGTAAAAAGTAGGTCTTGCGTACTTCATTCCGCGGCCCTTTCTTGGAACGCGAAAGGCCGCGCCCCTTTCAGCCGTCCGTGACCCGCGCGTTATTTGTCGACGTTCGCTTAATTAACTTACCGGAGGCTGAAAGCGTGGATTAGGCGAAACGCCGAAAATCCACGACGTCGAAATCGTGACTTCTGTTTTCTTATCGGTGCACCCACCCCCCACCCCCTCGTTACATCCGCGTTCCCTCATCTTCCTTGGATTAATCGTCGAGAGCCACGCGATATTTCCGACCGCGTTTCGTGTCCCTGCACCGATGGCCTTTCCCCATTCTCGATTTCTCTTCGCCATAATTCTTTGCAACCCTGTTTCTGTGCCTCCCTCGATAAGTGTCGCCAGCCAGCGAACGTTAGAGAGGGTTCTTGAGTATTTAAATTCGTTCGAAAAGGATTTGGACCAATTGTTTAGTTGGAAAAGTCACAGTTTATGGGGTAGAAAGTGGAAAAAGGTTTTTCGAAAATATTTGACACAAAAAAGAAAATTAATTTGCAATTTTTGAATGATTCTGGAGCTAGTGAAATGGACGAACATTGAATATTGGGATCTAGCTTGACAAAGAGACGACGATGGACAGTTTTCTGTGCCTCCCTCGATAAGAGTCGCCATCCAGCGAACGTTAGAGAGGGCCCTGGTGTATTTCATCTCGTTTGAAAAGGGTTTCTACCTATTGTTTAGCATGAAAAGTGACGATTTGATGGGAAAAGTCGTGTAAAGTGCATACGGTCACGTTCGAAACTGCGCTCGAGGACACACTTCCTGACATTTCGCAGCCGCGGTCGAGCGTGTAAACATCCGCGGACATAAGCGGCCTGCGTGACACCGTGCAGATGCAGATCCGCCAAAATATACCGTTCGTCGGATATAAATATGGTAAACACCGGGGAGAATCTTCGACGAGCGCGGGCGTAGCGTTGTGGTTATAATTAGAGCGCGAGTTGATCCGTGAATCGTTCCACGGGACGGATCCTGCTGTAATTTCGCGTAATTTACGCATCGATGGTCAGTGTTTGGCCGGCTGATAAACTTAG
This sequence comes from Colletes gigas, assembly GCF_013123115.1. NCBI lineage: Eukaryota > Metazoa > Arthropoda > Insecta > Hymenoptera > Colletidae > Colletes > Colletes gigas. The sequence continues at coordinate 4,260,847 of NW_025106644.1, forward strand.
GGAACACTGGGAAAATCGACGGAACGTAAATGTTTGAGTTTCGAATCGAACTCGAGGGATCGAAGTCCATCGAGAGCACTTCTGGAAATATCCAGAGGAAACGGGTCATATTCCGCGAAACCTGGGGTCAGATAAAACGCGAGAACGAAATTGTTGCCCTTGTATATTTGAATTTTTATCTGGAAGAAGATTCGAGGATCAAAGGGATGGAAAGGTTGCGGCGAAGAAAGTTTACTTGGCTTTTGTTCGGGGAATCCTATTACGGTATAATGGAAGTATACCCGGAAATGAGGACGTCAAATGAACGTTAAAAATGGGTTACGAGTAAAAAACATGTCGGTATTGTGGACTGAAAGGAAAACATCGGATCTTTTTGGCGGATTCACAAGTCCTGTCAATGGATCTCGACGAATGGAGGAGGCAGTGAGGTCGAGTTTAATTGAAAGCACAGGAAATGTTACGAATACAGTATTATCACAACTGCTGAAGTTCCAAACTTATATTAATAGGTCACTTTTTTGGGATCAAACGTTTTCGTGGCTCGACGAGAAGGGTCCCGGATAACTGAAATGTCCTTCAATAATTTATTTTCCCCTGAAATATTCGGTGTCCCGGATAGCTGAAGTGTACAATATTTATATTCGCGTGAAATATTCAGGGTCCCGGATAACTGTAATCCGGATTCTATAATCCAACGAAGATAAATTGTACGACGAAAAAACCGTGTTTGATGTGTTCCGTACCGTCATTTTCAGATACTCGCGAATTATTTTGCGACAATGTGGGTGGACGCAAGATCCGATCCGCGCAGCGAATTAATCGACGTCGACGGTAATTAATATGGTTACGAATAGCAGTTTTTATCCAGCTTACCCGGACGTGGGCTACCTGTTGTCTCGTATCGAATTAATTAACCATCGACGAGCTGCCCGGGGACCGTCCATCCTCGTATAATACGAATTACCATAACAAAGAGAGCCACTGTTTCGCAAATATAATCGTACAATGGAAAGCGACAATTAAATCCATCGAAAGAACCCGTATTACTATTTCACGTTCCCCAATAGGTTAAAAATGGCATAAACAATAGGATGAAACTCCGCTTGAAGGAGATAAAATACACAAGGGCCCTCTTTAACGGTCGCTGGCTCACGACTCTTAACAAGGGAGGCACAGAAAATTGTACAACGACTTTTGCAATCATCGACCCCATTAATCGTAGCTTTCCATGCTGAACAATAGGTCCAAATTATTAAAAATTTTATAAATATGAAGGTTTATTTATTGTGAGTGACGGTTACCGGTGACCACCATGCCAGTTTTGTCATTTATTTTATTAAATAGTGTTTCAATGGGATATTTGTTACTTTGTAGCACTCCTAATGGCAACGAAATTGTTAAAAATTGTATAAATATCGGGGTTTATTCACTGTAAGTGACGGTCACCGGTGACCACCATGTCAATTTTGTTATTTATTTTATTAAATACTGGTTTAATTGGGTATTTGTTACTCTGTAGCAACTTGTGGAACGAATAAACATCGAATATTGCTATTTAACTTAACAGAAACAACTATCGACAATTTTCTATGCCTCCTTTGCGTGAACGAGGACTCCCGTCAGATTTCTGTGTACCGTAACACTTTGCACAGCGGGTCAGCAACTTTTTCGCGCGACAACCCCTATTTTGCGTCGGTGTAATTCACCGGTGGGGCTGGTTGTAACTTTTATCGCGCTCGCGAGCCCCTCTGCGCCATAGATTTCGTCGCCCAGGAGCAACAAAGTGCGCGAAATCACGGAAAAATCTGCCGTAAACCTGTTTCTTTCACAACAACAGCAAGAATGGAGTTTATCGACGCCACGGAAATGTCCATCGCGCGATATTTCCCACTCGTATTTAGATTGTCACGGTGGGATATGGCGCGAGCTTAACGTCGATTAACTCCCCGGGACGATAAACATCGGGTAATAAAAGTTTATCCGGAAATCTGGCCGGTAATTTGCATCCTGATCGATCCGGGGCCTAAATCGACCTCCCCTTATCGTGATTCGTGGATCTCGTCGGAATTCTTTTGCAAAATTCCCTTAACCGATTCCAGAATTACGAAACGATAAAGGGGGAAACCAATACGTTCATTTTCAATTCTATCGTCGAACAATTTCGAAATTTTTCATAGAAACTTCACCGAGCATTCTTTAACTTCAAAATAAAATAGACACCATCGTTTTATTTTTATTAATAACTGCTGGAGACTGTTTCGTGGCCGTTGACAATATCGTTGCAATGAAAGATCGCGTTCTTGAACTCGCGTGTGCAGCAAGAATCCGTTACTTTCGCTGTTCCTAAACAAGGCATTAGTTATTCCTGGACATTACTTGGGCACAATTCCCTTCGAAATAATGGAACCGTCGCGCAGGCATTTTAATACCCGCGCTATCGATTAATCACGCTTATGCAAGACCGACGGTGCAATTTCCAGGCGGTTCGTCTCGGATAATGCCACCGCCGACGATCAGATTTTCCTCCGGTTTGCAAAAAGACACTTGGAATTTAAACACACCTGCCCCCCACGTACGATCGATTCATTATCTCTCGGGTGTTTTCAAAATAAAATCCCTCGAAGTGTCCTCGTCCACGTAACGAGTAAATAAATAACGAAAGCTAGGAACACTTTGGCACACTTTTCTCCCAAGTTGTTGCAACATTGCCTACAAACGCCACCGGGGTGCGTAGCGATCGATTCTGGCGCGTTGTTGCAACGTGGTTGCATCGTTCGTGGAGAAAATAAAGGTTTCGAAGAAGAATTTGATGGAGAAAAACATTAATTTATGATTTTTAAATGTCTATTTATTTATTAAACGAGTTTAAGTACACAAGAGCCCTCTCTAACGTTCGCTGGATCGCGACTCTTATAGAGGGAGGAATAGAAAACTGTCCATCGTCGTCTCTTTGTTAACCTGGATCCCAATATTCAATGTTTGTTCATTTCACAAGCTCCAGAATCATTCAAAAATTGCAAATTAATTTTTTTTTTTGCCTCGTATATTTTCAAAATCTTTTCCCACCTCCTACCTCATCAAACGTGGCTTTTTGAGCCAAACAACAAATTTACACCTTTTTTAAATGAGTTTAAATACACCAGGGCCCTCTCTAACTGCTAGTAGTAGATCCACTGCTATATTTTCATTTATAAATGATTTTGAGTGCAACGAAACGCGAGGGAGAGATTGCGGCGCCATCTTTCCGAAGTAAAATAATCTTAACGAGTTTTATCTTCCGTTATTTCGCGATTACGCGGCTCCCTCGAGCCGGGGGAACAATGCTCCTCGATGCAGACGCGAAAAGAGAAAAGTTTGCCCCGTCCTGACGCGGAATTTCATTCCCCCGGCTTGTGAATTATCATCTTATTACGGTGCATTGTGGATCGAGATTTCCGGGGTCGCGGAATTTATCCCGGTTTCTTTCAAAGTTGTTCCACCGTTGCAACGATCGTCCGGGTTCGCTTCTTAGGGGGGGACTCGACGACGCGAATAACTCGATTTTGTTTAACCTATTTTTGCCGTTGCAAATAATGGTGTAACGCGAGGACAACGCCGCCCCAGTGTTACGCTATAATTATTAGAGTACCGACGTTTGACGCGAAAAACAGACGCGGAGACTCTGTTGTACGCGGAACGATCGCGGTAAACAGACGTTGTTGAGACGCATCGGTCCGCGAAACACGGATCTTTGTCCGAGGGACCATAAACTGGGATTCTTGGACAGCTGTACGCCGCATGCGTCCAGCCTCGAACGTGCACTACTTATTGTTATTCATTTATGCGAGCTTTCGTACCGAGAAGAAGTGGAAAATAAAAATTGTACGACGAGAATTTATAATATGTACCCTCCTGCAATGTTCAATAGTTCAATGGGGCACTCCTAATGGCAATAAAATTGTTAAAAAGTATATAAATACGAAGGTTCGTTTATCGCAAGTGACGGTCACCGGTGACCACCATAGCACTTTTCTTAGTTATTTTACTAAATAGCGTTTTAATGGGGTATTTGTTATCTTGTGGCACTCCTAATGGCAACGAAATTGTTAAAAAGTATATAAATACGAAGGTTCGTTTATCCTAAGTGACGGTCACCGGTGACCACCATAGCAGTTCTTTTATTTATTGTACTAAATAGTGTTTCAATGGGTTATTTGTTATCTTGAAGCATTCCTAATGACAACGAAATGATAAAAAAATAAATTAATATGAAGGTTTGTTCACTGTAAGTGACGGTCACCGGTGACCACCACGTCAATCGTCTTAATTTATGACTATACTTCCTCAGCATAATTATTTATTCAATTTTTCCATCGAACTATCATCGATCACGACTGTAACTTTTAATAATTGGACGAAAAGTGCGTTTCGACGTCGAAGCGTAGAAGCGAGAAGGGACGCGAAAATTGAGTAGTTGGGGGGGTGCAAATCGCTTTGGAAAAAGCGTTCGAATGGCGCACGGTAATTCCGGGCGCGGAAAATCGCCGCTAAAAGCGTAATTGACCGACCGGGGGAGGCTTTCTGAGGGAGAAAAAGTAAAAAAAAAAGGGGATACAATGCGTGGTTGTTAGTCCTAATGACTTTTTCAGCGAATTCTCGAAAAGATGCGTTGTCTACGCCATTGTTTCGGTGTCTTTTTCAACTGTTCTGATATTGGAATGTTTTTGTTCTCCGATAAGCGAGGGATTAATAATGCAAAATTATCGACGATGAGCGATCGGTGAATTTGTAATAATCGTGTGTTTAATTGTTCGTTGCAGAAAGCTAGATTAGCGCGTATCAGGATCGCGAAAGCGTCGAGCGGAGCAGCTTTCGTCAGCAAAAAGAAGGCAGCTGAGGCTCGACTGGCTGCGCAGGAGAGCGGCCTCCAGCTGGACGACAGCTACAAGGAGGAAGACATTTTCGAATTGCAGCATCATCATCTGCTTCGTTGTTTGGAGAAGACCACGGTGAGATATCAAAAAAATCCTAGCAAGATTTAAGGGTAGTTCAATAATAAAAGCTTCAATTGCCCCCATATTATTCCTTGAAACAACTCCCCAAAGAATCTCTTTGCCCATATTTTTATTGCTAAATACAAAAATGTGCTCATTTTAATGTAAAAACCTCGATGACAAGTAGCTTCGTTAATTGCGAAAATGTAATATGTAAGAGTTCTCTAACGTTTGGAGTCTGAAGGAGTTGAAATTGACGCGAGCCTGGTGTTAAAAATAACGAAGAAATGTCAAAGGTCGAGGGAGGAATCGTTTCCGTTTGGACGGGTCCCTCCGGTTTGGAGAACGCTTCATTAAGCCTGCACGCGGGCCTCGTTTAATTCCGTGGCGTCGCTCCGTGAAACGTCGCCGTTATCCGAGGTTCGTTCTCGAAGGCGAGAAGCCGACGGTCGTCGCTTAAAATCCAGGAGTCCGCGCGCTGCGGAGTAATTTGAATAAACCCCTTCTGTTCCCGTCTAATTTTAGCTCGACGTTCGCGCGGGGGAGGGGGGGGGGCGCCGTGCGCCACCCACCGTGCGCCACACGGTCCGTCCTCGCACGGAGAATAACCCTTGCGCGTCGCTCTGACAGGTACACGGACCGACGCCACGCGTCTCCCTGGAATTCTGACGCACGCGTCGCCGTACGCCCCCCTCGACACACGAATCTTCGATGCTTCGGGGAATAATTACAATCTTTGCTAGGGTGTTTAATTTGCAAATACTATTGACTCTGATACTTGTTTCCATATAAGCAAATCGTATCTATATTTGCTTCGATATATGCGAGTCACATCAATGTTTGCTTCGATATAAGCGAATCACATCGTGCTTGTTTCGATATAAGCGAATCACATCAATGTTTCTGGACTTAAATTCATTGCTATAACAGAGATCCTTTTGACTATATCGAAATTTTGAAATCATATATAGTATTTCGACTCTTATAATAGTTTCTCTTTCTCTACTACAAGGAAAAGGTCTCATTTAGAGCCTGATACCTGGGATCCCCTTCCTACGATTTCGTTCCACGCGACCTCTTCTGTTTACCACTCGCGACGTGCCTCAGTCTTCTGTTATTCTCGCGACAAACTACACTAGTTCAAACGCTTGGTGCAAGTTTGGACACCAAAAACAACGACGAGAGTGTGATCGGTCCAGTGCAGTGTGTTTTTTTCTTATTCGATATGAACACCTTCGAAGACACAGACTCGTAAGTTTTGCTCGTGCAAACATCCAGTCGAATTCCTTGCCCAAACCGTAGCAAACGTCGCGTAGACAAATAGGTCAGCGTTCCTCGAATATCGCGTCCCGCCGTCCACTCGAGCCTGAATTTCCACAGAAATTGTGTTAATTGCATGGTTCTTGGGGCAAAGATTCATCGATTAAATGCCCGGAGAGTCGTCGTTTCGAGTGGATGCACCGTGCACTTTTCGAGAGTTCGAGTGCAATTCCAGGAAGCCCCGAATGTTTTTTAATCGAGTTCTCCGCTCTCCAGGCTCGACATCGATCTCAACATTCGGTGTTTCGATCGATTCGAGAATCTAGCCTGTAAAATTGTTAACATCTCCCCACGTTTTGTCTTTCTCTGCGTGTGTTTCGAGTTGGTAGCTTCGTTATCTGTGTCCAATCGCGGTTGTCCCTTTTGAAGCTACCTTTGTTCCAACCCTTCCTCGTTCCTGGCAGGTGTACTTAACCCAGAAAGCAATACGATTCCCGGGGCAGCCTTTGTCGGCGTTTACTGGACGCTTTTCGAGCACGTGCACGTGCCACCCTCACGTTTCGTTGCATTTATTTTACTTTTCTTGAGCCCCGTCCGCGCCATTTTCGAGGCGACGTTTCTGCGTCTTCTTATCAGAGACATCGAGAACTTTAGCAATTTCGAAGTTGCTACGTCGTCATCGAGAAGTTACAATCTACCATTCGATCTTTTTCCCCTCCCATGTTTTCTATACGATGCTTATTAGCTCGGAGCTTCTCTCTGTGATCTTGAAATTTTCGTCTAGAACTGTTATTCAGAGTTCAAAGACATTTCGTAGACGATGGAAGGAAATAGAAAAAGTTTTATGACGAAGTCAACGATCTCTCGTTGATTAATCGAAGTTCCAACTTTGGGTTTGATTTCAAGTGAGCGTGGGAGGAACACTCATTCGACGTTCAGAATTATTAAACAGTAACTTTCCTTCTTTTATTTATTTATAAGTATTTATAGAACCACAACTTGTTTTTGGAATTTCATTGAATTTTGGTCATTATTATGACCAAAATGACCCATTGGTAACTTCTAATAAAAATTGTGAAACATTTACTCCATTGGAATTCTAAAAATTGACCGTAGTTTTCTATCTGAGAATTAGTGAACATTTATTCCCATTTTATTATGCATTTCTTCAAGTATCTATTGAATTTTTTAGATACAAATAAATATATTATAATTGTCAGTAGTTCCAGTGTTAAAACGATACTTTTCAGCAATTTTTTATTTATTTATAAGCATTTACAAAACCCCTAGAAGAATAAATTTTGTAATTTTACTGATTTCTATGAATTGTCCAGGCTGTTTTTAATAATAAAAATTCCGCTGGTCTTCGTGTTCCACTTTTGTCGTTGTTTAATTGGCAATCGATATCCATATTTTGCAGTGACGTCGCCGCGAACGATAGATTTCACGTTTTCCCACGGTAAGGGGGAAGTCCAGTCCACAGGCGACTCGTTTCGAGATAACGTCACGCTGGAACGTCGTTTCGGTCGCCAACCGCCCCCGCAATCGTGTTAGCGTGCCGATTTTCCAGGACTATCGACGTTTCCCCCGCGGAAGAAATTGTTTTCTTGTTTTTGTTTCGACCCGCCAAACGAGATCCCGTTTGGAATTCGATCGCGACGCGGAATGGATGCTTGGACCTCGTCCAGAATATTATCCCCGCGGAGATCTATCACGATTTTCTTCGAATTGTTTTTCTCTCGCGGGGATTACTTGAAAGGAGTCGTAAAAATTGTACTCGCGAAATATCCATTGAAAGTTTGGTCGTAAAACTATTTTTAAAATTCATGAACACTATCCTTATTGTTTTTGGAAGGTCCTATTTAATTATTATTGCAATTGTTTAGATTTTATGAAGATCTTTTCTATTTTTAGAGACGATTATTTTTTCAATTTTGGATGTTCGAAATCTAACAATAGGAACACATTATATAGCTCGGAAACGAGGAACGCATATATATACAGATATGCAATACAAATCTCCAAGTAATTAGGACGCAATTAGGGCTTTTGAAATCTATTTCTCCATTAAAAAAGATTTTTTCGAAACTCATCTCGATTACGATAGCACAATAGCTCTTCCCAATTTTTACAGGTCAAAAAGTAAAAACAATAGTAATACATACGTGGTGGTATAGTGCTCTTGCAACTTTTTCTCGAGGTAAAAAATAATAATTTTGCACGATAGTGTCAATCATAAATTTATTTAGTAATTTTTGATTGGAAGAAAAACCATTTATTACAAAAGATGTAATATGTAAGGAAGAATTAAACATGGATCATTTATAGTAGATATTATTGATTATAAAATATTAGCAAAATAATTTATAATGCATTGGAAGGATAATTTTTGACTTTCTAATGATTGTTCGATTATATCTGTTTCAATCTATTTATTATATTACATTAATAATTTTTAATTGGAAGAAAAACCATTTAGTACAAAAGATGTGATATGTAAGGAAGAACAAAATTATAGTAGGTGTCATTGCTTATAAAATTTTAGCAAAATAATTAATTTAAAATTCACTAGAAGGATAGTTTTACACTTTCAAATGGTAGTTCTATTATATCTGCCCAATTCTATTAATTATATTACATTGTTATTACATTCTATCAACAATTTTGAGATCCAAACATTGTGTAATGGCTTTCAGGATAAAATGGAACGTTATAATGATAGTTTTACACTTTCAAATAGTAGTTCAATTATATCTGCCTCATTTTATTCATTATATTACACTGTTATTACATTATATCAACTATTTTGAGATCCCAAATATTGTGTGATGGCTTTCAGGATATAATAGAATGTAATAAGGATAGTTTTTCACCTTCAAATGATAGTTCAATTATATCTGTTTCATTCCATGTAGTATATTACATTGTCATTACATACTATCAATAATTTTGAGATCCAAATTTTGTGTCATGTCTTTCAGGATAAAATGGAACGTTATAAGGATAGTTATGGACTTTTAAATGATAGTTCAATTGTTTCTGTTTCATTTTATTTGTTATAGTACATTGTTATTACATCCTATCATCAATTTTGAGATACCAAATATAGTGTGATGGTTTTCAGGATGAGATAGAAGGTTATAAGGATATTTTTAGACTTCAAATGATAGTTCAATTGTATCTGTTTCACTTTATTTATGATATTACATTGTTATTACATTCTATCAACAATTTTAAGATCCTAACTATGAGTGATGGCTTTTAGAATATAATAGAATGTAATAAGGATAGTTTTACACTTTCAAATGGTAGTTCTATTATATCTGTCCAATTCTATTAATTATATTACATTGTTATTACATTCTATCAACAATTTTGAGATCCAAACATTGTGTAATGGCTTTCAGGATAAAATGGAACGTTATAATGATAGTTTTACACTTTCAAATAGTAGTTCAATTATATCTGCCTCATTTTATTCATTATATTACACTGTTATTACATTATATCAACTATTTTGAGATCCCAAATATTGTGTGATGGCTTTCAGGATATAATAGAATGTAATAAGGATAGTTTTTCACCTTCAAATGATAGTTCAATTATATCTGTTTCATTCCATGTAGTATATTACATTGTCATTACATACTATCAATAATTTTGAGATCCAAATTTTGTGTCATGTCTTTCAGGATAAAATGGAACGTTATAAGGATAGTTATGGACTTTTAAATGATAGTTCAATTGTTTCTGTTTCATTTTATTTGTTATAGTACATTGTTATTACATCCTATCATCAATTTTGAGATACCAAATATAGTGTGATGGTTTTCAGGATGAGATAGAAGGTTATAAGGATATTTTTAGACTTCAAATGATAGTTCAATTGTATCTGTTTCACTTTATTTATGATATTACATTGTTATTACATTCTATCAACAATTTTAAGATCCTAACTATGAGTGATGGCTTTTAGAATATAATAGAATGTAATAAGGATAGTTTTACACTTTCAAATGGTAGTTCTATTATATCTGTCCAATTCTATTAATTATATTACATTGTTATTACATTCTATCAACAATTTTGAGATCCAAACATTGTGTAATGGCTTTCAGGATAAAATGGAACGTTATAATGATAGTTTTACACTTTCAAATAGTAGTTCAATTATATCTGCCTCATTTTATTCATTATATTACACTGTTATTACATTATATCAACTATTTTGAGATCCCAAATATTGTGTGATGGCTTTCAGGATATAATAGAATGTAATAAGGATAGTTTTTCACCTTCAAATGATAGTTCAATTATATCTGTTTCATTCCATGTAGTATATTACATTGTCATTACATACTATCAATAATTTTGAGATCCAAACATTGTGTGATGGCTTTCAACATAAAATAGACCAGGATAAGGAAACTTTTAGTCTTTCAAATAAAGGTTTATCCAAAATGGAGCATAAATTGGTTAATTTGAGGATTTCGAAAACGATTTTGACGGGGAAGATCGTTCTCTAGAGGAGGTTTGGCGTTTGTTGCGCAGCTCGCGACTATCGGACGCGGCCAATCGGTGTCTTCGGTGTCGGCGTATTGATTTCTTCCGGGTCGTGGTCGGCCTCGATCGAATCTCATCGGAATCGGAGTCGTCGGGGCGAGACGTCATACCGGGGACTAATTATAGCTGGGGGAAACGGCGTTAAAGAGACCCGAGAATAGTGTGCAGCCCCATCGGATTTTCCGATTCGCGTGGCACAAGCGGATGCAAGCGGGAAAGAAAGTGTTCTCGCGTCTACTTGTCCTAGACGACTCGAAAAACACCTTCCCCTGGCGCTCTTGGCGCGCTTTCGACCCCGCGACCACTCGTTTCCGGTTACGCGCCACCCACGCCACCGTCCGGAAACCAAGCACCTCGCTTCGTACAAACTCTCTTCTGTCGCCATTTTTTTTTTTTGACGAAAGCCTTCCCATTTTATTTTCTTTTTATTATACAATCTTACACCTTCACTATACTAGCTTTCTCTGTTTATATTCTCCATATTTTTGAAAGTTATTGTGCAACAAATAGAAATATTCGACAGTTTAATTGGGGGAGATTTTTTATTTATTTATCTATTGTATTTTGTTTTATTTTTTGGTAAAACATTCTTATACGATCTAATACTATCCTTGCAACCTACATTAACACATTGACATGAAGGTTCATTCACTGTAAGCGACGGTCTACGGTGACCACCATGGCAGTTCTGTTATTTATTTTACTAAATAGTAATACAATGGGTTATTTGTTATTCTCTAGCACTCCTAATGGCAACAAAATTACAAAAATATATATAAATATGAAGTTACATTCACTGCAATCGACGGTCACCGGTGACCACCGGGCCTGTCAACGTCTCAGAAATTTTTCCAAATTTTTTCTACACGATTTTTACTTCGTCCACCCTCCCATATCACATCTTTTTGCCCCAAAGAATTTTTCCCTTCAACCACCGACCAGTAATAACAATCCATAAACTCGAACCCAAACTCATAAAAGTCTCATTTTAATTTTTAATCCCATAATCCGTTTTGTGGGGAAAATTTTTTAGTTTTCCAAGGGGTTCCCCCCCGTTGGATCACGTCCATTTTCTTTTTCGTCTCTCTCTCTCTGTCTTTTTTCTCTCGCCATTTCCGGGACGTTTATTTCCAGCTGGACGATATTAAATTCACGGAGGGAGATCAGTCGTGTCACCGTTTTTCGAGCAATGCACACGCAACGGATATTCTAGCCGGGTTTCCTTGCCGTTTTCACGCCCTCCGCGAGGCGTGAATTTGCACACCGTGGTTTTAATTCCCCCACGGTTCCGTAACCCAGTTCCATCGTACCGTTAAAACGTTTCCCCGGATCTTTCGTCGCATCCCCGGAAAGAATTCCTCGGTCCAGATTAATCCAAAGAACGCCTCTCGATCATCCTCGCGGGCAACATATTTTATACGAGTCCGCCGGGTCGTCGAGGGTGGTTATAAACGACAAGGTTCGAAAATGGCGACGCCATTTTAGAAATGCAACGTTCGCTAGACGCCAGGCCAAGATGGGTACACGCATTCCTCGGTGAATAGAGGCAGCAATCAGCGTTCGTAAATCCAGCTGGGCCATTCCCGTGCCCCGTAAATTACTCTGGAAACGCCATACGACACCCCAGTCGACATTTTATGGACGCCTTCGTTCGTACATTTTATCGTATTTCGCGGAATTTCCAACCAAACGAACGTGATTAGATATATTAGGTGTACAGATATGGGGATATATAGATTGTCTGTTATTTAAAAGCATATTGAGAGCCTTTATTTATTTTGTTAGGAATTAGAACAATTGTACTCTGGGTTAGACAAAATTTATTTGGTTGATTATATAGAATTTTACTTTATTTTGTTTTTTAATATAAAATGAGGGTACAAAAGCAGTTTTAGTGTAAATTAGATATAGCAGGATATATTTCATTAAGAATTAGAACAATTGTACTCTAATTTAGACAAAATTGTATAGGATTTTATTTTCTTTTATTTTGTAATATAAAATGAGGCTACAAAGGTAGTTTTAATACAAAATAGATATAGCAGGATATATTAGATGTATTTCATTATGAATTAGAACAATTGTGCTCTAGTTTAGACAAAATTTATTTGGATGATTATACAGAATTTTACTTTATTTTGTTTTCTAATATAAAATGAGGGAACATAGGCAGTTTTAGTGTGAATTAGATATAGCAGGATATATTTCATTAAGAATTAGAACAATTGTACTCCAATTTAGACAAAATTGTATAGGATTTCATTTTCTTCTATTTTGTAACATAAAATGAGGCTACAAAGGTAATTTTAATAGAAATTAGATATAGCAGGATATATTAGATCTATTTCATTAAGAATTAGAACAATTATTCTCTAGTTTAGACAAAATTTATTTCAATAATGATACAGAATTTTACTTTATTTTACTTTATAATATAAAATGAGGGTGCAAAGGCAATTTTAATAAAAATTAGATAAATAACATAAGGGCAAAATATTAAAAATGTTGAAATAATGCAATAGTGCTGGTATAAAAATCCAAAATGGCAGAATAAGAGTTTGCAATCAAATAAAAATGATTAAGAGGATCTATCATTATTAAATAAACACCATAGGGACAAAATATTAAAAATATTTAAATACACAATTTTTAAACAATGCAATAGTGTCTAACAAAAATCCAAAATGGTAGAATAACAATTTGCAATGAAACAAAGATGATCAAGTGGGTCTAAACACTCCCAAAATTTAGATCTATTGTTATCAAGGTGGATTTGCTTTCAATATTTATATTTTTAACCCCCTCAATTGATGCAAATAATTAACTTTCGCTCCCAAATTGTAAAAGTTTCGCTTTCCTAGTCGTCAGAAGATAGCATCCGAGACGAATTTGTTTAATTTATATTTAAACGCGAGTTGGATTTTCGGGGAGGTTAGATCAATGGCTGCGCTAAATGGGAAGCGCAATTGGTGGCCCTCCAAAACGGTGTCACGTCACGCGTCACTATCTTGGAGAGGTCAGTGCGTTTATAACCACCTTTACAATTCGCCCATACGAAAATAGCCAAGCATCCGTTTATAGAACGCTTCTCAGCGATTTCTTTTTTCACCGACCATAAAGAAATCGACCATCGATCCCACGGACTGCTTCGTAATTCAGAGTCTCACGGGTAAATTTGCTCCCCCCCCTAAAAGTGAAACAACGAAAATTTCCAAACTTTGCAAACGTTTCGTTTCCCTGTTAATTAACTTCCGGCGTTTTTCTTGGGAATAAGTTCCTTGGCGAAGTTTAAACGATTTCCACAGCCGCTTCATCGACCCAGGGTCTCTGAAGTTTGCGTTTCGAGTATCGTATTCGTTGAAATCGAGCCACTGCAAAGGGAGATTGATTAGACGAGGCGCGCCATTGCCCAACCGGAGACTGTCCTTTGTCCATCGATCAAAGAGGAACGCGTATCCTTGCTCCAGTATGCGACAAAGAACCGCCCCAAGTTGCCACTTCGGGGCAACAAAGTTCCAGAGACACGCGAACACGTCCATCGTCGACGTTATCGTTAAGGATTCTTCGAAAGAAAATCGTCCTCGCAATTATATTTCACAAGGGACGTGTCGATGGTCTCGCTGGGGTGAAAATAATGGGTGGAACGATGGGTGTCCTTTGTCGGGGAGCTCGTTTTATTTTCACGCCTGGATACTCCTTCGTGAGGACCTCGATAAGGACGAGCTTAATCTCGAAATATAGACTAAAACTCGGGGAATTGTTTAAAACTCCCACGTAATCGTCCATTTAACCCCTTTTCTGTTATAGTTTTGATGGGCTTTTAGATTGACGAATTTTTAATTTATTGTATACTCTGGACAGAAAAAAAATGACATTTGTTCTGACTCGTTGATTATGAAATTTATAGAAATGTGTAAATTGAGCCTCTCGAATTGCATTCCCATTTTCTTATAGTTTTGATGAATTTTTTAATTTCGAAATTTAAATTTATTGTATACTCTGACTAGAAAAAAAATAGCATTTCTTCCTAATCCATTGATGATGAAACTTAGAAAAATATAAATTGAGCCTCTTGAATTGATCGACACTCCCACATACTCCTCCATTTATGCTCCATCATTTTAAAATCCATTGTATACTCTGACTAGAAAAAAAATGACACTTCTTCCAAACCAAAAATTTCGAGAAATATTACACTTAATCCAGACCTAACACCACACGAACTTTAACTCTTAACTTATTGAGAAAATTTAAACTTATTCTATGTATACTCTGAACAGAAAAAAATGGAACTTCTCCCAACTCATCGATTCGAGTAATTTCGCCTGTAAGTCGCCAAAAGGAAATTTGAGGGAGGATCGTAGCGGTCAAAGGTCGCGTCAAATTTTCAATTCCGAGATTCTCAGACGTTACGTGTGCTTTTGCCGGGGAAGGTCTACTCGGAGGATTCGAGAAGCGATAAGGCGAATCTGGGTATGGAAATTCCAGCGAAATGCACTTTGGATGCAGAGAAACGCTATCGAGGGATCTCCTGGCGAATTTCCGCGCGAAGATTCGATGGAATATTGCAACCATATATTCCAGAAAAAATCGGTTTTAGTTAATCGAATTTCTTGCAATTTGTTTTTGGGGAACAAGAAATTTCGTAAACCAAATTCTGACGGAAACGTACGGTGGTATTTGCTGCTAGAACGCGAGTTTCCTCTTTGGCTATTCGAGAACAACTTCCCCAGCGTGCTCGTAGCAATACTCGATGGACCAAACTTTAGTTAACAACAATGGGACTTGTTGGGGGAACGATTTCTCTACGGTTCGCCGCTCCAATGCGAATTTATCTTCTGGTTTCGCACGAAAACAATTGCATTTACAGTCAGTGACCGTCGTTGTTCCAAAATTATTCTTTTTGTAATTAAATTAATCGTGGTCATTGGTAAATTTAACCAACACTAGATTTACATATCGATTTTATGGATTTTAGTATGTATTATTATTTGTTACCAATTTACGTTGAATTTTATGGATAATAAATGCTCGTAAATTTAGCGTTAAAAAGCAATGATTCCCATAATTAAATTGCTCATCGATCCCTCGTCGAACGCAGTGCTTGTTTCACAGTATAGTCGAGGGCATCGTTAATAATTTAGAGGCAGGAAATTGTAGAGTTTCCGTCAGCGTGAAGTATGTTGACTTTACGGTACAAGTAGACTGTGCAACTACTTCGCGAGTGCACTATGCAGTTACGTGCACGGTCTCTGCTACGCTGCAACGATAAAGGATTAAAAATTTACGAGATTACACACATTAGATTCGTGTTTCAACGTCGAAAGCAATTGTTGATACAACAGGTAATTACTTGACCATCTTCGTAAAAGAAACGCCCGAAAGTTCCCGCGGTCGCCGCTAGAGGGCCACTCGACCCTTTCTTTTCTCGCTAGCGCTCGAGTGACCATCTAGTTATAATGTGTTTAGGGTTTTCAAATGGATTATTAGGGCCTCCACAAGTTTAATATATGGCAATATAATTATTTAAAAATTTATGTAATTCTCCATTAGTTAATTATTTTTGAAATTCTTCAAAGTTGATTTCCATTTACCAATTTGGTAAAAATCAACATTAAGTAAAATAATTGAGTCCACTTAATTAGAAAGAAATATATGATTTTTCAATTTTTAAAAATTCGTGCAAAGATGGGACAAGATGGAGGTCACACTAACGTTTGTTGAAATGGTTTTGTTTCAGGATCGCGAGTTCGTGGAGATGGAGGTGCCCTACAACGGCGCCCCGAAGAGGCCCGGTTCGCCGTCGCCCCTGACCTCCCCCGCGCACAGCACTGCCTCGAGGGGCGGCCTGCTGCACGCCTGCTGCGGCCGCTGCTACCCCCAACGTTACCAGGTACGCGGTCGCCGTATTCTCGCCTCGACGACCTCCATAAGCGAGGGTGCACCCTCGTCTTCCTCCCACTCTCACCAATCGCAGCAGGCCGGGCAACCGTCCTATTCCGATTACCAGCCGGTTGACCCGGCCACCGTGCCGAACGTCGCGTTCAACGTGCCCGGCGACAATGATCGCCAACGTCGCCAGGGCACCAGCTCCTCCAGCCCCTACAACGAGACAAGGGTGTGAGACGGGCTCGGGTCAAGGATCAAACTATCATAAAACGAACCGATTTATTCGGTTATTAGCTCGACCCACCATCGAAATTATCGTCCCATCAAAACTACAGGGTATTCCCCCGCCTCTGTTTGAAAATTACATGGGGCAAATATGTAACTGGAGATTCTAGACGCCAAAACACGTCGAAAATCAAGAATAGTAATTTGTTGTTCGAGGCTTCGTTAAAAAGTTATTAACAATGGCACCTCTAGATAGGCAATTTGCGTCGAGGTGCAACTGTTCATAACTTTTTAACGAATCCTCGACCGTGGGAGAAATTTTTATGGGGGATTCTAGAGGCCAAAATAAGACGAAAATCAAGAGTAAAATTTCTCACCTTTTCGCTCGTTAAAAAGTTATTAACAGTTGTTCCTGTAGCTGTATGCACAGGCGCAATTGTAAGCGTCGATATCTCTTCAACGAAGCCTCAATTCAAAAATTACTATTCTTCATTTTCGATTTATTTTGGCTCCCAGAACCCCTCATTAAATTTTTATCCCATGTTGTCGATCGAAAATTCTCCACTAGACACTTGTTGCTGGAAGCAACAGGGTTATTTGAAAACCATTGGAAGCTGACCATCTATGGATCCAGAAGATCCCAACAGATTAACCAATCCTGCAGGATGTAATTCGGGTTTAAACACATCTTCCGTGGAAATTGAACTACGATATCGCTAATTTCGATCTTGGGTCTAATTAAGGAACCGTAGTTACGAAGCAATCTTTAAGATTCCCCGGACTATTTAATCTTATTGCTCTCGAGACTCGATTTAGGCGATTAAGCTTCGAGGAACGAAGCTTTCAATTTTCGATCTCTCGCGGCCTATCGGTTACTTTTATCGTTTTTTAAACGAGTTCTGGTGCTAGCGACGATATCGACGTCTTTTTCGGAGGCGTTTCTTTCGATGTAGACTAGGTTCCAAAGGTCTCAGAATCGAAATGTTGTTATTGTTGACGCATCCTCTGATAACATTCTCCCTATTTTATCTCTCTTGCATGCTCGGATAAGCAAATTTCCTCCGCGAGGAATGGAAACGAGGTTGTCTCTACGCGGAACGCGAGATCTCAGAAAAAGACTAGCAATTTTTAAAAAGTTGCAAAATCGTCCACGAAGTATTAATTATCATACAAGTGAAAAGAGAGATGCCTTTGCCTCCCATCGTCTGTTGTTGCTTTTCTCAAAAAACTTGCTATTCTTATTCGCGACGAGTTGTCCTGTGATACGTCGAGAGTTTCATATCAGTCTTTAGAAAAGAAGTTTGCAAAACCAATCGTAGGATTTAATCGTAGGATCTTAGGCTGTCGTTCTCTAATACGAAATTATGCTAGCTTTACTCTACCAAATTTTTGGCAAATTCTAAATAAATGTCGTAGCGAAAACGGCGCTGGATTTACTTCACCCCCCCTCGTCCTGGAAACGAGACTTTTGTTTCCATTCGTTCAGCACGCGACCATAATCACGGGAGCCAGGGTGGTCCAGCGCGCCCCTAATCGAAATTTCTAGGTCTCTCGGAGATCACGTAGATCGTCCTTAGATTACCTCTTTCGGTCCAGCGGCCTTTTCTTCGAGTTTTCCAGCTGTGGCTCTAATCGAATCGCGAACAAAACGAGCCGTGACTCGCGATCGTGCACTGAAAAACTTCTACGCGATTAAATCTGTGCAATCTCGATCTGAATCGTTGACACTGGACCTGTCAAATCAATCAAAATTACGCCATTGTAAAAAATTTGCTCGATTGAATTTAATAAATAAATAGATTGCTTCGGTGCAAGCGAATAGGCTATAATTGTCGGTGGTTTCGGTGCCGAAGGGACAGGAAATATTGGAGTTTTTTAAAAAAGTGACGCGAGAGAGTTTCTAGTATCGATAACTCGACGCGTATCGACTGCAGGCGAATATCGACTCCGCGTAAATCAGCCTCGGCCGTGGTCGGGGTCGACGTTAACGAGGGAAAATGAGAAGTGATAAATGGTCCGGTCGGCTGACAGATCGAGGACGAGATCCCATCGAAACCCCATTAAGTGTCGTCCCTCTTCTATCTCCTCGCTTCTGCGAACGCCATTTTTCAGTGGTCCTTGGTTTCCCTTCTACAGCCTCCCCCGTTATACGGACGCGTTAATCGTCGATTAACTCGAAAATTCACCCCCCCCTCGCTTTTGTCCCCTCAATCATTCTCCTAGATTAGCGTTGAAATTGAAACTCTCTGGACCACTAGCGTTAATTAGTTTGCGATTCCACCCCACGCGTTCTAAGAAGAACTCGTCTCCAGGCTCGAGCTTTCTTTTACGCCATCGTTCGTCCATTAATCGAGCTTCCAACTTCGAATTGTAATCGACGCGAGGGTGGTTTAAAGATACCTAGTGGTCCTGATACTTGCTTCGATATAGGCGAATCACATCAATACTTGCTTCGATATAGGCGAATCTCATCAATATTTGCTTCGATATAAGAGAATCACACAATTTTACGAGACTTTGATTTCTATGGAGTCAAATTCATTGCTACACCAAAGATAATTTTGACTTTATCGAAATTTCAGAATCATAGTTTGAACATACATAGCACAATGTTTGTGTGTGCAAAGAAAAATGTGAAGAAATTTGTTATTTTAAGTCTTTTGCAACAATAATTGTTTCATGTATGGGATTTCTCATCGAGAATTTTGCAGATATTACACTTAAAATGCAAAATTTCTCATATTTTCTTTAAAAAATCTCTCAAACCTATTGCTTGTATCGAAGCATGTATCAAATATCAGCGCCTCCAGGCCACTCGAGTCGTTCGTGACGTGACGCCAGTCCGTGCAAACGCGTTTCTCTCGGCAGCTTTAAATCAACGATAAGATTCATACGCTCAGCGAAGGAACACGAGCCTGCGAGTCGACGTGGCCATGTCACTTGCACAACGAATGTGTTCCTGCAGTCGTGTTCCTTCTCGTTCGTTGCCTGGACGGTCTGCTGGAAATTGCCCGAAACGTGCAGGGACAGGGCGATATATTTCCCCCCGAGCAGCGTTTGTTCGCGAGAATTTCGTGCGGCTCGATGACTCGATTAACTGGAATCGAATCAAATATATCTTCCCTAATCCGTTCGCGACGTTATTTCTCCTCCGGGTTTGATCGAGGGGAGTTTCGATGTTTGCACAAGGGCAAGATCAACGTTACGTCTAGATTCATATAATTCTCCCAAGACTTGTGTCTTGGACCAAGCAAAAGTAGACGATTTTTTAAATCTGCTCCAGAGTTTTTCGATCACGATTGCGAGCCACGCGTACGTTTCGTCGATCATATCGGATATTCCCGATCGTCGTCTTCCATCGGAGAACCAATCGTCCCCCCGCCTAGGTCAGCCCCCACCCCCCACACCCACGTCTTCCATTTTTTAGATTTAAAGCTCTTCGAAAACCCGCGGATCCGATCCTTGAAGCCCGAGCTCGTGCCCGTCTTTCTCTCGTCCGATCGCACAAATCAATCGACGAATTCCACGCTAGAGAAGTTCTCGCGTCGAGCCCCCCGAATAATCGACGAAAAACAATGGCGGAGAGAAGAGAGAAATGTCCAGTTCGCGTTTCTATCGATCGTCGATAAAACAGTCTCTCGTCGGTAAGGACGATCGTTCGTCGATAAAACAGTCTCTCGTCGGTAAGGACGATCGTTCGTCGATAAAACAGTCTCTCGTCGGTAAGAACGATCGTTCGTCGGTAAAACAGTCGCTCGAGGTCCCCAAGGGGGGGAATCTGGGACCCGAGACCGATCGATGGCGCGAGCTTTCGGCCCTAAAACTAGCTTTAAGGACACCCTACTTCGTAGATAGGCTCAACCGAATCTTCGAAGCGTTTACAGGATACATCGTGCGAGCGAAACCGACGAAACGCGGCGCATAAGAACCCGGTTAATCGATTATTCGATCGCTCGTGGATCGACCTTCGCGTCCATATTCCTTGCAGGCTTGCATCAAACCCACGTTTACTAATTAACCGACACACTCTATGACTCTTTGTCAAAAAAAATTGTCTTGCTCCCTAAAAATTCCTCCTTAAAAAATCCAAAACAATTCGTTGACGCAAGCCAGCTCCCAGGAATACAGATATCTCGATGTTTTCCAAAAAACAAAGTTTTGTAGATCGAGGGACTCTCGTTCTCGCGAGCGTCGACGAGCCTTCGACGATTAAGGGTTGGTTGACGTTTTGACTTGCTCTCGATCCCTTTATTCGACGTATCCAACGGACCATTCAGCTATTTTCTCGGCGAACCCTTAATCGAGGACAATTTCAGGTTCGAAGGTGCGCGTTTCTCAACACATTCCAGCGATCTGTTATTCTGCGAACGCTAATTCACTTTCGCAAAAATATCGAAGATCACGACGATTGTCCAAACGAAATAAAGAATATGAGATTTTTTAACCGATCGCGTCTTTTCGATCTTCGGAATCTCCTTGCATTTCGATCGAAATCGAGAAAGCAACTCGCCCGCCCCAGAAAATAAAGCAAAATTCAGACTCTCGCGGTGGACGCCACGCGGAAACGAGTTCGCCGGAGTTAGAAACCGCAGTTCGTTGGATATTCATACATACGTGTGTACAGTCATCCTTGCACCGGTTATCGACTAGAAAATTGTACAGCAACGCGCCACCTTGACCTTAGGGACATCCACCAGGTACATAAACGTACGCTTGTGTGTGTGTACGTCCGTAAACGTTACGCGACACTCGTCGAGTTTCGCCTCAAAATGTCCCTGAAAACCGAAATCCAGAGTCCACCGATTTTTCTTGCTCCAAAGACGCCCAGACAATTCAGTTTTAGTGTAGATTCGACCTCCAAGAGAAACAAACGTTTCTCGATATCCCCGAGCGTGGAACAATTTTCCCCCATTTTCCTCTCGGCGAATTTCGAGCCAGGAACTCTGGAATCTCGAGGGTCCACAGCTCTAACGACTTCCCCGCGACGATCTTGACGCGAGAAACGCCAAGACGAATTTTTACGACCTCAAGTGGCTCCACCCCCTCAAAAACAACGTAATTCGCGTGAATTGTTAAAAAAATCGGCCCTTTTCGAGCGATAAACATTTTATTAGCGAGTTACGCGCGTATCGAGCAACGCGGTATTATATTTCGTAACGTAGTTCGAGGCAACGCGCGGCAATTAAATTATCGGAAGCTGTCTCTCGCGGCTCGACCAGACGTTAAATCGCCAATGCAAACAATTAGAAGCGTTTAAAGTCGAGTGAGAAACGCCTCCGTCGTTGTTTCCTGCGTTTCTGATCCGCGCGAAAGTCAAACAAACCCCGGGGAACTCGATTTACAGCGTTTCGAAATCCCCGATGAAATCAGCGGCCGTTACGGTTCCTTCGATTCTTTCGCTTTGTTTAGACTCGCGGCGCGTTTCTTTCGTCGGCCCGTTGTAATTTTAACGTCCACGAGGCGTCCGGAGCCGCGAGCGCACGGGAAACTCGATCCTCGTCGACGTTAACTGTCCCCCTGTAATGCGTATTATAATATAACACGAGTTGCTTTCATGAATGATGCATAGCCGAAGGAACACCGGGACCCTGTAGTGGAGCATCCACTTCAGATCAGCCAGGCAAGAGAAAATTGAATCTTAAGTGCCACCCCCTCCCCCCAGTCTGAAAAGCTCGATTCACTTGCCGTCGGCCCCCCACAGTAACGAGCACCATCTTTTTTCGACACCCGATACCCCTTCGAAGGACCCCCCCACCCCTCACGTGTCTCTTGTTACCGAAAATCGTGCTCCCAGACCCAAGAAAATTCAATTCGATGCTCCCAGTAAAAGTGGAGCGGTCCAAAACAAAGAAAAATTGACAATTCGAGTTGTTCGATATTTGTTTCCCACCCTGTATACTTAGACCGCTCGACTTTTACTTTTGAGCGCCCATCTCACGTTTGAAATTGGTATATGTACATACAATACGCGTGTATACGTCCAGGGTGTTCGGTCTAAGACGAAAATCAAGAAAACTAACGTGTCGATTTAAAAAATATTTTAATGATAGATTCTAGAGCCCAAAATACGTCGAAAATGAAGAATAGTAATTTGTCGATTGAGGCTTCCTTTAAGAGTTATCAACACTTGAGTCTGTGGTTAGCGTGCAGGTTGCCTATCCACAGGCGCAATTGTAGGCGTCGATAACTCTTCCAACGGAGCCTCGATCAACGAATTCCTGTCCCTCATTTTCGTCCTATTTTAACACCCTGCATATGCACCACGATATACAAAGTATAAACTAGTGGAAGACGAGATGTCGCCACCTGCAAGTCACTTCCCCCCGAGCGTCGACATCTCGTCTTGTACGCAACGCGTGGGGATCCTGTGCTATCCGTGCGTGTGTTTTATCGCGTCTATCGCGAGCGTTTATCAGTTTTCGAGCACCAGCGATAATTAATCGTTCGTCGAAAGAAACACGCGTTTGAAATTCGAGCGATCTCCTCCCGCGCCTCCTTTTACATTAATCATCGGGTTTAGGTGCGACGAAGAAGATCGATCGCGAATTAATCGGTAACAGCCTGTCGGGTCCGCGTCGATTACGGCCAGCGGGATGATTAATCGATCCGGGGGTGGGTTGAACACGCGGTGAAATTCCGGGGGAGTCCCGAAAACCTTTCGTAATTATTTTCTGGTCGAACGGTAGGCCGTAATTATCGCGTGTACGCGTCAGCGGCAACGTCGTGAAATTAATTACCGGTTCAACAGGTAAGTTTGCCGACGAATCCGGGGGGCTGTAAACGTCGCTGCTGGACAGGCTGTCGTTTGTCAATTTTTACGACCGACTATATCGCGTTGTTGATCGCTTGTCAAACCCGGCGATACACACAAAGACGTTACATCTTTCGTACGGTCTAGATCTCGTATTAAATTCTTCCCACAATACTTTGCTAAATGTCACGCGTACATGTAAATATGTCTTGTACATTTTGTAACATAAACACTGTCGGCACCTGTTGTGTGTGTGGCTCGTCCCGTAGAAACAGTTCTCGCCCGTTTAAGGTAAGGCCTAAAACAACAACCGTCAAACGTACTGTTTTATTTGTCTGTCTATTTTTTCTATATCGTTCTCCCCTCAGAAAGCCTGCTCTAGCTCGGATTTAGTTTTTTTCCTTGCCTCTTGGGAAATGTGTTTTCTTGGCACTGTAAAAACCTTTCTCTTACACTCCTGTGCTACCAACGCATATACGTATACGATTTACTTCTAATTTTTTTTTTTTCTCTGGATCGTTTGAATGCAAAAACCTCTTCACGATTTTCAGACACGACTCGCGCTCGACGGGGGATTCGTTCGATATTCCCAATTACTTTTACCTTTCAGCGACGTTAAAATGTCCCGGAGGGACGAGGACCGTTTTTAATTGCTCCTCGTCCACGTAAATCTACTAACCCCCCTCTCCTCGATCCCTGTTTCTCTCGATAACACTTGCTTTTCAGTGGCCCTCACGACTCGAGTGCCGCTGAAATCACGGGGGATTAATTAAACCGGAAGATACGGTTGTGAAATTGCTGGGAAAACATTCTTCTACCCCACCCTCTTCCCCCCCTTATGAGGCTCACTCATTTTAATGAATATACTTTTTTCCACAGCGAAATATTGTCGACCGTGTTACTACTCTGTAAACATTGTGTCGTGTGTGTGTACTGTCGAAGAATTCCACATGTGCAGAACAGATGATCCAAAGCTACTTACCCGGGAAATCTACACTAATCGCGAAAATTATCCTCTTTTGCTTTTCGTTGTTCTAAATTTCTAATTCGTATTGTCTTAAGCGGCCCGGCGATATTAGATATCAGTAATAATCTCAGGTTTTGATTAGAATCCTCCTCTTCTCTTTTTGCTTTTTCGGTACAGTTTCCCCCCTTCCCCGAGCCTAATTATTCTAAATTTCTAATGCATGTGTCCTAAGGCGATATTATATATCAGTAATATTCATATTTTAATTGAATATATCCTCTCTTTTCGCTTTTCCCCACTTATAAGTGTTTTTTTTCCCCTTCTGGACTAATTATTATACCGTATTATAATTATTCTAAATTTCTAATTCGATTGTTTTAAGTGCCCCACGATATTATAGATCGATAATATTCAGATTTTGATTAGAAAAAACCGATATGAAGTTTTTTCTGAGTCCCGGGGAATCGAACCTGGGACCCCAAGATTGGGAGTCGAGCGTCCTAGCCACAGAGCCACGGAGGACTCTAACGTAACCCTTTCACTGACCATACTTTTTTTCTTAGCTCTCATACCGTATCACAAAGTAATCTACACCAAAAATTTAGATTTAGAAGCCTTTTTAAGACGCGGGCCGCTCAAAACACGCGATCAAAATTATCGCCCTTCCCCGAAATATTATTTAGAGCGTGAACTACCGATCGTGAATTAATTAAATTTAATTAAACGCCCGACTCCGCCGTGCTCCCGGAAGTTGGGTAAACGCGCGAAAATTCACGGGGAATCGGTCCTCGTTCAAACACACAGAATGATCGATGTGTCGAAATTGCTGACCAAGTTACACACGAGTCTAGACAGTCGCTTATAGAGAATTACAAAACAACAGGAAACACGACGAACTGTTGGACGTTTTTTCTTCTCGATTTCCCTCATCGTAATCGTGTTCAGGATTCCATATACAGGGTGTTCCATAAGTAAAAATAAGACTAAAATATTACATAATAAAAAATCCATAAATTCCTTGCTAAGAAGCCATGACAAAAATATCAATTTTTATTTACCAAAATTTTGTTTAAAAAAAAATATTTTTAATGTAAAATTACGTGGATAAACATTTCTTTAGAAGAGTTTAGTTTTTATTATTTGTTTTGGGGTGCTGAAGTATATTCTTTCTTCGATGATAAATTTTTATTTTTATACAATTTTAAACTATTGCAAAAATTTATTTTATTTTATTTTCTTATTTTCCTGAATCTCAACCTAGTTTCACAGTTATAATTTCGTAAGAAATTATTTAGGAATTTTTTGTTATATATCACTTTAGTTTCATTTTTACTTGTGGAACACACTGTACATAGATCTCTATAAGTAATCGAAACGGTTGCAGTCAAGCTCTGTGACAAAAATTTGAAAATTTCAGGGCGATTTAGAAGTTGTTTATCGTGATTAGAATTTAGTAAAATAGTTTGTACGGGGTTCTGCATGCGTTAGTGGGAGTTTCGAGTATCGCGGCCCTCTGTAGGATCCACGTAGGATTAATCGACGAGACGAGAGGTCGAGAAGTAGAGAAACACGTGATATCTGACGACGAGATCAGAATAATGGTAGATTGTAATTGACGTAGGCCCAATGTAGAACAGAATTAGGGTAGGTGAGCCTAGGGTGCAACAATGTAGTGTGTGCTTGTGGTGTGGATTTCAGCAGGCGTACAGTCAGTACATCCCAGCGACAAGAGCCCAAGTATCGGGCGCCCGAGGGGGGCAGACTGGGGCTGCGATGGACGGGCCTTACCTCGTCGAGGCCTCGTTCTGAGCGGCCTGAGTTTCTTGACAGTAGTGTAAAAGCACGCTAAAGCCCACCGATCGACACACAGAAAACAAACTAAACCGGATCAGAGTCAAATAACACGAACGGCAAAGCGAAATTGAAATTACGGATCGCAATTGAGCGATAACACGGTGTTTTCGAGTCAAGAACCGAGATAGAGAGATCGAATAGAGACCTCCGTGAGGATCGCTGAGAGAAGAACACGGACGAATGGAATATCTTAAGCGTAAAATAATTAGTGTCGAGAGTGGTGAGAAAACAGACAAAATTATGACACAAGACACACACAGTGAGAAATTTCCATAATTGTAAATCCAATGAAATTCTTCTATTTCCTCATTTCCGTGCCAACCCGTACGACGACCGAACCTGATCGCCTTGGAAACTCCTGGGCCCCCGCGATGGCGTCGTCATCGTCCCACACGTCGTCGTCGTCCCGGACGTCGTCCATCGTCCATCGTCCGTCTGGCCATCCACGAAAATTAAACGTCCTCTCTGTTCATTCGAACGAACACGAATAACGCAACAACGACGAAAAAAAACAAAAAAAAAAAATGTACGAACGAATTCGTAACGGATTTGGTAACAAACCCCGGATTGGATCTCTCTGTCGCGCGTCCTCGCTTTTTCTTTTCCTCTCTTTCACGTTGGGGGATCTCGTGGACGTTTAAATTACGAAAAAAAACAAAAAAAAAAAAAAAAAAATAATACACGGTGTATTTGTGTATATACACACGACACGATATAATGAGAATCCGATGATGGCGAATATACTATATGTACGTGCACACAACCCCGGAATAAATCGACGAAAATTTAACGAATAACAACAAAACGATTGTCCATCGAGTATCGTCCGCTATTGTAGAGCTTGTCTTATCAGCTTACTTCGAACGACAACAAGGATAGAGTGGTGCTCGTGTATGGGGATCGTATACAAGTGCGGACAAAGGTAAAGAAAACCGTGTTTACCTGGAAATCATTTTGGATACGATGATATATTATTATTGTACATTATATATACTATGTTGTAACGTTTCATTGTCTATCGGGTGCACGCGCGCCATGACACGCGCTGCCATCTCGCGTGTAATGCGTGTACTAGATGTATTGCATGGAGAACGAGACATCGAACGTTGGGAAATTTTTGTTGGGACGGTACTAGTGTTAGAATCTAGAATCGTGGACGAGGTATATGAGTAGAACTTACAATCTGGCTGCCATAATGACCTGAAAATTAGGAGTGGCGCCCTCTAGGCTGCAGACATTTATCAGGGAAATTTAAAAATGTCGAATCGTTCTAGAAAAATTATTTTTGGCTGCGGGGGTCATTTATAGTCATTTTTGGTGATTAGGCATACCCCCAAAATCCTAACCAGTTTCGAGAAAAAAATTCAATAAGTGGATAGATTTTTCGGCGAAATTAAAAAATTTCGAATCGTTCTAGAAAAATTATTTTTGGCTGCGGGGGTCATTGATAGTCATTTTTGGTGAGTAGGCATACCCCCGAATTCCTGACCAGTTTCGAGAAAAAAATTCAATAAGTGGATAGATTTTTGGGCGAAATTAAAAAATTTCAAATCGTTCTAGAAAAATTATTTTTGGCTGCAGGGGGCATTGATAGTCATTTTTGGTGATTAGGCATATCCCCGAAATCCTATTCAGTTTCGAGAAAAAAATTCTTTACCGGAATATCTGACCATACCGTTGATTTATTCCCCTGAAAGTTCAAGTGTATCTTTAAAACGTCATAACTTCTGAACGGATTGGTGGATTTTGATTTTTAAAAATGCAAACAACGTGTATTTTAGTGAAGAATATGTAGGAATTCCAAAAATGATCAAAAACTTGATCTTTGACGTCGTAAAATGAGGGAGAGCCCATAAAAATGGTCCAATATTCAAACAGCCATAACTTCTACAATAGTGAATATATTTCAATGAAATTTTTCTCTGAAGTAGAGCTCATAGGCACCTACGAAAAAGTAAGAAACAACTTTTCTGTAGGGCATCAAACAAAATTACTAAAAATGAAAAACGAATTTCTAAGAAAAATCGACAGGGGGTAGGTGCCTAAATTTTCCAGCGAAAAAAAAAATTTCAAATCATTCTGGAAAAATTATTTTCCTGCCCGGGGGTCAATCACAAGCATTTTTGATGAATAGACATACCTTCGAAATCCTAACCAGTTTCGAGAAAAAAATTCAATAAGTGGATCAATTTTTCGACAAAATTAAAAAATTTCAAATCATTCTAAAAAAATTATTTTTGGCTGCGGGGGTCATTGATAGTCATTTTTGGTGAGTAGGCATACCCCCGAATTCCTGACCAGTTTCGAGAAAAAAATTCAATAAGTGGATCAATTTTTCGACAAAATTAAAAAATTTCAAATCATTCTAAAAAAATTATTTTTAGTTAGTGGGGTCAATTATAATCATTTTTGGTCAATACATATACCCCAAAAATCCTACGCATTTCCAAGAAAAAAATTCGAGAAGGTGGACATATTTTTCGTCGAAATTGAAAAATTTCAAATCGTTCTGAAAAAATTATTTTTAGGTTCAAGGGTCATTTGCAATCATTTTTTATAGATACACATACTCCCGAATTCTTACGTACTTTCGAGAAAAAAAATTCTTTACCAAAAATAAGGTCATATCTAATGATTTTATATTTCCAATGAATACATTGGATGCAAGGTTTGCTCGTATACCTCGTCAGTGCTAGCATCAGGGGATTTTCAAGTTATTAAAAATATAGTACGCGGGGGCGGTCGAACGATTCCACGTATAGCTAAAGGCTACTTGTGCAATAATTTAGTTGAGTGACGAGTACCTAGTTACTACTAAACGGTTCTGCCTATAGTTAGACAAACAACTAGTATTTAACAATGTTATAAAAAATATTAATCAATTTTCATCAAAGAAAATTATTTAATTAACAAATACAAAATTGCAAAAATAAAATTTTAAATAGTTCCAAAAAGAGCAAAGGAGCATTACACGCGAATATGGCGCGTATCATCGCCCGCTTGTACAGTGTTCCACATTGTTTATAAGATGTGTACCTCATAAGATACTTGTGTGACCATTTGGAAGAATACGAGCTTTTCTTGTCCTTCGACGGAAGGACCAGGACGAAGGACACACACGGGTTCCCCCCAAAAAATGCATCCCTCTGGTGGTCGAGAACATATCGTGTCGCGTGGCTGATCCCTGGATTGGCTTCTGGGTGTACGCTTATCCCGAGAAACACTGCCCCTTGTTGCTTCTATACGCTTTCCCTTGATTACCCCCCATTTTGATTTCGTTTCTGGCAACCGTTCGTCTCTCAGGTTACACTCGATCGCCCACTTTTTTTTATCGGGGATTCCCCTTCGTCGTTCTTCCTTTTACTTTCCTTTCGCGGTCGTCTAAAAAAAAACACGTGAAATCCACCCCCTTTGGCATGTTGCCTACTCCCTGGAACCCCTGTTCGTTGCGGCTGAATCTTGATCTGGCTTCTCAATTATGCATTCTCGCGCTTCTTCGCTTCCCTCGACCCTCGATCCGACTTCCACCCTGTTTTTTTTACTTTAAACGAGCTTTTTATCGAGCGACGTTGCACCTAGGAGAATTAAAACACAGAGAACCTCGAGAGACTGGGAGAGAGATTAGGAAGTAGGAAGCGTTCAGCAAGGGAAAAGGAAATCAACGAATCAGGGTAAACTCACCCCCCACGGGAAGTTTGCGGTACTTGCAAATCACGTTTACGGCGCTTTTTACTGCCTCGACGGTTTTCCAGATCCCCCGTCTCGTTCCGTAAGCTTCCGAGGACGAAAGAACGAAGAAACGACTGGGATAAAGGGTCACAGATTGTAAATTTCGAGGTTAGACTCGGTTAACACTTTACCGACCGGTGGTTGTCTTTGATAACGATATTTACTTTACCGATCGTTGACCATCGTCGGTAAAACAGTCGATTAACAGGTTAGCGGTCGGTAAGTATCGTCGGTAAAGTAGATTATCGGTCGGTAAGGGGTTGAATTTTCTTGCAAGGCGCGTTGCTATAGCGATCTTATCCGGTTTGATTAATGCAGTAGGTCGTGAAAGACCGGTAGATGGGATTCGAAATTTGCGTCGCTCCTCTCCAGCTCTTATCCCCGGCACCCATAGTCCCAGGTAATGCGTTTTCCTTGTACCGCGTTAATACGACGCGAGACGTGAGTCGGTTCGCGCGATTCAGGACAGCTCTAGCCGAGGAAACGGTCCCAGAAATGGACTCCTGCTGCGAGAAAAATGATCGCCTGAAGGATCGATCCTCGGGAAGTGAGTACAATAAGACACGTACGATTTTTATTTCCACCGCGTCATCACTTTCGTTTCAAATGGTTTTATATTTAAACAGCTCGAAATTGTGATGTACAAAATTGTTAGGGGTTAGTGTATCTTGTAAATAATTTTTTAAGCGACGTGTACTTTAATTTGGTACACAAAAATTTGCAAATATCGTTAGCAAATGCCTTCTTTGCACTCACTTGCCCCCGGATGTGCACGGTACCGCACGCTCGCGAGTCAAGATAAAGCAGAATCTGCATTACCGACGGGGATACGAAAGAACGAGGATCGAAGTCGACGATTTCGCCGCTCGAATTCGACCTTCGCGACAGGAAGAGCGACACCAGGCCGATGTCAGCGTCGTGGACGGTGCCGAAAAGGATTAACGACGTCGAGAAGACTCGCACGAATAAGAGAGACAGAGAGGTAGAACCGCATTGCGGTTCACAGACGCCCAACTCTCGACCATTTTCTATATTTTATTTGCATATTTAAGTGGAGTCTCGATATCCTCGACGATTAATTTTTTTCTGAAGCTTATCGACGATGGGTCTTTATTGACCCGGGGGGAGTCACCATTCACGATTTACAATCGTTTTAGATTTTTTTAACGCGATTGCACGTAAGTAGACCTGGGGACAAACAACGTGACAAATTCGTCGCGAAATGGAAGAGTACGAGCGACGGGGCACTCATTTTGCAAAATTAGTGTTTCGAGACGATCATACTTCGTACTGCACCTGGCATGCTTTTGTTATCGATCGATCCAACCCTCTCACCACTTTGTAAATTCTATTTTTTTTTGTTCCTCGCTGTTGCGTATCGCTGTTCTCCTTTTTTCTTACTCGTCACTGTTGGCTCTGTTGCACCGTTGTCTGCTTTTCCGATTTACTCGTCGTTTTTCACGTTTCTCGCTGTTCTACGCATGAATTTCCGTTTCTCTTTGTATTTTTATCGTCTCTGCACGTTGGCCCGCGCGCCTCTTTTCGTTCTCCCCCCCACCCTTCCTCTCGTCTCTCTTCGATCTCAGTTTCGCGATTCTCGACGACGATCTCGAATCGAAGGAAACTCCGTGTTTTAGTTTTTTTTTCAAAATCTCGATATCGTTGCATCTCATTTTCATTTTCCATTTCGACTAACGTTCGTTAGCTTCTTCTCACTTTTCGTTACGATTTTGGAAATTCCAAAAAAAAAAAAAATTTTGGAAATTTCGCTCGAGGAGCTTCGATGGTAAAAGAAGAAACGCGAAACAGAGAGAAATGAAACGAGAAAGAGAAGGGGGAGGGAGAGTGAGGAGGCGTAGAAAGTAGAGTAAAACTCGACTTACGATTATTTTTGTTGAGATTAGAAAATTGTAGAAACAGAAGAGAGAGAGAGAGAGAGAGAGAGAGAGAGAGAGAGAGAGAGAGAGAGAGAGAGAGAGAGAGAGAGAGAGAGAGAGAGAGAGTGAAAGTCGAGAGAATGAGAGGAATGAGAGTATATGAGGCTCCAAATAAGGATTGTTTGGAGGGATTCTTGGAGAAAAAGAGAGAGAGGCAACGATATGTCGAAAGACCCGGACGAAGAGTCTGAATTGAAACATATCCGAAATGCGAATTGTTCCAGGATCTAAAGAAGCGCGGTTCCCACACCTGTGATATGCAGGCCCTACAGCCACTTCCGGTTCCAACCACCACCGCCAACACCGCGTCTGCAATGACTACTTCCGGTGGGCAGCCACCGCTTCCGGTATCGGAGACCGCTTGAGTCGATCGACGAGACCGATCACGATCACCGTGTCCCGCTATTACGAAAACAATATCGCCTCTGACAAAACGACCACCGTCCTCTTCTACTCGATGAAAGATGAAAATAACGATGGCCGACCGGCCGGGAGAACGGTGAGCCTTGTATTCACGATCTTTTATTTGACACGACCTCTGTAAAACGCTTCCACCAGCCACGAAGCGATCTGGGGGTTCCCCCAAAAAATACAACCCGAAACTCTTGCCTTTCCACCGGAATTTCGAACCTAAACTCGAAGCACGTTGTCAAAAAAATTAATTTAATATCGTTTAAAATTTTTGTGCACGCAATTTTTGTTTAATTTGATCCTGGGACTTCCGTCGGTTCACGTTTCCCCTGCCATTAACGTCTCATAACCTTTGCATTGTTTACAGCCACTGTGGGACTGTGGGAGTCACCAGAAGTAGCCTCGAATTATTATTTCGATGGAGAATCGTCCTTTCCGGTCTTTAGTTGGCGAAAGAAACACTCAGAGAATTTTTAATAATCATTGGAAACCAAGATTTCTGTAGATATGCACGATTGCGTGCAGTTTCAGTTCGTATTTGTGCGCCAAGATGCTACTAGCGCACCTGGTGGCCACTATTGGTACTAACGCGTGTGAGGTGAAAAAGTGCACGCGTTGGACACTGATTACGTCATTGTGTGCTGCCACTCACGTTGGCTGGAGACCCCGTCCAATAGTAATCGACGTCACGAGGGCGCCACTAGCGCTCAAGTTGGCTACTATTGGCCACTGTCGTGACACGTCATAGTCTCTGGCCAATGGGTGCAGTGGTAGACGATGACGTACCACGACGTTGACCAATGGGGAACCAGAGTGAGAGATGGTGAATGCATCGTTCTTCTCAGTTTCTTTCGCCAACCTTGTTAAATGCAACGCTTCAGTCCCCCCCTTTTTTGCATGAGACTCGAGGCTTCGCTTTTAAAATTGATTTTGCGCCCGGTCTGTTCGAGTTTCCGCGTCCCCGGGCATAATTTATCGTGGCGTTGTCCTCTTAAATCCACGTCAGCACTCCGCCCGTTGACGTTGATCAAGCTTTATCGCCCCCAGCGAGGAGCTACCCGTAGACACAGGCTTTTCTTTCGCTCCCCCCAAGACGCATCGTCCGGGGGTTTGCTTTCGGGGAAAAACGTACTCGATGGTTGAGACTGTGAACTAGCAATCGAAGATATTCAAAATGATCGAAATTAAGAACAGAGACGAAGGGAGTTAGTCGGAGTCCGATCGATTTCGGGACGATGGCTTCGCCACGCCACTGTCGGTCAACATTAGCGTAGCCTTCGGTCACTGTGTATTCGTGAAACGCCACAAAGCTGGTTGTTCCAGCCGGACCATTTCGAAGATGAAACCCTGGCCACGTTTATTCAGGGATCAAAACAGCAAGCTGAACGTTGACTCGACTCGGACAACGCCGCACCGACCGCATACGCCACTGTACAAATTGAACGTTCGCGCCTCGACTCCGCAACAGCGTTTGCTTCGTAGCCTGGACCACGAATTCTAGTCCTTTAAACGAACGTTTATCCACGTAACATTCGTTTCTACATAATTAAATTAGAGATAACATTGCCAGGGCACTCGAAAGATAGAGACCTTGCAGTTAACCGAGTCGTCTAAAATGGATGAGGTAGTATATCCGAGAGGTAGACTTCGTGCAGTTAACCGGGTTTCTTAAGATGGGCGAGGTAGATCGAAAGATAGAGAACCTTGCAGTTAACCGGGTCTCTTAAAATGACCGAGGTTTACGATGCCTGGTTCCGGGGGGGATCGGTTTGCTGGGATTTCGTTAGAGTCTCTCTGGTTTTGGGGAGTCGAAACTCCGATATTTCGCGGAAGGAAACGAGGAGCGCCTCTTCGGCTCGGGATATATCCTCCCCCGCACTCGACTTCTCATTTAATCGCGTTTACAGTGTAATTCGGCTGGCCGATAAGCTCCCGAGAGGGGGGCGGGGGGGAACCGTACGCGGCAGTGATTTGACCCCGTTTCCGGCTACGAAGCGGATGAATCGGCCAATCATCGATCGTCGAAGCGCGTTATTCGGGAATATCGGCGCGAGAGGGTTCGGAGCGGTTGAAGAGCGACGAAAGGAGCTCTGATCCCCCGGAAACGAGGTCGAAGGCAAATTTGCACAGGGTGAAACACACCCCCACCCCCCTTTCTGCCCCCCTTTGCGGGGTCTCTTCTCTCTCTGGGGGCAATTTCTAGCCCTTTTGTTGTCAATGGTCCATGGTGTTTTGTTCTGGGAGACTTCCAGAAGACTCTCTCAGGAAGTGTGGCGGCCATTTTAATTTAATTGGTGGGGAAAGTTCGAAATTGGGGTTATGTAAGTCTATTATCGTTGAAGTCGGTAATATGGGGTTTTGATATATGGCGGTGTCGGTAAGGTAGACCCCTAGCTCTACCTTATCGATGGTCCAGTCGAGCACTTGTGAGAAAGTCAAGAGCGTGGCCCTCTGGTGGCCAGTGTGTCCAAACTATCTTGCAATAATAGCAACTTTTAACGGTATATTTACTAACTAAATACCCATGCAAACAAACTTTTGATCAAATCAACTATTTTTGGACATTTGTGGACACTACATTGGAGTAGAAAGAAAATACAAAGTTTTCTCACAAAATAAATTTAATTCTCAAGAGTTTGAGAGCTACGAATTCGAGGCTGGTTATCGATGAGGGTCAAGAGCGTTGTTTCGATCAGTCTTTTCTTTCCCCCAAAGAGGACAGAGCTCTTTTCGTCTCCTCGAGTTGTTCCTCGCCCCCGACAAGCGACACTTTCTTCAAGCCTCTGACCGACTTTCCACGAGATCTCACCCGAAACGATCGACAACACGGATCGTTAATTTTCCACCGAACGATCGTCTCTAGCGACCGTAACAGCGGAACGAAAGCTGCGTCACGGGCTGTATTTTTAGAGGCGACGGTCGCTGGAAAATTACGACAACCGGAAGTACGGGTTTCGAGGCTGTTGCAACCGCTGTTGCGGAGGACAATGTTACATGGCGTACGTGTATTGATTTACGAGTGCGTGCGCTGCAACGTTTCGATTCTTGGCAAACGTTTTCGAATTTACTCGCAGAAAAAATACACAAGTTCGCAGAAACCACCTACGAAGACAGTTGTTTGCTGGTTCTTATTTTGCAAACGCAATTTTCCATGCAATTCTGATTTAATATTTCGAAATTTATTAAATTAATTTTTTTTACAATCTAACGAAAGATTATGGTCAGTCTCAACCATCGATTTCTTCTCGAAAGGTCATCGATTCCGGCAAACGAAAGCCCCCAGAAAGTCGCTTTTAATTTCAGCGAAGAAACAGGAAGACGATGTCGACGACGCATTCTCCTGGAGAACGGAAGTTGCTGGTCCTCCGACGACGTAGCGACGAGAAGAGGCACCCAGGAGCTTCGTGTCCCCGCGTTTTCCAAGGACGATCGCCCATTGACTCACCAAAAGCGACCATCGGGAACCAAAAAACAAAAATTAATTATTCTCCGGACAATTGATATTTCTTTTCCCCCGCCCCAACGTCGAAATTTTCACGTGAAAACTACGCCGCTACAAGAAAACGAGAATTGAATCTGCTCCGTCGGTAACGTCGTCCGAAGTTTCTCTCAGTCGGTAACATCGTCGAAGTTTCTCTCAGTCGGTAACGTCGTCGAAGTTTCTCTCAGTCGGTGTGGCTCGAAATGGCGGGCATCGAAAGACGAAACTGAAACAATCGCGAAGTTAAACGTCCCTCGTAGTTTTGTGAAACGATCC
This sequence comes from Colletes gigas, assembly GCF_013123115.1. Classification (NCBI taxonomy): domain Eukaryota; kingdom Metazoa; phylum Arthropoda; class Insecta; order Hymenoptera; family Colletidae; genus Colletes; species Colletes gigas. Next base: position 4,297,163 of record NW_025106644.1, read on the forward strand.
GTACGGGTCTTTCCTGGTTTGTGAGTCTCCTAAACTCGGTTAGGTTTTGATCGTAATTTATTAAGGTTAGGGTGAAGATCACAAGTGGGGGAACGTGTAACCAAGAGAAAATATTGTGGAAGGTGGTCGAGAGTCGTATCTCTGTGGAATCGATTGTTCGAGGGTCCCTATGGACTGGCAGAGCGAAAAAGGATACCTCGAAAAAAACGTTTCGAGATGGGAAGATCGATAAAACCGGTGTTCCCCGAATGAAACGCGATACGCGTTGTCGGAGCGTCAGACAGGGACCCAGGGTACCCCTTGGTACTTTAAAAATAAAGTAAGATGATGCCCTCGTTCTTTCAAAACTCTACGGAGAGTGTCCTATTTTCTTTCGTTTTTTGTTCCTCTAGGTGGTAAACTTATCGATCCCACCGTCGCGCGACGATTTAAATCGGCGGGTCGATCGTCGATCGCTCCTCTACGTACTCGATTTAATTTCTTTAATCGTAAGGAATAATGAAACTTGTATACGTAATTTTTGGGTAAGAAATAATTACCAGTACGATGTGCAATTTTTAATTTTACACGTACGAATAAGTTTTATATTTTTCATTTAGTCCCCCCACCCCCCCTCTCCAATTTATCCTTTAATTATTTTCATTTTAGCAGTGTCTTGCTCTCTACGTGAATGAATATTTTTTTTTATTACAGTGGAGCCTTGTTATTTTGGCGAAATTATTTTTTTGTTATAGCAATGCCTTGCTATATTTGTGAAATTTTTTTTTTATTATAGCAATGAATTGCTACCTTCGTGAATTTTTTTTGTTATAGCAATGCCTTGCTACCTTTGTGAAATTATTTTTTTATTATAGCAATGCGTTGCTACCCTTGTGAAATTATTTTTTTATTATAGCAATGCCTTACTACCTTCGTGAATTTTTTTTGTTATCGCAATGCCTTGCTACCTTTGTGAAACAATTTTTTTATTATAGCAATGCCTTGCTACCTTTGTGAAATAATTTTTTTATTATAGCAATGTCCTTTCTACCTCCGCCAAATTATTTTTTTTTCCACCTTCGATGAGATTAAGATGTCCCCACGAGATGTGGTGGGGGTTTACCGAAGAGAATCGATGGGATCCACAATCGACCCGCGCTCGCCTCGAGGGTCGACGCGATTTTTAGAATTTCGAGTACAGAAAAGTCCCTCTAGAGAGGCACGAAAGCTACGATTTTTAATTTTAACGACGAACGTTCGGCGTCGTCGAATCCTCGCTGTAAATAATCGTAAAAAAAAATAAAAAAATGGAAAAGAAGAAACCCGGTCCGAGTCGTGACTCGTGTCGGGCTGTAATTGACTTTGTAATTAATTGTAATTCGATCGACACGAGCGAAGATGAACAAAAAAAAAGAAAAAGGATATATTATATTATAATTGAAAATAAATTGAGACAACTGTATACATATATACATAGATGTATATTTGATATGTATATATGCATATGTTTAAAAAAAGGTAACAGAGATGTATTATACGAGTAAACGTACACACACACACACACACACACATATATACATACATACATATACACACACACACATGTTCGCGATTACGTTTTTTGGAGAGTTCCGAGTAAGCTCAGGATGTGAGCCACGTGGAGAAGGACACACACACGTATCACAGAAAAAATACACACACACACGTCCACACTTGCAGCACCCACATCGCGTCGCGCAATAAAATAAATTCTAAATCGATTATTTCAAACTAGAATGCGTGCCTGAGTGCGTGGGAGACTTATTCCTTCGAAGCACCGAGCTGCTCCCTTCTCAAACACACGCGATAGCTGTTCAAAAATTTTTCAAACTCCTTTTCCACCAGTTCTAACATTTTTAAAACGAGTCTCCCCCTCCACTTTTATATTTAAATTACGATTGGAAATATTAAATTTATTTTTTTTTTTTTGAATGCTACAAACGACATTGTAAAAGTTATTTTGCAATTTATAGTTAATATTTCCAGTTTTTAAATCATTATAATTTCCTCTAGAAATTTTGTTTTTCCCCCAACAATGCTATCTAGGGATATTTTTTTTTTTTTTTTGAATGCTACAAATGACATTGTAAAAGTTATTTTGCAATTTATTGTTAATATTTCCAGTTTTAAAATACTTATAAATTTCTCTAGAAACTTGTTTTTCCCCGAACATTGCTATATAGGGATATTTTTTTTTATTTCGAAGCTTGTAAAATAACATGACGACCATAAATGACCATCGATAATTACAACAAAATATTGACAGGGGTTTTCGATGTTCAAAAAAAAATTCCAAAATGTTTTTCGATGGAATATCTGTCAATGAACGATTCGCAATGTTTGGGAGACGCGGCTCGGTGCATCGACAGCGAGAGAAAAAAGACGTAAACTTGAATATAAGTAAAAGTAAAGAGAAGATTATTATATTATATGATCGTAGAGATAATTGAGAATAATGCGTCGGATCCTTTGTCGTCCAAAAGAGCTGCAGTTGTGTCGCGCAGATAACAAACTTAACCGGATGAACGGCCAAGGCCCGTGAAAAAAAGCAAGATGGCGTCGAAAAGGGATCGCGAACGATGGCCTCGAGCGTTTAACCGCGACTGAAATAACAATTTTTCTCTTTGAAATTGTTCCCTCGTTCCACTCAAAAACAGAGAAAAAACGATGTTTTTTTCCGAGTTCGTCGATCGAGAAAAATGATCGCCGATTTAAGCGCTCGACGCCATCGTCGTCGATCCACGGAGAGTATATCATCGAGAGTATCGAAATAAAGGCAAAAGATGAGCAAGTCCGAAATTAAACTAACGCGTTCACTGTCCGTGCCCCGTATATGGGTCACGTCGCTGTGCTATTGGATAGGCTGCCGAGAAACCGGACAGTGAACGCGTTAAAGCTAATCTCTGGTTGTTTGGCGAGCACTTTTAGCTTCCGGGGGAGGATGTTCGCGAGCCATTTCCGGGTCTTCAGTCTCGAACTTCTCGAGTCCTCGTTCGTGCGATCTCGATCCCCCTGGATCCCCCAAAAAAATCGTATTGTTTCTCGAGACAATATGTTCGATCTCGAGCATTCGCCGAGCAAGCAGTCTCGAAATGCAGCAGGGGGGAACGTGAGTGCGGAATAAAACTGCTCGACACCCTTTGTCCTCCGCGGGAACAAAGGCAGCCTCGTCGAAGGTGAAAAGAAACCGCGAAAGAAGGGTTTGTCTGCGTGTATGTCGCGGGCGTAGCGCGACAGGATCGAAGGGATCGCGGGCGAATCGAGAACGGACGACCATGGGGAGCGAAGAACACGATAACGAGTCTTTCAATTCACTACCGTACTGCCAATTTTTCTCGAAACGACGCGTAATAATTTTAGTAACGGGTTAAGGCGACGCGCGAGCAAAGATGGCGTCGGTTCGTTTTTCCTTCGCGTCGCTCTAGGACTCTCCTGCAATCTTTCACGGAGGGACGAGGGTTCTGCTTCTCATTGGCGAATTGATCACTCGAAATAATACTCCCCTTTTAAATTTTTGCTCGAGAGCTATGGCTGGTTAATTATGGGGGAAAAATAGGTGTAAAGTCGATGAGAATTTTTTAGTGATAGTGGTGTAGGAGGTGGTGTGAGGAGTTGACACCATTTTGTCCAGGGTTCGAGTCCTGTGATGCATAGAATATTTTTTTTCTTTTTTTCTTTTATTAATTGTATTTTATTGCATTCCTTTTTCATATTCCATTAGAGAAATTTAATAATATTGACAATTTTTATTATTTCTTTTATTTCTAGTTTAGTTTTGTTAGTAAATTTAATGGGGATTGAGTCTGATTAGGAAGATGACCATAGCTCAGTGGTCAACGTAAGAGGCTAGTAATATTTTGTCCAGGGATCGAATCCCACAACATTGTGAAATGTTTTTTTTTCTTTTTTATTAACTATATTATATCGTATTGCTGTCCAACAACTCGATTAGGAAGATTTAATAATTTTTACAATTTTTATTATTTATTTTATCCTAGTTTTTTGTTTTTTTTTTGACTTTGTTAAAATCAACGATAATTAGATGTATCATTCCCTTTGTAAAATAATTGCTGATGGTGCTCGTTTACTAGATTCGTCGACCCCCCCCCAAAAAACCAAAACTGCTCCCCCAAAAAATTAAAATCAGTGAAGAAATCGGTATCCGGTTGAGGAAATTATTTTTTAACCGTGGTTCCCCCCCGTGTCCCGTCGCTTTTGCCCCTCGATAAAAGCGAATGAAAACGAAGCAAACGAACGAGCAATGGAGGGGGGTGAGCCAGGCGCTAACTAGAAAAACGTGAATTCGCGTCGCGCGATCGATTCGAGCCCTCTGTTTCCGCTTTGTTTCGCCGATTAAAAGCGTCACCCTCGTTCCCTCCGTCGGTCGCGTCTCCAAAGGGAGGTGGCGATCGTTTTTTGTAACCAGGACACCGTCCACAGGACCTGTGAGCGTACCCAGGATCATCGAACGTTCCTCGCGCTAGGTCGTAATTATCATTCACGGTTTTTTGTATCCGGGAGAGGCACACGGGAGTTCCAAAATTGTCCACGCCACGACGCCTGTCTTAGAATTTTGTGAAACGTTCCCCTCAAAACGCGCGTGGCGTCGAGCAAAAGTCTCCGGACGCTGTTCGAACGAAGACAAAAACTGTGGAGATTAGTAAAAATTCTGCGAATCCTTAAAATTAAAGATCCGTTCCCCCTCTAGATCCCCATTGGCTCGTAGTTTCGTAGCTGGTAGTTTCCCCCCATCCTCTCTTCAGACGCTGTTTAGCATAGCCACGGTGAAAACGGTCCTCTCTTTTCGCGGACGCTAGTTTTTTTGGGATTTCCCCCTCTTCCCGGTTCCGTAATTAGATTATTGTACGCTCGTGTCACGTGTCGTCGAACAAAGAAGCGATCGAAAGCGCTGACCACGCGGATATGACGCGCGAGAGTCGAAGGCCGTCGAGATTCCCTCGATGTTCGTATATTTTCTTAATTTAAACCCGCGACACACGTACGTCGCTTCCTCTTCGAACCTACGATCGACGAGATCTTTAAAAACAGACCTGGGGGATTCCCTTTTACTTTGATCGAACGCTTGCAATGCTGGTCGAGCATTTGTCAAGCATCCACAGTGCAGGGAAGGCTTGGCTGGTCGCTAAGTGTGGTTTGAATCGTTGTGAAATTCATAAATGGCGTCAAAAATTCAGTTTTGGGGGTCCCTTTTTCTAGGCGAATGCTCGTCGAGCGTTCGTCGAGCATTCGCCGAGCATTCATCGAGCATTCGTCGAGCATTCGTCGAGCATTCGCCGAGCATCCACACTGGAGTAAATGCTTGGCGACCACTTGTCCCTTTTCCACTGTGGAATGCTTGGATGTTCGTCGAGCGTTCGTCGAGCATTCGTCGAGCATTCGCCGAGCATTCGTCGAGCATTCGTCGAGCATTCACCGAGCGTTCACAGTGCAGTAAATGCTTGGCTGACCACTTGTCCCTTTTTCACTGTGGAGTGCTTGGACGTTCGTCGTGAATCGTCGAGCATTCGTCGAGCATTCGTCGAGCATTCGTCGAGCGTCCAGACAGCATTAAAGGCATGGTTCGAAGAGGGATCGACGATGGTGTCCCGTTCCACAGCGGAAGACTCGCAACGAGGGTCGATGAAACGCTCGTAGCGGCGACCGTAAAGCGTTACTCTATCTTCCGTCTGCGCGAATCTAGATCTGTAAGCGAGCGTCGACGACAATTGTCTCTCTTATCGGATGTTCGGTGGTACGCGCTGTGTGTATCGACCGTATTTGGCAATAACGATATTTTTAGTCGAACTATAAGGAAAACGAAACGGATACGAGAAGCGAAGGATGGAGGATTGGAACGATGGTTTATCGACAGCGGTTTATGCGCCGGCACGTTGTAACGAGAACACCCGATAGATGTAACTAGGAACGGATTGAAGACGTTTTAGCCAAAAAAAAGGTGTTGTCCGTCTTCGGTAGCTTCCACGCCTTACTCAACAGTGAAAAATAAATTATAATTCGTATTTAAAAATCCCCTCTCATTCATTTTTCGAAGAGGTCTATTTTCTAAAAATTAGAAATATTTTTTAAATCGCTATCATTCGTTTTTTATTGCAAATAGCAATAGGGGGGACTCATTTTTTGTCTCATTAAAAATCGTAAAATTTAGGAAATGGGGGGGGGGAGGAATTAAAAGCAACTTTACAAATTTTATTTATGTTTTTATTCACAGATAGAAAAATATATATAGATTCTTCTCGCAATAGCAATGAGGGGATGTTGTCTCATTAAAAATCGTAAAATTTTGGAGATGGGGGAGGGGTAATTAAAAGCAACTTTACAAATTTTATTTTTGTTTTTATTCACAGATAGAAAAATATACTTACATTTGCAGAGCATCGAATTTTTTAGCTTCAAATAAAGAGGAATTTTTTGATTTTTTTTTTTACAATTTTAAATCGAGCTACCCTCTGTATTTGCTAATCGTTATTCGTCCCCGGTGAAACGACAGGCCTCCTTCGACCCGTCGATGCAACGGGACAAACACATCGGTCGAAACGAAAAGAAAACACGAAATTAATTGGTGTTTGCGGAACGCGGGTCCGCAATGGCGGCGCCGTGCGTCGAAAGGGACGCGCGTTTACGCGGGAAATCGATTCGTGTTTGCGTATACCGGACAGGACGTGCTCGTTACCCACTCGAGGGCTTAAATGGGACGCCATGGTGTTTGCAGCCGGGGCAGGAGGGGGGTAAACGTCGATCCGCGACGGAATTTATGGCTAGATTGTGGATGCTGGCTTTTTCGATCGAGCCCGGCCGTCGCTGGTACCTTTATTTTCAGTGCTGGTCGTCGGGGACTCCCGCAGAAAGACACAATTTCTTTGCATTCAGAATAGAATTCCTAAAGTGATCAATAAATCATCTAACACTTTGACTGCCAGACCAAACTTCTCAAATTGAAACTACTTTATTTATTTATTCCCTCAATCGTCCAATTTTGTAGAATTTTATTTAATTTTTTAGCCTATAGTGAAGTGTCTTAGGCTCTGTATTATTTTTGATAAGATGGTCTTCGCCATACCCCCTTAATAAAACGTCGAACCTGTCGCTAATTTCGTCGCACCTATTCGAGAGCGATCGAGTTCGTACGACAGGGAAGCCCGAAACTGGGTTACCGTGTCGAATAACATTTTTATGAAACGAGTCCGCGGTACAGAGATTTTCCTTGACGCAGTGTCGTCGATAACGAAGCCGTCTCTTCTTACCCGCGGCCCGGAATACGATTTTAATTAATAATAATTTATTCCCGTCCGGCGAACCCGCTCCCAGGATCGATTACTTCGTCTCCTGTTTTGCCTGGACTTACACACCCCCGTGCACGCCTTGGCGTTTTCGACAACGTTCGCGCAACAGAAATAATTATTTCGTCGTCTGTACGGTGGCGTGTCCGCTCCGGAATCCATTAACGAACCGACGGGCTTCTCGTTAACAAGATTGCCGACAGAAAGTCGATAGTTAATTACGCAAATGAAGGGATCTCGTTAAGGGTAGCGGTTGTCCTCGATCCACCCTGGAACCGCGATGGCGTCGAAACGCGTGCGTTAATTGCACGCGTCTTCGTCGAAGCGTCTTTAGTTGGGAAGACTCGTGGAAAAAACGAGAGCGAAGCTACTGCTCCTCCGCGAGGTGTTGGCTAGAGGGGGTGTCACGGGGGACGGGGGGACACGTATCCCCCCCAGTAGCCACCTCACACGCTCGGCCAATGGCGCGTAGACCGTGGAGTCGCCAATGGAGTGGGGCGCCAATCGTACGCGTGCTCCGTTGACCGGTCAACTCCACGCGGAGGGTCAGTAGCGCCTCGACCGTCGTGGCGATCACATCTAAGAGAGGGGTCCGTTCTCGATGAATTTAAATGAAATTCGTGACTCTTAGGTCACTTTGAAATATGTAGAAGAGAAATTGCAACTTTAGGATTGTCTCTCGTGAAAAATTCTACAATTTATTTTAGTTTAGATTCTAGATTTGGAGTAAGATAGGAACAATGAGTCAAAAGAAGGGGTTACAGGGGACAATAGGAAACAGACGACCGAGAATCGACAAAGAGTAATTTCCAACGGTGCTTTGGAGACATTCGGTGCATCGGAAAAGGGATTAAGAGGTGAAGCTGAGAAGTAGGGTTAAATCGTCGAAACGCGTTGGAGTACAAAGGGAGGAGGGGTACAAAGCTTTCGAGTAAACAGAGAAAAAGAGGAATAGCTCTGGTCGGAGAGTTAGTCGGTGAAACACGCGAAAGTATCTTCGTCACAAAGGCTCTCTCAGGATAAAATGCCATGATTAAAAACTCTCGCCTTGCACGCGTGTTTGTCTCCCTCCGTGGGTATTGTGTCGGCTTTTTTCAGCGTCTCCCGTTACTCTCCGCCTCGTTTTTTTTTTCTCTTTAAACGACAACTGGGGAGAGGGAGACAGACAGCGGCCAGAAACGACCTCGAGTGCCACAGTCGGCGCGTGCTGGGCGATGGTAGATTGCACTCCCTTTCTCCCCCCCCCCGTCTGGAAAATTATCCTCGTCGACGAAAATGTCGTCTGGAACACGAATGAATCGACGGAGAAACAAATTGCCCCGAACACTGAACGAAACAGAGGCTTTTTAAATGCAGAATCTTTATTTTTTTTTTAGACAACCTACTGTCTTTTTTTTTGTTTAGACACTTAGAAACTGGCCACAATTATTTGTTAGAGAACATTTACAGTTAAAATTCAATATCGAGGATTATGTTAGCTGTGGAAAAATCGTACATCGACGGCAGTCAAAGTGTTAACGGCAACGAAAGCTCGTTAGAAACCTATTTAGAGCGAGCCGTTTCCGGGGGGATTATTAAAAAGCCAATGGCGGAGGGAAGAGTTGTTTCTTTTTTTAATTAAGCGACAGGAGCGAAGAAGTAGAACATCTTTTCGCGGCAACAGCTTCGTCGCGGAACAGAGACACCTATTTCGCGTCGCAATTACGCCTCCTCGCGTGTGGATTTAATTATTCCGCGGGAAACCGGAGGTGGAGGCCTGTCGTTTTCGTTTCAATTAAATACTGGTCGTTCCGCGGCGCTGAAACTCTCGCGACTCAAAGGGTATCCTTTGACGTTCCACGTCGATTGTTTTTTTTTCGTTTTTTCCGTCGCCTCGAACGCGAATAATTTAGCTTAAGTTCAGCTTAAGTTCTCTAGGGGTTTCGTGAACGTGATAGGATCGATTTTGTTAGTCGATGTCCTCTCGAGTCTGCTGGTCGAAAACTCGTGCAAGGATGCAGGAATAAAATGGCCACGAGGTTGCTGTTCTCGATTTCGAAAACACTGTCCATGGATTTTTTTTTCTTTTTATTTCTTCCTATCCTTGGTAACTCTGATTAAGTTGTCCCCCATTTGAGAAATGGTGGACACGATTTGATCAGCTTCTTCATCGACCAGTATAATTTCTGAGGCCAGCATGGACACTCGTAGTCGACAGTGTTGGAAGCAGCTCTCAAGACTTCCGGTAAGTAATACAAACGTAGCATTTATAGTGATATAGACTGGACGTCCCACGACTAGGGACATTAGAGATTTCCTAGTTCTTTTTCTCCCTTATATATAAAATTTATAGATTCAGAGTGAATAAATATTAGAGCTCCTCCCTTATCAGTAAAGGACAAGATCATTTGCAATAGTGAAAGTTATGTGGGATTTTTTGGACATGCAGAGGATAGAATTTCTTTAAAAAATATTACTACTCGATGCAAATGGATTTCATTTTGTTTTATTCAGTATGTTTGTACAAAATACAGTTGGGGAATCTTATGAACAGCAATGTTCTAACATCAGTGTTGCATTTTCCAGGACCAGTGTCCTGTGGCAATACATGACGACATCCTGCTGACCACTGCTGATGTTTTTGACAACATATAACGACTAGAGCGGTCTATTGCTTGCCTCTGCATGCCTCTGATTGCATCTGCTGGCCTCCATTTGCCTGTGGTGACCAGTGCAAACTACAGCAGGGGACTCCTGACAACTTCTGACATCATATAACGACTGCCACTGGCCTCTGCTGGCCTCTGCTGACCACAGCTGACCGCTGTTGACCCTCCCCAAAAACTTATGATATGATATATATGTATGAAAGCTTTGTATTATGTAAGTTCTGGCAATAAATGATGTAATTTCAAATAATTCTGTGTTCAAATCATTTTTTACCTTCTTTTTCCTCTCCAAATCCTTCCCTTAGTTATAAGTTACGTGCCACCTCTTTGCAACGCCGTCAGCATCTTAGAAATGTTTCGGATAGTTTAGAAATCCGGTGGCCTTGACCTTGACCTTGAAATTGGTTCAAGGCCATCCGAATTTTAGTAAAATTTCGAAGCCTTTGAAAATCTGAATGGCCTTGAGTTCAAGGTCAAGGTCAAGGCCAAGGCCAAGGCCATCTGAATTTTAGAAAAATTCCGGGCGCTTTGAAAATCTGAATGGCCTTGAGTTCAAGGTCAAGGCCAAGGCCAAGGCCATCTGAATTTTATAAAAATTCCGGGCGCTTTGAAAATCTGAATGGCCTTGAGTTCAAGGTCAAGGTCAAGGCCAAGGCCATTCGAATTTTCTACATATTCTGGTCACTTCGGGAATCCAATTTTAAACGAAAAAACGGTTTCTTAGAACTAAGGGAGTGATTTCGAGTGGGAAGGAAAGGTAAAAATGATGATAACACATAGAATTCTTTGAAATTATATCATTTATTGCAATAATTTACATTATACAAAGCTTTGGATACATATATATCATATCAGAAGTTGTCAGCGACGGTCAGCAGTGGTCAGCAGTGGTCAGGTGACGTCTGGAGATGTTGCCAGAGGTCAGTAGAGGCCAGCAGAGGCAAGCAGAGATCAGCAGGGGCAAGCAGTAGGAAGTACTAATCGTTTTAAGTTGCCAGAAACATCAGGGGTGGTCAGCAGTGGTCAGCAGTGGAGAGCAGAGGCCAGCAGAGGCCAGCAGAGGAGAGCAGAGGCCAGCAGATGTCAGCAGAGATTGAGGGAAGCTGGCAGTAGCCAGTAGTAATCATTACACGTTGTCAGAAGTATCAGGTGTGGTCAGCAGTGGTCAGTAGAGGCCAATGGAGGTCAGCAGAGGCACTCAGAGGCCAGTGGAGGGCAGCAGTGGCAAGCAGGGGCCAGCAGTAGCAAGCAGAGGCCAGTGGCAATCGTTATACAATGTTAGAAGTTGCCAGGAGTCCTCTGCTGTTGTTAGCACTGGTCAGTTGTGGTGAGCAGAGGCGTACAGAGGCCAGTGGTAGTCGTCATATGATGATAGAAGTTGCTAGGAGTCCTCTGCTGTTGTTAGCACTGGTCAGCTGTTGTCAGGAGAAACGTACAGAGGTCAGCAGAGCTTATCAGAGGCCAGCAGAGGCTATCAGAGGCCAGCAGAGGCTAGTGGTAGTCGTCATATGATGTTAGAAGTTGCACAGGAGTCCTTTGCTGTTGTCAGCACTGGTCAGCTGTTGTCAGGAGAAACGTACAGGGGCCAGCATAGGCTATCAGAGACTATCAGAGGCTAGCAAAGGCCATTGGCAGTCGTCATATGATGTTAGAAGTTGCCAGGAGTCCCCTGCTGTTATTAACACTGGTCATCTGCGATGAGCAGAGGTGAATAGAGGCTAGCAGATACCACCAAAGGCTATCAGAGGCCAGTAACAGTCCTCATGTGTTGTCAAAGTTCTCAGGATTCCCCTGCTGTTGTCAGCAGTGGTCAGCAAAGGCTAGGAATACCATTAATAACGTTACAGAAATCATCCCTGTTTTTATTATAACGTCTTTAATAGCAAATTAGAAGAAAAGTGTACATTCCATATTAATTACATAATTCAGAGCTACAGCCGGACTAGAATCCTGACTTTTAACCTAACCACAAATATATAGTATCGATAACAGTGTCACCAAATCAATATATGCATAGTCAACAATTTAATATATTTTATTAGACGATCTCGATCGATGATAAAACGTTCTATACTCCTGAGTTGTAGGTTGCAAGTATAAAAGTACTTATATAGGTTATGTTTGGGAGAAGAGAACATTCGATAGAGGGCGGATGGGTTGGGATGGTTCCAAAAACAATCGATGAATGATCGTATCTGTAGTCCACTCCGAGCACTTACTGGGTAAAAGGGAGAGGATCTTCTCTTTTGATAAAATACAGACGTCTTTAGCAACGAATGAGGCTACCGCGTCGATCGACGTTTGAGCATTAACGATCATACAAAGTTATTAATCTTTCATTCATTTCACCCTAAAGTCCAAGACCTGGACGCGCCATCTCGTTAAAAATATCGAGTCTCTCTATAGTGGCAAAAAAAAGACTGGAGGGAGTTACAATGATCGGGGAAGGAACGCCTAAAGTAACGATCTCGATCTACCTTCCCTGGATCGCGACGAAACGAGCGACCTGGGTGAGTACACTCGATCGAATTAACTTAATTTATAGAATTATTATCTCTAATCGTACCGAGGGGGGGGGGAGGGGATACAGTATCTAATATAAAAGGCACTAAAAATTCTTTTAGCAGACTTTCTCTCGTAGAAAAATCGTTCGCTTCTTTGTTGACTGGTTCAATGCTCACGAATGCCTTGGAGTTCTCATCCTCCATGATAATGTCAAAGATGAACTGCAGCCAACAAAGACGAAACGCATTGCCATCGAAAGCTGTCGACGATTTCACGGATCTTCTTCTCCTCAGGTTTCGTCTACAGGAAGGTGCTCCAGTAGACGACGTTCAGGATGAGAAAGGAGAACGGAAAGAAGAATCTGGAGAACTTGTCGATGTAAATGGCGGTTGCACGACCTTGACAGCAAGTGTCGTATTGCACTGTCAGGGGCCTGACGGGACTCCTGCTCCTCCCAGAATCGTTCCTCATCGGCGTCTGTCAAAGAAATTGCGATCAAAACACTGTGGACCAACTAGGGAAATTTAGGCCTGTACATTGGGTGTAGGTCTACCATCAGTTTAATACTTTAATATGCTCCTAGACTTCTGCGATGTTATTCACCTCAACAATGTATCAAAAGACTTCAAATAAATCCTATTTGCTATCTTTGCAATTACTGTTTCATTTAATTCCCCTACACTCTGATAGAAAATAAGAATGACACAGACTCCAGAGTATCAAAGTAATCCTGACTCAGTTAATTTACTTCTGAAAGCAACACAAAATGGCGGTGGACGTATTTTTCTAGGGGAAGAGCCCAATGTTGCTCCATTAGATGCAGTCAATTAAAGCGTTTATTTAAGTGCAACTCAGCACAGTAGTACCGAGATAACCTCAAAAAGGAAGAAAAAGTTCGAGTTTTGTGTCAGAGAAATCGCAAGAGTCCGCCTCGCGGCGTGTTAATTACGGTTGTCACGGTTTTAAGGCGGTAAAGTCGTAGTAAGTGTGTCAGGTGTTATTAGAGCTTCAGGTGTCGGTGGATTATTGCTCCCCGTCGTTCTCCGCGAAGCTAGAAAAAATATTGGATTCCGGAGCTTCGAGAAGAAACGTCCGAGCGAGACAGGCGGAGAGAAATTAACCTCTTTTTCCCCCGTTTCGCGACTCGTTTCCGGGGAGGCGAGCGGAACTCGTCCGCGGTTGCATCAATTCTTTAGCGTCCAGCGTTGTTTGCGTTCTCGAAACGTTCAATTTGCCCGCTAATTGTAAGCTCGTGATACATGAATTCTCTGCGAGAACTAGGGAAAAACAGTGGCGTATTTTTCTCTTATTTCTCTCTTCCGTGCTCGATCGAAATTGTTAATTGAGTCGACTGATACGCCCTCTGTGATTTTTTTCTCATCCCGTTAATCGCCTGGACGGTGTGGAAAGAGAGGAAGCGGAGTTTAGCTCGCCATTTTTCCCCTAGGGATATTCTAACACGAGAAAAGAACTAGAAAAGGGGAACTAAAAGTCCCTACTTTGAACTCGTCGATGGCCTCTCGAAGATCCTCGTCGGAGTAGCCCTTCATGGCCTTGGTGGCCACTGGGCCCATGTAGTTGTTCACCACGGCGAACTCCATCAACGAGAGGAACACGAACACGCTGCACGAGGACATCCACACGTCGATGGCCTTGACGTAGGAGACTGGAGGCAACGATTGCTGGGACTGCGTGTTCTGAGTCGCTGAGAACAAATGGAAACGCGTTTCTCGGTCAGCGGTTCAGTCCTTTGAAGGAACGAGAAATTTGTTAGGTTAGGTTCGTAGACATAGACCCTATTCTGCTTGGTGCACCGTGCAACAGCAATTGCATTAACCTACTATGCTGAATCACTCGACTGAATTACCAACCCGTTCCATTAGAATTCCAGTAGAGCTGGTTCTCCATCACGTTGGTACAATTTGCATCGTCTTACATCCACCCGGAAGGGAAATACGCTTTACGAAATATTCTCATTACTTCCTCGTATGAAATAACAATTCTAACCCTTTAATGATGAACACGAGTTTTATTTCTCGCCCCTAACTTCTTCCAGTCGATTTTACCCTTTGAAATTCATTCTAACCTCACTCAAAGGCATCTAGGGATTTTTTTCTATACCGGTACTTCGGTAATTCGAAACAATTGTAAGACTTTTAAGGATAAACATGCATTCTAGATCTCGCCCCGTCGATTCTACTCTTTGAAATGCATTCTAACCTCACTCAAAGGCCCCTAGGGACTTTTTTCTGTACGGTACCATTCAAATTTCGAGCCTCGTTTTGTAGGTTACCTCCTAACTCAGTCGATCTATTCATTTTTACTGTAATAATGCTCTTGGACTCTTGCATCGTTGATGCAACTCTAACCTAACCTTAAAATTCTGTTTCGATGGTGGGGTGCCAACATTTGAATGTCTCTACAAGTTCTGAGGACGAAATTCGAAACAATTGTAAGCCTTTTAACGATAAACATGCGTTCTAGATCTCTCCCCGTCGATTCTGCTCTTTGAAATGCATTCTAACCTCATTCAAAGGACCCTAGGGACTTTTTTCTATACCAGCACCATTCGAATGTTGAACCTCCTTTTATAGTACTCCTAATTCACTAGATTTATTCACTGTTGCCATAATGACGTTGCATAGTTGATGCAACGACTCTAACCTAACCTTAAAATCTACCTCTCTGTAATAGGGCGTCAACATTTGAATGTCTCTGCAAGTTTTGAGGCCAATGGTGGTCATTCTTAGGTAAAGGGGATTGGGTTCTTCCCGAAATAAATTGACATTTCTCTCACCGAGGGTCAGCAGTGACGTGACGCCCAGGGTGACCCTGGCCGGGATGGCCTCGGGTTTGATCCAGAACGCGATCCAGGACATGACCACGATCAGCGCGGACGGTATGTACGTGTGAAACAGGTGGTAGCCGAGCCGACGGCGCAGATTGAACACGATCTGTATGCACGTGAAGTTCCCCGTGGAGTACTCGATTGTGCAATCGGTCGTGTAATTGTTGGAGATGTCCAGCTGGGGCAGCTCGATCTCCGGATTCACCACCAATGGGTCTGTCATGTTCCAAATGAACACCAGGTCCTGGGTCGTGTGCGACACTGGGGGGAAGTACAATTCCAATTTATTCGACAACACAATTGTGGAGGCTTCTATAAGAGAGAGAGAGAGAGGAGGTCGTGTCTTGACTCTCCCACAGACGCCTAGACACTGACTGGTCAGTCGAGGAGCGTATACATAGAAACGGAGGGGTCAGTCGAGCGCTAGCGAGAGAGTCAAGAGCGTGGCCCTCTGGCGGCGAGCGCGGGAAACTCAGTTTTTATCCTACGGTCTGATTCTATGCATGGAGATGTGGAATTATAGTCGATGTAAGCTATACGTACGGCTTTCTATCATCATCGAACAGATTTGAGTGTCATGTGGGTAGGACTCGAACTTCATCGCACAGGACAGAACGAGGGTCAACCTAAAATGAAACGATTGTTACTTTCTTTAATTATCACACCTTTGGGAGTTACTTTAGCTGTCCTTACTTGGACATGTAAAGTAGAGTCTTGTCATGGTACAACCATAGGTAATGATTGGGTATCGACATCTCGTGAAAGGTGACCTTCTTCGCGTTTTTGAAGAAGCAGTCGGGCCTCCAAATGTTGTGCAGCCAATCCACGTCCAATATCCTGTATTCCTCGGACATGTTCTCCGGAAGTCGAAGCCTGGAGTCCCGCCAGCTTTGAGCCAGAAATATGTCCGCTACGTACGTCTGGTGAAATTGAGGGTTATTTTTATGTTATTAATGAACGTGAGAGCACAAAAGAAAATGTCTACCATGGATTCCTCGTTTATGGAGTCGAGGCTGAGAACGGTGACGTGGAAATAGACGATGGTGGGCTGTCCCAAGTACTTCGGTGCTCTGTGCTTGTCGTATTGCTTGGGGTTCAAAGGCAGGATGTCCCTCAGCGACAAAGAGGCTTCCTTTCTGCCGTACTCCTCGAGATCCGACTCCCTGAAAGAAAGCAGAAGCGAGGAGAAGCGAGGCCTGGACGCGGACACAGTAAATCGCGAAACCAATTTACTTGCCATTAAAATGCTTCTAATTAGAGAAACGCAGTCTCTTCCATCGTTCCTCTATCATATCACGCGATATACCACCTCCAGAATTTATATTTTAGACGCTGACACGTCCACTGTCCGTGACCCGTATACGGGCCATAGCGCCGTGCTTTTGGATACGCCGCTAGGAATCCGGACAGTGAACGCGTTGACAAAAATTGTACGAAATTTAATGGAGTGGATTTTTGAGAATTTATGGTGTAACTTTGTTTTTTGGAGGTTAATCCTAGCATGTAGGGTGTAAATAAAATTATCTGCGCTGTAAAAGCGCGAGTATCGAACGAGTCTAAAATATTGGCGCGATTCCGATGAAACAGCAATATCGCGGAAGCCATAATAGGTCTTCGTGCTTGACACACCTTTAAGTACGGCCGAGATACGCGTGTTCCTTACATGCGGACATTTTAATAAGCCCTGCCCTTATAATCTCTAGTAATTATCATCGATTCGGATCAATCTCTCGTTTTCAAATTCTCATCCTCAAACTCGGACTATCCTGGCCCAATTTTGCAACTTTTGGAATCAACTTTTTGCCTCGACTATTTTTAAAAATTTGACGTTTTAATTTTGAAATGATTGCAATATTAATGATGTTCGAATTCCTTGGGATCGACGTCCGGTTCACTGTCTCTAGATTATTGTCGATCGCATGGCGCCTTATAGCGCCGGTGAAACCTGCCAACCTGATAATCCATAACAAGACTTTTAAGAATTTTAGGACTTCCAAAAGAAATCTGTCAGTCGCGTCGATATAATACCTGTCGTTTCTCTCCCTTTGCCCGACGTATCCGGGTTTCCGGTTCACGAAGAAGAATTCCCCGGCTTACTGGTCGTGGACGTTTCGTAGACATTGAAATCGACACCAGATATACGCGACGAGGCGAGTCAGACGAAAACGAGTCGACTAACAACGCGTTCACTGTCCGGTTCCTCAGCGGCGTATCCAATAGCCCAGCGATGTGACCCATATACGAGTCACGGACAGTGAACGTGTTTGATAAATTTTCTAGTATACGTGGTAGTGTTTCACGGTTTCTTTCGTTGAATCTGTCGATTGGGGGAGGTTCGTTACCTTTCGATCTTCGGAAAGAACCGGTACCCGCGCTTTCTCGCCGAAAGTCGAAACGTACTGGACGATAGGCTATCGACCTTAATGTGCCAGCCTTCGACCTCCGTGGAAAGTACCGGTTCGCATATTTCCTCGCTGAAACTCGACACAGTCGCGGGTGATGCTGGGCCCAGCAATCCAGCGCCATTTTGCAACTAGGACGAACTCACTTTATCGTCTAAATTCCAAACTGTTAAATTTACATAGCCTTTAAAATGATTTTAAAAAGAGAATTTATAATTTTCTCGATGTGTACACGGTCCCAAGGTTCGTCCTTTTTGCGAGAGAAAATAAACAGCAGGAACAATGGCGCGGAAAGCGCGAGAGATCGATGGCCAAACTTTCGTAAGGGCAAAAATGGACACGTGGGTCGATCTCAGAGCGTTCCGAGCTTAATTTCCAATAAAAAGAAACATGCTCCTACTCACGGAAAGTGCAGGGCCGCCATGTCAAATAGCGTGTACAGGTAGCAGCATAGGATCACCAGAGAGTGTCTCGTCATTCCTGAAAATCAAACGTGTTCCTGGTGGAAATTGACGATGCAAAGGCGTAGCAAAGGTCGAGAAAAAGAATTTCTATCCGGATGACCCGAGGCAATGGATGTCAATGACCCCTTGACTGTCACTAGACTGTGGATATTTATGCAATTTGTGGGGAATTTTAATTTTTTCAAAAATTACAGATATGTTTCTATTTTATCAAATAACCCTTTGCACTCCAAAAATTAATTTGTAACACCATTTTAAGGCGTATAAAATTCCCAAAAATTAATTTTTGTAGAAGTGACCAGTCGAATACAATTTTGAAACGCTATTTTGGGGCACATTAAAATCGTCCCTTTTCCCCCAGAAAAATTACTAAATACTTCCCCAAAAAATTCTAAGAATTGACTTTAAAGGAGGTATAACCACTCGAACACAAGTTTGCAATATTTTGAACCACATTAAAATCACCGAAACGGGTGAATAAAAACTAGAAATTTCACATGAAGATCCAGGGGTGTCTAACGATCCAGGACTCACCGATCATCTGCACATTCTACCGTGTCGATTCTCTTTGTCCAACCAGCACTCTTGCTCGACTGGTATCCTCGATATCGCGCAGAGGTCAACCCACAGGCCACGTCCACCGGAAGTCCCCCCGAATATCCATCAAAGTGTCCGAATCTTTCGACGATCGTCGATGCACCACGATCCTCGGCGGATCATCGATTTGAAAACGACGGAACCGCTCTCTTTCGGGCTACGAGTGGCCAATACTTTCGAGCACCGCGAGTTGTGGGGGGAGAGGGGGGTCACTTCCGGGTCGCACAGGTCGCAATATTTCGGGCGTTCGTGGCGTAGGAAACCCCAGGAAGGGATTGGGGATGCGACCGGCGAAGGGTTGATTCGCCACTCGGCCACTGGTCACTGGCAGGGCTTGCTGGTTCTGTAAACCACCCTGTCGGTCGCTGCCTCTAAGCCAATTTGCCTATCGACTAACTGATTAAGCCCTACTTTCTTTCATCGTGGTAGACGTGGACATAGCGACGGAAACGATTGTGAAACGTCGAGCAATTTTTTCTAAATATTTCGTTGCTACGCCAATGGGCCAGGATCAAAATAATAAAGGGGGTGAAAAATATGATTGATCTCATCGTTCGACCTCGAAATTTGTCTAGAGATATGTTTGAAAAGTGGATGGGATATAGATTAGTTAGTGGGGGCGATGATTCTTAAAATGAACACATGTGATTCGTAAGTTGAACATTTTTGTTTCTTGCAAATCATCGACGATTTTGGGTGGTATCTGCTGGGGTTGAATTTTGCCTCCCCTGTACGGAAGGTGAACCGTGTCAGGGCCCCCAAAGGAATGTTCATTTTAAGAATCATTAGTCCTGATACGAGTTATGGTGTTTGTATTTGGAAAATGAGGAATGATTTGTGATAAAGGAGGTAGTAAACCTGGAGAATGTAATGTAAATAGCTTTGTAAAAGATTGCCCCACATGTCAGCCCCCATAAACAATGTTCATTTTAAGAATTAATACTCTAGTTCCAAAATGAACAGTAGTATATGAATTTAGAAGACGAGGAATGCTTTGAGATAGAATAGTGAGTAATCCTGAAGGATTCAACATTCCCTAATATAGGTACCAACCCTCCAAGCAGTGTTCATTTTAAGAATCAATACTCTAGTTCCAAAATGAACAATAGTATATGAATTTAGAAAACGAGGAATGCTTTGAGATAGAATAGTGAGTAATCCTGAAGGATTTAACATTCCCCAACATAGGTACCAACCCCCCAAGCAGTGTTCATTTTAAGAATCACTACTGTAATGCTAATATGAACAATGATATCCAAATTTAAAAAACGAATAAAGCTTTGAGATAGAACATCGACTAACCCTGAGAGATCTAACATAAAATACCGCCCCAAAAAAGTTCCTCACTGGAAGTTGAAGGTTCCTCAACCCTCCAACCGGAAGTCTCGACCCTCTATGCCTATTCCCCAAGTTCCATATCTATTTTCTAGCCACTTAGGACGATTCTAGCCCCCAGTCAGAGCGTTTTATTCCCCATTATCGATGTCTCTTGAACTATTTGGTGCTCTGTTTCGGTCCCATCGCTACGCGAACGGTCTCTGCTCCGCCGTTGGTCTGCCTAGCCGCTGGCAGACGCATGGGTCGTCCGTGTGCACGAGTCTCACACAAGGACGGGCTTCCGTTTCCAGGGAAAAGTCCCCGTGGACGTGCTCGACGAAACGAGATACGATTATAGGGTCGCAACGGGCGCGGTTGATCCGCCGCCGGGTTTTTCTGCGATTCTCTCCGTTCTTTGTGGGATCGTTCGCGGAGTTGCAGTGGGATTTCAAACCGGTCGTTGTTTCGTTACGTTTCACGTTACGTAACGGATGCTACCGGGACGCGTTGTGTGGTGATTTTCTGATACCTGCAACGAAAGGGGGGTTTCCCCTTTTTTTCGAACGCAAGCTTCTCTCATTTTTCTATTGTTCTGATCTTGAATTGCGATGGAGGCAATAATAGGGGTACTAAAAATATCCATGGCTGTTTCCAATATTCACAAAGCAATAAATGACAGTTTTTTGACAATTTTAATAGAGTTTCTCTCATAGAATTATTTTTCTAGAATATTTAAAAAATATTTTTACGAACATTCTGGATCTGCCAATCCACCTTTCCAGCCGAGAATCGCGTTTGTAAAGCTCACGGCGAGAGTCTCTTGACCTCGACGTCTTCGCGCGAGACAATAAAATATGTTTCCAACGCCCTCGCGAAGATTTACATTATTTTTAGCGCGATACTTTCCACCCTTTTTAACATTTTTTCTTCACGCTTGTAATAATATTCCATTCGTTGGAGGTCACAGATTTATTAAATAATGAAACGATGGACGGATATGTTTGACACATTTTTATTTTATAATGGACGATTTGGTGATCTTTCGTCGTGCCAGGTTCCTCCAGCGTCGACTTTGCGGGGAAAACAACAACGCTCCGAGGAAAGGGGAATGTTTTTCCGTGTTTCGATCTATCTGGCGAACCCTCGGGGCCACGATCGCAACAAAGGCAGGTATTTCGACAAAGGAATTCTGTTTACAGACTGGCGGTCGCCTTCCCTAATGAGCCAATTTACAGTCAAGGCTCTGAGTACCCAAATTCCACACTTTATTTTCAAACTTGTTTATATTACATCTGACGTCGACTTGATGTCTCGAGTAACGCGAATATTCATTTTAAAAAATTAGAATCGAAAGAATTTTGTACGAATTTTACGACTAAATTGCAATAAATCTTGAAAAATATGTGTCAATGTTTGGTAATAAAGTTTTTATTCGACATAATCAAAGTGTATACTATCGTATCACGCGATATACCACCTCCAGAATTTCTATTTTAAACGCCAACACATCCACTGTCCGTGATCCGTATATGGGTCATAGCACCATGCTTTTGGATACGGCGTTAAGAAACTGGACAGTGAACGCATGGATAAAAATTGTAAAAAATTTAATGGACTGGATTTTTGTAATTTTACAGTGTAACTATCTTTTTTTATTGTTAATCCTAGCATAGAGGGTGTAAATAAAATTATCTGTAATAAAATAGTTTTAAAAATTAAGTTTGAAAGAATCGTACGATGTTTATGCAAGCTACACATCCCAAAAATGTGTATAAAGGTTTTGAATAAAATTTTTTAAACCATCCAAAGAGTGTATTTAGTCTCCCCATTTTCCTGTCATATTAAGAACTCGTTTGTTCGAGTATGCTGGGGTTTGTACGTGTTATTGGATATACCCGTGCATGCTCAGTTATGCTGCACAAGCGTCTATATCGAACGTACATGCGATTATGGCACCGGTCTAACGAGATTCACCCGCACCGCGAGCACAAAAAAGAAAACACACGAACTCAAAAACCGTGCACTCGAAACACCATTTCCCAGTCTAGAAAAATTCCAAAAGCGAACGTGAAAAGGAAGATCTCGTTTGTAAACATATTTTTCCCGCCTACAAAAATAGCCTGTTATAGATCGCGTACGCTGAATCAAAAAAGTATTTTTAACCTCGTCATCGACGGCAACATTGTTCCAGCCTCCGCGCGTCGAAAATAACAAGGAAACCTATATATAATAACGCGACAAAAATAATAAAAAAAAAAACCTACAGAAATGATTTCCACGGAAACGATAAAAGAAAAATTTTTATTTTTCGTAGCATAAACCGAGAAGTTTTCGTTAACGATATCAATCTTCTTTTGGACGAGCTCGTAAAAGACAACCTTCTTTCGCGACGCGATGTCCCCGGAGCACACAATTTTAGCACTCCTTAACCTACTTTGGTCCTCCGCGGACGGTGTAAATAAAAAATGAGCCGAGAACCGCGAGAAGAAGAACCGCCACGCGGACGACGACGACGACGACGAGTCGTCTAACCCTTTGGAATCCAATTACCCCGTGCGAGCCGGTGTTTTGACAGTTTGCACGCTTAAAACATTCGCGCTAGCCTGAAATATAGTATTAAATCCTCTCCGCCACGGTGAGCAGCCGAGGGGTAAGTGGGGTTAAGCTGGCCTGGTCGAGAGGTCGCGTCAAACACGATCGTAAGAGGGATATTACAGGGTACAGGGTTTTTCATAAATTCCACTGCAACCTCCTATCGACGCCTACGACGCAGAAAAGGCGATATGAAGCGCTACTTTGTTTTAAAAATTCATTTCAAGTGGACCTGCACCCCTTTATGGAGCTTCAAAGTACTTGAGGAACTTCCATTTTGTATTGAAAAATATTTCTCTATGCATAGGAGGTCTCAATATTATATAAATGAAATAATTTAATGATAAATGTAATTAAACAACCCTTGAGAAGTCTAAAATTAGCATGGCAATAGTCTACACCCCATTTATAGAGCTTCAAAGTACTTCAGGAACCTCCATTTTGTTTTGGGAAAATATTTCTCCATGGGTGCTCTCAATCTTGTATAAATAAAATAATTTAATGATAAATATAATTAAACAACCCTTGAGAAGCCTAAAATTAGCATTGCAATAGTCTATACCCCCTTCATGGAGCTTCAAAGTACTTGAGGAACCTCCATTTTGTTTTGGGAAAATATTTCTCCATGCATAGGAGGTCTCAATATTATATAAATAAATTAATTTAATGATAAATATAATTAAACAACCCTTGAGAAGCCTAAAATTACCATTGCAATAGTCTACACCCCCTTTATGGAGCTTCAAAGTACTTGAGGAACCTCCATTTTGTTTTGGGAAAATATTTCTCCATGGGTGGTCTCAATCTAGTATAAATAAAATAATTTAATGACAGATATAATTGAACAACCCTTGAGAAGCCTAAAACTACCCCTGCAATAGTCTACACCTCCTTTATGGAGCTTCAAAGTATTTGAGGAACCTCCATTTTGTATTGAAAAATATTTCTCTATGCATAGAAGGTCTCAATATTATATAAATACAATAATTTAATGATAGATATAGTTTAACAACCCTTGAGAAGCCTAACACTACCAATGCAATAGTCAACACCCCGTTCATGGAGCTTCAAAGTACTTGAGGAACCTCCATTTTGTTTTGGGAAAATATTTCTCGATATATGGGTGCTCTCAAAATTATATAAAATAAAATAACTTTATAACAACCCTTGAGAAGCCTAAAACTACCCCTAAGTATTCTATTGTAAATATTATAAATATTTCATATGGATCTCAAAACACTATAAATAAAATAATTTAAAAAATAAAAATTTATTTGAACAACCCTTGAGAATCCTAAAACTACCCTTAATTATTATATTGTAATTGAGTATTATAAATATTCAACCACATATGGATCTCGAAACTCTATAAATAAATTAATTTAAAAAATAAAAATTTATGTGAACAACCCTTGAGAATCCTAAAAACTACCCCTAAGTATACTGTATTAATTACAAAGGATCGATATCGCGTAAGAATTTCCCAAATATCGAAACGGTTATTTCTAAATATTTCTAAGCATTTCTAAGCACGGTATACTTGGTCAGCTGCGTATCGTTTCGTGCTCGCGTTGACCTAATATGCGTTTGCGGTTCGCGGCCGTGCACGCGTGGACGCGCGTCCAAATTGGACGATCGATCCGCGGCGAACCGAGGCGCGATATCGATATCAACGTACGCGGAGCATTCAATCTACCCGTGTCATTGTTTTCGCCGAGCTGTGTGTTTTGCCAAGTCGGCGAACCAACGCAAACAAACCCCCCGCGACTCGATTAGCGCTCCAAAGATTCGTCAAATCTTCCCCCCGTACTCTACAAACGATACAAAACTAAACGTACACCCCATATAACAACATTAAAAAATAAAAAAAAACAATCCACATACTTCAAACATTTCAACAATTGATTCTCTCTCTCAAAAAAAAAAAGAAAAAATTAAAAAAAAAATAAAACTACCCCTATTTCTTGGTCCCAAAATTGACCATAGAGAGCACTATATTACAATGTTTATAAAGTTGCAAGCTTCAATTTGGAATTATAAAAAAATTTTTAAGGGATGGTTTCGAAAGGGTGGTCAAAGAACAGAAACACCGAGGGAGTGGTTTTTTATAATTTCCAGGGGCCCTATAGGGCCCCGATCGTATTTATTTACCAACGCCTCGACAATTCATTAGCCGCCCCCGTATAATAAGTTTTTTTTTTCTTCATTTTTTTTTATAACAATTACTCGTTCATTCGCGCGACTTACGCACCACCCCCCGCGAACATTTATTTTATGCACCGCGTTTCCACTCTCGTCGTTGTTCGTCGCGAACGCTCGCCGAGCATTCGAGCGAGCGATCATCGTCGAGCGCGTCACCGGCGGCTCGCGAAACTCCCGACGACGACGGGTGTGCTCGAGGGTCTCGTTTCGATTAACTAGGTGATTTAGGTACGCGTACCCTCTCGTGTATATGCATATGTATATTATGTATATTTATATTTACGTATGTATATGCATATGTATACGTATGTATAGGTATATACAGTCAACGTCACATCGGTACCGCGACGGAGGGTGGAGCACAGAGGGTGTTCCCCGGGTGGAGAGACACGCAACTCGCGTATCCATCTCTAAACAAAAGCTCTCGACGAACCAGTTACAAATCTCTTTTGATGATCACGCAATATCTCCTGCACGTCTCTCCCTCGAGAACATCCCCCCACCCCCGCCTCCCGCCCTACCTCCCCCAAGGGAACAGAGAACGATTGGTATTCTCTGAACTCTTCCACATTTGATGTTCGTTCGAAGGGGGGATTGAGGGATTAAATGAAAAGAAACCGGGGCAAACTACTCGCGTTTTTCTCCGTTCGATCCGAGATATCGATCGCGACAAGGGTTGTTCGACTATTAATTACCACCGTTTGGTCGGATCGAAGCAGAAAGCGGAAGTTGCACAGGGGTTTCCGGGCGACGTGGCTACGCTACGTTCATCGCGCGAAATACATTTGGTTACCCGCGGTTGCGTTATCCCCGCCGTTCCGCTAACCGAAAGAGAATATCTACTGAAAGCGACGTCCCACTTTTGCGTCTTCCAAAGTGACCTCCCAAAGGCCTCGTAAGCGTGCCTCGTGAAACATTAAACGCGAACCAATTACCATCCGTCGGTAAATCGCTCCACTGTTTTACCCACCGAGCGGAACGGACCGTTAAAAAGCATCATGCGCTGCTTACGAGACGCGCGGGAGCAAACTTCAGCAAGGATCAAGCATCTTGAACATTGTGCTACTTAAGTTTACATTTATGTAGTCTTACAGCTTTATATTACACGCGTGGCCGGGGTCAGAGTGCGTTTCAAGTAATAAAATATATATGTATATGTATATTATGTATATGTATACACGCACTAGTATATATGTATAATCGCACGCGTTTTAGTAAGTGTTTAGCGTGTAGTCGGAGAGGTTGAGCCATCGTTCTGATTTACCGACGCCATAAAACCCCCAGAGAAGTTACCGTCCGTCGGGTGGGACGCGCAGAGCGCTGACGTACCGACAATCGCCGTCGATAAGGGAGGAATTTTCAAAGGAACAACCGGTAAAGTAGGAAACTGTGAAAATCAGAATCTTTCTGACTGTTTACCGAAACGACGTAAGGTTCAAACTATCCGTAAAATGATCGGTGGACGGTAAGAAACGTTCTTAACGATCGATAACAGTCTCGTCGGTATACGACGCTAGGAATGAGGTAGTTATCCGCGAAACTAGTCACCAAAAGCAGGGTATATTTACCATCGGTGCGTTTCACGGCCGTCGGTAAGACAGTAACGCTTCAGTGAGCTTACTTACTAGCCAGGGAATCGAATACGAGGTCGAAAATCGATTTCTGACCCCCGCCACAATGGCGGCGTTTCCGCCTCGCGGGTCGCGATTCGTTCGCGGGCCTTTCCACGTCGATACATCGGTGTATACATTGTTGCCACGTCTAGGGAATTTCCTCGATGAATTTTGTCCCTAGGAGAGGACTCGTGGCGAAATGCCCCTAGAACTATGGCGACCAGGGCCGCGAACGGATCGTTCTCGCGTGTTTTCTGTGCCCCCACGTTCAAAAAAAGCGTTCAAAAACCGAAACTACCGTGAAATCAGTAAAACCGCTTGTTGGCTGACCGCTTCTAAAGAGGCCTTGATATGTTCAATTGGAACCACCGTGTCTTCGAATTAGTTTCTCCTCTCGAGGATACGTCGCGTTCACCCACGTCAACTTCTCTGAACTATCCAAGTAGAATCAGACAGCCGTACACAGACCCACGGCAACATATTGGAAGAAACAACTTATTCCCCAGATTCGTTCTCATCTCGCTCTCTGTCGCTCTTGCGCTCGTGGTTATTGTTTCGTCGCGAAGCATGGAAGTGTCCAAGCGTGCGTGATTGGCAAACCGACTCGAAGAAATCTCATCTAGGACCGACGAACGATCGGGTGTGTGTGCGTTTGGTGTTCGTTTCGCGGGGAAAATTGAACGATAACGTACTCGACAGAGTACGGCGCTAAGAGTTTTTGTGCGTCGAGAATTCTTCCTCTAAAAAAGTAACGACGAACGTTAACGAAAACTTCCGTGCTTCGTGAGGGGGAAATAATATTAACATCCGGTACAAAGTTCACCGAAAGCCTCGAACGTCAAATCGATCGACAAGTCCCTCGTTTTTCTCTCTCGTTTTCAGATCGTTCTTCGCCGTTCTCGCGCGATAAAACATTTTATTTCTCGGCCGTTCGCCCCCGAGATTTTCGACGCGAAATTAACGCGCTGTATGTATACGCGTTTATATTTATATATGTATATACGACTATTCTACGTGCGTGTTATGTATAACGTGACATTTATACATTTGCCGGGGCCTCCGCGCCGCCAGCCCCCATCCCCCCTTTTGAGCGACGTGCCCGTGGATCGTAAACTTTATACATTATTGCTTTGCCGATAGCCACGTCACGTACGTTCGATCTGACTCACGTTCGCCCACCCCCTCCCCCTCCCCGCGTCAGTCGAAATGCGACTAATTATGCGACCCGTTCCGCTCTTAATTTCACCGTTAGAAACTTAATTCACCCCTTTCGAGTTCAGGGAAACAAGTTGACGACGACATCCGGAAGTTATGTACAATCTCTATCGTTCTAACTAAAATTTTAACGTCTTTAGTTCTAATTAACAATATCTAGAGTAAGATTGACACTAAAACAACGACGATGGACTTATTCGTGATGAAAAAAATTAAAATCTAAAATGCAGTGGAAATAAATTCGAGTACTGTAGTTCTAATGCTAAATTTTACAGGTGATTTGAATTAATAATTAATACTAGAACTACGATGATTGTTTATCCATTATTTTGAAACGTTAAAATCCTCTAAATCGTTCAGGAGTTATGACGTTTTAGGCATAGAAGTGAAAACTCAGGGGAATGAATCAATGTATGGTCAGACATTGTGTTTTCTTGAGAAATTTTTTTCTCGAAACTCAGTAGGATTTCGGGGGTATGTCTATTCACCAAAAATGGTTCAAATTGACCCTCGAAGCTAAAAATAATTTTTTTTAAACGATTTGAAATTTTTCTTTTGCTGAAAAATTTAGGCACCTACTCGAATTTTTTTCTCCAAACTGAGTAGGATTTTGGGGATATGCCTAATCACCAAAAATGATTCAAATTGACCCCTGCAACGAAAAATAATTTTTTTAGAACGATTTGAATTTTTTTTTTCGCCGGAAAATTTCAGCAGCAGTCGATTATTCTTAAAAATTGGTTTTTGATTATTATTAGATTTGATTGGCGTTGTACGAAAATGTTGTTTAATACTTTTTTGTAGGTATTCATGAGTTTTACTCCACAACTAAATTTCAATGAGATATGTTCACTATTGTAGGAGTTATAGCTGTTTGAAGATTGAACTACTTTTTTATGGGGGTTTTTCCCCAGTTCACGGGGGTAAGCAAAGATTTTTTGAATATTTTTAGAATTTCTACATATTCTTCACTTAAATACGCGTAGTTTGCTTTTTGAAAAATTAAAATCGTCCAATCCGTTCGGAAGTTATGATTATTTAAAGATATGCATCAAATTTCAGTGGAATGAATCAACGTCTGGTCAGACATGGTATTTTCGGTAAAGAATTTTTTTCTCGAAACTGAGTAGGATTTCGAGGGTATGCCTAATCACCAAAAATGATTGAAATTAACCCCTTTAACTAAAAATAATTTTTCTAGACTGATTTGAAACTTTTGTTTTCCCAAAAAAATTTCAGCACCTACCCCCTAATATCAACACTAGAACTACGACGAATATTCGCACCAAAGAAACTAAAACGCATAATACAATAAACTAAACAAAAACTACAGTAGTTCCAGCGTTAAATATCGAATCGAACGCGAGTCAGAATCGTCTCCACAACGTCCTCGTCCATTTCCCTACATACGCTGTCCCCCCAAATCGAACCTCGTTCCGCGTGTACGCAAAAACGGAACCACCAAATTTTTGCCACGGTCCAGAAAAAGAACCAGACGTAGAAAAGTGTCCCCAGAATTTCAGAAAATTACTATTCGCGCCGCGCGCGTCGAGATTATAATCGAGCCCGAGACGCGGAACGAGGTGTTACCGCTGAATAATTTGAGGTCGTGTATTTCACCGTCGTTTGTAAACGTCACGCGTTGTAGGGGGGGGGGAGAGGGGGGCTGGAGGTAGCTGTTTAGAAGTTTTCCCCGGTTTTCCGCTTCTTTCTCGTTTTCCCCCGGCTGACAAATCGACCGTTTTAAAGCGGGTGTCTCCGCGCAACGGAAGGCCTGTGCCATCCCGCGAAACGAAATTATTGGACTTCCCCGGACACGATAATGCTCGACACGCTTTATAACGCCGCGAGGTGCAATAAAACATAATTAAACCGAATCTGTCACGTCGAACACACACCTGAGACGCTTTAACTCGTCCACGACGTACAATTTTCTCCAGTAAAAAAAAAAAATCCCCCATCGACCTGAGACACCCGCCTATTTCATTTTTCTTTCTTTTAGTTACAACGTTATCAACAATCTACAGTTATCTACACACTCGAGTCTCTCGCTGACGCCTCGAACGCTCTTTTTTTTAGATTTAGCTCTGAACTTTAACAAACACTTAGTGGTCCGATATAGGAGGAGCGGTCGTTTTCCTAGCTTATTAATTATACCATAAATTAGCGGTTTTTTTTTTGTCATTTACAGACTCTACGGATGCCTTTCCATATGATTTTCTTTTTTTTTCGTTTATACACCGTCGTTCCCCCCGCGATCGAGCTTCAAGGTCGATAGAGTGGGATTGATCCTCGATCGCGGGGGGGAGATCGACGAACATCTCTCTACGTCGCTGTGATCCACGAGGCACGAAGATTAGAGCCCCCGTTCAAATAATCGAGGCGTTAACTCTCGTTCGTTGATGACCTCCTGACCCCTTCGTCCTTACTGCAACACGTGTCCCTAGGCGTTCAAGAATCATCGCTCTTCGATAGGAGTGGACTGGTGGCGAGGGGCTCGTGTCACGATCCGACCAGACACGTGGACGTCGATCGAAGGAGGCTGAGGAGCAGGAGGATCGCGACGAGGAGGAAGCTCGACGACCTCGTCAGGCCGCCCACCTCGTTGCTGTAGGGCAGCTTGACCTCGACCTCCGCCATCTTGAAGATCGAGAGCAGAGGATGCGTGTGGACCTCGTGGTGCTTGTTGTTGATCTTGTCGCTGAGGTCCTGGAGCATCGAACCGCACTCCTCCTGAAACAGACAAACATTCAGAGCAGGTTAAAATACAATAATTTACAAAAAATAATATTCATAGTGTTTTGGAATTTTAAATTGTCATTTTTGGGCAAATTGTAATTTAATTTGTATAGTTTGAACGTAGGAGAGACGAATGGCCTTTTGGGGTTCCCCGATTTCGAAGTCGTGTGTTCCCCAATCGATGACTCGCGTTATAAATTCACGAACGTAAATAAACCATCGAGTTCGGGGTGGTTTCATGCATCATAATTCGCGAGAAGCGTCCCACGGTTGTTCCAACGACTTAATTACCTTCGTAATCAAAAATTAAATCGCGTTGCAATATTTCACGGAGCGCCAAGTTTCTCCGTTCTGAGTCCTATTGTACCGACGGCGGATAACGAACTATAATTTTTTCGGGCGACTTGAATTAACACGATTCCATTGTCTCGCTTCAGGAAACACGTAACAAAGGTTGGTTTAAATTGGTCGCCGCCAGGGAGCTCCAAAATCGATTCGACGAATTCAGAAACACGGATAAGTTATAGGAGTGGATCATTTTTATGGGGGTTTTCTTATTTAATTAAGGAACAACTTCTTGAATATTAGAATTTGTGAATAATCTTCATTAAAATACGCGTCGTTTGCCTTTTGAAACATCAAAATCGCCCAATTTGTTCAAAAGTTATGATTTTTTAAAGATATGCATGAAATTTCAGGGAAGAGAATCAACGTGTGGTCAGACATTGTATTTTCAGTAATGAATTTTTTTCTCGAAAGTGGGGAGGATTTCAAGGGTTTGTGTGTTCACTAAAAATGATTGCGATTGACTCCTATAATCGAAAATAATTTTTTTAGAACGATTTGAAATTTTTTTTTTTCGTCGAAGTTTAGGGACTTACCCCCTATCAATTTTTCATATAAATTCGTTTTTCATTTTTAATAAATTTGTTTGACGCGCTACGGAAATTTCGTTTAATACTTTTTTGTAGGTACCCATGAGCTCTAGTTCTGAAAAAAATTTCATTAAAATATATTGACTATTATAGGAGTTATGGTCGTTTGAAAATTGGACCACTTTTAGGGGGGTTTCTTTATTTTACGGGGTTAAGGAACAATTTTTCGAATATTTTTAGAATTTCTACATATTCTTCATTAAAATACGCGTTGATTGCATGTTGAAACATCAAAATCCTCCAATCCGTTCAGAAGTTATGACGTTTTAAAGATACACATGAAATTTCAGGGGAATGAATCAACGGTATGGTCAGACATTCCGGTAAAGAATTTTTTTCTCGAATCTGAGTAGGATTTCGGGGGTATGCCTAATCACCAAAAATGACTATCAATGACCCCCATAGCCAAAAATAATTTTTCCAGAATGATTTGAAATTTTTCATAATATGTCCTTACTCGTATACTTCAGTCTGTGGTTCAACGTCGTCCTCCATTTTAAAATTAACATTCTGCGAACTGGGGAACTTTTTTCTCGAAGTCCCGAAACCAAATGAAATTAAAGGATTAAGGAGAAACGTATTTCGAGAAAGGGGGGTGGGGGGTGGAGTTTCTTTAATACGATTTTAATTCAGTCTTCGGTTCGAGGAATAATTAAATCCCTTTCAAGGTCGCGAGCGCATTAGTTCCGAGAGGAGGGCACGGTTGAAAAACTTTTTCCTCTCTCCGGAGGGTGGAAAAAGTCCCTGGACTCGGGGATCCCCCCCGAGGTTTCGACTTAACGACGCCGAATGTAACTCGTCCTCGCGCTTCTCCGGGTCCCTGCATCGATTTCCATTTAAATCCCTCTCGCGTATCGTTCGCCCTTCGTTTTGTTTTTTTTTCCACTCGTCTGCTCCGTCTTGTTCCACGGCCCCCGAAATTACCCTCGGCTCGTTGAATCTTTAATTTCCGGACGGAGGAGAGACCCCGGTGGCCAAAACGATTTTTGGCGATATTTTTGCGCCACGTGTCTGCGACCAACGGCGTCCCGACGCCGACGCCTCGTTCGTTTCGACCCCCCTCCCCTCCCCTTCGAAGCATCGACGTCGGATTTTCAATGAAATTAAATTCCACCGTGGAGATCCGATCGTCACCCCCCCCACCCCCACCTATCCACCCCCTCCGTGCATCCTTTCGACTAACTTTTCGTCGATCTTTTAAATTACAGAAAGAATGCATTTTCGAACTCGAATTTTATTTTCGATCCGGGTAAATATTCGCGAAACCGATAAAGAAAATGGTCGCGGTTACGTGCACGGGGTTTCCGACGTAATCGAATAGAATCCAGCCGGGCCAATAATGATCGGCGCTGGACCCGGATCAAAGCCCAGGACGATAATTCGTTTTACATATTGGCCGGTGCTAATTGTAGCGGCGAGTTTCTCGCGCGTTGCGGCTTAATTATCGAATATCCTGACCGACCGCGAATTTCGCCGCATTCTACACCTACTTCCTGTGGAATACCTCTCGAACTTGTGCTTCGTTCGTCGCGATATCTGTCGGAATCGCTCGAATCGTGTCGCGATTATTAAGAATTTCGTCGCAGAATTTGTTACCGCAAATCTCGTGGCGCAAGATTAAACAATTCTGCGTTTACTGTGTTATATTGTTTGCAAAATATCGTCAACTGTGTGGTATACAAGGAAAATAAAGGGGATTTGTTCATAGAGACTCTGTATCTTTCATTTAATAACGGGAAATTTTAATGCATTACCGACTGGTTGACTGTTCGTAAAAGAAACCGATTAATAGGTCAGCAGTCGGTAAAAGAAACCGATTGATAGGTCAGCAGTCGGTAAAAAACCGATTGATAGGTCAGCAGTCGGTAAGTACTGTCGGTAAAAAGGACAGATTCATAGACTACCAGTCGGTAAAGTGTGAATACAGGATCGTGAGATAACTTTTCGGGTTTTATTCGCGTTGGGGGGCTAACGACAGAGTACGGAAGAGGGTACAGGTGCCTCTGGAGCATAGTTCGGTCGATGGGCAGCTGCCATTATCCCTGGGCAGGGCGAATCCTTTATTAATGGCGGGCGAATCCTTTATTAATGGCGGGCTAATTGGATTTCTTGGCGGAGGAACGGTTATGTTGATGCTGGTCGAGCTGTCGAGAGGCAGGTGAACCCGGGACCGTGTAACGACCGAGGAAATGGCGAGCACATTGTAGGTGGAAAAATTAGATACAACGAGGGATAAAGGAAGCAAATAGTAATGTATAGAGAAAGTAGACGAGCAGGAAAAGGGGATTAGGAAAATGGAGAGTAACGCGGGAGAAAATGGACGGGAGGCGGAGTGCAGCGTTGAACTATGGAAAGAGGTGACACAGGGGGGACATGTTTATCGATATCGAACCGGATGAGAGGGACGACAAGCGTCGCGTCTTGGTGAACGAGGAGTCAGCGAGACAAGGATCCATCTTGCTATTACGATTCCCCACTGGCCCTGCCCCGTCCCGTCCAACAGGGAATCCCTTTCATCGGTACGAATGCATCCGATATCAGGAACGATTGTTCCCGCGGATTTGCCCCGAGACGATCCTCTCGTGCACCTCTCTGTCCTCCGCTAAACGACGGTGTCAGTTTCTAACGGCGATATAACGGGGCCTGACACACGTTCCGTGAGCCTGCCGGCATCGACGCCGCTAATTATCAAGTTCGAGAACGGGGACACGTTCGGCGAGATCCCGTCCCTCGATCGTCTCGTGAACGTACCCGGTGAAAAGAACGACGTCGCGTGGCCCAATAAAGTTTCCGCGAACAAAGACGGGAGAAAAAAAAAAAGAATTCCGGGGCATGCAAGACGCCGGTGCGCCTTCACGTGCCCGCTTAATCAATAACGACGTCGAGTCTGCTCGACGTTAGTCGTTAAAACGGAGGGAAAAAAAGCGAGGCAAGAAGCGGGCAACCCTGGATGCCCGAAGAGAAAGAGAGCCCGGATGAACGGGGGCGGTGAGAGAGAGAGGGGGAGGAGGGGGGGGAGGGGGGTAAATAAAAATCAGACGGCGAGCAACGACATGCAACGCATGCCGACTTTATAACACGTAAAAGGGTCGCCGTGGCAGGGAAACAGCCCCGTCACGCAATGCAAATGAGCCTCGGGGAACCCCAAGCGACAATCGACTTCGATATTTTTCTCCCTCCTTCGCGGATTTTTCCGTTTCTACGTCGAACGTACGTCTCGTTTGCATGATCGCGAATCTTCTGGGCGTTTCCCTGCACGGGGATTCACCCTTGTACGATGGACGTGAGACACCAGTTTTTTGTTTTTTGTTTTTTGAATTAATTCCAAGGCGAATATGTTTCGATTTCGTTGAGCAACGATTAATCTCAAGATTAACGCGGTTCTCGTCGTCGCGAGAGGTGCCTCAGTTTTTTGTAAAAGCAACCTTGGTGTTAAGGAAACGTTCAAGGAAAACATCTCGTTTCGCACACTCGAGCTCCTCGCTCTTAAACCGTAAAGATACCGTGTGCGGAGGGCGCAGGCGCGCCTTTAGACCGTTTTTAAAAATGAAAGGGTTCTTTCTCTCGAGCCCGCTTCTTTCAAGAATCGCTCGTAGCCTCGTCGCGTAACTGTGTCGAGATACAGTTCACCCTCGAAACCTCTTAAACTTCTCCATAACCGTTGCGTATGCGCCCAACGACCGGACGCCTCCGATTCCAATTCATTAATATTTCGTATTCGTGACGAAGCTCTCGACGACTCTTCACAATCCTTTGGCGTTTGCATTTCAATTCAATTTAAAATGGGCCACTGTTTGGGGCATTTGATCTTTCTATATTTCTCGTTAGAGACGATCAGTCCTCGGGGGACACGCTTTAAAAATGGAGAACACATCTTCGGGCGTCTGGTCGAAAACGATCGTCGCGGGACGTGCGACGAGTTCGAGAACGAGCCACGTAGGCCACGCGTGTGTCTTCACTGCACTCTTCCTCGTCAAATTGGCAAACGTCGCTCGCAAGACGGCCTCGTAAATTTCCCCGCGCAATTTCGTCGTTGCGGCCTCGAATACGTCGCTTGAGAAGCCCTGGGTGTGGCTTTCGTGTCAACCGGTTGACACATCGGTCGATAAGTAGCTTCACATCGGTAAAACAGTCGATAACAGGGTCGCGGTCGGTAAGTGTTACCGACAAAGTCGATTACCGAACTACCCGGTCGGTAAGCGTTGTCGGTAAAGAAGTTGATTAACGGGTCATCGGTCGGTAAGTGTTTATCATTACCGATGGTCGAATTAAACTTCAAAGAAAAGACAGTATGAAGGTGGGGAGGGGGATCGAGCGTGTAAAAACGCGAGAACGCGTTTGGCACGGGAGCTCGTTTGTTCTCGCGTCGGCTTCCTTTCTTTCGAAAAATCTCGATTCCGCAGCCTGGGGCGAAATTAATCGGGGGTGGCTCGATCCGTCTGTCGGCTCCAAACGGGCACAGCGAATCATTTTCCGCGAGAATGGTGTGCTCCCTGGGGAGGCTCCTCTGTCGTTGGAAAATGTTTCCTTTCCCGCGCTTTTCGCACGGTTTCGCCGTCTCTCTGGAGCAGAAATTAACTCAGCCTTTGAAGCTCGATCCGTATAGAATAAATTGTTTCTTCCACGACGGGGGAGGCTCTCTAATAGACACAATTTTTAGTAGAGTTGTTTACCTATACAAATTGTGGAGTCTGATGATTCTCAGACCTATATTTGGAGGATCCCCGATCACGTCGGAGGTCGAATGCTTCGGCAATCACTGCCTGAAAGGTTTCGCGCATCGAGAGCTCCATCACAGGTATGGATTTCCTCGATGTCTCCCGCGCCCAATCCACACCGAACATCAAACAGACACATTCCTGACGTTTTCGCGTCACCATTCTTCCGAGGAAGTCGCGCGATGCGACCCAGGCCGCATACGTCTATAGGAACTCAGGAATATGGAAGCCCCGGGGAGAATCGCGGCTTTGTCGCAGCGGGTGATGTTCCCCGTTCGCGATTGTTGATCGAACCCCGACCGATTGAACTCGAAATGGCACGGCAGCTGTTCGCGCGATACCGCTGTCTTCATTCAGATAAGGTCTCAATGCCTTAATGGCTCGGCCTATCGGAGGCCCCCCAGCCACCTAACATCCCAACGTCGTCCTAACCGGAGCATTGTCTGGCTCTGCTCGACGAGTATCGACCATCCCCCCCACAGATAGATGATTCCAGATATCTGTTCTCGACTTCTCGCGGCCCTTTCGCGCAACTCTGCCCCCCGTCTTATCCGATGTCCGTTCGAGAGCACCTATCGAAACCATGGCTCCCTGGCAAAGTATTCTTTCGCACGGACACGCGAGAATAAACCTTTCGAGACAACTTCCGAGCACGAAGGCTCCTTCCGCCGCCAGGTCGATAGTTCACCGATTTATCGTCGCCGTTCCATCGACCGTGCTCTTTTAATTTCGTTCGATAACGACTTTGTTGCATCGTCGAAACTTACGTAATATACGTGATCGATAAGTACCGACGAAATTACACGGAGCACGGTTTCGAGACTCCGATATTTTCCTAAATTCATACCGGACCAACTCCGGTGAGACGATGGACCTGACGTTTTGGTGGGGGATCGGAGCATCAGCTCGACGTTTAATTTCGTTCAATTCGAGACCTTCTGTCGGGAGAAAAATAATTTCGCACTGGAAGCTAATTGCGCTTTCCGCGCAGGATTTATAGTTTCCCGCCTTTCCCTCGAAGGCTCGAGTTTTAATGAAACGGTATTATGGGCAAATGGTATGCTCCACGACGAACTACGAGAACTTGGTTACGCGAACGACGTCGGGTGAAATTTAACTTGTCCACGGGAGTAACTCCCGGATAAAGCGTCTCTCTTTCTAAGGCTACTCTGATTAAAAAAAAAAGAAGAAGGATCCTCCGGGTGAATTAAGGGCGTAGAAACGATGTCTTCGTACACTCTCTATTATTCCAAGCCACGGGAGACGTCGAAGGGGTTTCGATCGCTCCCGGGACCCGTAACGCGGAGGCTGTTCCATCTTTTTTCCAATGGACGGAGGCTTAATGGAGCGGCAGACCGCTTTATCTCGGAGTTTAAGAGAAGAATGAGACGATCGAGGGACGAGGTCGCGGAAAGAAGAGACGGTTGACACCAAAAGGGGGGCCACCCCCCTCTTCAACGATAATTCAGGGGGTCCGTGATACGCGAGGGCGGTTGTCTATAACTCGACGGGGGCTGCTCAACAATGCGAATCGGCTTTCGTTCGATTCATCGATCCCCCTTCTTCCCTTTCTAAATGTTAAATGGAACGAGACGCGACTCGTCGATGCGAGAACCGAGCTGGAAACGAGACCGCGGCCATCCCCCCCGGCGAGGGAAGAGATTCCTTCGTCTCGCGCCATGAAATTTTCATTCGGGCTTGAATTAAAAATTTCGACCGATGCCTTTCAGTCAATTTTACTCGACGCCCGTCGTGAGCAGGGCTATGAATTCTCGATTCGAATCTCTAAATCGAACCCCGGCGCCCCGATGCTCGCCGGAAAATCGAGAATCTATCGCTCGATCGCGGCTCGATGTATTGGAAAATTTTATAAAATAGCAGTTCTAAACTTTTTTACATGATTACTGACAGGAATCGATATGTATCGATACGTATCGAATGTATCGAACAATATCGAACAATATCGAACAATATCGAACAATATCGAACAATATCGAATATATCGAACAATATCGAACAATATCGAATATATCGAACAATATCGAACAATATCGAACAATATCGAATCATATCGAACAATATCGAATATATCGAACATATCGAACTCGATCGGTAAGAGTTGGAGGTGGGTCGATAACTGGCTGAAGGAATACTTCGCTAATCGCTTTTACCGTCCGTCGATGGATAGTTGGAGGGTCCTGGGTGGTCTCCGGGGGCGATTTATCCAGTGGAATCGATCCAATTGGATAAATCCGCGCGTTCTTGCCGCCGTCGTTTCCCAGCGGCCGACGTCGTTCGTCGGTTAAAGTTTATTGGAACGTGCTTAATTAACTTTCCAGCGGTGACTTCGCCGCCCGGCGTCGACGACGCCGCGATTATCTCTAATCCGACGAGACGCAGGACGGAACCGGGCAGCTGGAAATTCAGCCCGTGGAACACAACCTATATACCCATAAATTCCTACAGTCTCGGCGACGTAACACGAGGTAACTAACAGCTCCTCGACTGCTTTCTCGTATCATCGGGAACTTTGATCTTTGTGCATCACTTTCTAGATACAAATGTACCCCTAAAAGCTGCAACAAGTTCTGCAAATGGAGGAGCAAATGGCCCCCGCTGGCCACGTATGTAAGTTCGTGACAAAGAACACACTGTTGAATCGCGTTATTGCCCCAACTTGGAGATTCGCGAATCGCGAAAATCGGGGGAAGTTTGTCCCAATTCCAGGGTCGCGAGTATCGAGCATCCGTCCGAGCGGAACAACGCCGGGCTCTCGTGTGTCCCAGGGCGTCGTCTTTGTCTCGTCCGTTCGAAAGGAGGCGGAAGAACGCGAGAGGAAAGGACAAGAGCGTAGGGAGAACGAAGCAGCCTCTTAAGTGGCGCATGGAAATTCAATGAAAAGTCACGAGAGGGCCGAGAGATCGATACTCGGACGCGGTAGGTGGAGGTGGGTGGCGTACCGAGGGGGTAACCGGAGGGTCGAGGAGGCATAGGTGCCTCCATTGGCCATGTGCCAATGCTTGCCTATCTATGTGGAACACCTGTGCTCGCTCGACGCCGCACCGATATTTCGAACGGGCAACAAAAAGCGCGGGACTTCCCGGGGCTGCCCCGCGGATAGAAGTAATTTCGCAAATGAACTCGATGATCGCGTCGACGGCGATCTGGATTTAGATAACACGCGAGGGACCTTGGAATCGCTGAACTTTCCGGCCGCAGAACGGGGAACCACCAATGGTGGGATCCGACAATTCGAGAGAAAAATTCTGGGTGCAGAGTGAAAGATGGAGAAACGAGATACGAGTCGTAAGATGGCGGTGATTTCGAGTTCTTGGGATAAAGATGGCGCCGGTGCTTCTATATTAGCAAAGTTTTACGACGTATGGAGGAGAAATGCAAGTTTCTTTCGCGGTTTCCACGACGCCCGCGAGAGTGCTGGCTGGAGGTGGTACGACTGGTGGAAATTGAAATAAAAACCTGAGATCTCGGGGAAAATCAAAACTTTCTGGGGCGTCGCGAAGTTAAGTATTTCGACGCGTTTCTGAGTGGGGAATTTGACGATTCTAGATTACACAACTCCCAGAGGGGGTTAAAATCGAGCGGCGATAGGGTCCACCAGGTGAAGTTGGAATCGCGGATTCTGGTCTCGGAACGCTTAGAATTTGAATCTCAACGCGAATATTAACCTAAATCGAAGGTCTTGGATGAAGACTCATCGAGCATCCTATGAATATAAATAATAAATTTCTTTTTTTAAAAACTCGGTTTCGCGAGAAGCTCTTACGAAACGTTTCCAATAACGAGGAATCATTTCCCATCGAATCACCGCGATCGAACTGTAAAACGATTATTTATTTTCCTCTCGTTCTCGACGATCGAACAAGAAGACGGCTCTCGAGGATTAGAACCGCGACCGGGCAACGTTCTATCGATGATAACGGTCACTCGGAGACCAGCAAAAGTCCATTCAATTCCCAAAACCAGCTCTTCTCCGTTCCGTGTCCATTTATATATCTATCTTTCAGGGATCGAAACCTATCTCGAGCTATCGTTGCTAGAAACGAGCCGCCTAATCCCATCTAACAGCACTATCTATTCAAATAGCAGTTCTCGGGGCTCAGAAAGGTAACGCAAATAGGTGGAACCGAATGTCTTTGGTCAGCAGGATTACTAAAAAATGAAAAAATAAATAAGTTAACAAAGGTTTGATTGAATAAAATTACATGTAAAATAATAATAAAGCTTTGATTATGAGTTTGCCTTTGTGGTGATGCTTCTTGCACTCGCCAAGAGAGGGCTACGCTTAACTTCTTGGTTTCTCACAAGTGCTCGTCCTCAACTAACAGTTGGGTGTTCCTACGATGCTTTTGAAGAACAAGATGACTTCTCTTCTGGTTAAATTAATAGAAAATAAAGAAATAAAGGTACTTGACATTTGTTTGCAATAGAATTAAATGTAAAATAATAATAATAAATAGAAATAGACGTAAAATAATAATAATAAAGCTTTGGTCATGAGTTTGACTTTGTGGTGATGATTCTTGCACTCGCCAGCAGAGGGCTACGCTTAACCTGTTGGTTTCTCACAAGTGCTCGACCTCAACTAACCATTGAGTGCCCCTACGATGCTTTTGATGAACAGGATGACTTCTCTTCTGGTCAAACTAATAGAAAATAAATACATAAAGGTGCTTGACAATCGTTTGCCTTTGTGGTGACGCTTCTTGCACTCGCCACCAGAGGACTACACTTAACCCTTGCGTTTCTCACAAGTGCTCGACCTCGACTAACCTTTGAATACCCCTATGATGCTTTTGATGAACAGGATAACTTCTCTTCTGACCAAACTAATAGAAAATAAATACATAAAGGCACTTGACGATCGTTTGCCTTTGTGATGACACTTCTTGCACCCGCCACCAGAGGGCTACACTTAACCCTTGCGTTTCTCACAAGTGCTCGACCACTTCTTCCTATATGAACACTCCTCGAATGAACCATTTAGTGTCCTCAGAGCCTTGTACTCGTCTTCAACTTCTCCCCACATCAAGCAAGCCGCCAAAAAGACCCGGAATCCCAGTGAAAGGTCTATGAAAAGTGATACTCCCCATGGTGTATCACCATACGTCGAAACAACCGACGGTAAGGGAGAGAAACTGGGCGGCCAAACGAGCTTGGAAAATCGATTTACGAGGGACCCCGGCCGGAAGCGTGCTTTACGACGGACAGGGGGACTCCCCCGTCGGGGTCGCGGTCCACGCGCTCTCCCATAACTTCGCTCCATCGCGTAATTGCTTTATTAGGAACTCATTTGCAGGGCCCCGCAAATGGTCCGCGATGCCGAAATGCTCGACGCGTCGAATTAAACCCGACCAATCGAACCCCGGAGGAGAGTATCTCGCCCGCGCATGTTCGACCAGTTCGTTTGCGGTTCACTCTCGGGGTGTTCCACTTACCGTCCCGTTCCTCGAAACACAGAGACTGCGAACGTCACGACACCTAATTATCATCGATTACAACCTCCACGATTTTCTCTCGAATTTACCCCAACTGGGGGATCCACCCAGTATTCACAAGCTCTTTATTAATTAAATACATGAGATTTTTACAATATTTACTGCATCCTTCAGACCACCAAAGTACATTTTACAATAAAAATTGAATGCATTTGATTTTGAAGTGCACAAAACTTCAACGTTCCTTGAAATAACTGTAATTCTCGATGAAAATACTGTTTTACTTTGATTTTAACGTGTTTTTAGGGTTCAAAAGCGACCTCATAACACCGAATATAGCATCTTGCGTAACAATTGGACGCGTTTGTGGATTCTAGAGGCAAAGATGGGTGGTCCATCGAGGTGAAAAGTTAAGTCGTTCGTCGAGAATCGCGGGGGGGACTCCCCGGTAGGAAATCTCATCGCGTCCACCGGGCATGTAAAAACTTGGAAACTGGCCACCGGAGATGTACGGTAAAAAATTTCGGTCTGACTGTCCGCGTCTGCCAGTTTTTAACGCCCCCCTGAACAATTTCCGGGACCGAGGGGATTCCCAGCACGTACCCCGCCAGGGGGCAGTCGCTTAGGAGAAACATTAAAAATCGCCCTGCAGCGATACCCGTCGCGTCGGTTTCCTTTTTTTTTTTAAATCGCCTGGTACTTGGCCGGGTGCCAGCCTCGACTCTTAATTAAGATCTCGAATAAAAGCCACTCTGTTCGCAGTCAAAGCGCCCTTGATACGACTTTAAAGCGACCCACGTCATATTTGGGGGGTTGAAAACGTGTAATGTAATATTTTTTTTTAAAACAATTGTTACTTGATTAAGATCTCGAATAAAAGTCAGTCTGTTGGTAGTCAAAGCGTCCTTGATATGATTTTAAAACGACCCCCATCATATTTGAGGGGTTGTAAAAACTTGAAATATAATATTTTTTAAAAAATTATTAGATTATTTTTTTTTAAACAATTGTTACTTGATTAAGATCTCGAATAAAAGTCATATTTGTGTGTGTGTGTGTGTGTGGGGAGGGTAAAAACGTGTAATGAAATATTTTTAAAAAAATTATTAGATTATTTTTTGACGTCATATTGGGGGATGGAAAAATGTATAAATATTTTTTGTGAAACAATTGTTGTAAAAAAAGAAAAAAAATCGAATGAGTTGAAAGGGGAATTTAACAACGCGTTTCTGGCGTTTCTTGCACACGTCTGTCGTAACTGAATATCCAGCAGCGCGCCAGGGGGTGTTCGATAACGTTGGAAAATCAATTCGAGCCCGGTCGGGCAAGCGATCGACAAAAATCGTTCGACCGTTTCCGTGACTCGCGAAAAAAGGAACGAGACGCGCGAAGTGCGTGGAGGCTACGGGGTTCCGGATCGCGGGCCGAACAATAACGCGATATCCGGCGCAGCTATTTGATTAAAACGGGTCAACGGAGCCGATACATCCGTGAATTCGATTGGAACTCGTTTCGGCCTCTTTGCGATCTACGAGTCATCCAATTACGAGGTTGAAAGAAATCGTACCACCCCCTGCAGGGGGTTGGTGATTTCTTGGAGAAACCACCCTTCCAACTTTTGTAATTTTTTTGATGATTCTTTCTTTTCAAATTGTGACTTCAAAAGGGGGTGAGAAATTTCAAAAATGGAAACCCGATATAATAGTAGTAATACGCAGAAAAATTTTAATGAGGGTTCTAGAGGCCAAAATAAGACGAAAGTAAAGAATAGGGATTTGTTGAATGAGGCTTAGTTAAAAAGTTATTAATGTTTAAAGAATTACAAATTTTTTGGCGAAATTAAAAAATTTTGAATCGTTCTGGAAAAATTATTTCTGGTTGCAGGGGTCGATTATAAACATTTTTGGTGAATACACATATCCTCGAAATTCTACGCAGTTTCGAGAAAAAAATTCTTTACCGGAATGTCTGACCATACCGTTAATTCATTCCCCTGAAAATTCATGCGAATCTTTAAAACGTCCTAACTTCTGAACGGATTGGACGATTTTAATGTTTGAACAGGCAATCAACGCGTATTTTAGTGGAGAATATGTAGAAATTACAAAAAAATTCGAAAAGTTATTTCTCAACCCTGTAAACTTAGAAAAACTCCCTAAAAGTGGGTCAATTTTCAAACAACCATAACTCCTATAATAGTGAATATATTTCAATGAAATTTTGTTCTGAAGTAAAGCTCATGGGTACCTACAAAAAAGTACTAAACAAAATTTTCGTACAGCGTCAAACAAATTTATTAAAAATAAGAAACGAATCTCCAAGAAAACCGACAGGGGGTAAGTCCCTAAATTTTTCGACGAAAAGCTGAAATTTCAAATCGGTCTAAAAAAATTATTTTTAGCTAGGGGAGTCAATTACACTCATTTTTGGTCAATAGACATAACCCCGAAATCCTACCCACTTTCGAGAAAAAAATTCCTTACTTAAAATATACTTTCAGGCAGAAATATCGCCCATAAATTTCATGCGTATCTTTAAAACACCATAACTTCTGAACGGATCGAAGGATTTTAATGTTTGAAGTGGCAAACGACGTGTATTTTGGGCAAGTATATGTAGAAATTATAAAAATATTGGAAAAGTTGTTCCTTTACCCCGTAAAGTTAGGAAAACCCCACAAATATGCCCCAATTTTCACACAGCCATAACTCCTATAATAGTGAATATATTTCAATGAAATTTTTTTTTTAAGTAGACCCCTTGGATACCTACAAAAAAGTATTGGACAACTTTTCCGTAACGCGTCAAACAAAAGTATTAAAAATAAAAAACTAATTTTCAAGAGAAATCGACAGGGGGTAGGTGCCTAAATTTTTCGACGAAAAAAAAAAATTTCCAACCGTTCTAAAAAAATTATTTTCAGCTAAGAGGGTTAATTACAACAATTTTCGGTAAACAGACACACCCCCGAAATCCATCTCAGTTTCGAGAAAAAAATTCGAGAGTCTCCAGAATCTTATCAAAATATTTCCTCAAGGCTGCCTGAACACCCGGTACATTAATTACTCTCCCGCAATATCTATGAATAAGTACTAAAAATTATTGAATAATTCAACGCGCTGGCCAAACCTC
The DNA here is from genome assembly GCF_013123115.1 of Colletes gigas. Classification (NCBI taxonomy): domain Eukaryota; kingdom Metazoa; phylum Arthropoda; class Insecta; order Hymenoptera; family Colletidae; genus Colletes; species Colletes gigas. The sequence goes on from NW_025106644.1 coordinate 4,341,862, forward strand.
TCGAAACATCCATATCTTGAGAATAAATTTCTCGAGTGACGTTGCAGTCGACGCGTTAACGATCGCTTTTTTTTCGCGGAGAACCAGCCACGCGAACGCGGAATTAATCGACGTGCATTATTCCACGGCGTCAAAACAAGGATTTCAAACGTCATAACGCCCCCCTCACCCCTCGATACGTCGCGAGGGGGACCCACATAGCTCGTGGATTGACGTATCCCGGGTATTTTAAAATCGCGCGACCGTATCGTCCAACGCGAATTTCGAGGTTCGTTCGCCAGGAAACGCACGTTAAACCGCGAGATGCAAATTACCCCCTCCCCCCACTTCGCGTTTCGTTCGTGAAATTTTTGCCCCCGGATCGATATCGAAGGGGTGGATTTTGCTTTCTACGACACTTTTGGGGGGGTTCGAGAAAAAAAAAGAAGGAAAGGTGGGGGGTAGAGGCAGATTGGCCAACGAGACGGCAATTCGAACCTCGCGATCCCTCCATCAAATTGCAAATCGGTCGGCGCTTAATCGCAAATTGGAAATCGCCGCGGGAGCCTCGTACGAGCCACGCAAAATGTCACCCACTCCAGGCTAGAGTCCATCGATGCGTCGCGACGCCCTGGGCGTATGCAAAACACGCGCGATCCTCGAATTTTCGACTAAGAAAAATAGAGATGTTTCTGCCGGTTCCACCACACCTGATAACAGTTCTCTGTTTGCGTAACTCGAATATTGTTTCTTCCTGCACCGGGGAATATATCGTTGCAACGATCCTGGTCTCTATTTACTCGTATTTACCTACCTGGAGTAGATCGAAAAATAAAATAAATTTTTAAATTAAATATAAATTCTTAACTCTTCGTGTAAACTGTAGTTCGCAGTGTTTAATCGAGATTATTTTAAAGGGGGTTCCCTCGTCGAAAAATTGAAAGAGGGAAACGAAAAGTTGATAGGCTGCACGCACTTCCTGCGCGCCCGAGCACGCAGCCGTTTTGACGCGACTAAAATCGACGCTGCACACGCGAGACTTTCATTTTTTGTGTGTTTTTTTTACGTTTTATCGTGCCTCAGCGGCAAATCAGGAGGCCCGTGATATCCTGGGTACCACCTCCAGAGGTTAAACTTGTGTTTTCCGGTCCTCGAGTTCCTAAATAGGAGGAGGCGTCTGAGGGAAACGCGGATGAGTAATTTGATAACGCGTTATGTATCAGGTCGCGACGAACGTCTAAATGGGGGATGGCTGAAAGGACCGGGCGTCAATAAAGTCGCAGAGAGGCAGAGAGGCCCTCCCCCCCCGGGTAAAATAAGATCAGAATTGATGGGAATCCAAGGGACGAGAGAGGAGTCGTCGCTATTTGCAATTTACTCACCTTGACGCGCAGAAGGTGCTGCAGACTTTGAGCCTGGCTGCTATTTAGAGGTGGATTGTCAGTCCCGAGACGCGCCACTGCAATCACGTTTTCTCGGGTCGCGTTGTACAAGAAGAGCGTGCACACTGTCTGCAAATAAAAAGAAAAAGAACGTCCGTGGAGAAGTCTCGTACCGTCATCCAACGCTATCTCGCGTTATTAAGTTTCGCCTGTCGCGTACGTTTTATATTCGATTTGCGTGCGCCCCGTAGTCGCGAGGACTCGAATCGAGTTAAGTCAGTAAATTACCCGACGAAAAACTAGCGACGAAACTTCGTTACGGGGCCCTTAATCGTTCCGGGTAACGTAGTTTACCTGATTGTTAACTTCTTCTCTCATGAAGTTATCGAGGGACGACACCGCGTCCAGGACTGTGAGATTGTTATGCTGTCGTAATAAGCTCTCGTCCTTTTCGCTGTATCCCAGGAACATGAAAACCCCGTGCGGTATAGAGTAAGCATCTGCAGGGGACAAGCAAACGGAGAAAGTTCGTAAAAGTATAATCACAGGCCATTCTTAACCCGTTACCGACCGGTAGCAAGCTGTTTTATCGACGCGAGGTCGGTAAGCGTTACCGATCGTACGTCAGCAGTCGGTAAGTGTTACCGATCGTACGTCAGCGGTCGGTAACGTCGGTAAGCGTCGTCGGTAAAGAAGTCGATGGATACCGATCGGTAAAGGGTTCAGCGATACGCAGCGGGGTTGAGGTAATCTTTTTTGATGGTTTCTGTTCGAGTAGGAAGAGTATCTCTTTGGAAGGACTGCGTATCGCTTGGATCGTGGCCCATTCAAAGTTTCCAGCGCGAAATCTGACGCGACGGGCGGGTATATTCACCGGGCGAAGGCCGCATGCATATGAAACGACCGCTATAGCAGAGGCAGGGTCCGCGATGCGCCTGATACGCCGGTGCCTCGTGATTGTAGAAGGCAAAGTCCGTCTTGCAGGGCGACGAATCCACGCAGATCGTGTTGCAGATCAAAACCTCGCCCTCGCCGCACTGACAGAGCTCCGAGCACTCCGGCTCGTCCTCGCGATAGAGCTGTTAGGGTCACGAGGCATTAATTCGCGCCTCAATTAAATGGAAATTTTGGAATGCTGAAGTCCAGGAAGAGGGTCTAATGCATCAGCCGTTAAAAAAAGACAATTATAATAGAACATAGGGATCTTCGACGATTTAAAAGCCAACGATAGCGTTGGTAAAACGCTACGGCGACTCTTGCACTCGCGTTTCTTTATTCCCGCGCTAATTAAAAAGCCTTTGTACGTTCTCGTAATCCATTTCACGCAATTTAAACCCAGAACTCATTTTTGCGCGAATGGTTTACATCACATTATACGTACAATCCAAAGCAGTATACGAAAATGCGTTCACTCCTGGCCAGTGTACGAATTCTTTTAACGAGACCAGATTCAATGGCCTTTTCACGTAGAAATTGATATGTCGAACTACTTGCGTTGCTGTTCGTAATTAGGGAAGCATTCAATATTTTTTTAACGGTGTTTTCCCGGAGAACTTGAACAGCCCGAGTTTAATTGTGAAAAACGATATTAAAATATTTCAAATCTCGTTTTCCAAGGTCTCGCCACAACGTTTCGATCTTCCTGGACTTTGGTCTCCCTCGAAACGTATTCCCAATCGTTTCCCGCATTCCTCGGGACGTTTCGATCGGCGGAAAAGGCTTCCCGGTCGAAAATACTTTGCAGATTGTCGAACTCACCCTCTTGCCTTTGCCCTCTCTTATGTATTGGTGACTTTGCCTCGGCCTTTGAACCACGCAGAAGCCTATAAAGGAGACGAACGTTGAGACGCGTGTTACAACGTTTCCTACGAACTGTTTTCCTGTCCCTTTCACCGCCCCTTCAACCCCCCCCTCCCCCCCCGGAACCCTTTCTTCCCCGTTTTGAATCTTTCTTTCAGCCTGCTTCTTCCGCCCACTTTGCTTTGTAACGTTCGACAAACGGGTCTCTCTCTCACGCGGCGGTGAAACGAAAATTCCTTGTGTTTCGGACAGAATTTCTCGTCCGGCTCGAACGATCAAAGGAACCGGAGTTTCCCCATTCTAGAAACAGCGTGTCACCGCCCACGCACCGTTGTTTTTCTTTCAACGATCGCTATCCCCCGCCCTCAAAGTACCCTTTCGCGTTCCTAACCATTCGAGGGCTCGTTATCGACGCTGAATCTCGATTCCTCTACAGGGTGTTCCGTTTCGACGAATCGGAGGTCATATTCCGTGTTCAACGATTAATTAAAAAACAGCTAAAATTAAAAAGGTTAAATAAATAATAATTGTATATATGAATACCCCTGTAGAAGATAGAGCAATTTTCACGTTGGAGGAGTTGTGACAAAGGGGAATTCTTTGTTTGAGAAAAAAAGACCGCCACTCACGAGGAGGAGTGGTGGTGGTGGTGGTGGTGCTGGGTGTAGTGCTCATAGTGGTAGTGCTGGTGGTGGTGGTTGTCGTAGTCGTGGTGATTTCCCAAGTTTCCGTGGGTTCGGTGGTTGACCACCTCGTCACTTCCGGTATTTGATTATCTTCTACTTGTCCGACCACCGTGACCGTGGTTGTGCTAACTGGCGACCTGGTCGTCGACGAGACGGTCGTAGTCGTCGTTCTCGGATAATGATGGTGTTTTCTCCTCGCGTGATAGTCCTTCTGTGACTCGACTAAAAAAACAATATTTTGTAAAAAAAAAAAAATTAGCAAACGCGTCGTTATAAATAAATTTCAACGACAACTGCTGGAGGGGGTTCCCCCGTTAATTTGCATCTATGACGTTTATCAGGCAGCGAACGGAGGACATCAAACCCGGGGGGTTCGACCTACATTCCTATCGGGAATCGACGAAAGACGATCGGGAGCCGTTCGATGCAGTTAGCGCACAGCACGATGCACTTCTCGAGCGGCAAGTGCAATTTCTTCGTATCTAAATGACTTATCTGTCGGCTGAATGCCGGGTACGGTCGAGCTTTTGCAACTCGACTCGTTGGTGGAACAGATGTAAGATCGATAAAGGCCCTTTGTCGTGTCGTGCCGACGTCGTTCGTTCCTTATTTCGACCGATGTAATTGCAATTCCGCGCGTCTGCATCCGTCGCGGTCGCGACGACGCTCAAATCGTTCGATAAATGTCGGGGAACAACGATTTTATTTAATTTTCACTCATTATACCTCGTTTTGTTATTAATAATTAACCATTGACACGTTCGAGATTGACAGAAGCACGTATTACTGCGCGCGGCCATCATTGCGCGGAAAAAGTGCGCAGTGGCAAGAGGCCCACTGACATCTAATAACACCGATCGTATATCGATATATTTTTCACAGATTCTATTAGATACTCAAAATAGGATAGAAAGAGAATAAGAAGGAATTAATTACGACTCTTCATCGATATATTTCTCACAAATATGACGTTTCATATTTCGATCGATGTAATTGCAATTCTGTACGATTGAATCAGTCACAGTCGCAAAGAAGCTCGTATCGTTCGACAAATGTCGTGAATCAACAATTCTATTTATTTTTCACTCAATATACCTCGTTTTGTTGTTAATAATTAACTACTGATACGTTTGACAGGGAAAGAAACACGTACTACTGCGCGCGGCCATCATTGCGCGGAAAGAGTGCGCAGTGGCAAGAGGCCCACTGACATGTAATAACATCGATATATTTCTGACAGATATTTGACAACGTCTCTATTAGACACTCAAAACAGGCCAAAAAGAAAATAAGAAAGAATTAATTACGTCGAATAATCAAGAAAGAAGGCTTCCCCAGTATCTACGATTAAAAACGAGACGCGAGATCCGCTCGACCGCGTGTATCCGTATTTGCGATAGAAATTCAGCGTGTCCGGGGGCCTCCGGTTGCAATCAGATGCGCGCGACCGCGATTTATCTCGAAAATTTTCACGATCAAAAACCGACTACGTTCGGACGCATCTCATCCATTTCGTTCCCCCCCGGGTGATATTTTTTTTTTCTCCCCCTCACGTTCCGTAAATATGGAATCGGGCCATTGTTGCGCCGGGTATTCCCGTTTATCGCTACGTTTAACTTTTCACCGTCGAGTTGCGTCGCTTTTAATTATTCATATTATCCCATACCGCGGCGTCGTTTCGACAACGGAACGGGCGTCGATTTTATTAACGCGTATAAATTCGCAAACACGATCAAACGATTTCCTTTCGGGGCGTTTCGGCAAATTGCTTTCGGGTGTCTTAATATTTATGCGACAGGGGGCTACGTGCAGACATGTTTGGCAGAATTTAATGCGAGGGAATAACGTTTTCCATAATTTGCAGGAGATAAAGGCGTGTGTTGGGGGCAGAATTCGAAATTAATAAACGAAGGAAAATGGTTTTTCGCTCACCTACGCAGGGATTCACCCAAAGGAGCCTCTGCCAGCCGAGGCAGTCGTAGAGCTGCGTGAGTTCGGTGCCCTTGCAGGCGCAGTTTGATCTCAGCTCGGTGCCCAGGATCCCCAGCATCGCTTTCCTGCACTCTGTTGTGGGCCCAGCGCACTTCTTCGTCACGCTGTCCACGGCACAACTTTGCTCGTAGTATTCCAACTTCATTCTGCACAGCACACACGACACCCATCACGAGAAATCACTACACGCCCTCGACAACAACTTTTCGAACGAACTGCGTTGATGGACGGACCCGATAGCACTACCTAACCTCTATCCCCCTCTCCAACAACGCGTCGAAGCTTTTCACGAACACGTTCACCTCTACGAGCTCGTGAAAGGACAAACAACAACATGCTTCCATAATATAACAAAATGTATTGATGATTGTTTTAACCCTATTCATACACCTCCTCCACCGTGTGGCTAACCCAGACCTAACCTTACCGATTCGAGCGCTGTAATCGCGAGGCACCAAATTTGAATTTCAATATAGACTGACTCCACACTTTGTGAAGAAATAAAATTAAATAAATAAAATTTGGGAGGTGGGGGATATATAATATACGTTTGAAAAGAATTAGGCAAATCGTGGACTCGTTCGAGCTTGTAATTTAACGCGACTCGTCCATCGCGTGGCGCGACTAATCTAACCCTAACCTTACCCTTACCTATTCGCGCGAGGCGCCAAATTTGAATTTCAATATAGACAAACTCGACATTTTGCAAACAAATAAAATGAAATAATATAATAATACTTTTAAAACGAACTAGGCAGATCGTGGACTCGTTGGAGCGTGTAATTCAACGCGACCCGAAGCGTAGCGTTTATTTTTTAAATAATCAAGTGTTTCATAAGGCGGAAAAACTGGATCAAGCAGCTCCTCGTTGGCTCGCGATTTAACTTTCAAATCGAGAGGGGGCTAGAGGGAAAGAGTTTGATTAATTTTTGCGATCTTAATACGCGATCGATTAATCTCCCAGGTCGTTCGCGTATCCCCCCTCCGTTCGAGTTAATCCAGAAATAAATTTGCTTTGAAAATAATCGTCGGGGAAAGGCAGGATTAATCGACCATCGTATGCACGCGTCGATTTATCATTTAAATCACTGTCTCGATATCGTCGAGTACGCGGAGCCAATCTTTTTAAAAGGACCCTTTCAGACACGTGCTTTTTATCGTCGTTTTATAAGTCACTCTTTGAGACGTATCGTTCCGTGTCTTCGGTCAAAACGCCAGACGACGGGTCTAACCTGTCATGAATTGAATTCCGTACGGAATACCGTCGCGAAAAACGGGTATTCACGACGAGAGGCGAAGGAAAATAAACTGTCTACATTAAAACAGTACCGCTGCAACGGTCCCGTTCAACGCGAGGCGTATGTTTCCAGCAGAAAGATGAGAAAAAAAGAAACGAAAAAAAAAATCAGCAGAAAACGCGACTTGTCTGGGAGAGCACCGAAAAAGGGTGAACGAGCTTCCAACACGCAAGTTTGAATCTAACACATCCGAAAGCTATTCAGAGGGAGCGCGGAGCCGAGTCTTGCTCGCGATTTTACACGCACGAGCTACTTTTTCAGCGAGCAAAATATACGAAATTAAACGAATATTATGGAATGTTTCGAGTCTCGGGTACCTGCAACCCCTGTTTTCTTTGCAGGCCTCTGCCAAACTGTGACATGTCGGCGTCTCGTTCCCGACGATTCTCTGCGCGCATGCAGGATGCATTTTCTCCTGCGCCACTATGCACTCGTCCTTCTTCCCATCCGTCTTTCTGCAAGATTCAGTACGATAAGAATATTCATTTTGTAAGGGAATAAATACTTATTTCAATATTGTATCTATTTGTTTCAATTTTCTTTTTTTTTGGAAAAAAATGTGTAAAAATTCGGGATAAAAAAAAAACAACTAGCCTATCAGGTAGAGGATATTAAAGTGCACAAGTATCATATAAGTGAAAATAGGTGTTAACGTGCTCGTTTTTGAGTTATTGACGAAAAACTGGCGCGAATGATCGCTCCGGCGGCTAAAATCGTTGCAAGACAAAATTTCGACAGGCTATCCTGTAGGGAAAAATCAGAGGAACACGATGCCACGGTTAAAAGTATAGTTTAACGTGCTCGTTTCCAAGTTATTGACAAGAAAATGTGTCAAAATTCGAGACACTTTTATGTCCAAAACTGAATTTATCATTACAATTTTTTTAATTAAATTTGAGGCGTAAACTGGGTCTTTAAAAATTTGTGTCGGGATGTTCCCAGTGAATTGAAAGCGTGGAAACGGATGGGACGCAGGTAACCAGTTTCCAGCGGATTAATTGCAAAGGTGGGAAGGTTAATGGCGGAGTTTGTCGGTTTGGATAAAGGACTCGATTCGTGGCTCGACGTTCCGTGAGAAAAGAGAAGACGCAGCGATTTACTGCGCGAGGGAGCAGCCCAAAGTCAACTTCCATCTGCTTGCTCCGGGGTTGTAAGGAGGTTCAAGGGAGGGAATTCCCCGGTCTGGCGAGGTGGGTATTGCTCAACGAGCATTAAACGAGCCTGCTGCGTATTTTATTCGACCGCCAAACCTCTCTGTTCCTCGCAGCATCCCGGAGACCCCATCCTCAACAGTAATCTCCCCAACATTAATAAACCCAAAGGTGGACATCGATACAAAGGACCAATTTAAGACGAGCGAGAGGAAAAATGGCGAAGTTTCGAGCATTGTTTCGCGAGGGCCGCTTAAAAGTTAAAGGATCAGGGATGCAAAACTTGAGACACTTCTCTGGAAGAAGGTCCTTTTGTGTCTTTCCGAGTTTGCACAGAATTACGCGGCACAAAGGACGATTTTAAGGTCTCGTTGGACCTTTTGATTCTCGAGGACCTCACCTGCAGAGACAGAACGCTATCTCCACAGAGTGTTTGTGGTTCGCGGACTTGTAGAAGCCCTGCAACGCCTCCATGCACTCGTTCCTCGCGCAATTCAGGGAGTCACAGTGGTTCAGGACGGGCTCCAGCAGGACCTTGCACTCCGGATCGTTCCTGGAACCAGTGACCACTCTAGAGAATCCATTGCTACTTGAATAAGGATAACTTTCTTACTTGCAAGCTGTGTAGGCGTGATGACAGGTGCTGGAGAGCACGATCTTCACTGGCTGCTGCAGCTTGTCCAGGTCTGAGGCTGCTGATGGCAACACCACCGACGTTTCTACGCAGAAATATCATTTTTATGTGATCAACCATGATGTCTGTGGATGGTGAAACAATGAATATTCGTTGCAAGGAGCCACAGTCACGCTTGGTGGTCGTTTGCACTGTGCAGAACCAATGATTTATCATTCGATGACCGACTTGGCTCGACCCGGGGGTAAAAGAACGACCTTTGGTAGGGCGGATCTTGAATATTTATCGGCCGATATTTACCCCCTCCCCCATCTGGCCACTTAAAAACAATCGTCGGGAATAATTGTTTATTTATGCAAATCGACGGAGTTCCGCGGGCAGAAGCTGGAATTTAGTAGTCGAAGGAGTAAACGAGAAAATCCACGACCACGTTTTTTGGGACAACAGGTTACTCCTATGAAGAATGTTTTCGAAATAACCTGAGCTATCGAGGAGTCCATTAACCGGCTAATTTGAGGGGGAAAAATAGTTGAAAGTGGATTCTGAAAAAAAGCAAATGTTCGTTCGAAAGTTTCGGTTTCGAGGGGCAAAGAAAACCCCGCATTTGCATAAGCAAACTTCGCGACAACTTTAAATAAACTTTCGCATTAAGGGGCCTCCAGGAATAAATGTATAAGGTTGATGCAAGAATTATGCGACACAATAAACTCGGGAAACGAGAAACTTTAGTGAATGCTTTCTTATTGTTCAATTTGGAGAAATATCGCTTTAATATCGACTGAAAAATGTATTATTTTTGTAATAATAATTGAACGAAAGTTGGAAGTTTGTTGTAGTGGAGATAATTTTTAAATCGAACGACGTTAGTATACGCTGATGGAGTTATAATTATCTGGTAAATCATTCTACAGAATATAACAGGATGTGGGGTTTCTCGGAGTTTAATGCCTTGTAAAACATGGCGACACGTAACAGGGCGATTAATTAGACCCTACGGGAGAGCTGGAAATCTAACTTTGTTCTAATATTGTGAAAAACTGCGAGTTATGGTTGTGATATATTGCTCAACAGAGAAACTAATTTTTTAAAAGAGACAGCAGAGTTAAGTGGAAAAAGTGGAGAACGAGATTGCACAATGATTACGATTTAATTTACTTTTTGGATACTCTTCGGAGCAGTTTCTGAAAGAAGGGATTTGCAACGAATAAACATGTTGGTAATTTCGCTAACGAGCAAGTTAAACAGTGGAGATTCCTAATGAGACCCTCGAGGAACCGAACAGAGGACGTAGTAAAATAACAGGCGTTTGAATTTTACTATTGAAACTGAAACTGGAACGGGGGGAATGCAACCGCCGCGGAACGGAAACGGACGGTTAAATTATCCAGAAGTGGCGATCGAACTTTCGACTAATTTTTAACGCGGCGTTTTTAATGCTAATTGGTCCGCGGCTGGGGAATATCTGATTTATTTACGCCATTGTACACTCGGGATAACAAGACGAGTTCCCCCCCACAAAAGAGGAAAATAAAATTATTTTATTAAAAATATAAGATTTCGATTTTTTTTTATATTGTAGGATTCAAAAAAAGGGAAAAGAATCGAAGAATGCTTAATTTGTATTAACACTTTACCGACCGATAGCCTATTAATCGACTGTTTTACCGGCCAACGCTTACCGACAAATAGCCTATTAATCAACTGTTTTATCGGCCGACGCTTACCGACCGATGGCCGATTAATCAACCGCTACCGGTCGGTAAAGTGTTGAGATTTGGGTCAGGTGCATCGAAAGGAGACTAAAATAAGAGGAAAATAAAATTATTTCATTAAAAATTTAACAGGATTTCAATTTTTTTTAAATTACAAGATTCAAAATAAGGAAAAGAATTGAAAATTGCTGAATTTATTTTAAGATTTGGGTCAAATGCATCGAGAGGAGACTAAAATAAAAGAAAAATAAAATAATTTTATTAAAAATATAAGATTTTAATTTTTTTTAAATTTCAGGATTTAAAAAAAGAGAAAAAATACGAAGAATGCTTAATTTATATTAAGATTCGGGTCAGATGTATCGAGAGGAGAATTCAATCGATACCTGAATGTCAAATATCAAATAAAAAATGCGATACTCGACTCCTCAATTAATTCTTTTAACGAGCACAAAAAGAAGTTTCCTGACGTTTATATATCGACGTTTCGATTTCTCCTCGACAATAAGCATTCGTGGTCCATTATTCGACCCGTAAAGAAACCCCTATTTGAGCGGAAGGGGTTGAAAATTGAGCACAGATCCTTCATTGACCAATTTTGAAGACCCTCAAGGAGGTTTCCTACTCAAAAAAATTTAATTTCAGCTTTTTTAAGCTCTAAAAATTTGTGAACATCACTGAAAGGGTAACAAATATATATGCAAAAAGACTCTTCAAGAACTTGCATAGTTTCCTCAGAAAAAAATATCAAAGAGAAAATAAAAATGGGTTTTATAAGTAGGGAGCTCCACTTAATCACCTTTTTTTGGATCGATGGACTCTCTAATTTCGCTGGAGGGGAAAAACTGTTGGGAACAGACCGGGGGAGGGGGTGCAAACTGCTCAGGATGATTAGCCATAAGTCAGCCGTCGCGAGGAACATGCCTTCGACGCACTTTATTAAGACAAACGAGCGTCCTCCCTTCGACCGCCTTGATTACCGTTCTCGAAACCTTCGTTACCCCGAGGGTGCTTTGTCTTTGACCTTGGACCTCCCTTAACTAGCCCCACTTAAACCCAGAAATATTTCGTTCGTCAATTTTAATCTAAATCACCGCAAACCGTTTCCTCAAACACTCGTATTCGATAAATTTCACCCTATTTCGAGTTACAAATACTCAATTAACACCATCACTGCCAAAGCAAAACATTACATAACATAAAATTTGCTTCAGTACTTATTTTCGTAACCTAAAAAATTAAAAATTAAAAAATTCCATCCAAATTTATTCCCCCCCCCCCCCCTCCATGTCTCAACTCGAAAATCAATTTTTGAAAGCGTCGATACTGATATGAATCATCGATAAAAAAAATTTTTTTAAACAAAAATAAAAAAATTATAATCGACATCGTTCGCCTCAAATAAAGTGGAGGATGTAAAACGGCGTTTCTAATATCGAATAAAGAGCAATTTCTTGGGGGAGGGGGATCGTAATGTTCGCTTAATTAATTTCGAGGCGTTTTATACCCCCGCCCTATCACCGTTTTCCAATTAAAATTGCTGTTACCATTCCTGGGTAAGAACTCTCCTCAAAACTCGTAGACAAGTTTGTCGTGGTAGGACGCGGAGGATGACTTCGCGTAGGAATATCAATCGTAGGAGTTCGAGGGTACGAGGGGGGTGGGTGTGGGGCGGGATAACTTGACTCGATCGCAGACAGATTCCTCGAGAAACACGACCAATTCGAACTGGCGGTAATTGGAACCGGTGTCCGTCTGGCTTCTCGAGATCGATGCCGTGTGCCCTCCCTCCTATCAGGATATATCTGGCCACTGGCAGCCACCCCCCGAACCTTTCCGGTGACGCAGGTGCACGGACGTAGAAATTCGACGGAGCTCGTTAGCCACGCGAACGGGGGAGAATCGGTTCCCATCGAGCCGGAAAAACGACCGAGGAATCTGGATTCGATCGCCGAAATATTTCCCTCCGGGCAGATTTTGCGATTTAAACAATTTCACCACCCCCCATTTTCTGCAAACAACCGAGAGAAAATTTGTAATCGTATATTCCGAGGTGTAAGGGATATTCTCCGTGTTGGATGACCAATTACCAGGCCGCTGATAGACGGAGAAAATGGCGAGGAAAAGCCTCGACTTTCCCCCGTCGAGCTCGGCGATCGCGTTTCGAAGGTAATTGGATAATTAAGCAATCGTAGTCGTTACCAGATGCAGGTTTGAGGAAATCGAACCGGGGGAAAAACACTCTCCCAGGAAGAAAAAATTATTTGACCGGTCTGGGATCGCGTGCAACGGTGGAAACAATTGCAACGACTGTGAATTGTTTCCTTCGGGGTTAATTGCAGGGGTGAATTATTCTTTCGCGGCGGCGTGAGGGGCCGAGCTTATGCACGGACACGTTCCAGCTTTCGTTGCATCTTTCTACGGAAACTTCGTTCGTACGATAGGTCACGGTTGCCTGATAAACTTTCTGGCTGGGGAACACATCCTTTGGTAAGCCTCAAACATCGTATATTTGGTGTATTCTTCCATTATTGGGGTGAAATGTTCGAATGCACTTGGAGAGAAGAGTAAAAAATGTCACATCAACATAAGTTGTTTGAGAATATTTGATAATATGAGCTTCTCCGTGGTGAAATGATTGTAATCGACGTGTGCATCGGATGGGGGATGAAATTCCCTTTAAGATGAGCGTTTGAACGAGTCGATAGCGTTATTAGTTCCGGAGATATGACGATTTTTGTCCGGAGCCAACGGTTTGTTTACATCTCATTGTTTACATCACGGGGTCATTGACCTCACGCGTGAGTGGTACAATTCTCTTTACACGACGATATCTCCAAAACGGTAAGTCGGATTGAGAAAAACTATAAGTCATTTTTAAAGAGGAAGCTTCGCCGCTGCTAATGGCGGTTAAATAATGCACGAGGAGTGAGTAGTTTCCGAGTTGCGCGAGTGTAAAGTTTATGCGCTTTTAACGCGCGTTTCGAGACAGTCGTAAGACGGTTCCGGAGACGTTGACCGTAAGGCTGACGGCGCATGCGCGTCTGGTGGATGGCGTTTTCGCGGGAAAACAAAAAATGTAGGGCGGTCGACGGATTTTACTTTGTATATGTATATCCGAAATCGATAGGGGCGCACTTTTGACGAGCACGCTCGAACGTACTCGCAGGTGCAACGGAGGCGGGCGCATGCCCGGACCTAGATGCGCGTACCGGAGTTATAATTACGGTGACCCGTTTGTTTAACTTGGCCGATAACGAGCAACGATTTTGCGCCTACATCCTCCTCCTCTCTCTCACGCTTCGTCGCGTCAGAGTCCCGGAAAAAAATATCTGAATCGACAAATTCCCCACTCTGTGCATTTATTGTGATAATAACCACCCAAATTTTACGAGTCACTCTTTATCAGAAGGAGCGAACGGTGACTTTTTATATCGATTTTTCTCTGAATCGAGTCCACGCGTCCAAGATCCTTCTTGGTCGACGGAACGAGGTCCCCGCGGACCGCTCCATCGAAATTGAATATATGAATGCGAAATTCCAGCGCGTCGCGGACCCGTCGGGAGTTCGACTTCCGAACCCCGGAGAAAATAGCGACTCGTTAGGTTACCGTCCGCCGGAGAAACGGGTAAATAAGCGGTCGAACGAATTTTAATTAGGACGCGACGAGTGGCGGGAAATGCTCGCTTGTTCCACGCGGCTGTGAAAGGCGGGACTGATTACATCCACGCTCGAAGACGCGGCGGCGTTTTTAATTCGTTTATACGCGGGGAGAAATATACGAGCGAACGGAAAGGAGCAAATAAATAAATTCTCGATTTCCGCGTGACGTTCCCGATCGGTAAAAATCAGTCATCCCCGCGTTTCTTTCGGACGGTCCGGATTACGGGACACGATAGCTTCGCGCTGCTCGTCGGCCCGTAGGAATCGGTTTCGCTCGAATCAATCACCGGACGGAACATCGATACGCGGGTAATCGCTGGATTAAAGGATAACCAAGGATAATTACTCGCCGCCCGATCGGGATGCAATCAATTCTCGATGCGTTATGGTTCGTATTGGCCACCACGCGTTTCATCGATTCCCGCTATTCGTCTTACTCTGGCCCATTCATTTTTTAATAGAAATCCTCCAAATAAAATTCCGCGACCGGTATTTCTCCTCCTAGCAGGATTTACTGCGCGTGGAATCGCGCTGACCGTCACGGTTTCGTTCTTGTTTAACGCTAGAGAACTCGTCCATCCATCAACCCCCGCCGTGAGTTACGGGTAAGAGAAAAGTATGTATTTCTCTCGTCTTCCCCTGCCAAAAATTATCCCGCGAATTCGCCCCCGGGGGCGCGTCGTAAATTTTTCGCGAGAAGTTTCGCCCGGCGGAATCGATCGTACGCGCATAACATCGCGTAACGTCGCGCTCGCCCGGGTCTGAAACTTTATCGCGGCGAAAGTTTAATTTAATTTTACCTACGAGTCCTCTCATTTCCTGTCCCGGCCCCGTATCTACCGGTATTATTTCTCGAGCCCGCCGGATTTCGAACTTTAATCCGACACGGCAAGAACCTGGAAACTTCGCGCCCGGATCCCGATGTACACGTTACGGGACCAATTGGCCACGAGCTGCGTATAAATCGCGACCGTTTTCCTCCGAGAATCTACATTTACAGTTAAACACGCGTTTACTGCCCGTGACCCATATATGGACCACGTCAGATGGATACACTACTGAGAAATATGCAATTGCCCTCTTCTTGTACTAAAATGGAATATAGGATCGAAGATTTTTACTTTACCGACGGTTCATCAACTGTTTTACCGACTATCAATCGGTAATGCTTACCGACAAAGCTTTTACCGACTATCAATCGGTAATGCTTACCGACAAAGCTATTACCGACTGTTTTTTTGTCGGTAAAAGGGAATATGGACAAGATTATTTGAGTGATCGAACGATTACTCACGATCGTGATCGTCCGTTTGGTTCTTTTTGCGATGCTGTTTGTGATGATGGCCGCCTGGGACGGAGAGCTGCTGCATGGCCAGCAGATCCTGGTGCTCGGCGTCAATCAGCGGGTTCTCGAGCTGCGACTCGATCACCTCGAAGCTGGTCGAGTTGTCCGGGTGCGCGATGACCTTCACTGTAAACGAGCAAGCGTAACGGAGCATGGAGGAAACACGAGGAGAAACGGAGTACGCGGATCTTCGAGCGATCTTCTGTGACAGGCAATGTCGCTCGAGGATGTCGTGTAACGGAAGATCGCCAGTTTCTATGTCGCCGTAGCGTTCCTTGGTTCTTTATCGAGGCTCGAATCGACAGCTATTCGCGGTTCTCGACTTTGAAAAACGGCAACAAGTATCGTCAAACCGAGAGCGGAGGATTTGTGGAATCTAGGATCGAAGATCAACACTTTACCGACACTTAATCGACTGTTTTACCGTCTGTTAATCTTCTTTGTCGGTAATGCTTACCGACAAAGGTTTTATCGACTGTGTTTCGTCGGTAACGTAGATTACCGGTCGGTAAAGTGTCAATGAGCAATAAATTCGGGAAGAACCGGGCCACTTGGTATTTCCGTCATCCTTTGGCGGTAGAGGCGGCGCTCGACGATCGACGATCGACTCGGAGGGTGGTGTCCGGGGGGCACGGCACCCTGACACCGGTGTACGAACCTTGGTCGACGAACCCTTCGAAGGCCTCGCGGAGATCGAAGAGCCGGTCGACTGGCAGCGCGCCGATCCTGAATTCGTGGTCATCGAGGTCGTCGTCGGCGCGATCGAAGATCGCCCGGTGCTCGTAGGTGGGCCTGGGCGCGAATTTCTTCGGCTGCACCAGGTCGGGCCTCTCGACTCGTTTCGTCTCGCCCACGGTAGGCGTTGGACGAGGCGGCGGATAACTCGGCGACGACGACGACGACGACGACGATGACGACGACGACGACGACGTCGCGGCGAACGGTGGTGCGGGTGGTGCAGGGTTGTGCTGGTGGTGCTGGTGATGGTGATGATGGTGCAGGTGTGCGTCATGCTCGCTTTGGGAGTGCCTTGGCTGCAGGTGCACTGTGCTGGAGGCACGATCATGCTTGGACAACGTGGAAGAAGAAGAAGAAGATGAAGAAGGGGAAGAAGACGAAGAGTAAGAGGAGGAAGATGAAGAAGAAGAGCCGCGGTCATAGAAGCTCCCAGGTCCCTCCATCGAGTGATCTTTTTCCCTCTGGTGCTCATTGTCGGCGCCAGCACGAGCCCCCTGCCGGTTCTCGTGATCGCCGCGCGGATCGTACGCCTCGACCACGAGCACACCGGGCCTCCCGGGCAACTCCGGCGCTTCCTGATGACGGCCGTGCTGGTGACGGTGGCCGTGCTGACGCCTCTGCCCGGGCTCCTGGACGTCGTACGTGCTCTCGTGGTCGTAGTACGAGGTGCGCGCGGCCCCGGGGAACAGAAAATAGGGGTACATACTGGTCGGTGGTAACCAGATCTCCTGGTAGCTCTCCTGCTGCGGGTCGAACGGATACAGGGCCGAGTCCGTGCCCGACAGGTCTACGGAGGTGGAGGAGGGCAGGAACTCTGTAACACAGAAGCAGAGACGCGGACGAAAACGGGGTGAGTGGGGTGCGTGATCGCATCGGTACACGTGCACGGGTTCGCGTGGTACGTGCTACGCTTTTGTGGTGTCATAGTGGTGAGATATTTGGTGGTATCATACTTGCTGGCGATGGTACTGGGTTAAACACTTTTTCGATGTTTTTCCTGGATCAACACCTTTCTTTTTGTGAACTTTCCTTTAGCAACCGATGCTCTCATTACGAAACAAGCTATGGTGCAGTGAGGTCTATCGTGGCCCATTAACGTCCCCCGGAGGAGTCAATCAAACTCACGGGTCGACAAAAAGACGAGGATCTCTCTCTCTCTGGAGGGAGGGAGATCGGTTCAAAGCCAAGACTGCTCGCGAGTAAAGCGTTTGCTTAGGCGTTTGGCGTTCCCCCCGAGTTTCCAGAGAACTTGGAGTGCCAAAGGGAGTCCCGGAGCCGGCGCAACCGAGGTCGAACGTCAATTCCGATTACGACTTGGTTCGTTTAACACCCCGGCGGCCCCGGCTTTCTCGCAATCTTTTCACCAGACGAATCTTTGCCACGTTCTCTCGCTCCAAAACCGAGAAAATATTGTTGTTGATGGTACTTTGTCGCAGGTAACTCGAAATAAATTTTTAAAGCATTGGTCTGAGATACTAGTTAATTTTTAAAATGTGTTTGTTTTTTTGTGAATTCGTAGGGGATCGGTTGCTCAACGAAAGGCGCGATAATTATGTCGAGTATGTGAGAGAGTTTCGGAACCACGCGTCAATGTTTAACCGCTTAATAGACTCGGTGATACCGGTGACCCGTGGTTCCGAAGTTATCTTGTTATCGGTGCTATTGTTTGCGAACTTCTCTCGTAACTGGACGTCTTAATTTTGCAAAACTCGATGGATTATCGATACGACATCGAAACTCTCCGGGGAGAGTGTGTTCTCTGGATCCGAGAGAGGGGGGAATGGAGAGAAGAAGAGTATGTAAGTGAGCGAGTAAAACAGAGTAAGACAGTTGGGCGATTTTAATCGAAGTCATGCGCATTGTCAGAATGAAATTCGACGAAGTACGGGGCATGCAGGCTCTGAGTACGTGCAAAGGCCTACGAAATAAGAGAATCTCACGTGCAAGTACGGGCATGCGGTGCATAATCTCCTTGCATTCTCGCCCGAAGGCTTTTTTCCCACGGAACTCTTATCCGCGACATCGTTCTGCGATTTTTAAATCGCGCGCGCTTTTCGATCGAACCAAATTAAAATGGAGGAGGTCGGAAGCAAAACTTTATGAAGTGATATTTGAGGAGACAGGAAAATATAAATAGAAAATTATGAAAGTTAGTAAAATGAATTAATTAATTTATTTAGGAGTAGAAGCTCTTAAAAAAAATAATTTTTTAAAAATTATAAATAAAAAAAAATAATTTTTGAAAAATTATAAATAAAAAAAAATAATTTTTGAAAAATTATAAATAAAAAAAAATAGACTATTTTTTGACTGTTTCAGCGTGTCTTTTGAGGGGTTGTGAGATAGTAAAATCGAAGGGGAGTGGAAATAAAGTAACACCGTGATGGAGATGGTGACAAAATGGGGGATGGTTCACGAAATGCAAATCCTTCGGGGAGAATGCGTACTTAGGGGGTGCTGGTGCTGTCGTGCAGACGTTCCTTGACATTCGAGGATTTCGAGGGCGGATCCGGGGGCCTCCGTGGGCTGCCATCTTCTCTGGACACCCGGTATTTTTCAAGATCGCGGATATCCTCTTCCTGGTCCGGGACGATCGTCTACCCAATTCTCAGGCTCGTCAGGAGTCTCAAAACTCATTTTCTCGCGATTTTTTTTAGATTTTAATTTAAAATTTTCGAAAAGCAATGACTCCCATTTTGTGGTGTCAAATTTCTCGAAACGTCGCGTTTGAGTTAACTTGAGCCTCGAGGAACACCCTTACACCGTTCCTCCTCGTCTCTACTCGTGAAATCTCGCGGAAATCTTCTGATCGTTACGTCTAAGATATTATTTTACTTTTGGGGCACTCTGGACGATATCGACTTTTCGACTCCTCAGCGCTGAAACGTAGAAAGTTGAGTGCACGCTGGTCACTGTTGCTCTCGTCTGTTGCCAGCAATGACAATCGTTTTCGCTCAAAACAAAGGGGGAACAATGGATGTGCCTCGTTGTTGGCAACTGTACTTACGCCCATAAGTGTCGTCTTCTCAGCCACGAACATCCTGTCGATCCTGGAGGATCCTCGATTTTCAACAACACGATTAAACTGACTCGATTCTATCACCCACCGAAGCACTGAATTTTTTTTTATTTCGAAATGAATGAAACATTAATCTTAATCGAAGATAGAGGAGCCTAAAAATAGGGGGTAGAGGGCGTCGTTAGGGCGCAAGGGATCGAAGGTATGGAAGATGTTGCTCGAATTTCAGTGAAATTAAGGTCGAGCCTGCCACGCGATGAAATCCTTATCTACATCTCGATACCGGTAGCCTTTGGTTAATTAAGGAGAAAGGAGCTTATCCGGAGAAAGAGGCTATATAAAATCATCCCACGAGCCTTAAACACCCCCGTATGGACGAAAGTAATTGCCTCGTAGCGTCTTTTCAACCCCCTCAAAAAAGAAGTAAAAGTATCCCTGATCGCATATTAATTCCATTCTAAGATAGCTGAAACCCCATTTCTCCACAAAAATTTCTCCCAAGATTAATTTCTCGAGACAATATCGTCTTCTCCATCCAGGATCGACGAGGGCATCGAACGTCGAAAAAATGACTAAAAGAATGGTCACTCCGTGTAAAGATACAGACAAATATACAAGGGGGGACGGGCAACTTCTCTCAACGAGACGTACGATAAAAGTAAATCGACATTTGTCATATCCAAAAATCAAAAATAATACACACGTTACTTCACAACACCAACAAGTCGTTTGTTTCACAAGGTGCGCTAGTAAATACGGTTAAATTAACAGTATACGATGTATGTACTCGTTCCATTCATGGTCGCAAAGTGTCTGGCTCCAGGGCAAGTCACAACGAAAAGAAAAACAAAAAAAATAACAGTATTCCAAAGCGAGAAAGTCTCGTGTGTAACGGCACTGGATGATACGTATGATGCCTGTATGTACCACGTTGTGTATATACGTGTACATAAAGAGAAAAGAAAAAACGTTTGCGATCGCAACGGGGTACCCGATTTCATACTCACCAACGCAGGGATTGTGATTCACCATCGAGAAGATCCTGTCGCAGCGTTTCTTGATCTGATTGTTCGGGCAGATGCAGCCGAACATTGGCGACAGCCGCAGCTGGGTCCAGGAATCGTGACAGGCGTTCCTGAAACACGAAACGGCCACAAATTAGTTCAACTGCAACGCTTTGTCCACGTACGGTCGATAAAACAGCGAAGTAATAGGCCACCAGTCGGTAAGATGCAGATTAATTGGCTAGCAGTCGATAAAACAGCGAATCAATAGGCCACCGGTCGGTAAGATGCGTATTAATTGGCTAGCAGTCGATAAAACAGCGAATTAACAGGCCACCGGTCGGTAAGAAGCAGATCAATTGGCTAGTGGTCGGTAAAAAAGAGCTTAATAGGCTACCAGTCGGTAAAGTATCGATGAATAAGTTACCGATCGAAACCTGTGGACTCTACTCGGTGTGTAAAAAGTTGTTTCGCGAAAAATATCGAAACCCTCGGGGGACGAGAGTTCGGAATCGCGAGTGGTCGTGGTTCTCGTTGGGAACTAATTACTGCGAGGCTAATTGAATAATCCACTGGAAAATTATCTCCTTAGCGTTGACTATTTAACGTTGCCTCTTCGTGAATAAAGCCAACGTTAAATATTCACCGTGTAATGAGGCTCGTAATCGGCACTGAATAACCGATAGCACGAGCAATAAGACCGACAGGTTTTACCGGAACGATGAGGCTCGTCGAACATTGTAAATATGTGGCTCGGAGAGGTCTGTAGAATATTTCGCTTCAATGTTATCGAAGGTGGTTCGCGCGAAAATTCAATCGTCCAATTAACGTCACGTTAAATTTAAATGTAGAAGTTGTTCTCCCGAACGAATCGCTCTGATCCACCCATCTATTTCAAAGGGAATCGCTATCCAAACGCGCAACAAGAAAAGTGAGAAGGGTAAAAGGAAACCAAAGAAGGGTAGGAATTCGTAGAGGGTGAGATCGCGCCTTGGAATTATTTGGGTTAATGGCACATAGAGTTCCAGTCGTGGCTCTCAACGAATTAGAGGGTAGAAACGGTTCAAAAGGAAACACGAAACCGAAGGTGAAACGGAAACGCCACCGTCCAAGCAAAAATCGAAAAAGGGACGAATGTGACAGTTTCACCGTTTCCACCGAGAATAATATTTATGTTCCCCTAATGAATTGCCGTTTGGGTATTTCAAAAGGCAAGAAAGACTACCGATCGACCGTTCGACCGAATTATATCAACACTTTACCGACTGGTAGTTAATCCGCCTTTTTTACCGACATTTACCGACCGGTGGCGCATTAATCAGCCTTTTTACCGACATTTACCGACTTTTTATCGACATTTACCGACCGGTGGCCTATCAATCAACTTCTTTACCGACTTTTTGCTCACGTTTATCGACTGGGGGCCTATCAAAGTGTCGATAGGTTACTTTCGATAGTGATTTATGTATCAGAAACGGTCTAAGACGAGCGCTGGTTTTCTAACCGCGATGCAACGAAGTTATGGTTTCGTCCGGCGAGACGAGGAGGATTTTCGTTAGCGGCGTGCCGCTGACAGGTCAGAAATGCAGTCTGTTCGAGGAACGAGCGTCGCGTCGTGCGGTCTGTCCGCACATCGGACACAGAAACGGGCGTCTCCGGGCGTCTCTCGCGAGTTTCATCAGCAAAAAGAAAACAACATGGGATGCATCGCGTTTCGAGCTCGAAAGAAACGGCACGTCGAAAGGGTCGACTCCGCTGGCTATAATTTATTTATGGAAATGCTCTCGCACGATGAATATTTATGGCAATTAGATGGAAAGATCCTGTAACTATGTTCGAGTAGACGTCGCGCGAAGAACGAAAACGTCAGTCAAATTTCTGCGCCGCAATCTTTGGGAAGACCGACGTGGATGGCAGGGAAATTACGTCGGAGTTAATTGAACGTCCCTGGGCGTATCCGCGAAAGACTCACGCAGTTTTATTCCCTGGAAAATATCGCGTATCGATTATTCAACCGTTTCTTGACCCGTCTACTTTGGTTTCTTCTCGAAACTTGCCAATTTTATAGTGTTTTTAATGGTTTGATATTGCAACCTTTTGGGTCCAGGATGACTCAATCTCTGTCATGTTGGGGAGAGGTGTTTCTGATACACGGAATTTAATCTCGCGAAGATATACCAACGTTGAAATTGCATTCGAAAGAGAGTTTCTCTGCGCCAAGTTTCGAAACGTGGTATCCGTTTGGCAATTTGCTAGTATAATCTTTGGAACGAGTCGCGAGCGGAGGGCGGTTTACGAATAAGTAGCTGCTTTTTTCCTCCCATGTTCGCGTTGGCAAACGTCGCAAGAAACGGCGCCGCGAATGCAGGCGCAACGCAACTAATTGACGCCGTCGCTGGAACGCGAATTAAACTCACAAGAAGAGGTGGTTGCAGGAAAAATTGCAATTTTCAATATTAATAAACATTTAATTATCTGGACGAAATTAAAAGTGGAGTATTGGAAGATTATTTCTGATTTAATTTCTACTATTTCTGGGGTAAACAGTTGCGCGTTTGGGGTGTTTTCGTGACTCGCGCGACACTTTCGTTTTTCACTTTCGAACGCGGGGCTGAAAAATTAAGCGTCCCTAATGAAAAAGAGAGGCGGAGCGGCGATGCAGAATCCAGAGGCGACACAGAATAATCCGTAAATCTCATTTTTATCGCGCGTATGAGGCGTGAGGGGGGTGACCGGGGGGAGTAGCGTGGCTGGCAAAACGCGAAAGAACAAAGAGAAAAGCAAGTGGGGGGACTGGCACGTTGGGTTGGACGAACGACGAAGAGGGTTGCAGCGAAGGGAAACGAACGAACCCGGTTTGGAAAGACAGAGAGGGGATGTAAAACAACGAGAGCTGCACTTCCCCCGGTACGTACGGGGGCGATAATTTACTAGCGTGTAGGTACGTCTGAAGGATCCGGTACGTGCTGGTCGAGTGGTCTTGCACAGTCGGGGGCGCTAAGTACGCGTCTACGGCACCCCCGCGCTACCTTTGACCCCGCCACGAGCCACCCCTAACCCAAGACGCCCTGCATCGAGCATCTTTCGACTCCTACAACTATTCCAAACTCTTTCTCTCATCACACTACACCATAACACTGACCTACAATTTTTTTTAAATGTAAATAATCCAAAATAGCGGTTCGAAAAATTTTCTCACCCCCAACAAAATTTTAACCCCATTTTTATATTACATTTATCTTTTTCTCTTGTGAAGCATGGCGTTTGAAAAGCAATCTACAATATTTTAAAACACAATCCAAAATGGAGGATTGTAAAATTATTTATTGGTCAAAAAAAAAAAAAAAAAAAAAAAAAATTCTACCTCTTTTTATGTTGAGTTTATTTATTTCCCTTATGGAGTATGGCGTTTAGCAGTGGGGGAAGCTTCTATTTACATTTGGCGAGATCTGCATTTTAATTGCAAGGGATAAAAAGATTTCTCGAACGGTTCTTACCGCGTTGTCGCGACGGTTCGCGTGTTCCGGCCGTTTTCGAAGAACCGGCGCGTGAACATCGACAAAAGTTATGCATAGTCGTCGCCGGGGACGGTCCTGAATAATGTATGCGTCTATAGAACGGCCGAGGAATGATTAACGACGCTGACCCTCTTGTAACTTCGGAAAAGTTTCCGCCAGTTTTTTGGCGCTCGATGGATACTTCGTTCCCCGTTCATTGAGCTCGAAAGGGACTCGTCTCGCGTCCATAGAAGCTTCTGAACATCGTGTAAATTACGCTAGAGACTCGAATCTTACGATATCACGTCGTTTTTTTTATGATCTATTAACGTAAACTTTACGAAATTTCTTCTATGAGATTTTTTTTTTATGTGCTAATTGTCATGGGAAAACTAGTGGATCCGACGAAACCTTCGTTGATATTTTCAACGGATTTGAAAAAGTTCGCCTCTGCTCGCGGCACCGCGAAACTTGATTTACTTTCGTTCGTTCGAGCCCAGTGCTATCCACCTCGCCATCCACCTGAAATTTGTCACCGTACCGACAGCTACGGAGCCCTCTCCTTCGTATTTCGCGTGCACGGTGCACATTCATGCGAGCCGAGGCAAGATTCATAGGCGCACCGTGAGTGCACTCGTGTCATCTCGGAGATGCGACGCAACGGCCCGAGAGCACCGTTGGTATCCTCTAATCTAACCAAACACAGTGTCATCGAGAATTTCGACGATAAACAACTGAGAAAATAATGAACCCCCGGCTGGGGAATGAAAAATTCCACGCAAAAAGTTCGTTGCAAACACGAACATGTCCACGAAAACTCCATTGCATTAATTTTTACGCCTTTGCGATGTTCCTTCCATTTATTATATTATTATTATTATTAACAAGCTTGATCTTGACCCTATTCAGTCTCTACATCTCAAATTTTTACCGACTGGTAACCTATTCATCTATTTTTTACCGACTGATTGTCTAGTAACCGCTTTCTTACCGACCGGGGACCTATTAATCTCCTTTTTACCGACCGCTAGCCCATTAATCGCAAAAAGTTCCTTGCAAACACGAACGAGCCCACGAAAACTCCATCACATTAATTTCTACTCCTTTGGGACGTTCCTTCTATTTATTATATTATTATTATTATTATCAAGCTTGATCTTGACCCTATTCAGTTTCTACATCTCAACTCTTTACCGACTGGTAACCTATTCATCTATTTTTTACCGACTGATTGTCTATTGGCCGGTTTCTTACCGACCGGTGACCTGTTAATCTCCTTTTTACCGACCGGAGGCCTATTAATCTCCCTTTTACCGACCGCTAGCCCATTAATCGCCTCTTTACCGACAGGTAGCCTATATTGACCCGCTTTTTACAGACCAATAGCCCATTAATCGCCTCTTTACCGACGGATAGCCTGTATTAATCTCCTTTTTACCGACCGCTAGCCCATTAATCGCCTCTTTACCGACGGGTAGAGCCTATTAATCGCCTTTTTACCGACCAGTGACCTATCAATCGGCTTTTTACCGACCCAGTAGAGCCTATTAGCCGAAGTTAACGCTCAACAGATTCGCCGTTCTGTTTGTCGTGTAAGCTTACGGACGATACGGTTAATACGGTTCTGGCGGAAGCCGTGCGTATTTGTCCGTCGGATAAGCGTCCACCGAAATCGACCGGACAGCGTAAGCTGTGCAAGATGCATGTGTGCATCCGAGGGCGTTCTATAAATATATGATGCGAGGCTCGTTCGGGCCGCGGGGCGCTAAAGTGGGGAATAGGCGAGTCGCCTTATGAATTTTAATGTCGCGTATCGTCACGTGATAGGTAGACTGGCTGCTTCGTGCCCGTCAACCACGCAGGGAACTTCTGCACGGTTTTGGGGTTGTCGAACGGTCCTCCTAACTTTCGTCGGGACGCGAGGCTCCTTCTGGAGTTTTATCGCGTCGATTAGGCCAAGTTTTCCATCGTTCATTGCATTTTAACGTGTCCTTCTATGTTTGACGAATTCGTTACGAGACAAGTCGACAGAGATTTAATTTTTCTCGCGAATTATAATCCCGTTTAGAGCGACACCGCGGCGTATATCGGTCAACGAAATGCAATGTCACACGGGGCGGAGGGGGAGGGGACACTTTACATGCAATTTCTATCAACGCGAGAGCCGCGGCCAGAGGAAAATTGCCGCGACGAAATGCATTCCGTTCTGGACGAACTCGGGACCACAGCGGGCGCGTCAAGAAAAATTGAAGCGGATAACTGTATGAATAATTAAATTCGACGAAACCCGCGAAGAAACGAGTATCCCCGTCTCGTATTCCGATCCAAAGAGCTGGAATTGAACGAGAAACACGGAACTCAGTCCTCACCCCTATTTTAAAGGTACAATTCCCCCCAAAAATCCTCCCCCGTGATTGGACTCGTGAATAATTGCTCGTGGATCGCGTCAAAGAGAAATATAATTATCCCTATCGTTTTCATTTCCTGGTTTCCTCGTCGCGAACAGATGCTACCCTCGTCTCGTTTTCTTCCGCCGTTTCGTTCCACCTTTTTACCCTTTCTTCTTCGACTACCAGAACTCCCGGAGGTAGACGAATGGAAACCGGAAGGTGAAGTTTCGCCCGTCGGAATCGAGGCTGCGGAACAGTTTGTTCCCGTCGTGCACGGACCCATGAACGGTCGAGTTTCGGTCCTGGTGTTACTTCTGGTTGGTTTACCGACGCGACGAGACGCGACAGAGCCACCCCCGTTATTTCTCGACGTTAAAAATTTCCGTCAAACTTCCTCGTGGAGATAAAATTCCCGGAATTTCCTTCGATAATTTTGTTTTGGTTAATTTCAACGTGCACGGACTCGATGGAAGATTAAAGTAGAGTCGTGGGGCTACGTTTCGCGACGCTCGAGTCGATGGCGTGCCCTTAAATTTCGTACGCGAGCAATAAGTGCACGCGAGACGCGGCCATAACTTACGGGGACTTCTTTTCGCGGGCATTAATCAACGTCTTGAATCGCCCAGCGAATTATTAGGCCGCGTAATTTCCAATTTTTCGCGTCAAGATTTACGGACGGGGAAATACGCGTCCAGATAATCAACGATCCTTGAATATTCAGGAGGATGAAATATGTAATTTTCGGAATATTTAAATGACGTAATCGGAGGGAACGCACGCGGTAAATCATCGACGAACCGTCGATTAAACGTCGATCGTCGTCGAGTCGAGTATCGAGGCAAGTTCGAATCCGCGTCATTAATTATATCCCATTAAATGGACGCTCTCGGTGATTCTGACAACCGAATAATTGGAGTCTCCTCGAGTGCATGCAATCGTTAAAACCGATAGTGTCTTGCAGGGGTATCTTTAGCAAATAAAACATCAAATAACAGGAGACAAAAATTGGGGGAGACTTTGATCAAAATTCCAAACGCATTCCACATTGTAAGGGTGCAAACGAGTCTCTCTAAAACGTTCTTTGATCCCTTGTAAGGGTATCTCCAAACACTTTGGAACGTTTGTTCGTGGGAAGCATCTGTTTTCCAAATTTTCCCCTTTCTCGACACCTTGATTTTCTACTCTGATAAAGTATATTATAGCTGGAAAATTTGGATTTTATTATTGAGATTTAACCTCTTAAATTTGCTACTATTTAATTTTTTTTTTGTTATTTAAAGTGGAGCCCGTACTGAATTTTTTTCTGGAAAACGCGCAAGATTTCGAGGGTATGTCTATTCACCAAAAATGATTGTGATTGACTCCCGCAACCGAAGATAATTTTTCCAGAACGGTTTGAAATTTTTTAATTTTATTGTTAATAATTTTTTAACGAGGCCTCAGTCAAGAAATTGATATTCTTCATTTCCGTCTTATTTTGGCCTCTAGAGTCTCCTATTAAAATTTTTTTAGTCTCATTTTTAGTTCATTTGTATCATTAGCAACCTCGAAACCCTTTATTTATTCCCACCACAATTCAAATTTATTACTATATTTGTCAAAAGAATTTTGGAATGTAATAGAAAAATCAATCTTTAAAATTATCAACGTTCGAAGGACTTAAATCGAGTGTAAAGTGTTCCATGAAATTCTCGAAGCTATAAAATACGCAAAATCCTACCAGAATTTTTCTAACGTCGATCAACACCCCAGTTCGCGAGCTGCACCAGCGAGAAACATCGAAGTCGACGAAAAACACGGAGCTAAATAATTTTTTACGGGCGCACAAAAGTCCGTTCGCGATGTATTTACGGCTTCAACGAGTCCCTTTCGAGGAGGCCGGGAAAAGGAGTGAATTCATCTGCATGCAGTTGCAATTTTAACCGGCTGAATTACCGTGGAACGTCTTCTCACCGACCCGCGGGTTGCTTTCATTGCATTTTCCGCGCGACGAGATGCGTATCGCGAAAGAAACAACCATGGGGAAAGAGGAACCGCGAGGATCGCTACTGTGCGTCCGCGAGAAGTCGACTAGGGACGGTGGGCGGGGCCTCAGACGCCCCGCCCATCCCCACTCTCGCTCCTGTGGGCCACTGGCTGGCCACTGGGGGCGGGGCCAAGCTCAGAGCCGTAGTGGGGGGCCAGCCAAGTTCTCGCGGACGCACAGTAGCGACGTTCCCGAATAATTCGACCGTAGAAGTCAGGAAAAGTGGAAATCGAATCGTTGGAAGAGCCGTCCGGTTATTCAACGCCTCTTAACGCGGCTCATAAATTTTTCTCGCGAAACTTCTCGCGGTTCCTGATGGCTGGTTTGCAATTCCACGGACGATCGCCCGGGAGATAGTTGCCACGAGGGACGAGGGAAGCGCGAGAGAGAGACAAGCTCCGCGGAACGAGGCGACGAGGAAGAGGAAGGTGGAGCCCGCCATGAGGGGGGGAGGGGGAATGGTAACGAGAAGGAAAGAGGGACAAGGCTTGAAAACGGTGAAAAGAGAGAAAGTTAGGAGGATATAGGTGCCTTCAACCGCATTGCAGAATTACCCGGCCAGGTTCCTGGCCAGAGAGCATAAAACAACCGACGCCGGCTGCTGGCCGAGGGCAAATTTATGACGCGCTTATACGCCGAAATAGAAATGCGCTCGGAACTTCTGCCACCTCGTACAGATCGAAGATCCGACCCTGCACACGATCCCCGCGGAAAAATCCTGAAATATTCCCCGGGTTTTGTTTCGATCGTTCCCGTTTTAGACATCGACGAATACAATTTCACGCGTCTCGACGTCCACTCGTTCCACTGAATTTCTTAACACGCCTCCCTCGACGGCTACCCTTTTATGCTTTATTTATTTCGTTCCGCCAGACGAACGCGTACGACGCTCAAATTGGACGCAGATTTAGACCGAAGTTGGGTAATTACGGAGAATGCGCGAGAACGAACCGCGAGCAAATTGAATAAATCGGGGTAGCTTTTTTTAAAGCTTGTAAAATGGAGGGAGGATCGAGCTAGGGGGGAGATTGAAACAATATTTAGCGAAGTTGGGCGTGAAATAAGGAGCAGCGGAGGAGTGCTCTCGGCAGGCTATCAAAGCCAGAGGGAAATCGCGTAACCGGTCGGTCGTTAAAGACCAAAGTTTGGTACGGGGACAATTCCTCGTCTGAGAGTGGCTGGGCTCGTTGGTAACCAAGACGCGGCCATGCGAGAGAAGCTGCGGAGAGATTCCGCCCCCGTAGATATCTATTTTCGTGTTTGCGAACTGCCAAGTCCCCGGGTCGATGAACCTGGATCGAATCGATAGGGAAACAACCGCCTCGAATCGTCTCCTGCCTCTTAGAATCTCGTTACTAATTCAAGGAACACCTCCATTGTGATACGTCTGTAAATAAATTCGTGGCAAGAAACGAGTGGATGTGCTATGATCGTGTTTGAACGGCCCTCCATGTGGAGCTTCACACGCTCGCTGCTAGAGGGCTACGCTCGACCGACTTTCTCGCAAGTGGTCGACTGACCAATGGAATATCCCTAGAATCTTGCATGCAGGGCCTCCTGGGGATGTTTTACAATAAAGAAGCGTCTCAGAGTCGGGTTTGGGGAGTAGTAAGACGGCGATTCGTAAACACGGGATCGCGTAGTCGAGGGGGCGGTCACGTAGCAAGTAAAACTTAGCGAATGTGCCGACTTTAATTAAGGTCGATCGATGTCAAGTAGTTAGCAGTGGGTTAGAGGCGTCCTGGAACGCAAGCGCGCCAGATATCCGAGCGCGTTTCGACGGAAGTTTGTTTTGGACCTCCGCGACGTTGATCGAATCGGACGGTGGGGCTTAGGAGCCCGCTCTGGTTGCTCTGGTTTCTCCGGTTTGTCGCGTTCCCGCGCAATAACGGTAATTTAATACAGAGTTAACGATCGACGACACGGGGAAGTACGATTTTCGGTTTGGACAATGCTGAAGGGACGCAAAATTTTAAACGTTGGTCGGGGAATTTCGACACTGGGTGAAGGGGAGATGTCAAGGTTGTCGACTCGTTGGATCAGGACGTTAGATCGATAACAGAGAAACCGGAAGTCGTCGAGAGGGGGTGGGAGGAGGGAGGTCGAAACACGGGGGTAAGAGAAAGCGCATAAGCGGACGGTTCGACGTGCATATACGTGCACTATCGGGATTCTGCAGTGCAGGTGCTGGGGTTAGGGGAAATGTGGGCCACGGCGTACGACGTTGCGCGGCCGGGTTAACGTGGGAAGCGCAGATAACTCGAAGCGACTGGTAATGCGAGGCTCATGCCTGTATGGTTAAGGCCAAAGGTGGCCCAATAGCAACCGATGGCCTTTACGGGCAATGGCAATCGCCCTTTCCAACCCCATTCGACGCCAGATATCCCTCTATGCGACTAATACCATTACGCTGTCAGAATCGGAAAGGAACAGCCGTTCGATGACGTTGCCTATCTTTCCGCAGATTGAATTGCCCGCCCTTGTTCCTTCCATCCCCCTCTCGACTCCTGGGGCTTCTATGAGGGGCGGGTTCCTAGTTCAAACTCCAAACTCCAAAAGCTTTCGTCCATTCTTGGACGTTGAAAACTATTTGAAATTGTTTAATGTAAATATTTACAGTAGTATTGTTTGGCAATTTCAACAAATTTGGGACAATGATTATTGCAAATCTAAAATCCTGTATATTGAAAATTGATATCTAATATCTAAAATAATAATTATTTCACTTGGAAGCCACTGGATCACCTGGGTTAGGTCTGGGTTAGAAAGTTGAATTTTTCGATGAGTGAAAAATTTCATATCATTTTGAAAAAATTATTTTTGGTTGAGGGGGTGACTAACAATCATTTTTGGTCATTACACATACCCCCGAATTCCTACTCAGTTTCGAGAAAAAAATTCTTTAGAAAATACACTGTCTGACCAGACATTGATACAGTCCCCTGAAATTTCATTCATATCTTTAAAAAATCATAACTCCCGAACGGATTGGAGGATTTTAATGTTTCCAGAGGCAAACAACGCGTATTTTAATGGGGAATATTTAGAAATTCTAAGAATATAAGAGATGTTTGTCTTTAACCCTTTAAAATGAGATTATCTTCAATGGGGTTGATATGTAATCCCAAAAATAACGACCGAATTTTTATTTTGTTTCTTCTGGGAGCCACTTGACCGCCCCGGAAGATCAAGAGGTATGTCGTGACAGGTGGCGCGTAATTATTGGACGCGATGCAACGCGTCCTGGAATCCCTTGCGAAGATACTCGGTGCCCCCGGAACGCGATTCGCCCTCGTCACTTCCGGGCCGGCGACCGGCTGGCTCGCCGGGGATTTCGCGGCGTAAAATCCGAGAGTTGCGGCCGTTAGAACCGGATACCGGATTCCTGAGTATAATCAGCCGCGGCGTAATCAGTGTTTACAGAGTAATTATCGTGCAATGTTGCAGCTGTGAGTCACGGAGCAATTAAGACAACGAACCCTGCGCCTGGCGGGCTTCCCCGTCATTTTTCAGATCCAAAAATTCACTCTCAGTCAAATCCTCGATATCAAGCTCGCTGTATTATAATTGGCTGTGATTTTCTATTTGGAGAAACTCGTGTTCCTCTGATGCAACTGGGTCGCGTTTGGATTATTGTTAGGCCCGCCACGCGCTCGAAGCGCCCCCACGGGGAAACCCGGGACCGCCTTGCGGGAAATCATCGACGCTCCAAGGCGGTCTATTACCATCAGGCTCGAGGCAAACTTGAATCGAATCGAATCTAAGAAATAAATCACCAGAATCGCGGCGAAAAAGTCCGCTGTAAATTTTCCGGAAATTTTGGCACGGCGTCAAGCGGGTCTCGGTGCCAAGCGGAACAAAGTCACGCCACGTGAAATTTATGCCGGTTATCCGCGGCCCGTTTCGTGATCGAAATCGAACGTGTATTCGACGTTTCGAAGGGAGAAAACACTGGGTAAAAGGCAGGGGGACGGGAAAGCGAGGAGAGAAGGAAGGGTTGATTGGAAGAATCGTGGCAATCTCTGGTCCTTGGGCGTTTTTTACACCGTGCAATTTTATCGTGTCCTAACGACGTCGGGAGTAATCCGCTCCTTCGACGCCGTCCCCGGGGAATCTATAGGAGCCTCGTCGTACGTCGCGAACCAATTTCATTACGTCGGTTCTTCCTTTAATTCCGGCCCTCCGGCGTAGCCTTGACTGCGAAAATTATCCGTGTACCGTGTGCCTCCTGTTGTTCCCGTTGCGTTACTTTTTGATGGGGTTAATTGCTTCCCTAACAGAATACAAATTGATGCTACCCTAGTCAAGCAAAAGTTGTAAAATAAAGCACTACCAAAAACAGCTGAAACTCAACTCTTTTTGGAGCTGGCAATTAAATTGATATTATGGTAGATAATTATTTTTTTATTTAACTCCTGAAAATCCGTAGAAGGATGGAAAAGGTGTGTTACGTCCGGGCCAGCTACTGGGCTCATCAGTAGAGGAGTGTATATATAGCAATTGAGGGGTCGATTGAGCGCTTGTGAGAGCGTGAGCCCTCTGGTGGCGAGCTTGGGAAGCGACGCCATAAGGTTCCCTAGCAGGCCCTACTTAGACAACTGAGATATGGGGAAGTCAGTGGAGGAGTGTATATATAGCCATCGAGGGGTCGATTGAGCGCTTGTGAGAGCATGAGCCCTCTGGTGGCTAGCATGGGAAGCGACGCCATAAGGTTCCCTAGCACGCCCTACTTAGACGACTGAGATATGGGGAAGTCAATAGAGAAGTGTATATATAGCAACCGAGGGTCGAGTGCTTGTGAGAGCGCGATCCCTCTGGTGGCGAGCATGGGACACCACACTCCTCTACTTAAATAGAATTTAACTCAACTCAAAGGACTGAATTTTCCCCATTTCAAATAAATACACAATAATTTCTCTTCCATTTCAAGTGGAACGTGCTAAAATCTTACGAAAGATGGCTTAGTGTTTTTTTTCTAGCTAGCAATTAAATTGATATAATGGATAATGGGTTTCCAGATTTCGCCGGGAGGTTTGATACGCGAAAGGGACGGGGGATTAATTTTCTGGTAAAATTACGCTGGTCGTTGGCTGCTCGTGAACCCCCGTCTTTACACTGGCGGCTCGAGAATAGCCGTGTACAGGGGGACTACAATAACGGAGCAATGTCGTTTCTGGAATAAAGTCACGCGACTCTTGCGTCGCCACAAGCGTCCCCGTGAGCGATAACTACCACCGCTTCCGGAGGCTTTAGTTTATAGCTACCGTCGCGGGATCGGCCGGCAGCTTTGCGCTTTATTGACTTAATTTTTAATTCCCTTTATCGATTCGCCGACCGCGTGCACGTCGGGACCGCGGAGGAATTTATACCCCATTAATCGGTGTTCTTGAAAACTTTACTTATTTCCGATTCCACCATCGATCAGAAGATACCTTGCACCGGTATTAATTAGAATTTAGAGGATCTTGTTACGTACGTCAGTTTTATTATTGAATCGATTCGATTCGATCTGTCGATGTTCCCTGTTGGATGGAATTAGTATCCCTGATTGGGCCGTGAAATAGTAATGCCACGTGCGTCTATTTCGAACGTCACATGTCCTGATATAGGCAGATGATGGTTTTTAGAGCAGTTATGGATTTCGTCCAATTTGAGGTACATCGTGGCTTCTGGGGATTGTTTAAATAAATATCGCAGGATTGCAAATAGTTTTAGTTGTTTCCCAAGTGTTGTATCAATTTGAGAAAAATTCGTGAATCATTCACGTCGAATTGGATCGTCAATGTCTGACCTCATCGCGTCGATACTACTTGGGCGGCTGACGTCTGCCCATACGCTTACCGCTACTACTTAGATTCTTTACGTCCGACTACTGACGGCCAAATCTACAGCAGGCACGCGTGAATAAACTGTGTCACGCCATTTGCAATATAAATGAACACCAAAAGAGGAGATTGCCTCGTAAACTTTGACCCAGATTCGAAAACAATGGAACCATATCCACCCTCAAAATATTTTTGTCAACACTAAAATTACTATTATATTTATAACAATACTGGCAATTGAATAAATGTGTAATGCAACGAGAAAAATAAAAAAAAAATAATTCTGACCACTCAGTTCCAGTGTTGAATATTCTAGTCTAGACGGCGGATCGTGAATGGAACAGATGTTTTAAAGTTCGCTGGGGCGAGAATTCCGCAACTTTCCTCCTTAATGCAGCAGAACAGGGACCAGGGGCGTACCGATTAGCATCCATCCGAATTTTCGTCGGCGATTTTCGTGGACACACACACACGCAGTGTCTGCGGCACCAGCGGCGGAAGAGGATGCTCGCGTTCATACGCGATTACGCGACCCCGGAGGCCAGCTGCAGCACGGGTAAATTAGAACGCGCCGATACGCGAGCGGATCCGTGCATGCGTGCTGCCCCGAAATTCGCGATTACGCGTTTCTGCCGTGTGCACATGGCGGCCGGCCAGCTGAATTCGACCGGACGACGGAGTTATTAAACGCGAACCAAAGGTTTCCGTTTGCCCCCCGCTGTATCGTTCCAGTTTTCACAATTTCCTTCGGCAAAACGTTTGGACACTCGCAAAAGGCCCCCTCGATATATTGCCCTCGCTGTTAAGAACACTATTCGATGGGTAAACAATTCAGAAAATAATCTATCTTGATTGAATTGGGTCATCTCGTGAGTTTCTGCATGTTTGACGTTTTCGAATCAACGAGAACATTTGTAATTGGTAGAAAATGTGGATATTTAACCCTTGTCTCCCACACAGTCGGTAAAACAAATCCACCTACTCTGTCAGTTAGGTAGAATAGACCACTGTCGGTAGTGTAGACTACTGTGACAGTAAGGTAGAGTAGTCCACCGTCGATAGGGCAGACTACTCTGTCAGTAAGGTAGAGTAGACCACCGTCGGTAGGGTAGACTACTCTGTCAGTAAGATAGAGTAGACCACCGTCGGTAAGGTAGACTACTCTGCCGGCAATGTAGTACTAATTACTCTGTCAGCAAGTTAGGGTAGGCCACTCTGTGGGTAAAACAGGCTCAGATACTGGGTCGGTGAGGCAAATTGAACGCTACCGGTGAAACAGACGTACATCAGAGTGCTAATAGCTTGGAAACAAGAAAGGAAACCTATGCCACAGAGTTCTATGATACTTTAGAAGTATTGCTACAGCTCAAAACGTATCACGAACGCATGGGACGACCAGATAATATAATAATCAGCCTGTATCGTGAAAACAAAGGACCCGAGGAACAAAATGGCGCAGGAATACGGGAAAGACGATTCGCTGGAAAAACGCGTGTCATTCATTAGGGGAGTTTCGCCGTCTCGTTTCGTTGGGCTCGTACGTGAGTCGCATCGTTCCCGGCTGTAAATTACGACGGCGCGTCCCGGGGAAAAACCCCTTTAATTTGACGGGTGGATCAGTTTTCAAAACGCGGTTTCGTTCCTTGATAGCGACGTACTATCGTGCCCTCGCTGCACGCGCGCTTTCGCTCGTAAAAAATTGCGGGGATGTCGACTGCATCGGAATCGCGTTCGTTTCTTATTCTAATCTCTTATCGTCGCTACGGGCCCGGAATCGAAAATCGTTTCCGCGTCGTTTCCCTATTCAACGCTCGTGCATACTGGGAAAAGGTTAACACCCTCGTTACGCGTCGCACCCGACAGCCCCGACGTGGAAAAATAATAAATTTCAACCCCTCCTCGACCAGCTAAAATCGTTAACGATTTTATGACGGAAAAAATTTCTCGTGGAGATTCGTAAATAAATATATAGAAGACACTTGTTGAGAGTCTTGTAATCGAGCTTCGTTGGAACATCAATCATCATCCCTTGTGGAGGGTAGCTGTCCATTTGTCATGTTGCCAGCGACGGGGACGAAAAAGATGAATAGTAGCTGTCGATTATGCGACCAAAGAAATTCGTACTAAATATGCCCGCCTCGAATACGGAAAATTACTTCTCCCAGCCAATCTCCAGCGGCTTCAGCCCCTAATTCTTCCCTCGATCTTCGATTCGAACGGGTTGAGCCGGGACTTTTTAGACGTCCTTTAAATTCACCAATTCTTTCCTTCGTTTCGAGCGTTCGTCTATTAATTTTAGGGGCAAATCGAGACTTTGGGGCGGAATTATCGCGTCGGGTCGTTAAAATAAGACACGCGGAAATCCTCTTCGCGGTCCCCGACGCTGGCCAATCGTATCGACGGGGAAGAATAAATCAAATTGCAAATGCATTCGACGCAAGCCAGATTGCAAAGTTCTCCGCGGTGAAATTGGCCGTGGAGTGTCTGGGGCTCTATCATCGATCAGGAGATTCCGAGACGCGTGCTCTCGTTCGCCGTGGCCCCGGAAGAGTTTGCGTTCGCCGCGAAACGTCGCGATGGAAATGCAAACTCACCGACACTTTCCGTCCCCGCGACATTACTCGATCCCGACACTTCGAACGACGATCCCCCAAAAAATTTACACCGACTGTTTACCCCATTTTTTTCTGACTTTTTATCGTAACAAAGTTTTTCAACTCACATTTTTCACAATGGAGGGGAAAATAATTTTAAAAATTATTAATAATAATAATAATTATATAAATTTCTAAAAATTGCAACGTTTGTAATTTCGTGGGAATGATCTATCCTAGGGGTCGATTATGCTCCTTTTTGGGCGGAAAGTTTCTCGTTTTATTCGCGCGTTATCATTCCGCCGGGCAGTACAGAAGTTTCGAATTTAAAAACAACGCGGCGATATTACGTCGACCCGAAAATGGGTGATTGATCGATCGATTAATCGATCATTCGATTAGCCTGGGTAGCTCGCGCCCCCCGACAACAATGCAGTTCACTCGGTCAACGATATCGACGCGATACACCATTCTTAACAGACCTGGACAGCGCGAAAAATGATCGAACTTTGAAAAATCGTTCGACGATGGGAATGGTGAGTTTGAAAAGTGCAAACTCAGTAAACAAAGCGAGGAGACAATGTCGGAGCTTCTGCAACGACTCGAATTAAAACGTTCATTCTGCCAATATTGCACGCAAAATTCCCTGGACCAGGGGGGGCGGAGGGGAGTAAAAAAAGGGAAAGGGCTTTCATTTCGCGAGTGACTCTTAAAACGCTCGCTTGATGAAACGTCCCGGGGAGATTTAATTAAAAACAAAAATGTAAATAAAGCTTTCAGGGGGTTCCCCATCTCGACGAAAGAAACGACCCGCGAGTTATTATTATTAATAGCGCCGAGTAGCAATATGCAAATAATAAGAAACGATGCGGGTGGATCAGAGGCAAATGGGATGTTATAAAAGCGACCAGGTTGAAAAATCTGCCTGTATATATCACGTTCAGCCAAAAGTTACATATAAATCGACGCTTCCGGGGTCCCCCATTCTTTCCTGAACGACAGGAAATTAAAACTTGTACGTACAAACGGCGAAATTGCTTTCTGGAGCTGGTTAGGAGGCGCGCGTGCGAAGAAGGAGGCCTGGTTTCTATTGTCGCACTTTGTGAGCGTAAAGGGGGGTGTCTAAGGGCCTACGGTAGCTCTGGATAGATATTTACCCCTAATTTCATCGAGCTTACCGTTTATAATTGAAAGCAAACGCTGTGGAGGGGGGTGGGGTCAAAAGGAAGTTTCACTCATTCGACGCGATTACGCGAGGACCATCTTCGACGTGAGTGGCTGGTTCGTGGATCTCGAGGACGATGTAAACCGTGTAAGACAACCTGGCGGAGCGTGTGCGTGATCGCGCTCGCGCCCAGGCGTCTTCCCAACCCCGAGGAATCGATAAGGGGACACATCGGTTTGCGCCCACGCCTATGCACGCTCGCTACCCTCGGCCATCTATTTATGTCGCGAGTAGTCGCGTGCATCCTACGGCCGCTTTTCTATTTTCGACCTTTGCCCTAAGCGACCCAAAGGGCAGGGCAGCCCCGAGTGTCAAGGTCGAGTCGTCGATAACGAGATACGAGCATCGAGCGTTACGTAATCGCTCCCCGGAGAACGCCAGGGGAGAGGAGTTCGGGGGGACATTTTTTGGCACCGGTCCCCCTGGAATTCCCCACGCTACGCCGCTGCACGGTGGCCTTGGTTATGCAACGGAGCCTCGATTTTTTATGCACGATGTCATTTCGTCAACATTGCATTTTCCAAACCGTTCTGGTAGATTGTTTGGGGAATGAAACTATCCGTGTAAACTAAAGAATTTGAGAGTATTTCTTTTTCATTTTAAAATTTGTTAGTAAAATTTATTTTATTTTATTTATGTATGTGTGAAGTTTGTGTACACTTGACAGAGAAGTGGAGAGTACAAATTTTTTTAAATGGCATCCAAAATACTTGCAAGGTTTTGCCGACAAGGTAGTACTAACTACTCTGTTGGTAAGTTAGGGTACAATTACTCTGTGGGCAAGTTAGGGTGGGCCACTCTGTCGGTAAGATAGGATAAGCCACTTTGTCGGCTAGTTAGGGTATAATTACTGTGTCGGTAAGTTAGTGTAGGACACTTTGTCGGCAAGTTAGGGTATAATTACTGTCGATAAGTTAGGGTAAGCCACTCTGTCGATAAGATAGTAGGTAATGTGTAGGTAAAACAGGTCTAGATACTGGGTCAGTGAAGCAAACTGAATGCTACCGATGAAACAGACATACGTCAGAATACTAATAACTCGGAAACAAGAAGGGAAACCTATACAATCTAATCCAGATCCAATTTTCAGTCATCAAACGAGGGACTATTCCACCAGTTTATTTATTTTTATAATTGTAAAGCGTTCCAGATTAATACTAAAGTGTGGGCCCAAATTTTGGTCATTAATAGAGGAACTACTATACTACTATCATATCTTAAAATACTTGAAAGAGGTTTGAGGTTAACTTCAAGCTAAGATAAACTGAAAATACAGCCGCATTTCATTAAACTTATAATTTTGAATATTATAACGAATTGTTATGGACAAACTTGTTATTTGAAATGCAAGGAATGGAAAGTAAAAGAGATTTACCAAAGTCTACATCTACCTACACGTAACAACGATTTCTCAAACTGAAAAATAGTTTGGAAATAAGGTTATTCGAATAACCAAACAGCCAGACACTTCTCGAGCAGACCTGCGTGACCTCGAGGCGAGCTCCAATGACGAAAATGCCCTCCGCGGCGCTAAAAATTCATCTCCCGGGCGACGATCGATGCCCCCCATAACGCAAACTAAATTGCCGGGGCCGCCGGTTTCGCGAGAACCAGGCGTCGCTATTTTTCACCATTCTAGCGACTCGCGACACCCTTCGTCGCGCGATTCCGGAATCGGTAAGTGGCTTCCGGCCGTCGCGAGGATATAAATTAATCTCGACGAGAACCAGGAACGATA
The DNA here is from genome assembly GCF_013123115.1 of Colletes gigas. Classification (NCBI taxonomy): domain Eukaryota; kingdom Metazoa; phylum Arthropoda; class Insecta; order Hymenoptera; family Colletidae; genus Colletes; species Colletes gigas. The sequence continues at coordinate 4,381,560 of NW_025106644.1, forward strand.
ACTTCCGGGGGGCAAAGTCTCTGGAAACTGGTTGTACCGCGAGAATTTGAGCTTGGAAGGTGGTCTTCCAGGAGAAATTTATTTTAAGAGAATCTAACTTCTGCGTCAAGACTCTGTATGGGAGTTTTGGAGTCAGTTTTGATGGGGGTAAAATAGTGCAAAGTTTTATAGTTAGAATTAAACTGAGGATACTTATGGAAAATTGATGTATTTATTAATGATAATTATTTTTTGTATTTTTGAGGCCTGTTTCAAGTGCTTTTTTCTTTATTTTCAAAGTTCTTTTCTTGTCAGTGGGGGGTACAGCAGCCATATTGTTTTTTTTCTCTGATTATAACACAACAACGTGTTAATAACTTCATTAAAGCGAGAATTGGCAGGTAGTTCTTAGTATATTTCAAAGATGGCGCCTTCAAAGGTTCCCCAGATGGCGCCACCAAAGATTCCAAGATGGCGTCACCTCTATAACCTTGCAATCCCTTCCAATACACAATGAATTACGATTAAACTGTAGATCTTCATGCAAATTTATTATTTATTAATAAAATTAACAACATGGAAGCTTCATAGAGGGTTGTATCAACCCCTAAATACAATAATTCGTATCTCAAAGATTTTTAAGTGCATTTTGTAGTTTCTTGAGAGTTAAAACTCCCCATAAACGCATAAAAATTTCCAGTTTAATTACAATTGAATGTACAGAGTTCTCAGATCAAAATGGCGGTCCAAGAAATTAATTTGCCCGCTTCTCGCGGGCTGCTGTCGCCGAGAGAGTTTAATATCAACATTGTGAACAGCGAATACTCGAGAAAATTGCAAAGTAGAGACTCGGCAAGTGATTGGGAAGCCCGGCCCGGGGGCGTTTCGGTAGAAATTAAACGCGACACGTTCGTACGAGAGGATCGGCGAAGTCACGACAGGGATGATATCGCGCATAAAATAAGCCGCACAGCCTCCGGTGCAACTTCCGGACAGAATTAACGCCGCGGTAAGTTTGCTGTGGGGCCGGTTACCAAAAAGGTAACGCGCCGTATCAACGACGATAAGTTACCGCGGCGGTCGGGTAAAGAGAGAGGCAGACCGTTGCAGGTAGAGAGGGAAGGAGCAACCAGTTACCCGGGCGGGTATTTACTTTGTATTTTAGCCGTTGGAATTTATACCGCGGCGTCCCGCAAGTTTATAGCATTCGTTATCCGGGACGATGCATCCCGATAAGGGCGCAGTTTTAAATAATTAAGCGTATAGCCGACGAAGGGGAGGGGGGGAGGCGACGGGCTGTGTTCTCGTGCCCGGGAAAATTGCGAACATCGCCCCCGGGGAAAACTTTCCATCGTTCGTTGATAAATATTTAACCCACTTAAACATTTATCCGGCAACCGGAAGTCAATCCTACGGGGCCCGCCAAATTTTCCTCGCAACTTTTGCCCGGCGCTATTTTTCACGATGCAAACTGTAGATAACAACGACTCGAAAAACAAAGTTTCTCGGGGCACTTTTTACGGACGGATTTCGCCACCTAATTTTAAATTGAGATTCTACGCGAACTAGGGACACATGGGGGTTGATTAACAGGAATTATTTGACACTATTTTTATGGCTCATTTGATACTTGCAAAATGTTGGGTCAATTTTAATTATTTTGAATCGAGATTTTACTTGGGGGATGGGCTCACAGGGGTTGATAAATAGAATAATAATAATTATTATTCTTCTTCGAAGTGGTAGTTATTGACACTATTTTGATGGCCCATTTACACCCTAAATATCGTATCTTCCTCAATTTTAATAATTTTAAATTGAGATTCTAGTTGTATTAAGGACTCATAGGGGTTAATAAATAGAATAATAATAATTATTATTCTTCTTCGAAGTGGTAGTTATTGACACTATTTTGATGGCCCATTTACACCCTAAATATCGTATCTTCGTCAATTTTAATAATTTTAAATTGGAATTCTAGTTGTACCAAGAGCTCACAGGGGTTGATGAACAAAATAAAAATAATTCTTCCATTTTAAAGCGATAGTTATTGAAATCTAGTAACAAATCGACGAACATTGAACTAATTTGCAGATACACATTTTTTTCGAAGAGTATGGGGGTGAGATTTTTGAAGCACGGGACAAAGGGGTGATTTCGAATCATGCGTCGGTTTCCGGAATGATAGAGGACGCTCGAGGAGAGGCAGCAGGAGGAATGCACTCTCTCAAAGTACCTCTGCGGTGCGCATTATGCATCGTGATAGACTTGTGCCCCGTAATCGCGACGGAAATAGAGGGGCGGGGGTGGAGCAGGGGGGGTGGGTGGCGGTGGACGGGGGGATCGGGAGGAATGAAAAAGGTCCAAGAAAGAGTTCCCCCATCTCGACAAATTGAGTTTCCTTCGCAGTGGTCTTGCCTCAACTCTCCTTCTTTCTTCGAGCGAGAAAAGAGCCGGAGCAGCCGAACGACCGTGAAGACGGAAACGAGATTTCGGGACGCTCTTCTTGGACGTTTCGATTTTACTCTCGATCCGATTCCTCGATCGTGTTAATCGGGGGGACGAGGAAAAATGCTTGCCAAAGGGGTTTCTTTTATTATTATTGCCACCCTCTCTCCACTCTACCTGACAAAATAACATTTACTGCCTCGAAAGTTAATTTTCCGAACACAAAATATTCTTGCAAAATTCACTCCCTTCCTCATGGAATGTTCATTACTAATTTAGCTTCATTGTACTGTTTTTGAATCACATAATATTATACATATGGTTTAAAATGCTCGAGACGTTGACTATGCAATTTTTTAAAATTGGTCTTAATATTTATTTTATGGAATCTATTTTCTTCAAAATTTCAGCTGGAGAACTACTTCTTCCACTTCCAAGAGGAACTTTATCACCCAAGTATCTCAGAGTGCAAATAAAAAAGAAAGAAACTCACTAATTGTAAAGTGTATTAAAATTGGTTTTAATACTTATTTTCTATCAAATTTGAGCTTGAGAAATACTTCTCCCACTTCAAAATGCAACTTTGTCACCCCTACATGCCAAGGTATAAACAAAAACCGAAAGAAACTACGTCTACCGACGAAAGCAAGAAAAGGTTAAAACCGGGAGCGGAGTTGGGGGCGCTGAAAAACGGCTCACAGCGTCGAAATAAAAATGTAAAATCTGTCGGAGGTGGTGGGGGGGAGTTCGTAGAGGGTAAGGAAAGCGCGATATTTCCTTTCGAACGCCAAACAGCAGAAGGAATAGGTTTTCGTTGGAACAGTGGAGGCGCGCTAGTTCCACGGCGATTGCATAGCTGCGGAGCCCGGGTGGCTCGCGTGTACACGATGGAAATTGCATTGTGCAATATTGAGAATAGGAGCCGCAGCTATTTCTGGCTGCAACGCGGTCGCTTGTCCCGTCTACTTTAAACAGTTATACTTTATAGCAGTTCACCCGCGGGACCGCAATTTTCCATCCAAAAACTCGACGCGCGGCCGCAACTACGGCGGAAAACCGACCGCGGCGAAACTTCGACGGCGATTCTTTATTTCGACGTTGGACCACGGGGTCTCCCCCACCCCCTCGTCGATCGTTAACTTTTTACCGCGTTACGCGCGTTAAGGTTAACCGCGTCGAGCATGCTAAATCAGCTCTGCGAGCCTCCAACATCCTCCAACGAGCTTTCATCGAAAATTTTTCATGAATTTCACCCTGCATTTCCTTCGACGCAACTTCAACCCTCTATGCAGATTTTTGTACCACTTTATTATTGTATTTTGCAATCTTTTTATCATTCAAAAAGGGGACATTTGAATTTTTTTAATATTGTGTTCCTCATGTTTCCTTGTGTAGTGAATAAATATATAAATAAATTATTTTTTAATTTAATCTACAGTCTGTATTATATGGCACAAATAACAGATCACAAAATTGAAATTCTCCTGATTTTTAATTTTTATCATTGTAGTTTGAGTTTTTTTAAGTGGAGTTGCATTATTCAAAAAGTGAGTATCTCAATTTTTTTAAATATTGTGTTCCTCGTGTTTGGAACCTTATTTTTATTATTCTGAACTATTATTTCATACACTAAATAATAAATAAATAAAATGAATGTTGCAATTTTCCCTCCAAAAAAAGTTTGATCCAATCTTCAATTATGAGTTTGAAAAGTGCAAAATATTCCCCTGCAGAGGAAAATCCCCGATCAAAAAGGTTTTTCCCCGAAGAATCACATCGAGAAACGAAATTTTTCGCGGTAAATTTCGTCCCTTTGAAGCCTCACCGGACAAATTCGCGTCGTTAGGGCTCGAATAATAAACGTGCTCGCGTACGTTGCGGAATTCACTCGCGAACAACTACCCTTTAAAAGCGAAGCAAAGCCGCGCGACGACGGAAGCGAAGTTTGATTCGAAAAACTCTCGAAATTTATTCCAGCCGGTAACTTTTGAATGGTAACTTCCCGCATATTGCGTTTTCCGTTACGGGGGTTTCCCCTGCACCTTTGTTCCGTGAGATTTAAATTCTATCCGCTTTCTTAGGTTAAAACTCTATTTTGTATTCCGTCTTTGCGCGGCGAGTTTGTCCGTGGAATCTCGAAAATTAAATTCCGACGAAAATTTCCTACGGTAAAAAATGAAAACACCCCCGGGGAAGCATCGATTCGCCAGGGGCAACCTTGTCCCCGATAATTCCGACAAGCGTCTCGAATCGATCGATGTATCGTCGCCCGACTCCTGTTAAATATTTCAGAACAGTCGGTGATCTTCGTTCCATATTCCGAGCCCTTTTAAGCCGCCGTTGCATCGTCCTAATGCACGAGACGATCGAACGTCGTCGATCGATAACAGCGTGCTTGAAAAACCGCGGCAACCTTGAACGAGCCGAGTAAAAGGGAATAAAATAGACGAAATCGCTATTAAAATCTGTCCTAGAACGAATCACGTCGATACTGTCTCTATAGACGACCAGCCTTCAAGCTTTAAGCCTTCAAAAGCCACTCGTACAAATTTTTTTTTAATTCGAACCACCGTTGGAAGATCGGACAGTGAACGGGTTGGGGGGGAAAAAAATTTTTTTTGTTGGTTTCTGAGGACTAATAGGAGCCTTGGGAAACCAACTCCTATTAAAATATGAATTTCCAAATCGCCTTTCTGTCTATAAGAACGGAATCAATGGCTCGAGGTCGTCTACGAGCTATTTCCAACAGGCTATCGGCTAATTCGCTGGCTATGATCGTTCAAAGAGTGCCTCGACTGCATATTTCCTACGTTCGAAGCCTGTTCAGTAACGAAATTTACAAGAAACAGTTCGTGGTAGGCCAAATCGACGGCCAAGAGTGTCGACCAAACATGTTTCGTCGGTCCTCTTTGAAGGAGAAAGCTACGAGGAAAATCAAATGCCCCTAACTTCTCATCGGAGTCCTTTGATTTTCCGTTCTAGATACGCTCGTACCTGTGCTCGATTTTCTATTCGTTTGACTTCGCCGAAGGAGCCCGGTAAATCTCGTCGCTCGAAGTCGAAGGAACGAGAAATAAAAAAAAAAAGAAAAAAGCAACGTCGCGAGACGAGGAGGGATGGATACAAGAGCGTTGGCTCGAAAGACGAAAAAAAGAAGAGAGAGAGAAAACGGAAGACGGGAACAGGGAATTGTCGGGTGCTCGCTACGAGAAAAGTTGGCCATTTTACATTTGCACGAGCATCTGCTTCGGTCTGCTTTGTGTCGACGGTTATGTTTACTTTCCGCGGAGCGTGCACACGCATACACTTGCACAAACATGCACCGTGCAAACACGACATGGGGAACAGAGAGACGGACGCGTCGCGAGACAGTTGTCGTCGTCCCGGAAAAATGCAAACTGCCGGGCGTAAAGGAAATCAACGACGCTGAATTCCTCGCGACGAACTGTATCAAACGTCAGAATAAACTACTTGTGTGAGCTGAAGTCTATACACCTCAGAGAAACGGTGAATCAAACTTAGTAGGGTAATTGCATTTAGTAACATTTTTCGTTGTCATAACAGTCGGTAAGAGTGAGTGGTAGACACTACCGATCGGTAACAGTGTAGATTGACACGTCACTGGTCGGTAAAAAGCAGATTTCTAGGTCACCGGTCGGTAAAAAGCAGATTTCTAGGTCACCGGTCGGTAAACGTGGGTCGGTAACGAGTAGATTACCACGTCACTGGTCGGTAAAGAGGAGATTAACACGTCACCGGTCGGTAAGGTGTTAAGAAACTGTCTCTGTCGATACAAACGAGTGATGGGTGATCCGCTCGAGACCCGCGAAGCCTGAAGCGTAGGAGTTTCGTTCCCATATACGATAGCTCGTCGGTTTCGATAGAAACGATCGGTTACGAAGATTATTTAGGTCCGGAGACGTCCGTAATCCCGTGAAAACGTGTAAACCCGTGGGAAAAGGTGGTTCTGCGGCCCACCTCATGCTATCCAGCAGCGATCTCGTCGGTTGTTGTTGTCCACGACGACGGGACGATAGAGCAATCGTTTAATCGAGATATCGGGCTCTTCTTTTCCGGTTCGATCCACCCGTAGCCCCCTCACGATCCTCCCGAGTTATTTCGAGGGTTTTCCAGCTCGGTTAGCGGAGTAATATATAGCCGTGTAGCGAGGAAGAAAGGGGGGATCTCGTTCCGGGCGAAGCCTCCGTCCGCAAATCGGGTTAAGGCTCGCAGCTTTCTGCGGTGATCCACTTCGATTTCCGTAGGGAGAGTCCCCGATGAATTTTCTTTTTCTACCAGTCGAGACGATAGCTCTCCACCCCCCGGATGATACCTATTCTCTGAACGCGCGGATACGTCGCGGCAAAGATTGACTCTCGCTACTTAAATTTGTTCACCTCGCAGAAGGAGCCTCGAACGAAGGCGATCGGGTTGAAAGGATCCTCGTAGAAACGGAGTTATTTTCCGTGATTATCGTCCACCAGTCAAAGGCTTTCTCAGGCAAAAATTTGTACAGAAATGAAATTTTTAACGACCGGTTTTCCTCGAAAATCGTCGAATCTTTTGATCCCCCTTCACAAGGACAAATTTCTGGCTCTTAAATGCAAATGGAAAACTTTTAATGAAAAGCTTTTCGTACGATAAAAAAAATTGTCGTTACCGTGACTCTCGGAGCGCGAATAATAAGAAAGCTTTTGCATCGTCGAGCACGCTTAACGATTATTTGCTCTCCCCGTTCGACGAGAAATAAATCCTCCGTTTTTCGCGTAACAATGCGCCCTTGATCGTTGCATCTTAATTTCTATGCAATTAAAGAGGCGGACTCGATGCATTTTCGACTTTCGGTCCGCGAAAACGCTCGACAACGGTCCAATGGCGAAACTTGTTAACCAACCAACATTACATCGACAAAGGACCAATCAGAGCTGGTCTGGTACACGATACGCGTGTGCAAACATTCTGATTCGCCTATTGTTGCAATTCTCAAATAATCTATACGCTTTTTTCCCCCCGTTTCGAGTTTCATCGAACTCATCGATAAGGGCTCCGGGGTACTGGTTGCACTTTCCTGCAACGCGATTCGAGGGTCGATGAGGAGGGGGGGAGAGGGTAAAACTAGGCGATCGGCGGGATTAAGCGCGCGTTTCCACGGAAGATCGATCAAAAGATCGACTGTCGAACGCACACGGGGGCCGCTTTGTCCGAATCCGACCGAGTGAAACTCGATGTCGTTTCGCCCACGTCCGTATCGCTCGACGAGAATTGACCTAAGCACGTGTGCACGCCGTGCGTGTGTGCCCACGTTTCAGAGGAAGCTTCGCGTCACTGACACGGGCGGCGCGCCTGTACCCGCTATCGCGATATTAACGAGTGATCCAATTGCTTCACGGTTAAGCTTTCCCCGCTGCCCGTTTGATCGAGTTCGCGACCGTTGCGTGCATTACACCGCGATACCGAACAAAGGAAATGTCCCTCGCTTTACCAACCATCGTTCGAATCGATATTGCTCGAGTATCGATTACTCTATCTAGTTCTAAATAAGAAAGTAACTAGACAGTTGGAGAATCGAAGTTGATCGCTGCACGATGGTTTCATTTCACTGAGAAATGAATCTGATCGTTTGGTTCTGGATGGAGGAGGCTCGTCTGGGAATAAAGTATCCAACGGAATCGCTAATCCGGCTGCAAACACGTCCGATATTGGGCCACCTGTTTGCGCTCGCCGCAATGTTTACGATGCGCCAACCGCCCGAGAGGAGCGTAACGCGATTCGCTGCGACAATATTTTTAACAAAGAACGTTGTTTTGTTTCTTTGCTCCGTTCAGAACGAGGGAAAGGACGACTAGAATTAGTTTCGAACCGAGAATATGAATTTAGATTTCTCTCCGATCGGGAAGCGTCAGCGATCTGAGCAGATGTTGTCGGGTGCACGGTACTTTGTGCGTCCCGGGTTTCGACGAAATTAATTTCGAATCCGTTCGTTACACCGTCAAAGAGCCCCCCGCCCCGAGCATCGATCCCATTCACCTAGCGTTCCTAGGCTCTTGCATAACACCATCCATTTCATACAATTATCCCTTTGCCGCGGATATATATCTCTTCTTTGGAGCGTTGCGCATCGCGTTCGATCGTGCTCGAAAGAAAGATGATATTTCATCGTTACCGCGTTATTGTTACCATCGTATCTACCCGGGGTCTATTGTTCCCGACGCGTTTCTCGTTAATCTATATTTAGCCGAGCAAAGCGGAGACGAAACACTATGAGGCGATGGGGGCTTCGAACGCAGTCGTCCGCGGAATAATATTCCCGCGGCAGCGATGTTAACGATGTTTTACGAATACACTTGTATAATGGGGGCACGGCCACGGCGACGGTAAAAACACCGAAACCGGCCGGGGCCAGAGTTCCCTGCTACGGATCGCCGTCAACGCGAACAATGCAAACTCCGAAATTCCTGTTTATTGTTCCGACCGCTGGAAAATTCGTGCGATGCTTAAGGAGGATTCGCGTCCCGGGAAATTGAACGGGACGGGGGGAATTATACGGTCCACGGAGTGACCCTGGTACGCCACGACACGATGAAATTCCCCCCTTGGGACACAAAACGCGATCGGGGACGCGATATACACCGTCAAATGAACGGAAAACACGAGCAGTTCAACCGTTCACACTTTATCGACCGATTAAACGCGTTTTTTATCGACTGGTGACCTATTAAGCGACTTCTTTACCGACTGGTGGTCTATTAATCGCGTTTTTTACCGACTGGTAGCCTATTCATCGACTGTTTTACCGGCTGTTGACCTATTAATCGCGTTTTTTACCGACTGGTAGCCTATTCATCGACTGTTTTACCGACTGGTGACCTATTAATCGCGTTTTTTACCGACTGGTAGCCTATTCATCGACTGTTTTACCGACTGGTGGCCTATTAATCGCGTTTGTTACCGACTAGTAGCCGATTAATCTACTGTTTTACCGACCGCTAGCCTACTAATCGGGTTTCTTTATCGACAAAGCCTACCTACTAGTCCATCAACCAATGTTCATGAATGTAGAAAATGTTATTGGGTGAAATAACAGAAAACGATGAAGAAGAAGATGAAGAAGCAAAAAGCTTCCTGGTGACAGGGGAAAAAGGTTTGGCAAGAAATTATACGCCAATGCTCCACACACCCACACGTGTTTGCCGTGAATGCTGGTCGTGGGTGGACTCGCACGTAAGTCGGGGCGCGTACACGTGCCCGTATGTGTCGCCAGAGGCTCGTAAGGAGGGTGGCTCGAAGAATTGTAGATTTAAGTCGTGTCTTATCGCGAGGGAGTCGTAGCCCGCGGCACGCCGTTCAACCTCGTCGCGACCCGCTTCGAAGCCTCGACTTCGAGGCTCCGTTTCGAGCGTTCTGCCACGTGTGCAATATTAAAGGCCGCCTTAAAAACGGTCGACGCACGGCGTCGCGACAGCTTGTTTCCCCGGGACCACTGCAAGCACACTTTCGACGAATCGTATCCGTAACCACGAACGTGATTCCGCATTCACAAAATGACCCTGAAAATCCAATCGAACGATTCTAGCTGGAACGGTGGAAACACGTAGGAATAATAAATGCATCGGTGAAGAGAGTTTACCGTGTATCGATCGGTCTGATTCTGTAATTAGAAGGAATTCGAACGTTGCAAGTATCGGGGTGGATGTTGCAGAGTTGCCACTTTAAAAACAACCGACGTTACGACACGCCGGGTCAAACTCCCAGTGGCGTAGCCTCCGTGGGGGTGGGGGCTTCCCACGTCATCTCGACCACCCTCTAACCAGCAGTTCTCAATTAAAACGGATTCGACCGAGCACCACGAAAAGAAGATTTCTTACTTTCTCTTCTCACAGGGGAATCCTATTCTAAGTTATCGACCAGGTGTCACTGTACAGGGTGACTCTGCTCGATCGACTGGGAATATTTTGCAACTTATTACTTGCACAATAGGTGTGCGTGGACTTTGTGAATTTGAGTTTGATTCAGATTGGAGGGTGAGTGAAAGGGTTAAATTGATTTGCCAGACGAGGGATTTGGACGTTTGACGCGGTTGCGGAGAAATTGCGTCGATTAAGACGGGACACCGTGTATGCAGCGTCGGTTCCCTGACTCGTGGACTGACTCTCGTGCCTGGCTATGCCTGAATACCCGGCAGGCTCAGCGGCAACTGCATTGCAGTACCTCCTCCATATGCCAGGCAGCGTGCGCTCGGAGAAGGAGCCTGCATCGGACGAAAGAGACGGAGAGCAAGTGGCCGCGATTTATCGAGTGCTCGAATTTCGAGCGTACAATCCACGTCGCGCGGCTAATTGACAATTAACGCGTCGATGATAGCTCCGGGGGGTCGCCAACCGTCTAACCACGGTCTGTCACGTTTCCCGCCAAAATTTGAATCCAAAAAAAAAAAAGAAACCAAAATAACTGACCATCGAAACGGATAACGACACGAAATCTCTCGACACTGAAAGGCCACATTTTTGACGTTGTGGCCAGAGTTTGGGGGAGTTCCCATTGGCAATTTCGAGAGAGCCCGGAGTTTCGAGGAGCAGACAAATAAGGGGAATAACGGCTCGAGTAGGCAATTTGAAAAGGAATCGTCCGATTTCGTGAGCTGGTTCGGGAATTCGTTGGATCGCGAGAGGATTGCCTCTCCGCCCGGTATCGAGGTGCTCGCGAACGTATCGCGTACGGCGAGGAAAAAGGGGGAAGCACCGTCGGCCGTGAGAGGAGCCGCGAGGCGAAGATGTGCCGGATGTAGGTGATACATATTTCCTAGAGCAACGCCCGGCTCGCGGCAATTTTGCCACGCGTGTTTTTCCCAAGATTTATGTCCGCTCGTGCCACCGTTTAACGACGTCTCCTGGCCTCACCGCCGGTTATTATCGTCTACCGTTTCACCCTGCGCGATGCTGCAGAAAGTTATCATCCGATAACTGTCTGGCCTTTTCGGCATCTGCGCCGAAAATTCCATCCGGGAAACGTTCTTTCGTCGCGGGATATTAAAAATGGACCGTGCGCGAATTTATGGGCCTTCCGGCGTTAAATTTCGGTCGGAATGTGCGGGGAACACCCGATATATCGCGATTCGATGACTCTCAGCGACCAACCCCTTTTCTCGCGAATATTTCATCAGACGTATTTATATCTGAGTGTAACTAAGATTGTCAGCCACGAGAATAGGATTGAGTCGAGAAATTGTTATATATCTCATTCAAAATTGTCATAGAAGTTGTTTACTACATCCTAACTTTGTTTTGATGTTTTTGTGAGGTCGCTAAAATTGATAAATCTTATTCCAATTTATTTTTTTCGTTTATACGTGACGGTGAAATGACTGTTCGAATCAATCTCTAGCTGGAGGAACTATTTGTTGCGGTACAATTCTCAGCGACTTCGACCACCCACGCCCCCCGGAGTCCTCGTTCCCGTCGTCGCCGAGGTAATTGCGTGTTTATCTGCTCGGCTTAATTACGTGTCCGCTTGTCCAGCTGCAGGTGGTAAATTTTGTCCTACCCATTTACTACGTTCCCTGCTCGTGTCCGCGACGTACGTCGAATCTCCGCCATTTTGTACCGTTACGAATCCACGCTGGTACTTTCCATCGGGGACACGGCTTCGCGGTATTTTAATAATAACCGTTCGTTGAATTTTAATACGGTTAAAAGCTGGGCGCAACCACCGCCCCGTAACCCCTTAACCTAATCTCGATTATATTTCTCCGGTGAGATCCGTGGAAATAAACATTTGTTTCTCCTCAAAATGCTTTGAAATTCGCGCCTAGGCGTCGGCCATCTTGAATACATGGTAGTCTCCATTAGCGAGATACTTATTTTAATAATAACTATCGCGTTTGTTGAATTTTAATGTGGTCAAAAGCTTGGTGCCATCGCCACCTAACCAAGGAACCTAATTTCGATAGTATTTTCGCTGTGAAATTCGTGAAAATGAAAATTTCTTTTTCCAAGTGAAGACAGTCGAACATCCGCCATCTTGAATCCAAGCTTATACCTCGTATTAGCGATATATTTCGTTGAATTTGAACACTGGAACCACCAACCAAAATGGCGCCTTCACTTATACCACAAAAATTAAACAGATCTAACAAATCTAACAATTTTTAACAGAAATTACCAATCATTTTAACCACTTTCAGGCAGTTTAAGTGTTAAGTTTGACCTACCCACGATTAAAATTAAAAATTTCTTTCCCGAAACCAGTCCTGCATCAAAGTTAGCTCGGGCGGGCGAATTAAGGGAGCACGTTTCGCGAGGAAAGAAACGTAACGCGCGAACAATTCCAACAGATAATTAAAACCGTAAGAAGTGTACGCGTTCCGAGCAGACGGCTGTTCCTTAACTAAGGGAACGATACGACGAGGCGGGCATTACGGGAAGTCCTACGGAACGACAATACGAGAGAACTCCCCGAGTAACAAGTAACAGGAGAATGAACACTCAGCGGGGGGAGAGGGGAAGGTCGTTCCGTTCGAAGGCACGAAACACTTTCGAGGCAGGATAATTGAGATAAAAGGGCGATAACAAATACCGGAAGGGGGGGACGCGAGAGCAGCTACTTTCGCGCTCTTTCAGGTACGAAATAAGGAACTCTCAAAATTCGTTCGCGCAAGAACTTTTTCTTTTCAACGACCAGGGGGGGGATTCCGGGCAACTTTTTCAATGAACTTTAAAGCGCTTGCCCTAATTTCCACCCGGATGAATGGAGGGGGGACCGCATGAAAAGCGGCCCCGACCCGCTTCTATTTTTTTTTTCAACCCCTTTACCCCCCTTAAAGTCGTGTTTCGCGTACGTGCGCGGACAAATAAAAAGAATCACGGGTGAAAGGAAACCACGAGAAGCTCCGGGAGCCGGCAGGTGACAATCCGTTCTTGCCTCGTTGACGGAAACGGTCGAACAAAAACACGACAATGTGGGAATTTGCCTGAATGCAACGTGCTTCCTTCCGACGCTGACGGAAGGGATCAGAAGTAAATTCGTGAAACGAACTCTCGTTGACCCCTTGTGGTACAGTGACTCACTGCTCACTCGTCATCGAGTACTACACAGGGTGTTCGATCATTCTTGGGGGCAAATTTTAATGGAAGATTCTGGAGGCCAAAGTAAGACGAAAGTCAAGAATACCAATTTGTTGGTTCGTTGATCGATGCTACGCTGATACGTCAGTAAACAGAGGGAGAGCCACTATCGCGCGCCTGCAGCTGTATGCAGGTTGCCTACCCACAGGCGAAATTTAAAATTTCAATAACTTTTTAACGAAGCCTCGATCAACAAATTGACATTCTTCATTTTCGTATTATTTTTACCCCAAGAATCTTCCACCAAAAAATTGAAGGGGTTAAAAAATCTATTTTTCGAGGGGGAAGTACCATTAATGGACACATTCGAAATTCCAGGCATGAAATGCAACGAAGTTGAAACGAGCTCTCGTTAAAGAGTCTGTCTCCCCGCCAGGAAAATATAATTAATTACGGGAGGGGGGGAAGCGTTTTTTTTTTGTTTTTTTTTAATGGCTGACAGTTCTTCGCTATTAGCGAACCCGGCCTTTACGAGAATTAATGAGAAATACTGCGCTCTTCCGGGAATCTTCGCGGACTTCTGTTTCGTTTATTAAAATAACAAACTCCGGGGGCTCCATCGATGGGAAGGGAAACGGAAACTTTTTCCCACGGTTCCTCGGACCGTCGGGCGTAAAATTTTTTTCCTCGCGAGAAACGTCGATGGAAAAACGAGGAAACCGGGGGAGTTAAAGGCTAGGCCGAAGAAACGACGGAGGGAGCCGATTTAATTGCTTCGGAACCGAGGACCTTGTTAATGGAACGGTAAATATCAAGGGCGGTTAAGCGTCTCGTGGACGTTAAAGATTCAGTGCTTCCCCGGAGTGCAGCAACTTTTTAACCGTTCGCGGAACACGATCAGACATTTTGTGCATCGCGATACGAAGAAGCTTTCGGAGAAAGACGTACAAGAGAGCTTCTTTTGAAAGCTACGAAGAGAACAGTCTCACTTCCAAAACGGATATTTCGGTTGTCCTGGGAGTCTTTCTCTTCTCCCCCCCGGAAATTTCGCGGCTTGGTTGCGACCGGAAACTATCCTCCAGGTTCAACAAATTTCAGAATTCCGGGGCGAGTCCCTTTTCCCCGAGAAATCGCGGGATCTTGGATCTCCGGGCTCCGGGGAATTCCGGATATTAACAGTTCTACGCGAAACTGAATTTTTCCTATTTCCCTTCTCTGACCAGGGTCCTGCATCGTTAGGGGAATCGAGTATTTTCTAAAAATAATGCACGAAATTTAAGGAGGGGATCCCCCTGATTGAAATTTAAACTTTTCTATTTTTTTTCGTAAGGAATTAATAGTTCTACTGCACTAGACTTCTAGGGCCACAAAGAGGGGTCATCAAACTATACGAAAATATTTTTTGCTCCAATTTTTATAACATAGTGGACCTCTCAGTGTCGCTGAAATAGACCTTTGATTCTCCACAAACAAAAGTTTGCAGGCAATGGTGCTTCCCCCTTTTATTATTTTCTTCCCAAAGGGTGTTTACCCAAATAAATAAATAAGAAGCTCTCACAGGTGCACACACACACGTTGCATCGTGGATTCCAAAATGTTTGCAACTGTCAGTAGCGAACTGGGCCTAAGAGAATCGACTCTGAGGGCGCACCGGGGATTTCAGAGACGTCAAGAACATTGCAGGCAGAGAGAGAGGCTTTCGTAGACATGCTAGCCGAGTAACACGAGGCAAAGTTACAAACACGGTCGGTTCTCTGTCGGGTCAGTGTATACAACATCGACGAGTTACCCGTGTAAGGATCATGAACCGACTCCGGGGCGGGTTCATTAAGGGAGATAAGACCGTCTAACGGAGAAATAGAACGAATCTCTTTCGCTGGCTCCGTTCCCACTCTACCGGGGATATATTCTTGCTTCTTACCCCGGAACGAGAGCACATTTTAATGGTAAAACGGTCGTTCGTAATTACACCTGCATTAAAAGGTGGAGGCACACGTGAAATGGTAAAACGAGATGCGATGTTTGACAATTTTTTTACGGCATGAGGGTTCCATGAAACAGTTCGCCATTTTTCACCGCGAATTCTTTTACATTTCAAGACACAAACATATTTTTTGGGGGATGAAATAATAATATTAGCGAATTAAAGTAGCTGCATCAAATTGGAGGACTTTGTCTGACTAGTGGTTGATATTTCTACTTAAAAAGAAGGACCAACATTTGCTAACTGATTCTCCATTGAATATTTCTATATTCTAAGGAGAAAATAATAATATTACTAGTGAATTTTAATGGCTATATTAATTTGGAAGACCCAGTCTGACCAATGGTTGACATTTTTACTTAAAAAAAGATTTAGTCTGGCCAATGGTTGATATTTCTACTTAAAAAGAGGATCTGACACTTCCCAACTGTACTTTGACTGAGTATTTCTAAATTTCAAGGGGCAAATAGTAATAATATTAGCAAAAAAAATCAGCTGCATCAATTAGGAAGACCATGTCTGACCAGTGGTTGATATTTCTACTTAAAAAGAAGGACCAACACTTCATAACTGATTTTCCACTGAATATTTCTAAATTCTAAGGAGAAAATAATAATATTATTAGTGAATTTTAATGGCTATATTAATTTAGAAGACCTAGTCTGACCAATGGTTGACATTTCTACTTCAAAATTGATCTATTCTGACCCATGGTTGATATTTCTACTTAAAACGAAGACCTAGCTGTCCTTCAATTGAATATTTATAAATCAAACACTGCATAGACGTTCAAATATTAGTTCTACATAGTTTCTTCGTCAAACAAACGTAGGAATATCAATTTTATTGAATCTCACTTCCAGCTTAGAAAATTCCAAGATACATGTTAAAGAATAACGTTTATTATTTCATCCAAAGTCGATAGAACGTAACGAAAAAAAAATCCCTGTATCCTGAAATGTTAAAGAACATATGTGGAAAGTGGGGAAAAGTTTCATTGAACCCGTACGTAGTAAAAAAATTACCAAATATCGCTTTTCGTGTTAGACGATTAGAATGAGAACTTTTGAGGATTAAATTGAGAAATTTGAAGGGTTGTTTTTGATTTTTCGGGTGTAATATTCGTTAATATCGTTGCACTCGATGCTCGATCGACCCCTGAAACCGAGGGAACCGATACACCTGACCGATACGGCCGCCATTAAGACGTAATCGAGAATCGATACTCGATCATCCTCGATATTGGTTTTCTCCTGATTTTAATAAGGTGGCGCCATGACGGTCTACCCTTCTTCCTCATTTATATACGCCAGCACGCTCGCGTGCTCCTCACGCGAGCGTTATTTTAAGCGAGCCTCGTTTTACTGAAATTTTCCACGGCGACACGCGTTTCCTGAGAACCTCCATTGAAAAATTAACCGATGAAACGTCACGTGTGGCTTCGATAATAATTCGAACTTCACATATCACCAAATGCACTCGTTCAGTATTAATTGCATCACCAAATCAAATACCTTACGACCCTGACATTCGATTAATTAATAATTACTAAATTAACTGTGTGCAAAAATTTTAGTTCACAACCCCAAAATTCGATAAAACACAATTTCTTATGCTGTGTATTTTTATTTTGTATTTGTCCATCTGGAAATTTCATGATCCATTTCTAAAAATAAATTCATAAAATAATAGTGAAAATTGTAAATAAAATAGAAGACAGAAAATCATGGGGAAAAATGTTTCCAAAATTCAATTGTAATACATATACTATGTTATATAGTTTATTGTATAGAACCCATAAATAAATAAATAAATAAATAAAGAAAGTGATAGAAATTTTTAAAATGGAGACTAAAATTTTTGCACAGACCTAATAAAACTTTTACCTCGACGTCACATTGGAAGCTTACAAAGTCAACGATTTGAGAAACAAGTAGCAAATAAAAAAAAAAAAATGGTGTCATCTTCCGATGACTCTGCACGATTCGAGTTTCTGCTCTATGAATATTTTCTAACTGCCCGCTTAGAAGAGACAACCTGTCCCAGTTTCTAAAATCCGTGTACCATGTGGCCTTACAAAACCGCTACAAAGTTGTTTTGCTCGAAAATCAATGTCCACGTAGAGTTCACTTTTCCCCTAATTCGGCGCGTGAAAATTGTGACCTTCCCCCGATAAATCGAATCTAATTAGTCGCGATAGCCTTTTATCGTGCTCGCGGTAACCGGAAGTGAGACGAGGAGGAAACAGGTGTACCATGAATCAGGGATTTCTAAGCGCGTGGGGCGATCGTGGCTCGTTAAAATTCCGCGAACGTGTTCCCCAACTTCGAGGCACCAAGAGAGAGAGTTTCAGGCTCGATGTCTCAATTATTTGACTCTTTTTTAAACCCCCGATATCCTCGGAAGCTTTGCAAAAATTTCCAATTTTTTTCCATCGATAAACAAATGCCAGAAAATATTCAAAAACACTGTAATAATAAAGGTAATTTTCAAGAATTTTTTGGGCCCAATTTTGAAACTTTTTCTAACAAACATTTAATATTTTTGAAAACTACATATCTTCAACTACTTGTAGTAAAAATTTCGTGCAAAAATATTAATTATTATGGACGTAATAAAAACCAAGAGGGCTCCAAAAAATTTGTTAGAAATGGGGGTGTAATTTTTTACTGTAAATTGTGAAACGATAAATCATGCAATTTTGTTAAACTATAGGACAGTAACTTTTATTAGACAGATTTTAAAAATAATTATTTGTTACAAAATGGTGGAAATTTGTAAGGAGAGATTTCGAAAAAATCTGATACAAAACCAATATTTCGAGTGTCGAATCTTTCGTGGCGCGAGGATTCGGTGTAACGTTTGGCATTAGCGAATGTTTGGCCGACGACGCAGGAATATATCAAGTTTAATACGTAACGTCGGGCGTAAAGAGAGGAAGTGCACGCAAAGGACGAAAGGGACGTCGAGTGGCTCGTAAATGTTGATGAGTTCGCAACAAAATTACATCGTCGACGTAGCAAACGCTGCACACGCCTTATTACTCTCGTTACGTTTAAACGATCTATCGTGTCGGGAATGGTTTCGGGTAGGAGGCTAAATTGATAATTGTTCCGAAGAGATTACGCGGAGAGGGGGGACGGTTTTGATACGCCCCCGCAACCACGCTCGGCTCGTGCCCGCAAATCTCTCGCCGATTTATTTCCCAGTTGCATCCAAGAACACGTCTGCGTCTGACTTTCGATGAAATGATAACAATATTAGGGAATAAAATTGGCTGCAACAGTTTCGAAGACTTCGTCTGACTAATGGTTGATATTTCCACTTAAAAAGAAAGTGTAACACTTTCCAAAATGTTCCAAGATTGAGTACTGGTAAATTTCAAGGGCTAAATACTAATATTAGCCAATATAATTAGCTTTGTATTATTTTTGAAGACCTAGTCTGACCAGTGGTTGATACTACTACTTAAAAAGAAGATCCAACACTTTCCAAAATGTTCCAAGATTGAGTATTGGTAAATTTCAAGGGGTAAATAATAATATTAACGAATATGATTGCCTCTGCATTAATTTCGAGGACCTCGCCTGGCCAGTGGTTGATATTTCTACTTACAAAAATTCTGACACTTCCCAAAGTGTTCCTAAATTGAATATTTCTATATTTCAAGGGTCAAATAGTAATAATATTACTGAATAAAATTAGCTGAATTAATTTGGAAGACCTTGCCTGACCAGTGGTTGATATTTCTACTTAAAACGACGACCTGTCACTTCCCAAACCGTTCCTCCACCGAGTATTTCTAAACTTCAAGTGGCAAACAATAATAATACCACCGAATAAAATTAGCCACGTCAATATTACTCTCGTTACGTTTAAACGATCGCTATCGTGCCATGAATGGTTTCGGGTAGCAGGCTAAATTGATAATTGTTCCGAAGAGATTACGCGGAGGAGGGGGGGTTTTTGATACGCCCCCGCAACCACGCTTGGCTCGCGCCCGCAAATCTCTCGCCGATTTATTTCCCCGGGTAGCGTCCCGAGCGCGCGTCTGCGTCGGACGTTAACAATCCGGTTCGAGATAAGCTTTTGCCCGGAGAGAAACTTTTTTACCCTCCCGCCATCTGTGCCTTCCTCTCTCTATCCTTCCGCGATTTCTCATTATACGGAAGGGGGGGGGGGAATATAAATTTAATTATCGGCCGTCCGTTAAAGCTTTCGCTTCGTTTATCTTCCTCTTCAACTTTTAATATCGATATTGCGACCCGACCGACAACCCACACCCCTCCTCGCCCTATCCCGGAAAGGTCAACGCGTTTTCACCGATTGGGGACCCGGAAAATTACTTCCGACTTGGCCTCCCGCACACTCCCCGTTCACCGTTTGCCAAAGCACGAGTTGATACGGTTACTTTAATGGTGATTCGACGTGAATGAAAAGAAACTTTCTTTTTTTCGTAAATTCTTTCTATTTATTTTTGTTGTTTATCAACTGCCCGGGCGGTGTTATTTCTCTATTTACAGAGCACCTTTGTACCGCGGATTCTTTACCATTTATTTTCCCACGAACATATTGTTTATTATACTGTGTGGTATTTTTATACACAAAGTGGTTTTTGTTGTTTTTCATTCGTTTATCGAGCATACACACCGATATACACGCTTGCAATACGGCGATTTTACCACTCATTTTTGCTGTATATATTGTTTATTATACCGGTATTATTTTTGTTTATGGGAAGTGCTTTTTCTTGTTTTTTATTTGTTCGATACTAACGAACAAATTACAGGAACCGATAGTGATATTTATACAGTAGAAATACCATATATAATACGTTTTTTTTTTTGGAGCGGTCACCCATCGCAAAGTACGGGATTCGAACGCCTCCAAAAGCCGCTTAACGTCGATGACCACAGAGGGAGCCACTGTCTCCAATGACCCACGGGATCACTGACAATTATTATTCTCAATTTCTCCAATATAAACCCTCGTGTATCTCTACATATAAATAAACAATATATAAAAAAACAAGATTCTTTTGTTATTTACTGAAATAAATCACCATTATAGTGACAGTAACTGTACATACGATCTTCCTGCAAATATTTCGAGAGCAAATTCGACGCAATAAAAGAATACGTGGCTTTACAAAATAACAGCACAACTGCTCCAGATTGGATTGTTGGCGTGTTTCGATCGCGTGTTTGTTGTCCCGTCGTTTCCCTGCGCCGTAAAATAATTCCAGACCATTTCGAACTCGGAAATTAGAAAATAAGAACCAATTTACATTCACTACAAAACTGGTTAATTGCCCCTAAAGTTTCTATCTAGAAATTAGAAAATTAGAAAATCTCAGATTTCGTTGAATTTTTAAACCAAAAATAAATCATTTTAACAAACTGGAGCGTCGTTGGTTCGAACTTAGAAGTCCAACAATGGATATTTTTAGCTTTGTAAAATAGTTTTACCCCCGTTATGTCGTTCTGTGTCTTTTGGAACAATGTACGAGGCGTTTCTGGACGTTGCAGCGCGATTTCGAAAATTCGATTGCCCTCGAATCGCGCCGGGACGAGCCCTGGCAACACAAAGGGCGCAAGTCTCGATTGTACCTGGCCATTCGTTCCGAAAGAGTCAAAGGGAAGGCACTTTTGCCTCTGTCCCGTTACACGCTCGACTTTTAATTCATCCCCGCTTAATGCAACCATTGATTAATCCTTTTAACCCTCCAAGCATTGTTAAATTTTTTTTTTCCACCCTTTGTGCACCCTCCACCTATCATTTGGTAAATATTGTTTCGTTACTGTGTCTGTTTTCGAATACCCTTTTTCGAAAACAGTTTCAAACTCGAACCCAGGACACCGTAATTGGAAAAGTACGAACTTTTATAGGGGACTTTCCCAAGTTTTTCGTGTCTCCTTTCATCAGGGGGGTGGGAAATTCTTATTCGAGGGTTCCTGGAAAATTAATTTCGTTTGGATAATTAAGAGATTATCGTGAGGTGGTTTTTTTGGTTTTCTTGGCTTTTTTTTTTTAATTTTTAGGTACCTCGAATGGACGAAATGACGTTTAATGTACACCCATGCTCGGCCAATGAAAAATTCATATCAAAGGCCTGGGCAAATCGTGATTGCCAGAGCATGAAGTTAACCCACATTTCCGTCAGTTTGCGATACAATTTTATCGTATCCAGTTCGCGCCCCGCTGATTCAATTTCATGATCAAACAAATAGCGTTTCGACTCGCGACTGGGGGTAGCGTCCGACGAGAATAATGAAAAAAAAAATATCTGGACCAAAACTGAACGTTGTTAAAGATGTTTCGAGCGATCTGTATATTTTTGTTGTGTAAATTGAATTACCGAGGAAAAATAATTTTCGAAGAACACTCTGGAAAGTTTCGAAGCTTTGAGGGGGGAGCACAAAGACAAAGAAAATGGAGGCAAAAGTGAGATGCACATGTACGTGAATAGGGGACGTATTATTCCGAACGATTGTTCGTGTTCATCGTGTCGCCGAGTTTGTACAAAATTGACGAATGTCGGGAGGAACCAGGTCAGACGTTCGCAGCCTGTCGTGATCGTAATCTCAATTAACCCATTTGCAAAAGCATTCTACCGGTTACTAGTATCGTCGAGTGAGAAGTAATTCGTTTTTAAAACTCGTTTCCCCATCGATCTCGTCTAAATATACGATTTGTCAATTTCTTTTTTTTTTACAAACTGACACACGCTTGTAACAAAATTATTTTGCGTTTCAGAGGATATTAACATTGTTTGTTTGTTCCCTTTTAGTAGGAAAATGAAATAGAAATTGTATATTCAGGGTGTTGATTGAGACTAAAAAGTTATTAAAAAATTAAATTAAAAAATTTGAAATTGTTCATGGAAAAATTAGTTTCGGTTGTGGGGGTCAATTGTAATTATTTTTGGTGAATACACATACCTTCGAAATCCTAACCACTTTCGAGAAAAAAATTCGAGTAGGTGTGAAATTTTTCGACAAAATTACAAAATATCAAATCGTTCTAAAAAAATTATTTTTGTTTGCAGGGGCCAATTACAACCATTTTTGGTCATTAGACATACCCTCGAAATCCTAACCATTTTCGAGAAAAAAATTCCTTACCGAAAATATCATTTCAGGCCAGAAATGTTACTCCAAAATTTCATGTGTATCTTTAAAACATCATAACTTTGGAACAGATTGGAGGATTTTGATGTTTAAAAATGCAAACGACGCGTATTTTAATGAAGAACAAGTAGAAATTTCAAAAATATTCGAAAAGAAGATTTTTGACTTCGCAAAATGAAAAAAACCCCATAAAAATGATCCAATTTTCAAACGGCCATAACTACTATAATAGTGAGTGTATTTCATTGAAATTTTTTTTTGAAGTAGAGCTCATGGGTACCTACAAAAAAGTGTTAAACAACTTTTCTGTAGAACGTCAAACAAAATTACTAAAAATCAAAAACGAAATTTTAAGAAAAATCGACAGGGTGTAGGTGCCTAAATTTTTCGCCGAAAAAAAAAAATTTCAAATCATTCTAAAAAAATTATTTTCGTGTCCGAGGTTCAATTACAAGCATTTTTGTTGAATAGACATACCCTCGAAATCCTAACCAGTTTCGAGAAAAAAATTCAATAAGTGGATAAATTTTTCGACAAAATTAGAAAATTTCAAATCATTCTAAAAAAATTATTTTTAGTTAAGGGACTCAAGTATAATCATTTTTGATAAATACACATACCTTCGAAATCCTACTCGGTTCCGAGAAAAAAATTCGAGTAGGTGGGCAAATTTTTCGTCGAAATTGAAAAATTTCAAATCGTTCTGAAAAAATTATTTTTAGGTCCAAGGATCATGTGAAATCATTTTTGATAGATACACATACTCCCGAAATCTTACGCACTTTCGAGAAAAAAAATTCTTTACCAAAAATGAGGTCATATTTAATGATTTTATATTTCCCATGAATACATTGGATGTAAGGTTTGCTCGTATACCTCGTCAGTGCTAGCATCAGGCCCATTAAAATATTATTATTTCAATAATATTAAAAAATAGCTCATGAAAGAGAGGATAATTTTTCTGATGTAAAATTGTTGACATAAAGAATGAACAGAATTATAAAATAAAATTCCAGAAGAACGACTCAAGGGAGCAAAGTAGTTGGAGAGGAGTTCGAATAACGAAAAAATGTTTTGCAATGGAACGGTGGTTGTTTCTTGAAAACAGTGGGCTATCTATTATTAAAATTTGGTCCCTTAAAGGGATCGTTGAGCGAGCTAGGGGGGGTTGGTAAGTGGGGTTCTTGATGTTTTTAAAGGTCAGTGACCAAGTCGGTCGAGGGGGAGGGTCACGATGTTTCGAGAGGCTCGAGAAAAGAGGAAAAAGCGAGAGACAGAGGCGGTGGAGGAGCCCCGACTGCAGGGTTGGACGTGGCCTCGCGGGTCATTAATGTTTAGCCGAGCTAACGAAGTTGAGAAACCGGGCGGGAAGGGTTCTCGTGTGCCGCGAGGGGGCGCATGGCACCCGTGGCAAGCAAAGTTCGACGTACAAAGTGTTATAAATGAGGACAATTGGGGTTTCAATCCGGGGATAAAGACGTCCGCGTACGAGAAAAACGTTCCCGATTTTTCTCCCGACCTCAACTTCATCGCGAATCCCCAAGATCGAGCGGAGATATAAATTTTCGTCGCCCGCGCCATTGAGAACGATATTTCCAGGGAGAGGAGGGTGAGAATCGATGATCGACGAGCGCTCGAAAGTCGAAAGTCGCGTTCGAGTGTCGACAACTTCGAGTAGAATCGTTCGAGATATCGCGAGGTCTCGAGAATCGAATGCAATCGATCGTGGAGGAGAGGATCGATTATCGAAAGTCGAAAGTCGCGTTCGAGTATCGAAAACGTTGAGTAGAATCGTTCGAGACATCGCGAGGTCTCGAGAATCGACAAGAATCGATCGTGGAGGAGAGGATCGATTATCGAAAGTCGAAAGTCGCGTTCGAGTATCGATAACTCCCTAGTCGAATCGTTCGAGATATCGCGAGGGCTCGAGAATCGATTATCGAAAGTCGAGAGTCGTTCGAGAGCTCGAGAATCGAAAAGAATCGATTATCGAAAGTCGAGAGTCGTTCGAGAGCTCGAGAATCGAGAAGAATCGATTATCGAAAGTCGAGAGTCGTTCGATAGCTCGAAAATCGAATAGAATCGATTATCGGAAGTCGAGAATCGATCGTATCTCGATTCGAGATCGACGATATCTCGTTCTATCGACGAGATGGAAGGTAATAACGTATTATTCCACGTTTTGGGCGCCAGAAACGATCGAGTTCCGGGGCTCTCGACACCCGGGGAACCTCGGCACTAATTTCTGGTGTGAATTCGGCTTAACTGCTCCGCCCAATCCCCCGTTCGGAGGACTCAACGGGCGCCAAAACAATCGGACGGGACGCGAAAACTGCATCAGACGCGAAATTCCAGCTAATTGTCCCCGACAGTCCTTTTCGTTCCTTCTCCAAACTCTAAACCGTTCCTATCTCTTTCCCGCCTTTTCGCTCTTGGCTACAATGCGACGATGATTACCGAAACGACTGCAATTTTCAAATCCACGAGACTACCAACACCACTCCTCACCGTTTTCCAGCGTTTAATCGCTCCGGGATTCGCGGATAATTACGCGACACTACGAGCTTATGCTCGAAATGTTTTCTAACTTCTACTCTCTTCGTCAAGTTCTCATTTTTTTAACACTCGATTCCATAGTTTTTATTTTTTTTTTTAATTATTATGCAATTTAATGTAATCTCTAGATCATTCAGTATTTTTTATTTTGTCATTCTGTATTTAATAATTTTATTTCTGCCATCACATTGCATAAATTAACTAGAATCGCAACACTTAAAATTACTTAAAACATTTGTTCACGTTTGCAATATTTACTGTCCCCAAAACGTGCTAAAAAAATGAAAAATTTGTTTAATATTGCAAACGTTATTTTTAATATTGTAAATGTTGCAATTCTAGTTAATTAATGCAATGTGCTGGCTAAAAGAAATTTTTTAAACACAGAAAAACAAACTAAAAAATACTCAATGAACCAGAAATTATATTAAAGTGCGTAATAATTTCTAAAAATAAAAGCTACATTTGACTGCTCATAAATTTGAATATTTCATGTCATTTTGCATCCCACTGAACCGTTAACGAAGTTTTCATAGGGTAGTTTTCTCCCTTCGTGACTTTGTTTGCTCGTTCTTAAAAAAAAAATTGCAAAAACGACTCGAAACGCAAATCCACGAGCCCCCGATGATACATCGAGGCCACCGATACAGTTTGCCAAATCCCATAAGAAGATCGATCCGCGCACGCCAGCGCGATAAATCATCATTACAATTACATCCGGAACAGGAATACTCTCCAGAGCCGTAAAATAAACTCTGCGCGGCCGATTCCGCGCGGATTTATCTCGCTTCCTTCGCCCTCCATATTTCAGTTCCGTGAATTTTCTTCGCGCGTCCCGGTTACGCGTCCCATCTCCAGAGAACCGTGTTTCCCGCGTCCACTCGTCCCCCCTCGTCGTTTTCGTAACAAAAGGAACCGTCGACGAGCGTTTCATATTTATAAAAGAGTTAATATTTATCCGCGCCAACCGGACTCTTCGTTTCTGTTTTCATTACCGCTGGAGTTACGCGCCACTACCGTCTTCCGTTTTGCAATTCGAAAAAGAGAAAAAATTCGAGGTGAACTTTGCGGGAAGATCGAGTTTGAAAAATGTTAGTCCGCCCCGAACGAGAGTCAATTAACGAGCCACGTTGCCCACCAGCCACGGGAGAACAGTTTCAATTATCCACTCGGGGAATTGAATTCATTATAATTTTCCCTACCAGGGGCGGCATTAAAGGGCCGGCTTGCTGCGACCTCTCTGTATCGCGCGCACACTTCAACAATTACGTTATCCCACCGATTGGTTTCCAATAACGTATTTATTCGCTCGGATGCACCCTCTGTGAGTTACCAAACGTATCAGTTTTCAAGTGCACGACCGCCCGCGCAACGAAACATTTCACCGATTGCATATTATTCACCGGATATCCACTTTCTTCCGCCGATCGGAATTATTCGTCGATCGTTCTCCGCGAATTATTCGCTCGAATTTGCTTTGAACGCTGTCCATGATCTAGCAATTAATTGCTTGACCCTTTCTCTACAGTACACAATTTTAACAATTTATACCTACTGGGCTACTCGAGTACAATTTTCTGACCCCATTTTTTAGGAATATTAACACTTTATCGACCGATAGTCCGTTAATCGGTCTTCTGTCGGCAATGTAGAACTCGTTGCCAACCGGTAAGGTAGAAATTGTTACCAACCGGTAAGGTAGGGCTGTTAATCGGTAACGTAGGACTCATTACCAACCGGTAAGGTAGACTACTAATCGGTAACGTAGAAATTAATGACAGTGACCACTTATAAGAAGCTACCGTGGTCAGTAAAGTGTTAGAATTGTCCTTTTTCTCCAGAGAAATTTAAGATTTCTCCATTTGTGTCACTATACATGGACCTCAAATCGAGTTCTGGTGCTTTTATTACGAACTATCGTCCCTTATTCTATCAAAGTAAACTTTGTATGGGAAATATCGATGTGTAGCGATGAAAGAACGACGAAAAATGTTAAAATTGTAGTCTATCGGATGTCTGGAGGAGAATAGCGACGATGGGGGAGGATGTAAAGACGATTTCGCCATTTCCAAGTGGGATCACCGAACACTGATCGCCGATTGTTTCAATCGGCTTTAGCCACCGGCGTTTCCCCGGCTTCCAAACCCTTTCCCCTTTCCCCTTTTCCTCTTTCGCTCTTCTTATCCCTCCCCGAGTGTTCCAGATACTCGATACAATTCGACTCGACTTCTGCTCGACGAAGATACGAGCCCTCGGACCGACGAACGCGCGAGAAAAGCCCAGACGTCGACATTTCCATACACGCAGACAACTTTCACAGCTGTCTCGAGCCTTCCATCTCTGAGAGAGGAGACTGATACCCGGGAAATCGATGCAATTTCTGCTAATGCACACTCATGTGCATTAATCATTCGCGTTAGAAACTCTTTTAACGTCTCTATTTGTTGGAAAACTCTAGTTTAAGAGAATGGAGATTCTAGGGTGGATCGAATTTAACTTTCACGAGAGCCTTTTCATCTTAGGCTCCTTGTGTGCTTGCCAACACTGTAGCTACCAGTCGACACCGATACATATTTACGATTCTACGAGCTACTTGACTCTATGTAAATCAAAAGAAACTCGTCTTTTATCAATTCTTTGCAAAGTGTGCTACTTCTATTTACGAAATGGTGTACTAACAGAGCAAGTAAACCTAATTGGAGGCCCAATGAAGAGGTCTGAATATAATATAAACAATAAATAGTGCCAACAATACACAGTGTACTGCACCCAACGTTGCTTAACTTCGGTGATCGGACGGGAACCGGTGCTTTCAACGTGGCGGGATCGTTGGCACACTGTTTATGATTTATTCGACCACCAAGCCCTCGAATATCCCAACAATGAATCACCGAAGAATCGAAAATCGAAAATCGAGTCGCCTCGACGACTTCTCTCGTAAAAATTACTTTGATCCGAGGGTCGCTGGGATTTCTTTTGTCCGGGGGTTTCCCTCTTGGTTATCAGGCTGAACGAGGGAAGAAATTCACCGGCAATTTCACGCCGGTTCAACTGCCGGAATGAAAGAGACGCGGTTTGGTAGCCAAGTCGAGGCACATCGTCATTTCCGGTGAAGTTGGACCTCGTTAGCCAGTTCGATCGAGCACTTCGATCCCCCCCCCCTCCCCCACCCACCCACGAACTGCATTCCTTTCACTTTCCAGCGGATAAACGGTTATTTCTCGAAAATCAGCCTCTCGATTTATTTACGTTTCTTTCGTGTTGCAATGGAGCGCCGTATTACAATACTTCGTGTATTAATTTTACGGTAAATTGAACTCTTCGCCGCCCCGGTTATCGATGCTCGTCGATTGTATTCGGGTTCGAAGCAATCGCAGAATGTTGCCTCTTAGTTGCAGTTTATCGAGCCCCGATGAAACGAGCTCTATTTACTTTCCACTCGTGGCTGTCTGAACGAAGCGTCGAAAGAGCCGGGGCGACATTTGTCACGGGACGATCGTTTCGAGTATTCGTGGATAACTCGATATCGGGGACGCGCGCGGGAGCTCGACCGATGCAATCCATTCGTTTCCAAACGTCAACTCCTTCGTCAGGGACCGACAGTGTCGTCGACACGTCCGTAATTATCTTCGCTTTCCTGTCCCTTGGGAAGTTCGTGGCAGTTGCTAATTAACGCCCTACACAGTTCCGCCATTTCGCCACCCGTGAATATTTTCGATGCGATACCCCCGTTTCCGGGGTTATTTCTGTTTACCAACCCCCCCCCCTGTCTGTGCTCTCTTTCTTCTCCCGCGCTTATCGCGATCGCAACTTTTCTCCGACGGCCAACACCAGAATATCGCGTGCGGAAACACGTTTAATTACGCCAGACGGCGATGCTTTTGGCACGGCGATTAATTTCCATAAACTTTTACACAACTTTCCTGCGCCCTGTTCCGCCAAACTTCCACGAGGCGACGTATCGACAGTCGATTTATGGTTATTTAAATTGTCAATGTACGGTCGATAACCCCTGCCTTCATTATCGACAGCTACAGTCGGTAACTGGAGAGTTATCGACCGACAAATCGGCTAGCGGTCGGCAACTATCGTGTTCGACGGGTTACCGACCGATAAATCGGCTAACTGTCGGTAACTATCGAACCTCCAAGAGTCGATCAGTCGACGAAGCGTGAAGCTGGGCCAAAAGTTGAGAACGCGTAATAAACGCGAGGTTAACAATTTCGAGGCGGTTCCGGGCGTTAAGTTCCGGACGTAAGAGGCGCGTTTTCATTAGCGCGTACCGGCAGCATCGCCCCGGGGCTACCGAAGATAAGTGGTTATCTTTCGTTCTCTCTTTCTTTTCCGCGAGTCTCGCGGCTGGATCGCGCCGCCCATGGAAGCAGGTTTGTCTTCGTCAAGACGGGACGAGAGGAGCGGAAAGTGGTAGCTTTTTAGAAAGCGCATTCTCCCCGTCCGTCCTCTCCCGTTGGAAACGATCCACTCCGCGGTGAGAAAAGATGGTGCAACGCCGCCGTGAAAAATGAATATCTTCAGTCGACCGAGGGCGAGCAAGGAAAAGAAAAAATAAAAATAAGAAAAGGAACCCGGGTTCGTACTGCTTCCCGTTCGCCCCCTTTTGTAATAAAACGTCATACGAGAATTTATTTACCTCCCCGAGTCCTCGGACCCATCATCCTAGGCGTAGCTTATCCGTTTTACCATACACTGTATCGCAGCTTTCGTTTCAAACTCGACTGCCTCGGAGCGTGGAAATTGGAGCCATATTTCGTCCGACGTTCCTCTTAAAATAACGCGTATAGTCGTCACATATTTGGACGACTCTCGATTCCCACCTCGAGCCTCCAGATTTTCGTAGACGTTTTTCCCCTTTCTCTCGCG
Source organism: Colletes gigas (assembly GCF_013123115.1). Lineage (NCBI taxonomy): Eukaryota > Metazoa > Arthropoda > Insecta > Hymenoptera > Colletidae > Colletes > Colletes gigas. The sequence continues at coordinate 4,411,598 of NW_025106644.1, forward strand.
TTTCCCTAACCGGTGTCCGTTAACGACACTTGAACGAAAGTTGTTCGGGGACGAAACCAGCTGTCTGCACATTTACATCGTACTTTCTAACCGTTCTAAAACCTCGTAAAAACTGATGCGTCGATCATAGGCATCGCGGACCAGAGGAACACCAGAGAACGAACGTTCACGCGGGAGTATCGATCTGGGGGAGCGAAACTAAATTCCTAGAACAATTTTGACCGTCGAACACCGGTCGCTGAAAACGTTTGTCGTCTTCAACGGGCGTTTTTTTCGCCCCAGTTCCCTCTGAACGTTGAAAGTATACTTCCCGGCGGGAATAACGAGCCGCGACCTTTACAACGCGCGTTAATTAAATTAACGGGATCGTTAATTGTGGCCTGACGGGGTTCCACGGCCTCCCGCGACCCCTGGTTCCCGCAAAACCTGAGAATCAGGGAGGACTTCGTGAGCTTTACGACCAACCAAGGAAGAAAACTCTACGAAAGATCGTCCATTGTACCCGGTCGTGCAGTATCGGGGATGGTTGAGAGTTTATTTCGAAAACGAGACGAAACAAAAGGGTGAAATAAGAGGATCCTCTTGAAATTAACCAACCAGAGATTACTCCGTTCTTCTCGTGTAACATATTCGTTTATGTTACGGTGTATTCATTTTCCTTGGTCGCCGGGAGATAACAACAGGATCCCACGGAGCCGCGTCACGTGCATGTTTTTAAATTCAGAAGAAATCCGTAAAGTTTACCCCCTCGGGAGCATTTTCCCCCGTCGTATCGACATTTCCTCCGTTCCTGGCCCCGTAATAACATTGAAATTCAATCTGCCGTTCCGCTCAATAAAAGTAAACCTACCCGGGGAACTTATCTCGACATCGTCCCTCAGCCTTGTTCCAATTTTCTCTTAATCTGTGATCCGGAGGATCCGGGGAAGGGGGGGGGGCGGACAAAAGTCCCCGGAATCTTGCGTCTAATCCCGTGGAATGCAGTGTGTTCGAACTATCGTGAACAATTTCGCAGAGATTAACCTGAAAACGAAGAAAATTGTCGATGAAAGGAGCTCGGAGAGCAAACACCGGTATCCTCTGGCCATTCGTGGCCTGGGTCAATAACATACTACGTTCCTTCGCTACAAAGATTCTCCGACGGTGTGCTCGTCCTCCTGGAAGAACACCTTGTCCCTTTTGCCAGAAAGGAATTCGTGACGCCGGAGAACGGACAAAACACACGCTTCCTCTCCCTAGCTGCATATATCCTCCACCTAGAACTATCGAAAGAAGCTTTGCATCTAGAACGAGCCACAGTTACAAAGATATTTCGCTGGTTTGGCTATCCAATCTCTGTAATATGCCTTCGGTCTCTAGGAGACACGAGGGTTATAAACGCTGCACGTAACAACGTTTTCCAGGAAGGAATGAAATTAGACGTTGCGGGGGAATCTTCGTACGGCGTCGGGTGTATTGCCTCGTCGCGTTACATAAAACGAGGGATAAAAAAAGGAAACAAAGTAGGCTTAACGAGCCGACGACGATGCAGTTGCGCTTAAAAAAATCGTTGCTCGAGTTTCCAACCCCCCCTCCGAGCGAGGGACCCTCTTTTTCGAGCAACGATTCAGGACAATAACGCACCCCGGTGCTTGGAAATGATTCCGAGTCGTTTCAACGGAAAAGTGCTACCCTCCTCTTTTATGTACTCGGTTGTATAACGCTGCTCTTGGTCTCTTTTTTCACCGCCCCCACTGCCCCTCTCGCCCGGGGAGAACTCACCGTAATGACAATAATCGTATCATGCGACAGCGGCGCATTAAGGGATGAAAACGACAAGAAAAATACGAGGCAATTACTCGGGCGGAAAGATCGCGGGCCCTGGTCGTAAAGTTTCGACACGCGAGGAGACCTTCTGTAATTAAAAAGTGCGTGCATGGTCGTTTAATAACTTTACGACCATGGGAGAAGAATATTATTCTCGCTTGTGTGCTCTGAATCTTGAGGAAACGCGAGAGGCTTTGTTTTTCCTTTTATGTAAAGATACTTGAGAGGGGTCCGTTCTGTCGACGCTTTACCGACTGTATTCATCGGTTTTTTACCGACTGGTGACCTATTACTCGACTTTTTTACCGACTGGTGACCTAGTAATCAACTTTGTTACAGACTGGTGGCCTATTAATCGCGTTTTTTACCGACTGGTAGCCTATTCATCGACTGTTTTATCGACTGGTGACCTATTAATCGCTTTTTTACCGACTGGTATCCTACTAATCAAGTGTTTTACCGACAGATATCCTGTTAATCGCTTTTTTATCGACTGGTGGGGCGTATTAATCGCTTTTTCACCAACTAATAACCTATTAATCAGTTTCTCATCGACTGATAGACTAATATCGACTATCACGAAAATAAAAAATCCTACATTTAATGTTTCTACGAGCATATATGGGTTAGTAAAGTATTAACCAGATATGTACGAGAATTCCTGCAGCCCTTCTGCGAGGGCAACCGATTAACAGGGCGAAAAAGGAACACGGTCGGGGGCTTCTCTCGAAACCCTGGCAGCCAACAAGGCGATAGAGCCGGCGTAGTCGACTGACATTGAAAAAAAAGAACGTTACTCGTCTCTTTTAAGTTGAACGGTGAATAGAGAGAGGGGGAACTAGGGGCTGGCTCGGGGCGCACAGAAGCGTAAGAACGAAATTCAACGCGCTGCAAAGAAATTTATTTCTTTGATTGACATTCAAAAGGAGCACTCCGCGCTTCCTTTAACTTGAATTATGAATAGAAGGGAAGAGAGAGAGAGAGTTGGGGAGCCGCGGCGAAATTTTTCCAGGGAAACATTTTTGCGCCGGAGAGTAGGCGGACGTAAATATTGACTTCCAGGAGGCGGAGGGGGTGGGCTTACCCGGTCGTCTCGAGACGCGAACCGTGATTTGCCCAAAACTAGAATAAACTATGGTAATGACACGACGTTTTCGCTCACCGGCTCTCCATCCTGCACTTGCCCTCCCGCGCTTTGCAGTTGCTTTTGAAGTCCTCGAATATCTGGCTGCACGGTTTGCCGCGCAAACAGACGCTCAGCGCGTGGTTGCAGGTAGGCAGGGCGTCGATGGGGTACGAGTCCTTGTCTGGAACAGAAAAATAGCTCGACTCGATTCGAAACCATACCAAAAATTAAGATAATAAGAACGTAAATAGGGTGGTTCGAGGGGGAGAAATTCATCCGGCCGCGTTGGAGAAATAATTACTGGTCCGTTGGCGCAGGGTAAAAATGATGAAAGCGTCTGCGAGAGGGGGGGAGGCCAATGAAACAAAAACAATAAGAAGACGCCGGTTGCACCGGCGCCGGACCGTGGCAAAAAGAAGAACCAGAAAAATAATAAAGGCATTCTGTTATCAAAGGAAGAAAGGCGAGGTCGGTGCGTTAAGAGGCGAGGAAGATTTTTGCGGATAAAGGGAGGCAGGGGGGAGGTCAGAGAAATTTCCCGTGAATAATTTCAAAGAACCTTCCCGCGGATTCCCCGATAATACAAAACGATCGCAATTAAACAGGCCAGACTCTATTCGGGAATGAAAGGGTCCGAGGTGGAACGGAAAAAAAGGGAGTATCGCCTATGGTTTATTTTAAAAAATTGAGCAAGAGGAGGGAAACACGCTCTCGAGGAGAATATAAACAAAAGGGTCGATGAGGTAAAGATAATGGCGGTGGAGGGGGGTGGGAAAGGATAAGATAAAAAAAGAGGAAGAGTTTAGCTCGCGGAATCGACAGGCAAGAGGAAAGCCATTCTTTTAGCATCGGGAGACGAAAAGAAGGGAGGAACAGAGGAATCGCGAAGCAGACAGAAAAGGGGTGAGTTGGGGGTTGGATCACGGCTGGAACAGCGGACGTGGGTGAAAAGAAGCGCATTGGGAATTATCCGTGAATCGTTCGAAAATGCTCAAAAGGCTCGACGGCCCGGACGAGTGAGCCCTCGGGAAAACGAACAATGGAAATCGTAGGAGAAACCGCAATGGCGCGGGAGGTTATAAAAGAGGCTACAGTCAAAGATATCGCGATCCCTTTGTTTTATTCCGCGGCTTTTTACCTACCCCCGCCCTCGAAAGGAACGTCGAATGGCGCCTGGATCAAATTTCCTTGCGTACCGCGTGTACCCGGATAACTGTAACTGTCGCTCGATTTCGACGAAAGCGGCTTTTTACCTCCCCCCGCCCTCAAAAGGAACGTCGAATGGCGCCTGGATCAAATTTCCTTGCGTACCGCGTGTACCCGGATAACTGAAACTGTCGCTCGATTTCGACGAAAGCGGCGTCAGAGACGATCGAATCTCGTTGGTGGGTGTTTGCGACCGGTTCTGAGTGCGTCTAACGTCCGCCAGGAGTTAGGGTTAAACAAGAAAGAAAACTGGGGACGTTGGAATGGCGGGATTATTGGAAACGTCCCGGAACGCGTGTTCGAGGCTCGTTAAAAGTTCCCTGGATCGTTGCTGACCGAGATCGAGGGAAGTTTCCCCGACACCTGAACGGAATCCCTCGTTACGATCGCGACTCACGATTAAATGCTTGTTGGAGGATCTAACGTCGATTTTTTTTTTTTTGAGGGGAGAAACTAAATCGATCTTAATTGATTTTGGTCGTCACTAACATTCCTTAGACACCAGAGTTCTCAGAGAGATTGGTGATTTTAAAATTATTCACTCTGTTCGAGGAAAATGGAAGGAAATATTGTAGAAGAGAAAATTTTGTTCATGAAAGCTGGTAGGATAGTGTACAATAGGCTGTGAGGTCTTATTAAAAATAATAAATGATTTTGATGCTCCATGGAAGGGATGTTGACCTATTGCAAGGGTAGTTTTAGGCTTCTCGAGGGATGTTCAATTATATCTATTTTTAAATTGAATTTGAGGTTTCCATTCATGGTGAAATATTTTACAGAATGAGATAAAGATGTCTTCTATATTTTGGTGCTCCATAAAGGGGATGTTGACCTATTTTAGGGGAAAAATGAATAAAAATATAATTGTTGAAATTGTTCAATTGTATAAATAAATTGAATACGTAAACCCCAAATCCTGTGTATTCTAAAACTCCACATTTTCCCAGAATAAAATGGGGATTCCCCGGGACGTTTTGATAGCATGGAAAAATTTTTGTACCGGGGGACAGTAAAGTAGCTATCTTGCAGAGTACTTTGGTGAAATAAAACGATCCCTATGCTTGGAAACTCACCCTTCTTTAAGACGTAGATGCAGGGATGGTCGAAGAGGAAGTTCTGGAAGCTGTTGCAATCCGGATCTACATGCGGCTCTCTGCAGAGGCACGTTGGTCGAAAGAAGGGGAAGGCTTGCAGAGTGTGCAGGGCTGCTTGACACTTTGTCACCGTCACCGTCGAACAGGCCACTGGGAACAGTTAAATTATCATTAAAACGGTTTCTTTCTTTATTTCTGGCGGAATAAATTCCCGTGAAAATTTAAAAAAAAAAATAAAATTAAATAAACTCGTGTATCGTAATATTAATTCACTCGTTGCACTGTTTCCGGATTACAATTTCAACGAGCAATAATCGCTGCAGAACGTGTCTGTAATTCGTACCAGCGAGGACCGCAAACATCGAGAAATACAGAGTCCGCGAGGCGAAGATTATCGTTGCAAGAATGGAATGCTCACACCGCAGGGAGCAATGGCGTCCCATAGTCGCGAAAACCGACGATAACACTCCCGTGGTAACAACGAAGATTCTGTAAACGTAGCTGGGCTCGAACGAGCATACGGTTTCGACTGACCGTGACGCAAACAAGGTGACAACGGTGTTTGCGTTGGGGAATTTCCAATAAAAAAAAGGGTTGAACGACTCTCGACGTTGTCCACAACACCTGGCCAAATAAATTCTCGCGAAATTTTAACCAATGACAGCATCAAAGACAGAGAAAATTAATCTTAAATATATTTCGATCGAGTCTGCAATATTTGGCGAACAGACTCTCAGATGGCAAAAAAGAAACATAAAATGAATTTATATGTTCACATATTCTTAAATATATGTTTAAATTTGATATAGAAAAAATTCTTATTGTTCAGAAACGCAAAACTATGTTTTATTCATCATGCACTGCAGTATTCTTTCGGTTTTACTGGATTTATTAACGAAAATCGGCACTTTCACTGTAACGACGCTCTGACTCTCCTTGTGGCGACGTACAACTAACCTAACCCTCGTCTTACCGGTTCGCGCGGGCAAGCAACGCGTGTGGCGCCATATTTGAATCAGCAGTAGAGCGTCTCTACAGTATTGTGACATAAATATTAAGGTAAAGAATTCTTAAATACAAAATAATGTAGTAAGTATAATATATGCAACATATAACACTATTTTACTGTTATTAGTATTAGTAAATTCTGTATTAAATAATTAAATGATTAATACAGAGTTTACTAGTGCTAATGCAGAGTTTATTTGCTTCACTTCTGTATCAAATAATTAATACAGAATTTACTAATGCTAATACAGAGTTTACTTGCTAATGATTAATATAGGGAAATATATGCAACATATAATACTATCATTAACTATTTAATGCAGAATTTACTAATGCTAATACAGAGTTTACTTGCTAATAATTAATATAGAGTAATATACCTAACCTATAATAGCATTTTAATACTGTACTCACTACAATTCTTTGTATTAAAAATTTAAGGTTTTCCTCTTGCCCTAATGTTTATGTCCCTACATATATAATAAATAAAATATACTCTTACATTTAATAACCATCAGACAGAAGAAGAGAATTTAGACCGATCCTTAAATATATTTAAATTAAACATAGCAAACACTATTTTCGTCGCCTATAACACCTGGTGAACCAAATTCTTCGCACAGTTTCAAAGAAATAACTGTTTTTAGGTGTCCTCCAACGCTCAGGAAAAAATAAAATAAATTTTCCTCGAACACTTTGGAGATGCCCCATGAGTTAGGATCTACCATTAGCTGGTTCCAGAGCGCCCCCTCTCCCAATCGATGGGAAACGGGTGGCTGAGGGAACAGCAGGGTTACAACTTTTTCCCCGGGAAAGATGGCAAACGAAGAGTCAGCGCTCTATCTTAAATTAAACATTAACTTCTGCCTGCCAGAGTGTTTTACTTTTCGCTTTGTAGCTCGAACTCGTCCGTACGATCTTTTCTCTTTCTCCTTTCTTAGCGCCAGACCCCCCTCCGGAGCACTCTTTATTTCCTCGTCGACGGAAACCTCGTGGAAATTAGGTCGCCACCGAGTCGCCCGACGCGGTTAACGTCGTTTCCATTGGTCTCGCTCTCGCGAGCGTTCGCAAAAATCCACGTCATTTTTCGTATCAATGTTTAATAACATCCACGCGAACACGAACAATTTATACGACCCGTGGACGTAAATTCCGGATTATCGGAGTCGACGGACACCCCTTATGGAAACTTTGCTCGTCATTTTTCGATCCGATACCCGACGACATCTGGATTCGTTATATCGTCCGCTGGGAGGCTCCAGCTACTCCCGGTTATTACGAAACTTACGGTGTCTTGGAATAGTAATTAAGGCGCCCCGCGATCTCATTCTTTCCCCGAACGACGCTGTACTAATTAATCTACAGAAAAGGAGGGGGGGGAATCCCGGGGAAAAAAACGCGAGCTGAAACTGTGTTTTAACGAGGAAATATTTCAGCCCCGAAAATGGTAATTCCCCCCCGCTGCTCGGGATTATAATTAAATAAAGTGGATATTGGAAATTGCACGATTTGGTGAAAATCGATGAAGGATCGATCGATGGAGGACAAAAGGTGGCAAAAAAAGGTGTTCTCTGCCTTTTTACATTGTGTTTACATAGTAGAATTCACGTAATGGCCAATTTATGTGGACTATCAAGAGTAGTAGTAAAATGTCCGACCAAAATCGTTTTATACTACTTGGAGAATCAATTTTGGTCAATATCGAAGTCTCAATCATCTTTTTATTGAATCTGCACATATTCTCCGCTTGTTTACACTGGGTTCATATGGTAGAATTCACGTAATGGCGATTTTAAGTGGACTATCAAGAGTAGTAGTAAAATGTCCGACCAAAATTGTTTTACACTACTTGGAGAACAAATTCTGATTCATTATTCTAATTCTACCACACAAATCTAGTGTATATGAGTGCAGATTTAATATAAACATAATAAACACTTCCATCAATCCTATTTCGAAGCAATAAAAAATCAAAATTGGTTCTCCAAGTATGTTAGGAATATCGTTATTGCGTTAATTGTTTAGTGTAAATACGTGCAGATTTAATATGATCGATCGATGGAGAACAAAAGGTGGGAAAAAGGTGTTGTTGAATTGTTGTTTCCGTGGTACTCTCGATGGTTACAATACACGGTGTTGCACAAAACCGAGGATCTGGGCGGATGCAGTTGCAGTTGCAGCTGCAGCGACGCTGATATCGGGCTGGCTCTCCCGTTTAATGGTTTCGTGCCGCGCCTATGCTCGCATGGCCATTGCCAGATACCGACTTTCGAGCATGACAGAGAATCCTGGAGGAGGCTGGAGAGAGAGAACGCGTAGGGAGATCAGTACGTACATACGTTTGTACAATCGTGCGGTGCCCATCTACATTCTACGAGCTTGGGCCAACCGACCACTGTCCGAAACACGCGTCTGTATTTCCATTGGAGCTCCCACGGCACTCCCACGCATCCGCCATGAGCCTCTTTTCGAGAATTATTCCTGGCAATAGCTATCGAGAGACCATTTCAAGAGTCAGAAATAAAGTAAATTTTTCTGGGTTCATATAATTATGAAAAACAATGGAATACAGGGATAGATAGTTTTTTAAATAATTTTTATATAGACTCTCTGAACTGTGTTTGCAGAAAATATTCAAATTTGTATGGAAATTTTCTCATATGAGAGATATGGATTTTTTTAATAGTGGAAATTAAAACGACAGATGTTTGGAAAAATCTAGACTTAGTCTAGAATTAGTTATTTTGAGTCGTTGGTGATTTATATTTGTGGTTTTTGGAAATGTCTTTTTAGGTGAATCGAGGACTAAAAATTGCCCGTTTCTTCGATCAAAAGTTTTCTCCGTAACGGATCATTAATCTCGCTAAATGAATGTTCTTTCGCCCTGCGGGGTGAACGACGGTGTCGCGAAAGAAGCGCGGGAGTTTTTGCAATTTTTATAACCGCGATGCGGAGGAATTTTCACGGACAGTTTCATTAGAACGGTCGTGTTAGGAGCAACAACTCCGATTCGCGTGGAGATCCGGGTTTTTGCAACAAATAACGACCCAATTATATCGAGATCGCGACGGGGAATTTTTTAAAAGGAACTCGAAACGTAAAATCCTTTTCATTCCCCGTGGGTTCCTCTTTTCATAATTATCGAAAAAACCTCGATTCGTGTGCATTTTTATAATATAGTGTCTCATTAGCGAGATGTTTCCAAGTCTTTTTAAAAAAGTGATATACAAGAGGAGATCGTTAAATAATACAAAATGAGCCCTCCAATTTTCATCTCTGTTCTCCATTTCCACTTTGATACTTTTCAGTTTTAACCTTTTGACTTGGTTTTTCCGTCGTGGAATAAAAATAATGCCCCATGTCTGACCAAAATCGTTTTGTACTACTTGGAGAGTCAATTTTGGTCAATGTCGATGTGTCGATCATCTTTTTATTAAATCTGCACGTATTCTCCGCTTGTTTACACAGAGTTTATATGGTAGAATTAATGCAATGCCCAATTTAAGTGGTCTATCAACGATATTCGTAACATGTCCGACCAAAATCGTTTTATACTACTTGGAGAACAAATTCTGATTCATTATTCTAATTCTACCACATAAACCTAGTGTATATAAGTACAGATTTAATATAAACATAATAAACACTTCCATCAATCCAATATTGAAGCAATAAACAATCGAAATTGGTTCTCCAAGTAGTGCAAATCGATTTTGGTCCGCCATATTAGGAATATCGTTTTAAATTCGATGTTGCACTAATTCTACTTGGTGTAAATAAGTACAGATTCAATATAGAGATGCATAATGTTTCGATCAATCCTATTTGGAGACAAAATGAATCAAAATTTGTTCTCCAAGTAGTACAACCTGATTTTGGTCAGACATATCACTACTACCCCTGATAACCAAATGAAATTGTCTATTATTTTAACTCTACCCCACAAACCTAGTGTAAATATGAAAACAGACCACAAATTAAAGCTTCACAAAGAGTTGTTTCAACCCCAAAATACAATAAAGTCCCTATCACACGTATTTCTCATCATTTTCATCCGCTCCACAAGCATTTAACGTCCACGAGCGAAGGGTTAATCGTCCCGTTTTAATTATCCGGATATCTATTAGGAATATCCGGCCGCAAGAACCGGCTACAGTGCCGATAAAAAGCACAACCCATCGCGGCCAGAGCCGCGGCCGGAGTTATAATTCATCGACGGCGAACAAAAGGAGGCGATTCGAAAAATGGAAGGCGAGAAAAAAAAAAAGGAAAATTGTACACGGTACAGACCGAGCGGATAGCTCGTAGTCCGCGGACGAATCTGAAGGGACGCCGGTTCCTCTCTTTTCCTCTTTTCACCGAGTATTTTTTTTTCTTTTTTCTTCGCTCTAGCCGCTCTTCTCCGGGACACACACGTGCTCCCCGCGCGCAGCCGGCGAACACACAAGCACAGAATTTTCTCTTGCACGGCGTCTGTCTTCCTCCCACCGAGGCCATTGTGCTCGAGAACTGTGCACGGCGCTTTGCCGTAACAACGTACATTGTATTTTCGAACAATGGGATCCTTCTGCCGCCCCCGTCACCCTTTTCACCCCTCTTTGCCACCTTATCGGTCCTTTTTTCCGCGGCAAGACCACACTTCCCACGCTTATTAATGGCAGCGAGCAGCCGACGCTCTTCGATTCGCGATCCGCGTTATATTCGCGACGCGATCCCCCCCACCCCCCCCTCCCCCAACGAACGCTTCCGTGAATTATTACCCCATTTCCCTCCGATACCTCGAGATCTTTATTATTCGCGGATTAATCGCCGTCTGTTTTCACGTCGAATCGCTATTTTTATTTGGAGAACGGGATACCCACCTGGGGGAACGATTATGGCGGATTTGTTTGAGTCGAAGAAAGTAATTGTTACTCACGATAATGTTTAATGCAATGCGGGTAGATGTTTTATAAAAAGAATTGGGGTGAATTTTTATAAATCTTGTCGTGTAAATTTTTTATAATTTTTAGTGAAAATTTAAGTGGATATTTTTGCTAGTTTTTGGGGGGGGGGGTTATTGACTTTTGAAATGGCGACAATTATAGTGAATTTATTTGTACCAGAGAAATTAATAGATACAAAAACATAACCGTTATCAAAGATACTATTTCAAAATTCATAAATCAACCATAAAATGTTCCATCAAATCCCAACAAGCATTTAAAAAAATATCAGGCCAAAAAATCATATCATTTAACTCTAGAAAATTAAAAATTAACTACTCAAAATACAGAACAACCAAATTTGTGAGAAATTAAGTACTTAAATACAAAAATTTATTTCAGTTGCATTTTCTATTTCCCTCCCCCCTCCCCAAAACGTCGAATGATCGATTTAATTATTTCTTTATGGAGAGAGGGGGGGGGGGGAGAGGTTTGCTTTGGAACGATAAAATTGTAATCGAAGGGAATCACGTCCCGATCGCGAGCAACCCGTTTTCTTCCCTCCAGGAACGATTAAAAAGTTACTAAGGGGTGGGTGGAGGTGGGTGGGGATGGGTGGGAGGAAACGTGAAAATATAAAAGCGACGGAAGAGAAATGTCCGGCGATGTTTCACGGCGATGAAACTTCGGGAACTTTCTTCTTTCTTCGGATTTCATCCGGATCGGGTATCGCGAATCCGGGCGCTTAAAAGTAATGCCTTCCCGGTGAACTTCGACCCCGGGAAAATAATTAACCGTTTCATTTCGAAGGAACTCGGGATAGGGAAGCTCTCGAGCAAGCAAATCAATTCCGTGGACCAGTGTCCCGGTTCCCTGCTTATTCTTTTCTACCGTCGAGTCGATTGCTCACATTTGCTTTCGTTTCTTTGCCAATTTGTCCACCTATTGACTCCTCGTCGTGGAAATAAAATTATTAGATTCAATTACACTGTGAAAAGTTATTGGATTCAAATTTATATAGTATTTATTTTTGGGAAATTATTGTTCATTTTGGTGCAATGGCTAAGTGTTTTTTTTATTTTGTATTTGTGTATTTCAAAATTTTAATTCAGCTAGCAAATTGAGTAAAATTGAGTAGAATTGTAAGTATAGAAATTTGTTACTAATTTTTTAATTCATTAATATTACACACACAATGCACACAATTTTAAATATTTATTTTTTTAATATTCGTTCAATGTCTAATTTAAATGGAGTATCGACGATATTCCTGACATGTCCGACCAAAATCGATTTGCACTACTTAAGGAAGGAATTCTGACTCATTGTGCTAATTCTATCATAAAAACTTAGTGTAAATGAGTACAGATTTAATATAGATATGGTGGATGCTTCCATCAATCGTAATTCGAACGAATATGAACCGAAATTGGTTTTCCAAGTAGTGCAAATCGATTTTGGTCGGACATGTCAGGAATATCGTCTTAAATTTGATATTGCGTTAATTCTACTTAGTGTAAATGAGTACAGATATTGTATAGATATGATAAATGCTTCCATCAATCGTAATTTGAAGCAATATGAACCAAAATTGGTTCTCCAAGTAGTGCAAATCGATTTTGGTCGGACATTAAAATTTATTTCAGCTAACAAATTAAGTAAAATTGAATAGAATTGTAAGATTAGAGATTTCCCATTAATTTTTCAATTCATTCACACACATCATGCACTCAATTTTATATAGTATTTATTTTTTGAATATACACTTTAGTCTAATGGCTGAGAGTATTTTTTATTTTGTCCTTGTGTGTTTCAAAAATTTCTTTTACCCAACAAATTTAAATAGAATTGCCAAGAAATCCACCCTGTTAATTTTAATTTATTAAAATCAACCCTCCAGAACTAAGATCTCCATCATCCACACATACCTAAGACCACGAACACGAATAGAATTTCCACACACATCGAATTCGAAACTTTTGATCGACAGTAACATACGAAGTTATTTTTAGAATGTAATTCCAGACTCTGTATTTCAAGACTTCAGGTAATGGAGTTTACGAGCGACGTTCGAGCCAGATCAGGATAATGCGACGTAATTATAGTAGATCCCCTCCCCCCCATGTATTTGTCGGCCGCATGATTTATTCATCGATCGTCTGAAGTGGAACGGAATATGTAATCGAGCGAAATGAATTAGTAAGATCTGTCGAAAATAATTGGTAAAAAGGTTGCAAAAATGCATCTTCGCGGGGACAATCGACTCGGATCGTTTGCACGTAAATTGATCCAACTCGTTCTCGATATTTCCGTCCATTGCAGTTTATCTATAGCAACGTTTAAAAATACCTAACCCAGCGACGAAACCTCGATATCGAGAGTACAACTTCGAAAGTCAGTTCCAAGTATATTGAAGCGTTTATTCGTCGGTAAATTATTGGTCGTTCTAAATAGAAATTAATTGACCGTGTCGATGGGCAGTTTCTATTTTCGGTGGGTCCGGGCTCGCCTCCAAACAGAATTCGTCCAACGACAGGCGCGATAATAGGAGGGAAGGATTCGATTTACTTTAAAATTCAAATGTCAAGTCGACGGTTAAAGGACCCTCGTTCTGCTGAATCATACGTCGGGAACAATGAATAACGGTGGAAGGGAATATTAACCGGGGAGTAGGGGATACTCGAATTCGCTTTGGAATCGCGATCGTTTGAAATCTGCAAGGCAGAAGAGGCTACGAAACGTTTATTTGGATTTATGAATCTGCCACGACTTCTCTCGCTCCCCCCTACCCCATCCCCCCGCCTCTTTCCTTCTCTTTACGATTCTGCGAGCAAAACTCTACCAGTTAAAAGGGATATCGTGGAAATTAATTCTGATTCATGTGACATGTCCGACCAAAATCGTGTTGCACTACTTGGGAAAACAAATCCTAACTCAAATCGAAATATTGATCATCTTTTTGTTAAATCTGCATTTATTCTCTTCCTTTTTATCAGTGTTTATATAGTAGGATTCATGCAATGTTTAATTTAAATGGAGTATCGACGATATTCCTGATATGTCCGACCAAAATCGATTTGCACTACTTAAGGAAGGAATTCTGACTCATTGTGCTAATTCTATCATAAAAACTTAGTGTAAATGAGTAAAGATTTAATATAGATATGGTGGATGCTTCCATCAATCGTAATTCGAACGAATATGAACCGAAATTGGTTTTCCAAGTAGTGCAAATCGATTTTGGTCGGACATGTCAGGAATATCGTCTTAAATTTGATATTGCGTTAATTCTACTTAGTGTAAATGAGTACAGGTTTAGTATAGATATAAAGAATGCTTCCATCAATCGTAATTCAAAGCAATATTGACTATTTCTCGCTGCAAAAATTTATGAATATTACCAAAAGAGTAATAAATATATGTACAAAACCCCAATGCAAGAGCTTGCATAGTTTCTTCATAAAAAAATACCAAAGACAACATAAAAAAAAAGCATTTTACATTAGAAGAACCTCTTTGACTTAGACTGCCACTAATTTTGACTATTTCTCGTTCTAAAAATTTGTGAATATCCCCAAGAGAGTAACAAATATACATGCCAAAGGGCCCTCTCCAAGAACATGCAGTTTCCCAAAAAAAAAAAATATCAAACAGAAAATAAAAACATGTTTTCCAAGCAGGAGACTTTTTTCCTCCATCGTTTGACGTTCTCTGGACGAAATAAAATTGTTTTCGGCCTGATTACTCGTACGATCGGCAAGTCCAAATGATTGTCATAATTAACGTGTACGCGAAATCGTCGGGTTATTTATGCTTCCGGTAAATACCGCGTACAAATCGCGACACACGCGACTGCACAGCCCCGAAGTTTATGTTTCCTGTCCCATATTCGACAGTCTGGTTAAAGGTTAAACCGAGCCCGCGCCCGGGACTCCCCGTGTCATTTGAAATAACGCTTTCATTTGGTCAACAGTTGGCCGAGCGGATGATTGATCGCTCGAGCTACAGCTAAATTATCGATTACGCCCGGAAGCCGTAAACGAATTTACTTGTAACTACCAACGAAACTGATCCATCGGGCGCTAAATAATACTCGATGAACTGTCGTTTTCAATTCCTAAATCGAGCACAGTAATTCGCCCATAAGTGGTACATTCTTTCTCGAATTTCCATTGATTCTCGTGTTTCCCAAATGTGGGGTATCATTCTCAAAGGGGGAGGTGGAATTTTCAATTTAGAAACGTCTTGAAATATATTTTAAATCGATGCAATGCACAGGGGAAAAAATCACTTAATTTTTACTTAGTTCCATCTAGAAAAAAAAATTATTACTCATTGCAAAGTGCTAAATGTTAATGTGAAAATCTGTAAAAATCATTCAAGCATCGATGTGAAAGATAACAAAATTCAGAGTACACAGAAAAGCTAGTAATAATCGAAATGGAGGCAAAGAATACAGTTATCGTCCATAATTGATTCGAACCTAAATGTAACTTGAATGCAACTTGAATGCAACTGGAATACAACTGGAATCAAACTTGAACCATACTTGAACCAAACTTGAAACAAACTTGAATCAAACTTAAGTCGAACTACAGCCAAACTTGAGCCAAACCTGAATCAAACTAGAATCGAACCTAAATGTAACTTGATTCGAACTTGAATGCAACTCAAATGTACACAAAAAAGCTAGTAATAATCGAAATGGTGGCAAAGAATACAGTTATCGTCCATAAAACGTCTGAGCGCTCGAATTCCAGTATTCCTCAATTCCCATGGTTCTCGAGACTCTCAGCAGAGCCTTTTAGAGGAACTTGAACCGTTTTTCCAAGCACTCGACGAGCCCCATTCGTCGACGTAACTCTCGTTGCGTGTCGATGGACTCCAGAAAATGGTTTTACCAAAGAAAAAAAAAGAAACTTCTAACCTTGATAGTGGAAAGAACTACCCAGTTTCCGGGGTTCCCCGTCGGTGCATCTCGCGACTTTTCGACGCTCGAATCGTTTCTCTTGGCGTTGTTTAATCGTCGCTCGTCGCGCAGAAATTTAACGCGGTTGATTACGCGCACGATCGCGCGCGATTTCGCTACGATATAATCGGCGTGCACGATTACATTTATTGGGTTTAGCGTGAGCCGTAGGGGCAATCAATTTGCTGCTTAAACGTTTATACGGTAAAATGATCCGGAATATACGAGCTCGCGGCCCTCCGTCCCTTGTTATGGCAACCGGCAGACAAACCACCCTTCCGTTAAACCCTCGATCGCTATACCCCGTTCCTGAAGGGGTGACGAGAGAGAGAATTCTAGCTCCGTTGGTTATTATGCGCACGGACGAAAATCACTTTGCGAACGAATGGCGGCGGTATCGTTGCACGAATAACTCGCGGAATGCGGACGATGCACGCGACAGACACGACAGATGTTGATTTCCTGAACGATCCCATTCCAGGGACCTGTAATCGCCACACGAAACAACTCCTAGACCTTTGAATTGGGAATCGATATCGAAATTGGTATTGAGGTATCGACTGTGTTTGTTTTGGACTCCTTTGTGATTTGATTTTATTCATTCGAACTTGAATCGAGCTTGAATCAACTTTAATATAACTTGAATCGAGTCTGAATGTAACTTGAATTGAGCTAGAATGTAACTTGATTCAAACTTGAATGCAACTTGAATGCAACTCAAATGCAACTCAAATGCAACACATTCAACTCAAATGCAACTCAAATACAACACAAATGCAACTCAAATCAATCTTCAATCAAACTTGGGTCAAACTTGAATCAAACTAGAGTCAAATTTGAATCAAACCAGAATCGTACCTAAATGTAACTTGAATCGAACTCGAATTTAACTTGAATGCTACTCAAATGCAACTTGAAAGCAACTCAAATGCAACTCAAACCAAACTTGAATCAAACTTGGGTCAAACTTGAGTCAAGCTCGAATCAAACTCGTGTTGAACTTGACTCAAACTTGACTCAAACTTGAATCAAACTTCAATTTACCCATTTTAAGGAATATTGAAGTTGTTCTTTATCCCTCCAATGAAAAACACAGAAAATCGACCATCTTCTAATCACTGACGAAAGAAAGTTTATCGATTGAAGATTGAAAGTATGCTGTGCTTTCCATTCCCCTGAAGTTCCCAAGAGATATTTAGAAAATTATCTACTGGTCTCCTAAAATTCTTCATCTCGTTCCTAGCTTTTTTAACAAGAGAATATTTAAATGTAGCACGAAACTCTCTCTGGCAATTCTGTTACTGAGAAGACATCTTTTGTATTCACGATGTATTGATTACCCATCTTGGGGAATATTATTTTTAACTCATTTCAGGGCAATTACATCGCCTTTGGAGTCTCAAGCTTTCTTTCTTTCAACGTATGGAATAAAATACTCTCAAAAAAAGGGTGAATATTCTGTTCCAAAGCATACTACACATTACTGAGTTTTTTATCTCGATCCAGAGTTTTAAATAATTAAAAATGTGACGTTTCTGTCTTCACAATTTATTGAGTCTAGTTTTTAGCTATAAAGTATTCGAGGAATCAGTGTCTATCCAAGGGAGGGTGGTTATTTATGGGGGTAAGTAGTGTGCCCCCGACCCCAAAGTGTCATGAAAGCCTTTTAATAAGGACTCTTCACGATCCCCCATCCCCCGGGCGACGCGTTATTACTTTGGATGGCTGCATACTTCGAACGCCTTCGTCTGGATCCTCCCCCTGGGCGACCCTCTCTCCCCAGGGATCACACGGAATACAGGCTGATAGATTCGAAAAAGAGTCTCGTGGACGAAACGAGCAGTTCGTGTTACGTTCGAGAGGGTTTAAAAGTGTCCGCGAGATCCCAAACAACCCCCTGGGTTGTGCAACACACACCACCACCACCGCTCCCCCGCGTATCCTATTTCGAACGATTCTCTGGACAAACCCCGCTCCACCGCCTGGGCTGTCAGGCGCACAACCTCGGGGAAACTCCAAAGGCACGCGAAATTTCACTTTGGACGCCGGAAAATGAAAACTGAATCCTTCCTGTCGTCCCCAATGGCCGAACACGCCGCTGAAAGCGATCCTCGATTTGTTAGCTAGCCTTTTCGAGCACGATAACGCGATAACGAGACGGACTTTACCCCTCTCTGTCGCCACTGGCTCAGCAAAGTGGGACTTCTAGGCTCTCCTATGGCTCTATTTAAATTTTAGTTTGCAGAATAGATCGTTGGACACGTGGTGGTCACCGGTGACCGGCGATTTGAACTCACGATGCGTTGCAATATTTAGATTGAAAGAGCTCTGAGACTCGTGGAATTGCAAATAACGCTAGTTTGATTCGAAATATTGGAAAACAAAAATTCAAAAAATGAAAAAACTCGAAAATTTGAAAAATTTCAAATCGTTTTGAAAAAATTATTTTTGAGTGGAGGGCTCAATTACAATCATTTTTGGTGATTACACATACCCTCGAAATTCTACCCACTTTCCAGAAAAAAATTATTTCTTACAATTAAGCTATATTTGAAACAAATGTTTAACGTGTTTGTAACTGTTTTGAAGTTTCGGGGATTAGCAGGCTGTAAATAGACCCACCATTGACGAGACAGTGATTTCACGGTGCCAGGAAATATCGAGTTTAAACGTTCCATCGAACACGGAATTATTATTTCCGCGCGACGCTAACGAATCGTTATTATTTTCGCGGGAAATAAAAGCGTTTAATAATCAGTCCGGGCTGTAACAACGGGACGATCGCGGGAATTAAAATAGCGCGAAACGCGACGCGCAAATTGTTCACAAAGGGAACAAAGCAACGCGCAACCTGCAAATGGATAAACAGCGAATCGATAACAAAGGGGGACGGGTTGACAAACGATATTACAAATATTCGTTCGACAGGGGGATTACCCAGGACGGAGCGACCTTAAAACGCAAGGTAAACGCCAGAAAACAATTTACGAAACAACAGCCCGCTATCTCCAGGAGATTTTCCATTAGATTGTGTTCATCGATAAGCGCGAAATGGAGGTCCATAGTCATCCTACGGGGAGGAGAAAGCGCGAAATACGGGTGGAAGATAAGATTACACTGGTTGTTCAAGGGATGTTAACGATCTGGAAAACCTCACGTATCGTGGAAGCTTCTGGGTGCATCGTCCCTACAAATTATTTTTCCCCCGCAACGTTTGCTCGCTGCGAGGGAAAATATGTCCGCCATTTTGTATTCGTTCTGCTAGGTAAGCTTGAAATTTAAGTATCTTCCACGTTGCACTATTCGTTAATTGATAAACGATAGCAATTTATCCAGGAGAAAGGTGATTGTTTATGTAGAAATGTGTAAAAAAAAATATATAAAACACTGATTATCCCAATAAATAAATAAAAAAATTAATATTGAATTTTAAGGGGTTCACAAATGACCTCCAAAGGACTCCGACGATGAATGATAAATTAGAGGATGAGATTTTCTAAGAAAAGGATTTTGGTAATAGCAGAGGATCGGAAATGCGTGGAGTATATCCACAACTTCCGGTTGACCTGGCCCGGTACGCGTTCCACGGCCGAAATTTTGGCTAGCTCGGTACTGCGAACCGGAAGCCACGCGGATCGATATCTCGATTCGCGTTCCGGCGGCCGCACTGTTTATGGACGGATGATTATGAGCTCGTTCAACGTCCATCGGCGAATCCGACGAACAAACGCACGCGAGCAGTATAAACGCTTTTAACGTAATTTACAATAATTGGTGGAAATTTGCTCGTCCGGTTGGAGAAAAAAAAAATAACTCGTTTTTTCCCCCAGAGAAATTCCCGATCCTTTTGTTGACCAATCTAGCTTGACACTATAACTGCAATTTGATTCTATGTGCACCCCGATGGAGCATAATTAACCCTCTGCAGTTCGAGAATTCATTTTGATAGAAGCAACTTGAATGCAACCTAAATCGTACTTGAATCAAACTGGAATCAAGCTTGAATCAAACTTGAATTTACCCATTTTAAGGAATATTGAAGTTGTTCTTTTTCCCTCCAAAAAAAAACACAGAAAACCGACCATTTTCTAATTGCTACTGAACGCAAGTTTATCGATCAAAGATTGAAAGTATGCTGTGCTCACCATTCTAACGAATTTCCCGAGGGATGTTTAGAAGATTATCTTCTGGTCTCCTAGAATTCTTTATTTCTTCCCTAGCTTTCTTAACAAGAGAATATTTAAATGTGAAACTTACGTGACACGAGACTCTCTCTGGTAATTCTGTTACCGAGAAGATATCTTTTATATTTTCGATGTATCGACTACCTATCTCGGTGAATATTATTTTTACCGTGTTTCAGAATAATTGCACCGCCATTTTGAATCGTGCCTCGGTTCGAAAATAACGTCCCCGGTCCGGATTTCACCCAATCGATCCCATCTTTTCTTAAACCCGACAAGAAAGGTCATATCATTTGCCCGGATGGAATAAAATCAAACGCATTTCGCAGCTTGGAACGTTCAGGTCAGTTATGTCCACTATTTCGCCCAGTACTATGTATCAACCGTGTAGTCTGGCGTGCACTATGTTCCCAGTGGTTGTGGCCCGCTGAATGGTCAATCCGGATTGATCCTACGCGCAGATTTAAATTAAAACTCAACGACGACTGTTCCATCGCAGCCTTGAAGCGCTACACAACGAACATTGCATGCCCCCAACGAAAAGCTTTTGATATTTTTCGAACGAACAGCGAACGTTTCAAAGCCCCGCGGACGAATTTTTTCCAAAAATCTTTCGCCCTGTTACAAGATTATTTTCCACACGAACGATCAATAGAAAACGCAGCAATTAATTAGTCCAAGTAGCCATCCAGATAGTGTCTCAACAATCTACCGTGTGTTTTTTTTGTTTATTCGAGCTGTTCTCTAACGGAGTGGGATTTCCCAAAACGCGAGTTAGAATTTCAAACAACGAATAATAAATCTCGATGGGAGGCGGGGATTTCGGTGGGAAATCGCTCAATTTACGCGTCAATTTCAACGAAAAATATAGTCGCTAGACACGTGAAAGTAACAGGCACAAAAAAATATCGAAAACTGTACGTTTTAACTACTGGTCATCGACGAGATAAATCTTCCAGGATAATTAGACGAGTTAGATTTATAATCAACTGGAAATATTTTTATTAATAAAAATAATTTTTTATCTTCTTTTGTCTGGCAAGTGGTACTATGTTACACGCTAATGAGGCGTCTCGTTTATGGAATAAATAAATTAAAGATCGTCTTCTGGCTGTGTTTGGACCGTGATTTCGATTCGTTAAATCGAAACTTAGTTTCACCGTCAAGCGTGAGCGCCGGTTAACGCAGTTATTTAACTTCTAACCGACCAGTCGCGCGAAACAGTTCGTAAAAAGCGTCCCGCGAAGGGTGGGCCGGCTGATTGAGCGCCGGGGATATAAAATTCGCAAAGTTTGGAATTACGGCTCGGTCGTGGACAGATCTAATTACCACGGGCGACGCACGAGCGCTGGAAATTCTCGTTCGAAAGAATCGGACGATCGTTCTGACCGGGCCAGAAACGTATAAAACGGGCATTCGACGGGCGAGGGGGGGTGAGGGGTTGCTCGCGGAATATTAGTATCGGATTACTTAAGACTCAACCGAGATTTCCTCCGGATTACATTGATTCCCAATACAGGTTATCGGTTCCCGATACAAGCGTCAAGAAACATTTCGAGGAATGCTGCTTACAGCAAAGATGACCTCGAGACAGAGGCGTATGAAATTACCTAGAAAAAATAAGGGGTGGCTCGACCTCCATTCGCTACATTGTGGTATAACAAGCATACTAAACGTCCACCATGATCGATCCACGAGAATATTTTTTTATTATTGGAAAATTGCAATTTTTTTAAATTGTATTTTTATTAACTGTTTCGAAATTTAGTTGGGAGTTTTTTCATGTTTCTTTTTTTTTTTACAATCGTTGGAATATAAATAAAATTGTATTCTGACAAGTGACTGTTTTAGTAATAATAATTAAAATTGGGAAAAATTCTTTGAACGTAGAAAATAATATTTTTGTTAACAGAATTAGTGAAATGCTTTGTAGGGGGTTGTCTCAACCCCCAAATTATTATATTTTTTTATATTAAGTGGATTTTGGATTTTTTTGAGAATTAAAATTCCCCCATAAATTCATAAACATCCACAGTGTAAAATGAAGATGAATAATAATTATTCGTTATTAATAAATAATAATTAGAATTCCAAAAAATTGCAATTTTTTCATTCAAAATAAATGATCGAAGAAGTGTTTCTTTGGTGGTCGAAGATGAATGAATCTTGCTTATCAGCGTATAATTTACGGGTTAGTGGGGTCCGTGGAGGTGCATAACGCAATTTCCATTGGTTCCAAAGGAGGGAAAAAGACCCAGCTGGGTAGAAACGCGACTGAGGCGAAGAAGAAGCGCGGAAAAACGAGGTCGTCGACCGTGTCCCTGGTCGGCCTCGTTTTTACGTCGAGGGGGAGGGAAAACAGCCTCCGCTCGACGCCCTTCGACTTCGCGAACTCGAACCAATCGTTCCCCCCGGAGCAATTATTTAAAACAAAACGCCAGAGGCTGTGTGGGAGGGGGGGTAAATTTTAAAACGAGAAAATTGCCTCTGTACACGAACGAGACTTCCAATTTCGATGTTTGCGTCTTCACGATGTGTACACGATGCTCGAAGAAACGTTATGCTCGAAATAAAATGTCTATAGTTTTCGTGGAAACACAATTTTTTTCGAGCCTCACCCAATTCGGGACCGCAGACTCTCGGTATGATTTCCAGAATCGCGCTGCAGGATGGATCCTCGAAGCACAATTGACGAGCGTAGAGACAGTTCAGTATGGCCACTGGTACTTTGATGTCCGAACCTGAAAGCAAAATCGAACGTCGGTTAGAAAACAACGATTTTTCCGAAAGTGGAAAAAAAGCGGATAAAAATATTCCCGCGCGTACCTTTGACAAAGCATTCCTGGGGTTTTTTTTTTTTGTAAACAGTAATAATTCCAATGGGTTGTTTCGACGTGGAGAGATCGCGATAAACAAGAACAATGGACAATATTTTTATGTTATTTTTTTGCTTGTGTGTCAAGCTTTGCTCTCGATCGAATCGTTTTGCATCTGGCATTTGGATATAAAGTTATATTTATTCATTTCTGGGGGTATAAAAATGGAGAAAATTGCAACTTGAATGCAACACGAATCAAAATTGAATCAAACTTGAATCAAACTTGAATCAAACTTGAGTCAACCCTGAGACAACCCTGAGTCAAACTTCAGCCAAACTTGAGTCAAACTTGAGCCAAACTTGGGCCAAACTTGAGCCAAACTAGAGCCAAACTTGAGCCAAACTTGAATCATACTTGAATCAAACTTGAATCAAACTTGAATCGAACTTGAATGCAATCATTTTAACGAATATTAAAATTGTTTTGCCCCTGACATTTGGATATAAAGTAATATTAATTTATTTCTTACCACATAAAAGTGGAGAAGACGAGAAAGGGAAATAAAATACGGATCTTTACGAACCATTCGCGAAACGAAAGTCGATAAAAGACTGGCACCTTCCTGGTGTGGTTAATTGCGGCCATTGGAAGCAGACATAAAAAAATTAACTATTTCACGTATATATATATACATCGAATCGTAAATCGAACTCGATCTATTCAAGGACCACCACTTCCACAACGTCGTTTTTACGACTTCGAGACCGTATTCAAGATATTTCACGGATTAACTGTTCCGGGCAGAACAAAACGCCCATCGGGAAAATATGAAAAATGTATTTCATCGAAGTGGAAATGAAATATTTCTCGACGTGGACGAGTTTAGAAACTTATTAAGAATTCACCGGCGTTAAAAACCTATAACAGGAAATGGAATCTTTTGATCTACGAAGGACATATCGAACAGTAATATTTAATCGATTGGCCAGTTCCCGGAGAAACTCGATCGTTATCGAGCAAACACACGCGCTCGGTCGAAGGCGTCGCTTTTTTTATTCCCTTTCCGCGAACGGAACCATTCCGTGAAACGTTGCGAGCAAACAAACGCGGCAATTTTCTTCTTTCCGCTGTTCGGCGACGGGAGAAACGAAGAGTAACGCGGGCCACGGGACGCCAAAGGAAACTTTACCGCCGTGAAAAATTTCGTGCGTGCAAGAAAACATGAATGCTCAACGTACGAGTGCGCGACGCGAAACTTTACAACGTTACGCGAATGTAAATTTGTATTTCGCGTACCTGGCGACGAAAAAGGACACTGGAGTTAAAGTTACAAATAATTTTAGTGGTTCCTCAAAGACTGAAGGCCTCAAGGATTTTCGAACGCGATACGTGGAAGGTGTCGAGGAAAAAATTTTGAGTGAGGACATCCTGGGGAGTTCGTTGCACCCAGGCCGATCGTTCAAGGCGACGAGGAGGACAGAGAATGTAAACAGAGTGTATTCCCTTCGACTATAAGGGTCTCGCGATAAGGAATCGACGGTGCTTAAATTAATACAGAGCGTGGAATTATTCTGGAGGCACGAATGGCACCATCGGAACGGCTACGAGAATTTACTGAAACAATATTGTTCGCTAAAACAATATTACGCGTGGGCTGTACAGGTTGACCGCCCCAGCTGGACGCGCATGGATCAGTTACCTGAAACGCTACGCCATCCTTAATAGCTAATTGAGATGTTAATTGCGATACACTGGGGCTTGAAATTGTGTATTTTGTGGGGGAAGAACTGTGGAAGATGTGGGTTTTATTTGTGGGATTGTTGTGGGCTTTTGATTATTTTGTTAGGTAATCTGGGTTGAAACTGGAATTTAAATTTAATTCAATTTGCACCCTAAAACGTTATAATTAACACCTTGCATTGTATGAAATTATTTTGATAGAAGCAACTTGAATGGGGCTTGAATGCAACTTGAATGGAGCTTGAATCAGGCTTGAATCAGACTTGGATCAGGCTTGAATCAGACTTGGGGCAGACTTAAGTCAAACTTGAGTCAAACTTGAATCAGACTTGAGTCAGACTTGACTCAGACTTGACTCAGACATGAATCAGACTTGAATCAGACTTGAATGGTGATTGAATGCAACTTGAATGGAGCTTGAATGTCACATGAATACAACTTCAATACCACATGAATGCTACTTGAATGAAACTTGAATAGAGCTCCAATTGAGCTTGAATGCAACTTGAATGGGGCTTGACTACTACATGAATGCAACTTGAATGGAACTTGAATGCAACCATTCTAAGGATCATTAACATTGCCCATTACCCCTCCAGAACTAAACACATATTCCTAACATCAAATTTCTTTGTTCCCTGCCACAAATTGTAATGTATATTATGTAGTGGATCGTGGAAAGGGTTGAGGGGAACGCGTCAGGGGGCAGGAGAGGCTCCCGGCGGAAGACGCATGGGCGGAAAACGGAGAACAACTCGAACGAACACGGCGAAATCGATACGAAACCGGAGTATCCGTCGTAAAAGCGTCTCACGGCTGGTTCGAGAGCGTTTTATTTCCAACCGAGCGGCACGCGAGCCTTCGTGGAAAACGATAAAGCATCGTCACGGATACAGCCATATTCCAGCCCGCCGGCATATTGACGGACACACTCGGACAGTAATGCGTTACGAGTGTGGCGATACCAGATAGGCACTACGCGCGTAATGTGTAATCGCGCGACGCATTATGATTCACTATCGCACGCGACCGCGATAAACTCCGTGTGTTTAGTCGCGTACACGACGGGGCCCAGCTGCCGGCAGCCAGGCTGCGTTTCCATCCTGTAAAACCAACGATCCGGTGCATGCAATTCCACACCAACCACTAAACTCTCCCTCCTAAAAAGACAGAAGAGGGGAGGGGGGCAAAGAATCAGAGTGGTTTTGAATTTTCGATCGAGCAGAACCGACTTTTCTCGATGGACGACGCTGGAGTCCCGTTCCTGGCGAACAGAGGGAAACGAGAACGACGCGAAATCTTATTTACTCGGACGCCACGGTCGTTCGTCTCTCCCGGAAGAGATCACCGAGGAAGCTGGATGGGAAAAAGTCCGCCTCCGCCGCGAGGATCTTTACGTGTCTTGACCGTAGAAAGCGGTACAATGCCCTCTGCCAAACAACCGGTCGTAACTCGGGACCAGATAAAAGATATCTTCTCCTCCCTTTCAGTTACAGCCTTCCCTCCGCCTCACTGGAGACGCTGTTCCTCGTTTCGACCGCTCGAAATCGCACGCGAGACCCTCGATATCTCGTTCGATCAACTTCGACCGCTCGAAATCGATATATAGATCACCTCAAGAGTGAAATTAGAGGCCTGCAAAGTTGCTTTCCACTTCCACTGAGGATGCAAATGGAAGATTCGATCAAATGCTTGATGAAGAAAGGAAGTTTGGGTAGTGAAAGTTCCAGGACAGCGTCGCGGAGCGAAAAATCGAATCACGGCGGGAAATTTAGCGAGCACTCGGTGCTGGACAATGCCAGATCCACGCGGAGCGATTGTTCACGAGCCGGCCGCGGGCTGTTCCAAGTTTAAACGGGGCAACATTTGTCCCCGAGAAACGGTGCGTTTCGCCTCTTTACGAATTCTTGCGCGCGATCGTCGGGCCCGTGCCCGACGGCGCCGCGGAACAAAAGAGGCTGAAAATTCGATTTGATCCAGAAAGTTCCCGGGGACGTCGTAGTTTAAAATTTCATCCAACCGGTAAGTTGGGTGGGGGGGAGTCGCTCGGAGCGTTCCTCCTCGTCCAACGACCGGCGGAATTCGACCTCGGAGGAGTCGTGATAAATTTCGACCGACTTTTATTGCGGGGACCCCCGAGTTCGAGCGTGCCTTAACGTCCCGGGGATTCCCGGACGTTTTATCGGCAGTTGAAGAAGTTTTACCAAGTTCCACATCGCTCGGATGGGACAAAGTCGTTTGCAAAATTACAATTACGACCGCCAACAGCGCGATTTCGACGCGAGGATCGAACGAGTGATCTCCGAGCGTGAATTTTCGAGAATCGTTCGGAACGAGCACAATTACGGGCGTTTTGCACCCGACGGAGACTTTTATCGGGCTTCGAGGCAGCGACGATGCGTCGGAGTTTATGATGTACGTGTGTCGCGAGAGAGGAGCGCATAATGCGGGCATTGCAGTTGCTGGTTATTACACGAAACGTGTAACGTTCAACGGGGGAGGTGCAAACTGCCTTTTTATCGCGTTGTCGCCTCGCTTGGTAACCTGTGCTTGGAAATTTCTGTAGTTTACGATCGAGACAACTGAGTCACTGATAATCGTTTGACATCTTCTTTGGCTTCCATTGGAATTGTTATACTTGATACAAAAAGAAATGATCCTTGAAGCTTTTGATAAACACAAATTTAAACGACAAAAGCAGTTTTTTTATATGTTTTACACCTCTTTTACGACAAACTGTCCACGACTAGTGCAACAATGGCGGGATTGTACGGGTTCCTGGGTCGCCAGGAGCTGTGTTTGAAAATTCTCTACGCTTTACGACGCGACAACGAAGGCAGTAGTGATTTTGAGAGCCAGATATCGTACGGAGTTCGCGTTATCCTGTAAATAAAAGAGGAGGACCCGAGTCTCGACGCCTCTACGCCGAGTTTCCATCGGAAATAACAGAAATAGCGTCTCGAGGAACGCGGTTGTCCCAGGAAACAGAGAAGGATCGAGGTTTTCCGCGTTCCACGCGAACGTCCAATCAATATGCAAGAATTCCGCGGGCCCGCGATGGTGTTATTATACGCCCGGTATTACATTGATTTACGCTCGTTATTCGTCATCGTCGTCGTCGCTAACAAAGTCGAGCGTTTTACAATAGCCTAAATGACGTCCTCCTGTTTCGATTTCGAGCTCCAATACGCGAAACGGCGAGCTACGAATCGGTTCATTTGCCGCGTGAATTATTTCAGGGCATAATTTCGTTTCGAAACACGCCATCGCAATATGGAACGGGAGACGTGAAAATTAAAAATACTTTCGAATACGAAACAGGCTTTTCTATTTGCGTCCGCGAAGAAAGAGATCTTGGAGATCGATTTTCCATCAGTTATTAGTAGACAAACTGCGGAATGCACTTGATATTCAAGAAAATAAGAAATAGTTAAAAATACGAATTTTGATTTATTTGTTTATTTAATAACTTATATTTTGGGGTTGAGAGAACTTTTTGGAGAGCTACCATTTATACTGGGTGTATGTAGAGTTAAAATAGAGCACTATTTAACTCGATTGTCGAGGGTAATAGTGGCATGTCTGATCAAAATCGATTTGCACTACTTGGAGAATAAATTCTGGCCCATATCGGAGTATCAATCATTTTTAATAATATTCTGCACTTGTACTGTGCCTTTTTGCAGTGTGTTTACGTAGTAGAATTAGCGCAATGTCCAATTTAAATGGGCTATCAATGATATTCTTAAGATGTCGGACCAATATCGAGATGCACTACTTGCAAGATACAATTTTGAATTATATTGCTTCGAAATAGGATTAATGGAAGCATTGGGCATATTGTTACTTAATCTGTACCTATTTACAGTAGGTTTGTGTGGTAGAATTAAAGTAGTAAGCCATAATTCGTTTTTTAAGTAGTACAACACGATTTTGATCGGACATATTAAGAATATCGTTGGAAGACCACTTAAATTGAGTATTGTGTTCATTCTACTATGTAAACTTAGTGTTAGAAACCACAGAATAGGTACAGATACAATAAAAAGATGATTGATACTTCGATTGTGGGTCAGAGTTTATTTTCCAAGTAGTGCAAAACGATTTTGGTCGGACATATCACTACTAGCCTTGGTAGTCGAATTAAATTGGGTATTATTGTACTTCTACTATCTAAACCTAGTGTCAAAAGCCACAGAATAGATACAGATACAATAAAAAGATCGGCATGGGGGCCAGAATTTATTCTCCAAGTAGTCCAACCCAATTGTGGTCAGACATATCACTGCCACCCTTGATACTCGAATTATATTTGGTGTTATTTTAATTCTATCACACATACCTAGTGTAAATATATACAGATCATATAAAAATCTGTTAATTTGTTCCACAAGGAAGGAAATACACAATATAATTGGACTTCAAGAGGAGGTCAAGAAACCGTACGAACTACGAGTGCATAGTTGCGAGCGAAACTCGTTACGGGAAATATGCCAGAACATGATACACGTTACACCTGTAATTCTCCTCGTACGGAACATGAAATACTTCCCAGCAAACCTGACCGCTCGCAATTACGTCCGCGACAAGACCCAGCGATTGCGTTGTTCCACTAATTTCTGAATAACGCGCGCACTTACACGGGTCCGCGTATATATTAAACCTAATTGATCAACGGCTTTGGATCGAGAGCAGCGTGGACTGGCGATCGACGATCAGGACTCTTGACGGTGTAATTTAATTACACCAGTGCGCGTAATTATGCGAGAGGAAGCCGTTGCGGTCGACGCGTTACGAACAGGGGATGTAATTAAAGCGCCAAGTTATCGGGACATATTTCTCACCCAGTACTGTGCAACGACTGTTAGTATAATTAGATCGATTAACAGTGATTTTCAGGCATGCGGGATCTATGATCTCGAAACCAAAAATAATATTTGTGTGCATTGAATAATTCAGTAGATTTATGATTTATTTTCTGGAAATATTATTTAAGTAAGTGGTGGCTCTACTGAGAGAAAAATTGATTTATTGTAGTTTTGTTAGAAAGGAATTGTGGCGTCCCATGCTCGCCACCAGAGGGATTGGTCGAGCGCTTGTGAGAACGCGAGCCCTCTGGTGGCGAGCTTGGGAGGCGACGCCACAGAATTTAGGGATTTTCAATCTTCAAAGCACCCCAAAAAATTGTTAAATAGACAAGTGACTTCAATAGTTGCAATTCTATTCAATTAATGCAATGTACTAAACTAAAAGAAATTTTCAAATGCCTAAAGAACCAATTTACCTATTGCATAATAATTACAAAAAAGGAAAACTGTATAAAATGCTTATGAATTTGAATGTTGGGGTAGTCACGTCCTCGAACGTGTTGAGATCTTTCTGGAGTACCTTTTCTTCGGTCGAAAAATAAGTGGAGGAAACCTGGGGAATGGAGAGAAGCCATCGGGAGCTCTCAGCCCGGAAACCCGAAAAACGTATCCGATTTCGGGTGGAACGCCGAATCCACGACTTCTACGGCTCGCTCCCCCAGAGTAAACATCCGGCGATCAACGAGCAAGTTTCCCGGACCGGAAGCGCTGCCACTCGCCCGCGTTTCCACAAGAATTTCGCGGGAAAGTTTGAAAATTACTCGCTCGGAGGACGCCCCGGATATTTTCGTTTCGTCGAAAATATAATGGGTTTCCCCGGGGTGAACGTTTCTACACAGTTTTCGCGAGCAATAAAAACGGAAAGACGCGTTGTTTCGCATTCTTAAAAATTCGTTTTCGAGAGTTCGAGAACCAAGTTGCCGCGGTTCCATTACAATGTTCCCCGAAAAATAGAGAACGTGTAACCGAGTATCGATCCCCCACCGACGAAATTCCCCGTAAAAATCGTTACGAAAGCTCGTCTCTTCGCCGTAAATGAGAAAATAATCTCGTTCCGTGCTTCTATAGAGTTATCCGGGTCGAGGTTCAACTTCGTGGATCTTTTAGCGATATCGGTTCGTCCGCGAAACGAGCATCCCTTTTATCCCCGTCCCTCGACCTCTACTCTTGTTTCCTGCTTTTCGATTTCGTCCTCTCGTTACTCTCACAAGGAATTCCATATTTTCGTCGAGTTCTTTTAATTCCACAGCGTATTTGTACCTTGAAAAACAGAAGTCTCCTAGCAAGAAAAGGTGGAATATTTTGTGAAAATTGGGGCTAACTGTTTCTCAGTACCATATTCCGCATAGCAAGTCGCATTACACGAAAAATAATACACGCATTACGAGCATTCACGTGACTATTTACACTAGAATGTACGTTTTCCTCTATTTAACCGCGCATACTAACGCAACAATAGACGATTATCGTTGGTGCAAGGCGTTAGAGGTGCCATAAACGGCACCAGTGTCATAACAATGCCGAGTTCCACCGCTGGAAGCAACAGTAACGTCTTATTACCACTTTCTGTCACCCAGCTCTTTTGACTGACGCGTTTCACGGTTCCAGCCAGCTATAATTGCTGTAATTGAGGGGGAACGGAAACGATTGGCGGGTTACTGACGAGGGAAAATAGGAAACAGAGAGCTCCGAGGGAAGAAAATTGCGTTTCCCGGGTATCGGATTATCAGAAAACGCTTTCAGTTGGAAGACGAGAAAAGTTTCGCAAAGGGGAGCAAGAAACGCGCATCCGCGGAACGAAATCCGACCGCAAATGACACTCGCGAGCGGAACCATAAAAGGATCGCGAGTATATGCCGCCAGCGATCGAACCTTGCGCCTTGGAAACCATGCACGATGTGTATTTCCATGAAACGAAACATTAATAATAACTAGTCGGATTTTAAATAATGAAAATTCAGACTTTTATTAATAGAATTGATGAAATGGCTCTGTATATACGTGGTAGAATAAAAATAATATGAAATTTAATTTTATTGTCAAGGGTAGTAGTGATATGTCTGACCAAAATCGGTCCTGTACCACTTGGAGAACAAATTCCGCTCCATATCGCTTCGAAATGGGATCGATGGAAGTATATAACGTCTCCACAGCTAATTTTCGAACCCTCCTACGTTGGATGGACAGGTACTTTCAGAGATACACGTTCGGTTAGCGTGAAAATATTCGATATAACGATCGTTACGAGGACGTTACGCCGAACGCACGCACGCGTCGCATCTTAAGATTGAAAATCGTTCGTTGTATCCAACGGAACTCCCAACGAGTTTAACGAGAACCTCACCCAGCGAGTGGTTGTCCCTACGTGGCTCGAATGCCGAAGTTACTCGTGATTTTCCGTGCCAGTGTACCGGAATAACTTCGTTACGACCCTCCGGGACGGATTTCTTTTCTCCGGAGCGGGGCGAAAGGAACTGGGGGAACCCCAGGACCAGCCTCGTTCAAATCGACATCGACATTTAAGATACAGACTTTAAACACGATCGCTGGGATTAGGGAAAAACAAAATGGCTTTCATTATTATTGCAATGAGGGGAAAATTCATGATAAAATGGAATAGAAAAATCTAGGAGATCTTTAAAATTATTAATCTTGATGAAGATACCATTTGGGGGAGTCACGATCAAATGATCAACCATAAAAAAAATTATCAAAATTGAAAATTATACCAATGAGAAATACGACTGAAATAGGTCTAGTTTAGCCAAGAAAATGTATAATTATTTATGTTCGACGCCTTTGATTGTGATTGCAATGTATTTGCGACACAACAATGGCATTTTCGCGAGGTAAACGCGGGGAGGGGTAAAGGGGGGCGCGAGAATGCAAATCGAGGAAACGGACAAGACGTCAGGGGTCCCCGAAATTGGCCAGCGGGACGGGAGATCGATTCCCCCTCGCAGCTGGCAGGCAGCTTCGACATCGCGCCGCGTTATCTGTCTCGTATATCTCGCCAATGTGTCGGCGCGCGCGCGCTATGAATATTGCATTCCGATATGTCGGCCGCGCGCCGATTGTCCACGCGAATGCCTCCCAGCGGCGTTAATTAGCAGCCGAATGGAACGCGGAATACGCTACGCACGTGTCCGTCTTCCGCCCCATCTTCACGCCAATCCATTTCGAAAAATCATCCCTTAGAAAAGAAATTCGAAAACAGTTACTCGAGAGTGGAATGAAAACTACCCCTAATCATTCGACAAACAAATAAAAACTACCCCTATTTTTTCACAAAGTTTCTCTCAATTTTGGGATCTCCATTAATTCTCAAATTTTAGCGAATCACAATTTCGTCTTTCGGAAAAGACCACCCTTGTTCACAATTTTTAAAAGCTATTTTCTTCGACTCGAGTAGAAGGTATTAATTTTGCACGAAAACCTGCTGGAAGAGAAAATGAATTTCTATATTCGTGCCCTAAAATACGGTATATTTAAAGTAACAGTTAAAAATAGAGGGGTTCTTGCGAACTGAACGAGACCAGAAGGGGTAGTCACCGATCCGTGGGAGGAAGAGTCATCGAACTTCCCCGCTTCCGGTGTCGTCTTTTCGAGAGCAATTTGTCGTCGTCGAGAGCAATAATAATTGGAGAATAGCTCGAGACGACCGGGAATCAGAAGAGAAGAAATAAAGGAGCGAAAGAATGGGGGCGGTGGGTGGGGGTGGTTGAGTAAATTCGCCATAATAATTATCGCCGGGGTCTTTCTTCCTGGCGTGACGGTGGTGCGCAACAGGTGGCCGTGAGCGAACAAATCGTTCAGGATAACGACGAATCCGAATCGAAGTCCAGTGATTACCGTCCCGATGGAAATTCGATTTCGGGGTGACCGTCGAATGGTCAAAAGGCAGCCCCGCTCCGCCTCGTCGCATCGATCCGCATCGGGGGACCGACAGAAAAGGAACAAAATAACTGGGTAACCGGGTCATGGATATTGCACGATGCATCCCTTGTCCGGGGGCCACGGAATTTCGCGGCAAAATTAAACCCTCCTTGGAAAGGGATATCCGTAAGAATCATCTGCTATGGTCATTTTTTAGGAATCATCCTCTATTTTATTAGTGCAATGCTATTTTAGCACCAATCAACTTCATAAGTTTCTTATATTGCATGCAAAATGATTTATTATTGGAGAGAATCTTCAGTTTTGCTTTAGAATAGCATTAGAAATCGTAGAAGTTTGCATATTTATAGTTCTGAAACTAATAGTGTTTTTTAAATAATCGAGCCACCATTGGAAGGCCCAAGGCCTGCCCTTTAAAGTGATTTCTTGTTCACAAGGATTGGACTTTCCGTTTTTAATATTCCGCTCTTCGTCTTACGAGAATCTACTAAAAGTACCACAACTTCACACGCACAGTTCCAAAAGTACTAGTGTTTTTTGCATAACTGAGCCGCCGTTAGAAGCAGCAAACCTTCCCCTTTAAAATGGTTTTTTGTTTTTGACGAACGGACTATCCGTTTTCGAGATATCGCAATTTATGTGAACACTGGGCCCAGTGACCCAGTGACCCAGTTACTCCTACGCGGTCAATGACCTCTCGACGTAAACAATGAAACGTAAATAAACTCTTTGAAGTGTCATATCTCCGGAACTAATGGAGCTATCGACTTGTTCAAACGCTCATTTTAAAGGGTATTTCATCCCCCATCCCCTGATCACATCAACTATTATTATTTACACCGTCGTCCATGTTTATTTTGAAATTTACTTCGACTCTACACACCCAAAAACATTTCAGCACTTTCTATCGATCATAAATCGTTTATTTAATTGAAAATGACTTTAAATTCGTATGCAGGATGTTTGCCTAATTACTGGCCAGCATTCTTCCCACCGGAAATAATTCTAACAAGTGTAAAATTACCCCTGCAGTGTACATTAATTACTAACTTTTATTTCGTTTTCCCTTGCATGTTACTTCCTTCTGCACTACTCTTTCCAGTGAATGAATGAATAATTATTAGACTGCGAGAATGTTTATGCATTTATTCAGACAAAAAGCAGCGATATGCAATGGAAAGAGAAAATAAAAATTCTACGATTACAAAAGCTTACGAAAGTTTACGAAATAAATAATGTACTATACGCTACCAACAACAATGACTTTTTCGTTGGATAAATTAGATCTCCAGGGAGAGAAAGGAGCATAGAATCTGCTGGGGACGTTCATCATCCCCATTGAATCGTCTCTTAATCGATACGCACCCCCTCGAGCTGATCGACGCGACAGCCTCTACAGATTACGATCCTCGATCCTTGATCCTCCGAGATTATCGGTTAGGAACAATGTAAATTGGTCCCGCTCTTGGATACGCGTCCCGATTAATGGGAGACTGTTACGTGTCGTGCACTTCGGGATCGTTGCAGATCACACAGTCATTGTTCGTTAATTATTTCTCACAAAATCGATCGCACAGTGCCTCCTTTATCCAAATAAACTATTTAATTATTCAATATTAATTTCTGTGCTCTTCGAAACCCTTTTCTCCCCAATTTATACATATATCTATAAACATTGTATATGTTATTAAATATATAAATTTTATTATTTTATATTTTTGTAGTTCCATTGTTATTAATTTTTATGGTTTATATTTTATGTTTGTACATACTTTTCTACGTCATTAATCTCGTTTATAATGGTTCCAAATGAGTAAATAAAGTATGCTTATGGAAATTGAAAAATTCTAGAACGATTCCGTTTTGGATTCAAGAATATTCTGATAAAAATAGAGTGACGTTTTCGACGAGGAGTCAGGTCGCGAGTCTTTGTGTCCCGGTTCTAACTAAATTTCGTCCTCGAAATCAACCACCGTTTCGTTTGTTCGGCGTGCAGCGGCGTTTCCTTTCTGTTTGCACGGATCGTCGTATCAAAGCGGTCCCCGTGTGTTGGCGTTTTCAAAGCTCTCGAAACAGAGCTTGCACGTTCACCACGATAATGCTAACTACCCGCTAATAAGCATTCCCTCCCCACCCCCCCGTACGCTGCCCGCCGCGGATTTAAACCGTTTTCTGGTTTAATTGGTTCGTTGGCGTTCGCGTCGCGCAATATCCTCGATTCGACTTCGTTTATAGGATATTTCTGATGACTTCGGGGGAGAGTTTAAGGGCGAGATAAATATCCCATTCGTACAGAATGAAAGTTTACGCCTGAATCGGTCCACAGTGCATCCCTTATTCCAAGGAATAATGATTCCCTTTGCCGGGGGACGCTGTCTCAAAGGGAATTTATTATCGGACGACAGTTGATATTCCAAGGACTGTTTTATAAATCTACTGCAAAGGCGAAAGACGTATCCCCCGGACCCGTTTCATCGGCTTACATCGAACAGCTCTTTGCCGGGAGATTGGATCGCGGAGTTGATCAAAGGATCTCTCATTTTTCGCTCGGGAAATAACGAAGTTAGAGATTTCGAGGCGTGAGTCGATACGCGAAATTATTACTTGTCGCCTCAGAAATTGTTCTGGACAATTTTGTGTGTGTGTGCAGGTTGCTGAGAAAAATGGTTCAAAATCGAGAAATAAATTTTGTGAGAACTGGGGAAAATGCTCTCTTGGTAACTGTTTGGTCTCAACTTTATATTTACTTATTGCAATATGATAGTCGAATTAAATTGGGCATTACGTTGATTCTACTGGATAAATATAGTGTAAAAAGACAGAGAATAAGTGCAGATTTAATAAAAACACGATTGATGCTCCAGTATGAGTCAGAATTTGTTCTGCAAGTAGTGCAAATCGATATTAGTCGGACATTTTAAGAATATCGTTAATAGTCCACATAAATTGGGCATTGTCTTGATTCTACTACACAAACATAGTGTAAAAAGGCAAGGAATAAGTGCAGATTTAATAAAAACATGAATAATACTTCAATATGGGTCAGAAATTATTCTTCAACTAGTGCAATTCGATATTGGTCGGACACACCACTATTACTCTTGATAATTGAATTAAAGTGGACATTATTTTTACTCTACCACGTAAATACAAAGCTCCCATTTCGTGAAATTTATTAACAAAAATGTCCATAAACATCCATAGTCTAATAACAATAATATAATTACGATCCAGAAACGAGAGTCTCTTGAGCAATAAATCGAGTCCCAAGCCAGATACTTCGAAGCGTAAAATAAAAAAATAAATACGCGGTAATTAAAATTCGAACGATTCGAAAGGCAAACCGTCGAGTAGCATCGAATCGAGGGGCGGAACCGCGCCCTGTTTCGATGCTCCGCTTCCGCCTTAGTTTTCTGTCCGTGGAAAACTTTCCCTGTACGTATTTCCATCTCGTTATCGTAGTTATCGGACCGAGTTTCTCGAGTAGACAGAAAGAGTTCTTAAGCCAGAAGGCAGGAGGAGGGGGAACCCCGTCGAAAAAGGAAGCGTTTTAATATCAATTACCATATCGTAAAAATAATTTCGAAGACAGTAGGGGGGGCGGGGAGAGCTGGGGCTGTCTCGAAACTCATTTAAGTCGCGTAATTAAGAAACAGCGGTTCTCCATCTCAACTTTTTTTCCCCCTCCCCGACTCTATATTATGTCTCTCGGTTTATCAGAGATTAGCATTCGCGCGGACGGCGAAGCGACGCGGTAAAGTAATTAAGCGTTCCGGGGAAAATATTCCCCCCCTCTCCTCACCCTCCTCTCAGGGAATAAATTGCGTTAGAACCGGAGTTCGAGGGGGTAAAATTGTTTATCGCGAGAAAAAATTGTCCCTGGCTGATCGACGATAACCGCCAGCGGACGTTCCCTGTCCCCGGAAACGTCCAAGTGGCGTACCGGCGCGGCGAAGAACAACTTCCGCTCGCGGTGAAAACTTCGGTGGATTGGAATTCATGATAGGAGTCCGCCCTCCCCCCCGGGGAACTTTACCGGAGATTTCGAGTGTCCGGGTGAAGTTCGACGTGTCGTTGACAAGCGACCGGAAACACGAGGCTCCCAGGGAAATAAGAAACCCGTCGTCGTTGCTCGAATCTACCTCGAATAAACCCCGGAGCGTTAACGAACCGTTTCCAGACGAGTCTATCGACAGATTCCGGCGGATATTATACGACAAAATTATTTTCACATGACCAAAGTAACCTCTCTCTATCCCTCACATAACTTTTGTTAATAAAAAGGGGGTAATTAGATCGCTAGAAAATTATTTAATAGGAGATCAAGGACAGGAACTTGATAAAATTTTATTTTTTGATGTTGATCGTCTGTGAAATTATAATTTATATTGTAATTTGATTTTTTTGGTATTCTAAATTAAGTGTGAAGCTTATGGACCGCATAAATAATTTTTTAAATGTTTATTTAATTTAATAACAGAAAAGAGATAGGACTCGATGACTAGTCGGAATTGGGTTTGTTAATCGGATGCAACGGGCAGAGAAACGAGTAAGGAGGATACCGGAGGCGTCGGGACGGCCTCTCGATAAGCCTGGACGTCGGAACAAAGACGCAGACACGGGCAGAAAAAGCGTCGAGCTCGTACGGGGTTTGGCAGATCGCCTGACTTAGATAAAATAATCGCTTAGCCCCCGCGACACGGACGACCGAGTCTGCGAATCTTGGGGATGCTGCGGGCAGATCCTACGAGGTTACACGCTGCACCATCCCCGGGAGATTAGGCTGCGAGCCTCGTTTTTCGAGCCCCTTCTGTCGACCCCGTCCTCAAAGATTGATAAAGTCGATGAATAACGCGCCTCCGGGGACGACGATTCGTGATTTATTCCGAGGAGTTGCTCCCTCCAACACTCTGTACTTCAAAAAAATCACAAATCAGTCGTTGCACCTTTTTATTGCACCTTTGGTATTTTTAGAAACCATTAAAAATGGTGCAGTTAATTAATTTAAGGTGAAACAAAACAGGATCTCATAAAAATTATTTCTCGACTCTAAATCGTCATTTCCAGTAATCTACGCATAGAAAATCGTATATATGGAAGATTGAAAACGATGTGTACTTCCATCGATCCTATTTCGAAACGATATGGAGCAAAATTTGCTTTCCAAGTAGTGCAAGACGATATTGGTCAGACATGTTAGGAATATCGTTGATAATCCACTTAAATTGGGTATTGCATTAATTCTACTATATTAGCATAGTGTAAAAAGGCAAAGAAAAGGGCAGATTTAATATAGAACCCGACTTATGCTTCAATATGGGTCAGAATTTATTTTCCAAGTAGTGCAACACGATTTTGGTCAGAGATAGCAAGAATATGGTCAATATTCCATTTAAATTGAACGTTCCATTAACTCTACAGTGTAAATATAGTGTAATAGTGTGTATAATATAGTCTAAGACAGAATAAATGTAGATTTAATGAAAAGAGTTGGTTCTCCAAGTAGTAAAACACGATTTTGGTCGGACATGGTATCATTATCGTTAATATTTCACTTAAATTGGCTATTAATTTAATTCTACCACATAAACCTAGTGTAAACCAGTAGAGAATATAGGCAGATTTAATGAAAAGATGATAGATACTTCGATATGAGCCAAAATTAATCTTCCAAAGTAGTGCAAACCAATTTTGGTCGGACATATAACAACTACCCTCGATAATCGAATTAAATTGGACATTATTTTTATTATACGTAAATAGAAAGCTCCCATTTCAACATAAATATATGAATTTGCCTAAAAATCCAGAGTCTATTCATGTTCCCTGAAGCTCCACTTTTGTCGAAAGCTATCTTTCGCCTAACTCGATCGACTCTACTCATTCTCGCGAAATTCCGGTGCCATAACGATAACATGCGGAGCCAAAATCGTGGAACGAATGGACCGTGAAGGAAAAATCGTGGATGCACGAGCATATCTAGGAGGCGCGAGCTTTCAGCCCTGTCGGCTAATTTTCCAGCCGGTGCCCCGATTACGTTAACCAGCAGCGACGTTACACGCGAGCCTGGATTTACGTGTGTGGACCCAGGAGCCCGGAATCGAATTCGAATCACTGTTCCATCCGAAAAGGAAGATCGCAACGGGCTCCCCGTCCCGTCGAGTTAAATCATCCTGGAATTGCCACGGCTTCCCCGCCCTAATTCCGCCCGCAGACCCGAAAACGCTATAATCGGCCCGAAGGGGGCGCAAATGCACCGCCAAAGCGCTCGAAAACAAACAGAGAACTTAATTCCTCGTACGTTTGTTTTCATAAACAATCGAATGGTGCACACTCGACGTCGTCAAAGGCTTCCATTTCAAGGGTGAAATTGGTTAAGCAAACGGGATATTTCCGTCGAACAATTGCAACCAAAGTCTCGAATAATTTGCTGAACAGACGAAAAATAGACGAAACCATTCTCTCAACATGTGAAAATTTGAATCAACGAAACATTATAGGTCTCGTTGAAAAATCGAAAAGCAGGTTGGGAAGTTCGAAGGGTAGATAATTAATTACCGTAGTGATAAACGTGGTTTTGTTGGGGAATCCTATACCATAATTGCAAGCTGGTTACCCTCGAGAACTATAGAAAATTTTAGCTATTTTTTTCTATGTGAAAAATTTTTATAATTTTTTAATCGATCCGAGGAGCCATTGTGAGACACAAAAGAGGAATCTTGGGAAACGCGGGGTTTTCGTCGTTTTGTCGTCACCGCGAGGAGCTTAACCCGCGGGATTAGGGGATGAAAGGACGGGGCGCGGGACGAGGATCAAATGTTTTCGCGGATAAGCCGAAGTCGACCCCGCGGTTGAAACTTCGCGTCGGGAAATATAAGATCTTAGGACGCCGCGACGCGACATCGAGTTAAGCGTGTCCGCGAATTTATCCCGCGAGTAATTTTACAAATTTTCGCCATACTTCTCGCGCGTAGACTCTGCAATTTACTAGACTGAACTATTTAAAATTTACAGTGACTCACTCTATATGAGGGAATTAATAAATATTTATTTCTGTTGCATCGTAGATTTGGTCAAGTATCTATTTAATTTTTTTGGTATGAATAAGTACACTGTAAGTGTCGATTGTTTTGATGTTAACGAGGAAAGGTGGACGTTTGTTGTCTCGAGGATATCGACGGTGATTTCATACGCGAACGGTTCTAATCGCCGCGCGGTTCGTCGAGAGAAATCGCGTCCAGGATCCCCGGAAGAATGATCGAAGGAGCCCTTTCCCTTCCGTGTTCAAATTACTCCCCGTGTATCGTACAATGGCGAGGAATTCGTTTTCCGCGGTTCCCCCTCCGCTCTCCGCGTATACTTGCCACAATAGGGAACAATGGCAAAGGGTTGTCGGCCCGGGGAGATAGATACGAAGGTATAGGGAGGAAAAAGGGAGCGGAAGAATTGCGGGAAGATGCAATAACTGGTAAATCTCGGCGAACGTACGGACAAATCGAATAGAATCCCGGGCCAAAAGAAACGCGACCCTTCGCGAGTCTTGGAATAGCAATAGATCGAAAATGGCTTCGTTAAATCTCATTATTAGCCTGAATGATTATGCATTTATTGGAAATTTTGATTATCAAAAAATTGGAGAATTTATTTGCAATGATTATTTATTTATTTATTTAATGAATTATATTTAAGGGTTGAGACACCCCTCTAGGAAGCTCCCATTTACACTAGGTTTATGTGGTAGAATTAGAAGATCAAATTTTGATCCATTATTTTTATTCTGTCACGTGAACGTAGTGTAAATGAGTACAGATTTAATAGAAATGTGATAAATACTTCCATCAATCTCATTTGAAACCAATATGAATCCAGAATTGGTTCTCCAAGTAGTACAAGTCGATATTGATCGGACATGTTACTACTACCCTTGATAATCGAATTAAATTGGGCACTGCGTTAATTCTGCTATGTAAACACAGTGTAAAGAATCAAAGAACAATGCAGATCTAATGAAAAAATGATCGACACGTGTCAGAATTTATTTTTCAAGTAGTGCAGATCGAGTTTGGTCGGGCATCCCATAAATACAATAATTCATATCTCACTTATTTTTTATATTCCCTCATATTAAGTGCATTCTGTACTAAAATTTCCCATAAATGCACAAGCATCGCCATATAGTCTATCAATAAATGTTTTCATAGCTGACGAAATATTTTGAGATTGCAATGGTAGACTTCCCGCGAAGTGAGTGCAAAGATTGAAGGAAGAAAGCAGATTGCATCTTGCGGAATGGTCGCTGGGAAGGCATTTGGTCCAGCTGGCCGCCGGGTCGACCCTTTAATCGGATTAAACGCAAATCCAACGCGGCCGTTATTATCCGGTTGCGTTCCCGTTACCGTTACGAACGCGACGGGAACCGCGGATGCGGCGCGATTCAACGCGCCGGATCGATTTCGTCGGCTGTAAACAAGAACGCCCGTTTAATTAGTTACCGCGATGCCGAGCGGACCGTAATTAAAGCGGCACTCGCGAGCGCGTCGCGATTCTACTTACAGGAAATTAATTAATAACAAACATACGACCCGGAAAGAGAATTCGATTTCTTGACTACCCCGCCCGCCCTCCATTTTGTCCAGAACAACGACAGGGTACCTCCACACTACTCAGACACGACCATTTCATTATACGTTTTATTATTATTATTTTTAAGCAACTGACAAATTGTGAATATCACTTTTTTCAACATTCACCTAATTAAATTATTTTTATTATCGTATTTTAATACTTTGGAGACTAATGAGGGCTTCCCCGTTATTGAATATTTGCAAATAAATAAATAAATAAAAGAAATTAACACACCTCGAGAGGTTGGATGTATTTGAAATAATAATAAATTTACTCAGTGAGAGAAAAATCCTTCCACAGTGTAGAAAGATAGTATTTTTAACACTTGATAGACAAGACAGAAATGGATCGACACTCAAATGGAAATTCATTGTTAAAGTCCATAATTAATTACATTAGAATTGTGTCGGCCATATTGGTTCCACTGAAATTCCTCTGTGAACAGTAAAAAATTACTGTAAACCGGGTAATTCTCGCATTTTTCACCCAGTAACCAATGGTGCGTGTGAATTTTGCATCCCCCATGAGGAAAAGGGGCAGTTCGCGGATCTGAATTATGAATTTCGAAGGAAAGTAAGACGAACGAATATTCCCTCTGTTCGAGTTCGCGCAGACACGGGAGACAGGGTCGATCGAGTTCATAAATATCGATGGAAGTCCCGAGATATTCCTCGGAGGATTTGCGATCCCAGGCGTATGCACGGGTCACCTTTTGCAATATAAACGCTCCGCGGGATTCGACGGGAAACACACGATCCTCTTCGAAAACGACCCGGGATATTTCACCACCAATTACCACGGAATTTCAAAGAAATTCTGTTCCACATTCGCCAAAGGACCGTTACTTTTGTAAAGGGTTTGACACGAACATTAAGGCGCAGACCCAATTTTCAGTCATCAAGCGAGGGACTACAGTGCTGTTTTCATTTTTCTGAAACATTTGCAAGGACTTACGGAGCCAACTTTGTATAGTTTTAGGTTACGTAAGACACCTCTCGCGATTAGAGAAATGCACGGCGGCGAGACGCGTCGCGGAAATCGCGAAAGGCAGCGGGAGCTCGCGAGTGGAAAAAGTTCCGTTGAATGCGGAATCGGGGAAGAAAAGGGGCGCACAGACGTACCTGGAGGAACGCGGCAAAGGTGTACGGTGTTTGGAAAGAAGCGCGTCAGGGAAAAGTAGAAAAGGCGAGCGAAGAAAGGACCAGGGGGCGAAAGCCTTTGGCTTAGAAAGACTGTCTATGGGCAGGGGGGGTGGAGGCAGAAGGGTGAGACAGGGGTCTCTCGAGGGATGGAAGCGGAAAAAGAAGGTGTTCTCCGGACGAGGGGGGAGGGTGAGTCTCGCTCGAGATGGCAAGCCGCAAGTGGAGGAACGTGTGGAAGGGTGGCGCACGGTGTGTAGTTGATATGCGAAAGGGTGCCTCCGCCCCGAGCTCCGCGTATCCATCACGGACGGTTCGAACAGCCGACCCACCCCCGCAACAGCACCGTGATAGGGCTGAGAGAAGACAGATGCGACTCGTGCCTCGTCGCTGAGCCACGGAACCGGCGTCGCGACGCGGCGAACCAATCTCTGACACCACCCCCCTTCGCCACCCTTCGATGTCCATATCGTCGCTTGAAAAATCGCTAAAGAGCACACCCTCCGTCTTTATACACTGCGTTTGCATAGTAGAATTAAAATAATTCGAGATTTTATTCGATTATCAAAGATAGAAGTCCGACCAATATCAACTTGCACTACTTGAAAAAGCAATTACGATTCATATTGCTTTGAAATAAGATCGTTAGAAGCATTTACCATGTTTTTTTATTAAATCTGTACCTATTTACACCAGGTTTATATGATAAAATAAAAGCAATAGAGCAGAATTTGTTCCTCAAGTAGTGCAAGACGATTTTGTTCCGACATGTTGACAATATTGAAGATATTCCAGTACTAAATTAAAATAGAAAAGGATTCCTGGCCTCCAAGTTAATTTAATTCGCAACCCTTTAAGGGATGGTGTTTGAAGGGGTGGTTTCCTGGGATCCAGGGGGTGAAAAGCCGAGGTGAGTTTGAAAAGTGGAGGCGCGTCGAAGGGCAGAGGGCAGAGGGCGACGTCTGGTTGCATACAGAAACGAGAAAAGAGCCTGGAAAGGGTCGCGCGACGGGGGGGGTTGAAAATCACTTGGTCGAGGCTCGAGAGAGCTACGCGGAACAACCCTCTCGATGACGATGAATCAAAGCAGCTCGACAGACAATAGAGGAAGTGCCAGGAGAGGGCCAGACGGGCCAAGGATGACAAGGGATACGGAAGGGAAGCCAAGGGTTCGAGGGCTCGTACAAAGTCGAGACCAAGGCGCGGGCGAAGAACTCCTGGAAGAATCGCCTTGGAGTGTCGTACATTGTGAACACCCGGGGTGGCTCACGCATTGTTCGACCGGTTTTCTGTGAGAAGAGTCGCTTGGAGAACTCTTCTAAACGTGACACAGACTACGACAGACACTATGGGAATTACGGATTAGGTCGAACGTTTCCGTTTTAACGACCACCAACTACCGAACTGTGGATTTTGAGTTTGCAAATGGACCAAAATTTTGGAAGCACAGACATTGCTAATAATTAGTTGCTTTTCTCTTGCTGCTACCTCTGAGTCCAAAACAATATAATTACTAGACAGTAGAGCTTTGTTTTTACGTAAAATTA
Organism: Colletes gigas; assembly: GCF_013123115.1. Lineage (NCBI taxonomy): Eukaryota > Metazoa > Arthropoda > Insecta > Hymenoptera > Colletidae > Colletes > Colletes gigas. The sequence continues at coordinate 4,456,551 of NW_025106644.1, forward strand.
ATTAAATGGGAGCTTTGTATTAAGGATAGTAGTAACATGTCCGACCAAAATCGTGTTTTACTACTTGCAGAACAAACATTGGTTTATTATTTTTATTCTGGCATGCAAATCTAGTATAAACGAATGCAGATTTAATAAAAATATAGTGAATGCTTCCATCGATTCTATTTTAAAGGAATATGAATCAGAATTGTTTCTCCAAGTAGTACAAAACGATTTTGGTCGGACATGTTACTACTGTCCTCGATAGTCGAATCAAATTCGAAGTATATTTCACTTATACGTATCTGGGACTCGAAGTATTATACGCGCTGGAAGTCGAGTAGAATCGTAAGATTTCAGGGACGATTCGAGCCCGAGTATTTCCGCCAAGTTGTTCCATTAATCATCGTTTGTCGAAGCCCCCGGAGATCGAATCGTACTCTCGATTAATCACGATATCAGCATCCCGGGGAAAGATAAAGACGACCAGTTACCCGGGGACTACGGGTGGGGGCGAAGAAAAGACCTTTCTCGTTGCCTATTTGTCCGGGAACCGGAATTTATTCGCTCGCGGAACGTTTTCCTGGCTCCCCTTACAAGTTTCTCGATAAATCGGTGGACCTCTTTAAAAATGATACACGGCCGTGCAATCCCCGGATCGACTGCATCGGGGCTCTTCGACTCGAGGAGTCTCCGGCAGATGAAATTCTCGGGAAACGAGCCCCGAAGTTCGAGGTGCACCTAAATCGATGGGGAATACGTTTCCAACGATCAGATTTTTAATACTGCGAGGCACTCCTTTCATACACGAACTCTCGATGACACTGATTTATCTCAGAGGTGGAAAACTTCATCCCGTTACATCGAAAACCGAAATTTAAAAATTCTTTATATAAAAAACATGCAATTTTCAAAAAGCTGAAAAGAACAATTTCCAAGTACCTCCCTCGATAACGGTCGCACTGTGCAGCGTACAGGTGACACTATCAGAGACACGTTGAATTTTTCCAACGCATGTTAAATTTTGTTTAAATTTGTCGTGCAAGGGATATTAAATTTGACATCGAGAACACGTGAGACTCGTCATTAAAATGTTAGGGGTCGATTGAGACCGACTCAGACTGTGTCAAATATAGCTCCTGGATGTTTGCCCCCGCGAACGGCGGAGACACACCGACACCGTAAGGAGCACAGAAATAATTATCGCTAATGGAACGTCGTTTCTAAACTGCGACTCGGCTGATCAAACGATCGCGGGGGGAGGGGGGAGGGGGGTATATCTTCGAATTGGAGCACTCCGGTAAATGCCGGAGGGATCGATGAAACGCTCCCGGGGTTCTGTCTTGTAACCACACATTTCGACTGTCAGGTTATGGGCTATTCAGTCGCGATGCCATTCAATCGCGGCCGCTATTTTGCTCGGGACGAAATCGACTACGGGGAGGGGGGCCCCCCGTCGTTATTCAGTGCCCGGAGAAAACGCCTGAACCCCGGGACGCGTCGCGATCCTGGCAGAGAGAAAAAAAAGAGAAAAAAAGGAGAAAAAAACCGACACCGGTGGAAAAGCAGAGAGGAGAAACAAACGCGCGGCATTGTTTGATTTTGATTACACCTTCGACCGGGGGAAGGGGGGGAGGGGGGCCGCGGACCGTGGCGAATTTATATTCTTCGTCTCTATTTGCTCGTTCAATGTTCCCTGTTTCCATTCTCCTAACCCAATGTTACGCTGTTTATAGCCTCGACGACCATTCCAGCATTCTTTTCGCCATTTATAGACGCAACTTTTCTATTTTATTCGATCCTCGCCTTGTGAGCTCTAGGGGTGACTTCCGGTTTGCTTGTTTACCTCTTCCATGCGAGATATAATTACTCGTGGAATCTAGTTAACTTTATATTTGAGGACATAATGTGTGTGCATTTATGGGAAATTTTAATTCTCGAAAAAGTGCAGAATTCACTGTACAAGAATATTAGAAATGTGTGAGATAGGAATTTGTTTCATTTAGGGGTTGTGACAAACCTCTGCAAAGCTTGCATTTATGTGGCTGAATTAAAATTATGTTCAATTTGATTTGACTATCAAGGTTAGTAGTGATATGTCCGACCAAAATCGTCTTAGACTACTTGGAAATTAAATTTTGGCCCATGTCAATCATTCTTTCATTAAATCTGCACTATTCTCAGCCTTTTTACACTATATTTATCCAGTAGAATCAATGTAATGCCTAATTTAATTTGACTATCAAGGTTAGTAGTGATATGTCCGACTAAAATCGTTTTGCACTACTTGGAAAATAAATTCTGCTTGATTATTTTTATTTTTCCGCATAAATCTAGTCTAAATAAGCACAGATATAATAAAAATATGATTAGTGCTTCCATCAATCGCATTTCGAAGCTATATGAATCAAAATTGGTTCTCCAAGTAGTGCAAAACGATTTTGGTCAGACATGTTATGAATATCGTTTATAAATCCACTTAAATTGGGCATTGCAATAATTCTACTACATAAACATAGTATAAAAAGGCACAGAATAAGTGTAGATTCAATAAAAACACGATTGATGCTCCAATATGAGTCAAAATTTGTTCTCCAAGTAGTGCAAAACGATTTTAGTCAGACACATTACAAATAAATTTATATTCTCTCATATTAAGCGCATTCTATAGTTTTCTGGGGACTAAAATCTCTCATAAATGCACAAACATCCCCCCAGTCTATTAATAAATGTTTAACGATGAAATATTTTGAAATTAAAATAGCAGACTCTCTGGTATAAATGAAATATACTTCGAATCGCCCCCCGGGGGGCACGTATAAGTGAAATTTTAATTTTCGTCGGCAAAGTCTTGTCGTTAAGTCGTCCATAAAGCTTTCTAGAAAATTTTTCCTCCTCCCTCTGGTCTTCCAGGAAGATGTTCGGTGTCCGGGAAAACCGGAAGACGAAGGAGACAGAGAAGGGGGGGGGTGGGGGGCGGTAGAGATAAAGGGTGATAGAGGTCGAGACGTAGCAGGGAGTTTTCTTCAGACTTAAGCGCTAAGCTGACTTTAAAGTTTCTGTTGTGTCAAGAAGTTCCAGGCGAGCACTCTCCGCCCCCCCCCCACCGAAAGCTTGCTGGAGAATTCGGGCCGTAACAACACTCCTGAATTCGCGAGCAACCTTAATTGCACCGGGCATTATGAATTAATTCGTGCTTCTCTGAGCGCAGGATGTTGCGTCACCATGATCCTTAACGATCTCTATCGACCCTGTTCACGAGGTGACAGAAATTCCTGAAAATCAACACGATTTTTTTGGTCACTTCTCACGCTCCTACGCTTTGGATTTATTCTATATTACGAGTCGAAGAACATGGCCGACGAACCCGGAAATCCGTTTTTAATTGCTACGCCATCGATTCTAAGCTAGATTTAACTCTCTTGGTCTCTCCACAGCTCTGTTTGATCAGTTTGCTCCAGTTTGGTTAGCGAGACGCCTCTGTGCACCTTGGATCCCCCTAACAAATGCACTGAAATTTTTGTTACTCCATAAACTCTGCTCAAAATTAAACAATTTGCTTAGAATCGTTATAGACAACTGAGAAATCTTATTTTTTGAAACGTAGAATAATGTTGAGGAATCTCCCTGAGTTTTCAATTTGGGCAATCTGAGCAAATGGAAACATTGAACGCCAAATATCACAGTGACAAGTTTCAAAGAGATAAATAGCGACGGGGTAAAAACAATTCCGTTGCAAAATTAATTCCCCGACGCTACGTGGAAAATTTCACGACCATTAAATCCCCCCCACCCTCCCTCCTCTAGGTTGAGACGAAAAATTCTCGAGTACGATTTAATATTTCAACAAGAAGCTCGAGACGATATTTCCCGCGCGATATTTATCGAATCCTCGACTACACGGAACGCCTCGCTCTTTTCGCGACCCAGAAATTCTGGCTGCGTTCATTAGCCGAGAGAAATTCATTTCCTACGACTCGGAGAGAGGTCGATCGTGATTTTATTTAAAATCGAACGCGATAACTCGTTCGCGGGGATTCGAGTTTCGAGAGTCTCGCGACGATCCGGTCGAAAGACACTATCGATGAGTCGATTGGTAAGCGCGGTCTCGACTCCCGCCGTTTGTTTTTATTTCATTATCGCCGCCGCAGACGATCCGTCACTGTCAGTTGGCCCCGAAGAGCGTAACGATCGTTCGCGAAGCTGAAATCTCTACCTGGACTTTTTTTTTTTTTAATTCCGCGTCATCCCGGATAATCTAGCTTCCCTATAAAAAAAAAAAACGACCAAGCTCCGAGGGGCAAATACACACACGGTGGGGAGGGGGGGGGGAAAAATCGTTATTATCAGGTTTCTCGCGCGCGAGAAATTCGGGTACGCCTTCTCGATGTTTTCGGGACTTAATCGACTGGAAGTTATCGATAAATTTGGGCGGAATATTTTCTGAAAGGTCCAAACTATGCTCTTCGATAGGAAAATCGAAATGAAAATCTTCGACTATCGACTATCGACTATCGACTATCGACTATCGACTATCGACTATCGACTATCGACTGTCGATTATCGAAGTATATCGCGTATCAATCGATCTTCGACTATTGACTATCGACTATCGACTGTCGATTATCGAAGTATATCGCGTATCAATCGATCTTCGACTATCGACTATCGACTATCGAAACTCGGGGTGAAGTCGAACCTGCGATACTCTCGGTTTTCTAGATTGGATCGATGAATTCCAATGCACGAGGCGATTTTAAACCAGTCGAAAGGTTACAGGTCGAGCAAGATGGAGCGTCAGGAGTTTTTCTAAAACGAGGAGCAACATATCAAAAGTTTCCATGTGATCGTATAATCGTTTTAAGTATCTTGTTTACCAACGACTAAAAATACTTTCTGTTTTCTCCGTTTTATGATTATTTTAATAGTCAGACGAAAACAAACCTGCACTGATTCGTTGTTTGACTGCTAATCTATCCAACTGTTAATTATTTAGCGCAGACGATGAGAACGCTAGTTAAACTTGACGCGTAATTTCGAAAGCCCCCCAACACGGATGCAAGTGTAATGTTTACTCGATGCTCTTTCATCCTTAGAATAAGCGAAACAAGTTCTCAGGTTTCGGCCAGAGGCATTAGGAAGCACGCGTTTCCGCGTTTGTTGTTGTTCGACGCGCGATGCTCTCACGGCGCTTAACGAATTCTTAATTCGTCCGAGAGCGTTTTCGCGACGAATTACAACCCATGCAATTTCCCCGAGCAGGAATTTCGCGGATTCAATTTCGTTGATGGACAAAGTTGCTTGGCAAGTCAGAAATAAATGACACGACGCCCCGGGGAAACGAATCCGCGTTCCGAATCGCATAATTGAATGGACTTCGAGGGGGGTCTCACGAATCGTTGTTCAAAACTCGGACCGAAGTGTCCCGTTTTTACGCGTGTCGCGGATTAACCGATCGTCAAACTTGAAAGTTTAATCGAAATCGGGGTCGATGATTTCGCGATGCTCGCTTTTAGACGACACGGTTACGGAAGTCGAATAAACGTCGAGGTTACGTGCACGAGCGCAACGACGCGTTTAATTTTAGCTGCGGTATCCGATACATACTTTCCCAATTTTCGCACCACTGATCTCGCAAGAATATTCCGCGAATAAGCGTTGATAATCTTAAATACGAGAATTAAATTTTGAAAGTCAGGTTGATGGTCAGATTAATATATGGTGAGAGTGTTATGAATGTATTGAGGAGACTCTCCCGAGTAAAATGAGTACAAACACGGCATAGTTCTGACTATTTTGAATTTTGAATAACTAAAAATTGTCCGAATGGCGTCGTGTTTGGACTCATTTTCAATGGGAGAATCTCACCAATGCACTGGTAATAGTATCGTGGTGATAAAAGAGCCAAGTGTGCCTTCGCCATTTTTATACTTATACTCTCTTAAGAGTATTATTAAGGGATTGGTGAGATTCTCTGGTTGAAAATGAGTCCAAACATGACCTAATTCGAACTACTTTTACCTTTTTGAGTTACTCAAAATATTTTACAAAAATTCTGAATTTTGAATAATTAAAAATTGTCCGAATGGCGTCGTGTTTGTACTCGTTTTACTCGGGAGAGCCTCGCCAATACATCGATGATACTTTTAACTCTTTCCCGAAGAAATAAACGAGGAAACTTGAAATTTTAACGCTGTTATCTGAGAATGCCCCCGTAAAGTACAATGGGGATCGTTTGTCGTGTCGAAAAGCCACTTTTCTCGCCCGGCATTTGAATGGAAAACATTCACGACAACTTTTCCAATTAGTCAGGCGTTTCGATTAACTCGTTCCGCTGTTTAAACGACGCGAGGTTCCGGCGGCGATTCACGCGGTGAGACTGCTATCGGAAAACAGCCGCGTACGTATGTTCCGGCGTCTCGAATGACTCGAAAAGACCGTCGTGGAGTCCGCAGTTAAGCCGATATACGGCTGCATCGTTTGAACAAACTCGCGGGGACGCTCTTCGAGGAGGGATATCCCGCTTTAGCGAGATACGTCCCGGGGTTTATGCCGGCTGCAGTTCGAACAAAGTTCGCGGAAGTCGTTAAAGAACCAAGTGACCCGCTGTAAAATACTGGTCCGTACACAATGGAGTAAGACTGGGGGGATCCTACTTTCGCGGAAACAAGCTGTCGCGTTGTTCGCGATACGAAACTAGAAACTCTTTTCCTCCCTTCTGTTTTGCCCCTTTCTATTCGAAGGGCGTCGTAAATCATTTTTCGCGTCTTTAAATCTCCAAATTTCGACGCTGGACGATTCGTTTTGGTCGCCGTGTTCCGGCGAGAAATTTTAATTGTTTCGAGCGGTGATTTCGTCGCTGGCGGAGATAAACGAGACTCAGACGACGAGATTTAACGAGCCGTTCGCAAAATTTCGAGTTCGAAGAAACAAGCAACACGATTTAAAATCGAATTTTAGACTGAAAATATCTGTGAACGATAATGAGGCTTGGAAATAGAATTTCTTTTTTTAACAACGACCAGATTTTAGGTAGAATTTCCCAAAAATTGTATCGTTCGAAACGGTGGCCTATTTGCGCCAATTAACTTCTCGTTAGGTAATCGTTGGCCCCTAAACGACGAAACCGGAAAAGACAAAAAAGGAAACAGGCATTCCTGATGCGATTTTAATTAGAGGAAGCCGCCGCCTAATCATCGTGCGTACGTACGGAAACGTTGACTCGTCGCGAGCCGCAATTTCCGCCCAACTAGTGGCTTATCACGTTAATGGCGATTCAAAATGGCGACCAAAGTAATGAAAACATTCGAAGACCACGAGAAAAATCGCTAAACAATTAACTGTCGCTACGAATGAAAAGAAAATGAGCTTCTCGTTTAAATTTCCCGCCCGAAAAAGCTTGGAATTGTCTTGGTTTCGGTAAGAGTGAGAGTCTGAGGGAAACTCCCCGTATAACTGTTCCTACTCGATGAAACTCTTGTTCAAACGGTCCTTTTAGTGGGAACATCGTCGCTAAGGCGCCTCGACTAAAGCGGGGAGCCTTTGATAGCGGAGAAACCGCGACACCCTAACTGTAACCGAGGCCAGAACCTCGTTAACTCGGAGTCGCGACATTTCGACTCGATTCACGATCGAGGGCCCCGTTTTTCCGTATATTTTCTATTAAAATTTTCCGAGCGGCAGGTGTAAAAATTCGTTTAAAAAATGTCGCGACTCGACGTTCAAAGCCAAGCTTCAGGTTATCTGCAAAGAATGGAGAACTTTGTCGAAAGCATTATCCATTAAAAAAAAATCGCCAAGAGAGTCAAGAAATATCGACAGAAACGTTCTTTAACGATCCTGTTCCCGGCTTTGTGTCCGTCGTTTGCGCGAAACTGACGTCGCCGGGCAAGAATTCTGTCAAAGGGAGGACCGTTTTTCCGCTGTCGATCGTGTCTGACGCGAGTAACGGAGACTTTCGTAGCCGTCGACACGCCGATAAACGCAGTTACAAACTCTCAGGTTAGACCGCCACATTAGCAGCGTAACCGGAAGCAGACCGAACCTCGTTAACCTCCACAGTCAGAGTGTGACCTCCCACGACAGGCACGTGGTTTACCCACTTATTTACTTGCCCGAAGGTACGAACGGTAAAAGCAGCCAAATGACGCGCGAAACAGAGTGCAGTGTCGCGTACCGTGGATTTCCAACGAAACTGACGCTCCACGACTCGAAATTACCGCGTCTCCAATACCCAACTACGACTTAATACTTCGATAAATCGAGATTTATCGAGGTATTCAAATGGTCGATCGACTTATCGAGATATCGAAACGGTCGATCGACTTATCAAGATATCGAAACGGTCGATCGACTTATCGAGATGTCGAAACGGTCGATCGACTCTTATTGAGATGTCGAAACGGTCGATCGACTTATCGAGATATCGAAGCGGTCGGTCGACTTATCGAGATATCGACACACTTATCGACCGACTTATCGAGATATCGACACACTTATCGATCGAGTTATCAAGATATAGAGACGGTCGATCGACTTATCGAGGTATCGAAGTACTTATCGAGATATCGAAACACTTATCGACCGACTTATCGAGATATCGACACACTTATCGATCAAGTTATCGAGATATAGAGACAGTCGATCGACTTTTCGAGATATCGAAGCACTTATCGATCGACTTATCGAGACATCGAAACACTTAACGATCGGTTTTTCGAGAAGGGTACCAAAATGGCGGATTGAATGGTGTGGAAAACCCCAGTTTCGGAACTGAAATTAACAAAACTGCATATAGGGAGGGGAGATTACAATATAAACAATGCTACAATCTAATATTTGCCGTGGCCGTGTCCAAGCGTTTAAACTACAGCGACAAACTGATCGAATTTCTGGTTAAACTGCTGGTCATCTACGTTCCCCGGGGGAAGTGGTTCCCGGTGTCGTGAACTACGACCGCTAACTATCTGCGGAACTGTAGTGAAATCACGAACCGGGCAAGTTCGTCTCAGCCTTGATTGTTTAACCGGAATTGAGCCGCGTCTCCTAAGCGGAACGGGAACGATGCTACAAAATGGAGGCTCCTCCACGCGTGAGACGACGAATTTATTTATTTACTAGAGGCTTCGCGGAACGTTTTGGTGGATCACTTTTAAATATCTGTTCAGCCTTTCGTTCCACGATCGACGAATAAATTTCGGAGGAGACCCGGTTGTATATTCGAATCGAAACGAGCTTAAAGTTTGTTCGAGGGTGGAAAGACGGGGTTCTTGTTCTTAAACGAAATTGCTCGTGGAGACGACGAGCCCTTGGCAGTATTATTTCGCTTCGAATTCGGGGAAACTCGTTTCCCGCTCGATGGCGAGTCTCCTTCCGAGGTCCGTGTTGGCAAATCCCGGAGGAGGATATCAGGACGCCTGGAAATTCCCCGGGACGAGACTCAACGGGTGTATGTACACTCGTTGCACCAGCCGAAACCTGGCCCTTGAAGCTCGTTACTCGAGGCGCGACCTCCCCCATTAACCCTATTTACTCGTTACAAAATCAACTTTCGAGTATAATTCGCGCTTTTAAATCACCATCAACCGGGGGAAGGGAGGGTGGAAATTCTTTTTCATCCCCCTTTGGACAAACACGCGGTTCGATTATACAAATTTCGAATCTTAACGAGACCGGCGAGACGGGGAAGAGACCATTACGAAGGGAGTCGTTTATCAACGCGGTCACATTATGCACTTGACTCACGACCTCGTGGCGTGTCCCCTTCCGTGGATAATATCGCCATTATGGACAATCGATCGTAGATAACAATTTAAGGCGTGCTCGCTTGGGAAAATATTTTCAAGCCTGCCGCCATTCCGGGACGCATTAATTTCAAGCATCAACGGTGTGAGATGGACGAACACCGCCGATTTCAACGACAATCACTACTCTTTTAATCAAAAGACACCTTTCTATGGCAGAGTCAAGCTCTATTTATTTATTTATTACACTATTACTTGGAAACTTGTACAGGAGGACTAATTGGGTCATTTTTAACCCCTTGAATATACGATTTAATTACAAATAATTTGTCAAATTTATACTATTTAATTCCATTTAAATTTCTTCGTAAAAAGAACGATTACAAAAAATAATTAATTTTGCTAATATTTTGTGAATTTAAAAATTTGTTGATTTTAATTTTGTAAGATTTGATGATGACTCAGAGTAATTTTTGTATTGCAATGGGAAAATGGGGTGAGAACTCGGTTAGCCATGTCGAATTTGTCGTCGAAATCGTTGGAAAACTAATCGTCGGATCAGGGATCCCCCATCGACAAGGATTAAAGGGGATGCAACTAGGGGTGAAAGCTTCGCTCCAAAATTAAACTACCCTTAAAAAGCTCTGGGTTTCGCGATATTTCGAGGTGTTAATTTCCCATCCAAATACATTTTGTTCGTCAGACGCGAATCACAGCTACCTTCGAGCAACCCTTAGGGGACGTTAACACCCTTTCGAAACGAGCACGTCCGTGGAGAGACCACCCTTGTGTACAATGCGGCGATACACAAACGTATTTGCCCCGAGCAAAGAGTTCTCGACGCTCCGCGGAGGCTGAGAATAAGTTACCAATAAATTAAGGGGACCTTCTACTGCAAATCACACAAAAAATTCGATTTTTTTTTGAAAGGATAATTTTCTAAAAGAATATAGTCTTAGAAATATATTTAAATGCATTTTTCTGAATTGGCTTGTATTATAATTAAGTCAAAATCATTATTCTATTTTTTTTTTTAGCTAAAGTTAAAAATAAGAAGAAAATCGATATTTTAACTTCAAAATGCTATTATTTTTTGAATTATCAATTTTGTTCTGTCTTATTAGTATCCAGTATAGAGAAATCTATCCTAATTTAGAATCTTTTTCATTTTTTTTACTTCGACAAAGAGAAGTGGAATCATGGAAGCCATATTGGAACACTTTTTCTGTATTGGCACCAATTTTGACTATTTCTCGTTGTAAAACTGTGTGAATATTGCCAAAAGAGTGGTAAATATATATACGAAATGTCGATGCAAAAGCTTGCACAGTTTCTTTATTAAAAAATACCAAAAAGAACACAAAAAAATGCCTTTTACATGAGAAGATCCCTTTTGACTTAGACTGCTGCTAATTTTGACTATTTCTGGTTGTAAAAATTTGTGAATATCCCCAAAAGAGTAACAAATATATATGCAAAAGGGCCCTCCAAAAACATGCATAGTTTCCTCAAAAAAAAAAAATATGAAAGAGAAAATAAGAACGTGTTTTGCAAGTAGAGATAAAAGAACACTAAAAAAGACGCATTTTACAGTAGAAACCCCCCTCTTAATGGACACGAGGGACGATTTCGGGGTGGTAAATTCCGTATAAGTGCAGACTCGCGGCTGATTTCACGTACAAGGCAGAAGCATTAGGGGCAACGGTGCGGTAACGAGAGGGTTAACGCAGCAACCGTTGCAACAGTGATCATCGCAGCGTTCGATCGTGCTCCCCCAGCTGCGCCACGCCCACGCATAGGAAATCAAGTCGACCAACCCCCCCTCACCCCCTCCCCCTCTAGAAATCAATTTCTCACCCTCCACCAGCCAGAATAAATGTATTCATATTCGTCGAAACCGCGATTATCGCGACAGAGTCTACCCGGTTTGATTGATATTTTGTTCGCGTGATCGTCGGCCAAAGGGTGCACGACGACAACGAAACAGCAACCACCCCCACGCCAACGATAAACGCGATAAAGTTGTTAGAAAATCTCCGTCAATGTCCAAACTTGGATTTAAATATCCCAAACGAACACAATTTTTTTCGTCTTAAAAGAATCAACGATTTCCAAGAACTCAGATTATTTCGTATTCTCGAAGGCGTTGAGACAGAGAAAATGGCGGGAGTCTGCCGCTCGATCGAGCCTCGAATAGCTCTAATTTTCTAATTTCCCAGCTCTCGCGTTCCAATTCGTCGACTAATATCCCATTAAGCCGCGCTAACTCGTCGCTACGTCGTTAATGTTTAATCGGGGTTAGACGATCCGGCGCCTACAGTCTCGCGACAATCTCCACGTATCCGACTCTGCCTCGTTAATTCGTAACTTTTCCACCCCCTCTGAACCATCGAGGCCCGCGAAACGAAACATAGGCTCGATAATTGCTCCAATTGGATCCCCCAAACTCCCAAAACGCTTCCACCAGCGAGAAAACTTGTATTTTTTTTCTTCCAAGTTTTCTCCAACTCGAGACACGCGTGTAAAAGTTCAGAATGAAATATTCAACGATTAAATGTCGCGACGATAATTACGCGTTGTTTGGTCATTACTCAACGCGTCTGGCCACGTAAAAATTAACACCCTGGCGATCGTTATTTACCGAGCCTGTTAGATGGGATGTTATCGATCGTTCCAGTGCCTGGTACTCTTCGTCATACTTCCACCAGGGAAGAATCTTCCTCTATTTTCCCGGGACGGAGCTTCGTTTCCAGTTACTCGGCCGAAACAAACGATCGAAGGAATTCCGTTTAATTGCTACCGCTCACGGGGGTCCCTGGGAACGCTTCACCCTTCCGATCCTTTTCATTCCACCCTTCGACGTCGGTGTAACTGCCAAACAACCTCTTATTTGTTCCCGCCGCTCCTACGTGTCCAATTTTTACGATCCTCGTTTCGAGAATCCACACTACAACTCCATTGCTCGATACAACCATTATTTTTTAATATTTTAGATGCAATTTATAACAGTGCAATGCTTTTTTAGCGATGATTTACTTCAAGGGTGAATGAATTTTTATTGGAGAGAATCTTCAGTTTTGGGAACAGTATTAAAAATAGTCGAAGTTTAGACATGTGTATTTTAAAAATTACTAGTGTTTTTTCTGAAATTGACCCACCATTGGAAGGGGCAAGGCCTCCCCTTTAGAATGGTATTTGGTTTATAAGGATTCGTCTCCCCGTTTAGGAGATATCGCAATTTGAACGAAGAGGTAATTTTTAATCTTGCAAAAGTCTATTAAAAATATTAAAACTTTGAACGCGTGTAATTCCGAAACTAATAAAGTTTTCTCAAAAATCGAACCACCGTTAGAAGCAGTAAACCTTCCCCTTTAAAATGGTTTTTTATTTTTGACGAACGGACTATCCGTTTTCGAGATATCGCAATTTATGTAAACACCGAGCCCAGTGACCCAGTGACCCGGTTACTCCTACGCGGTCAATGACCTCTCGATGTAAACAATAAAATGTAAACAAACCCTTTGAAGTCTCATATCTCCGGAACTAATGGAGCTATCGACATGTTCAAACGCTCATTTTAAAGGGTATTTCATCCCCCATCCCCTGATCACATCAACTATTATTATTTACACCGTCGTCCATGTTTATTTTGAAATTTACTTCGACTCTACACACCCAAAAACATTTCAGCACTTTCTATCGATCATAAATCGTTTATTTAATTGAAAATGACTTTAAATTCGTGTGTAGGATGTTTTCAAATGTACATTAATCATTTTCCTGACTTTTTTTCGAATAATAATAATTCTACGCTAAAGTTTGATGCACCCAGCGATCGTAAACTCGAATTACACGACTGTTCGACGGAATTATGGAAGGAAACGCGTGCACGTGTATTTTTTCAGCGGCTGGACGATTCGAACGAAAGCTTTCCGTCAATATTGTCGATGCAATTTCTCGTCACGAGAGAATTGTATCGCGTTATCGGATCTTCCGCGCGACAGAGGGACAGAGGACGCGGGGCGGGAAAAAATTTACGCGTCTCCGGGTAAAAATCTACCAAAAACTGTACGGGAATTCGCGATTACTCGTCCGCGTGCGGTGGTTCGTCCAAAGGGAATAAACAGTTAGTAAAAATGAGCAAAAACGCCGCGCGTATCCGTCCGTTGCGCAGATTAACGAGCCCCGTTATTGGAACTACTTATCCCTAACGAGGTTTCGCCGACATTTTTACTCTCCGCGAAACGTAGAAACGACAATCGATAATCTCTGTGCGGGGGAAACGAAATCCTCTTAGAGAAGACATCCCTCGAAATTTAATTCTTGTAGCCGACGGTGTTCTATTCGTGGCGGAGGGTGTCGAGGCAGGTGACGCCAGAGTCGCCGATAAATTTATGCGAAAAGTTTCGCGGTCGAAACGAGTCAACATAAATCGTCCGTCGAGGAAATGATAATTTCTGGGCGAAAAGTTTGGAAAAGAAGAAACCCAGGGTCGTCCACGAATCGATGACGATTAATATTACGAGATTCAACCTGCGAGGGAACATCTTAAACGACAACCCCTTTTGTACGCGTCCAGGGCTGAAATAAATCATGATCGCGATCGTGTCGATGGATAACAGAGGGAGAGGAAAACTCCCGGAAATATGTCGAGAAGTTTAAGGAGACTGATCCCGGGGGCTGGAAAAGGGCGGAAAGGGTTGACGCGGAGAAGGAACGACGGTATCTGATCGCGAAGAGAGACGACCGGTGGCGCAACGACGCGCTGAGAAATTTCAGTTTTATGGTCGGCTGAAAAATCGACGCCCGGCGTTTCGACGCCCGTGAAAAATTACCGTCGAGTCTGCGGGATTCGGTTCCTTCGATCGCGTTTCTCGAATATTCGCGTACAGGGATGATCCATGGCACGCGAACGCTCTAAACCCATCCACGATGAAATACGAGCTTCGAGGACCACAAAGAGTCGCTTAAAGGGGGTCTTCTGAATACTTTTTTTGCATTTTTTTTAAACGATATGGGCTTCGAAATATGCATGCAAAAGCGTATCATCGAACTACTGAAATTAACGAAGCTATACTTATTTGTAGGTCAAGCTATACCTGTTTAAATGCGATTTTCTGAAAGGTATTTTTTCTGAATTTGGCTTCCACTATATCTCGAGATCTACTCGATGAGTATGAAGTGAAATGAAGTGAAAATCATTATTCTATTTTTTTTTCTTTTTTTAAGGCGGCTGAAGTTAAAAACAAGAAAAAAATCTTTTTTTTAATTGTAAATTTTGTTCTGGTCTCTTAGTATTGTATAGAAAAATCTACCCTAATTAAGAATATTTTTTTCATTTTTTTTTACTTGAACAAACAGAACATATTAGAACACTTTATCTGTACTGACGCTAATTTTGATTATTTCTCGTTGTAAAAATTTGTGAATATTACCAAAAGAGTAGTAAATATATACACGAAATGTTGATGCAAGAAGTGGCGTATATTCTTTATAAAAAATAGTGCGTTTCAGAGTAGGAGGGGCCCTATTTCCAGTAATTTGTGATGTGAATAATCAGGGACGAAATAGCAGCGATATAACTGTTAGAATGCTTACGAGGCAGTCAGCGGGATCAAACAGTGTTTGGTAAACAGTTAAGCCGGTAACTAGTTAGCGCCGTGCATCAAATTGTTGCAACACAATTGGCCTGCAAGTTGGAAACGAGGCAAATACGAGAGAGCGCGGGAGAAGTTGTTTTATCGTCTTTGGCCCTTAAAGTTCCCCAGTATCGCCGTGGAAGCATCGATATCGAAAAGTTAGCCACGGTTTCTGGGTGGGAACACCCCTTCCTTCCACGACGACCGATAAACTTTTGAATAATTATCGCGGGCGACGATAATATATCGGAGACTGATTATATATAACGGGTCGGATCAGGCAGCCAGAAAATTGGAATCGGCTCGATCGGCGAGCTTGCCAATAATTCGCTTCGTTACACAGCCGAGGGCCCTCGAGGACGTTCCCCGATACGTGCTCCAAGAGGAAGGCGACGACGCGGGCCTCCCGACGAGACCGTCCCGGGAAACGAGGAAAATCTCCCTCTGGCTCGACGCGGACATTTTGGAAATTAGGAAAGTTAGATGGGGGACTACGACGGAAACAAAAATTCGACGGAAAAGTGGAATGCAGAGGTAAATCTCAGCCAGTGCCCCCGTCGAGTAGACGTACAATTTGGAACAAGTTACGCTTAAACTTGCCGGTGCAACGTTTTCCCTGCCAACGTTTCAATATTTTTAATAAAACTTTACGTTTTAAATATTTATTACGCTTTTTAGTACCACTTTTCAAGTTTATAGTAGTTTCAAGGGGAATGTTTTTAATGCTGACGAGTAAAATCGTACGCCATTTTGTTGGTTTCTTAAGCGTCGTTTATCATAGCACGATTAATAAATTGTTTATGTTTTTTAATACATTGTTGCTAGTTGATAGTAGCTTGAAACGGAATTCGATTAATTAATATCGAAAAATTTCTGCAGCTACTCGAATTTTTTTCTCGAAAGTGAGTAGGATTTCGAGGTTACGTGTATTCACCAAAAATGATTCTGATGGGCCCTCGCAGCCGAAAATAATTTTTTCAGAATGATTTGAAACTTTTCAATTTCACTGAAAAATTTAGACACTACCCCCTGTCGATTTTTCATAGAAATTCGTTTTTCATTTTTAATGAGTTTGTTCGACGCTGTACAGAAATTTTGTTCAGTACTTTTTTGTAGGTACCTATGGGCTCTACTTCAGAAAAAAATTTCAATGAAATCCATTCACTATTGTAGGAGTTATGGTCGTTTGAAAATTGGACCACTTTCATGGGGTTTTTCTCACTTTACGGGGTTAAGGATCAATTTTCCGAATATTTTTGAAATTTCTACATATTCTCCACTAAAATACGCGTCGTTTGCCGCTTGAAACATTAAAATCGTCCAATCCGTTCAGAAGTTATGATTTTTTAAAGATACACATGAAATTTCAGGGATAATTCTGGTCAGAAATTGTATTTTCGGTAAACAATTTTTTTCTCAAAAATGCGTAGGATTTCGAGGTTATGTCTATTCACCAAAAATGATTCTAATTAACCCCCGCAACCGAAAATAATTTTTTCAGAATGATTTTAAATTTTTTAATTTCACCGAAAAATGTCTGCCCCTGAAAGCACGCTACTCCTAACTTTCAGGTCAATATAACGGTCAAATTGAACTACAAATCGATTAATCGACTTCTGGGAGTCCAAACGATCATCGACCACTAGTTGATTAATCGACTCGTGAGTGTCCAAACGACTATCGACCTATAAACAAAATATTAACGACAATAACTAAAATAGTTTACCATTTTTTAAGATTTCGTTCTTTGTATCGCTAGTTCGAAATCTTCCAATCGTCCAAGCCAATGCGCGCGCATAAACGCTTCTCAACCTATAACAGCTCGTATTTACCAGTCCTGCAATGCGTCATGGACAAAGAGCCCGGGTGTTTTACGGAATTGTTTTCACTTCCGTTGGTTCGCGCGTTTCGGTAACCGTTCCAATTGCCAGGCCCGCGCAATTAGAATATCATGCACGCCCGCCGCGTGACACTAATTGTCTTTAATTAATCTAATAGCGGTACATGATAATTTGCATACGCGCAATCCTCGTGTGTCACAATGCGGTCCGCATGCGATATATATCGGCGTTCGATCGTTCCCTTTACCGATATCGCCCAGTTCTTTCGCGACGGTGGATCGCGTGCACGCAAACTTTCGAAACGATCGCGCGAAATTTCGATCCGTAAACACCTGTTCCTCCGCCATTAATCTTCCGAGCGATCGCGTTCGCGTTCAGGGAATAACAATTCCCATCAAAGTTTCTTGCGTCGATGGTACAATAATAAAAATATTCAATTTTACTGCGCCTTTTATATGCAAACTATGAAAGTTGATCATGCTATTTTGTGAAATAACATTTAGAAAAATTCCTACTTTCAGATGAATGATAGACCTCCAATTTTGGCCACTATTGCGATACCTAATAATTAGTTTATTTAAAAAAAAAGAAAGGAAAAAAAGTACTATTTTGTAGCAAAATTTCAGTTTCAAGCATACTACATTTGGAAGGATTTATTAGGCATTTTATTAGACCCTGACAGAGAACTGTAAGGCTGTCGATACGTCTGCACTGTCGAGCGCCTGCAACTGTACGCAGGTTGCCTACCTACAGGCGCAAGTGTTAATAACTTTTTAACGAACCATGAGGTGAGAAATTGTATTCTTGATTTTCGTCTTATTTTGGCCTCTAGAATCCCCCATCAAAATTTTTCCCAAGGTTGAGGCTCCGTTAAAAAGTTATCAACAATGACGCCTCTAGATAGGCAATTTGCGTACGGGTGCAACTGTTAATAACTTTTTAACGGAGCCTCGACCTTGGGAAAAATTTTGAGGAGGGATTCAAGAGGCCAAAATAAGACGAAAATCAAAAATAAAATTTCTCACCTTTTGGCTCGTTAAAAAGTTATTAACAGTTGCGCCTGTATGCAAGTTGCCTATCTAGAGGTGAAACTATTAATAACTTCTTAACGAAGCCTCGATCAACAAATTGACATTCTTGATTTTCGTCTTATTTTGGCCCCCAGAATCTCCCATTAAAATTTTTCTCACAAGTGGCAGAACACCCTGTATATTAAATAAATTTTTAAGCTAGCAGACTCGAAGTGAGTCTGCAAGAAGTGTTACTAATGGCGGAGGAGTGACTTAAATGAGCAAATTTTGTATTTACTTGCTCTATGCAAGTTTGCAAAGGCCAGCAATAATAATAATAATAATAAAATCTAGAAAAAAAGCTAGAAGTTTGGTTTCCGGGACGGCAATATTTGGAGGCGATCAGGGCCGTTAATATTTCGATTTTCCGCCGTAGACGCGTGTTCCGGTTTCCCAAGCACATGGTGGGAGGAAGAAAGCACCTAAACGAAGAAGGGAAGTTCGAGGGGGCTGCTTTTCCGGCCTCTTGCCGAGATCTCCTGTTCTCGAACGTTGTTTTCCTCGAATGGCACACGTCGTGCAGGAAATTGCTACTCCCCCACGTCCACCCCCTTTTCCACGAGCGATCCAGAGACCAGTGACGTAATCCTCTGTATCCTTCGTGAGCAGATTTCGCGATAGCTGAGGGATATTAAACGTTCGGGGTACGCAATAAAGTATCGAACCTCGCGTGAACGCTTCCCGGGCGTCGTACGCGGAGCCCCGGGGGCGAAAAGAGGCGCAATCATACCGAACTTTATCGCGCGTAATTGCTGTTATATCCTCGACACGATTTTTCGATAACGTCGGATCGTTCTTTCGTCGTCGTACCGGAGGGCGTCATTGGGTAATTGCACCCTGTCATGCGAGGCACCTAATCTACCGGAGATGAGCGATATTTTCTCAAGTTCTCGCGATCGACGGATACGAGAAAACACCCTCGGAATGATTGTAAACAAACTGACACGATTGAAACACTTCAAACGATGTAAAATGGATGTCGAAAACAGATTATTGACAATACCATTCGAATTTATTCAAATTCGAGCAGTTTTACTTCAAAGCGATGCTTCTTGGTAGCACAAAATTAATCTCTACCTTGTTTTCAATTCTACAAGAATAATTCGACTGTCTAAATAAATTTAATCCTAACCAAAATTCTATGCATTAAGGAAAATTTGATACATTTTATGAAATATAAATATATTCTTCTCAGATAAATATTTTAGGGAATTATTATTATTATTCGTTTATTCGGGGAAAAAATTCTTTGATAGAAGAAGATGTACCCAAAATAAAAATTACACGAAATAATATCTTCACAAAAATTGATGAAATAATTGATCTATGATAGTCTCAGACTTCTCTCGATTTTTGAGTCATTTGATCAATTTTCCCCCAAATTCTGGTGTCTCTCGAGAGTGTTTCGAACGATCCCAGCCATTTTTCCAATCGCGAGGCTACAGAATCGTCCACAGAAATAACCGCGTTGCATGTTCACGAAAATGGCGTCTCCGTACGTTCTCGGGGGTCTCGTGGACGCCAAAAAAAAAAACACTGTCGCGCCTTGCAGGGTTAGACTACTCGCGGGCTTGTATACGGTTATGCGAGGCACCGTTTCCGGGGCAAATTGTCGGCGCGAGGGAAATTCAACGAAGAAATTCCCGCGGAGCGCTTCAGCCCCCTATCTCGAACGCCCGCGAATTACCTCGAGGGTGTAAAAGATTTTGTTCGCGACAAAGAAACGACGATTTTGCCTCGAGTCGTTCCCGAGAAATTCGACGCTTTTCCGCCAATTTTCTACCGTTAAATTCGAGGGAACCTCCGCCATTCACCACGCGCGACGATTCTGGCGAAAAATACGAGGCATGATTCGTTAAATGGATCGATGATTCGTTAGATGGGCCGATGATTCGTTAAATGGGCCGATGATTCGTTAAATGGGCCCATGATTCGTTAAATGAACCCATGATTCGTTAAATGGACCCATGACTCGTTAAATGAACCGATAATTTGTAAGTTGAACACATCTATCCCTCTTAAAATCAGTGAAATACGACATTCAACACTGAAATTACAGTAAAAATGATTCCTAGAACCCATGATTCGTTAAATAAGCCCATGATTCATTAAATGAACCGATGATTCGTAAGTTGAATACTCATATTCCTCTCAAAATCAGTGAAATACGACACTAAACACTGAAATTACAGTCAAAATGATGCCTAAATTCTAATAAAAATTGAATCGATTGAATTTTTGCAAATCAACTGTGGTTTTTTATAAGAGAATTCTTTATAGACTATAATTGTGGTTAGTTTTGGTGTTGCAGGGTTGATGGATGGCGGGGAATTTTGATTCGCGCAACGTCTCGAACCCGTAGCAACATCTGCAAGGTTTGCGGCTTGTTGGAGGAACAAAGTCAGCAGTTGCGGAGCCCATATATACATAATGCCTCGCATTAGAACGGTTCCTGGTGTTTGGCTTGGCACAAAGCCTCAACAGCGGTCCGCTGATGTAATCGAGCGTGCAAAAGTACGCGATACCCATCCAAAAACAGAATCAGATACCGGTTTGCATCGTCCTTAAAACTGGACCTCGGGGTTCCCCCGAACCTCTGCGAAAATCAACCCTTTGCACCCCACGTTTCTCGATGCGAGTCTCACTTACGACAACACAAATTGAATTTACGAAATAAAAAGAATATTTCTCCATTTTTTAAAATCACGTCGCGAAATTGTTCGTATCGGCAGCTCTCGAAGGGTGAATGAGATTTTTAATTTTTTCTCGCGGAATTGGAGCTCGAAACCCGATGTATCCGGACTATTTGGATAAAACTGGAGCTACGGAAAAAATTACTGCGAGGACGTGCGAACGTACGACGCGATTGTCCGTGCAAGCTCATAAAGAGCAGCTCTCGGAATGGCGTCGTAAAGGAAGCTCGAGAAGTTCCAACCACCCCCACCCCCACCCACCCCCTGTAAGTTTCTGGCAATTTATTCGGCTCCTGTGCGTTCGTTCGAATCGACTTCGCCCGGGTGTTCCCAGTTCGCCTCGAATTAAACGCATCCACGCTCAAACCGATTTTCGGGTTTTTTTTTTTTCTTTTTGCGTTTCCCTCCTCGATTCGCGAGGATCCAAAATATGGAAATCAAGGCGGAGGCGGTTCCCGGAGCCACGTGAGCTGCGTAATATCCAGTCACGTTGTGCGTTCGACTGCAAACCCTTTAAGCCGGCAATAAAATCCAACGATTTCCGTCGTGTGCATCCACCGCGGAGGCATCCTTTTTCCTGGCTGCTGCTTTTCTTCCCCCCCCCCCCTCCCCCTCCGCCCACCCCCTGCTACCCCGTGCAGCGTTTCCTTCCGCGTCCTTACGTTCCAACCGTTTCGTCCTTATGCCGATCCAGCGCGTATTTGTAAGTCGAAACACGTACTGAATATACGATAAAATTCTCTCCGCAGATTTCGGTTCGTCTGCTGCTCGACTTTTGCCCCGAAGCTCCGTTTTTATTTTTCGGCCAAATTCGACGGAAATTCGCCCGTTTAAACGAGGACTCGAACAAATCCAGCAACTTTCCCAAAGGCTGGTCGAATTATTCTCTATGCAAGAAGTGTGCAAATTAGCTGTCCACGCCATTGCTAAATACGCGAACTTGTGTAATTAGTGGGCAGTGCCCTTTTTGGGGGGAACTCGTATATACTCGTGCTATATTACAATATGGTTCGAAATATTTAATTATAGGATGGTTTTTTTAGCAACTTAATTTATATATTATTGAAATTATTTTTTACTAAATTATGTATACTTGTGCATATTACATATGCTTTAGAATATTTAAATATAATGGAAGGGTCTAAAGAGGAACACTGCACAGTAATTAAATATTTTAAATATTGTAAACCATATGTAATATGTAGAAGTGTATATAAATTATAATATAAATTTCTAAAAAGGGGCACTGCACAGTAATTAAATATTTTAAATATTGTAAACCATATGTAATATGTAGAAGTATATATAAATTATAATATAAATTTCTAAAAAGGGGCACTGCACAATAATTAAATATTATAAATATTTTAAACAGTATGTAACATATATGAGTATAAATAAATTTCTAAAAAAGGGCACTCTATAATAATAAAACATTTTAAACATTATAAACCATATCTATTTATATATCAGTACATATTACATATAATTTAAAATAAAAAAAATATTAAATAAAAAAGAAATGCACCCTGGAAGAATTTACATTGGCGAGAGAGTCTTGAAGGATCGTTTCGAGGTTTGTTTGGTGCCCTGGTTTCTTTTGCAAGCCAGTTGACCCCCCCGGATATCGCGAGCGCGTGAAACCGGAAGATGGCCCCCGCGGTGCTCGCAATTATTCATTCGCCACCGGCACGCAGAATCGACCGCGACGGGAGTCCGGTTCGCGCGCAATTTTTGCGTGTAATTAAAACGGAGACCGCCCTGAAAGGTAGCGCTTTAATGAAAGGACCGGCTACAGGGGGGGGGGGCAGCTTCCGTTGAAAAATATTCCAACGACATCGAGACGGGGTCGCGTACATTGTCGCGTAATTTCCTTGCGCGTCAAAGTGTTGCCCCGGAAACGAAATTAATTAAGGCCGCGCGCGACTGCCTCGCGATCCCACTTACTCACCGTCGATCGTAAAACGTTTTTCCACCCCCCCCCCTCCCCTCCCTCGATATAAACAATCTCCCGTCAACGGAAACGCGACCAAGTCGTCCCCGTTGGAATCGATTTCTCAT
This sequence comes from Colletes gigas, assembly GCF_013123115.1. Taxonomy (NCBI): domain Eukaryota; kingdom Metazoa; phylum Arthropoda; class Insecta; order Hymenoptera; family Colletidae; genus Colletes; species Colletes gigas. Next base: position 4,479,580 of record NW_025106644.1, read on the forward strand.
CGATCGATGCGTTTTTCCGGGACGGAAAATTAATTTTCACGATGCAGATTGAGAAAAAGTGATGGGAATTTCAAGATGGCCGCGATGGGGGGTGAAAATGGAGTCCTTGGAAAGTGTTTTCGATCGTATTTTGGTGAGGGTAGTATCGTTTGCAATGAGTCTTTGGTGGAAAAGAGAGTCTTGGAACAAATTTATAAAGAGGAATCCATCTTGAATGTTTTTAAAATTTTTGCAACCCTTAAGTGTGGAACTTTGTTTTAGGATTTTATTTTCAATCATTTTTTTGAGGGTAGTATTATTTGTAATGAGTCTGTTTAAGATTTTAATAGAAAACAGAGCCTTGGAACAAATTTATAAAAAAGATTCTTTTTTTTCTTGAATATTTTTTAAATTCTTGCAACCCTCCAGTGTGTTTTGCTTCGTTTCCAGATTTTAAATAGTATATGAATAACATTGTACAAGAATAATATTCTTTTCAATGAGTCTCCTAAATAAAATTTCTCTAAATAATTCACGATGGACCAATAATATTTTCACCTCGATTTCTCGCCCGTAAATAAACAAATAAATTTTATGAAGGTGACCGAGGGAACACCAGGGGCAATTTACGAGAATGTTTTGGAGTAGCAGTCGCGTTGGTCCAGCGATGGACGCCTAAGCGAAACGTCGATGGCGTCGAGTAAGACAAGTGCGAAAGTAACCCACGTCCGATCAATCTTTCGGCATATCAAGCTTCCCATTTCCCGGCTGGGTCGAACCTAGGCAAGATCCACGTTCCCTGACGGTCCGTTCATTCGTTTTCCGTCGTACGGGCATCTTTCATTCCGTCTTCTTTTCCCGTGGCTTTTCTTCCGCCTCTCCTCGGTCACCGCGAAATCCTACGCTGACAAAAAGAGTGACACGTACCGTGGTTGTTATCCACGTTGGGATAAAAACCGCTCGAGTATCTGTATCTGTATCAGGGAACACGAATTCCTATCCAAACATTGCTATTTCCCATCAAAAACTGCTTCAAACTGAGCTTCCATTAACACTAAATTTATGTCAGCCGTCATTTTGACAAATTTCCCAAGGTTAATAAAACTCTTAAATATTATTTACTAGCGATTTACGTTGCACTGTGTTTCTAGATTTTATTTTATTTTAACTCTAGAATTATTGAACAATTATAGTGCATTTATTTGCATCGAAGAAATGCATATGGGGAATAAATATTCCCTCAAAAATTCAATCGAGTAAATTTTATTACAATTTTTATTTGAAACTACCAATCATTTTGTGACCCCTCAGTGTTAATATTATTTAAAAAGTATCGTTTCAATCAAAATAGTAATTAAAAGAAAAACCACAATGTATATTCTCGTCAAAATAACGAAATGAGTAAAAATATCTGCAACGAAGTTGAGGAAGTTGTTATTAATTTCAGGCACTCTCGAGTGTAGATACGTCACGTTATACACGGTGACACGTTAAAAGGGATCGTCAGGGGGGTGGTTTCGGAGTCCTCGAATGCGGAAGAAGCGAGTGAAGAGAGGGGGGTGGCATTATCCGCGAGGATCGAATTGTCATGGTCGTCATTCAAATTCGTTTAAGCTCCCTCGCGCGACGGAGCTTCCTGGAAAGCTCGAAAGCTCTCCTCGAAGGCCTTATCGTTCCCCGGGAGGCGAAAGCTCGCCGAGATAGATCGATCTCTCTTCCCACGCTCGCCAACGAGTGCTTTCGAAGGGTTAAGAGAGCCCGGTTTAAACGACAAGAAGCACAAATTGTTCTTTCCAAGGAGTCTCACCCCTCCGGAGTGAACGATCACCCTCGTTTCGAGCGAAATTACCCGGTGTTTTCGTCCGCCAGGTATGAATTTAACCGATGTTTTTTGCTGTCTTCCAACCCCCACCAATTTCTATCGATCGTGGATCCTTCCTGAGTTTGGAGCTCTGCGATTAAAACAAACGCGAAGATCCATCGCGAGATATTAAATCTCGCGAGCAAACACGCATCGAAACGCGAACAACGTTTTCTGGCTTTTGTCGTTCTATAATTAAATTGCTCCCGGCTTTCGTTCCACTTTGCTTTCTCGCCGCCCTCACGGAACGTTAGGCGTTTTTGTCGAAACCGAACACGGAAGAACGCAAGAGTTCACTGCTGGGCGATTTAATACGCTTCTCCGAGAAATTTTACCCTTAACTTCCATCTATCCCCCGGTCAATATTAACGTTGGGGGATTGTAAATAAATATTATGGGTGCTTTGGAACATGAACCCAATGGATAGAACCTTGGGAGATAGAATTTATTTATTTATTTGACAGGGTAAACGGGTTTTTTGTTATTCAAGTAGTGCAAGACGATTTTGGTCAGACGTAGTAGGAATATTGTTGATTGTCGAATTAAATTGGGCATTAAGTTAATTCTACTGTGTAAATATAGTGTAGAAAGACAGAGAATGGGTGTATATTTGTTGAGAAGATCATTGATACTTCGATATGGGTCAGAATTTATTTTTCAAGTAGTGCAAGACGATTTTAGTCGCACATAGTAAAAATATCGTTGATAGTCAAATTAAATTGGGCATTCCGTTGATTCTACTGGCTAAATATAGTGTACAAAGATAGAGAATCGGTGCAGATTTAATAAGAAGATGATTGAATTTAGTTTCCAAGTAGTACATTTCATACTAGCCATGATAGATTCGTTAAATTCGAATTTATTTTTATTCTATCGCGTAAATACAAAGGCCCAATTTCATTACTACTCTATCCAACAAATTTCACCCCTAATCTCCATCTATTTCTCAATCAATATCAATTTTTGATGATTACAAATAAATATTAGGGCTCCTTTGGAACGTAAACACAATCAATATAGGATTTATTTATTTAATTACCCCTTTATGAAGTGGATAAATAAAAAGGAGCCCAAATATTGTATTGAATTTGTACTTTACAAAATTCCCAGGGGCCATAAATCGAAATGGATTTCCATAACGGTAGATTAATGACGGCGATCGATGATTCCGTCGCGTCGAATAGATTACTTACGCGCTGGCTCGTACATATTAATTTTATATTATACGCCCTGTATTCCGATTGCAACGCGCGTAAGTGCTATTGCGGCCGACTGGTACTCGAAATTCGAAGGACGTTTCAAAATTTCGCGTATCCCGGATCCGTGAGCGGGGGTGTGGGACGCCATATACAGTGTCGGTATACATTACAAACGGTAATTACGTACTCGACGGTCGGTTCGAGGACACGAACTCCGCGCGAAATCGAAACCAATTATTGAATTATTCGGCTGGGTCGTTCCGAGGATTCGACAACTACGCAGTGCGCTAAATAAAGTGGCCCCTCGTCGAAACACGCGGTTCGAAAAGGTTCCAAACTCCGCCATTTCGACTTCATAAAATATACATTACGATAATAATATAATGAACACGTTGTGCCTTCGTAAATTGATTTTGGTAAAACAGACCCCCGAAATACTCAAACTTTGCGACCCATGTACAAACAAACCACTTTCCATTGGTTTTACAGTAATGATTCGTAAAATGAACAAAGATTGGGGGTTCCCTTAGTCTTTTGTATCATTTTTCAACAATTATGAGTTACTTATTTGTACCAAAGAAATGTATACTACAGTGGAAAATAAATATTCACTCTCTTATAAAAAAAAACTATGATACATTTTCAAAAATCCAGTAGAGTAAATTTTGTAAAATTTTCAGTAGAAACTACCAATTATTTTGATTAGTTCGATAGTTCTAGTGTCAAGTTTCACTGGTTCTGAGGGGGGATACGAGTGTTCAATTTACGAATCACCGATCATTTTACGAATCATCGTTCATTTTACGAATCACCGTTCATTTTACGAATCACCGTTCATTTTACGAGTGATTACCGCAATTTTCCAACGATGCCTCGTCTGTGGTCGTGAATAGAGTCGATTTGGCGAACCGTTGAGGGAAACGAAGCACGCAGCAGAGTGGGAGGATCGATTTAAATGGTCTCTGGTTCCGGTGGACGAAAGGAGCGTAAGGATAGACGGAAGGAAACGTCGTTTGGGCGGGATAAACAAGGAATAGTAACGAAAGGTTCAGACGGGACGCGGGGGCGAACAGCACGTCACGGAGGGATCGAGCTTAGGGGTCGGGGCCATAGGTTGCTATACTACCGGGAGGCGCGCTGCATTCGAGCGACGTCGCGTTACCGGCAAATCCATCGTAAATAGCTGGCTCGAAATGAAACCAGAGCGACTCGGATACGAAACCGTCCCTGCTCGTCGGGCTTTAGGATTTTCTCGTTTAATTTAACTAGATCTTGTCGTCGAAGATCGCGGAAGATCGTCTCCCGTGCAAACTCACGCGTCTCGCGATCGCACCTACGACTTCGTAGAGCCTCTTCCACCCTCGTGAGTAACGATTTCCGATTGGAACACGGAGAAATCGTAGAAACTTTCATTATTTTATGAAAACGTCAAAAATAGTAGATTACAATGCCCCCTCTTCTTCAGGATATAATTGGATCTCTTTGTTATTGATTCTAGAATTATTCTCCACCCTTTGAGAGTTTTTTCCCCATTTTTAAGCTCCAAAGTAGAAATTAACTTGGAAATCAAACGAGTCAAGATCGAAGGGGGGTGGAAATTAGGGGTCGTTGCGTTATCTACCCGGTCGTTGCCTTCAGCGATTGCCTCTAACCGAAGAACACTCGAATAACCGTCCATCGTCCCGCGACGTCCGCCGATTCTTTCGTCGGAATGGCTCGCGTTCCTGCGAGGCCGTTTGGCCCCCCTCTGACCCCCCCAAAAGAAACGAAATGAAATCGATAATGGCACGGTCGTGCTCGCGAATCGTCTACGAGATAAAAGCTGTTAACGTGACAAAGTGCGTCGCGAAAAATAGAGGATCGCGGAACGACGCCGACGCGAGACGCGAGACGCGAGACGCCGAGGCTACGGGAGTTTCGCGGGCTCTGCAACTTTTAAAAATGTCCCCGCAGACCCGGGAACTAACTTAAAGGGAAGTGGCCCTTCCCAGCGACGACTTCTCGATACCGAACTTCGACGAACTGTTTCCCTTTTTCGCCCCCCGTACGTCTCCGATGCATTATCAGAATGCAAAACTCTTTCTAACATTTTTGATACACGCGTAGAAACATGGATCCCCCACTGTGATGCTTTTATTTATTGGACAGTGTAGTTTTTTAGAAGATTCACTGACTGAAAATGGAAGCAAAGTGTATTGCAAATGTAGCCACTGATAGCAATGATGGGTTAGGTCTGGGTTAGGTCTGATTTGTATGATTTTTATTATTATTATTGTTATATTTAAGGATTCAGATAGCACTATAAAGCTATTTACTCTAGGTTTGCGTGGTAGAATTATAATAATGCCCGATTTAATGCGATTGTCAAGGGTAGTAGTGGCATGTCCGACCAATATCGAGCTGCACTACTTAAAGAATAAATTCCGGCCTATATTGCTTCGAAATAGGATCAATCGGAGCATCGATCGTCTTTTTATTAAGTCTTCGCTTATTCTCTGCCTTCTTAGACTAGATTTACCTGGTAGAATAAAAATAATGGACCTGAATTTGTCTTTTAAGTAGTACAAGTCGATTTTGGTCGGACATGTTACTAGTATCTTTGATAGTCGAATTAAATTGGGCATTATTTTTGTTCTGTCACATAAACCTAGTGTAAATAAGTATGGTACTATATTATTTAACAAAAATATGATGAATGCATGCATCAATATGGGTCAGAATTGGTTCTGCTAGTAGTGCAAGTCGATATTGGTCGGACATCTTAAGAATATCGTTGCTAATCCACATAAATTGGGCATTGCGTTAATTCTACTATGTAAACATAGTCTAAAAAGGCAGAGAATAAGCCCAGATTTAATAAAAATATGATTGATACTTCGATATGGATCAGAATTGACTCTCCAAGTAGTACAAATCCATATTGGTCGGACATATCGTTATTACTCTTGTTAATCGAATAAAATGGGGCATTATTTTTATTCTGTCACACAAATACAAAGCTCCAATATTATTGAAAATATGAATTTGCATAAACATTCGGAATTTAGTGGCCAGCCATCGTGGAAAGGAATTTTTTTTGGATACTGATCGAAGTTCGTCGTTTAAGGTCGCCAGACTGTCGCGAGAATGGTTGTCGGGGTGGTTTCCTTTATTGGATCGGCCAGACATCTATGAAACGCGCGAATAAAAGTAATCGTGTAGGGTTCTTTGCCAGTACCGAGCCCCAATCACGACGCAGATAATGATCGCATCGAGGCACACGCCAACGTGGAAGGCTTTAATTGCCAGGCACGAATCGATTTGTCACCGCCGTGCCACAAGGGAACCTATCGTGTGCACGAACAACTTTCCACCCTATTTTTTCCCCCCTCTGTGCCTCGCCTTCTTGTCGGTTTTCGGACCACGCGCTTATCATTCCCATTCTTCGATGCTTACAATATTCACAGCGAAAAGAATTCGAGTCAAAGTACCAAAATTCTGTAATAATTCAAAAATCTAGGCTCAAACACACAGAATTATTCACCCTCCATACAGTGATCGATCCTTTTTTCAAACGAGCAATAAATATTAAGAAATATATCACTATTATTGGATGATCTCTTTTACAAATTTATACAGAATACAGGAATAATAAAAAAAATATTGTATAAGGGTCAATCACTGAGAGGTCAACAACCATGCACGTTGACCTACTATAGAGTGATCGATCCTTTTCCCAGATGAGTAATAAATATCAAGAAATATATCACTATTTTTGAATACCCTTTTTTACAAATTTATACAGCTAAAAGAGAATAAAAAAATAGTACAAAAAATGTTGCAAAGGGGTTAATCACTGGGAGGTCAACAACCGTGCACGTTGACCTACTATAATTTCCAATAAAAGTCAGCGTTTGTTTATTTGTACGTTCCTAGGGACCGTTCGTTAATTAGCATAAAGTACCCTCCTTCGAAATAATCGGATCTTTCGATCGTTCGCAATTTGTAAAAGCACTCGTTGTTAATTCGCAAAGCGACGTAACGCTTTTCACGCAAGTCGAGCCATTTCGATGGGTCGATCGGTCGCGGGAAGATCGAAATTTCACGATTCGACAATCGCCGCCTCGTTCGAACCGTATTTTCCGCATCGATCGAAAACCAGCTGATCATGTTTTACGAAATAGAATTTTCATTTATATCCGTGCATCCGCGAAGGCAACTTTGAACGAATTTTCCCTACGTACGTTCCTCGAATATTTTCAATCGGTCAAAAGTGATCGATATTACCGTTCAACGGTACGATAACCGGATTCTATTCACAGGGTTGTTTTTCCCATAAAAAGAAATTCACTTGAAAACACATTACGATATACCGAATAAGCAGAACGAACATACACCGTGTGGCATCGACGATAACGACTCTGTTTTTCCATTTTTACAAAAACAATATATTTATTAAGCAACAAAAATATTGCTAATAATAAGAGCAAAGCAACGATAACCTGTAACTCCATTGTGGAAAACTGTGGAAATTGCTGTTTTATCAGAGATATAGTTGTTTCTAGCAATGTCGAAAGAGACAAAATGTGGGGGGAGGGGGTGGATTAAACGAACCAGCGATTTTTTCGATTTTTTCCGCGCGGAGGAATTCAACCGTTCCGCGAAATGCGATTATGCCGGATGATTAGCTGAGCACGATAACATCATCAGCGCGACGATCATACTTCGCAACGGGATCTGGATTTATTCCGGCGAGACAGCGGGGCTTACACGACCTTCTATCGAAATTAAACGGGGATTTCGCGTTCCCGTTGACCCTCTTTCCGGCCGTGTCCGGCGCTCCGTGCGTGCACGCGTTACGTGTATTGCGACGCATTCGGGTCTATCGCGCGAGCAGGAGAACATTTTAATCGCGGCTCGACGAATTCCACCGGAAATCCCCTGCAAATCCCAGACCCGGACGCTCGCGAGCGCGAACTACTCCCGGAAAAAATCAGGGACAACAATTTTTCGCTCCGCTGTGCCCGACGAAACAATAATCTCGCTCCTTGTCCGATTTTTCTATCCTAGGCGTTGCAAATCCCGTTGTTCGATGCCTTGTACCCTTCCTGTTCGTTTCGACGAACTGACGGGTCCCTGTACCCCGGAAACTGTGACCAATTTCGTCTGGAGAACTGCCACGGTAGTGATTCTTAAGATGAACGAAGATATTTCGTTGGGAGGGCAGAAATGTTCGATTTAGGAATCAAGATTCATTTTGGGAATCGCTGTATTTTGAAAGCTACTTTGGGAATTTTTATGAGAGATTCTGGAGGCCAAAATAAGACGAAAATCAAAAATACCAATTTGTTGATTGAGGCTTCGTTTAAAAGTTATTAACAAAATTATTGATAAAATTTGTCCGCCTATTCGATTTTTTTTTTCCAAAATGAGTGGGAATTCGGGGGTATGTGTATTCACCGAAAATGATTCTAATGTACCCTCAGAGCCGAAAATAATTTTTTCAGAACGATTTGAAATTTTTTTTTCACCCAAAAATTTAGGCACTTTCCTGAATTTTTTTCTCGAAAATGCGTAGGAATTCGGGGTTATGTGTATCCATAAAAAATGATTCTGATGGGCCCTCACAGCCGAAAATAATTTTTTCAGAATGATTTGAGACTTCTCAATCTCACTGAAAAATTTAGGCACCTTTTCATAGAAATTCATTTTTCATTTTTAATGAGTTTGTTCGACGCTGTACAGAAATTTTGTTCAGTACTTTTTTGTAGGTACGTATGAGCTCTACTTCAGAAAAAAATTTTAAAGAAATCCATTCGCTATTGTAGAAGTTATCGTTGTTTGAAAATTGGGCCACTTTTATGGAGTTATTTTCATTTTAAGGAGTTAAGGACGAACTTTTCGAACATTTTTGGAATTTCTACATATACTCCACCAAAATACGCGTAGTTTACTTTGTGAAACATTAAAATCGTCCAATCCGTTCAGAAATTATGGTGTTTTAAACATACGCATGAAGTTTCAGGGCATTTCTTGGCCAAATATTATATTTTCGGTAAGGAAATTTTTTCTCGAAACTGAGTGGGATTTTGGGGGTATGTTTGATGACCAAAAATGTTTGTAATTGACCCTCGCCACCGAAAATAATTTTTCCAGAGCGATTTGAAATTTTTTAATTTCATCGAAAAATTTTCCAGTCGCTATGGAACTTTAAACGTTAATAACTTTTTAACAAAGCTTCAATCAACAAATTAATATTCTTAATTTTCGTTTTATTTTGGCCTCTAAAATCACCCAATCAAATTTTTCCCAGAGGTGGCCTAACATCCTGTATACACAGAGATATATCGTTGAGCCTATTTTAGAGCTACAGAAACGTTCAACTAACGAATCACAGACTCATTTTAAGAATCTCTACCGTGTATTTCAAGCTACTCTACATTCGATACGATATATTTAAGATCTCTATGCACATAGATATATCGTTGAGCCTATTTGAGAGCTACAGAAACGTTCAACTAACGAACCACAGACTCATTTAAAGAACTACTGAGTATTTCAAGCTACCCTCCAATTCTCTAGGATGCACAACATTTCCTCAAACATATTCCCAACTCGAAAGCATTTGAAAACGCATGGAAAGATTAATTAATTTTACCGCGACTCCATATATTCCCCGCGAACACAATCGACCGGGTTCTAATTATCGTATCTTGCTTTCTCGAGCGTGGGCGATCGATGTCGCGAGTCCAACCGTGCCCGCGGGAGGAGGGGGAGGGGGAGGGTAGTGGAAAATTCTGCGGTAAACCTCGAAACTTGGACGCGACCGAAACCGAGAAAATATCGAAGGTATAAAATATTTATTTTTACCCGGCGCGTGCGTCCGTGGGAGCTTCGCCTCTTACGGAATGAAAAAGGTCCCGCCGATCGACTGTTTGCCCGTCCGTGAAAACACACACGCCGGGTATCGAGTAGAAAGTCGAGAGAAATATGGCGGCGGGAGTAAAAGTCGCCCGGGAAGGTTTATTCGACGCGATTTCGTCGTCGTTCGATGAAAAACGATCGGGCACGAAAAATGGCCGGGCGAGTGGTGACGTTGGCCGATCCTCGACGACGACGTGCTCTTCATCGTCCGCGACCTAGCACGCGCCGAAAACGATAACATCTCATGATCTGCTGGTCAGCTACGGATGAACAGCACCGGGCGCAACCGGGTTTCCTGCCGAGCCGATAATTGAAAATCACTGTCCCATATATCGATTCGCTGGATTGTCCATTGTACATCGCCTCCTTCCCCCACCCCCACCCCCTGCTACCCTCGACTACACACCCCCTCACCCAAACTGTCACAGTTTCGCTGGTCAATTTTTTCCTTTTTACTGGCCAGAAAAAGCCTACTAATAAAGGACACTGATCTCCATCGATCTCGTACAAGATTTTCTATTTTTTATTATTATTATTATTATTATCGATGGGAATAAACCCTAATATTTTCATTTATTTTGAGACTAAAATGTCTGATCCATAAAGTCCATTGCTAACTTTCTTAAGAGAACTCTGTTTGCCTAATTTGCTTTTGAAGATCGTTCATCGTTGTCGTATCGGTTCGTCAACTTGTTGGTAGCGCCGAGGTAAAAAATCCATGCATTTCGGAACGCAAATTGACCCTATAATTTGATTCTGGGGAATATTAATCGAACTGCGAGGTGGTTTTCCGGCTCCCCTGCCGGATGCCGTTTTAATTACCGCCAGTATTTCAGGTATTTATTCAACCGGGCCACTCCGCGATACGTATTGAATATGGTCTGGCCCGTTGATTAATATAAAATTCCCTTTTCGTCGAGTCCGTTCGCGGCGGCTAACGCGTCCGCGCGCATTGTTGCGTCTCGGATGCGGTCCAATAATAATTTGTAATTTGTGGCTCGTTAATTATTTACGATCGTGCACTAAATTACCATTGCCTTTGTCGCGTTGTCGTTTCGCGATCTTTCGACGTCGAATTTTTATCGTTGCAGTTAGCCGGGCGGGACGGTCGATGACCCAGAACCGCGAAACTGGGACGCTGTATCGAACAAAGAAAGATACTGACGAATTTCTGGGTGAAACGATATTTGGAGGATGGATTTTTATCGTTGCAGTTATCCGGGGGACAGGTCGATGGCCCTGAACAGCAAAACTGAGACCCTACATCGAACAACCAAGGCACTCTTAATGAATTTAAAGGTGAAACAATATGTGGACGATGGATTTTTAGCATTGCAGTTATCCGGGGAGTGAGTCGATGGCCCTGAACCGCGAAACTGGGACGCTATATCGAACAACGAAGACACTCTCAAAGAGTTTCAGGGTGATTACAATGTTTTCTACGACTCGAGCCTAATCGATGACGTGCAGGTCTTTAGCATCGACCCATTGCGACCTAGGAGGATCGTTTATTATACCTCTATCGTTACTATCGCCAACGTTTTATCTCTATAAGTTGGTCTCGTTCCCATTGAAAAAGTCTGAAGAGCCAGGAGCTCCATTAAGAGGAAAAAAATTCGATGTAAATGTGGGTTAAAATACCGCGTTGCGATTCGATCGTGTCGCGCGTTTCCGATGTAGACGGAATCCATTTCGCGATAAAAAGAGCGCAGACTGGTCTTAAGGGGGGGGGATTGGCAAAGATGGCGGAACCGTGAGAAAGGAAAAGCGACGAAGAGGCAACGGAAGTAACTGCTTGGGCGGAAGTTCCAATTGCCAGCTAGATCTATATTTAATAAGACAGGAGAGTTATACTTTCTGCCGGGGCGTCGTAACGCAGTTCGAGTGCAAAAGTTTCGCCCCTCCTCCCACGCCCGGAATTATCTCCGCCATCTTTACCGGTCCCGCCATCCGCGGGATAATGAAATATATCCCGCTCAAATGGATTTTACCCGGGACGAGACAGGCTCGGATAAAGGATTGGTCGAGAGAAAGGGGAAAAATATTTTTATTAATCCCTTTCATCGACGCTGTTCTCCGAGATCCCCTCGATCGATGCGAACGCTTTCTTTCGTGAAAGACGCTCTTGAACAACGTCGACGATATCGTCTCTCCCGCCATTGTTTCAATTTGATTCCTCTCCGCGGAAGATCGCGGCCACCTTCAGGGGGGGAAAAAAACAAGGAACGCGAGAGCCGTGTAACGACATGATAATTTTGCGCTTCGACAAATCCGATTTACGAGGGAACCGCGGCGAGAATTTTCCGCGCCATAGTTCCGCGGCAGGAAATCAGGAAATTGTTGCAGGGGCTAGCCTCATGGGGCGAGCCATTAAGTTTCATTTTTTTTTTCTCTCTCTCTCTCCTCACTCCTCTCTCCTTCGTCGCTCTCTCGCAATTGGGTTACCCGCGCGAACTTCCACTCCGTAAAGTTAGCCACGGAACGAAGGACGATAATTATTATGCCGCATAGCGCGACTCGGTTTGCGCCACGGCACTGCGACAACCGGCTGCTTTGGGACCTTGTTCTCCTCCACTTAATTCGCGAAACCGCCTTTGATAACAACGCCACTACCTTTTTTACCCTCTTTCTTTACCCGTGAAAACGTTACTGGGCTCGCTCGCGTGTACTCCCTCATCGATACCACAAATTTTACACCTTATTTTTAATATTATTATTCGAACTCTAAGATCATTGGATCCTAGATCATCATTGGTGACACTTAAGTCATTAGTTTCACATATTTAGATATTCACATTTCTCCCCCAAAGTCAATAATAAATCCAGATTTGAAGTGTTTGATCGCCATCTTGGATTTTTCTTATATACACTATTACATCGTTCCACAAATTGTGTTGTTCAATTGACCATTAAAACTACCTTTGTAACCATGTTTTCTACTATTTTATAAACTTATGGGGCCTCTATTTTCTAGAAGAAATAAATAAATCGACTTCAATTAACTCACTAATCAAGATTTATTGCTGAAACCGAGTTTCCTTTGTCCAAAGTTTTCTAACGTCTCACATTGCGTGTCCTTCGATTACGACGACGGTTACAATCACGACAGTCGAATAATGCGCGCGGAAAGGGACAATGGGAAACAAAGGGTCGGTCGGCCATTCTTCCGGGTATTGTCTTCGACCGCTAATTAGCGGAAGTTGTTGTTCCCGCGCCGATATATAATTCCGTGCATCCGGCGTGACCGAGTAGCCGCGAGTCGAGCAAAGTCAACGCGTGCGCCCGGTTAACTGCAACATCTAAGTGTCAGTTACGCGGGAAACGATCCGATCCGCTAACGTTTCGATGGAAAATCGCTCCTGGACCGTGAAACACTGTGAAAAGGGGAGCAGAGCAAACGAATTAAAGGAAACAAAGAGTCAAAGGGCGGGCTCCAGAGAAAAGAAAAAGCACGCTCGAGAATAAACAGACTTCTCTGTCCAGGGCTAGGGGGAGGTTTTTTCCGCTAATTAGCGGTTCGAAACCGCGATGCATATTTCATCGGTTCGGCGGCTGGTTGAATCGAGCCACGAAGAGGAAGCGTCGATGGGTCTCTCTCGAGAGCCACGAGGTCCAAGTTAGGTTAGGTTCGCGGGTCTTCTCGGTCCAAAGTCCCGGGGAATAACACAGATTAGCGTCGAGGATGCGCCAGAGCACTTTGGATTTCCACGCACCCAAAAGCGGGGGCTCCTTTATACTAGGAAAACAAAATCGTGGAATTCCAACTTCCTAAGTCGATGACGCAACACAGACGCGGAGGACGAGGGGGCCTCGAGAGGTCGAGGGGCAGTGTTCCGTAAAAACGTAACGGACTGCGAAAACTCGACGAGGGTCGTGCGCTTTTCCCCCTTTGTTTACGGTGTGTTCTACGCTGGGCTGCACTCGAGACGAAAATCGAACGAAAACACGAAAGGAGAACGCTGGTTCCTGGATTCCCGCGCTTTTTTCATCCCTTTCTTTACCGTTTCGTACCGGTTTCAGAGGTTCCTCGATCACAAAGGGAAATAAAATGGAGGGCAGAGTCGTTAAATTCGAGACGGGATTGGTCATGGTGTCTATTATTATTTTACGAAGTTATATAGTTAAAACTGAATGGAAAATGTTTAAATGTTGATATATTACACATTGTTAGAATTACTGAGGGAATTTAATGGCAGGCTCAATTAGTGTGCAAGATGGTAGAACATAGTGATCAAAATGGGGTTGCAAACGTGAAGAATGAAGCGTTTAAAGGGGTAAATGTATAGTTTTTGAGGGATGCAATAGTGGTAGCAAAGAAATGTAAGATTTACAAGCTACCAAACTGGTTGTATTGAAATCAGGAATAAAATTATTAGAATTGATGGAGATACCATGCACTGGAGGCAAAAATCTATAAAAATAGAAGATCAAAACACTATACTATTTAAATTTGAGAATCCTGATTTTGGGGGTGCAAACAACACAACAAAATAAAATAATTAAAATTGATGGAGATACCATGCATGGGAAGCAAAGATCAACAAAATAGGAGAGAAACTATACTATTTAAATCTGGGAACCTGGATTATAAGGGATGATGTGTGCAATGTCCAAGGGGCGGAAAGATCGCGAGAAAAGAAAGGAAGATCGTTGTGGAGGATCGAGGAACGCTGTTGGACGATCGATGGGGAATCGAGAAGGACACGAACGATAATATCCGGATATTCCGAGCGAGTCGGGGGTGGATTTTGTCGGCGCGGCGACGCTCACGGAATGCCGGGGTAAATAGAAATTCACGGAAAGCGGAGGCAGAGGCCGTCGAAGGGGTCGTAGCCGATCGATGCCCCGCACGAAACCGAGGTCACGAGATTCCGTCGTTTCGTTTATAATTTCGCCGCGCCGCCCGGGGAAACGAATCGGCGCGAAACAGCCGATGGCAGCCCCCGAAAAAGGGGGGGTTAGAGAGGGTGGAAAAGGAAAACTAGTGACTCGATGAAAATCGATAACCGTAGAGACGGTTTCGGCTCCGCGGTCGGCGTTGACGGATGAGTATCTTCCGTGAACGGACACTCTTTGATCTCCGGGAACACCGATCGCGTTTCTAACGACGTTTTCGAATTTTCCATCCCGGTTCCCCGACGTTGACGTATCATTCTGCGATTTTTTTTTTTTTTACTCAAACCAAAATCTCCTTCCACCGCGAGTGCACGAAACTCAATGTAAATTCGTTAACCTGGACCCACACGGTGGAAAATTGGAAGTACTGTGACAAAGTTCCCATTCGCAAAATTCAAACAGTCGAATTCGTCGGTCAACATCTAGGGGATCTGGTGCTCTGCCCACATAGGCGTGGGAATTGATAGCAAATCGACTATACGTGGTTCGAATTGATCCTCGATCATCGGTGAAACCCAAAAAATCTACGTTTTTTGCAAAGCTTTTCACGCATTAATAATATCTGAGAAATTTGTACGCCAAAGCTGAAGATGCATAGGCGTAGAATTGCTAGCAAATCTGAACTATTGCAATTGGAATAAATCCTCGAGGAAACCCAAAGAATCGACGTCATTTACAAAGCTTTTTATAATAAACTCATCAAGCTTTAATATCTGAGAAATTTGTTTGTAAACTGGGGATACATAGGCGTAGAATTGCAAGCAAATCTCAAACGAGTGGATGGTGAATCAATGTTTTTTGCAAAGCTCTTTAATTTTGATTGGATTCTTTTGTTCCACCGACCCACTTTGTCGTTCTTCTACTGTCTCCGGAATAAGAGACCCGCGAAACGACATAGGCGCCGAACCGTATCAACCGTTAAACACGAAGTTAACCCCCGGATAGAGGAGGCCCGTAATCTCGTCAAAACGAAGCTTCGACTAATTGCGTTGGTGTGAGAATACCTGGCGACGCGCCATGCCCGTGACACAGATTCGTCGAAACAAACTCAAAGGGTTAATTCTAATTCGGAGGGCTGTTGCTCCGCCAGGGGGGCGAAAGGAGCTTAATTTTATTCCCATTTCTCCTCTCCTAACCCAGGGAATTTGTCACTGCTTCTGGGATCACTCCAAAACATCAACCATCGACAGTACAACTATCCAAAATTGTCCAAATAACCCACAATAAAAATTTACTCGACTGGATTTCTCAAAATTTACAATTTGGATTATTTAAAATCTTCTTTGGTACAAATAATAATTCTTGGTAATTCTACTGTTGAAACATAACTTTTCAGCAATTTTTCATTCACTTATAAGCATTTACCCCCAATAGAATCAATTTTGAATTTTTTTTTAAGTTTCTCTGATAGAACCTCAATTTTTGAAAATTCAGTCTCATTATGCATTTGTTGAAGTATCTATTTAAATTTACTTTAATTATTTACAATTTTCCAGACACCTAACTTCCTTTTGAACGTACAGGACCGCGCATGCGCGTTAAGGGGTTCGTTAAGCGCGGGAAAAATTCGATTACCGTAAACGATAATCCAACGACATTATTATCGGGTCAGATTTACTCGTATATCGGATCGATTAATGATCTTTTCCCGCGCGTCCACGAGCCCCGACCACCGTCGAATTAAACGAAATTAATTATCTGTCGGCGCAACAACGCGTTTAATCGACCCCACGATTTCCAGGTTTCTTTCGCGAGAAACAAAGAGGAAATATATCCGGAGGGGGATAAATCGGTTTTCGATCGATGGGAGATGAAACGTCGATACGTTGTAATACGCAAAGCACGAACGAGCACTGCGGAGGAAGACGAAACAATTACCAGGAGTCCCTGGTTCGCTCTGTTTTTATATCCAACGATCGTTAAAGCAACGATGTCGAGACAATGCCGTCGTCGTCGCTGCTCTAACAAGAATTAATTAAAACGGAATAACTAAAAACCAGAAACCGCCGAATAATTGCGGCCCGTTCTAACGTTTTTTACAACGTTTTAACGCGAAATATCCGACCGGTTCCGTGGCTGCGCGGAGAGGAGGGGGGGAAAAAAATCACCCCTGAAAAAGAGATATGAAATAAATGCGTAAATTCGCGTTGAATTCTCGACGCTGGCAGGAAAAATCGCGGGCCAACGGTCTGGGTGGGAAATATTAATAACCTGGTAAATTTCTGGCCAAATCTCCAAAGGAAAAATATTCCCAAAAGGGGTGGAAATGTAAAATGGATGGTTTGGGGGCAATTTGATCGGTCTGAGAATCGAAAGTGGAAACATTATCTGTCTTTTGTCTGAAAACGATATCGAACGATGAATTTTGATATTTTGAGAACCAGCAGAATTTATTTTGTCGATGACGTATTATTTTGGAGGGGATCGAACGGTGGTGGAGTGGGTGACGAGACATCGACAGAGGATATAATAGGAAAGGGGGTGGTTTATCGCGGAGGGTGGCACGAGGCGTAGTCTCGCGTTCCAAGAATATAAGAGCGAGCGGCACGAGAACGAGCAGCCGGTTGGTGAGCGAAGGAAACCGCGATTAGATCTCTCAGGCGAGTCGAACCGAAGGGTTTTAGGTAGGGCTGGCCCTTCCCCGCGATAAGGCCTGCGAACCCCGTTCCGTGTTCAACACACCGCGATACTTTCGACCTTTCCCAGTCGAACCTGGAAATTTTCCAAAATTCTACCCAATTTAATTACCCGGAATTCTATTTTGCGTTGAGTCTTTTCGAAACTTGGTTTTCGATGTTGAAGATCAGAGAGAGATTAGGAGCGTCGATTATCGTGTATTAAATCCGGTTACGAAACGAGAGCTTCCTCTGGAATGTTATTATCGACGCAACTACCCTCGATGTACGCGGATCAAGACGCAACGTACACGCTAGACACTTGGGTAATTCTGTTACACATAGCTTGGCGCATGTACGGCGACTTGTTCCCGTTCGATAAGTAATATTTACACCCTGTTTAGCTGCTTAGCCAGAAATCTTACACTGTAATGCATATGATTCTCAGGACACAGGACAATTTCGATAAACTGCCACTTCAAAGATGGAGATAACATTCTATTTCTACACGATTCTTCTATTTGTGTACTGTTCCACTTACTGATTCAGTATAAATTGGAACCTCATTACGAGATTTCCCCATTTACTATATGTTGGGTACCTCTAATTGGAGATTCTAAACAATTCTATTTCTAACACGATTTCTATTTGTACTACACACTTACTGATTCAGTATAAATTGGAACCTCATTACGAGATTTGTTTCCCTATTTTACTTTCACCAAATGTTCACTTACTCTATTGTTGGTACCTCTAATTACAAAGTTGGTGGTTCTTTCTATTTTTTTTTCAGTATTAATGAAGCAAATAATGCCTAATTACAACTCCCATAGAGAAATCTAATTAAAAACCTCGTACAAGGGTTTTTTTCCGGAGCGATCACCCCATCCCAAACGTGACCGCGCCCAGTGCAGCTGAACGTCACTGATCGGACCAGAGCCTCCGCTTCCCACGCGCCACAGCCCCCCACAGATTAATTTACTCTCAATTCTATATATGTTTATATCAACTTTTGCTTTCATTATTTATTCTAAATTGTTTATACGTTTATACAAACTCTCCCCATTATTTTCTACGGGCCACGATCGTTGATATTATAATTTATATAAAATTGTGTCCACGTTTATACGAACTTTTGCAACTATTATTTATTCGTTACGACCATTGAAATTATAATTTATATAAAATTGTGTCTACGTTTATAAGAACTTTTCCCATTATTTTCTACGCCCCACGACCATTCACATAATTTATATAAAATTGTGTCTACGTTTATACGAACTTTTGCAACTATTATTTATTCGTTACGACCATTGAAATTATAATTTATATGAAATTGTATCTCCGTTTATAAGAACTTTTCCCCATTATTTACCATGCCCCACAACAGTTAATATTATAATATACAAAAAAATTGAGTCTACGTTTTTATGTTAACATTTCCCCCATTATTTTCTACACGACCGTAGATATTATAACTTGCACAAAATTTAGCCCACGTTTAAACGAACTTCACCCATTATTTTCCACTGTAGAATTCATCTCTGGAGTGGAGGAGATCGCTCACGATTCCCAACAAGGAGCGAACGATCGTAGTTTAACGAACGCGGGTAGTACCACGGTGTATGTATTTCACGAGCGTCGGTAAAAAAAACTTTGTCCCGGGGTCTCCGCGTTTATACGACGCGCGGTAAAGTCGACTTCCAGGTAACATCATCGCCACCCTCGTATTTCTTATCCCCTGCACCCATTTCCCACCCCGTTATTTCCGACCGGTTTACGGCGAGCAAAGCACCGTACGAGCAATCATTGAATTTCAAGGGTCTCCCCCACGTAGCCCCGTGCACCAAGATAATGATAAACAAAGTCATTAAATAAAAAAGAAAAATATCTACGGGTCCGTGAAGCCACGGTACGTTGGGCTATCGCGACGAATAAACGAGAAAGGTTTCAATTTTTCGCCCGTTGGACCACCCACGTATCGAATTATCGAGTTTTTTTCACCCCCGGAACGATGATAAAAAATCAAATTTGTTATCGACACTGGTGCATCCTGGAGCTCGATATAACACATCGAACGTATCTTCGAAACGATCTGACCTTCCAGCACAAAAGAATATAACATTGGACTATTCCATCGGGGGGGGGGGCAAATAAATCAGAAATTATTAAGAATCGATATATTCGTGTGTAAATATTGCATCGTCAGATTTATGAAGATACTGTCCTTGAAAGTGAAATTTTACGAACGTAATATTTTCCGTGTGATCGATCGTAATGGGGAACTCAGGCTCGTTGGACCACGCTATTTTCTCCCCCTTTCTGTCTACAAACGGAAGAAAGCTTATTTTTATTGCTAACCGTGATATTGGTTCCTTTGGGAGCTTTATTAATTTTTTTTTTACGAGTATAAATTGAAAGGAGCAAACGAGGTTTTAAATATACAGGGTATTCGGACAACCCTGGGAAAAATTGTAATGGAGGATTCTAGAGGTTAAAAGAGGACGAAAATCAAGAATACTAATTTGTTGATGGAGGCTTCGTTAAAATGTTATTAAAATTTAAAGTTCCGCCTGTATGGAATTTTTTTCTCGGAAGTGATCAGGATTTTGAGGTTTTTTTTATTAACTAAAAATGATTGTAATTGACTCCCCTAGCTAAGAATAATTTTTTTGGAACGATTTGAAATTTTTTTTTTTCGCCGAGAAAAGGCACCTACCCCCTGTCGATTATTCTTGAAAATTCGTTTTTCATTTTTAATAATTGTGTTTGACGCCCTACGGAAATTTCGTTTAATACTTTTTGGTAGGTATCCACGAGCCCTATTTTAGAAAAAAGTTTCATTGAAATATATTTACGATTGTAGGAGTTATGGCCATTTGAATATTGAACGATTTTTATAGGGTTTTTCTCATTTTACTGGGTTAAGGAGCAACTTTTCGAATATTTTTGGAATTTCTACATATTCTCCACCAAAATACGCGTAGTTTGCTTTTTGAAACATTAAAATCGTCCAATCCGTTCAGAAGTTATGACATTTTAAAGAGTCGCTTGACATTTTGGGAACCACATTTCTGGCCTCAGACTAGATTTTCGTTAATGAATTTTTTTCTCGAAAATGCATAGAAATTCGAAGCTATGTCTGTTCACCAAAAATGATTGTAATTGACCCCTGCAACCGAAAATAATTTTTTCAGAACGATTTGAAATTTATTAATAACTTTTTAACGAAGCCTTAGTCAAGAAATTTATATTCTTGATTTTCGTATTATTTTGGCTTCTAAAATCGCCCATTAAAATTTTTTCCAAGGATGGCCGAACACCCTGTATGTAAACGTTAGAAGCGCCAGGGGAATCGCGAGATGCATTTAGCGTGGCTGACCATAAGCGTGCTTTTCTACCGGCGTAGCTCGAAAGTAGAGCGTACAAGGGTCAGACGCGATTCAGCTAATTTCCATTTCTGCTAATCACGCGCGGTGGTAACGCGAATTTCGTTAAAAAAGATGACCGTCGACCTGTGTCTGAGGCCAAGTTAAAATCTGTCTAATTAGACGAGAGTACGATTTTAGCGAGTCTTTTAATAGATGCTGCTTCGCCATGCAAATTGTGATTTACGTCTCGCTAAAATAAACTTGCGCCAAACGGGAACAAAAATAGAACAGACGGGAAAAGAATACCAGTTAATACCAACTAAATTATCATTGAAAGCAAATTCAGAAAATGGACGTTCAAAGTTGTTGAAATATTTTTCAAAAATATTGACGAACTAAATAGACCACAATAAAAGAACGCAAGTCAATCATCGAAGCAAATTAATAAAATGGAGGTGCAAATTTTCATTTCATTTTACTCTGTATAAACTTGCAAAAATGACCGAGGTAGGAATGCTGGCAGAGATATTGCAACGGAAACAGGAAAAATGACTTCGCCCAGGAAAATGCATCGAAAAAGGACGAAACGCGTGGGCTCGAGCTACGAAGAAACTGCAGGTAGGAATTCCAAGGCGTCTCCTCGCGAGACGACGTTGAAAGTCAATTCCTCGTAGCGCGTGGAACGTCATCTCTGCGTGATTAACGATCGTGGAATTAATTTCGAGCCTCGACAGCAAATACTTGGGGGATTAAGCGACCCTGGGGCCCTCGTGTCTGTTTTTCCGTTGAAAACCGTATGAAATATGTAGAAAGCACGTCCTGGATACACGACAGAGTCTTTCGATCGAGTTGCAATCGTTTAATTAAATTTCGAGAAATTATCACGGAAATTTCAACAATCGACTCCTCCTCGCGGATTAAATCGTATTTGCGTGTGGACACGGCACGATACCGTTACTATTGTTATTACAATCAGTTAGAAAGGAGGGTACGCTGAAGATCAAGAAGCTGGAACCGTTTCTACGATCGAGGTCGCGAACGATAGGTCGAGTTCAAAGGGAACCGCGTATCGGGTCAAGGAGACCCGAGGTTGCCGACCAATTAATTAGTCATTTCTTTGACGAGGATCCGCGTAATTTAAGGTGTTCCTTTTACCGTGATACAAGTAGTAATAACGGCTCCAAGGGTTGACGCAGCGAAGATGGCCGGTTCGAGGAGAAACGAGGTCGAGCGAAGTAAAATAGAAAGACGATGGGTGGACCCCGATGGACCATCGAAATGATAATCCCGCGATACTAATCGGTTGTACAAAGGCGTGGATTTATCTATTTGCTCTGGCAATTTGGAATTCGATAATAGGAGGGGCTGGTTCTCTTTTACAAATTGACTGCATCGATGTTCGTACAAAGTACGCTGCCCCGGAATTAAATCCTTACCAGAATCGCCGGTTATAAATAGCGGCCGATACCGGCGAACGGATCGCGAGGTTATAAATTGTACTTTGCGATATATTCGATCTTCCATCCGCGATTAATTAATCACGGCTCGTACCATAAATATCAACGCTTTTCCCCCCACGTCGTTGCGCGATTCGATCGAAAAGCAGGGTATACAACGATACGCGATACTTTAAATTACGGATTACGCTCTATCGAATACATTTACCGACTCAGTTTCGTTACCGACGCAACCTGTGATCGGTAACCACTTACCGACCGCTAGCGATTTACCCTGCATTACCATACCGACCGATTAATGGGTCGGTAAAGTGGTAAATCTACCATTTTCGTCGGTAAGTTCGCACGGGAATCGTTGAGCAAACATCAGGAGACCACTCGGCGATTGTTTTGCGCAGAAATGGAACAGCACAGGGCCAATGTGCCTAACGTTTGCCGGGGAACATCGAGCCCTGCCAAAAAATCCCCGATTCGTGGACGCAACGAGCGGGAACGCAACGCTGGCTCGAAGATACTTGGAATTTATTCGAAAGCAACCTCGTTACGTTGCGGCTCGGCAAAAAGTAGGTCGCACGAAAACACCGAGGACCTTTAAAAGCGCCTCACCGTGCGATTTAACGTCAATGGGCCACTTCTTGTTCCCCTCTTTTCTCTTTCTCGGAGCCGGAGCGGCTTCTTTTTCTCGGGCAACCGCCTTCCGTCCCTTCCCGCGTGTCTTTTCCCGTATTCTTTTATTTTTTGACTCGCGACATTTAAGCCAGGGGACCGCGGTAGGACGGGTCGGGCTCTTGGAGAATCTTTGAAGGAAGATTCCTTCGCGACGGACCGTCGCCTTCTGTTCTATGCAGTTTCAGGACGCGTTTGAAACGTTTCAGATGGCTACCTTTGACCCTCGAAATTGATAAAGAGACATTGATACTCGACCTTTCACCGGGTGGAACGGAATAGAGGAATATAAAATGTCGATGGGGCTGATCATCTTTCATTATTAACACTCGTCGAGCACGTACGCGATATTTCGCCACCACGAGGAATTCAGTGGGGGTATAAATGACTTCCTGAAACTTACTCCGGGGCTATAGACGCGGTAGATAACCTTCGATCGCGGTCGACCTGGATCGTAGTTCATCCCCCGCGAGGTCGAAATGTTCGCAGACACCCGGCGTCCTCGGCCAACAACCCTCGGCGAATGTTGTTCCCGATACGCGAAAGAAACGATTCACCGGAGCGAAACAACCTCCCCCCCCGGAAGTTTAAAAGCCATTTCGCCCCCGAAAACCGAACGAAGACTCGAGGCTAGCGCGGGGCGCGCTGGAAGCGGGCAAACTCGATTACGCGCTCGTTTTGTCGCTTAAATTAGCGCCGCGCCGCAAACTAGCGACGATAAACCGTCGTTGTTGAATTAATAACCGATCCTAATTGAATTAATAATCCTCTCGTCCCTCGACGGAAATTGTAATAGCTGACGCGGTGGCTAGCGAAATACGGCCGAGATATATACCGGGTACGTACAGCTATTGGCTCCCCCGTCCAATTATTGGCTTCCTCTCTGGTTGTTCCATAAAACGGAACGAACGTCTTTAAAAGTAAACACGAGGAGGGACCATCGTACGCGTGGATTCGAATAAACGCGGCAACGTTTTCTCGATCGATTTCGATCAGTCGACACTTTGGAGCAGCACCAAAGCGGACTAATAAATCTCTGTCGAGTCTTGCTCACCGCTTCTGCCCGTGGGAGTGGGCGCCGAGGTGGATCTTCCCGTGGGCTCCGGTATGGGGAATATCAGGTCGCAACACTCTCTCTCGGGGAACTCGCTGGTGCGGGCGCACCTGGAGCAGCAGGAGAGTACAAAGAGGGCCGCGGCGAGGCTCGTGAGGAGCGTCGAGCGCGCCGGCAGGGTCCCTAGGACGCGGGACATGACTCGTCCCATCAGATCATCGCGCACCATGGGTCCCGGTCCCGTCAGCGCGTGGCGGGCCCCGTCGCGGCTATCCCGGGCCTCGTTTCGTCGAGGGGCAGGCGGACGACGACGACGAATCCCGCGACGTCCGCGCGACATCCTCTCGTCGTCCGTCTCATCGTGCGCCGCCGCCTCCTCCACCTTCGTATCGAGACGACGAACCCGAACGGTCGTCTTCACCGCGTCCGGCGTGCTCCACCGACGGTTCACCGTCGTCGCGCGCGCTCGAACGCACTGTTAACCCCGAGAGATCCTCGAACACTTGTACCGCGATCGCGTGCGTCTTAACCGAGTCCCGACGGGCCCGACGACATCCTCACCGGCAAGCGACCTCGCTATTCACGATATCCGATCACTCGCGAGACGCCTTTACCCGGGGGAACGTATCACTCGCGAGAATTCAAACTTTCGGACGTGCGTGCTAGGGTTGGGGGGTTTGAAACGGTCGCGTCGAGCACTGGACTCCTCGTGTCGCGTCCCCGTCGCACACTTGGCGCGCGCGTGTTCCGCGTTCCGAGCGTGCTACCGAGCCGAGACCGCGACGCCGCTGTGGCCCGACGCCCAATGTCGACTACGCCGCACCGCGTTAGACCGACGTCCGCGCGCGCCTTTACCCGCCTCGCCCCTTCGTCCCCTCGCCCACCATCTCCTGGCTACCACCCCCCAGCGTCAACCCTAACCTCCCACACGGACCCGTTACCTGCTTTAGCTCCTACCCTCGACCCCACGTAGTCTTACGCGCGATAGCTTCTGCGCGAAAGGGTGCGCGAGACCGTCACGAAGCATGGCCGTATATACCTGTGCATACCTGTCGTGACCCTGCACGCGTCGCCACCCCGCGAACGCAAGTCAAACCGCGCTCAGGCGCCGATATACCATCGCTGGGGAACGCACACCTGCGCGATATTTAACGGAACGCGCGCTATTGATAGTTAAAAAGAGTCTCGCGAGCGAACATCTAACGTGTAATCCGCGCCCCACGTGCTTCTTCCTATTACCGCGCATTTTCTTCGTGCCTTGTTCCTGACTTCGACTCTATCCAATATCAATGTACAACTCTAGATTAATTAGTTCATTGTCCACTACTAAACGTGTTCTACAGTCGACCGCATGTTCACCTGCCCGAACCTGTTCGTGCCTGTCCGATCCTGCCCACGCGCTACGTGCGCGCGGAAGTTCCGCGCACCGCGAAACCGCGACGACGCCCGAGAGGACCCGAGTGCCTCCGAACGGTTAAACACCCCTTCGCCGCCAGCCCCCCACGCACATACAGGCCCGCCAACGACCCTCGTCCGTCGTACGCGTCGTTCCTGACCTCCTTTCGCTCGGTTACGCGAGAAATATCCGCCGACCCCCAGCCTCTGCATCTCCGGGACAGCTCTGACAACTGTTTAAACTTTCGACCAATTGTTTTCGACCTTTTACGCAGATAATGGAGTTTTGTACATTTTGAAATTGCTCGACCCGCCCCCGACCACTGTCGAATTAAAACCCTATCGTCATAGACAGTTGCTCGATGAAGGTTTATGGAAAATGAAATGTTTTCGATTACCAAATAGCAACGTAATGGAGTGGTCGCCATCGTCGTTCGCGGATCGAACGTCATCGATTAGGAAGGGACCACTGCCGAAATTCACGGTGCAACGAACGATCGCGATGCGCCGCATAATGCTGCGGCAAACAGTATTATTAATTCCCATTGCGACGTTTCGAAAATCCGATATTCCGCCGGTGGCGAAAAACCCGGTCGCTGGCCCGACGGCGCGTAATCGCGATTCGATTGGTCGCGTTAAATAGAACCGGCCTAATATTGACGCGCAATATTAAATGGGTGTTTATAACGACGCGTAATTATTTAATCGGAACACAGTCGACGGTCACGGGCGATGATTACAAAGCGAGCGTAACGGAGCAACCGCGGGAACGATTGCAAACGCATAAATAAATACGTTCAAGACGCTTGAACGCAGATTACGGACTGCTCTAACGAGTTGCACGGTTCGAAGCAGCGGGAAAATTGCTACTCGAGCAGAAGTCGGTAGAATAAACTCCGGCAGTGGTCAGAGCGGATAATGATTCGACGGAACTTCGCGTATGGTCGAACGAGCTGCGTCGGTTGCGGGGGAACTCGAGTCAGCAGTTATGCGAGTAATCGGACAGGGTGCACAGTCGATTGTTGAACGAATATAAGGCTTATTACGACGTTAATTACCGCGTGGCTGGAAGACAATGAGACCAAAACCAAAAGAGACGTAACGTTCCGAGAATGGAGAAACTTTTGCTCTGAATAAATTAGTCTCATATGGTTTTATATAGAATTCCCGGGGAAATTGTTCAGTTTTATATTTTTGGGATTCTATTCCTATTCTGATTGAATAAATCTCTCTTTCGACACGGTGGGCATCGATAAAAAAAAACGAAAGGCTTGATTGTTGATTTCCTCACAAAGCCTCTGGAAAAAAAAACACAAGCTGAGACGGGGGAGTGTAAAATAAAAAATTGTTCATAGAAAATTTGTTACTTCCTTCTTATGCCTTGTTTGGTATACTTGACTGCTAATTCGGAGGAAAAGAATCGATAAGGTTGGTCGTCTGGAATCAGTGTAGCCCTCACAGACGCTACGGGATGCATTAGAAATCAGGTTTAAACGAGATGTAATATATTCAGCGGTTCACCGCCGATATCGGGCGACGAAACCGTCGAGGATCGAATGCATAGGGAGCTCGACGATAGTCAACGTCGGTCTGCGGTTACGGCGAGCAGAAGTGACAGGCAGTACCTGCATAATGACTCGACTGCAGCCGTGCAATGCGGCGCGCAAGCTCGCTACGCGATGCACACTGCCAATCGGGAACGTTGTTTCGTCCCGCGTAGGGTGCACACGCACACACAGACAGAGTACCGACTCCGCCAGCGATTTTCTAGCAACAATGCTAACGTCTGTCGCGTCGGGACACGCGATTCGCGCGCGCGTGGTTTCTTTCCTGTAATTCCACGGCTGCCAATACCGGCGGCGGAATCGAACCTCGTAACTTTCCCAGCGCTTGCAACTTCGTGCATTAGTTCCAATTCCTGGGTGCAATTTGCTTCCTGAAACAGAGTCGACAACCGTACGCTGCGCGTCAGAACCATCAAACCTGGAAGGCGATGTTTTCTACCGAATGAGCTTACCGTTCTGTTCGTTGTATCGTTTCCTTTGCAACGAGGCAACAATTTTTAGTTGCCTCGGGACACTTTGACTGGGACAGTGCTACGCTGGAATTGAGTTTTAACAGGATTTTGATGAGTAAATTGAATGGTAGAATTAGTTGTATGGATTCTGAACCTTAACACGTGCCTTGATATGTTTTTGCTATTTTTCTTGGAACTGCTGTCTTGTCTTAAGTTTGCAGAGTTGGGTGTTGGATTCGTGTGTGTCTGGAGTGTTCAGGAACGAAGAGGGAGCTGCAGACGGATCTGAATTAAGTATTAAAAGCTTGTAAGTGAAAGATATTAATCATATGCAAGTATAAATGGTTGAACATGGGTGGAGGTACCAAATAAAGGGTACAAATCCTGACTCTTCGCTGAAACTGATGATTTATGGTGCCTCAGGGTGGCTTGACTCGACAGTGCAAAGCTACAATTATGTTTTAAGATCTTAATAAGTAAATTGAATGGTAAAATGAGATTTGGGGATTGTAAACCTTAACGTGCCTCGAGTATCTGATCTGATTTTCCTGGAGCTGTTATGTGAGGTATCTTGAGGATCTTGTCGATGATTTTCTAACATCTTGAGTTCGCAGAGCTGGTTGTCGGATCTGTGATTAAGTATCTGGAGTGTTCAGGAGCGAAAGGAGGGCCACAGACGGATCTAAATTAAATGCCAGAACGTTGTAAGTAAAACATATTAATCATATGCAAATATAAATGGTTTTACATGGTAGAACTACCAAATAAACGGTACAATATGAGGATGACCGTTGCGCGAAAAAGCGAGTAAACATTCATTGTCACCGCCGGTTTTCATGCACCTGAGAGACGCCCTAAAATTCATCAAAATTCCACGTGTACCGATTAAAACGAACATAAATTTCGCACTCTAATATAAAGTAAATTTATACGCGTGTAAAATTTCATCGAATATCAAACGCTCGCTCCCTTTGTTAGCCTCGTCAAAATCACAGATACACACACACACATATTCGAACACACAATTCCAATTCTTTCTCGTCGAACGCGAGTGGCGCATCTTAAACGTTACGGTTTTTTTTCTCCTTTTTTTTTCCATACTTTTTCTTCGTTACACCGCGATTAAAAAGGCTTTACAACTCTCGAACAAAGTGAACATCGCTTTCAGGGAAACGAACATCTTTTCGTCGAGCAACGAACAATCGTCTCGCGTTCGTCGCAAGCGCATGAAGGCGGTACGGACTCGATAACTAAAAAAAAAAAAAATTTCTATTCTTTGTAGCGGGCATGCACCATTCTTTTTTACCGCGTGCACGCTCGATCACAATGTATGTATGCTCACGTGTGATGTGTACCTGCACATATATAGATATATAGGTACATACATAGATCGTTCTAAGATCGCGCATACATCTATATATATGCACCATAATATATGCTTTATTTTTTTTTCTTCTTACTCCTCGTTACTTACGACAATAATATTATATTTTACATGCAAAAACAAAAGTTTTATCACAGTGGGACAGCATACATTCGTCAATAACGTAATCATCGTGTATCGATCCTGACTTTTTAAACACCTCGAACCCCTCGCTGCACACTCACACACACACACCCCTCTCGCTTCAGCTCTATCTGCAATTCTGAAACCCTTTCTGCTTCGTCTCGCCGCCCAAAATACGATCCCCCCCATACACTAAACGTTAATCAATGATTCACGATTAATATTGCATTCGCATACGTTTCTCGCTCGCACAAAGGCGTCCCAATGCCCACCGACACACACTCGCGGTCTTACACGATCCGTAATACAACAAACAAAGACTGGCAAGGATCCAAAAATGGACGTGCGCGAATCTATCGGCCGTCCTAGCGTGATTTTAAGAAGTTTCATGGATCTGTGAGACGAAATCGTCTTGAAATCGTGTTTATCGCGTACGCGTCCCCCAACGATAGACGTGGCTGAGGATCTGGAGCAATATTTCGTTGAAGTAATCATTTTCCACGAAGTGACATGAATTTTAACGCGAAAGTAACGCATGGAGTCTCTGGGAGCTCTCGTAGAGCTCTGTGCAAATATTGCACGCTCGAATGGAAACGCAATACGGTGCAAAACAGAGGGTGGATCCCACGCGTGTCGTTATTTACGCCATTTTCCACTGTTTCGCGCATCGAGATAGACTCTGAGCTTATTTAGAACAAACGTAGACGCATTCACTGTCCAAACTCTCAGCGGCGTATCAAATTGCACGGTGGTGTGAGCCATATACGGGTCACAGACAGCGAACGCGTTGAAAAATATTGACTGTTTTTTGTTAAGATTGCAAATTCGTCGTCGAAACGATACCCATTTCTGTAATACGTCTTTAGAACGAGTACTAACGCGTTTACTGTCCAAATTCGCAGCGACGTATCAAATAGCACGGTGGTGTGACCCATATACGGATCACAGACAGTGAACACGTTGAAAAACATTGACTTTTTTTAAAAATTGCATATTCGTCGTTGAAACAATGCCCATTTCAGCAACACACGTCTAACGAATCGTCCTTTCCCGAAGAGATCTGGACTTAAACGCGATCAATGGGTAAATTGCAATGAGTATTACACGATTCTCTTATTTATATAATATCGTATCCCGTTCTCAGCCATTCCTCTACCAAGCGCACGCACCCGTGAACAAATACTCCCGGTCTGGCCACGATTCTGGCATACAGCGGCGTCGAGAACAATTCTCTAACAAATAAATTATTGTGCCTGGGATAAATATTTATCGCAGACACAAGGATTCGTTCGTAAAAGAATCTTCTCCCCTTATACGTCTACCTCCTATTGGCGTCTATTTTTAAAAAGTCGTTTACAAAAAGAGGAATTCGAATCCACGTTTCATTGGTTTCGCAATAAGGACGTATATGTGTATCGTAAACCTTAAATTACATCTCTGTTACGACAGCTCGTTAGGTAAATATTCTCATAGTAACTGGAACCTGAGTTTTGCCTCCTAACTAATAAAAAATCGCCAAAATATTGCTGCCAATGTTAGAAAAATTTATTAATATTCCGGCCGCTAGCTCGCGCGCCAATCTGTCGTCCGTAGAAAAATTTCCCGACGAGAGTTCCTCGAGAAACCGACCGCGACCAGAGAATACAAGAATCGCTATTAACTATTACTATTACGGAATTGCAGCGATACAATCGAACTTTATCGATACCGATTTGATTATCAATGTATTTTTTTCGTGCAAAATCTCTTCGTTGCGAGCCGTACAGGGGATATTAATGCTAGATTAAACCGTCTTTTATCACTTTCGTCATAGAATCCAGCTTCGACGAATCGACGTATCGCACCCGTAGAAATCTCTACAATTCTCCTCTTTCCACATGCATTCTCTCTCTCTCTTTCTCTCCTTCTCTCTTTTTCTCTGCAATTTCTTCGTTCTCTCTCACACCTCTTGTACAAAAGCTAAGGCAACTTTTACACGTCATTTCTTTTCAAAATTCTCTCTCTCTCTCAGTCTCCCCAAAAAAGTTTTCTGTCCATCGAATCCCGTGATTCTGTCGCTCCTTCCGGGTCTGTGTCCTTCCGTTCGTCGAATCGAACGATCGTCGCGATAATTGTTCCGCTGAGGCTTCGTCGAACCGGTCCTGCCGAGAAGTCCGCGTTTAATTCCCAAATCTCCTGTCCTCTATACAAAAACAGCTTCACACTGACTCGGGGGGTATATACATTGCATTTTGCGTCGAAGATCACCGTGTACGATTTTTTATTATGCTACAAAAGGCGCGCGTCGAGTGCAACGACTGCTCAAAATTTTGTAAACAATGCTCAGAGAGAGAGAAAGAGAGAGAGAACAGTATTTGGGAGATCATTGGGGTCTCTTTCTAGCTTGTGCGTGGGTGGAGGCGATAAAAAAGAGAAACTTTGTCTCATCGACCTCCACAAATCGTTTTCGTTCCTTTCTATGCAACGGAGAAACAGAAAGAGAGAGAGAGAGAAAGAGGAAAAGAGTACTCTGCAATTGTTTACAAAATTTTGGACACTCTGCCTCCAACACACGCCTAACAAACAGTCCACTCGTTTTCAAGGACACGCTATTTTTCAAAAGTCAATACATAAACGTTCTTGATATGCTCGAGCATTGCACCTCATTTAAATCTTTCGAATGCGTTTAAAATAAATCTTAAAATCAACGCTAATTACTATTCCTAATAAATCAGTATAAAAGTAATATATCCAAAGCAATGTGAGAGTATAATAATTGCAGCTCGAGCACACGAAGAACGAGCAAACTTTTACCTATCGACTTCAACAAAAACTATCTTCAATGCGTTCCAGTAATTTCAACTTCGTTTTCTGTCAAATATCTTCGTTTCAATCTTTGTGATTCAGCACAAGCACGCACGCACGCATCATTTTATTCGTTGCACACACGTTTTAGCCCTAAATACCGAGCACCCAGCGTTGCTCCAAAGCACCTTCTCGACGCTGAGACCTTAACACTAACCACCTAAAATTCCTCTCGAACTGAAAAATAGACACGTTCCAAGGTTCGTTACAAAAAGATCTACGGACGATCTACCAGCGAATACAATTTCTCAAACGTTCGTTGACCCCGCCTCTTGAACAGTACATATCACGATTTTGAGATATATATATGAATATAACGTACCGTACCGTACATATTATAAATAATTAAAGATTTATTTCGAAATTAAAAGCGCGTGCGTGCGCGCACGCGCACCTTTTCCCTTCCATTTTCTTTTCCATATATTCTCATCGTTCAATGTATTACATCGTCACCAAACGTGTCGTGTTTAATTGCACATTACACATTATGCATCTCTGTATCTCTCGTGTATGTGTGTGTGTGTGTGTGTGTGTGTGTGTTATTTCTTGACAAGCAAGACTCGCCGAGGAACTCGAGGACAGACGATCTTGTCGATCGAAACGTGGCGTTTCGCGTCCATTGGGGGGGGAAAATTATATTTCTTCTCGTCGAAGATTCTATTATCTCGACTCGTTCCTAAAATTCGAAAACATTCGCGATCTTTGTCCACGAGTTCTCCGCGCGAGTCTTGCGTCTTCGTCGAACCTTCGCGCCATTTTCTGAATTGAGAAATTTCTGAATTTCGAACAAAACCGACATCGACGCGAAAGAAGACGGTTAAACGATCGATCGGACGATCACAAAATATATAGAATCCAATCGAGCGCCGAGACACTATTTTTATTTTTTTTTTAATTTTTTTTTTTTGTGTTTTTTTTGTTGTCGTATAAAAAACCTACGCTACCTAAATCTAAGTAATTCGAAGCCATTAGGATGAGCAACGAGCCTTTTTCTCCGTGCAACGCGTCACCTTCATCCCCCCTCCACATGCATCCACGTCGTTTCATTTTTTTGTCGCGTGTAATTGATTAAAATAACGCGACGTCGCGGTTCAGAGGACCGTTTCCAGCTCGAGATTCTTTCTCACTCGTTCAATCGACTTGGATTCGTTTTTTCTGACTACGGTGATGGCGTGGATCGCGTGGGGGAACCTTGACAACCAAAAGTATCTTCGTGTTTCTCCATTCACTATATTTCCCCTCTGTGGATCGCTCTCGATACACTTTTGCGATTACGGACCGCTGTGTAATGCACAAAATTTCTCGAGAACGAGCCCTTTTCGTTAAAAATTCCGCTACCAAAAGTCGCGAAAATTCTTTTCGTTGCTCCGGTCCGCCCCAACGATCGACGGAAACACCTTTGAGATCATTCGAGTACAGCGTGAGTGTCGATCTACGAAGCGGGAAACACACCAAATCACACGCGAATTGCAGAAAAAAATACGTAGCAATTTTTCTTTAAAAAAAAAAAAGAAATCGATGGTATTGAAAATTCGCGATCGATACACTCGTGTTTGAGCAGCGCTCACTTCCCGAATCTCGTTAATGGAATAATAAAAATTATTATTCATCGATACAAACACGACGTCGGTAACGAAATGTAAAAATCGTGTATCTGCGTTTTATTTGGGCTCGAACGTTACAAATTCTACCATAAAAATGGTAGAGAAAATCGAACACCCAAAACAATACCACGAACATCAAAAATTGCCACGTATTTTCACGCGTGACTCAAAGACGCGACGCGCGATTTGGACAAATAAAAAAAAAGAAAAAACTGCGATTTAAACAATAAAATTACGAACATCGTTCCCGTAATATACGGTCGCGAGTTGCACAAATCCATCCATAGTGTACGTACGACGCCATCTTGAAATAATCGTACGCGCTTTCTAGTAATGAAAAAATTAAAAATAATGTGAAACATCGTTTAAGAACGAATAGGGGGAAAACAATAAACACACGATATATCTCTCGCGTCGGCAATCCGAAATCACAGACAAATACGTTCGCTTTAATTCGAGAAACGATTCTCGAGCAAATCTTTGAAATCGTGAACATCGTTTAAAAAGGCTCTAAACGCGCGCCTCCGCGGTGGAATTTCGTTGTGAACTACGAGCACACGTTTTCGCGATCGTACGGGGAGCCATAGTTGAAAAATCGACACCGAGCCTCTGTTCTTCTCTTTCTCCAAAACGCTACAAAGAGAATCATTGTAAATTGCTTAAAAAAAAAAAAAAAAAAAAGAACCGTGTTCGAGAGGCTCGCCCCCATGCAATGCTAATTATATTCTAATATCACTGAAGATCCAGCTCCCGTAGATCGTCAATAAACGATGCTCGTGCAAAAAACGGAGGTAACGCATTCGCGAAAAAGAGCACGTCGAACAAGTCAGAAATATCTTTTCTCAATTTCTCGACAACCCTGATTTTTATTCTTTGCTATTCTGACCTATTCGATCGAGCATCGAAGAGTGCAATTCGGAATTGTACGATCCTCCCTCGGGAGAATAGATTTGACAGCGAGTTGCTAAAAGTTTGGGGGAGGGGGAGAAAAAAAAAATAAAAGAAAAAACTGTCTCTTTCGTCGTCGACAGGACGCTGAGAAATTAATTTGACGCGATGCAGTTTCGGTCCTGTCGATCGTCGTGGATCGTTCTATGACCGTAGATTCCGCTGTTTTTCTTTTTATCGATACCACTGTGCTTCGTTGAGGTCGCGCGATCGACACCAAAAGAAACATCTTCTGGGGGATCGACCGTGGGTCGTGGCTTGGCGTCAACCAAGAAAACTTGCAAACGTACACGCGTGTACGGTGTATTCTAAATACTTGGCCACGTCGGTGGACCGCCGCGCGAGCATTACGTGTACGGCGCGATGTGCTGGTTGTCGGCAGGACGCGCGGTCTGCGACTGATTCTGCGTGTGTATCTGCATCTGCAGCTGCATCTGTTGCGCCTGCAGCTGCGCCAGCGCCGCGGGCGAAGCGAAAACCGGATAGGCTAGAGTCGTGCTCAGACTCTCGTTGTGCTCCTCGAGGGAGTTCTGAGCGTAATGCAGCACCAAATGTTTCAGGCTCTTGTGGATGTTGTACGGTTCAGCGAACCCGAAACCGCGCTCAGTGCCGTAAATTATGCAATGATTCACCGTACCATTACACCTGCAAGAACAATTCACTTTTCCAAAACGATTCCAAAAGATAAATCAGTAATAAAAAGAATCATAGATCTCGTACATGATCGACAGCGCGTACTGCCCGGTCCTCGATATCCTCACGAGGAAGGTACCTTCTGGCCGATCGACGAGCAAATGATCAGCGTCTGAACGGGAACACTCCAGGAACAGCCACGTCTTCTCGTCGAAATGAACTTCCAAGTCCACTTCTTGGAGATCCCCGTAGCCCAAGTCGCCCAGCATGGGGTTCGAGTGCGAATGGTTCAGCATTAGCTGGTTTATCTTGTTCTGTTTCATGCCGTTCTTCTTCAACCATCTAAAAACACAGCAATTATTTTACTCAACGCGTTCACTGTCTGGCTTCTTGACATCGTATCTAAAAGCATGAGGCTGGGACCCATATACGGGTCACGGGCAGTGAATGAGTTAGACTTAAATTTTTAAATAGCTACACTGGGCATATATTAAACAATTAGACTTACATTAGATGCTTGTCCCTCTGGCGTACGAGCTGCAGTAGATCAGGCTTCAACTTGTGCATCTCTCGTTCGAGCGTCCTGTTGTACGCTATCTGTTCCTTCAAGCTACGGTCCAATTGATCCTTGCTATCTTCTAAAGATTTCAGTCTTCGTTTCAACAAGTCAGCATTGTCGGTTAAACTGCAACCACGATCATCAAGATGAGTTAAATTATTTAAGGAAGGTTTAATGAGATTGCTTACGTTGAGATTTCGTGGGGTTGTGCTTCCTTCTGGAACTTTTCCTGCAGCTTCATTTGCTCGTCGAACATCTTGATGGCCTCTGCAAAAGCTTCCAACGCTTGTCGCTTCAGCTGCACCTCGTAGGCCGTTCTGTTGTACAATTCAGAAAATTCCTTGTACTCCGTCAACGCGTGGGTGATGTCTTTGTCGAGCTCCACGTATTTCTGGGCGACGTTCGTCATGTCGGTTGTACTCGCTATCTCGTCATCCTGATGAAGAAGAGATCGATCAAACAACGAGTTAAAAGAGGTGTTCCCGTTAAAATTTATGAAAGTTGCTTTTTGATATTACTTGTAGAAACCTGGACACTGGGTACAAGAGTTTAATGTCCAGGGTCGAGTTGTACTGCGCCAAGGAACAGTTTCTGTAGTGGTCCACTAGCTCGATGACCGAATGGAAGTTGTACGGCTCCGAGAAGCCGTATTTCCCGTTCCTCTGACAAATCTTGATGAGCTTGTTGGTCCCGCCTTTGCGTAACGTCAGAGTGTACTCGCCGCCCTTGGAGGACGCGTCGCGGACCAAGAAGGTGCCATCTGGAGAATCGATCATCTTCTCGTTCACCTCGTCCCTGGTGATGTCTCCCCAGTACCACTCAGCCTCCTGGAGCGTGCGTGGTCTATTGGGGAAACAGTAACACATTTAATTTCAGGCCTGAAATTTGGTCTAGGACTCGTTCTAAAAATCCACGAATTTATTCCCCCCTGCATCTTTATTTTCCTAGTTCCCCATTAGTGTTCAATTGTGAATAACCTGAGCGGTTGCTGTTGCTCTTTGTTGTCCGTGTTCGACGAGGACGATCGGTCCATGGAACTGTCTTCCTCCAGAACGGAGTACGCGTCTAAAACCGGAAACTGCGGTCTCGAGACCTTTCGCGGCGGCAGCTGAGGTGGACTGGCGAACTGGGGCAGTCTTTCGTTCCATTCGCCGTGCAGCAACAGCATCTCCATTATCCGTATGTGCGCCTCGATATTGTGAACGATTTGTCTTAAGCAAAAAATATAGATGTGAAAATGTACTGAATGGGAAATTGATTGACTGATAATTTCTATGGGCGCTTACAGAATTCGTTCCCAAGGTGGTCGAAGGAAAATGTGGCACAAGACTTGAGTGAGGATGGTGGGGGGTTCCGTGTACCCTCTCCCGTGCTGTAATTGGCAGATTCGACAGAAATGGGCCATCAAATGGAACAGGGTGCTGCGATGGTGGTCGGGAAGGTCGGCGACCAGCTGTCCCAAACGAGCCGCGCACTGCTCGTCATTTCTAATATCTAAAAAAAGATTGTAAATTAATTTACTCCAAAAGAATCTGTTCCGTATTTGTCTCTGACACTTACTCGAAGCTTCTATAAACCTATCGTAGAACTGTACGGGAATCACAGGGTCGGGCAATTCCCGTAGAAACTTCTTCAGGACGCTCGCGATGCATTGTGGGGTATACGAATTTAAATCAGCTTGGCAGACGTCTGCAAAACCCAAAGAATAATCGTAAGAAAATTGTAAAATTTGCTTGAAGTGTAAACAGCGTGTAGGTGTGGTAATTGTTTGCACCTTCGTTCAACTTTTGTCGCAATTCCGACGTTTGCTCGTTCGGGGGGCTGCTGTGGTAAACTTTGTACAAATCCAATGTGCTGTCCGCGAACGCCTTCTCCTCCAAGGCACGAGTGCACCGTTCCACCAAGACCGGCGCCGGGCGCGTGGATGCGTCGAATTGCGAGCACAGGCCAAGACCGAACACTGCAAAGGACAATCAAGCGTTTAGAGAGTAACGAGGGAACAAAGGAGGTTACTTTTCAGTGTTACGGGGCGTACGCCCACCGCGGATCGGTCGTGTATAGCAATGTTTATCGCTACGACAACCGGGGATACTTAAAATATCCAGCCAGTAACCATGGCGAGAGAATTTTCCAACGAGCGTTCCTTGATAAATTTTCATTTGTTCGGAGGCAGCTCTATCGACCAAACAGGCGCAAGACGAAGTTAATTGACCGTATAAATTAGAGTTTCGTTGCTGAAAAAATTCGTCAGTTTTTGTTAGATGCATTCCAGTAACGCGTTCGCTGTCCGTGAGTCGTATATGGGTCACATCGCTGTGCTATTTGATACGCCGCTGAGAAATTGGACGTTTCGACGACGAATTTGCAATCTTTTAACAAAAAAACAATCAATTTTTTCAACGCGTTCGCTGTCTGTGACCCGTATATGGCTCACATTGCCGTGCTATATTTGATACGCCGCTGAGAGTTTGGACAGTGAACGCCGTTAGTGCTCGTTCTAAAAACGTGTTTCAGAAATGCGCATTGTTTCGACGACGAATATGCAATTTTTTTTAAAAAAGTCAAGATTTATCAACACGTTCGCTGTCTGTGACCCGTATATGACTCACATCACCGTGCTATTTGATACGCCGCTGAGAGTTTGGACAGTGAACACGTCAAACGCTCGTTCTAAAAACGTGTTGTAGAAGTGGGCATTGTTTCAACGACGAATTTGCAATTTTTTTTAACAGAAAACAATCAATATTTTTCGATGCGTTCGCTGTCTATGACCCGTATATGGGTCACACCACCGTGCTATTAGATAGGCCGCTGAGGGACCGGACAGTGAACGCAGTCGACGTTTGCGTATCTCGTAAATATATGAACGCTATCGTATTTTGTAGCATCGCCACTTGTACAATCAAAGGCGTGTACGCGTGCATTGCAAGAGGAAGGTGGGGGGAGAGAAAGAAGGTGAAGTGGGCGGAGAGGGAGAGACAAGTGGCTCGGGGGCGGGGAGAGAAGGAAGAAATTTATTTTTACGGCCGTGACAGCCGACGTCTTGTTTCACGACGACGCCGTATCTTCCGTTGGCTCGAGGCGAGACCCACGGCACAAAAAGTCCGAATTAAAACACGCGGGGACCCGACGATACCGTATACGCATAAATTTATCGAGTATCGTTCGATTGGAGGTCAAACGCGGAAACTCAATATTCGTCAAGGTGCCCCGACAAATCAGCGAGAGGAAGGCGGTGCCACGGAATTTTAAGTTTACGTCAAACCCCGCTCTCTTTTACAGAGAAGACGTATAATCGTTTTGTCAGGAATCGCCAGCTAATTTCTGAGAAAATCGTCTAGCCGATGGAGCACGCTAGCGTGACGCGTGGGCGTCGCGACGACGAAGAAAGACGCGCGTGAATTAAACGACAGTTCTTTTTTTTTCATTCTCCACGGCGGCGAACGACGAAAGACCATGAATATTTAGTTATTCAGATATTAGAACGACAAGTAATGCGCCACACATATCCGAAGGTGTCCTTGCTGGAAACTTCATAACCGACCACGATTGCAAAGCAGCTCTCCCGAGCGTCAGCGAACACGTTTCTGATGCAATCCCGCCGATAGACAACTAAAAGACATCTGAATTTTTAAATTGTTTCCGTGTTCCGTTCATTAATGTAACGAAGTAGTAAATGGGTGTGTATCAGCGCCGTATCAATGTCACGCCACTATAAAACACTGTTCAGCTCAACGAAACCATTACCTGAAGTGAATCTTTGTGCGCGATTTTCCGAGTCGACCGGCAGACAGTTCGAGGGCAAACCCGTCGCTGAGCACGTCCTGTGCGCGACCAGCCCGCAATCTAAAATAAAACGAAACGTTAGACAACTTTGTAAGAGATCCGGGAGACTACTGAGACCGATCGTCGCGTACCTAGACAAAGGAAGCCTTGATGCAGCAGGCCTCTGAGATATTTATGGCACTTGCTGCACTTCTCCAGCGCGCTGAAGCTCTGCGGTATCAGGGTGTGCGCGACGCCAGTCGTCGCGACGCCGCTGCTACCTACGGACTCGGTGCCCACGATGGACGCGGTGGTCGGTGTGACCGGTGTGCTCGTGGCTTCCGGTAACGCAGGCTTTGGAGAGGGCTGACAGAGCTCCTCGATGCAGGCCAGAATGTTTCTCTGATGGAACTCATCTTTGATGCCCATGTTCTGCGAAAAACGGAAACGAAACACTGTAAAATTCTCCAATGTTAACACGTTCACTGTCCGTGACACGTATGTGGGTCTCAGCGCCAGGCTTTTGGATACGACGCTGAGAGTTTGGACAGTGAACGCGTTAGTGCTCGTTCTAAAGACGTGTTGCAGAAATGAGCATTTTTTCGACGACGAATATGCAATTTTTAAAAAAAAAGTCAATGTTTTTTAACGCGTTCGCTGTCTGTGACACGTATATGGGTCACATCGCCGTGCTATTTGATACACCGCTGAGAAATTGGACAGTGAACGCGTCGAGACGTGGACGATGGGACTCAATAGGTGGTGGAACCTGTCCCCAACCGTTCGGTTTTTTAACAAAATCTGTTCTTAATTATTATGAGAACCCAGGTTCTCACGTTCGACGTGTCTCTTTATTTTTGTTTTTTACGCGCTCCGAGCGCTTCCGGCAGTATCCGTTGGCAGGCGATTTTTTTTCTGAATTATGCTTCCCGCTGGACTATTTTAATATCTGCTACCGCGTTTCTTGGCGCCACGACGTGCACTGGGCCAAAACGCTATTATTAGAAGAACGCGTGGCGAAAGTGAAATGTACAGGACGCTGCAAAACAGAGAGACCCGCGAATTCCTCCAAGATAATTAGTAAAATCGTTTGCCAATTTGCGATCCTCGTTTTTCGAGATTCCGAAGGCAATTAAAATTTTTACTCGTATGATTACTCGTGCATGTTCGCGATCAGCTGGCTGGAGTATAAATAGCACAAAATCCACGACGCTGGTCGCGCGTAAAAACGTTAATTGCTCGTATCTCGAAAACGATTACGAACCTCGGAGATTACACTATGTGGCAAAGGATTTTTCCTGTATATTAATTCTAACAAGTGTTTCGAGGACGTTGACGTTTCAATTAATGCCAAGAAACCGTGTTACAGGCGCAAGAAAATTTCCGTGGAGTTAGTGTAACGCGTGAGCGTGAATAAAATGTAATTTTATTTCGCCGTAGTTTAAAAACGAAAATGAAAGTAATTCTCGGGCAGCGAGAAGAGACGGATCGGAGTGGAATTTTTGCTGGAATCAGCGACGGAGATAACGACTCGTACGCCGCGATCCATCAACCTGACACCCCGCTCGCGTTAAGCGTTAATTACACGCGAGACGACGCGAGTCCCGAAGGTTTTTTTCGGGGGAGCCCCGAGCGTGGAAGATACGCGACGGTGTCGCGAGACGATCGTTAAATTGTTACGCTCTGTCGTCTGTAAAGGAAAGACGACGCCCCGCGACAAAGATAGTACGCCCTTAATTTATTTTCAATAACCTCGAGGCGTGTCTTGCGCGACGCAGGAAACGTCTTTGACGACGAGGAATATTCCCCCGCGACCGGGAACGTTTCTAACGATCCTGGTAATTAGGCAATTATCGACTTTTTCGAGGCTGACTGATAAAAATAAGAGAGAGAGCCAGAAACTGCAACGTAACGCGGGCAAAGCGGTTTTAAATTGCCTCGAAGATGGATCTAAGGAACGTCGTTCGATTCGAGGCTGAAGAAGAGATCCCCGCGCGACGAAGGACGAGGCGAACCCGGGGCGTCCGGACGATTTCTCGCGCCGAAAGGACGCGAGGCACGATTTACGAGCCGATTAGCATGGTAATATGCGATTTACGCCCGGGGAAACCTTGGCCGGACGGGTCAGGACATTTTTATTACTCGGAGCGCGGGCTAAAACGAGACGAATCCTCCCGAAACTCCAGGTAGAGAATTCTAACTGAATTCCATAGCGTAAACAAAGTGTTCTTCTATCAGAACAGTTCGCCTTAACCCTTAGGTGGATTAACCATTAGTTTAACAGGAGAAGTAAAGCAATTAAT
This sequence comes from Colletes gigas, assembly GCF_013123115.1. NCBI lineage: Eukaryota > Metazoa > Arthropoda > Insecta > Hymenoptera > Colletidae > Colletes > Colletes gigas. The sequence continues at coordinate 4,521,156 of NW_025106644.1, forward strand.
TCTCAAATTTAAATGTTAAAACTTTGACTTTGAATTTACCACTACGATACTAAAAAAATTAATTCTCAAGTCAAGACGTCGAGGGAAATGAATTTGAATAGAATTTGCGAATTTTAACAAAGTTACAAAAATAAGTACAGAAACAAATTTTAGGTTATGTAGTTTACAATGGTTTAAAATCGAAATTGTACTTTTGCAGAATATTATACGATTCTGATCTGGCAATAAACATGTTAATAAGCTTGTTTTAGGTTGTGTAGCTTACAAATTGGCTAAAATCGAAGTTTTGGTCTTGCAAAGAATTTTAGGATTGAAAGTTGATCTCCATTTACCAATCTGGTGAAAATCAATATTAAATAATTTTGTTGAGATTTGGAGTCCACTTAAGGGTTAATGTACACTTTTTTTAAATTTTGAAAGTGATACTTAACGCTAATAATTGATACAGATCACGGAAGTTAAACAATGTACAATGTGTTCCAATTGAAGATTTCGGGGCGTACGCAGATAACAAAAGGAAAATCCGATTCGCGTACGACCGGAAAGTACTCGAGTATTCGCGATAAGCGATGAGAAATGTCATTGTGGAAAGAAATAAAGGAACGAAAGAGGGGCCCCAGCAGATAAAGAGGCGACTGTGGTGGTACAGCGAACGCTACAGGGCAATTACAGGGTCAACGGGCCAAGGAAAACTTCGTCCAGATACTCTTCGGTCGAGGTCGTCGCCTTTGAGTACTAGCCAAAGAATTTTCGATCTGCCCCACACACCGTGGATTCTACGTCTCTCGATGCGCGACTCTCTTTCGAACCTAAGCGGGAACGGGAGAAAAATTCGCAGACTATTAGTGTTATCCATTTTACCATCGAAATACATTTTTATTAACCTTATTCTGGATCGAAGACGAAGTTTCGATAAAGGCTCTTTTTAAAAACAAGCAAATGGTTAGAGGTACTTATACAGGGTGTTCAGCCACAAGGAAAAATTTTAATGGGAGATTCTTGAATATCAATTTCTTGACTGAGGCTTTGATAAAAAGTTATTAAAAAATTAAATTAAAAAATTTGGAATCATTCTGGAAAAATTATTTTTGATTGGAGGGGTCCCTTATAATCATTTTTGATGAATAGATATACCCTCCAAATCCTACACACTTTCGAGAAAAAAATTCGAGTAGGTGGAGAAATTTTTCGAAATTGACAAATTTTGAATCATTTTGAAAAAATTATTTTTAGTTGCGGGGGTCAATTACAATCATTTTTGGTGAATAGACATAGCTCCGAATTTCTACGCATTTTCGAGAAAAAAATTCCTTACCGAAAATCTACTCTGAGCCCAGAAATGTGGTTCCGAAAATTTCATGTGTATCTTAAAAACGTCATAACTTTTGAACGGATTGAAGGATTTTAATGTTTCAAAAGGCAAATAACGCGTATTTTAATGGAGAATATGTAGAAATTCCGACAATAATGAAAAAGTTGTTTTTTGACCCCGTAAAGTTAGAAAACCCCCATACAAATGCCCCAAATTTCAAACAGCCATAACTCCTACAATAGTGAATAAATTTTAGTGAAATTTTTTTCTGAAGTAGAGCCCATGGGTATCTACAAAAAAGTATTAAACAACTTTTTTGTACAGCGTCAACCAAACTTACTAAAAATGAAAAACGTATTTCTAAGAAAAATCGACATGGGATAGTGCCTAAATTTTTCGGCGAAAAAAAAAATTTCAAATCGTTCTAAAAAAATTATTTTCAGCTAGGGGAGTCAATTACACTCATTTTTGGTCAATAGACATACCCCTGAAATCCTACCCATTTTCAAGAAAAAAATTGGAGAATATGTAACACATTTTTCGACAAAATTAAAAAATTTCAAATCGTTCTAAAAAAATTATTTCTAGTTGGAGAGGTCGATTACAATAATTTTTGGTGAATAGATATACCCTTCAAATCCTACCCATTTTAGAGAAAAAAATTCGAATGTGTACTATGGAGCGCATCCAGCTGTATGCAGATTGCCTATCTACAGGCGCAAACTTTAAACGTTGGTATTCTTGCTTTCTGTTCTATTTTGGCCTGTAGAATCTCCCATTACAATTTTTCGCAGGGTTGGCGGAACATCCTGTATAACTATGGAGAATTAGCTTACCAAGAGCTTATCCCGGTCCAGGTAGGGAAGATCACTGCCCTTGATGTCCTTAGATTTGAAAACATCCGCATACCGGTACAAATTTAGAGCAGCCATCCATTCGACGACGTTTAGGGACGACCACTCGCTCACGGACTGTCGAAAAAAATGGAATTCAAATGGAAATCGCAAGAAAAATTATATGTAAATTCTACTTTTAAGTAGATTGAACCGTGTCTAGGCCAGACACGAAGGTCCCTACTCCTTTACAGTTCCAGCCATCTTTTATTGTTCTAGGATTAAAATCAAATTGATCTCTTGTACCTATAGATCACTAAATGTTTAAGAAAATGGAGTAGATTCTTTGTACAGTTTTCATCGAGATACCCAAGGGAATTCTGTAATTCTGTGATATTTGGACGATATTTTGAAGGTTGATTTGAGGCTGTACGCAAATTTTCAGCGACGAGATCGTGAAAACATCGGTGAGAACCTGAAATTCCCGAACCTGTTCGGCGATTCGGAGGATGCTGCCAGCGGACAACAAGCCGTGGCCCGACGTTTATTCACAACGCGACCAGAAACTCTGATTAGATAGGGAACATCGTATAAAGAGAGAAGGCGAGACGTACTTTTGTACGCGTACGTGTAAAATTGAACATCGCTCGATAAAGCGAAAGCGTAAAAACCAAAGAGGGAAAAGAAAACGTAACCTTCTCTCGTAACCTTAAGCTCACAATCGCGACGAGAACGAGATAAGGCCTCTGCTATCGTCTACTCGAGAAGAAACACCCAGTATCTTCGTATCTGTCGCGAATATTCGACCAATTTCCACTTCGATCGTGAAATCGAACGATCGCTAAAATTTAGAACCGCTCAGTGATGGTGAAAATTCAGATCAGAAGCGTGGAATTTGTAAAAATAGAAACGATTTAATTGTTTACAAGATTATGCATCGATCAGGTGCGATCGAATCGAATTTAATCTCCGTCCAGACATCAAGATCTAGTGGTAGAGAATTTTTCCTCAATCTTGTCGCAAAAGGCGTCACCGATTCGAATCTCGGACAGGGTTTCGCTCTGATAACGAAACGCGGCTAATGTTTGTGTACAAAATTCGTTCTAAGAATAGATAGGCGAGTAAAGGGTACCGGAGAACACGTTCAAATTTCCATGGGTTGGAACTGCCAAGGAGCATGCCCGCTATTCATGCTAATCAGGAAAACACAAGCGACACGACCCAGTCGGTTCAACCATGCACTCCAATAACAATAATATATACAATGGTAAACAATTTTCCTATACACCTTGTGAAATATTAAACGAACACATGTTTTCATTCGTGAAACCAATCTGTTCGATGGTTGATCGCCTTCGAAATTAAATAATTTACTGTTTGGAACAGTTATTTAAAGGTGTTTTATATTAATTTTTATATTATTTTATTATTTAGAATATTGTATTCTGGTTTAGCTGTATAAGTTTCTAAAAAAGGGTATTGCTCGTTAAAATGTATTATTAAATAATAACAATATTGTTACTTTTGTATACACATACCTGTTTTAGTATACTTTTGTACTATTTTAAAATTTAATATTTTGTATTCAATTATAGTATTATACAATATTGTTATTTTTGTATACACCTATCTGTTATTGTATTTTTGTAATATTTTAATATTTAGTATTCTGTAATGTATTTTAGATGTAGAAGTTTGTAAAATAATAGGATCCATTGAAATGTATTATAAAATAATAACAATATTGTTATTTTTCTATAGACATGTGTATTACAATATTTTTGTATTGTTTTAGAATTTTGTATTCTATTTTAGCTGTATAAGTTTGCAAAAAAGGGTCCAGTAAAATGTATTATATAATATTGTTATTTTTGTATACACCTATCTGTTACTGTATTTTCTAATTATTTTAGTATTTTGTATTCAATTTTAGCTGTATAAGTTTGCAAAAAAGGGTCCACTGAAATGTATTATACAATATTGTTATTTTTCTATTACAATATTTTCATATTATTTTAGTATTTTATATTCTATTTTAGCTGTATTAGTTTGTAATTAGGGGTCCATTAAAATTATTGAATAATAATAGTAAAATGGCGACCGGTTACTGACCTTATCCTTGTCGTAAAGTTGGCCCGGTAGCGCGTGACCCTTGCTACTCCATTGGCAGAGGTGCTGCCCGCTGTGCTCGGAGCAGACCACGTGGAAGCACGCATGGCACTCTGCAGGACATACAGAACCGCACATGCAACAGCAGCACGGATTACGTCCGAGTTTAGCGAATGTTCTATCGAGCGGGGGCGGCTCGAGGCCGCCTCCTTTGCCCTTGACAAGGGCGCGCTGCCCGCTACCGGGACCCGAGCCCTCGTGACCGATCGGTTTCGACGCGTCGCGATTTTGTTGCACGCCACCCTCGCACCAGCACACGTATCGATGAAACGACACTGGCCTCGCGCACGAAACAAACCCTTTCCAAAGCTCGTCGTACTCGCGGGCCGCCTCCTCGGCCGATTTCCTCGCGTTCTGTTCCTCGTTCAAGGTGGACACGTTCGACCTGCCGGTAACGCGATGGCTGACGATCGCGTTACCGTTCGTCAAGCTCGTGGAAACGGAGGACGTGGTGGCGGTGACGGTGACAACGGCGCAGGAGTTGCTGTTTACCGAGCTCTGTTGATTGGGGTACCGTTTCGATAACGCGACGGTCCCCCTGGATCGATCCTCGCCGGGGGAGCTCGTCGAGGGGGTCATTTGGATCTCGTTGCAAGTAACATTGCTGGTGACGACGTTGGTCAGGAACTGTCGCTTCCTGGTGTCGCGATGCAGTTGCAAATTTGTGGCGATGGCGGCCTGGCTGGCGATCGTCGACGACGCTGAGGACGTCGAGGCTGCCACGGTGCTCGTCGTCGTCGTGGTCCCGGCGCCTTTGCGCAGCATATAGTTGTCCGCGTCTACGGCTAACAGCCGCGACATGGCCGTGGACTTGGACTTGGTGTCATCGCTCGAGGTGGTTCTCTTCGGCGACGATACCGCTGCTTTCGTCGTCGTCGCGCCCGTCCTGGATTTCTTCTCGTGCTCCTCCCTGTCCCCGCTGCCACCCACCGCCGTTATCGGGCTAAGGAGATCGTGTATCCGGCCGTGTAAACTGACCGCGGGCTGCTGCACCTGCGAAGCAGCGGTCGCAGCTGCGGCGGATGCGCTTGTCGCCCGCTTCATCGCTCGGGCCAATGATCACAATCATCAAACCTTTCCTCCGTCGAGCCACTAGGTTTTCTGAAACTCCTGTTCCGCCAAGTTTCCGCTTTCCGGGGAGTCCTGAGCCCTCCTCGGACCCGTCATCGTCCCTTCCAAACACACACCTCTCGAACAGGGGGGTAGAGGAGAGGGGGGTTACGTTGCAACTTCCACGACTCGCATTTCGTCCAACGCTTCGATCGTTAACTTATCGCCGATATCTTCGGGCAGGAAATATTCCGTTGTACGTTACCGCGCGGAGAGAGAGAGAACCGAGACGAGAGAGAGAACGACGATCGGTAAAATTCAAACGTTAACCTTTCCATCGAGGCGATCCCAACGATTTCGTAGCCGCGTTTAAACTCGATCGAAGTGGAAATAGACGGATACGCACGTATAAAGAAGTGGAAAAAGGGGGGAGAGAGATGGAGATAGAGTCGCTCCCGTGGGTGTGACCTCGTGTAAATTCGTTTTCCATAAATCTCGGCTCCTACCACACGTTCTCCCTCGTTCTCTTTCTCTCTCTCTCTGTTTGTGTCTCTCTCTAGCGCGGGGCACACACGACCTTTGTATAAACGTCGAGATTCGCCGAGCCGAACGAAACCGGTTTCGTCAAGCAACGACACCGAACGATTTTCAACGTAGTCCCTCCTCGTGCGGCCGTGCAGACCCAGAAAGAGATCCTCGTGTCTCGACGACAGAGCGACTCCAGGTGGACCCCAACAAGGTCCCCCTCGTCGATCGGATCGACGGCGGTTCACCAATACGGTCAATTCTCTCCAATGGGGGCGATAGGTAATCGTAATCCAGCCATGCGTGAAAACTGTCCCACCACTAAATGGTTTTCGGCTACTTCGAATCAGTCTTGATGGCTCGTTAATTCGAGACACGTTGGATACAGTTGCGAGGCGTAAATCTCCGTCAGCACGGTTCGCGGTAAAAACATGCCTCGATCTCACCGACAGTCACGAAACTTTCACGTAGATCGTTGTGGATCGTAAACGTTTTCACGTAACCCAACGTACTCCGTTGTTCGAACGATCCGCCGCACAGATTATCGATTACGAAACGGTACACATCCGCGCTCTCGCCCTTATCGCGACTACCAAAAGTCCGCGACTGCGGTTGGTGCGTCTGCCTCCTCGATTTCGTTCGCGTTCTTCTTTCCCCGATAGATCGCTTGGTGGAGGCACTTTACCATCGGTGAGTCGACGGTGGGATCCGTCGGTAAGGCAGAGCGCCGCCGGACAACTGGTACACCTCGTTGCTGGTTCTCGCCACGCATATAACCTTTTTCTCCTTGGTGGCCTCCCGTGTTCCCGAAAGATAATCGTTCGATGCTTCCCCAGGTTCTTCTATCGACGATACTGAACTCTGACACCTCCGGGATGCTCGAATCGACGCTGAACCGTTCCCGGGGCACGTTTTTCGGGGAAAAACCGAGGATACCAAGTGTTCCTATTCCTTCACCGATCCGGTCCACGCCGAAAGACCGGTGTATACGTGCCTACTCGTCGAAGCAGCGCACGCACCTCTTGGTCACGGGATGGAAAAGTCCACTGGGCACTGCACTTTTTGCACCGGCGGCCTGCACCACGCGTACACCTGCACACACGCACACAACCGCGTCACTTTTATGCACGTACGTGCACGGCACTATCTCTCCCTCTCACATACGCTCTCTTTCTCTCTCTCACACGCACACACACACACACACACACTCTCTCTCTCTCTGACGTACCTTCACTCCTCTCGTACATGCACCAATTCTCTCTCTCTTCCTCCCTCGGGACACTGTTAGTCTCTTTCTCGCTCTCGACTCATCCGTCTTTCGTGTGCCATTCTCCTACCCACCACTGACTTTTATCTTTCCGGTACGGTACGTGTATCGAAGATTCAATGTTTTCGAGGGGGGGAGGGAGGGGGGCCTCCAGGAGTCTATGGAGTTCGCGCACCAAAGAGGAACACGAATATCGCCCCGTGTATCATAAACAGTCACGTACGGTACTCGGCGTGTACTCTCTCTTTCTCTCCGACTGTCCGTCCGTTCTTCCTGGCTTCCTTCCACCTTCGCCGGATCGTTGTCAAAGCGCACGATATATTGTAATAAGACCGATCCTCGTCGTTCCCCGTCCCGTTTTACCGCCCGTACGATATCCGTTTCACCAGTGTTCTTACGCGTACGATTCCCTACCAGAGAAAATATCTTCTCTGGCGGCTCGGCGCACAGCTGACCGGCCGGTCCGCCAAGTTCGGTCAATAGCCATAGCAGTCGCAGCCTGCCGAGGGTTGCTCGAGCTCGACCGTCGACGTTCCACCTCGGCCCTCGCCGTCTTGTTTCGGCCGTTTCCGTGTCCTCAGCACGACCACCTCCGCGCGAAGCGACCGCCGGGCCCCGGGGCTTCCCGAAAATTTCCTCCGAGCTCCTCGACTCCCACGCGCGCTCCTCGCGTTTTAAAATATCGTCTAATTCCGTCGACGAACAAGGGAAATAGATTTGTTTGCGGTGACGCTTTGGATACGGAAAATCCTCCACCTAGCGTATCGAAGGCAGAGTTGCGGCAATATCTGGTTCGATTTTACAAGAACCAGCGTACGATCTATTATTACTCGAAGAAGTTTGATCTGGTCGAATAGTTCGAGCGCGGCCAGCGCTGTCATCGTTCGCGGAACACGTACGAACCGATTGATTAAAAAATTACCGTCGGTCCGGACTCGGGCTTGCTCTTATCGAGGACCAGCCGCGCGATAAAGCCTGTCGAACAGACGCATCCGCGGATTTTAAGCACGATGAAAACAATATTGAGTTTAGCGTCGTGTTCGTGGCTGTATCGAGAGCTGGACCAATTGCTCGTTCGTGTCAAATGTAGATCCGTCGAGCTTGAAAAATTCGAAGAGGGAATCAAAATCCCGTGCTTCCCCTCTCAGGAATTAGGAATCAGATTTCATTCTTTACGTTCTTCGTTCTCTCTTATCGTGAATGCTCGCGATACGTTCAAGTGCGTACGCACGTGCTCTCGCGCGCACCAAGGGCCTCCGCGGGGTGCTCGAATTGCATGAAAGGGTCGCACGCGTGTACTTGAAAGGGAAGAAAGGGACGTGAAAGTGAAAAGCGACTTTCCAAGGCGAATGGAGCGAGGGGGTGAGGGAAGGGAGGCGATACAAGGATCCCTGGACGTAGGATGATCGAATTTAGCCGCGCATGCGCGCGACCATCGAGTATCCTGTTCAAGGTCACAGTACCGCCAACCACCGAGAGACCAACCTTTCGTCCTGCCCGAAGGATCGATTTCCCCCCGATTTAAAAAGGGTGGACTCCCCTTTCGGGATCGTCCAATAAGTTTCGATTGAATTATAACCAAAGTGGAACAAGGACCAAAATGGAGGGAAAACTTCGACTCGCGTCATAGTGCGCAACGTTATGGTTGCGACAAGGAACGCGGTTATTTTTTTTTCTTTTACCGTGCACAGTGGTATGTTTCGAATCAGGTCGCAAGAGGCGCGGCGCGTTATTAAATATCTATATTACGCGAATCTTGCTTGATAACTTTCAACTGCTCGAGTCGCGGCCAGTCGAACGTTTAGGTCCCGTGTCGGTCAACGAGCGACGAGTCTCGTAAAATTTCACGAATCTCTATGGAATGTTTCGAAACTCGGATAAAATCGCCAACGACAGATCGATCCATCGAACGGGAGAAAGCGATCTTTAGAATTTCGATCATTCTGGACATTGAGATAACAATAAGCGCCATTGTACTTGGGCAGCCTCTCGTAGATATCAGTTATTCGAGAACGCTCGAGGAACGGTTATCAGGGGTGATAGTACTTTTTATCGAGGAACGAAACGATGCTACACACGGGTCCCCCGTTTTGTTTCCGATGTTTAAACACGAGGACACGCCCCGGCGATTGTACAAAAGCGGCTCTCTCGGTTTTATTTCGCTGTTTGCTCGCGATAGTTTCACGCGTTCAAAACGAACGCGCCAATTAATTCGAAAACATCATCGATGCGGGAGATTGCGTAACGATGCAAATGAATTCGTCAAGATATCGGTTTCTGTATTTTTTTTTATATCGAGAAGGCAAGTGTCGTTACTTAACAGCCTCTAAATATGATTCAGAGAGAACTATACGTCGCGAGACTGTCGTAGGAAGCGTGGGCGGTGGATTCTCGGTAATGAGACGAGTTACAGCGCGACGCGTTACGCAATCGACGAAATTGCGGGTGCCTCGACGGTAATAATTAGCAGCCAGCGTGTAATTGCCGAACGGAAAGATAGGAAATGCACGCCAACGCGAATCGACCGCGTCCTTCGACGCTGAGTTTCATCTCGAACGAAAAAGAATATTACTCCGTCCAAAACAGGAGCAGAGTGTTTGTGAATTATCGAGGCTCAAGGAGAACGTCGAAAATTATCGATATTTCGCGTCGCGAGGACGTTTCGATCAACTGCGTTGTACGCACCCTATTCTCCTCGCGTCGACTTCATCCTTTATCCCGGGGAATCCCGAATTTCCCATAGCAACGTGACGGTGCACTCCATTACCCATGACCTCCGCCCTAAGCCTGGGGGCCTCTATATCTGCGAATCAATGCAGCTCTATCGCGTGCATCCCGGCTGTGTGTAACATTCCCTGAAATGCAGCCCGCGAGCCTAATCGAACCGCGGAGGGGAATGCATTCGCGACGACACGCGATTCCTATCGGGAAAAGAACCACGCGCTCGATTTCTCTTTCTTCTTTTCCGTGGAGTTTTCACGCGGAATTTGCACGCTGCGCGAGCACACAGACTCCTCCCGTTCGTCACCGTAATCATTCAATTTTGAATGGTAAAAGCGTAGATTCGTGAAATACACACGGAGAAAATCGATTTTTTAGAGCAGTGTGGAGGGAATCAGATCGGTGGCCAATTTGAATGCATTAATTCTCGAGTTTGCAAAGAAAATCCCCCGGTTTCGTGCAAAAAGAGGACGGATTGGGGGGTTTTCTAGTTTCGTTGGCTCTCGCGAACTATTGGAACAGTGCCTGGAATAACTTTCGCCGTCGAACGAATATTCCGCTCATAAATATGTATGTATCATAAATCGGTTATAAGGCAAGATTGCTGGAAGTGTGTATCAAAAATCGGAATAAAAGGATGATGAATGAACTTCATTGTGAGTTCATCGGGGCGAGGAGGCGAGCGCGAAGAGAGAAGTAGGCGTGTGCATATACCCGAGCGGCTTAATCGAAAGTTACGTGCAAGCTACGTACGAGGTTTATTAAAAGCAACCGGGCGACGTGTTTCTTGCATTCGTCGATACAAATTCGCGTACGATCGCGAAACTTTCTCACGCCGAACGTGCATAATGGAAACAACGACGAGCATTTCGCAATCAGAGCTCGTCGATATTAGAAACTGAGCTAACTAAATAGACGACACTTTCTGGGGGAGGGCTGTTGCACTTGATACGACACTGGTCGCTGAATTTAAATTACCAATATTAACGTTCGCGATACGACATCGATACTGTATCGATGCGTGCAGTTATAAAAGAACTTACACCCCGGAAGCTTTTAATACGATTGTATTGAACCTCACAATGGCCAAGAATGTCCTCACGATTTGTGAATTTGTTATTTTTCAACGGGTTGTGAGCTCAGAGTGACGGTCACCGGTGACCACCAATCTGTGTCAATTTTAAATAGTTTATTTGTTATTTTACATTATTCCAAATTAAAATAGCGTCATTTACCAATATTAAGATTCTTTTATTCTAAATATTGCAATGCATTCTAAGTTCAGTGTGACGGTCACCGGTAACCACCGTGCCAATACATCGTTTTTAAATGGTAAACTTCTTATTTTACAATATCCCAAATGGAAATAGCATAGTTTACAAGTATCAAAATTCCAAATATTGCACCGAATTCCAAGTTCAGAGTGACGGTCACCGGTGATCCCCAGGGCAAATGAGACGATAAAACGCGCGAAAAGAAAAACTGATGCCGATCTCAGCTCCGCACAAACCGAAATGAAAGAATTCTGGTCCTAAGGAGGGAGAAAAGCGTAAGGACACGGGGCTAAACGTCCGGAACAATCGAGTATAACGTACGGCGAAGGTGCTCCGAAAGAGGGAACACGCTCGAGGTGGACGAGTTAATTTTAGTTTAATCGACCGATCTGATACGAAGAGCTCGTGTACGAGAAGCCGATGCACGGACGTAAGTAGGCATACGTAGGCGCGTTCTCGAGAACGAGTCGAAGCACGACGCCCGTACACGTGGAAGTATTGTCACGCGTCGCGGGGGTTACACGTAACTTGGACGACTAACGCCTCACCCCCCACCGCCTGGAACTCGCTTCCGGGAGTTTCCCGGCTCCAAAACACGGAATCATCGCGAATGGGGGGGCCCTAACAACTTCCTGGGCCCAAATAACCACGCTACAAATGAGATTGTGGCCTCCTAAGCTCACCACCAGAAGGGTCCGACGCTCTCACAAGCGCTCGACCCAGGGCCTGCTGGGGAGCCTTACTGACCATAGTCCAGTGGTAGCAGGCCCAGAACGAAACCCACCCCCTCTGGAAGCGACAAAGAAAACTAAAAATTCTGGAACCGATAATTCCCCTGGGCAGACAGGCTGAAATTGTGCGAGTTTGACCGGACGACCAGCTGCTCCGTAGAGGCTTCCGTTCGACGGTCAAAGTGCATACGAATGGGCCGTGTAAACGGGACGAGCGAGGGGGTGGTGTCGAGGTCGTTCGGATCGAAATTATTCAATTAAGGTCATAGGCTATGGAACACGGCATTATTGGGCCCTGCATCGAACACGGCGCACGCATAAAAGAGTTCTCTCTTATCCGCGATCTCCTCGATCGATCAAGACCGTCGTGACGCTATCGAAAGTGCATCGTACCTTGGGTGCCACGTCGACGAGAAAATACGGAAGTTAATGCTCCCCCGATTGATAAGAATGTACAGAACGTTCCGCCAGATACGAATCGAATACAAATCAGACGCGACGCGGAGAGAAGGTCGAAATACCCTAGCCGAGGAACGAGCCCGTAAAATGTTGGGCGATTTGGGTTCGCGAGATCGAAGGGAACAGTAGTGTTTCCATCGTTTCTGGAAGACCGACGAACAACACACGCGACTCGAGGCTAAAAAGTGGAAAAACTCGTGCATCTGCCTCGTCGACGAGACCGGTGGAAGGAAAGAGAGAACGAGAGAGAGAGAGAGAGAGAGAGAGAGAAAGCCGGAAATTGAGGAAAAAAGGGGGGAAAGCGACGGAAGGGCGAAGGCGCTTGCGCGACGAGCTCGTTTCCATGGCTTCGTTCGTTTCACGTAGCAACAGGAGGACTTTTGACCCCGTTCGATTGTCCTTCGAAACAGCTCGGTGTGCCTCATCGTTTTCTCTCGTTCTGTCGGGCCGGGAGAGGCGAAACGCGTCGTTGAGCCAACGCTTAGGCGTCGCTCTTTCCCACCAAGCTTTTATCGCGTATGCCTCGATGAAATTTTCACGGAAATTCAACACCCTTTCCAAACGAGGAACCCGCGAAGGCGCGAACACCGACGGAAGAATCGTTATTTAGACATCCCTAACGCCGACGAATTTCGAGAGCGGACGATTACGAATGACGCACGGAGTTTAATTTTACGAGCGGATCGATGGAGCAAAGAAAACCACCGTTCGAAGCGTACGTATATGAAAATAAATTCATCGACTATGAAGAAAAGATCGTGGAATATTTAAGCCCGATCATCCGGAAGAAAAGATGCAGACCCGTTTCCCCGAGGAATTTCCTCGCGTAGACTCCGTGCAACGTGGTCCCCGGCCAAATTGAGATCAGCTGTTTCCGCATAAATCACGGGGACAGCGTGAACGAGAAGTGGATCCCGCCGCTTTGGAAACGTATTTTCCATTTTCCGAGTTTGTTCGATAGAAAAGAGAGTGATCGTTGAATGGCAAGGACGAGTCGGGTCGAACGTAGGTCATGGAAGGGTTATGCATCCGAAAGCGTGTCCCAGGAACAAAGAGAACCCGTTTTCTATCGTGCCGCGGGGCCGTTTTTCTTCGATCATTTCTTCCCTGCGTCACGACGGAATCATCGATTCCGACACGACGCGAGTATGGTCACGTAGGCGTGCAGTAATCGAATGCATCGATTCTCGAAGATCATCCAACGGTCGACTACCGTCGATCCACGACTTTAGAGTTCAAAAACGCCTCGATTCCCCATAGTGTTTGGGAGGTTACACTTTTCTACAATTTCGTGGCGAACGCGTGCCACTGAAAAACCGTTCGCTCGTGCCCAGAGTTACGCGAACGTAGCGCGCGCGCTGCCGTTAGTTTCATTTTTTCTCGAGCGTGAAATCCAATGAAACGTAAGTAATTTCGTTTGCACAGTTGCCGAGTGTACAATATCTGGGCTTATACGCGGATATACGACCAACGATTTCTACCTCTCTTGCCCGCTAATTCTGTATCTTCCACGTATTTAGACTTGCCGTGTCTATATCCGGCATAGGAGCTCGACGAGAATTCCCGAATTATCATAGGACTCGAAAAATAGAAACTCCAAGAACCAAATTCACTTTACAATTAACATATACAAAACGATATTTGGTTAGCAATTGTTACGGCGTTCGTTTGAAATTTTTACCGTTCCAAGATTTCACGCAACCAATTACTGTTTTGGAACGTTAGAGTATCGATCGAGTGTGCAAGAAACTCACTGGGTTGAGGTTGGATGCTCGAAATGTCCCACGAATTAGGATATAGGAGCGAATGCTTGCGAAGAGTTGAGACGTCCCTGGATCGTATGATGGCAAAGGCTCGATGGTGGGGAGCAAGATGGATAGGAGAGGGTTGTGGAGTTTCAGAAAAGAAACTGCCGGCCGAGCTGGAAACGAACGGGACGCACGGTGAAGGGGGACACGATAGCACGCCACTTGAAATCACCACGACTGCATGTGTTACTATGCTACGGTGTCGCCCTCGACGGCGATCCAAGAAACGACCACCGCCGACCGGAGTTCACGGTTCACCCGGCCAGAGGGCGAACCGATCAATTTTTTACGCGGTCGGTAATATTCTCGACGTGGAAAAAAAATATCGTTCGATAACTTGCTCTGGTTATCGATAAAATTACTACATTTTTAAAAGATAAATTCAACTCGTTTTTCTTAATCATTGGGACAAGACACTATGGATCTACACGAGATACGAACGATAATCGCATGTAATTTATTAATAAACATATCAAACTCACCTTTGCATTTGACTCCCACATGTCCAGTGCCCCAAACATAATCTTCACCTGTAATATAAATGATCGATTTACAAGGGAATATGTATGAATAATGCTCGATATTTACTTACAGTGTTTACAAAGAATAGGGGTTACAAAATATACATCTACGAGGACATGATTATTCTTGGGTCCAGTGGTAGCTGAATCGGCTACATACGCTGCAACAAAAAAAAAACAGATTAATTATGCTATTCTATATTTTACGTGTAATATTTTACTAGTATAAGATTAAGTACCGTATGGCCCATTGCTGAGAGTTACATAAGACGACTCTTCTTCTTCACGAGTGTCTAAATACGGTGATAAATTTCCTTTCAGCATTAGGACTTCCTCGAGTGTACCTTCAACGTCTGAAAAAACAATAATCACTGTTAAAATTAAAATTAAAAATTTTATGAATTGGGAGATGCATGAAGAGAGATTTCTAACCGGTACAAAGTCTTCTCTTCGGTTCTTCCGATGCACGGACAAGCATAAGCGCTGTTTCTCGTTTCCCAGAAACACAGCGTCGTCCAAAACTCGTTTAGAAACGATTATTAACGTATTACTTTCGTCGTGGAAAAATATATTACAGTTAACTCGTTTCTCAGTCGCACATGGTACAACATGGGTAATTTTGCAAAATGCTACAATCACAGAACATAATTCCTTCCGACCATTGCGCATCCTCCCCGTGGACTTAAAACATTTTTTTAACGTCTCGATTACGCCACTTATCGTGTGTCAGAACAGATTCTTACTTGATACTCTGCGTACGCTATTTAAGAGTATTTGTAACTGTTTGAGCATCGTTTAAGGAAGCTGATTATTACCAGATACAGAGAAACATGGTACGATTATAACTTCTTTAGTCGAACGAATTTGATCTCTCTTTGTTGATTATATCAACCAGCACCAGAATTATCAAAAACTTACGGTAACTCTTGCTTTAAGGCTACTCGCGTGTATACATAGATTTATATTTAAAAATCTTGTTGCTAGATGTATGTGTATATATATATATATAAATATATATATATTTCTAATATATATATATATATTTATATATACACATGTAAAGCGATGTATGCAATGATAAACTATGATGATTTTTCAAGCGTCAGCTTCTCTGAACGCATAGAATCATTCAAAATAGCTCGATATGAACGCAATGATAATTAGCCATGCATAATGTTGCGATGCATCATGATCTCATCATTCTTTTCTGTATTTCTTTCGTGAAGATCAACTGCTCGAATGTACCTCTTCCTTTGATTGGATATTTATTTCATGGTGTTTCATATCCACTTTCACCTTCCAGGCCCTATTGCATTCCCTGTAATGTACAAACAATAAATTCATTGTAATTAATTGGTTAAACGATCAAATAGTTTCTAACTAACAGTGTTTCATCAAACTTTCGATTTTCCCAAATATCTCACGTTAGAAATGATCGAAAACGATGCACAATACTGTACACACTATCTAGAATGTATCGTGATGAACTATTATTAGGTGGAAGTAGTTTATAACACGATATTTATAGCGTTTTATGATACCATCGATAAAGAAAAAAAGAATCATAAACGAAGCATCATACGCGTATCCGAACGAGTGACGCGAATGGTTCACGCGTTGCTCGTAACCGTCGATAAGTATTTATTATCATAATGTTGCAATTGCAAACAACTTTTTGCCCTGTTTCATCGTGAAATAAACTTACGATCGCGACAGTTCGTGTTGAATCACATGGCGGTTCTATACACACACAAAATCGTACAGAACACGCCTTCGATAATGAATCGCGAAGCGAACATCACACGCGTGTGGTGTAAATAAGAAATTTGCACCGTTCGGATACCCGCGAAGCGTTCATTTTTCATTTTTACGCAACAGTATTTCGCACAGGTTCGAAAGGGTTTCAAAGCGGATTAAACTCTTCACGGGGAAACAAATTCGACGTCGAAGATTGATATTGGTGGGGATACGGGAATCGAGAGTCGATGAAACGCGTTTTATCGAGACGATTTAATCCGGAGAACGGTACCTTCGCACTTCGACACATTGGATCCTCAATTTTTCAAGCTTCGAGCTCCGACGGATGAACGAGAATTGTTGGAAATGCCAAAAGGTAAGTGACAAAGAATTGTTTCCCTCGATCACAACACGAACGAACACGGTTAGGCCAGCCTAAGCAGCTGAGGGCGCTGCGGTCGATCATTGCTTACGTTTTATCATGATGAGAAACTGACTCTTTCGAATTTATTTTCATGTCCCATTGTCCTGCAATACACCTACTTAACTGAAACGATTCCCTTTTTAAAAATCCTTGCGTGCTCCTGAATTTTTCCTACCAACAAGTTTAAATAATTTAAGCTAATAACTGTAAAAGATAGGTTACATTTAATATGAATTTTTCAATAAACTATTTCAGCCATTCTTGCGTTTGAAAAACGTAATATAACAAAGAATATAAAATAGGTGTAACGAGAAACTAGCTAAAGACGATGTGTTAGGGACCACCTAAACATTCATCCCCCACCTGTTCATCGTTCCCAATAAATGCATTGCCGAACATGATTAGATTAACATTTGTCGTTTTGTTTTCACGTGGATAAAACACACCGTATTCTCATAAGAGAGCACATTCGTTTCCTAATATAGAAATCTAGGACACGGTGAACAAAGAAACAGTGTTATCATGGTCCGCGTAATTACTCAGGAAACCTACGACGAAGTCGTTAACGAAAATATCGAGCAATTTTCGATGACACCCGAGGAAGCTATCGAGGATGCTATAAAACAATTCGATGCCCAGGTACTCTGATTTATTTTTTTCTGATTTTCTGATTTAAAGCTTACTGGAAAAATGATAATTTATTCTGTACTGTCATCGAGTTGATCTGTACAGTTTGTTAAATAAAAATACTTTGGATGACATTTGTGATATCATTCAATGTTTTGACATATTTAAAAGTACAATTGTTACCAGTTATTCTCCGTTATTATGCTAAATATATTTATTGAAAAGATTACTTGCATTTTTTAATGGTGTATCATACCTTCCTAGTATTATTCCTTTTTTATGATATATGAAAATTATTAATTTCATTGAAATAATAATTTATAATAAATGTAAAATGATATTTCATTAAATATATATTTAAAATTGTAATGCGAAAATCAGAATTCAAATAATCTAGAACAAGTTGCGTAAGTGCACACTGTGTGCCGTGGTTGTTTTTATCGACTCTATTTTTGTAGGGGGTAGACTTGAGCAACATCATTAAAGATTTAATCATCAGCAATGACACTGAACTGATAGAATCTTATCTGAACCAACTCAAGATAGCTGTGGCAGAGAAGAATTATGAGAATGTGCCTCATACATTGGACAAATTAAGGCACGAGTTGGATAAAGATATTGCTAGAAGACTGTATGCTGGTAAAAAGGGAGGATATGACACTTTAATAAAATTAATGAAATCTTGCCCTAATAATAGCTCTGTGATAAGATCTTCATTGAAAACTATTGCCTCGTTAATGAGTGGTAATCCAGACTTATTGAACGACGAAGGAATAGCCTTGCAAATACAGTAAGAATTAATAATTATGATAAAATAATTATTTGCTCCTTTTATACATTACATTATTTATTAGGATTTTAGATAGATGTACCGATATTCCAACGTTACAATATCTTTTGCACTGGATAAGAGAATGTTGCATAAAACATGAGCGCAACAGACAAGGTATTTTCAACGCAGACATCTTCAGTAAACTTAAGAAAATATTGGTCAGAGAAAATGCAAGTGGGTCTGAATTAAGAGACGCTTGTGCTGTGATCAGAGCGCTGGTGTTGGACGATGATATAAGACACGAATATGGGAAAGCTCACGAGCATGCAAGTATTATCGCCAAAGGGGCCCTGAATGTTTTAACTGGGTTGATGCCAAGTAAATACTTGTTTCTTTTATATCGTGTAAGTCTAGCCTGCGGATGAGAAAGCTCTAACGAATACGTTGCTTGAATGTAGGGTTTAAAAAAAACAAAGGGGTTGTAGGAGATTTAATGATAACTTTAGCTGCATTAATTGTGAGGAACGAATTCTGCCAAGAGGTAGAGGAAGCGGGAGGGCTCAAATTTGTTATAGACATTATGGTTGATTACCCAGACTCGGAGAAACTGAACTGGCAGGCCTTGAAACTATTGAAAGCCCTGGCTGGCAACGACAGTGTAAAATCACACATTGTAACTTCAGGCTGCAGCCCTCTAATCGTGGCTGCTGTTAGCAGGCTCAAGGTAAGTCTTTTGTCGTTGTAAAACTGGTTCTTTTAAAACCATGTCGATTGGTATTTTGTCCATTGTATCTGAAATGACAATTTTTGTATACAAAACGCTGATTCTATCATAGGACTCGGAGTGTGTAGTAACAGCTGGACTTGCATGCATTTCCGCATTAACATTAAGGTGTTCCGAGAACGCTGGTGTGTTTTACGATTGCGGTGCGCCGCTTGTAATCATAGACGCGATGAAAGCTTATTCTAAGAGTTTGAGTGTTTTGAAACAAGCTGCTTGGGCTATCAGAAACATGTCTGTGAGAAATAAGAGGGAGTGTCAAGAGTTTGTTGCGTATGGTGTAGAGGATGTCTTGAAGACTGCACTTCAACTACACGGCTCTAAGATCGAAAGCGACGTGAACGCGGCTTTGAGGGATCTGGGATTGAAAGTAGAACTGAAGGAGAGATGGACTGGAAAAGGTGTATCCTTGAACAATGACAATTGATTGTCGTGACACCTGTTTTGCAATGTTTTTATGTGCTTCATGTACAAGCAACATATAACTGTCAGAAAATAACGACTAACATTAGTATTTTCTTATAGTATAATTTATATTAATAGTTGATTGCAACTAATTGTTTTTTTAATTAGTTTCTTTTTATATACTGTCATTATATGTTGTATATTATAGATAATAAACTTTTATCTTTGATACGACAAAGTAATTCAATAGAATATTGTTAAATATTTATATCCACTACCAAAACTATGAGAATCAAAACTGATCTAGCGAAGAAGCGCTATATTTATGAGAACCTATGCAACGCGAATCGCAGCCAATTTGCACATATTATTTAGTGTGTAATTAATAATTGTATTATTGATTAAACGCTAAATAATATGACCCAGGTCTCACCACGTGGAGGTTGCTGCGAATGGAGACCCACCCTAGCCTCGCCCCAACCACCCTTCCTTTGGCGAGAATCCTAACTCTATTTTAGTCTGAAGAAAAAAGGAAAGAGAAAAACTATCAAAATTTGGCCATTGTTGGAAACAAACGTCAAAGGGAGAGTTCTCAGAAGAACTTCCTGACTAAAGATAAATAAATAGACAGAAAGTCTAACAAAATGTTGCTACATGCGTGGCAATCCACCACATGTTTTCCAAAAACGAAATAGGAGAGTGCAACTGCACGTACAAACTCTGACTGATACAGAGATAAAAAATCTAACAATATTTTGCCACACGTGTGGCGATCCTCCATATGTTATAGTAAAGTGCAACTGCACGTATGAATCCTGACTTCTAGAATACCAATGAGTGCCTAATAAGACACTGAAGAACCAAGAAGAGATGTGCAACTGCACGTATGAACCTTGCATATTGGAATACTAATATGCACCTTAATATTAATCGCAATAGAACCATGCTTGTTATAATCTAAGCATTTGTAATCGCATAATTATAATTTAGACTTGTATTTTAACGCAATCTGCTGAAATAATCTTCCTGATGATGTCTTTGTCAATCCCACGATGCTTATATTTTCTTCATGATGTTGTTATTAATCCCACGATGATTTTCTGAAACATACACTAACATACAATAAATGTAATTCATACAAAATAAAGAAATATGATGAGATATTTGTTTCTTGAAGTCTTCATTGATCCCACGATGTTTTCCTGAAACATAAAAAGAGACAATAAGTAAAATTGTATGAAATTGATATTTTTCTAAAAATGATGAAGTTCGAATCCGTGTATGACTCCCAATTTCATTCTTCCTATGCTTCCATTCTCTGTAAAAAGAACTTGTTCAAAAGATTAGCAGCTGAAATGAAAATTTATTAGTACACACGCAAAATTAAAAATTATATACTGTCAAAATGAGATTATTTTCATTGATCATAATAAAACTGATATTATAAATTAATATTTGAATAATTAAAATATTTTCTTTTTACTAAATACGTGAATTGAGACGTAGATATTGCAATAATTATATTTTACGATTCTCGTCGAAATTAACTCTCAATATAACATATTTAATTGCAATTTGCATACCCTTTTGATGCAAGTATTTTATTTTTCATCCATTAAAACAACAATCACGAACAAACTTTAATATTTCCAAAGAATTCGGAATATTTATAAAAAAAATCCACTATTTATAAATGAATATTAAACAATAAAAAAATCTAACAATAAATAATTACTGATATATATTGAAATCGTGAATTCAGTCTATGATCAATTTAATTAAAATATAGGGTTTTTAAATATTAGGTCATCCCATAAGTAATGTCGTTTTTTAACTATGACTTTCGGTGAAAAAAATTAACACATATATTTATTTACAATCATCGATATATTGACCATCAGTTTCGATGATCTTTTCCCGTCTATCACTCAACTTTCTTATTCTATTTTCGAAATCTTCTGGAATTTTGAACTAAAATACTCATTTGAGTACACTGTCACTTCTTCATTTGTGTACTCGACACTGTCTGGAATAGATGGTAATCGCCTTATGGGGCAAGATCTGGAGATCTTTGCGATTCACTAATGACACTCATTTTTCCACTAACACTACTTGAAGACATTCAAATTGTTGGCTGTAAAGCTCACAGCTGTGGCGGTCTGCTATTGCTTTGAAAGCTAAAAATGAAGAACTCTCCTAATATCGCACCACACACACAACACAACTTTCCGGGGATGAAGCCCTGGTTTTGGGCACTGAAAAGATGATTTAACATGCGATAGCCATCGTTGTTTTCGTTTGGGATTGCAGCAGGTATAAGACCCATGGGATTTTGAACTAAAAAATACTCATTTGAGTACACTGTCACTTTTTCATTTGTACACTTGACACTGTCAGGAATAGATGGTAATCGCCTTTTGGGGCAAGATCTGGAGATATTTGCGATTCACTAATGACACTCATTTATCCACTAACACTACTTGAAGACATTCAAATTGTTGGCTGTAAAGCTCACAGCTGTTACCGTCTGCTATTGCTTTACAAGCCCAAAATGAATGACTCCCCTAATATCGCACCACACACACAACACAACTTTCCGGGGATGAAGCCTTGGTTTGGGGCGCTGAAAAGATCATGAAACATGCGATAGCCATTGTTGCTTTCGTTTGGGATTGCAGCAGGTATAAGACCCATGGGATTTTGAACTAAAAAATACTCATTTGAGTACACTGTCACTTTTTCATTTGTACACTTGACACTGTCAGGAATAGATGGTAATCGCCTTTTGGGGCAAGATCTGGAGATATTTGCGATTCACTAATGACACTCATTTATCCACTAACACTACTTGAAGACATTCAAATTGTTGGCTGTAAAGCTCACAGCTGTTACCGTCTGCTATTGCTTTACAAGCCCAAAATGAATGACTCCCCTAATATCGCACCACACACACAACACAACTTTCCGGGGATGAAGCCTTGGTTTGGGGCGCTGAAAAGATCATGAAACATGCGATAGCCATTGTTGCTTTCGTTTGGGATTGCAGCAGGTATAAGACCCATGGGATTTTGAACTAAAAAATACTCATTTGAGTACACTGTCACTTTTTCATTTGTACACTTGACACTGTCAGGAATAGATGGTAATCGCCTTTTGGGGCAAGATCTGGAGATATTTGCGATTCACTAATGACACTCATTTATCCACTAACACTACTTGAAGACATTCAAATTGTTGGCTGTAAAGCTCACAGCTGTTACCGTCTGCTATTGCTTTACAAGCCCAAAATGAATGACTTCCCTAATATCGCACCACACACACAACACAACTTTCCGGGGATGAAGCCTTGGTTTGGGGCGCTGAAAAGATCATGAAACATGCGATAGCCATTGTTGCTTTCGTTTGGGATTGCAGCAGGTATAAGACCCATGGGATTTTGAACTAAAAAATACTCATTTGAGTACACTGTCACTTTTTCATTTGTACACTTGACACTGTCAGGAATAGATGGTAATCGCCTTTTGGGGCAAGATCTGGAGATATTTGCGATTCACTAATGACACTCATTTATCCACTAACACTACTTGAAGACATTCAAATTGTTGGCTGTAAAGCTCACAGCTGTTACCGTCTGCTATTGCTTTACAAGCCTAAAATGAATGACTTCCCTAATATCGCACCACACACACAACACAACTTTCCGGGGATGAAGCCTTGGTTTGGGGCGCTGAAAAGATCATGAAACATGCGATAGCCATTGTTGCTTTCGTTTGGGATTGCAGCAGGTATAAGACCCATGGGATTTTGAACTAAAAAATACTCATTTGAGTACACTGTCACTTTTTCATTTGTACACTTGACACTGTCAGGAATAGATGGTAATCGCCTTTTGGGGCAAGATCTGGAGATATTTGCGATTCACTAATGACACTCATTTATCCACTAACACTACTTGAAGACATTCAAATTGTTGGCTGTAAAGCTCACAGCTGTTACCGTCTGCTATTGCTTTACAAGCCCAAAATGAATGACTTCCCTAATATCGCACCACACACACAACACAACTTTCCGGGGATGAAGCCTTGGTTTGGGGCGCTGAAAAGATCATGAAACATGCGATAGCCATTGTTGCTTTCGTTTGGGATTGCAGCAGGTATAAGACCCATGGGATTTTGAACTAAAAAATACTCATTTGAGTACACTGTCACTTTTTCATTTGTACACTTGACACTGTCAGGAATAGATGGTAATCGCCTTTTGGGGCAAGATCTGGAGATATTTGCGATTCACTAATGACACTCATTTATCCACTAACACTACTTGAAGACATTCAAATTGTTGGCTGTAAAGCTCACAGCTGTTACCGTCTGCTATTGCTTTACAAGCCTAAAATGAATGACTTCCCTAATATCGCACCACACACACAACACAACTTTCCGGGGATGAAGCCTTGGTTTGGGGCGCTGAAAAGATCATGAAACATGCGATAGCCATTGTTGCTTTCGTTTGGGATTGCAGCAGGTATAAGACCCATGGGATTTTGAACTAAAAAATACTCATTTGAGTACACTGTCACTTTTTCATTTGTACACTTGACACTGTCAGGAATAGATGGTAATCGCCTTTTGGGGCAAGATCTGGAGATATTTGCGATTCACTAATGACACTCATTTATCCACTAACACTACTTGAAGACATTCAAATTGTTGGCTGTAAAGCTCACAGCTGTTACCGTCTGCTATTGCTTTACAAGCCCAAAATGAATGACTTCCCTAATATCGCACCACACACACAACACAACTTTCCGGGGATGAAGCCTTGGTTTGGGGCGCTGAAAAGATCATGAAACATGCGATAGCCATTGTTGCTTTCGTTTGGGATTGCAGCAGGTATAAGACCCATGGGATTTTGAACTAAAAAATACTCATTTGAGTACACTGTCACTTTTTCATTTGTACACTTGACACTGTCAGGAATAGATGGTAATCGCCTTTTGGGGCAAGATCTGGAGATATTTGCGATTCACTAATGACACTCATTTATCCACTAACACTACTTGAAGACATTCAAATTGTTGGCTGTAAAGCTCACAGCTGTTACCGTCTGCTATTGCTTTACAAGCCCAAAATGAATGACTTCCCTAATATCGCACCACACACACAACACAACTTTCCGGGGATGAAGCCTTGGTTTGGGGCGCTGAAAAGATCATGAAACATGCGATAGCCATTGTTGCTTTCGTTTGGGATTGCAGCAGGTATAAGACCCATGGGATTTTGAACTAAAAAATACTCATTTGAGTACACTGTCACTTTTTCATTTGTACACTTGACACTGTCAGGAATAGATGGTAATCGCCTTTTGGGGCAAGATCTGGAGATATTTGCGATTCACTAATGACACTCATTTATCCACTAACACTACTTGAAGACATTCAAATTGTTGGCTGTAAAGCTCACAGCTGTTACCGTCTGCTATTGCTTTACAAGCCCAAAATGAATGACTCCCCTAATATCGCACCACACACACAACACAACTTTCCGGGGATGAAGCCTTGGTTTGGGGCGCTGAAAAGATCATGAAACATGCGATAGCCATTGTTGCTTTCGTTTGGGATTGCAGCAGGTATAAGACCCATGGGATTTTGAACTAAAAAATACTCATTTGAGTACACTGTCACTTTTTCATTTGTACACTTGACACTGTCAGGAATAGATGGTAATCGCCTTTTGGGGCAAGATCTGGAGATATTTGCGATTCACTAATGACACTCATTTATCCACTAACACTACTTGAAGACATTCAAATTGTTGGCTGTAAAGCTCACAGCTGTTACCGTCTGCTATTGCTTTACAAGCCCAAAATGAATGACTTCCCTAATATCGCACCACACACACAACACAACTTTCCGGGGATGAAGCCTTGGTTTGGGGCGCTGAAAAGATCATGAAACATGCGATAGCCATTGTTGCTTTCGTTTGGGATTGCAGCAGGTATAAGACCCATGGGATTTTGAACTAAAAAATACTCATTTGAGTACACTGTCACTTTTTCATTTGTACACTTGACACTGTCAGGAATAGATGGTAATCGCCTAATGGGGCAAGATCTGGAGATATTTGCGATTCACTAATGACACTCATTTATCCACTAACACTACTTGAAGACATTCAAATTGTTGGCTGTAAAGCTCACAGCTGTTACCGTCTGCTATTGCTTTACAAGCCCAAAATGAATGACTTCCCTAATATCGCACCACACACACAACACAACTTTCCGGGGATGAAGCCTTGGTTTGGGGCGCTGAAAAGATCATGAAACATGCGATAGCCATTGTTGCTTTCGTTTGGGATTGCAGCAGGTATAAGACCCATGGGATTTTGAACTAAAAAATACTCATTTGAGTACACTGTCACTTTTTCATTTGTACACTTGACACTGTCAGGAATAGATGGTAATCGCCTTTTGGGGCAAGATCTGGAGATATTTGCGATTCACTAATGACACTCATTTATCCACTAACACTACTTGAAGACATTCAAATTGTTGGCTGTAAAGCTCACAGCTGTTACCGTCTGCTATTGCTTTACAAGCCCAAAATGAATGACTCCCCTAATATCGCACCACACACACAACACAACTTTCCGGGGATGAAGCCTTGGTTTGGGGCGCTGAAAAGATCATGAAACATGCGATAGCCATTGTTGCTTTCGTTTGGGATTGCAGCAGGTATAAGACCCATGGGATTTTGAACTAAAAAATACTCATTTGAGTACACTGTCACTTTTTCATTTGTACACTTGACACTGTCAGGAATAGATGGTAATCGCCTTTTGGGGCAAGATCTGGAGATATTTGCGATTCACTAATGACACTCATTTATCCACTAACACTACTTGAAGACATTCAAATTGTTGGCTGTAAAGCTCACAGCTGTTACCGTCTGCTATTGCTTTACAAGCCCAAAATGAATGACTTCCCTAATATCGCACCACACACACAACACAACTTTCCGGGGATGAAGCCTTGGTTTGGGGCGCTGAAAAGATCATGAAACATGCGATAGCCATTGTTGCTTTCGTTTGGGATTGCAGCAGGTATAAGACCCATGGGATTTTGAACTAAAAAATACTCATTTGAGTACACTGTCACTTTTTCATTTGTACACTTGACACTGTCAGGAATAGATGGTAATCGCCTTTTGGGGCAAGATCTGGAGATCTTTGCGATTCACTAATGACACTCATTTTTCCACTAACACTACTTGAAGACATTCAAATTGTTGGCTGTAAAGCTCACAGCTGTTACGGTCTGGTATTGCTTTAAAAGCTCGAAATGAAGAATTGCCCTAATATCACACCACACGCACAACACAAATTTCCGGGGATGAAGCCCTGGTTTTGGGCACTGTAAAGATGATTTAACAGGCGATAGTCATTGATGTTTTCGTTTGAGATTGTGGTAGGTATAAGACCCATTATTCGTCACAAGTAAAATCACCTTTTCGAAGTTGGGAAAACTATCTTCGACACTTTCTCACATTCACAGCACGTTCACCATACACTCCACAAATGTTTTCAATCGTATCCCTAGTTGCACTACCTTGTTTTAAATTCCTAAAGCACACATGCCACAAATGAAGTTCACACACACACATTTACACATTTTTTTTTCAACTGAAAAATGTGGATCAAACTGAATCGAACGAAACTGATAGACTGTCGAGAGAGCACTCTTTAAGCTACATAGAAAGAAGTTTGAGCTGAAATGCGATTCAAGTGTTTATTTAAGGTACGATAAGAGACGACATTACTTATGGGATGACCTAATACATCACAAATCTGTGATAAAAATCTATGAATACGTAAAAATTATAAATTCATAAAAATTATTAAATTTTACACGTTATGAAAAATGAAACATATTATTTATATACGACAATACTTTCGAGCAATATTTCCATTGATAATTCCATACAAAAAAAATAAATTGTCCACTCATAAATTCAGAAACCAACCCGTGAGTGGACCATTCGCTTTTTCGCAACGCTAATTTATAAAATACAAAAGTATACGCGAATGGTGCTTATTATACGTAAAATAAACGACTATCAATTGTTTTATTAATTATATCGCGTGCACCTATATTCAATAATACGCAACACTAATTTTTATAATAACGTTGAGCCTTCTGAGGCTTTGAAGAATAACAGCTGCGTTTTGATTCTGCAACAGTGGCCAGCATCATTTTTTGGGCAATGTATCGCAACACTACTTAATAAAAAACATGATAGTTCATGATCGCAACTCTAATTTATAATAGAAAAATTCCAAACGCGATTTATAAGATTAAAAGCAACCGCGAATGCTGATTATTCGCGACACTACCCTGAAAAGCAAACGCGAAAAATAGTAATTCGCAACGCTAAGATCAAACCGGTCAGTGAACTCGCAACGCTATTTTTAAATAATAATAAAAGCAATCGCGTATAGAATTCGCAACACTACCCTGAAAAGGAAACGCGAAAAATAGTAATTCGCAACTCTACAGGTAAACACGATTATTGTATATTTTTCGCGACTCTATCTTTAATAGCAATATTATATTTATGATTCGCAACGCTAATACAAATCGCGTTTTGCCCAAAAATGCTGGATCTGGTGCTGGTGTTTTCCGTGGTGCATACATATATGAAATAAACTAACTACATCAAACTACTAGTAACTACAGTATAGTGGCATATGTGGGGAGTAAGTTAGACATTTTAAATAACGCAACACTAAGGGGCAAACAACGCGATAAATAAACAATCGCAACGCTAATTTATAATAGAAAAATTCCAAACGCGATTTATAAGATTAAAAGCAACCGCGAGTGCTGATTATTCGCAACGCTACCCTGAAAAGCAACCGCGAAAAATAATAATTCGCAACTCTAATAGCAATCGCGTTTATCAGTAATTCGCAACGCTATTTTTAAAGCAAACTCCCGGTTCCTAGATTTGTATAAAAACAATCGCGAATCGTGTTTATTCGCAACACTAACGTATCAACGCGATAAATATTTATTCGCAACTCTACGAGCAAACGCGAACATTGTATATTATTCGCAACTCTAACTTGAATCAGGGGAATCATGGTACATGTAAATTTACATGTACTGGCCACAAAATGATCTAACTACTTCTAATACTACAATTGGGGTCGAATTTGGGCATTCAAAGAATCGCAACGCTAAATAAAAAATCGCACGATTAATCAAGATCGCAACGCTAATTTATAATATGAAAATTGCAAACGCGGTTGATATCCATTCTATGTATAAGAGTAAAAAAGCAACGCGAATCGTGATTATTCGCAACGCTACCCTGAAAAGCAAACGCGAAAAATAGTAATTCGCAACTCTAATAGCAATCGCGTTTATCAGTAATTCGCAACGCTATTTTTAAAGCAAACTCCCGGTTCCTAGATTTGCATAAAAACAATCACGAATCGTTTTTATTCGCAACACTAACGTATCAACGCGATAAATATTTATTCGCAACTCTACGAGCAAACGCGAACATTGTATATTATTCGCAACTCTAACTTGAATCAGGGGAATCATGGTACATGTAAATTTACATGTACTGGCCACAAAATGATCTAACTACTTCTAGTACTACAATTGGGGTCGAATTTAGGCACTCAAAATATCGCAACGCTAAATAAAGAATCGCACGATGAATCAAGATCGCAACGCTAATTTATAATATGAAAATTGCAAACGCGGTTGATATCCATTTTATGTATAAGAGTAAAAAAGCAACGCGAATCGTGATTATTCGCAACGCTACCCTGAAAAGCAAACGCGAAAAATAGTAATTCGCAACGCTAAGACCAAACCGATCAGTGAAATCGCAACACTATTTTTAAATAACAATAAAATCAATCGCGTATAGAATTCGCAACACTATTTTTAAATAACAATAAAATCAATCGCGTATAGAATTCGCAACACTATTTTTAAATGACAATAAAATCAATCGCGTATAGAATTCGCAACACTACCCTGAAAAGGAAACGCGAAAAACAGCAATTCGCAACTCTAAAAGCAAACGCGATTATTGTATGTGCGCAACTCTATGTATATTGAATAAGAAAAATGATTAACATATTGACTGCCATGTTTAAAGAAATTATATCATGAAAAATACAATTTGAATATGTTCAATGATGCATATGTTATTTTATTATTCTATTACAAATATTAGAGTTCGTTCAAAGTATTATTAAAAAATAAATGCAAGTTTGAGATGGCAGTAAATATGTTAATATTCATATTGAAATCACGAGTTGCCCCCTGGCTGGCATGTATGGTGCAAGTACATGGTATGTACATGCACACGTGAGCCAGCCAAGAAAATACAGGGGAGGGATGGCTGGCATGTATGGTGCAATCATGTACAAAGTACATGCATACGTGAGCCAGCCAAAAAAAACAAACTAACTACAAAACTACTGACGAGATAAAGTGACAAAATAGTAACAGGAATGGCTCTCCATCCTCATCCGAAGATGAAGATGAATAGCCATTTGTTGCAGCCCGCTCTTGAGACAGTTTGTCAAGGCCTCTTCGACTCCATGAGTCTTTTCTTTCTTCGGCGGTCCTGCCGATGCCTGAAACTTACTTAAGACTGGGCTCGAGATTTCGTGCAATACGTAGTCTTCCAACAATATAGGAATTGTTGAAAGAGCAACGTGGTCATCTCGAGCGGGACGAGCGTTTCGAAAAAGACCTAATCGCGACCGCGAGCGCGAGAGAGCGACTTTAAGAGTCGCGCGATTCGAGGAGTCGAAACTAAAGCCGAAACAAACAGTAAAAACCATTTGAATCAGCAAGGTTTCTACTCTCGAAATCGTAACTACAGGAACAGGACAGCCACGCGTAAACGCGCCTACCCGAATAACTAAAGTGGACAGCCCTGCCCTGACCCTACCTACTTACAATTAACACACATACCAGAAAGTTACCTACCTACCTAACGACATATTTAAAAAATTGCAAAACTCATTCTCGCAAACATACACTCCACGGTTCTCATTCTCAATGTCCGGGCGCGACCTAAACTAGAGGGGACTCCCCGGGGTTCCCCCGACACCCGGACATAACACTTCATTCACACTCTAAATGTACGTACCAATGTCTGGAATCGATTGACAAAGACTAGAGACCATTGCGTATTTTTATTATATATGAAAACATTTATATGGAAAGTTATAATTTATTTATTTAATATATTTAACGTTTAAAAGTATTAAAATTGTAAATCTATTAAGCATTCGAGAATCTTTTGTGAATGCAATATTGACAATTGTTGAATAAATGGTTTATAGAAATTTTATAATAAAAGAAATGTTACTAAATATTAAGAAAATCAGCAATATTATCATTACAACTGATAAAATTTATTGTTAGAAAATTTTATATGAATAAGTTCTGAAACGACGCACTACCACAACCTAACCACACACACATATGTGGCCAGTACGTCGCGCACGATTCAGTAACCAATGTCAATCGTCAATTAAACAAATTGTTATGAACAAAGTCGTCGTGCCCGTTACCTTCGCTCATGCAAGTAGCACCTGGGCGTGTGCATGAACTTGAGCAACGAGCACGGAATGATTAATCTGAAAATCCTAACTAGAAAGTAGTTATTAATAATTAAGTAAACGGTATCTATTATCATTGAATTCTGAATTAGAATGACTCGACTTGTTATATATGATTTATCAACAAGAAAAGAAGTTAATACTGAAAAATATTATCATTAAAGAAAATTAATATGATTTGAATTGAATTATATTTTAAATTATTAATTAAAATATTGAATTACCCTTGGTACGACTTCGTCATCAAAGTAAATAGTTTAAATAATGCATGTTACTTTGATTTAGAAATCTATCCATCGCGAAATGCCTTTTTGTACATGAAATTAATATTTTTCAACGAGTAACGAAAATTTATAATATTTTCCATAATCATCACTTTATATTTCAACATGAAATCTGAAAAATATAAAAAAAGATCAATATTCAATATGATGAACGTAATCAAAAGTAAAATCATTCAAATTATAAATTATATTGTGTAAATTTATTATAATTAATATTTATATTTTATCATTTCTGAATTACATGCTCATATTTATTTAATATGTTAATATTTAACATAATTTGGGATATTAAAAAACGCGATGTACAAAAAGACCCTAACCTCGACTAACTAATAACAATATACAGGTTATTATTCACGGGTATTGAAAATACCCGCGGTCACTAAACTCGTCAAATAAATCAAGTATACAACTGGTCACCCGTGTCAATTCGGACCTTTCATCCTATGACATGATTAGGGACCAGAGGGACAAAAATACATGCAACTCATCAGTGATGAACTTCATGAGATCCACCTTTGGGATGAGTTCATGATGAGGATGCTGCTCAGTAGAAATCATCAGAGAAGTCATCTGCATAGTCCTGCTGGATTTGGGTACCCAATGATGGTATATAAATATGCTGTAAAAAATCAGAAACAATTAGAAACTGTCGTTAAAATTATAGACATTTTTAATTTAATACAATGTTCAAAACTAATCACAGATTTCTTATAATTTGGAAAATTTTAAAGTGATAGTAAAATTTGTAAATATTTTTTTCTAAACGCGCATAAAAAAATGTAGGATATACAACTTACATTTTACGCTTGCGAAGCATCGTTCAAAAGTCTGTTCCAGTGATGCTCTGATTCTAATCGCGGTATCGAGAGATTCTAATTTTCAAAAATAATTGAGAAAAATATTTTAAAAAGTAATAGTAAATAACGCGACCGAAAATCAAAATCGACGAACAAGGGAATCTACTGTCGCGAATTATAAAGCTAAGAGCCACGATGCTCTGGAAAAAATTTACTACGCAAGAAACACTGGCTCAACCTTCGCGTGTGTCTAACTTAACGATAAACTACACGAAGCCACTATGCTTCGAAAAACAACAAATTGTCTACGCAAAACCACCGATTCTATTGACCGCATTGCGCTCGGTCACAAAAATTCCTGAAAGATGAAAGAGGAAGGGCACACAAATAAATACACAAGAAGCACACTAGTGCTTTACAATTTTGTTTTCTTTCTTCATTCAGAAACACTCAATGGAAATATTGTCGTTTGTTTAAAGTGATAAATGTAGTTCGTTTTCATTAAATTACATCAGAAAGTTAAATGTTCCCAACAACTATAAATTTAAATAATAAAATATTATTAATGAAGATAATTGTAAAATAATTGCTCGATTTAAAAATATTATATATCAGTCTATTATTATTAGAGTCGTAAGCGTGATAGTTTTAAGTTAATTAAATTTTAATATATCTTCCGATTTTTTATAAATGTTCTAAAATGTACAAAAATTGAAATTTATGGCATATAATAATTATGTAATTTTTATGTTGTACTTAACTTGCATAAAAAAACTGTATGCAAATGCAATTGTAACAATTCGTAGTGATAATTTTGTAAAAAGTTAATAAAAACATGCAATAAAATACGTCAATTAATTCCTATTTAATTTTACATTTAATTGAAATCGATTATAAAACAAATTAAAAAATTATTTATTATTTAAATTCAGTTATTTAATTTCAGCATTAATATATCACACTTGCGACAGATAATAAATCGATAAAATGATAAAAATATATAAATGTTATTTATTATAATAATTTATGAATATTAAATTTTACCAGACTTAACCCAGAACATTTGAAGAAGACGTCATTTGAAAATTTCCAAGGGTAATGACGTCGATTCCGTACCGGTTGCTTGCCTCGTATTTGAATTCCAAAGACTGCGTCTGAAATAAAGTCAAATGTATCACAGTGAACATATCTAATCATAATTAAGCAATAATCGAACTCGAAATAATAAGTACAAGACGCGTAATTAACTTTAAAAAGATATAATAAATCGACGCAAGTTAAATATCGAAGAAAACAATCGAGATACGATTCACTTTTCCGCACAATTCCGATTAAATTTATAGTTGAAATGTATTAACACACACAACAATTAAACAAAAGCACCGCTAGAGACTAAACGCGAGTAGTATTAATGATAAAAAACGTACTTAATTGGTCGCGAGAAGTAGACACGTATTGACACATCGATTTTTAAAATAGAAATGGCGGCCGCGCGCGGTACCGAGCATCGTTCGCGAATTAATACGGAGGAATCCGACGATTGCCGAAGCTTCTAATTCAAAATGGAGTCCACCGACTTCGAATTTCAATCCGAAATAAAATATAAATTAAAGTCAAATATATCACAGTAAACACATCTAATCACAATTAAGCAATAACTGAACTTGAAATAATAAATACGAGACGCGTAATCTCCTTTAAAGAGATATAATAAATCGACGACAGTCGAAGAAAACGATCGAAACACGATTCACTTTTTCGCACAATTCCGATTGAATTTATAGTTGAAATGTATTAACACACACGACAATTAAACAAAAGCACCGCTAGAGAGTAAACGCGAGTAGTATTAATGATAAAAAACGTACTTAATTGGTCGCGAGAAGTAGACACGTATTGACACGTCGATTTTTAAAATAGAAATGGCGGCCACGCGCGGTACCGAGCATCGTTCGCGAATTAATACGGAGGAATCCGACGATTGCCGAAGCTTCTAATTCAAAATGGAGTCCACCGACTTCGAATTTCAATCCGAAATAAAATATAAATTAAAGTCAAATATATCACAGTAAACATATCTAATCACAATTAAGCAATAACTGAACTTGAAATAATAAATACGAGACGCGTAATCTCCTTTAAAGAGATATAATAAATCGACGACAGACGAAGAAAACGATCGAAACACGATTCACTTTTCCGCACGATTCCGATTGAATTTATAGTTGAAATGTATTAACACACACGACAATTAAACAAAAGCACCGCTAGAGAGTAAACGCGAGTAGTATTAATGATAAAAAACGTGCTTAATTGGTCGCGAGAAGTAGACACGTATTGACACGTCG
Source organism: Colletes gigas (assembly GCF_013123115.1). Taxonomy (NCBI): domain Eukaryota; kingdom Metazoa; phylum Arthropoda; class Insecta; order Hymenoptera; family Colletidae; genus Colletes; species Colletes gigas. The sequence goes on from NW_025106644.1 coordinate 4,555,658, forward strand.
ATTTTTAAAATAGAAATGGCGGCCACGCGCGGTACCGAGCATCGTTCGCGAATTAATACGGAGGAATCCGAAGATTGCCGAAGCTTCTAATTCAAAATGGAGTCCACCGACTTCGAATTTCAATCCGAAATAAAATATAAATTAAAGTCAAATATATCACAGTAAACACATCTAATCACAATTAAGCAATAACTGAACTTGAAATAATAAATACGAGATGCGTAATCTCCTTTAAAGAGATATAATAAACCGACGACAGTCGAAGAAAACGATCGAAACACGATTCACTTTTCCGCACAATTTCGATTGAATTTATAGTTGAAATGTATTAACACACACGACAATTAAACAAAAGCACCGCTAGAGAGTAAACGCGAGTAGTATTAATGATAAAAAACGTACTTAATTGGTCGCGAGAAGTAGACACGTATTGACACGTCGATTTTTAAAATAGAAATGGCGGCCACGCGCGGTACCGAGCATCGTTCGCGAATTAATACGGAGGAATCCGAAGATTGCCGAAGCTTCTAATTCAAAATGGAGTCCACCGACTTCGAATTTCAATCCGAAATAAAATATAAATTAAAGTCAAATATATCACAGTAAACACATCTAATCACAATTAAGCAATAACTGAACTTGAAATAATAAATACGAGATGCGTAATCTCCTTTAAAGAGATATAATAAACCGACGACAGTCGAAGAAAACGATCGAAACACGATTCACTTTTCCGCACAATTTCGATTGAATTTATAGTTAAAATGAATTAATACACAACACAATTAAACAAAAGCACTGTTAAAGAGTAAACGCGAGTAATAATAAGTGAGGAAATATCAAAAAGTTCGAAATATGTACCTCGTTAGCCGTTAGACGATGGACAGGTCTGAACACGCTCCGACACGTCTCACCCCGCCACTTTTTAAAATAGTAATGGCGTCCCCGCGTTGCATCCAGCATCACTTGCGAATTGGGGGGGTGGGTGGGGGCGCCTCCGATGATTCCCGAAGCTTCCATTTTGAATAGAAATTTCTCGACTTCGAATTTCGTCGACTTTATCACAAAAATACAAATTAAAGCAAATGCATTGCAGGAAACATAATTAAAGAATAATTGATCTCGAAATAATATGCAAAAGATACGTAATTTCGTTTAGAAAGAATCGACACCGGTTGAATATCGTAAGAAAACGATCGAAATACCGATTCACTTTTTCGCACAATTCCGATTGAATTTATAGTTAAAATGTATTAATACACAACACAATTAAACAAAAGCACTGTTAAAGAGTAAACGCGAGTAATAATAAGTGAGGAAAGATCAAAAAGTTCGAAATATGTACCTCGTTAGCCGTTAGACGATGGACAGGTCTGAACACGCTCCGACACGTCTCACCCCGCCACTTTTTAAAATAGTAATGGCGTCCCCCCGTTGCATCCAGCATCACTTGCGAATTGGGGGGGGGTGGGTGGGGGCGCCTCCGATGATTCCCGAAGCTTCCATTTTGAATAGAAATTTCTCGACTTCGAATTTCGTCGACTTTATCACAAAAATACAAATTAAAGCAAATGCATTGCAGGAAACATAATTAAAGAATAATTGATCTCGAAATAATATGCAAAAGATACGTAATTTCGTTTAGAAAGAATCGACACCGGTTGAATATCGTAAGAAAACGATCGAAATACCGATTCACTTTTTCGCACAATTCCGATTGAATTTATAGTTAAAATGTATTAATACACAACACAATTAAACAAAAGCACTGTTAAAGAGTAAACGCGAGTAATAATAAGTGAGGAAAGATCAAAAAGTTCGAAATATGTACCTCGTTAGCCGTTAGACGCTGGACACGTCTCACCCCGCCACTTTTTAGAATAGTAATGACGTCCCCCCGTTGCATCCAGCATCGTTTGCGAATTAGGAGGGAGGGTGGGGGCGCCTTCGATGATTCGCGAAGCTTCCATTTTGAATAGAAATTTCTTGATTTCGAATTTCAGAGACTGTAACAGAAATAAAGTACAAATTAAAGGCAAATGCATTGCAGAAAAGACAATTAAAGAATAATTGATCTCGAAATAACATGTATAAGATACGTAATTTGGTTTAGAAAGATATAAAGAAGCCGGTTGGATATCGAGGAAATTATGCGAAATACGACTCAGTTTTCTCACAATTTCGACTCAATTTATAATAGAAATGTATTAATTGTTAACGAAATTACCGTTAGAAAGCAAACGCGTGTAGTAATTATATATCAGCCGGTTAGAGACACACGCTCGGACACATCTTACCACGCCAACTTGTAACGTACGAATGGCGATTCTCCGCTGCGTCGAGCGAATCGGGGGTGACGAGGGGGAGCTCCGTTGTCTCGCGGAGCTCGGAAAGAAAGATTAAATCTCGTTTTCGAAGCTTAAAAATATTCCCAACATGGGAAAAATATAGCGATAATAAATAATTTGATAGTTAAATTTTAATTAAAAGATTTAATTCGAAAAAGCAACGAATATTCGAGACATTGGAACTTCTCCCGCCCACCACCCAGTGTCGCTGCTAATGAGACAATAACGTTATAATATAAAAATTGGCGGGACTAGACAATATCGTTGTAACATATCGTCATTATTATTTACGTTATAAATATTCCATTTGCAACGCTAAAATTGATCACGATAAGTTTAAATTATTTGCGATACTACTTTGAAATCAAACGCGATCATTTGGTGGTGCAATTAGCATCTGAAAAACTATAAAATGCTATAGCTACAGGCGAATACAATGATATAGTTAACAGAGATGACTTTCCATCCTTATTCGAAAATAAAGATGAAAAGCAATTTGTTGCAGCCCGTTCTTGAGACAGTTTGTCAGGGCCCCTTTGACTCCTTGAATCTTTTCTTTTTTCGACGGTCCTGCCAAAGCCTGAAATTTAATACCAAGCTCGAGCACTCCGTGAAATACGCAGATACCCAACAATTCTATTATAAGAATTGTTATCGGAACGCGTCTGAGGTAACTTGAGCTGGAAGAGCGTTTCAAGGGGGGTTCCCCTAAACCGTGGACGCGATGAGCGACTTCAAAGTCGCGGCAATTCCAAGAATTGAAAGTGAAACCCAAACAAACGGTATATGTATACAAAATCCTTTTAAATAGGATCACTTTTCAAATCCCAAAATTTATTTTATATATTTTCCATATACTAATCAATTAAACAAGTTTTTGTTACAGGAAGAAAAGGCTGGAATGGAGGGGTATCAAAGAATTTAATATACATTTGAAAAACACAATGGTCCATCTTCCTCGTATAGTTTAGTATAAATATAGTTTATTTTCACATTTAGTTTTGATCCTTATAGTTTAATTTCATTCTGAATGAATACAGTAACAAGTAGTGTTTCTCAAATTTTGTTTGGTTTTAGATGTTCTGATTTTTATTTATCTCCGTGGTGGTATGTGACACGATCATAAAAATAGTTAGAAATTATTTCTCTAGCGGTAGTGCTTACATCAAGTTTCTTTCGTTTGTTTAAAACTTACGTTATAATTACAGATTTCATTATACAAACAATATTACAGTGTATAGAATTTTTGTTTCTAATCAACGTTATTATTAGCCATGGAAATTCATGGATTAATTCCATTAATCGACTAATATTAATCACGACTTACTTCTGAGAACTAAATTTTCAATAATTTCAATATAAAAAGCTCAGTAAGTACAGTGAACTTGGCAATGGGTGAAATTTCATTCGAAGAAACGAAGTACTGCTGTAATTAATCAGCGATATAAATATAAGATTAATTTGATCGCTAGATCGCCAGCTCGATGTGGCGTTACTTACACATGTAAACGGTACACGGTAGCGTGCATGCAAATGGGTTGCAGCGTACTTAGGGGCGTAACAACGGACCGACATTATTTCGTCTACTACAAACGACTAGTATGCTTTCGTTTACTATTCCGTTTCCCGGGGGTTAACGTTCGAAATGAATTAAATAATTGTTCCGTAGCCTATCTCGCGGAGGCAGAACGACCACAGAAATAATTCTACGCGTGATTAGATAGGACATTGCGTTAAATAATCTTCTACATAATACGGTCTGTTTGCAACAGTTTTCGGATAGCAGACACGATTCATTCGTTCCATCGAACGATCCAGTTACATTATCTAAGGCAGAGCTACTGTGTTAATGACAATTACTCGCGGCACTTGCAGCACGAGTACTTGTAGTACTTTATCCGACACAGGCCATTCTTCACAACCAACGCACAGTTTGGGTGTTTGTCGACACACTCTGACGTCTCGTAGGCTTCTGAAATTGGGTAAAATATCTTGTCAAGACGTTGCAAAAAATGAATCGATTAGATTCAACAATTTAGCTTACTTTTCGGTGGTTTGCTCGGCGTCGAGATCTCATTCTCGCACGATTTTGAACTACATTGCAGCCTCTCGGTCGGTCTTGCGTCCTCCAGGCAATTCGAGTCCTCGACGCCCTCGAGAATGCAACGGACCAGTCTCGTTTGCACACCGGTGCCACACGTCGTCGAGCACTAAAAATAGATATTTATACGATCACAAAGTCAGGGTCCCTTGCATCACAGTGAATTTCTGCGTGTAATTTGCCTTCGACCAGCTCGAAGTGAACCATTCCGGTCTGCACACGGACACGCTGCATGGTTGCTCGGTTGCTGGCCTCGAATCGTTGCAATCGTGCGCTGGTAACACGACAAATTTACTGTTCGTCCTTGCTACGCAGAGAACCTCTCGATTCTGGACGCCCACTCCGCAAGACACAGAACACTGAAATTATAACATTAGATATAATAAGATATTCTGGTCTAGGGGGTTGAGCAAATGTGGTTCATAGTCTTGTTTCTTTGGTTCACTTTAAAGTCTGTACTAAAATACCCCTGTTAATGAGAACAAGTGTGTGTTTTGAGTATTTGTTACTAACTGATGTCCATGGGCCAATGAACCACTTGGCTTTATCGCACTTGGTCCCTTTCCCATAGCACTGCCTTTCCGTTTCCGGTCTCTCTGTGGGATTGCAAAACAGTTCACTGCCATCTGCACAGGCTACTTGCCTAGTCTCGACCCCCTTGCCACACTCGACTGAGCACTAAAACAAAAGATAAGAAAGGTCCAAGAAGCAAGAACATTGACTACTTCTTGTAGCAAAGAATAATTTTACCTTGGACGACCAATTGGAGTACAGCCAAGGTGCTCGTTGGTCAGCGCTGTTGCTTACACAAGACACAGAGTCGCAAACCTTTTCAGACTCTGGCTTGTTGAACAGAGGGCAGGATTTACCAGGTGTGATGCACGTGACTGTTCGATTCCTCACTCCTCTTCCACACGTTGCAGAGCACTGAAATCACAAGAACGATTGCTGAACGTTCCAAACGCGTGAAGATTCAGAATTGATACAAAGGAACACGTGTGAAACGAGTGGAGATGCTTAGAAGCGTCGAAGGGAGTCTTCAATTGTTTGTATTGATAAAAAAGGCCCCACTTACGGGGCCCCAAGGGCCGACGTCCCATCTGGGTGTGTCGTGCGGCGAGTGCATGTGCCTTAATTCCGGGCTGCAAGCCGGTTTCGTGCAGGTCTCCACGGTTAACAGGTCCGTCGGTCGGATGCACGCACCGGCCGCCACTTGCATCGTTAAATTCGCGTTTAATTCCTGTACGCACTCCAATTTTCGTGTCCTGGTACCGGTCCCGCAGCTGACTGAACACTCGCTCCACGGCTCTGCCCTCCATCTGCAACCCAAATCGTGATACTCTTTAATTTGTACGTGGTAATGGTTAACGTTCCAATTACAGACAGAATAATTTACTTGGCTAGACAGGGACGGTCGTTGCAACGCAATGGAGGCGGCTGCTGAGGCTTCTCCACGTTCCGACAACGCTTCTCGTTCACTATCATCTGGTTGGTCTCGCGAACACACTTGAAAATCGCTGTTCGAACCCCTGAAAGTGGTTGAATTTAATTGATGGGTAAACACCTTTTAGAAAGAAGTGTAGAAACAAAAAAGATACAAACTTAGGCTGGTGTGGGGTACATTGAGTAGGTAAAAGGAGACTACAAAGTTACTGTAGTGCTTGTAACTAGACTAGGGAATTTAGGGGTTGAGACAAGCTTTTAGAAAGCTCCCATTTCATTAATTCAATTAATAAAATTTGCAAGAAGATCCACAGTCTACTTATAATTAAAGATACATAGTCTCTAGGAATCTGACTACCTCTGCTTTAAAATTGTCTGAAATATTATTCTTTTGACCCTATGCACTCTGTATATATAGATATGTAGATAGTATTCATTGAAACGAACAAAGAGTTTTGGGAAGCGTGAACCCAGACATCTGACCCTGTTATTTCTGTCCAAACATAAATGAAAAGAAGCAGATTTTTTCGTGAAAGGCTCGGGCAACCACGCGTGGAAAATAATAACGTGGGAGGATCACGGATGTGTGGCTTCCTGCTAATAAATTTCGTGAATCGGTAGGGGACTTCCCACGCCTATTTTTTTTCCTAATTGATAATTCACCTCCTCCACAATCTTTGGAGCAAGGAGTCAATCCGAAGACCATCCACCCGAATTTCATTCGCTTCTTCCTTTTGGCCTTCGACTTTGGTTGATCGCCGGCCATCACGGTGGTAGGCGGATGCTTCATCTCTGCCTTCGGTGCTCTGTCGCGACTCCTGGGCGACAGATCAGCCTTCCGGTCGGGCCTGAAAAAGCGACGATGCTGCACGATAGCAAATTCTAAACGCTTTTCGAATCATGGAGCTTGAACAATAGCCTCTAGTAATATTTACATTCTGGTCAGAGCGACGCGAACGTCCGAATCGGGGATTTCGTTGCCACGATCCGTGGATCCTGCAACAAAGGGACGGTAACGGATCGCTTTTGCTCTTTGCGTGAGTCACCAGTGGTTCATAAAGTGGGTCGCGTAAGGACGTCACCTTGAAAAATGCAGTCGATTAAACGCCTCGTGGCTAAAAACGGTTACCTGTCGCGAAAAGCGGCGGTGCTATCATCGCCTTCCCGTTGGATGGTCCCTTCAGCGGCAACATGTACTTGTAAAGCACTCCGGGATTCATTTCCTGCGCCAGTATCTGAGAGGGGGGAACGATTTAAGAATACAACACACAATAGGGAACGGGGGGCAAAAAAAGAAAGAAAGAAACCGTGGGTGAAATAAATTCCGCGAGGGGTCAGATATCAGAGGCGTCTTTATGGTTGTACCTCTAAATGCAAAGAATCGTTCAGTGGCCCGGTTGCCAAGATGCACTCCACGCGGCTTCTGTCACCCCTCTGGTATGTTAATGTCGTGCCAGCCGCTTTATAAGTGCCGCTTGAACTATATGCCAACGGTCCATTCAAGATGTAACTACCGTTGCTGTCCCTCAATGCTAAACGGATCAGATTATTAAGAAACGTTCTCTCCTCTGTACACTTAGTTTTCTATACAAGATGAAGTACCCAAGAAGTTGCTGCTGAAACGAAGTTCGGAGATGTTGAGAGACACAGCTCCCTTCGGTATCGTGGTCACGGGTTGATGACCTCTGGGCAGGATTGGTTCCATAAAAATCCCCTCGTACAGTCGACAACCTTTACCCTGACCACCGCAGACACCACAAGCATCCGTCGTCACGCCTGAACCTACCACACCGTCGCAACCTACTGTCTGCAACAGAAAATTACGTGCAAATTACCGTTATGTAATGTTTTTGTACTGAGAGTCAATAGAAATAACTGATGAGGAGCGGGCAATACCTGGTCACCCATTTTGTTAACCCTTTGCACTCCAAATTATATTTCAATCTTGTTACCAGCTGCTCCCCAATGCTTTTAAGTGTTTTATTTGAAATTTACGTTAATTAAAAATTATCGTATTTTGTAATTTTCAAGTGTATTAAATAATAAATATAATTTAATTTCTTATTTATAAATATTTCAATAACTAAATTTAAAAATTGAATACAATAAAATTCTTATGAAATAGTCTTATGGTATAGAAAAAAGTTATTATTATAGAAAAGTTATTGTTATAGAATAATAAGAAAAAATTAATTATATTTAATTTTCATATATCCAGTGAAAATTATTATCTCTTTGGTTTGGGCTTGAAAAGATGTCATTCGACGTAGGAGTGCAGAGGGTTCAAACTTTGCACACTTGTAAATTTAGTTATAAGATAACAATAATTTTTTAAATATTAATGATCAAAGTTTCGTTATTAATCCATCACATACAGTGTCAATCTATTATGTATTAATTACCACCATTGGGCGTGATGGTAGAGTAAGGAACTCCCACCCAGTTGGTCCGAGTGCGATTCTCCATGACTACGAAAGTTTTTTCTCGGGATATGGATAAATTTAAATAATGAAAATCACACATAAAAATGCTAATTAACATTGTAATTAAGTACCTTTGTTAGCAATAAAATTTATAATGTTTATAAAAATTTGGTATTGATATCATGGTGGTAATTGCAACTGAGATTTGTGGATAATAATGAAAGCAATTAATATTTCTAAAATTATCGAATATCTACAAATCTACAAAGTGTGTGCAAAGTTTCAACAAAATGGAGGAGGGGTTAACACCCTCTCCTTAAGAACTTGGACTAAGAATCTCGTAATTAATTAATTACCTTGCACTGTCCAGTGACACATAGCCACCGATCTGTGCGTTCCATAGAGATTCCAGAATGTCCACGAACATTTGGAGCGTCGCAGGGTGTGCCGTCCATTACTGCCGGTTCAAGCGTTGCATAAAAACGCTCACCAATAGCGCGGCAATTAAGTGCACAAGAGTTCGGAGCTGACCAAAATAAATTACGATTACAAAACGGGACTTAATAAACTCTAAAAGCCCCCCAACTTACCATCTAAAAAGGGAACCCAATCGTAACTCTCGCCCTTGTAATTTCGTCCGTTGTATTTGGCGCATTGTTCCGCCCGCAAATCTTCTGGGAAGTTTGGACACCTCTGTCGGACAAGTAACAGATTACTTTTCGAAGATCGATTAACGATAAAAGTTTGGAATATTTTTAGAGGATCGAAAGGTGGTCCAGTTTATCGTCGAATGTAATAATTAACTCTTTTGGAGTGTCGTTCGACAGGCTCACCGTGGGCGCCATTAACAAAGTGCAAACGTTAATCTATCGCAGACAGTACTCAACGATGTAAACGTTGGCGCTGCACATGTCGCGTTGATTTACCTGCGTGTTGCACGTGTGGTATCTCTTGTACGTGCCGATGCAAATGGGTCGCGAGTTGCTCGTGCCGTTCCCCAAGATAATGCTCCTCTTCCTTAAGAGTCTCCTGAAACAAATCGTTCGTTTCAGTCGACCATTCTCGCGGCGGAAACAGCGACGACCATCGCTACTAGGGATCTACGAGCAAAGATATCCGTTTATTAAATTCGATAGAGAGATTTTGAACGGTAAATCCTTGCCCAGGTAGCGTTACGTGCAAATGTCAGCAACGATAACACGTTTCGAGGTCGCTGACTAGCGTGCAATCTTCCCTCGGCTACCGATCAGCAATTTGCTCGATACTTAACTGTTCCTCCGCTCGTAAACTGACACGCTTCCGAAGATCGATCCACGGGTGGAATTTCTCCACGAAATTCTGTCTGTTCGCGTGTAGGTGTTGCTTGGGACCGTTCGAAACCGCGAAACGGTTGCTCGCGACCTTTGATCGCGCGAAACGTTAACGGTACCGCGAGACGTGCGATTATTGGCGGGAATCGACGGTACGATAATCGATTACTCGCTGGTAATCGATAGTATGTTACGCGGCGAGCTGCGATAATCGATTACTATCGATACTGTTAAGTCTGGGTTAGGTCTGGGTTAGTTGCAATCGAGTTTCCTATCGATTTTTGTATAAGAAAGTGTTTTATCGTGCAAAAAAACTTTGAAAAAGAGGGTTTGCTTACTGATATGGCACACACTCGCGAGATTGAGACTGGATGCCGGTGCCACAGGTCCTCGAACACCCGCTCCAGGGACTCCAGGCGCCCCAGGTGCCTCTGATTCGATTGTCGCGTCCCAGACCGAACTGAGTCTTCTCCCGCAGCATGTGATACACCTGGAAAATAGTTTAGCGACTCTAGTCTTCTATCACTTGACAATTTCACGATGGACAGTTTCCAGAAAATGTAATTCTGGAAGATTGAGAAATCCTTCGGTGACAATTACGCGCGCGCGAAACGAACGGTTAACAAGGAACGCGTTTTCTCGAAACGATCACGCGAGGTCGACGGCGGTATCGCAATATTTCGTAAAGTAAACGGTTCGTTTAAGCGTAATAGAAACGCGGTACCAAGGCGGCGTTGCACGACACATAAATGTGTTTGCATTTTGCGTTCCTCGTTCGCCTGGCCTTGAGAACCGCAGCCAGCTCCGGTTGTAATTTAGGAACTTCTTCCAGTGTCGATTAATTATTCTTCTCGTGCCACCCAAGAATAACGTCTTCGTAATTGCTTATTAATTCCTGTAAGTGGATTAAATTAATATGCACCGGACGACCGCGCGTCGAGGATAAAGTATCGTAATGGGAGAGATCGTTGCGATACCGGTATTATATCGGTTGAAACGGGGATACCCCGTTCGAACAACATATTTCTGTTAGATAGATCGCGTAACGATCGATCGAAGCGATACTTGACGGTTCGATAGTCGAGAAAGAGAATCGATCTGAAGCTCGAATACACATTGATATCGATGTTACCTGGGACTGAGACTCACCTCGATGGGATACTTGTCGGGCACGTGGGTACAGGAGACGCTGGCCGCGGTGAGCATTGTCAGAGCTAGAATCGATCTGAAACAAAGATTGCAGAGATGCCTTAATTAATCCGACGTAATGGAATGCAATTTGTTATCGTCATTGTCCATCTGCGAGCGTTTTTCACCGAGCATTCGGCGACCGTTCAACCGAGCCAATTATCACTTTATCTCTGCAACTATCTATCTTTCGACCCGGGTCTCCTTGGTGGTAGACATTTCAAGAATACGACACTCTCCATTAAAATTCCGATATTAAGAATTTTTTTTCTCGAAAGCGCGCAGGATTTAAGGGGTACGTCTATTCACCAAAGATGTTTGTAATCGACTACTACAACTGGAAATATTTTTTTTAGAATGATTCGAAATTTTTTAATTTTGTCGAAAAATTCCCCCCTTCTCGAATTTTTTTCTCTAAAATGCGAAGGATTTCGGGAGTATGTGTAATAACCAAAAATGATTGTAATTAACCCCCCCAGCTAAAAATAATTTTTTTAGACTGATTTGAAATTTTTTAATTTCAACAGAGAATTTGCCCACCCCATGTCGATTTTCCTTAAAAATGCCGATTATACGATCATTCCAGATAATTGCGCGGCCGGTAATCGGAACTCTACTATATAATACCGACTCGAGACTAAACGATTCCACTCTGTGCATCCTCGTTCGCAATAACTAGTTTTTAAATCGCGTTTATCCGCCACAGAAGCGAATAAATCCACTCCGGTGATTAAAGTTCTGGGATACTCTGGTCAGCGACCCTCTTTTGAAGTTAATTTACAGGATACGGGGAGCAAGCGTTCTCGATCGTGCAGTCTGGAGGTCATAGATTTCAGTAGTCCTCGATTTTCACGGCACGGAATCGCGTGCATCCCCAGGTTGCAGCAGCGTGTGCAACGAATAGGCGCCAGACCATTCCGTCACGGCGATTATTAAAACTCCACCATAGATCTCGGATCTGGAAAGGGGAAGCGGATGAGGGAGAGGAAGATGCATACGGGGGGGAGCAGGGGAGGGAGGCTGTGACGCTGATTCGAGTAAACTGTGCCACTAAGCGCTAATAACGTTTCGCTTGTTGCGTTTTCTCGGAAAGCTTAATTAATCATTACGCCCCTGAGCGGAGAAAAAAGGGGAAACGGAGAGCGAAACAAACTGTAACGCGCCAGCAGTTGGGCATTTGGATACATGAAATGCACACGAGGAACACGAGCAAACGTTACAAACGAATGGAAGAACGATATGTACACAAAAAAATTATTGCTCGAGCAATTTCTAACGTTGAGAGTTCCCCAAAAAAAAAATTGAAGAAGAACCAAGAAGATTACTGTTCAGCTTCTGTGAGCTTCCTGTTGGACGATAATCAATTACGTCGCTTGCAAATGGTACCGTAGTTTATTAGACACGATTATTATGAATTGGAACGCGTGGCTCGGTATGCCCAGCACCTAAGAAAGGGACGTGCATGCAACCATTGCACTTGCTGCAGCTGCACTGGTCAGTCGCCACGGAGCAATCGTGCGCCCAGTTGCAACGGCGAACACGTGTTCCTCCATTCTTTGCGGCGCTCAGACCGTTCGGATTCCAGTTACTCGTGTCGTTTCGCCACGTTTCGATGCCCGTTACCTTTTGAACGACGCTACTTCAAAGAGTATTCTAGACTACAAATCAAAACAATTCGTCCTTTCAGAAGTTTCTAATTCGTGAAAACCTTAAGGAGATATACTATGATAAAAATGTCGATTATAGACGCTGTCATTCAAGCTCTGGACAAGCATGAGCGTAGTCTATTGCGCCTCTAACCGATAAACGCATCGTCATACACGAGTGTTTCTTATTGATCAGTTTTTAACATTCCTACGCCATTCAAGACAAGACCGACATTGTTTATCGACGACGTGTGACGCACCGACCGTGATAGCGAAGTCATAACGGGTCGAAGATACGACCCTCGCCGCGAGATATCTCGCCGCGAAGTCGATACACCCGCAAAAAACTCTATCTCGATCGAGTAACAGCGTGCGAAACGCTGGCGGGTTCGTTGTGTTCCTCGCCGGAAGAGATTCGCTCCGTGCGCCCCGGGATATTTCAGGAATTTTGCGACAGTATCAATGGCGGACGGTGCAACGGTCCGATAATGGCTCCCGCGGGACAAAGATGGCGGCGATTATCCTCGATATTGTTCGCGGGATTCATCCGTGTTATCTACAATTCAAATATAAACAATAAATCACAAGAAAAACAGATATATAATTTCTTTACTCTCTAATTTATAACTAGGAAATGATTCTGAGCTTTCTTCAGTGGAAATGAATGATCAAAACAAAGATGGCGGCGATTTTAGAGCCCCTCAATATTATTTTAGTCCATCCATGTTGTCTACAACTCAAAATGACAAATAAATCACAGTAATAATAGAAATACAATTGCTATATTGTCTAATTTATAACTCTGTGATAATTTTAATCACAATTCTGTGCTTTCTCCAATAAAAATCAATTATCAAAACGAAGATGGCGGTGATTACACAGTCCCCCAATATTATTTAAGTCCGCCCAAATTATCTACAACTCAGAAAACAAATAAACAACAGAAATAACATTAGTATATTCCCAAATTTATACCTCTCAGATGATTTTAATCGCAATGTAGGGCTTTTTCCACCGAATTAGCGAGGGATCGCGAGAAGAATTAAGTCGAGGGGTTGCGAATCGCTTCAGGAATGGCAGAGTCCGCTTGCCAAGGAGTAACTCTGAGATTCTTCATGGGATTCGTTCCGGTGCCGTGGCGTTTCTGCGGTCGAAAAGCGGATGAGAATAATTCGTCGGGAGTCGGCGTCGCAGGAGGCCGGGCAAAATGATTTTAACCACGGTGGTCCCCCGGTTACGGGGATTTTCGTCGCCAGGAGGGGGACTCGGGACCCCCCGTCCCCCCTGATACCGATACGTACGCGCCCGTAACGCAAAAAAGGAACGACTGTGAAATATGATGCACGATACACGTACGGCATTGTCTCTCGGGCAGGCTGTGAGGATCTTCGGCGTTAAACGAGGGAGAGGAGGAAGAAAGTTGCCCTCGGACAATGGGGGCGTGAGTCTCGAATGGCTCCTCTAATGATACCGGAGCACTTCGATACCGAGGCGTATAAATGCATGCATCCCGTGAGAAGCTGCGAAACATTCCTGTTTATGCGTGCATTAACCACGCACTCCTACCTCTCCCCCTCAATTTTTCCCTTTTTCCTCGCCATCGTCGAACGACCGTGCGAGCACAGCAAGATGGCGTGGCCAATATTTCTAGCCTGTTCACGAGGATGGCACTAACAAACGCAACAGGACACAATGGGATCGTGAACTTTCGCGTTCTGGTCGATCATTATCGATCGATCCCGGGCTTTTTACCGTGCTAATCAGCCACGAGCTGCATGTCGAGGAAATATAAGAGTTCGTTGTCGAATCTGATCGGATGATCTGTGCATGACCGAGCCAGCCATTGCTGGGGATCTTAATTCGATCGCGCTCGATATTAATAAACCGACAACGGGGGATCGTTTCTACGGCCAAAGATCAATCGTTCGGATAATTAACAGGAAGAGATATCCGTGGTTTCGACACACCGTTTAGAATCTTAAGCGATAACTGTACATCGACGAAATTTTAATTGCCCAATGGGAAGACGGAACTCTTTTACATGCGGCTTTTTCAGCCACGGCATAGTAATGTGACATGCCTATAAATACTACGCGTCTCTGAGGTGTTATTAATAGAAGCGTGGGAGGATGCGAGAGTGCTACGTGCGACGAATAACGAGGAACCGACTTTCTCACCTGGAGGAGGACACGAATGGACCAGGTGTCGCTCGACCCTACGTCTCAAACGCGCTCCCCCGCTTCGTTAACCTACATTCCCCTATCGAGCCTCTTAACTTCGAAATCTACGCTTCGATCGCACTCCCCAGGTGCTTCAAATAATTATTATACGTTAATTAAACCTTCAATAACTTTTAATTGAAGCACAGAGCCTCCCTGAGCCTAGATCTCTACGTCCACCCTCCCTCTGAACCTCTTCAAAGCGTTCTTTCTTCGTTTTCGGTGTTTCCTCCCGGGTCCATCGTCTTCGCGTTTCACTCTCCGATCCGTTGGACTCGTTTTCGGTGTATTAGGTTTCACGTGTACGCGAGAGAGTATTGCCCAGTCGTGCGTGCAGTTAACAAGACACGTTCAACCATCTTCATGTAGGTAAACCGCCCGCAGTTACTCCCGTACTAACTTCTTCCTTGGAGCAATTTTTGTTGCTCACCCGCACGCGAACATTTCTCAAATTTAAACGGAATCCAAGCGACATTTCGATCGTGCGGAGGCTGTCGAGGATCTTGGATTCCGTCCACGGCACGCGAATAGGAAAAATTCTGACGAGTCTATTTACCAATTTCGCTCGTGCCTCGAAACAGCAAAAAGACACTCCCTGAGAAGAAGACGGGTAGCCGAGAGACAGGCATGCACGCATCCTGACCCTCCTCCGTCCTCGTTGCACCACGTTCTTACGCGTACACGTCGGTTCACCGACGACGAGTGACGTGAAATTATAATTCCGTAAAATTAACGTTGCATATGTTAATTATTAAGAACCGGTCTTCGGGATCCTACGGCCACAACCGGAATATGATATATCATAATATGTGTATACACGAGTTACACATATTATGAGCGAGAGTTGCTCCGAAACACGCTTGCCTTTAAGGCCACCGGTACGGTCGTGGCTCTTTTATTTCTTTCATCCTCCAGGGGGACCATTTGTCGGTTTTTTGGGGCCACGACATTTCACTGACCTATGAAACAGAGGTTCCGATATAAGGTTACTGGATGGAATGTCAACGAAAGGTCAATTCAAAAGGAACGTTACCGACGGGGAACGAGAATCAAACATACGTTACCGACCGAGTCTGTGTGTGTGTTTTTCTAGCAATTTCTTCGATAATATGAGAAAAAAATCCGCATGGTAACTCCTGAAAAATTCAATATGTTAATTATAAAAATTCTTATAACGTTTTTAGTATCCCCATGTTAAAAGAATAAATGTTTTTTGGGAAATTCTAATGGCGGCCCGTATGGACGCCATCTTGGAAGACTGTAATTACCGCGAGGAAATTATTTTCTCGTTTACGAAGTCGACAGATCGCAGACTGAATGTCTGAAGGATCAGAGCACCGCGAACGGGCCACTTAAATCAATTAATTTCCGTTCCGTGCCGCGCGGCCACCGTCGAAGGGGCGTTAACTAGCCTGTAGACTTCGACTACCGATAAACCCGAATTCCATCGTGTCTAGCCTCATCGTTCGAGCAACTATCGAACATCGAATACCACTTCCCTCGATAGTCTATTTCCGTCGACCCTTCAAAAGTACCATTCGAACCGCCGTAACGCTGTAACGCTCTCCGATTCGCGCAAAAAGCAACCGACAGGTAAATGGGCCTGCGATGTTCCGCGTTTCGAAATGATTACCACCTTTTCGAGCCGGTATCGTGGTTGTACGTGCCGCGAAATGGAACCAATTTCCCGGTACACGGTCTTCCATTTTGCGGGGAGGTCCTCGCCAACCATGACCTCCGACCTCGACGACAAAAATGGCCACAAGTGCTCTGGAGCATTGTGTACTTTGATAAAAAGGTGCTCTTGGAACTTCCGTTGACACAAAGTAAACAAAGGTCTCATGAAGCAAAGTACACGGAAACACGAGTAAACTAGAAGATAACTAGAAGATACAATTATTATAGTGAGAAACGCTGATCATAAAACGAAGCAAGCTCTAATTTTATCTACATCGAGGGAGCGTGTTTCGAGCGTTATCGAATCGCTGAGCTAATTAGTCGTTAACGCTGTAACGATCGCGGTCGGTGTTACCGAGCCATTAAGTCGGTTTGATCGAAGGAGAAGGTCGTAGGCGCCACGAGGGCCTCGTATGCTTTCGAATGCAACGTGTGCACCATGCAACATTTTTTTTTGCTGGACTAGGAGCGTCGTAAATAGCACGATAAGGAAGTCGGCCGCTCCGTTATCTAGCCTCCCCAACAGACAAACCGAAGATCCCCGGCATAAATTCGATGCGGATCTGGACACAGCAAGATGGATCTGTTCGTAATTTTCTTCCTGAAGCAGATACGCGCGCACGCACGCTCGCTTCCGAGTCAAGTTTCGGAGCGATTTATCGCCGGCTGACTGCTAACTTATCGACTATTGTTCGATCGTCGCGAATATGAGAACCGCACGGCCAGATGTGCACACGTCCAAACTCGAACGTATACCTCGAACGTATCAACTTTCTGCGGGAATGCTGAAACAGAATTTCATTGCAAGTTGTAACGTCGAGAATGTTACGTTCGAGAGCGACGGTCCGAGAATAATGCGCCGGAAAACGCACTCATAAAAGATACTCTTAGAGACGCGGAAGGGTGAACGCACCGATGTTAACACTTTACCAACCGGTAACCTAGTAATCGACTTTTTAACACGTTACCGATCGGTAACTTATCGACTTTTTAACACTTACCGACCGGTAACTTACCGACTGTCTTGAAATTAAAAAATATTAAATTTAATCACTTTCTAATGATAGAAAACGAACAATACAGTACATACTTTCATAAAGTTTCATTTAACACGTTTATAAGTGTAAGAAGAAGCTTTATATTCGCAAATATTAGCCTAGACGATCTCTATCGGTCGGTAAAGTGTTCTTCCACCTGTTGCTCGGTGGATAACAGAAGGTTTCGTGTTCGATTAAAGTTCTAAAATTGAAAAGGGACTTCCAGTAATAATAAGGCGGAAAGTTGAAGGGCTCGACGCTCTCCGCGGCCGGAAATAATTAGCTACGACCGGATATCGGTAGGCGGTGGCGTCGATGGAGGACAGTGTGACTCCCAATCGACTTTTACGCCGAGCGTTCGTACCTTTTGCTATGCCTGGCGTGGCCCTTCGATTCGCTCGAACACAATACACGTAGCAGGCATACAAGGCATTGTTTTGGTCGAACAAGCGCGGCTGGCTCGTTTAACGAACGGCGGGCACGTATATCGGAAAGCTCACGTATACCGTTTGTTTCTCGCTCGGTGGAACGGGCGGAAGCGACGTTATCTCCGTTCTCGCCGATTTTGATCTCTCTTTCTCTCTCACGCACGCGTTCTCAGTCACCACCCCCAACAAAAAAATTTACGAATACAATACGCGAAAGATGGGACGCGGTTGTAAGCGATACGGAATTACAGTTGCTCGTACATTTATCGTAGATCGATCTGGCCCTTTGTTTACGTAGCTTTGAAGTAAAACGATCACCAATACGGATCGAAACGCACCGGGGGCCTTTGGGAGCCAATTATTCTTCCACCGCCAGCGAATCGAGTTTTTAACGATTTCTATAATTTATATGGATCGAAACGATCACTATGACTTTTTTATAGTATCCTAAACTCGTTACAATAAACACCCAAGAGAGGGTAACATGCTTTAATACGGTACAATTGGTCTCTGCAAGAAGATGGCGCGTAGATGGCGCTGTCAGCGCGGAACAGAATTTCGGAGGATCTCCGCGTCCATGTTTCACGTTGAATAGCGTTAAATAAACCATGTTGGTCACTCGTGCGAGTCCTCAGGGTTGTATGTAACGTTTACAGAGCTTGGCCAATTCCTTCCATGCGTGCTGAGCATTCCATCAACATTTTTATCAAAGTGGGGATTCCAATCCCTCTAAAAATACATCTGTACTATCAAACATTCTTAATTGTCTTTCACATTAGCAATTCCAAGGGTTTATCGAGCAACTTATGTAGTTCGACTGGTACAGAAGTAATACAATATCAGCTACTTAGCGATGCTAGCGAAACATGGACGACAATGGCTCTACAGATGCGGTTTGCATTCGGAAACCTCGGACAATAACAGTGGGAACGTTGGCTATTCGAGCCTCAATACTCAATATTTGAATATAATTCAAAATTGTGACCGCGGACTCGTCTATACCTAGAAACGCTTGATGACTGTTGGAAACAGACGCGAAGACGTTTTAAATTCCCTCGTGGAGGCATCGAGTCACGTCTCTATATGCGAAACGTGCAACATATTTGCGACGTTTCTGCGGCGCGTTTTAATCTGAACCCTAGGTGGCTCGATCCGTACTATTCGAATACATTAATAACGTAAATATAGAGCTACGGTGTTTTTGTTATACAAACGAGCCGCTGTAACAGTAGTGGGCCAAGAAACGCGCGGTTTCCGGAAGGAAATCGCCGCTAAAATATCAACAGGCGTGTGGCCGCGTAGCACAGTGTTCGCGACATGGTTGGAATCGGTCGGTGAACGGTAACTTCCGGCAAACTGCTAAATCCGAGTGTCTATTTCGAGACGCACAATCCATCGATGACGCTGGAACGACGCAGTCCCGGAATAACGTTTACAGAAAACAGAGAGATCGCGTTAACAAACAACAGAAACATATCTGTTCTACGAATAAAAATAATATCACACTTTTAACACTTGACGGTTCCCGCGTCCCGATTTCGAACAGTTTCCAATTAATCCAGCTCGCTGGAACGCGACGGTCGAGCGTACCTGTGCCTAATTAGCGGCTCTGGTTGCCAATCTCTGTGCAACAACGTCGCGCAGGACGCACAGACTCGGATAATCCGTGGGAAAATGGCTCCGTTCGAGCTTGGGACACGCGTATACATATAAAGTTTAATAATAATCGCGATGAGTTCGATACAGTTGGAACGGCTGTCGTAACAGGGCCAGGTTGCAATAAAGAAAAATGGAGGGAAGAGAAACGTTCGAAAACGCGGAATAAAAATTGCAGAGAGCGTGCACGCGGCTGATCAGCTCGCCCACGATCTCGTTCGAAAGAATAATTATAGGTTTCGCGTACACGACGGGATAGGATATGAGATGGCACCGCTGGCGGTGTGGCGCGGTGGTTCACGTCGGGCCACGCTATCTCGCGCTCACTGAAAAATAAACGAGCAGGCACCGTTTAATGCCGTTTTCGAGCGCCCCGCCTCCGCGGCCAAAGGAGTTGCGAGACATGAACATTCTTATCTGATGCGTCCGGTACGCGTCCCAAGCTTGCACGGTGCACAATACCTAGCCCCCTGATAGCCGCCAGCCGTGTTTACAACAATTCTTCGCGGTAATGTGGAACACCATCGATCGTCGAACGCGCCTCGAGCTACGCGACCGTTCGATCATCTCTGCGTCAACGCGGCCATCCGTCAGGCGATTTTAGAACCGCGTTATTGGAGAATAACAAGGCTCAACGGACAGGTAAATAGGCTGGAGAGACGACGATCGGTGGTACGGCAAGCGTGTAGTAAATAATAACGTTATCGTTCCTCTCGTCGGGAAAATTTGTGATGGTGTCGTGGAGCGCAGATAAAAGATCGTACAACCTATTTTTTCCGTGACTATCTCGCTGAGACCAAGATACCGCACAATAAAGAACGTTGTTCTAGTCGACATAGTCGGCGGATAGTTTACAAACGTTACGAGAGATTTACGGCGCTTGCGCGACAGAGAAAGACGCAAATGGACTCTGTTCGACAATATTTTCGGGATCAAAGGATCCTCCGTGTGTTTAAAAGGCACGAAGCGTTACAATGATCTATAAGTAGGCGTCGATTTCACGTCCCGTTCCCCTTTTCGACCCTCGTCGTTTGCTATACTCGATTCGTAGACGAGCGCCGCGAGCTCTTAATCGCCGGTCGCGACCAGGAAGCTTCTGTTCGTCGGATTTATCGTCCACGACGGATTGCGAACCTCCGAGCGAGACGGCGGTTACAAACGCAAGAGAAAACCTAATTGCCAGCGGCCGGGAGTAGGAGCAACGCTCGGGAACGCCGGTCTCCCGAAGCGCGGATGATCGTACGAATGCATCTTTAATTCCACGCACTTATCTCGAAATCAATTTAAATCTTGGCCGTCCGCGCGGTTCCTATATGGCGAGGACAGGCTTTGTCCGTACGCCGACGTGGATCAGCCCCGTCCTTTTTCCCTTTCTCGTGCCGTGCCGCTCGGGATATAGCGTACCCGCGCGCATAAAGGCCATTGTTGCAGAAAAGGGACAGGGGACGGGTACGACGTTTCTCGTACGGCTCATTCAGCATGCAGTTGCGCCGAGGTTATCGCGCTCCACGGACGTTGATAGAATACGCATCGTCGCGGGGTTGCGGGTCCCCGGTGCCGGGGCGTCGTAGCTGTCAACGCGTCTCGAAACTGTCGACGCTCCTCGCTGCGGGACTCGATGCGAATCAACGTCAACCGTACGCCCCCGCACTCGCTGAACCCTCCTATTTCACCCTATCGATACAATTGCAAACGCCTCTCGCTTCTATGACACTCGGTCCCATCCTCTCACAGGTTACATTCGTTAGGTTACAATAATTCACACTCAACGTTTCCAATATACAATTCAACGCAATCGTCATCTTTTTCCTCTAGGTTGCATCTTCCATACGAATCAACATCACTCGTCCGCCCCTAATTGCAACCTCCTCCAGCTTTTATGACACTCAGTCCTATCCTCTAACGCGTTACATTCGTCGTTTAGATAACAATAATTCCAAGTCAACGTTTTCAATATACAATTCAACGCGATCTTCAACTATTTTCTCCTAGGAATTTGTTGCATCTTTAATAAGAATCAACGTCACCAATTGCAACCTCCTTTCGCTTCTATGACACTTCGCCCTATCTTCTCACGCGTTACATTCGTTAGATTACAATAATTCCTCAGTCAACGTTTCCTATATACAATTTAACGCGATCTTCATCTTCTTTCTCTAAGAATTTGTTGCATCTTCGACACGAATCAACATCACCAATTGCAACTTCCTCTAACTTCTATGACATTCAGTCCTATCCTCTCACGCGTTACATTTAGTCTTTCCACGTCCTTTAGATTACAATAAACCCCAGTCAACGTTTCCAATATACAACTCAACGCGATCTCGAACTTTTTCCTCTATTTGTTGCATGTTCTCTCAAGTAACGGGTGGCGAAGCTTGGAAGGTCACGGTGACGTGAAACGGCGGAAACACGGCGAACATGTGCGCGCGCATAATGGGCCTAATTGTGAGTCCCATGCGAAAAAGAGAAGGCTCGCCGCGAGAATTACGAGGTGGTCGTGGAGGCGCCACGCTCCGAGCGTGCTCGCCGCGACTTATGAATAGTATTCGTTGTACGTACGTGAGTGAACCGCGGGTTTATTGCCGGCGTTCACGGCAACTCTATCTTCGGTTCCACGAGATGGGATCGGTTCGCTACTACGCGAGGCCCTCGATACATCCATCGAAACGAATCGATCCCGGACCGTGCACAGCTGAAACAGCTGATCCGTAATTAAACGATAGTTCCGTTCTCTGAAAGGTGCGTTTCATTGACCCCCTGGGCGTTCTTCAAGTTCTTCCTCAAGTTATAGGAGTTTTCTTTTACTATTCCTAATCTCTTTGATAACCCTTAGGTGAGCAGGTGCTGGAGAACGCAGAGAGGAAGCAAACGCGATGAATTTTCGTCCGTCAGTGAAGACTAAGATTGCACGCCAACTGCTCTTCATATTTCCGACTCGTACGCATCAGCAGAGGCTAATGCACCTTTGTTTGTTTGTCCTTCCAACCCCTTTCCGGGGCGTACGCGTCCGCGCGATCGTGTTTTACCAGCTCCGCGAGTAATTGATCGATATTCGAGTCCGCCTCGCGGTTCGCACCTCGGAGATCCGAGACTCATAGTCTTTCCGGCTCGTTTCAGGTTATCGCTCCCCCCGGGGCTCGTTCCTACGCTCATCCGCCGCGCTCGATGCACAAACACACGAGATACACGCGATACACAATGCGCCGCGGACGCAGGTTTTGCGCTCGTCTCTTTGACTATGCACGCGAGGGCACACTATGGTCGCGGAGGGTGGTCCTTATGGGTCGCGATAATCATCTTACAATCGATGTTGCTTGATACAAAAATTACAATTCCCTCAGCAATACTCGCGAATCAATACAATGTAAACGTTACAATTTTGATAATAACAGGAGCTTCTTTACACATTTGCTTGGAACATTTTACACCCATGTAATACACGACTGCCGCATGTTTTCGTCGCCCCGTGTTATCAGGAACACGAGTGGATCACAAACGAACCGTGGGGAACTCGTCCACATACCGTACGTAATGTACACCGCATGTGATCCACCTATGTGCCCGCATACACGCATCCGTACACGCGCGTAGACTCAACATAATTACTCTACATGCCCCGGTACAGATTGCTTATTGTTCGCGTGGCTCCTTCCTCTCTCCTTCGTAGCCATTTTTTCCCCCTTTTTCTTCGACGCCTATCAGACCCTACACGCCGGATTAATGTCACAGGGTGCACGATGTTACTTTCACGGTTATCAGCCGAATTTGGAATTCACATCTTTGTCGTTTGTTCCACGTCCACTTGCTATGCAATTACAGGCTTTGTTAGGTTTCCAAGACAAAAAGAACGACGAAGATTCGTTGCGTACGAGAGACCAGACGGATCGTATGATAAAAGAAAGACGACGTAAACGTTTCCCAGTACTTGGCGGAAAATCCGTAATCGAAACCAGTAATTATGCGCGGACATGCTGCACGGCGTACAAAGAATGCTTCGCAGATAACAAGGGACTCCCTGCCCCGGAGCATCGAAAGTAACGAGGGCAAGGATTGATGTCCGTTCGTTCGGTACGATCGAGAATTATTACGAGGTGTCCGTATTAAAATAAACAGCGACCACGATGTGTACGCACGAGAGAAAGAGAGCTCGTTAAAATGACGAGTTATCGAGCGGGGTATCGTGTTTCGGGCGTTATTTTTTCCTTTCGCGTTTTCGAACAAACCACACGCTCGCGGTCACCGATAAAAATCGCGTACAAATTTCACGCCCCATCTTGCTTGTCCAGTATCGTGTTTCGACGTTAAACGCTTTAACCAATCTTATGTTTACAATTGTGTACAGCTTATTGAACGCCTCAGATCGCTTAGTGAGGGATTTTTCGGTTTTTAAAAGTCTAAATTAGCCACGAGACTCGCGTAATCCTC
This sequence comes from Colletes gigas, assembly GCF_013123115.1. Lineage (NCBI taxonomy): Eukaryota > Metazoa > Arthropoda > Insecta > Hymenoptera > Colletidae > Colletes > Colletes gigas. The sequence goes on from NW_025106644.1 coordinate 4,579,562, forward strand.
ACTCACCCGACATTCTTGACCGTGATGCGACGTTGTGTGCACCGTAGGCGCCGCGGTGAATCCCCGGTACCCCGCAACCACCGGTCATTCCTCGATTTTCGTGAACGATCCATGAAGATTTTCTCCGAGGCTCAGGCCATCCTGCACGAGAAACGCGATGCGTTATAAGGCGAAACCTCATTATCGGTTGTGTGATACAGAACGTTAGCAGAAGGCAAACTAGCGCTGGATGCCTTTAGACCGGTTAAGGTCGATCGCCTTAAGTCTCTGCCTCTAACTTTTATCCTCTCTCGTTGTCTGATAAACCGTCACGCCTGTCGAGAGACTTCGCTGGATGGGCTCTGGTCGCAAAAGTTTCCCGTTGGGAGCGAGAATCGCGACGGAAAGATTTGGAGCACCGAGAGACGCCGGTCAGAGCTCGAGTATAAAAGTCGTAAAGAAGCAATTTACGGGGCACGATATATTAAATCGCTACTTGGCGAACGCCCGTATAAAGAGGCATCTATATTCACGGGCTTCTTGTCAGCGTGCGTGTATCGTTGTATGAACAGCTGTGAAGAATGCGGTACGGCTCGCAGCCCAGCGATCAATTGCTGGAAAATCGGCTGTAAATTTCGTGCTTGAAAGAGGATCTAACGGATGCTTTCCGGAACGTGGATTACTTGGAAACATCAGAGATTCGCGCTAAATTGACCGTACCACACTCTTACAATCTACGACAGTTCGCTTCTGATCGTTCTGATCGCACAACCGATTCAATAGTCGCTTGAATGTGATTATTATCGTTGTGAATAGTTCGACGTACCGTCGTGCCTCATCTAATCCCATTCAGTAGGAGTTGCTGGCGGAGTCGCGGGCACACCGCACGTGGTACACATTTCCCGAGAAACACGAGGCAACCGGCGAGAGAAACTCGATGAAACTCGATCGAAAAACGGACGAACTGTTAACAGAGAACTTGGACTCGCCACGGAGGTGCACTGTGGAGCACGATGTCACACCGATCACGGAAAATTCGAAGGCAGGTGGTCCCCGCGCGTGAGCTGCCAGGTCGCGTGCAAGCTCGAAGACGAAAACCGTGTACGGGAGTCACGTTTGCGCGCTCACAGGCTGCCGCAGCCGCGACAGGAATGATAGTGGCGAAAGTGGGAGACCCTCCGGGAAATATATAGGTCCGCAGGGTGGTGGACGCGAGGAGGAAGGGGGCGGGGGGGCGCGACAGACGATGCATCCCCCGGCGTATGGCTATGTGCACTCATACGCGTCGCCACGCACGTGTTTACGCACGATCCACGTACGGACCGTCGCGATATGCGCATGCAACAGCCGGTGCAAGGTGAGATGCATCCCTGAGGATTGGAACAAACGACTCCCGCGCGATCATGGCCCCGTTTCTCAATAAACGTCTCACCCTTTCCTTTTGTTTTGTAACATTTGTGTAAGTTTCATGATCTGTGCACTTTTGCCATTACATTCCTGCATTTTTCAAATCGCAGATGTGGTCGGTTTCCGGTTTACATTTGTTGCAACGAGGCTCGCGCGCGTCGCGAGTCAACTGCGAGATTTCACCAGCGAAACGGATCGCGGCTAAATGCCACGACAAATCGAGTCTACAGTGGGGCAATTAGAGGCCAAACGCGGTAAAAAGTGATTTTATATAAATGTACTCATAATGAAGTAATGATTCACTGATTGTTGATGACACATGGGTCGTGATTTAGTGCGTTTTTTTTATTATTTGTCGATTTTTGATACGACTACGTAATTTTCAAAGGCATCATTTATTGATGCTTTGATTCTTCAAAGTAAATGATGAGTAATTGAATTACTTAGTAGGTATTTAAATTACACCAAAGTACATTTTTGTATCTCTAATATAGGATTTCGAGGGTATGTCTAATGACCAAAAATGCTTGTAACTGACCCCTCTAACTAAATATAATTTTTTTAGAACGATTTGGAATTTTTAATTTTTTCAAAAAATTTGCTCCCTTCTCGAATTTTTTTCTCGAAAGTGGGTACGATTTTGAGGGTATGTCTAACGACCAAAACTGATTGTAATTGGCCCCCGTACCCGAAAATAATTTTTTTAGAACGATTTGAAACTTTTAATTTTTTCAAAAAATTTGCCCCCTTCTCGAATTTTTTTCTCGAAAGTGGATAGGATTTAGAGGGTATGTCTAATGACCAAAATTTGTTGTAATTAACCCCCGCACCCGGAAATAATTTTTTTAGAACGATTTGAAATTTTTTTTTTTCGTTGAATTTAGAGACTTACCCCCTGTCGATTTTTCTTAAAAATTTGTTATTTATTTTTAATAAATTTGTTTGACGCTCTACAGAAAAGTTGTCTAATACTTTTTTGCAGGTACTTATGGGCTCTGCTTCAGAAAAAAATTTCAATGAGATACCTTTACTATTATAGGAGTTATGGCTGTTTGAAAATTGAACCAGTTTTAGGGGGGTTTTCCTCACTTTACGGTGTCAAGGAACAACTTTTCCAATATTGTTAGAATTTCTACATATGCTCCACTAAAATACGCGTTGTTTGCATTTTTTTAAATTGAAATCCTCCGATCCGTTCAGGAGTTATGACATTTTAAAGATTCACATTTTCGGGGAACCACATTTCTGGCCTCAGATTAGATTTTCGATATGAAATTTTTTTCTCGAAAATGCGTAGGATTTCGGGAATATATGTAATGACTAAAAATGATTGTAATCGACCCTTACAACCGAAAATAATTTTTTTAGAACGATTTGAAAAATTTTTTTTTTACCGAAAAATTTCAACATATACCAGAATTTTTTTCTCGAAACATACTAAATAAATTTAATTCAATTACTCATCATTCACTTTAAAGAACCGAAAGCATCAATAAACGACAATTACAATTTTGGATGACTTTAAGATTGAACATTTGAAAACCATGTATAAAAAAAAATCACACTAAATCATGATCCATGTATTTTAACTATTAGTGAGTCATTATCTCATTCTGGGTACATTTGTATAAAACCACTTTTTACCGCGTTCGTCGTGCAATGCTCGATAATAACGACCCTCGGAAAAATAAACGCATCAGGAATGCACGCTATGCCGCCTAACGATCAGAGCTTAATATTGCCGATACTCGGAGCACATAACGCATCGTGGAAAGAATTTTAAGCAATAGCTTGCGAAACATCGTCGCGGAGAGTCCAAGTGTCTCTTTCGTGGCGTTGTATGGTACACAATATTGATAATCGACGGTTCTGCGCTCGCGATCGCGTCTTATCGCGGCAGGTGACACGCGACAGAAGCCCAGGAAGAGACCGCGTAACCGGTGAACGAAGTCGAGGATACCCTGACAGCCTGGCGATTCGTTTTCCAACGGCACTCCAAGAAATCATCGCGTTAAGGTATGCGTAAACGCGACCAGTCTCGACGATTCCCGAGGCATCCGCTATTACGAACGAGCGTTCGCTTCCGCGGTGTGCGAGACATTAAACTGGCGCCAGCAAGATCGTTCGCGAGAGGTCTCATTATACGACTCGCGGAAAAACATATTTCCCTGCGCTACGCTACATTCTATTCCAATTCCTGACGCTCGAATTTCGCTCCTAAAATTTACCATTCCTATATCGAGCCGCGACGCGAGAATAAGCGCGTTTAAATTAACAAATATGTATAATTGTCGTCGTTGATTCCAAAAGGGTAAAGTCGGTTGAGGGTGTACGCGGCGATAAAGTGGAAGACGCGTGTGCAACAAGCAGTTATTGCTCCGCGGAGCGCGCATTGTAGTCTGAATGTTGGCTCAATGGCCCCTTAACTGGTTATATCATAGCCTTTCTGGCTGTTTCTCTTCCTGTTCCAATCTCTGTCAACGTTTCTACATACGCGAGCGCAGAACACGCGTTTCGATCGATAAGTCACGGTAAACAGAGATAATTCGACGGTACAAATAGAGTACTTTTTATAAAGATTAAAAAATAAACACCTGTCCTGCTCCTTCGATGAAAGTTTGCCATTTCCACAGTTTGAGAAACTGACTTCTCAAGAACAGCAATCAGGTGCTCCTTTTAACACTTTCTGAGGTTGCTCTTCCAAGTTTGTCCTCTTCTTTTTATTCCTGAAACAGTATATTAATTAGTACTTTATACTTCATACTTCATACTTCATACTTCATATAATCAATATGTTTTCAATCTTTTAATTAATTAATTAGTACTTTATACTTCATACTTCATATAATCAATATGTTTTCAATCTTTTAATTAATTAATTAGTACTTTATACTTCATACTTCATATAATCAATATGTTTTCAATCTTTTAATTAATTAATTAGTACTTTATACTTCATACTTCATATAATCAATATGTTTTCAATCTTTTAATTAATTAATTAGTACTTTATACTTCATACTTCATATAATCAATATGTTTTCAATCTTTTAATTAATTAATTAGTACTTTATACTTCATACTTCATATAATCAATATGCTTTCAATCTACGACGGTTCTGTGGTTCTATGGTCGTGTGCAGTAGCAGTGAAACTTGGAGAAAAACTGACTGCGACTCCTATTAACCTCATTGAGAGAAACCTATGATCGTCGACCGAGGCTCGTGCTGGCTGACCACCAACGCGATTACTATCATTTTCAACGATTGATCGCGTTACTGAAATGCAATTGTCTTTACCTCATCAGTACCACAACAGTACTCAACAGTGTTACCAATCCTCTTGAACGTTTTAATCGTTGAGTTTCCCCTCTAGGAAACTATGATCACGTCACGGCGCTTATCAGCAAAAAATAAATGGGTCCTCCGTTTCTCTATCTTTCTTTTGTTGTACTCGCTCCTTTTTGCAAGAGCCCTGCTCAACGCGTTCGTCGAATTACACAGCCCGTGGCCTATAATTTGGACACTATTTCGCGTACCATAAGCATGCAATCACGAAAAGGTGTTCCCTTTTGTAAGTGGTTCCACCTAGATGAAGAATTTATCGGCTAACAGCTCTTCACTCGGAGATTATAATACACGGTGCATGCGCGATCGGATCTGCGCGGCGTCATATTGCACCAGAACTAACTTCCCCCCATTTTTGTTCATTTCTTTTCACGCTGTAACTCTATATCTGCATACTTTGTAGCCTTCGTACGGTTTGGTGATCGTTCCTCCGTCCCGCGGCGTGCAATAAACGAACTTTCTTTCTCCTTCTCCGAGTTCCCGACCTCTGACCCGTTTCTTTCGTTTCCTTCGACCCCGGTGACCTTCCTGCGATATGAAATTTCCATTATTTCACGCAACATAGCTGTACAAATATTATTCAAATACTCAAATAATTCTCTTTCATTTTTAATGAAAATAATATTACTCAAATTGGAAAATTAATTTATAGTATAATGGACCATTGCTATAGAAATTCTTGAGCAGACGGGAGCCGCGAAAACGTAAAAATAGAAGTCGAGTGGGCCTGTCTCGATAAGTTCCCCCCGAACGGAACATCGAAAAATAAACGACCCTCGGTATCGAGACGCATTAAAATCTATATTGCTTTATGGTGTCGAGCGATTTACTCATACTCTGGAGAGTATAAACTCCCTTCTGGGCTACCTTCCTCTGAAAGCGGGGAAGAACCGGCCAAAAGGAGACGATGGGACTTTTTTATGCTTATATATACGCATTGATAATCCACAGATGCGTACGATCGCGAATCGGATCCAATCGACCGGTTTACATAAAGCAGACACGCTACAAAACTTTCTCGAACTTAGACTCGCCGCTAATTTTCACGCTAGGCTCTAAGCATAATCATATCTGCTGTTATTACTACTCTATTTACTTAGATACAATTCTAATAATTTTGGGTAGGACTTGACTCTATAATCATAAGAGTATACGTGTAAAATTGAGTAGGTTTGTACATGTGTTCCTAATCTCGACGACGACGAAGACTCTTTGAGGTGCTTGATTTATGCGCTGAGTTACACAGACATGTATATACGTTTGTATACAGGGTGGTCCACGCAATTGTTACAAGTCATAATTTTTTTAATATATCTCGAGATGTAATAATTTTTTGGCCATGGTACCCTAATTATTTTTTACATAGAATGAACAAAAGAATCGATCAATGTAAAAAAAAATATACATTTCTATTTAAAGAAATGATGCAATTGTTAATTGCACATGCACTGCTGCATCTGAAAAAATTTTAAAGGCCTACAGATGTAGTGCTCTTCGAACCATTTATCTTTTTCCTTTTGGCATTTTTTCGGAAATGCAATGATAACGGAGTTATGACTTGTAACAATTGCGTGGACCATGTTAAGGGGGGAGTCCCATGTGAGACCTCAAAAATATCAATTATTTTTTTACATCATTTTTTGAAAGTATATTTAAGAATGTACTGTTAAATTTTGAAAGATAAATATCAAGTATTGTGGATTGCAGAACATTTTCAGTCATTGCTTTGGGTGATTTCCATGTACAGTTCAGACATTACTGTTTCAAATGGTTTACAAGGTCAAGAGACATCTGCTGTTATTAGAAATTGAAATTTTAGCGTTTTTCTCATCTAGATCTTGCAGACTTTAAATGGGTTTCTTTTGGAACGTTACTTTCAAAAACTATACGTTCGATCGCTTTGAAATTTTTATACGTTGTTCTACGTATTAACAGTTCTCGCTCGTACCAAAATCAAATTGTTATAACGAATTTATCATAAATTTTTTATTAAAAAGTTGCAAAAGAAACGACGAGATTTTGCAATTTTTACTTTAAGCTTTCGCCATTTTGTCAATTTGCAACATAAATTATTTATTTTGGTACGGGTGATAACTGTAAACCTATCGAATAAAAATCTTTTTTATTTTTTTGATTTGAGTCAACCTTGGACGTGATAACAACATTAATAGTTAATAAAAATTAATAAAAAAATTATCTCGTATTCCCCAAAAGGATAGCTAAGTAAACTGCAAAAAAAGAATCATAACGTCGGATGTAACATTTCCTTAAAAAAAATTGAGGAAAATGGGACAATTTTCTATCATTCACATGGGACTCCCCCCTTAAGTCTGAATCTTAACATTGAAACATGAAGATGAGTCTGTTGAGACACATGTTGACGAGGACTATATGTGTGCTAGGTTATTTAAAAGTTGTTAGGTGACCAATTGACCAAATATTGATAAGTCATCATCTGTTGGTCACTAGGTCTAGGGGTCCTCCCCTACTATTGCTAGGACATATGGGCCCCCATGGCCCAAGGGACTCACAAGAAGTCCAAGAGTCAAATTCCATTGCAAATTCCGTTATTCCTCATAGTTGAGTGAATAAACTCTCATGATGCAAAAGGAGCATTGCTTGGCCACCCGGGGCTCCAACAAAGTCATCGTTATTTTTACATATTTGCGCCAGTAGACACATCGTCGTGCACCGTATTATCGCAGCTCCTGACGAGAGTGCAACGCTTCGCCACAAGGTCTCAACCGAGTCGATGCGTGCAACAAGTACTCGTCTCAATTGGCGATTACGACCTCGTAAATTCATTTTGAGATCAAGTTGAACGAGTGTCCATCCGGCGCCATTTTGTGTCCTAATCCGCAACTTCGGAAAACCGGCTCCCAATCCCGTGCAACCTCGTTACCCTGGAATGTTGAAAAAACAATGTTTTTATCCGAACCGCATACGCGTTTTATTTTTTAAACTCGTCTGCAAAACCGACGAGCGAATTTTTTTGTCGCGTTCGAGACCGATCCTTCGAACCGGCGCGATAAACTCGTGCGACAGCACGGTGGCCATTCTCCAGAAGGCCACTTAATAATAGCCCGTTATCGGTGTGCTGAAAACTGATTAAAATGCGTGCCAGCCAGGATGTCTCATTAACGAATTAACACGACACGCTCTGTAGATAGTAGAGCGCTGTTACAACCGCCTTATCTGTACTCCTTTTGTCTCTGAAAGCCGTGACCGATATGCCGCCACTCTTCCCCAAAAAAATTCAGCAACATTGGAAGCCCTCCTCTGATGCACGTGTTGGGCAAAGAACCTAAAACGTTTGAGTACTGTCAAATACTTGGTGGTTCGATTAGTCATTAAATTACTAAGGAATTAATAGGTGGACTGTCGAACAAATGGGGAATACCCGATATGCTCCACGAGGGGCGCCTTAAAAACTAACAGACGGTAGTTTATCAGCTCAAATAGCCATCGTCACCTCTCGAGGTACGAGCCTTCAAGTTTAACATGCAAAACTGCTTCACAAAATTGTACAAGGTCTATTCTTCCATTAATTGCAACAATTACAAGTAGAGGATCATCCCTGACTAAGGGTCTCGCTGATGCATGCGTTATTGACCGTTCCCAGGCGCTCGACATCGAAACGAATCAGTATTCCGCTGCAAATGCGAGCAAGATTCCACTACGTATGCGTGTAACCAGATATTGAAGTGGTTCGAAGACCGCAATGGTACTAGTGCGTCCATCTTCCACCGAATCAGCTTGGAGTTCTTAACGACACGAGGACAAATACACGTTGGGGAGACTTTGGCGGGGAAAAATGGAGGCGATCGTGAGACTGGCGACGAAGATGCTTCTTCCCAGACTTGTTCGATGCAAAGGAGGCTCTCCCCCAGCGTCACTCGTGTTTACGGACGCAGACCGGAAAGCGTGCTCTTGATTTTCCAATAAATCTCAATTTAAGGAGGCCGTTTATACGCACGCATAACCGTGCATTTCATTTGCCGTAGCAATTTCGTAATGACGCCCGAGAAACGATTATTGCCCGAGGGGTACGAGGTACGCGTTGCCTTTTGCCCGGGTAATGCGTATAAGTAGGCTGGCTTTAAGCCGGAGCATTACCGTTCACGATGAAATAACAGTGATTACGGTGCCCGCGGTATATACTCGCGACGCCTATCACGATCCAATAGCGAGAAAAGACACTGCTCGGATCGCCTCTTCCTCGCCAACTCGCCGCTATCGTCCTCTGCCTCTTTTCTTTGTTTCCAATCAACGCCCTCTATCGTCGTACACCTAAAATTACAGTCACAATTACATATTTTGTTTGTCTTCCACCTAAATGGGTACATAGAACTTAGGAATTGAGCAAATCCCTACCAAACCGGGTGCAAATGATTTCTGGATCCCCCTCGGTCGCAGGAACGCCGTGAACGATTTCTGTAACGTGATTTTACCAGCCAGTCTCGGATTTCTCCGACCCTTCCACGCTCCACGGTCCTTCGGTTCAACTGCGACAAAGGACGATTTCTCAAAGCTTTCGGAGTGTCAGGCACTCGGAGAATTTTCCGGACGAACGAAGACGCGAGCCGGTTGCGTGTATGGCATTGGTGAGGAGATAAAGGGCCGGTTTTCCACGACAATGGCGAGATTCGACGTCGCCTTTCGCAACAAGCAGGCTGCATTGTGGCTAGAAAAAGGATTTCCAGGCCGAAAGTTTGCTACAAATATCGCTGTCGTAGGCTCTATTGAGGTCCACCAAATATTTTTCACCTCCCACGCATTTAACGACTGAGGATTCCTCTTCTTTCTTCGCCCTCATGCCCTACAAAGGACGGATTTTCCAGAGTGTATATAGAACGTGTCCCTGAAACACGAACGAAGCCGGATGTTGCATCGTTTAGAGGGGGGGCATTAGAATCTCTTTTCCTAAGACCTGGGCGCGTCGTTGAACAGACAACTCGTGTTCGATGTACACTCTGGTACTTTTGGCGAACGTACATTTCGATAACGTTGCGCCAGTTGGTCCGCGGTGGTCGCAGTATAATCTCGAGGCCCCCGGGTAGCCCCGATGAATTATTTGACGGGCAAATCGGGCGAAAGAAGACGTACACGGTGCCTCCATAATTTTTCGTGCGAGATCGCCGCGAAAAGATAGAACCACGGTCGATCGGCGAGTATAGCGAAAGGGCTGAACGACTATACCAATCGATGGACGATTGAACGCAATTCTATGGGATGGGAGTGGCCCGGCCAGACTCTTTTCGAACGGAAAAGGCGCATCCTGTGCGCCTTGTCAACTGACAGTTGACAATGGCGCCCGGGTCCACAATCGGCTATGACACTCATCCGCACCCATGCATTTTTCGGAGATCACGAGGTTCATCGCGAGTCTACTTCTCAATAGGGATCTTCAGACTGTTGCATGCAGGGAAACCTCGCCTTTACCCATTTTTGTAGACTCCAGTCTCTGTGGAGACCATTGGCTCTCCCTCAATCTTCTCTATTGCTCACATGCATTACTCCTAATCACATGCAAATAATCAACAATTAGACATTGGAATGATCTTATAGGATTGTTTGTCACAGTTTAAATACCGAAATTTACCACGATGCTTGTCTTACGAAGTGACCAATTGAATTACCATCGATGAAACACCGGCGATTATTTTGTCCCGCGCTGCGTATGTGCGTTCCACATGACATGCGAACGGGGTCGCATCGGTTCAATTAGAGGCAACACCAAGTACACGGTACGATTCACCTCCGGAATGAGCCTCTTTTTCTCCCCGTATTACAAACGATTCTTAGACAATGTTTCAACGTTAAGTAACTACAGTACTAAAGCCTTGGTAAAACGTACACGATTATCTCCAATATTGGTTTTCTTCCGCGTGAGAGATTTTGAGAATCGAGCAGCCAACAGCTGTGTAAACAAAACTAGCTGGCTGACTTTCAAAGCAAGAGCGACAACCGCTCATAGATATTAAAAACTTTTGTATTCCCCATGAAGATAATGTGGATGAAGGCTCAAAAAGTCTTTCTACTTCGTTACAATGTTACCAGCAGTTGCACTATGAAACGAGAGAAAAGTAAATTAAATAGAATGAAGAAGGGAACAATAGTGCAACGTAGAAAAGAAAGGAGTGGTTTCATGCTGGACCTCGCGGGCGTAAATCAAGCACATAACCCGTGACATGATTGAGATGAATTGTTTCTAGATAGCCGTGGCATGCTTCGATGCGTAGAGGGTTATTAGAAACATTTTGTTGATGCACACTCCGTGCAGATAATCCCAATCAACTTCATGACCATGTTACCAAAATGCTACTAAACAAACTTGGTAACAGGAACATAATCCATTCTAATGGTCATTTAGTCCAACAAGTATCCTCAACTTCAGAAATGAAAGTTAAGATCTCCTTAAACCTTGGTCAAACAGGACTCTCAAATCTATAAATTAAATGACAAATAATCTCTATTATTCAATGGAACTTTTACTTTACTTATTTTTATTAATTTGTACCTGTGGTTATATCCTAAGCAACTATTTATAAATAATGGGCAATTAAAATGTAATTGTTTTATTATTTATTAGAGTTACAATTTTTGTCAGTTTCAGTTTAATTTATACCTAATTGTTAGATAACGGACTTACTCTGTGTATTTATTCCTACAAACACGAGGTGCCTTACCGGGTCATTCCCGCCAAAACGCTGAAAATAGTTTTCCTGTCATCTGTAAAGCTTGCAAGGAAACTGTTATTAATTGGAACATGTCAGCATTCGATCAGTGTCAAAAATTGACGCATATATTTCATAAATAATTGTATAAAGCTGAATTCGGGGACCAAAAGGATGAGCACTGACCTCCGTTCGCCGGGGAGTCCCTTGACTGAATGACCATAAGATCGACAACCCCCACCACTCCGCTAGACGCTAAGGAAGTTCGTCGTACCAGATTTGGCCACACTGGCGCTAGTGTCTGCACATATGCAGCGGTTGACAACCACTGGTTATGCACTTGCACTGCTGTCGTCGCTGCAGATACTACATGAACATGGTTTTTTCATTCTAAACTGTTTTTAATAAATCTGCTTACATATTTGTCGGATAATTAGTTTTAAAAACTTACCCATATGAGGACGGTTAAGTAACTTTTACCTAAACTCATTTATCTTTGATTAAAGGTAAAGAAAAATATACCGTTGTACTAGTGACTTGTCAAATTCTAACCGATTTCACTGTTTGGTTTATGTTTTTGTTGGTGCAATAGGTTATGTTTTCGGCCGTAAAATGATTAATTCTGATGAACTATCGAATGAACCGATACTTTATGAATTATTGGAGTATTTTGTCCGAAAGCAAGAACCGGAGCTGATAGTAAGTCTACGTCTGCGTGTAATGAAAGAAAATTATTTGATCACACATGGTTCACGTACATGAACGTGTATTAACGTGTTTGTAAAATAATGTTTCTTTTAGAAATGTAAAAATGATGCTGTAATATTACCGACAACTGGGACAATTAAAAATGCTCTTAGATATCTCAATAACAGATACTCTTTGCCAGAGAGCATATCGCAACAAATCAGTCTTACGTTACCATGGAAATTTGCGATCGGGGATTCTGGACGTTTACTAGCTATTTTACAAGAAAATGTCATAGAAATTCGAAAAGCAAAAGATGAATATTCGTCGATCATTGGAAAAGCCTCTGGTTAGTAACAAATGCATGGTTGAAAATATAGAAATGCTAATATTTCTTGCACATTTTTTTATAATTTTAGTTCCAAAGGATGCTTTTCCACACTGGCGTAAAATTTCTTGGAGTCCAGACGGAACGCTTTTTGTGTTAGCATCCAGTAACGGTTACACCTCCTTTTACAATGCAATTGGAAACAATATTTTCAACATCAGTCCGAAGACTGTTTCTCAAAACCCTCATATTTTAGAAGCCGGAGATGCTATAGCATCTATGATATTTCTTAAGCCGAGAATAAAATCTGAAAAGTGGTCCTACGAATTTTTGTTAATTACATATAGTGGTCTGCTCAGGTCGTATCATGTTTCAGTGAACAATGGTTTCGAAGCAAATTATGAATTTTCTTTTGGTAATTTTTATAAAAATGGCGTTAATGCTGTTACTTATGATGAAAAGCATTGCTTATTTTATATTGCTGGAAACACAATAACCCAAAAATTAACGGTAATTAGTTCATTCTTTAAGTAGGTCGATTTAGAGGTAGCATAACATACTACATATTTTGTTGTAGTCAACAGCTTCAGAAAGTGGTTTAACGTCATGGCGACACCTGGATGAATATCCATACTGTAAATTATCATTTGCCTTTGACGACAAATCAAAAACTTCGTCAAGGTTTTCTATATGGAGTATCATTCCAACGTTAAGTTTGCAACCAGAGTCGATCATATTCAAAATAAAAATCTCTCCGAATAGTCAATTTCTGACATGTTTGCACTCCGATGGCTCAATATCGCTATGGGCACTGCCAAATTTATTGTTACAAAAGAAATGGAAATTGTTCGAACAACCAGATTTCAATACACCTAATCCTCTGGGGCATGTAAAATCAAAAAAATTCCCACCAGGTGTTAACGAATTCCACCCATTGGACATCGGTTGGTGGTCTCACCAGGTATTATCTGTTTTTTAATAATGTTTATTCTGTGTATGTTCAAATGTCTGATATCAATTGGTGTTCTCAAAGGCAATTATAATTGCAAGATACACTGGATCCATCTCTGTATGTTCCACAAAGAATTTAAAAAATCGTTTGGGCACGAGTCCTGAGTTTTTAGCAGGACAGCCACAAATATGTGAACTTGGTCCAGATCGAGGCTTTTTGTGTCTGGACTGTGAAACGTTTACGAGTAAAAAACGAAACAGAGAATCTAATACTGAAAGTCAGATATCAGGTTTGTGTTATAATACATATTATTCGATTACTGGGTGAGCGAAGGTCTACTGTGTATAATAAAAGGCATACTAAATTTTCAAGAAGCCTCATCCGAAAGCGAAGAGGAGCACGACGAATTAGAACCAATTAGTATATTAAACTACACTACAAATTTAGTGCAAAGTACTTTATACTCTATAACTGATATTGAAAAATTTCAACCCAAAAGAAAAAAATCAAGGGTGTTATTTAGAACATATAGAATCCTTGGTCTCAAAAGTACCACACCCGAAGAACTTTATTCAAGAAAAATAGATATAGAGGTATGGAATAGTTAGGATTCAAAGTATCTTGTATTAGATGAAACGAGAATTTTAAAAAAATGTTTTACAGGAGTACGAAGAAGCTTTGGCCTTGGCTAATACGTACAACTTGGATACGGATCTTGTTTACCAAACGCAGTGGCGAAAGTCTGAATTGTCTTTGAATGCGATTCAAGAACATCTGAGCAAAGTTACGAAAAGATCTTGGGTGTTGCATGAGTGTGTTACTCGAGTACCGGATACTATAGAAGCAGTAAGAGAATTATTGAATTTTGGATTGAAAGGTGCCAACTTGGAAACATTGGTAGCGATCGGAGAATGTGATAATGGGAAATTTATAGTGGACAACACAGATGAAGATTGGAACGAAATGGACGAAGGAAGCGTAAGTTTGAGACAGGTAAGCTTATCTGTCTTTATTTGGCATAATACAAGATATATAATACCTGGTAAGGAAAATTAAATCATTCCAAACCTTAATGAAAATATAGCTGCAAAAAGAAAATGAATTGCTCGATAAAATTGACATCAAACATTTGTCAGATGCTCAGAGCGACTTGATCAAATATAGAAGAAAGCTTCTGAATCATTTAGATAAATTGCTCACTTACGAAATTATTTTGGGAGCCTCGTTAAAATATAATAAAGTCTTTTACGAGGAGTTTCGACAACTTTCGGCAATTGAGAACACGATTAGGTATAAACAAATATAAATTATTTATAATATAATGTAAGAGTTTATGTATCTATTTTAATATGATTCTTTCACTAAGCACAGGTTCGCCAAAGATGGCGATTGCGAAGGAGTTGAAATTATGTTCACGTATTATAGCAAAAGTTTACTACCCCATTGGCTAGCAATAATTAGCTTTTTCCCAGAGACTTTAAATCCATCGAAATATATAAAGCTTCTACCACAGTGTGATACAGATGGTAACTTATTATTGCTCGATCAACGTGAATTAAGACAAAAGGATTGGTCCGAGAAAACTGAATTCAATGAAATAATTAATTTGGAAAATGACGATAAGTCGCAGTTACTTTACGAGTCTGACCCATCGCTATCTATATACAAGTAATATAAACTGCATTTTCTATTATTTATGGATCAATATTTATCATTTTTATACAAAGGTATATTTTCTTTTTTTTTTATTAGAAATACTTCTCTTACTCCGGAGCTATTACAAAAGTGGTACAAATCCAGAGCTTATCAAATCGAAAGAAACAGTTACATGGTCGATAATGCATTGCAATTGATAAAAATTGGGAAATTGCACAACGTTGATGGTTTGGAAAATCTGCTGTTAGATCTGGAAACTTTGGATGATCTAATTTACAAAGTAGGCCTGGAAGATCATTCTCTGGACCAGTTACAAAAGCTAACTAATTTGGAAAAAATTAAGCTGTTAATGAGCACGACTACCGAGAAAAGTTTCGTCGACGATATAAAAAATTTCATATTGCCGTTTGTACAAAGGAGGCATCAGTATTTGGTATGCACGAATATTTTCCAAAAAGATTTTAAGAATTCGTTTGACATTAATTTATTTCAATTCCTAGGGCAGAGAATTGGAAAGGCATTTGTTCAGTGATTATTTGATATGCATTAGTAAAGAAGATCTAAAATTATCGGTGAAACTTTTTGAATACATAAAACAGTCCCAAGATAACGAGATTGTTCAAATGATTGAGGACATTGTTATTTTAGCACTAGCTTGTATATATGCTTGCAATGATCCTGATATGTATGAGAAAGCAATGAGCATTATAGATTCTATTGCAAAAGATCGCGGTGCAAAGAGAATCGCTGAAAAGTACACCTTAATCGAAGAACTTGACAGAGAGCTCGAGTGTACAAAAATCTTAAACAAGTATGGGGTTAAAACTACGTTGAACGCGTTACGAAAAAATAAGAGCAATCCTGAGGCTGCGAAACAATTGTTAATTCAAATGGCAAGAGGCTTGAATAAAATGTAAGTTGATGCTACATTTGAATGTTTATTTTTATAAAAATGTTTCATGAATGTTTTTGTTTTAAGAATCCCTCCTCCGGATGAGAAACAATGGGCCCAATTGTTAAACGAGATGTTGGAAATTCACGGTCTCATTTTTAGTTGCGTCGATATTGAGATATGTTTTGAAATCTGTGTATCAGCACGTTTGGTGTCGGGGGTTAAGTCCAACATACAAAATTGCGCAGAGTTAATTGAAACCAAGAAAAACGAACAGTCTCTGTTGAAAGTATCGTATGAAAAGGCAGTGAACTTAATACTGGAAGCTAGTAAAGAATATTTTAATAGTTCAAAGTCTCTTACTGATTCTAACATGGAATTGGCTAGGTTAGTACCGTCTTCCGCGAGAGGAAGGCGCAGACTGTGCGCCGCGCAGTATATTTCCATCCCCACTCCTGTTGACGAAGTCAGCCAATCAGCGGACTGCTGCAAGAGTGGGGATGTAAACACTATAAATAATATTGTTTCAGGGCTTGTCTTCACCTAATTGTCGACGATAATGCACAAATAAAAGAAGAATATGATCTGATAAATTCACTTCAAATTTTGAACGAGTTCAATATCAATATACTACCGTTGCAAGTCAGATTGATGCAGGACAGACTTAAATTGATAGCAGATTGTTTAAACAGGCGCGAAGACGGCCACAAAAGTCGACAAAGATTGTTAACTTTGGCGACTTACTTGCGAATCGAGAAAAATAATAAAAAGGCGCGCGAAGGGAAAGTTTTGAAATTGATAGCGGAGAAGGCACTCGAGGTAAAGTAGTCTTTTTAAATATGAAAAATGTTACACTTTCTACAATGTATTTTCATAGGTGAAGGACTTTAACGTTTGTGCTGCTACTTGTCAACAATTGATGCAGAATAATTACATTCCCGCGTGGACGGTTGCCTCAAATTTAGGATACTGCGAAGATTATAAAGATTTAAAAACTAAACAAGTGTGTTTATGGTTTGCTATAAACAATGGGCCTAGCGATATATTGGGCAAAGCACTGGATCAAGTGCATCTGATAGAAATACAAATTTTGCATAAATACTTGGAATTTTGGATACCCCCGAATGAGTTTGATAATTTTGATGACGCCGATGATGCAGACAGCGAAGAAGAATTTATAGACGCAATGACTACTGTAAGAAGCAAATAAAATATTAATACTGTAGACAGTAAATTATACTATAGTGTTTTTAATTTACAGCCACAAGTGGAGACGAAAGAATTTGTTCCAAAAATGTTTGAAGCATCCACAGAAATGGTAAAGAGTTCTGCAAATATGATGAAAGAGTCAACGTTTGGTTTAATCAAAAGCATAAGAGATACGAACTTTTGGAAGTCTAGATTGAAACTGAACTTTACGAATAGCCAAGATAGTGATGCAGAATATATTAACGAGAATCAGAGGGATAATGGCGATGTCCAAAGCTTTCCATGTTTTTACGAATGTTTGCACAAAAATTATAAGCTTAGCGATCTCGATACTAAATACACAAATTATTCGATGTTGGATATACAGAATACAAAGTTAAAATGCTGTCAGACATTTTTAAGAATAGCTATGTTGAGCGAATCGTCTTGCTGTGGATTAGAAGTGAGCGATATTAATCATTGTAAGTGTTAGAATTTAAGCTTTACGTTCAAAATTTGATATATTTGTTAATAATTCGTTTATTTCAGTATTTTTAGAATGTGCAAAATACACTTTGCAAGACGATTGGTTGTTAGGAATGTCGTATTTATTTAGTGTACAAAAGAATAGCATAATGAAAACACAAAACGTTTTAACGGAACTTCGACAAACAGATTTATATACACAAACTGCGATATATTACTATTGTTTAGAATTATATAAAAGATTATATAGAGATTCCAAAAATTTATATTTATTTAACCCGTTAAATTTAATATGGAAAATTATAAATATTGCTCACAAAAGTAAAGACACTGATATCTATGAAAATTTTAAATATTGGCAAAGGCGTTTGCTTGACGATCAAGAAGTAAAAGGCACAGTGTTTTTTGATACAAATCAAGCTGAAGATGATCAGAAAATAGGAAATGATGAGAAAAATGAGGAATCTAATACCGAGCTCATTCAGAGTCTAAACTCTGAAAAATCAAAAAAGAAATTAACGTCGACCGAGAAGTCAATTTCACAAACTGACAACAATAATAAAATTAAAGAAAACTTATCTGAATCTGATGGTAAAAATATAATGGAATGGACAGATGATTGGGGCAACTTTTCTGACGAAGATACAGAAACCGACAAGAGCAAGACAAACATTCCAAAACACGATTCGAACATAGACAATAATATTCCATTAACAAAAGATATTGGCGAATGTGCAACAGAAAAAGATCGCTTCGAAGCTTTTGAAAAAATGTTTGATAAAATACGAAACGTCGACCATTTTAATCAAGTAAAGGAAATGGTTTTACAGTGGCCAAAATTCAATGATCCTGCATACACGACTATCGACAATCATCCGATTTTAAAAATAATGAAATTAGTTAGTGTGTATATACCGGAAAAAGACAAAAGCAAGCACAACAAACAAATTTTCCAAGAATATAAAATGTTAATAGAAGCATTATCTTCGCCAGATGTAAGTTTATGAAGATAATTGCATCTGATAATATAATTAAATTCATTACATGTTACTAATTCCTTAAATTATATTTAACAGATGCTTAAGGAATTTTTAAATACCCGGCAGATTCCTCTCGAACACGCGATTTATATTAGACTAGATATCGACGATTCGATGCTTCACGAAGAAGCTGTAAATATTCTCAAAGAAAATCACAAAGTACGTTTATCTTTTAATTAAAATATAATTTGTAAATCTATTTTTTAACACGTCACTTTGTGTTTCAGAAATTAATTCTATCAGCGCCGATATTGGAGATGCTATTTCTAAAAAATCTGACATCATTTTTCGATCCAAATCACGAGATATACGGTCGAATAATCGAACATGTCCTTATGAACCGATCTCTGACAAACGTAAAAGGAAATACAGAAATCCTTGTGCAGGAATTGAAGAAGCAAAAACATATAGCCCACGCTTTATGTATAATAAAATTAATGGAGGATATGCCGCCGTCTATGTGTACATTCGACACTTGTTACGAACTCTTAATGAGAAAATAATCGCCTATTCTTTTTTATACGAACATTGTGATGCAGATTAAATAAGAATTCGAACGCGTGAAATCGTCATCGATAAATACCATGAAGCTTTATAATTTCCATGTATAGCGTAGGTTCTGTACTCTTATATTATTATAAGGAACTGATATGTATATATTAATATTTATTACATCGAGTTATTTGTAAATATAAATGTGTTATATACGTGAAATGAGTCTGGTCTTTATCTGTGATATGGTGCTACCTTTTTCCCCCCACTCTTTTGTTTCCTTCTACTAAACTATACAATATTTGATGCGGAAACAGAGCGCGGACCCAACCTACGTGGACAACGGCCGGAACCGTAATGAATCCCCTTCCACGCGCTCGCTACACCAGCGCCGACACGACGGTAGCGCCACCACGAGCAACCTTAGACTTTAAAGGGGAAATCCCCACACAAGTATCCGGTCAGACTCCAAACTTTTAGCAGTTTGTGCTGCAAAATGAATTGTTTCTTTATGCATGCATATAACACACCTATTTACATAATACTTTATCGAATCTATCGTAAGGCACAAAGTGTACCGATATATAGAATGATATAGATGGCCAATGGAGAACCTAGCACCATATGTACCTGTACCTTCGTGACAAATTAAATGTCCTCACAGTACACACAATGATTCTTACTATTTTCGAAGTATTTAATTAAACTATGTACCCTTTCTGTTCAACAAGCTGGTCTCATTAACATTTTATTATCATTTCTTTAGAAACCGGGTCGAACGTAGCGGAATTACGTTTGTCCGACATGATGAACAGAACCTTTCGTTCCCTCCATGGAAACTAAAGCTTAATGCTCGACGATCACGCGACGTAGCACGCAGAATTATTATTACATGCATGTAAACGAGTAAATTTAGTATAGAATTGTTTGTGTATGGATTTATATTAGATTCAACATTGCTTCGTTTAAAACAAGTTATATGTTATAACAATTAACGCTACATAGAAAAGATGTCTACTGCGATAGAACAAGATCCTTCTAAGGACAAAGAATCTATAGAAAATACTCAACATTTTAAAGAACGTGCGGAACGAAATCGCCAGAAAGCATTGTTACTAAAGAAATCCAAAATTGTTTCCCATCCTTATACGAAAAGGTACGCTTTTTCTACTTATTGATCCTTTAGCGGATGATGTAATATTACAACTTACGAAATAATAGTTATTACGAAACCTCATAGGGTGCAAATTTTAATTTTTGAACATGTAATTTTTTAAGCGAAAATGGAGATTCAACAAAGAGTAAATTAACACAAAATCAAGGGCAACGGGTCATAGACAGTGGAGCTGGTTTCCTTATAGAAGAGAACAATGACCTAGAAGAACAAATGGTATATTTAAACATTTAATTCTAAAGTAATAAACACCAGAAATTTGAAATATTTAATAATTTTTTCCTTTCAGTTAAAAATAGTAGCGGATCCTGCGCCCATTGTGATCGATTTACCTCATTGTACTGAATGTAAATCCGAGTTCAAGGACTCCTATCTTTTGCAAACCTTTGATTTAATTGTATGTGATAATTGCAGGTACACAAATGTGCATACAGGAGTAATTATACTACATAACAATGTTATTATTGTTATTTGTTTTATTCCAGAGATTCCAGAGGAAAACATTCATTGATAACAAAAACAGAAGCTAAACAAGAATATTTGTTAAAAGATTGTGATTTTGATAAAAGGGAACCCCCTTTGAAATACATCACAAGAAAGAACCCTCACAATGTAAATTGGGGCGAAATGAAATTGTATCTACACTTACAAGTGGAAGAAAGAGCTTTGAAAGTTTGGGGGTCCGAAGAAAAACTTTTACAAGAGAGGGAGCTACGCGATGTGAAACGAGAAGGGTCTAAAATTAAAAAGTTTAACAAGAAGGTAACAAACACGTTTAATACTGTAATATTATGCTCGTGTTACGTTTAAAAACTGAAAATAGACTTTATAAATATTCTTTGTTTCTTGTTATTCAGATCAAACAACTGCGAATGCAAGTCAGAAGTTCATTGTACGATAAAACAACAAAAGCAACTCATACGCACGAATTTGGAGAGGACTCGTATAACGAAGAAGATGATACCTATACACACACCTGCACTACTTGTGGTTACGAAGAAACGTATGAAAAAATGTAAATTATAAAACCGTAAAAAACTTTGTAGAAGTATTTTATTAGGCTGTGTTCTAACATAGTACCTGTTTCTTTTATATCACGGAAGATTTTTAATGCTCGCAGAATCGTTTGAACGAAAAATCGACAATTTTTACTTGATTATTATTTATTTTACTGATTATTTTTTTTGTCATTTTTCTCGAATGTTTGAAGTTGAAATCGATACGTTTGTACTAATAAAACTTTGCACCTAATGCGTTCAGACCTTAAATGATTTTTTCCCCCCTACATCAAACGTATAAAAACAAGGTATATAATTTACAATTTTTATTTGCATTGCAATACCATAATCATATCGTTTTATTTTTAGTTATGAAAAATATTCATTAGTTTGAACGTACTCAGTACATCACATAATGTCTAGTCTTTCATTACATCATCTTTTACTGCTACATTATGTGAATCCTGATCGATTAAATTACTATAACTAAAAATTAATATTGCACTATGTAAAAATATGATGGTTTTATGCAAAAAAAATTAATTTCTGCACAACGTTAAATTTTATACAACCATCGTGAATCGCATAGCTGTTTGCAAATTATGTATACAAATCCAGTACATATTAAAAATATTATACTTTGCTTGCAACACAAGTCGTACGAATAGCGTGTTTAAATCACATTCGGGCTATAATTTAAGATCGATTTTACTGTACCGATTAAAATCGTACTAATCACTTCATTGTGCTTGCGTTTTGGTATTAGATCTTTTCACGAACATGAACGAAAAATATTTCTTTGGAATATTACGTCGTAAGCGGCCGTCCATTCTACTGAGACGTTGATCCGGAACCAATTTTATGTACCATCGACGCTAACATTTCTCTTTAAACTCTTTACAAATACTTTGTACAGGCTCTAAAACATTTGGCACGGTCAGTGTATTTCCCACATGGCTCTGAGGAGCGATCATTGCATTCGTCACCATGGTGGACGATCTGAAACAAAATTACATATTATAAAAATTTTAAATACACATCATTCTCTTACCAACATACCTATTGTGCCTAAGATGACTTTTGACTAAATGTCCAGCTGTAAGGGCAGCCATCAGTGACAATTCACCGGCAAGTACCGTAGCGCATACGATTCTAGCTAATCTACTCGCATTTTCACCGGGCACGTCAACGTTGGCGCCTTTGACACCCAACATAGCTAAACACGCTCCTTGAGCAGGGAGACCGGTTCCTCCACCAATGGTGCCTATCTCTATACTGGGCATAGTACAAGACACGTACAAATCCGTACCATCCGCTCCCCAAGGTTCCATCAACGTCATGCAGTTACTACTGCCGACGTTCTGTGCAGGATCCTGGCCAGTGGCTATAAAAATTGCCGTTACAATATTCGCGGCGTGGGCGTTGAAACCACCCACGCTACCAGCCACCGCCGATCCGATCATATTTTTACTTATGTTCACGTCCACCAATGCGTGGACAGACGTCTTCAGCACATTGGTGACGATGTCTGAGGGTACCACCGCCTCGCAGACTACACTTTTACCCCTACCCTGGATCCAATTCACAGCCGCCGGTTTCTTATCCGTGCAGAAGTTACCGCTCAACGACAGTATCTCCATATCAGGGAAATGTCCCTTCACTGTGTTCAGCGACTTCTCCGTGCCCTTGGACAACATGTTCATTCCCATGGCGTCGCCAGTGGTCGCCACGAAACGAATAAATAAATGCCTGCCAGCGATGCGTACATGGAGCTTGGTCAGTCTTGCGAATCTACTGGTTAAGTTAAAATTATTCTGCATCTCCTCGAAGTTCTCCGGGTCCTGCATCCACGCCATGGCCTCGCTGGCTCTGACGATATTCGGGAACCTGACGACCGGTCCTCTGGTCATTCCATCGGCCACCACGCGACTCGTCACGCCACACTTCAACAATGCTCTGCTCCCACGATTGGTGGACGCTACCAAGCATCCCTCGGTGGTCGCCATCGGTACATGATACAATTCACCGTCGATAGACAACGGACCAGCTATACCAAGCGGCACTGGTACATATCCTACAACATTCTCACAGCATGATCCAAGCACTTTGTTGTAATCATAATGTTTATATGGCAGATCAATCAAATCGTCGATAAACTTTCCAGCCTCTCCAATTATGAGGCGTCTGATTCCAACGCCGCGCTCCATATCTCCAACAGCCTTCTCCAACTGATAGGCTGCTATATGCTTGTGCTTGACCAACTGAATAACTTCCTCATCGGTCAACGCAGTTGCTCCAAGCTGTGGACACAAGAAGACGATATTAGAACGGAAAATAGTACGGTTTCTTGCTTATTTGGAATCACATGAGGATTTACTTCTGATTTGTATATTTCGAGACATTCTTCTAACGATCTAGGAACTTTTGATCGAGGAGAGGAACATTCACTGTTCGACGTGTCCACGCTGAACTGCCTCCCGTCGGTTTGCACCTCTTTGTCGGTGAACTCCGTCTGAGATTCGTTGTTGTCCTCGATCCAGTTTCCGCCTACTCCTGACAAAGGGAAAATGGCGGATCGCACCTCGGGGAGCGTTTCTCCGAATCGTTGGCGCAACGACGTGTTCATGTTCTCTGTGGCGGTGTATTCACTTTCAACTTTCATCTCTGTGTCGTCTTCCTCCTTGAACCGTAGTTGCTTGGCGATGTCGCCCTTGTCCTCGAAGAAGATAAACTTAATCGCCAGCGCGAGAAGAAGTATCAGTATGACGATATTGTCCGCGCTCACTGACAGCCAGTTCATCAAATACTCCTTCACTTCCGTTTGGTTCTCCGTCTTGTTGTACGTGTCCGCTACAATGTTAGAGCTCGCGGGGGACATCTTACCTTCCACCGTGTAGCCATTTTCGTCGTTCTTGAACGGCCAACGACTAAAACATGTACAACACTTTATAACAATACTTATCTAAGCATTGAATTTCAATTTCACTCTTAATCCATGGAAATTAATTTTAATTTATGTAATCGGCGAACTAAAGATGCTAGTGGATATAAAAATATATCAAAAGAGAAACACGCCGCCAATAAGGAACCAGTATTAATACAGAAACACGCATTCGAGGCGCAGCTTATTGTACGTAAAATCTATTAAATATTCTCAATAATGCGACGTATGGAAAATAATAGATACATCGGTAAAATCCTCCAACGATTGCGTTCCACGCAATAAAGATTTACATAGATTGCTCGGCGAGTTTATATTCTTCAACCTTCGGGCTTCACCATCACCAATCACTAAAAAAAGAATTCCCCGTAAACCTCGCGAAATCTCGAAACCCGGCGCAAAAGAATCGATAATTACTGTCATTCGTAGCCGGGCACCGTCGAATCGTGTACTGCTTCACAACTTAGCAGTGAAAGGGTTAAAGGAGTCCAAACCCCTCCGCGATACCATCTTTTTTCGCGGAATTCATTGAATATGAATTAAACGCATACTTATATTACTGTGTAATAAGTTGAACCTGACCCGTGGAAGTCGGGAATAAGAAAACCGACAAACAAAAACGTAGAAAACATCAATACGGTTTCGGTGAGGTAAGAAAAAAAAAAAAAATGTGCATGTTTTCTTTCCACGTGCGCGCGTGCTGTCTGATGTATAAAAGATAGAGTTCGGCTTAAATGAAAAACCGACATACATTACGCGAGAAAAAGAGGGGGAGAGGGGAGGGGGAAAAAAAAGAATGGTACGAAAATACTGTGCCTGTGAACGTGCACCACAAATAGACCGGCGATCATGATCAACTTGACGCGCTCCACTACCGGATTCGGCTTTTGATCCTCCTCGTTCAGCGGATGCATGAAGATCTTGTCGGCGCTCAACGGTTTCATGCCGTGCGTTCCGCGAGAAAGCTGGAATAAAAGTCAACGATAATGCTAGGCATGTGATACTACGTTGTGACAATTACCTCGAGAATAAGCGACAAACACGCGGGGTAGAAGGTCATGAAGACTATGTAATTAACGACCACTCCCAGGCAAGCGAAGCTGCAGAGGATTTCCAATCTTCGTACTCCGGATAAAGATCCAATCCCGATCAACAGAGTCTCAACTAATGTGTTCAACGTGATGGTTGGTCCCAGCAGAGACATCCCTTGAGCTATGTTTGCTCTCACCTCGTCCTGATTGCGGGAGTTCAGCGCTAGTTGAGCTAGTATAACTGCCTTGGAGAGGTCGATGATGAGCAGGAAGAAGAACAACGCGTCCCTGAAGAGGAAAAGGAAAATACTTTGTCAGACGAGGATGAAAGGCTCTGGAGCTATTCCTGAGCGAGATACTCACTTCAAATCGGATATGTCACTGCGCCCAAAGTTCACCACGCTGGACGTGAACACCACGCTGGAGAAGACGGTGAATAGACCCGCGATACCTGACGGAACGTTACGTTTGAATGAGATGGGGAAGAGTAGACTTATGGAAATTAGGTGATTAGGTGTCTTCGCGCGTCTGGGCGCTTTCACCCACGCTGAAAGCTACCTAATCGTTATTTGTATCTAGTGCTCACCTAAAATGTATTTTGAACCCAACTTTTGCAGATTGCGAAACTGATGATAGGTGAACAGTATTGCTAGGCATCTTATTATAGTCATGACTATAACGTCAGCTGCGTTTAGGTCCTAAGAAGTGACAGATACATTATTGTACAATTCAGATTAGGATTAAAATTAACAATGCTGGATATGAAATTCTTGTTCCAATGTGTCCTTACATCCGAATTACATCTTCCGGATTGGCAGTGTGCAGCCACTGGAAGTGCCCCGTTTCGCGGTTGTCCACTTCCGGTCTCCATGTTCAAAATGCACGCTGTGAGCGTGAAGGTCGTCACGATCACCTCCAAGGGATGACCGGCGCAAAACCGGCCATGGATCTCGAACAGGCGTGCCAACATGTTCCCTGTGGTCCTAAGAACTATTTACAACCTGAAACAAACAATTAACAATTAACAATCGATTAACTCCAATTTAAAATACTATCACTAACGCAATGTTTCTGGGTCACTGACACTTTTTTAAACTTGTGCACCATACCTCTCCAGGTAGCATACTTCTGTTTTAATCTACTGTGCTCTCGGAAGACACTTTCACGGCTTACACGAAAAGTTTGCAACCAGTCGGAAGAAAACGAGAGTGCACGTTCGAGTCGAAGAAAGTGCTTTCAGTTCAGCGAAGATATTCGGTGAAATCGGTAGGGAAAACTTGGCTCCTCTTACTTTTCGTAACGAAAGAGGGTGAACCGTGACAAGAGAGGACGAGGAGCAAGAGACACCCGTGGGTTTGGGGAAAGCGTACGACGGGACCGGTTATTGCGGCACGACGATTCTACCGTGTGTCAATAATGCTCCATATAGCCATAATACTTTCGGTTACGCAATACGACGTATGTGACAAAATCGAAGAACATTGACGAAGACAGATCGTTTACTTTGGTGCAAGCTGAGAGGATTTTAAAGACGACCACGGAACACTCCAAGTGACCACTTCCCCGCGTACGTTTTTATTGCAAAAAATACGCTAATTGAACGGCGAATATATCTTAGAAGAAACGAAATGTCTGTCAAGGTCGGTAACTTTCCAACAGCTCTTGACAACGTATCTATTAGAGTCTCCTATCCGGCGCGTGTATTAATACGTTTAACGCGGTGTTGGCCCTCGGAAACCGACACTGAACTTTCCGTTTTTGGGCAGTGTGAAAGTAAAGGAAAATTGCCTCTGCGCTCGACGTGTCAAAACACACGTCCGCTCGCGACGCACCGGGGCCCCTTGTTGAACGCAACATGAATACAAGGGTGCCCCTTCACTTGAGGGGGGGTAGCACCACTGTAAAAATCAGAAATAAAGCGTTTTTTTTTTAATGATATTCAAGGGTGCTATTAACCATGTCGTTGAGTGTTAAAAAAAATAGATTTATTCCAAAACAGTGCAAAATGGAGGCACTGGAGCCATTCAAGCGAGGCGGGTCTTGAATTTGAGGCTCCAATGCTCGCCAATCGCTCAAAAATTAATATTTTTAAAATTCCCCGCGTATTTCTCTAGCTATACTAGTGTACCTTTTAATAGTGTAGCTGTAAATTTTTTATTTTTTTCCTAAATACAAATTTGCGCAAGTTACACTGCGTGTCAAAATGAGGCACCTGCAGTGTAACTGGCGCAAATTTGTATTTGGAAGAAAAATAAAAAACTTACAGCTATACTATCAAAAGCTACATTAGTATAGCTAGAGAAATACGTAAGGAATTTTTGAAATATTAATTTTTGAGCGATTGGGCGAGCATTGGAGCCTCAAATTCAAACCCCACCTCGAGAAAATGGCTCCAGTGCCCCCATTTTGCACTGTTTTGGAATAAATACACTTTTTATTCTTGAATATTATTATCCTCTCGCTTTTCCATCCACCCAACAAAAAAAACAACGCTTTATTTCGGGTTTTTACGGTGGTCTTGCCCCTTCAATAAACACGTGTCTGAAGTTTGAACGCATGTTCGAGTTATTTTAATCCAACCATTTGTAATTTTGTTTACCATGTTATTTTAAATGCCTCGTACATCATCAAGGGACACGACATAAATACAACATAAATACACGCATAGAAACATGACGAAACTTAATTATACATGTACACGTGAAACCGCCGTATCTCTAATTTCTATACTCGATTAACCGTTGACCTTTTCTTACTTTCAATGGGACGGCTACTGAAAGAGCCTATTCCGTTATTTTGATGGCGTATTGTCATTCAAATGCATTCACGTCAATCGTTTCCGGAAATATAGCAGAATCCATGGATCCGCTTTCAATAATAAATCTTACGGACAAATTCAATCGAGTCCGGTAAACAATTTTTAATTAAACAATGAAATGTAAATTCGAAATCTGAATATTGTATCGATATTAATAATGTTGCGTATGTCGTCAAAGTCCGACTCGTAAATTTATCATTTTTAACTCGTTGTCTGTCCTGCAACGTCAGCCGACTAGAGACTACACGTCGATTCATTAGACGCTTAAACTAAATTTCTTTCACATGTATACTTCTCGGCTTCCCGGATCAGGGTGCACTAAGAATAACCAACGGACCGTGTCCCATTCAGATCTTATAATATTCAGGGTGCTCGGCCACTCCTGGGAAAAATTTTAATGGGGGATTTTAGAGGCCAAAATAAGACGAAAATCAAGAATATCAATTTCATAATCGAGGCTTATTAAAAAATTAAAATAAAAATTTCGAATCATTCTGAAAAAAATATCTTTGGTTGCGGGGCTCAATTGCAATCATTTTTGGTGGATAGACACACCCTCGAAATCCTACCCATTTTCGAGAAAAAAATTCGAGAATTTGTGAAATTTGTCATCAAAATTAAAATATTTCAAATCATACTAAAAAAATTATATTTAGTTATAAGGGTCAATTACAAGCATTTTTGGTGAATAGGCATATCCCTGAAATCCTACCCACTTTCGAGAAAAAAATTCGAGAAGTTGTATTTTCCGACGAAAAAAAAGAAATTTCAAATCGTTTTGGAAAAATTATTTTCGGTTTCGGGGCCCAATTGCAATCATTTTTGGTGGATACGAATATTCCCGAAATCCCATCCACTTTCGAGAAAAAAATTCGAGTATGTGCTGAAATTTTTCGGCAAAAAAAAATTTTTCAAATCGTACTAAAAAAATTATTTTCCGTTGCAGGGATCGATTATAATCATTTTTTGTTATTACACGTACTCCCGAAATCCTACGCATTTTCGAGAAAAAAATTCCTTACTGAAAATCTAATCTGAGGCCAGATGTGATTCCCCGAAATTTCATGCGTATCTTTAAAATATCATAACTCCTGAACGGATTGGGGGATTTTAATGTTTCAAACGGCAAACAACGCGTATTTTGGTAGAGAATATGTAGAAATTCCAAAAATATTCGAAAAGTTGCTCCTTAATCCCGTGAAGTGAGGAGAACCCCATAGAAATGGTCCAATTTTCAAACGGCCATAACTTCTACAATAGTGAATATATTTCAATGAAATTTTTTTCTGAAGTAGAGCTTATGGGTACCTACAAAAAAGTATTACACATCTTTTCTGTAGGGCGTCAAACAAAATTACTAGAAATGAAAAACAAATGTTTAAGATAAAGTACCGGGGGAAGTCCCTAGTTGCCAAAATTAAAAAATTTCAAATCGTTTCAAAAAAATTATTCTTAGCTAAGGGGGTCAATTACAATCATTTTTTGTGAATAGACATACCCCCGAAATCCTATCCATTTTCAAGAAAAAAATTCAAACAGGTGCCAAAATTTTTCGGCGAAATTAAAAAATTCAAATCGTTCTAAAAAAATTATTTTTAGCTAAGGGGGCCAATTACAATCATTTTTGGTGAATAGACATACCTCCGTAATCCTATCCATTTTCGAGAAAAAAATTCTTTACCGAAAATATACCGTGTGTCCGGAAAAGTTTCTATAACTTTTTAACGGGGCCTCAATCAGCAAATTAGTATCCTTGATTTTCGTCCTATTTTGGCCTCCAGAATCTCCCACTACAATATTTTCTATGGGTAACCGAACACCCTGTATATGAAATCAAAATTCCATGACTCTTTTACTTCTACAATCTTCATCCGTCTGCTATTGTCTCTTCGTCTTGCAGTCAGCTAACTAAAAAGAGCGTGAAAGCCACGAGGAAATCATTTTTACGTCGTGAAATAGGTAGAAAGTACGACCAACTACAACGAACACCGAATATATTAACTGTCGTAGCAACGCGCGTCCATTTTTTCAACCTAAAACATTCAAAAAGTTTTTATTTTGAATGACCGTGTCCCTCGCGAATTCGTATCTTATGGTTGGCTTTCATACTATGCTCGACATTAAAATTCTCTCAAAGGAATTCTTTGGGATTGGGAACGTTGACCTTGAAAGTTTTAACAGCCAATCGCTTCCTCCAACGTAGACGTTTTGGCATACATTTCTCATGCGCCGAAGTAATGTTTTATTCCGACATCAAACCTTTTGCCATTTCCGTGAAACGTTTCGCCTATGAAAATAAATACACACGTTAAACAAAACTCTGTTCTTTCACGAGCCACTATCCTCTCCTTAAACAAGAACCATCGATAAAATACAGTTTCACGTACGATTAAAATGCATCGACACTTATCATACGAATGATACAAGAAATTTCTCCTGACCCACTTAGATACATATTTTATGTAAATATTTTTGAATTTTTTCTTTTTTTTTATTTTTAGATTCAATGTGCCCCGTCACGTGCACGAGCAAACAAATTAAAAGTATTAATTTTACCACCGAGAACAGCAATAAATTTTAACGTTAGATAAAGTTGAACATTTTAATCCCTAAAAAATGGTGGAAAATAAAATGCTCTGTATTGCTACAGAACTGCTACACACGACATACACTCGACCGTAAGCGTACGGTAAACGTCATTTAATCTGGCACTCTAAATGTAAACAGTTAATCGTGAGTTCCCCGTGACTTTTCTCTGTTAAGCTGCAGGTAGCTTAGAAATGGCAAACAACTGTTACCAAACAAATTCGTGTGCATGGAAAAAGACAAGATACCAACTGATAAATGTAATCGCTGAAAGTTTGGTAAATATTAATGTACAATTAACTGACGTCATTAATAAGAGCAAACACTTTCGACTAAAACGATTGGTAAACGCAAACTATATGTAAATTGTTAAATGCTTCGTAAATAAGTAACTAAAAATATACGTATTTGCTTAAGTCGTCTAAAAATACAATTCATAACGTTGCCTCCTCGAGCCGGCATTAAAAGTATCGAATACGCACAGCATCGTGCACGATATTTTAATCGAGCAAAAATTATTTAATTTCGTTCGATTCGAGGTAACTTGGAAGCATGTAACCACGGCATAGTGATCGAAAAGATCAGAAGAAAGGATTACCTAAAACGACAAGCGTTGATTTAATGAAGTCAATTAATTATTAATGAATTAATGAGACCGTGGTCTTTGAACACTAGCGCCAAATTCGGACGGGCGTACCTTGAATCAGGTGCAAGGAGAATGGCTCGACGAAATTCTTGACGTACAGTGCACCCGTGGATCGAATAGTAGAGAATCGCAGGGATGATATTAATTGATTGGAATATCGTTTAGATCTATATATTAACCGATAGATGCCATTCAAATACTGTTTGAAAGAGTTAAGACCGTGAAAGGATGACAAGGACCGACGTCGAACTGAATTCTGGGATCTTATTCCATTTTTGTTAACTATATATATACATTGTCCTTATTCGATCTTCTTGCTCATTTCTCGCCCGACATAAAAGATAAATGCATAAAAAGAAACACGAAAAAATTAATCCAATCTTTAATTTACATAATGGTTAGAAACTCGCACCGGTTCGATCTATAAATCAATCGAGAACTGACAATGTGTCAATTTCCCATCAAACGATAATGTTTCTTACGCGAACCAATCACGACCTAAAATTACGCGAAACGTAACGATTCGAAACCTTGAATTTATGGAACAAAAAGGATAAATAAAAAACGAACGCACAAAACGATACTGACAGAACGGCGCTCGCCGACCAACAAAGCTGCGCTTACGCGCGAATAGGCCGATCGACCCTCCGGAATACGCTCGTCTTTCTCCGTCTACGTTCGGCAATCTTCGTATCTTTCTCCTTTCACGAGCACGTGCCCTACACTGTGCGGTTAATATTATAATTCTATCCATAAACAAACACTTCTAACAAACATAATCTCACAATACACATCGCACAAGGTTTTTGGTATTCGAGTTGCCAGTTGTTGCTCAATAATTTGTCGCTTTTTCAATTTGCAGGCGCGACGAACCACGTTGAACTTTCGCCGATGTTTCGAATTAAAGTATCGTCGAAAAGACGAATTGTGAGAACATTTTCTCTGAGGACTATACATATAGATTTATAGATCGTTATAGATCCATGTTTTCTTCGATTCTCTCGTTCGAAAATTCCGCCAACAGATTTTTGTGATCTCTTCCGTGAGAATGATTTAAAGTCCGCACGCATGACTTCATAAACGCATAGTATTTGCGCGGTTTCTCTCAGAAAACGCGCGCGGCATACTCATTTCTCGTGTCCGCATAAATCACCTGGAAATTCCGAGTTGGAAGACTGGTCAGATATTTGCACCGATTCGCACGATTTAATTAATCAATTTGCATGTACGTTTCCAAATAACACGATCAATATATCAAATTGTTATTCATCGATCGCGTTAAAAACTATTAAAGAAAATGTTACATATTTAACAATCTTGCCATTTATAATTATTAATGTTTTTTGTTAGTGAGATTGTACTATATACTTCATATTTATTTCACATTCGCAGCAATGTTGAATTAAATTAACATACAGTTATATAAGAATATTTTATTATCCTATTAGTCTTAAACTTTCTTTTGTTTATTAATGCACTGTCTCTAAATATAGCCGTTAATTTTCGAAAATTAGTAACAATACTAGTCCAATAATTATAATCTACAAGCTACACAAAATGTCCTACATTCTGTTAAATTAAATAAAATAATTGAATTTATATAAATGAAAATGTCAGACATTTTATTATGTAATTAAATAATACTATTGAATATTAATTTTAAAGTAAAGATCATGATTCAAGACTAATACAATCAACGGTAAGATTATTTTTAAAAATTAAATAAAATTATGCGTACATACTAAACGGGCATAACCTATAAAATGTAAGAACGTCGAGTGACCAACATACCGTAAAGTACAGTACTTGTCCGAAGATAATTGTAATACATCTTAACTGGCAGCATTTTTTTAAAATCAGGGAAACAACCATTCACGTCCTGCTTTTTCCATCACATCACAGATTTATTGTCATCTTGCACACCACTCGTCTGATACCACACTGCACTCGTTACTGCGAAACCAGCGACATCTACAGTTTATTACGTGAACCATCGTTTAAAAGAACTTTTATGATAAATTGTTTCTCACACACTTTCTAGATTAAAAAATAAAAGGAAGCACTTAAAAAATACACAAAACACATTAAAATATTCGGCTGATATACAAAATGTGTAAATATTCGGAAGACAAAAGTAACAACATTATTTAACTAATGTTTCATATAATGTGTTTATTTACACAATTTCTTGATTGCAAGTCAATTAATTACCATCATTTATAATATCAACATCCATATCTTTTAATATTATATTTTAAATGTAAAGTATCAGCTTCTATATTCAATTTCAATTTGTTTTTTGTATTTCTGCGGAATGCCTAGCATGGTTCATCATAGACTCTACTCTGTTTGCTGTTTCTCTCACTACATCGGATATTTCATCCGGCAAATGATCTAAAGTGGGAATATGTGCGGACAATCGTTTGTATACGGAATCTCTGTTCGCATCTTTCTTATGTCTACGTTGTTCCTCGTATTTTAATTGTTGTTTGAAGAATATCGCATTCTTTATGAATTCTAGTGTATTCTCAAAACTTTTTCCAGCTCCGTGCATCGTTTTAATAGCACTGACAGCATATTCTACGTCGTAACATCTACCCAAAAGCTGCTGTTGAAGCGTTAACACTTCCACCCGTTTCTCCACCATAGGAGGCAACGCTTTCCTCACGTGTTCTTGAAGTCTATAGAACGCAAGAGACGGCTCGTTCGCAACTATGTGCATATTCTCAGATATGCGTTCAGTTGCTAAAAATGATTAAAAAAATGACAATAATTAAATATACATTCAAGTTTTAATTTCTTTGGTACAAATAAATTCGCTATAATTGTCAGTAGTTCCAGTGTTAAATAAGAACAACCTAACCTTTTTTAACCTTTGTTTCTAACTCTTGATCCGGCTGATATACTTTTGCAGCCATTGTTTAGAATATTATAATAATAACAGTGTTGATTATCAAATTTATATAGTACAAATAATACTTGAAATTTCAAAATAATTTAGTATAACCCTCAATGAATAAGGTAATGCTTGTTGCTGGTGTTGTAATATATTTAAAACACTTTATGCGAATTATATATTTTCGTTAATGTTCACGATGCGTAGTATCGTGCAAAACTTTGTTAAACGTTTCCATTCGTATCAGTCGAGTTTGTATAAACATTTACCGAGGTATCGATTTGTTTTCACCGCCATTTTATTAAAAGATTACCGGAAGTTAATCGACGCAGGACGGTGTTTCCCTTCATCGAAACGTGGCAGCAAAGTATGTGTTGTTGGCACTTCTCTCAAATGTATCCTTTAGCTCTTCCTATGGAGTGACTGTCTCGTTGTCGCGTGTAGCACAGTTCTGTCACTAGAAAAGGTACAAATCATCAAATTATTCAATGAAAGTTTAAATGAAACGAGTATCTTGATCGCAAAACCACATTCCACATAACGTATAATATTTATAAAAGACAGTTTAGTTTCTATTTGACACATTTCAATAACGGTTATAAACATCGCCTTTGACTTTTTTGAATTCGATTAATAAATTTTTCTGAATAAAATGTGCCTTTTTTTTAAAGTTTCCTAAATTACGTTAATTGGCTTTGTAAGAATCTGTGGTTCTTTTAATAGTTGTAACAATATTGTTATATGTAAATCAAGAGTAACGTGTAATCGGCATCTTATGAATTATATTGACGTTTTAGCATGAAGTGGTACATAATATGTGCAGCTTTTGCTGCTTTAGTTCTTACGATACATGCGGAAGAAGAGGAAGAAGCTGCAAGATTATTAGTATCTAAACAACTTCTGAACAAGTATCTTGTAGAAAATATGGACATTGTGATCAAAGTAATTACGAGAATATATTTTCTGTAATTTCTGTGACCTTAATATGTTTGTCTTAACGTGTAATGTTTTTACAGTATACGGTTCACAATGTAGGGAACGCAGCTGCGTTAGAAGTCGAAATCACAGACAACTCTTTCCATCCGGATCATTTTACTCATGTGAGCGGAGAAATAAATGCAAGGATAGATCGTGTTCCACCTTACACGAACGTTACTCATACGGTTGTCGTAAAGCCAAGGATATTTGGGTATTTCAATTTCTCGTCTGCGGAAGTTTTATACAGACGTAAAGAAGATGCTCCTAGATTACAATTTGCCGTCAGTAGCGAACCTGGCGAAGCAATCATTGTATCGTTCAGAGATTACGATAAGCAATTTTCTTCTCATGTGGTGAGTAACTACAAAAAGTATACAAATAAAAGTATTATAGAATGAAGTATTTAATATTTTTAATTTTTACGTCAGATCGATTGGGCTGCATTCGCTGTGATGACATTACCTTCGTTAGCTATTCCTTTTGCACTATGGTACTCTAGTAAAAACAAATACGAAAAATTACTTAAAACTTCGAAGAAACATTAAGTGTACAAATTCGTCCTAAGTCATTTGAAAGAGGCAGTTTTCTCTATACGACTGTAAGAAACCTGACTGTTCCATTATGTACATCTAATTTTATAATAAACATTATTTATAAAGAATTCACATTCGTTGTATCTTTCAAACTCCAAAACATCCAAGGTAGAACTTTGATATCTGCATAATGTATCGTCCTTCCACGAGAAGAAGCCACAGGTGATCGAGCCATAAGTACGTTACAGCTTTCAGCCCCATTTTCTTGCAAATATTCAGGTTCTACTACATGAAATTAAAATACAAGTGTATAAAATACAAAAAAATACTAAAAATTACTTTATTTTTTACAGTATATAGTACACGTTGCTACCTATATGATACTTAAACAATATTACCTACTCTTGACTTAGTAAGTAAATGGAAATTATACGTTTTTGTGACGTCAACGGTTGTCGTAAATTATACGAGAAATTATTTAATCGTCAAAGCAAATTATATTTAAAGAATATAAAAATTATAAAGTAATTCAATATGTAGAAATATTACGTACATTATACCTCTACGCTACAAAACATTTTAACTTTGTCACACAGTCAATAAAGAGTGTAAAAATTACTGTAGTAGTTCTTCCATTGTTATACAAGATGCGTATCAAATAATTAATCGTGTTATTACGTTAATTACGTAAATTATCAGCTATATGACTAGGAACCATATACCTCAATTTTATAAATTAAATACAACCAACATAACCTTGAAATACATTTGCATCAGACACCTCTGTGGACCTTTCAATCAATCATAAAATTAAGTTCTATATTACAGAATATACATAATTTTATATGCTCGTAACTTAATATCGACCGATATATCATCGCTATAAAAAAAACAACATAAAAAATCCTTACCTTCTAGGAGTAATTAATTTCTTAATAAAAATGAGTTTGTGGTAATAAGGCACCAGTTTCTGACAATCGAATGTTTGTTTGCAAACAAATTTAGTTAATACGATGTAGTTTCGTTGTAAGTACAATGTACCTTTATGTTGAAAATGTCATTTGTTCTTACTGTTACAGTCATTAGGTGTTCATTGATCTATTTCGTTTGCTTGCCGAGTAAAAACTGCGAGGATCGCCATAAACCGGATCGAATGCCGAGAATGGTCTTATCGGTGTAATCGGACTCCGAGGAGTAAACATATTTGTACTGTTTAAAATAGTTGAACACGGGGTACTAGTCTTTTTTAATTGCGGTGGGCATTTGTCAGCTGCAAAAAAGAAAATATTTAAGTAGCTACTCTATAAAAATGTTTATCAATTGTATTATTTGCAATACATACCAAAAACTGTTCTATTTTTAACATTTAAGTCGATATTTGCCATTTTGTTCTTCCACACTGTTAAAAAAATAAGCAAATCGTTAGTAAAATATTTACGCAATAATTTAAACGGCATATAATTAAAGATAAGGAGAAGTTTACCATAGAAGCATGTAATTACGAGAACAGCAAGTGTTCCAAACGTGTAACGGTGAAAATACATATAATCCACCCAATGAATTCCAGACAATGGTATGAAATTTTCGTATTTCGTCACGCGTACGAAAAGCTAAAAAAAATATAAATTATCACAACGAATCGTTAATTTTAATACTAATTCTTTTGCCCACTTACAGATATATTTTGCTTTGTAATATCGTTGGCAACGATTACTTTTTGTCCCTGAATGTCATCTAGATTATGTATCAAACGTAATTTGTACTGCATCGTGGATTTTGAAATATATTGTCGGGCACTTACAGTCATTCCATCCGGTACATCGATCTAAAAACAATTGATATGGACAAACACAGTTTAAAATCAAAACTTTCATCGATGGGAATAGAACTCACCGTAAGATGATCCAATACAGATTGTAAACCATAAATTTCAAGCGTTGCAGTTGGCACAGTTTGAGAATGGATATTGATAAAAACAATTTCCTTGGCATCGACATATACAGGTGGAAGATACGTTACTTCTAAAGGTACAGCTTCAATGTCTCTGTGTTGTGCATTTATTTGCATACGAGTCTCTAACGTACTGGAGATTATATTGGGAGAGCCCATAGGTATTACATCACAATAATAAAACCCTATAACATTGTAAATACTTAATTAACGATCACCATCTTTATAATTTTTGAAATCTAATTAATACCAACCTGTTGTAATATCAAATCGTGGCTTAACAAGGAATAAATCTTTCACTCCAATTGACGTGGTCGATGAAACAAATTGTATGTTACACGTGTAAGGGAACGAATTTAGGGTGAAGGATGTAAACGTCCTACAACCACCCAGACCTCTAGATAATACATTGTTCTCTTTAACTTGCTCATCTTTACTTTTCAGTACCAGAGGAACGCTAAATGTTTCAGTTCCGGTGATATTTCGACCTCTTAATGGAACAATTGATACCTGTATTCACAAAACAAAATCGTTTGTAATTTGTAAAAATTGTACCAATGAACTAGTAAACAGATGATACCTTTGCGATAGGTTGTATGTTGACTTCTATTTCGCCTTGCATATGCGTTGCAAGGCTGTGTTTCACAACTGCATAGCCTACATTCTTCGCTCTACCTATTCCTGTAATAGGATCTACTGTTAATATTTCAGACGCTGAAGATTGCCAGTAACCTGGATCACCGTCAGAAGCCAGAAGTGGCATCGAGAAACAAACTATATCGCCTACTGTCAACGTTGTCTACAAAATATAAATTCGATTAATAAGTAATATTATTATTATTAAAGAATTCATAGATTGAATAAAACACCTTTGTTGGAAAGACTATGTCACCAATCATCATATGCACGTAATCAAACATCCCATTAGGATATCTTTCGTTGTATGCCTTTACAACAAGATCTCCATTTTCAATGAATTTTGCAGTAACAGTATTTTCAGCGTTTATAGTGAACGATGCTAGGTCAGCGCGATTTAACATAGTTTTGGCATTGACTTCGGCAGCATGGAATTTTGTTCCAACGTTATCGTAATATTCAAGAGCATAATCCAATTCCATGCCTTTAGGCAACATATTTAACTCTTCACCATTGCGTATTCGCAAAATTGATTTCAACGATATCATCATGTAATGAATGGGTTTGACCTACGAGCAATAATTGGAATGATAAATGTCTGTTCTGATTAAATTTCTACTTAAAAAAATGCAACCAAGACCTTACTTCGACAATAACTGTGATCGATTGCTTCAAATTGTATGGTTCCATATTTGAAATAGAAATGACTATTTTCCCAAGATTTTCACCAGCTTTTATGATACCATTCTTATCAATAATTACAGTTTTAGATGTTGGAGTTAAAGCATGTGTATCCTCTGAATCATTCCCATGCATGGTCGACAACACTTTGTAAGTAGTGGAGCCATGCTTGTCACGATTTGTTTGCAATTTCAAAACAGAATTCGGTGACATTAATATCACTGGTACATTGGAAGGTAATTCTGGATGTGTCAAGCGCAATTCTTCAAAGATCTCTACTTTTACAAAGGTAGTGTACGTTACGTCACTTTTGAAACCAGCCAACATGTTACATGGCATTGTAACATTTAAATAAATGGTTGCCAATCCAGGACTGATGGCTTTGGCTCTCAAAGAAACTTCGTTTTGATATCTGATATTTATACCTGTGCCTTCGTACATGTTATACAAAGTTACTAAATTAGAATCACTCGATGACCACATGAAGATCAATGGCAATTGCATAGATCCTATAATAAGCGGAGTCAAATACTCTGGAATACCAAATGCCCAAAGTGGGAATGTTGCACCCACTTTCACTCTACTTGTTGGAACGACGATTTTAATGCCTTCAAGATATAGCACGTGTATGTCAGTATAATCCTCAGAATAAATGACTTTGTTGCCTTTAGCATTAAGACCAATGGCTCTGACAATTATCTTTGTCTGCCCAACTGATTTTCCTTCGAATATACCATTTCGATCGACATTTAATATATCATTGCTTTTAGTAGAGAATTCTATTTCTGCATTTGATGGTCCTCCTATTGTTTGCACTTGATAAACAGTGCCTACCAATATCGTTAAATTCTTTGGAAAAACTCTTAAAGGAAGGAAGACTTGAATAGTTGCTGGCTCGCTCTGTATTTCTCTATCACCTCCTTTGTTCACAAAAGTTAACTGAGACTCTCCTTCCGCCATCCCATATATCATATACAACAATTGATTATAAGGGGCAGTACCATGTTCACTAGGAGGCAGTTGTTTAATTTCTATACATTCATTATCAACTTCTGCTTTAAATTCTAATACATTCAAAAATGGCAATTTTATTATATGGCCATTTGTGTCGTAAAGTTTTAATGCAGCCACTACGCACTTCCCTTTCTCAATTTTATTTACTGTCTCTATTTCTATAACAGCAAGCTGCTGTATTTCGATCACAGCTTCAGCCGATTTTGAGG
The DNA here is from genome assembly GCF_013123115.1 of Colletes gigas. NCBI lineage: Eukaryota > Metazoa > Arthropoda > Insecta > Hymenoptera > Colletidae > Colletes > Colletes gigas. The sequence goes on from NW_025106644.1 coordinate 4,619,784, forward strand.
GCAAACAAAGATCCACCAATGCCAAATTAAGTACCCCAGACGTTTTTGGTGTAATGCTGATTGTCTTTGTCGATTCTATGTATCGGACATCAGCGATATCATCTGTACTCAGCACAAATTCATAGTAGCCAGAACCTTGGCTGACTTGTAAATAATATTTTGCAGTGGGATCATTCAATACCATTAATTTACTAGGGCTAATACTGGTATCGTTAACTAAAACCATTTGTATGGAAGCCTCTATAAGTGGAGTTTCATAGATCCTTCTTTCAGTCTCAATGGCAAAAGGCGGCCACTCTGGTATTATTTTTAATTTACTTAGAATGTATTTCTGATAGCCTGTGACGGTAGCTGTTAGAGTGAGAACACCGGAATGCTTTTTAAAGATAACATTTTGATAATAATTCTTTGGTAAAATTACGTTCAGGTCCGTGAACGTTTCTTCTTTGCAACCAGGCGATATTTCTACAAAACCTATAGACGAAGGCTTTAAATTCCATTCGATGTGTAAACTTGTAATGTTATCGAAAGTTCTACCTTCCTCATCTTTCACTATAGTGATGAGTTTCAAATTCTTATCGCTGTATGCCATTACTCTTTCCGTATTAAGACTGATGGGGCAGTTTTTGCTGTCTTTATATTCAGGCTGAAGGTAAATGTGTCTAGGTTTACCACAAATAATCCGTACAGTCTCTATCGCGTACATGCTTTTGCAATTTGGTAGCAAAGGAACATTGGAAATTGTAAATGTTAAAATCACCTCCCCAAGAGCTTTGCACATTACTTCAAAAACTGACACTTTGTGCAATTCATTTGGCGAATCCCCATGCTCTGTTACCTCGACAAACTTACTTTCAGATACCTGAATTTTTCGCAAATAACTCTGGGGTTTACTGGACCACGGATGGGGTCCACCTTTGAAGACTATTTTTCTGGAAGATCCCACCGCTAACAAACTTTCTTTGCTACTTGGATGTATTACGAGCAAAGGTTCATAGGCTGTCACAGTGATATTATCAGTCAAATATTGACCATTAGCTTTGTATGCTACTGTTACTTCAGACGTTCCTATATCCATGCTAGTGATTGCTATAACAGCACACGCAATTCCAACGGGTTCTACGACCTTACTATCGTTTTGCACAAAATTACTATCCGGAATGTACGTTTCAAAATTAATGTCTCTGCAATCGTTGAATGGTACCTCTTTAGAATCGGATCCATTAATTAATTTTCCATACAACGCAATGTGGAGATAAATTGGCTCCCCTACGGCTACCTCCATACTATATTCTACCACTTTTAGTTTGGAAGGCGTTAACACGTATACCCTTGCTGTGTCTTTGTTATACTGATTCCTTGTCATGGCAACACTTATTTCGGTTGTACCAGTTGCTACAATTCTTATCCCTCCGTTCTGAGAAACTGTTACTATCGATGGATGTCTACTAGACCATACATATGATCCATCACCTCCACTTGCTTTCAACACTATGTCGTACCGTGACTTGGCTTTAAAATCCCATGGAACAGCCAATACTTTAGGCTGAATAGTGACAGGAGTATGAATCAAAAGCTCAGCCCTTGTGGTAGGTCGCGATGCGACAGGAACCTTTTTCCCATACTTATCGATTATGCCATAAAGCGTAGCTTCGATAGTCATTGTCCCGCACGTAATAGGCACACCGACGACGTAAGTGCCATTTTGCGTTACCAATTTCGGTTCAAAATAACGTTCGTCCAGTTTCATCGACACTTCTACACCTTCTCCAATGTAAAATTTGTGATCTTTACTGTTGTATAATTCAACTACAATTTCATGGGTGTGACCAAGTATTAAACCCCAATTTTTGTTAGGCAAGATAGCAAGCGTGATGTAAGATACATCGTTCACATTGACCATAGCAGATGGCAAAATAACAGGATACTCGTCGCGAACATTTTTGTCGTGCAAAAACACTTTAGTGCGACCCAAGGATTTAGCGTACGCGCTGTCATAGTCATTATCGATATCTAGTATGTCTGGATTTTCAGCTTCCAAGTAGTACTGGCTAGACGGTAGATTTATTTCTTCTAAACGACCTTGACGAGCCTGCATTATTTTGTATTTAAAACTATCGTACGCCATTATTGTTATGTCCGATGGAATGATAATTAAATTGGCTATCACGATCAATTCTACTTCTATAGGCGGTACATGTTTATATTCCGGGTAAGGTAATCTTACGGAAACCTTAGCCGTACCAGTTTTTATCCCTTCTAACAGCACGATATGTCCTGTCTTACTAACAGAGTCTAAAGCAGCGACAGTCAACGGAGTTTCGTACTGCGATTCTTGATAAGTCATAAATCTCAGAACATCGTTTGGTGTTTTACCATCTAGCATATATTTATCGGTATTATCTATACTCCAAAAGAATTCAACTCCTGCGAGAGTTGTAAATTCATTGCCTGTTATAATACAAAAAAATAGAATATAAATTTTTATTATATTTAATGATTATATATAATAGATAAATCTAAGTGATGTTTCGTACCTTGTTCGTCGTATGCTCGTACTTCGAATGCTTCCGGCGCTTCTTCTATATATAATTCTCTCGTGGTTGTGACAAGATTTAAAGAAAAAATTGCATCGACTATAACATCGCATCGTAAAAATTGTCCGTTATTGACATCTTCTGCCAACACTATTGCAGTATTTCTAGTAGATTCTCTTGTTATCGTTTGAATCAAAATAGCAGAGGAGCATGTTCGTTCGACATTTTCATTTATGGGAATTAACTGAATTATATCCAAACGTGACGTTGACCTACAATTAACATTGAATTAGTTTAAATTAATATTGTGTATTAAAGCTACATTTTGTACATCAATTTAAAAAATAAACATTTCTTACATAAAATTAATAAAGTTACATAGAAAGTTATACGTGATTCAAGAACGTTAAGATTTCGATAATAAGAGTGTTCTTAAGTAGACAGAATTTTTGGGCAAGCAAACAATAAAATGATATTAACACGAGAGCAGTTACCATTGATAACAAGCACCATCGGTGACTTCAAGTGTAAAATTTACAGCAAAATCGTTGAATACCGGCAACAAAACTCTGGGCACGTTCAATCTATGTACACTAGCATCCGACACCACACAAAATAGAATGAAAAATGCCGCGAGTATCATTATTTTAATGGATAATCTCGATCCAACCACGAACTTCTCACGTGTATTCGTGACGATCAGCTAAAGTTGGCGGTCTCTAAATAGCTTTCAAACAATCACAGTGCACTTCTCGATGCGATTCTCGATACGATTATCGATACTTCTAATCGATATTCGATTTCCACATATTCGATTCTACTGGAAGGAAAGTGCAGGCGCTACACTGTAGAAGGCGCTAGGGAAATGTCCCTAGGGGGTACTAGGGACGCTGCGTTTCTATTGTAACATATAGAAACGTGACTAATCGAAGACTATATGCGCACATAACGTTCATGGAAATACTGCTTGCGTAAAACTGTTGATTTTCAATCTGCTACTAATTCTATTATTTGTTAAAAAAATATGTGCTGTTGATGTCTCATTTATTCGATAAGGAGTTCTGCGTAAGGTTATGTGTATGATAATCAATGATCGACATGTTCTAAAACGTAGCGCAGAAACGATCATCGACCGATTACTTTGCAAATTTTAAACTGCTAATCGAGTAATCGCTCACGGACAGATTAGCCCGCGTCAGGGTGTCTTTAAATACACTTCCTCGAGTATGTTGTGTTTATCTTGAAAGCAATCAACATCGAGATCGTAAGATTCGCTTATAAGAATGGCCGATGAAATAGAAACAGTCCGACTCGTTAACGAAGAGACCGAGTGCGTGGAAGCAGAAATAGACGGTGACGATGTAGACGAAGAAGGTTCCGATGGTGTTGTAGTTCCAGAACTTAAGGGTACATTATCCAAATGGACAAATTATATACATGGCTGGCAAACTAGATTTATTGTTCTCAAAGATGGTACTTTATCTTATTACAAATCTGAGCAGGACAGTGGATTTGGATGTCGTGGTTCAATAAGTTTGTATAAAGCTAACATTAAGGTACGAACTGGTATTAAATAATCAGGTTTATATATGTTCGTTGATTTTATGAAAAAAGCCATGATATCACTCTTTACCACCTGTTTTGTTAGGCACACGAATTCGATGAGTGTAGGTTCGATGTATCAGTAAACGATTGTCTAGTATGGTATTTAAGAGCAAATTGTCCAGAGGAAAAGCAGCGTTGGGTCGACATTTTGAAATCTTATAAGGTATAGAAATTTTGCTTCGTAAAGCAAACATTTTTTTGACATTTTTTTTAATTTTATTAACACTATCTGTGTTTATTTTTAACAGTCAGAATCTGGTTACGGAAGCGAGAACAGTCTGAAACGCCACGGTAGCGCCATTTCGCTTGTGTCGAATACACAATCTATCACAAGCGCAGGTAGCTTTACTAAACGCGGCGTCAGAGGATTGAAAGAGAAATTAGCAGAGCTTGAAACCTTCAGGGATATTCTGATCAAGCAAATAGATACTTTGCAAAAGTATTTTGATAACTGCGCGGAAAATGCTAAAAATATTTCCATGAAAGGTATGCAAAGCAGCGATTTATGTTTGTCTGTATTCGTTTGTCTTGCAGTCATCTGTTTTATAATTTTCGTATATTTACAGACGTTTCGAATAAATTGCCTTTTTATTGTCTAAGAATTATAATGTCGAATGAAAGTGATTCGTTTCAGAAAATAAAGTTGAGACAACAATGTTTGATCCAGCCAAACACTCTGTAGATTTTAAAGGAGAAGCGATAACTTTCAAAGCGACGAGCGAGGGTGTGCTTGCGACATTGCAACATTGCGTTGAATTAATGGTGCAACGAGAAGATGCATGGCGTCGTAGATGGGAAAAAGAAACTGAGAAAAAACGAAAAGTACAGGAACTTTACAAAACTCTGAAAGATCAAGTTGCGATGCATCAAGGTGACTCTCCTAGACCCAGAGTCCTTATTCATGGAGGTCCAGATTACGAGGTTCGATTACATAATATTATTGCACTAAACATTTCCATGCATAACATGCGCTTCTAATATTTATATATGTACATTTCTATTAACTCGATTAAATAATTTATTACTGCTTTGAGAGTTATGCTATCAAATCATCTATCTGTTTAGAAATATTTTTTATACAGAGTATACAGTGATATACTCGTACGCGTCCAAACACATTTTATTAACTTTCATGCATACTTCGTGCCTGGAAATCTAATTATATATGCATACACGTTGTTTGTTCAGTATGTTTGCATTACTATGTACTTTCACAATGAACCAGAGGTACTATCCTGAAAGTGTCACACCTTGTCTAGCTTAAAGTAAGAGGGTATACAATTTTATTTGATCCGGATTTAAACATTGATTTTCTAAAAATTTGATAAAATTAATTTAAAATGAACTTCAAGATAATATCAAGAAACGTGAGTGAATGAATTTAATCGATATTCAGATCGTGTAATGGAACATAATTCTTAATTTTCAAGGAAGGACCGCACAGTGCTCTCTGCGATGAAGAATTCTACGACGCGGTAGAGACTGGATTAGATAAGATCGAGGAAGAGAATCAGCTGAGAGATCGTCTGAAACAAAAATCAGTCTCGATTTTAGCGACTCCGACTATGTCTGCGTCTAAGCACAGACTCTGGCCAGAGGTAATTGCTCCCAGGTTCAAAAGTAGCCCGCCATTGCAACAATTTAATCTTCCCTTTTATTCGCGCGTCAAACATGTTTATAGATAGAAAAAATAACGATGCAACAATTGCATTATGCACGACTTGGAGTTGGAGCTGGTGGCTGGCAATTGTTTGCCGAGGATGGCGACATGCGAATGTACAGACGCGAGGAGGAAGCGGATGGCTTAGTGGTGGATCCCCTAAAAGCATGTCACGTCGTGAAGGGAGTTACCGGCCACGAAGTTTGCGAAATATTCTTTAGCCCCGAATACAGAAGCGGATGGGAAGCCACGCTCGAGGACATGACCGTGATCGAAAATATATCTAAAGATACTCTGATATTTCTGCAAACGCATAAACGTATTTGGCCGGCAAGTCAAAGAGACGCGTTGTTCTGGTCGCATATGCGCAGAGTTTCCGACGATCAAGATCCCGATGCACACGATTTATGGATAGTTTGTAACCATAGCACGGAACACTCTGATTATCCTGTGAGTTTTGCTAAAAAAAAAACATTTATTTCCATTAAGTATTGATCTACGTTAAATTTGTTTACAGCCAAATACAGGAAAATGCGTGAGAGTGTATCTGACTGTGTGTCTCGTATGTCAAACGTTTATCGATCCTCCAAAAGATGAAGAAGAGATAAAAAGAGAGAATATTACATGTAAAATAACTTACTGTTCCGTTGGTTAGTACTACAATTTATTCTTTTTAAGTTCAAGTCAGCATGCATCTAATACTCCAATCTGTCGATTATAGTTAATCCTGGTGGATGGGCTCCAGCACCTGTTTTACGTGCTCTTTATAAAAGGGAGTATCCAAAGTTCCTTAAACGTTTCACTAGCTTTTGTATTGATCAGTGTAAGGATAAACCAATTACATATTAAGTGTAATTTCTATAAATTTCTAATTTTCCATCCAATTCCCTATTTACTACATCATAGGCGTCGTATCGCGCTTTCAAGTGATCTAAAATGTATTAAAGAAGAAAATTAAATTTACACAGTGCAGAAATTTTGGAAACAATAATTCTTCCATTATAAATGAAAGTGTTTTTTATATACCGTTTCCTTTCTTTTTTTTTTTTCCTTTTTAATTTGCTTGATACGATCGATGTAACAGGATACAAAAACTGTTACATTGATAATGATTTATTAAAGCGTAAGGAAACATTGTATACATTTCCGAGATAAACTTTGTAATATGGAATATACGCTCTAAAAGCGCTATTCAAAAATTATATTTACTTATTTAAATAACAGCTTGTTATTTTATTGTTATACAGAATGTTGTCACAAACCACTTGTACAGATCTTAACAAAGCGAATACATATACATTTATCTATTGTTACATTATATATCCAATTAAATACGAAATTGTATAATACAATTATATTGTTATTTTTATTTATATATAACGTGTATATTGATACACAATATAAAGGTCAAATGGAGAAACATAATAAAGACTGTTGTAGATTTGTCGTAATCGCAATTGTATCCTTTGTTTTTATCCATATTTTTGTTGTCATTGTTGACTTTGTTTTAGCAATTGAAAAAGATTTTATGCTACGTTGATAATCGAATATGTACAGGATTTAAAAATTACTGGAAGAATTTTCATAAGAAATAAATTTATTTCTATAAATTAATTAACTAAAATTATAAAACTATTTTATATTATATATATGTACATCGTATAAAATACTTTTACCTCGCACCCTCTGTTTCCTGTAGTTTGCTCGAAACTGAAATTTTGCTACAAAATAGTACTTTTTCCCCATTCTTTCAGTGTTCAGAGGGGGATATAGAGGCGATAAATGCTTTTCTGTCTTCTTATAAACTAATTATTACGTATTACAATAATGGCCAAAATTGAAGGTCTACTATTTATCTAAAAGTAAGGATTTTTGTAAATGTTATTATATATATTGAAAAACATACTCCATAATTTAGAACAATCTTATTATACAAAAATGCAATTGCGTAAGTACTGTTATCTAGTCACTTCGTAAAATAGCATGATCAACTTTCATACTTTACATATAAAAGGTAGTAAAATTTAATATTTTTTTTATCGTATGATATTTACAAACTTCGTTACTTAATTTTAGCCATTATATTAACAAATTGATTTCTCATGCGATTATACATACAACATTTGAATTAAACTTTGTAAAATCAGTATAAGCTAGGAGAAGTAAACATACTCTTGTTTTTTAATTCATAATGTATATCTATCAGACTATAGTCGAACTGCATTTTAATTTGTCGAAAAGGAAGTATTTGTGATAGCTATATTTACAATGTATATCACCTATAGATGTGCTCTGCATCATGGTAAACATATAAACATAAACATTATTACAAATTTAATTCAATTAATATTAATTTTGAATTTAATACAATTGAATGCTAACGTATTTAAAATGAAATCAATCACAATTAAAAATTGTAATATTTAAAATATTTATAGTACCATATTACATACCTTCATCACCTTTATCGCTTGTGTGCAATTGAAACATATAATTCGATGTAAATCAGTCGTGAAAGCAAAATATAAAAATTTTCCATTTAATTTTTAAATGACTTCAAATGTAAAAAATGCGTATTTCTTTTCTATATATTTCAATGACTATTTTCTTTATGATTCCTAAGAACGTAATTTTTTTAATACACTAAGACCTTTTTCTTCATACTCTTCCTTCGTTATCCATACTGAATCCCGATCCTTTGCTATTTCTGCTAATACAGCACCACCCATAAAAACCATGTGTTTACGTCTCGGGGAATCCTCGATTTTTATTTTAAATTTCTAAAAACACATATTAATGAACACATATCTTCCATGTATTAAAATTGACAAAAAAAAAATATTGAATATTTTGTAATTACATTTAATTTTGAGGTATCATTCTTTAACACTCTTTGTAGGTAGAGTTGTTTAATTTCTCTTTCAAGTCTAGATGGAAGACCTGGGTACATCGTACTACCACCGCTTAGAACAATATGTTTATATAATTCGCTTCTTATATCAATATTGGCTGCTTGAATAGTGCTAAATACTAATTCAGCGATTCCCTGAGCCTCGACGTTTATTAAATGAGGTTGAAATAAAGCTTCCGGAGCTGCAAACCTTTCACCACCTACTTTTATTACTCTTCCATCGGGAAGCTAAAAGAATTTAGTAATTATATACCAGAATTTATGTGTACATATTACACAAAAACTTCTACTTACAGTATACGACTCGACCAAAACTGTTGTCTCTAGTGCTAATTTATCTTCAGTTTCAATATTATATCCAATATAACATAATTTTTCTTTTAACATCCTAACAGTCTCAAAATCAGCCGAATGATTAAAGGCGTAACCACGTAACATAAGAAGTTTTATTAAATACATTGTGATATCTCGACCAGCTATGTCTAATCGTCGAGTGAGATGGTGTAAAGCATATTCTTCGAACACAGGACAAATATGAGTAACACCATCTCCAGAATCAACCACAACGCCACTAAGCAACCCTTGAGCATATAACGTAAGTACTGCTTGAATTGCAATATACGTTCCAGCGAAACCATATTTTTCAAACATTACCTAAAATCATTTCATAGTATCCAGAATCAAATTACGACAAACTTTCAGAGGGAAAATTTTTATGCAAAATCATTATTTTACCTCGATCATTTTCTCACGATTTGTAATAGGATTCATCGGTGGTTCTGTTAACAAAATTTTACACTCCTTTGGATTAATATTCATTTTTTCCTTCCCGAACGTGTAGTCCCAAACATGACACATGTCCTCCCAGTTTCTATTATATATTTCAATAATTTAATAATTTAGAATACATGCATTCGTTACATACATCCACATACAAACCTAACAATTCCATTTTGCATTGGATAACTAATCTCTAGCATAGATCGAAATTTACTTGCTTCGTCTCCGACCATTAAATCCTGTAGTAACAATATATAAATTACTTAAATATAATTATGCATTTTCTATGTACAGTAGATTAATATAAATCGTTAATATTCCAATAATTTAACACGTTGCTCTAAATTCTAATGAAATAAGTAATTCGGAGTATAGGTAACTATGATAATGAATAATGAATATACCTATTCTCGTATAAAATATTTTTTATTTTTATCTTCTTATTAATGAAATGTTATTGCCGTCAAGTACATTACCTTCTGTTTTTTTAACAGTGATATAATTGCTTAGACAATACAATATCAATTATTTAAATTGTTGCTATACACAGGATGTTACCACCCGTTCGGTAACACCCTGCACACAAGCCAAAAAAGAAGATATATTATCGATATTTGAGTAAAAATGTTTTCAAGTTTCCTAAGCACTGATGTAATATTGATAGATGTACATATTATCATCAAAAAATGCAATAAACTTACAGGCACGTAAAGCACATCCTACGAGAGCAAGTGTAAGCACACAAATATATTAGGTAATTACAAAAAACACAGCACACACGCATAAATGTTAACTCTGTAAACACTTTCATTCTGTAATATTTTATGTTCTTTATCTATTCAATAACAGATAGCAAAATAATAACTTATAACGCGACGAAGGAATTCTGATTTTCTTGATTATCAATTAAATTTTGATAAATAAATATATATTCTATTAATCTTTAAAATAATATCCATATTACTTTCGACGTGTATACTTCATTTTGATATTTGTTAGTAAAAAGTAATTAATAAATTAAACTTCATTTAGATTAGTACGTAAATGCATGGACTACTTTCAATCAAATTCAAACACTGGAGCACACAGTGTAATATGAAACGACTTACACGAATATTATATTCTTGCTGAAAATCAAGTAAGTAATTAATAAACTGTTTCAAACTAATTCGCTACAAATAGTAATCTAACGTTCTAAAAAATACTTTCAATTTTAAAACCATACGATATTTCTGTTAAAAAGAAAGACATTACTAAATATATGTATAAAACAAATTTCATCCATATATCTTATTAACAATTAACCCCCGCATGAACAACTGAAATTGGGATAAATAATCCGATTAATTTATATTGGAGATGGAAAATTAAGGAATCTACCTTTACATCAATGTCGCCCATCTTATTAACTGCTCTAATAATAGGACGTCCAACTACGGATGGAAATATGTGCGCAGGAAAATTTGCTCCTGCGTATCCACATTTTACAAACTGTAAGCATATAATTAACAAGTATACAAGATATTCTTCTTCGATCATGTCATGTAACGTTACTTTAACGAAAACTAATGTTTACAACAGAATTTAGACATAGATTTAAAAAGAATACAAAGAGAAATCAAACATAGGTAAAACCATATAACCTTACCCCTGTTCCATTATCGCAAACGATTATCTTCCTGCCTTTGCTATCCATTTTCTATTCGATGTTATTAATTAAACCGATCTTTTTATTCGTTATGTTAGATCGTTTTAAACATTACACATTCCGTTAGGTGACTAATTCTTGTAAGTCCTAGGGCGTTACCGGCATGACGTAGTCTTGTACTTGCGTTCGCACTCAAACGGCAAATACTTGTTATTTAGAAAGAAATGAATCGAAATCTTGCGAATTGTAATATCCTCGTTTAACGCGGGATCACTTATATCGCACAACCAAAGTGTTGATGGGACAAACCATAAAACCACAGGTCATCACCGTCAGCAGTGTGACTAGACTGACCGGGTTCGCCGCAATTTTCGCGCATGCGCGTGAAAAATGGCTTCAACGAAGTACCGAAATCCAGTAAACCGTGTCATAAATTCATTCGCAATTATTTGTTTTTTACACTCATTTTAGAAGATAAAATATTTCTGTTTGCACATTTTTTCTTCTTATACTTATTTCGAGAAAAAAAATTCGAAATAAACGATAAATACGTTTATAAGAAAATACAGAACTTTGTGAAAAAAAATGTTCGCGATCACTTTTATCCTTGAATAATTTTTACCCAGTTCTCTTTAGATGAGCATTTGTTTTACACGTTTGTAACGGTATAATACAGATTGAAATCGAACGTAATAGACAATGGCACGACCAATTGCTTATTTAAGTCGAAAAGAGACAATATCTAGTTGTCACCGATTACACAGGTACTAAATCAATGTTCAAAGTAAAGGATAACTTTTTTTAACTATATACGATCAGTTTTCATTCTTTTTTAGTAACAATTTGACCGAGGAACAAAACCAAAATATATACGGAAAATGTAACAACTATTGGGGACATGGTCACAATTATACAAGTAACTATTATTGATTTATTAAGATTTACAAATGTTAATCGCAATTTCATTTTAGTCGAAGTTACTGTACGTGGACCTGTAGATTCAGTAACAGGCATGGTTATGAACTTATCAGATTTAAAATTATACATGAAAAAGGTACTGATGGATCAATTGGACCATAAAAATTTGGACAAGGATGTACCTTATTTCAAGAGTGTTGTTTCGACCACTGAAAATCTAGCTATCTATATTTTTAACGAATTAAAGAAAATTATGCCTGATCCAGATATTCTGTATGAGGTCAAGATCCATGAAACTGATAAGAATATTGTTGTTTACAGAGGAGAGAAAGAAACATAATTTTGTGAGAATTACAAAGCACAAAATGACAGAATGTTGCTCATTATTTTTATAAACAAGTATACTTTAAGTCCCGATCTAATAATGGTTATTACATACAAATACAATAGTATGTACATAAACATATTGTTATAAGAATTTTTCAAATTTTTTTTTATTCAAAAGACAACTCTTTAATTGTCAAATGAGATATATTTTCCACAGATAAGAGTACATAAATGTATCACAATATGTTTATAATGATTATATTTAAATAAATTGTCTCTTTACTTAAATATATAAATATGTTGTATAAATTGTCTTGTTAAAATGTTGAATTTAATAAAGTTTATTGTATGAAAAACAGAACGTAAATTTATTTATCGAAAGATTACTTAAAAAAAGAAACATAATAATTTCCAATCTTTAAGATTACTTCGATATTCCATTTAATTTTTTCTTCGGATAATAACAAATATACATTGCAACATGTTGCTTCGCATTTGGTAAGAGAATAAATGTTTTTATACTATACTTTAATATTGCACCTCTATAGATAGTGTCATTTCTTAATCATATATATTTATAGAAAAAGTAATAACTAGAGTAATATCACAAAGGTCCTTATTTAAAATCGACGAAATCCCCAGACTCCTCTGATCGACTTCAAATTTTGCATATTACTAAAGTTTTTTTGTCGTCAATTTTCCCCTAAATGTATAGGGGGCAGGCTATGAATATGCAAAATTTCACGCAAATATATGCGAGGGGTATTTCTTTGATTTCTCATCAAGTCTTTTAAAAAAACAAATTCATCTTCTATGTAAACTAGATAAATGTAAAATATATATACATCTCTTTATAAAAATACTGAAACAGTCATGTTTTTAAAATAAAAGAATTAAATAGTACGCTTCAATGTCGCCTATGTTTTCATTCTGTTGTTCTCAAAATTAACAACATTGTTTGCTAAGTAAAAAATTGTAATAGCAGCCTTTTCGATATTTACGTTAGTAGTTATATGTTTGTATTTGTATCGAGTTTAATGTAACTTCTAATAGTTACGTATGGTATACCAAGTTCAAAGTCATCCTGCGGCCAATACTTTAGTACCGGTGATTGCTGCGGTTTTTCATCCTTTACAGAAAAATATGCAAATAGTACAGCCGCTGTGTAGCTTGCAATGAATATAAACAAATGCCAGAGTGCATGTAGATAAGGGAAATTCAGATTCAGCCAAGTATCGCAAAATAAACGATCGTTTAACCAGCACGTAACAGCTAGTAACCAAACAGCACCGCACCGTAAACCCAATCTATAAACTCTCATGGACTTTGTCCTTGAGAAAAGCACATTAAACGTTATAATTCGATGCTACATCGTACAGCTATTTTTATGAACGTAGAATTTTACCTTTTCAATTCGATTATCATAAATCCAAATGCTGGTATGCAAAGACTCATTAATGCAAATGCATTTATCGCAGGATGTATAAACGACAAACCGGTTGCGATAAGAGTCGGTAACATCGCACATAAGGAAAGCAGTTTTCTGTTATTTTGTAAAATGTTTGGAAAGTACCTTCTTGGAAAGAACATACAGAATCCAGCCATGTATACCCATAAAATTGCTAATTCGTCTAATAACTGTCCTATTATGACATAATGAAGGAAAACATTTAAATACACATCTATATTCCTGAAATTTACGATCATCGATTACTCACCGATAAGAGACAAGGTAGCATGAAAGTATGCGCTGCTAAGACCTACTATCATTAATAAGAACCAAATTACATGAATTCCAGGATTTACAAATCGCCCGTAATCTTTGAAAAGATGCATAAGGACAGGGGGGAGCAATAGAAATACCACGTTGCTCAGCTGTAAACAAGATTTTGATTACTTTATTACCGTTCTACTATTATTTCGATGCTTGATAATAAATTCCAAAAAAGTTATAATCGATATAAGCTATTTGAAAACAAAGAAATATTATTTCAATCGAGAACAAGCATACTGAATAAAATTGTAATTTTCATCGTTATAAAGTACAAACCGTATTCATGAATTCTGCGATGCTAGAAGAAATACTGTAATTACGTTCGCACCAGTCAACCGGTGAACTACCAGCTTCAAATGGTTTCCACATGTTGAAGCGTGTATATTTCTGTATATATGTTTATATAAAAGTCACTTGGTTTTTAACCTGCAGTCCCTGAAGAAATATTACAAGTTTAATTACGTAGAAATCCATTAGTGAGTCATTTAAAACTCACAAAGAATGTTGAGTCAACAAAATAGCGTACATCGTTATTAAAATACCTTTATGCGTATCAACGACTTCTATCATACGAACATCCAAAAGTTATCACGTAACTATAATAATATATTATACAAAGAACACTTGGAAAATATATTATTTACGCGATGTATCAGCATCTTGCTTTTGTTTACATTAGAAGCGGAGAAGAGGAAATTATGACAGTGATGCTACGCACAACATTTACGTATAAACACATTCACTACAAAGAACACAAGAATGCTACGAGTTAAAGAGACAATGAAGTATGTTCTACAAAGGAAACACACCAGACATCAAAGTACAAAGGCTTCCACTATGCAATAATCTAACCTAACTTGACCTAACTTTGCTTCACCATAGAATAATGAACATACAGAAGTCTCATAATGAGACCTAACCTAACCTAACCCAACCCAATCCAGACTCTTATTTCAGGGCGGTACTTTTGGTGTTACAAACACAAGTGCCAGTATCTAACCTAACTTTTCAATGTAATTAAACTTTGTTGAATTGTTCTGAAAGATATTGGTAATTAAAAAATAATCTTTTGAATAAATTTTGAAAACTTGAACGTTACATAGCAGAAATGGTGGATATTAAGTTTGCTATACATAGATGCTTGTGCACACCTACAGTGAATGTATTGTACAGAAAATTGTTTAAAAGAAATTATAATATGGAAAATTTTGCGCAGAAGAAGCCTTTAGAGGAAATTCATCCTTACAAAAAGCTTCATCCGTGGAAGTCGTTGGCAGAGTTTTCGTATGATCTTGTTAAGAGTGTGTTTTATAATGAAGGTAAGAATAACGAGTAACAAATAGATTTTTATGTGTTTTTCAAAGTAATTTTGACTTTACAGATGGTTTGGTAGCATTGAATAAACCGTATGGCGTAAGCCATCAAAGGATACACAATGAAATTGGTGCTAGTGATATACCAAATTTTGTAGATTATACATTAGAAGATGCCTTACCACATATCGCTAAACAACTGAATTATTCAAACTTAATTGTAGTCAAAAAACCGGAAAAGTAAGTAGATTTTTTGTGGTAAGGTAAATTGTTACAAATACTTGATTATTTGTTTAAAGATATACATTAATTTTTAAATCAGATACATGACTGGTATCACACTGTTAGCAGCAGATTCAAAGATTGTAGACAATGTAAAGCTTGCATTACGCCGTGGAAATAACTATACAAGTACTTATTGGGCACTTACAATTAGAGTTCCAAATAAATTATGGGGAGAAGAACATTTGGCAATAAAAATGAAATCAAATCCTCACTATGAACTTAGAAAGGTAATTTCTATTCCAACAGGTTAATTGCATTTGTTTTGTATGCGGTATTAAGTGTTTCTAAATCATTTTCAGCCAATTATTGTAACATCATGGCCTAAAAATGAACAGAAAAGGGGAGACGTGAAAATTTTAAATGTTAAATTCAGAGTCCTGTCCAACTCTACGTTTAATTTATCTTCCTTGGTTCAAATAAAATCGTCTACTATAAAGCACCATGCTATTAGACTATTTGCAGCCACATTTTTATATTGTCCAATTCTAGGAGATAATATACATGGGTCACGGATCCAAAAAATTGGTGGTACTTATATAACAGTTGATCCGTTTGTGAAATATACAGACTTCCCTCCAAAATTGGACAAAGAACTACTTCAATTGTTGAAACTAAACACGCAGAGACAGCCTATTATTCCTGTTCATATTCATTTTAGATCAATAAATTTACCATATTTTCATGGAAAGGAACGGGATCTATTAATCGAGGCTCCATTAATTCCACCTTTTGAATGGACTTACCAACAACTCAAATTCGATTATCTCAAGGAAGATAAATAATTTTCATTTTATATATTTTTAAATGCAAATAATGGTAATAAATGTTTAATGACTGAGTACATGTCTGCCTTTCAAAATTCTTCTCATTAGAATCTTTCTACCACTGAGTGTTGCCATTCTTGCCTCCCAACCATGGCGTTTAATGCGACGAAGTTCATTAGGACGAGGAAAATGATATCTTATTTTCGTTCTGTTTAATGTGAAACTCCATTGATTCGCTATTGCCGGTGAATCGACAATCGATGAAGGAATGTTTCCCAACGTTACACGTCTAAAAACAATCTTAAATTTTTCACAAGAACATAAACAAATATGTGTACTTTTATATGTATAATTACGTACGGGATGAATTGATAAAAATTAGAAATTAATCTGCCGAGCATGCCGAATCAAAGAACTCCAAGTTAGAACATGAACTAATTGCCACGAGTAGATGTAACCTACGTATAGGGATACGGAGCAGGAAATAACTATACACGTGGCTTTGCGTCACGTTATTCGCCTGTCTTTCACGCTGGCTTGGAGAAGACTGACTGTCTCGCGAGAACCAGGGAGTACCTAGAGACAAATCTCCAACAACTGCGCCATCTGCGGGAGTAACTAGGGAGTTACATTTGTTCCCACATTACATTCCAAGAACTTGAGAGAAAGAAAAGCAGGAAGACACCCTCTAGTGGTGGAAATAAAAACAGGGGGTACTCTACACAATACAAGTACATCTCAGAAATTTGTACGACGTCTATAGAAATATTATCGGAGACAGTTAGACAGCAAAATAAGTAAAAATGGCAACTAACATGGACTCGGCCAGGGAAAAAGCTTTCCAAGATTATCGAAAGAAACTTCTTGAGCATAAAGAAGTAGAATCACGTCTAAAAGAAAGTAGGATATGTTTGTTAAGTACTTAGTAAATTTCTTACACTTTCAAAAGCGATTCAAAATTTAACCTCAATTTTACATACCAAACTATTGACAACTACCCCATTAAGATTATAAAAAATTGTATTATATGTTTCGTGTTTTCAGTGAGGGAGCACCTCAAAGATTTAACGAAGCAATATGATAAATCTGAAAATGATTTGAAAGCTTTGCAAAGCGTTGGGCAGGTAAAAAAAAAAAATTTTTCCGTTTAACCATTACTATATTGAAGTTTTCATGATTAAGATTTCGAAACGTTTGTGTGTTAGATTGTTGGAGAAGTATTAAAACAACTTACAGAGGAAAAGTGTAAGCGTATGATTTATAAATGTATATTTACGTACAAATATATATTTATATATTATTCTATATTTACAGTTATAGTAAAAGCAACAAATGGCCCACGTTATGTTGTTGGCTGTCGACGACAACTTGATAAAAATAAGTTAAAATCTGCAACAAGAGTAGCACTCGACATGACTACTCTTACTATAATGCGTTATTTGCCTCGCGAGGTAAAATGTATTTTATTATAATGTAAATTTCTACTTTATATGAATCTTAATTTTTTATCAATGTATTTAGGTCGATCCACTAGTATACAATATGTCACACGAGGATCCTGGTGTCGTTCAATATAGTATGATCGGTGGTCTGAGTGAACAAATTCGAGAACTAAGAGAAGTTATAGAACTACCGCTGTTACATCCTGAACTGTTTCAAAGAGTGGGTATAACTCCTCCGAAAGGATGTCTCTTATATGGTCCACCAGGAACTGGAAAAACATTATTGGCCAGGGTAGTTGCCAACCAGTTGGATGCAAATTTCTTAAAAGTTGTATCGAGCGCTATTGTCGATAAATATATCGGCGAATCGGCACGACTGATCAGAGAAATGTTTAACTACGCGCGAGATCATCAACCCTGCATTATATTCATGGATGAAATCGATGCCATTGGTACGACTGTTTATAGTATACTAAAAAATAAATTATCATTTTCACGCTCGTTTATTTTTATATAGGTGGACGTAGATTTTCGGAAGGTACAAGCGCGGATCGAGAAATCCAAAGAACTTTGATGGAATTGTTGAATCAAATGGATGGTTTTGATTCTTTGGGTCAAGTTAAAATGATAATGGCTACAAACAGACCAGATACTTTGGATCCAGCTTTATTACGACCTGGTAGATTAGACAGAAAAATTGAAATCCCATTACCCAACGAACAAGCACGTTTAGAAATTTTAAAGATTCATGCTAGCCCGATATCCAAGCATGGAGAAATTGGTAAAGAGTTACTTTACATCTGTATCGCAGATAGAATATTAATTTTATATTTATTCCAGATTATGAAGCAGTAGTTAAACTCTCTGATGGATTCAATGGCGCCGATTTGAGGAATGTTTGTACCGAAGCAGGATTATTCGCGATAAGATTAGAACGAGAATATGTTGTACAAGAAGATTTCATGAAAGCAGTAAGGAAGGTCTCAGATAATAAGAAACTTGAATCCAAATTAGATTACAAACCAGAATAATGGATATATATATTGATTACATCAAATTTAAAACTCAGTTAATTCGCTAACCAATGCGTGGTTCAATAAAATAATTTTTATTGTAATATTTGTATTTTATACTGGAAACATATACTTCGAAACAACAAAATACTTTTCTTGACAATACATGGATGCTTCAACTTTAAATCACTTTGTTCAATTACATGCATTAATTAATACGAAACATTATTCGGTAATGTTTGCAAGACGTGTCTTTTTCCTTTCCAAATACTCTTGTACATTATCATATTTTCTTTTATACAAAATAGGAAATAAATTTTGCTTAATGGAGTCGTTTCTCAATGTTTTCCAGAGGTTATTTAATTGACTTAGTTTACAATTTATTTTGTCATTGGGTATAAAATTATTTTCTTTAAATTCGTACACTTTAAATCCTAATTCGCTCAACACCCATAAATTGTCTTTGTAAAGATGGCATTCTAAGGGTTCGTCATCTATAACTATAGACTGTACATATGTTATTTCAAATTGTAACTTTACGGTGCCGCTAATGATGTAAACCAATAACAGGGAGTTATTATAAAAACTCATTACAGCTAAAGACGATGTACCGTCGAGTGCAGAGAGTCTTAAATGTTTCACGGGTAATATTTCCACGGATTCGTCCAAATGATAATCCTGAAGTTGTTGATTGAACTTTTCGATATCGCGTTTAGGTATTTTATTACAAAAGTCGACAGACAATAGTTCTTTTCCAATTTCGTAATCCCACAATATGAAAACACCGTCACCGCCGCAAGATACCAAAACAGTTTTATCGTGAGGTAATTCCAAAATGTTTGTTACAAATTTTGTGTGCCCTAAACAATAGGACACAATATTATACGAATTTGGAAACATAGACACTCTAATCTTTTCGTCTCTGTCCGTTGTAATAATATATTTTTCATTTTCTGTGACTAATACATCGAGCATCATCGACAAATGTCCCAACAGTAAGATTCCACGGTCGGATCTACTGCTAGAAAACAGATAAGCGTCTCCAGCTTTGTCAGCGACAACTATATCATTGCTACGAGTAAACTGCACTTTGCTAGCAGCTCTTGCTAGTGTTCTATTTGACAAAAGGTTACGATTCTTTCTTTCGTACAGACACAATTGTTTGCGATTTGTACAGACAAAGAAATACTTTCCATCGTTGGAGAACGTTACGTTCGTTATTGCGTGGAACGATTCGATATTTGCATTGTTGTGCGAATCGATCTTTTTCTCTGTTTGCAAATCGGGCAAACGAATCGTGTTTTCCGCACCATTCTCGATATTGTGTATCACGACATGTTCGTTGTTACACAGAGCAACGTCTGTACCGTATACACAGAAGCTCATGCTTGAAACACACACTGTATTAAATAAAAAATGTTTATAATATGACCGTGATATCCTAAATCTTCGATTTCTTGAAAATCTACGTGCATCACGTACATCGTCGGCCGCATCGGGGTGGCCATTTTGTTCAAGCATGCGCAATCGAATTTGTCCGTGACGTGCGTGTGTGCGTGATGCACGCATGTGAATTTCAAAATATAAACTGAGTGGAAACTGATCGCAGTCTAACTTGCGATTGTCAACAGGGTATCGTGAATTTGTTATTTCCAAGATTCATAGTCTTTGTGTATTCGCAAAATGTCAGACGGCGAAGATGATTTTATGTGCGAAGAAGAAGAGGATTACGGTCTTGTGAGTACTCGTTTTTTTTTTTAACCCAACAACGTCGTTGTATCACATAATCTTTCGGATTAAGAAATAGGTTAGAATTATAATTTTGACATGTATGATGTTAAAAAATTGTTTCAAAACTGTTTAGCGATGTTCAAACAATAACCATAACTATATTACTGGTATTCCCTATAGGTAGGAGTACAGTATTGAAATCGAATGACATTTTAATTTTGTTTATGTTACATAGATGGTTTTGAAATGAAATCATTCATTTTCTTTTTTCTTACTGCGTCACTGTTACATGTTATTTTAGAGTGCGATCGGCTTCAAAGCGATGTTATTTTTATGCTTATTTTAGGAATATTCAGAAGACTCAAATTCGGAGCCAGATGTTGATTTAGAAAATCAATATTATAATAGCAAAGCGTTGAAGGAAGATGATCCAAAAGCGGCATTACAGAGTTTTCAGAAAGTTTTGGATTTGGAAGGAGGTGAAAAGGGTGAATGGGGCTTCAAAGCTTTGAAACAAATGATAAAAATTAATTTTAAATTGGTCAGTTCTATAGATTAATATTGCACGGTTGTATATAATTATGAATTATAATATTATATTTTCCTAGGCTAATTATAAGGAAATGATGGCCAGGTACAAACAGTTATTAACATACATTAAAAGTGCAGTTACAAGAAACCATTCAGAGAAATCTATAAATTCCATATTAGATTATATCAGTACGTCGAAGAATGTAAGCAATTTAATTAGTACACAAAGCACAGTTGATTTAATTTTCAAATGTATTTTCTTTGCCTTTTTTTGGTTTGCAGATGGAATTATTGCAGGATTTTTATGAAACTACTTTAGATGCATTGAAAGATGCTAAAAATGATAGGTTGTGGTTTAAGACTAACACAAAGCTGGGGAAGTTATACTTCGATCGGTCAGATTTTAATAAGTTAGCGAAAATATTGAAACAACTTCATCAGAGTTGCCAGGTAGGTTGTATTCGATATAATTCAGGCACTTGTTACAATATTCTATTTTATTTTTGTATGTCGATACGTATGCTTCGGTAGACCGACGATGGGGAAGATGATCTGAAAAAGGGTACACAGCTTTTAGAGATTTATGCTTTAGAAATACAAATGTACACTGCCCAAAAAAACAATAAGAAATTGAAAACTTTGTACGAACAGAGTTTACACATTAAAAGTGCTATACCGCATCCATTGATAATGGGAGTAATTAGAGGTATGATGGCATATTTTATATTGTCAGAATTAGAAGTTACGTAATTGTATTTAAGCAACGTTTAAAGTAAAATTGTGTTTCGAATTTTGATAAGAATGCGGTGGAAAAATGCACTTAAGAGAAGGTGAATTTGAGAGAGCGCACACAGATTTTTTTGAAGCTTTTAAAAATTACGATGAGTCTGGATCTCCAAGACGTACAACGTGTTTAAAGTATTTAGTATTAGCAAATATGTAAGTAAGATTTAGATAAACGGAAAGTAGTGTATGTCACAATATTAGCGGGATCGATAACTAATATTCAAACATTCTGAATATGTTATAATTGTGAACCTAGGCTAATGAAATCTGGTATCAATCCATTTGACTCTCAAGAGGCAAAACCATATAAAAATGATCCAGAGATCTTGGCAATGACGAATTTAGTGGTCAGTTACCAAAATAATGATATTAATCAATTTGAATTAATTCTAAAACAAAATAGGAATAATATAATGGATGATCCTTTTATAAGAGAGCACATCGAAGACTTATTACGTAATATACGCACTCAGGTATGTTTAGAATATATGCATAATTCTTGAATAGATTCCTAACGTCTGACTAAAACATCTATCCATTTCACCTTACAGGTTTTAATCAAATTAATAAAACCATACACTAGAATTTATATTCCTTTCATAAGCAAAGAATTAAATATCGATGTATCGGAAGTTGAGAGCCTATTAGTGTCTTGTATTTTGGATAGCACCATCCGTGGCCGTATCGATCAGGTAATACGATCAAATTTATAATATTTACTAAATCGCATACTTCTTTGACTCAAATTTGGATTGCAAAAAAATTAACAGGTGAATCAAGTTCTCGAGCTGGATAAAAAATCAGTCTGTGCAACGCGTTACAATGCTCTCGATAAATGGACGAGTCAATTACATTCTTTGCATTTTGCCATAGTAAACAAAATGTCATGAAAAACGTGGTGCGAGTGATCCAAGAACAAAATTGAGCTCTAGATATTACTCTGTATAGTATATCATAAATGCCTCTCTCCGACTATATAAAGAATAAAATCTATTGTGATATAATAAAGATAGAATTTTAATATGATTCATTTTTTGTACCCTTTGTTGTGATACTCCTATTTGCAACGGCTGACAACTGATAACGACCTCTAATCATCTCTGTTGACCACTGTTGACCACTACTGGCCACTGCTGACCACTCCTGATACTTCTGACAACGTCTCTGTCTCTGCTGAGGACAGTACAGGCAAACTGAGGCTAGCATTGGTCACTAGCAATCGTTATATGTTGTCAGAAATATTAGTTGTGGTCAGCAGAGGGCAGCAAAGTCCCCTGCTGTTGTTAGCAGTGGTCAGCAGTGGTCAGCAGTGGCTAGAAAAGATACATAAATAAAGAAGTAGGTGAAGGGTCGCGATACAAATTCAACAATCTCGTATGTTGCGTCATTTTATTGGAAAATATATATATATATCTTCGTCGATCAGTATTTTCCAATTTCAATCTGAATCTCCTCGATCCGCGTAACATTCTTCTCTAAACTCTTGTCTAAAATATATAGAAATATATTTTATGTTGCTTTCAATTCTTTATACTCTATCAACACTGTTTTATTTACATTCTTATATTTAGTTAAACAGGATTATTATTATCTTCAATTCAAGAGTAACGCCTCAAATTGAAACTTGTTGGTCCCTGTTATAAATACGATTTCATGAAATGAAGTCAAACCGTTTACCACAATTTTATGTTAGACAAAACGAACATATTATTATCAGTAATGTTATAGTTATAAATGTGTTATCTTGACAATAAGTATGAAATGGGTAAATTACTTTTGGCGTATGTACAAACTCTAGAGAAGTTTTTCGGTAAAATGAACCACAACAGAACAATATTCTTATTTTATTCTTTGTTTAGAATAGGACTCAGACTCCCACTTGTTTCTGTATAATACATACAACTGCATCGCTGCTTTTGCATCTTCCACGGAGCTATGTTCTCCTGTTTGTATCTCTCTACCCAACAATTCGTACGCAAGCTTCTTCAAGCTCGGTGTGTTTCCCCTGGACAACTGTCGGAAAGTTTTAAACCTAGAAGTGTCGCGTAAATGTTTCCTCGGGTGAGAGAGATACAACACATCGAGATCGTGCTTCAAAGCATGACCGACCAGAATGCGGCCCCTTAAAATCTCTGCCACTTCTTTCTGAACAACTTCAAATTGTTCTCCGGTTTGGAGATTATGCGGGCGGATACCACTAACTTTAGTCCTATAGTCCTGTACGGGCTCTCTCGGTTTGACGTATTTATCGTAAATACAAGAGCCGTGTCGATTCACAATGGACACTCTGGCTATCATACTCTCCGTACCGTCGCCTATACCAACCATTTCGCAGTCCATTGCTACTTGTTTCGTCAACGTTTTATTTTCACTGGGAACTTCTTTCTCGTTCAACTGCGGCATAGAATTCGAGCTCAGTATAAACTTGTGTTCGTTTTTTGATTTCTGGTGATAAGGAACTGTTTTCTTCTTAGCATTTTCCTTGCTGCAAACATCCGATTCCAGCGACACTGAATTGAAAACTGTGTTTTTAAATATTTCCCAATTGCGCCCGGATGCATTGCGTTCCGTATGCGGAACGATGCGATGGTTGTTCTTTTTATTCTTCTCGTCCATGGCTCGTTTCGTGTTCGACTTCTTAGGACGGCATTCTTTATCTTTCGTCTCAGTTTTCCTAAAAATTCCAATAGAAAAGATTACTCACAAAAATGACAATGTACCAAACATTTCAAGTTTTACCTGTCCTAACCTTTTCATTTAACACGTGTACGTACACAAACACAGCTCTTTTAAGTACTCGTGCTATCAATATTCAACGATAAAATATAAACAGTCTACTTTCGAATATACACAAAAATATATTCGAGTTAATTGAAATCATTGATTAAATTGGTTAGATAATACGTCAACTTAAATATGGCGGCACAAATTCAAAACACGGTTGTACGATTTAAAAGCGAGATCCCATCGTCTCTTTTTCGCCCGACTATACACGTTAACCGAACAAAGCAACCATTGCAAATCCTATAATTACAATTTCTAATCGGAATTCCATTCCTTTTCTACCAACGTTGGTACACGGAAGTGTTGATGTACAAGAGTACTTTAAGAATAAATTATAGTACAAAATTCTATATAATTTATCGAATGGGGGTTATGTTCTTTCGAATTAAATAACACCGAGCAACATTTCCGTGCAATACGCGGATATTATAAGTTCTCTCACCTTATGAACAATACTATAGCTATAAAAGATACGGTGAAAATTAAAAAAGCTAATTCCAGCATGCTAGAGTAACCAGACGTTCTAGAGTTTACATCTGCTAAGTTTGTACCGATAAATCGTTTTTCTCAAAGGCACCCGTAGTCCGACGGTTATCCGCTACGGAACATGAATAATTCCGTTTGATTCTCTCGCGCGTGAATTTCCAAAAGCTTAAAGAGACATGAACGATGAGAGTAATAACGCAATTAAGGACGCTTTTACCGAACCACGAAAAAAATTTTGGCTAGTGAGTACTTATAAACTGTCGACAACATTTGAAATTGACAATAAATGTCCGTCGTTATCCTAACCATGACATTATTATTTGTTGCTGTATTTTTGAATTTATGATCTGTTAATATTGCGCGTGTAAACTTTATTCAAAACTTTTATTTACGTGATTAAAGCACAGGCTATATTATTCTTAAATTAGCGATCGAGGAAGCGTCCAAAAAGTGATGCTATCAGTATCAGCTCCATGGATATATCCATTGAATCCGAATTGGGGAAGAAAAAGAAACGGAGAAGAATCACGGAAGTAGCCAACAGTATTTTCAACTCTTCCATTATAGGCAGTAAACAAGGAAATACCCTTCGTAGGTCATTTACGATACAGCCAAACGCAACAGATTTATCATTCGTGGAAAATGAACTGGATGCTGGAACGTTAAGAAAAAAGTATAAAGAAAAGATTGTCGATAATACTGTTAACACGAATCGAAAGGTTTTGTTTCTTTTAACTTTACATCTTTTTTGTCAGACACAAAGAGAATATCGACAGCACCGACAATTATATGCTTAAAAGTTGGGTACTTGACGTAGCGAAGACGAGTATCAAAGATAGACCAAATCATGCCTTGAGTCGTAAACAAGTTAAAAGACAGGAAGCGATTTACGAATTGTATTGCGGAGAAAATGTACTCATTAATGACCTGTGCATCCTCAAAAATTATTATTACGAGCCGCTGATCCATACTGGTATCTTCAGTTCTGATGAGTTATTTACGCTGTTCAATAGCGTAACGCATCTCATTGAAATACACAGTAAACTGAGAGATGAACTGATCAGTTTAAGAGACCAGTATGGATTCACAGACACGGTTGGCCCTACGATACTAAATTGGGTTAGCAACTATTAAACTTTTGTAGTTAGAATTCATTTACCGACTCTGCAGGTATTAATTTCACCGTTCTTACAGATTCCAGCGTTAATAAGCCCTTATTTAGAAAGATGTAGGACACAAATATGGGCAAAACGTTTGTTAGATGAAAAAAGGTCTAATAAACGTTTTCAATCTTTCCTGAAAAAACGTTTGGAATCTCCTCATTCGATCGATCTATGGACTTATATAGATGTAGCACGATCAAGAATTGTTAAATATCCTTTGTTGGTTAAAGAAATACTAAGGCATACTCCAACCGTACATGAGGATCAGACGTGTTTAAAAGAAGCATACGATATGCTATCAAAATTACTCAACGATATAGACAAAACTATGGGGGCTGCAGAGTGTGAGTTAGCTCGCTCAAAAATAAATGTAAAATTGGATTATGATCATACCAAGTGCATAGAAAGTGCGACAGAACTGATCACCGAAGGACAACTCAAAGATACGCGAGGAATGGTAAGAGTAACTCAATCATTTTTTCATTTTTCAGGAAATTGTTACTACATTCTTTGATTGTAAATTATTTTAGAAATTTCAATGCTTCCTTTTCAATACTGGTTTTGCCATAACTCGTAGGACAAGATCTATGAGCAAGAAGTATAATCTATCTTTTCCCGTTATCCTCAAAAAACAAATCTGCATAAGTGCAGAGGAGAAGCCTGCTACATCTTGTGGGTTCAAAATTGGCAATCATTTTTTACTAGCAGACGATGAGCATGGAAAAAGACATTGGCTCGATTCTTTTAACAAGGTTCATCAATACAGAATCGATTCCTTAGAAAATGTAATCGATATTAATGAAAAGGAAAATCAACAAAATTTTACACTGACAAAAGCAAACCAGTCCACCGAATCATCCACGAATAATATGAACAACTTCTCTCTGACATTGAAAAGAAGCTTTTTAAAACAAAAACGTAATAGCAATGATTACATTTAATATTACGAAATTAAAAAATTTTCTTTAATTATTTTCTATGCTTATGTATGTATTATATGCAATTAAAAAATGTCCGCAACATATTCATGAATTTACGTGACATTCTAGTGTAAATTTATAAAACATTCTCGCACATTAACGTACTACAAATATTTTGTACAACCGCGAAAAAAGTGAGAATGTAAACACTTGACTGCCTTCTTCTCGCTTCGAGATAAATATAACATTCATGTAAAATATATAGATTATATATAATTAAACGGTAGTTGGGTTGCTAAGGAATATTTATGTACAAATATATCTAATATTAATTGTAAACTTAAAGAACCACTTCATTTGTAATTACATCTAACAGTTTATACGTGCATTTCAAAATAAAATTATTTTTGAAAAAAAAAAAAAAATTATATAAAAGCCTGAAAATTTTTACTCAACACGATTTTATTCTTATAATTTTTTTAATAAAATAACAGTCCATTTATTTTACATTACCCTAAAATACTTATGGTTTAGCGGGCTTCATCGAGTTGCCGTCCGGATAACGTTTTTTAAAAGCTTTTATGAGTTGAGGGTCGATCAAGTGAACACCGTCTACTTGATTCCCTAACGTTATCCAATTAGGTTGAACATTATGTGGTCGGCCAAATAATTCGATCTTTCGTGTACCCGGACTCATACGTTCGATAATTCCATAAATCTCGTCAGGTTTATGACTAGTGGCTCGAACTTCGGCCACGATAACATCGCTATCCAATCCCCGATTTATTCTTGGATTACCTTTCATGCCAACCAAACAGTGTTCCTTACCATGATTCAGCCAATGACCCGTCCTGCCTGTTCTTATTATCCTTTGCAACTGATTGGTCTTCACCCATATGATTTCGTCTACCCTCTCGTACCCCCATAACTGCAAGCACTCTCTACCAAGTTCCATTGCCCTTCCTGTTACCCATAAAAACAAAAGGCCCTCGTCCTGAAGCGCGGGTATACCTAATTGTCTCATCTCATCGTCCGACATAGTACCATACGGTAATTCCATGTGAATGTCCCACGGAGGATCCGCCATTATAACAGCAAATTTACCCAATACGGTCATATCTAGATATCGCAAGTCGCACTGTATCCACTGCGGTGGATAAAGAGTTAATTCGCTACCTAACGATCCACCACTGGTTGGACAAGTTGTATTACTACCATTTTTACTATCTAACGTTAAAGCTTTATTCACTATAGCATTACTCGGATTGTCTAAGTCACTAGATTCCTTCTGTTGAATTGTTGGTCCGTCTACCTCGTAATGCACATACCTACACGATACAAAATATAAAATAAACAAAGAGATTCGGTTGATCTTTGTTGGATACCAATTTTAATCGCGATACATACTTGCACGTATCCATATGAAAACAAGTGTTGAGAAAACTGCAATCGCCTAAAGACTCGTCCGTGTGACTTTGTATGATCTTTTTGAAATGAAGCTTTTTGCATTTCTCCGCAAATCCCGGGCCACCGTTCAACTTAACGCAATCTACTCGCGTACCGTGAGGGCAGAATTCCATCACCTGAGCTCCGCCTTGCGATCGAAATCGTTCGGCCAATGATTTTTCTTTGGACGTTTGTTTCGACAGCAGGTCTAAAATTTGCTCCCCCACTTTTTTATTTTCCTTCTCTCTGATCGTCGGCATTGATATAAGGGACATTATATCCTCCGTGTTCTTTTTATCCAATTTCAGTTGTTTCTCCGCAGGCGTGTAATCGTTTAATTCGGATGCAGATGTTTCTGCGCTCTCTGGATTCTCTGTGTCATCCGATTGAGACAGATACGAGGATTGAGATTCCATTACAGATAACACGGTATATCCAAAAATACCATTCTCCGTTACTTCTTTGATTCTGCAAACCGTTCGATGATTTCATTGTATATAAAATAAATACATATAGTAATGCGGAAACTTACTAACTTAACGATATCTTGAGCTGCAAACTTCTCCAAAATCTTGTGAATATCCGAAGAACACACATCTGCGTTCAGATTTTTACGAAGTTGGTCTATTAATTCTGCAGACGTAATGGGCAAGCTAGGCAACGATTCGTGTAGAATGCATAAGACATCCCTTTCGTATTCGCTGTGGTCGGATCGTTGTGTATGTCCAGAGGAATCTGACATAAATAACATTATCATTTTCTTGAATAGTCGAACAATATCGAATGGCCTACTTACCACCGGTGAGAGGCGAATCACTCGTCAAGGTGGATGATACTGGTGTCGCAGAAGTAAGAGTAAATAATTCATGTCTTTCACGTTTTCTTTTCTGTAGTTTTTCCCTCAAGCTGTTCCTCTTTATTTTAATAGCTTGAATTTCCTCGAAAGCGTCTGACATGTCTTCTCGACGAAATGTTTGAACACAAATATTAGAAATGAATGTATGAAAATTATAGACACTCGATATCTTACTAATAAAATTAATAAAATCGTAAACCAATAGTTTCTATACTTGTCATTAAAATAAAGATTTTCTATACCTTGTAACACTGATCAAAGTAGTTTAAAACTACTTTGAAATACATACGTTTCTGTCGAGAGAACAGTACACACAAATCGCCAACTACCCGACACTGACATACCTAACCTTATCTCATCTAACTTTAACCGAAAGGATGAAAACACATGGTTAGGTTGCTGGGAATTGCCATGTTACATTCAGTTCAATGTCTATAGAACGGAGTCTGTAATTAACTTTAAATATCGTTAATTCTGCTATTGATGAGTGTCATTAAGAATTGAAAGTGAAATGTCAAATACGAAGGAATTCTTTCTGTCCGTCACGCAACGTATTTTTAGTAACTGGACTGCACTAAAAGTAGGTGCACTCTTTTTTACAGTTAACGTGAAAATATATGCAAATTATTTTGTCGTACTACACATTCTTTCGAATGTTTCTTTGTTAGATGGCAGTGGAACATGGAATGGGATCGAAGGAAAGAGCGGTGGACTTCTGTCCTTACATGGTCGAGGTTATGTACATGAATGGTTTGTTATCTCATTTGAGCTACTTGTTTACCGGGTGTTTCTCGTAATGTTTGACTATGCTTTACCAGTTACTATGAAAGTGGTTTATTAAAAGATCTGAGTCATGATATTCAACGTTACTTATTTTAACCGTACGTAGAAGAAGAATAACTTAAGTCATTTTCAAAGTAGATAATAATAAAAATAACAACTTCAAAAGTTCTTCGAAAAATTTTAATGGGAGATTCTTGGAACCAAAATAAGACGAAAATCAAGAATACCAATTTGTTGATGGAGGTTTCGTTAAAAAGTTATTAACGTTTAAAGTTCCGCCCGTTGAACGGCAATCTGCTAGCAGCTGCGCGCGCATGATAGTGGTTCTCACTCAACATGATGAACTTTAAACGTTAATAACTTTTTAACGAAGCCTCGATCAACAAATTGGTATTCTTGATTTTCGTCTTATTTTGGCCTCCTGAATCTCCCATTAAAATTTTTCTGATTTTTGTAAACTAATCTTAAAACAAACTTGTTGCTGGTAAAGTTTAGCCAATCATTCCAACACCTTGGATCTTTACTCAAGTCTCTTTCTAATTTTGATACTATTTTCTCAGAGAATTTGAACAGTAATGAAATTGCTAATGAATTGGAAGACTACATGGACGAGCATTTTAACACCGAACTTCAAGATAACAGTGCCACGCAGGTTGCAGAAGAGATGTTGAGATTCTACAGCTACTGTATCGAGAATAATGAGAGTATAGCGGTGGCAGAGTTTGAAAAATTACCACCGTTGCAGTCCTGGCTCATCACCAGCGAACCCTTGGCAAGAATTCAACATTCCTCCGTTATTGAAAGCGATAGTTCTGACGGGGAGGAGGAAACATCTCAGGCTACAGAGGTTGCGAATGAGTGGACGGAGGTGAAATCTAGGCGGAAAAGATAATTAGGACTGGACATTTGAAATGGTACTCTTTTATTTTTTTATAAAAGAATATACAAATTACTGTTTTACAGTACGTGTGCAATTGTTTTTGCGAATGCAGTTTATATGCTAGGACCTTGTAATCAAAATACTTATCTAAGCAGTCTTTTAGACGCTCCGAAATTTCATTTGGCAGTTCTAATTCCTGTATCTAAAACAAAGGGAAGCAACGAAATTGTTAAAACATGTAAAAACAATTCAAATAAACATCTGTTGGACAACATTCGACTTTTCTTACAAAGGCATTACCATTCTTGCTTTGAGATAAGGGAACTGTGCAGTATCCATTCAGCTCTCGTACAACATTCTCTTTCTTTGTCTTATTCACTCTCTCATCCGGACCTAATAAGCTTAAAATTACTGGTAGGAATAACAGTCCGTGGAAGAGACCAAACATTACCACACATGTGAATAACTGAAACGGTAAGGATTATTATGCGTTTTGAAAATTTGCAAATGGTACGTTAAATTATCTACAAATACCTTAAAAAAAGTACTAAATATGTAAGCCTCGCTGGATCCTAACAAAACAAATGCTAGGAAGGTGCTCAAACCTCCATTAAACACAGCCGGGCCAATGATAGAAAGCGTTGCTATTGCTCGTTCTATAAAAATCATTTGTAATATATCAATTATTACACGTTTACAGGGCAAATGAATCACGTCGATTCTTACCATTTTTACTGCCCTTTGTGCGAGTAAATTCCAGCCCGACGTGAGCGGCGTAATCGACTGCCAGACCCCCGCACAACAAAATCATAATGCTCGAAGATATTTCAATGGTCAAGTTCAAGAAATACATGGTACCCAATAGGTCAATGAGCGTGAAAAAGACGCAACAAAGGACCCAGAACGTAGCGCGAAGATTTCTAAGAAATACTATTATTACTATTCCAATAGTTACTATTTCTAGGCTTAAATTCCTGATCAGTTCTTCTCCTATCACCTGTGCAAGAATCGTTGCTTAACGATGGACAACAAACAGTGAGGTCTCGTTAATCCTTACCTTGTTTGCCGTCCATGAGACGTAGTCTGGCGAGAAAATGGCAATGTAATCGTGCCCCTGCGAGAAATTCGTACCTTGAACAGTGTCTCTGATAGACTGCATCGCCTTTATTTGCTCCGCCACAGTGTTTATGGGAACATGTTGGATTGGAATCTGCGACGTCTGAGGAGAAGACAAACAAAGAAGTGAATTATAAAATACTCTTGAAAGAGTAAACATTACAGACAGATGCTTCAGTCAGTACCGTTATGTTGTACTCCCCAGCTGGCAGTTTATTGAAGTTGATGTCCTTAATGTACGCTTGACCCTCTTTCGTTAAAAGCAGATACTCTGTGAGTATATTGTAGTATTCCTCGCTGCTCTCGATATCGCCTAGAGTGAAATACTCGATTAGTTCTTAGACAGCTACTAATTGTAAATAAATTCCTACCTTTGTTGGTGGCGTTCAACCACTTTTCATAGGCGATGAACCACGGTTCCAAGGTACGGTTATTGATGAACTGATTGCTTTTCAGATTCTCCACCAACCGGAAGAGAGAGTCACGGTCTTCGTAGTAGTCCACACCGGTCATATAAATAGCTGCCCGTTTCCCATATTTTGGGAAGTACTCCTTCAGCTTGTTGTTGTACTGGATGGGATAGGAGTCTTGGTTCAGGTAACGCAGGGTGTCGAAATTTTGCTGCAACTGGAAGATCGCCCAAACGTTGACCAGGAGAAGACCTCCGGTGATCGATAGGACGACGATCCTCACGGAGGTCTTGGTCACCCATGGACCAATGTAAGTCTCGAAAATGATCCTTTGAGTGTTCCTCTGACTGCACTCGTTTGTCTTCCAGTTCAGCCTGGGTCGACATAGACAGCCGTCCTTCCGCGCCTCGAGCCTCATCTCGTCGTAGACCAGGCAACTCACGAAGAACGTGATCTCGTATATGTACAGGAAGAGGATACCCAACGCGGCGTACGCGTAGAAGGATTTGAGGCTGGGCATCACCGTTGTCATACCAAAAGCAAACGCGATCACGTTCGTGAAGGACGTTACAGTAACTGACATGCCTTGAACAAAGCATTGATTCAAGTGTCAATTAAATAATAAAATATTTTATTGTTCTATTCAGTTGGTAGCTTGCTACCTGCTTGCTGTATCCCCTTGGCGATACGAACAGGAAGCTCCAGAGTCTGGTCGGTTTCCGGCAGGTTCTCCAAGCTCTGCATGATCATGAACATGTTGTCCACGCCTATGCCGAGCAAGAGAAACGGAAGAATGGAGTGTATCGGTCCGTAGGAGTACCCCAAGTAGGAGCACAGCCCGTAAGAGGACAAGATCGCCTGGCCAACCACGGTGACCCCCATTATCGACAGATAGATTCGTTGCTCCAGCGCGTTGCATTTGCCGATCATTGCCATCACGTAAACAGCTATCAACGTTATTCCACAGCAGAGTACTGTAACGTTGCTGTTCAGTATCTGTTGGAGGCCGTCTATGAAGCTTCGCGATGCGATCGCGTAGATCTCCATCCCCGGCGGTAGCGTCACGTTCGAGTTCAGGACGCGATCGATGAACTCCAGCTCCCATTCCGCCGAATGGGAATTCGATTTCTTCAACATCCACACCATGATGGTCGCCTTCGCGCCTCTGACCCGACCCTGTTTGTCGTAAGAGAGTCCCGAGAGCAAAGGACCGATGTCCAGCAACACGTTACCAGTGTTCCTAGAATAAGTAGAAGGTTGCAATCTTTGGTGAACAATTTTCTAGACCTGTAGACGAAGACTCACTTGTTCTTCAGAGCTTTGTTCACATCGGTGAACACCTCTTTCTTGGTCAGATTGCGAACGTCCTTGGACAGGCTGGTTTCCCAGAGTTGGATGATCGACTGGTATATGCATCCATCTTTGAGCACTGTTTTGTTCATTTGCGCCATGAGGTTGTCGGTGATCTCAAAGTCCTTGAAGAGGCTCGCTGTCTCGTCTTGATTGAACCACGTCAAGTACCTGAAAGGGATAGTTCTTGGCTGTAGTAGAGGGAGGAAGAGGAGATCTTAGAGATATAGTATTAATTTTGATTTTACCCCGCGCAAACGTCTTCCCAAGTGTTGTTGTTCACCACCACGGACTTTACTGCTTGCTCGATTTTGCTGATCTGCGACAAAGGAGAGCACAAGTATGAAGGGGTTGGGTCCCGACATGTCGTTCAGCTCACAGATTCCAGTTCAAGCCAAATCTCGTGAGTCTTTAATGAATCTCGGCTAAGGATCATGCGTTAAAGTGGAAAAGAACCTTCGTAGATACACGTATAATTCATGATCGCCTATGTACCGAACGCAGCACTTCGGGTTCCAGAACGTTGGGGGCGGTCACTATGATACTTTCGTAACGGAAATCGTCCCGGAAGTGCGTCTTCACCCAGGCAGCATCGTCGCGTATCACGGAATCGTCGGGCAAGAAGAGCTCTATGTCGTCGAGCTCTTCTTTCCAGAAGAGCATCCCAGGGGCGCAGACACAGTTTATGCAGAAGGACACCAGCAGCCATAACCAAGGTCTTTTTCCTATATTCAGGCCAATGCTGAAGACAAACAAGAAATGTAAGTAAAAAATGTAAGTTCCAAGAATTTTGTTTGTTGACATTAGATTTTTGGGGTCCTGTGGAGGAGTGCATATACAGGGTGTTCCCTGGGTAATTCTAGGGGCCCAAATAAGACGAAAATCATGAATACCAATTTGTTGATGAAGGCTTCTTTAAGAAGTTATTAACGTCTGAAGTTCCGCTCTTACTGAATTTTTTTCTCGAAAGTGGGTAGGATTTCGGGGGTATGTCTATTGACAAAAAATGATTGTAATTGGCCCTTGTAACCAAAAATAATTTTTTTAGAACGATTTGAAATTTTTTAATTTTGTCGAAAAATTTCACACCTTCTCGAATTTTTTTCTCGAAAGTGGGTAGCAATTCGGGGGTATGTCTATTGACCAAAAATAAGTCTAATTGATTCCCCTAGCTAAAAATAATTTTTTTAGAACGATTTGAAATTTTTTTTTTTTCGTCGAAAAATTTAGGGACTTCCCCCTGTCGATATTCCTTCAAAATTAATTTTTTATTTTTAATCAATTTGCTTGGCGCAATACGGAAATTTTGTTTAATACTTTTTTGTAGGTACCTATGAGCTCTACTTCAGAAAAAAGTTTCACTGAAATATATTCACTATTGTAGGAGTTATGGCTGTTTGAAAATTGGGGCATTTTTATGGAGTTTTTCTAACTTTACGGGGTCAAAGAATAACTTTTTCATTATTGTTAGAATTTCTACATATTCTCCACTAAAATACGCGTTATTTGCCTTTTTAAACATTAAAATCCTTCAATCCGTTCAAAAGTTATGGCGTTTTAAAGATACGCACTAAATTTTGGAGTAACATTTCTGGCCTGAAATTATACTGTCAGTAATGAATTTTTTTCTCGAATGTACGTAGGATTTCGAGGGTATGTCTATTCACCAAAAATGATCGTAATTGACCCTTGTAACTAAAAATAATTTTTTTAAAATGATTCCAAATTTTTTAATTTCGAAAAATTTCTCCACCTACTCGAATTTTTTTCTCGAAAGTCGGTAGGATTTCGGGGGTATGTGTCTTGACAAAAAGTGATTGTAATTAACCCCTGCAATCAAAAATAATTTTTTCAAAATGATTTGTAATTTTTTAATTTCGAAAAATTTCTCCACCTACTCGAATTTTTTTCTCGAAAGTGGGTAGGATTTCGGGACTATGTCTGATGACAAAAAATAATTGTAATTGACCCCTGCAACCAAAAATAATTTTTTCAAAATGATTCAAAATTTTTTAACAACTTTTTAACGAAGCTTTCAATAACAAATTAGTATTCTTGATTTTTTTTTTATTTTGGCCTATAAAATCTCTAATTAAAATTTTTTCCAGTGTCCGAACACCCTGTAGATGAAAGGTCGATCGAGTGCTTGTGAGAGAAATGGTCCCTCTGGCGGTAATCACAGAAAGCAATGTACCCCGCAAGAATATTAATAAAATTTGATTTACTAAAATTGCAATGGTCTACAATTACTTTTCACATTAATACCTTTCACCAACATCGATCACAGTTACATTTCTATTTACTTTCTACTAATTTCCCTGTGACTTTCCACAGTAATCAGACGGTGAATCACCAGAAGTTTACGTTTCGACGTTGTTATTTCCCTCGTATTTGCGTTGTTCTTAATACAGAGATACCGAACGAGAGTGCAAGTAAGAATACAAAGGACAATATTTGCTCTCTGACAGACTATTAATGCCTCATATTTAACCGAAATCCTCATCCCACAGACATGTTAAAAAATTACTTTCAAAAGCCACGAATCGAAGAATCATTCTGCACAATTGAATAGAGAAGCAGTCCCCGTTTCCTGCAACGTCGCGTTAGGCATTAAGAGCTCTTCCTCTCAAAATACAAATCTCATTCAAGGGTCAATGGGAAACAAAGAAATTCCGTCGTCTGCGATCGGCGCAACGCGCGGGGCCAGTGATCTCTGAATGGAGTAATGAGAAAACGCGGTACGCCGTGGCGCCTAAACCTCCGGCCAATTATAATTCGTGGAACGAAAGAAGTATTCTTCATTCGGTTAATTCAGAGTCTGCGATGATCTCACCTTAAGTGGATTAAGTGACGCAAGATTCGTGCCTCGAAACTAAACGGCCCGTAATGTCATTAACCGCGTCAGGATTTATCGCGTTTTTTATCCCCGTTCGAACGCCGGTTGTAAATTAAGCGCGCGGAGGTCGATCGATGGATGTCGTAACCCGATCAATTGACATCGAGAACGCAAAATACAATCGAAGAAGTCGAAGACGAGACACGCGTGAAGAATAACAAGGATTCGAACGCGAGCAACGGCTTCCCGCGTCTGACGCGTACTCGCAGGAGAAGTACGGCCTCGTCGTAGTTCGTACCCCGGCAATTAACGTCCCAGTACGAGGTTACCGTCAATGGGCGTACATTTCGAAGTCAATTCATACGACGGTACCTGTTATTTAACCCGGACGCGGCGATGGCGTTTCGATGACAAAGCGGAATACAGCGAGAAACGGCGACACAACAAAACGCGTTCGTGCTTAATTCGCCGACATCCGATCCATTTTTTCCTGTCATGGTCGCGTCCGGGAAATGGAAAAGGAACCCTGACGGAGGGGTTCGAGGGTCGATTTTTGAATGGAAAAATCTTTCTAAAATGTAAGAAACGAAGCGCA
Organism: Colletes gigas; assembly: GCF_013123115.1. NCBI lineage: Eukaryota > Metazoa > Arthropoda > Insecta > Hymenoptera > Colletidae > Colletes > Colletes gigas. Next base: position 4,657,434 of record NW_025106644.1, read on the forward strand.
GGTGGGCTCTCGGAACGCTGTACAATGGTGGCCCACCCGAAAATCTAGATTCTACGCCGCAAGATAGAACCGGTTCTTTACAAGGCTAGAGTTGCATCTAGTGTTTTGCGTCGCTCCCGCGGGATAGACAGGAAATCCGACATAGAGGAGATCCTGTCGGTCCACTCACCGGTAGAATATACGATCCGAGTTGAAGTGCTGGTCGAGCAGTATTTCTTTGAACCGTTTCCACGCGGTGGCGGTGGCGGTTGCGTTTTCTCGTTGCGTCTCCATCCTCGCGGTGCGACGCTCAGGTCGTTCCGTTGCCGAATGTCCACCGAGAGCGTCAGTGGGCACACGGCCGTGTAAGTCAGCGTCCATGTGACCAATGGTGGCAGCAATCTGCCACAATTATATAACGCTCGGCTGCGGAGGTTCGGCTGCACGGCCACGGTTGATGGCGTCGCGAAGATGAGGAGGAGCGCGGACGACGGGTATCACCCCTCCTATTGTCTTCGTCGGGTCATCGTTTTCTTCTTGGAAACGCAACGAGGAAACGCTCGCAAAATTTCGGTTTCTATACTAACGCATTGATATGGTCCTCAACACCAAGGATCTCTCAAACAATATTCCAACTTATAATACTATTGATACATTTCTGTCAAAGGCACCGGTTATGTATATACAATATTATTCATTTTGTGAAGCTTCACAATTGAAATGAGAATTTGATACAAATTCTGTATATGTTATGTATATATTATGTATATACAATATTATTAATTTTGTGAAGCTTTACAATTGAAATGAGAATTTGATACAAATTCTGTACTATATTATGTATATACAATATTATTAATTTTGTGAAGCTTTACAATTGAAACGAGAATTTGATGCAGATTCTAATCAACGAAGGTACTAATAGCAATAAATAGAAACTCTAGTTTGCAGTGTTTTGACATAGAATTGCAACTCGAGTCGCCTTTATCTGATGCCACCAGGGGCAGAGGAAAAGTTTCGTTTATACACCACGATCAGCATAATTTTATACCGTATGATAATCTCGTCGGTATCTGATTCTGTCTAGTACTGTATAAGCATGTTTTTTAACGAGCCCTACCGATATCGCGGTGACTTGAAATCGACGGTATCAAATACATGTAATTAGCGCAAGCTCGTTTGAGGGGGGAGTCTCATGTGAGACCTGAAGAAAATGAGCTTTTAATAATCAAATATATAATATATAAATTTTTTTTCATTCCTTCATTTTTTGAAAGTATATATAGTTAAGAATGTACTGTTAAATATTGAAAGATAAATGTCAAGTATTGTGGATTGTTGAATATATTTTGTACAGCCCTCAAGGTAATTAAGGGAGTCATTGTTTTGGGTGATTTTAATTTAATGATTATTAATTTTTTATAATGAGTTTATCATATCTTTTTTATTAAAAAGTTGCAAAAGAAACGACGAAATTTTGCAATCTTTTAAGCTTTCACCATTTTGCCAATTTGCGACATAAATTAATTATTTTGGTACGGTTGATGACTGTAAAGCTATCGAATAAAAATCTTTTTGATTTTTTTTGATTTAGTCAACCTTGAGAGCTGTAATCACCTACGTTGATGCTAACGTGATAACAACATTAAAAGTTAATAGAAATTAATAAAAAATTATCTTGTATTCCCCAAAGGGTAGTTAAATAAACTGCAAAAATGATTCATAACGTCAGATGTAACATTTCCTTAAAAAAAAAAATGGTTCAATTTTCTATTATTCACATGAGACTCTCCCCTTAATCTGTTGAATTCGTGCGGAATGGAATGCATAGTCAACAATGTCGCCGCCGGAAGCGACGGATCGTTCGAAAGGCAGCGCAAACAAAATGCTTACGCCACGATTTGCTCTTGTTTCCGGAGATCTCTCGATGATCGCCGTATTGCGGTTACATTATGCCCGATCTATGGAAGATCGGTGCCGGGGCTAGCTGGACTGACCCACATAACAGTTTAATTATCGCTGCTCTTCGAAAGCTGACGGCCACTTGCGATACCAATTTTTCAATACTGTCGCGAACCAGCGAAAAGAGAAACTTCTTTGCACGTGTGACGCCCTGAAACAAAGTCCTCTTATCACTCAAAAGCACAATACATCAAATCTTAAGGAGTAACAAATGTGTTGTTGATGAGCACAACTGCTCCATGAGGATTAACCTCTGGTAAATCTGTTAAAATTGATCTAGGAATGAATACAGCACCTGTTACTATATCCTAGTACTGATACAAAGCATCATCTTTCTTCTTGCAACAGAGGATTGGGAATTGGGTCCTAGCTGATCAACAGTATCCAAGCCAATCTCCAATGTAACATAAAAGAAAATTATCTTTACAATCATCTGACCCTCAGAGAAGGTGCTAGAGTATTTAGTGATAGTATTTTTGTGAATATAGATAATATGTCTTGTCCTTTGAGGATGTATGAAGTAAATATGTTGCTATTTTTGGATTGACCTGAGATGAGGGGGTCAACGATGGATTCTCCAGGCTGTCCAGGTCCCACCGGAAGCACACTGGCGTTGGCCAACCGATTTCGTGCAGGTACATCGTCGCGGAACCGGCTTTGCGACCCGGAGGAAGGTAGGGAGTAGCTCGTAGCGAACGCCTTTCTCATCATCCGTGGATCTTCAGTATTCCTGGTTCCAGTCGGACCGATGGACGGCCTCGCGTGTCGTTCATTCGCATCGAACAAATCAGTCGGCCAGTGAACGTTAAACTGCGATTAAATTCGTGTCGCGCCGGTGAACAGTGCTGTTCGAGCAATCTGAGCAAAGATCCAAATGAAGTGAGTAAACACACGTCGAATCTCTTTGAAATTAAATCAACTAATTACAGAATCCAATACAATTACATTAATTATATTCCATTAGCTTAACTCTCTAACAACAATGTTTTTTTTTCATATAAAAAATTGTACATGTTCATTTGCAAGATCTTTGACCACCGTGGAGGATCTAGTTAAGTAGGTAACGGTAATTAAATCTACGGTCTGAATCGATTCACAACGTTTCTTCGAGATTCGTCCATTAATCTCCGCAACGATGCGCGGACGTTGTTCGGTAATTATCGTTCCCGCCTTTCTTTCCAGGTTCCGTTCCTACTGCTCTCCTAAAGATCACGCGAAGATCGCTTTCCTTAAATTTGCTATTCGCAGATCGAGGTGTCGACCTGTTCGAAATGGTTTTTTTCACGAATTTCGGGTCGATCGTTGAATTCATAATGGATTAACGGTTTTTAGAAAGTCTTGACACAACGGTTCGAGGAGCTATTCGTGGAACGGCGAACTTTTCGTATCGGGAACGACGATCCACGCCGGTGAACATCGATCGTTCGACACCGTTAAGGATCATTTCGAGATTTAATGCTTTTTAGCCAGTTGCCCAGCTAGGTGGGTGGTCCTCCAGAGTGGGGGGGATTTACATGTCGTTTCGATAGGCAAAAATCGAAAAAATCTTGACCCTGAACTATCGTCGGGGGGCATTGGTGCACGTGGACTGAGTTTCAAACGGTGCCACTCTCTCCGGACGACTTTTTCCTGCGTTCCATCACCTAACGATACGTTTCACCTCGATGATTCGTCACTTTGCGTTTCTGTCGGCGCTGGATTACCATAAAATCCTACGATCGCTATTTACAATTCCGTAACGCTGGATGAAAGATTCAAGAGCATTGTTATGCAGTTACAAGTCCAAGAAAATCTCCAAGTTTATCAATCTTAACATTCGTAGCAACGCATTGACGCTAATGCTTACTATAAATAAACCTTAACATTATCTCCGACAGTAGTTTAAAAAATGTCGAGTTAACATAATGATTATCGCCCGCAAGAGTGAACAAGATTCGCGACGATGCAATTATAGCTTCGCGAGCGCAACGCCGGTACATTCATGAATCAAGCAGCGTCGGTTAAAGACCCACGTAACACTTTCTTCGGTCAAGGTGAACGCAGTTACACCAACACGGAAACGCCTCCGTCGACGCCATTATCATCACTACAAAAGCGCTACATAATTATTCTACACTATTCCTAACGTCAATTACTTTCCATTGACCTCATTACTACTGTGATCTGTTTCATTCTTTCAAACAGAACCGTACATCTATTAATCATCAACGACGTAGACACGGTTGCAATCTCCTTGACCAGTGTAAGTAGAACGGCGCGAGAAAATGCTACTCAGTGGCTCTACTAGTTCGATAGCCGTTCCAATTACATAGACGAACTGCAATTTGCAATTAACGATCACGACATGCGTCTCGATTCGCGCGAAATTCTAAGCTCCTAGGCTTCGTAGACCCTATAACCTACATAGTTCGCGGGGCACCAGAGTGTCCAGTTACTCGGGCTGTATCGATTCCTAGGATTACCGTTGATTTCAGAGCCATGAACGCGGCCACGGTTCTCCTAATCCTCGCGACAGGACTGGCGAGCGGTCAGTTGAACTTCGAGGGCAATCCCCTAACGGAGGACACCGAGTACACCGCGGAGGAGTCGCGAATCTCCTCAAAAGCCTCGACAGAGACATTCCCTAAACTCGAGAACGCAACAAACGCATCACGGGAGCTAGAAAACGAGGTCACTGCAAGACCAGAGGCTGTTCAAACCGCTCGACACCTGCCCACCAGTCCCTACGTCTACGGTACCAACTCCATAAACACGGCGGAGCTGGCGTTGAGCACGTTTCTGAACTCCAAAACGCCCGAGGAGTCTCGTCTCTCGCTGGACAGCTACCTACAGACCAGGAAGACCCCGCAGAACGTCATCGTGGGTGAACAAACCGCGTCAGTGGCCGGTCAACAACTACCTCAACAGGTTACGCCGCCTCAGATGGTCGTCTCCTCACCTGTTAATCAACACCTGACCGCGCAGCTTATGCAACAACGACAAATGATGCAAGCGTACCCCGTTAACCGGCCACAATTCGGCGAACAGGTTTACAACGCGCCCACGAGCTCATCCTCGGCTCTGAACGCTGTGGGTACAGCTCTACCGCAACAGGTTCAGGCGCCTTACATGCAGCCTGGGATACAAAGCAGAAACGATCTCTTCTATCCAGCCGGATGGCATAACCGCGTGAGAAGAATACGTGGGAGACCGTTCCTCTACGCGCAGTCCAGGGGGGGACCAGGAGGTTTCTACAATGGGCCTCCAGGTGAGACTTCCTCACTCTTCAGTCTTGTGACACCCTAAAACAGTAATAACAAGTGTTAGAAACTATTCTAATTAATTCATTAGCTTCTTAATGTTAAGATATTTGTTTGATCTGATGTTTCCAGGTCCCTACAAGCCCAAGGGCCCCATAGAAGTGATCTACACTAAGCCTCCAGGTTTTGGTCGAGGTCCACCTGGCATCAGCAACCCTCCAGTGCCGTACGAGGACGCCAGCGCCTGGTTTCCGGAGGCTGATCATCCTCCCCCTCCTAAAGACGTCTACTACTCTCAGTTGTACGCTCAGTCCTACGATCCGTACTATTACAACTACATCGCCAAAACTGGCAAGGTGAAGCCTCATCTGTATGGGAAGCTAGGTAAGTATCATGAGGAGGAGGGCGGTGATGGGATCTGGGCGGAGCTGTATCGAGGCTTCAAGAAGCACGGCCTGAAGAACATGATGACGCCCACGTTCCTCCTGGGGATGACTCTGCCAGTGGTCACACTGATGCTCACTGCGCTGGTGCAGAAGAGGTCCTTCGCCAGGTCGGACTCCAGGCAGTTCTCGCAGGAGGAGACTGTTCAGGAGTACCTGGAGCAGCTGCAAAGAGCTGTGGAGTGCTACGAGAAGAAGAGAAGGAAGAGGGACGCGAACGTGAACGAGTGTTGGACCCACGATTAATTTATCGAAACGAACACCGGGATCCAGCAATTCAACGAATTGTTTGGTTCGACCAGGTGTTTAATTTATTGAATAACGAAAGTTTCAGGAAGGGGTTGTGAATGTTGAAGACGAAGAGTGTATACGCGATCGTTAGAACGCTGTAGAGTTTACGTGAGGCCTTGTATATATACTAAGTGTAATATAATGATAACATGACGCTCTTGGGATCCATAGAAAAGGCAATGATTTCTCCTCCCAACGGCACTCTCGCGGTCTATTGCGTGTGATAAATGAATCGTTAGACTCGCGGTAGACGCGAGAGGCGGCGAGGGAAGGAGAACAGTGAGAAACGCATCTGAGAGCGGCGACGTGAGAAGCGAACTTTCGCAGGACAATTACCTACGACCCTGTTCACATACACGTGATCGTGTGGGTGAACAGTTCCACGGAATGTGGGCCTAATTACCCAACTGTATCGATGCAACACCGACGCCTCAACTTTCATTCGTGCGACTTTTACTTTTGTAACAGGGGACGCGCTCGACTCGCGGATAGCGCTCCCTACTTCCGGTTCGTGACTTCCTTTGTCGGTGGAGGGGATTACAAAATGGTAATCGATGGATGATAGTCTTCTTGCAATGTTTACTTTTGCAAAAGAGTAAACAAAGCGCTGGAGTAGTGGATGGCGGTCCCTACTTCCGGTTCTTGACTTCCTTTGTCGGTGGAGGGGATTAAGAAATGATAGATGAATGGATAATAGTCTTCTTGCAATGTTTACTTTTGTGAAAGAGTAAACAACGCACTGGATTCATGCATGGCGGCCCCTACTTCCGGTTCTTGACTTCCTTTGTCGGTGAAGGGGATTAAAAAATGGTAATCGATGGATGATACTCTTCTTGCAATGTTTACTTTTATAAAAGAGTAAACAAAGCGCCGGATTCATGCATGGCGGTCCCTATTTCCGGTTCCTAACTTCTTCAGTCGATGAAGGGAATTAAGAAATGATAATGGCGGTTCTACTTCCGGTTCATGACTCCTTCTGTCAGTGGAGGAGATTAAAAAATGATAGATGAATGGATGATAGTCTTCTTGCAATGTTTACTTTTGCAAAAGAGTAAACAAAGCGCCGGATTCATGCATGGCGGCCCTACTTCCGGTTCCTGACTTCTTCTGTCAGTGTAGAGGATTAAAAAATGATGAATGATAGTCTTCATGCAATGTTTGCTTCTGTAATAAACCAGTAGATGCGTTAGAACCGTCGATAGCGACCATTTTGTAATCTCAAAGATGAATTTAATTATTATTTACCTTTACCTAATTCGTGTACAAAAAAAGAATAAGACCTACCCGGACTATCAGCGATCTTCGACCTAGATTTCATGCGTTCTGTGCATTCGTACGAGCACTGAATTCCAAATTAGAAACGACATCCGCGATTCGCTGCACTACGAAGCGTGCATCATGACACAGAAATGGATAAACCGGTTCGACTAATAATTCCGTGAACCTGTTTGGTACATTGGACCAGCAAACACACTGTTCCCATTATACAGGTAGTATTTTATTCCTAGTCCTAAACATTATGAAACTCGATACAGAGTCTTTTTAAACGGACCCTCGCGAATAATTTACAGACCATGAAAAATTATTGGCTACGGTCGTCTGGATTCGACGGCGGTTCTACAAAATATTTTCGCCACGCTTCTTTTACCCCGGATTCCTGTTTCTGAGTTCCCCTTGCACGCTGACGTAATTCGGGTGCACGATGTTGATTAACAACGGGCGGCGATAAGGTCAATTACGATAACCTGGTGATTAATGAACCGTCGTGAATTAAACCAGATGCTGAGCTTTCACGCTCCATTCTCATATATTCCATTGCGATCCTCAGTTAGCCGAGTGTCCTCTTCCTGAACGCTGTGAGCGCATATCTCATCGAGAAACCGGTTTTCTTGGAAACAACTTGCACTCCCAGACACCGGAAGACCGATTCCCCTTTCATCGACGCCGGGGAATTATTTAATTACACTCCATTAATTATCCGCGAGTACGCTTCTCACGTTTCCTGTACATAAAAAAAAGAAAACCGTCTTCTTTGAACAATAATCCATCAAATAACGAGTTCCGATAAAATCGACTTGGATACATAAATTTATTCATCGCGCACACGCCGACGAACCGATTATAATTGAGTGATTTAATCGAACGATTGACGGTTTAATTCGCAGGTCATGAGACCCAGACATTGTGCATACGTTTCCACCGTAACAAGGGGCAATTATTAGTTACAACTGAACCTCTTACCGAGTCATTAAAAATTCGAATATAACGTGTGTCGGTCGAATCCTCGCTAGAAAAGCGTTTCCATCGTCGTCGATCGCAATAACATCGCAGATTTGTTGACGAAAAATATATCGTATATTTCGTTGCGTCTATCTTCTACAAATACAACCAGTCGCGATGAACAGATCGAAAGTAATCTCGAAGCAGAATTTCCAATGAAAATAAATCGCTTCTGTTTGCTCTTCGTTTTATTTCCCTTAATCTAATTAAAAGTTAACGATCGTTGCTTTCGAGGAGGGGAGAAAAGTAAATACAAGTAAATTATTCGGCGAGTATTTCGTGCTTCGTTTAACTAGACTAGACTAGACTGTACAGATCCGTTCCCGAGCAAACAATCGCCGCGATGATTTTTGGGCTCCTTGATATGTGCGCGTTGATCATCCGGAAAATAACTTTAACGTCTCGTCACATCCTGTGGCTTTCATAGAGGGTTACAGCCAGAATGTGGTTTACTAAAATAGATTCCAAATCTGCTCCATAAAAGTCACAGGGTACTAGATGAAACTCCGACAAAATAATCTCTTTCTCTTTCTCTCTCTCTCTCTCTCGTATCTAAAAACAAAACAAAACAATACATGCGTGTGAATATACATATTATAATGTTACGTATTGCTTTCAATCTTGCAACATCCCCTACTGTATTATAATTGCCTTTCGCTATCTACGGCATCGCTAGTGTCACAGAGGGCGCTTTTCTTTACAATGTTAGTGCCGTGGACTCTGCCTCGAGAAAGGAGCGGTTTTTTTTTTACATTAGAAGCTGTGCCTGGGACACAATTTACATCCGGAAGCCTCGAGCAATGATGGCCAAAAATTTCTCTCGTCTCTCTTGATTCGATTCTACTTTGGATGGTCAGTCTTCGTCTCGGCGGAAGTCCCCGATATCTTCAGTGTGCATTTATGGCTGGCGGCGTGTAGACCGTGGACGCTTGGCTGTAGTACAATGTGCGCGTTCGATGCTTACTATGGCTCTCGTTTAGGCACGTTGTGAGAACAGTTTAAAACTCGTTACATTCTCGAACGAACGCAAGCTTCTTCCTTGAAATTTTTTACATTGGCACGATTAAAGCTTCTGCAGCCTAACACATCTCGTAGACTGGCGGGAATCGTGCGATTGCTACGGCGAGACTAGATGAAGTTTACTATGCAAAAGCGGCATTCATTTACGAATCTTAAATAAAGCGCCGCCGTTGATCGTTAAGATCGCTACACGATTACAATTTTCATCGTTCGAATTAAAATTCTAGAAAAAAAAAAAGATACATTCAATATCTAGCACACGACAAGTATAAATTACCGCTACCATAAAATTATGCATACGCGCGTTCCGGCTGAGACGTTGAAAAGTCAATAATATAATAAACGAGCTATAACGCAGTAAAAATCAATTTAAATATTCCCTACGCGTACGTACATATACATATTCATGTCTATGTATATGGCTATATACCTGTGTATACATACACGTATATGTACTACCTTCAAATATACTTCTAAGTACTATGATTAAAACATAAATTATAGAAACTTCAAATATACATAAAAATCTGAATATATTGAAAGACCGTTTAAATTCTATCTAACGTATCCGACATACGATTCTTACACCGATTTGTAAACATAATCTTCTTCGGTAAAAGGGCGGATAAAAATGTCGAAATTATTTAAAACAAAGCGAAATAAATATTGTGCCTATACGATCCGTTACAGTCATTTTTTTCCCCCCTGTCGATCCTCCAAAAAAAAAAAAAAAAAAAAAAAAAAAGAGCAAATGTTACCTAACAAAAATTCCGTAATACTTATATCACCGAATATCTACTTTTTTTTTTTTGTTTCTTAAACGATATTAGGATGTGAACACTCCAAGGCTAAAAATACATTCTATGTATAACAGTTCAGTCGAATTTTTCTTCCGTAAACGCGAGATTAATCGCTTCGCCGACGTCCTTCACCACGAACGCAGGTTTGCACAGGCCATCCTCCATCGGCAAGAAATCTCTGGGGCAGTGTTCCGCTACGAAATTCGAGTCCCGCTGATGGACACCGGTTTCGACTAAAATACTGATACAAGCTTTTGCGCTAGGCGGCTCTACGTCCCTGCCAAGTAATTTCTGGAGCTTCTTGGGTTCCAACACTTCGTCCTTTGTACAATACAACAAGTACTTATCGTACAAGTTCGCCCCAAAAATGTCTGTGTTAATGTTGTCCCTGAAACATACATACAAAGTTTAACAATCGTTCCACTTTGTACGCCATTCTTGCAATCGAAAGATTATTTACCCAATGGCATATATTGTGTCAACGTTGTGATCTATTCCAATACTTCGAGCATGTTCTAGGAGCATATGGTTTGCATGATAGTACGTAATTTGACTAGGTTTTCCAATTAAGGCAGAATAGATCAAATCTTTTCCTGTGATCTTTTTATACAGAGACTCTAAACACAATAAGAAAGCGCCATGACCGTATCTGGGGATCGGACACTCCGACACCCACAACAGATCCATGTTACATGCCAGAACTGGAATGTGAGGGTAAGGAAGATTTTCAGGCAAAGAAGATGGCTTGCCATTGGTCATCAGTAAATCTACTATCAATTGCAATGGCGTTTCCCAAGAAATCGGCTCGCTGAACAGCACGATACCCTCGATCGTAGGGAAATTTGGATCTATTGGTCCACATTGTGGATTTCTTCTCTCTACGTTCACGTAGTCCAAGGATGGATAATTTTTAGCTAAGTCTTGTATAGTTACAGTTTTCCTGAAACCCAGTTCTTGAGCAATTTCATTGACGGGACCTTGCCCGGATATTAATACTTGTTTGTCGTGAAACTGTTGGAACAATCTTAACGGCGAATGGGCCATCACGACCTGAGATTCTTTTACTTCGAATCCTATCCATTTGGAGAGATCGGCTGCCTTCTGGCTGCGCAAAGCGTTACCACTGTTGGTAACGAATACGGTCGGTACGCGAAATTTGCCATCTTCTCCTTGAAGTCGTTTAAAAGACTCAGGTACGGGCGGTAATACATTTTTGCCACGTACTATTACACCATCAATGTCAAAGAGTAAACCAAATTTTGGCTTAGAGCTTAAATGCTAAAAATGTTTAAAATAAATGTTAATACACAACTCGAAATATCGATCTTTGGTTTTTATTACTTTTTATTACTCTTAAAACATTTACTATACATCGGAATTATATTACTACTTCATATTTTTGGAGCAAGACATTGAAACAGCCTCAGGGACCTTGAAGCAAGATATAAAAATATACTTGCTATATTGACACGGATGCTATGCAGTATATTTTTATACCAGAGCTTAAAGTAATATCATATAAACTTTGCATCATTTATCTTCAATTTTATAATCGTAATTTCTAATCAACAATTGCATAATAATAAATAAAACATACATAAAAATCGTGTTCGACTTTTATGCACAGATATATACTACGTACGAAGAATAACAATTTACGCCAAGTTTATGGACAATTTGCAATTGAAAAGATTGTTTCTCAATACGAGATTCATTCGTCATTGGAAAAAGAAAAAGTGATGAAATTAATGTGCGATAAAAATGAAAAGCATCGTATAAAAATACAATACAAAACGTTCGTTTAATTTCTATTAATTTTTCGATAAGTTCGTACCAATTCGACGAAAGTAGGTCAACTGATCTGTGTCATAAACAAAAGAAGACATGCATGACGGGTCCACCTTAAAGTCCAGAAACCAGAAACCAGAATCGAACATAACAATGATCGCACGAAATATGACTCACTCTGACACTCGCGAACCTTGCGATGTTCGGCCGTAACAATATCTTCATAATTGCCATTATGGCAGTAACAAGACTGAACGTGAATCCAGTAACGATACCTTAAAACTACGTTCTACGTTCAAAGACTACTTCTCACGGATTGATTATGCATAATGGAACGGTTTGAGGTTATAGTGACCTACAGATCGCACAGTACATTTGATCGTATTTTTTCCACGTGCCGTAAGAGGACACAGCAACTGTACGGTATACAATACTACATCGTTATCACATGTTATATACGCGATATCTAAATTAATATCTTTTTGCTTAGACTTAAGGGTCCCTCCACAATCCGGTTTTCCAACTACAGACGAAACTCAAGGCGAACGTGTTTACGTCACTGCTGCGTCATTGATACTAGCCTTACTGAACAACTAGCGACAACACCGCCCCCTACATCGAGAGTCCTAGTAATATTATAATATGTATATACATACATTACAATTTTATACGAAGTTATCGTAGAAATTTGTATACTGTTTAAAAAATATAGCAAATTTCTTCATCCTCTTGATGATACTACCATGGAGCATTACAGTTTTAATTTCCTGCACGTGATTTCCCAATAGCCTTATTTATTCCCCTATATAAAATAAAACGTTTAGAAACATAATAAAAAGTAACGATGGTAGTAATGAACAACAGAAAGTAAAAAATCATAAACTCAAACCCCCACTTTGTAATCAAATTAATAGGTTACATAGATTCAATCGAATAATATTTTTCTATTAATGTTAAAGAAACTAAATAAAGATGATATTTATGTTTTACATTACTTTCGGTAGAAATTCATTGCTACAGTAAATGTTTTGAAAGATAAATTGGTAAATTAAAACAAACAGGTGTTACATAGCAATAGCAACAGTATTCCACACGAAATTAAGAAGAATCAACGTAATGAATAGAGTAAGGGACAAACCTGGGCTCTATTCAACATTTTATTGCACTGCACTATACTTATTCTAGTATATTACAGTTGATTCTCACTTAATAAACAAATAAAAATGCGAGAACCTGTACTTGTTGGGTTATGTTTGCGTTGGAACCAGACCAGACTCTTTCACTGTTGCCAGATTTATGTTTGACCGAGAAACAAAATGATTCAAGGGAAATTAACTAGCCAAGCAACACCTTTACTGGATCGATAGTCTAGTGAAATTTTCTCACCACGAACAAATAATTACTTGAAATAGAATTACACTAGTATTTCTAGGGTAATATATATGTTAAATGTTTTCGGTGTTGTGAAAGAGACTTTACTCGGATTGCCAACGATTGTTGATCGGATTTGTACTTCTTTCATCCACCGGCAGCGTGTTGCCTACAATACCGGTGAATATTAGTTAAAATGTCGCACATTAAATTGAGTTTTGTATTTTATATTACAAGTTGTTGCTTATGTTTGAGTCTTGTAATTCCTAATACTCGAGCATCGTCAAAAAATAATTATGCGGAACAACTTTCCGAGGAGAACTGGGATCGTATGCTGATCGGAGAATGGATGGTAGAATTGTGAGTTGAATTGATTCTATGTCGTCAAATTTGATGGCGTGTCAAAAATTATATCAAAGAAGACTACATACTACGATATTTTCTTTTATATCGCGTATCATTATCAAACAAAATTGAATGCGGCAAAACGAATAATTAAATTTTATTCAAATAAAAATCTCATGTATATAAAAGCTATAGCTTGATAGAAATGTCAGTGTTAAACGTTTCAGTTCCAAAATTATTATTTAGAAGTCTTTTATTTTAGTTACGCGCCATGGTGTCCTGCCTGTAAAGCTCTCGAACCAGTTTGGGAACATCTCGCTCTGCAAAAGAAAAGTCTAAACATTAATGTTGGAAAAGTTGACGTGACCGATTCTCCAGGACTCAGCGGAAGATTTATGGTTACAGCTTTGCCGACAATATATCAGTAAGCAACCTTTTCATTTTATAAAATAGCAATACGATTTGCGATCTATAATACTATAAAAATAAACAAACAGGCAATTGCAAAAATTCATAGATAATTTAAATGCTTTTTAGCGTTAAGAATGGTATATTTAGGCAATATAAGAGTCCTAGAGATAAAGATTCGTTAGTTGAATTTGTGTCTGAGAAGACTTGGGAAAAAATTGAGCCGATACCTGGTTGGAGGAGCCCAACGTCTATTATAATGTCCGTTATTAGTCAATTCTATAAAATGTCGCAAGTATTAAGGGTAACTATTACTAACATTGTTTTTAAAAACTAACAGAACGTTGGAAATATATTGTAATTTATCTATCGTTTACTCAGGGAGTACACAATAAACTTATGGAAGATTTTGGAGTGCCTGCTTGGGGAAGTTACTTAATCTTTGCAGTTACAACCATTGTGTTAGGAGCTATATTGGGATTGGTAAGTTTATGTAATAAAATTAAGAAACTAATATAAACAATTGTTATTATTTGCAGTTTATCGTTTGCCTGATTGATTTTATATATCCGCCGAAGCCTGTAATGCTTCAAGGCAAGAAAAAGCAGAAAGATGGATCGGGTGGATTTATGCAAGAAAAAAGTATACAATGTGAAGAAATAGTTGAAAATGTTATGGATGATTTAGTAGACGAAGAGTCTGAAGGAGAAACATCCGACGTAGAAGAGAAAGAAAAAGATTTGGACAAAGATACAAAGGCCGAACCGAGTAGTCCAAATGTTCGCAAACGTAAGCCACGTAAAGCTGACTAGACATACTAATTTGTTGTATGTAAATATTTAACATTTGAAAAGAATAACAAATGATATTTAACAATTTGTAATGTCAATTCATTTTGATAAATGGAAACAGTGACATGACAGTATATGGTTGACCTAATAACAATATTTGACGAGGAAGTTTAAAGTTCATCTAGAGAGATAGAAGTAATAAATTTTATTGACAATTTGGTTATCCGAAACACGAAATATTTTCAGACGTAACAGCAAAACTTTCATTTCGCGCGAAAAGAAAATGTTAAAATATAAAAATTACTGTACCTCAAGTATTATTTTTTAAAAATTTCAGAACAGTAATTATTATAATAACGAATAATAACATTCAAAATATTTATAAATTTATGATACAATTGCTTATTGCTTTCATATACAGAAAAACATTATCTATTTCTGTTAGATGCAAAGATGAAAACTGCAAATTGTCTTACCAACGTAATAATATTATTTTTACTGATAACTTGGTAGCTATTATAAAGAACAGAATGGTTGTCTTCAACTATGTTCCTTTATTTTTTTTTTCTTGAAGAATTTTTACGTAATTTTTCAATATGAATGTTTAATATTATAGTTGATTGTAAGTAACTAATATATTTTCCTGTACAAACTCTTTATTTATAACTTTTGCATACAATATTGCAAAATAAAGAAACATTATGTATTATTTATATACACACACTGTCTTTTGCATAGTCGCATAAAATATTTGCTTTCAGGTTGTTATAAATAATTAAAAAAATTTTCACAGAAGCATACCGGCTTTAGAAATTTTTATATTGATCGTATCGTATAATGCATTTTCTGCTTTCATAGAATTGTAAAATTTTGTATGCTACGCTTAATACAATGACAAGTAAAAGAAAATGGATCAAGCCGAATTTAATTATTTGTACTTTTAGTATGTTGTACGATCGAATTTTTAGTAAACGGTGCAGTTTTAAATTTGATTTTTTCATACATTTTAATGCAGGAATAAAGAGGATATTAATACAATAAAAAAACTTTAGTTACTGTAAATAACTCGTAATAAGTACATTTAATCTATTGTATGAAACTTTTATAGCGCTTACTCTATACAAAACAAGTGTTTAGGTTACTGTATTTGTAACATATACCGTATCACATACACGTACGTGCGAGCACAGGATGAATCATCTAACATTACTGCCTTAAATAGCTCTTAATTTAATTAGCGTGTACAATATTTTTTCATACGATAGTAGCATTGTATTAGGAAGAACATCTCGACACAATGTAACTTTTGTATGAAACATTTTACATACTATTGTTGAATTTAAAGCTATTCAAGGTGGCAAAATTAAGTGCTTCACCCTGTATTATAATGCATTATATATATATATATATATATATGTTTACAAGAGTACATAATTATTAACATACACTATTTGCATCTACAGTATTCATTGTATCTTAATATACAGTGTGATTACTCAACAATTACTATATGTCTTCCGTAGATATTATGTGTTTCTATTCTAAACATCCATTTATAAAATAATATTATTAATTATATACTCGATTAAACTTTTCTGGTATATTTGATTAACTTAGAATTGTATAGATATTAGTTCAAACGCCAAACAGATTTATATTCTCATAATTTGTCCAACATTCCTTGAAAAATGAGATATATTTTTACAGAAGGACTTACGTTTAATTATATAAAGTGATCTGCTTTGAATAAGTAGTAACACTTGTAAAACCGACTGCCTAATAAATGTATTATATGATAGTTATAACTTTTATTTGTAAAAAATTCGTATAAATTAAATTTTTTTTGTAATTTATATATTCGATACGAATAAAAGGAATTAGTACAGTACATTCGCAAGGATCTAAAATCTGCAATTAAAAATGTAGGGGAAACGAAACTTCATCGTTTATATCCTACCGGTTTCTTTGGTTATGTTTCCATTGGACAAAGACAATGCAAACCCAGCAAGAGTAAGCGAAAAACAAATAGAATAATTGGAATACAGTTACGTGTAATCATTGGGAGCCTTCCTTGTTCTCTATATATTCGTAATCGACATCATTTTCATTATCGGAAACTAATAATTCCGATTAAAACACTGTTACAATGATACCGCGCCATGTTTTATACTGGAGAACTTACACTTACGCATCTTCTATGGTGTAACGGAAATGACGTACACTTAAACATTTTTTTCAATTCTTCGTTACCAATATTACACAGAAAAGTTGTCAAATTATGTATTTTATTTATCGCTTAATTAAATTAATGAAAGTAGTTTGTTTACAAGGGAAATATACGAGATTCTAGCGATAAACATTAAAATATATCGAAAGAACGCAAATCATAAATGCAATGCGCATGCGCGGGTAGGATAAATCGAAATTACTATACCTATCGCCTATCGCGCGTCCTTTACCTTACTCGCCTTTACGCAGGAACATAATGGACGCATGTTAAATTTAACCTCAAAAGCTTGATATTCGACCACGTTTAGAACGGCTTTTTCATTTTATTCGATAAAACTGACGAAGTACGTGTTTATTGGCTCTTCAAACTGTTTTAGACGGTGCAGCGATTGAACAGCAGATTAATTAATCAGGTAAGCTAAATTATGTTTAGTTTAAATTAAGAAATTACAATACAGATTTAAAATTTGTAACGATAACCCTCATCTTTTTTTTTGTGTACCAATTTATATTGTTAACATAATGAAAGTATATGTTATAATGTAATATTAGATTACAAAATATAAATTTATAAATTATTTTTTTTGGTCATAAAAGATATTCCTATATTCTTATTATGTTCTAAATTTTTCTATTAAATATTAAAGCAGAACTTCATTTATTAATTTATTGGAGTGAAATTTTACCCGGCTTCCAATTAACTGAATTCCCGTTGAAAAATGTATTATAAATTTTCTTTTACGTAGATTAATATTTAGCGGAGTAACAGTTGTATATCGCATACATAGTAATCATGGTTAAGAATATGAAGAAACGTTCAGCAAGCGAAAATGACAAGGTTGGCGAAAAAGCAGTAAAGAATGCATCGAACATGAATAAAGCGTTAAAAAAAGTGAAGGTAGAAAATGGATCTGTTCAAAAAGAAAAAATAGAGAAAGGAATTAAAAAGAATTTGTCTAAGAAATTGATGATCGAAAAGAAGAAAGGACAAAATATGGGAATTGTGCAAAGTTTTGTAAAGAATCAAACGAGCGAAGTTAGTTCGGACAAAAATAAGAAGCAAACATCAGATGGCAAAGAAGAAAAGCAACAGAAAGTAAAACGAAGGCAAACATATAAAGGAAAACAGAAATTGAAAAAACAAGAGCCAAAAACTAATGTAAGTCCTGGTGTAAAGTCTGGTGGAAAATCTGAATTATCCGCGGAGGAAATAAAACAGAAGATCGAGCAGATAGAAAAGCGAGAAAATCTTTCAAAAACTGCTAAAAGGAAATTAGCAACGCTTAGGAAACTGTTGAGAATAAAGGAGGGAACGTACAAACAGACAGAACAAACTACAAAAAAACAGACAACCAAATCGGCGGAAGTTGCAAAAGTGAAACAAATCCAAAATAAGGAACAGAAAAATAAATTAGAAGTTAAAACAAAGAAGGATAATAAAAAGAAAGATACCAAACAGGGCAATCTACTTCGCGTGAAACAGAATGATTCAGACGATGAAGTTGAAGAAGTCGAAGACATTGAGATAGATAACGATGAAGAGGATGAGAGTGTCGATGGCAAAGATGAAAGTGTTGATGATGATGTGGATAATGAGGATGACGAAGAAGATGATGAGGATGTTGATGTGGCTATGGCAGATGATGATGATGACGACGACGATGATGATGAAGATGAAGATGAGGATGATGAGGATGATGATGATGATGATGACGAGGATGAGGACGAAGATGACGATGATGATGAAGAAGAAGATAAAGTTACAGCAGATAATATTCAAAGTCAGAGAGTGAAAGAGAAACCTAAACAGAATATAGAACAAGAAGGAAAGAAAAAGAGATATGTTCTTTTTGTAGGGAATCTACCATACAGGTAAAAATTCTAATAGTTCTTACATATAATATCTATTGTATATTGTACTAAATAAATGTATATTTCAGCATTACCAACGAAGAACTTAAGAAACACTTTTTAACTAATGTTAGTCAAGTAGTTGATATTAGAATACCTAAAAAAGATGCAAATACATCGCGTGGTTTCGCTTATATCGAGCTTGCTAATAATACCGATTATGAGGTATATTACCATTTGATATTACACAATTTCATTATTATTTAGAAGCATAATAATTAACATTTATTTATCTATATATATAACTTGATATCTGTTAACAGAAAGCGCTTTCGCTGAATCATTCATTCATTAATGGACGAAGAATAAATGTGCAATATTCTGGGACACCCGGTAACAAGAAAAAAGACGTCGCAAAAAATTTTAAATTACAGGCTCTTCAGAAAGCAGGGAAACTGGCGGGTGGATACAACAAAAATAACCAGAAGTTCAACACTGGAAAGAAGTGGAATAAGCAACATACGCAACCGACGAAAACATAATTGTTGAATCAATAGGAATTATTTAAAATTAATTTTTAAACATCATCCTCACTGTTTCTCTAACTTAGCATTAAGTTTTTTTTATGTAAACACAAGATTTAATTATGTATAATTATGTTCAGAATGGTATAGATAAAACATGTATCTACATATAAAAGGATGTGTTTTATTCGAAAAAATTAATTCGCGTTGCGGAATTGTCGTATTTTATTATATTTTAACGATGAAATATATGCTTTTGAGAACACACAGGCAACTTCATATGTTTATAATGGAATCAAATGTTATAGAATATGTATACAAAATACAATAATCGGGATCCTTTTTGACAATTCTCATAAAGTTAAAAATACAGATTTTTATTTGTGATACAATTACAATATGTTAAAAGCGAACAACTATAATTTTATTTTGTAATTCGAGAAAGGTTAACTAAATAATATCGGTAATTTACTTAACAAAATGTCGAAATCTGAAGTTAAATGTGCGATTACACAAGATGAAACGAACGATTCCTTAGATTTTGGAGCAATAATTTCGTGGACAAACCAGTCGACAGAGGTACAGCATTAAAACGTTATTGGCAAAAATTGTTTTTTACAAAGAAAATTAAATTTTTTAATCTGTCCCAGGAAGAGTTACCCGATCACATTATTTTCCCGAAAGAATTAAATCTATTTTTACGGAATCGGATTCAGGTAAATCATTGTCATTGAGACAATTGTAAAATAGATATGATAGTAAAGTATTGAATGTAATTGTTAAACAACAGGATTTGATTGCTGAAAATGGTTGTTTGCGTCGAGCACTCGAGGAAGCGGAAGAGAAGATTACAAAAAAGCAGGTAATCGCGGAAACGGTTCAAACGAAGACGATTATTGGGAAATCCAACGAGGTAGTTGCTACGAAGATAATCGAGCTTAGCAAAAGGTGTAGAGAACAAACAGCTGAAATCGAAGTTCTCAAGTCTAAGTGTAAAAATCTTGAAATCAATTTAGTCACCAAAGAGACTGAGCTAAAGAACGAAGTATACGAAAGGAGACGCTCACAAACGATTAACTTCTCTCAAAAGAGTGAGTTGTATTAAACATTTTCAAATTTTACAATAGTAATAATGGAAACAATTTAGAAAACGGAAAGAAAGCGAATATTATTTCGTAATTTTTTTCTGAACATATTAGAATTTAGTTTATCATTATAAATATCATGATTGAGATCCAGGATAGTATCCTTGACAAAGGTACCGAGAACAGTCAGTCGAAGGAGGACGAGCATCGAACGAAACATCTGATTGACAAATTGCAGCAAACACAAACAAAATTATACGAATCTAAAAATACTTGCGTTAGTTTGAAACAAGAAATTAACAAATTGCACAAGGTACGATATAGTATTTTAACAATTTACCGACCGATAGCCTATTAATCGACTGTTTTACCGGCCAACGCTTACCGACCGATAGCCTATTAATCAACTGTTTTATCGGTCGGTAAAGTGTTAAAAAAACTTGATTTCTATTTTATCGAGGTGTAGAAATTTAGATGATTTAAAAAATATGTAAATGTAGTTATTGTGCAGCGAAGTAGGGGAAAACTTGAACATAAATAATCTATTAAATCAACCAAATGGATGGCGGGGAAGAGCCGAGCAAATTCATTTGTTGCAACAGAAAGTAACGGAGTTGCAATCGAAATTATGGGATTACGAAGGGACCCAAAAGACTATTGGTATCAATTCCAATTATGTCCACTATTAAACAAAAACCTTGTATAACTTTATTTATATTTTATACGAGCGTCGTCTTATCTTAGCATCCGTGGATCGTAAGAATTTAACGAATCTTCGAAACCTCGAGAAAGAAAGGCGGCAACAAATCGAGAATTCAGCGAAACAGCTTCGACAATCCGAAATTGCTATCGAAGGCTACAAGAGGAAGATAGAAGCGTCGAAGGCGAGGATCAAGGTACTGGAACACGAGCTAAATTTAATGAAAGGAAACTTATCGGTACTGAACGAGAAGAGAACTCACGACGATCATTTGATCGAGACGCTTAGCGTGAGTACTTGGTGTCACGCTGGTTTGCCTTTTTAAAGTGTAACGTATGGATATATTCGTAGAATCGATTGAAGACGATGGAGATGAAGCATCAGGAACGCGAGATGGATATAAAAAGCAAAGAGGAAACAAACGAACGTCATTTCACGAACTTAAAAAACGACTTGCAATCCGCGCAACTGCAGATTGACCGACTGCGGAGGCGATTGGAAGAACGGGAGATCGAGATCGATAAACTAAGGTCCGAAATCCCTTTCGACGCTTGAGATCATTAGCATTTCCTTTCGTATTATTGATGGATTAACACATTACCGGCCGATAGCCTATTAATCGACTGTTTTACCGGCCAACGTTTACCAACCGATAGCCTATTAATCAACTGTTTTATCGGTCGGTAAGCGTTGGTCGGTAAAGAAGTCGATTAATAGGCTATCGGTCGGTAATGTGTTAATATTAATTTTAGGGGTGGAACAGCCTCGAGTATCGGGCCGTTTAAAGCGATTCAAATGGACAACTATTTAAACAGCTTGAACCACGCTAGCCCTCCGCACAGTTTCCGAAATTTATTAGAACCAAACGAATACGTAACGCTGGCTCTTGCCGCCGAGGCTGAAAGGGAGAGATTATTAGAATTAGTAACTGTACTGAACAGGCGATTAGACAAGGAGAGAAGCGATTCCGACATTCTTTCCGTAAGCTTTATTGTTACGAGTTAAAAGTGAATTTTATGATAGTTCATCGGGGAGTTACAGAATTCTTTGCGCGACGAAAGGAGCAAATCGGCGAAATTGGAATCGAAGCTTCGAAAATTGGAAACGGAAAGAGCAAGCATCGTGAGGATCGATACGGGATATAGATCGAGGCTGTTACCTAGATCATTAAAGGCCAATGATGAATTTATCGATGCGGAACAGGCGCGACTCAAGTAAGCCGCGAAAGAGTCCCTGTGAAAACGTAAACGTGGGATACACTGTTTTTATATTTTAATAATAATAAATTGTATAGAATGGAATTGCTTCAGGAAGAGTGTCTCGCGTTGAAGGCGAGATTAGATATAGTACAGCAGGATAAAGCCTCGGACCTTGCGGCGTACAAACAGATGCTTTCCCAAGTTAGAAAAATCTTTCAAGAAGCGTACAGGTAATTTGGATAATTGTTAACACTTTACCGACCGATAGCCTATTAATCGACTGTTTTACCGGCCAACGCTTACCGACCGATAGCCGATTAATCAACCGCTACCGGTCGGTAAAGTGTTAAGGAATCCTGTTGGACATTAACGAACAATTGTACGGTTTTAGGGGCAAACCACCGCCTACCGTTGGCAGCCGCTCGACAATCACGATGTAATCCTGATACTGAAACTAGTTTAAGTAAACTTGGATGAAACTCTGTCTAAGATGCATCCGCGGTTCGTTAATTCCGTGGCTGTGTTCGGACGGGGGCTCGAAAAAATTTCTTATCGTACGATTTACGGAATAAAACGTATTAACTTGTAGCAATAAAGCGGCGGTCGACATCTATTGTTAGTTCCTTCCGATTAGAATTGTGTAAGAAGTACAAAACCGACCGCGATGATGTAAATGGGACACGAGATAAGGTGCAACGCTCCACGTAAATGCGCGTGACACCGTCGCCGCAACTCTGTTCCGTTTCTATCTCTTCGTATTACGATTCTTTTTTCCGTTTCACGTAAACCGTGCGTACCCTAAACTACCGCGCTTCTTGCTCTTCTATATTGATATCGCTTTGGCAGTCGTGCAGCCGTAAAATTCATCTGTTTAACTCATCGTCCATTGCAACACCTTCGCAAGAATGTTTCCGCGTCTCTTGTACAAAGACAAAAACTTTCTAATCGACCAGGTGGTATTATTAATTCCTTTATTCGGTACTCTCCAATCAATAATCTAGATTTATTTTACATGGAAACTTGAACTTTCCAGGTGTATTCCGGAATTGTTTTCTACGTGCGACTTTGAATTAAAGGAACCCCGCGGTAAACACGTTAATCGCAGCGTCGCTACCGTTCGAAAGCTTCTTTTATACGAAAATTCAGCCCAGGGCGTTCCCATCGGCGCCAAGTTCCATCGTACAGGTGCGAGCATACAGGTGTTGGTGCTCCTGCTTGATAAGAAGCATACCAGTGACGTCAGATCGGCGCAGGTAGAGTATATGAGTCGGCCCCGGAGAGACATCCACGTCACTCGTTCTTGAACCTCTTCATTCGTTTGTTCTGCAAAAGTTGTTCACCAGTTTTCCTTCTCTTCTCTCTTTCACTCATACATTCATTTTCTTCTCTCTCTCTCTCTCTCTTTCTTTCTTTATCTCTCCATTCGTTGATCTGTTGCACGTTCCTAATTTTCGGTTACTCCTCCGCTTCTCGTCCTCTGACGAGAACAAACATCAAAGGAGAGATCTCGTCCAGCCGAATGCACATCCGTCCGGATGTCCACCGCGATCAGGCGTATTTTGGTACCGGGGATAGCGAATTCAGGTAAGTTGCAGAGGATCGACAGAATTTTTTCTTAATTTTCATTATTTTCTTTTCTCTCTTCTATCGAGAAAGCAATTCGAAAAGCTGGTCGGTGGAACTATCGAGAACTGTTCGCGCGAAGAGTTTCCAAGAGTAGCTGACAGTTTTATTCCGAAAGAAGACGCGCACGTTTAGCGTCGACAAAGTGTTCCGGCGGCTTCGTGCAACTCGCAGCTGGAATTCTTCGTGTCGTAGCCTTTTCATGTGTTAATTCAAGGGGTATAATTGTTGCTAGAGAAACACACCGCGTTAGCTTCGCGGCTTGGAACGATGATTATGTAACATACGTGCACGGGCAATGAAACTTTTACGGTGACTGCGATAACAATATTGAATTTTCCGAAGATATTCATTGTACAACGATGTTTCGAGAATAATACTTTTCAAGTAAATAGAAACCGGTATTCTACAACAATTCCAGGTATAGTGCAAAAGACCAACATTCTTTTTGATAAATCATGTTTGTTACCATGTTTGTTATCCGACTTACTACTTTTAGATATCAAGAAATTTCATCAGATCCGTGTTATCTATTTGGCACAATAATCGAGTTTTTCAAATTCGGGGCACATAAGTGGCAGCGAGAAGATAAATAGCAAGATTTCATTTTAACGTGTCTATAATATTAGAGTAGCATGCCGTGGTGGATCGAGCCACTTAAATTAATTTCATCCCGCTAATTATGTTTGTTGTAATTAAATACCGTATCAAAAGGCAGGTTGACGTTGATAATGAAATTGTTATTATCATCGTGATAACGAAGTTAGACGGTTCCCTCGTGTATTAATACCGTTTCAATTACCAGATCGAAGGATCCCAAAACGACTTGGTTCTAGTACATTTTCTGATATTCAAATTCTACCAAATTTTCCAGTACCGATCGTTTCATTTTATTCTTCTTCGTCTCCAAAAAGTATTCGCCTTTCCAATAAAACGGAAGAGCTTTTAATGATTTATAATTTATTCCGCGGATCAAATCTCGAAAGCAGAAAAAATGCTATTGCCGAAGGATTTTCGGTAATATCGGTACGAGTCGACTCGTTATCACCTTATCGCGTCGTCTACTGATAACGTGCAATCGTGGCTTCTCTCAAAGACGATACTCGATATTTGCCGTCAGGTTTAACAAATGTTTGTATTGATTTTTCGGGGACACGATAGAAGAGCATAAAAAGAGTATGATATTTCTCATTCCGATTCCTCGAGTCATTGCGAAGGACACTTCATTGTTCAGCTTCGTAAAGTTTTTTAAAAAAAGAAATTTCATCGCTGTATTACGCAAATCTAACTTACGATATATGTATTTTTAGTGTACATATAATTTGCTTTATTAGTTTTTTTAGATTGTTGTAACAATCACGCTCTCGAAGCTTTCCGGTGGGCGATAAGAAGAAGAAAAAAAGGAAGATACGGGGGGAGAAACATGTAAATATGATTAAACTGCTTCGGTTCGGCTAAATGTTTGCTTGTTTAAGCAGTTGCTCGTTAACCAATGAAAATGTCACCTGAACAAATAGAACGCGGGGGCCTATATATGATACCCATCGGGAAAGTTTTACCGTTTGTTTCTCTGTCTATTTGAAAATTAGTTAATAAATTTTTCAATCTGTCTTTTGATTTTTGAACATTTCTCAGTTACGGATTTAATATATTTCGATAATCGTAGAAAACCTCGAAAACGATCGATACCATTTCTTTACCGACAAGTGATATCAGATAACTGTTATCGACGAGGCGAATTATTCAAACTTATCTTGTATTGATATACTGATCGATCAGCTCGAAATTCGACCATTTGTATCGCACGGAATTTACTATTAGGCGTTGTAATCTTTCCTCGATTAAATCACGATTCGAAATACATTGTATTTTCTAGGTTTCTACGTTCGAATGAACGTGTTGGAACGAAAAAGAAGAGGAAGGAAAGTGTTAACGACTCTTGGCACGAGCTAACGCACGGAGGTTCTGTTTACCGCGCAATCAGATGGCGGCGCTAAAGAGGAAGGTGGCTGCTCACACCTTCCCGATAACAAGTGAAGCTGCTACGCTTCGCTACAGCGACAATTTCTACCTTTCAGCATTTTCTTTTCACCAACCGATCTTCCTCGGTTAATATAAGCGTTCGAACAAACACGAACCTTTCGTCGGAAATGGTATTTCGAGATTTCGTAATTAGAAAGCGTGATACTGTATTCGAATTAATATCCAAATCAATATACTGCTCGAGATATGATTATTTTAGAGAAAGGGAAAGAAGAGTAACGAGAAAAAGCGCGCGCTATGAAGAGAGCTATCCATCGACAGTATGGTGATAATAGACACTGTCATGGAGTTGCTCTCTTTGTGGACGCCGCTAGATTCGACATTTTTCCTGAGTAAATAGATTGGGTTAAAAGTTTACAACAAATACATCTAGATATAAATATATAAGACAACGGAGAAATTTAAGGACTTCCAGGAGAATAACCAACATATATACAATGGTTAACTAGTTACCTATGGAAAGAGAAACGACAATTTAAGTCTATTCTCCTAGTCCTATTTTCTTATTTAATGTTATTTATCGATCGCTTAGATCATTGCACATGTGCCTCTCACACGATCTCCCTCTATATCCTGTCTTCCTCTCGTTTGGATCTCGATATCCTGTTTAGAGGGCGCGCTGAGCTACTAAAGCGCGGCTAACCGCAATTAAAGAAATTAAATATAAATACGAAGCGCAGGGCTGCGAGTTACGATTATATTTATTGATAATTAACGAATGATAAGCTTCAAATGTACGAGCACTTGTAATCTGTGCTTGTTTCTGGCTTAAAATTCTATAATTAGCAAAATTTAACTTCCTTTTATTTTTAAACGCTATGTTGTAAGCAATAAAGTATTTTTAAGTGCCTTTTTCCCCTCTTTTGTTTGTATATTTGCTCTTTCGTAAGTCGTAATTGTCAGAACTTACTACTTGATTTGCATAGTCTGGTAATAACTGCCATTTTCGCAACGACGTACGTACTTGACGTGAGAAAAACCAATTGTTTCTGTTTCCATTCTTTTACTACTTTGAAGAATCTATAAACCGTGTACCAGATAGCAAATAGAACACTCCGTAAACCTAATATAAATAACATTATTTAAGTACTGCGATAAGCAAAGATTTACGTAACTTTAACGATACGATATCATCTATTTAAATTCAGTTATTTACTATAGTACAGATTATCGAAACAAGTACAATTCTTTCTTTTGTAATTTTAAACGTTTAAAGTGGCGGCAAAATTACCCTGAAACGCGGCAACCCTCCTTGCCAGCATGGCGGACACTAAAGAAGCCTATCGAAGGGGCAAATATTTAAACGTTCGAGCAGTGTTACCAACCTTGCCGAGAAACAACTATGTTTTCAGTTTACCGTTAATTACGATTTTACAAGAGATTATTAGAATTTTAACGTAGAGAATATAAAAGAGACATCAGATTCTGTAAATTTCTTATCAGTTTGAAATTTAAAACGATAAGAAATAATTGAACTTTGGCACC
The DNA here is from genome assembly GCF_013123115.1 of Colletes gigas. Classification (NCBI taxonomy): domain Eukaryota; kingdom Metazoa; phylum Arthropoda; class Insecta; order Hymenoptera; family Colletidae; genus Colletes; species Colletes gigas. The sequence goes on from NW_025106644.1 coordinate 4,684,890, forward strand.
TAGTTAACTTGTACGGGACACGTAACAAATGGCTGCATTGTATGCAATATAATATGTGAAGTTGGCACAAGATGGACGCAATTTGGAAATACATCAGTTTTTGACTAAACATCGATTTACAAAATGGGAAATCAATTAGTCGGTATTGCGCCTAGTCAAATATTTCCAGTAGAACACTACTTGACGGACCATAGTGACTTATTATTTGATGTAAAGTAAGTAATTCGATTCGATATTGTAAAATTGAATACAAATTTTTTGTACCAAACTGTGTTTTGTCAATGTTTCACCGATTTAAACGTAAATAAAAATATTTAAATGGTGTTTTCTGTTCGAAAGAATGTATTATCCTCTATATTGTACGTGTTAGATCCACTGAATATAAAGAACGAATTGTACAAAATATGTGTCATCTAATTTTATATTTTCCATGTACGTCTGCTGTTAACAATCATCCTTTAAACATCCGCAGCTTAGGCAGTACTAGATTTTTTAAAGTGGCTCGAGCCAGGAGCCAAGAGGGTCTTATAGTGGTTAAGGTTTTTGCTATACATGATCCGACGCTACCACTATCCGCTTATAAAGATAAACTAGAAGAAATTAGGTCTAAATTAGCATCTGCTGTGAACTGTCTACCTTTTCAAAGAATGATTGTGAGTACTTCCATTTCGATATGTATATATTAAATAATATGTTATAGACTTCCATATATTTGAAAACAATTGTACGTTTATATCAGCTCACTGAAAAATCAGGATCGATAATGAGGGAATACGTCAAGTATTCCCTTTACGACAGAATTAGCACCAGGCCATTTTTAACAAGTATAGAAAAAAAGTGGATTACCTTTCAAGTTTTGTACGCGTTGCACCAAGCTCATAAGGTGAGACGATGTTTAAAGTATCATATATTAACATTTATGCACCGCTTCTCGTTTTATTTGTAGTTTGGAGTTTGCCACGGCGACATAAAACTAGAAAACATTATGATAACCAGTTGGAATTGGATTTTACTCACGGACTTTGCAAGTTTTAAACCGACTTATTTGCCCGAAGATAACCCTGCTGATTTTTCATACTTTTTCGACACGTCTAGGAGAAGGTACAAATCACCTTTTACGTCAACTATCCTTATTAGTCGTACTATAATATCCGTTGCTCAAACATTTCAGAACATGTTATATAGCCCCTGAACGGTTTGTGAAAACATTATCCTCGGAATTGAGCAATACGTTATTGTTATCGGAACAAGAGTTAAAGACAGGCGATTTGCATCCAATGATGGACATATTTTCTGCGGGCTGCGCTTTAACAGAATTGTATAACGAAGGACACCCACCGTTCGACTTCTCTCAATTATTAGGTGCGCGTAATGTACATACATGTTATTAGTCTGAATAAATGTTTAAAGATTAATTTATTATGATATATCAAGCATATAGGAACAATGAGTATTCGGTGAGCAAGCATTTGGATACGATAGAAGATCCAGGGATACGCGAATTGCTTGCGTCTATGCTAGAAAGGAATCCAGGAAATAGAAAAAGTGCTGAAATTTACTTGGCTCAAGCCCGCAAAATAATATTTCCAGAATATTTTTATTCGTTTCTACAATCGTACATGCTTATCTTCTCTGCTGCCCCCATCCTGTCGCCGGATGAAAAAATAAACAGACTGAAGAAAGATATTGGTAATATTATCAATATTCTAAAAGCAGAGGATAATGAAAAAATGAAAAGCGATGTAAAAGCTACAGAAACTGTAGAATTAACTAAAGACAATTCCAGTCATAGCGAAGAAAACAGTATCGTAAAAGGGGACAGTAATAAATGTTCTGATAAAAGTAATTTAAGTAAAGCGGACATAAAGTCTGTTTCGTTGCAAGACGCTAAATCGAGTAATCAAACAGATCAACAATCAGAAACTATGGTACCTGAAGATCAGAAACAGAGTTTGGAGGTAGAAAGCGAAAAGAATACTATTTCATGTCCAGAACCCCTAGAAGGTTTGGTTATCGTAACTCAACTTGTTACCTCGTGTATACGAGGTTTACATCATTCCCAATCGAAATTGCAAAGTTTAGAAATACTGCTCGAACTGGCTGAAAACACATCAGACGAAACAATATTGGATCGAATTCTGCCTTATATTGTGAGTGTTTTGATAACTGCTATTAAGAATGTTAACATGAAATTTACATAATGCTTTCTACAGTTTCACTTAGTTCATGATCCTGCTCCAAGAGTAAGGGTATCAGCTATACACACTTTAACAAAATGTTTACATCTTGTAAAATCAATTCCACCGTCGGATGTGAACATTTTCCCGGAGTATATTTTACCGGGTTTAGCGCATATTACGCACGATGAGGCAGTTATTGTCAGAGCTGCTTACGCGGAAAATATTGCACACTTAGCTCATATTGCGCTACGATACTTGGAGAATTCTCACTTATCTAATTTAGGTAATAAAGAAGGTCCAAAACCAAGTTACGACAGCGAGCTTCAGACATTGCATGAAATGGTAATTAAATAATTAATTAATTTTGGCTCGGTGTTTATGTTTGGCGCGTACTAAATCTCGCAATGTTATTAGGTGCAACAATCCGTGTCCATGTTATTAACAGATCCTCAAAATTTAGTAAAGCAAACGTTGATGGAAAGTGGAATAAATAAGCTTTGCGTATTTTTTGGAAAACAAAAGGCCAATGATATTTTGCTCAGTCATGTTATTACTTTTTTAAACGACAAAGAGGACAAAGAATTGAGAGGTTCATTTTTCGAGTGTATCGTTTGCGTAGCTGCTTACGTTGGCTGGCATAGCAGCCCTATACTTATGCCTCTTCTCCAGCAAGGACTAGCAGATCCCGAGGAATTTGTAATAACAAAAGCTATTAACGCTATGGCGACCCTCACGGAATTAGGCCTCTTACATAAATCTGCTCTGTACCAACTTTTATACGAGACCATGGTTTTTATAGTAAGTCACGTTTTAATAATATCAACGATTTAGAAATTACACTATTTAACGCGAAATCTCGCATCAATCTAGGTACATCCAAATTTATGGATAAGACACGCAACTGTCGGGTTTATATCCGCGGCGGCAAGAACGCTTAACTTGGTGGACGTTCAGTGTAAAGTTCAAACGATGATTCAACCGTACTTGAAGCACCCATTGATTCAAATAGAAAAAGAAATTTTATTGTTAGAAGCTTTGGTATCTCCTATACCAAGAATCGTTTATGACTCTGTTGTAAAATACAATGACATAGAAGAACTGTTTCAAGTTCTTGAGCAAAGGCAAGCGGCTCGAGCTAAAGCGGTAACAGGAATAGTACCGCAGTATAGCGAAATGAGCACATCTCTACGAAACGTAAGTTGTAAGTTTCTTTGCGAGGATGATTTACGGAATTTCAAGAGAAATAAAAAAAAATGCTTATAGCTTTTCAGACGGTTAAGTTCAGAGTCGATGACCGAAATAGTCGAAGACCACTTACTAATAATGCAACCGCATTTAGTGAAAATTAATAAATATCGGAACTCGGCGGACGCGAAACAAAGCACTATCAAATCGATAGATGGAAAATTAGAATTAAGTTCCATGAAGGATAGGATACGACATCACATAGTGATCTTATATCCTGACACTAAAGTTGATCTAGGTCTTCCGCCGTTTAAACGACTAGATTCCAGGACATTGGATACCGTAAGCACATACGCAACGATGAATCAAGAATGGCGTACAATGTTCGCGGCTCAAGACAATGTTCAACATACTGTTAAAATATCGGATATGACAGGAAGTAGCGGAAGTCCTAGCCAAAGTTTACACGGAGGGGATATACATTTATCGCCTCAGCACAGTCTGTCCGATATGAACAGTATAAATGATCACTCTCTTCACGAACGTTCATACATTCAATATAGGTGTGCACCTTGTAGATTAGAAGTGAGGCAACTGACGTACAGAAAACAAGAACAGCATGCTGCGGCGCTTAGAGCACAACATTGGGCGGATAACATTGCATGGCAAACTGGTTCAAGATTATTACCAAATGGATGGAGACCGCGGGGAGTACCGGTTGCTCATCTTCATGAGCACAGGGCTGCTATAAATAGGCTAGTGTCTATACCGGATACCAGTTTGTTTGCCAGCAGTTCCGCGGATGGATGCATCAAGATATGGGACGCCAGTAAAATGGAAGGTCGAAACATAGCCAATCGTTCCAGGCAAACTCACATGCACAGAGGCGGGCCTCTAGTTGGTTTGGCTGTATGCGATCAGGGACAATCGTTGGCAAGTTCTGCCAGCCAATCGGGCACAGTGTTCGTTTTACGGATCGAATCAAATTCTAGTAAAATGAGCGTCATTGGAACCAGACAATTGGATCTTCAGGTGATTATACACGATTACCACGTAAACCTATTCCTTGTTTATTGCCATCGAGGTGTTATATACGTATGAATCATTACATCTAGGAAGAAGGGTGTGCAGTTGATCTACAGTATTTAGATTCTGGATCGCAATCGGTTCTCGTGTATGCTTCGTTGTATGGATCATTGGTGGGTTGGGATTTACGATGCCCCGGCACAACGTGGCGTTTAGAAAATGATCTAAAGCACGGTGTGATCACCTCGTTTTGCGTGAATAATTACCAACAGTGGTTGACCCTCGGTACAAGCTCGGGCGTGCACACATGCTGGGACTTGCGATTTCAATTGCCGATAACCAGTATTAAGCATCCCACAGGTAAATTTACAAACACATCAAAGGGTATAGCCGGATAAGATGATCAATATCAACCCCGTACCCTTACCGAGAGGGTAGTTACAGGTTTTTGATTTTTCCAACATCGCTCCCCCGTTTCTAAAAATCTGAAAAAATTATAGATCAATAATCATAACAAGACACTAACACTGTAAAAATATAAACGTGGTCATTTAATAATTTCTATTAAAAAAAAATATTTTTATACTTTTAGAATTTTTAAAAAATTCATTTTGCGGTGAAAAATTCTGAAAAAATTATAGATTAATAATCATAACAAGACACTAACACTGTAAAAATATAAACGTGGTCATTTAATAATTTCTATTAAAAAAAAATATTTTCATACTTTTAGAATTTTTTAAAAATCCATTTTCCGGTGAAAAATTCTGAAAAAATTCACAAACACGTACGCCGTAGAGCAAAATACCCCCAATTTTTTTTCAAAATCTTTGATACGATACAACAAAAGATATACAGCTTAAACTGAAAATTGCGTTACGCCCTGTAACTAACCTCTCAGTAAGGGTACGGGGTTGATATTTTACACAAATGGTTTTCTTTGAATGGTCTATTAACTGATATGCTCAAGGGCACTTTTGACCATCTTATCCGGCTATACCCTTTACGTTGAACTTAAATTTGATTTTAAACTTGACGAAATGTGTTTGATTTCAGGTACGAGAGTGAGGAAGGTGATCACCCATCCAACGGAGCATTCGTGGATAATATCAGCCGTGCAGGGTAACAATGAGATCTCCATGTGGAACCTTGAAACTGATTTTCGACAAATGGTCCTATGGGCGTCGAGTGCACCGCCTCTCAGCCACTCGCAAGGTGGACACAGCGTGTGTGCAATGTACTCCGCGTGTATTGATCGTTCAGGTTTTCTGCTGGCTGGTGGTACTGATATGCGATTACGGTTTTGGGACTTGAACACTCTAAACGAATCGTACGTCGCGCTACCCGCGGCCAATGACGTTACATCTCCAAATTCATTAGCATACGAGTTAGTATTTGCGTATCGAACGGCCGGCTATCTTCTTACACATATTATTTATTTCATTACATACGGTGTTTATCGATACAAAGCAACAGAGCGTTTCTGATATTTTTCAGACAACGTTTAATAGATGGTACCAACGTGGTGCAAGAGGTATTGGCCGGCGGTTGTTCCACACCATCGTCCGGGGGTGGCAGCAGTGTTCGTACGAGGAATTCCGAGGAAGGTGGTCAGGGTCCCGAAACACCGCCATCCGGACTTCACGATATAATCTCGGCTGTGTCGATGTCGAACTCGTGTATCCTAACCGGCAGCACGGATGGCTTGATACAAGTTTGGAAATGAATATTTCTCGGTTGGTTTGTATCATACTCCAATGTTGCATACGGCGTTCAAACATTTTTAATGCGTCTGCGACATCTACTATGGGGGAAAAAAAGAAATTCGATCGGACATCGAAATTTTGTACGAACGAACTCGCTACGTTAATTCTGTGATTTTTATTTGTACATAATATGTAACATATACATAATACGGTATTTATTATGATCATCGATAGTCATAATAATAATAGCGATAATATGCATTTCTTAAAACGGAACGTAACGGTTGCGTTTACCTGAATACAGTGGATCTTGTGTAATATAAATGATTTATTTTTCTACTTAAAGAGGAACACCGAGAAAGAATTTGCTGTATTGTATGATAATATACAAAGATGATGAATTAACGATAACTTATATTTGGAATTAATAATAATAGCAACGACTAATCGCGAACGACACACGCTAGGGAAAAATTATACAATCAGCGTACAAACGAATACATCGTGAAAAAAAATTCTACCTTTAGTACATATAATTTATACTGACAGGTGTATACTACCGTACTTCTACGTCGTTAGTTCAATAGTTAAATTGTATACCGACTGAAATACTCATAAGTAGTGGATATCTTCGTACTCCCTGGATATAGTTACAATAAATTCATATTTTTAACGCACCTTTGCGATCCGATTATTTAGATGAATTCTAAGTAAGATTAGCTCGTCATCATGGACAAACTGGCGCAGCAGGATAAGGGGCACGGCCTGGGAACGCGTAAGAATCAGGGTTTATCGTCCTGCAGATTTCCTTCCATCTTTCTTTCCCCCCTTTTCCTTGCCGTCGTCCAAATTGTTGGTTTTTATAGCCCGATGTCGGGTAATTGTATCGGGGCTGTTCACCGAAAAGTATCTCGAACCACGGTGCCGCGAGCACAGCGGTGATCAAGAATAAAAATATCAAGAAAATTTTCATTTTTAGCGCACTCGTTTTTCCTCTGTAAGTGTCAATTTAAAAATCGACAGATTGCCTAGAAAACGCAAACGATCAGGCAGACTAGAATCAAACGTTACGAACTTTCCTGCTAACAAGTTGGACGAATAACTATTGCAATATGTATTTGACGATCGTGTAATTTTTACTTTCAAACTTCACACTTTCTGAGCAAACTGATTAACGACACTTGTCTCGGTCGGTTCGTTGGCACTGTTCGGGCGACAATTTATTCTTACGCGGATATTCGGTTGGCCGGCTGTTTGTACAATCCTTTATGAACTGTTTAATGGGAAGTTTGAGCTATAGTCGCCGCGACGAATACACTCTCTCAATGGAGAGATACTGGATGCTTACTGCTGTTTTATACGCCAAGATTGCCCTACCGCTCAGAAAAAATCTATTGGTCCAAGTTGCAAAAATAAGTGTACATTTCCGTGGCTGTTGACAGTGTAATCAGAAGTACCGTCGATACAAGCAATTAACAAACTTATTAAGTTCCCGAAAATGAATGCATTTAAAATTTAAGATACACACAGAGTAAATAAATAAATTATTAATATGTTCGCCGTACATATAATTTATCTAATTTATAATATTTATAATATTTATAATTATGTCTTTAGATAGATATACGTATTAATTCTGTTTACAAAAGAATGAAAGAACAAATGCGCGCCTTTCTTCCTCGTTGGCCTTGAGGAAGACTCGAGCATACAAATTATTTTTTCTTTCATTGTTATGTACCCGAGCAAAAAACTTTTACGATATAAACAACAATAGCGGTTACTGTTATCGCGTCGTAAATTATTGAAAATGTTGTCTCCGGGTAAATTATTTAAAAATCAGCATATGCAACGCAGCGGAAGAACGTTGCGTTCCTCTGCATTGCACTCGGGGGGGGCCCCCCATCTGCTTCTATTGTCCGATGCAGATCAACGCGTGATTTTTATTCGCAAAACGTACACATTGTTTTGTATTCCGCGCGTGTATTGGATTCTATCTCAAGAAAATACAAGATAATATAAGGAACGCTGTTTTAATTATGGCTACGCATTTACTTGGTACGTCGATGAGCAAAAACAGCGTTTCAATTCTCTTCTCCATGTTTCTTTAGATTTCATTCATGAAATACTATTGCGGCTTTTCGCGTGATAATGAATTTGATTATGAGCCGCCCTACTTTTTACAATTAGTGATTTCGTGTCAAGGCGGCGATGCCCCAGACGTTTCCACTATCTGTAGAAACGCGGGCGATTATTATATACCGTGATTATAAACCGAATTATAAACCGTAGGAGCTCTGGCGAGACTTTCAGCGTGTAGAAGTAAACGGCAAACTCTGTTCTGCAAATAGCACAGTGCCGAGTTACGTGTAATCGCTCTTATTAAGGCTCACCATGTTACTATTTCCTATTACCGTAATAGTTTGTTTCCAGGCTGTTGATCTATTAATAGCATTTGGCAGAGAAAGTCTGCACCGAACTTTTACACGATAAGGTTCACGATAGTCGAATGGTTCTTCCGCGTATTTGCGGGTCTAGCAGATCTATTATATTAATCAGGTTTAACCAGCATCGCTGTTCAAGGCACAGTGAACCGGACTTAATTACTTGCGTCAATTGCGATTTGATAACGCGCTCTTGATGACCTTGTTTAGCCCCTTCTCGTCGAGTCTTTATTTTTGAAATTAAAAGAATAAGAAATCTTGATCGTTGGACTGTTAGGAAGCGAATAAAAATAAATATATTTTACGTATGCTCGTCTATTAGTATTCTTCGGACATGTGCATGGAAATATATGAATAAGTAGCTTCTATAATAAGATGTTCGGTCAAAGAATGGGATGCGTCAAGCAGAACTCGTGGAAAACAATTGCAACATTTTGCGATACAAAGAGACGTATGAACGAGAGAGATTTAGTTATGACGAGGATAAAACGTTCCATACCGAAATATGTTTTAATACGGGCGTGTTCTTCGAATTTTATCGTCTAAATATTTTGAATCAGAGTTCCCTTGAAGCTTCTCTCTGACGTCGGCTGCATCATACGGATCAGTTCTGTTTCGCTTCTGGTCAAGGAAGCTTTTGCATTTTAGTATTCTCCGAAATCTAATCAATCGCCTATTTGGCGAGGATGGCGATATTTATGTAACACGTAATTCTTCATTTCTGCATTTTAAGATAGCTAAAGAACCAAGTATCCCTTTTTAATTTTCATCGCCAATATTTTCTACATCCTAGACACTTCTAACGATCGAAATCGTTATTTTCCACGATAATGTCCAATTGTCCGCACAATATCGAAGACAAGGACGGTCAACAGGTAAAAAGCGGAGCAAGTCTTTCGTTAAAGATGCAACGAAGCTTCAAAAAAGTGAGGAGAAGCATTCAAAAGATGACTGGTACGTCAATGATAAAAACTTAAGCTCTATCGTCTGATAATAATTACAATTACAACACAATAATCGGGAATTAAATTAAATACACTTCAGCGCGATACCACCGGGTACTCTACGTCTAATGATACTCGAAACTGTTCGCACGTTACTCTGTTAGTATACCAACAAATTATCGTACAAGACGGTTTTCAATACTTTTAGAATCTTCGACAACTGTACAACCTCACTGCGTTTTCGTAGAGAACATGCACGATGACGAGAAGCAACCGCCGTACATATTTCCGGAACGTCTCTCCTCTTTAACATGCAAAACGGGATTCTCGAAGGGTGAAATACAAAAGCTCTATCGGGCTTTCAAACAGTATTGCCCTAGAGGGACCGTGACCACGAACGATCTGAAACCGGCTTACGCAAAATTGTTCCCGTTAGGAGATCCGGCCAGATACACGCAGATCGTTTTCAATACCTTCGATAGGGATGGGGATGGTATCGTTAGCTTCCAAGATCTCGTCACCGAAATAGCTTTGATCACCAATGGGAATCTGGACCAGAAACTCTCCTGGATCTTCAGGTGATCATTTAAAAGGATTTAACGCATTTAACGTTACTCTCTAATTTTCCTTCTTCTCGTTTAGTTTTTACGACCTAAACGGGGACGGTTATATCACGAGAAAGGAAATGCTGGTTATAATATCAGCGACTTACGAGATGCTCCATAACAGTAAAGTTGCGCAGCGAGTGGTCGACAAACACGTAGACATGGTTTTCAAGAAGATGGACATTGATAAGGATGGAGTCATATCTCGCGAAGAATTTATGAACAGCTGTAAAAATGTACAAGAAAAATTTTTAGCGAAACTAACACATAATACCGATTTTAATACATTTCTTTATTTCAGGATTCTGTAATTCAAAGTCAACTGGCATTATTCGATCACTTTTGGTGATGAAATATACAAACCATGCTAAGATCTCTAAACTGCATTAATATATTTAAAAATGCAACCCTGGTATTCTTCTGCTTCCCGAATCGTTCTTAGTTCTATAATAAAATAGTAGTTACACAGTGTAGGCTTTTTAAAACTTAAGTAAAAAATAACATTGTAAACAGTATTGTTCACAATTCGACTTCGCTTCAGGAAACGTTTCTTCTTTCATTCGTTCCATAAAAATATCATTTACAGGCTTTCGTTTACAATTGTTTTATACCTTTAAAATAATCGTTTTTGCAAGATATAAAACACACAGGCTAGGAAAAATGCAAACGCTAGTGCCAATAAAGCTTTGTCTGTAACTTCTCTTCTACCATATTTGCCCAATAGTTTTCCAGACTGAACTATAACTTGTTGCTGATGTTCCAGTTCATCTTTGGTACTAAAAATTTTATCCGACGAGCTTACTGAAACATTAAAGGATAGATGAAAGAATTGAGAATTATACTTTCGTTATAACAAAGTATATTATTAAAAATAAAATATTTACACAATGTATCCAATGTGCCTGCGCTTCTTTGAGTTGTTTCCGCCAAGTGTCTAGATATACTTAAAAGTTTATCGGACACCTGACTCGACGCGTTTGCTAGACTTCGTCTGTCGTGTCGTTTCCGAATAGAAGCTTGCTGATCTTCTGGCATCGACATTAGCTCTTCCTTGGCAAGCTTATCTATTACACACATACTAACGACATTGGCCTTACAAAATGCAGTGAAGGAAGTCTTAGACTGTTGCTTATAAGTATCTAACTCTGCTAATAATTCTACTTTATTCTTTTCCAAAAGTTCTCTTTCCGCTATCGATGCCAAATTACATATGGATGATTGTAACGCTTCTAGTTTCGCTCTGCCTTCTGCGTTCAATTCCATAAGCAATTCTAAAGGGCCGGTACATTGCTGTATATCCTAGAAGACAAGAATGATTATAATAAAATAGCAATCAATTCCTTTATATAGCATACAAGGTTAGAATAGCTATTGTAATAAAAAGTTTATCAAAACGAAATTCTATAATGAATTAATTGGTCATTGAATGTAAAAATTAGCCTATCGTGTAATTAATAGAATCAATTTTACTTCTAACGTGTATTAATACACCAATTCTTTATCGTAGTATTTTATTCGAGGTTATATTATACTTTTTTTTATAGTTACGAGAAATATTTGTTTTAAATGATATTTACTTGTATCAAAGCCGTAAGTTGAAGATGATTTTTAACGATATCTTGGCGTATTAGTTCTAGTTCGTAGACTTCAGTGTCCATCGAGCCACGTGTTTTTTAACAGTTCCTTTATATATCTTATACTGTTATGTGTAAAATGAAATGCAATTTTAATGGTATGTAATTGTTACGTTGCAACAAAATCAGAAGTCAAGATTCCGAATATCGATAAATTTCTGCATAAGTTATATATCGAAACTATTCAGTGCACTCATAATAGGACGTTTACGTTAGTTTATATTTCGATTACACATTTCTGAATATTGTTAATAACATTTCGCAAAACGAAGCATGGGTATATTAAATAAGTTTTATAACAAATTTGTTTGTACGATTAATAATATAAATCATAGTTTCGTAGTTGAAACTAAATTTAACTAGACGCAAGTAAGGTTATGTTACGAAGTATAATTTAAAACAGCAATGAGGTAGTATAATTTATTAATGTACAATTAGAGTATTACACTGTTATCATACAACTGGCAAAGTATCTTGATAGAAAGTTTAGACATTTCTATTCACAGAATATAATCGTTTTAAATAAAATTCTATCACTGTTGATTAGACTGAAAGCGAACGAGCCAAGAACAGTCTACATCAAGATAATACTGCACAATTTGAAAGTATCGTTTCAAATATTTTCTGATAATGCGAAAGAAGCACAAATACATCTATTCTATATCATTCTATATTACATAAGTCTCTTTTAAATTAACAGAGATCACATAATAATAATTACTCAACGAAGACAATTTATTACAGCATTTGTGAATTCCGTTGTAGAACTCTGTCCACCTAAATCTTTCGTCAATACTTTTCCATCGTTTAAGACACGATTTAGTGCGTCTTTTATCTGTTCGCTGTAGTGTTTCAAATTAACATGACGTAAAAGTTTCACGGCGCACAAAAGCAGGGCAGTAGGATTTGCAACATTTTTGCCGACAGCTTCTGAATACGTGTGTCTTGCACCCTAAATTATAAATAAATTTTTGTTAAGTTTCATAAAAAAGGTTAACTTCAATTTTTCTCATAGTACGTTCAATAATTGTACCGGTTCAAAGACGACACACTCCGGGCTGTAACTGGCACCTGCCACTACACCTGCACCGCCGACTAGACCAGACGCAAGATTATCTAAGATATTACCATACAAATTTGGTAATACCATTACATCAAACTGGTGTGGATTAGATACCATTTGCATTGTACAATTATCCACGATCATTGTTTCAAACGTAACCCTATAATTACATCGGAAAACATAAAATAAGAGTTGTAAAGTAAAAAAAAGATCTATAGTTACCTAGGATACATCTTAGCAATTTCTTGGCACGATTTTAAGAAGAGACCATCGCCAAGTTTCATGATGTTAGCTTTGTGAACGCACGTAACTTTCTTGCGATTATGCTTCACCGCATAATCAAATGCAAATTTTGCAATCCTTTGACTCTTAGTTGCTGTTACTATCTTCAAACATTCTACCACCCCCTTTACAGATTCGTGTTCCAATGCAGAATATTCTCCCTCTGTTTGTTCTCTGATAATAATACAGTCCACATTGTTATGACGGCATTTAATACCAGGCAGAGATTTTACATGCACAACGTTCGAATATAAATCTAAACTTTTACGCAGTTTCATGTTTAACGTTTGTAGTTCCCCGGTAAGGGAATGGTCCGGCGTTGCTAAAATACCCTATTAACAGACGATTAATATTTAAAATTAGATTTTTAATATTCTTAGAGACTTATACTTTTACGCGAACATCGTGTATAATAAAAGTACCTTCAAGCATACTTGATTTCTTGCAATACTATTAGATACTTGTTCGAGCGGTGCGCTCAGTGTTGGGTTTACTTCCGAGAGGAAGTAAGGTTCAAATTCAACCGGTACATTGGCTGCTTTGAAAACGCTTTGAACCGAAACAACCAGTTCCGGCCCGACACCGTCTCCTGGTATGAGGGTACATTTTATCTTACCATCTTGTTCGACCACCTAAAAGAAACAATTCTATATATATGCGCAACAATCATTTTTAAAAGAGAGTTTAATACATACAGCATCTTGTTGACATACTGCTCCTAGATGAAATGTTCTAACAGTTCCCTTTTGGGCAGTCTGCGAGTAAAGATATCAAGTGTCATTGAATATAATAAATTGCCAAGAAACATAATTTCTCTTTAAATATAATTGAATTATTTATATTCGAATTAAAACCTATTTTTATAAAGACATCGGAAACGGGAACGTAACGATTGAGTAACAGTCAGCGAAGTAATTCCGTTTTATCGATTTCATTAACTGAAATTTAAGGATTCGTTGGCTTTAATATTTTCCGATTGTAAAGTAGAATATCGATTTATTACGTTTAATTTTCTTTATTACTAAATAATAATTGTTGTATGTGCTATAAGAGAAAAATTATTTCATATGTAATGTCCTTGTGATAATCATTGGCACTTCTTTTGCTCGTACTTATATATTATTCGATTCAATGCAATCACTGCATAGGATTCGGCCGTATTTTTATTCGGTAAAATATTCGAAATTCTAATAATCGTACACGTAATAAAAGTTTCTCGCTTTAATCGTATGTGCATTACCTGCGAAAATAGCTTGCAGATGTTTCTCGCGAGTAAAGCCATTTTCCACGATGGACCCTACTGTCGGTCTCACTCTTGCACTTGTGCAACAGTAACGTATCAAATTTGGTAACAATCAGGACACTTGTATAATTGTATTCCGTTCAAATTATCTTGATCAAAGCGGATAAGCTAAGTACAGTCTACATGAAAAATTACAAAAATTATTCGAGATTAGATAATATTCGAATCCTCTATTAGTTAAGTCGGGTTTTAAACGTTTATTAATAACACGATTGTTCTTGTTATACGTGCTCGCATACAGACCTGCCATCGTCGATCGTTTTAATTCGCGCTTTTTCTGTGTACAGCGCTGAGTATGATAATCTATTGTTTGTTAAATAATTTCTTTTTATTGTTTGTTAAATAATTTCTTTGTATTGTTTGTTAAATAATCTCTATAATTATTTTCTCGAATTTTCTCTGTCTATCGTTTAAGCTTTGTATCTAATTAGGATTTTACATACATAGGTTTCGAAAGAAGCGCGAGGACGAATTAGGGGTGATTAGAAGACAATTGAAAATCACGTTTTTGGCTAATTTTTCTTCTCTTGTTGTTTGACAAATTTTGAACTAAATCAGAGGCATTTTTCTCTTGAAAATACAAATTGTAAAAAATATTAAAAAGTGCTGGTTGCTTCTCTATATTATCTGAATCTCCTGTGATCAGATGGAACACTATTGAATGCGTGTCAATGCGTTCATTGATTATTTATCGGATATTTTCTAATAAACCGTCACTTTATAAATATGCAAAGTTCTAGAGGCTTTTGTTACACCAAGTTTACCGGCGTGGTTTTGCATAGAAATAGAAATAAACGTAAAGGGGGATCGGTGATAAATCATATAATCTATTTTTGTAAAATAGGATTTCATAAACAGTCTTTTCTGATTTTATTATTACTTATATAGATAGTATATTTTAGCCAAGATAATTTAAATATTCGATAAAAATGAACGAGGAACCATTGCGTAAGTAATGCTATGACATTGTAAACATTCGTTCATTGCACGTGCATTTGTGGCTTTGAATATTTACTCGTGAAAAATTTTATTTTAATGTACGTTGTTGCAAAGTTTCGTCGTCGGTTATAAATAAATATTTTAACATTGTGTCGTGTTATTAACAATAGTATTAAATGATCTTGAAAATACTTAAAAAAAGATGACACATCGATGAGTCATTAAAGAAACAATTAAATTTTATTTGAAAATAAGTTATTTCTTATGTCAACATTTGTTTTCAGCGCAAGAGGTGACAAAGCACAGTTTTCGTCAGAAAATATGGGACTACTTGATGGAGAACGAATTAGTCAATTTCCCTTTAACCGTATACAACCGTATACCAAATTTTAAAGGCGCAGCCGAAGCAGCAATGCGTTTAGCGGAGCTGAATGAGTTTAAAAAGGCAAATATTATAAAGATAAATCCGGACAAGCCGCAAGAACCTGTGAGATTCTTGGCGTTGGAGAGTAATAAGGAGATATTGGTTCCAATTCCAAGGTTAAGATCCGCCAAAAGCCTGTTTCTTCACGTTACACCAGTCGCTGGCGCTACAAAGAACAAATTGAGAACATGGTCTAAAATTTATGGTATGACGGAAATTGGTAAACCACTTGGAGTAGACTCTAGCATAAAGGTATATGTTGTATTGTTATTATAACGTTTTGGCATCATTTATGTTAGGTTTTATTTAGTTGTACATTATTTTGAGTTTCTTTCAGGTAGATCTGGTGGTGTTGGGGTCTGTATGCATCAGCCGCGATGGATATAGACTCGGTAAAGGTAAAGGATTCGCAGATTTGGAGTTTGCTATGATGATGAGGATGGGTGCGGTCACGCAAGATACTACAGTTATTACGACTGTACACGATTCTCAGGTTTTTGATAGTCTTCCACCCCGGTTGTTCAAAGAATACGATGTACCTGTAGATATAATTGTTACGCCTACTCAGGTAATAAGAGTGAATCCAAGATTAAGAAAACCTACCGGTATTATATGGCATATGCTTAGCGAAAGGAGACTTAAAACTATGCAGATATTACAGCAGCTGAAAGAGACGGATGAGAAGTATGCGCTCAAATTAAATTTATATTATACAGAGTGTTTTTCAGAAATACACGCAAATGCTTAATTATTTACATGTATTTCTGAAACACCCCGCATAAGCCGGCTGATGTACATAATTATATTAGACTGTTGCACTTTGTATCAGAGACGGGAAAATTGTTACTTTGAAAGAGGAGGATTCCGATAATGAAATAAAGGAACTTTACACGACTCTCCGTAATTATTTGAAGAGTAAGAAACGCACAAGGCCAAGGAAAAGTGTTTCCGTCGGTAACGATAGTTGCGAAGAAGGAGAAAAAGAGAGAGCGGTAAAAACACATTTTTCAAAAAGACGTATATACGATAAATTTAGAGCAGAAGGTCTAATACTCGCTGTTATTTTATTATTTCAGGAGAAACTTAAGAACGATGATAAAAGTGTACAGGAACGTCGTAAAAATCCGAGACCAAAGTCTAAATCACAAACAGAATTTTCTTTAAAGTTATCGAACATTTCATCTGGCACAAGAATACGCGATTTAAAGAATGCATTATCGGAACGCGGAGTTAAACCTAACGAGATAACATGGCAAGGTTGCCGCGGCATTTGCTATCTACATTTTAATAAGCTTAAGAAGAAAAATAGTACGCAGGAACAACCGATACAGGTTGATTCTATAATGGCAAATTTGCAGAAGCTTCGTATCGGTGAGTCTGACGGAAAAGAAAACGATTTTATAATAGTAGAACCCGGTAAACCGATATCTAGAATTGAAGTCACGGACGTCACTTCCGTTTAAACGGGTTGCATGTCGGAATATGGATAACCGTTTAAAGCAATACGTGTTATTTAAATAATTGTATAATTTCTGCCGCTTGTTGTTAGGTATTCTTTCGATCGAGATTGTTAAGTTTCTTGAATCAGCGGTTATTTATAACGTTTTTTTAGAGCAAAGCTTTATAAGTAATTCATGATGCAATTCGCGTAGATACCAGCACAAAGTAATATTGTCTATTGTGCATAAAAGTACGTATAGTAAGTTAAGGTAACTAACTTGCTTCGCATCTATATGAATTATTTATGGTCGGTTAACGAACTCATGACAATACTATATTTTTTATTATCCACTGTGATCACTAAACAAATATTTAATGAATAAGGGTAAATGAATTTAAATAATATCTTGGATGGTCTGTTGTGAAAATTGAAGGGCCGTACAAGATGCATATCTAGCAATTGATAACGCTTATCTGACATTACAGACTGATGATAGTTTAGACAAATCGAAAAATAATAATCATAATGTACCAAACCAACATCGGATATATTATTTCTTTCGAAGAATATTTTCGCAGAAGATAGACAAAGATATAAAATCTATTCTATTTTCATGCTAAAACGGTTTATAGTTGTAATTCATCTGCTAACTAAGAAACGGCAATACTTTTGTGATATTAATGATGCAATTTATCATTCTCATAGTATAAAGATAGATAGTTATTACTTTAAACATCGTTGCTGTTGGTTTTGTTATTAATGCAGCTATTATTGTTTCGATTTATTGTATCTCTCACTAATTATATAATTTGCTCCTTGTATCGATAATATCGATAGTGAAGCTTCCATTACTTTTGTACATTAATAGATTATTCCTGTATATTGAGAAAAATTAAATTAAATTATTAATATAATTATTATCGAACAAGAAAAATATTTTATAATCGTATGATATTCTCGTTTCCATTGGCTAAATCCTTAATATACGTCTTGGTGGAATTATTTTCGTTCTACACCATAATTTCAGTACTAGAAAAATATCTAGACTTTAAAATCATACGACTCTTAATATCACCCATGCTAAATAATTTTTAATTAAAATTTTGTTAGTGAACAATATTTAATTTACACATTATATCGTCATTCATCGGTATGATTCTAAAGTCAAGGTATTTACGTCGTTTTTTTTTGTATTCGTTGTTTCTACCCGAGGTGTCCCTATTCCTTTTTGAATTACAAGCTTTGCCGCGCGAGGCATCGTAGCTCCCCTCTCTCTGCGCACTGGGTACCGCGACGGTGAGTGGCCGCCATTTTGCATTCGTACTCTGACGATTAACGTGGGAAGACGTGTCGAAACGTGGCTAGACCTGTCGGCATTTCGTGATTAATAAGGTGCGTATTTCTAACCTGTTGATCGTTCCTCATTCTAATCACGTTCAATACAGTCTGGATTTAATCATTATGTATTTAATAATTGTTCTTATAGGTATTTTAATGCATTTTTATTCTGTTTCTGCAACAGCTGTTCGTGAGACATCGGAGCACTCCACCCCCACCAATGGGCGCCATTTCTAAACGTGTTCAGACCTGTCGAGACGTGCCGGTGTTTCGAAGCCAAAGAGGTAAGTACGTAGTTTTAAACTTTTCGGTATTTAATCATAATTACTACTCGCATTTACTCTCTAACGGTGCTTTCGTTTAAAATTAATACATTTCTACTTTAAATTGTAATGAAAATTAAATCGTATTACGTTCCCTTCGATATCTAACCGGTGTCGATTTATTATATCTTTTTAAACTAAACTACGTATCTTGTACATCAAATATTGTTTAATTACGATTAGATACGTTTGGTGTAATGTATTTGATTTTAATTTAGATTTTATTTCTGTCGCAGTCTCTGATTGAAATTGAAACACGGGACACAACGCAACAACAACGTCATTACACTTGGAAGCATTGAAATGGTCTCCTAAGGATTAGTAAGATTTAATATAAATATAATATGTGCCATTTATAAATTTTTTTTTATGTGTCCGAAGTATGATGTGTCAGTTGTTGAGTTTACAATCGATTAAGTGGCAAAGTAAATGAGAATTAATTGACGTATTTTATTGCATATTGATCGTGATTATATATTTCGGGGTGTCAAATACTTGCTGACTTTTTACAAATCTCGCTATGAATCGTTGCGATTGCATTCGCATACAATTTTCTCTGCGAGTTGAATAAAACTTAAAAATTACGTAACTATTATATGCCATGTGGATACAATTAGATTACAAACTTTAATTGCTGCAGGTTTCGGAACATTTATAGAAGTCGAAACATATATTAAAATATAATTCGGTTAATACCATCATGCTGACGACTCTAGCAATAAAACGCTGATATATAATATTTTTAAATCGAGCAATTATTTCATAGTTGCATTCATTAATAATATTTTATCATTCAAATTTAATACAATAAGAAGGTACTACATGTATTATTTTAAACCAATAGCAGTATTTCCATTAATAGTTACTATATCAAGTAAGAACAAAAGATAGGAAAGCACAGGCGTGCTTCTTGTATATTTCTTGTGTCCTCTCCCATTTTTATTTTCAGGAAATTTGTTGGCCGCGCGCAATGCGGCTGGTAGCTTCAGTGATTGTTCGTAGCAACAGTTTTGTTTTTTGGGGCAAAATGGCCCTTGGTAAATAGTCCTTTATATGTTAGGCAAACGCGACAATAGAATCAGTGTTTCTTACGCAATTTTAAATTATTTCTAGAGCGTCGTGGCTCTCTTTGTTTTATGCTCGCGAAAATAGAGTCATTTGTTCGCCGACTTTGATCTTCGGTCGCGGTAACGTAGCTTCATTCCTCCCAGTAAACTTAATCAATTTTTCCCTTTGAAATTAAAACTTTTCGTTGCCGGTACTAGAGTCAATACATCACTGAGAAGGAATATTGGGCAATGCTCCACAAGCAAACAATGTAGGTATAAATTTATACTTTGAAATTTGTAATTAAAAATCTCTATAGTTTTAACAATAGATTCTAATTGTTTTCTTCCAGTCTTTTTACAGTTTCCAAACCTGATCGTGGAATGCAGCAGCAGTACCCAGGGGGTATCTGGCGCTGGACCATGAGTGGACAACGTAAGTACAAATTTATAGTTTGAAATTTCTAATTAAAAATCTCTGTAATTTGAACCATAGATTCTAATTGTTTTCTTGCATACTTCTTACAGTGTCTGGACCCAAACCTAACCAGCAGGACAACCTAACGCAGCCATTGCAGAGGTACAAGTTCATCACTGGTGAGTCGCATGTGATTTTTGTTCCTCTGGTCCCCGATCATGTTGTAGGATGAAAGATCCGAATCAACACGGGTGACCAGTTGTATACTTGCTTTTCTGTGACGAGTTAAGTGACCATGGGTATTGAAAATATCCATGAGTAGTAACACCAATTGCTATATTTCTTTAGTGCAGGCTAGAGTCTTCTTGCACTCGCGTTTTTTAAAGTTACAAATAAATATTAGACAATATGATTATTATAAAATTTGTATAAAAATATATAAAATAGTTTTTATAAAATATATGAAATATTTTTATTAACTTTATGTGAATTATATGATTCAATGGAATATGAATTGATATAATGTTTTCACATTATATCGATGATCCGATAGAGCATAATATAAATATCAATTTTTATAACATTATGCAATAATGTTAATAACATTAATATAATTCTTAAATATTGATCGTTTCCTTAATTAATACATCATATGATGTATTTTACGTGCAAGAAGACATTTCGCGACTGGTCGATTTTTGAGTCAAAGTAACATGTATTGTATACTAGTTTCATCTTTTTAAAAATTTACTTTGACGATAGAATCGATCATGGATTGTTGAATTTTTTATATAATGATTTATTAAACTTATTTCAATAATATATTTCAATTTTCAAATAAATTAATTCAATTTTAAAGTAAATTATCATAAAACCTTAAATAAAGTCTTTTTTTCATATAATTAAATTTCAATTCTAATAGTTTGTTTTGAATAATAATATTTTTCAATATTAATGTATTGTGTTGTTGATATATTTGATATAACAAGTCGAGTCTTTTTGATTAAAAATTAAATAAAAACTACCGTTTAGATATATTTAATTAACAACTTTTTCTAGTCAGGATTTTCAGATTATTCTTTCCGTGTTCGTTGCCTAAGTTCATGCACACGCCCAGGTGCTAATTGCATGAGCGAAGGCAACGGGCACGATGACTTAGATTATAACAATTTATAATAATATATCGACGATTGACATTGGTTAGTGTATCGTGCACGGTGTACTTTCCACATATGTGTGTGTGGTTAGGTTGTGGGAAGTGCATCGTTTCAGAAGTTTTTGCAATTATAATATCTATACAGAATTTGCTAAGAATAGATTTTTATCAGTTGTAATGATAATATAAAATTTCTCTATACCATTTATTTGATAATTGTCAATGTTGCATTCACAAAAGTAATATTATCGAATGCTTAATAGATTTACAATCTTAATACTTTTAAACGTTAAATGAATTAAATAAATAAATTAAAACGTTCCATATGAATGTTTTTATATATAATAAAAATACGCAATGGTCTCTAGCCTTTGTCAATCGATTTCAGAAACTGGTACGTACATTTAGAGTGTGAATGAAGTGTTATGTCCGGGTGTCGGGGGAACCCCGGGGAGTCCCCTCTAGTTTAGGTCGCGCCCGGACATTGAGAATGAGAACCGTGGAGTGTTTGTTTGAGAGAATGAGTTTTGCAATTTTTTAAATATAGCGTTAGGTAGGTAGGTAACTTTCTGGTATGTGTGTTAATTGTAAGTAGGTAGGGTCAGGGCAGGACTGTCCACATTAGTTATTCGGGCAGGCGCGTTTTCGCGTGGCAGTCCTGTTCCTGTAGTTACGATTTCGAGAGTAGAACTCTTGCTGATTCAAACAGTTTTTACTGTTTGTTTCGGCTTTAGTTTCGACTCCTCGAATCGCGCGACTTTTAAAGTCGCTCTCTCGCGCTCGCGGTCGTGATCAGGTCCCTTTCGAAACGTTCGTCCCCCTCGAGATGACCACGTATGCTCTTTCAACAATTCGTATATTGTTGGAAGACTACGTATTGCACGAAATCTCGAGCCAAGTCTTAAGTAAGTTTCAGGCATCGGCAGGACCGCCGAAGAAAGAAAAGACTCAAGGAGTCGAAGAGGCCCTGACAAACTGTTTCAAGAGCGGGCTGCAACAAATGGCTATTCATCTTCATCCTCGGATGAGGATGGAAAGCCATTACTGTTACTACTTTGTCACTTTATCTCGTCAGTAGTTTTGTAGTTAGTTTGTTTTTTTGTCTGGCTCACGTATGCATGTACCTGATGGTACATGATTGCACCATACATGCCAGCCATCTCTCCCCATAACTCGCGGTTATGATATACATAGAGTTGCGAATATGCAATAATCGCGTTTGCTTATAGAGTTGCGAATTACTGTTTTTCGCGTTTCCGTTTCAGAGTAGTGTTGCGACTTGACACGATTCGCGATTGGTTTTCCGCAAACATAGGTACCGAATGTTTGCTTAAAAATAGCGTTGCGAACTATTGATAAACGCGATTGCTCGTAGAGTAGCGAATTACTATTTTTCGCGTTTGCTTTTCAGGGTAGTGTTGCGAATAATCACAATTCGCGTTGCTTTTTTACTCTTGTACATAGAATGGATATCAACCGCGTTTGCAATTTTCATATTATAAATTAGCGTTGCGATCTTGATTCATCGTGCGATTTTTTATTTAGCGTTGCGATACTTTGAATGCCCAAATTCGACCCCATTTGTAGTACTAGAAGTAGTTAGATCATCTTGTGGCCAGTACATGTAAATTTACATGTACCATTAGCCCCTGATTCAAGTTAGAGTTGCGAATAATATACAATGTTCGCGTTTGCTCGTAGAGTTGCGAATAAATATTTATCGCGTTGATACGTTAGTGTTGCGAATAAACACGATTCGCGATTGTTTTTATGTAAACCTAGGAACCGGGAGTTTGCTTTAAAAATAGCGTTGCGAATTATTGATAAACGCGATTGCTATTAGAGTTGCGAATTACTATTTTTCGCGTTTGCTTTTCAGGGTAGCGTTGCGAATAATCAGAATTCGCGGTTGCTTTTATTCTTCTAAATCGCGTTTGGAATTTTTCTATTATAAATTAGCGTTGCGATTGTTTATTTATCGCGTTGTTTGCCCCTTAGTGTTGCGTTATTTAAAACGTCTAACTTCATCCCCATATGTGCCACTCTATTGTAGTTTGAAGTAGCTTGAAGTAGTTAGTTTATTATGTGCATGTATGTTTGTAGCTACAACCGAAGACGCCAGCACCTGATTCAGCATTTTTGGGCAAAACGCGATTTGAATTAGCGTTGCGAAACATAAATATAATATTTCTATTAAAGATAGAGTTGCGAAAAATATACAATAATCGCGTTTGCCTGTAGAGTTGCGAATTAATATTTTTCGCGTCTCCTTTTCAGGGTAGTGTCGCGAATTCTATACGCGATTGCTTTTATTATTATTTAAAAATAGTGTCGCGAGTTCACCGATCGGTTTGATCTTAGCGTTGCGAATTACTATTTTTCGCGTTTGCTTTTCAGGGTAGCGTTGCGAATAATCAGCATTCGCGGTTGCTTTTATTCTTCTAAATCGCGTTTGGAATTTTTCTATTATAAATTAGAGTTGCGGTCATGATTTATCGCGTTTTTTATTAAGTAGTGTTGCGATACATTGCCCAAAAAATGACGCTGGTCACTGCTGCAGAATCAAGAAGCAGCTGATATTCCTCAAAGCCTCAGAAGGCTCAACGTTATTATTAAAATTAGTGTTGCGTATGATTGAATATAGGTGCACGCGATATAATTAATAAAGCAATCCTTTATCATTTGTTTTACGAATAATAAGCACCATTCGCGTATACTTTTCTATTTCATAAATTAGCGTTGCGAAAAAAAGAATGGTCCACTTCACGGGTTGTTTTCTGAATTTATGAGTGGACAATTTATTCTAACTATGTAGAATATATATTTATCAATGGAAATACTGCTCGAAATTACTGTTTTATACAGATCAAATGTTTCGTCTTTCATAACGTGTACAAATTTGTAATTTTTATGAATTTATAATTTTCATGTATTTAATAATGCTCTTTTATAATTAAATTGATCATAGATTTAGTTCACTATTTCAATATATATCAGTATTTATTTATTATTAGAGTTGTTCATTTTTACGGGGTATAGTAACCTTTTCGGCTGCAATATTTATTTGTAAATAGTGGATTTTTTTATAAATTTTCGGAATTCCTTGCATTGATTAAAGTTTGTTCGCGATCATTCTTTTAATTAATGGAAAATAAAATGCTTGCGTCAAAAGGGTATGCAAATTGCAATTGGATATTTCGTATTGAGAGTTAATTTCCGCGTAGAATCGTCATTGCTTTTTTAGTACGAATCTTATCTTGATTTCAATACAGTAAAATATAATAATTGCAATATATACGTCTTAATTCACGCATCGAATAAAATGAAAATTCTTTAATCGTTCAAAAATTAATTTTATAATATCAATTTTACTATGATCAATGAACATGATCTTACTTTTACACTACATTATTATTATTTTCCGTGTGCACTAATACATTTTCATTTCAGCTACTAATCATTTCTACAAGTTCTTTTTACAGAGTACATAAGCATCGAAGAATGAAATTGGAAGTGGTATATGGAATCGAATTTTTATCGCCTTTAGGGAAACATCTGTTGTATACAATTTTATTTATCGTCTGAATTTATGTTTCAGGAAAACATCGTGGCATCAATAGAAGATCTTCAAGAAGAAAATATCTGTTCATATTTCTTTATTTTGTAGGAATTGTATTTATTGTTTGCGAGTTACGTTTTAGAAGAGCATCGTGGGATTGACAAAGACATCATCAGGAAGATTATTTCTGCAGATTGCGTTAGAATATAAGTATTAATTATAATTACGCGATTATAAATACTTTGTAAGATACGCGTGCGTACATTTATCGTAACATATTGTAAGAACGGCGTCTTATCACGATTAATATTAAGTTACGTATTAGTATTTTAGCAAGTAAGGTTCATAGGTGCAGTTGTAGATTTGTACGTGGTTTTTCAGTGTCTTATTAGACACCATCAGGGTACAAGATTCCATTTAAATAGGAACAATTGATATTAAGATACCTATTGGTATTCTACAAGTCAGTGTTCGTACGTGCAGTTGCACATTCCAGTTTCGTTCTTCGAAAACATGTGGTGGATTGCCACGCATGTATTTTGTTAGTTTTTGGTCTGTTCTTTCGAGCAGTTCTTTCGAAAACTCTTCCTCTATTGCTAGTTTCTTTGGACGAAGTATAGTTAGGATTCCTCGCCAAAGGAGGGTGGTTGGGGCGAGGTTGGGGCGGGTCTCCATTCGCAGCAACCTCCTCGTGGTGAGACCTGGGTCATTATTATTTAGTATGCAATTAATAGTTATTAATTACATAGCAAATAAAATGAGCTAATGGCTGCGATCTTCCTCGTATAGTTTCACATATGTTCTTCCGAAACTATTCCATTTGTCGTAACAATCGCAAAAGCATTTCATTGTGTACTTACTTAGTTCTCACAAAAATTTCGACACACACTCGAATACAGATCGATTTAGGTTTGGATCACTTTCATGTTGGTTCTATCGGCATACTTAGTTTCATTTCTTACCGTGAACAGCGTTGAATTCTTATTCCACGCTAAATCAATAGCGTTGAAATGGTAAGGAGGTTTTCTACAGTCGCTAGAATCTTTAAATAGAAGGTTCCATCGAATGTAGTCTGCTCTGTACTTCGTTTGCAAATTTTATTAATATTAGTAATATTAATTCTTTCACAGAATTCTCTCATAATGGGTTCGAATGATCCACGGATCATTTTGCGGTCGGTAACATGGATCGAGTCCATGTTACCGACAAGGAAAGATACCGAAGCGTCGATTGTCAAATTTTATTGAGTCGATGCTCGAAACTTTGGTATGTTTCCTTATAAGTGCAATCTACCAATTTCGTTAGTGTCCAAAGTCTGTACACTCTTAGAACTTAGAAAACTTTAGGCAGTATAATTTCCCCTTATATTTTAAGCAACAATTTGTTATTCGCAGCTATCAGTTCGGTGTTACCCACGAAGAAAAACATTCTTCATCGTGGGTAACGCCGATTACCAGGAAAGGAGATAGATGGAATCTACGTTTCCATCGATCTCCTTTTCACATTTTTATATTTCTAAATTTCGGGAGATAGAAGGAATCCAAGTTCCTTCGATCTCCCTAGTTTAGTTCCGCCAAGCAATTTTGATGAAACAAAAAATTTTAAGAAAAATCGCCAGGTGCTAGGTGCCTAAATTTTTCCACGAAATTAAAAAATTTCAAATCGTTCTAAAAAAATTATTTCCGTTTACCAGGGTCAATTATAGTCGTTTTTGGTGAATGGGCATACCCCCGAATTCCTACCCAGTTTCGAGAAAAAAATTCGAGTAGGTGTGAAATTTTTCGATGAAAATAAAAAATTTCAAATCGTTCTAAAAAAATTATTTCCGATTACTAGGGTCAATTATAGTCATTTTTGGTGAATGGACATACCCCCGAATTCCTACCCAGTTTCGAGAAAAAAATTCGAGTAGGTGTGAAATTTTTCGATGAAAATAAAAAATTTCAAATCGTTCTAAAAAAATTATTTCCGATTACCAGGGTCAATTATAATCGTTTTTGATGAATGGGCATACCCCCGAATTCCTACCCAGTTTCGAGAAAAAAATTCGAGTAGGTGTGAAATTTTTCGTCAAAATTAAAAAATTTCAAATCGTTCTAAAAAAAATATTTCCAGTTGCAGGAGTCGATTACTATCATTTTTGGTGAATAGACTTCCCCTCGAAATCCTACGCATTTTCGAGAAAAAAAATTCTAAAATGGACCAATTTTACGTCGAAATTAAAATATTTCTAATCATTCTAAAAAAAATATTGCGAGTTACAGGAGTCGATTACAATCATTTTTGGTGAATAGACATACCTACGAAATCCTACGCATTTCCGAGAAAAAAATTCGAGAAGGTGTGAAATTTTTCGACGAAATTAAAAAATTTCAAATCGCCCTAAAAAAATTATTATTAACTAGGGGAGTCAATTACACTAATTTTTGGTGAATAGACACATCCGCGAAATCCTACACACTTTTGAGGAAAAAATTCGAGTAGATGGATTTTTTTGAGAAAATTAAAAAATTTCAAATTGTTTTGGAAAAATTGTTTTTAGTTACAGGGGTCAATTACAATCATTTTTCGTGAATACACGTACCCCCGAAATCTTACGCATTTCCGAGAAAAAAATTCTTTATCGAAAATATAATGTGTGGCCTGATATGTTTTCTCGTAATTTCTGGTGTATGTTTAAAAAATCATAACTTCCGAACGGATTGAAGGATTTCAATGTTTCAAAATGCAAACAATGCGTATTTGTGAGTCACACTTGGATTATAATGTTGTTCGAGAACCCCATAGATATAGGGTGAAAAAATCCATTGAATGTAGTGTCCTTGTTGTATACCTCGTCTCTGGTGTTACCCTCTGAATCCCTTTGACGAAATGGCGCCGGTGTTATCGATTATTTGGCACTCCTTGGTCAAGCACGCTCGTTTATGCCAAATCTCCATTTACGATTCTCGTAAACATCGATTACCACAAATCAGAGTTTTGCGAAAACGTGTTCGATGCTATTAGGGTCGCGTCGACTCTTGCTGGTTGCCACCGTAAAAATAGATCTCTCTTTGATCGTACAAACGGAATAACAGTTATAGGATTTTCTTGGTTTAAACATTTACAAAGGATATACGGAAAGGGAGATGGGTACTGGTTCAACGAAATGTCCAACTATGTTCGTCTTCGTGTTACAATGTTTTTCTATACTTTTCGTGAATCGTTTACAAAATTACATCGTTTTTTGTGTTTGTATATCGTATTATTAAGAGTGCAATCGTTGATTCTGGGTGCATCTATCATAGAACATGCGTTACCCGAATGTTTTGCTTTCGCAGAGTATCCTCCTTTATTCATTAAACGTTTATGCAGAGCGTCTCGTGCATTAATATTATACATGTTGAGAGACGAGTAGAATATTCGGTAAAAGATAGTAAAACAAAGAAATATTCCATAGTTTTCGAAGCCACAGATTTTGCAACTTTTCACCGGAAGAGTACCATAATACTTTTTTTGTAGCGATTGAACAGGGAAACGAATGGAATTCTATTTGAAGAAAGGGTGCAGTTGCAATTGCATTCGGTTTGTGCACTGTTCGATGTACCGTTTTAAAACACGCTAAGGGTCGAGGGTGGGGGGGGGATTGAAGGTGAGGTTTTCGATACTCGACTATTTGCGTTTTAGCGCTGGAAAAATTGTTCCGGTGGAATTTACGAGGTGGAGGGTTCCGGGCTCGCGTCGATGTAGTCGATGTCGGATGATGTCGCGGTGCTCGCGCGTTTCCCTTGCCTCGGGGACGCGTTTGTGCGCGTCTTGACGTTCGTCGTCGAGACGCTCAGCCGGTTCCCGGCCCGTTGCGTCGGTTGTTGCTTCGTCCTGAAACCCGACAGATCGGTATATCGTTCGTTCGCAATAAATAATCGGGCAAATTTCGACCTCACTTGAGTCTCTTTTCGGCACTCATCATGGCAGTGTTCAGTTCCTCTTCCCACTGTCTCTCCTTCTTCTCCATTTCCCTCCTCTCCATCTCTCGTTCTCGATTGTACACACGATATTCTGGAATGAATGCTAATCTCCGGAGATCCACGCTCGGTCCGGCGCCTTCCGCAAGCCCGAGTGCATCCTCCGGGGTTTGTTCGACTTTGAGAGATCTGCTTGAACGATAAGTGGAACTGAGTGCTCTATCCCCCTCTTGTCGGTAGTAGACCAAGTCTAAGTTTCAGCAAATCGAAAGAATAAATGTCCCGGGAGGGTGAAAATCGAGGAATCGTCGCCATTTTCGGGAATTACACGTTTCTGGTATTTTTAGACAAACTCGAACACTTTCGGTGGCGGCTGATTTATTGCCAACGTCTGCTGCTCGGTGTGAAAACGAAAATATCATTTCTAGAAACGAAGACGAGTTTTCGATTTCGTTACCTTTGCTTCGCCAGACGTTTCTTCTTTTTGTGCAACGGCTTCGTCTCGATGATCATCTCCTCGAGCTCGAACGTCGGATCGCAATTGAGATGATCCTTTGGCGGCGCGAACGCCGGCTTGATTTGCTTGTTCAGCACTTTGTCGAAGTCGAGGCCTCTTATCACGTTCACTTGTTTCAGTTCCTTTAACGTCGATACCCGAGCGCCTGGCGCCACGGTTAATAGACGGTCTAGAAGATCGAGGAACGAAGGACTCCACCCGGCTGGTCTCGGCCTTTCCTCCTACAGGATCGTTCATTTATTCAGAGGGCCGGGAAACTTTCGGAAGATCAGTATACATTAGAACTAGACTGCGGATGTTTATGCATTTATGGGGAATTTTAATTCTCAAAATACTACAAAATGCACTTAATATGCAAAAATATAAGAAATAAAGTAAGATACGAATTATTATATTTAAGGGTCGAGACAATCATCTACAAAGCTCCTTTAATTAATTCTATTAATAAAAATATGAATTTCCATGAAGATCCGCAGTCTAATTATAACTATTTAAAGTTATTTAATGTTAATCCGGATAGAACTCATCCGAAGTTTAATGTTTAATGTGTTTAATGTTTCGATTAGAATAAGAAGCATCTGATATCGTGACGTACGAAGAGTGCTTTCTATGAAAGAAAAGTACAACTCGATAGCTAAGGAGCAGAGGTCTTACCGACGAAGATGGAAGATGGAAGATATAAAAAGGTTTTATCGTAAATTTTACCTGTAAAATCCGTAAAGCTTCTCTGTGCGACGTAGTGGAGTGAAGAGAATAAGGCCGTTCTCCTGCAAGAGTTTCCCAAGCAAGAATTCCCAGACTCCACCAATCCACGGCGAAGCCGTAACCAAGAACACCATACTCCTCGCAAGAGCACATGTAAATCTCTGGTGCTGTGTCGGAAGAATTATTAATTTATTCAAACGGAATTATAACGTTCCTTTTTCTCAAGTATTTCAAGTAATTTTCAACATTTTATCTTTCAGAATTGGACGTCCGATTAATTAGTTACCTATGTACGGTTTCGTTCCTGACATCGACGTCGCCAATTCGCCATTCTCCAGCACCGTCGCGATGTTGAAGTCCGTCACGTGCGCGTGTCCTGTGCATAATTTTTTTTTATTAATTTCCACGTGTTTGTAAGGGGAATCGATATATGTTCGCGTAGACACAATTACGACCGTCTACGAATTTCACGATCTACGTGGACGCGAAATTGATCAACTGTCAGCTGCCTATCGGTGCCGATCAACATCTGTCGTGCAATGTAAACGGACCGTCAAAATGTCATCTGCATAGCCTCGATCAACCTCAAGTATCGAGGAGTATCCTATTATCCTTTTGGTGATCGGATCTGTTGACCTTTGACGCTCCGAAACATCGTTGACATTTCGTTGCAGCTGGTCCCACGCTCGATTCACATATTCATCGAAGACTTGTCCTCATTTTTCTCCGATTTATTAATTGCACACGCAACACGGAGTCTTGTTTTTAATTTCCCGGGGAAGTTTGTGAAGTCTGGTCCCGCGGCCCTTGGCCGTAGCGGTGAAAAGGGTTACAAAACGGAGGCTTTGTGCCGCAGAAAAGATTTTACGAACAATGGAGCGTCGTGCGCCGTGTGCGAGATAAAATGCGATAGCAATTGCCAAGTGACACCGGTCCCCCGTAATTTTAAATGATGCAGAAGCAATTCCAAGGTTTAAACAGCTGTCGGCTGAGTGCAGCCGGAAATTAGGGTTACCCTTTCATCGGGGATCTACATCTGGTGTAATACTTTCGTCGATCCTCCTCTTCCTTTTTTTTATTTCGCTGTCACAAGTCATTGAAAACGTGAAAATTTTTTCGTAAAAATTAAAAAAGTTCAAATCGTTCCAAAAAAATTATTTTTATCTAGGGGAGTCAATTACACTCATTTTTGGTCAATAGACATAACCCCCAATACCTACCCAGTTTCGAGAAAAAAATTCGAAAAGGTGTGAAATTTTTCGACGAAATTAAAAAATTTCAAATCGTTCCAAAAAAATTATTTTTATCTAGGGGAGTCAATTACACTCATTTTTGGTCAATAGACATATCCCCGAAATCCTACCCAGTTTCGAGAAAAAAATTCAAAAAAAAGAATAAATTTTTCGTTGAAAAAAAAATTCCAAATCATTTTGGAAAAATTATTTTCGGTTGCGGGGGTCAATTATAACTATTTTCGGTCAATAGACATATCCTCAAATTCCTACCCAATTTCGAGAAAAAAATTCGAGTAGGTGGAGAAATTTTTTAAAATTAAAAAATTTTGAATCATTTTGAAAAAATTATTTCCGATTACTAGGGTCAACTATAGTCATTTTTGGTGAATGGACATACCCTCGAATTCCTACCCAGTTTCGAGAAAAAAATTCGAGAATGTGTGAAATTTGTCGTCAAAATTAAAAAATTTCAAATCGTTCCAACAAAATTATTTTTAACTAGGGGATTCAATTACACTCATTTTTGGTAAATAGACATAACCCCGAATTCCTACCCAGTTTCGAGAAAAAAATTCGTGAAGTTGTGAAATTTTTCGTCAAAATTAAAAAATTTCAAATCGTTCCAAAAAAATTATTTTTAACTAGGGGAGTTAATTACACTCATTTTTGGTCAATAGACATAACCCCGAATTCCTACCCAGTTTCGAGAAAAAAATTCGAGTAGATGGATTTTTTTGAGAAAATTAAAAAATTTCAAATTGTTTCGGAAAAATTATTTTTAGTTACAGGGGTCAATTACAATCATTTTTCGTGAATACACGTACCCCCGAAATCTTAGGCATTTCCGAGAAAAAAATTCTTTATCGAAAATATAATGTGCGGCCTGATATGTTTTCTCGAAATTTCAGATTTTTAAAAAATCATAACTTCCGAACGGATTGAAGGATTTCAATGTTTCAAAATGCAAACAATGCGTATTTGCGAGTCACACTTAAATTATAATGTTGTTCGAGAACCCCATAGATATAGGGTGAAAAAAATCCATTGAATGTAGTGTCGAAAGCACAACGGACTGTTTTCTCAACCTTTCATGCTCCTTTCGATCCATCGAAGTACGTGCATCATCGTACGCGAAGAAATGGAAGTACGATTCCGATTCCAAAAGGAGGAATACGTTATACGGTTCAGTTTATGTTCTTGTCGAGCACGAGATCTTATAAAGCGGCCTCCTTTTCGATCGCATTTTCCAATAACTTTTCCTCCTTCCAATTCGTTTTCCTGAATTTTTGAAAAATTGATTCGCGATGGAAGCTCTTTTAAAACGACGGGAATTGTGAAGAGAAAAACTTGAAGATAAACAATGTAATTGTTGAAATAGAAGTAGATCTCCAGTGGACGTCTTGTAAAGTGAAGTATTGCGAGAGAAACATTAACTTTTCGTTGACTTGATCTTGGAATTTTTTTTATCGCAGAACGAATATGCGGTGCATATGGTAACCGACGGTTTATGAGATTGATAGAAGGGTCATCGGAGTCCAGGATGATCGTGTCAAAGGGTGAAAGGTGAAACATGAATGGCCTCCAGGAGCCCTCAGGGTCGAATGAAAACCGTAAAATTATTTATAGGTTGAGTCAGTCGGCTCGTCGGTCAGCGCGAGGAAAGAGAGAGGAAAATTACCGGATCTGCAGCACGGTACGTCATCGGAATATAATGCGGTTCTCCATTGTAGCCGTTCTTTGACCTTTCGTGAACCTTTGGAAGCGGTTCTCCGGCAGCATTACATCCAGTCAATCACCAAAACTACGGGTAACATCGATATCCGTGTTTTCATGATCGAGATTTTACTTCCAGAGTTATTTTATCCGCCCCAAATTGTTTCGAGACGACACGCGAAACGCCCCGTTCGAATCGAACTCGGTCGAGTTCGTCAAAAGAGAATTCTATAGAGACCGCAGAGCGTAACCCTACAACAATTCCCCAATTGGCAGGAACAGCGACGTGGCAATCTTCGTGATCACGATCCATTTTGTAGGGCCACGAGGCGTTTGATTGCCACGTTTGTTTGCTACGATGTCGAAATCGGATGTAAACGGGGAACGGTTGATATGCAAATGAAGTTAGCGAGGGCTTCCGTTCAATCGTACCGACCGAACATAGAATTTCGGGTTCGCGTTAGGGAAAGCTGACCGCAGAGCCGAGTTTTATTCACGAATGACGGGATAGAAACTTGAGGATAATTCGTAGATCACCTTTCATTTATGTTTCATTTGCAAATGGGGCACGTACCTTCCTCGTCCAGGAGGATGTTGTCGGGCTTTATGTCTCGGTGAACGATTTTGTGGCTCTGCAGATAATCGAGGGCCAACGCGATCTCCGCTACGTAAAGCAACACGCTCTTCTCCGTGAATACGACTTCCTGTTGTATGTGGTACCTTAAGTCGCCACCGAGGAGCAAGTCGGAGACCATGAACAGGTCCTCCTCGTCTGAAACGAAAAGGCACGGCTTTATATTTAGGGAGTTCGATTCGCCTAAAACTGTACGTCGATCCTGTTTTCGGACGAAGTATATTTAGTAACGAGAAACTCGGTAACAAGTGCAATAAATTGGACGTGACAAAGGGAATCGCTGGGCTTTGGGATATTTTCGAATGAAACGCGGTTAATCGAGGGAGTAGGGAAAAACTGAAGGAAAATGGCCGTTGACAATTGGCTCGAGTTGAACGTCTTTGACGATCGCGATGAAAGATCGATAATGACGAGGGATGGGGAGGCGCTAATCGGATCTTGGCTCTTTATCCGATTCGCAGAATCCGCGAACGATCGGCTTACCTTGGAAACTGAACCACAGATTGACCAAGCACGGATGTTCCAGTCGTGAGAGGATCTCCACTTCTCGTATCACATTTTTCAACGCACCCCTTTCGACACACTCGCCCTTATGAACGTACTTCATCGCGTACATCGTCTCTGTACGGTCTTGTTTCTTCCGCACTATGCACACCTATTAAGAAATAATTGCTCGTTAACGAACGAGGAACGAGGAACGAATTACGAATCACGAATTACGACTAGTTGTTTCCAGTGGGGATAATTAGTCGTTGTTAAGCCGTCGCGGAGAAGGAAATTCGAGACAATGGGATATGGAAATTTTCAGATTCGAATTCGGTTTATCAAAGGTTGGGAACGAGTTTACGAAATTGCACTTATTAGTCAATTCGAAAGTTATGAATCGGAAATAGAATATTTCGAAATTTTAATCCTCTTTCGACGCTTAAAAGTTGCTTCAAGTATAAGAATTGAATGACTGTGCAAAGATTATTGTCTGTTTTATAAAATTATTTATAAAAGCCCCGGAAACCTTCAAATTTAATACCCGCGATTCGATAATAATCAACGTCTCATTAGCTCTTCGGTAACGCGTTGGAGGGCACGAGCGAATTATGTATTTTCGATTAATGCTGGCTCCAGTAACTTCTTCGGTTATTATTTTATCATTATCCCGGTTATTATATTCCGATTAACCCAATTCCAAATCGATTACCGAACGATAGAATTGCAGAATCAGAAATTTTATCGGTAATGTTTACATCGATGGAAATGTGATATTATTAAGAAATTATTAAAGGTATCACGATTGCAGTGGTATCAAAGGTTTGGAGAGAAAATGGGAAATTTAATTAAAAGAACGCAACGTTGATAAGTTTTATCTCATACCTTGCCAAAACTTCCTTTTCCAATGGCGCGAAGAATTTGAAAGTGATCGAAATTCACTGGAACGAAAAACGGTGGAAGAGGATTAATAAAAAAGGCTTTCGCTACCGTGTTTATTACATATCATTCATACGCGAATTTGAAAGGATTTTATATTGAAAAATATTAAAATTTTTAATGCGAAACAGTGTTTTATGGTTAAATTGAAATTAACTTCAAAGGTTAGACCGTGAATGCGTTAACGCAGTTCGTAACGACATTTTTATTGAAACCTGTCGTGTTAATGAGGCTTTTCTTTTAATTAGGATATACATATATTCGTATCGTTAAGAACCATCGTGCTATCGATTGATTTTTCGTGGAGGATCGAACGCAAAGGACTGATTAACAGCGCGAATTCGCTGGTTAGGTAAACTAAGGGAGACTGGAACCGACGAAGTTGTGGAAGCCTGCTCCTAAAATCGTTTCGTTGTATCCTGAGAAATTCCGTGCAATTCCGTGTTTTGGAAGCACGTGTACACGCTTGATGGCTTGCCTCGATCCTGAATACTTGACGTACTAAAACTAATTAGCGTATCACTTGAGAGGAGAACGGTCCCGACGATTTTAGCGCAACCTCCGCGAAAGATCGATGCAAGTTACGCCGGATCGTGTTTATTAAAATACACAGGACACGGCTCCGAACAGGTTGAGATGTCCTTCCGACGAGAAAGACGTCGCTATTATTCGCCTCGAACGAATTCAATTCCGATCAAAGGTTCCGCGAAGCGACTTGGAAGGTTTCGCAATTGCTGACATCGATAAAGTAACACCCTGTTACTAATAAGTCAGAGACGGCCTCTCAACTCTTTTCAGGGCCACGCGAGGACAAAGTTTTCGAGCACGGACGGATCTCGCGGCATTTACCTTGAAAGTTTACGCGTCGTTGACAGAAAGGAAATGTATCGTATCTACTCACCTTCTTCCCCGGGGGTGGGGGCGTTTCGCGTCGACTGGTTGGCACCCATTTTCTCCTCTCAATGGATTTCAATACGTAACGCGCAGCCAAGTACTTTTGTCGAGCCGAGGAAAGACAGCCACTCGGAAATCTCATGCTTCCACCACCTCGTGGTTCGATTATTCATCGGATCGACCCTTTTCCCACCGACGATCGTGCCCTTGCTCGTCCCGTTTCGCTCTCCAGCGATCTTGTTTCTTTTTATTCGTATACCCTGATCCGCGACTCTGGTTGTCATTAGATCGCCGATCAAAGATCGCTTTTCACTCAGAATTTCCTACGAGTTCCAACTTAGTTTTCTTCGATTTCCTTCGTGTCCCTTAAGTCTCGGATCTTTCTTCCAGTTTCCTTTGATCGTTCAGTTAGCTGCTTCGCCTCGCAGCTAACATCTTAGGTTGCTTTTTCTCCAACATTCTCGAGCTTGGGTTTCCCGTCAAACTTTGACACGGTCCCTTCGCTCTTTTAAGCTACTTTCGCAGCTTCCGCGATAGCTCGTCGTTCCCTTGCTTTTAGAAGGCGAACGGTCTTCGTTCTATCGAGCTACGTCTTCCGACGGATATTCGCGGTTGGTCAGAGACGAGAGAGGAGAGATCTCCGAAACACGGACGTTTGCTCGTTGGCCCATCGATCTCACCGGTACGAACTGTCGGATTAATTACTGCCACGTCGATTCGCGCATTAATTAATGCTGGTTTCGTGCTGATTTGTCGAATAACAGGGAACAGAAGCGCTGCTGTTCACAATTTGTCAATGGTCGGGGAGCAAATCCAGTATCAGCTAATTGGTTAGTCCAACAGTAAACCGTAGGGTGTATTCGAGATGAAAGCTGAAATCATTTGTAATTCTTGACAATTTTTAGTGCAATTTAATAATAAAGTTATCTAGTATTGAAATTGTTTAGTCTCGCTAAAATGTTCGTAACCGGAAATACACGTCGCTTTTCTTTCCGAAAGCCAATTAGCCCGAATGCGACGCCTTGAAAAAAATTCTCATTAAGTAGCGCTAATTTCCTCGCAACATTATGCCCCGGCGAACTTGTTTACGAACGCGACAAATTTCAGGGGCGATAAATTTCGCCGGCGTTTTCCCGCGTTTTAATGAATTCCCGTCGTTATTTAAAGGACCCCGAACTTCGCTTTTTCTAGGCTTCTTCGTTGAATAATAGAGAGCGTCGTTAATCGCGGCTGTTTGAATGTGTATGTGCATCGTCGAAAAATTCGCGTTTTATTCGAATTTTCAAGCAGTACCGTAGATATCCGCGTCTTCTGCACCCCGTGCACGTTCCGCGTCTTCTTCCGCTTCGAACGTGGCGAAAGATTAGCGTGACTTCTTCTTTTGGTCAGTGTGCACGCGATCGTCGTCGATTCGAAGCCTCTCCTTATCTACGAGGCAGTTCGTAAAGTTGGGATTTTCCTCCGAGCAATTAACCCTTCGGGTACGTTATGCTCGTGCTATGCATCGATCCACGAACCTTCGTTAGTCGTCGACGCATAATCGTGTATACGTATGTTTACCAGTCCCTAAGCAATTGTAAATATTTAAATTCGACAAACAATAACTTTGGTATTAGTTGTTCGGAGCTGATTATGTAATAGCCAGTAACAGGCAGTTTAACGATAATGTTTCTTTTGTCACGTACGTTCGTCTTGGTCAATTTAGTCCTCGTGTTTTATCGTATCGAGCATTAGCAATCCACTCCTTCGAGCAGAAGCAATGCACTTAACCTGTTCCGTTGCAACGACACCCCATAGTCGATCCGATTCTATTGCTCCTCCGTTCTAATATTAATATGTAATCGCGTTTCGCGAAGCTTTATTGACCATCGTGTGTTACAGCTGCCCGTCGATACACGAACGTGGACTTTATTTTCGTTTCTCGGCGGGCGAAACGTGTGTGCTTGGTTGGGATCGCAATAAACCGACCGCGGGGGGGATCGATGAAGCAAAGGGACAGAAGAAAACGCGTTATGATTTCTTATCGCGAACTCTTCCAGGGAGGGGCGTCGATCGTAACTTCTTTCCTCCTCTGTTTATATTCGATTTTTCCAACGATACGTTCAAGACGATTTTCCACGCACATTTCTCGAATAGAAAATTGTGCCGCGAAAGTTGACCACTCGCGATTTCTCATCGTAGAAATGCATCCGCGTGTTATCGTCGTTCGGTGATCTAAACGAGGACTGAAAATTTACGAGAAACCCTTTCAAAAAGCCTCTTCGTTTCAAGCTCTTCGGAATGGACTTTTTTCTCTCCGCTGGGCGCGTAAACCAAACTCATTCTCCCCGATGAAAAGTACGCCTTTCCACGGGGCACTGAAACAGACTAGGGTACTGGACGTTCGGCTACCGGTGTTAGAAATAAAAAAAGATTCCATTTAATCCTTCATTTATTACAGAACTTGGGGGGGGACAAAATTTATTTAACTTTCCTCGCGATGAGTACTGTGCAGAGACGAAGTAAATGGCGTACCAGGTCTGATTGGTTATGGTGTAAAATCTCCTTCGTACGAGCGTTCACCTTTTTCAGTCTCTGGGAAGGAGATTGTACCGTTACTGGTCGGACTCGCCAGTTAATTTTTCCCCTCTGAACAATTTGCTCGCATCACGACGATACGTTTAATCGAAAATTGATTTGTTTAAAGTACCGAGGGTCTGGCCTTTCCTACAAGATGGCCACTTTGAACGTTTCTTCTAAAAATAGGCGAACACTTGGCGGGACAAAAAGGGTAACTATACCTACGGAAACAGAGTCAAGTGAATCGTCGTTACTCTTTTGTCCCGCTTCAAACCCCGAAACAATGCTATATATGTATATTTCTGGTTTCGACTAGTTTCCCCTCTTTCACTATTTTACCTATTTAATTTAATCGTATAAATTGTAACACGCGATGCTATTCGTCACGTGTTTACTTGTCGAGAAAATTAAGTATATTGAGTTTTTTTAAATGGAAACAGGAACCAGATTATGATACCAGAGTCAATATATTCTTGTACGTGTATTATGCAAAATAATTATACTTTTAATCGCACGATTAATTTCTATCAAGGTTTCGTATTTTTATCGTCATTTTATTAATATGCATTTGCATATACATACACGGTCCAGTGATAATCGATCGTTTTCGTTAATTAAATTCGTTTTGAAATACATATTTACGAGAATATAATTTGCAAATCGGTACATGGATCATCGGTACATATCGCTTAATATGGAATTAACGTTTGTAAAATCGTGCAGCTATTTCCCTTTCGTTTGTACCAGTGTCCAACCAGACAAGTTCGTTATTACTCGTCCATACTTTTTGTTTCGATAATATTGCTTGAGTAATTCTTTGATAATATTAAACGTATCACGTGTACGTGGGAATTGCACTTAAAAAATTGCACTCACTTACGAGTTTCCATGCGCACGTGTTCCGAAATCGAACGAGTCGTTGATCCGTCGAACGGCGAACAGAAATAGAAATCGCGCTTAAAAATATTTTCCAACCGAATTCTCGCTGACTGATAAATAAACCTTCCGAGTACCCTAGGAATCGTATGCACGCACGATATCACGTTGCGTGAATTGAATTTTCTACGTAGCCAGCGGCAGTGTTAACGATTCGCATCATTAACTCGCACGGGAAGTTCATTCGAACAGAAGCGTTGCTGCTTTACAAGCATTTGCCAATAGAAATTTTATTATCAATTATTGGACTTTCTCGGCAAGTTTCGGTCAAATGAATTTCATCGCCAAGTTTGTTCAAGTAAAGAGATTTGTCAATTTTTCAAGAGTCGTGCACGAATACCCCCCCTCCCGGAAATATTTTCTATCAACATGTATTTCCACGGTTCTATGGATCGAAATGGAAACCAGCTATCCATAAAACTGCCGGTGGAAATAGTGTTAATTTCTGGTTTCACTAGATCATTTCCTCCTCACCGATTGTTCCGCGTGCGATATCGATCAAGAGTCCACTTCCGGTCGGTTTGCTCGATCGCAAAGGGGAGCAATGTCAACAACCAGTGACGCGCACAAGAGGATCTCTCCTCGGTCCATTCGGGGGATTCACCTTTTCAGAACGAACGTCGAGGAACGCGCGCGATCCCACGCGAGTCCGTGCATGTCACGACCACGTCCAAACGACAATTGAAATGATCGTCGACGATCAGGACGTCGTTTTCGCGCGCGAAAACCGCGGATGTGTTCGTGTTGCCGCGGTCGCGATCGCCGCACGAGTGTCGACGTTCCTCGGTTCAACGAAACGACGCTCGGAGTACGTGGATCTACGGTGGCGTCTGCGCCGCGACGCCTCCGTCGGTGGCTGCGTTTAGCCCGTCCCGTGTCTAACCGACGCGAGTGTTTTAAAGTCCCTGACAAACCCTAAGTCAACCTGGATGCCTATAAATCGCCGGAGAATGCATCATCGATTATCACAACACCGCGATACTATTTTCTTTAGGAATTTCCTCTTAAATGATGTTAAAGCGCTCCAACTCGTTCTCAATCCGAAGAGTCGTTCCCCCTCGTTAGTTTGCACCAGTTTTTCTTAGCATCTACCTCTTCAGATTTCTCTGTTACAAATGTACGCTGTTTTCCCGTTGCATTGTACAATTCGAAATAAGACACGCGGAAAGTTCATTGTCCTCGACTTTGCCAACCGTAACCCTTGGACGACAGGTGACAGTCGTAATCGATTTCTAGAACCCACTGGCCACGGATTCCAGGCGACCCGCGACTCTTTGTCTCGCGCCAAGAAATATTACCATGGCTAAACAATTTGTAAGACGATACGTTAGTTTACTCAACTTTCGACTTTAGACAATCGATTACTTTGTATCAACGGACATCGGAGGGAATTAGAAGAGGTTAAAGGCGACATGTTTGCGATAGAAACTATGTAACGATTTAATGAAATGGCGTTTCAAAGGCCAGGTGGTCCTCGAGAGAGAAAAGGTTGGCATTCGCGATGCTAACAATGTTCTATTCCCGCTAACTCGAATCGACATTGCACATCGACGCGTTGCTTTCATCAAGTTCGAAAAACGACAAAGTTAACCGAACGCGATAAACAAACAAAGGGTCCTGTTTAGCAAAGTTTTCTATTGTCGTTGCAGCTGCCGTTCTCCGTTTCCTTTTACGTGCACATGCGATAGACACTGTGTTCCGTAGACGAGAGCCAATCGCGTCCGCGTTTTTCATCCGCCCACGTTCACCTACGCCTTGTCGTTATTTCTCCTTTCACTCTGTGGTCCTGGCCGCGTTGTTTTCGCGTCAAAAAACGACTTTTCCTTTTCGACGTTGCCCGGCAAAGACCGCCTAGAAGGGTTTACCCTTTGGTCACCGGCTCGCTGAACTTCAGACAACGTCGAGTAGCTCGCTGCCGGAGCAAATTGATCCGTCGTTCATTCCTCCTGACTTTTTCGTCGGTGCAGTGAGCTTTTTAACGATTACGTTGCCGGACGATCATCCTTCCGTTGTTCCTCGGTCATTACGCTTTCCCTTTCCACGCGAAGTTGAAATAAACCTGGCTTGGTCATCCTCTGCACCCCTTATCGATCCATTTCCCATGACTTTCTCAGGATCTATGCGTTCGAGCGTACTTTAATGTCTGTCGCGGTAGCGTTCCGACGAAATCCATTGCTCTGAAGGCCGACTAATTTGAATCGATCATCCCGGTTGGTCGGAACAGGAGGGAACACCTTCGCCGACTCTCCACTCGAAGCGAAACTGCAAAAATAAATGGGACGCGCCGTAAATAATTTCTCGGTCTCGGACCTCTTTAAAATAGAATTCTCCTTGCGATCCTTAACGAGCAGCATGGTTTTCATCCTACGTACAAAAGTCGTTTCGCAACACGTAGGGGCTTGTTTTCGAATCCGTTCCATCTTTCCTCCAGCAAACCGGGTTAGCACGCTTATCTCTATTACCACCCTCGTGGATCTTGTTGGGCTAGCCTAACCGAGCCCACGCCGCCCTTTAGTCGCGTTAACTAGATCGTCTAATGCTTATTATCGATTTGGGCTAGCATTCTCTAGGACCACGTTTAACCAACCATAACTTGGCTCGTTCGAAATTTTAGTCGCCTAACTAGATTTCCGAACAAACCGATAGTCTCGTGGTCCCCTTCGGAGGCTACTGTACAGCCACGGGTGAAATCTCATGGAATTGTATGTAATCCGATTTATGCGGTGTTTGTACTCGTTTTAATCGCCGGAATCCCAGCAATGCAACGGTATCGTTTTCGAAAAGGTACGATGGAAATTGTTTGTTCGAGAACGAATCCGATCGATCGAAAAACCGAACGCTCGGTGCCCGCTCGTGGTTCTACCGGCAAACGTGGAACACAAAAGGCGGCTGCGAGTTGTACAGGATCGATAATGCCTTCACCGGACGTAAGTATGTACATGGAACGAAGTGTGCAGCCCGTTGACCAAAGCGTGGCGTCGCGGCGCTGCGCACCACTGCGCGCACCACCCCACAGAACCAGAAACGAGAACGTGGAGGGGGGAGTCGAGACGAACGGCTGTGAAAATGGTTGAGAACCGGTGGCTTCTACCTGGCCGTTTAATAGGAGAGCGGAGAGCACAGAATGTCCTCGTAAAAGCGAGCGAGAGGGACGGCGTGATCGAGGGGGATAGAGGAAGAGGATACGGATGGCGGTGTTTAAAGAAGGACACCCGATATAAGAGGCATTGTACCCGGTTATACCGTGAGCCGTTCCAGGTGCTGGAGGGCAGTCGGCTCTCGCCACGGGACGAGCATATATGCACGTCGGCGTGTCTGCATTTCCTTAGTCCAGGCCCCCGTGGTCGACGCGTGAAAATCGACGTCGCCGTCGTCTAGAACAGGGCACCCGGCTGAAACGCGCGCCAAGTGGGAGAGCCCAGCAGCGTGTGCGAGCGAGAAACGAAGAGAAAAAAAAAGAAGAGAGGAGAGACTACGACGAGAGGGACGCCTGTGGGTATCGCCGCGTGCCGCTCTGCAGTGCGACATTCGACGACAACACACGTTCGCTCGACGCACGCCGACATCCCGTCCTGTTAATAAACTTTCGTACGGTGTTCTTCTTCTCTCTGTCGGAACGTTACACGCGCGTTCGTCGACGCCGCGACGCGCCGCGCGGATCTCTCTTTGTTCTCGCGACTCCTTCGACCTCGGTCGTCGCGCCGCGGCGCTCACGCTCTTCGATTCCTTTTGGAAATCTCTTTATTCCGGGGGGAGGGTAGAACGTTCACGTTGCAACAG
This sequence comes from Colletes gigas, assembly GCF_013123115.1. Classification (NCBI taxonomy): domain Eukaryota; kingdom Metazoa; phylum Arthropoda; class Insecta; order Hymenoptera; family Colletidae; genus Colletes; species Colletes gigas. The sequence continues at coordinate 4,728,242 of NW_025106644.1, forward strand.
TCGCGAGTGGTTCATCAGGGGGCAAGGAAAACGTCTCGGAGGATGTGCGCGGTCTGGTGAAACTGATGTCTTTTGAACGACGATCGCGTCACACACGGGACGCGAGACGGAACCACGTGAATGCCTCACGCCACTGAACCTTCCTTTCCACCGGGCGAATTATTCTGGACCGGCATGGATCCCGTGAAAGCCAAGTACGTAAACCGTTGCGACGATATCAGCCTTTTCCTGTTGGTCGTGAGTCACTCGGATCACCTTCTGCTAGTCATTTTACAAAAGTTTTCCTCGGGATTCGTACGGAGTTGGGACCAGGTTTAAACGTTTCGCCGCATTCGCGAATACCTGACATAGTTGGAGACCTTTCGATCTCGATCCGAGGATCGACCGGATAAAAGTCGTGGACGAGCGTAATTAGCTGCGGCCAACGCTTGATACAATATTACCGCGAAACACGATGAATGGGGAAACGGTTTACCAATAGTTTCGACGGTAACGACGTTGCAAAAACCGATTATTCACGAATATTTCACGTTACAAGTAAATGTTTACGATATGCAGCGATGAAAATATTGAGTTTAAATTGGACGAAAACTTGTGTCTGATATTAGCTCTTCTCTCCAGTATGTAATTACTCGGGTGTGTAACGATACTAATTCCGCGCGATGATCGTATCTACGCGTAGTTGTATTTGGTAACAGGTGTTCGACATCAACATTGCTAATAACTCCGTAGCGATTTAAATAGCATAGGCGCGTTTTTAACGACACTTTGATCATGAAAATTGCGCCTGCCCACGCATAGCAATCTCTTGGCGCAGCTTCAAAGACGCCCATTAACATTTAAGCTAATAAATTTCCCAAACGACAATAGCCTCTATGAAGGGATATTATGATAGGTTTGCATGGTTCTCGAGCAATAATTGCGTCCCCATGAACTCGTGAAAGGCGATAGCGCGTTTTCTTTGCGTCGATACGATCCATTATTTCGAGCCTTCTCCTTTCATTTCCCGACGACTCGTGGCCTTTCGAACCCAGAAATTCCTGAGGCTTCTCCGTAAGTGGAGTTTTTTTTTTTCTCGGGAATAAAAGGGCCGAAGGGCGAGAACACAAAAGCCACCGGGTTTCGATCGTTTCGCCGAAAGCACGGTGAAATTTTTTACGCGCGGATAAAGACCCATTTACCGCCACCCTAAACTGTTTCGCTTAAAATATCGGATAAAACTCCGCTTCGATGGTGGAACGGTGGCCCTCGGCATTGGAATATGCATAAGACGCTTACCGTGTAAGGAATAATAGCGGAAAAGGGATGGAAATTTATTCGAGAACGCTACTCGATTTTCCCTTATCGAGCATTTCGTGGATTTAATATACAATTTGTCTGTACGGTTTGCACGATCGAGAGAACAACGAATGTCGGCGCGAAACCGGGGCGACGAGATCTGTCTTGACAGTGGGAAATTGAAGTCTGGCATCAAGCGACGCCAACAATTGGGTCGGGTAATTTAAAGGGCGTTCAACGCGCGAGACGCTCACGGCGTCTTGACTATCCTCGTAGAAATTAGGCTACGACGGAGCGTGCGGTCACGCGTTCGTTTCGGAGCGATCTTTTCTCTCCCGTGAACTGCAATTCGCGACGCATTGTGTCTACGTGTCTCGTGTCTCGTGTAAGAGGACGCGGAAGTCTAGACTGCCTCTGGGGCCTCTCTTTCCATCCGTGAACGGTTGTGTGGGTGTATCTGCACGATCGCTTGCGGGAAAAAATCGCTTAGAAAGTGCACGCCGGCTCGCGCGCTATTCCGTTTTACGCTCTTTAGAATATACGTGCAACGATTGCTCGTTTCACCCATTCTTCGAAAGATCAGTTTCCACTAACTGCGCTGGAAATTTCATCGAATCGGGAACGCGACGAGTAAATATTATCAGAATCTTCCGGGCAAACTCCGTTACTTTTCTTTTCGTTTTCTCGTTACTTGCCCATCAGCGCCATGCCCATCGTGTTAAAAAGAAAAAGCAGGGACCCGTTTTGTAAATAGTACTCGAGTTTCAGGAAACGAACTATTTTGCTACGATATTCGTTTCTTCTTTCGCGGCCGAATAAACAAACTGCATAATGTATCGTGTTTTGCAGAGAAGGAACAATGAACGGGGCTGCGAAGACATGCGTCGTTGATTAATTTGGCTGTAATTTTTGTTCGTACCTTTGCCCACTACCGCGGAACGAATTTTATCCCGGCAAATCGCAGCTCCCGTTTTCTCGTTCGATTGGCATTTTTGTACGTCTACCGGGACGGTTCTTGCACGACGTATCAAAGTCATAACAACGTTAGTCGCGGTATTACGCGAATCGATCGCGAACGGGGCCACGTAACAACAAGATGGTTGCACACCATCGTTGCAACTTTGAGATGCAATTACCTTACAGCATCGCGTGAAAGTTTAGTTACCCACTGGCCTCGCGTAACACCGTCGAGAGTCCATCGGGGATCGATTTCCTCGATCTGGTCCGCGTTCGATCCAAAAATTAGGTTTTTAAAAAGGTTCCTTCACCTTTGCTTACATTTGCTCGAGGACAAGGTTCCACTGTTTGAACAATCGTCAAAAATAAGGAAACTTATTTTTCCCTGCCTCGAGTAAAGTCGCCTTTCAGCGGAGCATATTCCCCTCGGCGATAATCGAGTACAGACAGCTGTCACCGAACACCCGTCCGTGTCTGGGGCTCGAAACGGCGATTCTGATATCGTTTTACCATCTACCCTTAAATAAAGACCTTCGCGTAACTACGAACTACTTCGTTGAATTTCTGTTTTATCTGATCGGTGTTGCAGCGTTCTATCGAGTTTCGAAAATAGTTCGGTCGATAAAAATTCGTCAGTCTGCATAAACAATTCAGTTAGCAGGAAAATTGACGGAGAATGGTATTCCCGTGTAAAGAATTTCACCTTCCTCCGTGTGTTCGCGTTTATCCTTACCCGCGATCGAACGGAATTCCCTTTCGAATCGTTGGTAGGATCTCTCGTGTCCGTTATCTCGTTATTATATACGATGCAATATGCATCCAGGCTTTTAGCCGGTCGACTGAATTTAAACGCGGCATTAACTCGTATCGCCACGTAGACCCACGAACACGCAACGATTTCTATCGTCTTGCAACCCAAAAATCGTACCAAGACGTACGCGACGAAACCCTTGGCCATCGATTTGCATTACGAATGTTAGGAAAATTGTCGGTATTTACGACTACGGGGATCTATCGTGATCGTTAGAATCGTCAGAATGATTGGAATATCGCAATCGGGGTCTCGATGGTCTTCTCCTTGAACAAACACTGCCACTGTCTTCTACAGTGAGTGTAAAAAGTATTCGTACACCAGTCAATTTGCGATTATACAATCTAAAGGAAATACCACTAGATACCAAAATAGCAAATAGACTGATTTTTGTTACGTTTATGTACTAAAATTTACACGTTTTTGTTGTAAAATTAGAAATGTACATTTCTAAATTTAAATGTAAATTTCTGGAAATTTGTGAATATTTTCATAATAAATATAAATAAATAATTTGTTCCAGAGATTTCTAAGAATATGTATGGATGTTTTTGTTAACATACTTTTGTAATAAACAAAGTTCTGTTCACTGGTAGGGTAAAATAGGAGAAGTTTCGATAGATTTTCCGTCGATTTCCGACGAGTGTGGCGGGAACGTTCACCGGTGGTGGTTTTATGTTTGCAGAATGGCCCCCACAGGGATGCCACCGGTCACCGGTGTCCTGCAACCACCCACAGGCTCGACGCTGACAGGGTCCACGATGTCCAGCCACAAGAAAAGCTGGTGGAGAAGAGTGGCACCCTGCCTGGCCTTTCTCGCGGCTTTTTCCACCGCCATGGCCTTGCTTCTCGTCTGGAGCGAAGCTGCGGCCTTGAGGTAAAATTCCCCATAAAGCGACAAACAGAGAAAAAAGGCTTTCCCGACTGCTGGGTCGATTTTGTCCCGATTGGACTCTTTCTTCGTAACCGGGCGATCTGATTTTTCTTTATCTTGGATCATCCGGTTGAAAGGAGCTTATAAGATAGCCATTAATCTACTTGCAGTTCATTCTGTGTCAAACGATTCGAAGACTAAATAAATTCCAATCGTTTAGAAACGTAATTTGTTGAAATTTCAGTAGGAAGATAAACGTATTCGTACGTCGATCGGCACCTGTCGGTTCGCTCGATTTTATTGTCGCCGTCGTTTTGACTGCAAAGCCGAACGCAAGCAAACTTATCGGCCATATCGTAGCAAGTGAAATATTTGATCGTAGCTTTCGACTAGGATCCGTGAGAAGTGCCTGCACGATTTGTAGTTGGAATGTTTACGAACGTAATGTAATATAATCCGTGTATTTTGTGTACTCGAGACTTTAATTTGCGCGCGTTTTACCGCGAATTCTGATTGCCTGCTGTCTGTTTTTCGATTCAACGTACATACCTGTAAATATTCAAATATTAGCTCCATATTCCGCGAATAAAACATTAATTTCATTGAAATAATCTTGTTGATTCCATTTACCATCGAGGCAATTTATCCTCTGTAAATCTCGTTTGCAAAGTAAAGAATTGTATTGTTCTTGTCTCCGGTGATTTACAAAGCTTCCGCTGCGCGCCTAACGAGCGTTAAAGGTAAACGATTGTAAAACTGAGCTAATTACTAGGTCGCTCGATGATTATATTTTCCCTCGGAGACGGTCGTGCCAAAGACTATTAACGTTGCTCGACAACGAGCTTACAGGGAAAAAGTTGATTCGACGACGGTTCACCAGTGTTCTAAGACGATTACCTTTTAACGTGGAAGTTTTCAGTTGCTCGCATACGTTAATGAAAATCGTGCATTATAAATAAAAGCTTCCGAATGTTTGTAATACCCGGGTTTTCGGGATAATCTCTTGTCAGCGAAGTTTAGTAGATTTTGGTCTCAGCGGTGGCCTATCTGTTGTTCCTCGCTGAGCTTAAACGGGGGAGTAGCTTATCAATGTGTGCGTAACGTGTGTACATGTCAAACTTAATGAGACTGCAGCTGCCGGTGCTTAGGTTAAAGCGGATGCTTCGATTGCAGGAGGCAGGCATTCGACGCTAACATGACCAGGGATTACGTGTTGAACAGCGTCTCGATGGACAATCCGGAATTGGTCGCGTATATCAGAGAGGTACAATTGAAACCCACGACGCAACAAGATCCGTTGAATGCTACCCAGACCTCGGAGGAGAGGTACGTTTCGAGCCTGACGGAGGGAAAACGCGAGGGCGTCTACGTAGAATACATTAGCAGGGTAAGGAGCGACCTTTTGACCCGTCCAATTACCTAGAAGCGAGCACGAGACCTCTCTGCTAATTCTTTCTAACCAGATTGTGCGTTGGTCTTCTCTGGAAATATGATAATCGACGCTTGTTACAGATAGGAGCCGTTTCTAGCACGGGATGGCTAGAGCGCAATTCCAGCTGGAGGGGCGTTTTGATACTGACCGATCCTAGAAGCTTCTTCGAGGCTCACAGAAGCACCAGGAATCAAAAGACCAGAGTCTTGCACGCTTGTCTTAGCACCGATAAGGATACCAAAGAGGCAAGTGCTTCCTATTCAGCGGTTCCCTTGGTCACGCGTGCATGTTCGTTCGAATATTTTTCTGATAATCGATGGACGGGGGTGCGCGCGTTCGAATTTCAGATTACGTATCATCAGGAATCTGAGGTTCAAGTTACCAAATTAGGGGAGGGTCCGAACAGTCTGGTGTCGTCGGACGAGGGTCTGCCAACCACGAGATTGAAGTGTTTCCCATTGTACAGCGTTTTGCTCGCCTATAGCGCCACCACGTTGGATTACCTGAGCCTGGACAGTCCGGACGCCCAAGACGGCCAGGTGATTAGCCACGGAATTGGTCATTTCCGTGTTTTACCAGTCGTTTTTCTACGTTGTACGAGCAGTACGCCGACTGTCTTTGCCGCAGGTACTCGACACGATTCCCTGGGAGACGACGAGAATATCCGTCGTGTCCATACGCTGGAGTTCTCAGCACAGCGAGACGGAAACGAGAGGTCTGATCGATAAGATGACTGGCAGAAGGTACAAGCTGATGTACACCACCGACACCGGGAAGCTGATCTTTTTGTACAACGCGTTGCTAAAGATTTGAACAGAAGACTCGAGCTACTTTCAACACTGGACCGTTCTACGTTCCTTGCGCGACAGTTTATCGCGATGGGAAACAGTTTTTCGTCGAGCAAACGAAAGACCGTTCGATGTCGAATCGCGGACTTTCGTTTCCCGTAGGAACATGTTTCATCCTCGCGCGTAAGCACGATCGTAGAACAAGTCAAGTTTATCGTAGATCACGACAAGTTTCGTTTCAGTTTACAATCGCACGGCTGGTCGAACCGTTATCGACGATCTAGGAACACGGAATTCTTTCTACCTTATCATTATATTTTTTTTTTGTTATTTTAAATATGCTATCGATTTAACGGACACATGACAAAGACTGAAAGCTATTTTTCCGAGCGTTCGCTCGTATCATACTTAACGACGGGCCCTCGTACCAGGGAGTCCTTTCGATCTCCCTTCTCGCGCCTTACGGAAGTGAACCAAAAAAGAAAGATGAACAGAGATCCACGAAACGAACGTGTTTAGTTTCGTACTTGTATTTTAGCGTAGGTTCGTTTTAATCTAATCGGTGTTAAGTAAGCGTGGATGAACGCAACGAGACATTTTCTTTTACGAACGATGTAGATTTTTATTTGTCGAAGAACGACAGCCTCGCGGTCACTGTCCGCGGGCCAATGGCGAGCGCTGTCGCAGTGATAATCGATGAGTTACTCTGATTACCTACACCCACGGGCCTTACTAGCACGTAAGTCGATATTTAGTTAAGATATTATAGAATACCGTAAACCGGGTCTATTTTGCTCGCTGAAGCTCGTTCCTGCGCGTAAAATTTGTTTGAAACGCGTCGAGCAAACCCGACCCAGTAATCGGATTTCCTTTCAACGAACGTGTATTTTCGTCTGCTCTCTCTCTCGTGCAGGAACGTTGCTTTACAGGGGTTAAGTCTGGGTTACCTTGTTTCGTTATTAAGTTCGTGATTCAACGAAGCTACCTCCATCGGTCGTTACTTTTACGACCAAGCGAACGATGAAGTATGTGTTTCGGTTTGCTACCCTTGTCCCACGGCCCATTTTCTTTTCATTCGGGTAATCTTGTCAGTGGCTGGTCCAAAGTTACTTTATTCCAGTCACATCCTCTACCCTCGAATTCAAAAGATTTCCGACGAAGGGACCTTCCTTTATTGCTTTTTTACGGTAATCTTTATTACCCTGTATGTCGGGGGGGTTGTCCGACCTACATCTCCCCCTTCGAGCAGTTCTTTCAGCGCTTCGGTAACAATTATTAGGAGGTTGTCGCTGATGTCTCTTTGCTTCGCCAAAAGGTTCATTCTCGAATAGTTTGTTTCGTCGCGCCAGTCAGGTAACCCCGCGAGTAGCAGAGCGAACCCCGGTTTACGAATCACGACCCAGCGAAAACGCGGTCTTTTAGGCGTCCCCGATTCGACGCTATACTTAATCACGCTCTCCTCACGATCAAGTTCCAACAGGGTATATCGGCTGGTTAGCACAGCCACGATTCGATGAAACTGTGCAGAGCCAATATTTAAATACGAAATATTTCGAAAACGTTGAATTCGCAAAGTTTGTTTGGAAGCTTTCTTGTCAGCCGTCGAAGCGTCGAGAACGACTAATAGTCCTAACGAATAAAGATAATCGTTTCCATTTTGATAGATGGCTCGTTGTCGAGCGCTGGATGGATCAAAGGATGTCGAATGTGCGGAAGACGTCTTTATCGAAAATTATGTCGGTTCGTTTCCTTTTTTACACTCTGGCGCTACGCGAAACGTTTGCACGTTTCATTTTCGAGAGAATCGAACGAATTCTTTTGGAGAACAATAAAGGTAGATATTTTGGAACACCGTTCATTCCCTTCTTTCTTTGCCCCTCCGAGCCTTCTACGATTTATCTCGAAAGAAGATGTTTCGTTTAAACGATTGTTTTTCTTCGATTATAGAATAGAAGCGACGCGCCTCGTCGGTGTTAATTTTACGTGGTAAAGACGTGTTGTTATTGCACTTCATTTCCGAGATATTTAATGGCGAAAATACAAGTCGAGTTAGCGTCGAAGCGGCGGAGTATTGAATTAGCGAGGAAGTTGGTCGGTGAAAACCCGTGGATGAAGTCGGGAACGTTTACGATTTGCAGAAACTTTGATCGTCGCGTAGTACCGCGCGGCCGGATTTTCAATTTCTGATTTAATTGAGAGCAGAAACGGGGCGGGTTGGAACTTTCTCGGGATGCAATTTCCGCGTATGTCCGCGGCCTCCGTGTTTGCTGCGCAATTAGGTAAGATCGCTGGCGAAGATCTAATCTGTAGAGGAAATTTGTCGCGTTGCTGATAATGCTAGGCGGTTTCTCGGGACGCAACCTTGCCTTTCCGTCATTGCTTGTTCAAGCCGTGCACTTTTTCCCCCGTTTTGCTTCCGATCGTGGATGATAAAGATTCGCAGCGTTGCGCGCGAGCTGGCTATCGCCGCGGATCGAACGGAGATTGTCACTGATTTATTGACACCGTTTTATTGCCACGCTCGCCAAACATCCAAGCGAATAAGATAAGTTTCGTTGCCAACCGCGTGATTTTTCGCCGGGAATTGTCCACTCGCGCTGTGTAATCCTTTCAGACGTTCGATTACGGTCTAGCGATAATCTCGAAGAAATTAAATCGCGCTCGCCGATAACGGATCAGTCTATGATTTCACGGACTTCGCGTTGCTCGATCGGGAAAACTCTTTTTACAATGGAGGATCCCCGTTTTGGAATGCCTTTGAAATTTTCAGACACTCGAGCACAGGCAAGATCGAGGCTTTTGTGATCGACGGGCGCATCCATCACCGCTGACAGCAACTCGAAAGTTTGATGGGACGATAACGACAATTTCGGGCGACGACTCTTTGAAAGGATTAACCATTCAAGAGGCATACTCGAACCAAGAAGCGTCGTGCTGAAATCCGAATTTTTTACAGGAACAAAGTATCGAATCTGATTGTATTAATATTTTTACTAATATCTCTGAAAATTGCACAACGTTGGAAATAGATTTTTACAGATCGAGGAAGGACGCGCGGGAATCTCGATGCCGTAAACATGTTGTGGAGTGCGATCGATCATCGTCAAATGTCGAACGATATCGTCGGAAATTCGAGGACAGGTGCACTCCAAGGTGCTACAACCCTTAACAAAGTTGTTTTTTTTTATTTACTCATAATCGATTCGTAACCAACAAGGTTTTTTTCATAACGAATCGTTATTATAGCGTACGAATACACTAAACTGTACACATTTTCCTACTGTAACAATACAATTTTAACTTCATTATTAATTATTAATATTAATGTAAACGTAAAGTGAGAGGAAAACCCAAAGATTTCAAATCATTTTGAAATAATTATTTTTGGTTACGGGAGTCAATTGCAATCATTTTTGGTCAATACACGTACCCCCGAAATCTTACGCACTTTCGAGACAAAAATTCGAGCAGGGGACAAATTTTTCGGCGAAATTAAAAAATTTTAAATGGTTCTAAAAAAATTATTTTTGGCCGCAGGGGTTAATTATAATCATTTTTGGTTAATAGACATACCCTCGGAATCCTAACCTTTTTCGAGAAAAAAATTCCTTACCGAAAATATCATTTCTGGCCAGAAATGTCTGCCCGAATTTTCATAGGAATCTTTAAAATGTCATAACTTCCGAACGGAGTGGACGATTTTGAAGTTTAAAAACGCAAACAACGCGTATTTTGGTGGAGAACATGTAGAAATTCCAAAAATATTCAAAAAGTTGATCCTTGACCCCGGAAAGTTAGAAAAACCCCATAAAAATTGCCCAATTTTCAAACGACCATAACTCCTACAATAGTTAATATATTTCAATGAAATTTATTTGTGAAGTAGAGCTCATGGGTACCTACGAAAAAGTATTAGACAACTTTTCTATAGGGCGTCAAACTAACTTGCTAAAAATAAAAAATCAACTTATAAGAAAAATCGACAGGGTAGGTGCATTAATTTTTCGCCGAAAACAAATTTTTTCAAATCGTTTTAAAAAAATTATTTTTAGCTAGGGGAGTCAATTACACTCATTTTTGGTCAATAGACATAACCCCGAAATCCTACCCACTTTCGAGAAAAAAAATTCGAGAAGTGAAATTTTTCGTCGAAATTAAAAAATTTCAAATCGTTTTAGAAAAATTATTTTTAGCTAGGGGAGTAAATTACACTCATTTTTTGTCAATAGACATAACCCCGATATCCTACCCACTTTCGAGAAAAAAAATTCGAGAAGTGAAATTTTTCGGCGAAATTAAAAATTTTCAAATCAATGTGAAAAAATTATTTTTAGTTGGAAGGGTCGATCACGATCATTTTTGGTCAATACAGATACCCCTGAAATCTTACGCACTTTCGAGAGAAAAAAAATTCTTTAGCGAATATATAATGTGTGGAGGGAAATGTTTCTCTGAAATTTCATGTGTTGTTTATAATGGTATTGGGCAGTGTTGTCGCGTTAATATGGAGTGCAAAACTTGTAGAATAAACAGAAGTTATTAAACATCGCGTCACCGAAGGATTTTGTAGGAGAAAACGTGGATTCTGGAGGGGTTTATCCGATCAGTCCTCAGAATCCTTGCACTCTCGATAGAGATTATTCATCCGGAGTTAATATCTTATCGTGAGAAAAACGACGCGCGATACTATCCCGGAATTAATCTGCATGGTAAACGAGTTCGACAGCAGTTTTTATTTTTACGATCAGTGGCGTCTTCGTTGGCTTATAAATGCAATATGTACCAACCTCCAACCTCTGCGTACTATCATTGAGAGCACAGAGGTGCCATTGCGTTTTGTTGACGGAAATTCGAGTTGTAGCTGCCGAGTAATAAATGTCCACCATCCGGTTAATCGTGATTTCTAAATTTTTTCTTTCAATTGCTAGCGATAATAGCTTAGAGTAGCGATAATGATGGGCAGATAGCGGCGACCGTGATATATGATGGTCCTCGGTGTAACCGCGTCCATTCGGTTTTCTTCGATCGACTTTGCTTAATCCAGAATGTTCATCTGATTCGCGTATCTCGAGTTGCATCGGAAAAAAATCGGTGTCGAACGGTCGGAATTCTCGGCAAACCGGCTACAATTTCGCAATAGGGTCGTGTTCAGCACGAGATCCATCGGAGGAACGCTAATTTCAAGGAAATGGAGGGCACAGGGATGATTAACAGCGGCACGCCCGTTCGCCAGGAAACCAAGAAGCTGTGGCAATATCTCGCCACTATTTCCGGTATTTAACCCCATCTTACTCGCGCTCGCGTTCTCAATTTCGTGGCTATTCGTCGGCGCCTGTCGTGTTCTCTGAGAAAATAAAACTAAGAGATAGAAATGAATTTTAGCGTCTCGTTCGATACCTGTAAAAATATTCCGTTTTGCTGTGTTTCGATCGACAAGATTAACCGAACGTTTCAAGGGAATCTGCGCGTTTATGCTCGAACCGTTTGCCTGGGGAACAACGAAGACACTGTACCGTCCTGCACCTCGAAAAATTGTCTAAAAATCGTTAAAACGCTCCATATTTAATCTCCCACGTGCAGATTATCTTTTCGATTTTTGGTAAACTCTTAGTGCGTAATTGCTTGCCTCATTATCGTTTCAATTTAGTAATTGGTTTAATGTGTTGTAGATATAAGTAACGTTAACGTGCCCAACAATATCGAAAGATAATCGGGCGATTACGTAAGACAGACCATTATCGATTCCCACGAGTATTACAGTAACACGTCGAGTGAAATTACAAAATGGAAACGGAGCAAAGGGCTTCATCTTTCCACTTTTTTCCAATTTAATTCATGCATTATCGAAGATTCCTTTGCGTTCTGCAAATTGATCTGCAATTTTTTTTTCCTAAATAACCTAACATTTTTTCGTAGGATGCCTGTTGGTGGTCGGTGTGGGCACAGCTTTAGCATGGACCTCGCCAGTGCTTCCTCGACTGTACGCAAAGGATTCCTGGATGGTGGTAAGCAAGGACGAAGGTTCGTGGGTGAGTTCTCTGTGCCCGCTGGGCGCCATCGCGGGAGCCTATCCGTCGGGGAAGATGGCCGACAAGTTGGGCAGGAAGAAGTCCCTTCTCCTATTGGCAGGACCGTTCCTCGTATCCTGGGGTATCATCCTAATTGCCGACGAAGTATGGTACCTCTACATCGCCAGATTCATCGTTGGTACCAGCGTCGGGGCTGGTTGCGTCCTTGGACCGACCTACATCTCGGAAATTTCCGAAGTCTCGACCAGGGGGACCCTGGGCGCTCTGTTTCAGCTGTTCCTGACCGTCGGTATTTTCGTCGCCTTCGTCCTGGGATGCGTACTGAGCTACTCTGCGTTCGCCATGGTCTGCGCCCTCATCATCGTCCTGTTCTTGGGTACCTTTTATTGGATGCCAGAGTCACCCGTTTGGCTGGTGGTGCGTAATTATCTGAATTCTATCTATAGGACTCTCGAGTGTGAACGCGTTAAGTTAATTAGACTGGTGAAAAGGGAGCGTGTCAATGGCCCGGATAGTTCGTTTAACTAACTCGTGCTAGTTCCATACAGGTTTTGCATTCGTATCGAGAAGCGAAGAAGAAAAGGGTGAATTTTTGTTGCAGGGTGAAAAAAGAAAGCAAGACGCGACGGTGGCGTTGGCGGTGCTCAGAGGCGAGGATTACGATCCCGGAGAAGAGTTGAACAAGATGCAAGCGGAGGTCGAGGCGAATGCTGGCAGGGAGGTCACCATCTCCGACATGATGAAGTCTCCGGTTCACAAGAAAGCCATGACCGCGTCCTTCGGTATGATGTTCTTTCAACAGGCATCCGGCGTGAACGCGGTGATCTTTTACACGGTGATGATCTTCGAGGCGTCCGGAAGTTCGATAGCGCCGGACCTGGCGTCCATACTGGTCGCGCTCGTTCAGGTTCGTTTCCTCCGAAATTCTTCTCAAAACATACAGTTGTACTCGACGAGGGTTTCGATTGTTTTTCGTTGAAAAATAATAATAATAACGAGACGTCCAAGGCGGAAGCGTGTTATCGTCGTTGGGCATAAAAATGTCCGCCGTCCGGCGTCTTCCGATTGTTCTTTAATTGCGACGTCGTTAGGAGCACGGTAAACACGTTACAGATTTTCGTTCAAGTTCGTTTGAAGTAAAAAAACTGAATTCTCGAGCGGAGACGTTGGAGGAAATAAATTTGGATCGATATAAACGATGTTTACACGGAACGTTGTTCGTCGCAGTTGATAATGTCGGGTGTTGCGGCGCTGATCGTGGATCGAGCCGGAAGGAAGCCGCTGCTGATGATTTCTTCAGTTCTTATGTCATTTAGCCTGATCGCGCTCGGTTACTACTTCAAGCAGAAAGACGGCGGAAATGACGTGAGCTCGCTCGGCTGGTTGCCATTGACTTCTTTGATCGTCTTTATGATAGCCTTTTCTATCGGGTGAGTTTTACTATTTCGAGAAATTGCTCTCCATCGTTTACATTGATGTTTGTTCGACAGCGTGGGCCCCGTACCATGGATGTTGATGGGCGAGCTGTTCTCCACAGAGACGAAAGCGGTCGCGTCCAGCATCGCGGTGATGTTGAATTGGGGCATGGTGTTCGTGGTGACGAAAACCTTCCCGACGATGAACGAGAAATTGGGCACAGCCATGACGTTCTGGATCTTCGCGGCGATCATGGCGGGCGCGACCGCGTTCGCGCATTTTCTCGTACCGGAAACCAAGGGAAAGACCTACCAGGAGATCCAGATCGAGCTGCAGGGCGGCGTTCGAACGACCAAACCTGTACCTTAATTTCGAAATCGATCGAGATCTTATCGTTGCAAAGACTCTTAAAAGTTTCGCGTAACTGTTTCAATTCGGGGCTGAAAATCAATTATGACGCGATCTTTTCCACGAAGAGCTTCCGCGATATCGGTTATCGCAAGTGGAAAGATTTCCGATGCATCGACGACTACATATTCGGCGTACTATCGTCTTTCGATTTCCCTTTTTATGTTGGGGAACGGCGTCTCCGTGACGAGTGCCTCGTGCCGATAACCAAGATAAAGATCGAGGCTATCGGTGAATTTTCCAACATCTGACCAACACTTACGTGGACAAGGCGCGCCTCGTGGTCGCCCTCGACGCCATTTTGGTGCTCGATGCATCGAACGCGCATCGCTAATCTATCGATGACGGTGAATTGTACATCGGTACTCGAGACACGAATATATTATAGAAAAATACGTAGAAATATGTATGTATTCTAATACATATACGATAACGACGGAATGACGTATAGAAATCTTGCATTAAACATTAAGTTTCGTTGCGATATGCCTCGAAACTGTTCCTCGATACGTAAGTTTCTAATAAATTTTCTGATCTCGTGCCACTTTAATTCTTTAGATTTAGCTTTCGTACAAAACGTACAATGACCACATTGGAAAACAAATATTATTATGTCTTGACATGGCCGCTGGAATTAAACGCAATATTCCGTTTTTTTTTATACCTCCGCGGCTGTAAAGTAGAATATTCTGAAATTTTACGAGCAAATCTTTTTTCTCGTTTTCGTTCGGGAATAATCAATCGCTCGTGTGTAAATATCGGGATCGTGGCGCTACTATTTATACTCACGATCGTTCGTTTTCGGGCGAGTCGCTTAAAGATCGTCGTGGCGCAAAAGTGTACGTATATTCGTCGACGATGACAGTTGCTTCGAACCGTAACGAAAGCGAATAAACAACTCGAGCTCTCCTCTGGGTTTCGATCGTTTACTTGGATCACTCCGTCGACGAAATTGGAAGATTCCAGGTAATCGATACTCGAGAAAGTCGATGCTTGACGTCACAAGCTCTCGAGAATCGACAATGGCTGGCCACGAATTCTAATTCAGTCTGTTCTTCGACCGCTGGATCGTTTTATTTTTAAGGGATTCTGATCATATTGTCACGGGACGGCGAAACGAGATAAACATGATCGCTCGATCGAACGACGATTTTCTCATTCGGATCGCGTTCAATTGCGCGAGCTCGTACCAGCGATTCGCTCGTCGAGCGTACATGACCGTTATGGCTGGAACGCGCAAACTTCCGTTTTTTTTTGACAGAATTTTCGTGACGAGAATCGTTGAACGACTACAACGCGACGTGCAATTTATGTTCTCTTACGCGTACGTAATCGATTTACCGAAACTTTGAGCCGCTGTAACTTCGTAAAGGTTGTTGTACGATTACTTTTCATGGAATTACATAAGTCGAAAAAGTGTTAGGTTTGTAATACTTGTGATCGCGACGATACGTTTCTATGCGATACCTGGTCGTAAATTACATAAAAAAAAGTTCATTGAGAATCGCAAGAAAATTGCACCTTCGAGCCTATTCGTCTTCTGCGTTGCTTTTTTTATCCGGGTGCGGGGGGGGGGAGTGAATTTAAACGCACGTCTGATAGTCCTATTAAGTGGCGCTTAATAGAGTAATTGCTACGCCGAAGGATAATTGCGAGCGAAAAAAGTCCTCGGTAGCAATATATTGTTACGCTGCTCGCGTAATGTACATTAATTAATTCTGGGTTATCGTTCGGTTGAATTGCTGATGCAACGTTTCTCATTGAATAGCGCGACGTCCACGCACGATAAATTCCCTCTTGTCTCGCGCGTCCATCAAGCAACGACAGAAACGATAGATCGAATCGTTTTAGGGTGAACAGTCGACCAGCAGGTTGTAACGCGAAAGTCGTATACAATTTCTGATCGTTTGAGGGTCGTGTTTTCGGGTTCTTTCCGATCGGGAATGTTTCTATTCGGAAAGGGGGGGGGAGAGCGTGGTTGGAAAACCAGTCTTGTAACGACGCAAATCTCTATGCAAATAGCACCGCGACCCGCACAGAAATCTCTGAAACGGCCGTTTTGCTTGTTATCTCTGTAAACACTCCCGGCGCGATCAACGTCGGTCTTTAAAACGAGGTTTGACGCGACAACGAGGTCTTCTGGAAAATGTCGGGCCAGACAATCATCACCGGGAGTGTGCAAAACGTGAGCACGAATACCACGGGAGCATTATAACGTCGTCGGTGTTTGACAATGAAATTTCATCAAACCTCTTTGTCGGTGGTCCTAGCGTTTTAAAATAAGGGCAGAACTTCGCATCGTCCAGTTCTCCCCGTTCTGCTCCGTCAGAAATTCCTTACAATGAGATCATAATACAGAGGGTGCCTTAAGAAATACATAAAGTTAAACACGCGATTGGATTTAATGTTATCCTTGAGGCACTCTGTACATTATTCCGACCTTTACGTCTGTTTATTTTCAGGTATACAAAATGTATTTCTCCTCTCTTCTCTACTTGGACAAATAATTCTCTCTCCTTTGGATCGTTCGAAGCTGTCTCGACCTCTATCCTCGTTACGTTAGTTTTCGATAGTTAGTCTGCCCTTCGACCACATCGCGCGAACGTTGCGACAATTTCTCGCTGTAAGTCTGTCGTGTAAATTCTCTGATAATTTACAAACGCGGGGAAATAAAGGTGGATCTTTATTATCTATTAGGTGGCAGTGTAAATATCTCGATATAGAATTCATTGAAAAATATTTCGATAGACAGTCGGCGGATATTTGTAATGTGTCGTGGAAACACTATCGTGCTTGGACATGCGTGCGTTAATATTAAAACTTCAAATTTATTTATTACCTATTATCGCCAGACGATTTTATCTTGTTTGGAGTCTCGCGAATGCACGTCGCTCACGGGAGACGTTTTGCAAATTTGAGAAACGATGCGAAGTGCAATTCGGACCGAGCATAAAGGCAAACGGGAATTCGAGAACGTGATTCCGTTTTAATCTCCGAAACGAACATCGAATTACGCAAAAATCACCTGTTGGATCGCGCGCGTAATTTGGTCCGAACGTGTTGCAAATCGACGCGCCCTCCGATGCAAATCAGGCCTCCGAAAACCAAAACATCGGACTAAAACAATGGAATAATTTTGTCGAACGATTGCAGCGTTAGACGTGGACGTTACGAAACTCGATCGAATCGCATACGATGTTGCAATTACGGTTACTTGTGATTTTCATTGGCCCGCGATTCCTGGAGAAATAGTACCGCCAGCATCCTGATCCATCGAATGCCGGAGCGGTTGCATCGTTGTTGTTGTAAATATTAATTTTAACGTCGCGCGTTCGAATTGACAGAAGTAAATATTGTTATCGCGTTCATTGAATGAAGATTTAGCTATTTAAACGGTTCAAAGATACAGCCGTGGGCTGACTCGTGAAAGTGAGATACGAGCTATTAATGAAATGATATGCGTGTAGTAAATCAGTGGGCGTGACGTTGGCATCGTATGCGTTAACAATGCAAAAAGCTTTGAATCTGCATCAATTTGCTTACGCGAAAACACTGGGATCAACATTATTTCTCAACAGCAGCATTCTGATAGCGAAATGACCAGACGATCGAACAGCTTCACGCTCGAAGTAATAAATAAAAGCTGAACGTTAATAAATCAGCGCGTCAAAAATAGAAACTTCGCCTTTTTGCCCGACAAACAGAATAGTTTAAATATTTACAAATTGATTAAATACGTTACCGATTCCAAACGAAGTTTATCTTTTGTTTTTTGTTTGCCGACCGTGTATCAAGTGACATAAATTTACGCACGGACGGACAAACATTTTTGTTATTTTTTACGGGCTCGAAATGATGCGTTCGCTCCGCATAATCGCGCCACAGCAATGGGAGCAAAGTACAGTCCGTAAGTGCTGGCCAATTAATTATCATTTCATAGCTATTATAATCTGTTAACGATCTGATCACGATAAAACAAATCATTAGTCGAATTAATTATCGTTTAAATTAATCGACAATCATAAATTATGTTTGTAATTTAATTATAAAATGAAAGATTATTGCCGATGGGCTGTCTTTGACCAGTTTAACGAATTTTCGTCAACTCTCCATCGACCGATCGAATCAATCACGATCAAAGGCGAAAGCTTTTCGTGATCAATGTTTCGTACGCCAGGTTAGATCATGTTCGTGATTACATTTGCTTTGATTATTCCTGTTATTCGTTAGACAAGATTATCGATTACTTACGCTCTATTGTACATGCAGTCATTGTTCCATTCGAACGAATATGTTTACTGGAAAGAGCTACGGTAATCGTTTGTTCAAACAAAACTATTTCATGTTTCAAAATACGAGAAATGCGATCGAAAGGAATTGAATTTGTTGACCAAACCGAGGACATTAGAATTCGATTTAAAAGAACGCGTAAGAAAAATACTTGTACACAATCACCTCGAGATGCTTCTTTGCCTCGAGTAGCTCGATAACCAGATAACAGATATGGAAGTATAAAAGTAGAACCCTTTGAGCGTAAATGGACTGCAATAACGTTTTGTCGTATGTTTCATTTTGAATTTCACTAGAAACCGCCATCGTCGCTGTTTCTGTACGCGATACAATGCCGGGGCTTGTTTACTATCGATATTAATTCCGATGGTCACATTTCTCATATAAGGTAGCGGGTATATCGATTGAATTTTTGTCGTATTTGCCTGTCTCTTTTAAAATCATTTTAAACTATTGCAAATTTGCTGTTCGCAATGTCTCCGTCGCCTCGTGACCTACGGATATTTATATTTATAGTTGTACAGAGCCGTTGCTTGGGTTTCTAATAGAAAATTTGATGAAGCGTAAAATGCGCTATCTCTCTGACCCGGTATGTAATTGGAGTTTTACTACGCATAATACGACATTTATTTAAATTAAGGTGCAATCGGTTTAAGGATACCAGGCGATGGAGATAAGATTACAACTCCCATACACTGTTAAGGTTTTTAGGTCATCGACGGTAATGACTTGTTCTTAAATATGAGAATGTGGAAAAATTGTGCAGGGTTAAAAGTAAGCATATGTTAGGCACGGGGTGTATGTGTTGTTAATTTAACCGTGGTCGAATAAGATAATAGGAACGATCGATTGTTAATCGTTTGCATGGGAGGTTTATGAATATTCGAGAGCCTGAAAGGAACTCTTGAATTCTCCACTTACTTTTTAAAAGCGCAAATCTCTTTCGAGTGCCGGGGATTAACCGAATTACTCGAGACTCGTCCCGTAATTGCCATTTAGTTTCCGATCGACGCTGGAATCGCGAGCGTCGATCGCCGCGTTATCGAGGGCCAACTGTCGAGACGAAGATACTCGACGAATGATTATGCCAAGAGAGGGGCGCGTTTACGCACACATTTCTACAAAGTACAATTCGTGTCCGTTATATAACGAATTATCGAGGGCCTATATTACAGGTGTTTCTTTGAGAAATGATCATTTTAACAAAGTGCGCGCTCCTTGCTGGTAAGTGGGTCTCACTTTTACTTTTCCGCTCGTCGGTATTTTCGTTCGTTTTCTCTTTCAATTCGGTCGCGATTTCCCGATTAACCGTTCGCAGCCCCGGCGAATCGATTATCGAAGATCACGGGTGGTACTATCGACGATCAATCAGGCAATCAGCGGGATCATTAAATTTTGCTTGCGAGGGGTGGGGAGGATCCTTGAAAATCTCCGGAGAGGAGAGTACCTTCGCGAAAAATCGGTTTCACCGCCTCTTAACTGTCTCTTGCAGAAATGTTCAGTGATCTTTCCAGGATTTTTCGTAACGTTTACGAGAAACAGGTGGTGATTTTCGCTGCGACAGATAGTGACGAAGGAATAGTTTGTAGGAGATTTTTGATCCGTGCAACTTTGAGGTAATTGTATCTCGCTGTTATCTCGTCGCGTGGTTTCCGTTAACGTAACGATTTCCGAAGGGAAACGATCCAGGATCGACGTTCCTGGTCCGTCGCGTCACCTCGATCAATTTCCATTCTCTTTGGCCGCTGACAATTGTGTAGCGCTATCAATCACTTTCGTAGCTTCTTATTTCTTAATTAAGGTCATCGTGTTAATTACAATTCTCGTAATTCGTAATCGATTTGCGCGGTTCGTTGGAAAATTTCCCTGTTTTGCCCGGCAGAAGCATCGTTTCGATCCTGTCCTCCTCGTTTCGAGATTGCTACGAAATCTTTGCTAAAAGAATCGGCCAACGACTCGTAAAACGACACTGTGTCGACGTTCGTTAAAAATAGTGGCGTTTACGAAATATTTGGTTAAATTGCTGATTAAAAGCGCGCTTCGTTTATCTCGCTAAACGTATCTCGGAACGCAACACGAAGTCAATACAGTTTATTTGAAGTTTTCTCGAGTGTCGTTCCTTGTACAGACTAATTTTCATTCATTTGTACTCTTTGTTAATTTTAAAAATGATGCAGGTCGTTAGATTGGAAAATCGGTGGTTGTTAATCGAAACGAATCGCGAATTTCCATTTCTTAACGAAGGAAGCATCGTGGTTTAACGAGGTTTCTTATCGCGTTCGTTTCCGTCGTTCCGATTCGTGTTTAATTTTCCGAATTTTTCCAAACATCGATTCGATCGCGATTGTAAGGTTGACTACGATCGTACAGAATGTCGATCTTTGAAAATTATCTCCTCAAAGTGCGTTGAAGATCGAGACGATCGGTTAATCGGAACCATTAATCGATTTGGTCGGGTTCGCAAATAATTCGTACAGTGGATCTTTATCGCGTGATCGTGATAAATTTAAACGCTCCTGTTTTTCATCGTATCGGTTGATAAAATACTTGGAAGGATCGATACCGATCGCTACGATCGAGATATTAGCAAGACGCTTCACGGGATTTCCCTGTGACGATATTCCATTCCGGACTCTTCACGCTTATGGGAATTTGGGATAGAAACGTATCTGTTTTCTATGGAGTTACCATTCAAGGTTGTCCCTGAGAATCATACAGCTTTCTTCCATTTTGCTTAAGGGGCCTTTCTACCTTGTGGGATTAAAAAAATCGATATTTTTTTTTTTTGCATTTTCCTTTAGTACGTTGTCTCGAAAATATATCTACCAAATATTAAATTGAAATTTGAAAAACTAACGAAGTTATAACCTGCTGAAATGTACCGCGCGCAGGTATAACAACTGGACGCGGCGAAACTTTAAAGCTGTTTTTCTCGAAACTACATTTTTCGGCACTGCGTGCGCGATAACTAAAAAACTATTCAAGATATCAATATCAAATTTATACAGTATCTTCAGAACTGGTCTCCCTGTAGCATGAACTAGGATAATCGCGATATATGCAATACTTTTTCTTTTATTAACAAAAAAGCAACCAAATATATGAAAATATTCAGTATTTTTTCGTAAAATAGCTGCCATTTTGCCATTTTTTGTTTTTTTGAAAAGATCCTGGTTCGTGCTATAACCACACTCATCTATATTAAGAATATCGTTGGTTTTAGGATTTCGAATAACTTGTTCGCAAGATATCACGTACGCAGTCGGGTGCCGTTCGTAAAAACTGTTGTTTGATGATCAACAAAAACAGCGTAATCGATAGATGTTATGCGTTGCAAAAATTCGTAAATATAGCTAAATATATAATAAATGTATCTACAAAATCCGGAATTAATCGCTCTTTAATAACCCGCAAAAAAAAAATCACAAAGAAACACGTATTTTTCATGCCTACAAGGTAGAATGGCCCCTTAACTCTGATACATCCTAAGGAAGCAAGAGATTTTATAAAAGAAAGTAGATGCTTTTAGGGATAGTCGATTACAAGATCGTTCCAACGTTTATTTATAAGCACGGTTGCACGAAGCATAGCAGATATCAAGACACGGATGATTGGCCAACGTCGACCAATTTTCGAGAGCGCGTTCGAGGAATTCGAATGGAATGATCGAGGAATCTCTTTCGAGTCACGTTTTTTTTTCCCCCGGCCACATTCGTGGAATCGAAACGAGGTCTAGTGACAGGATTTTGTCCAGTCGCATCTCGTTTTGGGCACGAGCATTCTCTTCCTTGCTCTCCATCGAAAGGGGAACTCCCAAGGTGCTCGAACTCGACGCGCGGAGGGTACTAGAAGAGTGAAAAAAGTTTCCTGTTTGAGATTCCTACCTCTGATCGCACCTACACTCTAGATATGTTTACATCGACGTGGTCTTCGGTAATTCCCGGATTCCAGAAGCCAATTAATTCGTCGACGATTAACTCTTTGCGTTTCGATCGTTCGAATCTAGGTGATCGATTATAATCGCGACAGGAAACCGGTGACTGTGGTTCTGTTGTAAATATCTTTTAGTTTTTAGAAAATTCCAACCAGAATCTCACGAGTATTGATTATCGTCCTGGACGTAAAGGTGAAAACAAGTGCGAGGATCCGTCGGGTAAATCGGTTGCGACCCGGACGATTTAATTTTCCATCGTACGACTCTTCGGAGAGACATAAACTTTCAAACGCGATGAAGGGAAAAAATACAATATTCGTTCCAGATACGATACGGATATAAAAAAAAAAAAAAAACATAAAAAGAGACATAATATAAAATCGGTTGTACGTCTCGAAAATAAGGAATAAATTCGTTTCGTCTATGTTTTCTTGTTCCTTAATGCGCGTCTCGCTTTATCGATATTTGTTATCGATTTCACGAGATAAGAAGTAGATGGAAGCACCTTACGACAATCGTCGGTTATTGTTTAAATTATCTTGGAAGCCCGCGCGATAAATTGTCCACTCGAACGTGTCGTCGACGTGAAATCGATTTGTCTCGCGACGATCGAAACACGCCATGAAAAGCATTCTACTTTTAATCGTACTCGTTATGATTTTCCGTAACGAGCGTTATCAATAGGAACAAGCGCGTAGGAAATTTATTCCAATTCTTATCGGTGTTCCACATCGCGGTAAATAGATTCATAGAGAACGACCATGATTTCAATTCCTTTCTTGATGGCCTCGAGTTTCAGAAGCCAACAAAGCAATCAGGGAAAATCGTCCCGTACCCCGCGGGATAACAAAAAATCTTCTTAAGTCGAGACAGCTTTTTCGCATCTCGTTTCTCGAACGTACGAAAAGGCGCGACGATGTCTCGTACGATACGATCGATCGATCGACGAGGGGACCAGTCGTTCCGCGATCATTAACAACCCTGGAACACGGAACTTCCCCGCTAGGTCACTGCAGGTTAGTCGACCTTGACCCTTGGATTAACGATTAGCACGAACTTCCACACTAATGACTTCTTTTTTCGTTCAAAGCGTTCGCTAACACGCATCGATTTTTGTTTCATTGTCCTTATAACAAAAATGAAGTACAGTCATTCGGTTTTTCTGCCGAACGTGTTAAGTTTCATTCTTGAACCGTGCATGCTCGAAAGAAAAAGAGATTACTCATGCTTGGAGTAGGTCCAATAGAGTTTCGACAAGATAATGCACTTGTACGTTTGTCATATACGGGTTTAAAGAGAAAAAATTCCAAACGAAACATTTTCGTGGAATGAATTGAAATCTGCAGGGGGATCGTGCGTGTGTGTCGTGGCGGCACGCAAGGGTTGAAAGAACGCGCGAGGATCGAGATCGACGGAACCCCTGCGCGGTTCGATCGACGATCCCCGTACGACCTTGACACGATCGTTTGCTGGTTGGTTGCAGGGTCGAGGACACGGTCGTTGCATTTTCCGCGGACAGTCGGTGCGCGGTGATCGAGAGAAGCCACGAATCGGCCGGTCGAAGGAGGAAGGAGGAGAGAGAGGTCAGCCGTTTATCGAGCGAGCAACAGAGAAAGAGAGGGAGAAATGGCCCCCACCCACGGTCAGGAGGAAATAGAGGGGCGTTCGTATAAAGAGTATGCCTACAGCCCTGTACCAGCGAGTTCCTCTTCAGCGGTGTACGATTCAGCCACCCTTGGGAAACATTCGAACGAGATTGGTGTCGGTTCGGCGAGATATATCGATCCTAACGGTGTCCAGGGCAAGTTCCACGTAAACGAGATGACGGAGAAGGGCTCGACGTTGCTTCAATACGTCGCGGCAGCCGCAGGTAAGCGACACGAGCCGACCTCGAGCTCCATCGGGCAACGTCTGGGGGTGGGTTCGCTCGAACGACGCAAGTTCCTGCCCCGCCTGCGTTCGATCGCCCTGGGAACCAGCGGCGGGAACTTTGACCCGCGAAAAAAACGCGGAGGCGCTGGTAGCTCGACAGATTTGAAAACTCGCTGATTTTACCGTAGAGGGTGCTCAAGAGTCGAAAACAATTAGCGGAATACGAGTCTTGACAAGATAACGCGATCGTAATCATCGGTTAAATATTTTTGGCAACACAGTGTCTCTCGATTAGAATTATTTTGAATCTAAGTATAGCGACAAAGTATAGGAAGTTTTATACGCGGACGGTTCTTTACTTAGTGACATTTCGAAGTGGTAGTTTTCTTTTTTTATTCACGGATCGAAGTCACGCGTAGTACGAAGAGTAAATAAACATACATAGTTCGCGGTGAATTAATAACGTTCGGTGCAGAATGTCGTCTCGATGAAAATCGGTGGATAGAACTTGCCCGTTGCTTTGGCAAATCAATTATCAATTACGACATATTTAATAACCGGTATGCTACGTAATAAAACAGTAAAAAAGATTTATATCTTCGATTAAAATCAATTTCTTATAGATTCACCTCGTATCATTGTTACATACAAGTCTTTGCTCACCAAGAACCATTTATTTGTCGTTCGATCGGAGATATCGTTTAACGCGTTTTCGTTAATAATGTCTAAAATTTATGATGTCACTTCTGACACTGATCCAAGCTTGTCAACTGTAACAAGTTATTCTTAGGTGCATACCGCTGCAACTATGGATCAAACTATCATCCTGTCAGCGAACGGATGAAAGCTGTATCCGCGTTGGTAAGGAATCGACGCTGCTTTGTGTAATTTGTTTTGGCGCACTTTGCTTTCTCCGGCGCGGGCGGCCGGAAGTCGCGAGCGAAATTGATGGAAAATATGACAGGAAATTCGTGGACGCGTTTTGATTGTTCGGAATTTCGAGGATGCCGATGAAACGTTGATTAATTTTTGTTGGTCTCGTCGGTACGGGTCGCTACGTTCCCGAGGCTTCGTTTAATTATAGAGATAGAGAGATCTATAAATGCAACGAGGAGCGTGTAATGAACTTGGTGAACTTGCCATTGGATCGCCGCCGTTGAACTTTTCGTACGAAAGACACCGCTTTAAAAAGAGAAATTTGCCGAAAATAACGCGGTTATCTTCGCTGCTGCCCACCTCTCGCGTCTCTCTTCGCGTTATTCGTTGAATGAAAGAAGCGGGGATCGAATGATGAAAACGAGGAAATTAGACGGAGCTGTTAATTTTCCGGTTTCGATCGCCTAAATTTAACCGAGTTTAACGATTTGTTTTTAAATAATAAACGGATAGGTATTCCGGTGATCGTGAATAGCGTTCTCCTCGAAACATTACGGCATTTTAAAATGTTTGAAACACCGTAGTTAATTAAAATGGTCGATTTAAACTTAAGCTCGAAGCGGAAAGTAAAACGTGCGATATTGTATTCGTGCGTCAATTGGCGAAATATGCACACGCGAGCAGAGGCACGTTCGTTTCCCGAATTTGTTGAATTTCGCGAGGACGCGAGAGCCGTTGCTCGTGCAATATTTTGTTTCGCGAAGGAATATTAGATTTTTGTAACGTTTCGGATGAGAACGTTGTTTTCTTTTAACGGGGCACAGTTTGCCGAACGAAATTCCGCTCGGTAAATTCCATTCCGTCGACGAGGCGTAAAAAGAAATTTCTGTTGGCCGTAGACCGTGTGCGTTTAGGATGAATTTTCCTCGCTAAACTCTATTCGGGAAGCGTTGAGGTAGGCGTGCGCGTACTTTACGTTACGATCGAAGCTTTTGCAGAGTTTCGAACGTTTAAGGTAAACTGCGCGATGATTACGATTATCGCCAGTCGAGATTTAATTCGATCGAGCACCGGATGCGAATTGTTTAATAGTCGGTGCGTTCGAGGCCGCGTTGGTCTCTTTGCGATTATTGCTCGCACGTAAGTCTTCCGTCCTCCGCACGTTTGTCGATCGTTGACGTTCTCGACCGTGGATCATTCATGTTAAGTTTGGCCGTGCCACGCGACGAAGGACGCACGATAAATCCTTGGCTTCTTTAAATCGTCGTACGTATCTCTTTGAAGTTTCATCCAAAAAGAGACAACTGATAAACAGTGCGAGAAGATCTATCGACCTGGATCCATCACTTTTCCACCGTCCAATTTTATACAAAGAAAATCAAGCATTATAAATGTACAATGCGGAGCGATACCAAAGTCTATTTCGTTTAGTTTTATCGTATATAATGTTTCTTTCATGATGCCTCGTGTAATCGCCGTTGTTATCTAACGTAGAAATTGGAATTACTTGGAAGCACGATTTTCATTCCGAAAGCCATATTTTCGAAACGAGACTCTCACGTTCGTTTCGTTGCCGATGAATGAGGATTCGGCAGAAGTAGGAAATTTTGTCCACCTCGGTTCCGTACGTCTTCTCCGTAAGAACGATATCGTTCGGCGTCGTTATCACTCCATCAACGTCGAAGCTCGAAAACGAGACGCGCGTCCTTCGTTTTGACGAAGTCGTTAAATTTTGCCATTGGAACGAAGACGAAGTGGTCGTTAAAAAGATTTTTACGGCGGTACGTCGTCCTGTAATCCGACGCCATTTGCATTTCCGCTGCACGGATGATATGTTTCTCGATCATCGCCTCTGGTTAATTCGTTTCGGCGATTTATAGTCGCGGTAGTAATAACAGAACGATCCGTAACTCGATCAGCCAGATGACTCTGTCACGACCGTAAAAACTATCGAATTAAATATAAAAAAAGGTTCTGAGATCCTTGATCGTCCATCTAGAATCCTCTTGATAACAAATATTACAGAATTACGCGAGTCGCGTCACGACGCCGATAGCAATTTTTCTTTCGCCGTAACTTTAGTATCTTATCCGCGATACGGTGCACAAGTTTTCAGTAAATCGCGAACTTTTACGATCGTTTTCGTAATCAATCATGGAAAGGAATGGAAAAATAATGCACCGATAAACGTAAATAATTGCGAACGCTGCTCGGGATTAAACGAAAGAGTTCTCGAGTTCGTTCGATAAACGTCCAGCATTTTGTTTGACTATTCCTCGAATCGTCGTCGATGATCTCGTTTACGCTCACAATTGCATCTTACGCAACCGATGGAGTCATTACGGTGTGTTAAAAAAACGTAAACTTGGCCGAGTATCCTATTTGTCGTCCCAGCCTGTCGCAATTAGAATCAAACCGTCAACTTGTCCGTGATTTTCTAAATAAATCTAAACAGCCGTAAAGCAGTATTTTTCATCGCGATAACGTCGTACGGTAAATATTTTTCGTTCGAAGGTGTCGAAACCGTGATCGAAAGAATTTCGTAAGAAACAGCGCAATCGTCGGCAATGTTTCCGAATCGCGTCTTATTGTTTTTGCATAATTTATAATAACTTTGTAGAGAAATTGGCAAGAAGCTTTCGTAACCGTAATTTTTCTGAAACGAGCTGTTTTGTTGTAATCATTTTATTTTTATCGGTATGAATAGCGCGATAAACGATTATAGTCTTTAGCAGTTTATCTGTTATATATTATTGTAGCTGTTTGCCGAAACGATTTTTTCTTGCAGAACTGATTTCACCTAACAGAAGTCTACCGGATTAGTCGAACAGAGATAACCAAGTAACTCGATAATGATTCAAATTTCCACCGCTTATATTACATTTGGAATATATTTTCTAGCCGGTGCTTTGGTTTCTGCAAGGTAATTAGTAGAAGTATAGTAATTGGACATGTCGCCAATGCAAAACAAAAATATTAAATGTTGTCCTGTCGAACGAAACGCTGCCGCGATCTATTGTATCCAGCAGCTTCGTGTTTACGTTTTAATCGAGTCGTGATAAAGCGAGGCGAGCCTGCAACGAACCACCCACCGATTACGTTTCCGATTGATCGAGATATCACTGAATTCCCGAACAATAACCAATGTTAGGAAAGTTTCCCTATCGGTCGTTCGAATCGTATCTCTTGTAAAAAGTTTACATCGAACCGGTAGAAACAGCGATGTTCCAAACTGTGTTCAGCGATTGATCGATGATCGAGAGCGTCCCTGCGGTAACGGAAATGTTCGCAGATTTCGATATAAAATAATTTCACGCACTCTGGATGCGATCTAAAGGATTTATTCGCGTTATTTTTTGTTTCCTGTCGCAGAGTTAGAACGGCAGGGTGCGTTGAATCACGATTTGTTCGCTTCATTGGCTGAATCGTTCACCACCGGTCCAAAGATGATTAGTCAGCAGACACCCACACTGATTTAACACTGATTTAATCGCGGTGGGAAAGTGCATGGCGCGTTAACCGCAGATAATGGGTCAACGAGAACAAGAAATTGTTTTGCATATCCGCGGAACGTAAAAATTGCAGGATCGATGGTCGAACATATTGGAAACGGTTATCTTAATCGTCGAACGCAAGATTGTCTATTTTCATGCACGGTGTGCAGTACGACGAGTCGCAAAATATTTTGTATACACGAGATTTTTGTTATTAACGAGGATAGAAAGAAATCGATAAATCTGCACTGAACGATAAGAGGTTTACCGAAGAAACAATTGACGGTCACAGATCGTAACGAAAGCTGACCAGATTCTAAAAGACACGATTTAATAGAAACACGTCGTCGCACGACACAGTGACGTAATCGATCACGAGTTTATAAAAATTCTTATCGAAACGGAAATTTCCTATCTTCATTGACGATTCTTCAAATAGTTTCTGTTAATCGTCTGTCTCTTTTCGTATCGTTTCATTCAACTCTCGCATTCTCGATCGACACAGACGAAATTTTTTGTACGATAAAGATCTACGTATGTATTTGGTTTAAGTGTCACAATTCGCGACGGGAATTCTTTTATCGACGAATAATGGATCGTACGATGTAATTATCTATTGTACATCTATCCTGTATAGGTTTCATTATGCCCCCGACGATGGATCGTTCGCGCCAATGTAATTATTTTCGTTTCTTTCTCGATCGAAAGACTCGTACAAAAGTTACCATAGCGTCGAAGCTTGATCGACGAGTTACGGATAATTGGAAAATTAAATTGAATCCGTTAAATTGATTTATAGCCGATATCAACGAAGACAACGATAACGATTTTAAGTACATGACACGCGGATATTTACCGTAATCTGAAGAGACTGTAAATCATGTTTACGGATGCGCGATTCTATCTTATAGAAAAATAGTATCTGAATCGATATCTGTGTACTTGGATTTATTGCGTCGCGACAAAAGATTTACAGTAACGGTACTATAGATGTAAATATATATGTACGTACGTACGATTCTATCTGCTCGAAAAATGAGGTTAAAAGGAAACGATCAACGATAGAGTGTGACGAGATGCTCGATCAAAGGAAGCAAATCGATAGCAAGGGTTGTTCTTCCTCTTTTTTTAAAACCATGTTTCTTGTTCGACAATTTCTTTCACTACTCTCTTAATTTCTTTGAAACCTAAACGGATCGAATCACGTTGTTGACGCTTATTGTTTATCGGTCCGCTAGAACGTGCGCCGGATGTTTTTTTGGCGCGTTGTTCGTCGCGGACGAGCCCCACGCGATTATTTTTATTTTTATTCCGGCGTTGCACGCGATCGAATGATATAAGAGCAATCTCGCCGGGATTACGTAAACCCGGTATTACTCGTTAGATGCAACGTGACGCGTCCATTCCACGTTTACGTTTGACAATAGTACATTCTTCGGAACGAGCCTCTGCGGTTCGAGCGTGCCTTTAAACTTCCTGCTCATGGCGAATCGGGACGTTGAAAACGCGCGAATATTCGAAACAATGCGATCGATCGTGTCGCGCAAGTTTCTATTCTCTTTGTGGCGGCTGCTATCTCGTCCTCCGCGTTTCCGTGTCAGCGGACGCGGCGAGATCCTTGAGTCTTGTCTCCGAAATTGGCAATCATGCAAAACTATCTCGCACGCGGAAACGTTTACAACCCGGGTACCTTGGATCGCGTTTAAAGGAACGATTCAAATGTATGCGATTCCCGAGCATCCCGCGTCTCTTTTTATTTCTTCTGCAATCTTGTTTCGTATCTTTGTTTCATGGTAAAACCACCACCTGTACGAATACAGAAATACAACGAAGACGGAGTGGAGATCGCACGGTCTGTTTGGATTCTCCTCGTCGCCTCCGTTCCGGGCCATTATTACACAATTAACTCTTATACAATGAGCGGTACTTTATTTCACCTTTGAGCGAACAGCGTGCTCGCGAGTATCGCGACAGGACGATCGTTAAATCAAGAAAATATTTGCGGAGATCACGAGAGATAAAAAAAAACAATGACAGAACAGGCGAATT
Organism: Colletes gigas; assembly: GCF_013123115.1. NCBI lineage: Eukaryota > Metazoa > Arthropoda > Insecta > Hymenoptera > Colletidae > Colletes > Colletes gigas. The sequence continues at coordinate 4,758,750 of NW_025106644.1, forward strand.
CTTTATTTCCGGGGATGAAATATGCGTCGGTGAAACAGAACGACCGAATGGAAAAGTTTTCGTGTATATTTATTCGTTGCATTGTCCCAACTGTGATTCTTTCGGTTATTTTCGAACGCGACAAATTATTGCACGAGGCGATCGCGTCGTTAAATAGCGAAATATTAGATCGGGAACGTGACACAGGAGGGAGAGAAAAGACACGTGCCCTGTACATTTATATCGATCGCGAAGGGAATGAGCGAAGGTTGCCAAAATACCTAGTCACGGCCTTGATTATTTTTATACAAATTAATTAATCCTCGTATCTTCGAATTTTTCTCGTTGTCGTGCCACGCTATTCGTTAAATATAACGTTTATCGATCGGTTATGTAATAACTATATGAAATTGTACAACAACCGTCGATCCGTCCGATCGTCGGTACGATTTTTTTTAATCTATACGTTATTAATATCGTTTGCTCCAATTAGGTTATATTAATGTATCGTAACATCTATTTCTTGGCTAGTATCCTACTTTGTATTTCTGTATCTATTTTAACGATATACAGTGAGCGGAAAAAGTGTTCGTACACCAGTCAATTTGAACAAAAACATATATTGTACATATTATTAGAAATCTCTGGAACAAATTATTTATTTATATTCGTTATGAAAATATTAACAAATGTCCAGAAATTGGCGTGATATATACATACGTGTAATAAGTATTCGTACACTTCTAATTTTACAAGATAAACTATAAATTTTAGTACATAAACGTAAAAAAAAATCAGTCTATTTGCTATTTTAGTATCTTTTCTGTATATTCGCGTATCTACGAGTAATTTCGGGAGAAACTTTTAACACGGACGATCGATTATAGACGCGAGTTTGTAACGGAAACGGATTTCTTAAAAGTATTCGTATCGGAAAGTTCGAATAATCGCGTTATTAGCTCGCAGCGATCAAGCACGCGGAAAATTTGTACATACTTCTGATTGATAGCCGCTATCTCACCCCACGCGTTATTTCTCCAATGCGATTGTTCGGCGGCGTGAGACGTCGAGAGCGGCTGAAACAAGGCTGGTCTTTGCTAGGAAGAAAATTCGAGGAAATTGAACGAAAATTCTGTTACGATTTCAGCGAACCTGTGCACCGCGGCAGCCGGTGCTTTGCTAGGATGGACGAGTCCTATACTGCCAAAGCTAACGAACAGTACAGAGGACAACCCTCTTGGAAGAGTGATAACGAGCGACGAAAGTACTTGGATCGGTTCGCTGGTACCCGTGGGAGCGATGTTTGGTTGTTTCCTCGCTGGATATATGGCGGAGAGGTACCATTGAATTTCAGTCGGGGGTAGAAAAAAAACTATTCCAGTACCCCTTTCGATGATCCGATTTACGATCGTTACTTATCCGCGACAGGTGGGGCAGAAAACGAACGTTGCAGATCTCCGTGGTGCCGTCGTTATTCGGTTGGATCTTGATCGCGACAGCCAGGGTGGTGGGCCAACTGTACGCGGCTCGAGTGATGCTTGGCATCTCCTTGGCGTTCGCTTTCACGGTTGTTCCTATGTATTGCGGTGAAATCGCCGAGGTAAAGGCCACCGTGCAATCTCTAAACGCGTTCTTATAGACAGCAGATCACACGACTAACCTGTCCCTTGTTTGGATAGACGTCTGTCAGAGGAGCGCTGGGATCCTTCCTGCAACTGTTCATCACCGTCGGTATGCTGTACTCGTACGCGATCGGGCCACAGGTATCCTACTTGGTGTTTTGGATACTTTGCACCCTTTGGCCGATATTGTTCTTCGCCTGCTTCTTCAAGATGCCGGAATCCCCGTATTACTTGCTGAAGACCGGTCAGAAACAGGAAGCCCTCTCTACGTTGGCCTGGCTTCGAGGCAAGTCCCCGGCCAGCGTGCAAAAGGAAGCCGACGAGATGCAGGTAAATTAGGAATCCTTCGATCTTCTTTCTACACGATACTGACCAACTCAACGGGAACTCGCGATCGCAATAGTTTCCATTGGATCGCGTTTACCGATCCTCGTACCAACGGCGCTTGTCGTACGGCATCGAGGATCACGGTGCCGGGTCATCGAGGTTATCGGAAATCGACGAAACTCCAAGGGGATCCGTGCCTCGGGAAGATAAAAAGATCGTTTCAGCAATCTTTGTGACTTCTTATCGAGGTTCGAAACGTACGATAAACACAGGAATTTTACCAAAAATCGCGTTTAAAGAGAACCGGTTGGTCGTGAAGCGCGATATCGCGTGTCGCCGGAGGAGGTCAGGGGTAAGGTCGTCGTTCGATCGACCAATGCTAGCGCGAATTCTTCAACGTGCCTCTGTTTCGCGCGAGTTCGATCTTTTATCGCGATTCGTTGCGCAATTTGATCTTTCGATCGTTCGATCGTCTTGTTTCCAGTAACGTCGCACGACAGAGACGTATATTTGTTTATTTACGGATCGCGCGACAGGCGACGACCGACCTTAACGTGCCTCTGTTTCGTTTAGGCGGCCATCGAAGAGGCTTCGAAGGAAGAGGCCAGCATCACGGATCTGTTCACCGTGAAGGCAAACTTGAAGGCCACGATTTACACGTGCCTTCTCGCCGCCTTCCAGCAGTTCAGCGGCATCAACGTGGTCCTGTTTTACATGGAGGGCATCTTCAAAAGCGCTGGCACGTCGCTTTCGACCTCAACGGCGACCATAATCGTCGGTGTCGTTCAATTGCTCGCCTCTTGCGTGACGCCGGTGGTCGTCGACAGGCTCGGCAGGAGGATGCTGCTCGTTTTCTCTGGCGTCGGTGAAATCGTGACACTGGTAAACGAAACATCATTGATAATCATTTATCCCGTTTAGATAATCAACGGTCGAAACCCTGTTTTGTAGAATTTGAACCGTTGATATCTCGAATTGCTCGATCGAAGAACTCTCTACTTTATTATCTTCCTGCAAAGTAAAATTTACCATAACGGATTGCAATATGTTTTTCTATGTATCGACTGGGTGATCCGTGAACCGGAACACGAGCGAGATGACGTCTTCGTGCTACGTCGATGCGTAAAAGCTTAGCAATGCGCATAGATAAAGAAATAGAAATAGAAACGGATCGGGGAAGTCGAAAGCTCGGAACATCCTGATTAAGTTAGTCAGAACGGCTGCGAAACGTTGGAATAATGACTTCATAAAGACGCATCTTACGCTTGGAAGCGTTAGTTAATGGCACCGCGTCGCAATCAGCGAAGAACGCAGCTGGAAACACCAGCTATTGTTATTTAAAACGTTATCGGTGATATCTAGTCTCGGTTTAGTTCCCGGAACAGTAGATTTTCGATGACCAGCGGGACACGGATCGCGGATGAACGCACTTTTCGCGACCTTGATACATCGTTGAACGCGCGAGTTTCGCGGGGATTGCAAAATGGCCGGGAACGAATCGATCACGGCCTTGCAACACCTATTCAAATCGATTTATGTAACCTCTCGAATGTGGCGGCACGTTTCTCTATGGATGCACTCCTGATGCACCAATTAGCTCGGCACTGTAACGAAATAAAAATCGTACCGATAAAGCACGATGTCGTAGCGACGAATTTTAACGGTTTAAAAAATCTGGCGAAAGCAATCGGAACAGGTTTGCTTGTTTAGGTTGTAAACATCGGAACGTAACTTGGCTGCAAACGTTAAAAGTTTCCGTAAACAGAGAGGCGCACGTACGCGCGGGCAATCGTTGGCTGCGCCGACAATGACTTCACGCATCTGGAATTATGAGGTCGCGTTTAATCGTCCGTTGCAGATTGTTGCACCGATCCGCAACCGTAATCAATGTCAATGTCTCGTTACGCGTAACGAAAGGATCGTCTGAATTTTACGATTACGCGATACCGGAAGGTGAAGAGAATCTGTCGGGCAGTGTCTCGGAATGCGGTTAATTGCCATCCACGCTAATTTGCTTATTCATCGATGATGTTTTTTTCGCACGAAACAACATTCCGCGAGCATATCGAATCGTGGCGGTTTTCTTGCTAGAAATAAATCAATCGTAACGTTATAGAAAATATAGAAAAAAAATGGGAAAAAATGTTGGTTTGATCGTTTCAGATTGCTCTGGGTATCTACTTCTATATGCAGGACTATTTGAAAACGGACGTGACGAGTATCTCGTTCCTGCCGGTGGTCGCCTTGGTGATCTTCATCTCGACGTATAGCGTGGGCTGGGGTCCTTTGCCGTGGTCCATAATGGGCGAGATGCTAGCGCCGAAGGTGAAATCGAAGGCGTCCGGTATCACGGTGTGCGTTTGTTGGATGCTCGCCTTCTTCATCACCAAGTTCTCGAACAATTTGCAAGAAGCGTTCGGGAACTTCACGCTGTACTGGGTGTTCGCGGCGTTTTGCGTGATCGCCGTGTTGTTCACGGTACTGGTGCTGCCCGAGACGAAGGGCAAGAGCTTGCAGGAGATACAGGACGAGCTGAACGGCATTAAGCCCTCGGTCGAGATCGGGATGTCGAGAAAAATGTGAAAGCAGTATTAGCATGGTTCACAGTGCGACGTTTTATTCTATTTTTTAACTACACGCGTCTTCATACTGCCAAAGACCGAGATCGCGATTACTCGATTCCGTTTAGTGGGGATTCGAGACGAATGAACGTTTGAGGATCGGGTCAACAACGCTCACGATTACCTTTAAGAAAATCCTATGCCAGATGCAATATCATCGTTATCATTACGAAGGAGGGAATGCGACAGGATTCGAAACCGTGGAATTTGTACAGCGATCTAGAAGACTTTTTCGGCCCGGATCTGTCCACGTTCCGCCTGGCGTCGATGCAATAATCGTTTCTATGTTTCTATATTTATTTCTTGACAAGCCTTAGTCATTCAATAGTCACATCGTCCTGTTTGTATTTAAGATTTTAATTAAGCGGCTCTCCTTTTCTCAACTAATATTTATAATATTTAACGCCGAATTATGTAATGTGTATCGAGTATGTTTCACGTTCGAACGACTTCGTTCTGAAAGTTAGACGCGCAAGAACAAGTTCCGAGTTGTTGGATCGCGATCCTGTTTCGCGTGGAAACGATACCTTTTCCATGCTCGACGATCGACGACACAAAAAATAAGATCGCTCGATCGAAACGGCGTTACGAAATCGGCCGTGCGGTTTCATTTTTTACGGAAGCGCACAGGCGTCTTCGGGGGAGGGAAGAGAACAACGCAGATGGAATTTTACGATCGGTGAACATCTTTTGCGACAAGATCAAGGATCGTTCGAGGATGCACAGCGGAGAGAAGATAGATAAGAATGATTAGAAAGTGCAAATTACCGTTTTACGTCCCTAAAACATCGATCGGAACGTTATTGTATAGAAGGAAAAAATAATGTTTTTTGCAATTCGGAATCGGTTTGCGTCCTCGTTCAGGAAACGGGGGACGGGGGCGTTTCCGCGGTTCAAGACTGTAATTTCTTGAAATTATAGTATTCTGTAATTGTTTCTATTCAAGCGAGCAGCAATTATAATATACAGGGTACTTGAAAAGATTGGAAGAATGCGTTGATACTATAAAACGTATCCTCTCCAGTTTATCCCCCAACATTTTTTCAACAACCTTTCATAGTGATTTTCGCCGTCTGTTCTTTTTTTAATAGTCCAGAGACTTGGTTAGTATTTTATTGGTTCTTCCCTTTCCCTAACCGTCGGTTGGCTAAGCATAATATCACATTAATAACGTAACTTCCGTCGGGATATTTTTAGTTATTACCGCACATACGGATCGACGATTCGCGCGTGTCCTTTTCATTTAAGCGAATAATATAGTCGCTATAGGACTGTACTTATCGCGTACCAAAGATTGTACATATTTATTTTCGATTTAGAGCTAATGACTCCACTTGTAGACGCCATCGAATACGCCGACGACTACTAACACGCGATTAACGTTCTTCGAATCATTGTTTAGCAATTCATACTGTTTGTATTTTGTTTGCATTTATACCGTACCTTTAACACGAGAGAGCGAAAGAGAGAGAGAGAGTGAGAATGTATATATATGTAACTGTGTAATTGAGAGTGTGCCAAAACGTCTTCGTAAAATTGATTTAAGGCCAGTCGAACGAAGATGACATATCGATCAACTTGTACTTTAGTCGAACGTAACGCAATTTTCGGGGCAGAAAATATTCGGTAATCGCGGGTACAATCGAACCACGAATCACGTACAAAGAAAAAGATCATTCGGTGCACACTTTGCGCGCAAAAATACTACTAGTAATTTATTATACGCCGATCGTGTATACCGATCGACGATATTCGGAAGTCGTTTGCATACGTATCCGCGTGGACGAATAATATCGTTCGATACTTTTGGTTAACGTCAACTTTTCCACGAGCATCGAAAGCATAAAAATCCAAGCGCACCGTTCTCGAACGCTCGAACGATTAAGGAAGTTGTTTGCGGATTATGCAACGTTTTTCCGCGCGAATTTGTATGCAACGATTCCCACACGCGCGTTGTTTGTTTCAGTTCGAAGACTGCTGGAAGCGCAAAATCATTCCTGGAATGTTCCTTTCACGAGCAATAAGACTTTTCGTTCGTATCGACGCGTTATCAGCCGCAAATTAGCCCCAAAGGCAAAGAAAACGTAGCCAATTCGTATTTTCACGCCCGGTGTATTTCGCTTCCATTTTCCCAGTTATTTGGACCGCTCATCATCGCGAGCTTTTGGTGCTCGTCGAACTGTATTATTCGCAGAACGATCATTCTTAGTGGCCTTTGAAACTATTCTACGTGAAAATAATATTAACGATCATGTTAAGTTTGTGATTTTAACGGAGAATGACGAGATTTTTAGATAGCAACGAGAGCGTGTGATAATGTTAAATAGTCAGGGTATAAACGGGAAACAATCGTTCAGGAAATTTTTGGCAAAATTTTCATCGATGGTACATGGAACGATTGTACATATTATTACATATTTACTAGATAATATAATTACGATAATAAATTTTCTACACACTTGTTATGGTTAAATAAATTATATCGTTGAAGTATTACGCACGATGCATCCGTGACTGTTTTTTTTTTCTTTTTCGAACCTTTCACGCTACGACAAATAGAAATCAATAAATTCCGTAATTCGTGTAAATTGACGAGCGACGTTGAACAGAAGAAAATCGACAAGCGAGAGCGTATTTTTGCGAAACTTGTACAAATAAAAATTAAAAAACTATATTCGAAGCTCGAAAGGTTACGGATCAGGGGTTCGAAAGTAGTGCGACGATGGCAAAACGCGGTGAAAAAAAGCAATCTGAGATGGTACATATTTTACGCGCGCACGAGAAATATTATGTATACTAACCTTGTTTCCTGTGTTAAATTTCATTTTTATTAGGACGAAGATGATGCAAAGTTGCAAGAGGAGCTGCTTCAATTGGTCGACGCTTTGATGGTAATTATAATACATAATACGAAGCTGTTCGAAAGGTGGGAATAGGTTACAAGTTAAAAGAAATAGTTCATTTATCAAATAAAACTTAGCCAACTTGATATAAAGTCTAGGACGCATTAAATCGTTTTATTGCTACTGTATAATCTTGAGGGATCATAGTACACGTGCATTCCTTATTATTGCATTCGAGGGGAAGGACGAGAAAGCTATGCTGATTTCTTTGAGTCAGCTGAGGTTGCTGATGCAGACCTCGACCACATCGATGACCTCTGTACCGAGACCACTGAAATACTTGAGAAACTCGTACGACACCTTGAAGGAGGCATACAAAAAGATTCGATCGAAGGACGTGAAACAGCAGTTCGCGGAAGTCCTGAGCGTGCTGTCCATGGCAGGTGCTCCTCCAGGCTCCAAGGAGTGCCTTGGATACTGCATCGAAGGGAACGTGGTGAATCCTGGGGAGTGGGGCCACGAATACGTGAGACAATTGGAGAACGAAATCGTCGACGAGTGGACGAATGCTCCCGTCAGAGACGAGAAACGCATAAGGTGGTTTCGACGTTAATGAACAGCGCACGAATTAATATTAACGCTTCCTTGTCTATTCTATCGCAGAAATACACTCACGCCATTGGTGAAAAGCATCGTGGAATTCGACATGAAACACAACGCGGAGATACCTGGATGCGACTTGTGTCTCGAGATCGATCAGCTGAACCTCCTCGACGACTACTTGAACAGCACGAACTTTAACAGAGTGTGCCGTTACCTAGAAGGTTGCGCGATGTACAGGTGACGCTGGTTACTCCCGTTATTATTATTAATTTATCACGAGGTTCGCGATGCCACGCGCGTAATTTTCTATGACGCAACGAGGATGTTATTATTATTGATTCACCCGTTTAAAATAAGCTTATCGTGATGCCTCAGCGAGGACACCGAACGAAGAGAAATACTGAAAATTGTTGCCGATCAGTATCTGAGATTCGAGGAGTTCTGCATGGCGTATTTGGTGGGCCAGCAACTGGTCGACTCGGAGCTGGTGCACAAGTGTCTCGCAAATTGTCCGGACAGCCTGACGAGGAAACAGCTGGCGTTCATGCTCGCGAGGCAACGAGTAACGCTGGAGGATGCTCAGGACATCGAACCGATCCTGAGCAACGGTCACGTGAACGGTCACTTCCTCGTGCTCGCGAGGGAACTCGACATCCTCGAGCCTAAACACCCCGACGACATTTACAAGACTTGGCTCGAGACCAGTACGCTCAGACGCGCCGAATACGATTCAGCGAGAGCGAATTTAGCAGCCAGCTTCGTTTCCGGCTTCGTGCACGCTGGATTCGGCCAGGACAAGCTGATGGCGAACACGGAGTCCTGCTGGATTTACAAGAACAAGGTACGAAGCGTAGGGGAACTCGAAGGCACATTGAAGGCGAAGTAACGTTGCTTTTCAGGACCATGGAATGCTTTCAGCCACTGCGTCTTTAGGACTGATACACATGTGGGACGTGGACGGTGGTTTGGTACCGATCGACAAGTGAATACCGGTTCAACGGCCAAAAGTACGAGTCGCCAACGAGCTTTCACATCGTTTCACGTCCTAGGTACCTTTACACGGGCGAGGATTTCATCAAATCAGGCGCGTTGCTCGCTATAGGGATCGTGAATTGCGGCGTTCGCAACGAGTGCGATCCAGCGTTAGCTCTTCTCAGCAATTACGTGTGCTCCACAAGCGCCACGCTCAGGATCGGGGCGGTTTTAGGATTGGGTCTGGCTTACGCTGCATCCAGAAGAACGGACGTCAACGAATTGTTAACCGGAGCTTTCATGGACAAAGAAAGTCAGCGTGAAACTCGTCCGGATAAATGAAATTCTCTTACAACGGTGGTAATTTTCAGGTACCATGGAAGTTGTGGCGCTAGCTGCGATCGCGATAGGCCTTATAAACGTCGGTTCCGCCGATGCTGACGCGTCCTCGATAATCCTTCACAAGCTACAAGAATTTACTCCTCAAGAATTGTCCAACACTTATTCCAGGTTGGGAGAAAGTAAGTTTTTTTTTTATTAGATTTTTTGTTCAAATTGAAATTGATTATCGTAGATTTCTGCCACTGTCTCTGGGGATGATATACATGGGGTGTCGCGACATGATAGAAGCTTCTTCGGCGGCGCTCGAGATTTTACCCGACCCCTACAAATTGGCTGCGCAAACCATGTTACAGGCAATGTTTATAGATGCGCAAAGAATCCTCCGTGAACTTTGCTTCATACGTTTATCGTTGTTTTCAGATATGCGCGTATGCCGGCTCGGGGGACGTGTTGATCGTGCAAGAATTGCTGCGGATCTGCTCGGAATCTATCGATGGCGACAGCGTATCCAGCACGAAAGAGAAGTCTGAGAATAAGAACGAAGAATCCAAGTACGCTCGTTCTGTATTCTTTTTGCTCTCTCACTGATTCGTTCATGAACACTTCAGAGAAATCGGATCGTCGCAAGCCATAGCCGCTCTTGGTGTCGCCGTAGTTGGCCTGGGAGAGGGAAGAGAAAATTCGCGAATCTTTGGGCAGGTAACTAGTCCACTTCTCTGTTACATCGAATACCCTTTTTCGATATTATCGTGTTCCTTAGATCGGAAGATACGGTTCCTTGTCCGCGAGACGCGCGATGCCATTAGCCCTGGGTTTGACTTTTCTCTCGAATCCGGACCTGTCGATTTTGGGCGTTCTGAACAAGTATAGCCACGACAACGACACGGACGTAGCCAATAACGCGATCTTCGCGCTTGGCCTCGTCGGCGCTGGGACGAACAACGCGCGTCTCGCTACCATGTTGAGACAGTTGGCTTGTTATCACGCGAAGAACCCTTTACACCTGTTCCTGGTCCGCATATCCCAAGGCCTGGTTCATCTTGGCAAAGTAATAGAATCATTGTAAAGTACACAGCGATTCGAATCGATCACGAATTCTTGGCAATTGTACGGTACAGGGTACGCTGTCCATATCCCCGTTGCGTTACGCTTCGAAGATTTTGGACCAAGCCGCGTTGGCTGGACTGCTCGTGGTCCTTGTCGCGTTTCTCGATTGTCGTAATTTGATTCTGGCCAAGTCTCATTATTTGATGTACTGTTTGGCGCTCGCGATGGAACCAAGATGGTTGGTCACCTTGGACGAGAACTTGCAAGTACGTCCGTGCAATTTTTAAACGATTACGAGTTTCTAGGGCCCGTAGAAATGGATCGTATGCCTCGTTTCTGATAAAACATCGTATTATTTAAACCGTGTATCGATAAATAGAGTTTACCAGTATCCGTGAGGGTAGGTCAGAGCGTGGACGTCGTGGGGAAAGCTGGAAATCCGAAATCCATCGTCGGTGGATCCGTCCACACGACCCCAACGTTGCTTTCCGCCGGTGAAAGAGCAGAACTCGTGTTGGACGAATACGAGGCGGTGTCCAGCGTGCTAGAGGGTTTTGTTATTCTTCGGGAAACGCTAAATCCTTAGAACTAATAATTCACGAAGGGTAAAGGGGAAGGTATAAAGCAATAAAAATACTTGGTATTGTTTGAATTTGTATTTTTCATTAACGTCGATATACATTTTATAAGCGTTGATAACAAACGTCGTACAAATATTTGTATCTACGGTATAAAAAAATGAAGGAATAGCGTGAGAGTAATAGTAATTGACAGGTGCTTTATTTTTCAATAGAGGATACAATAAATGACACTGATGTAGGGGGGCTCGAATGCTGAATGCTCCAATCGCTGATGCCATAACACCATCCAAGAGTGGCTTATGTAAAGTAGAAGGGGATTTCGATTGTATAATGAGAAAACAAAGACAAATCGACACCGAACGCGTAACTCCGACGTAACTGACCCGTTTAAAAATATTTCTATACTTCGGTGACGCGGATAATATTCATGAGAATGTAAAGAACGCGTGAATGCAGGTTTTCGTGTAGGTTGCGTTTATTTAAACTTCAGGGACTAGCGGAAGCAATGTGCTCTATACAACAGAAACGTATGTATACATTGGTTCGCATTGCACAGCGTGAATTATAACGGTGCACCATGATCTGTGTTACAAATTAGGTTTATCTGCGATCACTCGTCGTGATTAAAATAAAACTTAAATACAAAAAAAAAAGAAAAAAAAGAAACAAAATAGAAAATTGCGAGAATAACCGCCGATAAAAGAAAAAAGAAAAATGAAAATGTGAGAATCGGTTAAAGATAAAAGGCGCTTCGAGCGTGTGATGTGTTGTAAAATGTCTTGGCGGCCGTGTTGTCGCCGTGATAAAACGCTGCAGTTCGCGTAGAGCGGATCGTTTCTTTTTCTCCTTGTTTTTCGCAAGATCATGGAGCACGTTCGAAACTGCAGGAATTTGCGCAAATGTACAAACGTGCGTTAGACACTCTCGAAAGAGAAACGACTCCTCGTGTTAAAATGTCCGCCGACATTTACACATAGGCACATGACTTAGGGGTAAGAGGCGAATTGTAGTATAGTAAAACACGATTCACGGACTTGTGCAGTGATACGCGACAAGTAAATCGGTTAAGATTCTCTCGTACACGGTTAGTTTCGTGATGTGTCCCGATATAATCGCGTTCCACGAAACTATACGGAAATTAACGTCTGGTCACGGTTAGGTTTAAACGTTCTACATCCAACGTACGCACGGCTATCTTTCGTACTCCTACGGAATACAGGAGCTTAGTTTTCTTAACATTTTTTTCCGCTTTTTCCTGTTTTCGTGTAGTTTGCTTTAGCCAAGTGCGAATATAGTTTCTTCAGCGATATATGCACAACTCTCGCCCGCGCCGCAGAACGTTTTTGTGCAGTCGATATGCAAAGTCGGAGAAACAATTAAGAAACATTTTATACAGCGTGTCTCGTAATCGGTGGTAGAACCGGAAAAATGGTCAAACATCGGTTGGACTAGGGGTTTTTTTTTTCCGGGACGAGGCCGTCGAACAAACATATACGTAGACGGATACGTATCCATATTAAATATTTAAATATAAATCGAAAGGGTGTAATTGATCTCTACGGTCGTATCACGAATTACAGGACAATCTGTATATTTCACGCGTGATAAAACAGAGGTACAGCATGCATATGTATATGTATATATACACGTCACCCGGCAATCTGGACTTCCTATCTACTTATATTTTAAACTTTTCATATTGCTTATAGTAAAATATAATAATAATTAAAAATTAATGATAATGATAGCTCTTATAATAGTAGCGTTTTCGTGTTATAACCCTTTGCAAGTAGTAATTGTGTCTGTGGTTGAAGCGAATTTTCCGAATGGTATGTATATATGTATATGTATGTATATGTATGTATATACTTAACTTTTTTTCACATGGCGTTGGCGATACATATATATACCTTTTCGTTTTTTTTTTCTCTCTCTCTCTCTCTCTCTCGACTAAAAACATTCACGGATGGCCGGTATCGAACACGTGCTCCTCTATCTCATGATGCATACGCTTACTGCGGCAGAAGGAATGTGCACTCTGTACCACGGGAAACACAGTCGTGACACGATGAAGGTAGTAAGTAGAACGCGTAGTACGAATGCTGCTGGTTAAAACAGTCGGGCGCGTCTTTTGATCTCGTTACGACGCCACTGCGGTAGTCTATAGAATTCTGCGCGCGTAAACTGAAGAACTGCCTCGAACTCCGCGTCGGAAAGATGTCGCTGAAAATGAAATATTCCATAAAAATAGATTCGTACGGTCAGGCAGTACGGTTCGAAACAACAATATAACGGGTCCCACGCTAACAATTGTCGATTACCGCCAGGCGGTATTACTTCGCCGAAAGGAATTCCAGTCGTTCGTTCGATTCCAGCTGTTATTAAATCCGTGGGTATCAATTAGCCGTGTAATTACTCACTTCAAGGTTGCAACGATCCACGTCGGCGGGCAGCCTATAGTTAGTGATGACGAGCAAGTGGTAAGGATAGAGTTTCGGTGGTTCGGACGACGTGGTGCCCATGTCTGGCAACGATCTTCTCACATGATGGCCCCCGTGACTTCCGACCACCGAGCCGAGGCCACCTGTGTACGTGGTCGATGATGGAAGCATTCCACCATCATTCTGAAGCACCGATCGAACATTAGTTACCGTAACGAGCTCGTCTCGTCTTGTGTAATGAGCGTTAATAGCGGTGCACTTAATCGAATAAAGTATCTCGCACGACAGAAGACAAAACTGATTCTCCAAACTCCGAGTCCGCCGCGTCGTAACTATTTTCGAAGATTATTATTAAAAAGTTTACGCCGGAGCAATAGTTTGTTTGTCGAAGCGATACCCTAGATCAGTGGATTCCAAACCTTTTTGGAGCATCCCCTCCCAAGAAATTCAAACAACGGTTATTTCTGTATTTCGACGAGGAAAGTAGCCTTTTGGAAAACACTGCTCTAGACATCCTAGATCCTGACTGGATCTAGATCTTTGTCCGTGCGAGAACTTTGTTGTCGCGTCGCTGTATAAGACCCAAGATTCGTACCAACTTTGCAGCAAATAAAAAAAAAAAAAAATGGGAAGAAAAAGAATTAGCGAGACGTCATGTTCGTTAATGACGCGTTGCACCGTCGTTGGTGTCTCGTTTGCGTCTATTCAGCAAGGGTCGACACGACACGGAACTATAGCTAGACTGAAACGTGTAATAGGAACTGGCTCGTTACGATTAATTCTTGGACGCAGTCGTTAAACGTTCGAACTGATTCTGTTCACCGCGAATCGTTGTTTACGCTTTTCGATTGGCGCGACGAAGGAAACAGGGGGCAATGGTATGCACCATGCGCATTCATTTCAGCGTAGACATAGTTCCGGTTCTTTGGTTTGCTTTTTTTCTTTTTTTTTTATGCACGGTTATGCAACAGACGCAATTCCAATGCAGAAAAGACGAGAAGAGCCGCGATAAACGTCGGTTTCGGCGCGTCGTTCGAGGATCGTTGTTATCGTCGGATCGACGAGAATCTCGGTTGCAAGACAGATCGCAAATCAATGCAGCCAATAATCTCAAAAAAAAAAAAAAACAATCGTGGATCGAATCGTTCCGGTTAATATAAATCAAATATGCAAACTTCAAATGCCAAGGCAAGAACTAAAAAAAAAAAAAGGAAGTGACAACTATATAAAAATGCAAAAATATAAAGGAGTCGCAGCAAATGTACAGCAAGCATGCGCGAATAAATATACAACGCTGTATGTACAGATAGTATTTTACATTGCGATAGAGGCAAACTGCAACGTAATTATGTACAGAATCTTCGTTAATCGGTTCCGTGATTATTGGTACGTTACTCGGATTTACGCGAATTTCCCGCCATGTGCGCGCGAACGTCTAAACGCGATCGAAGCGCGGTTATTATAAATCAGATGCAAAAACAAGCTACAAACCATGCTAATTCGCCGGGAGTAGTATGGGGCTGTGGTACATACCAGTGCCCGTCGATCCACATCCGTGATGCTGCCTGTTGATACTAAAATTGGGGAAAAAAATGGGAAAGAAAAACCATGTCAAACCATGTTGCACAAACCGTTTCGTTATGTTAAGTACAATCTTTCTATCGATCAATCGTGTTCCGTTTAACGTCGAAACTTGGCCCGCGTGGATCCGAACCGAACGACCAGGAACACGATTGATTCGACTCGAATCGCTATAAGCAAAATGTCTGATGATCGTTATTGTACATATGACCTGAATTCACTAATAAGCTACGCGAATACGTATTACGTGGCAGCTTTCAACGATCAAACATCTTCAAGCACGTTATCGCTCGGGCATCGCTAGAAATCATCCGTACGGTTAATAATCGTAACAGTCCGAACGGTTTCTTACGTGATCTTGTAATCTAAACGATACCTCACGTCGAATCACCTAAGGTAATGAAACGTGACAGTGTACGAGTGTGTACGTGTTTGTGTGTATGCGTATGTGTGTGTGTATTTGTTGCGTGTCAGAGCGAGGATGCATTAGTAAAGCATGCTCAGGTATTAAGCCTAGTAATCGTAGTAATATATAATCAAGAGAGAAAAAATAAATAAATAAGTGTCGCGTGCTCGCGGAACGTTTAGAAACGCAGAATTGCTTTCGAGGGACCCCTTGTTCCACGAGCACTCTACCTCGAGGAAAGAAAAAAAAAAAAAGCATGTACAAGTCGAAGTTCGAGAGTACTGCGAAAGTAGTAGAGTGGCAAGATAACGTGATCGGTTTCCTTTTCTGTTTGTTACTCACTATCTGACTTGCCAGATGAGAAATCAGTGCTGTGCGTCTTGTCTCCCATCCCACTGAACGAATAATCACCCTAGACGACAGAAAAGCGTACATCTTAGAGTCGATGGAAAATCATTGGTGTCCGCGTATACGTTATAGTAGTAGTAACAATAATAATAATGATAATAATAATAAGTCTTTAGAGCATTAAGTTCAGCAACAGGTGCAAGAGATTGGTCGTCGATTGTGACGCGATTGTGCAAGACTTACAGGGAGAGCAGATACAGAACCGCCGGTCGAGGAGAAGGTGTGACTTCGCGGTGCCAGACCGTACCCTGGCTTCGGGATGTGCCGAAGGGAGCTCACAACTGGTTTCAAATAGTCAATCGACAGTATTACTCATTAGTTTCAACGGAAAAAGTGGAATCGTTCATTCCCATACGAATGCCCAACGTTCGCCAACAAAACATTACGTTTCGTACAACTTTGTATGCATGGAGTGGTTATCGCGAACTCGTTCGTGTACAACAGGATCAAACGATTTCAACCGAACCTTTTTTTGCATCGAGACTACCCCACCGTCACGCTTTTTTTATCTTGCAAAGACGTTCTCTTCCTCTTCCCGTTAATTCAACACGTTTGGAATATGTAACTCGAACGCGTACTCGATATTCTATAAATATCGTGGCATGGACGGTGGAACGAACGCGTCGAGGAAGAAGACCGTCAAAGACAAATAATAAAAAAAAAAAAAAAAAAAAAAAGAAAAGCTGATAGGTCCCCTTGAGATTTTATAGTTAATTCAACCGTTTCTCGCATCCCCGCGGCAAGGTGGAACATAACCGATGTTTATAGTGCACAAGCTTCTTATTTCTCGTAGAACAGAGAATGTGCAAGGGTAACGCGCGTGTACACGAAAAAAAATATACAGTGAGTGTGAAAAGTATTCGTACGCTAGTCAATTTGAACAAAAAGTTTGCAGAACTTTGTTCATTACGAAAGTATGTTACCAAAAACGTGCATACATATTCTTAGAAATCTCTGGAACAAATGTCATTAATAGACCGCGGATCTTTATGCAAATTCACATTTTTAATAATAGAATTAATAAAACGGGAGCTTTGTAGATGATTGTCTCAACCCTTAAATATAATAATTCGTATCTTACTTTATTTCTTATATTTTTGCATATTAAGTGCATTCTGTAGTTTTATCAGGATTAAAATTTCCCATAAATGCATAAACATCCGCAGTCTAGTCATTAACAACAAATTATTTATTTATATTTATTACGAAAATATTAACAAATTTCCAGAAATTGACCTAAAATATACGCGTAATAAGTATTCGTACAGTCTTTGATTCGTAAAGGCGTGATTCCACTGAGGTAACATGTAGCATGCGGCAATTACGCATAACATATATATACGCAATATTATTAAGGCAACATTTAGGCAACATGTCGCATGCGATTACGACGCATGCAACATGAAATCGACGTTATGTAGACACTTGACATGTGTATTTGCTACACATTCATTTGTTTACTTTCCGAAATAAAAAAGCGCGGGATTATTTGATATTGTTTTGTCGAATCGACAAGATTGAACATGTCGAGCAATGTCGTCAGTTAATGACAAGTAGCATGCTACAGGTCGCATAGTGTTACCGAACGACATGTGGCATGTTACAAGTCGCATAGTGTTGCCTCAGTGGAATCATACCTTAACATTCCACATAGAACGATTACAAGATAATCCATGATATGTAAACATACCATCAGTATGTCTGGAGATGCTGTCGGTATAGGTAGTATCCTGAATTCAAACATTATCAACGAAATTATCAATAAAATGGGAGGAAAACGCGAGGAAACCTCTGAAGAAGAAAGGAAAATTGTTATAAATTTACATAATAAGTGTAAAACACTGAGTAAAATTTCTAAAGTTTTAAATAGACCGAGGTCCACGATTCAAGGTAATCATCGAGAGATATGGCGATCGAAAAACTGTAAATAATCCAAGAAACGGACGCAAACGAATAATAAATGAGTATACCGGCCGATGGATAATTCGAAAAATAAAGATAATCGAAAATCCAAAGATAAGTGCGGTGAAAATCACAGCTGAACTCAAAAATGATCTGGACATTAATGGATGCAGTAGCACGGCGCGTAATTTTTTACGGGATAGAGGATATCACGGCAGAGTAGCTCGTAAGAAATATTTCGTAAATGAAATTAATAGAAAGAAACGATAGCAATTCGCGAAAGAGCACGTTAAAGTTCCTATGAAGCACTGGAACCGTATTATATTTACCGATCAGAGTAAATTTAACATATTTGGGTCAGATGGACGATGTACGGTATGGCGGGGAAAAAATACCGAGTACGAAAAAAGAAATTTGAAGGCGACCGTAAAGCATGGGGAATATCAGTGACAGTTTGGCAGTTAGGCTCTATGAGTGCGAGCGGGGTTGGATCCCTCCATTTTATCGATGGTATCATGGATCACAAAATGTACATCGATGTTCTAAAAGAGCATCTTCGGGTTAGTGCAAATAAAATGCAGTTACAGGGCAATTATATATTTTTGCAAGATAATGATACAAAGCATAATGCTTCTAATACACGTCAGTGGATGCTATATAATGTGCCGCGGCAATTAAAAATCCCTCCACAGTCTCCAAACATAAATGTGATAGAGCACTTATGGAGTCATCTTGAAGAAAAAATTCGAGACCATCGCATTTCTTCGAAACAAGATTTAAAAAATGCACTTTTAGAGGAATGGAACAAAATTTCTAGTACTGTAACAAAAAATTTAGTAAATTCAATGCCACAAAGGCTTAAAGCGATTATATTAGGTTGTCCCATATGTTCGTGCCGAGTTTTCTACTGTAACTTGAAGTAATATTTTAAACGTATGATGGAATTTTATGAAAAATAGTAAACCTCTTCTCGTTCAACAACTCCTTCCCCTTCTTTTGGCAAAGTCATTGTATCGTCGCTCCAAAACTTGCTGGATATTTTATTCAAATTTAGTTTAACGCTTTTCATTAAAACGTTGACATTTACAAATTGTTTATCCACTAATAAGCCTGGAGATTGTTATATTTTATATCTTATAAGATTCGGTTGTTATTATATGCTAACAGAAATATTTGCGCAACCAGGCTCTACCGCGATTAAGAAAATTTTGTTCCATAAGTTAGTGTGGATTCGAAACTTCGAACTTTGACACAATATCTATTTGTTTCAAATTTCTATCAATTGTTGATGTTACTATGTTTGAAATTTCAGAAATCACCTCAACTGACAAATTTTCTTTGTTTTTTATTAGATTACAAATTTTATCCTTATCAATTTCAGAATATCGAACAGCACGAACTTATGGGACGACCTAATGCAATCTAAAGGAAATCCCACTAGATACTAAAATAGCAAATAGACTGATTTTTGTTACGTTTATGCACTAAAATTTACAGTTTTTGTTGTAAAATTAGAAGTGTACGAATACTTATTACACGTATGTATATTTCACGCCAATTTCTGGAAATTTGTTAATATTTTCATAATAAATAATTTGTTCCAGAGATTTCTAAGAATATGTACGCATGTTTTTGTTCAAATTGACTAGTGTACGAATGCTTTTTACACTCAGTGTATTTATACACGAGCAGCGTGTAAAAGTACCGGGCTTAAACACGATAATTTTGCACGCCACCGGTATATGTTTACGTACGAAGAAGCCAGCACCTGTGTCTAAGTATAATAAACATTTTTCCATAAGCTAGAGATAAAAAAAATAAGCATGCCCTCCGGTGAAGACAAGTCAACAATAAATTATCCTCGGTCGTTAACGCGGCGGCTGCTCTTGAAAAGTCTCTTGGCCTGCGCGGGCGAAAGGCGAGTTTCAAGGGGGTTGAAATTCGCTTTCGGTCCCAATTAGAAAGTTATCGTTTGACTTGAGATCAACGGTAGGTGAATTGGAAAGTTCTCGAACTCACCGAATTATAGTGCCTAGCGGCGTTTGGAAGAGTGAAGGCGCGTTGAGTACCAAGGGGTGGATAGTTTCTGGGAGCCGGGGAGCGTGCCGATGACCTCCCAACTGCCGCCCACGCAAACACAACACAAACACAAAAACACAAATAGAGACACGATGATACAGGTAGCGGTGTGTGGACTAACGTAGACAGCGGTATTCTATTTATCGTTTTAGATGATCCAACATTGGAAGATACGGTGGCCGGAGACCACGTTTTCACCGCGTAAAGTATCCGACAAAGCGAGAGAAATGTATGCAGTGCCGAAGAAACCAAAGTGTCATGCGGCGCAAATAAACATGTACGTACATACGTAGACGCGTACAAGGCGTATAGAAAATTAAGAAAAATAATAGTAATTTGTCTTTGCGTACCAAGGTGCAGTTTCTTCCACACCCTGTACAGAAATCAATACAGATACTCTACAGCGTATACGGATTATCTTCCAACATTGTAAGTTATATGAAACGTTCAAAAGATCATGAGAGAATGATGTACGCTTTTATCTTTTATTTTGAGCAATGTGTGTTCGTGTATGATGGACAGTTGCGAAGATCGAAACCAAAGTACCATGCGAGAGGATCGGCAAGATGATGTCTAGGATAATCAACGTATATATATGTATATATAATGACGAATGGAACGATCGTGTGGCTAAAGTGAAAGAAAAAAACGAGGGGTTTTGCATCGATTACGCTACTTCGAAGGATGATGTTCGGTTCATAACGCATACTGTTATGTACTCGGATGAGAGATAGTCGAGATACGGTAAGAAGAGGCAAGCACATCGAAGGTATATGCCGACCACATGCAAAAGCGGAACATACATCACCTGGTTTACGTTAATGGGCGGCCAGAGTGTGCGGTATTTGGTGCTATGCCACTTAAAACTTAAACTTCCTGCTCGAGTCACGCACTTGTTATCGTTCGTTAATCGAGCACGGACCCCTTCCCCCACTGCGTGATTCGCATTCGCACGTTGCAACGGTTCCCGTTCCACGATAGCACAAACTTTTTTAGTGGTAAAAGTGGAACGTTTCTCGCTCCCCACCCCCGCTATCACTTCGGAATCTAATGTCCGACGTTACTTTAAACGGTAGAGTGGTATGTTAGTGTCATGTGCGAACGTGTGGACATGTATGAGATGATTATCACTTATGTTAATGAGACGATCATGATAATAATGACAACTAACGATCGTTCGCGCGACGTCGACACTTACCGTTGTAACTCGGACCGCTGGACCTGTAGCTAAAACCGTCATCGTCCTCCCAGGGTCTGGCGTGATCTATATTTCTCGATGGTGCTGCGGGTCAAAGTAAACGTTTGCAACGCACGATACGACCAACCGAGACCGGAAACGAACGTCGCGGGGACTTACATGCGCCGACCGGGCTCTCGTATCGCAGTCTGTAAGTCGGTTCTCTGGCCGCGGACGGTGTTCTCGACGCGTTTCTAGGATCCACGTTCGCAGCTTTGTGTCTCAAGTTCTCCCGATCCTTCTCGCGATCCTGCAAGAACACCTTCGCTATCCCGGTGTCGATTTTGCTCAGCTCGTCCTGTTCCTTCTTCAGTTTCTCCTCCACCTCCTTTATGTACGTTTTGTTGTCGACTTCGTCCTCGTCGTCGGACGCTGGTACACCCTAAATCGGTAAACGTGTAACGCGTTATCGAAACAACGTATCGATTCGATGAAACATCGATCGTGGATACCTTGTACGTGTCCGACCATCGTCTGCGTCTCTCGGGGTCCGTGTAAGGATAAGGGGGTGCCGGGAAATCGTCTCTTTCGATCGGTGGCTTGGTTCCAGGAGGCGGCTTCATAGCGTCCGGATAATGCGCCAGCTCTATTGGCTCGTCATTATCTACTTGACTGGCCGGCGACTTCGGTCGGGGCTCGCTGAGAGCATCGACCAGAGCTCGCATTCCGGATCGGCTGCTGCGTCCACCGCTGCTTCTTATCGAACGTGAGGCTAAAATAAAACGACGGGTTGAATTTTCGAGCACGCCAGTTCCGTTCGGTTCGTAAACCAATTCCATAGAGAGTTTACTGCCCCGAGCGAATAAAGAACGTTCAAGACTTACAGCTAGGTCTATGAAAGTGTGGGCTAGTCGGAGGTTTGTCGTAGGGCTGTATCGGACGTCTCAGATATCCTTGGCTGGGCGTTTCGGTCAAGTACGAGTACGTGTAAATCCTAGACACATCCTCGGATGCACCGCGTCCATACTCTCTCAATATCAGTCCGGGACTGCCAGTTCGTGCGGGGTAATACTGAGGCAATTAACGCATATTATCGCGGCTAAACTCGTGCTAGGCTTTTACGGCGAATCGCAAACGTCTCTCATACCGTTTACTTTAGCTACGTACTCAACGAAACAAGATTAAAACTCAATTGGCGCTTAAACACTCCGTCAAGAAACGTCACTCTCTTATCCTAGCAAAACTCTCGCCTTTCGTTCTCTCGGATTTTCAAACAGTTTTTACTCCCGCAACCTTTGCTTTAGCCATCCATTCTTTCACGTAGGTTTCACTTATGGTTGGTTCTTGGCTCGTTAAAAGGGAATCGAAGGCTAATCAAAAACTTGCACAAGTACAAAAGAACCTCGAAGCAAAGTCTTTGGCAAGTTCCAACGAAAAGGCGGTGTTTTTCAGCTATAATCTTCGTTATAAACGCGGTGTTTCTTGAGAGAGTGTATGTGCTAGGAGATACGTGGCATACCTTGCGACTGAGGCTGCTGTAAGGGCTGCATAGTGATCCGTTCAGGCTTGGCGTGCGTGACCGCAATGAAAACTATACACAATGACCGTGCGAAAAAAAGTAAACAACGATTAAGAAAGCAATAATAAAAATAAAAAATAATAAAATCAAATATATGATAAAATTGATGAAGTATATATATATATATATATATATGTAATTTTAAAATCCGGACATCGAAGCGTGCGAAAAAGATACACAACGATACGTTACGGAACAATGCATAGTCGAAAAGCCATATATCATCGAGAATTAAAAATTAAGCTATACACAAAGCTGTTACAAAAAAAAAAAAAGGTAAAGATACTTTACGCTCTAGACTGATCTACGCTAAATTGATCTCAACGATTGGGCGCAGACACAAAGTTAACCGGGCAGAAAATGTTTCACAGTGAACGTTGCGTAACAACGGTTCGGGATATACATAAGCACGATGCAAGCTGAACGTCGTATTTCTCTCTCGATTTTACAATCGTACGATCAAACTCAATTCAGTGTGCACACGAAGTACAATAATTCGTTGTTCGACAGCAAACGATGCAACTAAACGAAAAATGCATTCGGCGGACGTAGAGAGCGACGTGCACATATTAATTTGGAACGATATCGAATGTCTGTATGATCGTGAAAATAGAGTATCAATTGAATACAGGTTATCGAAAATGCGAACGATTAAGAGTTAGGACGGATAAGATAGATAAAGGGTACAGCCGTATAAGGGGGTCAAATGTGACATACGATGGATCCATCGATAGAGCGCCAAGAAAAAACGCTCTGTGCCAAATTTTAACCCTCTATCTTGTTTGGAAGGGTAGTTATTGAGAAAATTCGGATTAACGAATTTCTGCCTATTTCCCCTATTTAATCGAGTACAAAAATTATGAAAAAAATCTGGTGCATTGTGGTTATTGAGATACGTGTTTGAGAATTTTCGCCGATTTTTCGATTCCAAATTCTACGTGTGAAAAATTGAAAACGCAAAAAAACAGAGAAAAATACGGATTTTGTATTGAAGCTTTCGAGACACTAGATTTCTATAATTACTGTAAATGCGTATTGTCATTGGTTATCTCCCTGAATTTTTTCCGATTTTTTGGTAGGGTGCGCCGTGGTAGCAGAAATTCGTTAATCCGAATTTCCTCAATAACTACCCTTCCAAACAAGATAGAGGGTTAAAATTTGGCACATAACGTTTTTTCTTGATGCTCTATCGATGGATCCATCGTATGTCAGATTTGGTTCAAGGGCACATTTGACCCCCTTATTCAGCTAAATCGTTTGTGCGAGATCTACTGCAAGATCGCAACGATCCAATGAAACAATCACCATGTACGGACGGACGAGCGGAGACGGTACAATATTTTACAAGATCGATATCCGATTCGCCAGTTCCGAATTAAATTTATGTTGAGGATAAAACGCAGCGATGAGAAATGAAAATATAGAGTCGAGTCCTATCGACTTGCAACGCTCGAAGTCGGTTGTCAGCTGGACAAGATCGAGGTGAACTCCCGTAGATCGTAATTGACGAACAAATTTCTCCCTTCTCGATTTGTACGATCTTACCTGCATTTCAGACGCACTGCTGGAGATCCGTTCGGATTCACGATGCTGGGGAGTGTGAGGTTCGCCGTGGCCGTTGACGATACCGTTGGGACCACTGGGCCCTGGCCCGCAACGCGGATGCCATATCGCGGCGCCCTGCAAATACATCTCTTCACCGTCCCCGAAAGGATCGCCGCACTTGGTGCATCGCGCGCAAGTAGGATGAAAATGATGATTATCCCCGGCTTGTAGCACCTTGCCGCTGATGTAGCGATTGCAGTAGGCGCACTTTACGCCAAACTGCTTCTGATAATCCTTCTCGCAATAAGGTACCCCGTCTCTGGCAGAGTTTGAAAATTCGGTGTGTAAAACGGGGGTGTTTCTGTTTTAGGACCAGAGGAATATTGGGGACTCACTTTCCCATGTATTCGCCGTGAAGCACGGTGTCGCAGCTGTGACACTTGAAGCACCAGACGTGCCATTGGCGATCGAGAGCGACCAAAGCTTGACCTTCTCGTAATTGGTTTCCGCAACCGGCGCATGCACCGGGGTCGGAGGGCCCGTCTCCGGAATATCTGGTGACGGCGCAATAACCAACCGGCATCGAGGCCTCTCGAACCGGGATACCGACGCATCGATGACACAGAGCTTGACCTATAGACAATGTACGGTTAGTTAAGATTGGACAGATCCGGTCGACGATCCGACGTCCGATGACGCACGCCTGCTACTCCGCTATTGTCTTTTATCCCGACTATAGGAGTATCTCCTCGGTTGATTCATCGTTTGTACGCGCAGCTTCGCGATTGTTTGCTCGTTCGATTTGTGTCCCGTGGTGTATAAATAGCTAGGCGATTCCTCTCCAGTCATCGAGAGACGATTCTTTTCGAGAAGTGCATAGCGTTTGCGGCGGTTTCTCTAAAAATACGCGACTCTATCGACATTCTGGCGGGGGGACGGGTCGATGAAGGGGCCTCGGCCTGGAAAGATGCGCGTAAAGATTCGCACGGGAAGAAGGTAATGATCCGAGCGGAGGCGGTTTAAATCGCGATAGGATCGTCTCTCGATGTATCTCGTGCAGACGTATTTCCAAGCGTTAAACGGGTAATCGTTACAAGGCCACACGTGCCTAGCCTCGTTAAGCCGGAGCCAGCGATACACCTAAGTGGTAATTTGCTTCAACAGGTTCACCGGGTACGGCAATCTCGCGGCCCCTATCAAAACCGAGAAACGTGTAACGTTCGCGTCAGGTAAAACTTTTTACCCCGAGGACCGACGTTCTCTGGCGCGTTTTAAAGGTTCGAGGAGGGTCCTCGGGACGCGGGCTTACCTTGAACGAGGGACACGTTGGTCCCTTGGCCCAGCAGCGGTTGTCTGCATCGCTGGCAGTGAAAACAATTCGGATGGAACGCGTGCTTCTCGCCCGCGGTCACCACGTCCCCCTCCACGTACTCCCCGCAGCCGGCGCACTTGGTGCCCCACCGTTCCCTGTAGTCCTGAATAATTACAACAAACAAACACACACACACGATCGTTTCGATCAATTCATCAGACATCGCGGGGACCGAGCTGTTAAATACGAGCATTCCTCCGCGAGGAGTTTGCAAAAACTTGAACGTTTATAATCGAGCATTAATTAACCCTTTTAGTGCCGAGCGAAAAACATTTTTTTTTCCTGTCGAAAAATTTCACAGATTCTCGAATTTTTTTCTCGAAAGTGGGTAGGAATTCAGGGGTACGTGTATTCACCAAAATTGATTGTAATTGATGCCCCTAGCTAAAAATAATTTTTTTAAAATGATTCAAAATTTTTTAATTTCGGAAAAATTTCTGTACCTTCTCGAATTTTTTTCTAAAAACTGGGTAGGAATTCAGGGGTACGTGTATTCACCAAAATTGATTGTAATTGATGCCCCTAGCTAAAAATAATTTTTTCAAAATGATTCAAAATTTTTTAATTTCGGAAAAATTTCTGTACCTTCTCGAATTTTTTTCTCAAAAGTGGGTAAGATTTCGAGGGTATGTCTATTGACAAAAAGTGATTGCAATTGACGCCTCTAGTTAAAAATAATTTTTTCAAAATGATTCGAAAATTTTAATTTTTAAAAATTTCTCCACCTACTCGAATTTTTTTCTCTAAAGTGGGTAGAATTTCGAGGGTATGTCCATTCACAAAAAATAGTTGTAAGTGACCCCTGAAACCGAAAATAATTTTTTCAGAACGATTTGAAATTTTTTCTTTTCGTCGAAAAATTTAGGCACCTTGGTCTGGGTTAGGTCTGGGTTAGGTCTGGATTAGGTTTGGGTCAGGTCTGGGTTAGGTCTGGAAGAAAAATTAAATTTCCTTTAAGAAATTTTTCTAGGGCAAAGTGTTAAACCCAAAAATAATTTTTTAAATGCTTTTGCAATAAAATTAGACCCTTTATAATGTTTTACAAATTTTTTTTGAGACATAGCTTTCTCCTAACGCGAATAATAAGGCACCATCGCATACGCAACGATATATCGTCGTTCGGCACTAAAAGGGTTAAAATAAAAAAAAAGTAAGGAAACTGTAAACCGCGGTTCTCTATTGTATTCATCGCGTAGCATTACGCGCTCCAAATAATTCTCGACCTTCTCGCTATTTACGTGTTTAATAATTACCATGTGATTTTTTTTATTTATACGTTTCAGTACCTTGGTGCAGTAGTAAGAGCCCTCGCGCGCGAAAAACCCGCCCTGCGCCAGGCTCGAGCTACATTGAGCACACTTGAAACACCCTATGTGGAAATACTTGTCCTGCACTCGTAGCACCTCTCCGCTGCACTTCTTCTTGCAGGACTGGCAGAACGTTTTACCTGAAACAGAAAATAATCGCGCGTGTCAGGCTGCTGTATCGTACGATAATGTTCGAGTTGTCGTAATCGCGAAGGGTACGCGTAGCAGCGGGTGCATTTATTAAGGTTAACACCGCGTTACGTGCTCGATTTATCAATCTTGATTCGAGCAGCGGCGTTCTTTCCGGTTAATCGCGAGCGACCGTCACGTTTCGAAAACTTTCCTGCGCGAGATCCAGTCTCCATTAACCGTCGCGCCTCCGTTTGTGGAACGCGCCGTTCTTTTCGCGCGGAGAAAGGAAACTTCTTGGCGGCTCGGTCTTTTATCTACGACCGTCGAACCAGTCTCGCTCGCCGAAGGTAAAAGTTTTGCACAAAACG
Source organism: Colletes gigas (assembly GCF_013123115.1). Taxonomy (NCBI): domain Eukaryota; kingdom Metazoa; phylum Arthropoda; class Insecta; order Hymenoptera; family Colletidae; genus Colletes; species Colletes gigas. The sequence goes on from NW_025106644.1 coordinate 4,785,984, forward strand.
AGTGCTTTCTCCGAGCGAGTTGCCCACGAATGGACTTCCTATTCCCTTCCGCGGATGAATTCGAGGACTTTGAATCGCGATCTGGCCGCTGGACGCGCTAATTAATAGCAAATAGAGCAGAACCAGCTGGCGTGTTTCGTTTCAGGAAGCGGTAACGTTACTATTCCACCGACATTATCGTGGAAAAAAAAGCGGTCGAACCGAATCGTTCCTGATCGCCGGTCCCGCTAATTGGATCGTAAAGAAAACCGACGTTTAAAAAATGAATACCCGGCGGACATGATCCTCGTACGCCGTGGCAGTAAATTTGTTAAAAATTGCTACGAATCGTTAACGAGAAGAATAGAATTTACGAGAGCGATTTCTCGTTCCGTGATGGCGCGAGATCGATATCGATCGGTTTTTCTCGCGCACCTTACACGGTTCCCTGTTCGGCTACCTGTTGTACCCTTCCCACGCGATGAGTAATCGATTCGGTGAGTACTCGGGGGACACACGATATTCGTGTTCGATAAATGGCGTTCGGGCTGATCGAGAATCGGCGCACGTAACGCTCGAATATGGCGCGTTACACGCGTAATCCGGTCGTCGTGGAACTTGTGAAGCTCGAGGAGAACCTGCTTAGCGTACCGGTCGTAGAAAAAACGCGAGAAGTAAAAAAAGGCCGCCGGACACTTGTCAGAATGCAGTTACGCGGCAGGCGAACCGCGTGTCGAATCTGGGTGAAGGTCTTTTCTTCGTTCGACACCGCAGGTGTAGCCGCGAGTCGGTGAATTTTCGTGACGCGGCGTCGTCGTTGCGCGTACGAAAAAATACCTGGGACAATTTATCGCCGGCTGTCAGCGGCTTCGAGATAATCGCCGTTAAAAAAAGCGACGCGGCGCTCCCGACAATTTTGCCGGACGATCAAATCGTTGTCGCGATTCACCGTGATTAAATTGTTCGCTACGCGACGCGGCTGCTGCGTTTTTTTATCGTCCTTTCCAGTCGTTCGCTTTCCATCGTAGCTAATGGACCTATCGGTCAGTCCCCGGGCCCCGCTTTTCAATTATCTTCGTACGCGCAAAAAACTCGATCCGGTTTTTGCTTTAATTGGAGGCTCGCTGGCCGCTGGCGGCTCCTTACCGATGATCGCGCGAATCGCGTTTCTATTCGACGATGATTTCCGTCCCCTGGCCAACCGCCAAACTTAACCCTTTTAGTACCGAGCGAAAAACATTTTTTTTTGCTGTCGAAAAATTTCACACCTTCTCGAATTTTTTTCTCAAAACTGGGTAGGATTTCGAGGGTATGTCTATTGACAAAAAGTGATTGCAATTGATGCCTCTAGCAAAAAATAATTTTTTCAAAATGATTCAAAATTTTTTAATTTCGGAAAAATTTCTGTACCTTCTCGAATTTTTTTCTAAAAACTGGGTAGGATTTTCGGGGTGTATCTACTGACAAAAAGTGATTGCAATTGATGCCTCTAGCTAAAAATAATTTTTTCAAAATGATTCAAAATTTTTTAATTTCGGAAAAATTTCTGTACCTTCTCGAATTTTTTTCTAAAAACTGGGTAGGATTTTGGGGGTGTGTCTAGTGACAAAAAATGATTGTAATTGATGCCTCTAGCTAAGAATAATTTTTTCAAAATGATTCGAAATTTTTTAATCTTTAAAAATTTCTCCACCTACTCGAATTTTTTTTCTCGAAAATGGGTAGAATTTCGCGGGTATGTCTATTCACAAGAAATGATTGCAATTGACCCCTGCAACTGAAAATAATTTTTTTAGGACGATCTGAAATTTTTTAAATTCGTCGAAAAATTTCACACCTTGTCGAATTTTTTTCTCGATTGTGGGTAGGATTTCGGGGTCATGTCTATTGACCAAAAATGAGTATAATTGACACCCCTAGATAAAAACAATTTTTTTAGAACGATTTGAAAAATTTTAATTTCGTCGAAAAATTTCGCACCTTTTCGAATTTTTTTCTCGAAAGTGGGTAGGATTTCGGGGTCATGTCTATTGACCAAAAATGAGTATAATTGACACCCCTAGATAGGAATAATTTTTTTAGAAGGATTTGAAAAATATTAATTTAGTCGAAAAATTTCACACCTTTTCGAATTTTTTTCTCGGAAATGGGTAGAATTTCGGGGGTATGTGTAATGATAAAAAATGATTGTAATTGACCCCTGTAACTAAATATAATTTTTTTAGTGTGATTTTAAATATTTTAATTTCATCGAAAAAGTTCAGTACATACTTGAATTTTTTTCTCGAATTTGGGTAGGATTTCGGAGGTATGTCTATTCACCATAAATGATTGTAATTGACCCTTGCGATCGAAGATAATTTTTCCAGAACGGTTTGAAATTTTTTAATTTAATCGTTAATAATTTTTTAACGAGGCCTCGGTCAAGAAACTGATATTCTTCATTTTCGTCTTATTTTGGCCTCTAGAATCTCCTATTAAAATTTTTCCCAGAATACATACGTTTCCGCCACAAAGTAGTATCGAGTTGCTGGTTCGCCAAAATAATTTTTTAAATGCTTTGTGCAATAAAATTAGACCCTTTGTAATGTTTTGCAAATTTTTTTTTGAGACAGAGCTTTCTCCTAATGCGAATAATAAGGCACCGTCGCGTACGCAACGATATATCGTCGTTCGGTACTAAAAGGGTTAATATTTCCGATTCCAAGATCGATCGAAAGAGACGTCTCTGTATATTAATCGTGAATGTATGGTTTAACATAAGCCATGAACGACGCGACACGTGGCGATCGATTCGAAATGGCGCGAGATCGTAAATCGCGCGACGACGCGATTGGACGAGCTTTTACCACGTGTAATTTTAACAACTGCTGGCAGAATTTACTCGCGTTCGGTTATGTAAACGTAGCTACAGTTGACGTTCTTGTCGTTCGTTGACTCTACGGGCTGTACGTCCGACATGTATCGTAAAACTTTAAAGCTACGCGATCTACGGCACGTTGTATAATCTTGGTGCGCGAAATCTCGATCCGCAATTTCTTTTTAACAGAATTCCTGTGGAGTATAGAGAGGGAATAAAGTCTCGAATGCATCCGATATAATTTATCTGCGCTCGATTCAAGAGCAAACGGCGCACAGAATGCTCGAATGATTCAGTCCTGTGCCAGAAGGGCACCAGATGATAAACGTGTCTGTTTCGTTAAGTTATCTTTTGCTTTGAACGTAAACTCTGCCCCCCCCCCCCTTCCTCGGCTGTCAGTGGCGTCTCTGAATTACCGTGCTCTGTCTGCCACTTACAATGTGTGGATCGTACAGGCTCGAGCATCGGAGACGTTGCTTTCTAGGAAAGACCAAAGATCCAGCTGGTTATCTTTAATGGAGTCGACGGGATCGTCCGTTAGGCGAACGACTTTATTTCCGTCGCGTACGCGAAACTGTTTCGCGGCTGTGGAAAATACGATTAGCATAATCCCACTTTCGCGTCTGCCCGTGATTAATTAGGTTCCTTTCTGGCCCCGACGATACACGGTTATTCGAGTCGATGTCATCATCGGGACCAAAATACAGAATGACTAAAAAATAAACGACGATCCGATCGTAGCTACGAAACCGAGGTCGGTCTAGGTGTAACCAATATTCTTATTTCGTCGTACCGTTCTCCCGAGAAGAAAGTTCAGCATGATCGGTTACGCAACTCCGGCACGTTTCGATCTCGAGAAGAAGAAAATCCGCGGATCTGTACGGTTCGTTCGTTTTTAACGGAAACATAAATCAAGCTTTCTCGTCTCATCTTGTTAGCCTCATTTAAACGCCATAATAACTCCGTACTCAATTGGCGAATCGCGAAGGAGTGCACAAGACTTCTCAGATTGAGAAACATGGATCACGTTTGGATTCTCGAAGAGGTTTTCCGAGATACTTTTGTAAGAAAATCCTTATCGAACGATATCTAACGCGACTAGGCAAACAACGACGATCCCCGGTCCAAAAGTTCGAAAAAGTTCCAAAAGATTTCGTGGAAGAAAACGATCGAGCGTGATCTACGAACGAATTCATCCGCCACAAATTCTTCGTTATTCGTGACGGACGGTTGTTTACAAAAATTTCGTGGCTCTCGCCTTACGTTCGCGTCGCGGGTATTTTAAAAATACACGGTGACATCATTCGAGAGAGCTGTTCGTACAATTTGACGTCATCGCGCGTTGTCGCGCGAAGTTAAAAGCGATCCGCGCACGACGTACCCGATCTCTGTTCTCACGACAATTTTAATTGCTTATAGGATATCGATAGCCAGCAATTTTCGATCGAATACCAGTTTCGAGACAGGAATGGATGGAGCAGAAACTCGTTGGCAACTCGGCTAGAAAATTTAACGAGGTGAGTTCTGTTTAAATCGAGTACTCTGTCGTACAGAGACACACCCTCGTCTGCGCGTCGCTCCTACTTCGATTCACGGCGGTTTTCGATCGACTGGCTGCATTGTAAATGGCTCGTCGATATCGTACAATCAGTTTCAGATGGAAAATAACATTTTTCATACTTTATTTTTCCAGGTACACGCGCCGTGGACCATGCTGTGTAATTCCTGTTTGCGAGCATCGATCAATTTCCAACATCCTTCGTATTATTCGACGACATGCTTTGTCTTCGCCTCGTTTTATGTATTTTTTTGTTTACAATTCCTTGGAAAGCGCGAGTACTGGTCCGCAACCTTCGAAACCGTATTTCAAAGCGAGACTAACTGCTTTTTACAGGCTGTTCTTTTCAAAGAAAACCATTTGTGTAAAATATCAACCCCGTACCCTTACCGAGAGGGTAGTTACAGGGGCGTAACGCAATTTTCAGTTTAAGCTGTATATCTTTTGTTGTATGGTATCAAAGATTTTGAAAAAAATTGGGGATATTTTGCTCCACGGCGTGCGTGTTTGTGAATTTTCTCCGAATTTTTCACCGGAAAATGAATTTTTAAAAAATTCGCAAAGTATAAAAATATTTTTTTTTAATAGAAATTATTAAATGACCACGTTTATATTTTTACAGTGTTAGTGTCTTGTTATGATTATTGATCTATAATATTTTCAGATTTTTAGAAATGGGGGAACGATGTTGGAAAAATCAAAAACCGACATTTGCTTGTATTTTTACCTTCATTTTTGTTGTGCCCATGTTCGTATTGTTACAATTTTAATAGCTTGTTACTGTTATAAATATATAATTTTTTGAGATTTTTTGTGGAGTTGTATCACATATAAAATAATTATAAATAATTATAATTATAAATATTCGGGTAATTGATATTTTTACTTCATCGAATGATCGTTATATGCATGATCAAAATAGTTTTACATGTATCAAATAATATAAAACTTAAAACCTTAGGAATGTCGAAAAAGACATGAATGAATGACGTTAATGAATACTTAATCTTTTATGAGTCATATTCTGAGAAATTCTAATGAGAAATTCTAATAAAACAATAGCTGCAATTCTCTTAATTCATACATGTAAAACTATTATATCCCCAATTTTTTTCAAAATCTTTGATACAATACAACAAAAGTTTAACTACCCTCTCAGTAAGGGTACGGGGTTGATATTTGACACAAATGGTATTCTTTGAATGGTTTATTAACTGATATGTACACTGATCAGTTTGGCTCAATTTTGACCATCTTATCCGGCTATACCCTTTCTATCGGTCTTGAAACGACCCGTTAAACGCTGAAGAGCCCATCGTGGTACCATGAACCGTTTTGCAATCGCGGATGTGCTATTTCTACACGCGTTAGCGTAGCAATGTCGCTGGAATTCCTGTGCTCCGAATTCGCTGAGCGTTAATCGCGTTGGAAACCGGTAAGAGCTGTCGTGGGAGGTGCTCAGCATTTCTAATGAGAGATGATAAGGCGGGAGGGACGTCGACAGCTGGACAATCTGACAGTAACGCACACCTACGGGGTTATCCACTTAGCTCTGCAATTTTAATTCGCTCGCGACCACAAAACCTCCCAAGATTCGTTCGATGAAAAGCCAACGGCTCGTAACACCGTTAGAAAAAAAAAGAAAGTTACATAATTGCGTATCGCTCACGCGCTGTGTTGCCCCACATCCATTGTACCCCGGGCGCAAAGTACTTTAACATGATTCATAAGCCGCTCTAAATGGGATGTCGCGAAACGGTGTTTCCAGGTTACCTAAAATCCTCTCTGAAGTTCTTTTTTTTTTTACTAATTCCACGGGCTAACGTACGAAACGCTTTGCTTCGTTTCTTTCGAGACTCTGGAGAATCGGTCGCGAAAGTAATAGAAACACCGTCGAGTCGAGAAGTTGTGTATATTTTGGAGTTTTTTTAAAGCTTCTCGTAACGACGATCCATCATCGAATAGCTTTGTTCTACATACGTTCTCCGCCGCCTCGGTATGTTAATATGATTCGTAAGTGGTCTAAATAGGATGTCGCAAAGTGGGGTCAAACGCAACGACCCCTAAGTGGTCGGCTCTTTCTCTCGATGCACTCTGGGTCACAGAATCGATCGACGATCGAAAGCGTTTAATGGCTGTATTTTAATGTCTGTTGATTATTACGTATTTGGTAAGGATCGCTAACACGATTATCACCGATACGAGAATCGGTCGATAAACAACGTAACCGAATTACAACGTGCAAATGAATTTACCTAACAGTCGAGGCAGAAAGAACCGGAGCCTGCCGGGATCTCGAGTATTTTTCAATCGTCGTCCAAATAAAATTCGACCTTATCAGCTGTATTCTTTTAATAGCACGTTCCTCCGTTATCGCCATTTTTGCACACTGTATCGGAGTGTATCGAGAGTGCGTGTCGTAAGAAGGTATCGCGGGCTGATAAGAACCGTGTGCAGTACCACCTTCTTCATCGTTATTCGATTTCGAGTTTTCGTCGCGATAGCGGCTGGATCGATCTCGCGTAATTAACCCCTTAAGGGGCCTTTCTACCTTGTGGGATTAAAAAAATCGATATATTTTTTTTTTGCATTTTCCTTTAGTACGTTGTCTCGAAAATATATCTACCAAATATTAAATTGAAATTTGAAAAACTAACGAGGTTATAACCTGCTGAAATGTACCGCGCGCAGGCATAACAACTGGACGCGGCGAAACTTTAAAGCTGTTTTTCTCGAAACTACATTTTTCGGCACTGCGTGCGCGATAACTAAAAAACTATTCAAGATATCAATATCAAATTTATACAGTATCTTCAGAACTGGTCTCCCTGTAGCATGAACTAGGATAATCGCGATATATGCAATACTTTTTCTTTTATTAATAAAAAAGCAACCAAATATATGAAAATATTCAGTATTTTTTCGTAAAATAGCTGCCAATTTGCCATTTTTTGTTTTTTTTGAAAAGATCCTAGTTCGTGCTATAACCACACTCATCTATATTAAGAATATCGTTGGTTTTAGGATTTCGAATAACTTGCTCGCAAGATATCACGTACGCAGTCGGGTGCCGTTCGTAAAAACTGTTGTTTGATGATCAACAAAAACAGCGTAATCGATAGATATTATGCGTTGCAAGAATTCGTAAGTATAGCTAAATATATAATAAATGTATCTAGAAAATCCGGAATTAATCGCTCTTTAATAACCCGCAAAAAAAAATCACAAAGAAACACGTATTTTTCATGCCTACAAGGTAGAATGGCCCCTTAACGTTCATGCCCGACTCCGACTGCTTTGAAAAACAATAGTTGTTTAATCCAACGGTTTAAGGGATGATAATATTTATTTTTCACAAATTCAATAAAGAAAACTGATCGTTGTTGGTTAACCCGAAAAATATGAGCGTTAAGGGGTCAATTTTAAAATGATAGCTCGGTTGCGTACGCAACAGGATGTAATGGGACGTTTGGCATGCAATTAGCAGCATTACGCGTTACAACTATTTAATAATGTATCGGGCATCGTGGCCCACGGGAAACGAACGGAAGAATTGAATTACAAAGTGGCTGGCGAACAACGTGTACTTAGCTTCCATCGTTGCGTGGCCGATCAGCGGAACGATATTGCGAAAAATCTGTAACGTTTATTGTTTTTCTTTTTTTACGGGAACTAAACGCGGCAAGTTTTATTCGTAGAAGCGGTGACGAATATTCGAGGAGTAAAACGGTGTTCGCGTCTTATAAATAGCGAAATTCCCCCGGCTGCTTTTCACCGACGATCGTCCTGCTTAAGGATGCATCGATCGTGTCTAGACGGTCACGTTCGTTTCACCGGTCTCGTCACGAACGGGGGAAAATCGTGACAATAAAAAAAGAAAACGGACACAGATGCAAACGGACAACGAACTTTATCGTTTCTTTCCTAAATAAAATCGCCTCGACGTCATTGGAAACGCTCCAATGTGTTTTTGCGTTGCTAGAACGAAACAATTTCGCTGGTTGTTATACTCCAATGACGAATTACGTCATGCGATAATCGAGGAGCGCTACGTGGATTTTCACGTATCGATACCCTTGGCTGCTATCGCGAGCGTTAACAATCGAGCTCCACAAAGAACAGTCCCCCAGGTCGAAAGAAGGGAAAACAAGATCTCTGTATCGGTTATAGAGAGCTGGAGGAACCAAAATCGGACTATTGTTAATTTTTTAGAATCTGATTATCATATTGGTGGAAGATCGCCTTGGAATCCGGGAATATCGAACACTTCTTACCCTTCTTGAGCTGTTTCTGCTTGAGTTCCTGATCCCTCTTGACCCCGTTACTTTCACTCGCTATAAAATTCTCGCTCGTCTTCGACTTCATTGTCCCTGCTGGTCGGTGACTATTGTGTAACGATCCAGCGCCGCGAGGCAGACTACACCTTTGCTTTTTTCTACTCTCTAGACGCAGATAAGATAATAAATATCTTGATTCGACGGTGCGTTAATTCCTTTGACTCTCGATGGATCGCGATGGGCGTCGAAATGTTGAAAATCGCGCGGAAATAATCGATTCAGCGGGAAAGTTGTACGATCGACTTGGTTCGATGTTCGCGATTTTCTGGAACGTTTCACACACACACGGTATCATCGGCACGGCCGCCGATCGCAGACTGACTGTGCGTCGACTAATGGAGGTCGGAGGCGCGCGGAGATTCGTGCGTCGAGTTTCGATTGTCAAGTCGCACGACTCGACTGACGTTTACTTTTCACGGCCGTCGGTATAGTGATTGCGTGCAGAGGCTAGCGATGGAATCGATCCGATGCTTGCTTATCATATTTGAGCAATTCGACGATCAACAGTTGCGCGAAACTTACCTGGGCGTAAGTGATTCCAGTTCGTGATCGCGGCCGTTGGATTTCCAAATCGTTGGCTCGTTAAGATCGAAGGAATTCCAAAGTATTTCGGAAAGCGTGACTTTCACGAGAGCAAAATCACCTTTTCCGTAAGTGCGTGCCGTAGAAGGGCAGAAATATTCTTTCCTTAATGGAGGCGCGTTTCCCAATGGTAGGACCCAATGCCGGTTTTATCTCGAAATTAATTACGAGGTCGTGTTATTATGTTACGAGATCTATGTGCACCGAGAAGGAAACTCTACACCTGTCGGGCCTTATTTTCTTTCAGATAGCGCTGATATGCGTTACAGGCGAGCGTATAGATGCCGTCGAGAAATACCTTGGAATCAAAGACATTATTTACGCAACGGTATACGAAAAGTACGGTTTCGCGTGCTGCACCGTGCTCGAGACGAAATTCTATCCGCGGCACTTCGACTTTTTGCATAATCGATGCTTGTCTAGAATCGATCGAACGATCACAGACCTCGAGTATGTATAGCGGTGGTACTCGCGACCACGATGCACCCTCATATACTTGTTGAACGCCTACGCGTTCATACGTACGTACATGTGCGTTCACAGAGTGTTTTAGAAACGCTCTGTAGCTTTCAGAAAATTTCAACTTGGATACAGTTTGAGGGTCTCGCGATTCTTCTTTCAACGTCTCGAATTCAATGATTCCACAAGACGTAAATCCGTTTAACTCTTAACCCTTTTAGTACCGAACGACGATATATCGGTGAGTATGCGATGGTGCCTTATTCTTCGCATTAGGAGAAAGCTCTGTTTCAAAAAAAATTTGTAAAACATTATAAAGGGTCTAATTTCATTTTCGAGAAAAAATTTCTTACCGAAAATCTAATTTTTCTTCCAGACCTAACCCAGACCTGACCCAAACCTAATCCAGACCTAACCCAGACCTAACCCAGACCTGACCCAAACCTAATCCAGACCTAACCCAGACCTGACCCAAACCTAATCCAGACCTGACCCAAACCTAATCCAGACCTAACCCAGACCTAACCCAAACATAATCCAGACCTAACCCAGACCTGACCCAAACCTAATCCAGACCTAACCCAGACCTAACCCAAACATAATCCAGACCTAACTCAGACCTGACCCAAACCTAATCCAGACCTAACCCAGACCTAACCCAGACCTGACCCAAACCTAATCCAGACCTAACCCAGACCTAATCCAGACCTAATCCAGACCTAACCCAGTACAAGGTGCCTAAATTTTTCGACGAAATTAAAATTTTTCAAATCGTTCTAAAAAAATTATTTTTATCTCGGGGTGTCAATTATACTCATTTTTGGGCAATAGACATGACCCCGAAATCCTACCCACTTTCGAGAACAAAATTCGAGAAGGTGTGAAATTTTTCGACGAAATTAAAAAATTTCAAATCGTCCTAAAAAAATTATTTCCAGTTGCAGGGGTCAATTGCAATCATTTCTTGTGAATAGACCTACCAGCGAAATTCTACCCATTTTCGAGAAAAAAATTCGAGTAGTTGGGGAAATTTTTAAAAATTAAAAAATTTTGAATCATTTTGAAAAAATTATTCTTAGCTAGAGGCATCAATTACAATCATTTTTTGTCAGTAGACATACCCCGAAAATCCTACCCAGTTTTTAGAAAAAAATTCGAGAACGTATGGAAATTTTTCGAAATTAAAAAATTTTGAATCGTTTTGAAGAAATTATTTTTAGCTAGGGGCACCAATTACAATCATTTTTGGTGAATACACGTACCCCTGAATTCCTACCCACTTTCTAGAAAAAAATTCGAGAAGGTGTGAGATTTTTCAACGGGGAAAAAAAATATTCAAATTGTTCCGGAAAAATTATTTTCCAATAAATGTTTAATTACGTTATTTATACGATTTGCAATAAATATTGAAACGCAATTGCCATTACTTTATTCTTTCTTTATTTCGTAATATGCTGGTTTTTGAATTTTTTAAATATCATTCTTAGTTTGGTTTTCACGAGCTTTTTCTACTAAAAGGGTTAAGGTGCCCGATGACCGCAATCCTTTCTGTGCTCTCATTTTGTCGCTTTCAGTTTGTCCCACCTCCGATAAGTGGCTGCGTTTATTAGTTCCAAGACGCTTATAACGAAGACTACGAAAGCGGAAAACCTCGAGCGACTTTCTTTTTTTATTTACCGGCAGTAGGTCTTGTAGGTCGACCAGCAAATTTGATGCGAGCTAATTAGGCACACGTGAGGTTGCCACTTTCGTTAGAGATCGTTAGAAATATTCTATCGCGCTTCCTACACCTTCTGGACGGATTTTCTTAATAACGGAACTTTGAAAAAGGAAACATTGTTCCATAATTTCGATCGTCTTGATAGTTAAGTCTTCTCGTTAGCGAGCGTGACAAAAGCGCATGGCCAACAGCAGTTCCGGTGCATTTCACCGCACGAGATTTTCCCTTCCGGCTAGCAGCGCAGCGTGAATCGAATACGGGGGGGGGGTATCGATCTGCAGCGTTTGCAGTTTCACTGAAAGCCGTTAACGGCACTTTGAGGGTTGAGACCCTTGTGCCAAATGTATGTCAATATACAAGGGACGCAACAACAAAAAGAATCAATACCATTCGTCGATCGTTGCATTATTTAGAACGCGGTTTCAACGCACCCCCTGTACGTTGCGTAATAATTCAGAATACTATAGTTCCGCGAAGCGCCTACGGCGCATCGACGAGTCGGTTCGTTGCGAATAAAGTTTTAACTCGTTTAATACGGGTGCAACAACACGGTTACTGTTGTACAGAGTCGGTACGCGGCAAGTATGTCGTGAAATTCGAGTGTATAAATACCAACCGCAGTTTCCTGGCGATATAGATAACACGGCGATTACACTCGAACAAAGTCAATATTTAAAACCAATGGACGCATTATGGCGCCATGCTAATACTCGAGAGAATGCAGGACTTATGTATGTATTTGATATTAATCGTGTTTTTTTACAAAAAAGAAACCTGAACGTGTCCGTCACGCAGGACACGCCTGATATCGTGCGTTTAATTGTACGAGCGGAATAGAGTTGCACGTAATTTTACGGCACGAGAGAAAATGGTACGCGAATCGGTAGGATATAAACGTCGCAGGATGCATCGCTGCCTCGTTGCTCCTCTCGACGTGCATACGTATTGAATCTCACGCACACGACGTCGTGCAAGGTACCCGGTGGTTGCGTGGGTAGAACGCATAATTGCGCGAGCAAATTTACGAGCGTGGCGTCCTCACATACCCGTCCTGGAATCGCTAGTGCACGGAACGGAGAGACATTCAATTCCTGTCGATATTTCACACAATTAGAAAAGAGAATAGTTGTACAGATACGTCTAAGAAAAGTAAATTTGCATACTTCGATGTGCACGCACAGCCTAGGGGTCGGATCCGACAATCCTTACGAACCGCTGAAACTTGATAATAATTTCTTTCCTACAAATTCAACGTTCTCGTTACACACATACACAGAAGAGCAAGAGTTTTGACGTCTCTTAATGGTAAAAAGCAATCTTTCCGATTACGCAACAACCGACACGTTGAAAAGCCAGAAGTAAATACATACGCGATAAACCTGCATTATTTTATTTGCTCGCGTCGAATCGATAAAACATAGAATGAAAATGTACGAAGAAAAGAGGAATAAAAAAAAAAGAGGAGGATTTTCCTCGAGACTTGGTAAAGGTGGCAGCCCTAGCCGAAGATCGAATGCGACACAGCGCACCGCTCGAGAGGAATGCAGGTCACTCTTGAATAGCGCGAAAACAAAATGAACAGGAAAAACAGTCGGTGGAGGTATACACACGTCCGGCTTACCCTAGGAAACGTCAAACCGATGGATCCACCTATTTATAGAGCCCCCGGAGTGAGTTTCACGGATACGATCCACGCAGAAAACATTCGGTGTGCTCGTCACGAGGAAAAGCCCGTGAAAATTGGGCGGAAATCGCGATACGCATGGGCGTACCACAAGCGCGTAAGCTTTTCGACTGTTTGACGAGAAGGGACGGTAGACGGGCCAACGGGGCCGCGTACATTCACCATGAACGGCGAAGCCACGGAGAGAGAGAAAAGCTAGCCGGCATTCAGCCACTTGGTTTCCGCCTTTTACTCACCCATCTTTACGGCCGTGCACGAGCTACGTTGCTTTCTGATCACGGTTCGTCGCGGACGATCAATTACACGATCATATTACAACACTGATCACGAGTAAAAACAGCACATGCACGGGATTTCACTTAGGAAATCACGGGAAATGCTAAAGACGTTCTCACCACCGAACGCTCGACGTCCGACATTGTAGTGGCGAGCGAACTCGGCAATGGGCATGCGCGTCTCTCGTGACACTGCCGTACCTAGACCTCCGTTCCTACGAGTTATATACCTCTAAATAGAAAATGGATTCTTGAAATTTAATTCTATATCGATAAATCTAGTTCTATGAATAGTCGACACTCTTAAAATGTTTTATCTCTATATTAATGTTTGAAAATTTTGATATTTACTGCAAGAGTTTTCTATAACGAAAGAGAACCCCATAGAAGAACATGCTACGTTAGTGGAGTAGCCAAACTTCCTTCCTTACCATCCGTGTCGTGTCCAACGTTATCGGTTCACGTCGGAATTCGAATTTAGAACTCTCAGTGTTTGGAATTATGACTAAATTATTGGGAGAATTTATTATTTCGAAACGGGCCTGAACGCATAGGAGATGCATCGATTAAATTCACAGGCATTACCCAACCGATTTCGGTAGATCAGTTGGCTATAGTTCCCAAGATCACCGAACTCCGGAAGAGGTCGTACGAAACCAATGGCTTCTTTTACCAGGTCGGTATTTCAGTTCACGCGACAGTAACTTCAATAAGATTCTAATCATAGACGTTTACGTATCTTTGTTAGAATCCTGTATAATTTACTGATAAGAAATGAAAGAAGAAAACTTATACAAAAGAAAGTATCGTATACAGTATAGAACGACCTTGGTTCTCGACAGAAATTCAAAGAAACTTTCAGTCTCCTCGAATTTCTCCATATTTCCATACCTATTGTTTGCAATAATTATTAATTAACATCAGGTAATAGTTAAAATAATGTTCTACAGCATGTGTTGTATATTCGCGTGGAATATTCATTGTTTGGTCGAAGGAACGAACATGTGATTTACATGTCTGACCTTGGTTCTCGTTAGAAACTCGAAGAATCCTCGGTCACCTCGAATTTTACCATATTTCCATTCCTATTGTTTGCAATAATTATTAATTAACATCAGGTAATAGTTAAAATAATGTTCTACAGCATGTGTTGTATATTCGCGTGGAATATTCATTGTTTGGTCGAAGGAACGAACATGTGATTTACATGTCTGACCTTGGTTCTCGTTAGAAACTCGAAGAATCCTTCGGTCACCTCGAATTTTACCATATTTTCATTCCTATTGTTTGCGACAATTATTAATTAACATCAGGCAATAGTTAAAATAACGCTCGATAGTGTGGGTTGTATAAATAATTGTTTTTAATGCCATTTTGCGTAGAATGTTTATTTTTCGGTCGAAGACGGTTAACCGTTAATTGGTTGGTGAACTCGCCAAGGACGGTCCTCCCCACCCCTTCGACTCTTCTGCCCGAGGCTACTACCGGTGACGAGCTCTCTCTCACTCCTTCTCCTCCGCGCTGGCGGACGTGACGGAACCCCGTGGTTCCGCGCTCCATCTTTACTCACCACTACTGACCAGTGCTGACCACTGGGCGAGCATTGGTCAACTTTGGTGACCAATACTGACCATTAGTGACCAGTCGCGAGTTCCGAATCTCTCCTTTCTAATTTCTTTTTTCGACCTTCGAGCGTCTGTTGGGCTTGAATGCGGGGTTGCATCTTGCTTTTACTTCTTGTTCCTTGTTTGGTTTGTTCGATGCACATTCTACATTGCATGTACAAATCTGTATTCACTGACCACTATCGACACAGTGGTGAGTGATATCTCAATCTCCAATTTCTCACTTCTTTTTCGACATTCAAGTATCTGCTGGAGTTGAATCTATCTATGGGGTTTCATCTTGTTTTCATTTCTCTGGATTCCTTACATATTTTACTTCTGGCTCCTTGTTTGTTCCCATATTTTATTCTTGGTTTCTCTGGGTTGATTTATTTTATTTCAGGGCTTTGTGTGTTATCAATTCATTATATTTAATTGTTTAACTAATCGCAAATTCGGTTCGCGTCGCGTATCTCGTCCCTTGCGTCGATCACTGCTGATCGACATCGCGTCGTGTCGCGTCTCCCTCGATCTACCTTCGTCCCTTTTCAAACGAAACAATTACTTGGCACAACTAAACTAGAAGATCGAAGGAACATTGCTTCCTTCTATCTCTCTGGTTTAGTAATCTAGCTTGTAGGAATGTAAAAGGGAGATCGACGGAACTTTGATTCCATCTATCTCCCTTCGGGTCTCCAGTCGCAGCAACCTCCACGTGGTGAGACCTGGGTAATATTATTTACCGTTTAATCAATAATCGTATCGCTCTTAGCTGGGTAATGCAATTATTAATTGAAAATTAAATAATATTAGCAAATGGCTGCGATCCCCTTTGCATAGATCATCGTGAATATAGAGCTTAGGTTAATTTCGATTCTCATTGATTCGTCAAAGATTCTAGAATATTGTCAAAGTCGAGGTATACGAGTACATTTTTACATTTATTTATACATTTCATTACATACATTTTCGTGTCATTCGCAACGTTACCAACAGATTCAGAAACATAGTCGACTCACATGTATTTAGGCACACATTACAGCTCTTTGGCTATCAATACTAATTCAGTGAATAGTTACTATACAAAAATCACCTAATAGTTACTAAACTAAAATCATTTCCGAATTCTCAGGTCGGTATGGCAGTCAGAATGAACCGCGAAAGACCACAAAGTGAAAGGGCCTACCCGTCTGTTCTGGCGGCACAGACGAAGGTACAGTGATTTTACCATTGGTGATACAGGAATTGGTAGAAATTGATATTACAGACGGGTGGTCAGAACCAAATCTAACATTTTATTCAGGTTTCGATCGTACATGTTAGTTTCTATTTACGATTGTTTAAAAGACGAATATTCCCAAAATTGTAGCTATTTAAAACAATTCTATCGAACACCGTTAGCGATTACTGACTGTTCCATTTTCAAGCGTAAAGTTTATGGCAAGTAAACACCAGATGGTGTTACTATCGTCTTTTATCGCCCTCTTATAACAATGCATAGCAAATACATACCGATGTTTTCTTTGCACTTTAAATACAATAGAACGTTGCTTTTGCGCTTCGATAATCGGTCGTACGGATAATTGATACTTTACTCGCACCATAATCGGTCATCGTCGCTCATTATAATGCAAATGGGTATGCATACAATTTAATAATTGTAGAAAGTTGGTGCATTCTCGTTTTTGCGGGCTATCAGTTCATGAACCATTGTAACCTTCTAACTGTAGTCTTCCCTGAAACATTAATCAAGAAAGTTTTTACAGTAAATACGTAAATAGAATGTGTCGGCCTCGGCAGGTTCGCAATAGCGTTATTTCTCGCTTCATTACTCGCTAATTTGTAATTTCTGATGATTGCGTGTTCTCGGCCATACGGCGAACCAACTAGGAAGAAGTTGAACGTCATTCAGATTTACAATTTAGCGGAAACTCCAATGAGACACTCTGTTCTTCGTTATATTTCAATTCAACATCGATTCGACGCCAATTGAAATTTCCAAGTTTAACGCTGGCTAATTCTGAAGCCGCTCTTCGAAGGTTTCACGTCTCCGGAGAAGATCTCCTCGATCTCCCATGGATCCTCCAAGGCTAACAAACTTGTTCCTTTTATTTTTTTTTATAAATTCACGGAAACAAGGCTTGGATCGTGGGTATCGACAGGCGAACGGAGTCGCTTCGACCATCCGTGAAATTAGGTGGCATATCGTTGTCGAAATACCGAGCTGGAGCAACGAACACTCGCGAAACGATTGTATATCGGAGTCTCTGATAAAAAGAGCTGTCGTGTAATTGCTCGTTGACGATAATGTTAATCGAGGACGCGATCTTTTCCGTTTTGTCAGTCTTCGAACTATCGATCAACGAGGTAAAGATCGGCTTTGTGGGACGTTTAATCTGCGCCGAGCACACTCGTGTTCGTGCCAACGTGCACCGCGAACCGTTGGATGCAGTTGTTGGGCGTCCATCGATGTGCAACTGCACGCGAAACTAGCTTTCCGCGGTCTTTACCTCGTCGTTATCATGCGTGTAGAGATCGAAGGTGGTGGTAGGTTGAAATTAATGCGGGACATGCAACTGCGTTTAGTTTGCGAGGGCTTTAGCCTGCGCCGAAGAGTACTTCAAACATAAACGCGTACCTCGATACCTGGTTTTATCCTATTTTCCTTTAAAATATTAACGGCTTCCATTAGCGATCGCATCACCGTATTAGATTGCTCTAAAAGCTATTTAATCGGTAGTTCGACGTAACAGTAACAACCGGGAACGCTTTAGAACTTTCGGATTTTCATTTCTCTTTTTTATTAACGATACTATCCGAGTGTTCGTAGTGTAAAGCGTGACGAACGAGCCCCGCTGACGTTTCTAAGAATTCCGATTCTCGTTCGCGACGGCGTAATAAAAAGTTGGACGTTGTATTTAAGAAATGAAAGATGGCCTTGATACATCCGCAAAAAACGATTGTACGTAAACGTTTTCTATACAGTAGCTCGATTAAGAGGTATTTAAGGCGGTAAAGTTAGGTAGTTCACCTTGCGTGTGGCAAAAAAAGTAAACGTCTTTGTCGGTTCTCGTGTCTCCTTCGGATCTACTATTCCGTAAAGTCATTGCCACCGATTCAGCGACCGGGCCCGCGTTACTTCACGGATACCATGGTAGCGATATTTTATTTAAAATAGAAAATTCGTGGAGATGTTTGGCAGGTATAAGGCCGTCGCGACTTCCTCGGTTTCCCTTCATCGTCGGCGCAGAAAGCGCAAAACGGTCGACGAGGAGCCGCAGTGAGGGGGAGGAGGATGGTTAAAAAGACGGCGATTAGTCAAGCGAAATCGTCCATCACGTCTGAACATACGAGGAACACATGGGGACTAGCTTCTGCCGCACCTCTCGAAATAGAGAGGGGTGGGACGTGCAGGGGGAGGGGGACGAAAGTACAGAGTTCTTTTCGGCTAACCGCCTACTTAATTAAAACAACATTAAGCTGGCCGGCTTACGCCGTTCTCCATGGACCGTGCAGCCGGGCAGACGAACCGCGAAACACCAGAAAGAACAAGGTGCTGGAACACGAGAGACGCGCACCAGAAGACGAGACCAGTCTTCGTAGCTGTTGAATATCGGCTGTAACTCGCCTCCTGTGCCTGTGTCTCGTGTACCATCGTTCCTTATTAAATTCCAGTGAGTGTGAAAAGTATTCGTACGCTAGTCAATTTGAACAAAAACTTTGCAGAACTTTGTTTGTTACGAAAGTATGTTAACAAAAACGTGCATACATATTCTTAGAAATCTCTGGAACAAATGTCATTAATAGACTGCGGATCTTTATGCAAATTCACACTTTTATTAATAGAATTAATAAAACGGGAGCTTTGTAGATGATTGTCTCAACCCTTAAATATAATAATTCGTATCTTACTTTATTTCTTATATTTTTGCATATTAAGTGCATTCTGTAGTTTTATCAGGATTAAAATTTCCCATAAATGCATAAACATCCGCAGTCTAGTCATTAACAACAAATTATTTATTTATATTTATTACGAAAATATTAACAAATTTCCAGAAATTGACCTAAAATATACGCGTAATTAGTATTCGTACAGTCTTTGATTCGTAAAGGCCTGATTCCACTGAGGTAACATGTAGCATGAGGCAATTACGCATAACATATATATACGCAATATTATCAAGGCAACATTTAGGCAACATGTCGCATGCGATTACGACGCATGCAACATGAAATCGACGTTATGTAGACACTTGACATGTGCATTTGCTACACATTCATTTCTTTCCTTTCCGAAATAAAAAAACGCGGGATTATTTGATATTGTTTTGTCGAATCGACAAGATTGAACATGTCGAGCAATGTCGTCAGTTAACGACAAGTAGCATGCTACAGGTCGCATAGTGTTACCGAACGACATGTGGCATGTTACAAGTCGCATAGTGTTGCCTCAGTGGAATCATACCTTAACATTCCACATAGAACGATTACAAGATATTCCATGATATGTAAACATACCATCAGTATGTCTGGAGACGCTGTCGGTATAGGTAGTATCCTGAATTCAAACATTATCAACGAAATTATCAGTAAAATGGGAGGAAAACTCGAGGAAACCTCTGAAGAAGAAAGGAAAATTGTTATAAATTTACATAATAAGTGTAAAACACTGAGTAAAATTTCTAAAGTTTTAAATAGACCGAGGTCCACGATTCAAGGTAATCATCGAGAGATATGGCGATCGAAAAACTGTAAATAATCCAAGAAACGGACGCAAACGAATAATAAATGAGTATACCGGCCGATGGATAATTCGAAAAATAAAGATAATCGAAAATCCAAAGATAAGTGCGGTGAAAATCACAGCTGAACTCAAAAATGATCTGGACATTAATGGATGCAGTAGCACGGCGCGTAATTTTTTACGGGATAGAGGATATCACGGCAGAGTAGCACGTAAGAAATATTTCGTAAATGAAATTAATAGAAAGAAACGATTGCAATTCGCGAAAGAGCACGTTAATGTTCCTATGGAGCACTGGAACCGTATTATATTTAACGATCAGAGTAAATTTAACATATTTGTGTCAGATGGACGATGTACGGTATGACGGGAAACAAATACCGAGTACGAAAAAAGAAATTTGAAGGCGACCGTAAAGCATGGGGAATATCAGTGACAGTTTGGCAGTTAGGCTCTATGAGTGCGAGCGGGGTTGGATCCCTCCCTTTAATCGATGGTACCATGGATCACAAAATGTACATCGATGTTCTAAAAGAGCATCTTCGGGTTAGTGCAAATAAAATGCAGTTACAGGGCAATTATATATTTTTGCAAGATAATGATCCAAAGCATAATGCTTCTAATACACGTCAGTGGATCCTATATAATGTGCCGCGGCAATTAAAAATCCCTCCACGGTCTCCAGACGTAAATGTGATGGAGCACTTATGGAGTCATCTTGAAGTAAAAATTCGAAACCATCGCATTTCTTCGAAACAAGATTTAAAAAATGCACTTTTAGAGGAATGGAATAAAATTTCTAGTACTGTAACAAAAAATTTAGTAAATTCAATGCCACAAAGGCTTAAAGCGATTATATTAGGTCGTCCCATATGTTCGTGCCGAGTTTTCTACTGCAACTTGAAGTAATATTTTAAACGTATGATGGAATTTTATGAAAAATAGTAAACCTCTTCTCGTTCAACAACTTCTTCCCCTTCTTTTGGCAAAGCCATTGTATCGTCGCTCCAAAACTTGCTGGATATTTTATTCAAATTTAGTTTAACGCTTTTCATTAAAACGTTGACATTTTCAAATTGTTTATCCACTAATAAGCCTGGAGATTGTTATATTTTATATCTTATCAGATTCGGTTGTTATTATATGCTAACAGAAATATTTACGCAACCAGGCTCTACCGCGATTAAGAAAATTTTGTTCCATAAGTTAGTGTGGATTCGAAACTTCGAACTTTGACACAATATCTATTTGTTTCAAATTTCTATGAATTGTTGATGTTACTATGTTTGAAATTTCAGAAATCACCTCAACTGACAAATTTTCTTTGTTTTTTATTAGATTACAAATTTTATCCTTATCAATTTCAGAGTATCGAACGGCACGAACTTATGGGACGACCTAATACAATCTAAAGGAAATCCCACTAGATACTAAAATAGCAAATAGACTGATTTTTGTTACGTTTGTGCACTAAAATTTACAGTTTTTGTTGTAAAATTAGAAGTGTACGAATACTTATTACACGTATGTATATTTCACGCCAATTTCTGGAAATTTGTTAATATTTTCATAATAAATATAAATAAATAATTTGTTGTTAATTACATTTGTTCCAGAGATTTCTAAGAATATGTAGAATATGTATTAATAAATAATATGTAAAATACTTTTTACACTCACTGTATTTCGAGGATACTTTGGTAGTCCTCATCTATGAAGATGTAACCTGTCGGCGATCCACGAGCTCAACCGAGAAAGTTTCTTGGGGGCGCAAATAAAAGTTTGCATCAACGAGACAATCGCGACTGAGCACGCCAGCCAATTAAGCCTGAAAGAACCGAAGGGCGAGACTGTCTGTTTCCACCGGTCAGAACTGAAACCCGTCGGGACGCTACTCTTTGTATATCTAAACTTTTCCATAAAAGATACGCGTCCAGGATGATTGGATCTTTGTGAAATTTAAGTTTGAATCGAAGGCTATCGAAATCCAGGGATTTAAGCGTAGGCTAATTCGGATCAGACACGCGCGCTGCATCCGAAGTGGAAACACGCAAGCACGCGCTAGCCAATTAAGTGCAATGCTGAAGACGAAAGGGTGAGAAACGACCGTGACACTTAGCAGTCTTAAGTAGCAAGATTTAGAGACGACAGGTGCACTGATAGCATCCTGTTCCGTACCCTCGAACGGTCGGTTTTCCCTCGGGACGGCCACCTCGACGGAAAAATGCGCGAACGCGCTCCTTTTGGCAACCGACGCCTCGCGTATTAATAATAAGCGCTTGATGCCTCGCCAACTGTCTTTCCTTTCTGCCCCTTTGAGCAAATTGCCTTCAAACTGCCAGCTGAAATTCGTTCTAACGGAGTCGCGAAATTTTAGACCAGAAAAAAAGATCAGTCGATAACTAGCATTGAAACGTCGATTAATTAGCTAGCGGTCGGTAACCGTTGGATACTCGAATGTCGATAAATCAGTTTGTTAGAATTAATAAGCGATATTTCGGATTGCGAAGTTTTATGGAACGCGTGTGTATAGAAGAGAGAATAAATCTTGGGGCTCGATCGTTTTGTCCGTGGAAGTCTGCAATTGGGCGAGTGTTTCGAAACTGCTCGCGATCGGAGGAATACAAGAGGCCGCGCCGGGGCACTTGGGGTTCCATGAATAAAAGAGAACAATGTCCATTTTGCAGCAACGTTCTTGCCACGCACGTCTCGGGCACAATGGGACGTTCCTCGGAGTAATTTAAATGGATCGATTCGTACGAACGGGAGGCACAACGACCGTGTATCGTGCGGCTACACGCGAAAGAAACGCGCTCGCGATCGTTCCGCGAAAAAGCAACAACCACCGCCGTCGTAATAAAAATGGCGAGGAGGAACGAGGCGGTCTGATATCATGGTAAAAATGACCGCCTACGAGTACGTATTTAGCGTATTGTTAAAGAGCGCACCGATGCGTAGCTCCTTCAGGAACTCGGCACGTTCGTTCTTTTGCCGGAGACATTGTGACCGACGCGTTTTGTATCCAAATAAGTCTGTCGGGAGAACCGAGTAATTTACGTCCTCGAGGGGCCCAGAAACGCTCGAAAATTATGGGAACTCTTTCGAGGGATTTGCCGTGCTCGTCCTGTCGCCACGAACCCCCGTCCACACAACTTTTATTCACGTCGATAAACTCGCGAAAAACGTTTAATTACCGGCGCACGAGCGCCTATCCGACCCAGACATCGTAACGAGACCCGAATCATGAGTTAGCAAACGAGTTTAATTGGCCGCTTTGGGTCACGTTCGGAGCACCGAGCATTGATAAACGACGCTTTCCATGCAAATTGGAAAAACAGAGGCGATTCGAGCAGCACTCCGTTATTTTTCGTACACGTTTTCTATCTCCGAGCCATTGTTTCAAACCTCCAACTCTGCGGTTACGCGTCCCTTCCCTTTTCCAGGGCTTTTATTAGAGAATGATCAGCTGCGTCAGGTGTTCGGACACAAAATCCTCTTATTCTCCTCGACGGATTATTTTCGTGGAATTGTTGTTAATGGTCACGGCTCAGGTTGCTTCTAAATCTTATCGATCGTCTATAAAACGTTTACAGGCTGTCTGTTGCACCCAGAACGTGTCTATTAGCGCTTGTCCGCAGCTGTTTCGCAAAAAGCTCGGCAATACGCCGACCGTGTGTCATTTTTCGTACGCGAATGGTACATTATCGCCCCGGTCTTGCAAACGGTAGTGACACCTGAGCAGCAATAATCGTATACAAACGGCAGTTCATTTTATAGTTTGTTGAGTCGTCCGTGGTGCGGGTTTAACGCGGCGGACGCGTCCATTATTTTTCTCGTTCATTCGTATGCGCATGTTTATTGAGCAGTAAAAAGATCGACGCGTCCCCGACGTTCGTTCGGAAGTTGCAACCGGGCAGAGCAGGACCAAAAGGAAAAACGAAGTAAAATTGTGGATGACGTTTACCAATTCGGCAAAGGAAACGTTACGAGTCGTGGAAAATATAATTCGTGTTTATTCCACGACTTTTATCGTCGAGAACGGTTTCACTTATCACTATTTTCCGGTTTACTTCGAGAGCCATAAAATACACGGCAATAAAACACTATCCGCCGTGATACGGATTCGAAAATAAAAATATGTCGCGTTCTTGCGGCTCGGATAATTATTTTGCAAACAAAGTTAATCCCTTAACGTTCATGCTGGAGTCCGACTGCTTCGAAAAATATTTGTTTCATCCAATGGTTTAAGGGATGATAATATTTGTTTTCCTTCATTGTAATTAACAAATCTAATAAAGAAAACTGATCATTCTTGATTAACCCGAGAAATATGAGCGTTAAGTGGTTAAGTTGGTCGTGTGCGTCTGCGCCCTTGTAAAATGGCGGCCAGGTGCGCGGGGAATTTACATTCGAATCGAAGCTATCTCGATATCTGGGTCGATTTGATCGCGCAAAAGGCAAACCTCGTTGAAAAGTATTAAACGATACGTCGACGCGACCGACGCAAGACATAACGAAAGGTTTAAACACATTGTTAAAGCTCTACTTAGTGCAACTTTTATGCACCCAGGAAGGGCACGCCCCCGCTTCCTGGTCCTGGCGCGTCCACGGGGGCCACTCAACGGCCGGGAATCGAATTTTATATGGAGATTGCCGTTGTTCCCGGGAACACTAAAGAGTTAAGGGCCACTTAAAATGGCTGTCGTTCGTTCGCAACAGAGGCAGCTTCCCTCGCGTTCCCTTGCTCCTTGTTCTTTCTGCGCCGCGGTAAGGGTAGCTGGTATTATTATTATTATTATTATTACAAAGAGGAGTTCGCGGCATAAATAAATCGTAAATCAAACCGGCGTCATAAACGTCGAAAAGCTTCGAGACAGTTCGGACCGTGCGATCACCGCACAATGGTGCCGCAATTTTGCAATTTGAACGCTTATAAACCCCTCGCCCTTGGCGTACGCCCACCGTGTTCGCCCGGATGGGCGCGCGAGCGCCACGAATGAAATACGATTACTTTCGTTCAATTTTTTTTTGTTTATCTATCTGATTTTTACGTTTCGCGCCTGCGAGGAATTGATTTCGTGGATTTTTGGCGCGTCCCGGCATATCACTGATAATAGACGCGGGTTACCTGGCCGTTTAGAAGGCGAAAAGGATCGTGCACGCGCGATATTTTCTTGTACCGTTTCGGAGTCGTTCCGAGAAACCGGCACTGAGGCGTTCGAATTGTTGCCAAGGTGGCGCATCATTGTTTATTAGATACAGTGTCGCGTAGGGCAGCCCACTCGGTCGATCGTTTTCCACGTTCGTAGGGAGGAACGGCGCTTTTTACCGTCGATATTCCGCTTCGTTGTCTTCGCGACGGGAACAAAAACGTTTAACGAACTCGTTCCGATCGAACGATTCCAGCGGCGCAGCGGCGAGATCGTTTTCTTACCCACCGGGGATTAGAATTTACGCGGGATCGTCCCGGTGTTTGTGATTTACTCGAAACGCCGCGCGAATTAATTAAAAGCTCGATCGACGGGATCACCTGGCGTTATCGTTCCTTTTTAGCAATTTTCTTTCGGGCCCGCGGTGTCGAGGAATAAGCGTTCGCGAATGGTTTATTTTGTTCCTTGGGAGCCTGGGAGTAACGTGTAACGCGATAAAGAGGGACTAATTGCGAGAAAGGCTTGACGCGGGGCGCAGGGTAGGTGGGTCGGGTGTCCAAGTTTCAAAATAAGAGCAGACTCGCTCGAGGGTGCAATTAATCACGCCGGAAAGAGAGCTGCCTTCCGGGGTTTTATTAACCAATTACCCGGGACGCGGTATATTTGATGCTCCGGATAAATAGCCGGCAAACAGCGCCGGGAATTCATTAGCGATCGGGTCCTTTCGCTAGCTTCTTTAGTCGAAACGGAAGCGTCACGAGGACATTTCCAAATCGTCGACTTTGGCGTCCTTTGATCGAGGCCTTCTAGGTCAGCCTAGATGCTCGGAGGCTATTCAGGATTATCTATTACCGCAAAAGTCAGTCTCGTGTAAAGTTTAATCCTTCTAGTGCCTTTTTAGTAGCGAAAAACGGGGGCCTATACGAAGAATACCGAGCCTATTTGACGAGTTTGTTATGGTTCGAGAAAAAGCTCGTAAAAACCAAACTAAGAATGATATTTACAAAATTCAAAAAGCACCATATTACGAAATAAAGAAAGAATAAAGTAATGGCAATTGCATTTCAATATTTATTGCAAATCGTATAAATAACGTAATTATAAAATATGATAAAAAGCATAGAAACAAGTTTCTCTTCTACAAGCAATATTTACACATAAGAATAATCATTGTTTGATCAGAGTTTTATGTAGGTCACGTAGCATAAAGTATAAGTATTTGATTTTCAATGATTTTTTAATAAATAATCAATTCAAAATATGACGAGGCTTTGTTAAAGAGTTAGTTACGTTTAAAGCGGAACCTGTACTGAATTTTTTTGCTCGAAAACGCGCAGGATTTCGAGGGTATGTCTATTCACCAAAAATGATTGCGATCGACTCCCACAACCGAAAATAATTTTTCCAGAACAATTTGAAATTTTTTTTTCCCGTTGAAAAATTTCACACCTTCTCGAATTTTTTTCTAGAAAGTGGGTAGGAATTCAGGGGTACGTGTATTCACCAAAAATGATTGTAATTGGTGCCCCTAGCTAAAAATAATTTTTTCAAAATGATTCAAAATTTTTTAATTTCGAAATATTTCTATACCTTCTCGAATTTTTTTCTAACAACTGGGTAGGATTTTCGGGGTGTGTCTACTGACAAAAAATGATTGTAATTGATGCCTCTAGCTAAGAATAATTTTTTCATAATGATTCAAAATTTTTTAATTTTTACAAATTTCTCCGCCTACTCGAATTTTTTTTTCGAAAATGGGTAGAATTTCGCGGGTATGTCTATTCACAAGAAATGATTGCAATCGACCCCTGCGACTGAAAATAATTTTTTTAGGTCGATTTGAAATTTTTTAATTTCGTCGAAAAAATGTCACACCTTGTCGAATTTTTTTCTCGAAAGTGGGTAGGATTTCGGGGTCATGTCTATTGACCAAAAATGAGTATAATTGACACCCCTAGATAAAAGTAATTTTTTTAGAACGATTTGAAAAATATTAATTTCGTCGAAAAATGTCACACCTTGTCGAATTTTTTTCTCGAAAGTGGGTAGGATTTGGGAGGTATGTCTATTCACCATAAATGATTGTAATTGACCCCTGCGATCGAAGATAATTTTTCCAGAACGGTTTGAAATTTTTTAATTTAATTGTTAATAATTTTTTAACGAGGCCTCGGTCAAGAAACTGATATTCTTCATTTTCGTCTTATTTCGGCCTCTAGAATCTCCTATTAAAATTTTTTCCCAGAATACATACGTTTCCGCCACAAAGTAGTGTCGAGTTGCTGGTTCGCAAAAATAATTTTTTAAATGCTTTCGCAATAAAATTAGACCCTTTATAATGTTTCACAAATTTTTTTTGAGACAGAGCTTCGTCCTAATGCGAAGAATATGGCAACATCGCGTACGCAACGATATATCGTCTTTCTGTACTAAAAGGGTTAATCGACGATTTAGATCGAAGTGGATAATTGTTAGCGGTGGTTTGTTCATTGGAATTGCAAGGGCAAAGGTGGCCAGGAAGGTTCGTCGTCGGGCGTTTATAGCCGTTGGATGTCGATAAGGGTACGCAGCGACGATAAGTTTAACGGGTGAGCGTTCGGTTGCCAGGGTCGTGCGGAATCTCGGACGTAAAAGTTTTATTCGCGCGATAACTGGTGTTTCCGTGGTGGTTGGGAAGATTGCTGCTCGACATGCGATACGAAGAGATGGGACGCGTAGGACGACAGAGCGGATCGAGAAGCGAAAAGCGAGAAACGAAAATCGACGACCGTTGGACGAGGGGGGGTGAGGGGGGGGGGCGACCAAACGAGACGCATCTGTTGTCTCCGGATCACGTGAAGGAGCGAGAGTCGAGTCGCGAAACGCGATATCGTGATGCATTGTGCGAGAGCGACTGCGGCCGAAAAAGAGAAGAAGACGTCAGAAGAGGATGCGGCGGCGACGATATATAGAGAATAGCGTATTGCAGTTTAGAGGATCGCGTAGTGTGCGGTTTGGTAACGCGGCGGCGTGGCGGCGGGCGTAGCGTGTGGCGTGCATACCACCGTGGTTGTACGGTCTCGTCTGGTCCGCTCTCTCTATCCCCCGCGGATCGCGATCTCACTCTTTCGTTCGGCGGAGGTACAAGCGGCGGCACCCTTTGATCTCCCCTGGCCACGCCCCCTTTTTTCATTTTTTCACTCCTTAAAAGGCAGATGGACAAAGTGTATTGTAAAGTGGGCAGCGCGCCCAAGAAG
This sequence comes from Colletes gigas, assembly GCF_013123115.1. Lineage (NCBI taxonomy): Eukaryota > Metazoa > Arthropoda > Insecta > Hymenoptera > Colletidae > Colletes > Colletes gigas. The sequence goes on from NW_025106644.1 coordinate 4,814,175, forward strand.
ACAGTCGGCTAAGAAGAGGAGGAAGAGGACCGCGAAGGATAAAAACAGACAGAAGGATAGATCTAGGGGGGGCGAGAGGCGAGGGGGGAAAGGAGTGAACGAGAGAAACCCGGGGGGTAGAACGATAGAGGGAACCGGCCGGACGGGCCGAAGAGAGACGCACGCTGTAGGTGAGGCTGCTGCTGGGCTCCGTGTCCAGTTACAATTATTAAGGACTCTCCGGGCTCCAACGAGTGACCGAGAAAGACGCCTCGATCGGAGAAGGAGCCAACGATCGGGGCGAATGCTTCGCTAATTATCCGATCCCCGCATCTCGGGGCTAATGGGCCGAGAAGGAGCGACGAAGACACTCCGCCGACCGGCAATATCCAATTGATCATCCGACAAACCTCGCCGATGAACGAGGAACTTCCTATCCCCATCGCGCTCGTGCACCGCAAAACCTGTCGACCACCGCCGATACGTCCACGATCCGCTCGCGATACCTCCAGGGAAACCCCTACGCCCTCCATTTTCCTACCATCCTCGTTTCTTTAAACTTTCGTCGAGTCACGGTGGTCCTATGGCTTTGGTAGGTGTTCGTAGGTGACTGGACTCTCGTTTCTCTTTTTCGTGCTCGTTTCGCTTCGAACGGGCTTTCGGCGTGGCGGAGCAACACGCGATTGTTGCTGTCTTTGTACCGGCGGATTACTCTGCCCCGAAATGATGTCTTAATTGGAGCATCGGAAAGGGCAGAGGGATTCCATTTTTCTCGCGTTTAATTAGAAGCAATCGACGTTAAATCCAACAGATAGTTTCGGATCTATCGTTGGACGCTTCGAACTGTTAGAAATTATTTATTCGCTCGTAATAGTTCTCAAAGTGGACGATTTGCATCCGATATCGTACGTCGCGGGCCGTCTATGGGGGAAAAAGTACGATTGCTCGTAGTTCGCGGCGAACTGCAATTAGCCTTCTACTACGATGTTAACGACAGCGCACGATACAAGTTTGCGGCTACTTCGGACGGAAACTATCGATTGGACCGATAAAAACGGAAACTTGGATAGAGCGGTGGGCTCGACACCGTGACGGCTAACAGGGAAAATAAATTGCGCGAATCACCCCGAGGGAAATGTCGAACTTTTCGATCGATTCCCAGAGTTACTTAAGCGCTTTACGGTTACCGTGTAATGAACGACGTATCCTCGACGAAACGTGTAATAACGGCTGCGTATGATTCGAATGCCGACGCGAGGCGGTCGGCGTTTCCGCGTTTCCTCCATTCCAGTTTAGTTTAGCCACTCCGGGAATAATTGTTTTATAATAGTTACGAAAGACGCGGTAGTAGAGTAATACGGGGGTCCGAGAGACCAATGATGGCTGGTTTATCGTTCGAGTAGACGCGGTCTATGATTTCGAAATAATCCTCCATCGAGCCTGCAGATGTTTTCATCCGTAAACGCAACTATGCTTCTTTCGAATTCACGATGCCATTAGAAGATAATCGGTTTAATTAATTTAGGGCATTTACGAGGCTTAATAACGTACGACGAATCGTTCAAGATGTAAAGTTAATACGGTTTTAAAGAAACGGACGGTCGGAGGGCGGGTCTCGTATTTTTCTGTCTTCGAAAGGGATAATAAGTAGCAGCGTACGTTGGCTCGAAATTCAAGCGATTACGAAGGCACGTGCGCCACGGCGGCGGTAATTTTCAGTTCGAATGCAAATGGAGTGCCGACGAGTTCATTATAGAATAACGTTCGTTCTGGGACGTTACAGGGGAGACCTTTCGTGCAATGGCCTTTCGTGCCCGTGGAACGGGCCAATAACTTCCTTCGATTCGTCCCCCGTGTAATAGTTGGTGACGTAACGCGTCAGACTGTCGTACGTAACTCCGGGGAAGGTCCTCCCGGGGAAAAGAAGAGACCCGCGCAAGTCCACCATCTTACGAATGCCTCGAAGGATGTGGTTATTAAAATTGCAGAGGAGGTACGGACCGGACTTCCTCGAGATAACGAGTACGTGCGAGAGAGAGAGGGCTCCCATTGTCGCAAGGGGTCCTCGTTGACACAGAAAAATTAACGTGTAGGTGCACACGTGGCCAACGCACACGCGTGTCCCCGCTTTCCGCGTGTCGTTATTTGCACGCACTCGAACGTTAGCCCGTGTATCATTATCCCGGCAACAAAATGGAGCGCAAAAGCGCACAAAAGTCGTGAGAGACCACGGGGAGACACGCCGCGGCCGCCTCGTTCCTTTTTCTCCGCGCGAACACGAACGCGACTTCTCCGACGTTTACGCGCTCGTACGAGCCAAGGAACGAACAAATTGGACGTATTAAGATGTACCCACGGCAACAAAGGAATCGCCAAGACGAATCTTCGGGGGAACATTAGAGGCCATCTTGGGAACAACATCGCGTGGCTAATGGAAGAAAACGTACCTAGGGGTGGTTTTATGTATTCTAGGTATCGGTGTTACAGTGAAACACCGAAATCTGGAGAATGTCGACTTTCACCGGTGAATGTCAACATTCACATAGTCGCTTAGTGTATGTCCGAAATATTTGCTAAACACCCTTATTTCTGACTTACACCGGTAAATGTTGACATTCACCATGCACTAATGGTGAATGTTGAACATGGAGATTTATATTTTCTTCTCCGTAATTCAGTCGCTATAAAACGTCACAAGGGTGACGTAACTTTTTCGCCTCTCTTTCTGAAAGGATCTAACCCAGACCTAACCCAGACCTAACCCAGACCTAACCCAGACCTAACCCAGACCTAACCCAGACCTAACCCAGACTTAATTCAGACCTAACCCAGACCTAACCCAGACCTAACTCAGATCTAATCCAGACCTAACCGAGACATAACCCAGACCTAACCCAGACCTAACCCAGACCTAATCCAGACCTAACCCAGACTTAATTCAGACCTAACCCAGACCTAACCCAGACCTAACTCAGATCTAATCCAGACCTAACCCAGACCTAACTCAGATCTAATCCAGACCTAACCCAGACCTAACCGAGACATAACCCAGACCTAACCCAGACCTAACCCAGACCTAACTCAGATCTAATCCAGACCTAACCCAGACCTAACCGAGACATAACCCAGACCTAACCCAGACCCTAGATCTGGGTTAGGTTTGGGTTAGGTCTGGATTAGATCTGAGTTAGGTCTGGGTTAGATCTGAGTTAGGTCTGGGTTAGGTCTGGATTAGATCTGAGTTAGGTCTGGGTTAGGTCTGGATTAGATCTGAGTTAGGTCTGGGTTAGGTCTGGAATAAGTCTGAATTAAGTCTGGGTTAGGTCTGGGTTAGGTCTGGGTTAGAAAAAGATCACGATTTACTGCAGTATCCATTTAGTATAAATTAGGGTATCGGAAAAAAAATTAAGAAAACGTTGCTCGCGTTATCAAAGCTTGCATAAGGCTGACAAAGCTGATTGACTCCGAGCAGAACAAAGGATTTGGCGGGAGAGAGCCAGTCGCTTGTTTTTTGACTCTTCTGTTTTGGACCCCCCACCAGAGCATATCTGTGATTGTCGACACACACCGGAGAGGGTCCGAATGTACAACAATGTAATTAAATATTCGATCTTTCACCGACGTATTTGGTATCTGTTGACATTCACCGGTGAAAGTTGACATTCTCCAATTTCGGTCATTCACGGTAACATCGGGACTCTGTGTCATTAGGAACCGCGGACTAACCGTGTGATACGCGTTCCCATTAATTCGAGCCTCTATTAAAAACTGGCAGCCGTACATGCGATCGTTTCGTTCTACTATTTTATTAAAGTGCCACGCACCGTGGAAAAAAATAAACTTTCTTGCTCGAGTGGATGCTTCACGAAGCTACGAACGATACACAGTCGCTTTTAAATGTCAATTGTGTACGTTCCCTAGCTCTTGCAACAACCTACATATTTAATCGAGTTTACTTCGCACGGTGGTGGTATAGGCTGATCGATGCTGGTCAATGTCTCGATGTTTTACGTTTCGTTTCGAGTTTATCTCGAATGGTAAATCTTGCAAATCGATTATTTGCCTAATCGTATGCACCGATAGGGATAACAACAACGCGATTAGGCGGAGATTGCTCGGCTCTGGACAGAGCGCTGTCAGAGGCGGTACCCCGTTTAACCTAGCCGTCAGATTGTACCCGCAGCCATGACAATTACTAGAAAGCAGCGTTCTATTCGACGTTGTACAGACGTACGTGACTTATATTCCCGTGTTAATGATACTAGAAGCGATTACTCGCGTACACGCGAAACACTCGTAAGCTCGTAAACATTCGTACGTGTTCGTTCTTTGAAAGGCTGTCGCGCCGTCCGTAGATTAACGAGGCTTCCTAAATTACAAAAAAAAAAAAGAAAAGAAAACACTGCCTCTGATCGATTCCCCGGCTCGATGGATCCTCGATGAGAAACTGTTCGAACCTGTCGTGTTTCGTCCAAGCACAGGCTGGGCAAAACGTGCCAGATTGTTGAGATCGCTTTCCGACGACAGTCACCGTGAAAGAACAGTTATCGAAACGGCAGTTATTTATTAACTCGGAACTTTTACGCGATACAATGACTCGGGAGCCCGGGTAATTGTCGATCGTTTAGCAGCCGTCTGTTTGTTTGCACGAAAGTCGGGAACCGTTGGCTATACCCGGTGCAACAAAGTGTCGGATCGAACGCGAACGCCACGCATAACCGGAAAACAATTACGGTAAATAACAGAGTTGCGTCGAAGTCGCAGCTACCTAGACAGCCGAACAAATGGTTGCCACCCCCGCCGCGTGCAACCACACGGTGCTCGAGCTCGTGATTATTATTTCCGACGCCGTTGAATTTTCGATATCACCCAACGGGTCGTGCTCGTGTTCTTCTTCTTGTTCCGCGAACACCCGTGAGAGAATCCATTTCTCTATATAGCGAACGGAAACTCTGGGCCAGCCATTTTATTAAAAATGTTCGAGGGAAGCAGCCAGGCAGGGAAACTACGGGTCTCTCTCGACTTCTTGAATATTTGATGCACCTACGACGGCGGCCATCTTGCGTGCCGCGGAGCATTAAACAACAAGGGTTGTTAGCCTCTTTATCTATAGTCTTAGCTTCCATACGCCGGCACGCCTCGCAAGAGCAACGACAATGCATTAAGGGGAATCGCGTGCAACCAAGTTCTACGTCTCTAATCGAGTCGCCATTTTCCCACTGCCACTTTGGGATTTTATTTCGCTTAATCGGCCTTCGGCGATCGAACCCTCGATTCTACCTGGGAAATTTCATTTAAACATCGTCCTTATCTCGCGGACTATAGAGCAACGCGAGCCATAATACAGAAAACCTTTAGCAAACTAAAGGGTAAAGATGTTGCAATGTAGTACTGTGCCATCATCGAGGTTCTTGAAACTATAGATCACCGCGTTCCTGACACCGTTGACAAACTTGATTTTTCGCGTTTTTAATCAATTATTTGCCGCGAGTTCTTTCCTCGTGGGTGTAAAACGGCGGGTGTCGTAAGCGAAGGAAGCGAAATGTTTCATTGGCGAACGGACAATTTATATTTAGCGATATGGCGTGCCGACGGGCACAAAGCACGATCGCGAAACGCAACGCGGGTACAGTTGTGTACTTTATCGACGACTTGCGGAGCGTATTTACGAGTATACACCCACGGTTACGATAAGATTACGGCTTTTCAGCTGAGCTAGGATTCTATTATAGCAATTCGTTGTTCGTAGGAAGTACACGGTTGAACATCGTGGTTGCCTGTCCTCAACCTATCATTCTTCCTACTTTCTATCTCGATATCCCGATTTCAATGCACCGTAATTGTCCGTATGAAAACTCGTATTTATCGCTACTCGATGTTGCCACGCCGACGAGGCCTCTAAAGATTGCTTTCAACGGGCAGGTACGGCTCCGGGTCGTAAGTCGAATTGCCTTTTCGTTCGGGCCGCTAAAACCTCCCTTTTACCAACTTCCATCGATGGAAATAGGGAACGATTCGGTCTCGTGACGAGATTCAGTAAAACACTGAGCGCGTATAGAGATACGTAGGTGGTGGATTACCGTTGTTGGAGCTCGTCTGCATCGAGGGAATTTGTTTCAGACACGAACTCGCGTTTCCTGTCTTTCCTCTCCAAAAATGTCGATGCGTGGACGAAATTGTCGGTGCCGTTTCCGCGTGGATCGGTAATTAAAACGATTCAGACGACCCGAAACGAAAGGTACCGCTTGGAGAAGAAGCTCGTGCTTGGCGTAGCAATCCCGGCGTTGATGCACAGGCGATCCGAGGTAATCAACGAAATACCGTAACGTCTCGTACCGCCTTTTCTTCCTTAGGCTTCCCCCCGGCGCGTTCTCTCTCCATTATCGTGTCCGCGCCACCCCGCATGTAAATTGTCCGGCGTGTTTCTACCGGCGATGGTATAATATCATTTTAATGACGAAAAAGCCGCGTCGGTGGCAATTAATTCACGGAAAAAATCGGCCGCAGCACGTCGTGTGTACCGTCGATTATTATTGCCGTATCTCCGTCTCTCCCGTTCGGCGGATTCACCTTTCGCGGTTTCCGTCGCTTCTATCCTCGCCTCTCGATTCCCCCGCGACCCGTGTGTGGGTGGACACGAACCTGCAATCGAGATTAGAAAATGTCATTAGACGGCGGGTAGGTATCCGTCCGGACCGTTTGCCCGATTGTTGGAAACGTTCGCCGGATGGACGAGGGGGGAGGGGGGATGGAATTATTATCCAAGACTGGCGGAAACTTTTCGTGCCGCTGAGTAATTATTGCGAAAGGACGGAGAGATTTCGCCGCGAGAGGATCGTCTATTAGTTTCGCGCCTGGTCGTAATCAGAGGGAGAACGAACCTTCTGGTGGTCGTCCGCTCGCGAGCAAAAAAACCCGCTACTAGAAGTGTGACAATGACCAGACACATTATCCGCGAGATTGTAACCAAGTTGTTATTACCAGTGAGAATTATTTTGATGGCGCGGAGAAATCCGAAACTCGTGAAAGAAAACAGCGTCGAATCGAGAATACGAAACGACGGTTTCACCCTCGATCGAACCACGGCGGGCAAGTTGCAAACTCGAATCAATTCGATGGAGAAGGTCCGTAATGCAGCCATTCGTAGCAATTATTCGATCGCGATCAGTTCGTGGAACTCGTAACTACGAGCTGGCGAAACGGTTTCAGGCCGGGGCTCGAAGTTTCTCGTAAAAACCACCCCGCCGTATAATCAATCTTTCGATAGTTTGGCGTAATCGACGCCGCGAAAGTATAAACGGTAACGGCGGAATACGCGCGCGAAGTTATCGTGCGAGCAGTAATTGGAAGATGATACACCGCGTTAGGCTTTTAACCGAGCAGGGTAATTGCTTGTGTAATTCTTAATTTCACGTTACGCTGGAATTCCGAAAGTAACCTCCCTTTACCGCGTATCTTCCATCTCGCTGCACACGCACGTAAACCAGCCCGAGCGATAGACAAACGCTGACACGCTTCGTTAACCTGGCTCCAAGGCTCGCGCTAATTAATTTGTAGATCGTTTTTAATTTCGTCTCGCCGCGCCAGGTCGTCGACAGAAGCCTGATTTACAACGACCCACCTACTCTTTGCGGATACCAGCTGCGATAAATTGGAAATTACATCGCGAATCGATTCGAAAGTATGGAACCAAGTTCTTTCGAACGGTACAAGGATATTTCACACACTAGAAATACAGTGAGTGTAAAAAGTATTCGTACGCTAGTCAATTTGAACAAAAACTTTGGAGAACTTTGTTTATTACATAAGTATGTTAACAAAAACGTGCATACATATTCTTAGAAATCTCTGGAACAAATGTCATTAATAGACCGCGGATCTTTATGCAAATTCACATTTTTATTAATAGAATTAATAAAACGGGAGCTTTGTAGATGATTGTCTCAACCCTTAAATATAATAATTCGTATCTTACTTTATTTCTTATATTTTTGCATATTAAGTGCATTCTGTAGTTTTTTCAGGATTAAAATTTCCCATAAATGCATAAACACCCGCAGTCTAGTCATTAACAACAAATTATTTATTTATATTTATTATGAAAATATTAACAAATTTCCAGAAATTGACCTAAAATATACGCGTAATTAGTATTCGTACAGTCTTTGATTCGTAAAGGCCTGATTCCACTGAGGTAACATGTAGCATGAGGCAATTACGCATAACATATATATATATACACAATATTATTAAGGCAACATTTAGGCAACATGTCGCATACGATTACGACGCATGCAACATGAAATCGACGTTATGTAGACACTTGACATGTGTATTTGCTACACATTCATTTGTTTACTTTCCGAAATAAAAAAGCGCGGGATTATTTGATATTGTTTTGTCGAATCGACAAGATTGAACATGTCGAGCAATGTCGTCAGTTAACGACAAGTAGCATGCTACAGGTCGCATAGTGTTACCGAACGACATGTGGCATGTTACAAGTCGCATAGTGTTGCCTCAGTGGAATCATACCTTAACATTCCACATAGAACGATTACAAGATAATCCATGATATGTAAACATACCATCAGTATGTCTGGAGACGCTGTCGGTATAGGTAGTATCCTGAATTCAAACATTATCAACGAAATTATCAGTAAAATGGGACGAAAACGCGAGGAAACCTCTGAAGAAGAAAGGAAAATTGTTATAAATTTACATAATAAGTGTAAAACACTGAGTAAAATTTCTAAAGTTTTAAATAGACCGAGGTCCACGATTCAAGGTAATCATCGAGAGATATGGCGATTGAAAAACTGTAAAAAATAATCCAAGAAACGGACGCGAACGAATAATAAATGAGTATACCGGCCGATGGATAATTCGAAAAATAAAGATAATCGAAAATCCAAAGATAAGTGCGGTGAAAATCACAGCTGAACTCAAAAATGATCTGGACATTAATGGATGCAGTAGCACGGCGCGTAATTTTTTACGGGATAGAGGATATCACGGCAGGGTAGCCCGTAAGAAATATTTCGTAAATGAAATTAATAGAAAGAAACGATTGCAATTCGCGAAAGAGCACGTTAATGTTCCTATGGAGCACTGGAACCGTATTATATTTAACGATCAGAGTAAATTTAACATATTTGGGTCAGATGGACGATGTACGGTATGGCGGGATAAAAATACCGAGTACGAAAAAAGAAATTTGAAGGCGAGCGTAAAGTATGGGGAATATCAGTGACAGTTTGGCAGTTAGGCTCTATGAGTGCGAGCGGGGTTGGATCCCTCCATTTTATCGATGGTATCATGGATCACAAAATGTACATCGATGTTCTAAAAGAGCATCTTCGGGTTAGTGCAAATAAAATGCAGTTACAGGGCAATTATATATTTTTGCAAGATAATGATCCAAAACATAATGCTTCTAATACACGTCAGTAGATCCTATATAATGTGCCGCGGCAATTAAAAATCCCTCCACGGTCTCCAGACGTAAATGTGATGGAGCACTTATGGAGTCATCTTGAAGAAAAAATTCGAGACCATCGCATTTCTTCGAAACAAGATTTAAAAAATGCACATTTAGAGGAATGGAACAAAATTTCTAGTACTGTAACAAAAAATTTAGTAAATTCAATGCCGCAAAGGCTTGAAGCGATTATATTAGGTCGTTCCATATGTTCGTGCCGAGTTTTCTACTGCAACTTGAAGTAATATTTTAAACGTATGATGGAATTTTATGAAAAATAGTAAACCTCTTCTCGTTCAACAACTCCTTCCCCTTCTTTTGGCAAAGCCATTGTATCGTCGCTCCAAAACTTGCTGAATATTTTATTCAAATTTAGTTTAACGCTTTTCATTAAAACGTTGACATTTTCAAATTGTTTATCCACTAATAAGCCTGGAGATTGTTATATTTTATATCTTATAAGATTCGGTTGTTATTATATGCTAACAGAAATATTTACGCAACCAGGCTCTACCGCGATTAAGAAAATTTTGTTCCATAAGTTAGTGTGGATTCGAAACTTCGAACTTTGACACAATATCTATTTGTTTCAAATTTCTATCAATTGTTGATGTTACTATGTTTGAAATTTCAGAAATCACCTCAACTGACAAATTTTCTTTGTTTTTTATTAGATTACAAATTTTATCCTTATCAATTTCAGAGTATCGAACGGCACGAACTTATGGGACGACCTAATACAATTTAAAGGAAATTCCACTAGATACTAAAATAGCAAATAGACTGATTTTTGTTACGTTTGTGCACTAAAATTTACAGTTTTTGTTGTAAAATTAGAAGTGTACGAATACTTATTACACGTATGTATATTTCACGCCAATTTCTGGAAATTTGTTAATATTTTCATAATAAATAATTTGTTCCAGAGATTTCTAAGAATATGCTATGCATGTTTTTGTTAACATACATTTCTAATAAACAAAGTTCTGCAAAGTTTTTGTTCAAATTGACCAGTGCACGAATACTTTTTACACTCACTGTAGATGTTTGCGTCGTTTCTCGATGGGCAAAGTCTCCTCCAACGACGTAACCTTGCACCTCCGTTCCAATCTTCAGTTTCACGCTAATGATTCACCAGGCGCGCTGCCAGGTTGTTCTCGTTCGCCAATCCTCGAAATTTGCGTGTATCGCTTCTGTTGTTTATTATTAGAAATCGTACCACCAGGATCGTTACGCATTATTACTCTGTGGATCGGGAAGTTTAATCGATCATTTACGCGAATAATGGTCGCAGGATTGTTAGCATACTCAATCTTGTTGCAAGAAACAATTAATCGGCGTACACCTACATAGATACCGCGATTATCGAGCGGAGGATTGCATATTCATAAGACACGCGCGAACGCGTTGCCAAGCGTACCCCTGTATCAATATGGCCGGGCAATTATCATTTGTTATTACGCGCAACCATCGCAGACTTCCATTAATCACGACCGATTTGGCGTGGGTTTGGATCTAAATATAATGCGCCGATTAGAACGTCGACAACGGTACTTCTTGGCCGATGCTTACACGTGTCCCGTGTGTACGACCCGCGTCGTATTATTAAATGTCAAAGCGCTAATGAAACGCGCACGTAACGATCTAACGACGTGCGATAATAACAGCTAAGTACACCGGTAATTACCGACGCGACGACAAGGAATTTTTCACTGCCCGAAAATGGCAGAACCGATAATAGACTTGGGCTCGTGAACGTGAAAACGGGGAATGTGCTGGTCGACGTTCGTCGCTGAAAATTTCTGATAACAACGACGAAGAGATAAGCCGAGGGAAAAGGGTTTCGAAGAGCGAACGGCTGCTGAAAGGAGAAGGAAGGACGCGGAGGTTAGCGTGGCGGGTAAAGGGATTCAAGAAAGGGTTGCAGGGTGGGGGTAAGAGACGGGAGAAGTGACTCCCACCAGACGCGGGTAGGCAGAACATCAAAGGGAACCGACTCCTCGTTCGCGAGGTGAAGAACCGGCCATCTCCGGGCCACACACGAATTGCTTTTATATACTTACTTGAAGCTCTATGCCAGTAAAGTGTACTACCTTTTGAGCTTACTGCACGCCGATCTACGAAATAAATATCATTCTCTGCGCCGGGGACATTGCTGGAAACACGACGTCAGGCTTCCTCGGAGCAGTTTGTTTGCCTCGTTCGAACGGAAGTCGGCCATATTATGTCCGTCTTTTGGTCCTGACGTTGCTAAATTGAAATCTATCCGTTGAAACGTCATCCCCCGTGAAGGATGGGGTAAAAGGTAAAAAAGAGCCGCGAACAAAACGCTGCTACGGGTAATACGGGCGCGTTCGAAATATCAAGTCATCAAGGACCATTCAGGCGACCGGGCGAGGACGAATCACGGTTCCCGGGCATGACGAATCAGCCGATGTCGTTGGCTCCATGAAGTTTTAACAGAGATCGGCCCAACGTCGCTACGCGATCGACAGACGACCCTCGAGGTGTGTCAAATGGCATAGAAGGGGCGCCCGGAAGGTGAGGCGCGAGCCGGAACGGAAAATTGATGGAACGTCACGGAGTTCCTCCACAATGGAGCCAGCCCCGTTCGAACTCTCGAAGCCTCCACGAAAATCCACACAACGCGGGATCCTCTGAATGGCCCAAAGGCCGCCTCCCCCCTCGAAAAGTGGTTAGTGAAACTGATTCGAACTAAATGGAGCCTAAATGGAGTTGGAATTGACCGGCCGCCTGGCTTTTGTACTCGCGAGACACCTCGAGTGTTCGACCACCCCCGAGTTTTGTAACCAGCTTGCCACGCGCTGCTTTTTCGAGGTTTCGTCGACGTCTCGCCCGTGAAAAGGCGAATAAATAACAAACGACCATTCTATCGCAAATAGAATTGATTTAAGTGGACACAGACTTCTGTCGCGGCGGAATGATCTCACGTTCCAGCCTGGACAAAAGAAAAATATTTATTGCCCGACGTTACGAGCAGTTTCTGTTGAAAGGGCAATTCCGCGGAATCGTATCCGTCTCAGGGTCGATTAGCCGGATCACTCCACACGTCGCCATGTTGGTAACCGCAACAGGAAATACACAAGGAATTTACGACGTCGTATGGCAACCGAGCAGCGAGTGCACAGTGAACTGCGGTTAACATCGAAGCTACGAAAATATCTTTATGTACTCGCGGTAGGAACTTGATTCGTCTTCATCGCCGTTCAGAATGATGCATTATTCCCGCGCATTAACATGACAAGAGGATAACATTTTCGATGGGGAGCGGATGAGCGACCCCGAAAGATCACGCACGCCCTTTTCTTGGCGGACCAGCCCCAAAACTAGGCCGACAATACGACTCCGGAAGAGCAGCCCCGCCATCGTGGATGCCCCTCTGCCAATTATCGGGGTCATTCAATGAAGAGATTTATGTAACTCACCGTGATGGAGTATCCGACATCCCCCGAGGCGGTCGAACAGCTTGAACGACACGTCAAATTGCGAAGAATAACTTATCGTGGATGCGTGCGTGTATGAGTTGGTTAAAGGTGCGCTCGTCGACAGCTTCATTCGCTGGATCGGTGGAAGGGGAAATTTCACGTGGTTCGGGGATTGGCGAAGTCGTTGTTCGAGTTTTTCGATCGTCGAAGAAACTGGCTCTCGCCTCCCCAGTAATAATTATTATCCGTATTTTTCCTCGACCGTTAAAGATCGGAGACGCTGACGTTGCGTTATGGCGAACGAGAACACGGAGGGGGGGATAGGGGGAGATTAAACGCGTTGGAATTAGACTGTTCGAGGCGTTAGCACGCTTTCTAAACGGCGCGTCTCGCGGTTCTCGAATAATTTATAATTTAAATGCGACGCCTCCGGGCGACGTCTGCGCGGAAAGATCGTAAAACCGTCGGGGGAATCGTAGATTAAACGGTCGCTTCCAGTTCTGCTCCGTGTTTCGGTCGGTTCCAGGCGAAGTCTCTTAGTTGCTCGACCGGTAGCTGCTCGAGCGATTTATTGGTATCGATGGGCGTGACTGGCACTCGTTTGCTATCTGCTCCTCGCCACTCTGCGTCCTTTATTACGAGCTTTGGCAAATACCGTCCCACGCATCTCTTCCTTTTTCAAGCTCACTCGTCGACTCGTGAATTTCCATCGCGACCAGAGTCCAGAGTTGCCGTTAACGAACGATTAAAATCGAACGAAAGGATGGTTTCTCGAGCGACAGATCCACGGGTACGGTAGGAGTGGAGTTCGGGACGTCGGGGGTATCGCGAATCGATCGGACCCAGAGTCACGCTCGCAAATAAACGCCCGCGGAGCGGTGTCCGCATTCAACGGCCCTACCTGCGATCTCCTGGATGCGAACACGGCTGTAGGCGTCGAACGGCATCGTTGGGCCCACCCATAGATACTGCCCGAAGTAGGCAAGCGTGTCTAAATAACTCCCCATAGAGCGGGACTCGGAAACGCCGGTGCGTTCCGTTTCATCCTCCACTTTGGATTTACATGTCGCGCGAGACCCCGGTAACGATTTGTTGCGCTCACGGGGACCACAAAGCCGTGGGAAACGCCGGGAAAATTAATAATGGCGAAACGAGTGCTCGTCGAATTGGCCCGACGGGGCCACCGGATGAAAGCTGATTGCCTCGATTCTCCTCTAAACGGACCCATTTCGAGTTCCTTTGGCATTTTAGGTCGAACGTTCGAGGAATTATTGTACAGTTTATCAGCGATCAGAGAGTTTTTTCGTCGAGTTTGAGGTTCGCGATAGGTGGAAGAGGTATCGATCGAATGGCGGGCGAAAAGAATGTCCGTGTTCCACGGTGACCGAGACGACACTCGATTTGTCAGCTCCCTAGCCTCGCCGGCAGACGTTCTCCGGCTATATCGAATCATTTCCGGACGATAGAGCACGAATTCCCTTCCCAGCGGGGGTGCAAGGAGCGTGGAGTAGCGAAAGGTTGGTAACTTCGGTTTAAACGCTCACGACGGTGTCGTTAGTTCACCGATGGACAAACTTCGGAGTCGTAGAATCGCGGTCCCGCGTCGACAAAATGGCCCTCGATCCACGTCAGTAGCGAGAGATCGAAGCTTATAATTAGCTAACGTTCCCTGCGTCAGTTTAATCCAAATATATCGCCGAGTATGGTTAATTACGAGCACATATTTTCGCGTATTAACTTAATACAATATTCGTTCGATCGCTTCCTGGCTTCTGAGCTCATCGAACTGCATATTAAAATTACCAGCGATCGTTCGACCGTGTCACAATGTTTTGGGCTTACAGAACGGAACGTCGCCTTTTGTGCCCGTGTCTGACTCGGTGGCTGTCCGATTCTACTTCGAACAAACCTTTCGAGAGTCTGGATCATTGATCCTCCAGCCATCTTCGTTCTACGAGGGTCGCGTGCCTAATAAGAGATGCCTTCGGAGTCCCGACACCTTCGCAGGGGTTAACAATGGCCGGTCGTTTGTCCGATTGGTCGCGGCCATCGAACAGCAGGAAGACCTCTCTGGTCATCCGCAGCTATTTACCGACACGGATTTCCCTGACTTTTCCGAACCTAAATCCCAGTTTTTCCGCGTGGCATTCGGGGCGTCGGAGACAGATCCATCGAGAAGCTCGGCGAGAAAAGCTCGTTAAATCAGCGGGTCCGCGTAATTTCGCCGGAGAGGAGAAAAATACGAGTACGACCGGGGGGTAGGTGGTGAGATGCCGGGTCGCGCAACCCTCTTGGACGTAAAAATTTCGGCGTAGGGGGGTGCGAGATAGTAAATCGGTCCCCGCGACCGAGGTTAGCGGCGCGTTGAGATACGTTCGCCAATCAGGACGGAGGAGAGGCGTGGACTGAACGGAAGCAACTCGCCGCTGTAAGAGGCAGCGAGGGTGGTGGTACCAGGAACGGGCGCGATAACCTTGAAATGGAGAGAGACGAAGCAGCGGATAGGGGCGTGTTGAGGGCTGTACCGTATCACGAGTGGGGTTAATTTGATGCCGCGTTCTCCTGCCCGTGTCTCGGACCGTGGCCACGTAGAAGGGGAAAATAGATAGGCTCCCCTACCCTTGGCGACTCCGTTCCGCGAGGGAATGAGGGAACCAAGCGGTACCAAGCTGCACATGCGCCAGCCACGTTAAACTGCTGTCGGAGCGGCTTCGCGTGACTCGTCCCCCGGCTCTCGTCAATTATGGCTAAGTACACGTATCTCGTCTAACGCGGAGGACACAGAACGTGATGGAATAGGTCGATAGCGCGGCGAAGACATCGTATACACATTATTAGCGGGCGTCGTCACGGTGCGCCGTCCACTGTCTTTGATTAAACCCGCGTTAGACTGACAAACGATCAGCGAAACCTATCACAAATATCAGGACACGGTTTACAACCAAATGCAACCAAATTTCCATAAGACCCACTCCACGCTGTTGGCGATTCGTACCGAGTATCGATTAAAAAATAGCAGAGTGTTTTTGTGTGTGTGTTTGGAATTGCAAGCTAGCCTTCGAGAATAGACGCAAAACAAGCGTTCTCCGTGCGAGTTGTTCACCGAAACGTTATTACGAGGAGACGCGCGCGCGGCAATTACCGCTAAGTATAGGTGTCCATTATATCAGCTGAAAAGAGAACCTCGGATTCGATGGCTCGATAAGAACGACGGCGTCGTAGATAGTTATTAGCGTTGGTCGCGTTGCTTTACCTACACGATCGCAACCACTCTGTGTAAGGTATTGCGTTTAACTATAGACACAGCGAAACGTTATTTTTTCCCCCGTGTTTCCGTGTTTCCGTGTTTCCGTGGCAATCGAGTGGTGGTAATTTACGTGTTTAACGAGTTATTAACCCGGACGAGGTGTTAACGAGCCGCGTATTTGATCGATGGAAATGAAGGAAACGTTGAATTTCGGAGCAGCCGGAATCCGTAAAAGCTTGACCTCGTTCGCGATTACGTATGGATTTCAGCTAGTCCCCCGCGGTGACCTCCTAACATTCGGATAAATGTCACGAAACCTTTTGCAAAGGGAAAGCCGGAGACCGGTTGCTGGGCTCGCGGATATACGAAACAGTCGCGAGAGCGTGGATTGCGAAATGTTTCGCGGCGCATACTTATTTATTCGACTAACGAATTCAGCCTGCATAAAATCCATCCAACGTGCTGTTATCGCGTACGTATCCCTTCATTAGCGAGCACTCGCTAAAGGCTTTGTCGTACGACAAATCCTTACGTCGCGTTTCGCAAATTATCCGACATCCTCGTTTCTTCATCGCGGCGGCCTCCTGGCTGGAAACGACGAAAAACCGTTCGATCGGTTTCGAGATGCTCGCGTGTGGTCCACGGTGCACGGAAGAAGCGACGAATCGAGTCACGGACGGGGAGGAAAGTGTAAATTTCACCGAAAAACCGTCCTCATTGATGAATAGTTTATCGTGTGTTGGCCCCCACCGTGGGCACCGTTGGCACCGTAACGATCCACTGGACGTGGATCCCCTTCCACCAGCAGGACAATGGGGCCCTACCTAAATATCGGGGATCATGCTAAACGGCGGTAGATCAAAGGGACCGACAGAATCCAGTGGCGAGCTATCATAATAATTAGGCTCGCTCGCGCCTCTTTGTATCGGGATAGGAAAGCCGACGGGAAGGCCGAGAGACGAAGAAAAAGGGCCGCACGGACCGTTCCTCATTGGCTTTGCTGCTCCAACTGCTCGATCTGCCTCTTCCTCCACCCTGTTCGCCGTCTTCGTTCCTTCAATCGAGGCTAGATAGGCTCTAAAAAGATCTTATTGATCGCTGGGTCCCTCTATCTCTATTCCTGCCCTCATCGCGTTAGGTTTACGGTACGATTCGGGAGGAACGGTTCATCCGTGCTTTCTTGCGTCAGTTGCACCTCCAGAGATACTCGAACGATTGTAAAAAAGCTACCCCTATGCCACGAAAGACCGACCACCGTTCCCTTGTCCTCTTGCTGTTCAAAGTCGTGCAACGTTCGATCTGCCTCCTTCCTCCACCCTGTTCGCCGTCTTCGTTCCTTCAATCGAGGCTAGATAGGCTCTAAAAAGATCTTATTGATCGCTGGGCCCCTCTATCTCTATTCCTGCCCTCATCGCGTTAGGTTTACGGTACGATTCGGGAGGAACGGTTCATCCGTGCTTTCTTGCGTCAGTTGCACCTCCAGAGATACTCGAACGATTGTAAAAAAGCTACCCCTATGCCACGAAAGACCGACCACCGTTCCCTTGTCCTCTTGCTGTTCAAAGTCGTGCAACGTTCTTGAAATCGATCGTCGAGATAGAGGGAGAGCACAAAAAATATAAGATCTGTCGATGTAAGAGGTCAGAATTGGATCTTCGCGAAGCAAGAAGAGGCGGCGAGCAATTTCTAACGACTCGAATCCGATGGATATTTTTCGTGTCGTGTCGAGACATCGGCTGCTAGTTGTCGACTAGATTGCTACAATTACATGGCTAAATCGATTCTCAGGACCGGTCCGGGTATAATAATCTGTATGTAATAGTTCGCGATACCTTTCTAGATCCGTTCCGGATGACCGACGCTCGAAACGATGTTATTCAGTGATTTTTCTTCGATTGTCCTGCACGAACGACGGTTTCCACCGATTCCGGAAACATGTTCGCCGCGGGTGACTTCCGCTTGTCGCGACCGATCAATCGGTGAGACAAGATGGGAGCGTTCGAGCAAACGAAAAAGAACCAAACCAAACACGGTTTATCGCAATCAGGTTTTTTGCAAATAAATTCCCAAATAATTCCGTATTTAAACTATCGTTTTTACCAGATTTAATGTTACATTTTAAGCGCGGTCTGCGTTCACGAGTTAATGTATGTACTTTCCGTTGGTGTATGTACACTGCCTCGTTGTTACTGTAATAAAGACATTACGACGATAATAATAATAACAAACTGGTGGAAGTTTCGAGGAAGGTGGCAATTTCGCTGCTCGCCGTTGTAATCGAAAACGGCAACAGACGGCAAAAATTGAAACCAAAGACCGCCCGATCGTACTTGGAAATCTACTTCGCCGTTCGCGACGCGAGCGTCTGACTGGAACGCGACGTAACTCCTTCTCGATGGGCGTCTCCTCGCTTGGCACACGCTATCGATTAAACAAGGATCGTAGCCGCGATGCCCACACGTGTCGAGGGATTTTAATGATCTATGCACGCGGCAAAAAGTGCTTTTATACAAATATACCCACAATGAAGTAACGATTCACCAATAGTTAATGGGGACACATGGGCCATGATTTAGTCTGATTCTTTTTTATCATTTGTCGATTTTTTATACGACTACATGATTTTGAAA
The DNA here is from genome assembly GCF_013123115.1 of Colletes gigas. Classification (NCBI taxonomy): domain Eukaryota; kingdom Metazoa; phylum Arthropoda; class Insecta; order Hymenoptera; family Colletidae; genus Colletes; species Colletes gigas. The sequence continues at coordinate 4,832,958 of NW_025106644.1, forward strand.
CGTTCAATGATGAATAATTGAATGAAATGTACTTAGTACGTATTTAAATTACACCAAAGTACACTTTTATATCTCCAACATTTATTTAGTTATAACTAATTGAAGTCAGTTTTCATTTTATTTTTTAATTACGAATGCAGTGTGATTCAGGGTTCATTTTAGTTGCTTTTTGTAGAGCGAAGCCTTAGCTTTTTTTTTTAAAAAAAAAAATTAACTGCTACTAGCTGCTACTGCGAAAAATCTAAAGATGATCAACTGTTTCTAAAACTAGGAAACAATGCATACATTTCGAATGCTAAAAAAAACACAGTAAATCATGGCCCATGTGCCCCATCAACTATTGTGGGTATATTTGTATAAAAGTGGTTTTAGTGGTTGGTCGGTCGAAGAACCCGTTGTAAAGCCAGCCTGTACGGGGGTGTGTTGAGAGTGGGAATAACCCTGGATCGGTTTTATCAGATTACGTTAAAGTCGAAGCGCGGTGTCCCGGTTTTTGCCATGAGCGTCCGATAAGTCCCGGTGGAGCGTAACTTAGAAATGGTCGGTCCGGGTGGGATGAAATCACGGTGGGCCTCGTTAGGCGAGGTTTTCGTCGTGGAGGGTCAGGTCTCACGTTCGGGGCCGGATCTGGGGGAGCACGGGAAGAGGCTCGCGAGGAGACTGGCCGCGCGGGAGGCGGCGGAGCAAGGAAGGACGAAGGCCGGGGACTGGTGGGGCCCCTACGAGGCGGCAGCGCCACAGGACGTTAAGTACGTCTCGTAAAAATTCCATCGAGGCAGCGTCATTTTGCCGTGTCGTAGGGGCCACGGTTCAGTTCTGCCGGGGGTTCTCGTAGGCAGACCTAACCCTGAGGCCGCCCATGCACCTAACCCAGCCTGGTTAGGATCGTCCCATCGAGGGGAGTTGTTGCAACCTCGAGTAGATGGTGGTGGGGGTTTTTGAACGATCGGTGGACTCCCCCACTGGTCGCGACGAGGCGGTCGAGAGAGAAGCGCCTGCCCCTGCAGGAACACCGGCTCGAGATCCCCGTCCCCGTACCATTTCGAGTTACTGGCTTGCACTGGCCTGATAGCAAGCCACGAACTCCCGTAGCTCGTTTCGCCATCAACGTATTGACGTTTCTCGGCCGCGTACCGACCGCTCGTTTTCGCATGCTCGTCGCGGATCCCAGCTGGCCTCGGGACTTGTGTGTCGTAGCCGTGATTCAGTGTTTCGACGAGTACCGCGAGCAGAGCCATCGAACGCGAGTGAATCAGTGACTCTCGGTGCCCCCCCCCCGAAATTCACTCGAATGTGGGTGATGATCGGTCGGAGCGAAGTTTCGTACGGTCCGTTTCGCGGTAGCCAAGGATGAAGAACACGCAACGGCGGACAGAAGACAGTGGGGAGGCTCGAGAGGTTGTGATGTAACGAAAACTGTTGAGACGATGACTGAGGACGATCGGCGGGAAGTACAATGACAGTGCACCGTTGAAAGTATAAACTAAACTGCGTCGAAAAGTCGAGCGACGATAGTGTGTTGGAACGTTGTCGGTGAAACGGGATGACTCGTTCGTTCCTATGCGCGGCGTTGCTGACATATTCGCTGGGGAATACTGTCGGTTTCGATGACGGCTCGAGACCGTGCTCAGTGACGAAAAATAAAAGAGCCTGTGACTAGTTTACGCGTCTCTGATCCCGAACACATCGAAGAATAATCCAGCCACGAGGTAATGTGCACCACGGAAATGACGGAATCGTACACGATGTCACCGTCGACGACGGTGTCCTCGAGCGCGACGACGCCAGGCTGCCTGGGCTCGCCGGTTCACCGACGGACGCCATGCAGGAGCTCGCCGGGTCGTAGCGACGCTCAGGACGACGAGGACGAGATCTCCGTCGGGTGTCCGAGCCCTTTGCCTCTGGTGGTGGTTGCACCGAGCACCGAGGACGACGAGAGGCTGTCCAGATCCAGGGAGGAGTACGCGGAGAGGCTGAGCCCGCGTAGGAGCTATCCGAGGGACTCGACGATCGACGACGAGGACAGCTACTCGAGAACCGGCGATTACCGGATATCCAACGGCAGAGGTTTGCTCACCCGCGAGAGCAGCGGTGGAGATTCCGTTACAACGTTGAGAGACGACGAGGAGGACGAGGAGGACGACGAGGAGCTGGATAGCAGGACCAGCAGTAACGGTGCCTCGGCTGCCGGTGCCACGGACGATTACTTCAAGCCGCTTAAACGTCTCAAGATGGTGCAGGTGCAGCACTCGGACGACGAGGACGACAGGGACAGGGACGCAAACGAACGAGGAGTGAAGTCTTTCAGCATCCTGGACATTCTGTCGCACAGACCCAAGGCGAAAATCGTACGCCCTTGGGACACCGTCGAGTCTAGTCTGAGCCACCATCACCATCACCGTCACCATCTTCACCAGCAACAGCAGCCGCATCATCAGCACCACCTGCATCATCATCACAGCCATTCGAACGCGGCGAGGGATCTCTCTCTGATGGGCATGTCGTTGGCCTCCATGTCCGGTTCCATCAGCGAGCCACCTCTCAGCAGCTCCTCGTCGTCCGGGCGAAGCTCCGTCTCCGATTCCGGAAGCCCGGATCCTCTCGCCCATCATCACAGCCTGCATCACGGCTTGCATCATCCAGCTCTCCACCATCCGGCGTTGCAACAGCAACAACAGCAGCAACAATTCAAAAGGAAAACCTCGCAACAGCACGGCTCCCAGGCCGGGCATCACGGGAAGAGGACGACGGGCCAGGGAAGCCCCCTCGACGCCCTCTTCCAGATGACCAGCAAAACGTTCGACGCCGGCGAGCATAGCCAAGGTGAGTCCTCGAAAAATGGAACACGATCCAATCTAATAAACGCAGAACCTCCAAGGTTCCTGGAAACGTGGATATTGGCACGGAAACGTCGTCGAGACGCTAACTCATTACGCGTATCCTACGAAATGTGTTGTGAAAAGGTCTATAGAACCAATATTAACCGATATTATAGCAATCCTCGGGTCGAATTCCTCGCTCTTTTGTCTCTTTTCCCCCCTTACCGATGAATGGGAGGCTTAATTTTGATCGATGTTCTTCGTGTAACCTGATTTTATTATTTCCTGAATTCTCTCTCATTAAATTCGTTGCCTGCGAGTCTTCCAAGACGGTGTACCTGTGTACCTGTTTGCGAAAGACAGGAAGTTCCGGGTTCGTTCTGTGCTCGATACTCGAGCAATGCCAAACAGCCCCGAAAATGCAAAACCATATGTCTCGGACGATTTTCGGTTATTGATAACTAATAGTGACATAATGTTTCCTGTTCCACGTCAATATTGCCACCGATCCCACAAAAAAAAAGTACGGTTTGCGTTGATTGTACCGCGGTCGCATGACGTGATCTCTTCATCTGTTCGTCAGCCATCTGTGACACTCGACGCGAAACAGCACGCAAGCCGTAATAAGTTCGTACTTACCTTGTTTCGAAAGTGAAAAATGAACTCTGGAAAGTTCATTGAGGTACATTTACTCCGCTTCTTTCTCCGCGGAATGTTCAATCAACGTTAAAACGTCTATTTGCCGATTCCTTTCCAATCGTGAAACATGCACACCGAGACTTTCATCGGGGAATATTTATTCTGTTCGTTCTGCTTCGAACAATCGTCCAGAAGCATGTTTCTACGAACGCTACTAATATCAGCACTAACATTTAAAAAAATTCGGAAAACAATTCCGAGGATGGAAACACGCCCGTCGAAAGAATACGAAAATTGCTTCTGCGAGAAACTTTGCCGTTCCCTGAACTCTCAAAAATTGTATCGTTCGATGATGATTAAATAAGCAGGTTGTTTTTACAATCGCGTACATATGAATCGAACGTTGTAATTTCTTTTTTTTTTTCCGAGGGAACGTTATGTATATTCTTCCTCTTTTATGCGGCGCCGGATGGGTCTTTTTCCCACGAAATAAATAAATCAGAATCCCTTGGAATGAGCGTTTTCATCCCTGGGAGCGCGTTATTTATTGAAACGCATGGTCCGCCGAATCTTTCTTGTTATCCAGCAGGCTCGGTACGCCTCCACGGTCGAGTTTGTTCCTAGACACGGAATATCAATCTTTCGCGGCGGTTGCAGCGAGATTGCGGTGACGATTGATGGTACACGAGGGACAAGTGCGCGATTACGCTCGAAGCTTAATGGAATACACGCCGACGCACCGCGTCCGTCCACCAGCCATTGACGAGGATATCGATCGACGTTTATTTTGTTTACCCGGGTCAATGGAAACGCGGTGATTTATGTATAATCGTGGATCGTTAGCGGCGAAACGTGAATCAGTGTTCGTTGTACGAGTTTCCTCTTATTTTTCACAATTTCTCGTTGTAAAAGTCGAGATCTTTTATCGAGACGTTCACGGGGTAACTAAAAAATTGGATTTACCGACGATATACGTTGAAAACAGCGAGGCTGTGTCGGCAATCTTCTGGTTCTTTAATCCAATTACTCGAGCAGTAAAAACCCCGAGTGGGAACGTTGGATGCGCCGGGGACCACGCAAACGGAGGGCCCCTTTTCCCGAGCCTTCCTCGTCACCGGTCGAGTCGTCGTAAAACTCAGTTTTCCGTAACGTTAGGCCGCAGAATTCAGTTTTGGCATCGTTGGCGGGATTAAAATCGCCGAAAAAGATACGCACAGAGGTCCGGGGGCAATAATCATCGTAAAATTAAGGGTTTATGAAACGAGAATTGCGGAGGGTTCGGGTGAGAAGCTCGTAGCGCCCGAGGGTCCTTCCGAAGGACCATCCTCGTGATCGTCCATTGTTTACCGGGGGTACGGCAAATTGTTTTACAACCCCGTTTCTCGAGAAAAAGGAAAACGCTTCTTCAACCCTCCACCCCCCTCTCTGGCCACCGATGTAAACATTCGTTGCGTAAAGCAGATTTCGAGCCACTGTTGGGATATTACCCTCGACAATAGTATATCGAGTCACGTGTTTCGATGATCGACCTATGGGAAATATAAGACCACTACAGGAATCCCGTAACGAAGCAATTATTATAGAATTATTATGGTACTAGTTTCATTAAATAAAAATGCAAACGCGCAAAACAAGTCATGTTTATCCCTTTGGAAGACCTGGTGTTAAAGTATCGTAAATAACAAGGGCGTTATGGGAGACGCGTGTTTGTTCTTGAAAGCGTGGGATTTCGATATTCTGTTTGTTGTCTCGGTGGCACTGCAATAACAGGGAACGAGGAGGCGATTTATCGTACGCGAAATAATACAAGAAGTCATAATAATTGACGTGTTTCTATACGACCTACGCGCTATACGAACGAAGGGGGAAAAAAAACAGTGACCGTTTTCTGTTCGAACGGCCGCGTTGACCAAAATCTTGCGATTTCTTCGTGTGTAGGCCCAATTAGGTGGGCGCAGATTGTTCGAGCATCGGGACACGTCGTTCATCATTTTCATACCGCGCTTCAATTACTATTCGGACAAAAATACGTAAAAATGAAAGGAAAACGGTTGACCGGCTTTTTTGAAAACGCTGGTCCCCGACGAAAGGACAGTTTGTCATTAGATTGTCCGGGGAAGGGGCCCGTATTATTCCGCAAGACGGGGGATGGTCGTTGCGCGTCGCTCGACCATCGACCACGTACGTGTCTCGGTGGGCCGCGTGTGTGTTCGTGACAGGACCAGTACGTAATTTTCGGCCCACCTATACGCGAACGATTTCTACACGAGTAATTTATTATGTGGCGCGGCGAGAGCATATGTCTCATTTGCATATAGCGTGATACAGAAAACGCGAACCAGGACTTCCGACCGCGGCGACGGCGGCCAATATGCCGCCACGACAAAGGGACCGTCCTCGTCGCGTTTCGAAACGCGATCGACGGACCAATCGAAACGGTAACGCGGCAAAGGAAAATCATTCGTAACATGCTGATGACTCTCGCATCGTGTGCTTTTGGTTCAAACGGAAGTAGATGTGACAGACCATTCCAGGGCTTCGGTTAAAATAGACATCAGCTTTGATGGGAATTGCAACGCTTTGTGATCTTCTACCTGGGCCAAAAATTTCTGCGTTTTAATAGTCCTTAAGGGTTGCCCTCTCCAAGTACGAAGGAGCGTGGAGAAAGGGGAACGCGTTGCCTGGGGCAGGGCGGCATAAAACCCGGTGCACGTTCGCTTTACGCAATTTACGATACGTTCCTGAAAAGGGTTAACATTAAGAAAAGAGGCAACGGTTTAAAGACGCGTTACAAGATTCCCGGTGATTGGATGCACGCGTATGTACAATCCTGCTCCAATTTTTCCACATTTATTCTGTGTATTTTTGTAGCAAAATCCCAACGAGCCAGGAAGGTTTGCACGATCTCGGTTGTCCCGAGCTCCCAAGGAGTCTGATCGTTTCTATTATCCGGCGACCTTGCGAATCTACTGGTCCCATCGTTCGTGGACCAGTTTTTGCATCATGATCGCGACGGTATGATTCGTTGTGCTATCTCGAGCCACCCGGAATACGCATAATACGCGTTGTTCACACGACGGATCGAGCCGACAAGGCGGCCATCTACTTCGGATCCGAGTGTTGCGGTCTCGGGGGCCCGGGAATTACAAATGATATCGAATCGAATCGTTCGTAATATTATTCGATACGTGTTCCATTACCGGCGAGAGCCAGGGCCTCTGGGATTCAAATTAGATTACCGGTAGGTTAGGTAGTCCTGATCATACGTACCTCCGTGTACCTACGTGCACGTTCCCTCACCGATATTATTTATATATATATATATATATATTATATATGGTGTACGTGTGTAGGTAAACGTCCATGCGTGTAGAGGACCGTGCACATTTACAGAATAACAGAAGAACCGACGGAACAGACAGACGGACGCGGCCAGTAAGGCCCCCGAGGCCCTCTACAACACGGTAGCCTCACGTATCCGCAATTTACTTCTGATTATTATGCTATCTATACTTACGCGGCATTCTTATCTCTTGTTCGTTTTATTCCTCCCGTGCGTCCTCTTCTTACCGCTACCTGGACGCGTCTTTATCGCGCTCCCTCTTCTCGTTCGCGTTCTCTTTCGTTCGTCGGACGCTGCCTTGTACGAGAATCGAGGCAGGTATCGATTTACGGCGGAACCCAATCGTTAGATTCTTGATGATATGTGCCCTCGTCGCAGCCCACTTCAACCTGCCTCGAAGAGGAGCTTTAGGGGCTATAGGTAGCACTTGTTTCCCGCAAGAATTACTCGACCGTTTACGCGTTCCGAATAGAATCTGTCGTTCGCGTCGGTACTCGATCCTGTCGCGGTATCGACATCCGGCCGGGCAGATATTCCGACATCAAATCAGAGTCGTTAGCCTTTCCTCGACGAAATTCCATTGTCGCAAAACGAATTCACCAATTCTCCCTCCGCATCCATTCGATCGCAGTTTATCGGTTCGAATCGACGAAGTTTCGGTAGCTGTTTCGAAATCGATGCTTAGTTCCCAACACACGATACACTGGCACACGAAAGTACTAACTTTCTTGTATATGTGTGAAACAAGTAGATGTCAATAGAAAGACGGAAGTATTAAGATCGTGCCAGTAAAACTTGAAAAAGATTCAACAACGTAAGTAGGAGTTACGATACATTTATTAGAAACACGTATGGCGAGTGACTCGCAAAAGTATTCGAACGCTACGTGTATTATTAAATTATTTAATATCAATATTTTAAGCTATAATGCCCCTTAACCGACGCTCCATACTATAAACCAATGATTTTGCAAAACTACGCCCAATGGAGTTCCATATTTCTATAATTTTATTTGTCAGTGTTTGCTTCGATGTTACTTGACACTGTTCTGCCCAACATAGAAATGTTTAAAACCATACAATATAGTTATCTATTAAAGAGAATACAAAAATTCAAAGTATAAGATGCTTTTTCACGCGGAAAACATCGAAAAAATCGGTTTTCGATTTTTCCTACTGCGTCGCACCCTACCAAAAAATCTGAAAAAATTCAGGGAGATAACCAATGACCATACGCATTTACAGTAATTACAGAAATCTAGTGTCTCGAAAGCTTCAATACGAAATCCGTATTTTTCTGTGTTTTTTTGCGTTTTCAATTTTTCACACGTAGGATTTGCAATCGAAAAATCGGCAAAAATTCAGGGAGATAACCAATGACCATACGCATTTACAGTAATTATAGAAATCTAGTGTCTCGAAAGCTTCAATACGAAATCCGTATTTTTCTGTGTTTTTCTGCGTTTTCAATTTTTCACACGTAGGATTTGGAATCGAAAAATCGAAAAATATTCTCAAACACGTATCTCAATAACCACAATGCGCCAGATTTTTTTCATAATTTTTGTACTCGATTAAATAGGGGAAATAGGCAGAAATTCGTTAATCCGAATTTTCTCAATAACTACCCCTCCAAACAAGATAGAGGGTTAAAATTTGGCACAGAACGTTTTTTCTTGATGCTCTATCGATGGATCCATCGTATGTCACATTTGGTTCAAGGGCATATTTGACCCCCTTATTCGGCTATACCCTTTCACTGTCGTAATCTCAAGACTTCCATCTTCCTATAGACATCTACTTGTTTCAGCAAATTACTTTAACGTACATTATTTCTCGAATTTACAGACGTTTCTCGAAAGGATTGGCGGTTCGGTTTCGTTAATAAGCCGCGTTAAACCGACGCCGATTCGCCCGATTAACCTCACAAACGAGCAATCGATCGGCAAATTGTATCTCCAGCGTTTACCATAAACACTCTCCGTGCAAAACAATTTCAACAAACTTCAAAGTCCGTTGGTCCAAGATCGTCGACAAAACATTGCATTCGATAATTCGTCCGGTGATGCAAATCGATTGAATCTCGAATCCATGCATCATCAGCAGTGACGTTGACAGTCGAAATAATTCTATCGCGATTTGCAGTGTACAGAAATTGTTGCTTCCACAGTTTGATGAAATCTGGTAAAAATGTTAAGCGTGTGCATGCATATTCAGTTCTCCTTGACGGGTCTGAGCGATTTCTCGCCGAAGCAACGTTTTTTTATCTATCCGTTCGAGTTTAATCCGCGTTTGGTTAGCTGTTTACCGCGAGCAATATCTCCGGCACGTTTTAAAGACCGCAAACTCGGCCATGTCGCGGAATAATCGTGCACGCGGTGCTCGTGCCCGAAGTTTGCATAATCTCCGTTGATTTCAGTTTGCCGAAGAGAATCGAAATTAATTCCCATGCTCGGGAACGGACAACGTATCCTGCCTTTTCGTAAATATTAATTACTCGGGTTGTTTCTCATGCTCGGGCCGTTTGCAATCACCGTTCCTCTGATTGGCGCATGTCCGTGCGCGTCCGCGGACGCTCGTTACAGCGACAAACGATCAGCCTGGCAATTAACTTAAGTACGACATCGCCGGGAACATACATAGTTACGCGCAGTCGGCCGGTAGCGGCTGAAATTATCAGTCATAATAACGAGCCAGCGATGAAAATATTTACGTTCACCGATGGACGATTCTATAATCAAGCAGCGGTGGTAATCGAGCTAGTTGAACGTCCCGTTAGCGTTTTTTCCTAGCCAAAAGGACCCCCGAATCGTCTTTCGTTCGTTTTCTGGGTCTACGGCCGCCACCATGTGGCGTATCGTTTCGCTCCCTGCTTTCTTTTCCTGCTCGGGGGACACGTATTAGTCACGTTAAAGGACCACTCGAATTTCCGGGATCCTCGACGGTTTCGAGGAGAGTGGAAAAAAATGGGAAGATAAAGGAGGGCGGGTCGTTCGTTTCGAGTTGTTGTGACAGTTTGCCGAACAAACAAAACACCAGCTCGCCCCCCTTCACGGCCGCGAGAGCCCGGATGCCGGCAGAACTTTTTACTCGACAAACCAGGCACCCCCGCTGCGTTAAGTGACCATTCGGTTTTCAAACAAGTGTGCATGGCTGGGGACTCTTCGAAGACACCCGACTCTCTATCCTACTTGGCTCTGAACCGAAAGGGAGTCGCGTTTCGCGGTCCTCTCGATTCTCCGTAGAAACCAACAACAGGCGAGCCTTCCCCCGTACATCGTTAGAAAAGTCACTGGATCGCTATGCGCAGCATAATTATTAAATGTCTCGTTGCAGCTCGTGATTCGTGATTCGTGTTTCACCTTCTCTCTTGTACGTCGACCGTCGAGATAATTAGTTGTACTTACATTGCGCGCGCCATTACGATTACGAACGATTCGTTTAAGTCCAACAGCCTTCTATCCACTCTCCATCCATTCGCCAAATTCCAGCATGGTTAATTGCACCGGGTAATGGAGAATATATTTAAGCGCGATATGAGATCTTTCTCTGACAAAACGTTTTAGAGAATCTTCTTCAAACGCCACGATCGTTTTGTATTGCCGATAACAGCGACAGCTTTTTCAAACTTTCCTCGTGCCCTTTCGAAAAGAACGATCGTTATCCATCGCGAACCTACAGCTTTGTTTCGCCGAAAACAATACGAACTCGTGCTAATTCGTGCAGAGCGATAGGATAACAATAAACGCTAATGCATCGGAGGTTCTCTGGACGAGATTTACCGCGTAATTAAATCCAGAGTCCCGGTAGGGTTGCAGGAAGTCGTTCGATCTCGGACTGCGATAAAATCGTTTGCATGCGGCGCAAAGAACCGCGTTTCTTTGCCGATCGTCGTTGTACGCGGCCGTGCCCTTTGTTTCACTTAGCACCTCCGTTGCCGGAAGAATTAGCACCGCCGTAAAGTTTTCGTGGAAGGCGGTCCGAAGTCGGTCGATTTGCATGAAACAGAACGGAAAAGACACACGAGGGACACGAAACGCGCGCCAATTCACCGTAGGATCTAATTACAGCGAAATAGGCGTGTGTGCGGAGATGAAAGAAGAGGGTCTTCTCCGGGAATCGGCGCGGTTCGATGGTAATTTCTCGGCCGCCTCACGTCTTTATTCCGTCTTGTCTCTGTTGGACCGATCCTCGAGCACCAGCCAGCGGGAGGGGAAGGTTTCTCGAACGGAAGTCTCGAATTCGAAACAATATAGGGCCGCGGCGCGGTTTGACGCGAGCCTCCCGAACAGCTTTATGGCTCTATTCTTGCTTACCACCTCTCCACCGTTTCTCTTTTGGTTCGCGTTCTCGCGGCGTGCAACGTCCACCCGTGCGTTTCTTTTTTCTACCTTTCCCTTTCCGTTGGTGTGTTGCGGTCCCCGGGGTTTCCGTGTGTACGCGGACGGGCAAAAAGGAGCCGCTCCTGCGGGCATCCTCTGACAATCAGCCGGGGCCTTGCCGAAAAATACGTGACACGCGAAAATCAATTTCAACGGTGGTTGCCCCGTCGTACCGGCCGTGAAAGCTATTATATCGGCTTCCAAAGATCGTCCATTCTTTCCCAAGACCGGTCGCGGGTTAGAGCCATCCTTTTTCTTATTTATTTATTTTCCAAAGACTCCGACGTATTAAATTCTATTTGACGCCACGACTCCTCTCCTATTGTGTCGATGTTACAGTGAAACACCGAAATCTGGAGAATGTCGACTTTCAACGGTGAATGTCAACATTCACATAGTCGCTTAGTGTATGTCCGAAATATTTGCTAAACACCCTTATTTCTGACTTACACCGGTAAATTTTGACATTCACCATGCACTAATGGTGAATGTCGAACATGTTGGAGATTTATATTTTCTTCTCCGTAATTCAGTCGCTATAAAACGTCACAAGGGTGACGTAACTTTTTCGCCTCTCTTTCTGAAAGGATCTAACCCAAACCTAACCCAGACCTAACCCAGACCTAACCCAGACCTAACCCAGACCTAACCCAGACTTAATTCAGACCTAACCAAGACCTAACCCAGACCTAACTCAGATCTAATCCAGACCTAACCCAGACCTAACCGAGACATAACCCAGACCTAACCCAGACCTAACCCAGACCTAACCCAGACCTAACCCAGACTTAATTCAGACCTAACCCAGACCTAACCCAGACCTAACTCAAATCTAGTCCAGACCTAATCCAGACCTAACTCAAATCTAGTCCAGACCTAACCCAGACCTAACTCAGATCTAATCCAGACCTAACCCAGACCTAACCGAGACATAACCCAGACCTAACCCAGACCTAACCCAGACCCTAGATCTGGGTTAGGTCTGGGTTAGGTCTGGATTAGATCTGAGTTAGGTCTGGGTTAGATCTGGGTTAGGTCTGGTTTAGGTCTGTGTTAGGTCTGAGTTAGGTCTGGGTTAGGTCTGGATTAGATCTGAGTTAGGTCTGGGTTAGGTCTGGATTAGATCTGAGTTAGGTCTGGGTTAGGTCTGGATTAGATCTGAATTAGATCTGGGTTAGGTCTGGATTAGATCTGAGTTAGGTCTGGGTTAGATCTGAGTTAGGTCTGGGTTAGGTCTGGATTAGATCTGAGTTAGGTCTGGGTTAGGTCTGGAATAAGTCTGAATTAAGTCTGGGTTAGGTCTGGGTTAGGTCTGGGTTAGAAAAAGATCACGATTTACTGCACTATCCATTTAGTATAAATTAGGGTATCGGAAAAAAAATTAAGAAAACGTTGCTCGCGTTATCAAAGCTTGCATAAGACTGACAAAGCTGATTGACTCCGAGCAGAACAAAGGATTTGGCGGGAGAGAGCCAGTCGCTTGTTTTTTGACTCTTCTGTTTTGGACCCCCACCAGAGCATATCTGTGATTGTCGACACACACCGGAGAGGGTCCGAATGTACAACAATGTAATAAAATATTCGATCTTTCACCGACGTATTTGGTATCTGTTGACATTCACCGGTGAAAGTTGACATTCTCCAATTTCGGTCATTCACGGTAACCATCGATAAACCGTACCGGATAATACTCGTTGCAGATCCGTACGAATTAGCAACGATGTAAAGCTAATTGCGCGATATCGAACGTTCCTGTCGCCCCGAGGGTTCGTTTAATTTCCACGTGTCGGCGTTAGAGCAAAGCCGGGTAATCTGTGTGAAATTTATTTCTATTTGTCGCTGAGGGTCGACGATGATTTCCGTCCCTCGATCGTGTCGCGCGGGAGTGATTTTCTTCGGGCACGCGTCTCGCAGTTTTGCGGCCGAACGCAAGCAGGGGGGGGGAGAAGGAAAAACACGAGTCGGTTCGTCGGGGGAGGTGAAACACGTCGTATCGAAACGAGAGGGGTAGACGAATGGCCGGAACGATTATTGGACGCGGGGATCCGCGAGCAAACTGAGACGGATCGATCGCATAAATCTCCGCCGGCACGGTCTAATATAAAGCCGAAGCCGACCGGAGCGTACGAAGCGGACGAACCTACGTCGACTGACATAAATACGACTTAGCGAGACCCGCGATCTCCGACGACTAATTGAGAATTATTCCCCCGCAATACTGCCCGCCCGGGGGGTGTTTCTTGCTAATTTCGCTGAGTTATCGGAGGAAATCCTGTCGAGAGGAACGGCACCGGGATTACGCGGCGCGAATGGAATTGCTCAAACATGGCACAACAACGAATCACGTTTCAACGGAATTGGACACCGACCAGCTTCTTCCTCGAGTGTCCTCCCCGGGAGTCTGATACCCCCCTTAACCATTATCGATAAGAGATCGTTCGTTCGGTGAAATGTTGCACCAAGATGGAAACTACCTACGTAATTAAATGTATTCCCGTTCCGACAATCGAGAGATCGTATAATTACCCACGGCATGGCGTGTTAGTAGCCACGATAGTTCCGATGATGAGGCGATTTTTCTGAAATTTAAACTGCAAAGATTCTAGGTTGCCAGGTCCCGTTCTGTCAAATTAAAAGCACTACGTATGTAGGGATAATTACGTTTCAGAGCTAGATCAAACGTAGAAATCGCGTTTGTCGATCGTCTCGATAGGATTCCGAATTCGAGCGCGAGGCTATTCAAGACTTTCGTCCCTAAGCAAAGTAATATTGTTAACATCGCTTTGTGTCCAATTTGGCCGTGACGTTTTATTGTAACGTTGTACCTGGTTATTTCGCAAGCACCGCTGTGTCAGCTTGTAATATAAAGTAGCACGAACCGCGGCAGCGTCATAATTTCCAGGCCAATCGAGTCCTTCTTGCGTGCATTAATAGCCGCGCGTATCCTCGACGCAGGCAACCGTGCACGAAATGAATTGAATCTACCGGCGGTCTAAAGCTACCATATTTCACGCCCGGTAAATCGTACCGGGCGACTCGAATTAAAAACGAAACGATTCGTCACTTGGTAATTTTACTAAAAATCGCACGAAGATGCGTCTTCTTGGAGGATCTCGTGACGGAAGGAATCGGTGAGATATTAAAAACGAAAGAGACTTGAGACTTGACAACTATCGTGCGAGTTGGGCGATATTTAACGTTTTCTTATTTGTTTTTCTTTCTTGGAAAATGCGCAACCATTGACGATGCAACTGTGCCAGGGGGCTATAATAAACCCCTTTGTCCCATGAATTAATCGCGTGCTGTCTTCGCACTTGCGTCGAACATCGGCGATCTTGTCACCGGGGTTAGTTCCTAACTCGAAATATAATTCATGAGGTAAACGATGTCGCGGCGGGTAGGTGATAACCGTACCGCGCGGAAATTTTATTAATGGAACGCACGTCGCGTCACCCTTGCATCTCCGTACACGCGTACACCTGTTAAATCGTCCTCGAAACGGTTTCATTCGCGAACATTGTATTGCAATTTAAGTCGCGGCGTTTCATGCTGTTCCGGCCTCTCGTTACCGACGAAACAGGCGTGTTCGTACACCGAGAGGGATGGGAATATTCCTCGATGGCAATTTCTCAGCTGCCTCGTCGGCGAGCAGGAAGATTCTCGAACGGAAGGGTTTAGTTTGACGCGGTTCGAGGTTGCTTGACCAGTGGTGTACACGATGATCTTTAATCCATTATCGAGGTGTAAAAAATATCATCCGATTCCAAGGAAAATTTCGTGCAGGCGTTTCATAAACTCGACGAAAAGACCTTTGCACGGTACGGATGTAGGACAAACTAGCGATGAAAAGTTAAACGACACTACGGAGCGCAGGTGTGTTTTTTCGCGCGATCATCGACGATCGGCGTACGATCGAGAAACGGTTGCTTTCTTCTTGCGCTTTCTCCGATCAGATGGCGAATGTACAACCACGAGACGAGAAAAGGACAACGGTGGCTGCTTGCCGTTAGTTTAACACGCATTGGTTCGACACGCGCGTTTCCTGTTTCACAAAGGGTATGTTTTTCGGTTGGGCCATGCACATGCGCCATCCAACGTTGAACAGGGGGCTGTGCGTGTGTGTGCACGTATCTACACACGGTGCACGACTCACGGAAACGTTCCGGCGAGAATGAAGAGTGTAGACTCTACGTCTACACTGTACAGACTAATCGATTCCAGAGTCATTAGCGCATTAGGCATGATAGCCTTGCTCGATACGGGAGCCCAGAACGGCCATGTTTGTTCTAGATTAATGTCTCGTGGACATGAACAGCCAGGCGTTTCGTATTCTTTAATTAGACAGTTCGGTAACCAACCGTAATCACGTAGCGGACCGACGCGTTTAATCGGGAAATCTCGTCGTGCAATTTTTAAAAAACCGCCACCGTGCCGCGGCGATCGTTCAAATTGATTTTCTTCTCGCTTCTCGAGTGGTCGACGAACGTGTAATAGAATCCAGAGCATGTATGACCTTTGACTCCGTTAACCGCGTCTAGACACCATGAAAAACCGTCTTCCTATTTGCAACGAGAAAAATACTATTTCAGCCGGTTCGCGTTCCGCAATAATGGCAGTATGCAACCTATTAATTTAGAATTCTGGTATTCTCACGGTTATAACGACACGCGTACAACTAGGCTATTCACACGTTACGCTTATTAACCAGCCTGCTTACCTCCGTTCCTATAGCTAAGCAATCGAACGATCCGGCTAGATTGTAGCTGAAATAAATAACGAATAGTTCATAAGTCACACAGAGCCTCGCTCGAGTATATCCGCGTATAGGTTCGCCTATAACCGAGTTCCGCGATATTAACGGGCAAGTTTTCCATCCAGCAGCTTCGTAACGTCGCGATTAATAACGAAACATTTTGACGAAAAAAATATGGCGAAGCTTCACGGGTTCCCTTGCTAGCCAGTCGTTAACAATCATGAATCGCGTGTTAACGATAATTACATCCATTGCGATTAAATTAGTCGCAGTCAATTATTATCGACTTTATAGCCGATCAACGGAATGATTTATTCCTCGCGGAACCTAGATAGCGAATAATCCGTATTTCATAAAGGGTTGAGTGCAATTACACCGAGGTCCCAGTCGTTAGACTCGTACTTGGTAAAGATAGGAGAGGAAACTAGAACGAGTGGCTTGTAATTTCAGGTCGTTAAGAGCGGCGAAATTTTTAACGATCGTCGGACACACTCGCTCGCGATACTCTGTGCCAACGGTATACAGGGTGCTCGGCCACCCTTGGGAGAAATTTTAATGGGAGATTCTGGAGGCCAGAATAAGACGAAAATAAGGAATATCAATTTCTTGATTGAGACTTCGTTACAAAGTTACTAAAAAATTAAACTTAAAAAATTTCAAGGAAATTTTCGAGGAAAAAATTCTTACCGAAAATCTAATTTTTCTTCCAGACCTAACCCAGACCTGACCCAAACCTGACCCAGACCTAACCCAGACCTAACCCAGACCTAACCCAGATCTAATTCAGACCTAACCCAGATCTAATTCAGACCTAACACAGACCTAACCCAGACCTGACCCAAACCTAACCCAGACCTGACCCAAACCTAACCCAGACCTAACCCAGACCTAACCCAGATCTAATTCAGACCTAACCCAGACCTAACCCAGATCTAATTCAGACCTAACCCAGACCTAACCCAGACCTGACCCAAACCTAACCCAGACCTAACCCAGACCTGACCCAAACCTAACCCAGACCTGACCCAAACCTAACCCAGACCTAATCCAGACCTAACCCAGATCTAATTCAGAACTAATCCAGACCTAACCCAGACCTAAAGAATATCAAATCGTTCTAAAAAAATTATTTTTAGCTAGGGCAGTCAATTACACTCATTTTTGGTCAATAGACATAACCCCGAAATTCTGCCCATTTTCGAGAAAAAAATTCGAGAAGGTGTGAAATTTTTCGACGAAATTAAAAAATTTCAAATCGTTCTGGAAAAAATATTTTCAGTTGCAGGGGTCAATTACAATCATTTTTGGTCGATACGCATACCCTCGAATTCCTACCCAGTTTTGAGAAAAAAAATTCCTTACCGAAAATATACTTTCTGGCCTGAAATGTCTTTTCATGCGAGTCTTAAAAATGTCATAACTTTTGAACGTATTGGAGGATTTTGATGTTTCAAGAAGCAAACAACGGGGATTTTAGTGACAAATACGTAGATATTCTAAAAATATTCGAATAGTTGTTCCTTGACCCCGAAAACTTAGAAAAACCCCATAAAAATGGTCCAATTTGCAAACAACCATAACTCCTACAATAGCGGATATATTTCAATGAAACTTTTTTCTGAAGTAGAGCTCATGGGTACCTACAAAAAAGTATAAGACAACTTTTCTATAGGGCGTCAAACATAATTACTAAAAAAGAAAAACGAAGTTTTAAGAGAAATCGAGAGGGGGTTGCCTTAATTTTTCCTCAAAAAAAAAAAATTTTTCAAATCGTTCTAAAAAAATTATTTTTAGCTAAGGGGATCAATTACAATAATTTTTTATGAATAGACATACCTCCGAAATTCTACCCACTTTCGAGAAAAAAATTCGAGAATGTGAAATTTTTTCTACGAAATTACAAAATTTCTAATCGTTCTAAAAAAATTATTTTTAGCTAGGGGGCTCGATAACACTTATTTTTGGTCAATAGACATAACCTCGAAATTCAACCCACTTTCGAGAAAAAAATTCGAGAAGGTGTGAGATTTTTCGACGAAATTAAAAAATTTCAAATCGTTCTGAAATAATTCTTGTCAGTTGCAGGGGTGAATTGCAATCATTTTTGGTGAACAGACACACCCCCGAAATCCAACGTACTATCGAGAAAAAAAATTCTTTACCGAGAACTTTTTAACGAAGCCTCGATGAATATCTTTGATTTTCGTCTTATTTTCGGCTCTAGAATATCCCATTAAAATTTTTCCCGGTGTTCACCGAACACCCTGTATAGTCGCGAGCGTTATCGATGTTTCTGTTATCCAGCGCGGGTGGAAAGCACCGTTCAAAGTGGCAAACAGGTTGCGGGAGTATTTTAAAATAGTTGGCCGCGAGGTCGCAAATCATTGGCGATCAGTGTCACGGGTGATATCAAAGCCGATCGAAACTCGTTAGGGGATTATGCCGGGTGGGTGTGGGGGTCGTAAAATTGGCGCGGTAGACGCGGTGGATTCCATGGAGCAACGCCGGAACAATTTTATGTTTAAGCAAAATTTGAGCGCGCATTAGGACTCCGGATACTGTTACATGATTGAACTAGAAGCAAGGCTTTACCCCGCGGGGGTTAACGAGTGTTAGCTGTTGCCACATTATAACGAGATATCGAACGAACCGCCGCCGCGGTATCGCGTTTCACCCTTAAAGAGCGGATATTGCAGGAGGTGGAAGGGTGCAGAAGGTTCGAGAAGACGAGGAAAATGCTGTAGCTACCTTCGACTGCCGACACTCGAGCATCCGAGGGTCAGCCGACGATGCACACGCGATCCTCATTACGGGGGATGCCGTGTCGTGATCGTTACCTCGATATTATGTTTTCATATCGGTTAATAACGATACCAATCCTTCCTCGAAACGATTTCGCCACTCGCTGTCGCGTCGAGTCTCCGCTATCGATCCCCGAAAGGTTGACAATAACAATGGCGTTCACGCGTAAAACAAACGATCGCCCCGGGGTTGGGGGATGATCCGTGATCGAGGTGTGCACCGTCACTTAGCGATGCTAGGAAAATAGGTATCGCCGTGTCTGCTCGTCCCCACGACCCCCGAAAACCCGCGACATCGTGGGCGTCACGGAACCACGGAGGGGGATGATGACAGCTGCCTGGAGGGGGATCGGAGAAGGGTGGCGGCGGCGAGGGCGGCGGGACATCGGTGTCGTTGCTGGGAAATCGGCCGGAAAATGGGAAATCCAGCGGCCTGGTGACAAATGGTCGATCACCGACGGGAGAAGCTTAGCTCGTGGCGTACCGGTAGCGGGCGTTAGACGAGTTTGGGATAGGGAACGGGCCAGGAAAGAGGGTCGAATACGCCGCGGTCATTGGAAGGGGAACGCTATCTGGACGAGAAAGTTCGTGGGCGGTTACCGTCTTTCTGATTATTTCCCGGCGTATCGAGGACCTAGAAAACGTTACGGACGTTTTGTTTAATCTATGGACGATACCAAGGTGCAGTTTAACTTTAGCAGAAAGTAACGCTCGGAACAGTAATTTTTGAATCGTTATGCCGGCGCGTTATTATTTAATCGTAAAGTCGATAGATTTTGCAGCCACGAGGAACGCATCGATGGCCTGTGTGTAGAGCGGAATAGGTACGTCTCTCATGAATTAAATTGAAGCAAGTTGGCACTGTCCGATAGGTGACATTTCAACAGCGAGAAGTTAATAACCCGATGGCGTGTTCGCGGTGCCAGCGAAAGTAATTTGTCGACAACATTCCTACGCTGTCGAAAATAGCCTCGTCGACGTACTTCCATCGATCCGGTCGCATATTCGAGAAACGAATGACTTTTCCCCCGGTTCGCTATAATTCGCGTATCCTTCGGGCTCTTCTCTTTGCAGGGGATACCGTCAAGCGCGCGTGCACGCAATACATAATTACCGCTGCCGTTTCGAACCGTTCGAAGAACCGATTTGCATCTCTGCGTGTAAACGCTAAAGAAGACTCACTCTTCGAAGATAGGAAAATTAAATACTCGCGAAAGAATATTCATTTTTTAATATTTGGAAAGTATCGAGGAAACTTTGTCACGATTACTGTTCCATTAGTAAACGATACTTGGATCGAATAAATTGAATAGGAATACGAGATTGTCTTATACCGAGAAACTGGCTATAGATGTTCTCCAATTTCCATGAAACCGATGACAGTAGAAGCCGCGAATGCATAGAATCGACATTGCGTATGTATGCCTTAAAATTGTTAGAGAACGCAGATAAGGTCATTTGAAATTGCAAGCAGTTATGGCTGGCTTGTGTTATATCCTCACACTTTCCCTGGAATGTATAGGAGAAACATTTCGAATGACGCGTGTAGATATTTCTTTACACACAAGTTAATGTAAAAGTTGGTCGGATAATTTTCCAACGACGCACTTTCCGTACATACAGTTATTCCCGGAGATTATTTTAACGCGTTTAAGCCAGCGCGAAATTATAGTTTGGCCTTTAATATGATAGTTTTATCAGCGATAGGATAAAAGTAAATATCGAAAGAGGGTGATGTGTATAAAATTGCGTTGAAATGGCGCACCGAACGATAGTCTTCCCGCGAGAGGATCGTGAGCTGAACAGTCGAGGGAAACGTATCGGCATAGCTGAGATTTTATTAAGCGAACTGGAGGTTCGAGCTCATAAATCGGACCATTTATTTTACGCAAGCGAGCCAGCGGCGGCCTGGTATTCGTCCGTCGCTCGGAAAACCACTTTTCCGAACCATGGCCGCAACGACGAGCTTCCATACAAGAAATAAGCGCTCCCCCCCTTATCGCTTCGGACGAAATGCTGCTGGCAGTTTCCTGTTTTCTCAAAGAAACCCTCCCGCGAACGCGATAAAACGGAAAATTGCTGAATTCCTGCGGGATAATTAAATGGCGTTCGTTCAAAGTATTTTTCTATTCGTTTTTGGGCGTATTAAATATTTAGAGGAAGAAACGAGCCGTTTTTCGAGATATTTAAAGGTTTGCGTTTCAATGAATTTTAAAATATAGGATACTAATGAGTCATACTGCTTAAGTGTATCCAAGGGTGTTAAATTTATAGTTCCCATTAAAATAGTGGCAATTATTAAGCGAATAATATGCGTTTTCTTATCAAGAATGGAGTTAGGCCACTTCCATTCGACATAATTTTAGATGCTTCAAATTGAAAAAAAACAATACTGAATTTATTTTATATATCTTTAAAACACTTTGGAGACATAATTTATGCCATTGAAAACATTTTTTAACGTACAAAATTACATACATAAATTTATTACAAAACAATTTACTACTCATTTACATTTTGTGCGTGTGAAAGGGATTTTCATGTAAACATTAAATATCTTGATTTAAGTATAAATGGAGTTAGGCCGCTTTCAAAATAAACGGCTGAAATATTCAAAGAAGTTCAAGTTTATTGCACCGGGACGAATGGAAATTTAGCAAAAGCTCGCTGTACCGTTTTAAGTTGAGGAACAGCGGCCGCCGGAGACACGGTAAAATGGAAAATTACTAAATTCCTGGGTGATAATTAAACTTCCACGTCCGCGGGACGCACGAGCGTGTCTCCAGCGGTTTCTACTTCCTACGCGTTTCAATTCAGATGTTACGAATAATCGTTGAATCTTTTCGGTGCCCGTTAGCACCTCGTGCACGCGCTCAACAGTAAATTAATCATGAATTCTCTCATCAAGAATTACTTTCGCAGTAACGAGCTCGTGTTATTAAAAAATTACGATGTTTACGTGTAACAGGAGGGTTGCATGTTGGACGTGGTTCGTAGATTGCGATCGTCGAAATAAATAAACGTTCGATGGTTAAAAAGGTTCCGGAGGCGAATCTGTCGGGGGTAAAAGTGATCTGTCGTGTACCGCGAGTCGCGCGATGCACGGGAGCGATAAAACGGAAAATTGCTGGATTCTCCGGGAATAATTAAACGGCACCCCATCGCGGATGCGTCGACCCACCCTTCGCCCTCCCTGTTCGTCGAATTTTACTGCCGCTCTCGTGGATCTTACGGCCGTTACGAATCGGTTACACCTTTACGCGCGGGACGATTAACGGCCACACCCCTGCTGAAACAGTAGCGCGAGTTTCTCGACGAGGATACGGGGGTTGGCGAGAGACAGGGTGACGGTGGACAAGGAAGAAACCAAGAGGGAGACCGAGATAGCCAGAAAGAGACAATGTACCGGATAATCGCGCGAAACGATTTGCTCTTTTCACGGCCGATTAAGTCCGCAATCTGTTGACCGAGCAAGAAAACGACCTAGGGTGAATAGACAGACGTTGAAATATAATACGAGGATATCGGTAGAAAACACAAGAGCCGCAAAATCTGCCTTGAACTGGATCGAAGGCGTTGCAAGAACTTGCACGGGTAAGCGTCAAAGTTTACCCATTACTATTTATCGCGTATCGAACCGCGCGTGCTTGTAATTGAAAGCGAAACTGCGTTAACGAGTTACAGAATCGAAACGATTTCGCTTCTTTTTTCTTTGCCCTTCGAGAAGCCGTCGAGAGGCGGTGGAATGAAAAATGAACGTCTCGTTGGGGCAATTGTTGATTCGCGGTTAGTCTCGATGACAGATCAGCGATTCGCCGGGGACGCGGGCTCGCATAAGTGGCGCGGCCATTTTTGTGCGTCGAGCGATAAGCACAAGTGTCCCGCGGGCGATCGAGGCTTCTGCTTCGAATCACGGGCAGACACTCGCGCGGGCGGCATGTTTGAGGACTTATCTCCGGCTCTGGTCTACTCTGTGTTCCTCCCATGAGCTTGAACATGGTGCCGTTAGCCTGTGCGCCGCGGGCTACCTCCATTCACGCATCCAATTTAGACGTCAATGATGCAAATAACGTATCGGCTCTCTTAATCGATCTTCGTGCCGATCTTGAAACGTTTCCCCATCGATCGCCAGAACGTCTGTTTCGACGTTCGGCAAGATTCTGCTCGTATGACAGACGTTTCGTACATTTGTTTCTATTACGTTCTATTTTCTCTCGATACACGTGCCCCTTGTTGGACTATTTCAAGCATCGCGTTAATCGTTGGACCAAGAGCCTGTGGTGGCAACAATCCAAACGCGTTGACCACGACAACGAGGGAGGAACTTGTCCATTGGTCGGGCCAGCAATTAGGAGTATCCTTGGGACAAGAAAATCTTTTATCACCGTGTCATCGGTTCACGACGGTGTTTTGGCGATGCTCCAACCTAATTACTCGTATCGTTTCGCGAATATTTACGCATCGAATGTCGAAAAATGCGTGCGCGAAACTCGAAGCCAACGGTCGTAATAACATCGCGACAGGCCATTAAGTCCTATTCGCGAGAGTTCAAGGGACTAAACGGGGAGAAGGCGCGAGTATGTTTTACGGTTTTGCGCTTCCACCCGCGCCCCCATGGCCAACAAACGTTTCAACTAACATTCCGCGGAAGCTCGGAGGAAATGGAGTTGTTCGCGACGAGAGATTTGTAGGTCGGCGCGGATCCGACAGAGAAAATATTTTAGTCTTAACGGACGGGGAGAGGGGGAGGGAGAGGGAAATAAAAGAAACATGCACCGATAAAAGTAATTCTGAACGACGGCCAGTAAACGACGTCGTCGAAACTTTCGACTACATTCCATGTAAATTGGACACGCGCGCCTGCTGCATGACGTGCTAGAACTCGCGCTCGCTCTGTCGGATATAAACACCTGCTAATGTCCATTAGCCGATTCCTCCTCTCCTGGCTGCAAGGATTTTTTCGCGCTGCGTGGATGGACACGGTTTAATGGAATGGAAGTAAGTACGCGTGCCACACGAACGACGCCGAAATCGGTTCGATACACCGCGCGTTTTCCCGATTATTCACGACCGAGTCGAATGTTTCCTGTCGCGATCGAACGATGGAATTTAATTGCGACCGGTCGGTCGATCGATCACCCTGGCGAGACGAAATTACGAGACGAAAAAGACACTTGGAGCTGCAAATGCGTGTGCATCGTGTTTTTAAAACGCGATCTCCGTTCTCGAGGGACACGTCGCCACAGTGGTCCGGATTGACAAATTTAGCGACATATTCATATAACTTTAAAACTATAGAAGATATCGGCATGAAACTTGAACTGTACATTGTAGGGATATTAAGTAAAATGTAGATTAAAGAAAAATTATTTAACAATAACAATTTATTATATTATAAATATAATTCAAAATAATATACAATATATTCCTTTATTTTTTATTAAATTCTAATAGTAGTTCTTCCGCTTCTCTATCTAATGGCTTTACTTCTTGGCTGGGAAAAATTTTAATAGGAGATTCTAGAGGCCAAAATAAGACGAAAATGAAGAATATCAGTTTTTTGACTAAGGCCTCGTTAAAAAGTTATTAACAATTAAATTAAAAAATTTCAAATTGTTCTGGAAAAATTATTTTTGGCTACTGGGGTCAATTGCAATCATTTTTGGTGAATACACATACCCCCAAAATCCTACCCATTTTCAAGAAAAAAATTCGAGTAGGTACTGAACTTTTTAGATGAAATTAAAATATTTAAAATCACACTAAAAAAATTATATTTATTTACACGGGTCAATTACAATCATTTTTTATCATTACACATACCCCCGAAATCCTACATATTTTCGAGAAAAAATTTCTTACCGAAAATCTAATTTTTCTTCCAGACCTAACCCAGACCTAACCCAAACCTGACTCAAACCTAATCCAGACCTAACCTAGACCTGACCCAGACCTAACCCAGACCTAATCCAGACCTAACCCAGATCTAATCCAGAGTTAGGTCTGGATTAGATCTGGGTTAGGTCTGGGTTAGGTCTGGATTAGATCTGGGTTAGGTCTGGGTTAGGTCTGGATTAGATCTGGGTTAGGTCTGGGTTAGGTCTGGGTTAGGTCTGGGTTAGGTGTGGGTTAGGTCTGGAAGAAAAATTTTTCGACTTCGAATATTTCGACCTAACCCAGACCTGACTCAAACCTAACCCAGATCTAATCCAGACCTAACCCAAACCTAACCCAGATCTAATCCAGACCTAACCCAGACCTAACCCAGATCTAATCCAGACCTAACCCAGACCTAACCCAGACCTAACCCAGATCTAATCCAGACCTAACCCAGACCTAACCCAGATCTAATCCAGACCTAACCCAGACCTAACCCAGATCTAATCCAGACCTAACCCAGACCTAACTCTGGATTAGATCTGGGTTAGGTCTGGGTTAGGTCTGGATTAGATCTGGGTTAGGTCTGGGTTAGGTCTGGATTAGATCTGGGTTAGGTTTGGGTCAGGTCTGGGTTAGGTCTGGAAGAAAAATTTTTCGACCTCGAATTTTTCGACTAAATTTTTCGACGAAAAAAGAAAATTTCAAATCGTTCTGAAAAAATTATTTTCGGTTTCGGGGGTCAATTACAAACGTCGCATATTTGCTACCTTGCATCGTGCAATGAAATCAGGTTTTTATCGTCGCGGATCTCTGCCGATAAGTGAATCGATTCTTGAAATGGAAGCGTGGATACGTCGTTGGACAACGTCGCGGTTAAACATTGTCCGAACGTGAAATTACCGTTCGCGTTGCATCGAAACGCCGCGAGTTTCTTTTTCCTATTGCACGCTCGATTTGCCTACTCTATGCCCCATTACGTAAAGACAAACATCGTTCTAGACAATGATTCAGAGCGTGCTCGAGACAACGGCGTTCTTCTTCTTCATCTCGATCGTTAAGAATTCTTGTTTCGTAGAAGGAGAATGATCGGTGCGCGTCTACACACCTGCTCGATGGTACAACAATATCGATTTCCACGCAGCATCTGCGTGGCCGATTAGTCGCGGATTATTCCCACGAGCGTTCGTCGTCCAATTACGCGGGGTCCCCGGGACTCAATCTAGTGGAAAGCCCGGTGAAAGCGTCGACGGAAACGCAATCGATTTAGCCACGTTGCGTGCAAGTACAGGTGGTGACGTTTGACACGGTGCACCGGCACGTTCGCGTCGCGTCCTTCTCTCCCGCGATTATCCTGATCGATCGATCGGTGCCCATCCTTCCAATTACCGTTTGGACGTCGTGCATTACGCAACTTACGCTAATCGTGCCCCCCGAACCCCGTGGATTTTCCAAGACCCCGGAGTCTCTGACCTTTACAACAAACCACACGTACCGCGCGAACCGCTCGTTTCGCCGATTCCCGCGTAATGGCGGCCCGACGTCCAAGACCCAGCGCGCGCATCGCGTTGATATCGTACGTAAACGAAGTTACGGGAACCCGATGAGCCTGCACTTGGCTTTCCATCGCGCGTGAGGCTATCCCGGCCGCGCACCGAGCGAAATTGATTGATCGAAAGGATCCCTCCAATTACGTTTAATGGCGACTGCTCCGTCGGTTATTGCAAAACGAACCGCCCGGACCTTCGCGGCAAACGCGATCCACCGACGTCGACGATTACGCTTCCCGAAAACACCCGGCCGGTAATGTTTCGGGAAAATTGCATTCGTAAGCAGATCCGACGATCTACGAAACTCCTCCGTAATGTATTCGCTATTATTTTAATGCCTCCTATCGACCATAGCGATGGGACCAACACCCCCCTCTCAACGTACAAGTCCCAAACTTTGACAAATAAGCCACCACTAAACTGGGATTATTCTTCCATTAGTTAGTTAGTTAGTTAGTTAGTTAGTTAGTTAGCTAGTTAGTTAGTTTGTCAGTTAGTTAGTTAGTTTGCAGTTACTTAGTTAGTTTGTCAGTTAGTTAGTTAGTTTGCAGTTAGATAGTTAGTTACCTAGTTAGTTATTTAGTTATTTAGTTAGTTGGTGCTCGATGCAAGTCTCTTGTTCATGTAAGCTCGTGCAATGATCAAGATAGAAGCAGAGTGGTAACAGCTAGCCAAAGAGAAAGGAAGTTATTTCGAAGCGTATTTTGAGCAGCAGTGCTCGGCAAGTAAGTTAAACGAAAGCTTCGTTTTTATGGGTTCTCCTCTCGCCATCGATGAAACGGACCTCGAACGAAGTGATTGGTATTGATGCCGATCCCGCCATTATCCAGCAAATGCTGTCGAAGGTTCGACGCCTACAATTATGTTTGATTGCCGGTTGATACCGTTCCCGCGAAGAGGTACATTAATTTTTGTCGAATATCGGAAGAGATCGAAGAATCGGGACGATGATTAATAACGAGTTCGAAGAGCAAGAAGTTACTTTTGGAAACTTTTCTTCTTTACTCTGCAACTATCGAATCACAGCGAATGATCTACAATATAGATCGATGTCTTGGCGAGCACTTGGGCGTGTCGCAAGCAGTAACAACACGGCTGATGGATAACAACTGATTAGCCACTGTTTATTAGGAAAACATGGATTTTGATGTCGTAAGGGATTAGGCGTGTTTGTGGGGTGGTTCTTCGCCGGGTCGCCACCGCACAAAGGAATAAACGAATTAGGATCGAATTCGTTTAAGATCTGTTGACGCAGCTGTCGCTTTAGGACCATTCTCACCAAAACGAAAGGCGAGGCATTAACGTGGATACGATAAACGAGTGGCTGGTAAATAAATCGGCGAAGCTGCCGTTGGACGTTGCTCGTGGCCGTTGCTGATCATTGATAGAACGGGGGATCGCGGTATCATTACTTGTGGACGATTAGGCTACCAGGCGATATTAGACGGCCGCTAATTAGGCTACCTCGCTTCCCGTGCATCGTTCGCTGCCTTTTGCGGTGCAGCGACAAAAGTAAATAAAGGATCGAGAGGAGTGTTCGGTCTTCTCTCTCTTCACCCTCTTCTTTAGCTATCATCTTGCGATTTCTCTCCTACCATTCCCGTGTTAATTTTAGTCTAATTTTCAATAAAATCCCCCCATATCGATCGCGACGAGCAACCGACGATGACCAAGCATCCTCGAACGCATTTCTCTACAGTTTTTTACGACCCCGGAATTAATTCGAAAGGAAAGGGCCCGATACAAAGGGGCGAAAGAACGATCCACGACAATCGATTCGGACAGGAAATTAAGTCTGATCAAAGATCGACTCCTATTGTCTCGTTTCCCTTTCTTGCAACGAACCGCGTCGAACGCTCCCGAAGCTTCTCTTTTCTTGCCGTTTACCTACGTCCGTGGTGTAAAAAGAGTATCGTTTAAAAACGATGCCCCCGAAGCTAAACAACCGAGCAAACGCATTGTCTCTAAGAATTACAAAGAACGACCGTGATCGTAACTTCGCCTCGCAACTTTCTCCCCCGGTAATTAATTGCCCGGTGTACACCTAATCGCGGTCGTCGTTCCCTCGATCAATCACTCATTAGAATGGTAATTAACAATAACACCGGTCGATCAATCAACCGAGTACTTATCGACATTTTATTCGTGCCCATGGAACATGATAAAAGACGCGTTATTAAGAGGTACGAATACGTAATTGATTGATTTTCATTTGTAAATCTCTCGTTGCGTCACGGTCCTAGGAAAAACTGGTTTTTATTCGTCGATTTGATACACCGCAGGTGCGTTAATAGCGATCGACGGATTCATTAATAGAATCATTTGTCCGTTGGAGGTTTTCCGTGGCTCGACAGCCGCCTAGACGGCCGATGTTATTAATAAGGCTACGTCAAGCTATCAGTATCGGGCATCGAGTACGCGTGTATTACCGAATGAGTAATGCGAGTGTTGCCTCTTCGGGACGCTTTGATCCTTTCACTGCCGCTCCCGAATGCTTTCGCTTCTACGTCGACGGATTCTGCCAGCGATTTGCATTCGAACCAAAGAGAAACAAAACCGCTTGGTACCTTTGCCATTACTTTTTCTTTTACCAGCCGCGAACGATAATGGAAATCTTTCATTTAGATCTGGTTAGCGAGAGCATTCGAAAAAAACTCCTAAAATGATCATTCGCCGGGAATCGAGATACGTTTACAATCGTTTTTTACCGCGCGTAAATCGACGGGGATATCGCCGGAGTCCGGACACGCTGGAACAAACACGGGCATCGAAATCTCCGGATCGTAACCGTCGCGAATTAACGGCGCACGAAATATACTCGATAATTGATGCACCGATTCAGCTTTCGATTCCTATTAAAACGAATTTGACGATCGCTGCAAAAACAATTCCCGCCATGTAGAATCGAAGAACATTGATTGCAACCGGTAAACGATGCGTGGATGGAAAGTTGTAGACGAGGATCGAGGAAGTAATAGCGCGGGAAAGAAACGATAAAATCAGTTCGCGCGAGTGTTTTTATCCTTTCATCGAATGATATAACCCACCGGACTGTCAACAACTCGTAACAACGAAATCGATCAGGTTTTTCAGTCCCCGCGACCGCTCTAACGCGACTTTTAACTATCGTAACTGTTGCGCGGACGATGCCCGGTACCACCTAACGTCGCCACATCGCGTTTCCACGCGACTCGGAGCGGTTATTTCACGGTGATCGGGCAGAGAATTCAGAGCAATGTTCGCCATTAAAATTGACGCGTTCTTCGACTCATCGTCTTATTCGCGGACGAGTCCGTGAACGAGCCCGACCGGGCGTTAAATGGCGATATCTCGTGCCAGTTTTTCCGCTCGCGAAACGCTTCGGAATAGGCCTGGTTTCTGCTCGCCCGACCATATAAACGCCCGTTCGATCGAGCTTTAAGCTACCGGGGGGGATTAAAACGCACAGAACGTCGAATTTACGGGTAACGACACGTTAACGAGGACTCGAGGGAACCGAATCGCTGGAAAAAGTTGCCGCTTTTAATTTGCCGTTTCATTGACCCGAGAGAATCGCTGAATAACGCCTATGAAACGACGAGGCTGGAGTGTTACGAAAAATGTGTTAAACGCGTTAACGAATCCGTCAAAAGGAGACACACGGCACGCAACGTTTCAAGAACATTGTTTCGTCGAAGGCTCGAATTTCCGCGACCCAACGATCGGCGACGCCCTCCTGCCGCGTGGCCGCGTTGCAAGCGCTAATTATATGGCTGTCGTTCGCGTTTTTCTCACTCTTTCCTTCGTACCGCGTGACCTTTCTCCATCGGGGCCCCGGAACGACACTCGCGAGACCAAGAAAAAGCGAAACGACCCGCGATCGCTTTATGGCCGATGCGGCGAATTAGTATTCCCGCTCGATCAGCACTTTGTAGCGTTCCTGCTCTCTCGCCTTGAACCTTGTCCGTTCTTTTTTTTCCAAAGTCCATCGACGGAATCGTTTCAATTCCAGCCACGATAGAACCATGACGCGTGAAAATGCAATTTATTAGCTCGAAACAGGTGTCGGGGGTGCGGCTAGGAGACGGATCGTAATTAATATATCGAGGGCGTAGGGAATTATTTTCGAGAAGGAACCGTGGCAAGCTGTTTGTACTCGAAAACGCCGCTCTATCATTTGTCTAGTCGATATCCACCTCCCTTTAATACGCGTCACGTCACTTTCTGCCTTTGGCGCCCTTCTCTCGATCGCCAGTTGTTCGTCGCCCCTCTGGACACCCCCCACCGGTAAATAAAAACAACCGACGCGACGATTAAAGTTCATCTTCTTGCAGCCAACGCGACACATTTCTCACCGAGCTGGGCTTAGTGGTTTTTTAGTTACAAGTTTTTCCGGATTCGGTTTTTAATTGCTCCCGGAAGCACCCGTTCCCCAGAACCGTTGGAATGATCTCGAGGACAGAAATTGTTTTCCTAGAAGCAGAAGGTTCGCCGTGTTACTCGATACCGTAAACCATGAACCCTCCTAACAGAATATTGCACCCAGGGGAATCGCGCCCGCGAACTTCCGGGGTTAAACACATCCGCGTGAAATTACGTTATCTATCCGCGCGTGGGTTCATCCTAATGCGATTTCGAGCATCGGAGGATCCGGAAATTGTATTCCACTCCTCTTATCCGACTCCAGAAAATTCTTGGAATTAACGAGAATAAAAAATGTTACGCAAATATAGTTCCGTCGGTCGTAGATTTACCTGTCAAAACAAACAGACAGCGGGGAAAAGAAGTTGGCGGAGTTAACTTTACATTATCCGCGGATCGACGCGGCCATAGTCCGTTCGAATAAAGTTACCACTTTTGTTCTATTTCTTTAACTAGCAGCGACAGTGTTTTGTTCCTTTAATATGTAAATAACTTTTTCTACAGCCGCGTCAACTCGTTCCATCGAAAACTTTTTGCCAGATGTCGTGGAATATTAAACAAGGCGTTCGTCATTCGTTTCGCAATACGAACACGCGTTGACCTGACCTAATGTCCGACGTGTTTGAATTAAAAGTTAGAAAACGGCACTATCCGCTCGCAAAGTATTTATTCAATTAAAATGCGACGGAGTCAAATTTTAACAATCCGTTTGGCGCGTCGAGGGCTTCGTTTTCTTTCCAACTTTTGTCGCCCGGACGATCGATTTCCCGTCAGTCCTCCAGGACCTGCCATCTTCTTGTCACTCGCCTCTGCTATTTAGGGGGTGGTGTTCCAACTGGCTGCATGACTATTTTTAAAAACAAAACACGATCGTTGATACCAAGCTGGTAAAATGAAGGATACTTTCGAAATTAATAGCAAGGTTTTTGTCACGGAGTCAGAGATTCGCTGAGGCAGGAAATGGCGTCTGCTTTCGGTCGCGTCGGTTCGTAAAAACGGCCATCAGTCGTTCTCCCTCATTTGATACGAATATATTCTGACGTAAGTACGGTGGGTGGCGTTAACGCGCTACCTACGACGATACCAGAGGATCCCCTCGGGAACCCGGTCGTGTTGACTCATGTCAGGAACAAGCTCATAAAGACACGCACGGAGGAGGCACACACAGCACATTGGCCGCGTACGAGGAAGGGGGAAGGGAGAAAAAAAATGGTTAGTGGCTTCTAATTGCAGAAGTGACGACGCCGTAACTAATGACCGGGAGACGACGTCCTGTCAGTAGTCACGACGAGACGAGCGTCCTTCTACGAGGGTCCTTCGTACGAGGTGCGGACGAGCGCGCATTTTAAACACTCCAATGAAAAGTGTAGCCACCCGGGATACGTACTCTTTTCCTCCTTCGTTCCTCGAACGATGGAAAATTCCAATCCGAATTGATCTTGTGAACAAAGGGAACGTTTACTTTTATCGTCGCGTTGGAAATTGCACGATAACCGGATTTTTCGACGAGCGAAACCCGGTTTTAGTCGGTTACGTGGAATTTGTCTGATAATTACGCTAATCAGCGGCACGTGAATCGGGGAGCTGTCTTTCGACGGTCTCAAAGCTGCTAAAAACGAGTAAAAGGCGAGAAGAGCTGGAAATAGAAGCGGGAGGGTGAAGCCCGCTTTGCTACGTAGTAACGGGGTAAGATGGAAATCTGAGAAAGAAGTCGGACTTAATAGGATCATAGCGGTCAAACGACTCTTGAAGTCTCTGTTATTGCAAGAGAGGGGAGGAAGACGTTTCGGAGGACGTGGCGTATCTCGTTACATTCGTACGCGACAGCTCTCGAGCGGCCATTTTTCAACGCGTAGGTTGCTCGATCGTTTTCAAAAGACTGTGTATTGGCCAGGGCGGGGGCGAGCAAAGTCAGTTGGTAAGCTCGAACGAAGAAGACGAAGGAGAGCCAACTGTTCGCGTCTTCATCAACGGCCCCGTGAAGGGAGACCACCCATCAGGAGCAATATCGTTTCATCAGTCGCTAATATCACTGCTTCGAGTGGTTCAACACCTTGTAACTCCAGGTGGGACGTTAACGGCGCCGCAGGAAGTCCTAATGAAGACAAATCTCACCCAAAATGGCGGCCATACTTATTTCCTGCTCCGCCCTTCCCTTTCTCTTTCCGTTACTCTCCTTTGTTCGTGGATCTCGAGTCGCTTTGAATCAATTTCAGGTCGCCCCGTGGAAAATCCAATTAATTCTTCCATCGAACTTTCGAGGCGAGGACCTGATCGTTACCTTTAGATCGTTTTTCGATTCTTTAAAGGCCGAAGTAACCCGAGAGAATCACGAATAACGAATAACGAATAACGAATAACGAATAACGAATAACAGAGACAGAAATGGTTCTTTGGACGTTAACGATTCGTCGACGTGGATGGAAAATTAAGGTACAGCTCTGACGGGAACATTACCCGCGGCACGAGCAGAAACACCACTATCCCGGCCGGATAATTATGCGAACCGGTATATTTACATACACGCGTACACTAGCGAGCTACCAGGCCACAGGTAGATCGAAGCTAGAACACCACCGAGCTAGTTATCGATCGCGTTACACGTCGTACATGCTATGGAAATAAATGGGCAACTAAAAGAATTATAAGGAGCTTCGACCTAAGTCAACCCCATCAGTGATTCCGTTTCGATCCAGACACACTGATTGTTCGATTCGCGTTTACTCAGCGGACAGTCGTTAAAAGCTTTCTTGGAAGCGTTCGAATAGTTAAATATCGACGGTAGGAACTAGTTTTTAGGTACGGGAGAAAATCGCATTTATAAACCGGCGACAAATCAAACGATAAATCTTTGGCGTGGCAGGACGGCGGTTGCCCTTGGGCCTAAACGACTAAATAAGTGTTCCAATTTCAAAATTACCCGCTAAACGATTTGTGGGCCGGCAGAAAATATATCGTTGACATGTGGGCAAAGCCCCTCGGGTTAGCCAGAGGGAGGAAGCTTCTCGGGAGCCGTGCGCCCGAGCTCGAGATGGAAAAAGACAGGGACGGGGTCCGG
This sequence comes from Colletes gigas, assembly GCF_013123115.1. Classification (NCBI taxonomy): domain Eukaryota; kingdom Metazoa; phylum Arthropoda; class Insecta; order Hymenoptera; family Colletidae; genus Colletes; species Colletes gigas. The sequence continues at coordinate 4,866,580 of NW_025106644.1, forward strand.
ACAGACGGCGAAACGGGGGCTGGAAAGGGAGAGGAGGAACCGAGAAAGAGAGAAACGACGCGCATGGTTGCCCCCCGGGAGACAAATGACCGTCGACCGACGGAAGACACTTCCAAATTGCTCCACGGTGTCGCTGTCCCGCCTCTTTTTACGTGTCTCTTCGTATATTCTTCGTGGCGTCCTCCTCGCGAGCGAACGACCTATTAGCAAAATATTCGGGGAACCGACGACGCGTGCCACCGTCATTTTCTAACGAGTATTTTGATACCCACCATCCCCCCCATCGAATTGCAAATATTTCACATTTTTCGAACGCGATACAAATAAATTTATCGCGAAGGCACTCGATCGACCAGCCCGCGTTTCTTTTTTTTTTTTTATTCGAGCGATTCATGGCTATGACCGGTCCGCTAGTTTTTCGTCTCGCTCCAAAAATCACGTTCCTCAAACTGGCCTACCTGTCCGCCACTTGATAATTCCACGTTACGTACGCTTCTGCTTTCCTTGCGATCGCTTCTAATAACTGCTCGTGCATTCGTTCCGCGAACGAGTAGCCGTTCTTCCTTTTTTCGAGAAAAAAATCGTAATATTCGCGCAGTTTAACTTTAAATATAGCTACGGTCGTGGCGCGACTTAGTTGCTGGAAAGTCGTTTATCGAGAAACGTTTATAAAAGGAGGGCCGTTCGTAGAGAGAACGGGTGATCGAAGAACCGCAAAACGTCGTTAGAGTCGCGCGTATTAATGCAACAGTTATTTCAGCAGTACGGATAGTTTGATGGAATTCGGTGCGCGCAAACGAGCCATCGAAGCTAGCCGCGGTCGCGGCGGAATATAGTTGGAAACGATGTTTGCAGTTGGACCGTATTAAAGCCAGCTAACAAGAAACTGTTACCAAATAATCCATTAGACCTGCGGCTCGTCGTTTCGAGATCGTCGCGGCTCTTAACTCCGACGCTATTCTACTCGAGTGATTTCTGCCCGAGCGGAACCAAAATGGCTGCTGAGGTCTCGTCACCGTTCGCTTGGCGCGCTCGGTTATCTCCGCGTCGCGTTTCATTCCATCGACCGCTATCCTTTACACGCCTTTTTAGCGAGAACCGTGGCTGATCTATATTCCACGGAGTCGCGATTTATCGATGGTGTGGGAATCGTGCGCGTTCTCGACCCTTGACACAGAACTCGGTGGCGATCGATCGATCACGCGACAGTGGAAAAGGAGCGTGTTAAAAAAACGGAGAGGTTGAAATTCCAAGTTCACCGGTCGCATCTAGGCTCCCGGCATCAATCGCGATGTTACAGTGAAACACCGAAATCTGGAGAATGTCGACTTACACCGGTAAATGTTGACATTCACCATGCACTAATGGTGAGTGTTGAACATGTTGGAGATTTATATTTTCTTCTCCGTAATTCAGTCGCTATAAAACGTCACAAGGGTGACGTAACTTTTTCGCCTCTCTTTCTGAAAGGATCTAACCCAGACCTAACCCAGACCTAACCCAGACCTAACCCAGACCTAACCCAGACCTAACCCGGACCTAACCCAGACCTAACTCAGATCTAACTCAGATCTAATCCAGACCTAACCCAGATCTAATTCAGACCTAACCCAGACCTAACCCAGACCTAACCCAGACCTAACCCAGACCTAACTCAGATCTAACTCAGATCTAATCCAGACCTAACCCAGACCTAACTCAGATCTAACTCAGATCTAATCCAGACCTAACCCAGATCTAGGGTCTCGGTTAGGTCTGGGTTAGGTCTGGATTAAATCTGGGTTAGGTCTGGGTTAGGTCTGGGTTAGGTCTGGGTTATGTCTGGGTTAGGTCTGGGTTAGGTCTGGGTTAGGTCTGGGTTAGGTCTGGATTAGATCTGGGTTAGGTCTGGGTTAGGTCTGGATTAGATCTGGGTTAGGTCTGGGTTAGGTCTGGGTTAGGTCTGGAATAAGTCTGAATTAAGTCTGAGTTAGGTCTGGAATAAGTCTGGGTTAGGTCTGGAATAAGTCTGAATTAAGTCTGGGTTAGGTCTTGGTTAGGTCTGGGTTAGGTCTGGGTTAGAAAAAGATCCCGATTTACTGCAGTATCCATTTAGTATAAATTAGGGTATCGGAAAAAAAATTAAGAAAACGTTGCTCGCGTTATCAAAGCTTGCATAAGACTGACAAAGCTGATTGACTCCGAGCAGAACAAAGGATTTGGCGGGAGAGAGCCAGTCGCTTGTTTTTTGACTCT